>NC_060207.1:83802500-86332500 GCF_021130785.1 Homalodisca vitripennis | reverse complement strand
AATCCGTCGAATAGTTTCATCAATATCTTTTCTGTTATCAAACAAAACATTGTCTGCTTCGAGCTTGCATTCATTAACTATGAATTCAGCATCGGTGAAGAGTTTAATATGGTTAGCAATAGACCAAAGAATACGTAGTGAAGCTTCACCACATTGCTCCTGTTCAGTGATTGAACGACTCATGATTTGAGTCGAAGATATGTAGCGTAACAATAAACTCTCGCAATTTTAGATTTACGTTGGTTACTGCCAAGTGGAAAATTGTCGGTAAATAATTTGTGATTGGTCTTATAATGTCGTTTTATATTAGAGCTTTTAACTAACGCAAACGCAAATATTTGTTGATAAATCAAGCACATAGCTTCAAGCACTCCTACATCACGAAAGCGTGAAATAATACGAATTGAACCATTCAGGTAAAAACTGTCTATTTTCGACTTCCACCTTTCTGTTTTTGGTTCTACTGTAAAAAATAACAGGTACCTTAAGGGGGGTCGGGAGCTCCATTTAAACCCATGTTAAATTCTCAAACTTTAAGGAACATTTACCAAAAAACTATAAATGATAGCACTTAAAACTTTTTTTCTTGATAAAGCACAACAATATACATATTTTAACACAATATTTTTGTAAAAAAATATTTTTTGGATTTTTGGAAATTTTTAAAAAAATTACCAGTAATTTTTATAAATTAGTCGCAATAAAAAATTTTCTGATAGAAATTTTTTAAATCCATGTGTTAAAATGTGTAGAATAATGCCCTCTCCAAGATAAAAAAAATTATTGATCTATCATTTATAGTTTTGGAGATAATGTTCCTTATTTGCCGAAAAAATTCATTTTCGGAAAAAGCCATTTATTTGGAACATCCATTAGCTTAGCAACTAAACTTGCTTTATAAATGCATTCCTGCACCATATGAGGGATTGTCTGCTTCCTCTGCTTCATAGTCGTCTTCTAGCCTCTTTTTTGCCAGTGTAGTCAGTCTTCGACACTTTTTTTCTATTTCATCAACGGCTTTATTCGCTTTTTTGATGCGTAGCATGTCCATGTCTTGAAGCACATACACTCATTTTACCCCAGGTACAATCCCTAATTTAGCAAACACTTCGCATCTGACTATATTGCCTTTGTTGAAGACAGCAATAGCATCATATATCCCTAATTCTAGAGTTGATAGCATGACAAAAGTTCGCTTGGGAATACGAGCCCAAATCATGTTATTGAGCGATTCACTTTGGTTCTGTTCAAGCAGGTTTTGAAGAATTTGCAAATTTACAATGTCATTAGTGCCACAGTTACCTTAGTACTCATTGTAATCTGCAAGACAAGAACTAATTTTCTTGCTAGACAAACTCTCCTCTTGAGGCTCTGGAGGAATTGGGCTTGGTGCACTTGAGTCCTAGGTTCTGGGCTTTGTGTACTAGGCCTAGATTCTAGGCTTCTCACACAGTCACTATCTACAAACACCACTTTAGGATTCCCTACTTGCTTACGTTTTTTAAAGACTTTGTTACAAAATCTAGGCATTGCAATACCTTTGAAATAAAACTTCTAACACACAGAAAACACACCAGGAACTTCAGAAAATAAACTGTGACATTTGAAATGTTATTTTTGGTTATAACAGAAGAAAAAAATAACAAACAATGTAATGAAAGAAAAAAAAGGTGACAAACAACTGTACCAATAGCAAAAAACGTAATAGTAATACAGCTCTATTTTTCATAAAGAGTTATAGTACAATATAAAATACTGTCTCCTCAATGAAACACTCACCAAAAATTTGAAGTACAGCCTTTAGAAAAAAACTTTTTATTCAAGAACTACTTGACCGATTTTCATGAAATTGGTCTTGAATTAACCGCTATGAAAAGCAAAATAGTATTCAATAAAAACACAAAAAAGTAATTTTTGACCCATTTGACCTTTTAAAAATTTCCAAAAATCCAAAAAATATTTTTTTACAAAAATATTGTGTTAAAATATGTATATTGTTGTGCTTTATCAAGAAAAAAAAGTTCTAAGTGCTATCATTTATAGTTTTTTGGTAAATGTTCCTTAAAGTTTGAGAATTTAACATGGGCTTAAATGGAGCTCCCGACCCCCCTTAACTCGCAGCGTAGCCAGGCAAACGTATTTAGCACACGTTGTGTTGGCGTCCGTCACTTAACATAACAAAAAACAAAAGAAAACACTGACTCATTAAAAGCGCAAGCAGGCGGCGGCGTCGCGGCGGTGCGTATTCCACACCCCCCCCCGCAACACATCGCGCCGCGCCGCACCAGATACCCATGCGACGTCTGAGGATCTTACGCTCCGCACCGATCCATTGCAGAATCGACGACAGCAGGACAAACAAAACGCGGGGAAAGTCAAATAACGTCCCAAGCCACATACGTAAAATATTTAAAATTGGAAACACAAGGTCCGCACAAAATAGGTTGGCGGTCCGAGTCCGGACCGTGGTCCGCCATTTGGTAACCCCTGACCTATATACTTGAAGTTCTGCATGAAGCTTTATTTATTGGCAACACCGAGTTAATGACGATGGCTGTAAAGCCACAGGATTTCGCTGAGGTAACAACAAAGCAATGAAAAAAGCGTAGAATAAATATATTTTTGTAAACAGTGTACAATCATGTGACATTTTAACAAAGTAGGTAACACATTTTATGAGGTTATCCCGTTTGATCAATCCGTAAGACTTTCTTTACGTTCTGACGGTGCTTCAACACTCTGTTGTATCGGTTTATGTTTATACATAACCCTCCATGGAATTTGGTTGAGCATTATCACAACCAATAGCTCTGTGTTATATCTCTGTTATGTATTGAGCTATAAACCTTAACGTTTGTATATTTTGCTTAGCTGTCACTAGGTTTCTGGAAACATTCCTCGTCTGTCTGTATGTCTATCTATCTGACTGTGTGTATGTTTTCTGCGAATATCTCAAGTCTATTTGAGATATTCATGAGCTATTGATTTAGCTATAGATATTAAAATTTGCATGCAACTTCATACGCGACATGTGGTCTGGCGTACATAATAATGTACGGTATACATAATGTAGGTACATCATTATTTAGCTCGTTATAAAATAAAATTTGGAATATCCAAAAGAAGTCCTGAACATGTTGTAATGTACTGACCTGTGACGGCGGCGACTCCCAGTGGCCTGGGCTGTGCCATGTCTGTCGCCAGCTTGAAGCAGGGGAGACCCCCGTACCACTTCTCTTGCAAAATGTCCATGTAGCCATTACTAGAGTACTTGGCAATCACTGCAGAGATGCTGTCCTGCAAGAGCTCAGTGATTTTATTTTCTATACTTTCTATTTTTTTGAGTTACAATACAGCTTTTTACACATTATTCCAAAACAAAATATCATGTTTGTAGACGCAAAACTCCAATATTTAATAGCAGAATGACAGTAGTTTCTTATACCAAAGCTTTCTTAGAATTAGCATAGATCAGAGCTGTCTCAAATTAATTTGGTTTGAAGCAGCACATTGTATCCAGTACGTTTATTCAACTATCTAATTCTATATTTTTGGTTTGAAGTAAGATTTAAAAATCGATTTAGTCTTTAGTGTGAAGATCTATAGACGTTTTAATATCTAGTATTATGTTTATATTATATGTATATTTTATACATGCTACATTATTATCTCACTTTTAGAGGGAATCCCTTGGTCATGCCAACAGCATAAGTGTCTTCATTGATCGCATCGCCAATCTTCTGCAGCTTGCAGCCATGGTCCGTGGCTCGGTAGTAATCCAATATAGGAGTATCAGCAATAAGGATATCCAAAGTTCCGTTCCTAAAGACACACGTGTTTTGTAGACAAAGTGCGATACAATACGATAAATATACATCACAACCAAAGGCGAGACGTAGTGAGTGCAGTGGTTACAGAGAAGAGTTTGGTTGCTTGTTAGATAGGTAACCAATTGCCTATAAATGCAGATTCACAAACATTATGTTTTATGATTAATTTCAAGCAAAAATACCTCTTACATGAATTATAATAAAACACCCAGTACTGATAGGACAACTATTTTTAAGTTGCTGTCCCCCAAAACGACATATGAGATATATACTTAAAGAGCTATGTCTCCTTGTTGACCATTTACATGAAGTGGTGTACCCGCATACCGAAATCATGGATACCTATTTGAGGTACTGAATCCTTTTGTTGACAAAATGTACTTTTAGGAATGTTAACCTCCGTTCGGATATCTTGGATACCTACGTAAGATGTGCGTATCTCCAGGCCAACAAACCGAATACATGCTTGAATTGCTGTACGTCATTTGTACATTTTGGAAATCTACTTGAGGCACTATACTACTTATCTTATAACTTGGGTGTGTAGAAGTCTTTTACGCTTTAAGTTTGTATGTATATTCTTTTGTATTTTTTTATATCTATGTGAGGTAATATGACTTTTCCTGTGCCCACAAATCGGTTACCTACGTTGATTTGTTGTATCTCTTTGAAGATTCCCTGATGCTTACTAAAGTGCTTTAAGTGCTTACTTAGTGGGATCTCAGTTCCTATGAAATTCATGAAGTGCTATATCCCCTTCATTATACTTATTTTGTGTATCTATATAACCCTGCTGTTTCCCCTCCCCCCTTTCAACTTGGATACATACTGAGGTGGTGAACCCTTGTGTTGACCCTAGTGCTGTGGCTATGAAAACCTAAATTGGTGTGCCAATTTCAGACAGTTTGTAGGTCTTCAAGATAAAAATCTTAAGATAAACTAAAACCAAACGAACTATATTTTCATATAGATTAACGTGTTTTGGTAAGTAGTAACTACCACTGAGATATGTTTCTTCTAGATATATTTTTCATGTAAATAATGGAAAGTTGTATAAGTATAAAGTGTTTGATAAAACTTGGAACACTCATTACAGGAATAAAAAAAATGTTTAACAAAATTCAAAATAGGAAACTTGTGTAGAAGTTTATTAGAAATATCATCGTATGTAGTCTATATCAATTAAAGTAAAATTGTATTTATGGCAAGAATGAGCTAATGAGCTAAAAACACACACACACACACACACACACACACACACACACACACACACACACACACACACACACACACACACACACACACACACACACACACACACACACACACACACACACACACACACACATTTGTTTTTTATATGTAACAGTGGTTATAAAATTCAAATACAATATTTTGTACACTCAAATGATTACACTATTAGCAAATAATATTATTTATCCCACAAATAATAGCTATAAACGTACAAAAAGCATTTTTGCCACGAATTGCAAAAATTGTTGTAACAAGTAACTGAATTAAGATCAAATTTGTTTTTATAATTTATTTTTATAGTACTTTTTAATACTGATTTCGTATCTACAACACCATAGCTAAAATAAAATTCAACAAAAATGGAATAGATATTTAAAAATATAACAGAGTGATAACAAAATA
This sequence comes from Homalodisca vitripennis, assembly GCF_021130785.1. Lineage (NCBI taxonomy): Eukaryota > Metazoa > Arthropoda > Insecta > Hemiptera > Cicadellidae > Homalodisca > Homalodisca vitripennis. The sequence continues at coordinate 86,327,014 of NC_060207.1, read as the reverse complement.
TGTAAATAACCGTACACAAAATAAAATTTGCTTGAAAACTTTATAATTAATTGTAAACATAAAAATAAATTATAATTTTTAAGATTTTTTAGATCTAATATTATGTTAGATCATAATGTTGTGAAGAACTACATATTATACTTACTGGTATTGAATGAAAAATAAACGTATACAAAGAGTTTATGCAAAGTGTTACACAATAATTTAGTTTTGACCGAAATATAAAAAAAATCTTTTGACGTGACAACGTCTTAAATTAGGTTGCGGCTCGGAGTCACTCATGAAAAAGTGTAACGCCCGGTAACGTTACGATGCCCGTCCAGTGGGTCCGCCGCACGGGATCCGCACGGGATAAAGCAGATAACTGTGGGTCCGCCGCACGGGATAAAGCAGATAACTATGTTTATTCGTGAAAATGTGGAGTGCTTAGATTCGTCATTTACAACAACTACAACAATAAAGGTAAATAATTGTACACTGATATTTCATTATCGTAAACTATGATTGAATTGATTAATTGTTAGATTGACACAAAAGTTGAGAAACTGAGTTTATAGGTTATGTCATACTATTGACAAATGTTGATAGTGTTAAGTAAATTATTAGTTTAAATCACTCTGCAATCAATCGTAATTCAGTCGATTGAGAAGAAACAGCGCGTATTGCTAGTCAAACATTTAAAATAACAAATTATAACCTCTAACCTGTCATAACAGTGCGACCAAACAAACGAACTAAACCGACCAATCACCACGCGCGGAGTTAGAATTTAACTGTGTTTAGCAAGAATTTCAAATTCCAATTTTAGTAAATGTTTTATTCAACTTTACCATTTACAATAACAAATTTTAATTAATTTCAAATTATGTACAATGTTTTAGTAAACAAAATATATTTCTATAGTTAAAATTTGTGCAATTCTTATTTTCATTCAATTCCTTGTTCCTATTGTGCAATTTAATAATATTCATATCAATAAATATTCTACCGAGAAAAAGACGTTGTCACGTAAAATCTTCGCCCGTAAAACCGACTTTACAGGCAACCATAATGTTTTTTTTAGATCTAATATTATGTTAGATCATAATGTTGTGATTACATATTATACTTACTGGTATTGAGTGAAAAATAAACACATACAAAGAGTTTATGCAAAGTGTTTAGATCAATATTAGTTTTGACAAAAAATAAAAAACCTTTTTTATAAGTATTTTATCACTATACATTTTTAAGTAGATCAATATTAAGTTAGGCTATAATCTTAAGAATCATTACATAAGTAATTTAAGTATACATAAGTAATATCTAATATTTAATATAATGACGTATATTCTGGATTCCGCTGTCTTAATTGACGCACGGATTTAAAAAAAGTTTAAAACATTATATCGATGGTCATTAAATCACATCTAAAGATACAAATTATAACGAAATATATAGAATAGAATCTCCTGATTTGATTGGTATCAGTATCATCGTAATATCGTGTTAAATAAGAATGCAATTAAAAAATTATTCTGAAGGCAGATCAGCTGCATTTCCCGCAGTACAACAGTAAAAATCTGAACACCTCAGCTACCTTCGTCACAGCTGAAGGGTTAAAACTCGTATATAAAATGAGGTGCTCGTATTTTGGATACATACTTGAGGTGCTGCACTCCTGTGCCGACATCCTGGACAGAGTAACGCTGCATGTGCTCCCATAGCACTTGGTTGGCTCTGTGTATGTAGTAATCGGCTGCAGAGGCTCGGGGTGTACCCACTCTCTGGGACAGCAGCTGAGGGCAGAGGACATAAACATATTTGAACGTTAGGAGGAGATTTGTGTCACATTTTAGTACGTTATGTTATACGAGTTGTAGCACCTTAGACTATTCTACATTTAAACTTGGGACAAGCTTTTAGAAAACTTACAAAATTGAGAAGTCCATCTTTTATTTATAATCAGGGACAAATTAAGAGTGCCTTTAATTATGGGGGGGGGGAGGTCTGGAGTGCGTGAATTTCAGGAACAATTCTGGAATCTAAACACCAGTACAAGGGATTTAAAAAAAGTTAATTATCATTTCAGAAAATATATAAGTTAATTCTAATTGTGTATATTAATAAATGAAAGTCTTTCTTCATTAAAGTATTAATTTGTTCCCAAAATATCTTGCAAACACTACATGAGATCAATTAAACTAAAAATAAAGGTTTTGAACAATGTGATAACAGCAGTACATGGCTCAATGGCAACATAACATGAAGTAACAATTCCAGTAGCTGTTTCTATCAGCGCAAAAGTTTTAAGTGAAGGAAAAAGTTACATAAATCATCAGAAACAGTAATATTTTACCGTTGAAATAGATATTGTGGATAAAGGTGCACAAATAATGAATTCCGTATTATTAACGAATTTGATTGCCGGACTTTGCATGTCAAGGTACTACTGTACTAGTTTAAATTAGAAAATAATAAAACTTAATAACAAGTTTTAGTTTAGCCTTTCCAACGGTAACATCGGCTCTTCTGATGTCAAGTATTTAGGCTCAATATTTTCAAAGTATGCTAGAAACTTGTTTATATAAGAAAGGTACGGTAAATAATGGTTCTAACGATTCTGTCAGTCAATTATATAATAAAAATCAACAAGTATTTGCCAAACTAATGGTAATAACAATATAGTGTTATTAGTATTCAATAGTGAAATGTCATGAGAAAGCTTTATTACGTAGGAGCTTTAGAAGAATGGTTATATTAAAAAAATATAACTTGTATCCTCCAATTTATGATTAGGCTATATAGGATAGATTATCAAATGAACTTCTAAAATCAGAATATATTCCATTAACGAGAAGAAATGTATGGGTATTGCTTATAATAGCAAAGTATTTGAAAAATCAAAATTCACGAAACAAAATCCTAGATAATATATACAATTTTGTATATATATATATATATATATATATATAGAATGTATAGAAAATGAATGTATAGAATCATAGAAAATGTATTAGATACGAATACATACAGTGCGGCCTAAAATATAAACTAGCGATAGTTTTTTTACCGCTAAACAGCTAACGTCGGCACATAGAACCAGTGGACATTGCAAAGACCAGGTATAACATTTTCATGCCAAATATTGTTTAAAAACCTCGATATATCCATACTTTGTTTATCCATGTACAGTTTTTGTGGGAATTTGATCAAAATACTTTATAAATTTTAATTATTTTGTAATTACTGACAAATCGAAATTTCGCTTTTTCTACAATTAGGCCTTTCATCCAACATCGAACGTTTGCCACAAAAGGTTTAAGAAACTGCAGATATACATCTGGGTAATTAGTATTTAGGCGTATGGTATGAAAAAATAAATACAATTTTTTCCGTATATCACAAGAGCGCAAAGAATCTTTAAAAGATTCTATTTATAAATAAAAAAGCGTGAGCCGAAAGTTTTTCTTTTAATTTTCCAGAATGTTCGCAAAAATTCTTACTTTGCTTACTTGTTTGGTGAACCAAATAAGCAATATTGAGTCCAATTTTTAATATATTTTTTTATCATGAGAGTGGCAAATACCGTTGTATATTTAAAACTTCATAAATATTAATTAGTGTATGCAGTTAATTTGATATTAACCGGTATTAAAACACTCAAGTATTCAAATAATAGGCAATGATGAGTGGTGTGTATAAAAGCTCATCCAAGTACGTTATGTTTGTAATTATGTTTATTGAGGCAAATCAATACAATTAATTTTATAATATTATAATCAGACTACAGAGTTAAATAATGCAATGAAACCACTATTTGAATATTCAATTTGTTATGTTATTGTTATTTGTTGTTTGAAAGCATTCCGAGTACAATTTCAATAGGAACCTATAATTAACTAACTACCATATATTTTTTAACTGATCTTAAGTGGTTGATTTGGTTAGTCGGCAGTTGAAACGTCAAGTAAACTAAGCTGGGCGTAAAATAGTAATTATAATACATATAATTGTATACAGAATAATTGTGTAATTAATTTGTAAAGTCTATATGATTAATGAATATACCGTGGGTTCAAAATTTTATGGAATCTGAAGGGAAGTTGGAAACCATAAAAGTTACAGCAAAGATTAAATGGAAAAAGCTGTGAGAAAAAAACCAGACCAACAAATCAAAGCGGTTAAGTTAATTATTGGTTGCGTCGTTCACCCGCTGCGCTGAAATAACTGTTTTTGGTCAACATCTTCACTGTCACAGTTTTATTATTAGTAGGCCTACCTATATTGTAACGTTTTTTACATGAAATCTGAAAGAAATTTCTTCTAGTTTTTAAATATTATAATGAAAAATTCTTTAAGACCAGCAAGCAAAGGGTGTAGGGTTTGAGTCAATTTTTGAAATGCAGAGACCCATTGTTTTAATTAATTAGAAGAAAGTAGATTTTTTACTTATTTCAAAAATACCATATATGTTTCATTATGGTTTTCATCAAATAAATAATAAAAACCCGTTTTTATATGGTCGTTTGAAAACCAGTGTGCTGCACACCACAGGTACTGGTTTTTTCACGCATCTGCAATATAGTGAAACGCTGCATATCACTCAGTTAAAGTGTTTTGACCTGTATCTGTGACATAAGGAGGCTCCAGTAACGACTAGCACATTACACAGTAACCCCGAAAATATGAGTGTAATTAATAGAGGCAATACATTCTTGGTTCTTAAGTATTTAACATTGTAGGCCTATTTACCTTCAGGATATACTTTACAGAACAATAGAGTTACGCCATCATGACAACAGAACTAGGCTTTTATTTCGGTAACTAACAACAACTTGCAGCCATAAAGTAAATAATTACAAGGAAGGTTATGTTTCAGGTTACAACTTCGCTAGATTGTAGTCATATATTAGCCACGATGTGATGTGACACAGGGGTAGGTCTCAACATAAAGTTAAACTCAACTACTATAACGGTGAAGGTAACTTTGGACTAACCGGTCTCTGTGGTTACTGGCTCTATTGAACCAGTACAGGAGGAGATTTGAAAAATGCATATCTAAGTATGAGGGTGTTTTGTGGACTTACGTACAATGTTTTCAATACTTGAAATTCATCAATAATTAAGATTATTTTTATGGCAAAATCTCCTCCAACCGGTTTTGACTAATTGTTCTAACCGATGTAAATAAGTATATGGGAGGGATTATGAAATATTAGTATATTCTACATTATGAGTTTAGTTTTTTTATACTCATTATAACAAACTATACTACTATTCTCATTTCGTAGGCTCACGTTGGTGGTGTCGTAACTAATCCCCTAAGTTTACCAGTTCGCACCACGTCGAAACATTGCTGTCAACAGATGTTAACCTGAAACTGCTAATAATAAATCTCCGCCTGTACAAATGAGTTGAACGGGCGGAGCAGTATTGTGATTGGCTAAGGTTTAACCAATCAACAAGAGCGATCAGTATAGCTTGTTTATTAGTTGGCATCTCACGAAGCAATAGTGATCGCTGCTGGTCATATTGGTCTTTAAGGTGGTTCAGTTAGATTGGTTAAGCTTCACTCTATCACAATGCAGCTTCAAATGCAGCCCTTCAACCTACCTGTGTATGCGGATCCATATTTTATTAAACATAATATTATGTTGACTAAGAATGGTCTCCTCAGTATGGTTAAAAAATTCAAGAAATTAATTATCTTAACAATGTTTCAATGTGTTGTGAACAAGAAAACTTGAATATATAAACAGTATTTATTATAAATATTATTTTAAAAACATTTGATTACTATCTAGAAGGATATTGATTATACATGATATCGATTAGCTTTCATTGTATATTAGTATTGTGCCTTATATGGTATTTCGTATTTAGTTTATTCGATTATACTTATGATATATTAAATATTATTATGGAAAACTAAAAGAACCATACTTGTGTTTAAACAAAGTCGTAAAAACGAATGAAATGTAGTTGAGACTGATTATGAAACACAAACAATATACTAAGTTAACATATTTCTACTCACACTCCTGTCGTGATAGTCGCCGACAGCGTTGTGGAAGAAGAGGCCGGCGATGAGGGCAGCGATGTTGGCTGTGTAACTAGCCACGAAGATGACGGAGAATCCTCCCCAGACATTGATCAGGAACTTGTTGGGCCAGGACTTAGGAGCTTTGAACGCCACCAGGTGCCCACATAACAGTCCCCAGCACACCCACAGAGCCGATGACATACTGCAACATATCCGCCTTATTTCATGCTTACATTTCATCATGTTATGAAACCAGACAAGACTTCAAATTACGCACCTTTATTACTCTTTATATGTATTGTTCATCTTCCAAGTACAAAACCCTGTTTTTCAAGACACATTTTGTGGCTTGGTAAGCTTTCTAGGCGTTTTCAACTATAAGATTCTTAGGTACTAGTTTTGAGGTGTTGTCAAACAGTTTGTCAGTCAAAAAGCAACTCTCGTATGTTCTTCAAGACCAGTTTTTCTTTAAAAACCTTGTCACTTTCAGACAGCCAAACTTCTATGAGTGTCAAGTTCGTGGAGACCTACCTTTTAATGTTTTTCGTACTTTCTGAAAATTCTTAATACCAGGTAATTGATTGATACTTGTGGTCAATGGCAATAAAGATTTTGATTTGAAACTACCCGAGCCCCAAGTTCCCACAGACCTATGTCGTAATATTTCTAGAATTTGTGGTAGTTCTAAATATCAGATTTTGGTAGACCAGTTTTGTGATTTTGTCAAACTTTCTGAAACCTACAATTTCATACCATTGTCTAAAGACTTTCCAATATTTTCTACTATTTCTAATATTTTTCTAATACCTCTTTTGATATGCGAAGTTGAGATAAGGTCCTTCATTTTTCCAACTATTCTTGGAGTTCTGTATATTACTCCGAGAACTTTATCACCGAATATATCAGTTCTACGTTCTATGTATAGCTTGAGAAACAGTTTTGTAGCTATTAAAAATTTGGTGGGATATACCAAATCATTCAAATAGTTTACAATGTCAAGTTGGAAGTTGAAGGTAGTAAAAAAAGATACAAACCATAAAGTTATAAATACCATATTGAGTGTGTGCAACATTCGACCATACATTCAAAAATGTTGCTGGATGTCGAACAATAAAATAGATCACTTGTTCACAAGATTGGAAGCTGAAATTTTACCTGAAATTTTTGCTGCGTTGCCGCCCCCAGGGGTTCAGGCCAAAGGGGCTAAGCCATTCGTAGATGGCGACTGCCACCGCCGTCACGTTAAGGGAGGTGAAGATAGCTATCCACAGCTCTGGAGAGAATGGCAGCAGGAAAGCCAACAAGGGAATGTCTGTGCGCTGTTTTGGAGCTGCCAAGAATGATACTCCACTGAAGAAGTATGGCACTGAGAAATCTATTACCTGGGACCTGAAAAAAATGAAAGAGTTTTTCTATCGAGACAATATGTTTATATAAATATTTATTAACTATTTTATTTGAACACTATTTTATTAATTAGGTTAACCATATTACACCTTTTATACTTTGTTAAATAGTTGAGCTTTGTATCGATAAAGGCCAAGTTTAATTGATATAGCGCACAGATAACTTATAATTTGTCTGTGATGTAGCGTCTACTTAGTGGCATAAGTGACAAACGGCAGTTGCAGCCTGTTTAAACTGTCTCAAATTATTAGTCTCTAACTTTAACTTGACGAGCTCTAGTTCTAAGCCGACACATATATCATGAGAAGTTAATTTAAAATTAATAGTTTAGGTATTAAAGTGTATTTTTGAGAGTATTATTAATTTTGTTGAAGATTCACTTTCTAGTCTACTTTTTCCTAGAATACACTGCATTAGGCTATTAAATAAACGATGCTTAACTTTATTTACCATTTTGTAAAATGTTTGTGGCTATAAAGTCAATTTTAAGGAAATTAATAACTATATCTTATCTTGATGCATAATGTTCAATAATAAATAGGTACTAAGATTAATAATAATACAAATCTAATTGTAATAACTAATTTTCTTAATTTAAAATGAAAAGTTAATCTTTGCTACACAATTCATAACCAGTTTAATCAACAAAAAATGCATAATCGTATACAGGGAGAAACATAAAACAATATAACATGATGAATGAAATATATAGGTCCGTAAGGCATCAGCTAGTGCAGAGTTTCCACTCCTTCAAATTAATTCACAAACTTATTGAAAGAAATAATCAGGCATAAGAATAAGCATGAAAATAAGATCCTATGAAATTTAACAAATTATGTGTTAAAACTACAGAAACACTACGTTTCAAGAACGGTATTTTCCCTTTTCTTCAAGTGGGAAAATACCAACATAATGATAAATATTGTAAACGATGAAACAATTATACACTTTAAATAAAAATCACTCACAAAACCAAGTACATTAATTTAATTTTTGGAACACAGAAATATTTTGTTCAAACTATGAAATAACAGTATACTTATATGACGCCCGTTTTCTCTTTGTAACAACACTATAATGTTTGTACGGAATGTCTACAAAGGAATATATTCAAACCCTGAATACGATTTAGAATTGCCACTTAATGTCTAGTATGTGTTTATAATATAAAAGTTAGTTTTAGTTTTGCCAGTTTAGATTTTTTTAAATCTACCTGTATATCCAATATTTTTATTTTATGTTTAAATTTGAATTAACGTTAGAAGCAAAGTTTTTCCAAATACACTATGACACAAAGCCTTTGGTTTCATAAAACAATTTTCTTTTTTTAATGAAGCTATTTTTACTCAGGTAATCAATATACGACTATTGAAAACATAGATGTTTCCGAATCTGAGCCTTGTGGCATACCATCTGTTCATTCCTCAGCATCTCTACCACATTGTTGTAATTTTACATATTGCCTACGTTTCAACAAATAGTCTAAACTGTTAGTAAGCATTCCCTTTGATAAGGTCATACTCGTATAATAGGATTGCATAAATTTGCCTTCATTCTGTGTTACAAAATTGAAACAAGAGATTTACTGGTATCTGATATCTTATTCAAACGGTAAAGCCCTAAAACATAAGGTTTAGCGTAATTTAAGAAAACTAACAAAACATTTCATAAGATAAGAAACAAAGTTACAGTACACGCGCTGAAGGTTCGGCTCAGAGTCAACCGAGCGGACTATGGCGGGGGACGGGTGGATTGCCCGATATAACAACTGTTCTGCAGACATCCGCCAATGTTTGGCCCGAATAAACGGGCACAGCGTTCTTCGCCTTCCTCCGTACCATCCAGATCTAAATCCGATTGAGAATATTTGGGGAATAATAAAAAATTATGTAGGTCAAAAAAATGTAAATAACATTAAAAATACCATAGCGTTATGCAAAGAGAAGATAGACTCAATAACAAAAGAAGACTGGGGAAAGGTGTGTAAGAAAGTTGTAAAATTTGAAGATGAATATTATGAAAAGGAACATTTAATTGATGACACAACAGAGAGATTTATTATTAGTTTGAATGACTCATCTGACGGCAGCAACAGAGAACAGGATGCCAGCGAAGAATCGGAAACGGGTGGTGAGGATGGAAATAACTCGCCATTGGCAACTCTATTATAGGTAAGAACGGCTTTGTAAGCAAAGTAAAATCTAGGGAAAATACTCTTCAACACGCCGATTTTAAAATAACGGATTCTACATTTATGCGTTGAGAATTTAAATTCTTAATTTGTATTGTTAGACGTTTAGTAATTTTACGATTTTTAATCACTAATAGATTTATGACATTTTATTTCTTATCTGTCAGAAAGTCAATTAATATACAATGTATTGCTAAGGTAGTATTCGAATTTTGAATTGAATGCTACAATGTAATACGGTTTAATCCATATATAACCAGTGCCTCTATGTATAATGTATTCGTAGAAATGCTAAAAAAATAATTTATTGTCATGCCACATAATAGTTAAGTTTTTCATAAACAGGATTCTTTATACAATAGTTTTTCGTATTCATTCATCTGTCATAAAATTAGTTTATAAACAATACACTCCAAAACACTTTCTATTCGAATATAATACAATGAAATTCGACATAATTTCATTAAAGTTTAAAACTTTTAGTTTATCACAGATCACCACTATGGCCTAAAGTGTTTTTTTTTTCAGAAATAAACTATTGCAAAGTGATTCAATGTTAAACTTTCAAATGGTATTGCCGTGTTGATTTACGTGAATGGGCCATAAACTGTAGGGCAGCGGTGTCGGTGATAGATTCAACTACAGACTAAGTTACGGCTAACCTAAACTATGTATCTGAAAAAAGTTAAATCTAAAATTAACTTCAGTTCATTCAGAAAAACTTTCTCGCTGGTGAAAGTTTCCTAACCAAATAATAAAAGAAAAATCCTCACATACAAACTTTTTGTATCACAATTTTGGCACAGTTAATTTTAAAATATATTTTATTGAAGAAAAGTAATAAGACATTGAAACTTAATACATCCATTAGCATTGGCATAAACAGGAAAATAGATCTGCGAAGTTTCAGAATTGTATTTGTACAGGAAGTTGGTCTAACCATAAGTTGATTGTCGAGCGAGAATTAAACATTGCCGTCCGTGACGGATCATTGGAGAGTCAATGTTTTTATTTTAATAGTAGGGCAAAGACAGGGCCGAACCTTCAGCGCGCGTACTGTAACTACATCAAATTTTACAGAAAAAAACAAACGGTTTTGGTTTTTTAACAGTATAATTTACATTTATTGATTTTCTACAAATAATAAAAAGTAGAAATAAATATTTTCGCTAAAGATTTGATTTGAGTTTTCATGTTCAGCGTGTGATGAGTAATATAATATATTACCCATGTGCGTCCCGGGAAAGTTTGTTTCATCCTATTTCTAACCAATTTAATATTTTCAAAATATAGTGATGAAAACGACGGAACTATAGTACGAGTATAATTATCACCTGGGACTGCTGACGCTGAGGGCGGAGAACGACATATGAGCTGCTCCGGACACCAGATCCCCCACGATGCCGTTCCACTTGATCTCTCCGTTACTCTGCACTACCCGAGAACCGTAAGTCTCGTCGGAGACGATGTACAGGTGGAAGTCAAACTCTAGTTCTTGGGCAATATTCTCTAGAAGATCCATACTGAGACCGTAGCAGCAATTGGTCCTGTAACGGTATCTGAGAACATACCGAACATAAAACTTACATTTATCTATATTTTAAGGGCAAAACTATTACTACAATAATTATCAACCCAATTTAAAAACCGCACTAACCAACAGTTATTGTTTTTGGTCCACCAGTCTTTATGGTTTATTTCTACACTATAAAGTTCCTCAAATTTATAGTGTTTTCAACGTTATTATAAGCTATTCTTGAACGTTTTAATGAAAAAGAATGAATTGAAAAGTAACAGTATTGTTGAGGCCATTAGTATTAACATGAGTTACAAAACAAAAAATTACGTTTGTTTCGTAACTTCCCTTTGTACTCAAGAGAAAGCACTAAAACTTGGAATAACAGTAACAAACCAGGAACTGTACCATTTAACCGTTGCAACAGCAAATACGTTTGTATAGAAAAAGAGTTAATTTTTATTAGAAGCGAGCGTCAATGACAGCATTCTTTAGATGTTCTAAGTTTAACAGTGGCTTTGCACTTGTTTAGAGAAACAGAGTAAACTATTCTAGGCTGTACTCAGATCTAGAAAAAGTGATGTTTTTGCCTGGACAAGGAGGGCCAATGTTTTTATGAGTTTATGGTGTAAAAAAGCAATCCTTATAAGTATAAAAATGACATTGCTTTTGTTTAGAGAATGCTTTTGTTAACTCTTTGTGGAAGCTGTTCCTGGAGTTAACAACAAAATCTGTCGGAGTGTTGCTCATTCGTGATCTCGGAGAGCAATTCTGTGTAAAGATCGGTCTCAGACGTCTCAAGGCAATTACTACAACAATTGGCTCCCTCTCGCCCCTTGTTGGTCCTCAATTGTGCTCATGTTTGATATACTTCTGATCACGTCTTTGCACAGATAGCAGTTTAGAGTTTGCACCTACATATAAGCTTTATCTCCATTAACTAATTAACATAATCTCTACAATTTTATACAATTGTTGTACCAGTTTTTTTATCTTGCCATTCCATTTTATTTTATACGAATTTTTCATTTTAACTGAATACATATTCAGATAGAGATCTCATTATTTGTATTCATGTGATATTTCTGTGAGTTTGTAGTTAAGTGTGTTACATTCATCGTTATTACTATTTAATTGTTAAAAATATTATACGGATTAAAAACTATATACTAACTAATTTGGCTTAGTATAACACTACTTTTCTAAAATTAAATTCTACCAGTTTCGTGAGCCATGCTCTGCTCATTGTTTTCGCTCTTTTTCTCGTGTTCGGCGTTGAGAAGTTCGTTACTTACTCAAAGGCCGATAGGCAATTAATTTTAGTTCAGTGACGTAAATGAACATAATTTCAAATCTCAGTAGCAAACAACTGAAACAAGAAGCTTCAAAGCGTTGCTGAGAGAGATGACGTTCAATATAATAGTTTTATAGCGTTGGTAAATTTTATAATTTGGAACTTAACTAAAGAATTGAAATTTTGTATTTTAAAGTGTATTTCACTAATTAAACATCTACTATAATTAATTTTGTGATAAATATTGTAGACTATATCAATTATAGTATAGTGTTGAGAAAAAACAGTGGTACCGAACGTTTAGTTAATCGCCCACTTCCGGTATAATTGTGGTGTTATCAGTTAGATAAATTGGCCTGCCTTAGCCAAATACCTCCCGCGAGCTTCGCTCGTAAGCATTAATTGTGCGCACAGTATTAATTATTAAGCCGAGGACTTCTAATCTTACTGAATAATACAGTAAATAGTAATAGCAATTTGTTAAAAAAAGTTTTATTTTGATCATTTAACTAATAGTAAAGCTACATGTGCTTAACTCTTCTGGTGAAACAGTTTTTGTTTTATTTATTGTCTTGGCTTAAAGCTAATTGGTTTGGGGTTGTTTTAGGCGGGTTCGTGGTCAACGTTTCGTTGTCACAAAAAAACAGGACAGAAAAATTTCGTGGCCGTCTCTTCGTAGTCAAGGAGCTATTGAAACTAAATAAAACTGTATCAGTTAAAAAGGCCAATCAGCGAACTTAATCACAAGCAAAGTGTCAGTATATAACATTACACTGTTAAAATAGATTACTATTATCATCTCTGGAGGATAAGATTAATTTATTAATCGACAAACCATTCCCCTGTACTTTGGCATAGGATCACAAAAGTGCTATGATATCTACAACAAAAATGTAATTGGTAATTAATCACCTTAAAATTGGTTCATCGCATTTCCAATTTAATTTTGTATTCCAGATTAGATCTTTTAACAACACGTCATTTAAAATACGTTAAAGAAACGAATCATTTAATATTACATATGTTACGTTACATATATACGAAATTTAACATTTAATTTTTGTTGACGCACTTGTTATTGTTAGAATAACAATTAGTGGAGACTATTCATGTTTTATACTTTTTTAAGTTTTTATTTCTTGGTGTGTATTACTATGGAGGATATATATTTCACATCCAGAACAGACTTGAAATGTTATATTGAAAAACAAGTCGACTAGCTGACTCCAGTGTTGCGAGGAGTTACTAGTGCTATTATGGTCAGCAAGATGAATTGAATTCGGGTGGCACAAAGAAATTTAGTCACGAATTCCCCTATATCTCTCTTCTATGTACTCATTGTATACTTTCTAGGGTACTATAGTTTTTGTCAAATAACATACGAGTATATGCTCGGTATGAAAGTTAAATAATCTCAGCACCAACGTGGAGCAAGACATCAATCAATAACATAGACATTTTGGTCTCGATTGGACTACCAGGATGGGAATGAATAATTACACCCAAGAAAAGGAAATATACACAGCAGCAAGTTACTATTGAGAGAGCATGGGAAGAGACAGCTGTTGTTGACTCCTCAGAGTCGGCAGCAAAGATAAAGAGAGCAACTGATCAATATTCAGTAGGTTCGGATGTTCCAACTTTCTCTTCCTAAATAAACTGCAACTTTTATTTGAATAATAGCGAAATCACAAAACTTTCCTTTTATCTTTAATTAAATGCTACTTCAATTAACAAAGTTTACTTTAATTCCAAGTTATAACTCTTCCAAATAAATTTGAATTTCTAGCTCGTTCAAAGCTGCTGATGAAAAATAAAACTGTAAAAATATTAGAAACAGATTACACAATATACTCGTACATACTATTCAAGTACATTTATTTACGTATACCTATCTAACTATTAAAAATGTAAAAAAAATTGTTAGGCTATATAGACGAAAACTAAACAGTTTATATCAATATAAAGGAAGGAATCAAATATTAAATTCTCCAAATGAGTAAATAATCGTGCGTTCTGGTACAGGAAATGTCACTTGCTTGTTATATTAGCACATATTATTTGTTTTGAAGTAACATTGTAAATTGACCTGTTTCATATTATAATTAACAAACTTTTAGGTCCCGATTTCAGAACTATTTATTAATATTTTCAACAGCTGTTAAATGGAATAAGTGGGTGGCAACATCTTTAAAACAGCTTTTCTAAAGTAAGGGAGTCTTTCTAAGTCAATGGAATTTTGAGTATATAAACATATGAATATTATAGAGCTCAAGTCTTATGTTTTTTTGGGCTTTAATGTCGGAACAGCTGTTCAAAATCTAATAGAAATCGTTCCTGACATTTTATTCTAACAAGAAATGGCTAGAAATGTGCGTAAGAAATGGATATTTCTTAAAAAAAGCTTATGAAAAAGAAAAAAGTTTCAATTTGTTTGTAAATAATCGGTGACAAATTCCATAGTCAGAAAATGGATTTTTAAACACCAGCTTGTTGATTGTCTACAAATACATACTGTATTATTGTATGTAAGCAGGATGTGATGGATCATAAAATAAAGCACTATGTCGCTTATAGTCTGGAGAAATAACAAGATTATACAATAACCAAGAACAACTTTAAAAGAATATGAATAGAATAGCATGGCTGTAAAGAAGATTGTGAACTTTAGAATAGGCATAAAGCTCCGTTTACGGCAATAATAAACTCGACCCTGGCTGCTTGGACATAAAGCACTTATTGCGAACAAGCAACAAGCAGCGGACATCAAGCAAACCTTATTCATTGTTCAATTATTTACATGGATTAAGAAATAAGAGATATATAGTTAAAAATCCCTCTAATTTGAGAACGTGTAGACTAACATTGATCAGTTAAACTTAACGATGGTTTTCACAATGCACGTGGTACGTAGTTAGTTCTGTAAAGAGTAAAGTCGACGCGGTACCGCTAGTAAGTTCAAATTCGCTTTGGATGTCTCGGATTGAAAAATTACAACAATTCACTTATTGGCTAAAACGTATCTTGTCTTACAACCCAAAACTAAAATCGCCTACGGGTTTCGGTAGAAAGATACCACATCAGGGGATAAAAACACAATACACACATTGGCGTTAGCTTCGTTAAAATTAGGGAATGAAGATACGCAAGCAATAGATCATTGCCCAGCTGATAACGCAGTTGGTAGTAAAGACAGTGCTAACGTAACTTGACCCCTGCCGTCTTCTGAAATGTGGATTGGGTAGGCCCACCGGCTTTTGTTTACGTTGTGTGTATTTATGTGTTGTGTAACTGATTAATAACTTCACTGAAGTTAACGCCGATGTATATACTGTGATTCTATCCTCTGATGGTTGTATCTTTATAGCGGAACGTGTAAGTCATTATAATTTTGGATTGCATGTCAAGTTATGTTTTACCCAATTGTTATTGAGTTCATTTAATATTAGTGTATAGGTTTTGGTTCAGTTTGATACTCTAGTTGTTATGTATTTATTGAGTTGAGTATGGCTACACGTGTTTGCCATTACATATATATTGATTGTTATTACTTATTATGTTACACAATTTAGGAGCTGGATAAATATTATGAGCATATCGTCATAATAAAATTATATATTATTGTTTAGCTTTTTATTATTTAAATTTTTGGTAATTGTAATTTTTTTGTTTAATTTTGATTTATACTGTAGCCTTCAATTGGTTAATGTTATAAAGTTATTGTTAAGACTTTTAGGTATTTTTGTTTGTATTTTTAATATCGTGGTAATTTTTAATGAGGTAATTATGGTTATTTGGTCTTGGAATTGCTGACTGATTACATAGTTTAAATATAGACTGGAAGTTGATAAATTAAAAATGATATAACATTAAAGTTGTGAACGGAAGAAGTAAAGTAGTGTCAAATAAACACTAGCGTAGACCTGAAGGTCCAGAGTGGTTAGAATAACCGCCAGCCGAGTCACAGGCGAATTGAACTACATGTACGCACACATCAATAAAAATGAGGACTCATAAAAAAATAAATAATGCTACTTTCTGTGGTAACGAGACACGTCATCTAAAACAATAACTGTTAAAGAAAAATGTGGAAAATCTGAAATTTCATTAGGAATTATTGGAAGTGGAATTACAATGGAATGTTATGAAGAAAACAGAAAATATAGGTTTGTTGTACCAATTTTATAGTGAAACAGTAATAACGTAGGGGTTAGACCTGTTTTGGGTATAGGAACGATAAGGTTTCATTTAGTTTATTTTTAACCGTTAAAGCACAGCTGACAGACGGGACGGTCACAACCCAGATACGTCACAAGATAAGTAAGTAAGACCAGTCAGCAGAATTCGTTACTGTTGCGCTAGGCCCTGTAGGTGGTAGTACTAGATGTAGCCTTCGTATTGAACTTTGAACAGTTGCTTATAGTACATTCTGTATTTTATAATTTGTATGGCCATGTATATTACGGTAGGTCAAGTTTCGATTGTTGGGGCAACTTGTTTTAACAATTAATCCTCCTGGATCTCACCTTCTAGTTGGATTGATATGCGATTGTAGTCTTTCTTTTCTGATTTCTTAACTGGAATTCATCAGTCTGTAAATGAGCCTTAAGTTCTGTTCAGAGAACCTGTTCCGAGTTTTGTAGATGTCTACAATAGTAAGTCCTATTCTTTTGACCCCCTTTTCTGCTAAACGCGTCGTAGGTTTTGTTGTAAAACGTGTGTTTAAGGCAATTAAAAATATTATGACAGCCCATATGAATAATTTATATTCCTAGGTGTGAATAAATTTTATTATCTCTTTTCATTAAGATATGATTAGTTTGAAATACTTTCAAGCTATTAAAAGAACTAGTTTGTTATTAAATTCAATGTTAATGAGTTTTTGTTTGATTAAAACCACGAATAAGCAACTTGAAATTTGGCACAAAATATAATAATGGGAATAATTTAATAGTAATACGGTACTATAAAAGATGTTGCTAGTTTCTAATGCTAAATCACATATTATTGGAACATTTTAATTTCGTGAACCGTAACTAACACTATATGTCTTATATTCTTAAACATCGTGAAATGTTAAATACAATCGATGTATGGTTAATTATATTCTAGTTTTGGGTATTGTATCGGAAAGAGAGAAACGCGTTATACCAACATTATTTACTACACATTTCAATTGAATATATTCATATTGGTTTTACATTCACGCAAAACTCGCATTTTTAAAACTTAACGGTGAGGCGCACTAGTAACATAAGTATTAATACACAAAACACACAAACACACACACACACACATAAACACACAAACACACACACACACACACACACACACACACACACACACAAGCGAACACATTTCCTACTTAGTCATGCAGTTCAGGTCAAGCATGTTACGTTCAGGAGTCCAGGAGCTGAGGGCTGATTTGCATTGTATAAACACAGAGCCTGATTTGACTTGAATTCAGTAGAGGAGTTTCAGTAAGAAAGAAATCAATAGTCAGCCGGTTTGTTTTGACGGGAGTCGAAAGGATTAAATATATCAAACAATAATTTGTTCTCAGATTTTTATTAGTTTAACATAGTTACATTGGCATCAAAGTAGCAGATAGTACGTCGATGTTAAGATACCTAGATGGTATTTACCTGCTAAGATTGGTTTGTGGCAAATTTTAGCCTTGACGTTGTCGATGGGCTGATTGTGTCATATAGCATATTATGCTAAAAAATGTAACCTCAGACAAAAATATTGTTTGATATTTTTAACTAACTGATTCTCTCCCATTCCACCCCTTACCAGAGCTGTCGTGAAGGACGATCAACGTTTTCTTTAGGATATTTCCTCCATAAATTTCACGAAAAACTATGCTGTATGCTCATACAATGGACATTGACTCTTGGTTCCTTGAATATTATTATTTACGTAATTTGCTGGTCGAATTAATGATAATATATCTAGTATATAGTTATGATAATAAATAATATATGAAGGTAAGTAAAATACAAATAAAAAGAGTACTAAGCAGACAGCAAACAGGAAAACAGATTGGAGACATGATGCAGATCTGTAACAGTTATATAGTAGCGTGTTTTAGTGTAATTTAATTTGGTGATGCAATTTAAACATTAAACATTCCCATAGAAACGACTAAAACTTGTGTTACTGACTAGATAACTTGTTGTTTGCTCTGCAACATTTGAACACCATAAACTATCACACTATTTACATTAGCTGCTTTGTTTATATGCATCCCACTGAATTTTGTGTACAAGTAATAAATTTTCACTTAAAATGATGTGGTTACACTGAAGTAAATCTTTTAAAAAGGTTGTTTTACAAAGAAAATAAGAAATTTGTCGGAAATTTGAAAGAAAACTACTTGATACTTCATAATAGATTATTGATATTTTTAATTTTGTATATATTTAGAAACAGCACATAGGTCAAAGTTTCAAAGTTGGCTATTTTAAAAGGTGCGAACACATTGTACTACAACACAATTATAGCTACTTTGACATAATACGATCTGTCGCAATTGGAAACAACATTTAATGTGTTTTCACTTTCATACTCAACTTATTACTGTATTTCAACAAGAAAAATATTTGATTCTTTATATATTAACCAAAATTAATATTTTTATATTTATTTGGCAACAGGTAATTACTAACAATTTCAATTTGTACTTGATTGTGATTGGTTTTTATAAGTATTTAGTATTCTATATAATTTCACGGGACACGACTCCCGAAGTCCAAAACTACCTCAGTTTCAATCACTCAATATTTTCCTGGCTTTCATAAGATTTATAAAATTCTGTTGGTGTCTTCCCAACTTGGAATATTTATTTGAGACTAGAAATTTAATTTATAAACTCCCTAGTCATTAAAAAAACCCAGTTACAAAACATTCTTTCTAAGTCTGAGACTAGTTAAACTATGAATGTCATCAAGAAAATAGTAACATAAAATGTAAAGCTTAATCTCTATAACAAGCCAAGAATTAGAATTTATAAGATAATAAGATATTAATCAATATTATAAATTTTTTTAAAGCGGCACAACGTAAAAAAATAATATTCCATTAAGGGTAACATTGATTGCACCACAAACAAATTGAACCAACTTTACTAACCTGTAAACTCTCTCCCAAAGGTTATATTGGGAAAATAAAAACTCCACTAAGAACAAGAATGACTAATTATCGGTTTAAAGTCGTTCATCAAATTCTGAGGCACTACTATGTGCACTTGTGATTGAAAATAATTCAAATAACCTTGAAAGTTGCTTCAGTCTAAAACGAATTTAACACTTAGAGACAAATCCGAACCTCAGTACTAATCTAATTAACTCAAAAACTGTTGAAATCACACATAAGTTAATTACTCATAAAATATCAAGACAACCAGATGGGTGAAACACAAGGCTATACAGTTTTCGTCTTTTAAATTAAATTTCGTTTCTTAACCAAAATATATAAATATTCTATATAACAACTGATTAGAAACTTGTTGTTCATGGTATTTATTTGTTTATAGTTATTTTTGGGTTATGTTATTTATTGATTTTAGTTCTGTTTGTTTGTTTAATCAGTGGTGTTATGAAGAAGAGTTGTGAGAACCTGGAAGTTATACATGTACACTGATTTTCTAATTTTATCTCCATTGCAAATGTCTGTATATATTACGCCTGGTTTAGTTGCAAACTTGGCATACCATTTCATTCCAAAACGGCGGCCGCTTAAAAAATTCACAACTTTGTTCGTTATGGACACAGAGGAAAAAGTTCAAAGCGTTCTTGAATACATGTAGCATTTTTTGTAATTAACGTTTATTTGTATCTCAAATGGTTTACAAGATATAGATTACATGCAAATCCCATAAGAAATAAATGTGTAATTTTTCGCTTTTACAAACCTACAGCAGAAGAATTTGTGTGACTGAGCCTGAACTATAAATTGACTATCAACTTTAAAAAAATATGGTCATAAATCTCTATCACATTATCGTTTGTCTTCTCTTAAATTAGTTTGATACAATTTAGCTCTTTTTGGGCCTTGTGCATAACTAAAATTACAGTAACATGCAAATATGTTTATAAAAAATACTTTTTTTCAATAACATACTCATGTAGTCATTAGGGTCTATTTTGCAGAAAAACTGTTATATGTGACACTTTATATGCCCGTGCAGTATAGTAATAGGATTTTTGTACGGATTATACAAAAGATATCAATAATAAAACAAAACATATAAAACCTTTAATGTATATGATTACTAAAGGACATCTTCAGACTTGAGGATAGAAAAAGACTATTAAAAATGAACAAAAACACAAAAATTATAAATATTCAGTTATCCGTAATAAATGAAGAAACGAAAAAACAATTATAACTCAGATGGAAAGATTATCAAGCATGTTACAAGCGATGGTAGCAGTTGAGGGCTGGGAAGTGGGGAGGTTGTTTCACAATCACGGTTGGGGTTGGTGGTTATTACTTTTTATAACTAAACTTTGTTAAACTCCGAACCAGAACTCGGAATCTTTGTATGTTTTCCAAGCAAGAGATGATATGCTTAGATTCATTTCGTATGCGTTAACGTTCAAATTAATTAGTATTGTTTGAAATATTTGTGTATTTACAGGATGTTATAGGAGGATGGCGTTATTTGTTTTGAACCATTGTAGATAAAGAAGTAAAATGTTACAAATCAATACTATACCTATATATTTAGTTTGTCAGGTAAATATCTTATTTGTTATCATATCAGCTGTCGGTCTACAAGGAAAATCTCATATGTCGAGTAGTACATCAAATTCACTACGGTAGCTTTTAAGAGAATACAATACCTCAAACCCAACAACGAACGGTACAAACTAATAAAAACTGTGGCGGTTTATAAAAGTTTATACCAATTAACAAAAATAAATAACATCAGCAATGGCTATTCCAACAGTCAGTTTTATTATCAATTAGGCTATGTCTTTGTCAGCATCTCAGACATAGACAATCTACAATCCATGTCAGTTGGTTTTGTGGCCAAGAATAGGATAAAATTTTAATGTACTAAAAGTTTATTAGTACATTAAAACTTATGTATAGGAAAATCTCATTTCCTGCCTTTCTAGTCATGAATTAACTTTTCTTATAATTGTTTAGTTTTAACAAAACAAAATTGGAACAAAATAAAATAAAAAGAACAGAACTAACATGTACTAATTTTTTCTTTATTTATTCATTTCCTGCTGATATTGGTCCATTTTACAAGGCTTAAGGCAGTGTACATTAATGTAATTCTATAAACTAAAAGAATTATAATTATATCAATCAACAATGTGAGACAGCTTGGTATAATATTTGAAGCAAACAAAAAAAAAAAAAAAAAAAAAAAAAAAAAAAAAAAAAAAAAAAAAAAACTAACAATATTTGTTAAGGGTAAAAGAACATGTATATACTAATGAGCTAAACAATTTAACTGCCTTTAGTTGCGGCCAACATGCTTTGAACTAGCTAGGGGAACAGAAAGGGGGCCCAGGTGACAAGAAATACGGATGCTGAACTGTTGTATTCGCTTCATTGTACAGTTGGATCTCGATTCATGATGAATTATCTCAAATACTGTATATTCAAAAACTTCGTGTACCCAGAGTATTAGAAATTAGCACTGGTCTCATTATACTTGACAGACAGAATTTAATTTGTAGAATTCTCCCAATATCAAATGGTGAGTCGTTCTAAATTTAGCCTAATAAAAATTGGTGTTCCCCATGGATCCATCTTGTAACCGTTATTATTTTAAACATTCATTAATTACTTGCCTTCATTTTTGAACAATTCTGACTCTCCTCACAGCCCAAAATAAATTTTTTGTAACTAAAATGACGTAAATCATTGTCCAAGATCTTGTGTCTAATGTTCACAAAGATAAGTCAAACGTTTTAAGCAGTAAAACACTTACTGATGTAATGTAACCAATTATGTCTAGTGAACCTCTAGTCAAGGTTGGAAAAAGATACTCAGTTACAATTCATTGGTCACTTCCAAATCGCAGGGCTGATACTGCTCCCTCGTTTGAATGTATTGGGGTATTTTTGTAATAAGAAGTCTACACAAATTTAATGATGCGAGGGTGGACTTGCAGCTTATTATGGCCGTTGTAAGGTACAATTGTAAGTACTAAGTTATCCGTTTCTTTCATATACAGAGGTGATCTGGAGTAGTGAAAGCTCATGTATTAAATTAATTTTTAAACTTTAAAAGACAAAGAGAGATGAAAGAAGTTTTCAGGCAATAACAAAGATTTTACTGTAAGCCACTGTTCAGCCAGGTTAAACACCATCTCGCCATATACATTCTAGTAAGATTAAACTATATGCACAAGGAACAGGCTTTCTTGAAAGCCATCATTCTGTTAATCAATAGTATCAGACTTTACAACTATTCCAGACTCCACAAAAACAAAAACCTGACCATGTTTTCAGAGAGTTAAGAGGTTTTTGGAGCAGCTGTCTCATTATAGCGTCAGAGATTTTGTTGAGTTCTGTAGGCAGACGAATTATAATGAAGGTGAAAGGCCACCTGCGAAACCTGTTGTTAACTTGTGTATTAAAGTGTAATAAACTATAGTTTTATTTTATTAATAAGTCAGACTATTTATACAATGTATTTGCCTTGTACTGAAATGTTAACGTTACTTTGCAGGATTTCCACTGTTTTCAATAAAGAATTGAAAATAGTTCTGAGTTCCGATTTCTGAATAAAAGGATTGAGGGATAGTTAAACTTAAGTTATTTTTTTACATCAGATATCAAGACAACAAGCCTAACAATTTCCAAAGTATCAAGCTGGAATTTATAGATAAGCCTGTATAAGAGATAGATTTGTGCAGATTCAAGTGGTCTACCTGTGTTGGAAGATGTTGGAAAAAAGAAGCTGAAGTGGACGGAATCTTATAAATGTATTAAAACCTGCTACCGTATCAGATCTGGAAAGGAAATAATTTGTTTGTGTTGTCCTAGGACAAAAAGCTTAGAAAATTGCACCTAGTCCTATAAGGACCTTGCTTATTCCAATAAGGAAATACTTAGTGTACTACTTAGTACAGGATCCACCAAATAGGATTATCCATAAGGATCTCGTTCTCAATATTTAGTTGAAAATTAACCTCTTTCACATCAACTCTGTTTACGGAAAGTGATAAGAATTACAAGTTTTGGAAATGTATTACAATGAATTAATAATAAAAATGGACAGTGTCTGGCTAGTACGTGACCGCAAACACTTTGAAGAAGATTGGAGATAGAAAAATAATAAAAGAGTGGCATTTGGGCGAGAGGGCATTTATTGAACCTCCTCCTCATCTTTCCACCCTTCCTCTTATAACTCTTGTAGCGCGCTCGGAATAGCAATGGGCAGTCCAACTCACCCGCCTCGGCCAATCAACCACGTAATTGTTTCATATACATTGAATCTTAAAGCCATTCTCATCTAAGCCTGAGTGTAATGAATTTTATATTCTAAAAAATATGTTTTTATGCGAGTTAGTTTACTCAAACACGACTTATTTTACATTTCTTTGTACCGAACAGTCTCTATAAATAATTATCTCAGTAGATTTGTCGTTGAAGCAACATTCCAATAACCAACAACCATTCAAATATTATATTGTTGATGAATATCAGAAGTTAATATTATCTAATTTTACTTTATTAGTTTACTTAATAGATATGATAGATACATAGTTAAAGATGCATATATGATTATAGAAATTATAAGATTTCCTCATTGAAATTGGAAAACTTGGTACATAAAGAGTTGCAAGCTACAATATCTATAATTAGGGGAATTGTTTTCATATTTATACGTCATGTTTAGTTACAATGACCCTACTGTTAGCTAATTTTTATTTTTCAAGAGGCAAATACAGTGAAAATTGCTTGTATTTGATCAACAATTTATAAGTTCGGCATTGACGCAAGAGAAGTAGCTGCAATACAGGGACAGCAATAGTGTGACGTTGTAGGATTGCAGGCGCCTTCCGCCAATACAGCATCACTTGGAATTGGTGACAATATTCTCGTTAGCATACGCGATCAGATTCTAATTAAAACGGTATTGCTGTTAATTGTATTCTTACTACTAGGACATCAATAAATATCTTAATCAATAACTGATATGTTCTAACTCTAACATCAGGCAACACATGACTTGGATGCATGAACAATAAATACATGCTTAATGCGGTTTCCTTGTGTATAAGCATTTGAAACTAATTATCTTATTAATTTCTGTGAAATATTTGATTTTGCCTTGTTTCACCGATCAAGCAAATGTATTTATTACATATACAGGTCTGCGAAGCCTACTTCGGTCAAAATACAACTAAAATGGGTTCTATAACAGTCTTTAACTTTATAACAACATTTAAATTTACAGTTAATTTGTTTTTAACATCTGCATCAAAAACGTAAAGTTAAAAGTATATTTTCCTAAAACTTAATTTACTTATTTGAATAGACCTCTGTGCTAAACTACGATCCCAGAAAAAAGGAGTAATACGTTTTGTTACAATCAATCTTAGTCTTTGCTTTCAAGACTATACATGAAAATAAATTTATAAGAATAGTTAATTAAACATATGGATGTGCTGCGAATTTTGTATATACCACCGACAATTTTGTATACACAGGATGATAATACTTGATATACGTGATGTTACAACGATGCGTTCTACAGTAATTTTGTGTAACACGAGAAGCTGCCACCTTTGTTTAAAACCACTGCCAATTGGTTATTTCTAAGGTTCGTGATGTTTGATGTGGCAACGAAGGTTTCTTTATTAACTTTGTATAACAAGAGAAGAAGTCAGCTCAAATCAATAGGTAGCAGTTTCTCGTTTTATAGTAACATACCTATTGATATCTAAATGCCGTCTTGTAGATGTTGTAGTTGGAAGACGTTTGATCTCAACTAACAATAATTGTAACCTGAGATTACAAGGGGCTAAGTCAACGAATATTGGGTTGAGGAGATTCCGATTGACAACATTGTCAATATACTCGTATATCCTTGCTTTGGTCCACCACGTATCACACATGCATTGTATGTTACATTCTATAGCTACTCTCCTGTAGCCTATAAGGGGTAGGGGTATTCCAAGTCCAATTATTGCTTCAACCCATTATAAAGGGAAATCTGTGATGTCGAGATTATGTTTTATTCAAGCTGAGCCTAAATAATAATTTGCCATCAATTAATTTAAAATAGCAAGGGAATTCGTATTAAAAGTTATAATTCATCTACTAAATTGGATTTGTACAAACCCATATACTGTGGAATAGATCCTTTCTCATGTGAGCAGTTAGGGACTTAATATACGTGTGATAAAATATATGACATTTTTATGTATGTATGCAATTTGCACCTTTAGGTCAAATAATTTAAATATAACTTATGCATGTAGTAACACAATGTCTCCAAAGCGGTGTTTTAAATAATGACAACTGTCTTACTGAAATGATGTTATAGTAGCTATTTGTTATTGTTTTTTAAATTTAAAATAATAATGATGACTGGGTAAGGCGAGATCGTCTAAAAAATCAAGAATTACGTTCCCCAGAAACGAGCAAGTATATTAAATATAGCAGAAATGGGAACGAGGTGTCGGAATTGAAGCTGCTAGTAGGGTTTTAATATTTTGTTACCAAATATTCAGAATATAGTGCTAAAATCACTAGGTTTGTGTTTTATTATTCCAAATGAAAACATTCAATGGAACAATGTTCAACCTAGGGCTTCAGCTAGATATTTATCGAATATACATTTGGTGATATAAGATTCCTAGGTACCAAATTATTGAAGACTGTTAAAGCAAGAAGGCCCTGCACCGTAAATCTCTTCAGATTCACTTTGGTATTTTCCCAATAGGGTTTACTTCTAGAAGGCTTATACCTCACAGTTGAATCTATTACAGTGGGTACAGCACAAATCTATGTGTTAATAATATCTAAGCAACCTTAGGGATGACCAGAAGCGGTACATCACTAACCACAAATGCCTAGATACAGGAGTGGAAGGGTGGATCGATGGGTCTAGTCTAAGGTTGAGAATAAATGTTGAAGTGGTAGAGCTATTAGTGTACAAAATTCTGTTACTAACTAGCTAGGCTATGTTTCCTGTCCGCTTTGACTGGAGAGGCTGGAACAGAGCTGGCGTCTCGTCTTCTAAGGCGACATGACAGATATAGACCGCAATCCTTCGTCATAAGACAAATACCGGAAGTGGTCCCTACCCCCAACCTTTCCCATACTGAAAATCCTGTTACTACGGAAGTAAGCGCACGGGCCTTTCATGACTTAGTGTAATGGCTTCTTAGCTTCTTGTCTTAATTAAAAAAAAGAAAACGAAGTGTGATTAAAAATATTTTCAATGATCTAATGAAAAAAAAAAAAAACTAACATCGAGAATTGAAAAGATATATTAACTGCGTACAGTTCTTAAGAAAAGTAAGTGTGAAAGTACATAATGCATATGGCTATAATAAAATTAATAATACGGAACCTTCAAACGGTTTACTTCCGTGTACATTTTCATATAAAATGGATGCGAACTGAACAGTACACTTAGGCAGGAAGTTTCCCTCAAGAAAGTTCCAAAACTTTGCCTTCAATTTTGTTTTCAACGTTTGAAACCAACTGTTTCATCTTTTACTGTTATATTACAAGAATAAAATTGATTTATTTAATGTATAATGGATATTAAAAAACAAATTCTTAATACATTTCTAACTTTAAATACTTGTGATTTCACGTGGAGTGATAAAAAACTGTTCTGATTTTTCTGTATGTAGGGACATTATTGTGTAAATAACTATGAATTTAACATAAACAGACATTTCTGCTCTATCACGAGCCAATTCGACATTCTGAGCCCAAGTATTTTATTGGCCGGCTAACTCGGAACTAACACTAACGACCTTTACAATCGATTATGACGTAAATAGTTATACAATTTTTTATCCTGCCACATGTGAACTCAGATACTACAAAAGCCATAGAAATTTAGTCCAGTAGACTCCCGCTCTAGACCCAGATCTTTCTAGAAACTTCCTAGTAATCTAAAAAAAAAAAAAAAAAAAAAAAAAAAAAAAAAAAACAGTGCTTAGATTACAATCATGTTATAGAATGTTTCTATTCAGTTGACGAGTTTATACCTTAGGTTATTCTAAGTTACAAATTTGGTTGATCAAATTTAAAAAAGCTTAAGAAGTTACGATGTTATTAAAATGTCATTTAATTTTGTATGACGATACATTGTCCTACAAATAGACGAAGTATATTGTAAAATGTTACTTACCATTAGTGCTATTTGAACATGCGATGTAATGGGGAGGACTGGGTGAGTTAATGTGATGCGGTTGAACAAGAGCCACAGTTTAGAACAATATTGTGCTACACGATTAACAGGGATGTTACTACTATCTGAGTATGAGTTTAGCAACACGTTCCTTGAATAGCATCTAATGGCATGTTCAAAATCAGACATGCCGTCCACACAGTGGTAGTGCGTTGTAAAAAGTAAATAACTCTTGACAGTATCAATAAATATTCCGGTATGTTTTAAAGGTTAGATACGGTTCTTAGAATGGGAAGAATAATTTAATTCCTCTAGCAGCCTAACATATAACAAAGTTTGAAATTCCCGTGGATCACATCCAACGTAAAATTATTATTTTTTTTTATTGTAATTGATTTAATAAGTAATAGGAGTTGCTTAGAAATATTCAACCATAGCTTGCAACAAGACTACTCCTTATTTACTAATTAAATTCATTATTCTCACTCGTAATTTAAATTCATGGATAAGGAAAAGTCTTCTGTCAGAGGAAACTCATGCTGCAAGAGAAATGTTGACATTTGTAAATATGTACTCTTAGACGGAGCGTAATGTGTTTCCAAGATAAATGAGGCAGGTTAGACAAGTTTGACCGATCTTCAACTTCCGAGATAAATTTGTTCCATAACACTTTCTACTTAGTTTTGATCGGTCTTTTATCCAAGACGACATCAAAATAAAATAACTATTGAATAAGTTTATCACAAAATTTTTATATGGTTTAATGTTTTTAACATAAGCTGAAAAGTTATACACTGTTTTGCACTAGCAGAATACTAGAAGATGACGTGTTGGCAACATTTGTCTTCTCGTATGTAATGAACTCGTATTAATATAAAAGTGGGTTGTCATCTTGAAGATGAATTATTTATTGCAGGACATATTTAAAAATACTAACTATATGTTTCAAAAGTATATCACACTAAGAGAATTTGACATAAAACTTGTAGCAATTAAAAAATCTTAGGAAGGCTCAGCTCATTTTTTCGAAAGGTTAAACATTAAATTTTTCAAAATGATCTTAAAAGCATCTTCAAATTGAAATCAAAACCCCAATTCTAGATGTGTGCTCCTCAAATATGTGGATAACCGTATTTGGTTAATGTAATAATGTAATGTAATACGTGTCATCGTAATATCCAAATATGCTGATCCATCCCAAGCACTATACAAAATAATTTATGTGAAAGTAAAGGACACACATACAGCACATGTATTTTTTGTTCCCATAAAATAAGAATAATTAAAATTTGCAGATATAAAAATTTTGCCTTAAATATTTTAACACTTGACAATCTATATATTCGTTCTATACCTTGATCGTGTTCTTTACTTTGTTTGTATCATACTTACAACTATTTATTCAGGCAGTTTTGTTTATTGGTAATTTTTTAAAATTATGAAATATGCAGTGTAATGAAACATGCATTTAACACGTATCTTTTTATTCACCTCACACATAACACTGTGTGAATGAAATATGAATAATGTACCTGTATAGCTTTATATGAATAATATATAATTTATAGTTAGAGAGAATTACCATTTCGACTTCGAATGGAAACCTGAAAAACTCTATACTTATATCCTTCAACAAATCCAAATTGATCTTTCTTGCAAAGTCAAAATCAAGCTCTTTATTGCAAATATATGATTAAACATATAAAGCAAGTGCTATTAAGAATAAAAATATTTGAAAATCAATATTTAAACGTTCAGCATAGGCACAACCTTCTTCAACATGCCCCTTTCAACCTCAAGTGCCGATCCAATCTCCCAATTAGCTAGTCTCCAATCGCATGCCTAATTGCGAAAACAAGTGTTATAGTTTCTCAAAGTACATTAAAATGACTATGAAAAAATTAACGCATTTTAAGTTCTTCTTAAAATAACATAGTCATGTGCGACGGAGTCGTGTAACATAGCGCACGTAGTAGATGCTACTAGCCTTAACGTAGCCAGGACCTTAATTTAGGATGAGTCACTCACCTGGAGTTCTGAAAGATAGAGCCCATCGCCCAAAAGTCCTTCTCCGATAACTCCTCGTCCTCGGCATCCTCGAGTCGGTCCATCTCGTTGAAGACGAGAGTGAGGTTGTCCTTGTCGGAGGTTAGGAGGCGATGACACTCAAGTCCGCGCAGACACTGGCCGTCCTCGTCCAACTCGCTCTCCATAACGAAGGGAGGAGCCAAGGCTGTGACCACGCGGAACACGCTGCGCACCCCCCGGGTCGTGGACACCGGCACGAGATCGCCTCCTGGCCACACCACCGTGTCCAGGTGCACGGACTGGCCCACGATGTCCCCTACTGCTCGCCACATTGTCGACTCTTGCACAGTCCCTGCAACAAGCAACTATCCATGTATAATCTACAGTAATACGCACTAGTACAATTTGGGGTATAGCCGTACTAGGTATACACTCTCTGAATTGTGTAATAAGCTGAACAAAGAAAAGTTTGTCAGTTATTTAGAATTAAATCATTAACCTATAAAATTAACATGCTATAATTTATTTTTAAATACGTTCTGTGGACAAACCAGTGTGTTAATAGTACGACTATCAACTATCGGTTGATGTTGTCATTAGAGACTGTCTTTAATACTATTCCGATGCTAACAGAATCTAATCTGGGTACAGAAAATACAGATTTAGTTGTTATTCAGATCTTCCAACCTACGAACTACATTACTAACTACAGATGATGTGAAATTGGGTAAAGAGATAACTTTCATAGTCCGAATAGAGTTCCCCTAGTGTTGAATATTTTAGCAAGCCTAAACATGAGAGAGAGCCCGCAACTGTTTGTTCACTTGCACCTGAGTGCTAGAAGATGGAATTAAGTAGTCTTCTTCTTCTAACGAGACATACCCATCGGAAGTTGTGCAGAATATCTCATTGGTTCATGTATAGTACGGGTTTTCTCAGTTTTATAGTGAATAATATTTTTATTTAATTTACTTGTCAAGGTAGTTTACAACATTTAAGCTATGCTAAGGAAATCTGTAGACATTGTGTTCCATGTCGAAATCTTAAGAGATTCCATAAATTGAAGGTATTTGATGGACTCTGAAATATACATATGTAGGTACATAACTGTCTAAGCTGGTATGGCATTTGAAAGGAAGAAGCCTCTTCTAAAGCACGCTACCGTTCTAAATCATCCAATATCAATCCTCGGGCAGTGGCAGCTGCTTTAAAAGTAGGAAAAGTCAGATTTTAAAGGTCCTCATATCTTCAAAGCTTGTAGCACCTACTACTACTATGAAGCAATAATAGCACACGTCGTTAAATTAGTTCCTTCACTCTGCAATTTCCATTTTTCACTATTTCTGCGAGCGTCTTTTGTTTTCTTTCCAAGACCCTTAATTCCAATTACAAAATACTCACAAAATTAGGTTCATTAATACGTGAAAAATTAAAAAAGAAATGGTAATGGTTTTATATCCCCGTAATAAATGTATATGAGGGAAAAAGTTTTGAGTAGAACGTAAAAAATACCAAAGCTAAGAGACTTTTAATACTTGATGCATGATCTGTAATACCTTTAATTTAAAACCAAAATGAAGGAATTCGGACAGATAGATCTGTAGTATTGACTGCCATTAGATTTTCGTAAATTATTTTAGCATATGAATTAATCTGAGTATATTTGAGTAGTAGAAATTTCACCAATATCGACTCAGTATAAACTATTAAGTTCCGAGCAGGCCTTCTTAAAATCGTGTCGTTGTCCGTCCGTATGTCCGTCTGTGCGATACTCTTGATAGAAAGATCCTAGAACTTGAAACAGTGGTACATAGATTCGAGTTTGAGATCTAGGGAGAGCTAAAACAGCCATAACTCTACCTAAAAAATAATTTGTTATGCCATTGGATTCCTCTTGGTGCAAAATGAACCCTATTAATTGTGCTTCGCCGTGCTTTGGGATCGTTAAACATCGTAGTGCACTCCATTGTTCATCATTGTTCTAAAAAGACAATGAGAATACCTCTTCACCTAAATTACACTATATTTTGCACTAAGAGGAAGGTGAACTGGAGCTACACTTAACATTCACATTGAGGGTCACAAGGGTCGATCTTCCTATCATAGCTACGTTATGTTTAATAATATTTGTTATGTTATAAGGCAGAATTGAAGAAGTGTAATGAAAGATGATGAATGAAACGTACATGGTTGTTCCATAAATACTGTTTGAATGACCACCATATGTGGAAAAATTTAAATTCAAACAATTTAAATAGTCAAATATAGGCATTCCTCTAAACATTTAAGCCTAAAACAGTCTGTATATTGCTTGAAAGTAACATGAAGAACCCATCTTAAATGATGTGGTATCTCTCTTAGTGTATGCGTCGCGGCTGTTTCGGTTTATACTAACACAAAACTCTTGGTTCCGGGTAAAATGATGGATTTTTGAAATACAATTGAATTATACTAATATTTAAAAAATACTCGTACAAAACGCTGATCATTCTCTGGGTATAAAACTTTTTTTATTTCCAGTTTGTTATCGACTATGGATTATTTGAAAGGATTTCAGAATTAAAAGGACATTTCATTCTTTTACCTTTCTGGTGCGTGACACAACTTTTTGGCTTGTAAGTTTTCTTGGTTCAGTGTTCTTTGTTTTTTTATGTTTAACGTTGTCAAATTTAGACTTTGGTAAGTAGGGCTACATAACAACAAATTTTAGTCTTTAGTTTTGTGTGTGTTTAACCTTACGTCTTAAGGTTTTTTGACACAAGAAGAAGAGGGCAGTTCCCAATCCTGGAAGCATAGTATTCTACATTTTTGTTCTCTAATAAAATTCGAA
The DNA here is from genome assembly GCF_021130785.1 of Homalodisca vitripennis. NCBI lineage: Eukaryota > Metazoa > Arthropoda > Insecta > Hemiptera > Cicadellidae > Homalodisca > Homalodisca vitripennis. The sequence continues at coordinate 86,294,369 of NC_060207.1, read as the reverse complement.
AAATTAAAACGGTTGGCAGCTTGTATTTAAAAAGTAGCATTTCTACATTACAAAGTTTTACAAGCAGCATATCTAATCTTGAATAACCTTTACATTTGTTTTTTTTCACACTCATCTTATACACGTTTTTCGTAGTTTTCGAGTCCTTTGGATTGTTCTTTATTTTGTTACTTGTTCTAAGTTGTTTACAAATGCCCAATACATTAAGTAAATATGTAGTGATTTGTTAAATTAAATATTAAATGATTGCAGGAATTAATCTTGCAATCATTAAGAAGTACAATACCCGAAAACTTTAGTAAAACCGTGTCTACTCTGATGGAACACTGTTATTTAACTAAGTCCACACATTTGCTGGAACATGAGGCAAATGTACCACGGAATTGATTATTAGTAATCACGATAATTTCATAAATGTGCTGAAATCTTGGGATAACATGTACACTGCAAATCTTGGTGGGAAAGTAACAACCTGCACCATAATATAAGAACAATGGCTATAAAAACAACGATATTTAGATCACACAAACAGGATGTAAGCAAGGTGTAGAACAAGAGATGCCACAAAAGGAGAAGAAGAAAATAAGAAAAAAAAAAACACGACAAAGGGAAGGAGGAGAATAAAAAGAAATCATATTTGACTTACCCGTCTCAAAATCTTCTTGGATTAATTGTGTTGAGTCCGGGACCAGATTAAGGATGTTAAACCTCGGGGCCAACACCCTGTCCATCTTGTCCTTCTCAGACGTGAAACTGATGTTTATTTGTTCAGGGTCAGCACGTAGTTCTCTGCAACATGAAACCTTCCATAAGTAGGTGGACTGGAAAAGTTTTTTCTTCTTTTCCTTTTCAGAGGTAAATCTAATGTTTGTATGTTCTGGGTCGGTTCGTAGTTACCTGGAACAATTAATCTTGTATGACAGCAATTGTATTTTGATAAAAAATGCAGTAGAATTTAGTTATATAGTAATATCAAACGTATTTGCTCACGTAGAATACTTGTTCTGTTAGAACTTAAAGCTTTATCCATTTGTTGTAAAATTCAAAAAGAAAGTTTTAAGTACTTGCAATATTTATTTAGGACCTTTATCTATTTCACTTAAAACTCATTAGAAGATAATCCTGTACAATATAGTCTGGAGTTATTGTGTGTTAAGAAAATGAACATCTGAGAAACTGGGGAGTAAAAACAACCAGTTTTGGCAATAGATTACCCTGTAAGTTTAAACATTGATTGCCTAATAACTGAAACATAATACATTGTGTCTGCACCAAGTTAATTAACGCAAAGGTATTCCTCTAGCTCAATATGATCGTAAATGTTTAAAGGTTTATCGGGTGATGGAAAAAATACAGAGCACAATTCTAAGGGATTTCTGAAATGTAAGTAATCAGTACGTTTTGCACCACTGGTTTCTACTGCTTCGTTTGATTTATCTGTTGGATATAATGTTGACATGTCTGAAAACATTGTTTTATAATTTTCCATCTTTTATGAGGAAAATACGAAGTCTGATTCTGATATCTGAAGACCAATCTAGTTTATCTCTGAAATAACTACTAAATTATATCTCTGAAACATAAGGAAAAATATTAAAGATAAAAAAATTCTTTCTGTTTAAAATTTGAGGTGAGGGTACCCTCAATACGTTTGAAGGGTTATTATCTTAAACTTTATAAATAAGGTAGTTTCTACTGATGAAGGGATGTTCTCTACGTTTCTTATTCATTTCTGCTATTATTAAGAGGTTAATGCAGGTTGAATTCTAATCACTCAGTTTAAAGTAGAAACAAACTATAGTTTACAGTATAAATAAACTATAGATTAAAAATATGAGTTTAATGAAACGATTACCGGATGAACGAATATTTATTATATAATGAATGAATTAAATGACGCAAAATATTCTCAACCCATGTAGTATCGTCTGCAATGGCATTAATACAAATATTTGTATTTACTACATGACCAAATACAACGACATTCATAAAATATCTTTTACCAGTATATTAGTATAGGCAGCAATAGGAAACAAGATATCTTCAAACACTATACTTCTATTTGCATTAGAAAACCAAACACATTTTTCATAACCTCATATTTATTTATTATCTTAAGTTAAACAAGCAAAAAATGTCCTATGCTTGTTTGATTGAAGATTCATATCACCTCTTTTACTACTAAGATCTTATTATTAGATATAATTTCAGAAAGGCATAATAAGAATAACATTTTAGTATTTTTAACAGAATAGTTCAGTTAGATAAATTTAGGTAAATTGCATGTTTAATATTGAGCTGCACAAGTAAATCATTATTTCTGATAATACATTTGTTGTAAGGGGAATTTAAGGCTGTAATTATTCCGAATTGTTCACATGGACCTTACGATTGTCTGAGTCAATAGTAGGAAATACAATCATTAACAACAAAATCATGAGCGTATTGTCAGAATTTACAAATAAACTTGAACACAGCAAATAAACAGATGATGATCCGATGAAACGAAAATTCCATGGTTCAAAGCTACAAAAAGAGGATAGGAGATTGTTTACACCTACAACTGAGGGTAACACTTGTCTTACCGAAACTACATAAAGATTAAATACTTCTCATTACCCATTTGAATAAAACAGACTTGATATTTATACAAAAATACAAATGAGCATTACATACCTGAGTGTTTTTACTTATTTTTTCAATAAACAGCTAATATGTCAGAGCTCAAAGAACTTAACAGTATGGTGCATTTAAACGTTTTACGTCAACTTGTGAGAGAGTTATTCAATTAAAAGAATTACTAAATCCTAATTTATCTAGATTTGTGAAAGAAAAGGTATTCTTCTTGCTAAATAGGTGAGACATGTAGGAAATAGCATAAAACATGAAGAGAAAATTCTTTTGAAAGTTATTTTCATGTTATTTAATAAAACTGTTCATTTAACAATACAATGTCTACATTCACTTACAAGATTGCGTTTCTTTACGAATATTGACCTCTCGATTGTTAATTTAATATACTTTAAATTGTATGAATGTTCCTGAATCACAGCTATAGCATCAACGGATTAAATTGGCATATTAGGGCAAATGTATTTATGGGCTAGATTAAACTAGATAGATATTTAATCACTTTAGTTTGTTTAATTGACTACATATACGATATACGAATAATCAGTTACTTAATAATAATTTATTTGCTTTATAAATATTTTACCATATTTCTTTTACTCATTTCGCTTGTGATGAATAAGAAAATTCTCTTTATTTGAAAAAAATATACATTAAAATGGTTTAGACTTGGTGTTTAAAAGAAGATTCGAAATTGTTCACTAATTAATGCATCTGGGCTGAAGAAGTTTGTGAGTTAGACTTCAGCGCATTACATATCATTACAATATATAGACAATGTTAGTATTATTAAATTTACAGAAATTACATATCACTGGAAAAACTCTATAAATTAACGATTATAGAAAACTTAAGACTCATTTAATACTGTAACAACAGTAATCGAGTAGTGAAATGAAATAGAAAGACAATAAAAATATTGAAGGAATGGCTGGTACATCATGGAAATAAAATTCTAAAGATAAGTAATTTATTTTAAAACGTGTATCATGAGTTTCTAAGGATTTTATTGTAAATAAAATCACGAAGAGTGAAGAAACTGCCCGGAAGCGAATCCGTCACAAACATCCGGGCAGACGTGAATCAGCCATTTTCTAAATGACGACACATTTCGAGAGAAAAATAATTTCAGGACGTTTTCAAATAAATACACTGTTTTCTTTCAGCTTCACAATTATCTTAATGTGATTTCTGTATGAACTACGAAATAATTGTTTGTGATGGAAGGCACGTAATAATTACTTTACATTCACATACGAATTAAAAATTATTTAAATTGACGTTAACGTAAAATTCTGTACGGCAAAAAAGGAACAATTATAGTTCGGACACTGCGGAAATGCAATCAAATATAAAACGCGAATATGAAAATAAGCAATTTCTAGGTATCAACAATGGGACTTAATTATCATTTGTAATAATTTACATTTTATGTAATATTTATTTAAATAACTGTAACTACAAAACTTTAAATTCTTGTGGTTTAGCCGTATTGGAATTTGTATTAAAGGTCCTACTTGTTCGTGGAATTTCAATATAAACATTGTCTATAAGCTTTTAACGAATTTTCCTTAAGGCGGGGAAACAAATAAGCGCAGTGCAGCGGGTTGGCTCTTGGAGGGACAAGGACGTCATTTTGTTGCATTTTATTTCCTATCGTATGTTTTGTGGCTTCATCAATCAACTGTTAGTGACAGTTCGTTTGAAAAAATACCGATTATTACAAAAATTCCTTGAAATGTCGGAATGTTATACTCGGATATTTAAGTATTGTCTTTTCAACACTTTTACTATTTTACAACTAAAGAACGCATTGATAGTGTTTTAGGAATATGCAAATATTTGAAACACTAGTTTGACAAGTAAAATTCACTTTTCGGTACATGTTTTACATTTATTGATATTTCAATATTTGTTGTTTTTAGGTAATTTGTAAATAAATACATTTATGATGATCTAATTTTATTTAAGCTCATAAATTATTTTACATGCTGATAAAACATCTCGTCAAATATCATATTTACGACATATATCTATGTTGTCGAAATGTTAACACTATCTACACTCTGTTATACCCCAGCAAAGTGTCACTGTCACACTTTTAGGGATGAGTAATCTTGACCTAGAATAAGAAATACAGATAACATGAGCTCACTTATGGTTCTGTTACACCTTCCAGTGAAAACTAGACTTGTTACAGCTAAAACACACATGTTATTGTCGTGGCAACCTAATAGATGCCAAATAACGTCACACCACTAAACATCTCCAGATATAGGTTTAAGGATAACTACTGGGGAGAATGATAGGAATAGCGGGGCTCCTTTAGGGTGAACAGTTTTTGTAAGCCTAAATGTGAAAGAGAGACTTCTTTGGCCAATTTTACTGATACTGGCTGGAACAGAGCAATCCTCCCTCTTCTTCCATGGTATGTCTGAGATAGTGGCTACTAATCCCTCCTTGGTGTTCGATGTACTATGGATATTCGGCATGTCTCAATCCCAATCTTCACCCTTATTAATCCGGAACATTCACCCAGCAGGTATCTCTTCTGGCTGGTTTATACCTTCCAGTTGAACATACCACTGGGCACGAAAATCGATTGTCACTGAAATCTGGGCAACCTTATGGATGTCCATGAGCGGGCACATCACTAACAGCAAATATATATATATATATATATATATATATATATATATATATATATATATATAATTAATTTGAGGAAAATTTAAACTATTTACCTGCTTTCTTAACTGATTGGAGTAAATAGGGAAGTAAAAAAGTATAATCAATAATTAAACATAATAACCAACTCATGGTATAAACAGTCAACAGGACCTGAATTGAGCAGTAAACAGCTTATGCTCAAGATTGGGTAGTGGGCGTGTTTATAGGAAGAGAAGATGGGAGGTGTTTTAAAAAGAAAGCTAAGCTTATTCTTCCGGTAATGAAATCATGATAAAGACAACAATTTTCTCAACTATCAAAATATAGAATGGGTATATTTCACGAAACGTGTTATATCATTATAGAAATATCATAATGTATGTTAGTTTTCAGTTCAAAACTTCCGAACCAACAAGTCTGCCTAAAATATATATTAACATAATATGTAGTACCTAAAACATTTTATAGTGTGCAAAATTAAACTAGTTCAGATGTTTTTCTATATTCATTATTTGACTAAGGGTAACTATGTATAATTCAAAAATTGGCAAAAAACAAAAAATGTTTAACTTTGAAAAAACTAAAAATTTAAAAGAGTACTTAAATTGAGTTACTTTTAATTTTTTTGGATGAGATTTAAAAGAAATGTCAACACCATTAAATCGGGTTTTAACATAACAAATCACATTAAATTATTAATTTTAGTCCGCCACGAACAAATTTGATTTTACATACCTTTTAAATTGACGATTGTCTGAAATGGTTGCTAATTATAGGAATTATAAACATACAATTCCTGAAATCTAAAACCAAGGAAAATTAAGAGGGTGAACCGGGGTAATCTATAATGGTATAAATAAATTGTATCGGTATAAATAATCACTGCATAGTATAAGCATACTAATAATAAAAATAATTTTCCGACTATTGTTTTGTATAATTTTCTTATATGCTCCATTTTCGAATAAATGGTTCTGAAAACATTTTAAAATCTATACCAAAATTATGGGGGATAAAAGCTAGAAATAATATCAACACTCAACCAATCCAGACATCACAACAATGGTCTGAAGAAGTATTGAACGAGTATTAAAAACGAATTAGGCCTCCACAACACTAAAAGCTCAGTTTGTGTTTGATTGATATGCTCAAAACAGCGGAAACATATGGCAGAAATACTTGTGTAAACAAAATCAAATCCGAAGACCCTTATAAAACGACTTAACCCAAGTACGAGTGGGATGTTGGTGGAGTTTGGGTGGGGAGGGGTGGCGCCAGACTAAGAAGTGGATCGTCCCGGAACTCTAGCGTTTGTACACCTGTCAATAAATACATTAGCTGGTACCTCCCACAGCTCTCTATCTCTCAATATGTCTTAGATATAATCTGGGTAGTAAATATAGTATTCGGAATTCAGATAGCTTAGAAAATATTAAAATATAGGTACATATATTTAAAAAAAATTGTTAGTTACATATATGATAATAATAATATTCTTTGTAGTTAATATTTTTTAATTCCATGGCATGTGTAAACAGTACTATTAAGAATATACAGTAATAACCACAATGCTAGCACGTTTATTTTTCATATCATCTTATTGCAGAATTGGTATCTATTCTGTGATTCTCGATATTTTAAAAGGTTTTCATCTCATGAATTCCATCATGAATTCCTCGACGGAATAAAATTCTATCGACAAAAGGATGATTTCTGCACAGTTTTAAATGAATTGAAATCGTTTACACGGTTAATACTTGCAGGGAACCTGTTTATTATTCTCACGCCAATTAGGGATGGCAAGTGCTCAATTAATGTCGTTCTGTGTTTTCATGTCGATAGTTATCTCCAGTTTTGTCTCATATTGGCAGATGCATCTGGTATTGGTAATTACAAAATATCTAGATGTACGAGTACTATACACATTTTTACTCAGGAAAATAAGTGGTAGTTTACATTGTTCAAGATCCTTTTATGAGAATTTACACTAAATTGTATGATTAAACTGCTGATTTTGGATAGACTACTCGAAATTAGTTTCCTTTAACGTTGTGAGACGATGTATTTAAACTATCTGCAGGAAAAACATGGAAGGTCAGTGCACTAATATGACTCCACGAACCATTCAGTCTGTTACTACAATTTGAGGAAACAAAGAAGGCCAGCGAGCCCGTGACCATTGAAAATGGAGTTACAAAACAATGCACCAGATACTAAGTGCATACTAAGTTATTATGGCAGACAACATCGAGGAGGCAATGGGTCCGTTTTACACTGAAAAGACATAAAATATCTGTTAGGGGTTTAAATATTGATTATAATTCCTAGAGTGAACCAAGAGAATGATATAGCAAACATAAATTGGTAAGCAGGGGATACATAGTATTCATACATACATAGTACCAGTACATAGTATCAGGTTTACAGATAATCATTAGTGTGAAGGATTAATATCGAGATCACAAACAAAGACAACGAGTTGGGTGGCCAGAAAAGTAAGCAAGCATTCATTTTAGGAAATTAAGATAATGATAAATGTTATTAGCACATCACAACGGTTCAAAAATCTCTTGGGTTTTAGGTGTTCTTTACTTATATTTTAGATAGGGCCTATATATCTATTTATGAATAGATCTTTCTTTAGTTATGTTTTAAATGACCAAAGCAGGCTTTTATTAACTGAAATATATTATCTTGATTGGGACAAGAATTCAAGTGTGGCGTCCGAAATATAATAAATTCAAACCAGATGTGCTCATATACTCCAAAAATCTGAATAATAAGACCCAGTCACGGTTTTGCCTAAACTCCGATCCTATTTACCGTAAACACTGGAATAATATCTAACTTATAATTGCCTACATGTGTTTTAAAATCATCATAGAGCTATACCCTATTTGGTTATAAATTTTGACTGAATTATTCCTCCACACTGGTCTAAAATAATTCAGATTTAATCATTGGATTAATCAATTACTCATTAAATCATTCATTGGAAAATACAACAGCCGTAATTAGCAGTAATTCTGTATTTACTGTATAATATTTCCTAAATTAAGAAAAAAAGTAGAAGTATGTAATGAAGCCATACCTAGGTTATCTAATATTGGAAATTTCTGACAAAATAGAGATCATAATTTTAGTTAAAAGACCATTTAATAATCCTTCCAGCTCAGTCAGAAGAGGTATTTTGTGACAGCTAAAATATTAATTTACTCTAATAGGTTTGACACGCATTCAATATCTCGATGACCGTTTGAGATATAAAAAGCTTAGGAAATAACCCAAAAACAGTTTTATGGGATTCTCTAGGTTTATAAATAACGGAGTAGTGAATTTTCAAAAACTTAGTTTGAACGAACGGCCGCCATATTGAGGCGAAATAGCGTATCAACCAACGTAGTCTTGATGTTTACAACGGCAATTGTTGTACCAATTTAGAATTTATTTATTCCTATCACCAGTACTTGGTTCTTATGTGATTTAAAAGAATCAATGTCTTGAAAACAGTTCGTGATATCAACAAACTTTCTGTTATAAAATGTTGCATTATAAAATATTATAAGGAGTTAAAGCATTTCTTTCCTATAGGTTAATAAATAAAGGAGTAGCGTATTAAAACTAGTTTAAACAGCCCCATATTGAAAATAAACCGAATATTAATCTGATCAACGAATTTAGCCAAGATATTTCTAACATAAATTGTTGTACTAATTTTCAACTCGTTTTTGAAATAGTTATCGTTTCTACAAGGCGCCTTATAAATATTTAAAATTTTGAACGGGATGTGGTTTTTGGGTTCTGTGGGTTATGTTCGGTTAAGCTGTGAACAATTTGCAGTAGATGCTACCATTAAGGCGATCTAAACAAGCGATTTTAGATATAAAAAATCTGTCTAAAATCCAGGATTAACTGTGCTATCACTAACATTATATAAAACAAAAACAACAGTGATAAAATCTGAGCATCGCAAGCAATGTATGACAATATAGATTGAAAGAAATAACAACGAGAATGATATTATAACATTTCAACAAAAAGTTTATTATTCTAAATAGTCTTTTAGAGCATGTCAGTGGAATAATAAACATTAAATTTGGAGTGGAACAGCTAAGTAAACAACACTATATTAAGAGAGTTTGACTTATCAATCACCAGTTGGGGGATATAAATGCTAAGCAAATGTTAGGATACTGCCAAGGGACATTACCTGAGGACAGAAGGACAATGTAGGATGGAATAGATCTTACTACTCCGTTTTTGTAGGCAGATCCTTGTACGCACCCCTCCTAAAACTAGAATAGCTCACGTCATAAATAAAAGTGCTATAACTTTTATCAGGAACGCTGGGTTCCATTTACGAACAGCTTGTTTATGATATTTGCTATTGATGTGTGTGGAGCCGCGGGTAACAGCTAGTCCCTATATGTTTGGACATATTCATCGCTTATGAGTTAAGAGATGAATATTTTTAAATTTCCGTTGGTTTTGGTGGATAGCAGAAAACTCGTCTTATTTTCACTATCACCGTCGCATCAACGAACATAAAAAGTGTGATATCGTATCATCTAAAATCTCAATGAAAGAAACCATCGGAATAGCGATTCACGAATAACCACTGTAATATGGGCTGGAGAATTGTGGCCGAGGGCGCGGCGGTTCTCCGACCAATTTTCCTCTTCGTTGGTCTTTAACTGGCCGGAGGACAACCCTGAAACCTGAAATTCTTCCAGTCACAAGTTTACCTTACTTGCATTGGTAAACCTCTTTCTCAATAGGATTTATTACTGATTCTGCGGTAAATAAAATACTACAAATAAACACTGACCACAGTATTGTTTTAAATTTTATTTAAATATCCTTGCCAAAGTAGTCAAGAACTATAATAATACCTTTATTAAATTATCTAAAAATAGTTAAAGTTGTTTGAAAATAATTCTTTTTTAAAGCAAAAATGTTGCCAGTTTTTAATTTAGTCAATGAGATAAAATAAAACACTATACCAAATCGATAAACACACTGAATTACAAGAATCAACAATCTAGAACTAATAACACAAACAGCCTAATCATTATTTGATTCTAGCCTTTAGAAAAATTTAGTGTTATAATTTTTTGCTGTAGTGATAAATATGTAGATCGCACTTGGCACACTTAATATTAATGAAATATGAAAAAGGTGGTATAAAACAGAGCTTGAAAGAAAAGTTCCTTTTCTGTGAAATAAAATCATGTTGGAAGGTAAATAAATGTATCATTAGAAAGTCGTTTATCTTCTTTAAGGATCTGGTACCGCCTTAAACATTCACTGAAAGGTACCACGAACTTGCCATAAATCACTCGTTTACTGGGTGCCGATAAAATACATAAAATATATCGATCATGACGGTGCTGTGATATTGATGGCATGTTTTACTCTATCAAAAAGAGAGCTTATCGCTGAGGGTACTTTGGCGGTTACTATTGTTTGATTAAAATGATGACCCAATATTTTAGTGTTTTTAACAATGCAAACTACCATCCCTAATTATTCTGAATATTACTGTTTTATTATATTTACGTTTTTTTACACGTTGACTTCATTTTTAAACAATTTGTTACTCGTAATTCATATTATAATAAATACATTCTCATACACACATATATACTAGAATACATTTATGAAATAAAACATGTTATTTACTTCATATAGATGTTTGGTACTTGGTAAGCTTTTTTATATTTTATAGTGTAAAGACCTCACGTTCATATCTTTGGACATTTTTTCAATGGACCTAGATACGAAACCGGGTGAAATCCATATATTAAATATCTGTAATTCCTCATGAGGCAATAACAATGATTTTTTGTACGTTTTATGTATTTAGGGAAATTATATTAAACGGCTGAGGCTAAAAAATTAACACTATCTATAAAAAAATAAACAGATTTTATTACTTATAGTCATAATGAGCATTCTTGACTCAGTCCTAATATTGCTCTATGCTTAGACACAATATCATTTTTAATGTACCAAATATAACTTCTGACCGTAAATTTACAAAAGAATTTTGTAATAAAATTAAGTTCGCATCTTACGGTATTTACTCTCTTTCCAGTGACGAATCACAATATAGTTGCTGTTTAAAAGTTAAGAGTTAGTCGCACCTCCCGAGTAACATCTTCTAAGATACAAGAGAAATTAGATCCCAGTGACCAAGATATATTCTGAATTTTTCGTTTAAAGATTCAAGAAGTTAGTGTTAGATAGTTTGCCCTTTTTAATCTGGTAAATATAATTTATAAATTAAATTATATTAATATTGATCTAACGGTTTTCGTAATTTTCTGGAGAATTTGTACTATTATTTTTTTAATATGATACTATTTTAGTTTGTAACATAAAGAATACTGAGATAACCAATACAGTTTTTTTTATGTTCACTTCATTTTAATCAATTTTCTTAAAGCGTCAAGTTCATGGCAGAATCTTATGAAAAAGGGTATTTGTCAACATGTTTAGTTCTTCCTAATATGAAAAGAAAACTAGTTGTAACATAATAAAACTGTAGTATGTTTTGATCTCTATATATAAAAGGCAGAGCCCTCACTCACTCGCTCGTCTCTTTGACACACATTTAGTATGTAATACCCTCAACAGACAAATAAATACTTGAATGGAGACCAATAACAAAAGGGGCTTAAAAAGGGTTTAAACTCCTTGAAAAACTAAATTTTTACAAATTCCCAATGCCTTACAAATAATTTGCCCGTTGTTGTAACAACTTAACATGTTGTTAGTGCACTAGAGAAACTATTTTGACACGTTCAGTGGAACTGGAAGAAACGTTCAGTGGGTGTATAGGTCGATTAAAAATTAAAGGTCATTAGTAGAATACAATGCCACAAACCCGACCTCAAAGGCTTATTAAAGTCTCAAAACATTGTTAATTAATTTGCACAGTTTGTGTAATAATTGTAAAGAGCAAGGACAACGTTGACTGAAAAATTTTTAAACACAAAATAAAATGGTTTTAATTAGTAAGACACAATTTATTTATTTTATGTACCGATTAAAACAAGTTTAATATTACAGTGATTTCTATAGTAAGTATTCAAAGTATTGTCCTTGGAATACCTGGTAATGCGCAAATCGGCGGTAAAAGACCGATACTGCGTTTTGTACATATTGGTGGAGAATTCTTTGGAATTCCAGTAGTGTTTGATTACTAAGGCTGTTCAAATGCTGGGGCTGATTACGGTATCCTTTGTCTTTTATATATCCCGGAAGAAAGAAATCTAGTTAGAAAAGGTGGACATTCAATAGATTCTCCTCTTTCGATCTACCATTGAGGGCAAGTTAAGTCAAAGTACTGCCTACCGACATTTCCAGAACGAGATGATACTCCATTTTGCTGGAAGAACAATATCCTATTTTCAATAAAAAAATTGTTGCTTTTTTCCAATAGTGCTTTATGTCGTGTTTGGTATCGATCATTTGGTAGTTTACTTAATAGAAGTTTCACAGCTCTTTCTTTATGTCTGCGGTATACAGCTTAAATAAGACATAAAACATTAAAATGTCATATTCTAAAACTTGACTGTTATTTTGTTGCATATACTTTTTAAATCAAGTATGTGACGTTAACTATTTCTTGTGAACTTGAATTGATTTCATGCGTGGTAAGAATAAATAAATAATCATAAATTATGTTTGAGTAATAAAATACACAAATTTCACGATTTAAATAACACCTTGTACATTAATATTATCTCTATTAAATAAATATAACAGTTTTAGTTTGATTGATTATCAAATCTAAATATAATTTCATAACAAAATCAATTGTACTTGGTTAATTAAGGAATTGAGTGTCACTATCTATTTTAACAGCAACAGGGAAAGTTGATGCACCATTAGTACAGTGCTTCTAATACACAGATGTTGGCAATGGATGTGAGCACTTGTCACTGTAATATACACAGTACTGTATTCCTCCCCTCTCGATGTCATTTCTCACACCACTTTATCATAGCCCTTTCGAGATGGCAGGATATTTAGTTAAAGCAGGAATAGTAGGTAGACGTGAGCCACACCATGTATCGTAACAGACTACGCTGAGGTTGGATGCACTATTGTAAATCTATAGCTCATGTCATTCCCGAGATGTCCGTTGGACAGATAGACCAAAAGATAACCATACAAATAGAAGCTGACACGAAAACGACGCATCATATAACTCATTCTTGTATAAATGAAGTTTCATGCAAAAATGTAAAGTCTACATATATAGTCTACATGGTAAATTCAGATTTTTGTTCATTAAATTGGTTTTCATATTAATGTTTAAAGTATTAAAATCCTACACAATAAGTTACTACAACAAGACGTTGGTATAGTTAGGCTAGTTGTGTTAAGATATTATTTGTTTGAATATCTTATGGGTGTATTGAGTTTGTTTACACATTTATATATTGAACTATTTCCTCGTTGCCATCATTGTTACTCATGAGACCAATGTGAAAATGTTTCATAACGCTCAGCGACATCCCATGAACCATAATCGAACTCAGTGTTCCTTATAGAAATGAAGCTTCATGCACAATTTCAAGTCTATACGTAAGTTGGTTTTCCAGATTTCGTGTGGACACACGGACAAATAAACCGACAGATAAGGTCGACAGAAACACAAACACAAATTACATTTTTCTGCACACGAGTGATAGACTTCGCTTAAACTCAGCCAATAACATATACATAAATAACACTTCTTAATTAATTTCTTATGTATTTATTGTAAGAGTAGTAATTTTAAACCGTCTATAAATAAATAATTATCCTTTACGCGTATTTGTTCGTTGGTAAGAAATGGTATTTACTTCTGTCGCACAACTATTTGTATAAATTACAACATATTTCAGTTAAAGCCTAAGGGAGTTAAAACTAATTTTATAAGATGCACGGCATGTTTTCTTTTTCTTTTTAATATTTCTATACATTTAAAAAATATTAATTTGAAATAATACAACACATCTGACTTACAATTAAACATTTTATTATTATATCTTATTATAAAATAAAATTGTTTAAACATTGTCCGGAACTATTGATTTTGCTTACCACGTGTCTATAGTAAGAATGTAACAGGTGAGGTATTATGTTATATAGCCTCCGGCGCGCTTTCTCCTTTCCTGAATGCCTTACATGCCTTATTGTTACTTTCTTGCTACTGAAATGGTACTTCATATGTTCAAATAATTATTGGTTACAACAAAAAGTTGCTTGGATTTTACAATACCATAATGACGGTAATCTTACTATGCAACAGTTTTATTTATAACACAACAAAAAAAAGTTATAATCATGCACTCTACTAAAGTAAAGTCTTGGAGGCAATACCGGAAAATTTCTTCATAACTGCCCCAAACATAACTCTCAGAGCAAAAACCCCTTCTAAGTTGTAATGTATGTGTATGCCATAGAACGCTGTTTGTAGATGCCATAATAGTCCCGCAAAAAGACCAAACAAGATTAACCTTTGTACACAAATTACCTCTGATAAGTTTGTTACCCATTTTGGTGCTTAATTTATTCAATATGACAGTCACTAAAGTTTTTAAAAAGTTCACAACTCAATTATTCGGTTTCATAGATTCATCTCAAGAAAACGGTCCGGTTTCAGACTAATGAGACCAGAGAGAGCAATCTTTCGGAAGGAAGCAGTGATTGATCTGGATCTCTCATTATTGGACGAATATTATCCAAGTTTGGCACGTGTATGTTGTCTTACGTGTTGAAAACGATCGGTAACTAACAAGTTTGCAACAGAGTCCTAAGGTTGAATGAATTATTAACGGTTGTAAAGGCTTTATTATGGGAGAGTAATTTACGAATCGTGACGGAGTGATGTATTGGTTGATCCTGCTGTGAAGACCCGAGTTCAATCAAATATGGCCAAAGGGAGCAAAGATCTACTACGGAAGCGTTGATTCAAGCGACTAGTCTGGGCTTTAACGCTCAAACAAACTGAAAGGAAGGAGAAAAGTCTTGTCGTAATCTTTTATTTTAAGCTCAATTGTAGCAAAACCAGTGGAAAATATTACAAACACTCTGGGTAAAATATCGTTGAAAGTTTTATAATCTACAATACAACAGGTATAATATTTTACGATGTTTCTAATCATTATGTATGCCAAAAAACAGAGATTATAGCCAAATAGCTAGTTCCTTAAGTTTATTTTTTTAAATCACAGGCAAATAAAACAAATTAAGCATGCATATGTATCGCTCACGGGTTAGCTGTTATTAAATAGCATCACATTTTAAAATTCTGTAAATTTACAATACTTCTTATTGCTGATTGGATATTGACCATGTTATAGGTTATAATAGAGCGAAGTTGACAGTTTTGTAAATGAAGTTAAACTGCTTTAACAGATTTATTCATGTTTAGGCGCATTCATTACACCTTTACTTTTATTTGGTTTACAATTTAGAAATGGTAGAAATTTGTTAATATCATTTCGATGAATGTAGTAAAGCTGACATACGGTGAAACATTTCGATGTGTTTTTAAGTCTTATTGTATATATAAATGTCAGTATGTAATCGATTACAGTCCGTTTTGTGTCCCATAAATGGCACTAAATATGTGTAGTAAAGCCATGAATATAAATTTATCCTGAATCGTATGGCCTTGTTTTCATAGGAATTTCAATACAAATATACATACTCATAAATATATTTAGTTAAAGCTAAAATAAAAATTTATCTTTAGACCGGTTAAATCAAATATGACACTGATATATCCTAAAACAGAAGCATTTATCTTATTTACAAGAAATGAGGCAAAGAAAGCTCGTAGTGTAATAACAACCATAAGGTCTACCAGAGGGTCTTGATATTCAGGATGGATTTGTGCTGAAGATGACTGTTCTTCATTATGCTTATTACGTGATTCAAGGTGTGTACACCTAGTGTGTCCTCAAAACATGGTAATCAGCAAAACATTCAAATGAGCATTTAGAAATTGATAAAGTGTTACATACTATGGTACGTTTCATAACAAAACTTGTTTAAAAAACAAATAAACACCAGTAATAAGATTTTCCCAATATTTGCCATCGTTCAGTGATACAAACACTGCAACACTAGGTTTCGATATCTGAAATCCTCACGTGAACAGATAACTTGAAACATAAGTACACTATAGGTAAAATGTTTCCTTCACAATACTTCCGTCGTTAAAAACAAACTTCAAACAAAGAAACGCCATTAAGAAAAAATATTATTTTTTTTAGATTCTAAGAAATATTGCAAATTATCTTATTTGTGCAATTATTTGCATTAGGTCTGGAAATATGGACGCATGAAAATATACAAAAGTATATATTGTTAACAAAAATAAAACAAGTTAATTTACTGTGAAACGTGTGATATAAACGATTTATTGAACATATTTATACAAACGCTTGTTTTAAAGATATTTTATTTACCATATCACACCATTTCGTAAAGCCAGAAAATTGGTATAAACAAATTTACAAACTGAAAAGTGTGATAACCTGTTTGTTGCAGCGTATTTCACAAAGTGTTCGGCATCGACAAACTGAGATTGAAAGTCAATTCCAGTAACATCGAATGTGACGGAAAGTGTTTGTCGGATGGCAACTGTTGGATTGCATTCTTCACAAAGTGGTGGTGTTCCTTTACCGAAACTTCTCACACGGGAATTCAGGAACAGCTCTAGGAATTGGAAACTTGGAATTCCGATTTGACAACGTTGAGTACACTAGTACTAATAACTGTAAATAAATGAAGTACTAAACTACTTAAATAACAGTGTAAACACAGGGTATCCATAAATTAGGCTACTCTAACAAACCTTGTCACATAATATATCACACTAAAAGAAGTAAGAAATGGTATAAATGAACGCAAGGCTGTATACTTAGTTTTTCGTCTTATTTGCTGTCTTTGTGTATTTTCATTGATATCTTAAACCGTTTAAGTTATAATGTTTATATGGATTAGAGCGTATTTGTTATATACACCGTAAATTACTGCAAAACAGTTTTACTACATGTTTGATACAAGAATGATTGTATCATATTAATAAAACACAGAGATAGAGATTAATATAATTAAATGATAAACAAATGGGTCAACAAAGACTTTAAAAATCTCGAATGCATTAAAATGGAATAAAACACTAATAAAATACAGGAATTTGGATGATAACTAAATTAACTAATTTATTTTATATTTTTTATAGTAATATTTAAAGAATGAGAAATAATTTCCGGCTAGGTGGTATTATTTATATTATCCTTTGTCTAAAAGAATATTAACGGATTTAACGTTGAAGCACTTCATGTATCCTCATACCATTGTTTTATTGAACTAAAACTAGTTTACTGAAGCTACGGATTAACGTTACTTATTACCCCACCCATTTTATGAGTAGAATAACTTTAAAGTTTAGTGACGTCAGTGGATAAAAGGGAGATAATGCTAACACCACAAGAAGAAAGTAGCCGCTTCTCTGTTCAATTTTCCTGCTCGTTGGTCCTCAGCCAGCAGCTGGCAGCTGTGACTAACTAATTTTTGCATTCCCACTTTTTTCCCGGTTCATATGACGTGGAAGAAGTTGGATTTGTAATCTTTGGGACATATGTTTGATTCCTTATAGCACGATAGTCATGTTTGTCCCTTCCCTATTCTCTGAGATTCAGACACTTTTTACATGGATTTCTAGTCCATTCATTCGTCTATAAGCGTGCTACTGAAAATACCCGCTTAAAAATAGATGGAGTTTTAGAGTAAAAACTGTAAACGGCACATTTGCACTAAGATATTACGAAACAAATATTTTATTCCAAGGAGATAATAAAGATAATATAAGGAACGAACATTAAACCAGATTATTGCAGAACGTTGTTCAAGCCTTATTAAAGCAGATATCTTACACTCAGTCGGGTATCTTCACGTTTGGCATGCACATTTTATGGATCCATTATGATTAAACCTTATTTTGCATTGGAATGATGTGGAAAGAATGTTAATCCAGAATTGAAGTACAATACAGACGAAAAACCATAACTATCATGTACGCTTTCTGGTTTACAATGTGACGATTGTGACAGAATTGAAATAATGGTATATTTCGACATCTCTGTGGAAAGCCATCTCCAGAAGATGCTAAACTGAAGCTTTGGGAGAAATAACTCTCCACAGTCAGGCCAGAATACTACGTTAACGTTTTAACTGTATTATCCATATTTCGACGTGGTGTGAACACTAATAATACTGTATTTGCAACACCGGCAGTATAATCTCATAAAATATTGCATGATTATTACCTGTTATGCTGCACACACCTATGTCGAGCTCATATAATCGAATGTTATAGGAATGAAATAATTCAGTTAATACGGTGCAATAATGAATAAATGGAATGGTTTTTATTTACAAAGAGGTTAGGAATAAAGACTTTTCCATACCACAAAATCTCAAAACAATGCCAACTTACACAAATCTTTTAACAATAAAAATTATTATAGTCCTTCTGGACAAAGTAATAGAATGATATGTATACAACACTGATTAGTCTTCACTAACATTTTAAATATATTTTTGATGTACATTTAAAACACCACAGCTAACCCCCACCTCCAGGTAAAAGCCAATACTCAAGCTTCGTCCCAAAGTCAGCGCGGTTTTCAGTCCTTTACATGTTTTATGCATGCATGCAGAACCTGTGTAAGACTTACAGAACATAGCTGTTCGATGGACAAAAAAAACGAGTCGAGAAAATTATTTAACTACGGCCTGTACTTACTGTACCGTGTAGGATTGTGGAACATAATGGTAATAAGATTTAGGTTAATCGAGACTCTAGTGTACAACGTATAGTGGACTCATTAACTACGGGACTGTACTAACTGTACCATGTAGTATTGTGGAACACCCTGGTAAAAAGATCTGGGTTAATCGAGACTCTAGTGTACAACGTATAGTGGACCCATTAACTACGGGACTGTACTAACTGTACCATGTAGTATTGTGGAACACCCTGGTAATAAGATCTGGGTTAATCGAGACTCTTGTGTACAACGCATAGTGGACCCATTAACTACGGGTCTGTACTAACTGTACCATGCAGTATTGTGGAACACCCTGGTAATAAGATCTGGGTTAATCGAGACTCTAGTGTACAACGTATAGTAGACCCATTAACTACGGGTCTGTACTAACTACCGTGTAGTATTGTGAAACATTCAGGATAGTAATTTGGTTAGTGTTAACTTTAGGCTAATAAATACCAAAGTTAGTCCGATGAAGTTTATAGGATAAAGGGATTCTTGCTTTAACAGTTTTCAATACCTTGTTGCCTAGGGAACTTATCACCGAGTGTTTACTTAATGTATCTCTCTCAAACCCTAGGTTGAACATTGTTTCAGTTCAGTCCAACTCATAGTTGTAAAAATTTATCCGGTCACGCATTATTAACTTATTATTAAATAGTATATGGAACAACAAGAAACAAATATTCTACGGATAATGCACTCGTATTATTAATAAGCCAAACAAGGTTTCTTAAAATCGTGTCGTCTGTCCGTCTGTACGATAACTCTTGATATCAAGGTTCTAGTGACTTGAAAGTTGGTATACATGCTTATCTTGGACCAAGAATGAAGTACAATATTATGGGGTCTAAAGGAAAAATTAAATGTGACAGTAAAATTCTAACATCACACGAGTAGCATTTAAACATTGTCTCCAGTGTAAAGTTGTGGTTTATACTTTTTTTATCCTTCAGTATATCCTTAAATTTTGTTTACTTATGTTTTGATTTATATTAGTATTTACTATGTTTCATGCAAGTACATTTTTTTTCATAAAGCACAGAGCATTTTCGTGTTCAAACATGTAAATTACACATTGATGTCAATGATAACCATAATGGCAACGAGAAAATCGAATTTGTAAAGAATAAAACATGACACAAACACGCTAAAAACACCCAACGAATAATGTGGTTCGTCATAATGTGAAATTCACGCTACAGGCCTGTGAAATGTTTGTCATGTGAAAAAATTAGAAAAAATGTTTGTCATTAAAAACAATGTACTTTTTTATATTGATACGTTCTGTTGGGTCCTTTAGTAGTCCGCTTTGTGGCTTATTATTTGAGAAATAGTGAAGAACAAACTCATATTGGAAAGTAACTAAGGCCAGTTAAACCCTTAGCAGGTAATAACGGGAATTTAGAAATCCACGAAAAACTTTTGAGGAAAATTTAAATATACCCTGCCGTTTAAAGCCGTGGTATATACTTTTTGATTCTTCAGTGTATCCTTACAGTTTGTAATCCGATGTCTTGATTTATGTTAGTAATTACTGTGTTTCTTCTAACATTCTCTCTTACATTCGTAGCTTTCGTAAGCTTGTTCATGAAAGCAAATAATATAGTTCTTTCGTTAATCAAGGTGTGAATATTTATATATTTGCAAAACTATTGATATAACACAATTTAAAGTTGACTGATAAAACGTAACAGGAAATTAAACTGAACCGGTTGCTAGTTTGTTTATAAATTCTGTTGATAGAATTCTTCAGTTAATGTCAACATCTTCTTGCACTCAAGTCGGTTTTATAATTACTTGACACATTGAATCACGAGTCTGTTTACATCGAAGACTTGGTAACCTTTATTAAAATTTAATTGGAAGTAGATCTTCGATATGGTAAACAAGTCTTTAATTTACATCCAATTTTGTGTACTGGTCACTTTTTAGTAGAATATAAAGGAATACAATTAAACTCCTAAAATGCCTTTTGTTAGTAAAACCCGTTCATAAATTTTTGAAACGGAAGACGATTATTATTTTATCTCGTTATTAATATCATGTGCTTACCTTAAGCGATCTCATTTTGAAAAAGCCTAATTCAAGTTTCATTTTTGTTTGAATTGTAATAAGTTCCAAATATTATTATTACTAGAATTACAAAACAGTACTGGAGTTGCATTGTAAACTTCGAAATTAATTTGCTAAAATATTTAGTGTAGTATTTTGTTTTCAATCATTACACCATATTCACACATATTCATTTTGTGAATTGAACTGCGTTTTTGAAGGAAACAGGATTTTCCGGACATTTGCCGTCGTTCAGTCATAAAAAAATCGAAAAACATTTAGTTACGATATGCAATCTGATCTCTTCTTCAGGTAAATAACTAATATAACAGATAATTATAATCACGCACACAACATGATGGTTGACATTGCTGACTTTCATGATTCGTGTCTCAACGCTCTGGTATGATTTATTTCTTTTGGTTATTTATTCACCTGAAGAAGAGATAAGATTTCAGTTCTCGAAACGTAGTGTTACAGATGTTTTGTATCACTGAACAATGACAAATATCCGGAAAATCCTGTTTTATTCACAATCATTCAATCTTAAAAAACAAACTTCAAACAAAGACATCGTATTTTGGTTTCAGGTCAGCTCGTTAATCTTTAATATGAAGTTGTATTGTTGTTTTACATACATATGCGCGCGCGCGCGCGCGCGCGTGTGTGTGACTAAGATTATTGTACAAGTGAAATTTTGAACGATTCTCCACCTTACTCAATGGATTACGTATAATGAGTTCTTCAACTGGCAGAATCCTCCTATGAGTAGGAGATTTTGGGAGAGATATGAAAAACAAATTTTCTTTAAAAATCATGAATTGCCTTGTTAGATTAATAGCCCTTTATGAAAATTTAAGCCACAATGGTTAGATAATTGTACCACGCTCCAAGAGATGTATAGATTGGTTCCTTTAAATTCCACAGCAGTTAAAAAAAGGAAAGAATGGTAAATGTTACATATTTTAGATGAAGCCTATCTAACACACAGTCCAGTAAATATTCTTAGAGACGTGAGACGAATTATTTTGAATCTGTCAAGATTAACCAACAAACAAGCAGCTCTATATCGATCTCATTCCTTCAAGTATACTCTTAATATATTATTAGTAAAGAGTTGATTCCTTCACGTGCCGAGATATAGAAATAACAGTATTAACGATTCTAGGAAACAATCAAGACATATGTAATGTGCCGTACAAAAAAGTACCCACAAAATCATGAAACATAATTTTAGACTTAATTATTGAGAGGTTTGGATAAAAATGTTCAAGAGAATGTGGTAATTCAAAATCAGGTCACCAATTAACTCAGGAGTTAGCTTATGGCAAATGAGGCTAATGAGTGTGTCGGGACAGAGGTTTGGGCACGTAACTAGTTCACTGAACTACGGGTACTGTGTTGATCGTGTTGTCGACAGCTTGATTAGGGTGCCGAGCCTCACAGAGAAGGTGAGGACATTGACAAAATTAGAAACACAACATTCGAAACGTAGATTTGGGAATTAAGTACCAAACAGTAAAGTGAAAAGTAAATTAATTGGAGACGTTTACGAATTTCCGTTACGTTTTTTAAAGTTAAGAGAACTCTGAGAACATACGCATGTGCTGCTCAAGACACATGTAAAATTAATATTTTGTTTTTTGAAAAGTATACAGTTTTTTTGTTTATTTCAATTTACTATAACTTTAATATCTTAAGTGCCATGTTGGTCTTTTCATTTAAATAGTAATATAGTTTTCATCCTGGTTTGGAAATAACATTAGTTTTGAAACGCATAGAAGAAAGCCTAAAAAGCGTCAGGAAGCCGTTTTTAGCTTGAAAATTATTGCTTTGATTTTTAATTATTTGTATAGCTAAAATTTTAAAATATCAAAGAATGATATTTTTAACCTACTTAGAAAAGGAGGAGGTTATAAAATTCAGCTTGATCGTATTTCCTTTTTTGTGAATGTCCGTCGATTTCTTCTGAACTAATGAACCGATATTGATAAATCTTTTTTTAAAGAAAGAAAGTTGTTCCATACTAGTCCCACATGCATGTTTTAAGAATTGAATAAATACCTGACTAGGAGATTTTTTAGAAGTTTAATATTATATGGAGAAGCCAGACAAAGAAAATTGCGGAAATGCCGTCTTCTTACAACTATTGCTAAAGTAGAAATGCTGGGAAAATGACGTCCCTATTGGCGGAAACATAACAAAAGCGCCCTAGAGCAATAGTATAGGATTAAGTTAATTTTCAAACCACTATATACTCAAAAGTTGCTGTGGTAAGTTTCCTCTTCTGCGATTAGGGTTCCAGAAATCCCACCAGTATGACTACTTAGAAACACGACCGACATAGAGCAACGAGACGGAGTGAGAAGCAGCGATTTAGTTCTCTTCCAATGGCCATAATATTCCTCATGGGGAATGTATATTTGTTCACGATAGTGGTCCGAGAATTCTCCTGTTGGAGGTGATATAAAAAATCTGTTCTGGAATAACGGCACAAAATTAAGTGCAGAGATTAGAATTTTGCATACCAGAGTCACTGCTGGAAATTTCAGTCTACTATCAGCTTTCAATAAATCACTCCTTTAGAACACGACATAGAGCAATTAGACGGAATAAGATGCAGATATAGTTTTCTTCCAATGGCATAAAATAACTCAATGATGTTAGTAAACACCAATGTTTAGTGGTAGTGGTTCGAGACGTCCATATTGGAGACAATCTAAAAATTCGTTTTGGAGCAATGGTACAAGATTAAGAGATTGAAATTGTCCAAATCACATAAGTTACCTAATATATACCACATGAAACAACGAGACAGAATAATGTGCCGAGTTGTTAACTTCCAATGAGCATAATGCATTTTACAGATGCTATGGAATATATCGTAGTTTGTAGTAACTGTCTGAGTAACGTCTCTTTTGGAAGTGGCGAGGACTCTATCATAAAACAGTGATACAAGGTTTTGTGCGGAGATTAGAATAGTTTAAATCATTAGGTTACCTCAGAGCTGTTGTAGAAAGCTTCCCAGTCAACATCAGGACCCCAAATAACGCACCTCTAGGATTTATTTGAAGGATGACATGGAGAAATGAGGAAGAATAAGTTGCTGCATTCTTTCAACTACTAACTTACGTCACGCAATGTAACATAACATTGTTTATACTAATAGAATCTTAGAGCACTTGGGAAATATTTTTACTTATATCACGATTATTGAAGCATTTCAAACACGACAAGGAACAACGATATGGAATATGTTGCCGAGATGGATTTCTCTAGCTATTACCATAATTTCATCAGCGATGCCAAGAAATATTTCACTTGGGCTGGTTTTGAGTGTCAGTTGATATGTTGTGATTGTGTAGTGTGATTTTGATGCAAAGTATTTAAATACATACATAATATTTTGAGATGACAAAGCTCAATTCATACTCGAGATGAGTTATAGACTTTGCAAAGACAACCAAATCCCATGAAAATACATACACCATCATCGAAATATATAGAAAAACCAATACAACGGGGAATTAAAGGGTCCTACGAAACGTATGAAATGTATTACAAATCGAACATCGAATAAAGTAACGTCTTTACATGAGTTACTAAGTAATATGTTAAAATATCAAATAACTGCACTCAAGTTTGTTTACTCTACAATGTTCTCGTTTCCATCATAATTACCCAAAGGACCAATGTAAGGTCAAGCTAACGCTCAGCCAAATACCATGGAGTGATATGCACCATGATCAAACTTAATGTTGCTTGAATAGAGATGAAGCTACTTGCACAATTTAAGGTCTATAAGGTTTTTTTTACTTATCGTAAGAACAGTTATCGTAATCTTCCAACCCCTAGAGTGATAGACACTTTTTGCTTATTAAATGGAACGTTTATATTTTATGTGTGTAACGTTACAGGCTTCTCTGAGATTGCATACGAAATTTCAAGTCAGTAGCTTATTTCATTCTTGAGATGCCAATTTGTAAGTCTACAGGTGAAATCATTCTCGAAATCGTGCAGCAGACAGACAGATAGGTAGAAATAAAATTTAAGCCTCTCGAGTGATAAGCTTTGCTAACGCTCAGCCATGAAATGTAATGGTATGTGGTGTCTTGTGGTTTAACAGATATTATATAAAATACATAATATAATATACTAATATAAATAAATGAATGCATATATATATATATAATAATGCAATATAATGATTATGAAATAATATAAACGCATACAATTAGTATATTTGTCAAACAATCGAAATAATGATATATAGAAGTTGGTGAGTTAAAAGGTAAACAGCACCTTTGTTGATTACAAACACCGCTGATTCAAAATCTAAGATGATGACAAACTTGTTTTGTGTCTTTATAATTAATTCGCATTAAATAAACAGTAAGCTATTTGCTAAATTATATCTCTGACATGGTATCTTGTAGTTAAAGTTTAAAGCGGAAAAAGATCTTGAAGATGATAAACGACTTTTTAATTACCTTTTGTCTTTCTTTCTAACCACTTTTTGTTTGAATATAAAGGAAAACAATTTTACTCTTGGAGGGTGTTTCATTAGTAAAAACGTCCAACTTTATATCGGGAAGTAGGCAAGAGGGACTGAGAATTATCTCTTAATCATTATTAATTTGTTCAATGTGCCTCAAGCAATATTACTTTTAAAACAAGTTAGTCTAGATTATATTTTGATTGGCGTGTTTTGACTGGTTTATGAGCCATATGTGACGATATGCTTTGTAAAGAAATTGTAATGTAAAGAACTATTTTTTATTGTATATTTGCTGGATTTGACTAAAGAAATATTAGTTTCAAAAGTAAGACGAAATTAGTGTTATAATATTCTAGCACTGATTCTTCTATGCTGTAGTAAAATTATGATTTATATCTAGTCAGTGTAAAATCTGTTCATCACTCAGCTTACTGTCAGTACAGGCATTACTAGTGATGCTGTCAAAGGTCTCGTCATGAATTGGTTTATCAGGCAATTACGATGCTCTCCGCGTACCTGTCACTTATTGTGACGAGACAAGAGAATAAACCGATACGGCGGAATTTCAAAAGACCCGACAGGACGCGACGAAAGAGTTATCGCACAGAATGGCATACAGACTGATGGACTGCTCTTTGACCCTTTGACCCCAACATCTTCTTGAATCAAGCCAAGTTTAAAGTTTCTATGACCTTTCTATTGAGGTTCACACAAACGGACAGACAGACGGGCAGACTTACAACATACGACACATGTTGGATCTTTAAAAATCCAAGGATGAAGACTGGTGCCTTTTTAATGTTTTTGTTTCGAGATATGCTAGAAGCTACGTTTAATACAGCGAGAACTAGCACAACTGCCGTAGATGCGAGTAATGTGAAATAGGATACGAAATTTTAATTGCGAGAATTGTCGCTAGCACTTGCGATAGTTGCTGTCTTGGCTGCCGCGGAAACCAAGCCAAAATCTGTTAGCCTTGACAGCTTTACTATCCGACAATTCAGTTATCGCCCATTCAAAGTTACCCGACGTCACCAATCGCGATCCCGCACGCGAGAGTTCGAATGCAGGTTTATACAGGCTTTTTTATATTCGGTCACAAAATTTATTGCTAGCGTAAACTTAGCTTTAACTACCAATATCTAAGTTTTCCGGTTCTCACTGTCTTGAAACATTGTATAACAATAGGACTCTCAGCATATTTTTGCCTCGTAGTGGAGAGGTCAATATTACCAATATAACAACAATTAAAGTGTGCAATGTTTCAACGTGGTGTGGACTGGAATACCTACTTGTTAGTTATGGCATCGCCTGCGTAATCCTAAGGACTAAGATTCGCTTTAACAGCCTTAAATATAGTTTTTAGAATAGTTGAATATTTACAATCGTTACACCCATTAGTATAATAGTTTATTGATGACTGCCAGATTGTCTGTGGTACCATATCTATTGCTTTTATCTGCCTGAAACAGCAAATTTCATAATTCATAAAGCTCACAAGGAATAAACTACTCACGGCGGTGTAGTCTTGCTTACCGTCCCTTTCGGGAGATCTGAGAAGGAAATATCCTTGAAAGTATTTGGATTATGATTCATGGCTTTGGAGGGAAGAAAATAATGTGTTCCTATAATTACATTTTTTTAGAACAATGTTGTTTGACATTTGTCTCGATACGGTTGGTGAAAATTTACTTTATAAAATCATCTAGATAATGGATAAAATTAAAGATCCAGATTGACTAGAATTTGTATCCTTATTAATCTCAGATGTAGCTTTTAATACAATGCTCTTTTTATTTATGTATTATACGGCGTTGTTGTAGTCATCAAAGAAAATAAGGCTTATCCTCCTTTTGATACCTACTAAATAATGAATTTGCTGAGGAACTTTCTTTACTTAGACTATTACTTTACATCCTAGTACTTTATGAGTTATACACTCAGATATACAAACTAATATAGTTCAGGTGAGTCCAAAAAAATTAATATTATAATAAGTAACATGCCTTATTTTAATACACAAAAGAAACGATTATGAGTCAATTCTTGTAAAATAGGGATCAATTTATCATTACAAATGATTTTCCTAACCACCACCACTTGATGAAAGTCTACATATGTCTCTTCTCTAAAGCTGTATACATAGAAGTGGTGACAGACCTCTCCTCCGATGATTTCATAGCGATAGTCTCTCATTTCGTTTCTAGACGGGGTCTCTATAGTCACTTGTACAGTGACTGTGGTACCAGCTTCATGGGAGCTCGAAATGCTCTCTACAAGATCCTCTCCTCTGGCCAATCAGAAGTTAAAAAATTTGCAGTTAGAAATAGTATCAAGTTCTATTTCAACCTCCCTTCTGCTACTCATCAAGGAGGCTATAAAGAGTGGGCAGTACCACTTCAAACGTGTCAGAGAGGGACATGTTCTGACACTCTCCCAGTTTATTACTTTAACCTCTGAAATAGAGGCGATCCTAAATTATTTACGTCAGAAACATAAATAAATGATAAAGCAGGTCAGCCAACTATATACGGACTCTTTGTCTAGTCTGATGTTCATATAAAATTCATTTTTGCGTCTACATTTTTTTAAGTGTGTCAATCTAAGAAAATATGATTTGGGGAAAAATATCGTTTGATACGTTTAACGGTTTTATAATATTTATAATATATCCAGGTGAGTAGGGCTTAGTTTTTAATATTTAGTAAAACATATTTTGATAACTTTGAAAATATTTTAAAGCATTCCTACGCTAAAATCAATACTCGCGAGCTTATCCAAGTGACCTTGTACCTGTAGTCTAATGTTACTACGACTTTCTCATTGGTGGATACATCGTGTGTTCCCGTCTGTCTCTATGTCTGCCATCCAGGACCGTTCCTTAGACACCCAAACAGTCAGTAGTACCGTAGGAGCCGTTCTGGAGATGTGGTCCGGTCGCGTTCACTCAATTTGTTCTCTCTCTGTGCCGACTTGTGTTTCGATGCCCTCTTTTCTCTTACTTGTTGGAATTGTCTTGTTAGGATAGTCGGAAGTGACAAGGTACAAGGCCGCGGTCACTCCAAAGTCTCGTACTTTGTTGGTTCTTGTCGTAGTCTCGTATTGGAGCTCGGCCGCGTCTGTCTTTTTTGGACAAAGTAGTGCCGTCAGTATCAACGCCCTCTTTCTCGTACTCGTTAGTGTGTGTATGGTAGCTCCCGTCGGAGGTGACCTGGTCGGCCGCGGTCGCTTACCCTTTTGTTCTCTTGATGGTTCCTATCTACACTTGTTCCTACTTGATGCCAATGACATTCTCATTGAATATGACTCGTTCTTCCGTGGATCCTACTGCAGCCTTGTAAGAGCTGGAAGTCCCCCCCCCTCGGATGAAGCGAGGGAAAAATAAATATCAACATCGGTAATTTTGCATCTATCCTCATAGAGTGCACCCTCTCTACCTCATATCTTACCCGTCCTTCCATCTCTGGATGTAACTAGTTTCACAAAAATAGAGGTTATTCATTAATCACAACCTTGTCGTATAATACTAAATACTTATAATAATCAGTGACGGATAGTACATTTTACATAGAGACCGAATGTATAATCTAAATTGATGTTTATATTCGTATCTCACACGTCTCAAAGTTTGATGTGTTACACAGTTGTAACGAGACAGAGCGACTGAGCAACCATTTCCTTCGTTGATGGCCGCTTTTATCTGTTGTCTGATTGCCTTAACTACCTGTTCTTACGATTTGATGCAGCTGCTTCCTCAGACAATCCTATCGTTTTAGTTTTACGGCTTAAAAGTAATTACGTATCGGAGTAAAATGAAAATTTACATGACACATAGTACCTTTTGTAGTCTACGGTATAGTTTTGATAGTTTGTTTTAATACTAAAAGAATACTAAGAGACTGTGAAGATAGTGCTATCCATTGCTGATCTTCATGGAAGTTTGGAGAAGATAAAACATCTCCTGGAAATATCTTATTAAGAATTAAAACCATAAATGAGCTATCTACGTAAAGGTGTGTATAAAATATTTTAACTTTTAATTTCAAGGAGAATGAAAAAAACGGATTTGTGCTCAAAAATAAATTATACTTGTCATCTCTTATGTGCTGGATAACTGTAGCACAATTTGTAGCACAATTGTAGGCTCCGTATACTTGCCATATGATGCCAGGGAACTCCCCTCCATCAAGAGACCTAGAGCTCCTGGTGGAAGAAGCACAAGCCAGGACGTCAACAACTTCTTCTAGGTTGTGACGCCAACGCCCCATCACTCTGCTGGATGGGGGCCAGCACCAACACTAACCCTAGAGGTGAGGCACTTTTATTTACAATTTCTTCTAAGTAGGGACCTATTTATATGTAATAAAGGTAACCGCCCTACGTTCGCAACACGAATTAGACAAGAAGTTATTGACATAACAATCTGCACACAAGGGATACTTGGAATGGTTGATAAGTGGCACGTAAGCGAAGAGGCCTCATTATCGGATCACAGGTATATCCTCTTTAACTTGCAAGATGAGGCTGCAGAGGTCCTCTATCGTAATCCCAGGAGGACTGACTGGTTGGGGATATAAGTCTGACCTTCAGTCACAGTTGGGGATCGGTAGGCGGAAGGGTGCTATGCTTCACAGACATAGATCAGATAGCTTCTGACCTGCAGAATGCTATAATCAATAGCTTCCATGACAATTGCCCATTGCGACGGGGGAAGAGTCGAACCAATAGTAAGTGGTGGACTGCAGACCTCGCTCGCAAAAGGGCTAATGTCAGGAAGCTGTACAATCAATGCAAAAGGAGCCGTATCTGGGAAGTCCTATCATAGAGCTCTAACAGAATACAGCCTAGCAATTAAAAAAGCAAAACAAAGTTCCTGGAGGCAGTTTACACAGAAGGTAAATGGTTAAGCGCGGCAGCTAGACTGCAACGCTTGCTAGCCTCAAGTCCAACCGGTCACTTGGGATCTTTAAGGTCCCAGGGAGGTCAACACACTTCCGGGTCTAGTGATAGCCTCAAACTTCTCCTTGAGACTCACTTCCCTGATTGTATCTTTGAGAATGACGACACTGGAACGTCTGGTAATCACGAGGCAGGCTCACGGCCAAGAGCTTGTCGTGGTAGCTGGGCCATTGCCAGAAGGATTGTCACTCTCTCTAAAGCCAACTGGGCAATTTCTAAATTTGCCCTCTTTCAAATCTGCAGGAGGGGATGGAATCTTTCCGGCCCCTGCTTCAACAAGGGCCGGAGAATCTCCTTACCCTTCTATGTGAACTATTCAGGGCGAGCCTAGCCTATGGGTACATACCACAAGTCTGGCGTCTCAACAGGGTGGTCTTCATCCCTAAAAAAGGGAGGAGCGGACTACTCTGTCCCTAAATCTTTTCGTCCCATCAGTTTATCTTCGTTTCTACTGAAAACATTAGAAAGACTGGTGGAGAGGCACCTGAGAAAGGGAGTTCTCTCAGACACTCCCCTTCATCGCAACCAACATGCATACCAGCAAGGCAAATCCTGTGAATCAGCACTGCACCAATTAGTCAGTAGATTGAGGATAGCCTGTCCGCCAAGGATTGGCATTGTGCACCTTCATAACATTGAAGGAGCTTTCGACAATGCCAAATTCACTGCAATGGTAAGTGGAGCACAGCGACGTGGCCTCGAGCCAGCTCTGTGCCGGTGGCTTAGGGCCATGCTGTGCTCCAGACGGATCAGGGCCGATCTCAATGAAGTATCGCTTGTGATCGCACCCACAAGGGGATGTCCTCAAGGAGGCATCCTGTCACCTCTACTGTGAAATCTAGTAGTAGATGGTCTACTTGAGGACCTTACTAACAACGGAATCTATGTCCAAGGATATGCAGACGACATAGTCCTTATGGTACAGGGGAAAATACACAAATGTTGTTTGTTGATATCATGAATACCAACCTTCAACATGTACACAACTGGTGTCAGGGAGAGGGACTGAAAGTAAATCCCTCTAAGACAGTAGTTGTACCATTCCACTAGAAAAAAGAAACCTAGAGTCTCTTTCTAGGCTGAAACTCGCATCCACTCAGCTGGAAGTGGTCAAAGACAGTCAAATATTTAGGACTGACTCTAGACCATAAGCTTACGTGGAATGATCATCTTAATAATATCCTGCACAAAGCAAAGTGGGCGCTCATGACGTCCAGGAGACTTGTAGGAATCTCATGGGGCGTAAAACCCCATATAGCACTATGGCTTTACAAAGCAGTTTGTAAGGCCTCAAATCACTTATGGTTCATTAGTCTGGTGGACAAAGGTGAATCAGGTAACTGCCAAAGCCAAGCTTGAAAGCTTACAAAGGCTTGGCACAATCTTTGTAACCGGGAGCATTCAGGAGCAGTCCCTCAGCGACCCTCGAGGTGGCTTTAGGACTTCTACCTCTTGATGTTCATATAAAAGCTGAAGCGCGTAAGTCAGCTTATCGGCTGATGGTTGCTGGCTTGTGGAGGAATGGCGCGTCTAAACGCGAGCCATGGCGCCATCACTGAAAGCTGTAAACCCAAGCGCTATTCTCGAAATGGTCTCCGACACAATGAGAACGGAGTTCGTAATTCAATAAGCCATTCTCTGTTGACTTCTAACTCCAGAGGATGAGTGGAAATCGCAAGATAACATCCCAACAATAAGAAAGAGCTTTGTCTGGTACACGGATGGCTCGCTTATTAAGGGTAGAACTGGATATGGAGTGTTTAGTCAATCCCCTAGAACTGCCCTTAGCGGCAGTTTGGGTCGGAACTGCTCCATATTTCAAGCCGAAATCTATGGTATCCTAGCCTGCCTGTGCCAACCTAGGCCTCACCAGAAGGTACCAGGAAATGAACATCTGTATAATGTCAGACAGTCAGGCAGCTCTTAAAGCTCTTGACTCCAACAGCATTTCATCCAAGCTTGTGTGGAGTGCTTTAACACTCTCTGCAAGCTTGGATCACGCAACTGTGTGCGTCTTGGTTGGGTACCGGGCCACACAGGCATAGGTGGCAACGAATGCGCCGACAGGCTTGCCAAAAGCGGAGCAAAGCATGCCATACACCGGTCCAGAACCGAGTTGTGGTATAAGCAAGTCAGCCGCTTATCAAAGTATAAACAAATGGTCCAGGAAGACACACCGCTTGCGGTGGCAGAGTCACCAAGGACAAGCACTCGGCAAAAGACTGCTTGCCGATTCTAGCTCCGGATTCACCAGATGGCTGATGGGGCTGGGGAGGGGATCGGGTTAAGCAAGTGATTGCCTTGATCACTGGACACGGCCACTTCAGGAAACACCTAAACACTCTAGGTTTACGAAATGAGGACTCGGAGTGTAGACTCTGCAATAAGTCTGAAGAGACTGCAAAACACATAATACTGGACTGTGAGAGACTGGGAGCAAGGAGAAGGGCTCTTTTTCGGTGATAAACAACCAGGCGACGAACCAGATGCTAGTATCGGGGAAAAGCTTCTTAGCCTAATTAAGGGCACGAAGATAGGCTTACCCCTCTAACATCAAAGGGGGCACACAATAAGCTCAGGTTGACGTGTGAGGATCTAGGAATCCACCCCAATATCCCAAAGGAAAAAAAAAAAAAAAAAAAAGGGGCTGGATATGTCGGAGAATGTGAAGAAGAGACAGAAAATAAAACCTTAATATTGCTTTTAGAACCTAAAATACTCTTAAGCAAGTTTCGTAAAACACACTTGGCTCAAATAACAGTATTTACAGTATAACATTTTCTTGCAATATGGATTACACAGGCGAGAAACGCGCAACTCAAAGCCCAAAATTCTTAGTCTGCTAAAAAAGAGTTGCCATTTACAAATATAAACACTTTTGCATTTAAAACTCGTATTTTTCTGCTGGTTACTTTGGAAAATATGTCAACAAATTTTAATATTTTTGCTTTTAATTATTCACGGGAGCTGTACGAAGAGACAATTTTGGCAAATGTTCAAAATAAGCGCTCGCGGGTAAAAGTAAATATCTTCGCTACAATAAATAAAATCTCAAAGAACGAAATAATAGAAAGTTTTTACGAAATGAGGTCACAGTTACAGTTGGATATCTGTGGTGAGGGATGATGGCGAGGGTGAGGGGTGAGGGGAGAAGGCGCCAGCCGGGCGTGACAAACACACCGAACTCATTATGGGATCAACTGTAAACATTGAACTGGTAAGCCCTTCATTCACTCGGTGGCACATTAACAGTTTATACACTAATTACCGTTCACAATCACTGGGTTTATATGGGGACAATTACGGGTTTGTTGTGAGATTGACGTTAACAACGTCAATATGTCGACGTTTTCGTGACCTAGGAGTAGGGCTGTGGTTTTAATTTCGTGATCAACTTTAAACATTGAACTGGTAATCTCTACATTCACTCGGTGGTACATTAACAGTTTATGCACTAATTACCGTTCACAATCACTGGGTTTATATGAGGACAATTACGGGTTTGTTGTGAGATTCATTATAACAACGTCAATATGTCAACGTTTCCGTGACCTAGGAGTAAGGCTGTGGTTTTAATTTCGTGATCAACTTTAAACATTGAACTGGTAAACCCTTCATTCACTCGGTAGCACATTAACAGTTTATACACTAATTACTGTTCATGATCACTGGGTTTATACGGAGACAATTACGGGTTTGTTGTGAGATTCACTATAACAACGTCAATATGTCAACGTTTCCGTGACCTAGGAGTAAGGCTGTGGTTTTAATTTCTTGATCAACTCTAAACATTGAACTAGTAAACCCTTCATTCACTCGGTAGCACATTAACAGTTTATACACTAATTACTGTTCATGATCACTGGGTTTATACGGAGACAATTACGGGTTTGTTGTGAGATTCACTATAACAACGTCAATATGTCAACGTTTCCGTGACCTAGGAGTAAGGCCGTGGTTCTCATTTCGGCATCAACATTGAACTGGTAAGCCCTCCATTCACTCGGTGGCATATTAACAGTTTATTACTACTTGCCGGTTACTATCACCGGTTTTATAACTCGCCTCTTAATTCTATTCTACTGATTAGAGAAACTGTAGAAATAGCCAAGAGGGAAAATAACGTTAATATAGAAAACAGAATCAGATCATTATACCAGTCTAGTTACCATAAAAAATAAAAATAAAAAAGATTAACTTATTATTATTTAAAATAAATTTGGTTTGATAAAATACGATTATATTGAAATGCATGAAAATATATATCGTACATAGATTTGAGCTATAAAATAGTATTTTAAATTCACAAGTAGTAATTTCAAATATTAATTCTCTGCTTGTGAACATCAAAGTACATGCTTTGTGAGAGAGAGAATATAATTCATTGCTGTACTGCAACGATAATAACAATTCTTCTGTCCTTATAATATAAATTATTAGTCTTGTAAACTAAAACTATTTTTATGTATTTAAAACATTAGTGAAATACAATAAATTACTCCTTAAATTTATTAGGCTAATTTATTTAAATACAAAATTAGTAACTAAACATAAATGACTTTGAAATGATGTCCTTATACATGATTTATGAATATTTATAATTATTAAATATTACACAAAAACACAAGGAATATTAAATATGAGTTAGGAAATAACTTTTGAAACTAATTAATATACGTTAATAAATTAAGTATCAAGATACTTTAGAGATTCACTGTATACAGCAAGAGCTGATAATAATTTCAATTCATACATGTTTAGTATTATATCTATTGAGTAGAGTTTAAAAAGTTATTTAAATGCACAGTGTATCCATGATTTACATACATAGAATTTATTTATTTCCAGTAAAGATATTTAAAAAAATGTATTAAGTAAACATTTTACTACATTTACCAACTTCCATTGTTACTCGGGTATTAAATGGAAATAATATGTCAAGGGAATGACAGCTTTAAAATGACTATGGAGGAATCATGAAAAATGTAAAATTTATAATTGATTCATTATAAATAGTTATTTTAGATTATTATTCATATTACATTATTATTAGTACGAGCCCATAACAGGTTCTAATTTATTACTTTGAGTTTGGCCAACTTTAATGAAGATACAAAATTAGCACTCGAACAAAAAAATATTTCTATTCGAAACAAATTATTGTATTTACCTACCTACACTTAAGAATATTTTGTATTTAATTTTTACTCCAAAGTATAGAATATAACAAGGAATAAGAATGCAAAGATGACTAGGATAGTTTAGAATACCTAGTAATGTGCTATCACGTCAATTTATCCTAGCTTTTAGAGATTTTAGAGTTACTTTCCGGTGATGCATCATAATTCTTGATGTGCTAAGTGAAGCAGACTAAAGCAAGTAAAGGGCGCAATGTCTGAAAAGTACATTGACGCTACTGCAGGGAGTGTAATTTAATTGTGTCTTTATTCCCTAGGAGTGCCTTCTGCTTTGGACATCGGAATCGAAGTACACTGAGGCGAGGAAAAGCGCAAACTCTGAGCTGTATGCTGACGATGTTGAAGAGAGCGCAATATAATTGTGTTTCTGTCCCCAGCCGAAGAGGTTCTTTCTTCTGCGTGGACATCGGAAGTGAAGCAGACTGAAGTGAGTTAGGGAACAATGTCTCAACTATACATTGGCGATATTGAGGGAGTGTAATTTAAATGTGTTTCTATTCCATGATGAAGGGTTGCTCATGCTGTGTGAACATTCGAAGTGAAGCAATGTGAGGGAGGAAGGGCGCAAACTCTGAGCTGTATGCTGACGATATTGGAGGAAGCGTAATGTAATTGTGTTTCTATCCCCTGGCGAAGAGGTTGCCTCTGCTGTGAAAGCAATCTGTGGTCTTGCTTAACATATGAATTGTAAACCAAATACTTCTTTTGTAATTGTAAAATAAGTTAAAATTTAATTTGTTACTTTATATTTATACGAATATTAATAATAACAGATAATAACGCGAAACGCTAAAATTGAACTGTAAAGGTACAGTTCTTATAAATGTTCACTTCCAATACAAATATTTTACGACATTTTAGTTTGAAGTATTGTGGTGAAAACTTTAAAACTACGATGACAATGTTTTTAGTAAAATTCTTCTTTTAGAACTAACATGAACTTGTGTTTAGTAAGTTAACAACATAACATAATTAAGATTTATCTTTTACTTTTAAATTTACTTATTTTTGCTATTTGTCTAATCTAATATTATTACGAATCCGACAAATCTTTCTGAAGCATCGTGCCACTGTTGTGTATGTTTGTGCAACAACTCCTCATTGAAAGGTCGTAGAGATTCGCAACTTGGTATATAGATTCCTCTAGGTCCAAGGAGGAACTTTGTCGCTTTTTAGTTTAAAAACTCAAAAAACATCAAAGTCGTAAATAACTCAGTGAAAGTTTTGTGTTATCACAATTATCTCTATAATATCTGACAGATGTTTATTAACGTTGACGTAGGAATATTTGATCTGTAGCCCCGCATGGTTAAATGGCGAGGTCTAAAGTTTGTATTAGGATCCAATCAGGATCCAACAGATCCAACATTGTTTTCAGTACTTATTTCATTGATGTAAATAACAGGACTAAATAGATTCATCCAAAATCGACATGACAATTTTGTGGAAAATATTGTATCTGTGAATAACTTGTTTGAGCACATTTACTTTGCACGTGGAGTAAAGTGTAGTGTTCCGGTTTGACCAAAAGGTTTGAATGAATGAATATTTATTTATTTCCTCTCATAGATCTCAACATACATGCAAAAACAGGAAATAATCTCCACATGGGCATAGCCTGTGTGTGGAGATCGAGACGCGATCAGCAGCATGAATATGTACTCATCAACATAAAAAGTAATGTAAATCTTCGTATGGAAAAAGAACGTAATGACAACATGAAATGCAACTTTTGTATGCTCGTAATATAAGAAAAAACAAATACATCATAGCTACAACAAAGCAAGTGTTTGACAATAAGATTACAACCAGATAACAACCGCATAAATGATAATGTGATAATGGATGATTAATAAATGATAACAAGAATATAAACAGAATTTATCCAAAATAAAAACATGATATCGGTTAATTAGGAGGCTTGGAACCTCTCACACACTGATACACTCACGCCACACATAACCATCATAATCTCTCTCTCTCTCTCTCTCTCCCACTCTCTCTCACTCTCTCTCTCTCTCTCTCTCTCTCTCTCTCTCTCTCTCTCTCTCTCTCTCTCTCTCTCTCTCTCTCTCTCTCTCTCTCTCTCTCCAGTTACATGGGCGTTAGCCCAGGAAAGTTATTCAGTGCCCGTTGGACTAGAGGGTGGAGTTGAGAGACATTATATATAGAGAATACACTTATACAGGGTGCAAGTTTTATATACAAATAGATTTGGAACATATTTTATATGTTCGTTCCGAGAGATTGTTTGGAACCAGGGCTTAGAAGCCTAGTAGATGCACCCGTTGGATTTAAACTCGTCTTAGTTGTTATAAAAGTTTGAAGAATCTTTAAAATGTATGTAATTTTTAACAAACACCACCATGACCAAGGCTGCTGAGCCAGAAACAATCATCAATATAAGCTCCAAGAATCTTTGGGCTTCTAGAATCCAGAATCTTCCAGGAGTCAATTGATGGTCACCTCCGTTTTTGAGAGCTGCCAGTAGTTGAAATCACCAGAGACTGGCAACCTCCGAAATCCGGGAGTTCAGGAGACTTTTTAAAATTGCTGAGAGGCATTTTCATTATTTTTCGATCGCCCGAAAATTTTTGAGGTGTGAATGTTTCATTGCTGTAGACAGGAACTTTAACTCTTTCGAACTCTAAAATGTTCAAGGAGCTGGGATCTTCCACATACCTTCACCGTCTGGGAGATCTCTAAGACTTCCAGAATTAGAGAGGCTCAAGAATTTTGAATAAACCCAAAATCTTTATAGAGATGGAGTACTCACATATACCACGAATTTCCTGAGACCGGAAGAACCCAGAAGCATCAGGTATCCCAGAGACTAGGAGCTTCCACTATCTGGAAGGCTATACAGATATGCTGAGTACGAGTATAAGACCTTAAAAATACGAAACATTTCATAGATGGAAACATTTTTGTGAACTGGGCTTTCCAGGTAACCGACACTTCCCAAAGGTCGCAACCTGCCACAATCCGGGAAGTTCAGTATGAATCAATCTTCTAGGAGTTAGGAGCATTTGTGGAGGGACTTCCAAACTCTGGAAGCATTTTTACATGGGGCCGAAATTCTTTTAGGCCTAGATCTCACAAAGATTCGGTCCAGTGAGACCGGTAATTCTTTTGCTAAGTATCAGCACGCCGAAGACGAGGCCTGTTTGTTATTAAGCTGATGTACCAATATCCCCTTGGATTAGCAGAATAAAAACTTAATTTTATTGAAACTTTTATTTTCGACTTTCATGTACTCTAATGGTAGAGAGTAAAAATACCAATTGCTACATCTTAATATTTTATGAGGATTTTGTTAAATTTATATTGATACTTAATTCTAGTAAAAAACCTTCCACATTTATTTCAATAATATAATTTGAATATAATGAATGTTTATAGTTTACTTTTCTTCTTCACTTGTCGTTTTTTGAGCATTTATTACGTTATCTGTCAAAAAATTTTATGTAAATAAAGAAAAAATCTTATAAAATGTACACGTACATCTAATGACTGCTTTACATATCTCCGTCAAGATGTCTACTGGAAAAGTACCTTATTCAGCGGCATGACCTGCGTCATTTGACGCCTTAGTTTATTGCAACATGAACTTAACCCATAGATTATCTTAGTTCATAAAATAAAAATAAAAAACAATGCTGAAAGAACGCAATATAGGTTTTATATAACACGAGAAGTATCTTCAAAATTCAAAAGTTTTCAGTGCTAAACTAAAATTATTGAAACACGTGAAAAATATGAACACCAGTTCTCGTTTGGCACTGGTTTTATTGCTAAAACTCTCAGCAATTAATTACACAAACCTGGATTTCAAATAACAATTAGAACACTCTTCAACAGATAGTCTGCACTGTTTGGACATAATTAGTTAAAAGCGCTTTGTCAATTTATTGATCAACACTCTGTACTATTGTTGTTTCAGTTTGCTAATTTTCTGACCTAATTTTCGTCTCTAGTTATATTAAAGAATGTACTATTTTAAATTCAAGAACATTAATAGGTTAACTAAGATTAATGTTTTCATTACGACTTCGATATTCTACTAACACACTAATGAAGATTGTAATCCATATTAATTTATAATAAGATACATTTGCAGTATCAGGTGTTTTACTTATATGAACAATGTGAGATATCTGAGATAATTCCAATATCTTGTCTTACGTACCAACACGGAACTATAATATTGAATGTTACGGAATTTCAGATATTTTCAATCGATTCTGGATCATTAGACCCCATCACAATATCTGGAGCGTTTATGAGACACAGATAGGGTGAGCTGTATAGATCACCGTTCCGTGAGGGATATTGTCATCCAATACTTCTCTAAAAACGTGCTAATGGAAGCACCTTTACTTAAAGCACTTTTCGATTCTATTCCTGATAAATAAATGAGAGGTCAAATATCCAGGGAGCAGTTTCATACCTGACATCAGCAGGCTGGTGTGCATGACGATTATCGGTCACCCTTTAGTTGAACAATGGTTAATGTGTATTATGATGTAAGAGATTTCCGTGTTTGCGTTTTGTTAAGGAAGCAATAAGTGTAAAGTTTCACGTTTTCAGAGCTCAGCCAGTTCGGCCGTTATCTTAACATTTTCCAATCAATCTACTGAGTGGACTGCCAGCAAAAAAGGTTTCACAGCTCAATTGCCACATCGTGTTAATTAGACATTCGCCATATCCTACGCATAAGGTAACTTTTCTGTAACACAGAAGCCATGGATTCGATTCGTGGCGAGGCCAATTAAATTGTAAAATGGGTTTTGTACAGGTTTTTATTTAAGAAGATTTATTACAACAAATATAACATTCTATGAACAATGATAGACATCTCTTCGTGTTTATCAACATATAAGGCAACGTTTGCCAATTCAACACAGAGGGGAAGATTCTCAATCCAACATTCCTCCCGACTTGGCAAGCACTGGTACCCATCCCGCGGGGTCAGATACTGTTACGTTTAATCTCACAAAGACTTTGAGTGCAACAAATAATGCAGATGTTGTTCAACCCGTACCAATTTAATAACGTACATTATTGTCTCGCATAATATGTCAAATAAAATAAACAGTAAAAATAATTTGTATATATTTTAACAAAATTATTTGCTGTGCTAATTCAAATGGTTCTTTTTATAGTCGAAACCAAATCACACACCTTTCTATACATTCGTGTACATTCTAAAATTGTATTGCTTTCTTTAGAATTTGTGATTAGATTCTACATAGTTTTATTTGTTGCACGGAGCATCACCAAAGATTAGTAGAGAATTTAAAATACGAACGTTGCCCAACCCCCGTCCTTGTAAAAAAGGTAAACAATACTTTCATTGAATATAAAACGTCAACATATAACCATTACAGAGTTGATGGTTTCTTGTATAAGAGTTTGCAAGGTTTGGTGCGACCTATCAAAATAAACAAATTAAAACACTTTAATCTGAATCTTTGTCGAAGAAGTGGAATGCTAACTAGATCAGACTGTACCCAGAGCCAGGACGTAAAACAGTTAAGGCAATCAGACAAGACGTAAAACGACCATCAATAAGGAGAATCACAGTTCAATCTCCGAGGACTTGCTTGACTGTTGTCACTTCATCAGTCGTCCAGGGATCAACTTTCCTTCTCATCGCGAGAGTTATAAATGCAAATAACTTTTTCATACGCAGCATCAGACCTTTATAAATGTTAAACAAATTAAAATAAAGAAAATGAGAATCATACAGTTTTATTAGAATTTAACATTAAAATCCCATAATTTATAATATCCTAGTATGAAAATATACTATTTATATCGATACCAGGAAAGTGTATGACTCAAAATGTACAATTTCATGAAATATAAAAATATCTAATTTTAATACCATCATACGTACATTCACACACCGTATTGTTTTTACTATCATCAGTTTTTTGTGTACAGATTTAGCTGACAGTTGAATGGATTAACGCAAACCAAATATGATTTTGTGTTATTATTACACAATTATTGTACTCGATATATTAATATCGGTAGTTACCAGTCAATATACAGTATAACAACTAAAATTGATTATACTGGTTACTCAGTTTTAAGTGTATTCAACCACTTTAATTTGTGCTGTTTTAAGTTGTCTTTAAACCACACTTGTAGACGAGTTATTAAATAGAATCATATTAGAATCACCTCAATGGGAATGTGCATGACCTTCCCAACTAAACTAAATATATTTCATAAGAAATATATTATGAAACAGAACAGTTAGTGCACATGCAAGCTAGTGTGGCATCAAATCACACGGTACGACCACAAAGCCGTAACGAGGTAAATGTTATAGCTTTCCCTGATATAGATTGTTGGAAACCGGTAGTTTTTATCCGCTCATATGCAGAAAGTTAGACTTCAAGATCGTACTTAGTACTGAAAATAATTTTACTTCTGTTTCCAATTGAACGTTACGTCTTACAGGTAAATTGGTCTGTAAAGTGCACTAAGGTTTATTTTTAGCCTAACTATATAACACAACATTTTTTTGTTTAAATTATTAAATGAGGTTACCTGAGTTGCGTTTTGTCTCCTCTAAATAGAAGCCCTCCAAGTGTTTCAGATCATTATTGAGTGGCTAGAGAAAAGATGTTGGTCTTGGAAATAGAACCGACATAGTTTACCAATATCCAGTAACAAAAACACGAATTCTATATCGTATGTATTGCTAGCTAAACTAGAAGCTATCCTTTGTTTAAATTAATTATTGACTTTTACTTTAAAAATAGCAAAAGTAAGTTAAGAAACGTGCAATCTTAGTAAATAGTAGGCTATAACTTACTCTCCCATTACACTGATTCTTATTCATGGCGGCAAAAAAGACGGACAGTAATTGGACATTTACATCACAAAACAGCGATTTCAATCAAAAATCTTAATACCTAATTTTTGTTTAGTTTCTACTTTAGAGTTTAATCTATATAAAAGACTCGGCCCCTGTGAGGGAACAGGGTCAGTAGCTATTGGCTATGTAAACCCACAGTCGTAAACCGGGTCGTTGTTAGAGGGTTAAGCGCTCAGACGTGTTACTGTGATGCTTCCTTTCTTGTGGGTCTTTACGTCTAACAACGCAGATTGGAGAGCTTTTTAAGCTTTTTAATAAACTCATTCTCGTACCTTTACATTTGGTTTTACGTTCCATTTTTACAAAAATCTTTTGCACTGTGATTCAAATTCGGAAAATGGTAACGGATTCCTATTTATACTCAACAGTATGCTGCATATTCACCATATTTATACTATTATAAACTGAACATTCTTATCATAGTCATTAGTTCATTAATTTGCCCATACTATTGTATGCACATTCAAAACGTTGTCTCTTGTAGTGACCATTTACTTGAAATTTGAAGTATATGGCATATTCCATGATAAACATATCGACAATGGTTCTTCAGAAGGCAACCCACCTCTATAAGATGCTATACAATGTAGTGTTTACTTCGGGGTTGTCAACAATCCCATTTTCAGTAAGATAAAAAATAGTTTTATACTCAATATCGGTAGCTTTTTTATGCTTCAGTTATTGACAAGTGAGGAGGAGAGCAGATACAAGTCCTCGAAACTTTATGATTTAGTTTATGTAGCAAATAACATTGACGAGAAACCGATATTCAAACAGACGTGTATTTTAAGCTCTAGAGAGTGTTATCTCTCTTTTATAACATTGGTTAAATGGGGAATAAACAAACTTCATAAACAAGGTGCTTAGGACTGATTCACATAGGTCACAGCTTCATTATTTTGTTACATTGTACACTCCCTAGAATAAAAAAACAACAGAGGCATCTTTGAGTAGATTTTTATTTTTATATAATTAATAGAAGATTTTAAATAAAAGTACAAAGTACAGATAAGTCCAGATTATGTTATATATTCGTATTGTATTGTAAAGAAAGAAACTTAGATTATATTAATTAAACACCAAAAGCTGAACTCATTAATTCTCCATTTAAGAAAAAGTCATATGTAACATTAAGAGAACACAAAAGATAAGGTTTGTTGCAGTGTTTTATATGTATTTTTTTACCCCCGCGGTGACATTTTGTGTCAGGAAGCAATATTGAGACTCGTAGTTCCGCCAGAAGGCTTTATCTGTTACCTTGGCAATTTTACAGCTGTAATATCCTTCTGAAAACAATTCTTGGTAGATATCAATATTGAGACTCGTAATTCTGACAGAAGATTTAGTCAGTTACCTTGGAAATCTTGCAGCTGTAATATCCTCGCGTAAAAAAATTCTTGGAAAGTATCAATATTGAGATTCGTAGTTCCGCCAGAAGGCTTTATCTGTTACCTTGGCAATTTTACAGCTGTAATATCTTTCTGAAAACAATTCTTGGCAAGTATCAATATTGAGACTCGTAGTCTGACAGAAGATTGTGTATGTTACCTAGGCAATCTTTACACTGTAATATCACGGAAACAATTATTGACAAGTACCAATACTGACACTTAGTTCTGATAGAATATTTGGTCTATTACCTTAATAATTTTGAAGTAACTGTAAAATCTTCGCGGAAACAAATCCTGACAGTTACAAAAGTGTAAAAATCAAACCACCTTTAATTATACGCAAAAATGTTTCGTAGTATTTCTAATTATGGAGGAAAACAATCTCAAATTGAATGTTTAAATATATAAATTAAATACGTAGATATACAAACTCAGTGTAAATTAGGTCAAACAGCGTATAGAAAACAAGGAGAGTAAAATAAAAAATAAAAATTTCTATTATTTTCCATGTCTCATAACAAATTCAAGGAATTGTAAAAGGCCACTGGACAAATAAATAATTTCAAAGCATAGCCATGTCAAACCA
This sequence comes from Homalodisca vitripennis, assembly GCF_021130785.1. NCBI lineage: Eukaryota > Metazoa > Arthropoda > Insecta > Hemiptera > Cicadellidae > Homalodisca > Homalodisca vitripennis. Next base: position 86,249,642 of record NC_060207.1, on the reverse strand, counting down.
AGGTTTTAAAAAATCCATAAACAATTTCATATTATAAAAATACAAGATCATACAGCCTTTATGAAAATACTAAATGAGAGTTAAGGTAATAATTTTAACAATATTTGTACCATAGTAACTAATAAATGTGAATTAAACATAATGCAATGAATTTTGAATAAACGCATTTTGTTATGGGCTGGAATTGAGAAGCAGGTAAACAGAGCCTCCCGTTTCTGAGTAAATCTGATCTATTTTAGATATATTGAGTTCGAGTGCGGTAAAAAATATAGAAATGGAATTTTTAAATTTATTTAAAAGCTAGTTTGGTTGGCCTATACAATGCTACTACAACTAAACTTAAAATTATTAACAACAGTGTTTTCTTCAGAATTGTTAAAAAAAGTAATTAAATCTTAATTTCATAAATACATGTTTATATTTACAAATATTTATAGTTTCTACAGTTACAACTGATCCCTAATTTCAGAAGTATAAAAACAATTATTTACAGCACAGAAAGAAGCAATCCACTTTTATTTCTGATTTCATCATGTTTATGAGAGAAATAATGCTTAAATGACGTATTAACGCGGTAAATAAATCTTTTACAGTTATAATTACAGTTCATAGAATTTGTTATATCTTTGGAACACTTCTAAAATGTCTTATTTCACATAAACATTTATAAAACACTTTACAAAACATTAGAGAAACCACTGGTATTGTTTGAAAGGCGAATACACTGTTTCTGGTTACAATGCAAAGTAATAGGGGAAGGAAAAAGAGTAATTTACCGTGTAAAAATTGGACCTTTGGAAAATAATAAAACAAATAGCGCAACTCTGATATTAATATAAGTTTAAAGTTGATGAGAAAATTTACGTTTGAAAGACGTTTTTAAACAACTATATACTAAAACAATAAATATAAATTACCCTAAGTAAAAAATATATCGAGCTTCTTTCTATTTATTATTATAAATAATATAAATTGAGCACTAATCACACTTATTGATAAAAACACAATTACTGATAATATTAATGCTGTATTGACCAACCCAATAAAGGAACACTATATTCAAACTAAACATACACAATGGTCAGAGTTAAAAATTATCACGATACATAACAGCATAAAAGTAGCATAGTTCAGCCTTAATAATAGTTATTTTGTAATAACGGTTGCCTTTACAAAACGGTTAATACTGCCAGACTTTCATTTCCACAGGATGAGTGACGAGAACGGAACTGTAAGCCCCTTAGTATGTTATCTCTCACACACAGAAATGACAGACAGCGCCGCGTAACATCCATCTCAATGCCGATAGCTCCTGTCTCAAACAATACGTTGTAGCCTACACAGGCTGGTCTCTGACACACTGATATGTCAGCACAGTGAAATATCCTTCTTAATTCCGTTATACTATCGCCTATCATAGACACGTTGTAGCCTACACAGACTGGTCTCTGACACACTGATGTGTCAGCACGGTGAAATATCCTTCTTAATTCAGTTATACTATCGCCTATCATAGACACGTTGTAGCCTACACAGACTGGTCTCTGACACACTGATGTGTCAGCACGGTGAAATATCCTTCTTAATTCAGTTATACTATCGCCTATCATAGACACGTTGTAGCCTACACAGGCTGGTCTCTGACACACTGATGTGTCAGCACGGTGAAATATCCTTCTTAATTCAGTTATACTATCGCCTATCATAGACACGTTGTAGCCTACACAGGCTGGTCTCTGACACACTGATGTGTCAGCACGGTGAAATATCCTTCTTAATTCCGTTATACTATCGCCTATCATAGACACGTTGTAGCCTACACAGGCTGGTCTCTGACACACTGATGTGTCAGCACAGTGAAATATCCTTCTTAATTCAGTTATACTATCGCCTATCATAGACACGTTGTAGCCTACACAGGCTGGTCTCTGACACACTGATGTGTCAGCACGGTGAAATATCCTTCTTAATTCCGTTAAACTATCGTCTATCATACACACGTTGTAGCCTACACAGGCTGGTCTCTGACACACTGATATGTCCAGCACGGTGAAATATCCTTCTTAATTCCGTTATACTATCGCCTATCATAGACACGTTGTAGCCTACACAGGCTGGTCTCTGACACACTGATGTGTCAGCACAGTGAAATATCCTTCTTAATTCCGTTATACTATCGCCTATCATAGACACGTTGTAGCCTACACAGGCTGGTTTCTGACACACTGATTTGCCAGCACAGTGAAATATCCTTCTTAATTCCGTTATTTTATCGTCTATCATACACACGTTGTAGCCTACACAGGCTGGTCTCTGACACACTGATATGCCAGCACAGTGAACATTTCTTCTAAATCCCATTATACTATCGTCTGTCATGCACTCGTTGTAGCCTACACAAGGGTATCTGACACACTGATGTGTTAGCACTGTGAAATATCCTTTTTAATTCCGTTATACTATCGTCTATCATGCACACAAGCTGGTCTTTGATACACTAAGGTGGCAACATTGTAATAAATCCCTTTTTATTTACACGATTAAATCATATCTTTTTCACGGAATTCAGCCCACATACTCTGGCCTGTAACATCAAACTGATATCACCCTGATACTTCCACCTCAATGCCCATTGGTTCTGTCTACATATTGTACACAGGCTTGTTAGAGACACTCATTGATAAATCATGCTTACTTCCGTTATATCATCTCTCATACAGGCACACGTTGTAGCCTACCCAGTTTGGCCAGTAGCACAAAAAATGACAGCAACGCATTATGTCTATCTCAATGCTGATAGGTTCAGTCTCATACATCACTTTGTAATCCACATATGTCGGTCCTTAATACATTGAGGTACATCCTTATTAGAATGTACCTATTATTAAAATAATAAAAAATAAATGCGTTGTTTGGCATTTCATATTATGTAATATCTATTAATATTGATAGTATAAAATTGTGATGGTGCTTTTACTCACAATGGGACTCAATATCATGATACTCATATTGTTTTTCAAACATTAAGCTCCAACAAAACTACAATGAATACCCCTATGGATGTTAAAACAATGTAACTTTTGGCTATATTATATAAGTGATGATGGAGAAGTTAATAACAGAATGTTGAGAACTAAAAGTATTGCGATGTTTGGTCAAAGAAGTTTTAAAATTTACTTTTATTTGATGTAACGTAAGTTGAAGTTTGTGATATTGGACACTGAGTTTGATATTAACAAACCTCTGAAACCAATTCTCCATTCAGAATTGCTGATGAATGGACCTCATGAGGTTCTAGATAATACAAACCCTACATTTGATAATGAGAGGTTGGTGAGATAGAACACTAAGTGTGAGATAGTCTACTTGAAGACCGCCTGATTGAAAAGCTCGATTGGCGTAAAAAGCGTGCTAAATGATTTGCAGTAAGTTATGTCAATAATAGTCATAAAAATAATGTTACCTAAACAAATGAGAAGTCTATGTTTTATTACCAAGACTGCAGTATACTATTACCGTAATACATACACGATAGGAGTATGACACACTTCGTGTCGGGCTTCGCTGAGGTCGTATGCAAAATTTCAAATATATACCCAAATTAACTGTCGAGCTTTTCTGCGCATGTATAGGAACACAATAATACAGAAAAGATATTTTTACATCTGCTCGACAGAAAAATGTAAGTACTGAATGATACGCTTCAATGACACTAAGCCAAATTACATGGTTGGACATGCCAAAATGTATCTAATTTTTGTCTACGTAGATATGAAATTTCAAACAAACTTTAAGTTGAAGTCTTTCTCAAAATATCTTGAGGTGAAGTTACATCATAATTTTCAAATAATGAAAGTACCATTGAGCTAGGGAGAGTAGACACGAGAGCGCTGAAATCAAATCCTTTCACCTTTGTTAACAATGATTTTCTACTGTAGGACTCAGTTTGGTTACAATTAATTGATTTAGCCAACTATTTTCTGGAACAGGATGTGTCAACACATGTGAATCTCAAAAATGTTAAATGTTAAAAAAACCTATGACGTATGACATTGTTTTAGAAAAGACTATTAGCATTGCACCTATTTGACAGAAAGATTATAATGAATTTTGTTTTCCAAAATATATGTCTGTTTCAAACTGAGGACCAAATTGAGGTTTTACATAACACTGTGTATAATGTACAAATAAAAAAAACCTGTGAAATAAACAAAATCTGAATCTTTAATAAATATCCATTAAAATAAATGTCACATGCACATGTTCACTAAACTTTATCCAACTAGAAAGAAAATATTTAAAAACGTTAAAATGGCCTTATTTCATAACATCTAAATGAAAGGCTACGCCTTGCTGTACCTTATTTTAAACGTGTATGTGAAAGACATTATTTTTAAATTTAAATCGTGTATCTATCTCTAACCGTGTTTAAGTGAGAACGAAAGGATTTTTAACATTTTAAATTAAAACATATCTTGTATTATTGCGATAAATTATATTTATTACATGTTTTTGTGGTCTTAATGAATATGTAACACGAACGTCTTTGTGCAAATTTCAATCGATATTTAACTTTTTCAAAATTACAAACGCAACATACCATGTTTCTGCGTTAAAAAATGCCCCTATTTCTATGGTTTACACTCAAATTATGCTCCCATCTACGTAGGCCTACACTCGTAAAATGTTTTGCTATTACGATGCTAACAAAATAAAACTGAATTTCAACAAAGTTCAACATCGGTACTGAATAATGCATGATACAATTCAGTATCAAGTCCATCGACTTGTCATTACGAACAATGGTTTCGTTGTGTGTAACAAGACTGTAAATAGGCTCTCCAACAAACTGAAAGCATATGAGTTTTGAAAAAGGTCAGCTTACGTCAGCACCTAGAACGGGATACTACTCTGATGACAAAATTAAAACTAAGGTAACTTTAACCCTAATTCTGCAAAATGATTTTAGTTTAGATTATATGGGGTATTTTATACTCAATGGTATCACTGTTATTCTTTTTTAAAGTTGAATGAATTTTACTTAATTTAGAACCAACTCATTTTAACCCGAAATGCTTTTTATTTGTCAAATGTTTAGTAAGGTGCCATATATAGATATATGAAACTATATGACACTGAAAGATTAAATAAATAAATACATCTCTTAATAATTGTTACAATGTTCTTATATAAGCTCTTATGATTTATAAAATTATACTTATTGATTGAAAGTGAAAGTAATATTATTTAAAAATGAAACTAATAACGATTATTTAGTACAGGATTGAATTATTTGATTGATTTAGTTAATGCACCAATAACCTACTGGATAGGCTATCTAAAATAAATAATATTTTTATCACTACAGAGAAGAAACATTCGTAAATAATGTTAAAGAAATGAGACTGCAGAAGCAATGTCTGACTCTAAAAATGGGCAGAGCCAATTCCTTGCCCTCCCTGCAATATATCTCGCCTTTTCTACACTGATGTTGTAATATTTTAAAATAACGTGTTTTTTTGGAAGTAACTAGTGTTTTGATTCCGTAATACTTAGATAAAAATATTTAAACTCTCCATATATATAAGTTTGAATTAGAATAGATTAAACCGCTATTTTCAATATCTCTACATTTATAGACTGAAAGCATAAAGTAAGTATGATAGTAAATCACATCTTATTTCAACATCGTTCAATAAAGAAAACCGATTAATTTATAGTGGATTTTACTTAATGAACAAAGTTGTGAATGTGTACATGTAAGGTATTGCATTTGGTTTTCTTAGATTAGATTTAACAGGCTCTTTTAATTAGTATTTCCCAACTTTAAAAATCAATATGGAATGTTTAACTGCATTAGATACCAGTAAGGCGTAGCCCGGAGGGATTTTCGGATTACGAATAGGGCTATATTCATTCCAGAAACCCTAAAAAATATACATGTAAAAATTCATATAAAATCTGTTGAATAGTTTACGCGTGAAAGCAAAACAAACAAACAAAGGAACATTCTCCTTTATATTATTATTAAGATTAGGATACATATGGTAAATTTGAAATAATTTTACTAAACTAATAATATTTAATATTAATTAATAGTCGCTTATAAAACAAAATTACTTTTGTTTGCAATAAAGCAGGCTGCCAATTTTTTCACGTAACCTGCTCAAAACTGTATGCTCAAAGAAAAGGCTCAAAACTGTATGCAATACGTAATTATTTTTGTTCTAATATTTTTTTATAATTGTAAAATTCTGACAGCAAAACATTTTAATGAAGAACAGCTTGTTTAGGGATCTAATTAATTTTTAATTAGTATTTCCCAACTTCAAAAATCAATATGGAATGTTTAACTGCATTAGATACCAGTAAGGCGTAGCCCGGAGGGATTTTCGGATTACGAATAGGGCTATATTCATTCCAGAAACCCTAAAAATATACATGTAAAAATTCATATAAAATCTGTTGAATAGTTTACGCGTGAAAGCAAAACAAACAAACAAAGGAACATTCTCCTTTATATTATTATTAAGATTAGGATACATATGGTAAATTTGAAATAATTTTACTAAACTAATACCTATTTAATATTAATTAATAGTCGCTTATAAAACAAAATTACTTTTGTTTGCAATAAAGCAGGCTGCCAATTTTTTCACGTAACCTGCTCAAAACTGTATGCTCAAAGAAAAGGCTCAAAACTGTATGCAATACGTAATTATTTTTGTTCTAATATTTTTTTATAATTGTAAAATTCTGACAGCAAAACATTTTAATGAAGAACAGCTTGTTTAGGGATCTAAAAAGGATAAAAACGGTCTCATTCTTCAAGAGGGAAGAAAACTATATTTCCTAGAGACAGCTTACTTCTAAGAAATGGTAGAGAAATCCGAAGAAATTTGTCAGCATGACAGCTACACCGTGCTAAGCCAGCTCCACGAGTTAAGACACCCCTGTTCTTCCTTCTGTCGTTCTACATTTTCTTGCCCTACATATAAACTATCAGTTGACATCAATATATACAGGAAGTCCCAGACCATTTCTTAACTGCATTTAAACGAAATCACATAAAACTTCTATTGAAACTGTTTTTCTACTCAAATACCCCGTTGAAATATTTTTGCTTTTATTCAAAACGCAGAGCAGAATATTTATTTGGTTGTCGAAAGAAAAGATTTATGAATTATATTATTATCAGACGTTTGAATCTGTAACATTGTAGGGACAATTAATAACTGATATACTACTGATATACTGTACAACCGTTTCTTAGTTTTGATTAGAGAATAAAAAATATATTGAGTAATAAATATATTTATGTGTTAAGCAAATAGCAAAGTACTATACATGTGTAAAATGATTTCAATGTTTAAATTAACGACGGCTGTTACATATTATAAGAAAACCAGGTGTATATTATCAAACCAATCCTACTATTTTCGGTGGTTCAATATTTCCTTTTATATAGAATATTGAATCTTATAATCTAAACATAAGTGTGAAAACAGAAGTCTAGCTCACGCTTTTGAGTTTAACGGTGAACGTTTTGCATACTAAACAATATACGAAACAGCAATTCCACGATACTTTAAAAAATAAGATTTTTGCGATAGTTCAACCTAAACATCCAGGAGTTGCCTTAAAATTACCAATAAATCCAACACTATGATCCATTTAGATATTTCTTAAAGACATAAAACTGCCTCGCAGGACTTATCCTTACGGATGCTATAATCAGGCACCGACAGGCATGAAAAACTATATCGTTTTCGCGCATATTATAAATAGATGACAAGCAATTATTTTTCTTGAGCCAGAGTTTATGGTTCAAGTTAATTAGTAGTTCTATTACTTTGATGGCCCAAGATATAACGTTAACACTATGATAATCGGTGATGTAGGGTATGTTGACGATGTCAAGGTCTAGAGAGAGATACTCCTCATTGTATAGTGATGTCCGCAACCCCCTCCCCCTCCTGCCAAAAACTGCGATCGCCATCTGACCAACATCGCCTTCCTCACGTTCAGCAACTACAATTTTATCCCACATGCTTCCTTTGGTATAAGATTGCTTCTCTGTTGTATTTGCAGCGGATTTCCTTCAATTCTTTACTGAAATTGTTAATATTACTTTTACTATAAGTTTTAAAGTGATAAATGGAGACAGCATGGCTTCAAAAACCATATTCTTGATAAGTAATTATATTAAATCCAGTCTACAGGTATAAAAATAAAAATATTTAACAGATATAAAATGTGATATCGTGTTTTTCCAGCAGCCTAAGTAGTATATTTCAAACACTGTATTGATTCTATGTGGTCACTGTTCTGTGACTTTGTAAAACATGAATTTATTTATAATGAAATGTGGTGAATGTCTTACACCGACGTACCATGATACTATAACTAAACGTCAAAGAAATGAAGGATTCTTCAAATGATATTTTTCTAACATCAATGTACGGCAAGTATTATTTTTGCAATATTTACATAATTCAGCTTTTAATGTTACTTCAGCTCTTAATAGCCAATTTAGTCGTTATAAAACCTGGTTTAATTTTGGCTTCAATGAGAAATGAAAAAATACCAAATCCAACATGGCGGCAGAAAATTCTACCCTTATCAAAATAAAATCCAATAAATAATTTATGGATTTTAATGCACGATAGTGATATCTGTATACATCTGAAAATTTAGGGGGATTGGATTTTACACTTATATGCAATTTTCTAATACGGCTGAACTGTGGGCAATATTGTTTCAAAAATGTATAACAAAAGTTACATATTCGTCAGTTAATTATTCATAAAGGGTAACGAAATGGATACACAATTTCAATAAATGTAGTACAATGAAAACAAAAATCCATAGCGTTCTGTAACTGAATCTTTAAGTTAGGGATAGACGTGAACACCAAAGAAGTTACTTTAATATTCAACTCGCTCCTGAATTATTCACAAGGGTTATTTTTATTCTTGCCATTCCAGTCATATGATAGCCTTTGAGAAATAACCAGACCACAGTGAATGATGCAATTTTCCCAAGCCAATCCTATTACTTGAGCAACAAAAGCTTTACAGAACGAGGTCTTTTTTGTTTAGATTTTAGGTGTTATTTGACTTTAACCGTTGTTTTTTGGGACACTTAGGACACTTAACCTCACAAACACTTAGGATTTATACTTTTCTATGTCATATTAAATACACATACTCGTATATTTAGATTATTCCCTATATTTAGTGAAGAGGAAATTATTGCAATTATTAAGAAAACCAAATCTGTAAGTTCTATGGAAAATATCAATTTTGAGTCACTTAACTCAAAAACACCGATTTCCGAGAAGATGTATGTCGGTTAAGTGCATACAAGTGTAATTTACTAAACTTTAATTTCAAATTTTAAAGTAGGTGCACTTGATAAAAACTCGTAAATTATTTATTTTTTAGGTTTATTTATCTTCCAAGAACTTACGATATAGAAAGAACTTTAAATAGTTTTATAAAATTTGCATTTATTATAACTCATTATATAAGTAATAACACACTAGGCATAACTAAAAACATTATCGTTCAAAAATTATTTAATATTGTAACGTACTTAAATGTTAAAATAATTTTTAATATTACTTATATTACACATATAAAAAATTTAAATCTACATAAGTATATTATAAAGTTGAAAAAAGGTTGTTGATAGTTGTATTTTTGTATTGTGTATTTTTTTATAACGCTGCTTTTAGAGAGACTTTAGGATGGTTAATAATACATTTGCTCTATATAGGACATAAGCAGCAAGTTATATTCAACCAAAAAAACGTGTCTTTTCCAAATAAAAATTTAAGTAGCTGATAAATTTTTTAAACTAAATTATATTTTTTGATAACTAAAAATCTACTGAACCTTTAGGGTTAAAGCGGATTTTTACCATACCTTAATACTTTAAATTAATAAATACAGTAACATTTATATAAATTTTATACTAATGTAGCATGTAAATACAGAAGTTATAGAAGTGAAGGGTTCTTAAAATGACACTGTGTTATAACATCATTGAAAGGTAGTGTTATTTTTGTAATATATATATATATATAGATCCTATGTATTAACAAAATAATCCAGAGACTTTAATATCTCTATTATCTTTATTTACTAACTATATTACATGGTCTCCAACTACAGTCCAAACAATTTAAGATTAGGTTTGACAGTGACAAAATGAATGATGTTTTCAAAACTCCCAGACAACTGTGCCACTTGTATTCTTACTAATATTTACAAATATAAATGCACCAGAATTACAATGTTGTTATAATAATTTCTCAGGGCTTCTAAAAATCCCTTGTATTCACTGTCAATGAGTAATAAAGAAGACTAAATACTCTTGTAATATGAAGGAACATTACTTGAGCTATATGGAATATAAGATTCTTATTACATTGTTATTGAAAAACGTTTGAGGCTTATAAAAATAAATATACAAGACCTGTAAATAATTTTAATTTGGACTTATAGTTTATATATATATAATTCAGATTTTAAATAGTATTTCATCTATAAATAGGCAACGAAGGATTTATAAAACTGGTTTAGATTTGATTTCGAGTTTAGCATAATGTTATAACTGTCCACGGCATTGAGTTATGGTTACATAAACAACAATTACGACTCATATACGTCTACTAATCTACGTCAGTCTTCACAGTGCGACTGTCATTACATTACTGTACAATAAGGAAAACGTAGAGTAAATGTTAATGTTTTCATAACATTTAATTTATCACATTTTGTTTTTATTTTATGCAATGCCTTATTTCGTGGTTGAAGTAAGAAGATTTCTACAGCTATGTATTTCTTTGTAAAATTGAAAATGTAAACTTCGTGTTGATCTAAGTTTAGAAAAGTGAGATTTTCTAGAAATAATCGTATTTAACTTTTGGACATTAATTAACTAAAACAATATTGAATAATATATTTCAATAATATATTATTTGAGTTTTCAGTAGTACTTTTTTGTAGGAATGAAAATCTGAGTTATCAATACAATATAAGTATATAATAAGCTTAAGCTTATTGGATTATAAATACCTGTATTAATTTGCCTACTTTATATATGTCAATATCGTGCCTTTAGAATTAATTGACAAAAATATAGGAAATTAGCAGCTACAACACTACAGTTGATACACCTGTAAAATCTCTAGATACTTAGCTTTTAACGTTGTCATCTATATTTAACTCATCTTTAAGTTCAAATAGAAAGAGCATTTGTTTTTGGGAAAAAGTGCTATATAGTTAATATTTTTGCTATTTTTATTGTAAATAAAAGACAATCCTACTGAGACAATATGGAGCATTCTGAACCATATGAGGATACGTCGTGTAACTTCGATTAGACCCCAACTGAGGTAGACTGAAAACTTTCACCACCAGCCCCCCTCCCATTACACTTCATCATCTACCTCCAGTAGGCTCCTGGAGTATACATCGTTTATTGATTAGATAACTGATATCAAACAACATCTAGAGCAGATACTCTTTGGTTTGAGCTACTGGGAAATTCTATTCTGAGAAATTGCAAGCAAGCACCCCACTTACATTCTCCAAGCTGTGGAAATTTTAGGAAAGAATATCCAAAATATCCAAAATTTGCATAGAGTCTTCTTCAACGTTTAAATTACTAGTACTCTTGCTTACTGATACAATCTTACGTCGTATAATATTTGAATAGTGCAAAAGAACTAAATTTACTACCAAAAATGCTAATGGGCTTAGTCAAACACAACAATGTACGATTGTACATACCTGACAAGGTAGTGGGAGAAGTTCCTCTGCCAGGCAGGCGAAGAGTGCCAACAGGATTGGGAACTGGTGACTTCCGGTGCTGTAGGTTCCTTCAGTCTGCACTTCCGGTGAAATGTGCGCCTCAGAGATTCCACCAGTAACTTTACAACGCTTCGAACAAGATGGCGGTCAAAACGAAGCGGCACAGCCCGTACACCCAACATCCCGACAGGTAGAGCCGGTACCTTGTCACTGATATCACTAGCTTTAAGGTTATCACTATCTCTGTTTCTAGCAGATCTCGTCACCACCTTGCGTCCACTTAGCCTATTATCACTCTCATTATTGCTTTTAATACTACCTAAGCTACCTAAAATAATGGAAACGTTTGAATTTTCAACGAGGTTCATAGAAAGAGGGATATTGTGAACTAGATCCAACATTTGATTCTGTGGTGAATTAATTCCACTCCATAGCTTTCGCCTGCTAGGAATCCAGACGAAATCATTTGCTATCGTTGTATTTTTTAATAATCTAAGGCTACTTATAGATTGTTTACTTGGATCACTAACTATTTTATCTTTACTTCTTGAAGGTGCGTCTGTATTACCATTTACTCGAATCGTATTTTCACTTGAAATATTATATTGTTCAGCATGACGAATATAAGTTTTAGTCTTGTTGTTCATTGTTGACGATAAACCGTTTGTACTCGTTAAAGAATTGTTTGTGTTAAAATCTTTCGAACTATTAGTCATGTCACTATTGTCACTTGGTTTGAAACCAGAAACGGACCTTTCTCCATTTACACCAGAAGAGTTCGATGTAAAGTTACTACTTACAATACGTTCTCCCAGCAAATATTTAAAAATATAGCTTATATAATCTACACCGGTCGTAGGGATGGTCATTGTCACCACTTTCCCGGGCTCTGCGATCCTTGCTTCGCGAAGTGTCCTCTGGGTAGAAGATGCTGAGCTTAGAATCGTTATGCGCCGAGATGGTCGCAGTCGTATCAATCCACAGCCAGACAAAGTTCCCCAACACCATGTTCAACTTCTGGGCCTCGTCCATGACTCGTTTGGTGGTATGACCGTCCATCATCAGCAGGACGACGCCCTTGGTGGAGTGCGAGACGTCTGAAAGTAGCCTGCAACATACAACTTTCACTGCAACCAAAGCTTTCACTTTGTCAAAAAACTCAGTTTTTAGACTAACTAATTTATATTATCAATCAGTACTGAGAGAGCCTTAGGCCTGTTACCACCATGGCAACATGTGGTTAGAAAATGAAAACTAAGAATACCTTTAGAAACGTATGTGCTAGAATTTTTACAAATGAAATTAACCTATTTTAACAAATAAGACACAATAGTGACTCCACTAAAATATTTAAAATTAATTTTAACTCTGAAAAATAAAATAGTTCTAATTTTTAGGCATGCCAAGAACTTACTGGATGATGTTAAACAATCATGAGAATATAAGTGTTACCTATAATTACCGATTTAATCAATTATTGCGCTATTTTCCAGAATAAGAATAACTTATAAAAGATTGTAATAATTATTATACTATTTCCCCATCCTTGTGTTATAGTTACAGGGAAATAACTATCAATGGTGACTTCCGAACTACCGCCGTCCAACAATGGTCGGATATGCGCGGAGATTATATCATCGGTAGAGACCGATGATATATTCTCCGAAGCTGCCAAGAGCTCGCTGTTTTTCTTCACCATTTGCTCTAATTAACAAGTCTATATTATAGAATTATTTAACGAATTTTTATCTTATATATATATATATATATATATATATATTATATATATATATATATATATATATATATAAAAGATAAAAATTCGTTAAATAATTCTATAATATAGACTTGTTAATTAGAGCAAATGGTGAAGAAAAACAGCGAGCTCTTGGCAGCTTCGGAGAATATATCATTGGTCTCTACCGATGATATTATATATATATATAATTATATATAATATTAATAAATACCAGATTATTAAACTAATAATTTGGGAGCCACGTGATTTTTATTTGCTCATGGCATACGAAAATTAGATTTTGTTATAAACATAATTTATGAAAAAGAAATTGTTATTTTACTAAAAAAATTCACTTATAACATTAAGATGTTTCATGCATAAAAAACAAGTCACTAGCTGAAGATATGAACTGATATAGATACTATAAATATTTCACATTTTTATCTTTAGCAGTTGTTATTTGTACCTGATAAGAAAGTTGGTTAAATTTTCTAAATTAAATGCCATTATTAAAGTGATGTTTCTACTTTTTTAAGGAAAAAAGTTATAACTTATTTTTTTAAAGGGAAAGTTATATTAACGGGCTACGAATTTAACATAAAAAATAACTTGCTAAACCAAAATCGTACCACATTAATGTCCAGTACCTTTAAGTATAACGAGTAAAACAAATAATCTTTATACGTTCGATTATAGAGAACGAATAAGTGTGATTCACCTGAATATCGCATGCCTCGCAGCGTCTTCTCTTAGGGGAATAAACCTGGGAAGAAGAGGTGGAGACCGCAGAATATCGGCAGCATCTCTCCTTAGTGGGAGTCCGGTGTACATGAGGGTGAACGTGTGCCAGTGAGTGGCCAACAGAAGAGACCGGAGACCACGGAAGAGATCGTACAATCCGGCGTCCAGTCGCACCTCCAAGCGTCCTAGAGGTTCCTATAACAGTTTTCATAAGGTCAAGTGAGGAATTGAAGAGTGAAAAGGTAGATTAAATCATGGTGAGCTTGTCTTAGGAGGAGACCAAGACAGAAGTCATATAGAACGAAGCATATCATCTGTCTAACATATCCATATGGATTCTTGTGTCATCAAATGATAAAAGATAAATATAAATTAAAATAATGGAAAGCTGATGTTTGCCTCGTATATTTGACAGTTGACGTAAGATCAGAAAACAAAAACTAACGTATATTTAAATAATATTATTTGTGTTTATTTTACTTATCAGAGTAGTTGTTTGTTTAAACTTGTTCGGTTTTAAATACAACGACTAATTCATGTATATGAAGTTTCAAACAATACCTTAGACAATGGAGCAAAGATAGGATAAACGTATTTTAATCGATTCTTCAGAGTTGATTTAAGTTGGAAGAAACACGATTTTAATCAAAATTATACTTCACCATATCAAGGTGTAAATAAAATTGTAGATGGTTGTTTGGTACATAATTTACATATTTTGTTTTAGCTAATTTCTTCGTACTCCAACAATTGTGAAACAGCTATTACTTTAATATTTAGTAAAATCCAAGACGTAAAGCTCACAAGAAGGGTCTGTCAGAGTAGTGGGAACTAATTTGTGGACATTGCCCATAAATCAAGCAGGCAATGTCAACTGTCAGGCGACCACAAAAGGTCACCCCGACTCCACCGGTTGTGGTTTGGCCTATTATTCAAATCGAACACTGATCCACCGATAGATGGCTCTCCAGCCCCAGATGATTTTCATCACACGACTCTCTATCCATTAACCATTTCTGCTTGAACGACACTTTAACTTAATTGTGTGTGGGACCTTTCTACGCACAATAAACAGTCGTTATCAGCGTGGTTTATTGTCCTTCTGTAAACTATTAAAGAAATAAAAAAATCTTTACAAAGTATATATCTCGTATATATAAAATATATGTAATTAATTACTGCATACTATAGCACTTGTTCCATGTAAGTGCGATAAAGTTGTAATTTGTAATTATAAATTGCTAGTGTTACGTAGTGCCAATATATCAATTCTTAGATTACAAGGCCAGTTTCATAATTAATTACTTGTTTACACACTTATATTCTTGAAATATTTTGACCTCTCAATTGGGATTTATTTGGTAAGCAGAAAATAAGTACTCGTAGAGTCTAATTAATGAAAATAAAATTGGGGAGAAATGAATTTATTACGGTTGTAAAGTAACAACATTTGATGTTTATTCAGCATTATTTGAACAGAAACATCCCAAAAATAAATAATCTAAACGTGCCACGCAACAATTCAAAAACTGCTCACGGACGCATTCATGAAGAAAAGTTAAATTGTTGTACACAAAGTACACAGTACACACTTGATCAAGAATAAGGTAGGAGACATATTACCACGCTTTTCATTTTAATTTGCCTAAATATAATAATATTAAATATTATTGATAATGTGATAACATTGTTCATGATATTAGTCTCGGACCCGTGTACAACGACAGATTCTAAAGTTTGGAACGAAATATAGATGAAGTCTTCCTGGTGCTATATTGGAGCGAAGTTTACGTTTAAAAATCTCCTCAAAGATAAACCCTCCAAATAAGAATTATTACTGTTTATTAAAATTAAACCTATGTTGTTTAGTTTAGTATCTGTAAGTAAAAGAAGTCGTATGTTTTTAGCAAAAAATCTAATAAAATATGATTTGAGGTTTAAAAATGCAGACCATACAAACTGTCGACCTTCAATATAGGCAAAAAAAACAACAACAGAATTTCTTACGAAATCACAGGACTAGTAAAACGCAGCTTACTTTAAGCTGAACATTTAACTGTCAAGTTCATTTACCCAGAATTCTCCAAAGCTTTTGATCGTGTAAGCCATGAACACCTGGTGGCCAAGCTCGAAGCTATTGGACTCGGCGGATGCCTCTTGATGTGGTTGAAGAGTTACCTCCGGGATCGTTCTCTTCAGGTACGGGTTGCTGGCTGTTTGTCGAAGCCTTTCTCTGTTATATCAGGTGTACCCCAGGGATCACTGTTGGGCCCTGTTCTTTTTTCTATATTTATCAATGACTTGGTCCAGCACACTCAGGGATCAAAAGTTTTACTCTTCGCCGATGATGCTAAATTCTTCAGAACAATAAAAACCTTCAACGATTGCCAAACACTGCAGAACAGTATTGATTTGTTGATGAAGTGGTGTTATGGTAATGATATGACATTAAATATTTCCAAATGCTCTGTGATGTCTTTCTCCAGACCCAGCACACCTATCATCTTCCCTTACATACTTGAAGATCAACCCCTCAAACGTTCTCTGATGATAAAGGACCTTGGTGTCATGCCTTCTCCACATTTAAATCCTCAAGAGCACATTAACTATATTTGTAAGAGAGTTAACCCTGCCCTGTATTTCATTATAAGGAACAACCGCAACATGTTCTCTATTCATGCTTTGAGGATCCTCTTCATTCATCTAGTCAGACCTTTACTTGAATTTTCTTCACCTGTTTGTAGCCCTTACCTGGTTGGACAGATTGATAGACTTGAGAACGTTCAAACCCGTTTCATCCGTTTGGTTGGTGTGCTTCTGGGTTTCGACTACCGCACTGCTCCAATCCTTAATCTACAACTTCAGTTGAACTTGATGCCACTTCATACGAGACGAATAATCAATGACTTACTGTTCCTGAGGAAGCTGATTAACTCAAACATTGATGCCCCGGATCTACTTGTCAAGTTGGACTTCCGCACTTCTCGACACCTGCGCCAAACCTATCTGTTCGCTAAACGTCAGTACTCAACCATATTTCAACTTGTTTCATAGCACTTTTCCTCGCCTACAATATTGTTGGCGAACAACATGCCGGACGACATTGATCTTTTCTTCCTTCAAAAAGAAGTTATTGGACTGGACATCACTGCATTGATTTTGTGTTCCATCTTTCTCTCTTATTTTTGATACTTCGTTTATGTTGTTCTGTAATAAATCTGCTCGTATTAGTATCTTTTAATGTGCTAATTTATTAGTTTAACTTTTTCTCGTTTGTTTATCACCGTCGTCAGTACTTATTACAAACTATAGTTTCATTTATTGTAATCAATATCGTTAATATTTATTTACATTATATATATTTTATTTTTTTGTTACTAATATTGTTAATATTTATTACTAAATTATATTGATTGTATTATCGTTATTCCTACTTTTAATATTTATTGTAAATTATATAGTTTTTTTCTTACTACTTACGTTAATATTTATTAAAAATTATATAGATTCTATTTATTGTTGTTAATATATCGTTTTTGGATTGTAAATTTATCTTCTAATTTATTGTTATGTTTTCGTGTATTAGTATTGAAGTCCAGTTGCATGTTTTGCTTGTCCTTTAGCTTAAGATTAGGATATGCAGTCCCGTTGCATGTTTGGCTTGACCCTTTATGTTTAATTTAATATAGTACATGAATTTCTTGTACATGAAATGAAATTATGTTGATTGAGAATAGGTCTTTTGACTGTTGGAAGGAAATAAATAAATTCCATTACAACAAATAATAAAAGAGAAATAAGGTTTTATTAAGAGCTATTCTTCACTTAAATTACACTAATCTAGTTATAAATGTTGAATAGATTTTTTAAATTTATAACCAGTTGTTAAATTTAATCATCATCAGATCATACTAAAAAGGTGGTTTTTTTGTTCTCTTAGGACAAGAAGCTTATAAATTGCACTTAGTCCTGTAAGAACCTTTGCGCTGCTTCCGGAGTTACAGGATATTCAGGTTAGGGAGTAAGGGCCGCCTCCTATCGAGATCCACGAGGAAGAATTAGGGCACTACATCTCAAAGTCATGTTCCGCCGGAAGAAGGGGAGGCCAGCTATGAACCAGCCTCTCCAGTCAAAGTAGGCTGGGAGTGGCACACCCTTATTGAGGCTAGCAAGAACCTCTGAAATTAGGGAACAAACCCCAACAACTTCAACAGTCATCTCCCACAGTAGACTAGACCTATCGAATTGCCCATGAACCCCAGAATCTCGACATTAATTTGTGGTTAGTGATGTGCCGCTCCTTGACACCTATAAGGTTGCCCAGATTTAAGTGACACATGGGTTTTTGCTGTGCTTAGTGGTGGGTTCAACTGGAAGGTATAAACCAGCCAGAAGTGATCCCTGCTAGGTCTTTAAGGTGGTTTAAACTACATTTAAAATATCATAAAAATACTAAACCCTATAGATATGAAATATGTAATGAAACGACACTTAGCAATCTTGCATTGAATTAAAATAGTACCGTTAGGTTTTTATTTTAAATTGAATAGTTATAAGTTAGTTTATAAGAGTTAGTTAGTATAAATTATTGGTTTCCTGATTTAATCTATTAAACAAGGAAACAGCCTTGTCAAGACACTTCGACAAATTTAAGGTCACGAAAATCTCATAGATAAAAATCCTGATTAAAATGTTTACATTTACAGAAGTTTGACTTTAACCCAAGAGCAGCGATGGCCAAGTAAACCTTGACCACTACGAGAGTTGTGGTGGCAACCAAGCACAACATGATTTACTGCCGTGCTCCCCGTCGTCTAAGGATAAGCTAAGCCTTACAGAAGAAAGGCTAAAGATGTGTCAAGACTTCTAACAGATTTCAATTGTGTTTGTTTTTTATTACAAAAAACAATATCTATATATGTATAATTTTGCTGTCGTTGTGTCGGTAAATAAAAAGGAGGTATGGGGGTTGATCTTATATTTAGATCGTTTGGTTTCCTAGATTTTAAGGTAAGCTGATTTGTAATTTAAAAATTTCTTCAATTTCATTGAGGTATAATTTGGTAAAATATTATTTTTTATACAGTAGGTTCAAGCAATAATAGAAATGATTTTGGGTATTTCAAACCGTATGTGCAGATCAAAGATGGAGGGAGGGAGGGAGGAAGAGAGGGAGAGAGAGAAATTCTTAAATTCACCGGCCCGCTTGCTGTTCAATAGGTTTACATTGGTGCTAAACCTCTGGTATATACGCCAATCTCTTTTTGGGACGATGTGTAGACAAACCATTGTGAGCGTACGCAAATATCTGTACAAATGTTCAAACTGTCCCAATTTTCTTATTATATTTACGATTAGTTTTATTCTATAAAAGTTACTGCATGCCTACTATGCGAGATACTCGGCTCGCTGCCTTTGTTTGTACACTCGGTAATCGTGTTTCGAAATTATGTATATCTGTAAACCTGATGCAGTGTATTGTATGATCTCGGTTCTCAATCCCTTTTCGCTATATTATCTTATTCGTTGGTTTGGTCTAGGCATTATATCAATATTTATATGCGCAGTGTCAGTATCGTTTGCCTCATCCGTGAAAAACGGATTCGATGTCCCTTCGACGACTGTCTGCCACATTGTGCCTAGTATACTTGTTTGTGGTTCCATTTGCTACGGGTTTTGTATATGTTCAATGTGCTCGCTTGTTTCCTAAAATTTTAGTCACGGACCTAATGGTTCATTGAACCATACTAGTTCCCAGTCTCTTCGTTTTTGTTCCTTCAGCTACTGTAAATATACCATAACAAAATGTAAGGGAGACCAATATCAACTTTATCCATTAAGCAAATTCCAGAATAAACTAATTGCTTTGAATTCGTCACTACTGCCTTTTATAATAAAAGTTTGATAATACTATTTTTGTCAGACTATGTGCATCACGCAATGACAGCTGATTTATTCACGCAAATACAAAGTAAAGGGACAGTGTGTCTGTAACTCTATCAGCTATTAAAAATATTGGCCATATACAGAAATACAAGCATATTCACAAACTTATACATTTACTAGCTGACCCGGCAAACGATGTTTTGACATATACATTCTTATTAGTATGTGCGAATGTGTTATATGTGTGGAAGAAGCATGGAGCGCTGTAAACGATAATGGAATTTAATAATTACAAAACAAAAATTCATATTTTCTCATTTAATATAATTGATTCTGTATGGATATTTATCATATATGATGCATATGATAATATTGCTAATTACAACATCAATCCTTTATCGCTAGCCAATCTTTAGCTAACACAAAGTGAATGATTTGTCACTCGAGGGCATGCCGTATATAATTGCTCGTTTAAAAAACAATACTTCTACACGGATACTTTTCTACAACCTACGGTGCAAACCTGTCTGAAGACTTCTGGTTAGTATGAATTATATTTCCGACGCTAATGTTAAGTTTCCCCTCTTCCCAGGATCAAGAAAACATTTAAAAACTTGTTTATTAGTGGTCATTGTAATTTACCTTGATATTAGTATATTTTCCCATTGCTGATTTATCCTCTTTTCAAAACAAAATATATACAAAATAGCTCTGATAACCCCACTTTTGTAAAGAGACAAATAATTTAGGTTTAATAACAGTGTTTAAGTGTTAAGTAGACGTCAGACTGCATTGCCTCTTATATCTGCACTTCTAGCAGTTGCACGCAATTTAGTAGGCATTGCACGTGTATGACCACTACTGGTTTGAGTGAATTTTATTTCCGACGCCAATGTTGGGTTTGCCTTGTTGCCTCGATCAAGAAAATAGATAAAAAGTTTATATGTATGGCTATTCTAATTTACTTTGTTACATAGTAGCATTATATTTTATATCTAATATTTAATATTTTATTAAAATTCACAGGTACACGTACGTTAACAGTGACACTACGCTTTTTTCCTTTTTAACTGAGAAACTTTGTTAATATTTTACAACATTTAGAGCTGGAATTAGTAAATTAATTCAAAAGCACGGTCTAGCGAATTTTCATCTAGCATAGTCCTTGCCGACTGCTTCAAAGGTAGTGTTCGGTGTCAAATTCTGACCATGTTATGTTTTGGGATATTTTGTAAAATAGATAAGTACTTACCTAATCGCCGAAATCTAAAACGACGTTAAAAATATTTTCAAACACCATAAATGCAAACAATGTATGTAAATGTATTTCATAACATAAGTAGGTTTTCCCATTATATGTTTAAAAAAACATACTATTGGTGGCATAAGAAGCTTCAATACGGTGAGGAAGGGATAGCAGAAATCCTTCCTAATTATCTTGCGATTTTTATTTACTCAATTAAATTCTAGCATAAATAAAAACTACTTTATACAAATATATAACTAATTATTAACAACTTTCATTTGCGCACTACAATTTCTTACATAACCAAACGAGCTATATTATCACTTGCAATTGAAAAAAGGAGTGTGATTATATAAATGAAGGAAATAACATTACAATGATTATTTTTAATGCACACAACACACAATTAGTTTTAAGTTTGACTATTAGAGAACACTCAAAACCTGTATTGAGATTGTCGTTAGCCTGCTTTGATTCCCCACTGCTGTTATTTAGAATCTACGTATTGAGGTAAATATGTTTCTACCTTGCCGCACTGAAGCAAGGAAAGAGCACGCCACACTACGTGTCTCGTAACAGGGTTCGTAAAATTTCAAGTCTGTAGGTAAGTTCATCTTCGAGATATCGTGCTGACAGACACGCAGATACAGATAGACAGACAGAAATATGATTTTTCCAGCACACGAGTGATAGTATTCGCTAAAGCTCAGCCAATAATTAAGATGCCTTGTACTTGTTTTTAAAAATGTAGTTAAAAAGGGTATTTAAAATGAAGATAAATTCAACTGTTTATAAATTGAGTTTATTACTCCAAGAGTAGACGTAAAAGTGAAAATTTGTAATAATCGATGGATGTTGATCATCTGTAAATTACATGTTTGTGACACAATTTGTGGCCTAGTTTTATGTCTTAGGTTGGAAGTTATACATCTACAGACAAACTTTCATTATAACAATTCATGGAAGTATATACAACTATATCAGAATATTTATTTAAACTGATACCCATTTTTACCAAATTGTTTCCAAGCACTTATTTAGAATTTGACGTATACGACCCAAGGGGTATTCTAATTTTTTAATATGTGGGCAAACCTTTAATGTTTTGCGCTATGTAAAAAGTATGTCTTTGGTATGAATGTCATGTTTTAAATGAAACATAGGTTGAATGGAAGATGGGAGAGAGTAAAATTTTAATAAATGAAAGTGACCACGTATTGCCGTGATAAAAGTGATCATCATAAAATAATCTGCAATATTTTTTAAATTTAGAGGCCCTCATTCTCTCTTTTGTATTGGCAAGCTATAAAAATATAAATTTTTTAGTTCCAGAATCACATAATTTAAATGTTCTTTTATATATTTTTAAAATGATGTTTTTATTTAGAACCATTGAAAGTCTAACAAAAGGGACAAAATTTAATCCTTTATTAATGTGGTTAAGAAACTGTGGTAGATTAAATATACATTTTTGATAGTATGGAACTCCAACATATGTAAGAATCCAAACTTAGGTTTCGGCTTTGATGAAATCCTGCAAATAAGTCATGTTTATAAATGGCCTAGGCCACATGTAGAAAAGTATGTAACATTTTAATTTGCAGTGTTTTATGTTCTTCATGGTTTTATTTTTTAATGTTTATAAAAATGAATTTATGAAAACGTCTTCGGAAAAAAGACATTACTATTTTCTCAAAAGAAATATGGAGTATATTGTGATTTCAGTAATTTCCATGTTTATAGAATAAGGCAGCTTAAGACGTAACACATTTCATATCCCTAATAATTTATATTTCCCTTTTTATAAAAGTCCAGTTAAAATAAAGGGGACTCAAACAATATCCAGAGGTATAAAGAGAAAAAGTTTTTTGGCCACTATGTATTTAGTGGTTATTAACTATTAAAAGCTATTCAGTTCTGAGTTCTAGGTTGAGCACAAGAAATAATGATTTCAAACTAAGGTAATTAGTTCTACATGAACTCTATTTACAAGTGTTTGTATTAGTAGTAGTAAATTTGGAAAATACTCGTATCATCTGTAGAAACACTAAACCATTGAAATTGTATGGATTGTTTCATAAAATGTTTAGTTAGTTATTTTAAAAAGAACATTAATAGTGCTACTTAAAACACAATTGTATTAAAGGCATTCTTCATCACTAGATGTCAGTTGCAGAGTTTGAAGCTGATTTTACAAAATCTTCTATTGGACATAAACACATTTTGAGATCAAGCTAAAAACATCGTAATAACTGCACCACATAGGTTGTGTGCATGGGATAAGATAGTAATTGGACATACTAAATATAATCATGGAGGTATCACTTATGTGTACAATAATTTAATTTGAATGATCAATACTAATTTTCAAATAAAAAAAACATGCACAATGCTACAAGATAACTACAGATTAGGATGGAATTGCAGAAGTGAAATAATAAGATGAGTAAACAGTCACGTTAATACAATCTTTAGATTTACTTAGAACCATCAGGGTTTTTTTTCGTTCCAAAGTCTTATTAACAGTATTTTAAATTTTCAAACTCAAATACTACGTTCGTAAGTTTAAATGGAAGCACGATGGTATTTGAGCATACATCATAAATTTGCAGCGCTATAATAGTTATACGTATGGCCTCCAATGCAATTAGATTCAACCATATATTGCGTTCAATCAACTGTTATATGCTCCACTAATAGTGTTACCTGAGTGGATAGTATTTGTAATAACTGGTCAATTAGTCCGTTGATTTGTACAACTAATGACTTTGTAAAATGGACACCCTGCAAAATATGGCGTTGCTTCCCTCCTTTGTGCATCGGATATTCATTAGAATTACCTGTTTTTATACCTACTACTAGACAGTTATGGTAGGAATAGGTAAAGTAATTATTTAAATACGTATTCAAAGTTCTATGTCATATTTTTCAGAAAGATTTTCTAGAGAGTTTTCTTTTTTTATTAAACAAACTACAGCTGTTGTGAATAGTTACCATGGACCATAATGCAACACCACATAGACGTATATGAGTACTACACCCAAAGCGTCTGTTATGTTGGCTCACACCAAATGTTGTAAAGTGATATATGTGAAACAGTTATAATGTAATCGTAACTAAGGAGATTTTACATTCATCGGAAGTATAATTTAGATTTATTTTCAAAAACGAGGTCGGGTACGTTCTTATCTCATCTTATCTACTAATGCCCGCAGTCGTCAGTGCGTATTGCGGCTGCACCTGTGTTGAACGACATCTCTTGAGATAGTGCCTGTCGCGTAAAAGAACAAAATTCTAGAATGTCTGATCATAATTGCAAAAAATAGATTTTAAATGTTCGAATATATATATATATATATATATATAAACCTATAGAAATGTTTTGAAGTTTGGTGTGGGCTAACAAAAATATCCAAATCCTAAATTACAGAACTCAAAATATCGTTATTTAAAGTATTATTTTATCTGTCATTTATTTTGGATCTAACTTAAAAGTGTTTCAGTCAGAGTCTTTTTACTAGAAACACCCTAATAAAATGTTTATTTAATTGTATTTTATTCCTTATTTGCTTTTATTTTTTTCTGATTATCTATTTTTTAAGTATTTATTCTTATAATATTTCTTTACATAATTACATCATATTTATAACATAAATGATATACTGAAATAATTAATTTGCTATTTAATGATATTTCGTTAATTTATAGCTTTTAAGAATACGTCTATTTCATATAATATATTTCAATAAATATTTTGTTTGATGAACATTTGGAACTGGTACTTTTATTTTGATATCCTTCCTACGTCGTAAATAATTCAGCAATATTTTAACCCCTCTACCAAATGCTTTTTGTAAAAACATATAAGCTTAACATTTCAAATCAAAAGAACCAAAATCTTAACTCCCACGTAAACATGGGACATACACAAAAACATATTTTTCCGTCCGTTTACCAAGACTGCATTAAAGTCAATAATTCCTATTTGTTTAAGATCGAATTACTTTCTTTAATTTTGTTCACGTAAAATAGACTAGAATCAGTTGACACTGTTGGTCTGACTACCGAAATTACTGATTATGACTGACAATGACATTAGTTAAGTTATTGGTTTCAGTCATTACCATGGTGCTTGTTCATTAAACAACCAAAATTATATAACTAATAACATCTGTTATGTTAGCAGCTTGTATACGCAGGAGTACAAGATCTAGGAATTTGACAAGTTTCATCCATAACTTGTCATATAATTATTTCTATGAAGTTTAAGAGTTTAATGTATTAAGATATTATACAATCTAAAAAAAAAAAAAAACAGAATATATACTTATAATAAGCAAACGCGGAGTCAGAGTATGGTTTTTAAATGTTTATTTATAATAAACCATTAAATATACCCATCCACATTCTTTGATTTGTTGCCACCTTTTTACAGCCGACATTCCTTTTAGTTATAATTGTCATGATCTACTTTACAACTATTTCGACATCCGTTGTTTAGTTCAGTTTAAAAAAATAATTGTTATAAATGTAAAATTTAGCCCCAGATCACCTTTGTCCTGAAATCTTGAGTCACGTTCGTCTGAAGGGATCCAAAAATAGTCGGTGACAAAGAACGAAGACACTCAAAACGAACTCCCCGCATCGCTTCGACATCAGAGACACCCAGATTACAAACAGTAGTGCAATCTAGGTGAAGATGTATTCTCATTGTCTCATTAGGTGCACAATTGAACATCAGTCAACATCGTAGTACGATTAGTTATATAACCTAAATGGTAGTTATATCGTATGTTGGGTTAGTTAACCACCTGAGGAAGATATCACAAACGTAGATATCGAAACGTAGTGCTACCTATATCTAGTGTCACTGAACAATGATAAATGTCCGAAAATATCCCATTGCCTTTTCAAAGACTAGGTAGTAAACAGAAAACACTCCTCTCATTCACTAGTGTGTTGCGTTCAGAACTCCCTAACTCTGTATATATAAGGTTCGTAATTAATATAGTCGTGAAACTCAGAGCATTTTTTCATTGGCATTGTTTGATTGTGATACCACAGAGACCGTTGCGTGACTAATGAATACATCGACAGGATTCTTGAACAATGCTCAGTATCGGAGTGGATCGGAACGAGCAATATACAAGTGAGCAAGAAAAATAAAGCCTCATTTCATTTTCTCTGCCATTCTCCTCTTGAATTTTTGAATTTAATTTCTCTTAACTTATAATATATAGTATATATATACATATATGTATATATATACAGTATGTGCGTGTGTGTGTATTTTTTTTTTATAGTCTATATAGAAATTAGTTCGATAAATAGTTAAAAGTCATTTTCGACATGTTTTACTATCTATATATTTAAAAATGTTGAAAATTAACTTTTTATCGAACTAATAATTCAGCTTATGTCGAAAATTTACTTTGATTAGAAATCATACTTAAATTGCTGTGAGTTTACATGTTTTTAAATCGATACATGAGAAACAAGATAATCGTTTAATATTATGTGTATTACATAAGACTTAAACAAGCAAGAATTCAACTTAAAATCGTTAAACTAACTCATTGGTTAAGAAGTGGTTAAGTCAAAATCCCTTCAAAGGAATCTTTGACCGCTATCTTGTAAACGAAAGAAAAAATAACATAGGTAACAGAATTAGAGGTATGTGCATTATTACATAAAAAATATTTGACGAGTTGAATTATTAATTGGTTTTTTTTTTCTTAAAAAAATCAAGCACTAAAAGTAACAATATGTAAAAACAGTTATACAAATAAAAAACATAGTTATGAATAAACCAAAGTAAGCTTTCTACGTTACAGTCAGTCATACAAGACTCTTGAACTCTGGAAAGAAGAAATACAAACGAAGGCAGGAATATATCACTTACGTTTCTTCTCGCTTTAGTATAAGGTTTCACGTACACACTTGTAACATACCGTTCAACTTATTTGTAGTTAAGTTTGAGTTCCGCGTGTTTCTCGCTATTTTATTTTATTTTTTGACTCTGTCCTGTTTAATCTTGTGTTTTACACTTTGATACAAAAATAGGGGGAAAATATAAGGTGTTCCAATATGTTTTGCATTCTTGTAGACATACAACAAACCTACATTTAAATTCAATTTAAAATAATTCAGTTTGAACATTGTACAATTTCTACTAAAGCCTCACCAAGAAGCTTCTAAGGTACACATTTAATTTATTGTGTTAGTTTTAATTAGAAAGGTTTGTATGCTAGAGAAATATGATCACGTATCAGTTGCAAGGATGTCTCCAGGTCTTTTGGTAATGGTTGATGTTCTCTCCGCTCTTTTTGTATCGTCTTCATAGTTTTTAACAGACGAGAGGCCCATATGTCTCAAGGAGACGGAGAACCAACCGTTCTTAGGTTACACTTGGCATACACGTGCTTGAGATGCCTCGATGAGCTGTGAGTTAAACAGAAGATGATTTTCATGTTTTCCACTTTTAATATATTATTATTATCATCATATTAGTACATTATTTTTGTATATAGCATAGTTGCATTACTTTTATTATAACTTTTTTAAGTTGTTTGTATAATTGTATATTTTTACTGTATTGGATCAATTTGAGTAACGTTTTCACAACACATCTAGTACGAACAGTGAAACTCATCAAGTTAAATTCAATATTATTAATTTATTTCATTACATTGGTTTATACTTTCATCAATACAAGAGTTATTTACGTGACCTATAAAGTTGAAGAAAAGCATGTGGGAGGTTCATGATCACGGGCTTTAACAATATCGTCTAGATTCACGTTTTAGTTTTTTAAAGATAAAGATCTTTAACACTCTGTCTCTTAGCAGAAATGCTTAAAATATTTGTAGAATATCCATAAAAACGAACTGAATACGAATATACATCTATCCACAAGCTATATTGTAATGTGTTTAAAATAATTTTCACAAAAGGACTGTTATTACTAATATAATGACGATTTGTCAGATAATTGTCAACGTTGGCTTTTAAAAGCATACGTCGCAAAGCGATGTTTTACACTAACGATAGAGCATCACTTGGGTTAGGCTGATTCTCAAGGATATGTGAAAGGATGTATACTTATAATGGATCCTTGGCTTGTTAGAAAATTGAAAAGTAGCCTATAATGGAACCAGAAGGTTAAGATAGTGATAATGTCCAGTCAACGCATGAGAATACAGATCGCTGAAGCTTGAATTGAGAACCACGAACGAGAATCAAAGCACGATTGTAAGCGAAATCAGATCCAAAAGCTTTGGAAGCTAGCGTAATTAAATTTAGATACCCAATTTGCTCCTAAGTATGTTGTAAGCGGGCAGGGCCTCTCAAAGAGTTGTATTTTATGGCGAAACATGTTCCAAACGAAATACTTAGTTGCGTAAAAGTTTGAAACTCTGGAGCTCGGTTCAATAAATGAGCTGCCAGAGATTGCCCGAATATATCTTATTCTGTTGTGATATGCCTACTTACTTCCCGCGTGCGCCTCAAAAGGTGCTTTCTAGTGTTGAAACTGTATATATTTATCTTATCCCAAATTTCATTAAATTTA
Organism: Homalodisca vitripennis; assembly: GCF_021130785.1. Lineage (NCBI taxonomy): Eukaryota > Metazoa > Arthropoda > Insecta > Hemiptera > Cicadellidae > Homalodisca > Homalodisca vitripennis. The sequence goes on along the minus strand of NC_060207.1, from coordinate 86,220,636 downwards.
TTACTTTTCATGTATTGAAATGCGTTCTAACTAAAGCTTTTTTAAACTTCTACTTGAACTTCCATGTTAAGTAAATAAATACTCTGCCGTTAAAAATTATAATTTTGCTTAAAATTAACCTTACAAAGTTATTTGATGGTGTTACTCCTCTTGTAAACGGGACCTCCTGGCGATGGTCGCGGTGGAAAGTAGACTATAAATCCTGGCGGGGACATCGATAGTGGCTAATGCACGGCGGTCCGGCGATACCGCACCCTTACATTACCGAAAGATATGTCACGTAAAACAAAGTAACATATTTTGCATACTTTTATATTTACTTGCTTAGTAATTATGAGATAACGCTTTTGATAAAATCCTACGTATGTTAGTTTATCGTAAAATAATACATTTATAAATGTACTTAGCAACATCTACAACTGGAAATGTGTTAATTTTTTAAGATTAATCTGTACATAGTTTGTACTAATACAACTGTTATACCAATTCATTAATATCTAAAATGGCCGCTATCCATACCTTTTTTAAACTAAGATGGTTTTTATATTCACTCAGGTCCTATTACATACAAACGTATACATTTGATAAAGGTTATGGTTCTTATCGAGATCAATCGTATTGCTTCTGTGTTATTGCGTACCTCTCAGTGACATTTTGAAACTTTATAAAAATGAAAAATGTAAAAAAGAGGGTTTGTATTGTAAACTCCCATTGTGTAAAATTAGCGGTTCTATAATCTTCTCTCTAAAGAGCAAGGAAACTGTATTAAAACTTAACGATAAATGATGACATATATATCTTGCAAAATACAACATCAAAGTCTCTGACATATCAGTTGAGTTATTATAAATGTCTATATGACGTCGGGCCTAGGCGTTTATTCAGAATGGGGTTATATATAGTATAAAAGAAGAATTTATTCATTTCCTCAAAATACAATAACTATTTGCACTTGATTAATTTGATATTAAAAAGCAATACATACTATAATGCACTATACATATATATTTGGGTTTTTGAATCTCGGTAAAATCATAAACGATAACTATAATTTTGTATGTGTAATGTTTCATTTAATTGTATTCTTTAGTAGGCTTTATGTTGCCTACAATAAAACTGGCAAGAAGGCAAGTGCATTGTAGTTTTTATTGATTTTTATATAACATTTATCAAATGCAAATAGTCTTTGAGCAAATAAATAAGTTCTTTGTTGATACTGCTACTTCTAATAAAAACATTATTATTTTATCCATCCTGTCATTATCCCTTAGTATATTACTATACATAGTAATAAATTACGAGACAGTTGTTCATATTTACAGTTAAGCTTCAGTTAAGAATCGTGATTAGCATTCACGGATACATTTCAAATTATATTAGAAACAAATCAAATAGTCTTCTTTTGTAGTATTGCCTTTATACTTTTATCATTATTTGTATGGAAAACAAACCTTGTATGTGATAAAACCGAACCGTTTCACTCAATTCCTGTTTTTTTGTACATTTTCTTCGTCGGTACCTGTGCAAGATATGTACAGTTGGGCTTAACTCAAATTTATATTTTATTCTATGAAGATAAACCAAAAGATATGTAACGGAAAACTAAGTAACATGTTTTTTTATATTTACTTGTTTATAATATTTATGACAGCGTTTTTTAATAATAATCCTACGTATGCAAGTTTATAAAAAATTTAATTTTTGTCATTACCTCAGAAAGCAAATAAATATCTCCTCTGCCATCTAAATTGAATTCCCTAATTAAAATATAAACTTGCTGACATGCGTACTTGCGTACGCGCACTGTATCCATTTCAAACGGAAATGATTACAAGAGTGAATACATTATAAATGTTGACAGTTTAAACCCAAACCATTTAAAATTAACAATTTTGACTTTTGTAATACTTGTTTGAAATTGTCATAAATCTGAATAAATTAATAGTGGTGGCCACTTCAAAATTCATCCATATTTTCCTTTAGAGAAATATCCTGTTGATATTCCAATAGTTTAAAAATGTATGTTCCGTTCACATATCATTAATTAAATTAAATTCATTGGATTTTGTTTGGCTGTGTACAACCTAGGTTTGAGAGCTAATTTTTGTATTGATTTGGTCAGCATTAAAAATGCCCGAGATCATACCTTTTGATATCTCTGATAATATCTACAGGACAATTTAATAAATAAATTATAAATTTTCAAATTTCAATATGCAATATTTGATTCTGTTTGATACAAATTCCTGAACAGTAAATAAATATTCTACTGTTATACCCAGTTATTCCAACCAGAATATAATAAAATATAATTCAGCTGTTTTAATATATATGTACAAATAATGTATTTGTTTTATCTCAATTACTTACTTATATAAAAACAATATTAAACATGAACACAAGTGCGTGACACAACGAACTAGAGGATACAATACATTTGAGAAGATTATTCATGTTTTGTTTCCTCGCCATAGCGCTTGTCTCTCAGGTGAGTGATGCGTGCCTTGACAGGGTCACCTTCACAGTTCTGCGCTTGTAATTAATTTATTGTTCGAGGCTCGTAACTGTGTTCATCTATTTTACGAACATTCGCACTGGTACGTGTGAAAATTTCACATCTTACCGGTAGGGATGACAATTATACAACTTTATAACAATTAATTATGTCGATAATTTCATTATACGACAAAATCCAATGAAGATCTGTAATAGAATAGCAATCTGTTACAGTACACTAATCGACCTAAAGAAGACGACTATCACATTATAGATCAGTGAAATACGGTTGTCTGCCAACCTACATCCATCCTACGGTAGATTTCCAGCTTACAATTACAATACCGACCTTTGGTAAAGTGCCAACTGAACTACAATAGAGGACTATTCTACAGTATTAATTTATGTAAGGTTTACAAATATAGGATTAATTATACCGGATTATGAGTGGATGAAGGTGAATTACCAGCCTATGGTACATTATAATAGATTAACAATCCACTACAGAGTACTGCCCTATTCTAGAACACAGGTGTACGATTAACTATAGTACGATTACCAACTTATAGTGGAATACGATGAAGCCCCTAAAATTGGCGAAAAATTTATTTTATTAAAGAGTACTACTTTATTTTTCTAATTTAACTTTAGCTCTGGAAAGTTTAGTTTTTATTTTAAGATAGATGCATATTTTTCTGGTTACTTGGAATAATTTACGTCTAGGGAAACGTAATGGAGGCAAACGTGAATTTACTCGAAAAATTATTGAGTACATAAATATGTTTGCTTTTGTGATAATGAAGTAATTACCTAAAGCATGTTCACTTTTTAATAATAAACTACCAAGGATAAAGAAACTCGTACTTTTAACAACCGTCTTTGAGAATAAGTGTTTCTCTGTGTAGTGACATAAAAGAGCTCGTTACGCTGCTATTTTCAAATAATAAGTAAATGCACAGCAAGGTTGGTGATACTGGGGCTGTAACAATGGCTACCAACCCTACACAATGGCGGTGATGTTGGCATTGTTCTGTACAGAGCTATCACAACCACAAACTAACAACTCACTGAAACAAGCTTTAGTTGTGTTTCAGATAAACTTATTTAGGCTAACCCAAACTACAATTTTGTCTAAAGACTAACGTCCAATTAGATAGTGGAATGTTCATAGTCCAGGCGTACTTCATATTTGGTGTTTAAATTAGTTTGTCACTGCTGTAGACACAACGGGTCACTCAATTTTAGCACTGGATATTCTAAATTATGAAAAAGAAGTACTTGTAAATATCACAGTTGTGACATGTATTTTATTTTTAATTCTTTAATCACATTATTTAATACTCCTTCTTCTTTAAAGCTTTTATTGGGCATTATTTAAAGATGTTGTTGGCATGTGAAAAAATTGAGAATTTAAACATGTGGCTTAGGTTTTAATATATCTTGAACATTATTAAATTTGTCTTTTATATTTTTTAAATACAATAATGATATGTGTGCCCTAACATGATTGCTATAGTGATATTTTGAAATGGTGAACTAATACAATAATTACAAATTGTATAAAAGGGCAAAAATTCAAATTTTCAATTGGGATTATTAGTATTTGTTTCCTTTCATTTGTTCATATTTTTTACCGTTGGCTACTATTGGTTGAATAGTGAAATGAATACTTTTTATTTTTTTATGTCTTGGGTGTGCTTTAAGATATTTGCACACTTTTGGCACTTTGAATGTATCAAAAAATTTATGTACAGCCTTACTTTAAGAAGTATTAACATGTGTGTTGCCTAACACTTGTGAAGGATGAATTATTTGTGTTGTCTGAACACTTTTGAATGTCTTACATTTGTTTTGGTCGAACGACTGTAACAACGCCTGCATTAACGTTAAAAATTAAAATTAGCAATATACAAATGTAAACCCAACTATTCATTAAAACAACTATTTAGCTTATTAAAGTACTGTATTTTATCTCATTTAAAATACGGTTTATAACTTAACAATGTTTAAGACAAAACTAAAGCACTATGTTCATGTTGTCGGCAATTTATGTTAGCTTCTAGCTAAACTATCTAGATTAAAGGTAGAACCAGATATTTACATCTGGTTTATGCTGTAATATATGGTTTAATACCTACATGAAAGACAGAGTTTTGATGTGAAAATCTATCAGCAAATCACTTTAACAAGGAAAGACATTGGTAGATAGAGCTTCATTGAAACTCAATAAGACAGTGCTTTACTCTCAAAAGACAAGAAACTAGTCTTTTACTCCACTAGTATTTAAAGTAAAACCTGCAATGCTTTGCAATAAGTTCTAAAGATGGACATGATCTCCAAGAACCAAATATTATTTGGATATCACTAAAAAGGAATTGGCAATAATAAACCTTGTATACTCTTAAACAATTGATAAGAAGTCATTGAAAAACTTAGTGCTTTGTAAGCACAGTTACAGTAACTTATTCCAATTCAAGCAAAACATTGCTGGAACTTGGAATAACTGCATAGGTTAAATTAGCTATCCATCAATGAGCTGAAATCATTCCAAAGTCATCAAAATTGCTTAGTAGATGTTATGCTCAAAATTATGCTAATTAGAATCATTACGTAGTTCGTAAAAACAAAATATGACTATACACTAATTAACAGCATTAACTGTGCATTTTTATTTATGATAATCCGAATGTCACAGTTAAAGAGTTCGTTGAACTACTAATAATTATGAGTAATTATTACTGATATAAAAATGGTAGGATAAGTAAGCAAGTTTAAAGTCCTCTCCTTGTCTCCTTGATTAAGGATGAGGTTGTGGCCGGGTAGAGTCGCGCACCGCTGACTCCACCTGTTGTTAACAAATCATTTCTGCTCCAAAACCTTTTTCGAATTACACCTTTCTTTACAAATTTCCAATTAATATTAATTTATGAACTTTCCAGTAGTTATTTTCTGTCGATTGCATTATCATGTACTACTAACGGCTGTGGTAATATTATGATATGTGGTTTGGTCGGGTTAATGTCATAAAAGACTGAAATATCTATATCTATCTGAAATATATAAGTACTTTTAAAATAAAAGAAATTTTGCATATACGCAAAGGTTTGATGCGGATCGTACAGTAATCATTTTGTAAATCGTATTTTTAAGAAAATTATTTTAACGGAAATCCGCTTTAAGTCTATGATTTATTATAACACATTATTATTAGACATTATTATGATTTATTATTTGGGTTTATCTGGTTCATGGTACGCCATTTCATAATATCATTAAATCAAGGCTTTAACTGCTGAAAAATTTAAACTGTTATTTGGTTATTGTTAAAAACCTTCCGTTCATATCGAATGGTCCAGGTAAATTTCATATTTGGTATTGAGATCGATCTGTCACTTCTTTAGACACAACTGATCTATCAGTGTTGTCATATCTAATAGCTATTTAATTCTTTTATAACATAATTTTCAATAACATTTCTGCGTTGAAACTTTATTTGGTACTATTAACAAAGGAAAATTGTATATTATTACATTTTACTGTAATGCCACGCTCTCATCCCTAGAGGGGAATCAAATGACGAATGTAATTGTTTATGAACAATATTTTATAACTCTGGGGCTAAACAAAGCTGAATCTTATTATTTTAAATTCATGATTAATTCTCGTAAAGTTATTTTGGAATAATGAATGCCAATCATGTAAGAAAACCACCATAACACTAAATACAATTTAGTTTATATTTTGCAACGATAATTCACCGGAAAAACAATAATAATCTTATTAATAAATAATAATAAAGATAATGATGACAATTATTATTATTATTATCATATGCCTGTAGATCATTATTTAAACCAACAGAGGTTTAGTACACATGTCTGCTGATTGATAATCAAATAACTCCTATAATCCTTAAGCAACTACAGTTTGTTTCACTAACACTACATAAAATAATAGCATTCAAATTTGTAACGATTTAAAATTAACATTATTTGCCATTGCAACATTTCTATAAGTTTTAACGTAAACTGGCTTTTCATGTCTTTCGACCCACTTAAGCATCGTCTTTCAGACAAATTGTTTCACTCTCTAACACTAATGAGATTAATTACGTAAAATGTGGTTTATTTCCTAATCAAAACTAAGATTCCTTGTTTAAATTTCTTTATTGGTGATGAATTATTTGAAGGGGTAGTATGATTATAACTACCTGGAACTGATAGCAGCCCCCACAACTCTGACAGTCATCTCAGTCCTGCCTCCATATAACTGCCTGAACCAACACTTAAGGTCTTCTAAGCACTACATACATGAGACCCAGATCTCTTCGCTCTGAGATATCAGCTGAAAGAAAATACTATTTTAGTAAAAATTCTATTTATAAACAAAGCCCCTATGTCTGGTTATCCCCTACCCTCGTGGCGTGTACATTAACTTAACGCCAGATCATCGCCCACTAGCTGCGTGTTCATACCAAACAGGTCGAGGCTTTCACAAACCAAATCGAGTGTATTACGTTCCTCATTAGTACAACTCAGCTCACGAGTCGAACAATGAATTGTACTTTGCATCATTAGTACAGTGTCGGAAACAATTCATTAACTAACTTTTAATGAGATCAAACGTCGAATTCGAGGCATTATCTTGAATATTGTACAGTGTGATCGCTAGGATCTTCTACTGTAACAAGCACTGACTGTACTCGCTCAGAGAGTAAACAGTCAATAATTTACTCTGAGTGTTTCAAAAGGGGTACTAAGTTACACATCGTTACTCAACTCCGGCATCAAAATTAAAGATTAATATGTAAAGTTGTAATACATGCGATTCCAATCAAAATGATAAATACTTCAGAAAACAGTCTTATCGTTAAGTAACAGCTGTAAGTCAGGACACTTTTTGTAACGGCTAATGTGATTTACTTCAGCAAGGTTAGTCTAGTAGTGGGAAATCAACGGATGCAAAGAAAAATAATTTTCATTATGTGACAGCTAATGTTGATATAAATACAAAAAAACGAAATCTATGACTTAATAGTGTTTTTATCAAATTACACAGAAAATGTTTAGATATAACCAGATAAATGACAAAAATGCTGTACATGTCCTATAACGAAAAATGCGGCAAACATTTTATTATTATTTCTCGACTGAAGAGGCCAACGGAACGTGGAGCTAACAACGGGCGCGTTCAGTGACGCGTAGACCTCCACAGCCAGGTTAATGAGCTCTGCTCAGGACCTCATCTTGCAAGTAGTTAGTTTTGTTTGGATTTTGGCGCGCGATAAAATTTGGGAGGAGTAGAATTCGATGATGAGTGCAGACAGAGTGTCAGCAAAGTTTGGAAAAATATTAATAATATTGTATTGTTAGAATCATCTAACAACTTTACATATCAAAATAGCCAATAAATATTGCTTTTTTCGTTTTATCAGCGTCCCTTTAATGAATTAGTTTTTCCGGTGAATTATCGTTGCAAAATATAAACTAAATTGTATTTAGTGTTATGGTGTTTTCTTACATGATTATATTCCTCCCGCCCCAGACTTTGTCGCTACAAAAATCATAAAAACTTAATTATTGAGAGGAAAGTGATTAAATTTGCCCTTTTTTGCTAAAATCATAAACTATATCTTGGTATAAACTACAGCAAGATGGTTTCATACACTGTATAAAATTTTCTCTACTTTATAACCGTAGTATACAACATTAATATATACTATAAAAATGTACATATTTCTTATTTCAATAAAATGACATATTTAAAATTTGAGGAATGGTTTATTTTAAGTTAATTAAGTTTAAGTCTTTCAGTGTTTATTATCAATATGAAACAGACATAGAAACTACTTATTAAAACTTGAAATCTGAAAACCGACAAGATTGTAAGATATAATGAGTTGATTAAACAATAGAAACCGTCTTAAGTGGAAATTAATTTCTGAAGGTCTTGTCAACAACTACGAGTTATTGGGAAATGAAACCTAAAATACGCAGGGCAATAATGTGCAATGTAACTTCGCTATTAAAGTTCTTTTATTCTTTTGTCTTGGGAGTCTCACTTTTCTCCACGTTTGTGTTCACACTCAGTGGACGATCAGTTAGACCAGAACCTAAAATTGTAATATGCTTAAATCTGAATAAGGAGCAGGCTTCCAGTACTTTACATAAAACTTGTTTTGTATTTATTTATAAACAATTAATCAGAAGTAAAAGATTAAGTAATTTGATATCCATTGACAAATCATTATTCTCATACGCTTTAATGGTCTTCAATAAGGTTTCGTAAAAGAAAGAAACTAAATCCCATACTGCGGAATATATTTTGATTTGTTAAGCATATATTTTAATAAATTTAAGGCATCGATATCTTGTTTAACAGAGACGTTTTGGTTTTTGAAAATTTTTTAAATTAAATTGCACTATGTTTATTTTACATATTTTCGACGAATAGTACCGATTTCTTGGAAAGATCAAGTTCTCTTGTAGAGCAACTTTTCCACAAAACAAAGGATGGATACATTTCTCGAACCTGCTAGCCCAAAGCTGATGATTGAAAGATCAATAAGATGCGCGCGGCTAGGAATCCGTTCCGTAAACGTGACGGTCATGAGATCAACCACCTATTACCACACTATGACAATTCTGCAATTACCATGTGCCATTACGCACATACACACACCCGAAGTCTCAGCGAAAGTCACCTCTTATTTGGATACGTATTTAATAACAAATAAAATGAATTATGGTGGTTTGTCTCAGTGAGGTTTTATCTCTTTATTAGATGATCGATTGTTTCCTAGTAAATAAGTAAATCCACTGAACACGGAACGTCAAGAGGATTTTACAGTGGATTTTTTATTACGTTATCTAATCTCTCAATTCTATACGGGCTTGGTGTAGTCGTAATGGTTTTGTGGTCAAATTTAACCATGGTTTATTCTCACTTGAGTGTTTGATATTTTACCATTAGTGTATGATGAGGTTTCATCGAAAGAAAAAAAGTTTATGTTACAATCGTTAAAGAGTTCTCTGTAATGCAAAGCAAAACATTATTTCTCCCAGCTATGATAGAAACGAATGTAAAGTTCATGTGGCTCTTGTATTATCAGAGATGAGTAAATAGTCTCGATATTCGGTTTATACAATGTTGTTTCAATGAAGTCCTCCAGAAAAATATATAGTTAATTACAGAGTGACAGTTTTACCGAAGTAGGTCACGGTACCGAATCTGTAAAGAATAAAAGAAACGTTAGCACCTTTGGTTAGAGATGAGAATGTTTTGCCAGGTATCATTAATGCATGACAAAGGCTTCCTTACAAGACAGCTCGCTTTATCCTTTGAACGCCTTTGTAAGATGACCTGGTTGTTGTTGAGCTTTGTTTTTAGTTACATTGTGTTTAAAACACGGATTGACATTTTTCTGTTTTCAAAATTGTGAAACTGATAGTTTTGGCCATAGTATAAAGTAATATGATGTTTTACACGTGGACCAATTACATACACTTCTTTCTAACCCCAATGTACGTAACATTTTAAATTTATTACAGAATTAATAATAGATGGTTAAGATTATAAACAATTAATTCAGAGTTACCATAATGACCGTGAACGGTTGACTTGTTAAAAACTGTTGGCAAAACACAATTATTGGTATGTGTGATTAAGGGTCTCTTTATCCAGATCTCGGGCCTCACTGTTTCACTTCTAAATGCCGCTGAGATCCGAACAATTGTTGTATTTCAGTGTGATAGTGTACATATAGTAATCCAATGAGCAGTATACCTCGTTAATTTACAATGTTAATTTACCCGAATAGGGTTTAATAGATATATCCAGAAGAAAAGCTGACATTTTGAGTAATTCGCTATCTTTTGGGATAATAAGCCTCGTAGTTGTTTAAGTTATCTATCATTGAAATGATTCACACCATTCAAAGTTGTAACTGGCAAAATGTGAGATATTTTAGAAATAGAAGAAAACAGTAGAGCCTATTGCAATAAATAGTTTTATAATTTTAATTATGTAACTTAATTTTGTTCAGTATTACATAATCAGGTTCAAAAGTTTAATTTAGTTTTTTTTAAACAACTTTGCAACTGTATTCAACTGAGTTAAACTATACAATAATAAACTTAAAATATATACATATATACATATATATATACATATATATATATATACACACACACACACCACACCACACACACACACACACACACACATATATTATATATATAACATATATATATATATATATATATATATATATATATATATATATATATATACAACTAAATACATTTTTAATCTGGTTCGGAGCCATCCAGGAGTAGAGTTATATAGCTGTTTATCGACAGTAGTGTATTCAAGGCATAAAAACATAAAGAAACCTTTCAGAAGTAACTCGCTTATTGCTCTCTCAATATTCCTAGCAAGTCGAGGCTAATTGGCTGCTTCGCGACGTTTTTCTTCGTTAGGAATATTGATGATTGGGGGGGGGGGGGGGTGGGGGGGGGGGGGGGTGGGGGGGGGGGGGGGTGGGGGGGGGGGGGGGTGGGGGGGGGGGGGGGTGGGGGGGGGGGGGGGTGGAGGTGTGTTGCAAAAGAAAATTTCATTATATTTTTTATTTTGTATTTGATTTATGTCTAAGAAAATGCAAAGTGAAATGATGAATGCTTTCTGTCTATTTACGAATCATGTTTTACGGTCTGCTAATGAACTTGTACAGAACGGAGTATGGGCACACTGTGTTATCTGTGGAATGACTCACTAGGGACGGCGCCGGCGTCAGACACTTCCTTCCCCTCCCGGCTCCCACCCGCAGCTCCACCATAACTCTCACCGCACCACACATGCCACATTGCCACAAAACTCATCACATCGATGCTCGCTGGCCTGACCTTGACCTAACAGACTAACTGCGTATGTTGTGCAGTTGTGCACATACTATTGTTGTCAAATAGGTTCATTACTTTTACTTAATGATATACATCTATCAAGTGGTTCGGTGTCACGTAAAAGTGGTTGCGGAAGCTGTTTCTTTGAGTGTTTACTAGCAATATTATTTTCGTTGTTTGTGAATAATAGTCATGTCGAAAAAAAACCTGTCTGGTGCGGAAAATCGCAAAAGAGCTAAAGAGAGAAAAAAAGAAGCACATCAATCCTCGACTCTTCTATCATTCATGGCTATAATGAAAAACAAACAGTAAAGGTAGGTACAGATAGATATACAGTACTTTGTTACTTTGTATTTATTAACTAATAGAGATTAATGATTAAACTTATTGAAACTTTAAAAATATTTCATAATTAACTTTTCTGTAACTGTAGACAGCGTACTATTGATATGAATCTGTGTTTAAAAAATATATAATTGAACACATGGGGTTTTAGGCTTTCTTCTTCTTAAAGCTATTTCTTAGAAGAAACGCTAACAAGCAGCAAATCTAGTCATCGTCACACTTGAAGACGACATTTCGCTTTAACCAAGAACTAAGAAACGTCATAATTTATTTTAAAAAAATTAGTATAGTAGGAGATGCTTTGTCGGCAGTTTTGTTTAATTTAGCGTTTAAACTATGCTTTTAGATAAATACGGCACAATTTAAACAGCTAAGTTCTTACACAAATTGACAAAACTATACCAATAATATTATTTTATCGAATGAAGGTAAACTCGAATTTTTTATTTTATCAGATGAAATCAGCTGTAGTACAAGTACGACTTTTGATGATGGAGGGTCATCAGCTGATGCAGTCCAAGACGTGTTTTCAACTAATGCTAATCTTGGTACGGAAAAAATCTTCAGCTGTAAGAACTTCCAGTTGTACCAACGGGTTCACCCAGGATGACGTCGAGGGTGAAGAGATCGAGATGTTTCATCCGGAGCAAAAGTTATAATAATGGTACGGTCTACGAGTTTGACAACTGTTCCAACCATGGTGAGTCTACTAAATCTATTGAATCTAAAAGGATACGGGGAAGGTGGGGCCTAATACCATTTCGGATGCCGGACAGATGTTTTCTACGTATCGAGATTATTGGACATGAAGGGAAAATAGAACCTGATCTTATCAATACTTTAAGAGATGGGAGGACAGTTGACTAAAGACGTGGTTTACAAAAAAAATTATGCACTAATGGCTTAAAAGTACATCGTAACATGGCTAGTCTTTAGCAAATCAAACAATATCCTTGTAATTGTATCCCATGCAACTTTTTTTCTCACATCTGTACATCAACATCCACATAAGATTTCTGCTTTAGCCAAAGATGAAGGGTTCACATCAGTGGAAAGAAATTAAGTGAAGGTGAACGGATTCCTGAGCATGAGAAACTCCTTAAATCACAAACAGTGCTTTTGTGCTTGGAAAAATTTAGAATCTAGTTTATGTAAAACGTTCTGGCATTGACAAAGAACTTCAAGACATGATTGCACTTGAAGAGGCCACACTGGATAGGGTGTTTTGTATGCTATCATTGAATGTAATCATACCCCTAGCAAAAGATGGCAGCCCATTACGAGGCTCCAATGAAAAAACCTGGATTTTCAGTGACCCTGGATGCGGTAGGTTTTTGAACACTATTGAACTAGTATCTCATTACCATGCACCTCTGAAAGAGCACATTCTTCGCCATAAAAAAGGCCTAGTCAGTTTCTTTTCGCCGGCTCATCCAGAATGAATTTTTAGTACATTATTGCAGGACCAAAGTCAGAGAAGAAAAACATATTTTGTGGACATCAAGGGCTTTCAAATTACTTTTCAATTATGTTTGACTGTACTCCCGGACGTAAGTCATTTGGAGCAAATGTTTCAAGTTCCTTCGTTATGTGAAAATCACCGAACAGGGTCCGGGAGGTAGTGGAGAGTTTTATTGATTTTGTAAAAGTTGGTGAAAAAAAAAACTGGATTGGGTCTTTCGCAAGAAATTTCAGAGGAAAATCAAAAAAGATGGCTTAGATTTGAAGAACTGCCGGGGCCAGTGCTATGACAATGGTTCGAATATAGGGAGGCAAATACAAAGGCGTCCAATATAGGATTCTTGCCGAAAAACATCCTGGCTTATTTTGTAGCCTTGCGCGGCTCATCTCCTTAAATTTAGTTAGGTGCAAATGCTGCTAGTTCTGTCAAGGGGAGTTTACAGTCAATAATTTGGAAACTCTTAACTGCTTGTACCAATTTTTTTGCTTCATCGACCGATAAGATGGGAGGTTTTATTAAAACATGTCCCTCTATCTCTAAACTACAACAGTAACACCAGATGGGTCGACTAAGAGGGATGCTGTACAAGTATTATACAAGATTCTAGGTAAAATTATAAATGCTTTATATGACCTCAGAAACCAGCCTAACTACCTCAGGATGAAACTAAAAAATGAATGCAGCTAATCTTTTGAAAAAATGTCAAAGCAGTTTGAGTTTATAGTTCTCTCCTGTTTTTGGTACAAAGCAATTGACCCGCATTGACATTGTGAACAAGCTCCTACAAGTGGTGATTATCACCATACATTGATCGGCCAAAACACATCAGTCGATTGATCTCCATGAATACTAGACTCGGAAAGGGCAAACTATTCAAACGCCTGCAATGAAAGAAGCAAAGAAGAAATGGCAACAAATCTTTGCCTTGATCCTCATTTCTAAAGTAGTTCGAAAGAGAAGAAAAAAAGCGCATGTTTTGATGAGAATGCCGAAGATGAGAGCAACTGAATTCTCAGAAGAGAAGAAAAAAACAAAATTCTTTCAACAGCAGCTATTAGAAAATCGGTCGATTCGCATTCTTTGTGAAACTCAGAGAATGATTCAACTCTATTCAAAACATAAATCATTGGTTTGGTTTGCTTCAACTCGCAGCTAGCTTTTGAACAATGAGGTGGGGATGACCTAGAACGGCTAAAAGCAAAAAAAAATAGAAATTCGCCACCAAATATAAAAGAAGGACTTGGAACAAAGAAGACGGAATAAACTGAAAAACAAACTGGCACTGAAAGTGGAAAGTTTCATATTACCATTGGGTTTTGGATTTAGTACCAAATATTCCAAACAGGCCCAATTCGAATTGATCTTCTGAAATTTTTTGTGTGTGAACAAAATGGAGGATGTATATCCTAACATAATTGACTGCCTTTAGCGGATCTTCTTGACAATTCCGGTTTCAGTGGCTTCGAATGAAAGAAGTTTTAGTAAACTTTAAAATAATAAAAAATTATTTACGTGGAATTTGGACAAGGTGCAACAGAGGATGACAAACCTACGGGATTATTTCCATTGGAGCACCAAGGTAGGCTCAAAACTATTGCTTCAGTGAGATTGTTCAGTACATTTTGCTGCAAGAAAAGGCCCGAAAAGTTTAAATTCTAAAAGAACACATTAAATGTTTTATTAGCAATTATTATAAGCATAATTTACTATCATAATGTGTTTTAGTATAAATGGTGTTTGTTTTGAAATAAACTATTTGTTTTTGAAAATACGTATTCTATTATTTACCAAATATATTTTGGCCTATATAACTGTGAACTTGAGGTGGTGTATTTTAAGATCATGATTCAAGGAATAGTTTATTAATGTAGCGTACCCGGTACAGTTGGACACACCTCACTTTTCTAAGGTAAAGGTGTAGTTGATAGTAGAGGAGAGTTGTTAGAGAGAAGATGAAAGTTATGGAGATAGACATAAGTTGAGGAGGAAGTTATTGAGTTTAAGTTATAAGATAAGAGTTAGAGTAGTAGTTAAAGTTGAGTTGAGAGTATATACTATGAGAAGTTAGTTAAGTTAGTTTGAGATAAAGTAGTAGAGGATAGTGAGTAGTTGAAGTAAAAGTTGGTGAGTTAAGAAGAGGAGTTTAGTTGGACAAGTTTAGGTTAAGAGTTTAGAGAAAGAAAGTTGAGTTGAGTTATTTTTTTTAAGTTTGTAGAGATGTTAGAGGGTAAGTTTAGTAAGTTAAGGTTCGAGGGCAGTGTTGAAAAATGAGTTAAGTTAGTTAGGAAGTTTAGTTGAGTTTGATGGGTAAGTTGGAAAGGAAAGCAGAAAGTTATAGAGTAGAGTTTTGTTAGTTCGACAGTTTGTAGTTAGAGTTGAGAGACGTGATCAACGAGTTTGAAGTGGGTACGTGATAGAAGTTAAGAGAGAGCACGAACGTTAGGGAGTTAAAGTTAAGAGTTAGAGTTGAGAGGAGAGAGTTAAGTTAGCGTGTAGAGTTGAAGTTTAAGTTAAGAGAGTAGAGTATGTTGGCAGCGAAGTTAGTTATAGACAAGTCTAATGAAATAGATACAGTTAAGAAAGTGAAGTAGTTAAGATGAGTTGATGGAAGCGAGTCTGAAGAGTTTGAGTGAGGAAATAAGTTAAGTAACGAGTTAGTTCAGTTGAATGGGAAGAAGGAGTTTATAAGGAATTAGTTTCAGTTCAATTGGTGGGGGGGAGGGGCGCCAAAATAGGTGTTTTGCCCCGGGTGCTGAATAACCTAGTTACGGTCGCTGCATACATTTTATAGGAGGCGTCACTACTCCACTGCACTAAACTTGATGTGAGTGTCTTTGCTTTACTCTATTTTTCAAGGTCAACAGTCGATTATTGCCTTTCCAACTGTCGATGACATAAAAGCTCAAAACCAGATAATTGGAGAAAATTTGATGAAACTGTGCTGGTTTCAGCTTGTGGTTGTTTGGGGGAAAAAGCGTGGGGCCAGTCCCATTAACACGGCCCTCGTAGAAGTTTTCTAAATTGTAAACAAGAATTTTAATAATATTAACTTTAAATTTATGGCATAAACACATTACATTAGCGTAGCTATGGTGAGAACGGTTAAATCAATGTGTATATAGATAAAGTGACTGATGTCGAAACTATGTAAAGAGTTCAGTTTATGCTTGTCTACTGCCCACTTTTATCTCTTCAGACGAACATGGCTCCAGATTTCAGGGGTCAACTCTGGGACAACGTCCAATTACAGACGCTATACTACAAGGAAATGAGCTAAACACCAGCTCTCACACACTACATTAGCGTAGCTATGGTGAGAAATGGTTTAAATCAATGTGTATATAGATAAAGTGACTGATGTCGAAACTATGTAAAAGAGTTCAGTTTATGCTTGTCTACTGCCCACTTTTTTCTCTTCAGACGAACATGGCTCCAGATTTCAGGGGTCAACTCTGGGACAACGTCCAATTACAGACGTTATACTACAAGGAAGATGAGCTAAACACCAGCTCTCACACATGACATTAGCTTTTTTATTTAATTACAATATTTAACCTTGTTTATTAATATTATTATAATAATATTCTGTAAGACACGAACTCACATACTGTACCTAACATTGTTAAAGACACATAAGCAATATGCTCAGTTCCTCTGTTGTTTTTAAGCCGAATATACTTCAATATTTGTTTATTTGATAACAGTATTAAATCAGAAGCCTAATATAATCTTAAGGAAAATGTTTTTTTTTCACTGCTTTTACACACACGGTGACTAGTTTCATTGGTGTAAAATAAAACTAAAGAAATGTTGTGAAATTGTAATTTTGTCAATCACGACAATGTTTTAAACGGAAAATAATAATTTTAATGGATTTAAGCGGACTAATTATTATAACAAATTTCTACAAACTTCTTTCTAACTATGTTTAATGCATTACCACATAATCTTTTGTGTTAGGGAATACAAAGAGTTCGTTAAATAACCTCTGGAAGTGAAATCAATTTTATCACATTATTGTAAAATAACTTTAAAATCTGGCTTTTCTTGTATTTTTTATCTTTTAATGTAATTTATTTTGAATGACTGAAAACTATTCAGAAATTATGTTTTATATAAATTAGGCAACCAAAGTTATACCTTGGCTAACATGTCATAGCAATGTACTTCTACTATATATTTTTATTTGATATTTAAACTTTAAAACTACCGTTTGGAAACCGGAGAGTTTTTTTGTAAGTCCAACTTTAAAGTCCTTAAGTTAGTCAACCCTGTAAAGTTACAGTTCATAATATAGTTTGTTAACCACGAATTGTACATATTAAAAGAACATAGATGAGCAGTAAAAAACTACACATTTCCAAACTCATGAAGTTCATCAGACAATTTCTCGGATACCCAGTATAAGTGAACATTGTTTAGGAATTAATCTCTACCAACTAAAAAGAAAACTCCTACTGCAGTTCATACGAGTGTCACCGTATTTTACTTTCTCATACCTAACATGTTTTGAATGTCAATCAATAACCAGTATTTGCAGAATGGTATCTTGCAATGTGATCAAACTTCATCATTTCCCTTGTCAGCCTTAACGTTTCCGACTTATAAACGTTAACTGAGCAGAACCGCAGGATCTAGCCAGAGCAAGGAGATTAATTGATGTAGCCTGTCCAGCCAAGAGCATTTAGTGAGTAAAGATAGCAATAGATTGATGGCGGTGGCCTCGTCTGTGCTCTTTGAGTTCTTGGTCACTGCCCTAGGGTGAGTTTCTCTTTTCTGCGTTCGTCCTGTTTCTCTGATATTTCTTGTCAGATTAACTCCACATTGCAAGAATAGAATGTTTGTGTCACCGGATAGTCTGTATAAAACGCGAGGAAAGATTTTTTCTGAGGTAACTGATAATCAGTCGGACAGGTATACACAAACGACTCCTGATACCTAAATATTATTAATTAATTCGAGTATTAACTTTCTCAGTATTGAAAAATGCCTTTCAAATTTGTATCACTCCATGGATATTATTATTATATATTATATATTGGTGAAAGAATGCAGTAACAGATAACTATATGAAATTATTGCATACATTACCTCTTATTGAAGAATTGTGTAAAACTATGAGACAGTAATAGAGAATGGACTATTGTAGTTACGATACTCGTAACGTACATAGTTATAGTTATAACGATTTACATAGTTATGATACTCGTAACGTGTCTCTTAAGTACATAGTACGTAAATCTTTGTTTAATTTACAAATCTTTGACATCCATGGATTGGTTAAAATGCACTTATATAATTACATTAAGGACTTATGTAATCAAATAAAGGCTCTAGCATGTATAAAATCTGAATTGCAAATTAGGCAAATAAAAATAGAGGAGTTCATTCCTTTATAGGTCTAAGTAATATTAGTTAAAATTAATACATGTTGAAAGCTCTTAAGTTGTGATTAAACTTAGATTAAAACGAAAAGACTGTACAAAATTATATAATTTGTACTACTGAGTATCCATATTAAAATTAAGTTTTTGGCTTTAATGATTCGGTGGCCCATATATGACTAAACCCCACACCTACAGTTCAGTGTCTTTTCTGTTTTCTGCCTAGTTCTCAAATAAACAGGTTCGTTTGTCGTAATCTTTATCTTCCTTCAGCTTCAACTCTCCAGAGAGGACATCGTGGGTGGGTGATAAGGGGAAAGCACCTTTTTCACTCTGTAATTTCCTTATCAGCCTTTTCCTTTTATCTTTAAAGTTCGTTCAAATTTGGCTCTAGTGGCGGCGTTCTGCTCAGCCCAAATTCTTGTTGACATCTCTCATTCCATAGTCTCATTGAGCCACTCGTCCCTTCAGAGAATTTGATCGCTGTAATGAATTGGAGTCCTTCATTTGTTTGATTTTTCTCGCCACGCAATTTTCTTACCTTTCCGAGTATGAATGTTAGCATCTCATTATTGCAGCGGCTTCTTGTCATTGTTAACCATCTGACATAATGGCTTTTTCTTGGCAGCCACCCTTCTGCACAGTTTTGTTGTAAATTCTATGTTGTTCTCAGGGCGCTTCTTACTGACTATTTCTCGGCAAATTAGCACAAAGTAAGCATAAGTTGTCATCTCCCTCCTTAGCTTTCCATCTTGGCTACTCTCTCCATATTTTACTCGTAATGTAGAGATCGTGAGTGTAAAATTATTTCAAATTCTTTCCCATATATAATACTGGGTACATCTCATAATTTATATAAATATTCAATTTTTAAATTTTTTCCACCTTTATGACAGTAATCCTATAAAAGGTCCACAAAAGTGGATATATTATATTATAATTTTGAAATTTGATTCATTTACGAACATACTTATATATAATTAAAGTTCTAAACTCAAGCTTAAAAACCTTACTGGGGACCTTCCACGGGATTTTAGTGCCGTTATCTCTGCACAAACTCAAAGTTAAGGCCATGTTCTGGACATTTACGCAAGAATGTTCATATACTACAAAAATACTTTCAAATATAATTATTTTTATACTCGAACAATTAGCAGTTTTACTTAACCGACTACCCCAAACATGCTCTACATACAGAATGTTCCTTTAAATTGTGCCACCATTGGTAAATCAAAAACGACTAAAATTATAGGAAACTTTAAATAGAGGAGCTGATCTACTTTATAGAGACAATGTAAACTGTAAATTGGATATTTAATTTCTTACAGAACAACCTTATAACAGTTCTTACAATATTGGATATAAAAATACTATTTAAACGTTTATATTCTTGCCAATTTCCTTTTAACTCACTCGTTTATGAGACACAGGCTACTACAGTTTTTTTTTTTTTACTAACAGTTTTGACACGACTAAGAACTGTTGTGTGAGTAATTTGAAACTTAATAAAAATATAATTAAGTTATTGTTAAGTGGGTCTATTAGTATCGTAACCAGGTTCTGTAATAATACCTTAGTGAAATTAATAAACTTCCAACATGATTATAAACATTTATTACTATTATTATACTGACCCACGATAGTCCACAATTAAGTCAGGTCTTATAAGGATGACATTGTTTTGACTACGGCTGATAAAACATTAAAACTGTATACACCAACAATTTATACATAAGTATCTAGTTTTAAATGCAAATATCTTACTTTTCATTATATCAGGACACGGCCCACAAGGTGTCGGAATAAAATCTTATCGAGAGCCTAAATTAAGTAGTAGGTTCTACTATCAAATTTCAGCTAACACAACAGCGCAAATCCGACACAAAACGATCCAATCTGTATACAATCATAGCAGTTTGTAGTTACATCAGTGACTACATACGCTTGTTCAAATTAAGCTTTGAATCCATTCTTTTAATAAGTGAACAATATTTAAAATCCTCTAAATCCACATAAGAAACGACAATATAAGTGTGTTTTAATACCAATGGTCACTCTGAACATTTTCTTACATCAAATTACATCCATTTTCAATTATTGTTAGATCTTAGGTTTACGAGGCACTTATAATTGTATAATTATCATCTGTTCATCTCATCATTTCCGGTTGAACGCCGGCCACATCGAAACATTCCCAACACAATGTTAAATTCTCGGAATATTTTGATCATCGCTGTGGCCGGTTTACCCAAATCTTTAGTCAACAGAAGTGTTGAAAGTCTCAAAACATCTGCGGAATGTGACCCACAATGGCAAAAGTATTTCAAAGATTGGTTTCTTCTCTCTAAACAATAATGCTCATGCGAGAACCGGAAAATTTAAACATAAAACCACACTACTCAAACTAGTATAAACTTGTTAATAATGCATATCTTTTGAAGCTTAGCGATAGTCCCAGGTAGTACTGTATGTTTTTTGATTTAACCTATGAGTTAGCAAACCATTTTTATTACCGCTATTAAAGATGGCGGTCGGCAAGCCTGGCTTGTCTGTATGTTGCCAGTTAGAAACATAGCGTACTTGCTATTTTTTTTATGTAATATTTCCACTGCTTTTAATTAAAGGTGTGAACAGATTAGTAAAAGTTGGCCTGTCGAAACATTATTTAAGGTTATAGTGACGAGAATGCTGTATTAAACCAATCGCATGCGTTTGCAGGTAATGTAGTTTCTGTGTTGGAATCAATGTCACATAACTCTGAGGGACTCAATGTAACTGGCCAGACGCATGAATAACAGCTATCAGGCACTCTGCGACATCCACAACTGAGAGTCGCTGGCGATACCATACCACGCACGCTCTTCAATTTTTTTTCCCACTTAACCACCCGCCCGCCCGAGGACTGGCTAGTGGACTTCGTCACGGCCCGATTCTTAAAGCGCCTTCAATTCTCCACTGGCAATTTGAGAACAGATCGCCACTGCATTCATCGCTCTGGACTTGCAGGAATATTATTTATCTGCATATTAATTGTTATTGACACAGCCTTACTGTTTTTTATGTACATGTTGACTATTTGTTGTGTAAATTATTACTATTTGTATTAAAATACGTATGTTTTATTTTATTATTGTGTGATTTATTTTTGTATTATTATTGCACTTGTATTATTTATTTATTTATTTATTTGTTGTTTGACTATTTATAAATACAAGTAGTGTGAATCATACTGTTGGGTATTTGTAAGTATATATATAGGAAAGAATGCCTTGTAACTAGCATCTTCCCAGAACTTTATAAATATAATTGATGGGACTTTATTTTATATCGGATGACGATGTTTGTTTGATATTGGCAATCAAAGTCTTTAATAAGTGACTTGAAAAGCATACTCTCGGCCAACATTTGGTTGTTAGACCTCGAGTTTGAACATGGTCTTATTCCTCATCCGGGTGTTCTCTTCCTCTTCTCAAAACTGAATAACAGTTGCTAAGGTGAATAAAAGAACTCCCAATCAGGACTTGAGTGTTCCTTCGGGAGCAGCTCAAAAACATTGAAAACAAATTTTCATGGATTAAACACACAGTTTTCAACAACGAAAATGAAAAAGGCTGAGAAGTCTACAACGAGCTAGAAGACGAAGCCAGTGGAGAAGATATCTATCTCGCCTTAACTCAACAGCTTGAATGAGATTCAGGGAAGAAAATTTGCCAAATGAAATGCAATCTCACAGGGAAATACTGAAAAGATGGATATCGAGAAGCGGCTGAAAGTCTGGAAGCATGGAAGGAGAAGGTGGACTGTTTTGTCATGCTGAGCGCAGATGTCCTTCTGACGAACCCCATCGAGGTATGCTGGGAGGCTGATGTGGAGAACCCTGGCGGCCTGGGGAAGTCGGGAGCTATGGTTTGGCGGGCGGAGAGAAGGGAGGGGGGAGGGGGGGCAGGGGGGGTGGAGGGGGGGGCAGAGCCAAGGGGGCAAGCGGGGCTTGACATCTTACACAGAGCTGTCACCTGGCCGCCCTGAAATAGCGGACGAGCCGCGCAACTGTAGCCAAACACCAATTGCCGTTGGCATCATCTCCCACCTTGCTGCCGGACGTCCTGCCCCCCGATGCCACTCCTCTAGACTCAGCCGGGGGGTCGAAACTTTGGTAGGGATCTGAAACAAGGTCCTGCTCATTGGTGACTCTACACCTGCCGCTATGCCAGCTAGGGTTCATGTGGTTTTGAAAGAGGTGGCGATCGTGGGATTGTTGGCCCAGGTGCAAAGAGACTGAAAAATTGTCAAAAGTAGACTATTGAACGCAGATGTTAACTTAGATATTAAGTGGTAGTTGTATATCCATGTAGGTCGTAAATAATCTTAGGAGAGGGTTACAGTGGGGGTCCAGGCTACAAATGGAGGGCACGGAAAGAGAGAGCTCTTCAATAGTAATGGCGGATCTCTCAGCGTGTACACAGCCAGAACAACTTTTCAAAATTTCAAAAATTGCATTGTTGAACCAGCGAAGTCCTAATTCGGCAGATGATAATTCTTGGCAATAGAGCACAGTCCGCGACTTAATAACTCCCAGTTGGATCTGATTGTGCAACAATCTTCGGGGTTGAATTCGTGGAGGTTAACCAATTGTGTTGGTAGGTGTGTAGTGAAGACGACACGTTGCCCGAGACGCGTAACCCATCTGAAGGGGGGGGGGGGGGGGAGGGGGCGGGGGGTGGGTGGGGGGGGGGGGGGGGGGGCCGTGGAGGTGCCTCACGGCTTAATTTGAGTCTAGGGTTGGATGGGGGGGGGGGGTTAGACTGTGTGGATTTTATGGCTGCAGTACCTGGGCTCAAATTGAGCGCCCGAACCTCTCCCCTCACCCCCTCAGAAAGCCACATCTGTCGCTCCGACTCTCTGCCGCTGCTCTCCTCGCTCCCGTGCTTACTCTGTCGCGCGCTCTCCTCCCTCGTTATGTCGCTCTCTGAAGCTCTGTCGCCCACCGCGATTGCCCCTCCCTCGTTCGCATCTCCTCCTCGATCCTGCTCCTCGCCTTCTGTCCGCTACATTTCACTCGCTCGCTTCTCTGGCGCCCCTGGGTCGCTCTATCCGACTGCAGAAATTCGCTATACCTCGCTTCCGCCTCTCTTTCTCGCCTCTGTTCGCCTCCTTCTATCTCTACGTCGCCGCATCCCCTCCTCCTCCTCTCTCTCCCTCTTCTCTGTCGCCCACATCGTACTCCTTCGCTCACATTCTGTCCTTCCGCTTCTGTCGCCTTGTACATCCGCCTAGTCCCCTGCTCTCCCCCCTTCTTCTCCGACCACCCAGCAACCTTACCCGCTCGAACCCAAGCCCTGAAACTGGCGGATGAGTTGTGGGACCTGGGGCTGTCGTGCGGCTGCCCGGATGACCTCGGTCCGTCCCTGGTTGGTCGTGGGGACGACGTCCCGCGGCTCTCGGGGAAAACTTGCACGCAAGTGGAGTGGGGGGAAGCAGCGAACCTCAGAGTCCGCGCACAGCTAAACATTTGAGCACGCTGAATACGGGGTTTTCGGAGATGGGCTCGGTTGCGTAGTCGTGCGATTTGATTTTGATGTTTTTTGTGAGTGGACAGAAACATTGGTCCGTTGCAACCAGTCACACTCCATCTGTTAACTTATTTCATTGCATATCTGGTTATCCAGATGTTGCGCCTGTGAACCCCGAAAACCTCCAAATGCAATGATGCCGATGGAGGAGGATTTTGGCGTTGTAAAGAGCAAAGGTCAAAAACGTGTGCCAAACGTAAAGGAGGAGGCGAGTTGGTGTTAGCTATCTACATAAAAGAATGGCATTCAATTTGAAGCAGCAACTCCTTCCGTGAAATCAGCATTGAACCCTGGCATAGAAAGTGAGCGGATTTGTGTTCCGTTTTGAAAATTGATGGGGACGAGAGGCTCGTGCTGTGTGGTGGCTTATAGGCCGCCCATTGTTAGGCATTACCTGTTCCTCGCTTCTTTGTTTTCACTCCTCTGTTCTGTGGGATCTTGCGATCCGAAGGTGAGGGGTGGAGGATATGTTTAAGGGAGATATGGAATGTTGATCTCATGTCAAAAACAAGCAACGTAGTCTCCGATATTACTGCCGTCTCATTGAAAGAATCCCAATACGGTCACAGAGATTTGTTAATGAGCCCACCAGAGTGACAACAAACCTCAGCCCACATTGATTAGGACCACATCCATTGTTGGACAGGTCGGTTGAGGGTCAAGAGGAACGGCGGTCGTGGATGTCCTCCGAGTATTATAGGTATCATAGGGCGTAAGCATTACAGAACACAAGTTAACCCTATTGCATTTGTTGGGGTTCACAATAGAAACAAAAATAGGACACACAAATTTTATTAAATATAGAGATTTTAGCAGCTGTGACCCAGAAAAAGTTGTAAGCGAGATTAAGCGGCTTGTGACTGAGGGATTGGTATATCTTGAACGAACAAGACGTCGAGATATTGTGGAGGCATGGATAACAAATAATTATTATCGGAAAGTATAATGAACAAAAATGCCCCTGTAAGTTTTCATTTTTTAAAATGTACAGAAAAGTGTCCCAAGACAAAAAGCCCCATGGCACGAAACGATGAGACATCCGAAAGATGAACGACGGTTAAATAAACTAAGTTTGCCGAGAAATAGATATTGGAAGGTGACAGGCCATATTAGATGACTGGGAGAGGAACAAAGAAATAAGAAACCGATTAATAATATGATCAGAATGGCAAAGAGAAAAAAGAGATTTTTTTTCTGAAAGAAGCTATCCTCTTTCAAACAAAAATCCAAAGGAGTTCTGGACATGCCTTAAGCCAATAAATGATATTGTACAAACTAAGGGAGTTGCTCGAACCATTTCCACCTGAACTTACAAAAGCCGCATGTTGGATCAATGAATACTTATTTATAAACTTGGGAAGCCTGGCCCCGAAGATTGGAATAAAGGCGTTATGAGTGAATTTTTCGCAAACCAATGGCCGAGAAGAAATCTATGAGATAAATTTAAGTTTTACGCTGTCAGTAAAAGAGAACCGTTATTTCGGCAGATGAATGAAATTAAAAATCTTTAAAGCTGTGGGCAGCGATGAAATTTCGATTGACATGATCAAGTCAGTGAGCCCCTACGCAGTTCAAGCCCATTACACACTCTGGTAAACAGTTTTCCCTGGTTCGGCAGCGTGTTTCCCTAAAAGTCATGGACTAAAACAAGGTATTGTTCTGGGACCAATACCGAACGAAAGGGCAAGCTGCCAATCAGGGTAGACCAGCTAAGGAAGGCCAATTTCAATACTCCCAGCCATGTCTAAGATACTGGAACAAGATTGCCATTAGACCAAATAGGACAGTTTTTATGAAAACAATCGGATATTTTTTTTACCCGACAGCTGCAATCGGGCTTCATTGCGAAATCATAGTACATGTTACCAGCCCTGACAAATCTTTTCAGTGATATGATTGACGCCAAAGCCAGGGGTAAATTTAACTCCTAATTGTTTATGTTTGGATTATTTCTAAGGCCTTTGGATTCAATGGACCATGAGATGCTTTTTAGCGACGATGAGCTATTATGGCTTTGACTTGAGCGTAGTCAATTGGAGTAAGGTCAATACTTAGACTCCCGGCTGCAGGTGACGCGTCTTCGGGAGTGAAACATCAACCCCGCTTGTGGAAGTAATCGAGGCATTCCTCAAGGTAGTTGCCTAGGGCCTATTCTGTTCAATATGTTAACAACAGGCCGTATATGCCAAGCTCGGAGTGTTGTGATGCAAAATTGCACAGTTTTTTCATTTGTATGCTGACGACTCGCAGCTGCACTTGTCTTATGAGGCCATCGCAGATGGTCGTGTCAGCCATTGATATGACGGTTCAATTGTCGACCTTGAAAAAAATATTGGGGTGGTCAATGGCGAATCGGGCTGAAATCTAAACATAGAGCAAGTGCACTGTGATGCATATGGCGCCACCCAACAAATGTTCAGTTCGCTCAGTGAAAGAGGAGTGGTATGGTGAGGGCATGATGGCCAGAGTTTGGCTGTATTTGAATAGGGCGAGGACGTCTTGGCGTTGTGCTAGACAGCGGCCTCACGTTCTCTGACCATGTCACGCCTGCCGTTCAACGAGCACTCGGTAGACTGAGGTATCCTTCTACAGATTTATGAGATCTTTTTACCTGAATCAGCGAAAACTACGTATCAAGCAGTCACTAGTCCTGACCGTTTTTCGCCTAACTGATTCCCAGCCTACGGGAATAGCATTTCTGGAGAAGACATGCATCGCATTCAAAAGTTGCAAAACTCTGAATCCGTTTCATTTTTAATTTGAAACGATTTGAGCATGTCCCTCCTCCTTACAGAGATGCCGCTGTAGATGATTTCGGTAGAGACCGTCTGCAGGGTCATGACGTGCTGCATGGTCCACAAGGCTCTTGTTTAATCCATGAGACTCAGTAACCTTAGTGAGAAGCTCTCTTTTCGGGATTGAGGTCGTCTCAGCGCAGAACCCCACCATGGGGAATCTTCCTTCACATTCCCAAATTTAGGCTGGAGTTGTGGGAAGGAGGAGCTTCTCTTATTTTCGGGCTCGAAATTGTAACCACAACCTCCCACCAAACGTGAAACAATGATTCAATAGGCTAAATTTAAGAATAAAGCTGAGGTGCAGAATATGCTTAATGTAAAGATTTTCTTTATTTATTTGTATTTCATTTTCGATGTATAAGTTGTATGTGACGATAGTTGTTCTGAAAAGCACTTGTTCTGTGTGTAACTGAGAATACGCCTTGATGAGAATAAAGACAACATTATTATTATTATTATTATTATTGTTTAATTTTTTAATTTTAATTTTATTTACGTAAAGTAAACATTGAGAATTCTGTTTAATTCGGTTACTGTTGATAAGGTAAAAGTGATAACAGTTTTATTTGCTCAAAAAGTTCATTTATAACACATTGTAGTCACTTTTAATATACTTATATCCTGTAAAACCTGTTATGACAGTTTACATAACTCCACAAACTATACTTTTATAACTACTGTTTTCAGTTATTCGTAGTCCCTAGCAGCAAATTTTTCTATGCTGACAGTGATTCTTTCAAAATTATAAAACGTCAGTAAATATCGTGTGCATCACTATTTCCACTATTAATGTAATGACACAGAAGTTAGAAAAATGGAACTGCCTCTCAAGCATGAAACACAGTATTTGAAAAAATCATTTATATCTCACTTTATTGAAAGGACCTGAAAAGTATCCTTGGAAAATAAACTGACTCTCCTGAAATAATAATGATTAAGATGAGTTATGTTTTTGGATATTGTGACAAAATTCTTGTAGGATCACAATTGAATTGTTTTTAATAGACAACTACACTGGTGATAGATATGCCTCGTATCACCTGCCAAACTTCCAATTCGAACATTGTCCGACTTAAAAAGAATATATGACTCCTCCATTGGAAAAACATTAATGTACAAAACAGACTATTT
Organism: Homalodisca vitripennis; assembly: GCF_021130785.1. Classification (NCBI taxonomy): domain Eukaryota; kingdom Metazoa; phylum Arthropoda; class Insecta; order Hemiptera; family Cicadellidae; genus Homalodisca; species Homalodisca vitripennis. Next base: position 86,192,550 of record NC_060207.1, on the reverse strand, counting down.
GACAAAGAGAGGACACTATGAAACCCGAACACATAATAGCTACAGGAAGTTATGAGAATACCATGTTTCTCATTTATTTAAATATTATCTTTAATCATATTTAATTATTTTATGCACCGAATATGTACGTTTATTTAAAGATAATACAGGTCCTTTTTCTTACATTAATACACTAAAATTCATGTATTTGTCACTTCAGCAATAGGACTAAGTTTTAAAAGGCAAAATATGTACTGGAAAGACTTTCTTTCAAATAATCTATTAATATGCCTCTATACAATTAAGTTATATAAACTACATTTATGTTTTATGTTATCCTATATATGTTTCTCACTGGCTACAAACATTTAACGTTATAAAAACAATGTTTAGATTCATGTTAAAAGTGTATTGAAAAAATACTACTGGCTATTTTTACGCCTGAATTTTAAACATAATACTATCAATATATCTTTCCTCGTATACGGTATGATTTAGACTGGAGTTAATTATTGATAGAGAGCCTAGAATCTCTCTAACTGCGGTTGAGATTACCTTAGAGTATAAATAGGTGCTTAACCCAAGAGTGCCTGGGACACAATAACAATGAAATACAATAGTATAGATAAGCTCGCCGAACTCAAGAGATTATATTTAACGGTCCTATGATTAAATTCATTTTAATACATTCATATATCTCTTGGTATTATATATATATATATATATATATATATATAATATATAGAATGTATTATATATTTTATATATATATATATATATATATATATATTATATATTTCTTAGAACTAAAAAGAAAAAACGTATATATATATATATATATATACGGTTTTGTTTCTTTTTAGTTCTAAGAAATGGTTCTTTTTGTTCATAAATACTGTATCAAAACCGTCCTTGCGCTTATTTGCTGAGTTTTATATGGCTTGGCAATAAATATTTTAATAACCAGGAAATATAGAATTACTGAAATGCATCGAAAATCTAAACATTTTCTTGAAATTTTGAAATAGGAATTTAGGAAATCTATCTCAAATGAATTATAAACAGTATATATATTATATTATATATATATATTATATATATATAATATATATAAGATGGTATTTATTTTAACTATGATTGGCATTTAACCAGGAATACAAGAAAGAAGAGTTACATACAGGGAAATATATGTGTGGGAAGGAGACGGAGGTTGAGGGTGTGTTAATTTTTACCGTTTTATCTTAAGATCTCGGAATCGTCTTTCTTTATATTCTTCTATAGCATTTCGTGAAGTGAAAGCATTGTTAACCAACTAATAGATTAACTCTAGAAATAAGAGAGCAATTTACACTGGGTTCAGGGTGAAGTGTATTCAATTACATGGGGGGGGGGGGTGGGGGGGGGGGGGGGTGGGGGGGGGGGGGGGTGGGGGGGGGGGGGGGTGGGGGGGGGGGGGGGTGGGGGGGGGGGGGGGTGGGGGGGCGCTTTTTATTGATTTGGTGGATAATATTTAGAAGGGCTATTAATACACTGATCAGCTGGAGAAATATTTTGTCTCAGAAGACTAAATAAGACTAAGGCTATTCATTAAATAGTTTTGCGCATTACCTGAAATGGTTTGAAACTGAGAAATTATCCAGATCTGACTTAATACATTTGCGATTTTGGCAACATTATTTTGAAAAAAAAAAAAAAAAATCTGCTGCATATTCAACGCCGACATTCTATAGGAGGCACAATTTAGTTTTTAGCACTTTGATATAAGGCTTTTCTAAACTAAAAAATTAAAAACTGTTCCAACGTTAAAAAGGCATTATATTACAAATGTTGTCCAAATCTATCATTAGAGGCTTATTTTGGTCTTACTTTGACGACACCAAAGTATACTGTTCTATAGTATGACATCAACCGGAAACTTGGAACGCCATTTATTTTTGGCTGAATAGTTACAAACTAAATCGTAGGTGAATATTGAGTTAAGTTCCATTTCGCCTTCCTCACAGTGCAGCGTCTAAAACATGACACTGTAACAGACTTGACTCCAGGAATCTGGAGTCATGTTCGCCTGAAGATAGCAAAAAATGTCGGTGGCGAAGAAGCTTAGAATGATTTATTTATATCATTTCGATATTATAGACACCTTCAATACAAACTATAGTGTAATCTAGTGTAAACAATTGTCTTACAACTGCAATAATTGTGCGAGTTGGTGAAGGCATGATCAAGACCAGTACAAGACTAAAGACAGGGGTAACTTTCACTTCAAGCAACACAGATTTATAGCATTCGAATTCTTCTGTCGTTATCCTCCTAGCACCACACTGCCTTTTAAATTGTTTGGCCTAAAAATATAAAATCCCATTACTTTAGATAAATTAACTGAATAATTTATATTTTAATTAACTGAGAAAGCTATGTAACAAATTAGTAGCTGTAACAAGAATAAGGAACTACCACACCGAAAAACTGCGGCATAATGGAATGATAGTTTCCTTATGTTACATTTTAGTTACAATAAGTTAGGATCAGGTAGCAGTCATGTCATTGTTGTTACATTATGTTATTTTAATTTATCAAAAATTCGTGCTATCATCTTCTTGAAGCCATAGACAATATAAACAAATAAATAAGAGAAACACTAAATGACTAAAACACTAAAACACTAAAACACTGTAAATGATTCGAGAATAAAAAAAAAAATTCAGTTTAACTTTAGAATGCTTAATATCTGTGATATTAAGAATCCTTAAGGAGCATAAACATGTGAATATTTGTAGTTTTTGATGTTTAGTGAGTTTGAGCGTAGAGCGTTAGGGAATATAACTTTAAAAATAATAGTTTAACAAAACAATAGAAATAAATCAATAAAAAATACCGACAGCTTAGCACATAGTCATAATAATAACACTGTTTGCTTGTCTGAGATTTTTACCTCTGGCGGGGAAGCGGAAGCTTCAATTTTATCAAGAACCAATCGCTGTCGTGTTAATATGTAAAATATGGAAGATAATTTAGGTCGAAACATGAATATTAATGCCTGTCACTAGAACATTGTTGTTGTATCCGCTGACTAAAAAGCGGATTAGTTTAACACACATGAGATCGTTCCGATATTTTTAAACATGTAGGTCAGATAGCAGTCACAAAGCTACTAGTTTGACTCTCTGTAATTATGATATTTGTCTGTACTTCCTGGTAGACTGAAAATGAACACCCTTCCCCACCGCAACTTCACGATTTTCTGTGTTATTGGTATTTGTTTGTATTTGGTGGTAATGCCAGTCACTCCGCAAATGGCAGGAAAGAACGTACTCACCATATTAGCACCAAAGGAGGGGGGGGGGTATGTAGTGGGAGTAAGTTGACAACTTTTATCGTTTTAGAAAATGTTTATAATCGAAGCGACGTGTCACACGGTGGTGTATGTTGATGGCCGTAGTCTATTGACGGCTGAAGTCTGAGTATATATGTTAGTTACTGACTTGTGGGCGGCATTTCTTTGTCAGTGCAATAATTTGGCTAAACCTGAATACTTGAGACCTCGAGATTGTAGTTACTGCAGCGGATAAATTCAGTAAGTGGAACAATATGATATATATAACTTTGGATGTGTGTAATATTATCAAATACACATTCATTGGAAAGTGTAAATAAAGACTGATATAATCAATTGAATCTTAGTTCTTAACGTTACACGACCGGTACCATAACTAATAACTTATCTAAGTTTTCGGTTTACACCGCGTCGATACATTGCTACATATCAGATTAAATTCATGAAATACTTCGGCTTCGCCGTGAAGAGCGATTCTGAAGTTAAAGTCAACAGATGACCGAAACTGATATTTCAGAATTTAATTGGGTGAACAAGTTTTGACGCGGTTTTGAATCAGTAAACGTAGATCTGAATTAAAACCGTAAAGTCGTATAAAAAGTGTACATCTTAGGCCTATTACAAATTAAAACATTTTTTATATTTTTAAATTGCTGATTCGTTAGGTTAATTACATTTTTCGTTTTGTGCTCATAAGCCTAATGCAGAGTCTCATTGCACTTGCTTGACACTTGTTCAGATTAAATATTGGTTAAAAAGCAGACATTTTTTGAATATCAAATAAATAAATAACTACAGCCTAAAACTACTTTGTACGGAACTATTTAATGTTACATATGTGTACATGAACAAGGCCAAAATCACGTTTTACGTGTTGTATTTTATATTGATTATTAATAAATTAATACGAATGGGTTGACACGTAATAAACTACCCGTAAAGCATTTTAAACTAAACAATGGGCAGACAAAAGGTAGTTTGGAGGAGCGTAGCAAAGGCGGAATCAATAAATTTGGGCAGAGTTGGAGCGCTGCCAATCTTCGAGGCTCCCACTTGAGCTCCTCCCATCATCGGGATGAAACGGGAACCGGCCTCTAGGTCATCCTTCCCACCAACGGTGATATAACAAGGATTCGATCCAGGAGATTTGCCTTTCTAGCGTTCGAATATGAAGGGAAAGGCCCAGAGGCACTTCTACTAGTAAGTAGCGTCACCCAAACCTCGGTGATTCTTCCTACATTAGTTGTAGGCGTAGGTTGGTGAATATGTTAGATCTGGTAATTACTGGAGGTAACTGAAACTGGCATCGATGATTGAACCGAGCTGTTGGCTGCCAGGTTACCTCTCAACGGGCTGGTCCTTGAAGAAATAAAGTAACATTTTGGAAGGTTTCTCCTTACAGAGGATTCTGATCGCTTTAGTAACTGCTTCTCCCCAAACACACAGTTTTCATGTTCCCGCAGCTCTGGACAATTTTGAGTGACTTTATTGCTTAGTACATTTCTGAAGAAAGACTAGTCTGTATGTTCATTGTCTGAGAGCGCATCCAGACGAGGAACATTTTCGGTTCGGATTGAGCAAAAATGGATTCTGGAAGTATTCATTTTTATGGCGAGAAAAGAAACGAACCATTACATAAATTTAATAGGTTTTTAAGTCTGTGTCTGCAAGGAGCGGTTCAATTTCCATGTTTTATCCAGAAACAAAAAAGGAAAAAATGGGATTCTGAAAGAAATGGACTCTAGAAGTATTCATTTTTATAGAAAGGAAAGAATCGAGGCATGTAAATATAATTGCTAGGTGTTAAGGTCTGCAAGGATCGGCTCAATTACAATGCCCTGTCTCTTGTCTCGATTGGCTAAAGGTATGAAGACCGAAATTAGCGTCAGCTAAATCTGTTCCCCTTCTAAGTATGCTAGTTTACTCATTAGATGTACAGTACTTTGGCGAGTAGGATCGAGAAAGGAGGCTGGAGACATTAATTTGTACCTTGACCGCAAAATGCCTCTTTTAAGGCTTAGAAGAATATTATCTCCTTTTTATATGTTTATTACATTGTTGTATTTGACGGCTGTTCGGATTTTCTCTAGCCTGTTGATCTATTTTGATTTGTTGCACTATGCAATTGTATTATTATATATAGCTTCTACTAAAAGCTTGATATTAAACCAGTAACATTAAAGTTTGGCACTGGCCTTCTAGCATCCTATGCTAACAATTAAGTTGTTAATACTTTCTGAAGATCATAAAAAATCCATACATTCAATAATTTTAAACGCATAAGAATGGGTTGAATAAGATTAGGCAGATAGAAATACATAAATTTAATAGGCTGTTTGCTCCTTAATTTCTGTTATTAATTGTGCTACCTAATATTAAGTAATATTTGGTTGTATTGACACGTTTGTTGAAAGTTGATATTCATTGCTACGAATATCTTAAAAATCAATATATTAATATTTAATACCACATCAATTGTGAAATGTATGCCCAACTGTAATACTATGTACAGTTTTAAACTTAAAATTCTTGCTTATACTGAGCAATATTTTAGTTATTTAGAAGTGGGATTAACGTTAACAACGATGAAACGAAATTAACATGATTAAACTCACATATTCTACCCCCTCCCCCACGGGAAATAACAGGGCTAGACACCATTGTAAGTGTGTGAGGATTTATTTGTTCCATTGTGTGAGAACAAATAAATAGGGTATTGAATATTGAAGTGCTTCATAAGTGTGATTGGAGACTTTAGATCTCAATAACAATAGCATTCAGTACTGGGATACCAATCCAATATGCATTGAACGTTGATTAGGTTTAACCTTAGTTTATCAGTTTGGCATTTACAGTCACTGGGAGTAACACATATGTTAGCCTAAACATATTTTTATATTCCCACCATTATGGTTTTATTTTACTTAGGAAATATAAACTGTGCAGTCTCAAAATAAAATGAAATCTACAATATTTATGTTTTCTAAAAGGTACCTTGATTGTAATAGAAATATTTCCGAACAGTGTTTTTAGGATTTATTAAAAAGTTTAAACTGAAAATACATTCATGCTTCTCGGCATTGATAGAATAAATAAAACACCTCTTTCGTTACAAATCCCCATACTTAAAAACCTCTAAATATCTGGGGATCGCAGAAGTTTAATAATGTTAAAACAGATGGTTTTGTAGTAGAATGCTAACATTCAACTGTTTTAAGAAGGCGTACTAATTATTTGACTCTGGCTTTCATACTAGACTAACTTCTGAAAAATGTGGTTCTAAAATACTCGTATCTTACACTTTGTTGCAAATATATTAAATTTCAGAGAACACACTCAGTAGTAAGCGAGTGGAGTTTAGTGGAGTGGTAGTAAGCATCATTCTGATATTAGTTCACTTTAATACACTTGTGAAATTCTATTTCGTAGCAAAACAATGCTTGTAATAATTTTAATTTAAGTTTTCATCTTCTGTTCCAAATTGTATACTTCAAAGAAAAGGTCTTACCATTAGGTTTTAATGCTTCAACAACTGACATGTGTTTGATTTGAATTTTAAATCAAATACTTGATTTGATTCATCAATTTTTTATATTTTTCTCTGTAATTATAACGTCTCTCGTAAATAGAATTTCGTGGACTATGAAAAAACTAACTTACGAATTCTACGAACGCAACAATATTTCTTAAAATGCGACTCCGAATAATACAGTGATTACTATGAATTCTTTGTTAAATATTGGTGTCAAATGAAGTTGCATTCAAAGTCAAAGTCAAACCTTTTATTGCCTTAGGCAATATAACAATTATATGGTAAAAGTTATACCGGATAAATCTTTCATTTTTACTATAATCTATAATCTTTACATTCATGCATACCACTCACTCGCCTATTCTCTCTACCGCCAACGCTAGTGTCAGTCTTCTAGATTGAAGGTCTTCCAACTATAATCTAAAAACTCGTCGACACTATATAGTGCTTTAGACACTAAAAAGCGCTTCATACGATTTTTTAATACCTCGGACGTTTGTTCGTTTTCCTGGAATCTGGCAATCTGTTGATGAAACGGACTAGATGAACACCTACGGCGAGTGTAGGTGTTCATAAAACACCGTTCTGTGTCGCCCAGTACGGTTGTTGTCTCTGCCTCTCGTTTCATATTTATGTACGTCTCGGCCTCTAGTTAGGGCACTTTTTGACTTACAGAATAAAACTGCCTCCAAGATATAGAGACATGGCAGAGTCAACAGCTGCAATTTTTGGAAAGCTGGTCACCACGACTCTCTGAAGTTCATGTTGGCGATTATTCTGGCTTTCTTTTGAAGCCTGAAAACTCTCAAAGTTTGACTGTTTAAACAGGCTCCCCACAAAACCAACCCGTATGAAAGACGTGGGTAGATCAGGGTGTAATACGCCGCCATCAGTACCTGACTTGGGCAGTATTTTGCCAAAGACCTTAACAAAAAAAATAAACGCCAGGTGCTAATTTTGAACAAACTGAATCAATGTGAACATTACATGTCAAACCTCGATCAGGGGATATTCCAAAGAATTTGGAGGAGTGCACTTCTTCTAATGTGGAGTCTCCCAGCATGATAGAGGATTCACATCTAACGTCCGTTGGTCGCAGGGCGAAATTCAGAAAATTAGATTTTGAGGAATTTGTTGTGAGGTTGAGGCTGTGAAAGTGTTGGAAACAGTTGTTGAGGTCAACAAAAGTTTTTTGTTCCAAAACTTCTTTTGATTTTTCGTTAAACCAAAGAGTCGTGTAATCAGCATACTTTATGAGATTCCCGTACAGAAGCGATAACTCAATGTCATTGACATAGACCAGAAATAGCATTGGACTAAGGATGGAGCCTTGTTGAACTCCATAGCTCAAATCCATTGGACTTCCATTGGATCCATCCAACCAAATCCATTGGATGGTTTGTTTTCTGTGGCTTACGAATGATTTAATCCACGACAGGGGTACATCTCGAATGCCATGGGATGTCTGTTAACCAATAAGTGTTTTATGGTCAACACAGTCGAATGCTTTAGATAAGTCGAGAAACACACTTATTGTGGGATTCCGACAATCTAACCTCCTCACAACAATTTCGACCAGATTCACCACTCCTACCGTCGATTTTCCCGTTCTGAAGCCGGATTGGTCATTCTTGTCAAAAATAGTTATTTTTAAAATCTTGCTCGCAGTTGGAAACATAGATTCAGGCCGACAATCTAACCTCCTCACAACAATTTCGACCAGATTCACCACTCCTACCGTCGATTTTCCCGTTCTGAAGCCGGATTGGTCATTCTTGTCAAAAATAGTTATTTTGAAAATCTTGCTCGCAGTTGGAAACATAGATTCAGGCCGGTAATTGTTTAGGGAGCATGGCTAATTCTTTTTTGAAAATAGGAGTACTGCAATACTTATAAATATGTGGTGATTATGAAAATTTAGCCAAAAAACTTATTTCAGTGTCATCTGTAATCAGTGTCATTCATGCTCAGTGTCTTTATGCTCGAGATGACTAGTTCCTAGTACTAAAATCGTAGACATTTACAAAAAAAAAAAAAAAAAAAAAAAAAAAAAACATTCCATATTATTTTCAGCAATCTTCCAAGGTGTTTGTGCTACTTTTTTTGAATTATGTATATTTGTTGGAATTGTGTATTGCTTACTGACAGCCTTCTAGTTATTTCCCTGTAACAAATCAGTAAATAGTTCATAACATTAGAATAATCATCAAACTGGAAGGAGTTTTGTAATACTCTTAATAAAATTTAGTTCTAAATTGGCTCTGCAAAATTTTAAATTATTAGTGTAGAAATTGAGATACGAAATCCGTTTTCCGCGTGTACTAAAACTTAGTTATTTAAAATTTGTCAATACGATGGTTGAATAACAGGATAACAGAGTTTCGGAAAATTGCAATCCTTATATGCTGCAAGAGCAAGAATATAACATTCTGTCTCGAAGATTAGAGCTATCCTTTTCTTCAGATGTCAGAACACGAAAACATTGTCATAGTCATAAGAAAGCACTCTATATATAGTGTGAAAAAATGTCTTCATGTTAAGGCTAATATCAGATATAAGATTTTTGTAAGAGCATTTTGTGTTCTAACCGGGGCTAATGTTGTATTTCCTTTTATTCTGATATGAGATATTTTTATTTTTAATTCATGTTTTTCTGAACACAAGCTGTTTGCTCTCTAAGAGTATGTTTTCGTGGTTATTGCTAAAACTTGTATATTGACCAGTGTTTATTTTCTTTCGATAAACTGATGTCTTGAGGATATTTTCCTTAATTACACACAAAATCAGAGAAGCAAGTTTGTTTTAACCACTATCTCCATCGTTAGGAGAATGAATAGAGAAATGCTACTTTATGACACGAATACTTTTTCTTTTACTCATGCAATTTGTTCTGTTTAAAAATTCTGACTTAAGTCCATCACGATATATTGATTTATACCTGTTTAACCCTGTGTATTAAAGTTTTTGGCACATGATGAAGACAATTGATTCTAATCCTCAAAAAAAGTGTTCTACTCTTGGAATATACAGCAGTAGGAAATGTTGAAAAACTTGTTATGATTTAAATAAAACCTAATTGATATATTCTTTACCAATAGCATCCATTTCAATCCAGAAGTTTAGTTTAGTGTTGTAACTTTTACACCGGCCTGGTGTTTGATGGATACTCTTGTAAATTTGTGTACCAGACAATAATAACCATATACTTTTTAGATCTAATCTTAACAAAATGTATCTTAAAAATTAATTATTCCATGAAAGAACTAGAAGCTATATGAGTCAAATAGGGGAAGTAAAGGACTCAATCACTACGGTAATTGCTACGGCGATACTGCTCAATAGTACGAGGGCCATGCCAAATTATCCAGTTGGAGACTTGAAATCATGCCAACGTTGCCTTGGGCATTAGTGTTATGTCTCAAGGCAACCTTAATTGTGTATGTGGTTTTTTTTAATTTTAATAATTACAATGTATATCAACTAATTCAATATATAAGTTACAAGTTGTGATTTACAACTTCACCCATGTGATAGGTAGTACCGTGTCAATAGTCATGTAATGCATAGACTTATTGTTTCAAAAATTGTAACCAAGAAATATTATACGTCACAACAAGCATACAATAGCAAAACAAAACATGCATAGTTTTTATGGCATTGTTGAAAACCAATTTTGGATTAGTCCAGAGCTATTAAACTGGTTGGTTAATAGCAAAAGGATTGGGTCTTGTGATATAATGATGTAAAAAACCTACTGGAGAGGTTTTGGTTTATTTCTGGTGTAAATTATCTCTGTTCCTCCAAATTATAAGAAAGCTAAATGTTTATGGTTTTTACATAGAATAAATCAATTGTATATTATATTACAGATGTAGCCTCGAAAAGTGTTTCATAAATATGTATACAATAATAAACCTTTTTGACACTTTTTAAACTTTTATATTTTCATACAATGAAAATTACATTTCGAATTCTGGGAAACCTTCAGGTACTAAAGTTAAGTTAAATGATGAAAATAAATAATTAAAAATTACGAAATGTACATTGTACGAAAATATAAAAGTTTAAAAAGTGTCAAAAAGGTTTATTATTATATACATGTATATTATAGTTTATTCAATGTAAAAAAATAAATGAAGTACGAATGTTCTGCTTAGTCTAGCGTCTGAAATCTGACACTATTACATTTTTAGCTCCTGGAATCTCGAGTCTGCGTCAGTCTGAACAGATCCAGCAAGAATGAAACATAACATCACCAGGTACTGGGATAGGAAAGTAAACATTTGTTGACAATCAACCTAGCCATCGTTGACGAAAAGTTCAAGACGTACTCTAGTAACACAATGAGTTCTAAGTTGTTTTTCTGTTGCTGTGTTATATGTAAAAATCTCGGTACTATACCTAGTACCTTTAAAACCTAGTATTGCATTCAGTTGTGTACAAAATACATCGATTAGAGCGATTCCTTCACCAAGATTTGGTAAGCCAGACAGATATCTTTTGTGGCCTAGATGTTTCTGATGTTGAAACGATCAACTGTTGGATCCCTTCAGACGGACGCGGATTACAGATTCTAAGAGTCAGATCTCCGATAATATATGATTGTAGACGCTGCATCAAGCGGAAAGTAAAATAACGCGAAACTCAACTCTCATATCGAATCATCACTTCCAACCATTAACATAAGAGAGGAAATATATTATTTTGTTGTTGTAACGTATGCCGATTAGAGCTTACTGCAGGAAATACAACAAAAAGTAAGAACAATGTTTAAGAAACAAGTATTAGAATAAAATATACCCTCTAAAAATAGATTTTATAAAAATATAATATTTCAGCTTGTAAAAATAGAAAATTATTTTTATTTAACAATAACATATAATAAAAATAACTTATAATTTAGTTTGGACTATAGCTGTAATTTACAGAATAAAAACTTCATGACTCTTCATGACTTTTTATAAGACGAAGAAAAATCTGGTAAAAAGCCTACTTGTCATGGATTATTTTGCAAGAGGATACAATGTGTCGATAGTGAATATGTATTTTAACAATGCAAGCGTGTTACAACGTTATAGATATATAGTTTACAATAGAAAGATTAACCATTGGTCGTGAATATATAGATACGTAATAATAATGGAGCTTTACCTTAACCTGTAATATCTAAATTTCAATACAGAAAATGAGTCTCCAGATGCCTGTATGCACTTAGCAACGTAGTACCCTGGGTTTTATTGACTGCTTTGAAGTGTAAATGACTCGGTAATTAATATCTCAGGTTCCGTGAGCAATCTGGTCCTAAATGTTCTACTTACTCAGACACATAAATAATTAAAGGCACGCACGCACAGTCACTTAGATATGCTTAAGTGTTTCACATCATGGCGCCGCGGCGAGCGGGAGCGGCTCAGACGAAGCGGGTGTGGTGTCGGCGCTTGTAATAACGTGCTTCCACTTCTGCCCCACGTTATCTACAGAGGTTTCATGATTATTACTTAATCATAATAATTTTTATAATTAAGGAATCTGGCGGATGTCTTACAATGATTTAGTTACTTCTATAGCGATTAAATGAAAAAATAAGTATCAGTAGTTTATTCAACTTATCAGTAATATTTTATAATTTATTTAATCTACATTTTTTTATTTGTGAAAAGTATTTTATTTATAATTATTGATTATTATATTATTATCCTTTCATTTTATTTGTAAGGGACATACAACTTTATAATTTATTATTGTTTAGTTGTTTATACTAAATGAACAATAACCACAATTTCTTTATAATAAATAATATTTTTTTTGTGGATCTAAGGTTGTATTGAAAACAGGCGCACCTTTTTTTTAAGGAATATAGTGAGAAGAGATGTTAGAGTGGCTAAACTTACTATCTAGGTGAGTAGTCATGAAGTTTTGGCATATCATATAATACTTCTTAACGAGTTTCTACAGCAAAAGTTTAAGTTTAATTTACAACTTAGAATTTTTATAAGCACAAACAATGAGACTAGAGTGTGGCTGTTCCACGTATATGTAGAGAATAAATTGACATGATTCTAAATATTAATTTTTTGATGTTATAAGTATGAAATCTACGTTCTAAGAACTTCACTCACGTCTTCGTATACTTAGTAATTGTTGGAAAAACAAATTTTGTACAACAAAAATCTATTCCAGGACTTCTGGTGGATTTGTCCGAGGATATATATTTTAAATTCATAATTTTCGATGTATTTAAAAGCCATAATTTCTAAATAAGAAAGTAGGCCAATCTGTTAACCGTTGTTTTTGAAGTATTTAAATACATGTTATAATTATAACTTATTAAACACCTATTAGTTTTATTTAATGCATAATATATTGTATAAGACGGTAAATTAAATCCGTTTCTGAAGGTAAAACATGCATTTTAAAACTAGAAATATTACAGATAATGACAGATGATACATACATGTCCCCATACACAGACAATATCATACATATATTATTTACTAAATATCTCCAAAATTTTAATGCAAAGATTATAACAAAATATTATTAAATAGTCATCTTTTGTATACTTTTGGAAATGTCAATTTAAAGTTTGGCTCGGATTAAAACCTCAATTTCAGTGGAACACGTATTACCAATAATGAAAGCAATAACAATACACCTGGCTGAATATTGTTTAGCAATATAGCATAATGATTGAAATGCTCTACTTTAATGCTTATTATCGGTAGTAAAAAAAACTACAACAAATGTTTTTAATTATTAAAGAATTTGCAGTAAAATAACGCATATACGTAAAAACATGTATGATCATAAAACATAAATATACAAAAAAAAAACTATTTTAATCGGCCTGGCCTAATTTTAACGATGTTTACTGCTAAGTAATTATACACAAGCACTCTGAATTGTAAATATATTATAAAATAATAATTTTTAATTTTAAAAATATCATTTTTAAACATTTTAAACGAAATTAGCCAAATATTAACTTTGATATGAAAAGTCGATTTAACTTATTACGCTCAATAAACTTATAAATCATTAGTCACTTAATTTATTGTGTTATGAAACTAATAAACAGTTAAACAAATATAAAGTTATGAACATGTATGGTCTTTTTAAATTACATTTATTTGTTGCTAAATTAGTAAGTTTAAAATAAAAACCACTGCTTACTTTGTACAGTTGAGTATTATGACAAATACGATGAACCAGTGAATCACCAGTAAAACACTGTCGGAGAGACCGAAGAAGAGATGTGACTTGTCACGTCAAACATAATTATATTGGCTGTTTCCCGAGTTTCGTGCCACTAGGTGTTCCCTCCTCACGAATAAATTGTAATAAATACAAGTACATAGTATAAGTAGTAATTAATTTTGGAATATGGAAAAGGTCAGTTCTCTTTTATTCGGTCACAGTCTATATATAAGTATACAAAACATACAAAAATATTGTTCTGCTGATAGAATAAAGCCAGATAATGTGAAATCCTCTTCTTATTATAAAATTATCTTGAAATGGATGTTCAGTATAATAAATGGATAAAAATGTTAGTTTGATTTTTTTGCTTTATGGCTACAATTAATGTAAAAGGGAATTAATCTTGGGAATTTCCTTCAACTACATCTGTACAACTAAGTGGGTTCTTTATATTAAAGAAATCTAAACCAAAGTGTCCAATGACCACTGGAGTTTTCCCTCATAGGAGTTTATTGGTGAGTAATGAAGGATGAGGTGAAGGGTGAGATAGTCTGTCCTTCTGTGTTTTTGGGCTCCTACAGTTCAGTGGTCGACCTATACCATCCTGTAGGGTTTCTTGTATCACTGGTTGAAGAGAATTAAGGAGCACATCTCGTATATACGAAATAAGATAAGATCGTTAGTGAGTGGATACTCCAGTGATCGACGTAGAATATCCTGTAGGTTACATTTGATCATTGGGTGAAGGGAATGAGGGGGCTAACTCGTTTCCCTGTATATACGAAACAGATAAGATCGTTAGCGAGTGGATACTCCAGTAATCGACGTAGATTATCCTGTAGGTTACATTTGATCATTGGGTGAAGGGAATGAGGGGGCAACTCGTTTCCCTGTATATACGAAACAGATAAGATCGTTAGCGAGTGGATACTCCAGTGATCGACGTAGATTATCCTGTAGGTTACATTTGATCATTGTATGAAGGGAATGAGGGGGCAACTCGTTTCCCTGTATATACGAAACAGATAAGATCGTTAGTGAGTGGACACTCCAGTGATCGATGTAGATTATCCTGTAGGTTACATTTACTCATTGACTAAAGGAAATGAAGGGGGCAGCTGGTATCCCTGTATATACAAAATAGATAAGATCGTTAGTGAGTGGACACTCCAGTGATCGATGTAGACTATCCTGTAGGTTACATTTACTCATTGACTAAAGGAAATGAAGGGGGCAGCTCGTATCCCTGTATATACGAAATAGATAAGATCGTTAGTGAGATGAATCTTGTAAAGTGTTTGATTATTTAAATTGATAAAAAATGCAAATTTATGAAGTATGGAGACATATAGACTAAATAATGGACCGTTGTATTAATATGTCTAAGAAAATAATCTATGTTGTTTAATTGTTTAATAAAAACGGACATTTTCTTGTATGTGATGGGGCAAAACATCCTAACGCCCGATGCAGGTGTGTGATGTACTGTAAGTATGTGTGTACGTTTTTTTTACATTGGTTTGTTTATTTTATTGAAAAAGTGAAATGGCGTCTGGTTGAACACGTTAAACAGTAAAAAAAATTTTAATGTCCATTTCTGTCTGCGTTGTTTAAAATAATGTCTTAATACTGCCATTTAGTTTTTCTTGCTGAAGCTTAAATGTTTATAAGTTAAACTATAGGATTTACGTCAAACATTCCAGATGGTATTCCAAAATCTCTGCCAAATCTGATAGTTAAATTTGTTAATAACCATTTCTAGTAATACACATATCACTACTTACAGATTTTTTGCTTATTTATCAAAACAATTTGTTTTATTTTTGACAGTCAATTTATGCTTATAGATTCACTGATTAATCTTGTAGTTTTAGCTCCCTTTGCGAATGGAATGAGTAATGGATGGTTCTAAATTAATATACGTTCTAATGTTCTAAAATGATAGATAACTGAATGTGACTGCTGAGCGTGAGAATCCAAGACTAAACATATTCTCGTCTACAAAGTCAGCTATGATATAATTTAGCAGATTGTGTATAAAATAAAATATAGTAAAACAATATTTTTCTTTTAAGTATATGTCTATGAAAATAATCTATGTTGTTAACTGTTTAATAAAAAAGCACAGTTTGTTGTATGTGATGCGACAAAGCATCCTAACGCAGATGCCGGTGTGTGAAGTTCCATCAATTTTACCCACTAACATACTGTTGTGACCATCCTTGATTTTAACGATAACACTGGAAGAATCAAGGGCACTCCTTATATTGGAGTTATAACTTGCAAACAATCCACTAGTTTTTAGAACTTATCACCAGAAATGTATTACTTAAAATTATCATACATTATTTAATATACTTAGAAAATACATAAAGGACCAACCAATGGAAGGTAAGGACTCAATCGCTGCGGTAATTGCAAAGGAAACATTGCATGACATGTAGATCCATGCCAAATTATTTGGCTTAAGATTTGGATTTATGCCAAAACTGAGTTGGGAATTGTTATTGAGTCCCAGGTCATCCTTACATGGGACGGTGGAACTCTATACGTTAATGCTTAATCGTTAGATCACATAAGTTTTGAGAATAACGTTCATTAGTAGTGAGAATAGTGTTAACTAATCAATTATGAATCAAAATAAAAAATGTAACTGCTATGTTTAAATTGATTACTGAGATACTTTAGTATATAATAGTATATAAAACTTCAAATAATTAATTCGTAAGCTAGACTTTATTACTTCACACATAGGGCGTTAAAAAAACCAGTTTGTATTTCAAGAGAAAACGAATGTCTCGATCCGTTTATGCAGAGCTCTTATATTACCTTTTATGCTCACAGCACTTAAAAGTAAATAACTTAGCGATCAGTATCCCCAGGATAATGATGTAATCGAGGCTTTTAAGTGATCATGATTTGTGTAGACGATTAACGGCACGCACTATCACTTAGTTATGAAAGTTTAGTGGTACGGCGCGGCGGCGAGACGAGGGGGCGTGCAGCGTGATGTAGCGTAGTGCTGTGGAATGCTTCTAAATTACCTGTTTCCACCTTCTACCAATTAAAACTGAGATACTCATGATGTACAAAATGTACACAGAATATGTATATTGCCTATTTCTTAATGGAACAAAACGTGCAAAGGGAGTTTCAGAATAATGTTTGGGTACTTTATTCTTAAAACTACCCACAATAAAAGATTAATTATATTAAAGTTCCATACTTAAACCTTCCTCCTAGTAATCTTTTACTTATTTTTGATACATTATTATGTAATGTATTATGTGATTATCAATCTGTCTCTCATTTAACAAGAATAAATATTTGTATGATTTCCTAAAATACTATAAGTAACTAAATCTCAGAAATCGATTGATGTGATCCTTTACCATACAAACACAATTTTATTTCTTGGATTATGGTTATTTTTGTTCCGAAAAATTCTTTTTCAAATTTCTTTACTACATGTACTGCAATATGCAATCTTCTTAAAACGTGGTCGATGCCATGTCGATTTCCTACTTCAGGGACAAGCTGTAGTTTCAGCTTAATTGCGCTAGCTTATACATAAAACGGTACCAAATTAGAATAGACATTGAACTCTTTGAGGAATTCTTCTTTATGAATTGGTTAGTAATACTTACAATATATTAGTAGAATCTGGCGGATGTTACCTACGATTTGTCATATATTACCATTATTTGTAAAAACTTTCATTGGTCCTTTAATAACGCAAATGTATATGCAAAAAGTCTTGACATTTTTAGAAATATTTGACGGTTAGTACCTTAAGTAGGAGAAAACCCATTTTTCGTAGTGAATATATTCCATGAGTTTTTACGAAGAGGTTCGTAATATATGTTTTATAATTTTTTTTATTACTGCTGCAAAGGCCATTTTAGTCAGTTTTCCACCGTTGTCGACTAGTTAGGAACATTTACGTCTTTTTGTCGTTAAAACATCGAATGATCTCAATCGTGCATATAGAAAATGACATTTTGATTTTCTTTTTATCTCTACAATGTGCATGATAACGTGATCAACATCTAGCTCAATTCTCATGCAGTTAAATATATTTTATCAGTTTCTATACAGATTGAAAATTACCTACTTGTAATCTTTTAATGTCAATTTTGTGGTGGAGGTAAGATTATTTACCAGGCAAATAAACCACAAGAGTTAAAACCGGCCTTAAAATCAAGGCATTTAGTAAAATTTTACAGCATGAGGAAGTAGGAAGCCTGGTGAAGTGAGTGAGGTTGTCACAAATAAAGGACATCACTGGATAGGTGAACTTGGGCTCTGTAATAGTTGTCTGCTGTAATGGTTCTCTCAGGTACAGGTGAGAGCAGATACAGTTGGGATCACGGATTACGTATGCGGAGGAGCATGAGAATTGGGACAATCAATACAGAGATATGAGCTCCTCACGCAGTATATCACGTATTCTCTTATTCCAACCTGTGGGGCTGGTTTTCCCAACATATTTTATATCCACTGAATGTCCTGCGTAATCATTTATTAATTATTAATTCTAATGTTAGAGATGGTAATGCTAAAATATGGTTAGCTCGATATACTGAAGATATATCCTTTATCAGTGAGGGGAGGCTTGTGTTCTGGGCATTACTTACGTACGCAAAACACTAATAAATTAGTATTTCAATTTCTTTTAATGGTAATGTGAGTATTCTTACACTTTTATAAGAAATGGTAACACAAATAATTATTTTGGTGACAAACGTGATGTTTAAATGTGACGTGTGCAAATCGACTCAATATTACTGATAACTTAACACTTCCGAATAATGTCATTAATTAATTAATTAAACATTTGTAGAATTCTTTGGGCCTTAGACATATGTTTACTTACTCATCCAATTTTCCATTATCAAAACAATATCATATGATGATAGGACGATGGTAGAGTAGTTTACAAATAATTCTCAATGGTAAAGTCTTTTAGTAGTTTACTCAAACTTTACGTTGTGATAGTCAGCAACTTTAGCTGAAAGTGAAAACAGCTGTTTAATGTCAGTTAAATTAGGATTATGTAACAAAAATGCAAAATATTTTCTAAATCCTAACATATTCCGTGTAACTTTTCTAATATTTCTCTTCATATAAAACTTTCTCGGATTTAAATGAATATTTTACAAAAAGGATAAACCAAATTGGTCTAGCCATTTCCAAGATTAATTAATGCTTAGTAACAATTTTGCGATTCATTTTTAATAATTAACTTAAAATATTATGTGTATTGTGTACTTCAGAATGTTATCTTAGTAACATTTATACAACATGGAAATTGGGGAACTACATGATAGGTACGTAAACTGTAACGGTCAGTACCCTGAGAACAAAGGAAGAGTGTAGAGAGGTAAAATATCTTCATAGATTTTTACCACGGACCTTTATCTTTTTTCCTACTATACTATTATTGATTAGAGAAATAACAGCATCGCGATCGTGGCTGTAATTTTTTAAATAAGTAATTTGTTGTTTTTATTGACATTTTTATAATAATTGCGCTCACTGCGGACGATTAATCAGCTGCAATGTTGTAGTCGAAGCTGCAGGACATACCATATCTCATCCATCATTTCATGCTCGAGCCCCGCTACAGAATTTATTGCGGATCTCATTCATCATTGTCCCCGTCACGTCAATTCCAAACAGCGCAGTGTCTCAGATTATGTGTTTTACACCACCTCCCTGGTAAGTTGGGTCCGGTCACATGTCTTGTGCACGAGTTTTCTTTTTTACTTCCTCCCAATAATTGGAGGACAAGTTGTTGATAAAACAAACAAATACAGTACAGTCAAGTGAAATGATGTACACAAGACTTGGAACCAACAATAAGGCAATCTGGTTTTTAGCACGGAACACTTACCACATATAGACACATATATCTTACGTGCTGGCTAATGCTTGGAAAAATATATTAGGCTACATTTAGGAATTTCTAAATAGAAAATGTTGCACTTCTCAGCGCGTCTGAGAGATTTCTTAAAAAATTATTAAATATAATTCGTATAATGATACAGGTAAGGTTTTATCACAAGAATTGAATAGTCTCATTAAATTAAATTAGTGTCTCATGTAGAGATAACACATGAAATAATAGTGTGTGTATACAGGATGAAAACCTTTGTATTACACCTTAAACATATATACAAATTAGAGTACCATTATTACTGTTCCACAGATACCATATCAATTATTTGTAATTTTAAATTACATAAGGTTGCAGCTTTACTCTTTTAATATATAACACACCAAAAATATTAAAATATAATAAAGCTAAATATAATAATAATTTATGAACTTTGTAATATTTCAGTAACAATATTTCACTCTAAAACATTTGTATTTATGATAAGAGTGATACTGTGATTATTGTTGTAATGAAATAGTGTTTCTGAAAATTGTCAAATTAGCAACTTCCTCTTCTGATATGTGTTTTATTGTCGACGAGTTCATAGAATTATAAGTTTAATTTCTTGCATTCATTTTCCATCTTTGATATTGGGTTTCTTTTTATAAAGTATCCTGCAAAAATCGCTCTTATTACATATATCTAAGTTAGTTTTGGACATACTTTATCTACTTTTCATGATTAGTCTGAGAGCTATTGTTAATTATACTGATTTGTGAGTTATGAGTTGTAGGCCTTGAAGATATTGTAATGGTGTCATGTAATGAAGAATTTCTTCTGACTTTTCTGACTTCTGACTTTTAAGTATTTCTCCAGTGATGTTATTTTTCCTAATTATTTTTAGTTATTTTTTACTTCACTCTTTCCCTCGTCATTCTTGATCTGATACTTCAACTTTTGGTTTTCCAGTTTCAGTAATTCAAATCTGCTTAAGAGAACTCTCGCTTTGCTTACAACTGTGGCAGCATAATATACTGTCTTTAAGTTCTGTTGGCTACATACAATCTTGGCAACATTTTATGGCTTTCTTCTTTTCTATGTTTTCTTTTAGAAATGCATTACCAACTTCTGCTGCAATAGTCAAGGATGTTTCAAGGTCCAGTTTATCCTCATTTTCAAGAGTCGATATTTTTCTTGGAGTTTTCAAGGTCATCCAACCAATTTTCACCACCGTTACGTTGGTGATATTTTCAGTTCACATTCTTTAAATAATTCATTGAACATTTCTATCATTATGTTACATGTTAAAATCTTTTATGGGTATACTGTGCTTGTTTGCAAATTTATGTATTCTGCTGATTTTCGTTGCCATCACGGTTACCAATGAGATCAATGCAAAACTATTCGCTAATACTCTGCCAAATCCCAAGGAGTGATATTCACCATAATCGAACTCATTCTTCGTATATAAATGATCCTTCAGGAACAATTCCAGTTTTAAAGGTCTTTTCGTTTTCTACAGAAAAAGAGAGACAGACATATTGAAAGTTTTCAGGCCTCACAGTTGCTGGCATAATTTAAGTTCCCTATTCTCTAAAAAATCACTGTAATTTAAACGGTTTAATAAATAAAACAAGAAATATTGTATGGTAACACAAGTTTCAATGCTCCTTTATGTCGAATGGAATGAATGCAATCTTAATTTATTCTCATTTGGATTCAGTGCCTAAACAAACAGTGTGAGTATCTGACAAAAAACTGGACAAAGGTACTAATTGAAGAGCTTTCGGTAAATTCAATAGAGAAATACATTTTTGCACACAGTGGAAGTAATGAATTATTTAGTTCATCAGAAGTTAATCAACAGAGCGTTGTTGAAGTTGACAAAACAAGGTTAGTTACTGAAGGGAGAAGTTATCACTGGGACTGTGTCATCAAACCACTAATTACAATTGTGACTGTAGTACAAGGGTGGGGGAGGGGTGGTGGATGAGGGTATCGGGTATTGTTTGGTACGGGTTGGTGAGAGGGTTTACTGTTATTGACGTCTTGTACCAATACGGGCGTCACATCCGGTACAAGGTGATATAATTAAGCGTAGGACAATTATAGGTTGGGAGCTGAAAGCGTTAATTAAATGCCTTGAAAGCTTCGACACGGCCACTGGACTGCCGGTTTTGTACCGACTTTTAAAGCGGCGTTTTACCTCAGCACTGAGATTAATGAACACCGTTTAGTGAAGTGATTTACTCTCACAATATTGGTATAAATTTCACTTGGAATTCTTGGAATAAATTTTATAAAAGTTCTGAAAGCCGATTTATATTAAAATTTTAAACTATGAAATAGGTGTAGTAGCCAAAATCATTAGACCTTAGACATTAGAGGGTAGATTCAAAAACCATTAGACCAACTATAATTATTTTCTTAGGAAATTGCAAACTAAGAAATGCAGATTTACATGTTACCATTACATTTTCTTGAAGAATGCAAAATATTTGTCTTAACTTTCTGTGTTCACCCTTCAACTTGGGTTTGTGTTAGTGCTTATTTTCCTAACTGGGGTATAGTGAAGTTAGTAACACATTTAAAAGTTTTAATAGGAATATTGAACGAAAAAACCGAACACGATGATAGTAAAATTTGTAAGCGATGCAGGTGAAATACGGCAGTTATCGCAGTTCCATATAATGCAAAAAGCCTATCAAAATACGAGTTACGAAAGACGGATAGTATTTTACACTTAAATTCCTATATATTACTAGAATTCCAAGTCCTGGTAAATTGCAGCACACCTGATAAAACTGAGCAGTATATCTGAGGTCTGAATCATTCTAAATAAAACTACTGCTGTTTCTTTCGTTACTTGTATGTAAATGACAAAAATTATTGTTGTTAACATTCAAAATATTGGTTTAAAAAGATGTTAAAGATTCTCTTCAGTTTTATATATGACTCTGATCTGAAACAAAACTTGTATCGCATCACATTCGGCATCACGGTGATGGCGTAGCAAGAGCTACCCGGGCCGGCCTGGGTCGCAGTAGCCAGGTACAAATGGTAATACACGGAGGCTAGCTAGAAATGAGCAGGTGGATATAATTTAACCTCAGTTAGAGACACTGCTTTTTAAAGCTGATTTTATTGCTAAATTGTTTGAATACTATGTTAGGACAC
The DNA here is from genome assembly GCF_021130785.1 of Homalodisca vitripennis. Lineage (NCBI taxonomy): Eukaryota > Metazoa > Arthropoda > Insecta > Hemiptera > Cicadellidae > Homalodisca > Homalodisca vitripennis. The sequence goes on along the minus strand of NC_060207.1, from coordinate 86,169,447 downwards.
TGAATATTAGCCACGATCACGAATCGTGAAAATTATAAAAGATCAACGAACATAGTCTGACACAAGGTGTCTTATATGATAAAGGAGAGAAAACTGCATATTGGTAATACGATAGCACATGCTTAATATTAAACGAAGGTGGAGTGGTTCACGAATTTTGAAGTTCACTTGAAGAGGGTACCATGTTCTGGCTTGAGCTAAAGCTAAAGGGTCTTGAGGTAATGAGGCCACAACGTACATTTCAAATTTTATGGTATTGGTATCTGTTGTTGTACATGACAGATTTTACACGGTTCAAAGATTTCAAAGTTTCAAAATGATATGTGCCAACAGTTCACAAAATAGTTTATACCAATATTTTTTTGAAAAAGAGTCATATAAAACAAAAAATTACATTAAAATTTTTGACATTCACAAATGTTCAGAAAAATCACTTCTAATGTTTGGTTTCTATTCAAATCATGAGATGAGTAAGCATATGAGATACGGATTATCATTGATAAGAGTTTTATTGAATTTTGGCATACGGCAATAGTTGTATTACGACATTTTCTTCAGTAATTAAGCACAGTTGCCAAATCCGGTATAAAAATAAAATAAATAGCATATATATAAGTGGTGAATGAGCTGACAACTTTCAGTTTAGACATTATCTTTAAGCTCAAACACACTAGTGTTAGTCAAAGGTGAATTTAATTAGTGTAAATTAAATGTAACTTAAACAATTTACAAGATATTTGAAACATACAGTACAGGGATTAATTAACCCCACAAAGTTAGCCTAATGAAGTTTACTGTACAGTGAAATTGGAAATTAATTGGCATTTGTTACGTAAAATTATGGATTGCGTTAGAGAAGTAGGCAGAATTAGCCTACTCAATACTCGCATAGATAATTTGGTATTTATATTTGTGAAACAAAAAAAAAACAGGTATACACGAGATTATTCTATGTGATAATTTATTGAGATACGATGATCATAAGATAATTCAAATTGATAATTTTATTAAATTCAAGAAGTTGTTAAAATATTTATTAAAGTGTGTTATCTATCTATGATCAATGACAAGTTAAGAAAAACTGTAAAATCCACAATACGGTTTTGATGTTAATAAATAAAATAAAGAATGGTGGAGTTCCCTGTAAAAAAGATAAACTAATAAACAAGAGGGGTTGTGGCAAGAGACTCACTTTCAAGTCAAAATAGACTAGGTTTATAACGTAAAGACAATAAAAGCACTAAAAAATCTTGTTTCTTAATTGTCTTTTAAGGAAAAGCATTTTCACCAACGCTTTAAATTTAACTAAATATAAGACGTTTTATACATATTTTACTAACGTTTACATTTGGTTCTAAGCCAAAGTAAAAAAATAAAACAAAAATTGTGTCTTTTATGTCATAAACTGGCACGACCTGGGGACAATTACGACTAGTTCAGACGCAGGGGAAGCGGCAGATCCGCTAACCCACTTCTAGGATATTAACTATATTAATGGTCTAATTCTAACTCTTACTACACTGTTAGGCGTTAAAATGGCATAAAACAGAAATATGAACACACACACTGACTTAATTTTGTTAATTTATATGTTTTCGCTCTATAGTGTTTGGATGTTTTGCATCCGTATTATGAATTTAACTTCATGCTCAGATATTCAAAAGCTTTCAGTAGATATTAAACGATAGATTTTTTATTTGTTCTAAGTAAAGAAACGTAAACAATTGTATTGTTCTATTCATCTTGTATAGCCAATTAACAAAAGATACATGCATAATACTCTACTATTTTCATAATATTTACACCGATACTTAGAATATTTATAAAAACTAAGTAAACTTTTCGAATCTTATTTTTTACAACAACATCCCACACAGATCCAAGAAATTTTAAATCAACTCATTTAAGAAATGTCTTTTAAATGAACTTTTAAATTTCCACCCACTATCATTATCATTTGATTGTTTGGTTAAAGTAGTAAGCAAAATATTAGGTTTCGTTTTTTATTAACATATTGATAAAAACTATCTAAAATGTTTTACTAAGTTATTTAAAACATACATAGCTACGCCCATAAAAACACTTTTCAGTATGAAAATATGTTACATTGAATTGATATGTATATGTATATACATGTATATGTATATACATTTAAATATTATAAACTCAAACATTAGAGTTTATAAAAATGGACATAGACCACTACTTGCGCGTTATACCATTTATATATTGAATAACGAGTTTTTATGTTTAATGGTCGTAGTTTCTTGATTTTGAAACATTGCCAACAGTAGAACTGAGTTATAAACTTAAACCAGGTCTCGACCTTGTTTGCTGTAAGCTTAACGTGGATCTGCTGCCAAGCATACAACTCCTATCTTCTACTCTGAATACAAAACCCTCTAGTACTTTCTGGAAGAGATTCTTCGGCGTTATGTCTGCTTTAATTTAAATACATCTATTAAATAAAACTTGTGAAGAATATTGTAAACTCGGATAAGTGTAATGTGTACGAATTTGTAAAAATGTCTTATATGAAATATAAATTGATAATGATTGGCTAAAGCTAGTTTTTAATCAACATTGGGAGCAATCACAATTTTTAATTAAAAAATATTTTCAAACCCTGGTATTTAAAAAATTACTTACTACACAATATTTACAGTAATACTCAGTTTGAACAATTTTTGACCAAACTAGAGATTCTTTTTCTTAATCAGCTTAGAAAAGTTGTTACCGATTTCGATTGAAATATACTTTACCTTAAGTATTGTAAACTGTTTCAAAACCTTCCCTTTGCCATAAATAACTCTTTTACTTTTCTGGATGATAACCAATTGGGACTGTCTGTAATAGTTTGAAATTCGTTATACTCTCTGGGGAAAAGCGAACTTGTAAGGAGATCATTATTATTATCAACATTGAGAGATCAGTCTTTGCAGTCTTTGAATCCGATCTATGTCTCCCCTAGAGATACTGTTGCCGTATGCAGGATAGCAGTAATAAAATACAGATAGAACAAGGGAACTCATAAGCCGGAGCTTAGCGGATTCTGGCAGCAGACTTCTAAATCTGTACAGACCCCTCAGCCTACCAAGCGCACGCTGGATAGCATGAGTGACATGATCAGAAAAGGTGAGCTCACTGTCAAGCACAACTCCGAGAGTCTTGACTGACTCAGAGACAGACAGGCTCTCCCCACTGAGCCTTACTCTCACTCCTCTCTGACCAAGGGCCTGCACCAGATTGTGTGGGGCAAGATGAACACTTACCTATATTGAGTTTAAGGCCATTGTTAACCGACCAAGTGTTGATGTTCACTAGGTCGGAATTTATTTTCTCAATAGCCTCATCAATGGAGCCAGGCTCGTATGACAAGAGCAACTGACAATCATCTGCGTACAGGTGAGCTGCACAGCTTTGAACACAACTGGGGAAATCAGACGTATATAAGTTGAACAATATAGGTCCAAGACAACTTCCTTGAGGAACACCTCGCCTTTTGACAAGTAAAGTTGACGTCCCACTTCCCATCTTTGTAACTTGACTTCTGTCTCCTAGATATGATTTTACCCACTCGACTGAATTTTTGTCAAAGCCATAAAAATGCATCTTAGCGTACAAAAGTTCATGGTTAAGGGAATCAAATGCTTGTGAGTAGTCCAGTATCACTAGTGAACTACACATCCCTTTATCTTTCGCATCAATTACGTCACTGAACAGACTTACCAGGGCAGTGCATGTGCTATGATTTTTTCTAAATCCAGATTGTGTTTTTGGCAATATGTTTACTTCGTTCATATACTGTGCTATTTGACGTGTTACTATCTTTTCCATAATCTTTGATATTGCTGGTAAAATCGAGATGGGTCTCAGTTGTTGGACACTTTTAGGGGACGTTACTTTTGGCAATGGATGAACAATACTCATTTTCCATCTCTGCGGAAACACACCGCTCATCAATGATTTGTTAATGAGATGAGTAATTGCACCCAAAGCATACGGACTCACGGCCTTAATCATTTGGATGGATATTTCATCACTACCAACAGCTTTAGATTTTATTTCATTTAGTGTTTTTTTTACATCATCTTCAGTGACAGCAGAAAAGCTAAAATCATTCATCGATTCAATTCTCTTACTAGTTCTGAAGACATCAATTTCTTCAACACTGGCTTCATTTCCATTCCCCATATTGACAAAATACTGATTGATGTCATCAAGCTTCAGTTGGTGTGGAATGTTTTCATTTCTGTTTTTCATAACTATATTACACTGTTTCAAACAAGTCCAAAAATCTTTGGGATCCTTGTTAGTGGATAATTTCTCAGTGAAAAAAATATTCCTCTCTTTGCTCTCCACACCATCCCATTCAATTCATTGCGTGTTCTTTTATACATCTCCCAATCTTTACTGTCCCTGGTTTTTCCAATATAATCTCTTGCATACAATTGGAGTATGTGCATCAGATACACTTATAACATGGGTAGTGATGAAGTGCTCAATATTGTCAACCCCGTCAATGTGCATTGCTCTCTCCCAGTCAATCTCCGTGACTGCTTTGACGGCGTTTTCTGGGTTGAATTTTGAAAAATCTCTGTAGGTTATCATTTTTGGCCCTTTTTTCTCTTTCTTAACTTTTACGCAACAATATATCAACTTGTGGTCCGTTATCTTCACCCCTCTATGGTCCCTAATGCCTGCTGCATCGATGACGCCGGTCCTCTCGACCTCGACCGACCTGTCCACTATTATGTGGTCTAACAAGGTGGAAGAGGATGCTGTCACTCTTGTTGGTTCATTTACTAATTGTATTGCATTGTATTCTTTTAAGAGTCGGCGTAAGTACTTGGCTTCATTACAACTATTTGACAATAAATCTATGTTGTTGTCGCCCAAGTACATAATGGAGTTCGATCCGATAGCCAAGTTAACAAAGATAGAGTGAAACAAAGCTGACAGTGAGGTGTACCTTACATGTGGTGGCCTGTATACCACACATAAACCAAGCCTTACTCCCCTTATCCTCAGGACAACACAAAGAGACTCGATACCAGGGCCCACATCCTCAGTAAGTGTGTGCTGCTCGAAGGAGATTCCCTCCTTAATATACAAGGCAATGCCACCACCTGTCACCGCGTCTGCAATGCCGTGTAAGTCAGCACGCCGATCACATCGCAGAAGTGTGTACCCAGTCATCTGATAACTGTCTGATGGGGTGCCGGGGTGAAGCCAGGTCTCAGATATCCCAATTGCATCAAAGTCAAAGTCACGCACAAATGAGCACATTTCCTCAAACCCTGTATTGAGGGATCTAATGTTGAGGTGCGCGACTTTGAGACGCTCCGTGCCCCCATCCCAGTTAGTTTCCCGGGACCCGAGAAACATCGCAGCTCCCAGAGGGATCATGGTCACCGCTGATGGTATTCCCAGGCCCGGGACTCAAGCCCAGACTAGACATGTCCTCACCCAGGTCATTGGCTGGTGCTGCATCCAGATACCGCAAACCCGCAGTAATAGCGTTCACAAATAGAGATCCCAAGCGAGTAACACCTCTTCTGGAGAAGTGCACACCATCCCGGGTAAGGTCCTGCCTGCTAACACAAGTGTTAGCTTCGATGAATTCAACGTCGAAGTTATTGCACATGAGCTCCAACTGAAGGTTGAAGTCATGTAGAGCTTTATAGCCAATGTCACGTCGAATTAGTACACTGTCCAAGAAAATTTTAGAATTTTGAAAATTGATTTTGACAGTGAACAGCAGATCCGCCATGCTGTGGAGGGCCTCCCGCTTACCATGCCCTCCGTTGTACCCAGGACCCCCCCGATACCCTTTCCTCAAGTTGTTGGCACCAACATGAATATAAATTACAGATAAACTTAAACCTACATAATTTAACAATCTATTCTTAATATCTACTATTTTCCCCCCAGGACAGCACTCAAGATAGGCCCCTCTAAAAACGCACTTACTACTAGCGTGTCTCAAATGTGAGTCACCTATCAACAAAACATTTTTAAAACTGTAGTCCTGACGGTCTGCTGAGGGTGTGGGGGTGACAGCATGAGGCACCGGAAGACTAGAGAGGCTGGTGCGGGCTGATGTGGTGCTCTGATGAGCCGCCGTCAATGTAGCAGGGGAGGAGGGCAGCTAGCCTCAGCCAAGGTCATCTCGGCCTGCAGGCTGTCGTCTGCTGAGGTCCGCCGCTGTCTCGCCCGTGACTCCGCCTGTCTCAACTCCGCCCGGGTCAATTTGATAACTACTGTATTGGTTCTCTTTTGATGATTGATGTATATGGTTTGTATGATTGTATGGTTGTATGATTGATGAATATAATATGGTTACGAGTACAATTAATACTATCACTTTCAAAAACATAACGCTGGATCCAAAATATTACATAATTATACGTTAAGACGGTCTGCTCGAGCTTGCGTGTAATATTATTAATATTTTTATTTTTTACAATAAGTAAATCCTTTTTTACATTAAAAATATGTAATCTCTATTAGGTTTGAAATTTTGTGTTGAAAATTTTGTAACAATAGAAATTTTAGGTATAACTAAAATGTATTCCTACGAGTAAATGGAGGTTATTAAAATATGCCAAATTTGTGCAATATTGGGTTTATAAGTAAACACGATACATGTGTTGGTCTATTTAAATTATCTTGCCAATTCATGGATATTTATTTTCATTACTCTCAATGCCATAAAATGACAAGAATACATTTAAAATTTGATATTATTTTCCCATTCAATGGAAAGAGAAAGAGAATAGGTATATTGTCAATCCTGTGAAGTGGCCAATCGTATACATCGTTCTGGATTGTACCATTCATACACTTTATACACCGACACTCGTTGTGTGCTGTAATCCAGCAATACAGAGGATTGGAGGGATTTGAAGAGATGTTGTCTACTCACGCCTCCGAGATCTACTTGCCTGTCGTTGCTGGTCAATGTTGACACTTTTAAGGAAATTTGATCTTTGATGTGGATTAGGTGCACTATTTGAGCCTGTATCACAGTAAACATTTCATCAGTGTATCGGGTTAATAACATTTGGTTAATGGTGGTAAGTTATTTTTTCAGGGCTTATCAATGCATTTTTATAATAGTGGGGCGACTTTAGACAGTCACAAGTCTATATACAGACTATCCTCATGAATCCTTAATGAAATCGATATGCACCTTAGAGAAATTGATATAAACCTTGGAGGAATCGATATTCACCTCCGAGAGCCATACATTTTCTGATTGGATAATACTTGGAGAAATCAATATGAACCTCGTAGAAACCAGTATTAACCACCAAAAACTATATTAACTATTGTTTAACTGATATAAACCTTGGAGAGACCGATATCAACCATAATGAAAAAGAAATACAATTCAGAAAAACAATATGCATATCGGAGAATTTTCACCTCAGGAAACCATAGTGTATTTGCCATTTTGTACTGAATGACTGGTATTTAAATAAGGTAGTATGAATCTCAGAGAAATTGATATTTACCACAAAAATATCAACTATATATTACCTACTAAATATGCACCTAGGAGAAAACGATATTATTAAAAAAAACTGATATGCAAAATTGTAGAACCTTTTAAAAACACGACGGTTATTAACTCTTTGAAGCACATATATTTTCAGCATATAAACCCCTTTCAATTACAGGATTTCTTTTTCCTGAAACCTGTATATTACCAAGATTTTTTAAGGTAATTTTTATAAAAACATTAATTTTCATAGTTTTTACATTTTTTTTCAAAACATTATACTGTCTGTTTACAATTTATAACATTGTGAAAGGCGGATAGTTTTGCTAACCACTGCGCCAATGGTACATTGCTCTTGGTGGGTTAGCTGTACTAACCACATATTCCTGCAACAGTAACATCAGATTTCAAAGACGTTTGAAGGTTACTTATTAGGCACAGAGTTATTCAACAGGTGTTTTATTAATTACATACAACTAAACTTACGATAATAACAAGAATAAAAGTCAAACATGTTTTTGTTTACCCTACAAATCTCAAATGTCTTTCGTCCAAAGATTACTGCACATTTATTTTTGGCGATAAACCTGAAAACAGTTTTTGTCTTTGCCAAGGCATATGGCCACATTGCAGGTAGAGCAGGCCCACGGTGATCGAACTGGCTTTTGTTTTATACTGCATCTCGCACATCTCATTGATGAATGCATTGGCATATGGGAAGCTGATTCTTGGAAAATGCACTTGTCAACATAAGGCTTATCTACTCTCACTTCTACGCTTTTTGTTTCTGGGTAATCTTTTACATTACTCACCTCAATTATTGTTTTAGCTAGCAATTCTTGGTACATTTTTGTTCTTGGATCACACTGCATCCAGTCACACTCTCCCGTTTTAAGTTTCTTATCTTCTGCTAGTTGAGACATATTTTTTCTTTGTGGTTTTACCGTTCCACAGGCAATAATTTGGGTTTCCTTTAGTAAGTAGTGCAGGACTATTAAAGAAATTATCAATAAATGGCATACGATGTGACTCAAAATCAGGGATGACAGTTCTCTGCCTTTTATCTTTATTCCATTCAAGTGAAAGTTTTTGTATGGTGACGTGTGTGCCTGAACGCAAAATCATCCGGTTGTTTTTTAAGTTTTACTTCCCTTCTCATGGTAATCTTTGAAGCAGGGCTGTCCTTGCTTGAATTGACTCTGTTAGACAATCGCTGTCTTTTAGTAGGATGAACCTGAAGCCAAGGATCTGGCATGGCTGAGGGTTGGTGTTCCCCTGTAGAAGGAGAGTAAGTTGTGTCTGGGGCATGTGCTGTCCTCGGTAAATAAAAACTAGACACTATTGTAATTCATCAGAATCAGGGGCTACAGATGGGTTGACCAGGTGGTGTTGATATCTCATTGTCTACGTACCTAACTATAGTGTCAGATGGTGAAATCAGACTGTCAAGTAACAATTAAAAAAAACCTATTTCATTGGACCTACCCATCTTATTCTGACGAGAGTAGGTTTTTGTAGGAATGGACCAACTTAGGCTATTACTTACAACATGTCTATCATTGTTAGATAGAATATGTACTGGAGATTCCTCCTGTTTTGATTCATCCGGAGATGAAGGTAAAAAACGGGAGTATTCCTCTATTGGAAGATTTTTGCAGGGGGATACCATGGCGAATCTTCATCTATGTCATCGGGTTAATTAAACTCTGAATCACTAGGGATTTCTTCTAGGTATTCCGCGAAATATTCACGATCCATAACCAAATAGTTCAAAAAATAATAAATGTTTCAATCTTTACAATTAGGTTAGGTATATCTTGAATGCATGGTGGTCATTGCCACTAACCACTAGTTAGAACATGAAAAATAATAGTAAATAATTCGTTCATTAATTAAACATTAAGAGTAATCACTTCCTTACATTACTATGTAATACTTGACAGTAGTTTCAAACGCCATAGATTCCAAATGTAAGTGGTTTAACCACCATGATTGAAAGGGAAAAATTTACGTGGTTAGTTATGCTAACCACTATGCTTCAAAGAAACGGATATTATGCTTCAAGAAACTGGTATGTATTTTGGAAAGCACTATATGTAAGATCAAGACCAATACGCACCTCTAAACATTTATATGAACGTGTAAAATAATTAATAATTATTTGAAACCGATATGAACCTTAGAAAAATGGATAACTGCCTTCAATAAAGCGATATAAACTTAAGAGGAACCGACAATGTCATGAAATCGGTATGCATGTTGGAGATACCGATAGTAACCTCGGTTAAACTTATATGTATCTCCGAGAAATGTATGTAGTCTTTATATTCTTCTGATTAAATATGTGTAGGAACAATTAATTATTTCCAAAAAAAGTGTACCGATTTTCTTTGAATAGCTGAATACAAAAGTATATAAATTAGTTTGATTCCATGACTATTAAAATATTCAATCAATCGCTTTATAAAAATATATAAAGCATTTAAACATTGAGAGATGCTGATATTAAACATGATTGGGATGTACAGTGCAACCATTCCGAGGAATAATTCTAATTTTATAAGAGGCTGAGATGTCTCAATGCCATTCTTCGTGACTTTCTGTCTTCCACCTGAATTTATCCATCTTATTACTCCATAAACTCCAGTATTTCTTAAAGTGGCATTTAACCCATTTCTTAATATTTAAAAACTTTTCATCTACGTCGTTATTTTTATTTACATAACTTATTTATAAATATGTTTTTAAGCCTTGTGACCTGGGTAATCCACGGTTTCTCCGAGGGGCCTTTTTTATAGTAACTCTTTTACAAACAATAGATGCCCTCTAATCATATATACTTAAATTACTTGTTATAATAAAGTTCTTAATTCATTCTAGATGGTCTAAGATGATTCAATATTATTATAGAATATATTAGACTATTCTTTTTATCTATGAAATTCATGCACAGAGTGAATTATATTGAATTTGTATAAATCTCGATAAGACATGACCTTTAAATTATTTTTAAACGCAATAGTACAATAAATCAGCTTGTGATAAAATTATTGGAGTTGTCAATAGACGGTGAATTCCATGACACGGAAAAAGGCAGAGACTTCATGAGGTTCAGAATAATCAAGCACATATATTCTTTGTAAGATTTTTGAGCGTCAGAGATCAGGTATATATCGTAATCATCTTATAAATAAAAATAATAAAGTTAATCGTTAAATGTGTTGCTAAGAGCTAATCTTGAGACCGGTTAAACCAATTTGGCTAATTATATTTTTAAATATCCGCTGAAATCAGAGGAAGGTTTATATAAAGGGAAAGAACATTACCTGGAAAATTGAATAATTTGGAAAGAAGGGCAATATTCATGTTTCATAATCCAAATTTAACTGATATTAAATAGTTGTTAAGCTTTCAGTTTAAATTCGTGAAATAGACAGTAAATCTTTTTACAATTTAATTTTTAGATCCGTGCTTGATCAGTAATGATGCAGATAGAAACATAAAGTTAATATTTAACTTTTATTCCAGATTGCGCCAGTGACGAATTTAAGCCATTTACTCAATTGGAAATAGTTTAAAACGCCATTATAAAACCAAACCTAATGAATAAAGCTGCTAATGTTTTACCATAAGATATTCGATACTGGTAGGCTGCCTTAACATTTTAATATGGAATTTTATTTTAACAATGGCTTAAGGAACACTAACATGCCTCAACAATAATCAACACATTTCTATAACACAAAACCTTATAAATGATTTTTTTGAAATGTTGCATGAATTTAATAACATTTTCTTCCTTATTCCGGAAATGATAGAATTCTCCCCTAGAGCCTAGAGCTTGTAATAGGCTCCTTAGTCCTCTGTATGTATGTATATTTTGACATTAGAACAAAAAGGCAAACCTAATTATGGCACTTGAAATATCTTATGTCCGAAAGTAGATTACAAGAGCCAGAAGTAGACACTTTTATGCCGAAATAGATTTCAGCGAGCTACATACGTTTATACATTTTTTATCGGGACAATAAGGCAAACTCAACCGTTGCACTGTAAGTGAATTCAAAGGACCGAAAAATATATATTCTTCATCGGAACTACAAGACAAACTCAACTATGGTATTTGAAATATCTTAGAACTTCCCTTATAGGACAAGGGTTAGAAGTAAAGGCTTTTAGACCGAAATAAATATACGTTAATTCGAACTAGAAATGCTCCTTCTTGTGCAAAACATGATATAAAAGTTAGATTAAGCTCTGATAATTTTAACCATGAACACTGAAATAATATGTAATTGATGTATTTATTAACTTCATTGGAAAATTTCATACGACTGCAATAATATAAGTGCTTTTACTAAATAGCGAAAATTGCGTGCAAAGTCACTTGTGAAAGTTAGTAATCAATAAAAAATATTCACCAATTTAAATTTTTTCTAATACATAAGTTTAGTACCTGAGTAATGTTAATAAGTAGTAAAGGCCGCGTACTTTAAGAGGTTGGGTAGGTCAAGAGGTGGTGTAGTGTACACTCTGAAGGCTACCTTGATACCTTCCATTTCATCAAAGGCTGGCGGTGTCGGAGTGATTACGTCACAATACGTGCCAATACTGGAAAGGAGTCCTTCATTTAGCTCAGCCTACAATATGTGATGTTTATATTTTGTTTCCCACGGATGTTGTGTGAATTATCGTCTTCTCTCGTGGCTAATAAGACTTCATTTTCCTATATCTGTAGAATATTGAGATACAACTAATTACTATACACTGCCAATATATTTACTACAAAAAGATAAAAACCTACAGAAAAGCCTGCAATGCCCATGGTAATCTGAAGCAATTATTATGCTTAATGCTTTCTTCTGCATACAAAAAACCTTCCTCACAACTCACTACAGTAACAGCCCAGACCTAATATGGCTGTGCAATAACTCATTTGAGGCAGTAATTAGATTAGTTTCTCAGTAAGTGGACGTTTCTGTACTTGTAATAGGTGTGTCATGCTCGATAGTATGGAACATACGTAGTTCACATAACATTTTCAGTCCAAAACAGACCCCAGGAGATTAACATTTTCCAGCGAATCTTTATCATTTACAGGCCTAAGGCTATAATGTTTTGCATCATTCCTTCATTTAGTACAATCCTATTTTCAGACAAACCCACTATCTAGCTTTGTCGAACGTTTCTTCAGATATTACTTTACCTAATTGGTGAGTTCTCCTACTTGCACATATCGCTATGTCATCTGCGGAAAGTAACACTCGTAGTAGTTATTCATTTCGAAAGTAACAGGAGGCTCATTGCTGAGCATTTTACTACAAACATGTGTCACAGAGAAGGGTTGTCAGATAGTTCCGAGGATGGAAACCACATGCTTCCTATCTTTAAAGAAACGAGGCGGTTAAGTGCCTTTAAGTTTTAACGTGAATCTTGTGGTCTGTGAGTCAAATGATGTTATTATTATTTTAGTTATCTTTAGTTTGTATTGCTGCAATTTTTATTAAGTAGAGGAAGCCAAAATGAGAAGAAAATTAAGACAACTTAAGAGAATTATACATCGTCAATATTATGAACAGAGCCTATATTTATCAATGATGTTTACTTTATTGTATATTTGTTAGGTTAATAAATCACATACTTTACATTATCAAAGCTTAAACAGGGAGGAAGTATTAAACTGAGTATTACAATTAACACTTTAGCTCGGTCAACTGAAAATTAATGCCCATTCCAATCAGTTTTATACAGTAATAAGTTAACCAAGTGCTGTCTATTTGCTTGCTCAATTTGACGAAAAATTGCATTAGTTATCCAGTTATTAAAATTTTAGGCCTCTAGTAATACCATAATAATATGAAATATAATATGTAATATACTATTTTTACTCAATTAAATGTACGCAGATTATACTAAACTATAATATAGAATATTACGATAAAATTATCATGCCGAAACACCTCCGATTTTCTTTATAAGTGGCTTGAGTTAAACGCCCACTTACTGTACACGCGTGGTGATTTTCCTAAACAAATTGGCACTTTTGGACTCTCTACGAAAGTATTAATCTTGTGTATAATAAGTGTTATTAAGTCGAGAGCTTTTTGTAAATATTAATATTGACGAATTATGCAGTAATTACATGATAAAAGTAGTTCCGTTTTTACCTCTTTGGTTTTGATGATTTAAGCCATTAATGTAGTTGCACGTGGTTCTGACAAAGCAGATTTTATTTTATTAAGTAATCTCTATGTTTACAACTAACTAACTAGATAGAACTAATTAGATTGGGATTGTTTTAGGCGGATTAGTGGTCATCAAGTTCGTGGTAATTATCCTTACTTTGTGGTAGGAACAGACCGTCCAGTTTAAAGAAAAGTATTCTTATATAGAAAACTATTGGGGATGTTTCAGTACTAGGACTGCAGGGACTATGATTTCTTAAGACTATTTATGTTCAAAGTCAGCCAGCGATATTGGTTCTGGGAAAGATGTCAGTACATAGAGTATAGTAATAAATCGGTATGATCAGCTCTGAAAGACTGATTTATTGGCTGAGCGTTAGCGAAGCCTTAAAATAGTGGTGCTGGAAAACTCATTCTAACTGCCTGTATGTCCGCCAATATCTCGAAATAGAACTTACCTATAGACTTTAAATATTGCATGAGGTATTGTCATGTGGTAAGGTATATCAATAAAGATCACCTGCAGACTTTAAATTTTGTATGAAACTTTATTTCTTCGTAGACAAGAATAGCGTCAATAAAACCTATCATTCAGTAGGCCGACACCATTTTCTTTTATCTGGCAGAAGGATGTAAAATGTCTTTTCTGTATGCTACCTGTCGGTATATCTGGCCACAGGACATCTTGAGAATAAAATGAGCTATGCGCTTAAAAATGTTACATGTAGCCTAACCTCAGCGAAAGATTGTTACGCGACACATAATCTTGTTTATTAGCGTACATCTCCCTCTACTTCTGTACAAATTTGTATGATACAATATAAATAATCACATCAGGTGTAAACTTCTTACTGCATAATTAACTAACCCATCGTTCCTGGCAGCTGAGTGGTTATCTAACCTGAGAACAATTGTAAAGTTTTTCATCCCAGAAACCGGGTCCAAATCCCGTTTCATGGTGGGTTCATTATTGGGCACGGCATTTCCGTACACTGACAATAATCATCTGATCAAGTGTGCCTACTCGTATTTCTGTGATCAACAGTATTATTGTTTTCTACTTATTTCTCTTTTTTTAACTGTGATTAAATAAAAGTATTCCATATCTCTTATGGCTGGAACAACCTTAAATAAATATGCGAACAGACCATCTGCAACGGACTTTATTGAAATTTGTTGACTAAAGCGTATCAGGCAACCATTTCGGAGGAGAATAGGCAGTTTCAACAACATTTCACAAATTGTGAAATTGTTGAAACATTATTAGTGAAGTATTCGGGAAGTAGTCAGATTTAGAGACCATTTATACTGAAAGCAAGATTTAATATTGTTATAACGAGAGCTCCCGTTGGCTGCTATAAACTACGTTACCTTCATTGCACCTTGTCATTCCCCAGTCTTGGTTACTTGCTGGGTAAGTGCACTGCAGCTTTACAGTGTTACGTTCATATAATATAGGTACAATGTCTTAAAATAAAGGGATTTAAAAGTAATATGAAATCGTATATTTATGCAGAAAATGATTATAAAGTTACGAACGAGATATGAAACTATTGCACGGTATGTATTATAATCACACTATTAAAAACAAAATAAATATTTAAATGTATATTATAAAATATAAATAAATTATAATCAAATCCTTGCTACCACATAATTGGAAAACATTAATTGAGGACTTCCCAATATTAAAATTAAACAACTTCGTTTGATTTCACTACAAAAATAAATATATTTCTTACCTTAAAACTTTAGCACTTTTTTTTATTTATTTTTTTATATTTTTTATTTTACATTTCAACGGACATCTCCATTTTTACAGTTTTGAACATAATATTAAACAATGAAAGTAAATAACCACAGTGACAAATAGAGCAATAACGATTAATAAACTATTTAAGTGACGAAAACGGATATAAACTATGAATGACAATAACGTAATTAATTATTAGTGTACCGTGATTTGAACTATGGAAAGCAACGAACAATAACAGCAATAAATTAGCACGAAACAATGAGAATAAACAAGATTAGACAAGAAATAACAAGAGAATATATAAATAACAGCAATGAGAGACGTACAGATAAAGTGTAAGAACGAATGTCTTCCCTCATTGTGCAACTCCTAGGCAGATAACTCATGCAGATCGGCGATCTTCCTCTTGAGCACTGGTATACTGTCCACAAAAAAGTCAACGATGTCGGCGACGCTATTACCAGAACTCTGAAGTCGGTACATCGTATCGTTTTGCTGCGTAGTTGGTGCGATGTTTTGGAATATGACATAGTTATGTAATTGTAATTTTCAATAATGATTTATAACACTTTTTAAGTCATTCATTGTGGCAAAAAAGAGTAGGAATAGTGAGTAGAATAGAATAATCTAGAAAAGACAAGTTAGACATCAAAGAAGTTGTGGTAAAGGGGAGTAGGAGAAATATTATATTATAACAGAGTAACACAGTTATAACCATTGTGAACCAATACTTATTGTTATAAGACTGCTAACCTGATCGTAAATGTTCTTTTGGATTAATGCATCACATGTTATGTTATATTATAAATGCTTGATATCGATTTTGGTATTGTCTGTATGATTATTATCTCTACTTCTTTGTTTGAAGTTTGTTTATGAAGACGATGGGAGAATCGTGAAGGAATATTCCTGTATATTCCCTGACATTTGTCATCGTTCGATGATACAAAAAATCAGTAACACTATGTTTCTAGATCTTCAATCTAAACTATTCTTCAAGGAAATAACTAAATTAACAAATAATTAAAATCTTGGTTAAAATAAACAAATTGTAGCGGAGCGTTAATAAGCGTTATTATGTGTTAAGTTAGTTTAGAACCATTTTTTAAGAATAATTTTACAGAAACGTAAGCGTGAAAGTTCGTTTCCCCTATACTGTCAGCTAAGAATATTACCTTTGCAACATCTGTTTGTGTTTAAGGTGCTAAGGGCTCTTCTATTTAAGAAGTGGTAATACAGGCACAATAAATTTAATATATAGAACTAGAAACTTAGTACAACACTTTTTTAGAACGCCTAAAGTGAAGAAATCGTTGTTTAGAAATTCTTTTAAATATGTTGGGCCGAAATACTTTAATCAACTGCCTTCTGAAGTTAAAGACTGTAGCACAGTAAAATTTTTTAGTATTAAGTTGAAAAAATGGTTATTTGAAAATAGTGATATCAGTGATTTCTTAAATAATACAATTGTATAATTATTTATTGTTTGTCAGCTTATTTATTGGTTTCTGTTGTTATATTTATTTTGTTAAACTGTATATAGTGTGTGTATTTATTTATTACCTCATTGTTATATTATTTATTTGTATATGTGTGTTATATTTATTGTCATATTTGCTGCTGTTAAATGTTTAATGTTCGTTTCCTTAATAAGTAACAAGAGAAAGATTTAATGGCTAATCAATCGAAAGTACATTAGTCAAATAAGGCAATTTGTACTGATAAGATTAAGTAAAGTGATTAGCAGACGGCACGGAGTGAGCAGTCTATAAAGTTAGAGTTTGGACGATAGCAAATAAACATTTTTTATATTATTGCGCTGCCACACTACTGGATGAAGTGGCAGTGTATATTCCTAGAACGTAGATTGTTGTAAAACCGTATTTTTGTGGAGGAATAAACTCATTATTTCATTATTTCAGTTATTTACCAGAAAAAGAGATTAGATTGTCGATCTTGTAACTTAGTGTTACTGATTTTTTTGTATCACTGAACAATGGCAAATGTCAGAAAAAATTCTATCTCTAATTATAACATTTGTACCTCAATACGTTACATATGAAACGTTGTAAAGTTGCACATTTACACATAGCGTAGAGCAATTTATTTACTATTTATTTATCCCACCAGACTAACGTAACATGGTGAACGGAAAGTACACATCATTTTCACTGTAAACAGTTTGCCTCTGGGTTCAAGCTGTATCTGTTGTACATATTACAATGGAGCTCTTCAGGGTAAGTCAACCTTCTGAATGGAAAGAAAAATAGAGAACTGAAAGTCTGAATTGCATTTCAACATTTGTATCTGTTTTAAATGATCGTGCTTCAATATAACTGGAATGAAAGCATTACATATGGCATGTCAAAAGAAAAGAAACGAAAGATATTTATCTTATAATTGAATGAAACTTTCTGAGAGAATCGCTCTAACGTTATTCTGTAATTGGATAAATATCACACATTTTGCTTTTATAGGTAATAAACATGAGCATAAAAACAAATCAATTATCATGATAGGTCTTTAAATGTATAAAATACTTCGTGTTTCTCTTTCTATAATAATATGTGATTTAGTTTTTATGAAATTTGACAGTTAAAGTATTTAGATAATGTATGATATCAATCAAGTAAACAGATTTAGTAAATAGTATTGAGTTAAGTACTAATATATCAGCTAGTATAGCTGACCCGGCAAACGTTGTATATAAATAAATATAAATTCTTATTAGTATGTGCTAATGTGGTGTATGAGTGGAAGAAGCATGGAGCACTGTTAACGATGACGGAATATAAAAATGACAAAACCTTATACATCCATATTTTCTCATTTAATATACTTTATTCTGTGTAGATAATTATCATATATGATACATATGATAATAATATTATTAATTACAACATCAATCTACAATATTTTTTGCTAGCGAACCTTTAGTTAACACAAAAAAACTCAATGGTTTTCCCACTTGAGAGCATGACTCATATAATTCTATAGACATATACAATTCTAATTACATATAGAAAAGCAACATTTCTACACGGATGCTTTTCTACAACCTAAGGTACAAACCTGTATGAAGACTTCTGGTTCGTTTGAATTATATTTCCGACGCTAATGTTGAGCATCTCTTCTTCCCAAGATCATGAACAAAATTTTAAAACTGGTTTATTTATGGCCATTGTAATTTATTCTGATATTAGTGTTCTTTTCCATTGCTGATTTTGCCTCTTTTCTAATAAAACAAAATATATATATACATACACAGCTCTGATAGCCCCACTTTTGTAAAATGACAAATAATTTACGTTTAATAACAGTGTTTACATATAAAGTAAATGTCAGACCTAATTGTCTCATATCTGCACTTCTAGCAGTTACCCGCTCCTTAGCACGCAGTTTAATAGGCGTTGCACGTGTATGACCACTACAGGTTTGAGTGAACTTTATTTCCGACGCCGATGTTGAGTTTGCATTGTTGCCACGATGAGGAAAATGCGTTAAAAGTGTATATTTAGTGCTATTCTAATTTTCTTTGTTAGATAGTAACATTATCTTTTAGATCTAATACTTTATTTAATAATCTAATATTTGATAAAAATGCACAGCTAAAAGCACGTTAACAATGACAATACGCTTTTGTTTCTTTGTTACAACGGAAAAACATCGATAATATTTTAGAACATTTAGAGCTGGAATTAGTACATTAGTTCAAAAGGGAGTCTTCGGTGTCAAATTCTGACCATCTTAAGATTTGGGATATTTTGAAAAATAGATAAGTACTTATCTATTCGCTGAAATCTAAAACGAACGTTAACAATATTTTCACTCACTATAAATGTAAACAAATTTAAAATAAACCATGTTTACACAGAAAAGTTTATAGTATTAGAAATGCTCTTTTAATTAATATTTCAGAACTTTAGAGGGATTATGTTGCTACTTTAAAGACCAGTGGGGATTTTAGAAATCATCCCAGGGACCTTAAGAATCTCCATGTCAAATTTAAGTGCAGTCGTTTTAATAGTTTATGGTTGAATAAAAAATCAAGTTAATTTTACAGACACACAGTAGTTTAAGTAACGTTTATAAATAATAAAATTACTTAATGATGGTAATTACTGTTTAAATTTAAAAATTGAATAATACAAGATTTAAATTCTTTGTAGGCTGAGGTGTCCTGCGAAAAACAAGAAAATTAAAAAAGACGCAAGGTACAAGTACATGTAGTTTATTATAAAATGGTCTAAAATTAAAACTTTAAGTTCAACCATAGATACTTTATTTTAAACACAAAATATATAAATCTTAACTAAGCGCCTTCAAATCGTGTTTGGCTACATAACAAACGTAACTGTCTTGTATTTGCAGTTTCAAATATGCAGGCATGTTGAAAACTGTGATCTTCTAAATTTAATTGGTGTACCACACTGAACACTCCGGGGTTATGGAAAATAGATAGTAGCTAATTCTCAGACTTACTGAATATGCATTTAAAATTTGGTAAATATCGGTAAAGCCGTTTCGGAGGTAACTAACATTGTGACACGAGAATTTAATAAAATTATATTAAATATAATATTATATATATATATATATATATATATATATATATATTATATATATATATATATATACATATACAAATACATATATTATTATATATTATTAAATAATATATAAAATAATTTGTTTTAAATACAATTTGCACAGATGCGTAAGTGTACATGTTTAATTCAAGGCACGACCACAACAAACCAAAAACAACTATTAACATAAAAATATGAAATATAAAGTTAGCAATTATATAAAGTTAATTAATATAAATCATATGGCTTTCCTGACCTGCTTGGGTAACATGACACTAACGACATTTACAATCACAAAGTAGTAAATTTTTACCTTTTGTATTAGCATAATTTTATTCATGTAAAGAATAAAACAGATTGATTAAGTCAACGTGAATAAGATATCTTGTATATTCAAACCAAGAACAAACACAATAATCAATATTTTGAAGTTCGTGAACTTTAAATAAAGAACAAGTTATAATGCATTCAAGGACACATCTCATTCTTATAATACTGCACAGTCGGTGTTACTCACTTCTACGTGATATAATGGTAGAAATTTAGAATGATTGAACCATTAATATTCATTCACTCAATTGAAAATAAATTAAATTTATCAATATTTAATAATTAGTTATATAGTTATTCGGCTTAATATCACTAGAGTAAATATATATGGCGTGGTTTATCTGCAGCATTACCTTGTATTATATTCCCCAGTTATAAACTTTTTGATGATGGAGTATTTTTGATGAACAAAATGTTGATTGGAACATGCGAACATATATATAAGGGAATCTTAGCTCAGAAATGAAACCGCCCGTTCTAGGCTCTGCCTCTACAAACATTGTAGTGCGGGGACGATTCAGCTTAGTGGGGAGCGCTGAGGTGGCTGCTACCTCATCTAAACTGCACAACATTTTCAGTTATGCCACTGTGACTACCAGCCTGTTTTAGAATCCAGAAAAGCTAGTTCGCATGTATGGTCATTAGTTGTCACGTCAATGTGATGTACAAAACTACAATCATGTTCGTAGTTACAGATATTGATATTGTTACAGAGATTGTTAATACAGATATTTTAAATGAATATAATTTTTATATTGCATTTCCATTTTGAACTCTTTGTCGTAAATTGGTTTTCCTTCAAATTAAATAAATATGTTGTGATTAAAACTATTTAGAAGATTGTAGGATTATTCCATATTTTAAGTATATCTTTTAATAATAACACTATTAACGCACACCTTACACTAATATTGATATCGTCCTAGTAACATATGGTTTGCCAGTGCATAAATAGATTTATGAAAGCTTAAATGGATTCATAGTTTAACATATCATGGAGGAACTGATACTCTTGTAGGCTATTGCATATTAGATACTTACAAAATGAAATTGTTCGCAAAAACGGTTTAGATATGTTAGTTAGAAATATCACTCAATCTTTCGATCTTTACTTGATCACTTAACTTGATTTTATCAAAGATAACACTTTGATTTATTTCGCAAAGGAATCCTAACGAGCTTGAATAAGTAGTGATGCTTTGTTCAATAAGTGAATCAGTTGAAAAAATTGTGCGTACATTCTGGCAATATCTGGCAAAAAACTTCTAATTCATATTGTACTAGTAAAGTAAAATACAAATATAAAAATGTATTGGATTCAAAACCATTTCATATTGTTAATGGCATTATGTAAAACACAACTCACATACCATATCATAAGTCATAAACTACTACAGATCAGACATTAAAAAATTGTACAAAACAATATTTTGAAATAGTGGACATAAAGATATAAGCGTGTTAAAAGTTAATTGCTGCCTAAAAGTAAGTGGAATTATACAGTTTATCCTTTTTTCGGTTTAGAAAGCAAGGATTGACGTTTACAAGGCCTTTACATATTCATTCTCATTCTCATTTACATTTGCTAAATGTGGTATTAGCAATGTGGTCGATAATAATCTATAAGGTATCAATATTTTCTTTGAGTGAGTGACAACTCTCAAAAGTTGTGATGAACTCATTTCTGAAATTAAGCTTGTGGTAAATAAAGTAACATTTAGAAAATAAATCACAGTAAACAGTGAGTAATGGTCTAGAATACAGCACTCATTGACACTGTAGATATTCAGCCAAGATTATAAATACACCAGGATAAGTTTGCTCATAATAACGCAAGACCACGTAACATGCTCAGAAACGTAAGTCATATTTTGCTACTGCATTTCTGAAACAGGTTGATTCTTGGAAGTAAAAACATTAAACACATTCTCGTGAGGAAAAGACGTGTGCTGTCGTCACACATCGGTAAAACAAGTTTTATTCTGGCATTCCTCTGCTGATGCCGTGCTGAGTCAGCAAGCAATATTCACTGGATCAGCGTGTGCTGACGCGCATTTGATCTCGGCAATATACAACTTGTGATTGAATTGATATTGACGTCACTGAGTCTGTTATTATTACGCTCCTGCACTTCAATCTCAACTGTGTGGTTTATAACGTGTAATGAGTTTTAAATAATATAAACACTGATGTGTATCTATAACACAATAATATACTTTTGAACAGTACTGCTGTAAATTCAACTCACTCCAATTGTCTTAAATGTTGGAGTACAATGTATCAATAACATGTTAACTAATATATTCTCTGAAAGGTATTTACTTAAATTGTCACTCAGCTTTCTCTTTCTCTAATGAAAACGGCTAAACTAAGTAAACTGCTGTTTAAGTAATTTTCCTGTGGTCTTAAGTAATAATTCTATAAGTGAGGTCTTCCCTGATCATTCCTCCCCCTAGTTATATATTACTTAATTCCTTTTTACATTAAAGAATAGTCTTTAAAAATCGAGATTGCATTATATGCATTGCATTGTATATATGAACTAAGGCTTTAAAATGCAGCATTTCCTTAAAAAAGGATACCTTATAGTAAGGAGTGCTTTTAATGAAAGGGACCTCTCAGGAAAGCTATTAGACAAAGCCTTTATTTTAGCCAAAGTTTATTTTAAAATGTTTTGACATTTTTACAAACATAGAATTGAAATCTTGTCAGTAACATTGAACTAATCATTCTTAGACCGAAACGCAAACCGTTCAATAAATGAATAAGGAACAGTCACCTGACATCTTTAGATTCATGACGCTGTTTAATGTTATATGCCTATATACACAGAAACAAGTGGTTAGAAATCTTAAAGACACTTATAAGAGATAGCAGAGCAGTAGTTTAGATAACATAACATACCGAAAAATGTGTTTACAGAATAACTAATATTACATTAAAATACGAGTAAATTAAATAAATAACGAGTAAAATAACGTGTTTAATTAAATAAATGTTATTGTAAGTAGGCTAAAAACTTTACTTACGTATAACCATGGGATTGTTTCAGGTGCTAGTGCGAATCTTCTGTTTAACTGAACTTGGAGAAGGTAAGCTCGTCAGCAACAGTTTACATTAACTCAGTCTACTCTAGTCACACACAGTTTAATGTAGGGCATTCAAATCAAAATGTAATGAAGTCTTGGTTTTAGTACCAGGAGAGACATTATTACTAGAGACTACCCATATTGTTTGTGATCGTGCAGTTGTCTAGAGTGTCTCATTTTAACTGAGTGATTTATATATGTAACTACTATTTAAATTTTCCATTTTATTTAACTTAAGCGCTAAAAGCAATTGAATGAGTAAAACACGAGTCTTTTTAAATTAAATATATTTGGAAACTTAAAACAAAAGAATAAGGCCGAATAGTTGAGGTTGTACGTAGTTTTATAAGGTAAATCTGAGGTTGTTTAAGGACTGTTCGTTCATCAGTTAGTGATGTTGTAATGTCTGGCAAAAGGTTACACATTGGAAATCTTACACATTGGAAAAAAATGATAGCAAATTTTTTAGTGAATATATTATCCGTCCTCTAAACTCTACGTTACATAAAACCTTACAGCTCTATATGAAAAGAATGTTAATTCCATTCCCTTTAAAGTTTGTCATCAGTAAAAATACACAGAATGTTAAGTTTAAATCCCTGAGCTAAATTTTATATAAGTTATAATTTTTTTATTGTTGATGACAATTTTTGACTATAACAATCAAATCTTTCTCTACTTGCATTCTACGAAAAGAATTGTATTTCATTATATATATGAAATAATATATATATATATATATATATATATATATATATATATATATATATATATATATATATATATATTTACGACATTCAATGTTGGTGTACTCATTGGGAAATAATTACAGCTCCGTATTCACTGAATACTCTGGGTAGTACAAGTAACTGAAGTGTGTGATAACGTCATCTTTTGGGTCACGTGATCCGGCTATTTTGGTGCGACGAGATGGAAATAGATCCGGATAGTGCAATTTTCTCCCATGACCAGCACATGGACCTCGGGTCTTGATTATCTCACCGTTCCCGTCTGTCAAGACTATGGCCTGTTTTACTACACTATCTGAGAATTATGGAGTGTTTTACCTTATTAAATTATCATACCTCTCAAAAATCAATCAAATTTAAGAAAAAATCTAAATATTTTATTGAGAAAAAATACAAGTTTATTGATTAATTTATGTTCAAACCCTTATGAAAATGAGAGAAATGTAGGACCTTTTGAAGAGTGGACTATAAGTATGACTTTGATACTGAATTGCGAGCTCTGAGACTATACTGAATAGACTAATGTAGGTAATTTAATAGACAAATACTAACTGCATGAATGAGTTAAGTTGATGGCGTGAAACGGGTGCGCTAATGCACTGGTGACGTCGGCCAGTGTACATATTAACAAGGTAGATCCATCACGCACAAGTGACTTAATACAGAGTCCAGCTCCTAAACTAGCAGTCCAGTTCTGAGATGTCTGCGATAATACTGTAATAGACTAAAGTATACAACTAGCTGTATTAATGAGTTAAACTGTTCGGTACATATTAACAAGGTAGATCCATCACACACAAGTGACTTAATACAGAGTCCAGCTCCTAAACTAGCAGTCCAGTTCTGAGATATCTGCGATGATACTGTAATAGACTGTATACTAGCTGTATTAATGATACTGATATATATATATATATATATATATATATATATATATATATATATATATATATATATATATATATACTATTGCCACTTATACAAATTTCATAAAATATAAACAAAAGTCATTTGACAGGTATTTGGTCTTCCGATCATATGTTAGTTTGGTTATTTCAGCGCATATGTGACAGATACGACGAAATACAATATAATGGAATCATAAAAAGTAAGGGCTCTGTGGTGTAATGGTAGCACATTCATCCGGCAAGTGAGAGATCTGGGTTCGAGTCCCGGCGGAGCAAGTACTTTTTGTGATTCAATGTTGAA
This sequence comes from Homalodisca vitripennis, assembly GCF_021130785.1. Lineage (NCBI taxonomy): Eukaryota > Metazoa > Arthropoda > Insecta > Hemiptera > Cicadellidae > Homalodisca > Homalodisca vitripennis. The sequence continues at coordinate 86,144,033 of NC_060207.1, read as the reverse complement.
TTCAATTGAAATTATATACATATACATATATATATATATATACATAATATACATTATAATACATATATATAATAGAAAGGTAAATCCATAACCACAAGTGACAATGCAGCGTTCGATTTTTAACTGGCAACCTGGTTCAGAAAAGTCTGCGATAATACTGTAATAGACAAATGTATATAAATGTAAGTAGATATGAATATGCCGATCCTGGGGCACTTTTGGGGCCACTAGTAAATTAATGCAAAATTCTGTCTAATGAACCAAACAGAAAATTCAATTTTGATCTCTGTGTGTTTTTTTAAAATTTTCATGAAAAATATGTTCAGAATGAATTGCTTACAATTAATGAAAAATGTGTTAAAAACAATAGTATTCTTTATTTTATGAAACATTTCTCTAAAAAAGTTTTGCTAGGAGAAACTACACTTTTTTCTGATGATATATTGCTCCTTTTTCATAAATAATGATGGTTTTCATCGTGCGAATATATTTTGTTCTTTTTATTTTGGCCAAAATGTAGAATTGTTAATGTAGAAATGTTACGAGGAAAATCGTATGACGGTATTTGGTGAAACCTGTCGCCTCGTTATATTTAAAAATGTTTTTGTGTGTGGTGAACAAAATGCATAATTTACACTTATTTGCCACTAGAAAAAAGACAATACAAGATAAAGAATGTCTACCTTATATTTTGTAGAATAAATATTTTTCATTGGTTTTACAAGGATTTTCGTCGGTTCTGAGCAGATCTTTCATAGATCTTTCGTCAATTTTTCAAGAGTTTTTCATGAAAAATTTTAAGAAACAAACAGCTTTAGACTTTGATCTACTACTAGCCCAAACGTACGCCAGGATTGGCATATTCATATTTACTTATGTACGTATATACAACAACTAGCTGTATTATTGACTTACACTGATGGTGTAAGATAGTAGCGCAGCTAATGCATAGCGACGTCGGCTATTATATACTACACATGGTAGATCCATCACCACAATTGACAATACAGCACCGAGCTCTTAAACTAGCAGCCCAGTTCTGCGATGATAATGTGATAGACTAATGTATATATATAGATGTATGTATACTACAACAACTAGCTGTATTATTGACTTACACTGATGGTGTGTGAGATAGTAGCGCAGCTAATGCATAGCGACGTCGGCTATTATATACTAAACATGGTAGATCCATCACCACAATTGACAATACAGCACCGAGCTCTTAAACTAGCAGCCCAGTTCTGCGATGATAATGTGATAGACTAATGTATATATATAGATGTATGTATACTACAACTAGCTGTATTATTGACTTACTCTAATGGTGTGAGATAGTAGCGCAGCTAATGCATAGCGACGTCGGCTATTATACACTAAACGTGGTAGATCCATCACCACAATTGACAATACAGCACCGAGCTCTTAAACTAGCAGCCCAGTTCTGCGATGATAATGTGATAGACTAATGTATATATAGATGTATGTATACTACAACTAGCTGTATTAATGAGTATAGTACTGAGTAATGAGTATTAAAATTGATAATGTCAGATAGTAGCTCAGCTAACACACAGCGAAGTCGGCCAGTGTATACATTATAAACAAGGTATTCATCACAACTAGTGGAAATACAGCGTCGAGCTCTCAAACTAATAGCCCAGGACTGGGATGTCTGCGATGATACTGTTATAGACTAATATATACAACGACTACCTGTATTAATGAGTTAAGTTAATTATGAGATGATAGCTCAGCTAATGCACAGCTAATGTCAGCCAATATACATATTAAACAAGGTAGATCCATCATCACACGTGACAATACAACGTCCAATCCTGAACCTGGGTGAGTTTTCAAATATCCAGCCATCTGTACTCAACTACACAACTAGGCATGAATGTTAACTAAACAATAAGAGAATATCCTGTACGGGTGTCGTCATGTACTTGATGTGTCATCGATCGCTTAGTTGCAACTATTCGCATGTCGTATTTCATGGGATAGCAGAATGTATCTTATGACGAATTAATCGATTAGCATCTTCCATCCTCAATCAAAACTACCATCAGTTATAATTATTGATAATTCAAAATTTGTCACAATTGATGAGTTGCTAACATCAAAGTGATGTTTGATGCACATACCCATTACGATCATCCATCAGTTACCATACTGTATAAAAAGATTTTATCAGTAGTTGTCAATCCTGAGTGTTCATTTCACTTCGCAAAGTATTTAGTGACACTAATGTTGAAATTATATTTCAGTTTTCGTTCTTAGTTCCGAATATTGACTTAGTCACTGTTAAATTAGAAGAGAAAGTCATCATTACCAGAATGTAGAAATTTACTATAACATAGCACTGCAGTCAGAAATGTTATAGTAAATTTACAACAAAAGACAAACGAAAGATCTAATCAAATGACTACAAATTGATCCATGATTCGACTTTTCGTGTAACATATTTTGAGGGAGTGTGCTCGATGGAGAAATCTTTTTTGAAGCAACTTGTTAACTTTACTTTTCTTAACCCATTACTCAGTGCTCAATATTGAAGAAGATTACAATTATATGCAGTATGGTTTATGTCGAAGCTGAATTACATTTTTTATCACAGCGTATCAGAGCCGGCAATCATCCCCTCCGTCTGTATGAGCAGTAACAGTCAATTCAAGTGTAAGAGGCAATAAAGATGCTATTACACATTTTCTCTGCCATACTATGACAGTGGGGCCGCATCTTTAAGACAAATCTAAAATGCTTACCAGCAACACGTATAGTATATTTGAGTTAGTAGGTGGACTAATTAAATTGAACTATTTACTTATTAACTATTCCTGATAGTATGTTAAAATTACAGGGATTACTTTCTTTAAGGTGGTAAACGTAATCAGCATATAATCATACGAAATGCAATAGAACTATATCCCTGGTGGTAAATTTTACAATGTTTGTACTAAAACTGAGGTGAGCAAGGGGGTAACAGGCAATGATGGGCATACGCTGAGATCCACTTCAACTACTTTTTTTAAAATCATCCGATTCCTATACGAACTACGAGGGATATGTCGGTGACTCTGGACAGCTCCTGAAGCTTTGGCTGCAAAGTTTCACACACATATTCTGTCAAAGTTGTATCTATCTCCAAACCATGGTTAGGAAACAATTAGTTAGATGGAGTTAGCTGATATATTAGGAGTTTACGACGTTGGATTCAGCCCGGTCGGAGGTGTGAATCTAGGACTATTTTGGCCAGTCGGCAGTAGCCCACTAAAAATTAGTATAGTAGTTCATATTACACAGTCAATTTGATACATCATTGGATATTGTTTCTAAGAAAATTAGCAACTGCTTTCCAAATCTCTACAAAACACCCAGAAGATGACGAATCATTAATCACATCACAAAAGATCTTATGTTGAAATTCTTACTGATTTGCACTGTAAACGTGAACTAATAAGTTTTAGTTAGGATCCCAAATAAGAAACCACTTTAGAATCATTTAATGTAGTCATTAACCTAAAGGTACTATATTGAAGCTCTCAGGTTGAAGAATATGAACTTTAGTTGACTTGCAAAAGGTATTTATTTATTTATTTACAACACTGATAAAATGTAAACATTGTTGCACTATGTGCTATAAATCTCTTGTTATCATGTTATATATAACAATTTTAAAGCATGCAATGTCATTCCTATATTTTGAAACAAAAAAGGAAAACGTTTGCTCAATTTATTGATTTTGTCTCATTTTGACGAATCACATGCTGTAATTTGAATTAGTATACATTAGTTTAAAACCCCTCGAAAACCAAAATTGCTTATTTTGTTCTTTTTTGGACTTCTCGGAGCGGAACAACGATTTGTCACTATTTTTTCTTTATTTCCAGTTATTTATAAAAAATCATAACTAATGCATTAAATTACATGCTAAAGCTAAGTATGACCATATTGGATGGATTTTATAATTTGTATGACAAGGTTGACGAGCTATTCGACAAATGAAACAACAGAAAAACCTGGACAGCGAGGACCTGGAAGAAGCAGCGGTCCCTCGGTTCGGACACAGACAAATTGAGGCGCTCGATCTTGATCAAAGACATTTGTCTCTTCGTCAGCGCACAAAAACTGTACCTGGTCTCTCCTGACCTGCCCATTTCTGCTTTTCCAGCTTAGCTTCAAATTTAATAATTTATAATGTTTACAACATAATTGACTAAGTGTATTATAAATTGTAAATGAGTATACATTATGAAGATGTGTTAAAACATATTGTTTTCTAATTTCGATCAGATATTTGACTTTATAAAAGGTAGATAGACCTTATTGTTCCTTGACATTTATACATATAAGTGACTACGGGAGGCGTTGCTTGTCTCTGTTACAGACCGCGCCAGCTAGCATGAAGCATGGTGACGAGAGGATGACCCGATCCCCTACCCTTGCGCTCGTGCTCGATCGGTAGAAAATATGGGTTGTTTACACCTTCATTATGTACACATGTGCTCTTGACATGAAAAGTGTTGGTTTTAAATACTTGTTGAACTTGTGCAAAAGGTTTTAGGATATAAGATTGACGATGCCATTTGTTTTCTATCTGTTATTATTCATAAATTAAATGTATTGTTTAAGGAATAGACTGCCTGCTATTTAATTCATCCTGTCTTGATTATTTGTCTTTTTCAGATATTTTTTATTAAACAGCAAATGCTTCTAAGGCAGTAAGAACATAAAATTGTACTGAATTACCTTCGGTATGAAATTATGTAGTTATCAATCAGTTTGTTCTGCTAGATCCTAAACATAGTATGCCTATCGGTTAGCTTTTTTTAATTTTAGATAATATTTACAGTTAGTGGTTGTATTATCGCAGACATCTTAGAACTGGGCTGCTAATTTAGGAGCTGCACGCTGAATTGTCACTTGAGCTCCCGTTTCACGCCATCAACTTAACTCATTAATACAGCTAGGTGTCGTATATACATACATGCATATACTGTATAAATTAGTCTATTAAAGTATCATTGCAGAACTGGGCTGCTGGTAAAGGATCTAGACGCTGATTGTCACTTGTGGTCATGATCACTAATGATGACTGGAGAATGATGCTAAATGGTCGATAATGATTACTATGGAACATGGTAATCGTTGAATTCCTCATAACATAAATACGGTAACTCATGAATTCGAACATATTGTAAATGATGGCACATGAATGGATGAACTGATAGAACATGCTAACTGGAAGATGATGCCAATTGATGGGTTATGATTAACGATGGATTCTGCAAATGAATGGATGAACTGATGGAACATGCTAACCGGAAGATGATTCCAATTGATGGGTTATGATTAACAATGGATTCTGCACATGAATGGATGAACTGATGGAACATGCTAACTGGAAGATGATGCCAATTGATGGGTTATGATTAACGATGGATTCTGCACATGAATGGATGAACTGATGGAACATGCTAACCGGAAGATGATTCCAATTGATGGGTTATGATTAACGATGGATTCTGCACATGAATGGATGAACTGAAGGAACATGCTAACTGGAAGATGATGCCAATTGATGGGTTATGATTAACGATGGATTCTGCAAATGAATGGATGAACTGATGGAACATGCTAACTGGAAGATGATGCCAATTGATGGGTTATGATTAACGATGGATTCTGCAAATGAATGGATGAACTGATGGAACATGCTAACTGGAAGATGATGCCAATTGATGGGTTATGATTAACGATGGATTCTGCAAATGAATGGATGAACTGATGGAACATGCTAACTGGAAGATGATGCCAATTGATGGGTTATGATTAACGATGGATTCTGCAAATGAATGGATGAACTGATGGAACTTGCTAACTGGAAGATGATGCCAATTGATGGGTTATGATTAACGATGGATTCTGCACATGAATGGATGAACTGAAGGAACATGCTAACTGGAAGATGATGCCAATTGATGGGTTATGATTAACGATGGATTCTGCACATGAATGGATGAACTGATGGAACATGCTAACTGGAAGACGATGCCAATTGATGGGTTATGATTAACGATGGATTCTGCACATGAATGGATGAACTGATGGAACATGCTAACTGGAAGACGATGCCAATTGATGGGCTATGATTAACGATGGATTCTGCACATGAATGGATGAACTGAAACATGCGATGTGATGTGAACTGCCAAATGATTAACGATGGATTCTGCACATGAATGGATGAACTGATGGAACATGCTAACTGTAGATGACTGATGATTAACTGATAATTGATGATTAACGATGGATTCTGCACATGAATGGATGAACTGATGGAACATGCTAACTGGAAGATGATGCCAATTGCGATGGATTCTGCACATGAATGGATGAACTGATGGAACATGCTAACTGGACGATGATGCCAATTGATGGGTTATGATTAACGATGGATTCTGCACATGAATGATGAACTGATGGAACATGCTAACTGGAAGATGATGCCAATTGATGGTTTATGATTAACGATGGATTCTGCACATGAATGGATGAACTGATGGGACATGCTAACTGGAAGATGATGCCAATTGATGGGTTATGATTAACGATGGATTCTGCACATGAATGGATGAACTGATGGAACATGCTAACTGGAAGATGATGCCAATTGATGGGTTATGATTAACGATGGATTTCTGCACATGAATGGATGATGAACTGATGGAACATGCTAACTGGAAGATGATGCCAATTGATGGGTTATGATTAACGATGGATTCTGCACATGAATGGATGAACTGATGGAACATGCTAACTGGAAGATGATGCCAATTGATGGGTTATGATTAACGATGGATTCTGCACATGAATGGATGAACTGATGGAACATGCTAACTGGAAGATGATGCCAATTGATGGGTTATGATTAACGATGGATTCTGCACATGAATGGATGAACTGATGGAACATGCTAACTGGAAGATGATGCCAATTGATGGGTTATGATTAACGATGGATTCTGCACATGAATGGATGAACTGATGGAACATGCTAACTGGAAGATGATGCCAATTGATGGGTTATGATTAACGATGGATTCTGCACATGAATGGATGAACTGATGGAACATGCTAACTGGAAGACGATGCCAATTGATGGGTTATGATTAACGATGGATTCTGCACATGAATGGATGAACTGATGGAACATGCTAACTGGAAGACGATGCCAATTGATGGGTTATGATTAACGATGGATTCTGGACATGAATGGATGAACTGATGGAACATGCTAACTGGAAGATGATGCCAATTGATGGGTTATGATTAACGATGGATTCTGCACATGAATGGATGAACTGATGGAAAATGCTAACTGGACGACGATGCCAATTGATGGGTTATGATTAACGATGGATTCTGCAAATGAATGGATGAAAGATGGATTCTGGACATGAATGGATGAACTGATGGAACATGCTAACTGGAAGATGATGCCAATTGATGGGTTATGATTAACGATGGATTCTGCACATGAATGAATGAACTGATGGAACATGCTAACTGGAAGATGATGCCAATTGATGGGTTATGATTAACGATGGATTCTGCACATGAATGGATGAACTGATGGAACATGCTAACTGGAAGACGATGCCAATTGATGGGTTATGATTAACGATGGATTCTGTACATGAATGGATGAACTGATGAAACGTGCTAACTGGAAGATGATGCCAATTGATGGGTTATGATTAACGATGGATTCTGCACATGAATGGATGAACTGATGGAACATGCTAACTGGAAGATGATGCCAATTGATGGGTTATGATTAACGATGGATTCTGCACATGAATGGATGAACTGATGGAAAATGCTAACTGGACGACGATGCCAATTGATGGGTTATGATTAACGATGGATTCTATGTTTAAAGTATTTTATTGATGGTTTCAAAGAATAATTTTATATTGGACGTTTGCCATTGTTATATGCTAAGAAAAATTAAGGTAAATGTCCGAAGTCTTATTAACAATGGAAGATACTATTCGTTGAGTGTAACAAGTTTATTGTTCCAACTAGTAAAATATATGATACCATAATATAATGCATACAAACTGATACCAGGTTTCAACCGGTGAATAATAATACAATTTGTACAGCTTGAAGAGTTTTGGAAATAACTTGTATAATAGACAACATAATTGAACTTTAAAATTGCTCTTCGTATTTAATTTCTTACACCTGAATGGGCTTGAAGATTTTAATGCTACTTTCATTTCAATTGGTTTAATATATTTTATCTATATCGTTATTTATTATATATTTACAAACATAAATAATTTGTAGTTTGATTTATCAATGCAAGTATAACTTATGTTAATACTTAAAATACGTAACCGGAATATTTTAGAATAATATAGAAGATTATAGTGCGAGTGCGTTTAGTTACTAAACATAAAACAAGAAACGGAATTTATTTTAAATTTACTACTTAAGGTTGAAACTTTGTATGGTTAGAAATACACATTAATGTTTCTATGCTATACAGGATTTTTAAAGCAATATTTTTTACTAAATCAATAGAAAGTAATATAACTAATTTATGTGTTGTAGTTAATAATAAATAATTAAACAATTTTGTTAACAATAACGAATTAAAATTTTTCATGCAACATAAAACATATACTCATAATGACGTTTATAGTTGGAGATCCATTACAGTTCAGGTTTAATTATTTGTGGTAAAAGCAACAAGAGGACTAAAAGCGACACATTTGCATGACGTCACGCCAGGGTCTGGCGGAGCGCCAGCCGTGACGTCACAACGCAATGTATTGAACCGTAACTAGTCCTACCTACACGGTCGGCTTCAGGTAATTATTCATTAGTTTTGGACTCCTTGCTGTTTTACTTAATACGGAACAAAAAACAATCAATTATTATAGCAGCAATATGTCCCAATCTGTCATAAATTGTTGGCTCCGACAAATTAGTAATTAAGTTAATTTATTGGAACGAATTATTAAATTTGATCAATTAACCTTTCGAATTCCATTTTTAGCCTGCAAATTAGAATAGATAAACCATGGATTAAACGAAGTTTCATAAAACCTAGGTTAATATATAAGTTTCTCAAAATTTATTCAAAAAATTAGAGCGTTATAAGGCATTTTTAAAGTTGAAAATAATTATATTGAGGCAAAATTATGACGTTTGGTAAAAAAATGTGTAATAGTTATTTGGGATGATTAATACACATATTGTAATGAAGGTAGTCTGCCTCACTCTGTACATACGATGTGTATTATGAATTATAATGTTGTGGGGTTGGACTTATCGGAATTTTCTCTGGACAGTACAATTACTTCGATTATTATTTTACTCAATGTGTACTGCAGGTTACAGGGGTTAATATCACTGAAACTTTCTCAATAACTCGCTATACTATTGGTCAATGAATACTAAAAGTACTTTGTGCATTTTGTTAAAAAATCAAGGACATAGAGCTTGGCTATAGGTACTAAGATCAGGACCAACAGCACACTAGTTAGCGAGTAAGACTCGAGCATAATAGCATTAACTATAAGTCCAGCGGTGACAGTAGGACCCTACACTACATTTTGGCTACCGTGAAAACTATATTTTAAAATAGCGAGTGTCGTTTTTGTAATTCAGTATTCTGCGTATTGACTGAATCTTAGAGTGCCATTCACAATCAGGTAGCAATCGAAGAAATAGCTCAAAACTAAACAAACAATACTAGAAGTCAAGTAATCTGAACATTTATTACGATTCTAATTTATGAAATACAGAATCAATTTATAGTAACGTTGATATGCGGACGAGATTCCAAGGCTTGTCCAAGGCATGCCATCTCTTAATAACAAAGTTTTCGTTTGGATGTATAAACTGACGTTATATATAATATAACACCCCAACATATCACCTCTTTATCACGTGATACTCAATTCGTTTCACATTCCTATCTGAAGAGTATTGCAGAAGTAACTGTTATACCATAGCATAAGGGTTTAGTTTTCAGCAACCATATGAATAAAATATTACCATGTAGTCAATGTTAGAAAAACTAAAATGTAAGCTCTGAAATTGTGTTTGAGTATTGTTAGACTAATTATATAAATATTCAACTAATGCAATAACAATTAACATAGTCTATAGCACCCATATAGAACGTTAAATATACACATTTTACCACAGGGACAATAAAAAAAAAAAAAAAAAACAATCCGAAGCAACATAATCCGCTAGTGTTGCTTTAGACCGCGTTAATGGCAGTAGCGGATAATGAATGTAGCCTATACTTAATAAGGATTATATTGTTAATGTAAAGAAAAAAAGCTGATTACTAACGTGTGGTCTTTTCTCCATGCAGCAATGAGAACCTTATTTAGTTAAGTTGGATAAAGACCAATGCAAAAATTAAATTTTTCCACAACTACTAAGTCAATACCTAGCCTTTTTGATGATCTATTTTAACATGAAATTTCTCGTTTTTATAGTTGGTCATGTTTTCTTTTGTTTAGCCATCATTGTGTTACGTTCATGTCTTAGTAGCTTAGATACATTTACAGTATTTTCTCAACTAATCTCTCCATTTCTTAATACAATATTCAGTCCCTAAAAATACTTGTTATATAATATAATTTAAACATTTATTGTTCTTAATTCATAGCATATCTGATCTGCATTAAGCTATCAAATAAAGAGTATTTTTTCCAAAAACAAGCATAATTTATTTTTACTTAAAATTTGCGCACATTGCGTACTAATAAACAAATAAATGAAAAAAGCCGATGTTGAATATAAGGCCTACCTTATATCTTACCCTAGTAAAATCAGGTTATCGTAGAAACAAAATTATTGCTTGGTTCATATTGAAGTTATTTAAGTAATAATAAGATATGTTAGTTTAATTTTAAAATGTGTAATTATGAGTTTTGGGTGAACAGTTCTCCTGTCAAAGTTATTTTTATGCTTGATATATGTATTTGTATAGGTATAGAATTTACTGTCCGTCTGGTCAAGATTTTGTATGTATCCGTCATAATCTTCGAATGTCGTGTGTATTTATATTGTTATTATATTTGTGTTATTTTAAATTCTTAAAATTTTACAGCCCAATGTGGACCACATTTAAGGTTTTTAATCACCTGATGATCGAAAAATAGCCCTAAAACATGTACTGGACATATACAATATTTAGGAACTTGTTTAACAAGATATATTACAATATTTAAGGTATTTATACTATTGTAGGGAAGAGGGGAGTTAGTTTTATTAGTATGTAATTAATTAAAAAACTAATTAATATTACAAGATTGTTTATGTTTATCTGTAGTACTTATGCAAATATTTTTATCAAATTGTACCAAAAGAAATAAGCTAACTTGGCTAAATTAACTTTCGGAAACGAGTAATTTAATCAAATCCAAGATTTAAAAACAAGTTATTCAAGTTCTATTTTTAAGACAATATGTTTAAAGTCACATATTTCAATCTATTTTTCAGTTTAAATCCATCAAGAATATACCAGTCTGAAATATTAGGGATGAGTTCTTTAACTGGTGAGAAATACATTAAGGAAATTGAATTTAAGGAGTATTTATTGATTAAATTGTAATATTTATCTGTAAACCAGTTTGAAAAGTTCCCACAAAGGAAAAATATTAGAAATTTTGTAGTCATATAACATTTAAAATGGTATATATAAGTAGAAAGAATGGTGTATAAATTGCATGAATAGTTTTGAATAATACAAGTAGTTCAAATGTGAGCATAAATTTTGTATCCATAATAAGAAAGTTGTGGGCATTCGTTCGAATTAAAAAAAGTCTATTAGAGGTGTACATTAATTTACATTACCCTCATTACCCTGCTAGTAGCTAAACAGAATACTAGGTCGATGTATTACTGCGCAATGTACATTGTTCCCAGCACACAATACCATTCTGGCAGATGTGTTAATTAGCATTAAATTCCAAACAATTACTCCTCATGAAACTATTTATATGTTTGAATTTCATATTTTCAAAATTGCTTCCATTAATATATATTTGGACCTACGAGTTCTTATAGAAAACATCCTACCGATATAACCTATTTCATAAAGAAAATTTGTGAGAAAATAGTGAGATTTTAACGTTGTTTATTGTGGCGAAACAATAAGAAAATTAACAAACCTTAATGTAGAATAGAGAATTGTTCAATAAAAATGTAGTGAAACGTGTTCTTTGAGGCAGTGGTTAAGAGGAAGTTAAAGGGCTGCTCGTGAAGCTTCGGATAATGCTTTACACTTGCAGTATGTTTGAGAGGAGTATTGAATAGATGATAAAGACTTTATGCGTGTTTTCTGTAGGATACGTTGTTTATATTTTCAACCAGTTATGGAAAGTTAATCAAGTATGGATATTTCTGATTCAAAACTGGTGCAATCTCTAGCAAGAGCTGTTGACACCTCTGCCACTCACATTGGATAGGATATACAACTACTATACAACTTCATACCAAGTGTTAGATGGTATATTTTTGCCCCGTGTGGCCACTGATTTACCTATGCAATCTCTAGCAAAAGCTGTTGACACCTCTGCCACTCACATTGGATAATAAATACAGTTACTACAGAACTATATAAGTTCAGACCAAGTGTTAGATGGTATATTTTTGCCCCGTGTGGCCACTGATTTATGCAATCTCTAGCAAGAGCTGTTGACACCTCTGCCACTCACATTGGATAATAAATACAGCTACTACAGTATATAAGTTCAGGCCAAGTGTTAGATGGTATATTGTTGCCCCGTGTGGCCACTGATTTATGCAATCTCTAGCAAGAGCTGTTGACACCTCTGCCACTCACATTGGATAATAAATACAGCTACTACAGTTTATAAGTTCAGGCCAAGTGTTAGATGGTATATTGTTGCCCCATGTGGCCACTGATTTTTGCAATCTCTAGCAAGAGCTGTTGACACCTCTGCCACTCACATTGGATAATAAATACAGCTACTACAATTTATAAGTTCAGGCCAAGTGTTAGATGGTATATTTTTGCCCCGTGTGGCCACTGATTTATGCAATCTCTAGCAAGAGCTGTTGACACCTCTGCCACTCACATTGGATAATAAATACAGCTACTATATAACTTCAGGCCAAGTGTTAGATGGTATATTGTTGCCCGTGTGGCCACTGATTTATGCAATCTTTAGCAAGAGCTGTTGACACCTCTGCCACTCAAATTGGATAATAAATACAGCTACTACAGTTTATAAGTTCAGGCCAAGTGTTAGATGGTATATTTTTGCCCCGTGTGGCCACTGATTTGTGCAATCTCTAGCAAGAGCTGTTGACACCGCTAGCTGTGACAGGATGGTATTTTTATCAATGACTGTGAACATATCCAGTGCACGTGCATAACATAGAGACCACAAAACTCCGGCTGTGTTCAGTATGCCATATCTCGTTACAATACTATCTACATAGTTTTGTAATGCATACAAACAATACCATTCCTAAGACTACAATAAAAAGTTATTTGTTTAATGACACTATTTAGCATTTTTAATTACATAATTTACCATTATTATTGTCTATTATTTTATACATTTTCATACATATTTGAATGTATGTTTTTTTTATTTAATTAGTTGCTGTAAATATTTCAGTGTTGTATGTGAGTGCCGGACTCAATTTGTTGCAATAATTTAAATTGCCCTAAAGATAACATTGTTCGGATAATTTACTTGAAATAAAGTAATATTTCTACTGTGTTTGTTAAAGTAGGAAATAAATGTTTATTTATTATTGTTTATGCATGTTGTGGTATATTTAAGTAATAAGAAGAATGCAGCAAAGTTAGTTTAAAACTCAATTATATTTCAAAGGATTATTATTTCCCCTCTCTTACGGTTGAACAGTGCAGTCGCTGATGTGTCTCCGCCTGGCGTCGTGTTACACCCTCGCCGCTCTAGTCTACTCTGTTTGATTGACGTACCTATTGAACATTTAATCGATCACAATCTTTGTACACTATCCTTTCTCACTACTCCATACTGGATCACAATTCGCCTCAAACTCTCACAGCACGACATGTCAACCGACACCCTACATCACCCCAAGTAAAGTATTTCTGGGGGACAGAAAACTACATCTGGGTAACACATTCAATCCGATGCTCCTAGTTCATTTCAAAGGCCTCCTATAAGAATACTGATACAAGTAAAAACATTTCCCTGTGTTTGAGGTGTAAGCTATGTTTAGTTTTAAATTGTTACTTTATGTTCTTCCTCATATCTTGAATGCTTTAGAATACATTCCATTAGTATGAACAAAACTACATTATTTGTAATTATGTAATAAATGTAAACACAATTGTTGAGTGAACTCCCTCGGTTTGTAGTTATTATATTAGGTGACACTTATTTACTTTTAATAGTTTTATTTTACAAAGTGTAAGTATTTGTTTGGTATCTTTAAATATATTTGAACATAGTGATGATATATTGTCATTTTCATTTTCATTTTGTTTTATCAGTTTGCCAAAATATAATGAACATTTGCCGTGATTTAGGTGGATATTTTATAGATCAGTCACATTGTAAATGGGTTTAATTTACTTGTAACTTTTATTTTAGATGGAATTTATTTAATTTTAGGATTTTAAATGTAGTGTATTAATATTTAAATCGTCTTACAGAACATACCGAAACATCAAATATAAACAATAGCTGTCCATACTTATTGAAATCTTTGTTTGTGTTTTTTAGGGGGACATTAAAATTGTATATTAATTTTATAACTTAACAAATTTACTTTTTTCTGAATAATATAAAATTTAATTAAAATATTATATTGTAGGTTAAATTGAATTAAGCATGTAACAATGAACATACCTGCAAGTACTATTACAATTTGTAGTGAAAAGTCGCAATTTGCAATATAAACCCTCTGTAGCGGGTTGTAAGCAGATTGAGAGGAGGCACAGTAGGTGTTGACAGTAGCCGGCTGGCGGAGACATTCGAGCATTTAGCACTATTGATACTAAGTTTATTCCGCTGCTGCAACATAACTCATATGAATGAGGGCCGGGTGTCTAGAGTCCACGTAGTTCCTGCCACGACCGCTATGATCGCAGGGAAACGAAAACGCTTGACCCTTTCACCCCCTCTTAATTACCTAATACCGTGTTCAGAGCTCGTGATGCGTTGATTTATAACAGAGCTTGAATAACACAGAGGACTACCGCACTGCGTTTATATTCAGCATCTCTACTTCTCAGTATATGAGGGTCACAGATAGAAGAACACTGTTGTTACTTTGCTTTAAATGTTTGTGTCAAATTTTGTACTTTTATACCGTATAACACACACACACACACACACACACACACACACACACACACACACACACACACACACACACACACACACACACACACACACACACACACACACACATCATCATCATCATCATCATCATCATCATCATCAGAATATCATATCCCCACCTTACCCGGATGGTAATCATAGGCTTGGCTAGAGCAGTAAATCTATAAGTTTGTAATTATTTAATAAGAACTTTTCTGGGATAAATACATTAAAAATCCATACATGCAAGTAGCTGATTAACTATTTGGCCAATCCTCTGCTGAAACTAGGACCTTGTGGCTTTCATATCAAAAATCGTTAACTTTCCTTCGTTAAATTTCTCGATCGTATCGTTATTGGTGATAAAACATGGGTGATGCGTGTCAACTGTGAAACAAAAATGCAGTCTATGTAGTGGGGGCTCTTACATTCTCCAAAATAGCAAGTAAATGTCTCTAAACTATGTTAGCGAGAAAGATTAAGGAAACTGTTTTTTGGGATGCTAAGCGTGTGATTCTGGTTGATTTCCTTGAAAGTGAATCAACAAACAACGCAAAGAGGTGCTTTGAAACATTACAGAAGTTATGACGAGCGATGCAAAACAAGTGTTTGAAAATTGAGCTCAAAAATTTTGTTTTCCACGACAATGCACGTCCCCACACAGACAAATATTACACGAGAAGTTTTGGATGTCTTTGATTGGGAAGTTTTTGATCATCCACCTTATAGCCCAAATCTGGCACCAAACGACTACCACCTCTTACCAGCGACGACGACCAGGCTCGCAATGCAGCACTTCAATAGTGATCCTGAACTTCATGCTGGTGTTTATCAGTGGTTAAGATCAGGTGGCAGATTTCATCAAAACTTGAATCGAAAATTTATGTCACGATATGAAACATGTCTCAATTTGATCGGGGATTACGTAAAAAAATAGTCTAAGAGTGCAGCTTTAAATGTATATAATAAAATATTCCTATTCCAGTTGGTTAACTTTTTATTTTGAACGTCTGTTATTTTCTGGATAGCCCTAGTATTTTTTTCTCGCTGTGAGGATGTATATATTACATTCAGTGGAAATGTTACACTAAAACTTTCAATAATATAAGTCCACCTACACAGAGGTGAAGAGAGGTAGTGATTGACTGAAATGCTTTGTAAAATGATAGTGACCATTTTAGTTCATAAACAAATTCTCCCTTATTAATAATTTTGAATATCTATAGCTAGTACTGTCTCAAGTTATAGGAAAATACACAATTTCAAAATAGTTGTAACCATAAATTTAACGTTTTATCACCATTCAAGTTTTGAGAAAATGTTCGCAACTCAGCGATGCAGAAGTGAAAGTGCGCAGAATGTGTTCTTCGACTTTTGTTAAAATTTTAGATCAGTTTCAAAATAGAAACCTCTGAAAATGTATAATGAAGTGTATTGGCTTAACTTTAATTGATTATTTCCCACTCTTATATTCTGTAGGAGAAAATTTTCGAAAATGTTCTTATTTAGTTTACTTAACATTATAATTACGAGTTTCTAACGTACCGTATTTAAATTGCCTGTCGCTTTGAAACTATTGTAAAGAAAATAATCTCATAAAAATCAGTAATGGGATTTTTGTGTAGCCTAACTGTAAGAAAAAGTATAAACAGAAATAATTATCAGATTGCCCATAAATAACTTTTTTTCATTCCGTTTGAATTCCGCAACAAAATATATACTTCATCACTTACAGATAAAAGCCTATAACAAAAATAATTGTAAAATTGTAAGAGGAGGTATAAACAGAAATAGTTATTAGATTACCCATAAATAACTTACTTTCATTCCGTCCGCATTCCACAAAAAATATATATTTGTCACTTACAGATAAAAGCCTATAACAAAAATAATTGTAAAATCACTCTTGAAACACTGACAATAAACACCCAAATAAACAATTACCTTTGTATTAATATGTCAATAAAACTATATTAAGAAGCAACGCAACCAAAACAGTAACTTAGATTCAGCTTATCAATGAAATGAAACCATACAGGACATTGTATTTAGAAGGATATTGTCAAATTTTCACGCAACCCTGTATAACTAATTAGCCATCACAGTAAATTATTTCTCAACACACAAAATAATCTGTAAATTACAAGTAAGGAAAGTATTGCTATACACCAAGGAAAAGTCAAGTTCCATTTATCTCAGATCTTAGTCTGACTTAATCAACTGGATATTTTTCAAAATCCTAGACCTATCTTAATGTACAAAAACTAAACGATGGTTGAGGTTATGTTGCGTAGTAAACACATATTAATTTATTCAACTGCTATCATATATCAACATGAGGATATAAATAGACTACCTTATTGTTTCAAATTCTTAATCTCACCATTTAAACTGATTAGCATACTAAAGCTGTATTATTATTTGTGAATTAATTACAGTATTAATGAAATAATTAATACGGTTGATGGGATAATAAAGTGTCTTGTTTTCTGGCGTTACGTTTAATACTTTTTTATTTTTAAAGTTAAAGGTTAAAAAATGAAATATCAAAAAATATAATTAGGTTGTTTTAGATTATTGTATTTAAGTAATGGAGATGAGCAATTTGAAAATATTAAATTGAGGCCAACGTGTATTTAATTATTAATAGTAAGCTCAATATGGATTTCACTTATATAACTACTAAACAAAAATAGGAAGACAGACAATAAGGTTTGTTACCGCGTTGGTACAAAAGTTCCAAGGATAGCTTTGTAAGCTGGAAAGTACGTTGGAACTGGACCGGGTTCGATCTTTTTGACTTGTTCCTGTATACATTATTCATATTTCCCTCACCTCACTCGACCTGTCGTTGCTTTCTGTCACAAACACAGCTCTGTCGAATATCAGCATGTTCTATAGATGTTTTATGCCGGTTTTCGGTGCAATGTGATATTCGTGAAATATGACTGGTCTTTTGTATCTTTTAGTCAGATGACAATATACAGTTCAGAATATTTAAATGTTGGTAGTATATTAAAAGTCTAAGTGTATTATTAGAAATGTAAACTTATGGACAAATACTATTCACGTAAATGTAACCATATTAAACTCATAATGACTATATAGAGTGTATACAAATTCTTCTGTAACATATTTTATTTTGATTGTATTAATGTTTTCAGAAAATAGTACAAATAATACAATTTAAACTTGTCATACTGATTATTTTTTCAGTCTGAAATCGAAAGGAAATAATTAATATAACGTTTCAAGATGGCGGCCGGACGAGAATATAAAGCGTGAAACTAATTACACATTTTGAAATGTCGATAGCACGCTGACACCTAGATCATAAAGATCAGTTGGTAAATAATGCACATGTTAGCTTATAATGCTTTTCGCATGAAATCATTTTCGTGGGTTTTTTTTTTCAAATTCAACGACAATAGTTCAAACAGTTTGATTATTCCATGTAAATCAGCTGATGTAAATCAGATATTAAATGCAAAGCTCAATATGTTGTATTGTTGTTAGTTTGATGTAGTGATTGATCTGCCACATCTGATCATTTACCGGCCGAGCTTTAGCGAAACCCATGACTCATTGTTCATTTCTATCTGTCTGTCTACACGAAATCTCAAAAACTAACTGACATATAGACTGGAAATTGGCCATGACGCTTCGTTTCTATATGAGGAATACTGGTTCATGTTGATTTGGCTCCAAGGGATTTGGCTGAGCGTTAGCGAATATTTTTGCATTGTTATGGGTAACCGTGATGAAAACGAAAAAATAGCTGAGTAAATAAATCATAAACAAAAGTATAGTATGATAGTATACAATCAATGTTAGTTTGTATATTAGTATGTCATTTTTACAAGTAAGACTTTTACTAATAGAGTAAAATTAATAAATACGGTTATTAATTAATTAATAATAACAATAATTAGTAAATAGAGTAAAAATTATTAATACGGAATCAAGAAGACTGTACGTGTACGCGACAAATCTAACAAATAGGTGATATCTTAACAAAATCTACACATCTGTCCAAAACAGTCTAAAGTTTGTTTGTTGGTAATATGCAATGAGGTACGATATAGATATGTTCCTATAGTACAGTAAATTGGAAGCTTTAATACTAATCCTAAAACAAAACAACTCGTTTTGTCCCTTGTTGTGACAAATAGTTCTTTGGCCAGGCTGGATATCGAGGGTGTCACGATACCGAAACCCCTACTTGTGACAGGGTAGTCCTTAGATCAAGCTGGATATCAAAAGCGTGACTATATGGACGCCCCTTGCTATGATAGAGTAGTCCTTTGAAAAGAAAGCTGGATTAATGTCGTAAAGTATATTTACAGGAATAGCTATAAGTAAAAGCTTCGTCTGTTGGTATTGGCTCTTGTCCTTACATATTTTACCTTGTATATCATATTATTTCACAACCTCCATAATAACATGTGCTATTGATGTTGATTGCCATGTGGCTGTAAAGAGTTTTTCATTAAATACGTCTGTAATTGTCTATGAAACATAGATAGAAATCACACAAAATGTAGTAGCACAGCAAGGACTGAGAGGAAGCTTATATGGAGAGAGAATGTTCAGTATGGTTGACACAGTGATTTGGTTGTGAAGTATGTCAGGCAGGAAGATGTGAAGAAGAACCCATAAAAATATAAAGTTAATGAGGGAATACAAGGGAGTTTATGTGGTAGGTCAAGTGAAAGTTAAGAGTACTGAAATAGCGACCCGGTAGTGAAGTGTATCAGTTACAGAGACATTAAAAAAAATATACAGTAGAAAGTCCGAGGATGTTTGATTCACCATGAGGCCATAAGTTTGGGTAAATGTTACTGCCAATTGTAGAAGAAGCGTGATTATCTCGTCTGTTTGGTTAGAGAAAAATGCAGTCAGTGTAGTTGTACCTTGGTTTTTCCTTTCTGTCAGGAAATTTATTTGGGAAAATAATTTAGCCAACTTTAGATGCAGCTACATTTGCTTATGACATATTTAGTTTGTGATCGCTTATCAGGCTAAAAATTACTCAGCTAATTAGATAAGTAACTGGATTCTTTATCGTTGGATTTGTTTACGATCAGTCAAATAGTCTGACTCTGGCTTCCACGATATTGTATTGCCATAAGCGAATCACTCTGGGAAATTAACATAGCTGAGTAAATACATAATTGTATGTTCTCGATCTATTTGGTTTAGTTGTGAAGACACTGGATTATATCGGTATGTTAGATTCCAAATTAAATAAAGAAAATAGTTAGGAAAATTAAGTAGTAATTTGAGGAAACACCTATATTTAATTGATCTGATTGGTACGCAATTTTGTATTTGTAATTAGAAAATAACGTAGCCGATTGGAGATTCAAGCTACGGTTACTTGATAAGTGTAAATAGAATAACATATTTCTTTTATATTTTAAATAACATAGTTATGAAAATTATTTAATAACATAGTTAGGAAAATTATATAACATAGTTATATTAAATTTATCAACTTGTTTATTTAATAATTGAAATTGTTTATGATTAAAAAAGAACGTTTAGGTAACGTATTAAACATAAAACACTTTAAAACAAATTTTTGTACTGGTCAATTTATTTACTAAGTAACTCATTTACAGAATAATAAAATTTCTTAAACAAGAAATATTTAGTTTTAAGAGATAACTTTGGTTCTCTCTATAATACTCTTCAAGTATTAAGGCAATAAACTATACAATTATAAAGCAAAATAATTTTATTTGAGAAATAATTGAGAAAATTGTATGTAAAGTAGAACTGCTCCAGTTGAGCTTACTCTTTCTGTCTCGTCATTTGCTATTTCATTAAATGATATAACGGATTGGACCAGCAGCCTGGTCGATATGTTGGAATCGCTATCGGACGGTCGGGTTGGGAAAACGACGCTTCCAGTTGGAGAAGAAGCTGTGTTTTCTTGGTCCGTTTGGTTCGCGAACATCCAGTAGAGTTGTACGTACAACTGTACACAAGTTTCTAATTGTATAAGCACATTTACTTGTACAATTTGTGATTAGACAACTATGTTTGAAAAATTATGTACTAAATTTGCGTTTTCATTTATTTCAAATAAAACATTACAATAGTGTGCAGAGCTTAACATCACATAAGAGGCAATCAAGTTTATAAATAACCGCCTTATATAGGTGCACATATATAAATAAAATACCAAACAATATGCGAGATATAAATAAAATATACAATAGAAGATTAGTTATTAACAACACTGAAGAAGAAACAGTGACAGATAAAAAAAGGTACAAAAACAACAACTTTCACTTTGAATTCGTGTAAAGGCCGGTGGGCCAAAAACGAATTTTAAATTGTATGGTTACATTTTATGAAAAATTGAGCAGGTTTAATATAATGTTATGCTTGGGATTACATTTAAAATTCAGTGACTAAAAATATTCATACTGCATTTATGTGTTTATTTACTGCATTTAATTTAAATTTGTTTCCAACGGTACAAATGACAAATGATACAACGTACAAAATACTAATGATTAAGATACAGCAATACACAAAAGATTCTGAGAACAATGTGTATGAGTGAATAATTTGAGCTATTTATTTTGACAGGCGAAGTTAGGGTCATTGTTACAGCTATCCCGCTGTAACAAGAAAAAAATTATTTGCAAGGGAGATTGTAACTAGACAGTCAAAGCTTACAGATAATTATTCAATAAATAAGAATATAAAAATACATAACTAGTAAATTTTACCATACACTGAATATGAATGAAATTTAAATAACAAGCAATAAGTAAATTGAATGTAAACTGAGAATATAAACTAATATAACAAGCAATGAAACAAGATAACAAGTAGTATGTGAACAGTGTTCTAGTACTAGTTCTATGACAAATTGATCACTAGTGTGGACATTTTGCAAACATTAAATGTAGCTTAGAAATATTCCGGACAAAGAAAACATTTCAGAGAAGATATTAAAAAGGGATACAAGAGCAGTTTACCCGAGCGTCTTCAGGAGAGCCTGGTTAGTATTTCCTGAAAGCAACTGGGCAGAATGCCAAAATTGCTCGTGGGGGGTTCGCTTCGTACTCGGTTCAAATCCATCCAAAGAAACGTTGTATCACTTTCCATACTTTTCCTTATTTCCAACAAAAGAACTCGAGTGATTTATTTGAAACACATTCATAGTAGTATTTTCGCCCCTCGTAACTTATATCACATGTTAACTTTATTAATACAAATATACTGACATTATTGCCACAAGTATTTTGGAATGCTTTTGGAGTTTTTTTGTAAAAATTGAACGATATTCGTTTTGTTAAGTAGAACTGGCGATTACGGTGTGAAATCCGACAATTACAACTACTTAATAACGTTTGTCGAAGAGTGGTAAATTTCGATGTTTAGGTATTGAGCATATCGTATAATTTCGGTAAAATTACCAATATATGGAATATATTTTTAAATGAATTGTGGATACTTGTGTAACATTGATGGTTAGTGAATTAGTTTAAAATTTTAAACCCAAAATATTGTAATGAATTAATATTATTTAAATATTATGCTTGGATGAACTCTCGAAGTCGTTATTTAATGACGCTCAGTACAATATAATGAAATTGATAAAATGTGTATTGACGTTTTGAGTATTTTTATAATCTTTCCATTAAATCTTTGTTCAAAACGTGTTACAGAAGATTAAATCGGTCCACACCACAGAAGGGCTTTAGTGTTAGTATGAGGGCCTACTAGGACTGACTTTTGTATCCACATTCGCAGAAAAGGACCAACAGGTAATAATAAACAATTTTTCGTTATACCGTAAAAACAGCAGTATTTTTAATACTGTCAGTTTATGAAGTAACTTTTTTGTTTTCTTATAACAGGAATCTAAAAGTAAATCTAAAAAAGTAAATTGTTTCAGTACAAGTAAAAACAGCTGTGATTGGTACGTAAACTTGACAGTATGACTAAGTTGAGTTATAATGTACAAACATTTTCATAAAACTTATAAGTTTTAATACAAATGTAAATGAAAAAGAATATTGCGTATAATAACAATTTTTCATAAAAACAATGTCTTTTGGCTCTTAACCGTATTTCCAAACACGGATTTGTCGCATGTAAAGCACCGAAAGCAACCATTTTTGATCCTGGTAATGAAGGCTATTACTTCCGATACCACAACATCGTTTTAAGCACGAGGCGGTACTAATACGTGTATACAACGATGTGGTGCTGTTAATATATTTTATAACAATAACCATAGTTTTCATAGAGTCACTAAATGTGGTAAACGTAATAAGATATAACCAAATACAGTATCCCATTTAATGGTATCATTTTTATTGGTAGCATGCAAATGCAGTCAAGAAACATGGCAACTAAGAAGATTTAAGCTTGTGAAGTTTGGCTGGAACTTATATATTCACATAACTAAAGAACTTGTTCATGATGAACTTTACCAGTGTATTCAGATTTTCATATACAAATCTTCCATCCTCATTAAATTTTACATTATGCTATAGTTTTATCTGCCACCAAATTAAAACTCTATAACGTAAATACAAAGGGATTTCACAATATCTCTACGATTGCAGTGCAAACAAATTACAACTTCTTTTGGGAATAAAACGTATTTGATTCATAATTTTAATATCCCCCGGACTTCTATTACTTTAAAAAGGAAATTATGAAACAGTAAAGAAACCAAAATATCTTTAGGATGAGCTTCAAGCTTTAAAGAGTAATGAAACCTTTAAAGGCGGGGAGAGAAAAGTTTACGATGAACACTAAAAGTGAACTGTCTGGCTGTGAAGGCTGGCGTGACAGGCTCTCCACGTGGTGGGCAGTGAGTTCACAGTTCACATTTACCATGAGCCAGTACTAACTACTTAATGCTTCAGCATTCTTTGGTTTCAGCTAGATTAAGTACTACTAGAGTGTAACTATACTGTACTGTGAGTGTTCTATTAATTGAATACTATGCTTTTTTTAGTAAAGCGTTATTTTCATATATATGCTATATTTGAAACATGCTTCATTTACCGTGTTTCTTTACTGAACTTGGATTATTATTCAACTAAACCTGTGTTGAACATGAATAAAATTCTCTTCCCCAAATGAGTGCCCATAACGTTTCAACCAAAAGTAGAATATAAATATTTATGTCTTAAAATGTGGTATTAGTGTGGAGAGCATCTAGTATTTTAGACATAATCAGACAAGACTTTAAGATTCTGGTTGTACAGAAAGAGGCATAATCTTTCAGTATATTTAACAGTTAACATCAATTTGACATGCTTAAGCATTTTTGAATGTTGTAGGTAAAACTACAATATTTAAATCTTGAAAATCACTCAAAACGTAATGAAGGTGATAAATGCAATATTGTTTATGCAGCTTTAATAATTAAATTGCACATGTTATATCACCTAGTGGTTTAAATGTCAATATATATGTTTTACGAAAAAGAAACGTAATGTAGAACTATTTATAGCAAACAATTCGTTATTGATGAATTACCCGTAAGTCGATGAAAAGATGACTTCTTGTACACTGTACCTGAAAACTGACACGTTGTTTGTGCGTATGAGGGAGACATGTGAAATTATCCAGATCAACGATAAAATAAGATCTAAGGAAACCCTAGAACGACATATCATATTTGCAGTAAATGAAATTATTTTAAATTTCAACCTTGAGTAACAGTGAGGACTTCGCCAATCCTAAAGCAGTTTAAAAACATAAACTTATGTTTTTTCATGGTTTTTGCTAAACGAAAAAGTAGGAGACATTTGGAACCAACATAAACTACTTATTGTATCGATTCTTATTAACTTGAGTGTGGAGAGACTTAAATTATACCCCACTAGGCATTAGACAGTAACAGAATTATAATATGTGTTATTTATTCATAAATTAAATATAAATAAAATTTTATGTTTAAGCAGTTTGATTATGCGTTAAAAATCTTTGAAGGCTGATAAATTATAATAATTTAATTCATAATGCTAAACAATTTATAGAATAATTTTTATATATAGAAATACTTTACTGTTAATTTTAATTAGTCTATACAGCTTCTCAAAAACAAACAAGTTAAAAATGTAAATAAGTAACTTGCGCATAATAAAGACAACAATTACTATTTAAACTTCTTGCCTGTTTTTTGGTTAAAAATTTAATTATATCCATAACTGTCCCGATCGTGTATTAGTCTACACTACACTATCTGTATTTCCACCTATCAAACCCATATATTAACTCATTACACCCGTATCTTAAACAACTCTTCCCGAGTGAAAAATGTATTGATCTTGAGAAAAAGTGTAAAACTTTACCTAATCTGAGTATTTGGCTGTCACGTACGCAGTCTAATATACCCCACCAAAAGGTGAAACTCCCTGGTAGAGGGCCAACCACTCTACCTGTTCTTAGTCTTGACTGACATCTAAATTTCCCGATTCACACATTGAATATTGAACTATTTATTAGTTAAACTACACGCCAAAGTTATCATAATAAAATAGCATACACAAGTGTGTAACTTGGTTTCAGTTCTATTTTAAAATTTCAATAATGTTTGAATCACGTTGCGAAACGAAATATTTTTCAAAATTAAGTTGGATTTAACAATTAAAGTGCTCTCTTCAGTATTCAACATCCAGGAGAAAACAAAATATAAATATCAAGGTGTCTGAGAGCTAAGCACACATTCCTGTAGTGTTTACCTGTACATTACATTGTGTTTACAGCACCAGGGTCCGAGACCAATTAGCTGAAGTACAAGCCACGAACCGCACCCAGCGCACCACTGTTTTTGTCGGTCACGTTTCGACAATATGAGAAGATTTTAATCTTATTTAATCTTATTAAGACTTATTTTAATTTTCAAATTTCTATACTATATTACTTTGAGAAAGATATATAAATGAATTACATGATTTAAGGGATATAACAATCAGTATTTTAGAACTTTGGTTATTATTCTAGGCTTAAATAAGCGATTGAGATTAAACATATACAATTTTTTGTGGTTAGTTTTAAGAACACTAGAGTAAAAACGTCTAATGTTAAGATTTTTATAGATTTTATTATGACGGGAATCATTACTTTCCGAATAGAAATCCAAACTTACTTTTTGTGACTGATTCTAAATTCGAATTGAAGTGTGTTTCTCTTGCTTTTTATTGTTTCATTACCTTATTGCAACCTGTTCAGCTGACATCGCTTATTTTACTTTCATAACTTCACAGAGTATAAAAAATCACTTGACATTGGCAGAATGGTATGTGTATGTGTATCGAACCCGCGACCTCCTGTAGTGAGAGACATGGAGCTAACCACTAGAAGCACAAATCGTATCTCTTGACACTGGCAGTTTAGTATATGTGTGTGTCTGGAGCCTCGCCAGTTTTATGAAAATACCACCATTGAAGAGTATTTACAAAAATATTCATGAATAATATTTTCCTCTTGTTATCAACTTGTTATAAATAATATCCATTTCCGGATATGTTATTCTTTATTAAATTTCACACTAATATCGCAAACACATTCAACATTATTAGTCGGGCAGCGGCACACCACTAGAGCCCATCCCAAAAATTCTCATACAACAATTTTGTGATCTAAAAATACCTCTATTATGATGCATTTCTATCAACAGTTTTCTTATAACTTCCCGGCAACTGTAGCGTGACAGTTAGAACACAGATCAGGTCAATCATGTCAGTCTTTCTATTGTACGTGAGTAACTCAGGTTTTCTTCAATTCATTTTGTTTTCCTACTAATCTTGTTCTGTCCGTACGTGCTCTGACTTGTACTATTTTAAAATTACGTTGGCATTCAAATTTTTCCTATTCCATCATGATAAAATAATGGTTTATGGATCTGTAATAACAACGTGTAGCAAGAATGGATTTTATTTACAGTTAATACTTGTATTTGTCGTAGGCTAGTAACGTAATCAGAATAGCTTTTACTTGTTCATTAGGACACAGAGCTAAGAAAATGAGCTCTACAATTAAACTATGTCTTTTCTTGTGGCTGCCTGAATAATAATAATAATTCAGGATGGATTCTGCCAAGATCGATGGGTAAAATTCTAAAGAACAGTCAGCGTATTCCGCTGTTTGTGCTTTCCTGTCGAATTGCCATCTGTCAGGTGGAGCGACATTCCTGGACATGTCTCACGTGGTCTACTCCCACCTTCAGTTTCATTGGCACTCTGTTAATGGTACGACAAACCGAACCTATTTATAATAGTTTTAGATATCAGGTCGAGGTGTTCCCCTCATTCTGATCGAAAAGGACATCGTCGATCAAAACTTCTTCGATCTGGTCCTTTTCAGAACTGAGAGAAACGACAAATCGGTTTTCGCGGGATCGGTGACTTCTGTGAGGCAGCACAGCACTGCAGGGATCGAAAGCAGCAGCACTCCCCTTCCTTCAAACGTCCTGTGCAAGTTTCTGAAGGGATTCACTCTAGCCTTTAGAATATCTGGATCTACAATCCATGAATATTCGTATAAATACGAGCGCTTCGTATGGTATGGTATGGAACAGGCCGGACTAACTAGGAACGGATGTATACTCGAAAAAAAAAACTTTCTGTTCCCTGACGCCTGATCTCCGTTTCTCCTGTCCCGAAATACACGGACGGTTAAGGACTCGCTTGCGATAACACAGAATTCGACCGATGCACCAATGTCGCGCTACAGGTTAAAGTGGTTGGCTCTTGACCACCACGGAAGCAACCCATCGGTAGAGCGGGTTCACGAAGCTCGCCTCCAGGAGTTTCCCTCCGAACGCTAGGCAGTCCCACAACCATTCTCGACGGTACCGATCAATAATCCTCAGGCAACCTCTCTTGGGAAGAAGAAAGATAAGCAAAGTGGTAGTGAAGTGAGATAATAAAGACAAAAAGACACCCGTGTCTCATCCGGCCAGTAAACCAGTTCAGTGGCAACGCGTCAAAAAAGTGGGAAATCAACCATAGCTAGTAGTTAGAATTTAAATCACAACTGGATAGGAGTAAAGGAATCTGGCACAATTAAGTGGAAGTAACGGCACCGCCATTTAAATTCACATGCGCGGTTACCGCGAATTATTCTTTCATTAAAGAGTGAAGGAGTACCTGTGGGGTAGTGGCTAGATCTTACGGCAAAGCGGTTATGAGGAGCTCTGCCTCAATCTCCACTAATAAAATTGGCCAGGAGTGGGGTTTTCCTCACTTGTAACCTTGCTAAAACCTTTAATTTTAAGAGCATCCCATCCACACAACTTTTACTGTTAGTAAAATTGTCAATCCTGTTTAATTGGGTTACCCAGGTGTAAGTAACACATCAGTTTTTTCTTTATCAGTTTTATTGGCAGGCATACATCAGCTATAAATGAACACTTTTGAGAAATCAAAACTATTTATGAATATTTACAAATGTATTTATTTATGCATTTTTACGTCATTTAGCTTTCAAGTTGTAGCAACTTAGCGTAATCATAACAAAGTATTTAAAGTTTGTATTTTAAATTCATAAATAAATTATAATTCTCAGACACTGTTTTCCTTGATGTCGACCGGCACAATCATCCAATGCGTTTATTCCCAAATCATGACTGCCTTTTAGAGAGTAAAGTTTTATTGTATATCGTAAATCTGGCTTGATGTTGGAGATTTTATTCGTTAGGCTGCTTTACTGTTCTACACAATATTCACTTCGACAAACTTCGTCTCTTTGAGAGATAATAATGCCGCAGCTATAGTTACATTTACACTAAAGCTTTTAGCTGTTTCTTTACAGAATGTCATTATTATTCTGTAATATGGATAAAAATGTTTATTTATGCCTATGTTCTTTGAAAACTTAAATACATTAAAAGAGTATTAATACAATTATTAAAATAGTTGTTTCATTTTTAAATATTTAATATATATATATATATATATATATATATATATATATATATATATATATAAATAATATAAATATATAAACTATTTCCAGATAGCTCTACAATTTTATTTACTCGGATCAATCACAACAATCGCTATTATAAAACGGCAAATAAATCACTACTTTTAAAACTTATAAGATCCTTACAAGTTCACACTTCTTTGAGAGAGATCGAAAATTTATTTAGTGAAAATATGTAACATTTCTTATCTTCTTTCCTCAATTAGTACCTCCCAGAGTTTCATTAAAACACGACCGTAATCATACTTCTGTTGATTTTCCATTAAGCCAAATGTTTTTGCTAAAACAGTAATTATCGCTCAAACGCGAGTTATGTATGTATTGCTGTTTGTGGTATTAGGCTGCTTTAACAGGATTTCATTTGGTAAAATTAAATTATAGTTCGTTTTCCGATTGTGTATTAGCAAGTTGTATTTAATATAACTTGGGTTTCATTCTAATAAGATAAATAGGCTAATATTGCTTGATTTAGTATAAAGTTAATAATTTTATACTTTATTAATGCAGGGTAGAAAAGCTGGTGTGCTGTGTATAGTATTTTTCAATAATTTTCAATTATTTTGACCAAGAACGTATTGCTTACTTGTATTGTAAACTCACTATAATATAGGCTAATTTGATTGTCAAGCCATGTATCCACAGCGACACATTCAAGGTATCAACTCCCTCAAATCGTGGTGGAACATTTATAAAATCACGTGGCAAGGTAAGAGAGTCTACCAAACTTTACGCAAAAATAGACTTAAGACTTCTAGAGGAGCAAATATTTGAGTTTTGTAAGAAATACGCACACTTAAACGTTGCTAATAATTTTTTTCTCGACATTTGATATAAAATGCTGCAAAAATATTATATGTAGTTTTGAAAACTGGATGACATTCTATTGCACTGAACTAATTTTGCAGTGTGGAAGTTTGAAGCAATTACGTGATAAAGTAAATGGAAAATTTGACAATAGCACAATATTTTTGTTGTGGTCAGTGAAATTTGGAAAAGTATTAATCTTTAAAAGAAGATTAACTGCTGCTTTGTAATTGAATAAATTAATAAACACACACACACAATGTATAATTGTGCTTATATATATATATATATATATATATATATATATATATATATATATATATTCACATTAATATATACACAAATATATACATTTTATATCATTTTAAAATTATCTCAACTTTCCTCAAATACCTTCCTTCAACTTCAAAACTAAGAATGAGGAAGGAGAAAGAAGCAAAACAATGTTATTTCAACTTAACCTTCATTATTTTTAACAACAATTTTTTATTCAATTACAAAGCAGCAGTTATTTTTTTAAGATTTATACTTTTCTAAATTTCGCTTGTATATATGTGTAAACTGACACACCTTACACCATCTTTAGTTGGAGGCTTGGAAAGTAGCAAAACCTAAAATGTCATCATATCTTCCACTCTTTACAACGCCCGTTCCGAATAGGTCACACAGGCAGTGCTGTGGAATCCGATAGAAAATAATGGCGGAGAATATTTCAGTAGCTGTCGTTTTAAAATATTTATAATGGACTAAACAAATCCACTATCGTAAACTACATAATATAAGAGATACATTAAAGTCTATTTTCAATTTGTTATGTATTTTTTAAAATTTCCCTTTAAGAGCTATTAATTTCATAAATTTAATTTATTAACTAGCTTACATGAGTATTAAGTTCTTTTTTTACCCAAGAAATTATATCACACACATTGTAACCCTACGCATTGTAACCCCACACATTGCAACCCCACAATTACTACCCCATGAATTGTAACCTCAAACACTGGAACATAGATTGATACCATGGACCATAGAAGACCGTATTCTTTAATATCGTAACAATTCTCATTTCTGAATAATTTGTTCGTATTAATTAAAAAGTTTAAGTATAAAAAATATAGCATTTTTGAAGGTTTTAAGTCTTTCTAGGTTACTTGTAAATAAGCTAGATATTTGCAAGTTTCCCAACTAATTTGAAATCTTAGTACTAGTATAAACTATCATTATAGCATATAAATGAAATACTGGCAGATCGAACCTAGCAGATATAGCCGCTTTTTACAACATTGCAGTGAACTTGGGTGCAAATTTACCTTCATAACCAATATGTTTCAGATGACACGAATGCTTCTGAGCTTCATCCGATTTATTCATAAGTTGAATTGAAGTGTTTAGTTCAATGTAAAGTTGTATTGAAAGCAGTAACCCACTAAACGACAAGCCCGGGTTGTTACTATGCAAGGAACGAGCCGCGCTCTCGTCATTCCATAGTACGTGCCGTGCAGCTAAGTCCTCAAAGTCAAGCGAATCACGGACCCCACCTACAAACCCTGTATTCGAGGACTCCCAACCTACATAAAACCCTTTTAAGCTATTTATTCTTAGTTTTGCCCATATATATACCTTATTTTTAATTTGATGAAGTACCAAAAGTTTTTGAAAATATATAAAATATAATTATTACGAAAATATATAAAAGTAGATACTTTAACAAAAACTTAATTTGCATAACCTCACTATCTAAAAAAATGAGTACTAATTAAAAGCTGAAACATTTTTTCCAACTTTAATTGTAGTAATAAAAATTCAGAATTTAAAGTGAAAGTTCGTTACAAGTACTCGATTTTGTTTATTAATATCGTAAACATAAATTATTATTCTCAAACATATTTAGTATCAAGTAAATATTTTTTTCTTCTCTCTTGATGAACATATAACATCATTATAACATATAGCTCATCACTATCAATGGGAGGAATGCACTTGTTTGTTAAATTTTACAGCGTTCGTGTATTTTGAAAGAATTGTCGAAATTTTCAAACTGAAAGCTGGTTCAACGTTCTTCAGTCGATTTCTCTTGACACTTTTATATTAGTAGGCATATAACATGTTTCTTAAATCAAGTAAGTAGTACCAAAGTGGTGTTTGAGGGTTTTCTTTGCTAAATCTGTGAATTCCGCCCCGATTTCCGATGATGTACAGTGTACCATGATTAAATTATTTTTTAGAAATTTCTTTGTTGAATCAATACTATTAACTATACTAACGTAGGGGCGTAGCAGTTTTTTTCACGGAAAAGGCTGAGTGTTTTGTTTATTTAATAGTAATTTAATAACAAGACATGTGAGAACATTTATACAAGCCTATCTCCCTTAGAATTTCTGCATTAATTGGGTGAAATTCAGTGAATTACTACTCTGTTGGGAATGTTTTTCTTACATCATCTCTTTTCAGTTACAGAGTTAAATAGTAGTTATATAAATTTTTCATTATATGAATGTTTTGTACGAACTACAATCTTTTAATAAAAAACGCATAATGAATCTATGATTTGTACAACTTGTCTTTCATACATTATCGGATGCGGTAATATTTCAAATAATAATAATTAGAAATCAAAGGGTAAAGAATGTATGTATATTCTTCATAGATCCAGTTCTTGTATTCGTATGGAACTACACATGCAATACCAATGTCGTTTCTTTGCATATGTGCCTTTCATTGTCAAGTTCTTAATGATCTCAAACAAAACAAAACCCGTTGTTACTACGGAATATGCGTAAACTTCCTACCGTAATTTCGATTTGTTTGACGAAACATGCTGCTGGTAACTACGTATATGAAATCGATATTAATATACGAGCAGCTCGTTGATATTTTAACGTCGTTAAAGTTTAACTCAATGAGAGGTTTAATTCCGTAGGTTTCACTTACAATATTATCTATCTATTCTCAATATATCACAACCAATGTCAAACTCTAAGACAAATGTTGAGTCAGTTAGTAAAATGAGTTAAGTAGCTAGTTTAACAATTTAATGGTTATACTTAGTTAGAAAGGTGTATCAGAACAAAATTATTTTGGTTTGGTTGAGCATATCAATATTAGAACTCGGAAACTAAATAAGTATCTTTCCTGAAAATATTACCTAATGAGTTTAATAATGTAAAGTAAAATGTAATAGATGGAGTTTGTAATTGTATTAAAATACAATAAAGGAAAAATAACAGATAAAGGGCATTGATGAATTCATTTCGAATTTCAAAGATTGTTTAAAAGTCTTAAAATAAATAGGTGACTACGTTTGTAGATACGGAAAATTTATTTTAATTATCCAGGTTAAAGGTTTTATTTACTAACTCGTTGGGCGTTATTAAAACATAGAATAAACCTTATCTATTAATTTTAATATTTAATATCGGATTAGTAAAAATATCCAACAGAAACTATCGTGTTCCAAACAACGTGTCAACTTCAGACCCTCAGGTCTACTTTGAGAGTGAACAGAAGTAGAATACAATGTGTAGATGTAAAAGTAAAGTTGTATTTTTAGCAGTAACCATTAGTGAAATTTTTATAATGTTATGGAATAATAAAATATCTTATAGACTTTTATCGTATATCGTATGGATTTAACAAAATAAACACACGCAATTATAAATAAATATATATTTATATATAAGTCGTTATGTTAATAATTTGACTTCAAGGCAAAATTCAAAACCTGTTAGCAGGTTGAATCTACCACGGTTAAAATTTTACAACATCGGTAAACGAGTAAACGAGGGAAAAGATTGGCGGCTTTACGCCGCAGCTATTTACCGGCCTTTATACTTGATGTCCAAGGTGTTTATACCTGGTTTTAACGCCCCTAAAGAATCATTTTCTTTTAGACAGATTTCTTTCTCGCAGAATCGAAATTAGCCTAAAAAAGTCGTTTAGAGACCGCTCACACAATCTAATATAGTTTGACTGGTGTTTATATTTATAACATGGTGGTTATACTATGTTTTATTTAATATATTATTTAGTTTTTGCAGACAATTGTAATTTAATTTATATTGTAAACGCTAAACTACCATTTAAAAAAATAAAATTAACTATATGTTTTGTTTGCTTTAGCATTTCGAATGAGTCTAGATTATCTTTATGATATCTTTACTATTAACGATTGTTCCCTTTAAAGACTTAGTTTACTAATCAAAAACTGCTTCTGCCTGTAGTATTAACCATGGAAAATAAGGTACATATAGTTTATAATACATGATCCGAGCCTCTTAAGTATTGTCTTCATTGTTTAACTGCCAAGGTTTACTGTTAATTCTTACACTCTTTGATGTCTTCGGATTTATTATTCGTAACTTCCTTACTCACAAATAAGGTGCTGGAAACTATTTTAGGTTGGGTAAGTGTTCTTAAAACTTTAATCATTTCCCTTTAAGGTGGTGTAATTAGTTATCAAATACTTCTTTGACGACTTAAAATTAATACATATTATTTTTTACTCCCTAAGATGTTATAGGCATTTGATTTGTTTTGGATTTTTAAGACTATTACATTCCTATAGAAAGGTACCATTTTTGAAGAAACAAATTGACAAAATAGTTTTTATCTACGAAGAGAAGTAGCCATAAGAAGTAGCATCAGGTAAGGATATGGAATGTTTACATTATAGAAAACAATTTCACAAAAAAATGTTTTTTTTTAATTACTAAAATCATGCTATTTCAAAAATTATACTTAGTTGCAAAAATATAGTTTCCCTAAGTCATAAATTATTATAATACATGTAACTCTCCGGGATTATAATTTTTTTATTATACTTAAGCTGTTTTTATTCAAGCTTAATTACAAAAATATCTAATTTTCATACATGAATTGCCAGGAATGCCTCGTGGAGAGATAAAATAATTCACTTAGCTTTTTATGTCTGCAGGAAAATGGTCTTTAAAGGAATGTGAATATAATCTAACAAAATATATTCCCAAGAAAAAATCGATTGCACACCACCTTAACACTACTTCTCTGTGGAGGTAGCATTATTAAATATTTAATGTACGAGATTTTATAGACATATTTTAATTAAATAGGTATTTTGGAACAGTTTTAATTAGGTAAAATTTAAAAATGCTATAAATAAAATCCGTACTCTCGTCTAAACTGTTTTATATATGCGTATATATACTGTATTTTTCTACTGTAAATACGAGTTCGAAGTTCAAAAAGTGACCTGTTTTAAAATGAGTTTTAATTTATTAGTGTTAAACAAATACACTATGTCAACACTTGTAAAGGAATTCATAATATTTTTACGGAAAATAGATTGCGACCATCTAAAGTAAAAGTTTAAACGTTCACAACAGTATTTATTCTGAATTTGTTAATGCATTTTAATTTATCCCAGAATTTGATTATCTCAAACTAAACTATTTTACAATCAGCACCTAAATTTCTCGGTTCACACCAAGTCTGTAGATAATACTCATATAAATTAATGTTATTTCGGCCTCAATGGGAAGGGTCAGACAGGTTAAGTCATCAATACGATGTTAAACCAAAACTGCCAATGAAACACGTCTGCTTAAACAGACTACAGTGGCTCTGCTTCACATCGAGACCGAAATATTTCATGAGTTTAATTTTGAGAGGATTATTTTAATACGGTGTGAACCAGAACACTTTACTTACTGTATGACACCGACCGCATAAGCCTTAGAACTCTATTCTTAGTCATTGTTATGAATAACGAAAAATTGTTACAATAATCATTAATGCTCTCTTTAAATTTTTACCTACATAATTTTAAAATATATTTATTGAACTGGTAAAGTTTGACTATCTTTAAGATAGAGTGAAAGGATTCTTGGCTATAAGTACTGACAGAACTTCTTACCCAGTTAACACTCATCCAATGTTATATAATGTATCTCACTTTCTCATTAGCATTATTAGCAATATGTTTTAGTAATTATAAGGAATAGTTATTTATGTAAAGTCATAAAATAATTGGATAAAAACAATAATCAATAATAGATCACCTTACTCCAACCTAAACATTCGTTTAAGCACTTTTTACACAATGAGTAAGATATGTGTACTGATTTCTTACAGATCTCTGGACGATAAACCTTTATAAATACATGCTGACAATGTCTGTCTAATTCAGACAAGCTGATGTTAGGTTTGGAACTCGATACCTCAATAAGTAATTGTGTGGGTGTGAGGATGAATAATGCATCGCGATCGGTCAATGGAGTTACTGGGCTCTGAGGAGCCCTGACTTTCTCCCCCGACTCTTAATCTGTCTGCTAAGTTGGCAGTATTGGAAAACTTATGAAACTAAAGTTCCAGTTCTAAGTAAAACGAACGTTTTCAGTGAAGTATCAATCATAGGTAATGAATTTAACGCAAGCGTATAAGTTATTGAAGATGCACAAGCACAGCATGTTACGCGTCAATACAGGATTTGCTAATGTTAAATAGTTGCTTTTTGATTAAAGTTTGATTGCAACGATTGAAGGGTTGTGAAGGTAACATAAAGAAAAGGAAAGAAATGGTATTGATACCTATTAATTAAGTTTGGACCAGTATAATTAAAACCTTGTAATACATAAAGAAGAATATTCTTCACAAATAAAAAATGCCTTCATAAAACAATTTATGATTTGCAAGTCATTTGTGATACGTTAGGTGCAAAATTACTTCGTATTACCACGGATTTCATTAAATTTGGCTACACAGGAAAGTGAGTGAATATTAAAACTATGCCCTAAACAACTGAAGTAATTTTCGGACGTAAATAGAACAAACGTTGTCAATTAGTATGGCACGGACTTTTGTTTGTATATTGTTAACATATTTGAATGTTCAGCTAAATAATCAAAAGTATGTTCATATCAATAAAACTCTCACTGATCTATGTGCGGTTTATTTAAAATTTTAAGACAAACGATAGACAAACTTGTAAGACAAACTTGACAAACTTGAAGAGAGGAAGTATCTCCTGGTCGGAATTGTGGTTATACTGGTAACCGTGTAAAGTAATTTAACATGTTCTTGAAAATCCCAAAATTCTAACAGACATAATATAGCGGTTTTTAAGATGTTTAGTTCTTTCCCATAATCACAGACTTGAAATAAATTATTAATTAAAGTAAAAAAATTTATGCATATTAATCCAAATAAATCAACTTTAAAACATCTTGACAAGAATCTAGTAAGTCTGCGTGACAAAATATTCAAAACCATGTTTATTTGAAACAGGTTTAAACTAAAAACTCATATGGCCAGTTGATTAAATAAAAAATGTATTCCATATTCATACGTAATAAAGAGTGATTGGACTTTTAAGGATTATTAGAACGTATAATACAAAAATTATGTGAAGATTTTATCTGCACTGATGCACCTCCAAAACGATTTTTTTGTGAATAGAGTATTCATACTTGTTGAAAGCGTTCTGGAAATAAAGGTTGTCATCCCAATAAAGGAAAGTTTATAAAGTTATGAGGGATACAGTTATTGTACCAATGACAGTGATTCCAACGCTTCTCTGATTACATCCTTTAAATGATAGAACAGCGAACATGTTAGCAGGTCGTCTTTGTTTGCAGTTAAAAAACTTACTTGCAGTTAAAGTTTTATTGCATCTGTAAACGGGAAAACGAGTGGAAGGATTGTCGGGATTACGCCAAGGCTATTACACCGGCTTTATTGTCGATTTTGTAGGTGTTTATATTTGTTTTAACGTAGCTAAATAGCTATTTCTCGTTATATTACTTAGATTATGCGTATTGAAATGACTTTGACTGAAGCTTAGGAACTGTTAAATATCCATCGACCACGATTCCTAGACCTATAATGATTTAGACTTGGCCTAAGTCAGTATATACTATCTTATACTGATACACAAATTTAGTTCTGTAACACTGTTAAATTACTAAGTAATATACGTTTATAGTAATAGTAGCAAGTCAAATACATACAACAATTACTACAGACGTGTTTAATGTATATTTCTTATGATTTCTCATAGGTAAACGTTTCACATATTTACTTTAATGTTTAAAAATATGTATGACCTTTAATGTGTTCAATGTTATGTTCAACTTTCTGATGCGAAAAGCTAAAATATTGTTGCAAAAATGATTGATTCTTTGTATAAGAAAACTGCAAAACTACCCAATAGGGAGACGGATCTAGGATGAAACAGTGCTATAATGTAGGATGAGTTGTATAGGACATCCACACTTGTGTAACTAAACTAATGAAATACGCTTATATCCCCCAGATTACCACATTACTTGTACTAGTTTTTAAAGGGTTTCGTCACTAAAAAAGCGATTTTGACTTTGGAACTCGATTTCTCAATAAGTAATTGTGTGCGGAGTGAAAATGAATAATGCATCGGGAACGGTCAATGGCGTTTACTGCGCTCTGAGGAGAGCCGACTTTCTGTCCTGAATATCAATCTCTCTGCTGTGTGGGCAGTATTGGAAAACTTGCCTGACTAATACAACAAAAAAGGTCGTGGTAGAACACGTAGCAAACGTTTATCAGTAGCATTCTTTCCGAAGTAACTCTGTAACACCACTTAGTAGTGTACACTTTTGTGGCCCCTTTCATAACACCGAGTTCCTGGAAGAGGGGGTTATCTACAAAATTGTGATTTGTGATATACTCTCAGACTGAGCGATTTAGTGCGTGCAAGATTATGATCTTGTATCATTTTACATGACTGACTAAAATGTTTTCAGTATTTGGGGAAGTTTATACATCTATTCTACCGGTTTTTATATAGTTCACGGGTCTTCAGATTCTTCAGTTTAACTGTCATACACATACTATGTAATACGCTGGAAATGCCATACGCTATATGTTATTTGATGTAAATGTAAAAATGAGTGATTCAATGGACGGAGTATTTAAGAGGCAATATAGACATTGTAGGTTTCATATCACCAGGAGTTGCTTGATGATTTGTTTGTCAGTTATCTGTGACATGAAACTTACTCTTAATTCTGATCGAAAGTGAACATAATTTACGTCGCTCAATGAAATATTATTAACAATTACCACGGTTTCACACGTAATTTTAAAAATTGAAATCCGTAACTTACTTATTTAAAGTACTAATGATGTAATAATACGGTGACCTGTGATATTTTTAAACTTAAATAAGCATACATCAGGTACAAATAGTTTCAGTATTCATAGTTAAGAGGATCAGAGGAGGACTGACTGTAACATCAGGTTTTGTGCGTATAGGAATATTTATGGTTTGAATGAATTTCAGTTCTGACGTCATAGAAAGTTGACGTCTTCTTGTTCCGATAAAGAAGATATATATACAATATAAATAAAATATATGTAGGTCTTAGAAACCTACTTCGGTCAAAAGGGTCTACTTCCGGTTGTTGCAATCTTCTTTCGGTCTAAGATATTTCAAATATCATAGTTGAGTTTGTCTTATTGTCCCGATGAAGAAAATATATATACATACTTAGGACTGAGAAGCCTACTACGTTAAAAAAAACAAATACTCCCAGTATAAGGGGAAACATCTGTACTAAATTCAAAATGTTTGAACTTTTCACATTTCAAAATAATTGTACATAATACATTCTGGGTCATAGAATGAAGTCTATAATCTAGAATGCAATTTATAGGTGATTTTGTAATTTTTATATGCATTTACCGATCAAGCACTGGTAACCTTATATACTTTTTTTTTTAATTTAAACAAACGTTTCAGCCTCTTTGATGAACTAGAAAACTGAAACATAAAAGTGTCGACACCTGTTCAGTGTCGGTTAAATTTAATTCATTGATTAATCGATTGGTGGTTATTGATACTTATAATAACCTGTCGTAGGAAATGTTTTAGCGTTATTCAACATTGTATTTGACTAAACTATTTCATTAACATAATAGCAAAACCATGTTGATCCTAAAATGCGTTAAAATAACACGGCAAATGAATGTTTACAATATTTTGTATGAAACATAACAATAGGTCTCTATTCCACAATTCTGGATTCATCAAATCATCTTATGCCTCCTCTTAACACAAATTAATAATTGCATTTTATTGAAAACAACAAACGTTCCCTACTGAATGTTGACCTACTACATAGTTTTTATATCCTAATTTTGTTTGTGCCAGTCAGACAATGTATTCCCATAACATTTATTTTCAATACGATTATTGGATTTTATAATGCATCGTTAGCTGTTTGTTGTAACACGTTCAACATAAGAAATGGGTAGGTGTTTTAAACAGATTTAAAAACGACATACACACTTATAATTCAAGAATATCTTTTTTATTTGTTTGCGCATTTTACAATTGGATTTGTATAATTATATGTAATTGTTGTAAGATTTATGTCACTATAAAAGAACATAAAACTTCTTGGAAAATTCAAACCTTATAGATTTTGTTTAGTATAATAAAAACTAAATATTAAATACAATGCAAGGTACATCTAACTCTTTATTCATAAACATTTCAACATGGTATAGCTCTAAACTCAACGGCCTCAGAAGAAGGAATTAAAGGAAAGCATTTTCAATCAGGGTTGTTGCTCAAGGGACGCATCAAAGGGGAGGATCGACAGCAATTACTTTTCCTCGATTATCTCAAAGGCTGAAAAATATGAAGCGAAAAAGCCTTCCCATCATTAATATTCATGACACAAATACTGAACCTGGTTCATATCACATCTTGATTATTGAACCTGATTAATAAGTAAATTCTTCGTTTTATTTGAAAAATATCTTTTAGTAACACTAGTAGAAACAAATATACGGTATATGTGATGCAATATTTTTAAACAAATTTGTGAGTAATTCTTGTGTATGATCAGGTTTAAAAAATGTACAAGAAATTATTCACAAAATATAATTTTAATCGTTAATAAATTGTTGCTATAATTATTATGATATGAGTACGTTTCAAAGCAATACGTTCACGTTGGCCGTATGACACAGGCCAACTGTTCTTGTATGATAATATATTTCAGAATAAATAAAAAATATAATGCATGTTAAACTTCAATGAGCATAAACTTTACTTATCAAAGTTACCAAATTTAGGTTCAAAAATAGGGCTTTCATTTAATTTATCAAATAGGTAGGTGTGTTAAATCAGTCTAGAACATCGGATCGTTTGTCAGAACAAGTCAAATCAATAAAATACGAGATATTTACATTCATTTAAATTTGTTTGTAGACTTTTCTTGAAGTGCTAAATTGTTGAAAGTGTATAAAGTGTCTTTATATTGTAAATATGAACGTACACATTGCAATGAAACCGGTTGCCAGATATCATGAAAGCATACTGATGGATAGAAGCAAAAACAGGCTTTCCTTTACATTTTAAGTTAAGGACTTTTCACCGAAGTTCACCTTAAGAAAGCACCTATATTTTCACTTTTCAAATAAAAACAAATGCTCTATGCAAGCTGTGGTTTTTCAATTCCAGGAACTGAAAACCAATTTGCCAATTTAAAACCCCACAACCTGATTTTCTAGAAATTATTGATCGAGGAATTTTTCCTAAGATCGTTAACTACGCTGATTTTGGCGGTGGTTAAAATAGAAGGACATCCAAAATATACGAATATCAACCGATAAGTATTTTGACAGGTAATATTTTTTAGCTAGATACACTTAAAATAAAAATTTCAGTCGACTTTCAGCCTTTGTACCTAGTTATATGTATCTCTTTAGTATTATTAGTAAGTGTAGATACATTTTTGAATATATAGTTTTTCAGTTCACTAATGTATTTTTCACAGAGACTCTATTGATATTGAAGACCCTAATGAAGACTTGAAGAATTTGCACAATTGACTGCTGTAAGCAAACCGAGGGCGAATATCTACTTTAAGATTTGTTACAGTCGGTGTTTCGAAAAATCATAAAATAAATTACAAAGAAAATTTACCTATGGTAAAAATAAAAAGTATTTAAATACACAATAACATGTTTAAACGTATAATAATATCATTACAGTAATAACTTATGAGTTGGTACTCTTCTGAGAGATGTCAACTTAGAAACATCAAAAGTAATACCGTTATCAAAATATAATTACGGAGGATTCTGTAAGCCGCAAAGTTCGTAAGGCTCTCGTCTTGGTTCCTTGAAGATGTTGAATCCAGGAAATATATGGGATCAGCACTCACACAGCTCTAAAATGGGGTTTTCCTGGAATGACACGATAACATGTTTCTCAGCTCAGAGTCACTCATATGATCTGAGTATACTTTCAGACTTGTCCATTAAACAGAATAAATATTGGACCAGGAGTTCAAAATACAGGGTGGGCCATAAGTCAGTTGTCAAAAATGCATTTGGTGCAATAATATACCAAACACGCGAAAATACAAATACATTTATTTTACTATGTAGTACAAATACAATTTATTAATACAGGAAAACATGTAGTATTCAATGAACCTACAAAAGATGCTCAAAGTGGTCTCCATGCTGTTCTAAGCAAAGATTGCATCTTTTTAACACAGATTTACAAATTTTGTCGCAAATGTTCCTGGACTGTAAGTTTTCAAATTCTGATTGGATTCGTTCCTTCAAATGCTCAACATTACGAATCTTGACTGAATAAACCTCATTTTTTAGTATACTCCAGACTGAAAAATCCATTGGTGTTATATCTGGGGACCGTGGAGGCCATTCAATAGTACCCCGTCTGCCAATCCATTCATTAAAGTTATTATTTAGAAAGTCTCTCACAATAAGTCCATAATGGGGGGGGGGTGCTCCATCTTGTTGCCATATCAACTTTTCCTTGATTCCTTATTCAACCGGCCGCAGATGTTCGTAAAGTGGACTATTTTCCACTTCTAACAACACCTCTTGAAGCATATCTAGGTAATTAAGAGAATTGACAGTACCGTCAAAAAAATGAGGCCCGATTAGTCCACCGCTAAAAATACCAGCCCAT
Organism: Homalodisca vitripennis; assembly: GCF_021130785.1. Lineage (NCBI taxonomy): Eukaryota > Metazoa > Arthropoda > Insecta > Hemiptera > Cicadellidae > Homalodisca > Homalodisca vitripennis. The sequence continues at coordinate 86,100,891 of NC_060207.1, read as the reverse complement.
ACACTCACACCAGGAGCGTTTAACTCTGTCTCCATCATCAAATGAGGATTCGTAGAATCCCAGTAGACACAGTTGTGTCTGTTCACTCTGCCATTCACCTTAACAGTTGCTTCGTCGCTCCAAAGAATGCTTTTGTAAAAATTGGGATCGGCTTCTTGTCGGATTGTGTACAGCTCGCAGAATTCCACACGCCTGTCCGGATCATCTTCATTTAGGCCTTGGAGTAAAGTAGGCCTATATGGTCTCAAATGCAGCCGTTTCTGTATCCTTCGTAGGCTTGTTCTTGCTATTCCATACTTATTTGATGCTTTTCTTTGCGATTTCGTCGGTGGTTGCACAAAACATTGCGCGACAACATTCAGATTCTCTTCTGTAGTAACAGACCTTGGCCTACCTGAACGAGGAAGCTCCGCTACCGAACTAGTCTCTTCAAATCTTAAATTTAATTTGCGAATACCTTGTCGAGATGGAGGCTGGATATTTGGAAAACGTTCCACAAACAAATCACAAACATCACTATATTTATGATCATGTTTCCACCATGTTTGCAAATCAAACACACGCTGTTCTGTTGTTAATTTCCTATTCATACTTTCTCAGATATCGACAATAAACAAACATAACCTGAAACTGCTAGTGTTTGACTTAGTCAAGTTCACAACTACTACGCTAGGAAAAACAAAGTCTAAGGATTGCTAGTGACAACTGACTTATGGCCCACCCTGTATAATGCAATTAATAATTCTTTAACTCTAAAGCTGCTCTGTTTCTAATGTAAGGACAAATTTTGCTGTAGCACAGGCCAATATATTGTACTGTATTAAAATTGTGTTAACTACTAAATTAACTCTTTTTATAGCCGTTTGAAATAGAAACAGAATTGATGAAATAATTTTAATATTTTACTTTTGAGGAAGTTATGACCAAATTATTAAAAGTTTGTAAGATATTCTATTAAATCTCTTTCCCTCTGTTAGGTGTGCCTTGTGAACGAACTCGTTGGTAACAATAAAGTTCAAGCAAAATTTTTATATCTCCATTACAGGTTTATGTAATAGGATGTTTTGCGTGATTTTAAAATCATCCTATCCTAAAAATGTGGGTGAGGAACAAGTTACAACTGTGAAGTGCGATGACTCATTGAGTGTTACGTCCAATTAAACTACTCCAAAATATCCAATATCGGGCTGCTTTGTCGAAAATAAGGTTACCATTTGAACAAAATGTGTTTGTGTTTCAAAAGTTCTGAATGTGATAAAAACTATCATCAAAAGTATTGCGGGTTTTGCGGACTTAAAAGGTTTGGTCTACAAAATTCCTTAAAAGTTTTCTTAGCGATCACCTAAAAGGTTAGATGTACACAATCCAAAAAAACTAACTCAACACACACAAATTTCCAGACCAATCCGTTCTATATATTTCGTAATGAGTTTTCGGAGTTGTTCAACTTTATGTATGTACAGTATGATATATGATTTTGAAACCAAAGAAAAAATTATAGTGGTATAGAAAAGTGAGAGGAGGTTAGAGTAGGGTCTAATGTATATCTGACCTAGGGGGATATAACGGAATAGACTGTGACAACCCACTCCAACAACTATATCCAGTTACAACACAGTAAGTTGAACAATAGTTACTACACATTCGCTACTTGTTGCTTTAGTCCGTACCAGTAGAATGGTTGTAATCCTTAGAGGATTTGTACACTGAAACTGATATTCATCATGGTTGTCATAATTTAGCATGATAAAATGTCAGTGCTTTGAGTTTCAAAGCCATTAAAAGTTTTATATTAGTAGTACAAACAAACTCTATAAGCCGGTCTTCAATACTTTAATAGGAAGTTGGTTATGATTTGTAATAAGGGAAGTTATGTGAATAACATTTAACCCGGAGATAGGAAAAATCTTTTAATGTATATAAATATAATATCCAATCAAGTTTTCAGATTAAAAATTAAATTGAAACATGGGAAATTCATTCAGTAGAATCATCCTAGCCTACGCACAGGCTGCTTGCCCATGTACGCTAATTTCTATTGTAGACTATATGTTACTCGGTAATATATAGTTTAATACTCATACTTAAATTATAAAAATAATATTCATCCAACTACTGTACTTAAAATTAAACTGTTTTACTTTATCGCCGCTTAGGAAGTATAGTAAAAGGGTAATTTACTATTTATTAACTGTAAAAAAATCTAATATCTTGGTGTATATGTTTTTGGAAATAAATAATGTTTTTATTCTATTCTATTGTACCTATTTGACCACTTCTGGTTTGAATGACACGTTTCCGACGCCAATGTTGAGTTTGTCTCCTTCTACGATCAAGAAAATATATAAGATGTAAATAAACATGGCCATCGTAATTTAATCTGGTCTTAGCATTTTTGTTTTGGTTTTACAGCTCTGGAAACCTAATTCTTTCAAAAGACAATTAAGATAGCTTTCTTAGTAGTCGTTAAATGTATATTACAGTTGGACATTTTCTTTTATATCTGCTCTGCTAGTAGTTACTCGCTTCTTTGCACGCAATTTAGTAGGCGTTGTACGTATATGACCACTTCTGGTTCAAGTGTCATATTTCCGACATCAGTGTCGAATTTAAATTGTTGCCACGATTAACGAAATAGTAAAAAAGTGTATATTTTTGGCCATTGTAATTTACTTCGTTCTTAGTATTTTTGGCTCCATAGTTAGATTTTGCCTTGTTTCCTGATCAAGAAAATATATAAACATAAACAGGTCTAAGAAGCCTTCTTCTGTCAAAAGACAAGTAAGATGGGTTTTATAACAGTCTTTTAAATTTATAATGAAAGCTATGATAAAGATACATTACAAAACAATATTTACGTGTTTGTTTCTTTATAAACTGAAAAACATTTTTAATATCTTAAAAAATTTCCAGCTGGAATTGGTATATTAGTTCAATTCCACAGTCCAACGAACTTTCATCTAGCGTAGACCTTGCTGATTGCTTCAAAGGGGATCTTCGGAGTCAATTTCTGATCATCTTGTTATATTTTAGGACATTTTATAAGGTAGATGAGTACTTACGTAATCGCTGAAATCTAAAAAAGGCGAGAACACTAATGGTTACTCCTTAAAAAATTTACAGTTTATAAATTTAAACACATTGAAAATAGTGTTTAAATTAACTAAACATATTGTTGTGTTTTCATAAAATTTCTCTCACAGAGACTAAGAGATTTTTCGCTACTTAAAAGACCAGTGGGGCGTATTCCGGAGGGATTGTCGAAATAAGAATAGGCGTATATTCATATCAGGGACCATACACATGTTCATGTAACATTTCAGTACTATCTGTTGAATAGTTTATGCGTGAAAACGAAATAAAAACAAAGGCACATTCACATTTATAATACTATTAGGATTAGGCTTAGGATTTTGATGTATTTTACAATTAAGTGTTAATTCGTGTTAATGAATTACCCCTTTCAATTAATTGAATGTGAGCAAAGTCGAACAAAAGTTTAAATAAACATGTAAGTACCGTAACTTAAGGCTTTTAATTAATTTTCACATTTTACACGTATATGTTATACTAATTCTTGCTTTATCAAGACGGTAGCTTAAATATAGTTTATTGGCAAATATTTTATCGAAAATTATAATTTATTAAATGAAACATGTTGATATGAAGAAGTTATGATACGCAATATTTCAGACTGCGGGGATAGTACATGATAATAGCCCAGCACATTTCCTCCTCTCAGCTGGATATTTTCACGCTTTGTGGTGACAAATGCCTGCTTGCGAGCACAATGTGTTCTAATACAGCCCGGATGTTAGCCTGCATACTTTGTACGGCTGTTGTCAAAATTGATAAATAATTCTGTCAGAACGCATGTCTGCTATTTTTGTACTATTATTTTTGGAATTATTCAACGCTAACAAGTGTGTATTTCATCTTACAGCATTTTTAGGAATTATATAATTAATTAGAATTTGTTTCATGAGTTCACCATACACGTAAGAACAAACATCAGCTCATAAAAAATATTTTATATTTTCTGTAAGCATAATTTCTACTCGTCAGACAAGTAATGCAGAACTTCGTGTTGTAATCTACTAGCTGGAAATGCAAATAATTATATATATATATAAAATTATTTGAGATTATATATATATATAAATTAAAATAAATATGCATATAAAGATTGAATTTTATTGTTGAAAAATGAAATTAAAATGATTAATTAAAAAATCCTCACCATCTCGCATCTGTAACCTTTCTTATTTAAGTATCGTAATGTGTTACTAATCGTGTATAGTCAACGATTTCCTGCTTTATGTATTGTGAATGTTAAATAAAATAAAGTATATAGTATTAATAGTTTATACCCATATCTTTATTTTATGTTCCTATATTGATCATCATGTTCATATGTTTCATATGTTTTACGTCCACCAAATAAACTAGAAGTAATATCATTGAAATATAATTTTGTCTTAGTATAAATACCAGTTTGGGGACTATACTTTGATAAAAAGGTTTTGCAACAGGAGCCACCCTAAGAAAGGAACTAATGGATTCCTTTTAACTAAATTTAGATGCTGTTATAGTTGTTGGATTAGCATTTTAAAACTTACTCACATATTTTTCATATTTATTTATTCAAAACATTCTTAAATAACTTTTAAGTAAAAAAATCAATTTTTGGGTTAAACATTCTATTCAAATAAAACAGTGAGCCAACCTAGAATTTTTATAAGTAAAAAAATTGAACCCGGAAAAAATACGTGTACACATAGAGAGCAAGTTTGTATTGTGTTTTGAGTCCTGTTTATTAATATTGTGACTATTACATTTACCGTATGTATAACCCTGAAAAATATTACACTTTAAACAAATATTTAAAGAAGCGTTTGTAGAGACGAATAAGTCATAAGTACAAATAAATCAAACCTCATGTAATCAATATTAAAATATTAGCTTATTAATGATGGATAGTGGGATTTGCTTAGGTTAGTCTCAAGGTCCTAGAGGGTCTTCTACTTTTATTACTGACCTAGGAAAGGTGCTGAAGCAAGAGGGAAAAGTGACGAATAATTAATTTTTCAGTTTGAGGTGTCATACAGCAAATTATTACACAAGCAACAAAATCCAGTTTCTTAATATATTTTAAGATTTAGGAAAGTATAAGAGATAAGGTATGAAAACAAACCTTTAGCTGAAGAAAGGGGATTGTCAAGATATGAAAATGTTGTCATGTTAAATTAGGAAGTAATGAGGATGCTATTGGAATATGGGAGAGTTTCTAAAAGTTCCTGTCCTGTTACGACAGTTTTTCATGATATTCGGTAACTTTTCACCGCATTCCAAGATGTTTATAGACCCTTTCGTTGGAGACTAGGATATTTATTGAGCTTTTCATAGTCGTCTACGATGTCTCTTGAGATTTTATTTGCAGAGAAGGATTTTTCTAAAGCTCTAATTGCAGACTAGGATGAACTGATAACTTTCACAAGGGAGCTACTCTTGAAAAAGTAGTAGGGAAAAGCAATATAACTCAACTTGAATATTCCTTATTACTGATTAATTCTCAATTCCATTATTTAAACTTTATAGGAGATTTCATGAATGGGTAAATGATATTCATAAGTGCAGAGGCTTGTTTCCATACAGTCTGTCAATGACAAGTTAAATAAACAAAATTATTTTAAAGTAGCACTTAACATGGTATGCGCGTTTTCATTTTATAATGCTCGCAATATTAAACAATAACAATTTTAGTAATGAATTGCGGCATCGATAACCTTAATTTAAAAAGTTCTACTTCATAACCTGTTGAGAGTTGTTACTTAAGCTCCTTAGCGAGCTCGGAGCTCCCCTGACAAAGGCGATCATCTTCAATCAGATATCGTCTATCACGCTACTTTCCCTTTAAAGTTTTCGTTAACCGGTTTACTCACCTTAAGATGAGTCTTAATGTATAGTCCAACATTAAACCACCTTTTTGGTTTTGCACAGTTTTAGCAGTTTAAGGTTTTAGTATAATGGTTATCCAATACGATTGATTTCCATTTCAAATTTGGTCAATTAAGAACATTTGTTTGAACGTATTTATAAGATTCATTAAGGCTGGTTTATTTCTCAGGGAATACATTCATAAAATCCACTACCATAAATTGGCCTTGTACCAAATATTCTAGTACCTGGACCACGGATACAAAATTACGAACAAAATGCAATGCGGAATTCATTTAGAACCAGTTCAACTTAGATTTATTATTATGAGCTGATGTAGCAAAATCCTTAATATTTATGCACATTTAAAACATACTCCTATATATAAAAGTAAACCGTTTTGGTTTATTGCTTTTATAAATGTTTTTCACACAGACATCTGAAAGCGGCAGTCGTCCCACCCTCTCTCGCCAGAGTGACTGACAGTGTCTCTGTTATAGCCAAATTGGACTGAAGCCAGACCCGCCTTGTAGTTATGACTATTGAGACTCAACACTTCAGTATATCAGGCCTCTACTGTATCTAGATTTGTTTGGGATTCCGGTGACATTAGAAATCAGATCCCGTAGTCGAAATATTTCAAGGATTACGATTAAATCACGGAATAATCACGATCCGTTATGTAGATTAATTATGACGTCGTCGTATAAAAAGCAATAGTTACTCATAACAATTCGTTTAGTTTGTTTTTGAAAAATTCTGCATTTTAACTATTTGTTTGTATAACAATAAATGGCGTTACTGCTTTAACATCTGCGTTACTCTTTGTTTGTTTAACATTATTTCATTCAAATCGCATTGATTCAAGAACGTGAACTGATCCACTTGGTATTTTTAAGTGTAATTATTTTTAAATCTTTATTTATAACCTTAAAGTCTGTGACGTGGATTTATTTATTCACAGATGAGAGAATCGTTGCATGTATAATCTGCCTTTATTTACGAAAAAAGTTTATTTCCCTCTCTTATTTTTTAAATGAACTCATTTTTAAAGCAGAAATATAAATTTACTCAATTTAAGTTGTTGTACAAATCATGTTATCAGTTGTACAACAAGTAGAGAAAGTACATGACGTCTTACAAATTCAATTAAAAATGTTCTTTACTGAAGTTTGATAATTCTTACAATTAATTATATTGCAAGCATCCATAACTATATAGAGGTAATTAAAATCAATAACAAAATAAAATTCATTCTATAATAATAATAATAGTATAATTCGTTCTGCCATTCATGCGACAGGTTTAGGCATACATTTACAACCGACTCAACTCAATCTTCCGATTGTTCAGCAACAGAAGAGTTTAAATTATTGATCCCAGCGGGTTGCCATTGACTCATCAACAGAATTAAAAGCTGTCGACGTAAAATATCTTAATCGAGCCCAAAAACGATTCTTACTGTAAATATTTTAATGTCATCCAGGATTCCATTGATTTACTTGTCACTAACGTAAGATGGACATAACAGTGTCGCATAGTGGACGGTCTCGAAGGCCTTGGAAAGATCTATAGAAACGGAGCAGTGAGCTCTCTTTACTATCTATACCTTCTACTACCATGCCCACAAGCTTGTTAATTGCATCAATTGTTAACATATTTTAACGAAAACAAATTATTTTGAAGAAAACGTTTAAAATCGCTGCGTAAAGTTCAGCAATCGTTTTAGAACAAAATTTCAAGGATTTTACTAAAAACAGGCACAATTGAAATTGGTCTCTAATTGTAATTGCTGAACGATCTGTAATATAAAGTACTTTTATTTTGTCTAACTTCATTACATAAGCCTTAGAATAAAGAAAACAGACCCCATTGAATTTTAATAATATTTATGAAAGAGCATGAAATCGTAGTCTATTGCCCGGGAATTGGTAAGAACCTGACAGAGCCTTCTTGAAATAGAGTCCGTGTACTCGACCGTCTGTGTGATAACTGTGAAATGTTGTAGAGACTTAATATTTAATATATCCATATGTTGGGCCAAGGAAAAACTATAATATTGATATTGGGATAAAATGGTCACAGTGCCGTCTGTCCATCTCATTGTCTGTCGGCCTGTGCGGTAACTCGTTAGGATTGATGCTCCGATACTCCATGGTATCGGTTTATTATTTGTAACAATGTAAAGATTCCCTTAATGTCTTCGGATTTTTGGAATTCTACACATTATTTGTGAATTGCAACGTGTAATATTCGCAAACTAATGTCATTTATTAAATTAAAATTGCTGTTATATTAGTTGTACACTTGTTACGCAATAAAAACGAAATGTTAACTCAGTTTATTGATTATTAGTTTAAAATGTTATGCTGGTTTAATGATTGACTTATTACGGTACTATATTATTTTTACATTTTACCACTATATCATTGTTAGTTTTGACATGTTTGTCTGAACATATTTATAACTAAATGTTATTATTTGTGCAGTAATAAAATGTACAGCGCATAATATATTACTCATTAATCTCTAAGTTGGCCAATGGAAATAAACTGGAGGAATAAATATTATAACTTTTTAAGAATCGAAAGTTAAAAGTATGCATTTCATATTTTAATAGTAAGTGGAATTTCATCCTATGAAATTGAATCTAGACAAAACTGTTTACTTATCACAAATACATTGAAACAACCAAAACTATGAGCAAAGAACAAACTTACTCGATCGGTTAGTTATCGTGAGTTAATTAATTATTAGAAGGTTAATATCATCAATATGTGTTAACAGGCCTCCGGTGGTTTATGGTCAAGTTAACTCGGTACAGAAGGGCAGGCGGAGTAGACAGTGGCGAGGGAGAGGAGCATACAAACAACTAATACCTATTTATAATAAGTTACTCTAGTGTAGTTTGGCATCCACTTTAATTTACTAAATTAAACTTGAATGTTGATTGTAAAGTTAGGGGATATTTACATACGTTTTAAAATGGTATGTTTTTAAAAACATTAACGTCAAATTCAACGTAAACCGATATAATTGCAAACAAGATGTGCTTTTTTGTGTAAAATTAGGTGTAATGTGCAAATATTCCGGTGAGACGGCTACAGGCAAGTACAAGCAGCCACCAGCCACCACTGACGATCGGCCAACTGATCGAGAGTGACGTCAGAGAGAACAGAAGCTCTAGAAAAGATAGGAGAGCGTTTAAAGAGTTTAGAGGAGATAGTTGTTGAGTGAATACGTCGTAGTGGTGACTAAAGAATATGAAATCAAGATGAAGATTGAAATTTTGTGACATATATATATTTTGCTAGGTTGTCAATTCCGAATTAATGTTACTAAGAATATGTAGATACATTCAGAGAATAAGTGCAGCGAAAGAAACATTTTTGATTAGAGCCAGCGGTAAAAGTCTGGAAATGTACCGAGTGTGATATTGATTACAAGGATTTGGGTTGGCCAAAGAAATAAATCATCAATTTAAAGAACTCATTCTTAAATTCCCCCGGTGGTAAGAGAACTGTTTACGTATACTTGTGCCCATTAGGAATTCATATCCCACTATAGTTAATTAATTATTGCATATTGCAAACATAGCCTGTTACATGCGCTATGCAATGTTTATAATTTACAAGTCGTAAGCTATCACAGTTCATTTTTAGTCTGGGCTAGTTCATTTATTATTTAATCCACTATGAAATTGAAACATTTATCAACGTAATTAACTGCTATCTTTTAGTGTCCATAATTAATTGATCAGACTTTTCCGGTAGCCTACTAAGGTATATTATAGTTGGAAATTAGGACAAGCAGATGTTTTGTTAGGCTACAGGCCACTAAACATTGGTGGTGATATATCATTGGATTATATACCGTATAATACCTAGTGATAGATTTATTTGGTTCATCACCCGTATTCTGGCAAGTAACATAGACTGAGCAAACATCGTAGGGAGTTCACCACTCAACGATCTAATTATGTAGGCTATATACCACTGTTATCACTTTGACAGATTATATATATAACTATTGATTTAATATTGCTTCATATTGCATGATTACTGTTAGTCGGGATGTGCCGCCACCCATAGAGTTATAAATGTTGTAAGCGAGTGGTGGATCGTATAGAGGATCCACTATATTCCACATCCCCTTGCTGCATGTGTAGGAGTATAGCCTAGTTGGGAGTTACGAAGGAGTATTTGGTGATGTGGACGAAGACTTAGTTTCCGGATCACCCGCAAAAGTGCTTGGGCTAGGTTTGAACTACGGCTGCCGGAGATTGGTAATAAGTACTGCACACTTAATCGACTGTTCATATCGGAGCCCTACCAACTTGATAAGGTGCGGAGAATCTGAGTGAACTGTCAAGCGCCTGTAGGTACACCAAGGACTTGTGACTTGATCGGAAAGGTGTGACGTCAGGGCAGTTGCCCTACTCCTGCCCTCTTTTGTAGGTATGCTATGACCGTGTTTATAACCCGTCTTTTATAACGTGAACTGTGTTCTTGTTACGTTTGTTACAGCTGCAACCGAAAAATATAACCTAAATAATGTATCGGACTAACTGTTGTTCCTGTTCTCTTTTCCTTTGCTTTTGACTGTGGAATTACCTATCCCTTCAGAGGCTGAAATTTTCTCGTAAATTATTAAGAAGTATATTAAGAAGAAACAACAAGCAAGGAAAGAATTATGATTCAATAAAAAAGCACACGTGTTTTATCAATTCCTACTTTGTGTTAAGCTAACTTAGTAAAGTAAATATTTATTTTATTGTTTTGCAACAATAGTTAATTTTAAAGTGTGGTAATAACACATCATATAAGTGGTAAAATAGTTTTCTAATAGGATTCTATTCCTTGCACTTTCAATTATCTTTCTTTTTTGCCATTACCGAGTAGTTGTCAAGTACGCTTTACGTTGTTCTTGTGACTTATTTTCAACAAATTGAGATTAATTTAGAGGAAGAACTGTTAATCGTATTTCACCTCGTACTCTCATTTAAGCTCGACCATGTATGCGATTCATGGTGTGTTAATAATCGTTATTAACATTGCAGTAGAGTTTCTAGTGAGCGTACTCTTATGTATCGCTCATAATATGAATGTAACGGAGCTTCACGTTGCTTTCGTGATTCGTTTACACATTTTATTTTTGTCTAAGCGTGAATTTTGTGAATCCTTCTCCTCTTCTCCTATTTAATTTGCAAGTTTCTCTCGGCGCTTATGTTTCTCTTTCTTTACGTCACATTGATTGAGTTGTGTTCTAGTTTCTATTTGCTTTCTTTTCTCATTGTCGGCTTGTCAATAGCGGATATCGTTAACGTTAATCTAAGTTTATAGTTTGAATGCAGTTTAAACCAAGGAATTAAGGCGAAGGAAATTGGAAATAGTACATAGCTACGTTAAATTCATAATTTATCCTTTGTCTACAACCAAATCATTAATCGTTAAGAAATATGATTTGAAATAACATATCACGGGATTTGAGTTTATATGCAAAATTTCAACTCGATCGAGTATTGGAAACTGGTTCAATTTAAGCATGTATTTTTGTGTCATGACGACATACAAGACATACAGAGAGCGCTAGCAAGCTAATAGTAGAAGTTGAAATAAACTAAAATATCTACTTTTATTCTACTATTTAACAATATTTACGTTTATACTTTGTCTTATAAAAGATTTAGATATTATAGGATACCACAATCTGTGGCGATACTTACTTTAATTATATTAAAACATGGTACATTTGTATTACTAGACTATTCCAGAAGCAAACTAATAAAATTACTTTAAAATAAAAACATTTAAACCGTTTCTAGACATGACAATGAAACGTTCAGTCTCCGAGTGTCAGCACTGGGTGGGGGCACGGTTTATGACAGCAACAGCAGTCAGTTTAACGGCGAAACTTGCTTGTTGTGGCCGAGTTGTCTGTTTTATTGTGGCCATCCGCTCTAAGATTTTATGGTACATAATACAGCTATCTTGCCTTGAAATCTGCAATTGACTCTAATGTTTATTTGGAGCTTACTTTGATACTGTAATGAACTAAAAATATAAGATAAGAATTGTTCATTGTCATTATTTTAATACAGCATAGGAGTATTAGAACTTGGGAAACTATTACTAGACTGTAGCTAGAAGTTCTATAAAATAAGGGTGATAGCAAATTGTGCAAAGGAAACCTAACCCATAACAGTCAAAAAAGACATTGGATCATACAGAGTGAAAGTACTTATAAGAACCTCAAGCATTACCGAGAAATCAATATAGTTTCGTGAGAGTTGCTTTTATATACTAACATGGATACTAAAGAGAGCACATTTATATTTACTAGACTAAGATGCAAGTGGCACGAGGCACACAATGTGGAATCCGGTACTGATAACTCTGTACATTCGAAATCTTAATAGTAGTGCTTCTTAGAACCATATTATAGATGTATTGTAGAAACGTGGAGTCTGTACTTGTGGAGGTGGAGATTTCGAATGGAGTGCCTTAGGGAACTGTTTTAGGGCCCACGTTGTAGAACATTCTCCTGAAGGAACATGCCAAATAAAACGGAGGAAGAGATAATGGTTGAAAAATAGTGAATCAGATACTAGCTTTTTAGATTAAAGATATACAGACTAAGCAATCCCTAACGTCACATGAGTAGAAAAGTGTGACTAGATCGGAAAATATAGTTTTCCCAATGAAAATGTTGAACATTCATAGACAAAGCAAAAGAGAGAGACAATTGACAATTCAATTGACAATTCGTTTATTTTACCTGCCCTGGCTTAGACCATAGGTCCACTCTTCCGCCAGGACAGGCTCCAAAATAATACATTACAAAATAAAACAGAGTTGTGACGAATACATCATTTACAATAATATTTTAACTGTACTAAAATTGTATACAAAATTTTACATAATAACAATTTATAGTAATAAAATCTGTTTCTGTACATGAAAAAAGAACAAAACAAAACAAATAAATAAATTACCACAATTATCAAAGTATTGACATTATATAAGTTGTATCAAGAATCAACATAATAATAATAACAATAAATTTTACAAAATGTAGAAATAAAATATTTTTCTGCATATGAATAATGTAAATCTATTAAATACAAAAATTTATAATAACATTAAACAGTATAATCACAAAAAAAACACACTTTTGTCTCAAATTAATTAAATTGTTTATAATAATTAGGTATATCTCTGTAAAAGGATTCCTCTCAATTTTTCTTTAAACAATCTTTTACTTGTAGCATTTTTTACATCGTCATCCAGTGTATTCATGTTTCTTATAGACTGAACATGGAAAGAATTGGAGTACGTAGTAGTCCTATGAATTGGAAACTGTAACGTGACATTTCCAAATCTCGTTTGCCTTGCATGTACTTGATCCATTCTGGTATAATTTTCAAACAAATAATCAGGTTTATGTTCCTTAAGAATACTGTACATAACTGTTAAAACATTATATTCAATCCTTTCTTTTATCTTTAACCACCCTAAATCTCTATAAAATGGTGTGACGTGATCATCTAATCTCAAACCATAAATATACCGTACGCACGCATTTTGTGCTCTCTGTAACTTAGTAATTAACGTATTATTTACATCACAATAAGCGGCCAAAGAATAATCAAAAACAGGAAAAATTAAGGACATAACTAACAACTTTTTAACATAAACAGGTGGGTTAAAGCACAATTTCTTAAATTGGTACAAACTACTGTAAACTCTTTTATGGACATAATTTACTTGATCTGTCCATGATAAAGAATTATTTATCCTTATTCCTAAATTAATTACAGATTTCTGGTATTCCAGATCTTCTCCATCTATTTTAACTCGTGTAATATTTTCTAAATTTAATTGTGACAACAGTCTTTGAGTACCAAAGATGATTGGCTTACATTTTGAAATATTCAGATTAAGACCATGATCACTGCACCATTTAAATAACACTTCCAGATCAACATTCATCATATTAACAGCATCATCAATTTTATCAATGTCACAATTAATATACAACTGCATATCATCTGCATAAAGCAACGATCTACAAAAAACAATTGGTTCATTTATTCTGTTTATATACAATGAGAACAATAGAGCAGACAAAGTGGAACCTTGGGGTACACCAACTGAATTTAATTTCCAATCTGAAAAGGTACCATTTACAGTCCTAATTCTTTGATACCTGTCACTCAAGTACGAATCAAACCAATCTATGACTACTTAACTCAAATTGTATGATTTAAGAATAGAAAGCAACAATTTATGACTGACACAGTCAAAAGCACGACTGAAATCTAAAAGCATTAAAATTGTCAGTTTTCTCTTGTCTATAGCTGATCTTATGTCGTCAGTAATTTTAATTAAAGCGGTCTGAGTACTATATGATTTTCTGTAACCTGATTGATACTTATAAAGAATATTATTTTCATTTACAAAATCACACAATTGTTTGTAAACTAACTTATCAGCGATCTTGCCCAATACACATAAAATATTAATTGATCTGTAATGCCTATACTCCAGCGGATTGTCTACTTTAGGCAATGGTAATATCAAAGACTTCTTCCACTGTTTCGGATATACTCCATTTAGCAAAGAAAAATTTAAAACATAACATAAAACATACTTAATTTCATCATAAATTATTCTAATGAACTTAAGTTGAATTCCATCATCCCCGATTGCGTTAGACGAGATGTCTTGTAATACTTTCAAAATACAATCTACAGTGACTTCCCTAAAACTAAAACTTATATTCCTAGCTTGAAACACATGTCTCTGGTTATTATAAAACTCAACAAGGTTATTATTTATATTATTGCTAATACCACAAAAATAATCATTTAAACTATCTATATTTACGACTGGGTCTGATAAACTTTTACGCTCCTTTCCACCTCCATTATCTCGAACTACCTTCCACAGATCTTTACAATTCTTATTGGTTTGAAATAACGTTTGAAAATACTGATTCCTTCCATCTCTTAAAAGCCTTTTTATCCTATTTCGGAGAACTCTATAATTCTCCCAAATTGTAACATTTTTAGTCCTTAAAAAACGTTTGTACAATACATCTCTTTGTGACATTAAATCTTTTAATTCATTAGTAATCCAAGGACAACAAGTCTTTCGTTGTGATATTTTCCTCTCTGGCACATGTTTGTTATAAAGCTCTTTTATATTACTACTTAATATTTCTACTTTATCATCAATAGAATCGCTTAAGTACAAATCATTCCAGTTCAACGCCAAACATTCTCTTTTAAGACTATCTATCGATATATTCTTAAAATCTCTCACCATCACAGACTCCTTATTTGACACGAGAGAGAGAGAGAGAGAGAGAGAGAGAGAGAGAGAGAGAGAGAGAGAGAGAGAGAGAGAGAGAGAGAGAGAGAGAGAGAGAGAGAGAGAGAGAGAGAGAGAGAGAGAGAGAGAGAGAGAGAGAGAGAGAGAGAGAGAGAGAGAGAGAGAGAGAGAGAGAGAGAGAGAGAGAGAGAGGAGAGAGAGAGAGAGAGAGAGAGAGAGAGAGAGAGAGAGAGAGAGAGAGAGAGAGAGAGAGAGAGAGAGAGAGAGAGAGAGAGTGTTTTGATGATTTCTAAGAGATAGGATTAAAGTGCAGGAAAGGAAGTCGAGAAAAGAAGGTTAGCTAGAAAAGTGGATTTTGTGAGACACAGTTGAGGACTGTCATATCACAAGTTGCAAAATATGTAAATTGGTCAAATAAACTATGATTATGATGATATTCACATTTATCTTCAACAATTCCTATTAATACGTGAACATTTTTCTACATACAGGTGCCTGTTTAAAATGCGAAAGAAAGAAATAGCATAATGTACTTTCAGTGGGAAGGAAATTTGACTGAACACACATGACAGTTTGCAAAATCTCTAATTAAATCAGATGTTTTTAGTTGCTAGGAGACTTAACACGAAACACAATGTTTGTAGGTACTGGATTAGGGAAATCACTGGGACCAGATCACAAAATGTTGACAAAGGTCTTTAAAAGAAAAACTCAGGAAGACAGAACGTAGAATATCAGTGGCAAACATACATCCATGGTGGAGATAATGCCATCATGCTCGTTTCAGTTTTGGTCAAAGGAGTAGAGTTAGTGCATGTCACACAAGCCTACTCAAATAACACAGTACTACATAGGTATCTGGCATATATTTCATATTCTCTAAGACACAAAATATGCTATACAAATTTAGAGTTAAAGGTGTAAAAATTGCATAAACGTTTAAACAGTAGGTTGTTTTACAGTTAATGGATAAAAACACAACACAAAATTTATGAAGAGTGTATAAATGATTTGTTTATATATTACCGATCTTGGTAATAACTTTATTAACCAAGAGCAAAGTTATTAATTTAAAAGTTATATCGCAGAAAAATTTAAATTATAAAATGTTACCACGTATTACAACTGTAATATCACATAAGTGTAAATAACAAATAAATATATAATATAAATAATATGTATATCTATTAGGTACATAGAGAAACGTAATAACATAGGTAGCAATTTTTTTAATATCAACCCATTGTTTGGAATAAATAGTAACAGAGACTAATATAATAGTGAAGGGATGAATAAAATCAAACCCATAATATACTAAAAATCGTTAGAACATTCAATTAGAAGAGTTGTTATAGAGTACATCACGTTATGAGCGTCTTCAATATTGGTTTTCGCGCAGTTAATGGATAGGAAACACGATACTCGCCATGAGCACTTGGATGAACACGAAGAAATCTAGCAAAACCTAAAATCGCAACACTTCGCTTGGTGGCAACAGACTAAAGGTACTCCCAAGATCTGTCATATGTGGGGTTTTCCTCATGGTACTCACGGAAAACAACATACCTGTTTTTTACGGCATAGTATAGCACTTAGTTGGTTGAAACTTTAAATATTAAAATTAATAAAATGTTATACGAAGAAGTTAAACAGTAATATTCTCACGGTAGCATCGTCCACAGTTATTGTGTCAGTTTGTGTACTCGAGTATGTGAGAAGATCTCCTTGCACAGGACAGGCCTCAGAGGTTCTCTTGTGGGTATATCCAAATCTACAACGGAACTTGCTCATATTTGATGTAGTATTTGCCCGGTATTTTTCTTCATCATTAGATTATATATTTACTTTTTATTAGTGTAAATAAACGATGACTGTAACAATAACCAACAAAAGCTTTTGGTGTGTTAATATAATAAGTTATATAGTATGTGACAAAGTGCAAGAGTATATCACAATTTAAATGTCAAAAACAGTTGTCAGGACCGATGCGCTTGAGTAAATAGTTTATTAAATCCAAAACTACAGCTGTTTAAATTAGAGTTCTTTATTTTTAATTTAGTTTGGAGATACGGTAATTGTTTTAAAATAAACAAAAATTTTTACTATCATTAATATGGAAATTTTTATAAAACCGCTGAGCACATAAAAAAATAGATTAGTCACCACGCTCAAACCTATGAAGCTAGTGTGGATCAAATTTCGTCGAAATTATCCTTTCTAAAAATTAATAAAAGGATAAATATGCTGGCTCTCTCAGGATTATATACTGAGATTGGGACCTCCATTGATTCTGCAAAGACAAAGTTAGTCTACTATTTTATATTTACTACAGATTGTGCCAATAACGAAGTTAAACATGTAACCGATTGGAAATACTATTAAATACTGTTTTAAACACCAAATCAATGAACAAAGTTATGAATTTTTGTAAATAAGGTACTGGTGGGCTTTATGAACATTGCGATATAAGAATTTTACATTGGTTAAAAAAAACCAAAAAACACACAAAATGGAGACTAATATGTTTCAATGCGCCTTTCTTTCCCAGTCTACAATCCGAAAAAACAAAAAGATTTCTATCGAGAAAAACCGCATTATAAACCATTATATTGAAATATTTAATGACATTAGTAAGGGGTTTCCAATCTTCCTCTTATATAAAGTAGATTACAAACTCCGGACGTAGATGCTTATTGAGCGTTGTGCAAAAGTAGTCTTTTCAAGCCTGCGTGTTTAAATACTTTCTTGATCGTACAGCAAAGCAAACTAAAATGTAGCTCCTTTGATTACAGTTTGTTATTGACGATAGAGTGATTGTAAGCTCAGAATTATTTATTATTTTATTTAAAAAGGGCAATAAAACAGAATAAATCATAAACAGATAACAATTTTTAAAAATTAATAAATGTATAAATATGCTGGCTGTGTGAGGATATACTCAGATTGGAATCTCCCTTTAAAAAAGTGGAAGTTTCTTCTTCTGGGTTTCCCGGAAATGGTTATGTTCTTTCATAGACTGTCCAACTATACTAGCGTGAACATTTTGTAG
The DNA here is from genome assembly GCF_021130785.1 of Homalodisca vitripennis. NCBI lineage: Eukaryota > Metazoa > Arthropoda > Insecta > Hemiptera > Cicadellidae > Homalodisca > Homalodisca vitripennis. The sequence continues at coordinate 86,082,570 of NC_060207.1, read as the reverse complement.
GGCAGTCATATTTCGACAAAATGAAATAATGGATTAAATTCTGTTCTGAGGCAGATTAAAAGGAGTAGGTTTCTATAAATCCAACTTGAAATTTTTAGAGTGAATTTGAACAAATATTTTTGACAATAATACTCAGAAACTGACACTATATGTTTAGATAAAACTGTTAGAACAACGTATGAAATGTATCCAGATTTTACAAAAATACTGAAATATACTGTGTCAGGATTATATACTGCAATCCCTTTCAACATCCCTTTCAAAAAGTGGAGCTAATGGAATTCAATAGTCTTTTATCATGAATTTCAAAATGACATCATTATACATATTGATTTTTAAAATGCATTTATATTTGTCCGATATAGACTGCAACACTGTGTTATTAGTAAATAATTAGTTAAAGAAAACATTCTTGCTTATTACATTAAATTAATAATAATATTAAGTTTAAATTTAAGTAACAGAATCAGTAAAGTTAATCGTTATACAATTGATTTTGTCTTGAACTATTCTAACAATAACTTAGGCCAGAATATTTACCAACATAAGTGACGACTCTGGATGTATTATTAATATAATTTTGAGTAAAACTGTAGGTTTTTAGTTTAAAACCACAATAAAGAAATGTATTTTTATTTCAACTGGTATTACGTAATAAGTTTACTACATTGTGCATGTATATTTGATATAAAATAGTAATACGAGTTATATGGAAGTTTTTTGCAATTTTAGAAACTATGCAATGTTTGTGTTTTATTAAATCATTACCGTTACAATTTTCAAACTCGATAAAATATGTAAGAGTTTAAAAAATTTGCTCAAAAAGCAATTAAAATCTTAGAGTGCTTGATTGATTATTTGATTCACGATTGAGGCCGTTAAAGTATTCTTTAGTCGTAAAAATTTGTTTGTGAAACAATTATACCTAACATTGAGATTAAAAACTCACCTCAGGCTACAATGAATGTTTTCGTGAGTGTCTGACATAATAGAGCTTATCTTTCACTTTCCAAGTGGTTGCCAAGGTTGGGAGAGTTCGGATCTCGAGGGATATACCTCAACTTGTTATGAAGTTAAAGTTCGTGATTTGCCAATAAGGCAGTGATGCACTTGATTACAATAAGGTAATTGTATAATACAGCCCTTAAGCATGGATATCATTCTTGATTCATTAATAGTGTTATATTTATAACTTAATTATTAGTTATTTTGTATAAATATTATTCATACATACCTGTAGACAGGTACATACAGATTATATGTATGTGTTTAACATGTTGTACATATTCATATAATTGAAATGCAAAATTCACCCAATATAAAATTACTGTTAAACGTTCAATTATCATAAATAAAAGTGAATCGCTAACCATTATCCTGAAGAACGTCTGGAGCAACTTGGCTAATTTAAAAAAATATTCATTCAACTTCAAGGAGGTTTTGATCAAGATAAAAATAATAAAAGTTTCCCAAAATATTATAGAATGCATAACATAATAATTAAAACAATAACATTTAACAATATATAACATTTATGTAAAGTAATATAAAGTCGACACTAAACAACTGTTGACAGTTTTATCTGAAGTTCATCACTGAATTATCAAAACAATTGTTTACATTTAAATTTTAATATAAAATATACAGTGTTTGATCAGTAATGTAATCTAAATTGCAGAAACGAAGTTAATATCTAATTTTTACCACGTACTGAGCCACTGACAAATGTAAACCATCTAAGGTATTGGAAATACTATTTAAACGCCTTTACAAAACCCACCTTAGTGGACAAAGCTGTGAATGTTTCCATTTAGGTTACTGGAAACCGGCTCCTTTGACATTGTGTATGAAATTTTACTATAGTTTAAAGAAAAACAAGCAAACGCTTCTCCTTCTACTGGAAATAGACGCTTTTTAATATACGTTGGTTTCTGAAACTCAAATATGTATTTATTTTCTTGGTATGAATCAATTAGACCGCGAACGTAATTGATTCTTTTTAATCACAGAAGCTTTTTAATCGCACGTAAGTATACATATTTTATGCATCGAGACAAAAAAGCAAACTATTGGATATGGCACTTTAAATATCCTAGAAAGAATTTTTGATTTAACTTTTGAATCTCTTAATCATGTATACTGAAACGATATATACCTGTTCTATACATGTCTACCCCTATTTAAAAGATATCACAGGGTTCCAAAATATTACATCATAAATACTTTCACTAAGTAGGCAACTGTACCAAGTAACACATATTTGTATAACAAATACAATCATGTAATTATAATTTTATAATAATGTTTAAAAATAACTTAAAAAATTCAATAATTCCTGTTGAAAAATATAGGGTAGCAATCCCACTTAGTACTTGTAACAAAAGTACATGCGATGATAAATTTGAAAAATTAACATTGGCATTAATGATAGTAAGTATAACACACCTTCCAAGATTTTATTTTTGATCTGGCACAACCGAGCACTGAATAGTCAGAAATGCATAAAAAAGACCTATAGAACCCTAAATAAGGAGACATCTCCAAATGACGACGTGAATCTCGCGAAACACTAATTTGATACAGCATTGGCTGCCTGAGTCAATCTGTAGGCTGATCGATTTATGTTTTGCAAATAGACACGGAATAAATTTGTTACTTCCACTTATTCCAAAGTTTTGTTGGAGTTAGATTGAAATACCGTGTAAGTCGAACATACAAGCCGATGCTTTATATTGTCAGCAACACCTAGTGATACATTTTCTTGTTCACCCTTTCACATGATGATAGAGTAAATGTTTTACTACAGAAGAATGCTTGAATTCAGTGGGTAGGGTGAAGTGGCGGTCAGTCCCGGATTCTTGGCGGGAATCCAGGTTACCCCAGGCAAGGCTGACCGGGAGTGAGTTGCGGTAGCCTACTGGTGTACAGCAGAATACAAAACATGGAATTGATTTATTTATTGCCCCAACTTTTTCGCCATTATACTAGATCAAATTAGGAGTTTTTCCGAACTAAATCCATTAGGCGAAATAAAAACGAGATCAACTATTTTTTTCAGATTTACTTCAATATTTAAAGAAAGAGTGTTTTCAGCTATATTAAAACAGTCAGATTGTAAATAATTTGAGTATCATTTGATGATAGCTTATCAAAAGTATTTTAAGATATGTAAGAAAACATATTTATTTGAAATTTATTTCCATAAAATCACTGACTGACATGGGTATACAGTTCTTGAGTAACAGAGACTGAAGGTTGGAAAATGTATCATCCTATAATAGATCAAATATATCATCCTTATTAGGGAATTTAAACTTATTTTGTTCTCATTTAAAATATCGCTTATAAATTTATAAATCAATATTTGAGGATATTAGCCTCCCAAACTTTAATTATAAGACATATTTTTTAAACTGAAATCATTGACAACATACTAAAATGGGGTACTAAATGTTGTTACTATCATACAACTAAAATTGTGGATTTTTGATCGTTTATTATGTGTGGCTTCAATTACGATAAAACAATAAAACACCATTATAAAAATGGTATCAAGGGGTGGGGTTAACTAATGCCTTACAAACTATTGATCGAGCGGAGGCATATTTGGTTAAAGTTTTTTTTCTCAAAACGATTCTACAGATAAGAAAATCCTACATGCGTCTTAACTTTAAACTTTATCATGGCTAAAAGTGGTTAAAATTAATTAAACTTCTAATAGTGATAAGTGGCCTTGTTTACAAAAATTCTATGTTATTTTGACGATCCTCAGATTATTAAAAAATTGTATACCAAATTTGCCATTTTTGTGAGTATTTTTTTCTAACCAATTTCCAACAATCTTACTAAATAAATATATGGAACAAATGCGTAGTGTGCATGAAAATTTTCTCTAAAGAGCAATGATGTAGATCCAAATCAGAGAAATAACATGCAAACTACGCAGCTGTATATTTTTAGTTACGAATCGTTAAATACATGGTACCGGATGGAATGATGCCAAACGAAGCGAGATAGAATTATGTTTACTGAAAGTTTTGATATCTCAAACCGACTCTAAAAGTTTATTACGGAAGACCCTCTGACGCGCTGGATGAAGAAGGAACTGATCACAGATTGACTGAGTTGTATTTAGATAACTTTATTAAGAACTCGAGTCGTATTGATCTTTGATTTCCCCTTCTTCTCCTCACCTAATACTATCGCCACAGCACGCTTATACAGATATATACAATCAACACGTGCTGAACAGTGTGGCATCTTATTTTGCCATGTCTACACCGACGTGTTCAGAAAGACAAAAGATAACCAATTACGAAATTTTGATAAGGGAATAACAGACGATAATCCTTAGATAAAAATAATCGTCTTTGAATCCTTGACTAGTAAAGACAAATTGCAACCGATATAGAGAAACTATTAGTTCAAATTATATTTGACGTTAAATTATCCTTATATAAACGTTAATGTACTTTGTTAAGAGAACCGAATATATTATGGTGATTAGTTTTATAGCCTAAACTTCAAAATGCCTTCCAAAGTTAAAAGTTCAATAAAAGATTTAATTGAATAGCACTTCAAGTAAAATTATCGAAAGTTTCCTCGGAAATTGTAATTCTTAAGGAATTTTCCCTTGGCTCTCACTCCTGCAATCTGTCAGTGCGATTGATGTAGTCACCTCTTTCTCTCTACCAAATTCTAGGTAGTATAATAAAGATTGGGGTTTGAAATATACTGCACTCCACATAACGCATTCAGTGATATCGTACAGTGGACATTAGTAATTTCATAATGTACACTTTGTAACGGTTTAGAAATTAACTAATTAAAACACTGTATATTGAAAATATGTCACAATCTTGTTTGATGTACATTGTGTATTACGTTGATTCTCTATTGGCCTAAGTAAATCTTCTCTGGTACTGTTCCCTTTCATATATTGGTTTGGTTTGTATAATATATATATATATATATATATATATATTAAAAAACTATACATATAAAACTTAAGCAAGACCTAGTAGTGCTGATAATATATATTAAGAACAATGCAAAGTCACAGTATAAATTTATCTAATCACACATACTCGGATTTTTTTCATGTGTTTCTTTTCAGGAACCATTTAAATGCTTCCGAACCTTTTAAATATTCACTATCCGTTATGATTGTGGGACTGCATATAGAGCAACTAATTAGAGTTAAGAAAGTTTGTAATTGATGGTTGATTTGTTTATGCAGTCCAACCTATCAAACCTATCCCAGTTCTGTGATCGTTTGGGCTTTCCAAGATATGGCTGCCGGCTTTTTCAATCTACAGTGCGTGAATATGGATTGGGCGTCTCCTCCTTGATATTTATCTTCCAAAATTTTTACGTTTGTGGTGCTAAAAAGCTTACCTACATTACCATTTTCAGCTGTCACGGTAATTGATAGTCACGACGAAGTGAGCTGATGGTGACGTGGTGAACACCGTGATATTCTTGGATCAGGATTATTTACGGTTGAGTCACCTGTCTCCGAAAAACAAAATGCGCAGACTAATGTGACATCTGAATGTACAAGAGTGAGTGAATAGTTTACTCAATTTTGTAAACCTCCGACAGTGGCTTTGGAACTTTGACATAATATGCACCACCCCGTTAAAGGTTTTAGGAATATTTGAGAACACATTTATTTTTACATACATGTAATACAGATACAAGCTCACTGGTGAAAGAGTGTCTAAAGATGATCTGAAAACACATTAATCATAGTAAACACTGAGTCTCAATACTAACCAGTTGTATGTGACTGGGCAACTTTCAAATACAGCTGAAATTTGCGAGGTCATCGTTTCCTCGAAGCTAAGTCAGCTCATTTTCCCTCTCCCAAACGTAACTTTCACTACATAAACATCTCTTTTTCCTGTATAAACAATTGAAATCGTTATTTGTTTTTACACTACTATGTTAATTAAGACAGCTGATTTCAACATCAACATGAATTATAATTTGGCTTATTTATCTAATTGAGAACTGTGGCCATGTAATATTCTATTTTTATTCAAAATCACTTGAATTTTCTAGGTAAATAAGTATAGAGAGTTAATGTGTATGATCGGAGTGAAGAGGCAGCTTCCTGGACCCACTATTAATAATACAATACCCTGGAGAGAACAGTTCTTTACTTATTTATCAACGGGTGGTCAGCTTTGTTTTTATATCACCTTCTTTAAAATTGAAATAGAATTTGTTTTACAATAGCATTACTAAGTTTTTGGGGAAATAAAAATACATAAATTTCCAATTTAAAAAATATTGATCTAGAATTATAGATTTAATAAAAAATATTTTTTGTTTTACTATTACACACGTTTTTACAAGTTTTTAAATTTACCTGAACTTGAGAAATACATGAAAATGTTAACACAAACCTACGTGATGGACTACATTCACCATTTATAGAAGCGATTAATTAAAACTAAACTTTTATTTGTCGGAAGGTTTATTTTTAATAACTGGAAGAGAAAAACTGGAAACTTTAAAAATACTAGTTTAAGTCTTTTAGGCTTGGATTCCAAATTCAGCTTTTAGTAGAACAATTTATAATATACGAATTCCATAATTTATAATGACATAAATTCCTCTTTGTATGAAATTAATGTCAGTAGTGTGAAGACTTACTGTTGGAGATCATACTTCTGTGTTTGAAAATTAAGTGATTTAGGAATCAAGATGATAATATTCATATCTAATGCAACATTTAAAACTTGGAGAAACAACCATCATGTGATGTGTTGGAAAGTCTATAGCGATCTTGAATAAGGCTGTACAACGATGAGTCTAATTATTATTTAACTGATCCACAAATCTCGTTTTAAATAATTCTAGAAAATGTTTAAAACGAAATGACGTTTTGCTTTTGAAAACGCAAACTATCCAACACAAAATAGTATTATGTATGCTTTAATTAAAACAATTTTTCTTTCAATTCTAATATGACATAATTTTAGTTTCATATCAATTACTTTCTCAGCCAATACTGTAAAAAAATAAATCTATGAGTGGAAATAAATAGGAAATGAAATGTACTGTAAAAATATTGTAATGTAACTGTAAATTTCCAGTCCTCATATTTGAGATAAACATGTGGCTTTACATCACCAGTGAAGTCGAAAACAGACATATGAGAGATTAATGATCACTGTACGGGGGATCTAAGCTTACGTTCTAAATATTTGTATAGTCCTAACATTTACCTCTAGCTTTATAATTTTATAATTAGCAAATTTTAAAAATAAGGCAATGAGTGTTAAGTAATGTTGATAATAGTGAATTATTAAAATATCTAGTATTAAATATCCTTACGGAGGAGTATTAAGAGACATAGTCATGAATGTTCCATGTATACAACTACAAGTACTTATATTTATATGAGTAAATAAATATATTTTATACAGTACAATATAAATAATTAATTAATTTTAACACTACTCAAGCGTGTCATTGCAGAATGCCGTTACACTTACGTAGAGCGTCCCTTTAACGTTTACAAATATTATTCCTTATAATATGGTCTCTTTCCTTATATATTAAATGTAAAGAATGTATACCTATCGAGTATAATTTACTCTCATTATTATAATACAAATCTATATAAATATCATTAAGGGGAGTTGAACGCAAAAATCGGTAAAAAAATGTTTTTTCGATTTTATTTTTTATTTTATTATTTGATTCTTTCTGAACAATTTACTGCAATCCCTACATAAAAATGGCTTTCCGTTGAGCTTCTAAGATTTTTCAAATATAAGGCTATATAACAAATTTCGCATCAACTTTGCCCTCCGCCTCCTAACACCTGGTGCAAATACAGGTTAGCAGAAGTAAATAAAGAAGAAATTACCTACAATCACAAACATTCTCTACCTCAAGCTGTATTGACAGCAATAAAACCTACATACAAAGATTTGTCAAGATTAGATCTACTAAAAAAGTGTTTTCACGGTAAAACCCAGAATGTGAACGAATCTTTCAACAATGTAGTGTGGAACCGAATCCCAAAAAATGTGTTTGTTGGAAGAGAGACTCTTGTATTAGGTGTTCATGATGCTGTTCTAACATTCAATGAAGGTAACATTGGAAGGATCAAGGTTTTAAAGGAGTTAGGAATAAAAGACTGTGGCAAATACACCGTAAGCACATTGAAGAGCCTCGATGAAGTCAGGATGAGGAAGGCAGATCTGAAAGCAGAGTCAATGACTAAGGAAGCAAGAATAAAGAAAAGGAGACAGTTATTAGGTGAGGAAGAGGAAATGGATTGTAGCTACTGTCCAGGAGGCTTCTAAAGATAATATAAACTTATAATTATTTTGATTTTTTGTTTTCCGCTGTTTTTGAAAATTACCGGTTTTTAATATATATGTACCTTTTTCTCAGAAACTATAAATGCTACACACATGAAATTTTTACTGGTTATAAAGTAGCCTTTTAGAAGTATGTAGCTCTAGTTTTATCAAATTTCATCAATAAATAAATATTTAGAAAAAATATTTTATCTTAAAATATAAAAATAAAAAATAACACAAATATAAAAATTTTTTTCTTTAGTTATATCAATTATTTTACAAAGATTTTAGAGGTATAAATACAATATTATAAACTACACCTTGTGTAAAAATTTCAACTTCCTAACTGTTATGAGTTCTGAGAAAAAGGTACATAAAGTTACCTTATTTTAACATTGGGCCTTATGGACCGTTCAACTCCCCTTAAATGCTGAGCCACCTAAGAAACACTGCGGCTAGCGCGCGAGCCACTCTTCTCTCTGCAGGCTCACAAAAGCACCTGGTACAGTCCAAGTTAAACCTAATTCTGTTACCATCAGAGAAGTGTAACCGACTTTGTATTGTCAATGGCGCATGAAATTCGAAGCGAACTCCACCCGGTTAGCCTCGAGAGCCTACTGTACCAGTTTTTCATCAGGTTGTTTGCAGGAGGCGGAGGACCCTGTAAACCTCTCAGCAAGCTTGACACTGGTTGGATCGGTCTGTAGTAGTAACTTATACAAAATGTAAACTTTTTCTTCTATCACAGAAAACTCAATTTCTTGGTTAATCAGAACAAAATGTAAATCAGGAAGAACCAATTTTGAAACTAGAGATTACTGGTGGAAAATATATTTAATAGTTGGTTAATGTCGTACGAAGCTCGAAAATTGTACTTGAATTTTTTACTGTTAATGTACAATTTTTTAAAGGTTTAGTGTGTTTAAATTGGAAATGTAACTAAGAACTAGAAAGGAGCATTACGATATTAAAATACATACTATTTTATGTAAAAATCAATCATATATACTCATACTAGTAAACAAAACGTAACATAAAACACTTAACAAAACGCACATGCCCAGAACAGTACCGTTAACGCAGACGAATTGCTTTCTGCAATCTGAATATCAATAGATGTTTGTTCCAGGGTGATACATTTTTTATATATATTTGCATGGATTTCCAGTCGCAAGTGAACTCGATTTACGCCAGAGTCTCGCGTACGTTTAACCTTGTTTGTAACTTTGTTTTGTTGTATTTTTGTTTTCATTTGTTGCAACTAAACGTTAGTTGACAACGTCCATCATAAATATAGAAAAACATGTTTTTATTGATAGATTTAGGTTCGTCTGGAGGCAGTAAACTAATTTACAATAAATAAAGAAAGAAATACCTACTTCTAACATAGTGGAACAAAATGATGACTAAAATATAAAATACCTACTAATAAAGAAATATAGTTAACTACCGATATCTGATGGTATATTGAACATTGTAAGAGAGTACTTAAAACTAACCCTATAATATGTGTGCACTAGTAAATTAAGTAATAAAACAATGATCTGTCCCTTAATATGAAATTACAAAATCAGTTATGTTGTAGTGTCCAATATAGAAAAAACAAAAAAAATTTTTTCTATGTGACCATTATTAGAATGCATGAAACTGCCAAACGTTCACTTTGATTTTATTACCGAGGTAGGGAAGATAAATGGAGTTGTTACAAAAGATTACCTTGATTCCTGAAGGAGGAGGAATGTAGTCCTTTGGTAATGTAAAAGGCTCTTTCGTATGCAAATACTTCTCTTCAATTTGCAAAACAACAGAACTTCTGTGTTCTTTCTTCTGAACTACTTCATCCTGCTAAGCCTAAAAGATCTGCAGGGGTTGTCTCCATTTGTACATACCAATTCGATTTCATTTAAGGAACATGCTATTTCCCTTTGTTAGATTATTTTGTGAATTAGTATTATTTTTATACCGTTAACTTCATGAAGTTAATATTCAGTCTAATCTAGTGCTATCAGCATGAAATGAGCTATAGACTTTACATTTTACATTAAACTCAGCGAGCCTGTCTTGTCGTTTACTGTGCCCATCCTTCCAAAGCAATAGTAAAATGCTTAATTTTTAAATTGAAACACACATATTTGTAGTGAAAAATGAACTATTTATTAATTTTTACTTTCTGTTCAAACTTAGTAAACATTTGCGTTAGTTTTGTTTTCATAGAACTCAATTTAACCAATAAGTTACCTTAGGACTAAAGTAATAAAACATAAATGTCTTTCTTGTATCAAGAGCGTCAATCATGCAAAATGAGAGGAGTATCCAAATGTTAAATCTGACGACTTTACTAACAGTATTGGGCACATCGACAAACAGAGAGTAAGCAACATAAAAAATGTATAAATAATTCATTAAAACGGTTTCGTTTGCCAAAGCCTTTTGGCACTAATAACACCTTTTGGATAAATAATCTCTATTTTGAATACTCTCTCTGAAACCTAAAACACCTCAGAATTCATAATAGAAGTGCAAAATTTACATTTACGAATGTATCAGTGTATGACTGAAGAAGGATCTTATATATTTTATGGGTTTGGCCCTAGAGCAAATCTACTACAAATATTGTTTAATATATAACATACTCAATATTTAAAATTTAGTTTTAAGGATTATTTTGCTTTATTATAAATCTGTCTAGTTGGTTTATATGAAAAGACCAAAATGAAGAAAATATAAGCCAACTTCTGAGAAGTAGTTAGTTATATATAAAAAAATATGTTCATAATTAATAACATGTTCTTATCTTACTATTGTACTTCTAACTGTACAATAATATGGTTATTTCACTAGAACAATGAACATATTCATCAACGTTAAACTTACGATTTCACTGGTTTATTCTGACAAACTATCAGTAAGTTCAATGAACACTTTCATCCTGACCCCAATATCATGGTTCAAATACCTCTCTGTGTAATATTGCGATCTCATATGTGGCAGTTGATGGCGTTGGTAGAATACATCCTTGATCCTTACAAACAATCGGACCAGTACTAATAATCTTACAGGCACACAGAAAAATAGCAACTGCAGTTAGTGTACGGAACTTACTCAATACGGAACGTAATAGAAAATGTTAGATTTGTACAGTAAATTAGAAAAGCAATAGCAAGATCTGCAAAAATATGCATTTTTACAACATGAAAAATATCTATAATGAAAAATTATATTACAGTAATAGTTTTACAAATTAGTTTTAATATAATCCTGAAAATAGTAAAAATGTTATTTTCAATAATACTTACTATTATAAATAAGTCTTTCATATTACTATAGGTTATTTTTTCATTATTTTACATTAGCCTAAATAATGGTGTTACTAATTATTGATTATATGCATTATACATTTCAAAATTAAATCATTTATATACATATATGACCCATTAACACTAGCAATTGCTTTGTAACGCCTTCGTTTTTGTTACTTTAATTGGCTAGAATCCTGTAACTGCATACAAAGACATTTATTTCATATTACATAATTTACATATTTTGATAATGAAATTATTGCTAACAACCTTGCTGCGGTAATGTAACTGAACAATGAAATGTAAAACAACGTGATATGTACGACGAGTGCCTGGCGGCTATTCACATCATGTTATAGGAGTTAATATTTATTAAAACGGAACCAGTTAGGCCCTGTATCTCCCAGCGGTCCAGGTCCAGTGTTTGACTGCTCACGGCTTGATTAGTTATTGATGACGATATCGAGTATGGTACATTGTAGACTGTGGTCAGACATTGGGGTTAGATTGGGATACAATACCGAACTTCTACGTGTTTTGTTACACAACTATAGATCGACAAAAACCTAAATTTCTGTTTTTGGATATAAAATATAGTGCATTGAATTATTTGGAGTTAAAAATGTGTCTATATTGTAGAAAATGTGTCCTTCCTATTTCATCATCCGCATCCTTTACTTACAATTTTCCTTATTTCTTGTTGCTTAGGAAAAAGAGTTTAATAAAAACTTTAAAATGAAAATCATTTGTTTGACCGCACATAATTTCATCTCTAGGTTGGACTACACAAAATATATAATTAAATTGAAGTACTTATTTTAAATCTAATGAAAATTTATATTCTCCATTATCTTTTTTGTTTGTTTATAATAATTTGTTTGTTGTCAATAAATGCAATAATAATGGGGATAATATTTTTATTTACCACGTTAAAATGGAAACTTAGTTTTTGAAGACGTTTAAAAACTGCATAAAAGCTTAAACATTTCAAATATTTTTATAAAATGACCTTCCCAAACCTAGGAAAAATAAAATAATACTTCCAAAACTTTTCGTGATAACATTATTTGTATCATATAAATTTGATAAGAAAGTTATAACACTACAAGAAGTAAATAAATTTAGGAAAGGAACTAGAAGTATTGTTTGAAGAACGAACGGTTTGGCTACTTCTAACTTCAGACCTGGTTTCAACATTGAAGTGCTTCTTTATTTGAAGTGTGCGGAACATTTTATATTTTATGTTCATAAAATGTATATTTTATCTTCAGTATCTTCAGTGTATTTTATTTTCAATATCGTTATGGCCTAAAGTTCTAAACCTGTGATAAAAAGGATTATGTTTTATCTAATATTATATATATAAGAGGAAGGAAAATTTTTATCGAGTATGAGTTTAAAAACTAACTGTAGAAACGTTTTTCGAACAATAGGACGTATAAAGGCTTTGCAGTGTTTCCTATCCTGTTCGATTAGATTGTTATATGTTATGATATTGTTTCTTAATTTATAACGGCTATCATAGCATATATTGTAGTACATGTACTTCGGAATCCACAAAATGTATGATGGATTAAGCCAAAAAAACTGCCAGTAATAAACTACAAGTTGTATTGAATTACTTATAGTTATAATAAGGATAATGAACTGAAAATTAATAAATTACATGTAATACTAGTTATTATTCACAGAGTTCCTTTCCTATTTATATCCTACTGACATCTTATATATTTAATATATTAACGTCAAACACATACTGTGGGTTTTGTGTATATATATAGGCTATATATTACTAGATGGGATATGACTTATAGTTGTAATTAACTAGCACACTTGGTGGTTAACGTTGCTGTTAACAGCTTCTGGTCGCTCGCGCATTTGATAGCTTCATAAAAAGCTGCAAAAACCACATCAAACTAATGACTCTTTAAATCACTTCGACAAATAGGATTGTTATGTATTTTTACCTGAACACCAGACTTTAGGGAATACATTGGAAATTCACAGTGGTGTTGACAATAATTGTTATTGGTGAGAACAAATTATTAGATCTCTGCCATACACATTTTAGCTATACACCATTACTTATCCAAAATGTTCAAAAATAACACTAAATAACAACATAATGGTACGTGATTAAGACGCCAATTTTATATTTTATTGTTTATAGTTTTGTAGTAATTTATTGTATTTTTTGTCAATAATCACAAATGAGAGCGTATTCCAACAATCTGAATGTGGTACCTAAAAGATATGTCAAAAACTGCAGGCCTACCATAACCAGAAAAAACAAAAATTAAAATAAATTTAACAAATCAACATGTACTACATACAAACAAATTTATAGCAAGTGTTTAAAATGATAAAAGTGAGCTAGTAACCTTATGTGTTAAATGTAACAATCAACTAACTGACTGTTAAGCAGCACGTAAACAACATTAATTACTCGATTAGTGTATTTTAAGTAAAGGAGCTTAGTTAACTCTTTACTATTCGGTTTTTATTGGTCGACGTGAAATAAATTAGGTATAAAAATGTTCATCTAAAAGTAACTTTACTATTTTTATTACCTTTTTATTAAATCTGTAATTATTACAGTTAGAATATTTGTATGGCCACTATGTAGAGAGCTGAAATGGTGCGTTCCTGAAACGTTTTTTCAAAACACTTCTTAATGAGAATAAATATTGGTAAATTTTTAAATTTATATCTTTATTAAATTTAAATATATAATTTTTCCTCAAACTTAATTTGTAAATACACACATAGTAAGATAGTAAACTATATAAGAACATTACTATAAGGTAAAAGGAATACAAGTGTGAGATAAAGAAAGCCAAACTTAAGTTTAGACTTAATAATAAATTTACAAAAACTTATTGTAAGACAAAGGCAATATGGTATCTAATAAATAAATATATAACAGTAAGCCTATGCCTGTATAAGGCCACAATAAACCGTAGTAACAGTATATGCCATGACATTATGGTGCTTTTGCCTCCGTGCTAAAGTTAGCTCACAATTATGTAAACTGAATATGAATTTGTGACTTACTTATTTAATTCCTACGTACAGCCGCGTATTTTACCGATAAACTAAAACCGAGTGAATTACTCGTAAGACAGGATCAAAAAGTGGGTGTACAAGTTATCGTTCTATCTCCATCGTTCAAAAGTTCTTGAGTGCCTTGTTCACTGCCCATATTTTAACATCTAAAGTCTAATAATTTAATTTCTCAAAGACAGTTTGGTTTTAAGCCTAACAATATGCGCCAACTCTTGGCTTACTAGCTTTAGTTTGAGTACTTATTGAGATTTATCTAAGGAATCACTTGTTTTACGCAATAAATTCTTAATTATTCATATGATTTTTCTTACTTATTTTGACCTGACAAATAATTTATGAAGGTTTTTAGAGTAATCTATGGAAACATTGTATAATGTTTCCTTAGTTATACACTAATTATAATTCAGTATGCTCAAAACAAAACTAAATAAAAATGAAATAATAAATGAAAAGGAATATTTCTATCTGTGCTTCTTGGAACCATAGGATTCTTCCTGTTTTTTAAAAACCACAGCATGAGTTTCCTGTTTAAGAAATGTTTTCAACCACAACATTAAATAATCAACAATTATATTAGAAAAGACTTCTTACAATATTTGAACATTGAACAAAATACAATATTTTTATAAATTTTCAAATCGTTAAATTCATACAAGAATGACGTGGTTTTATAATAAGTAAGGTAAAATGTAGTTACTAACAATTTAAAAGCGATTAAAGGAACACTATGTTGAATTTTATCCTGAACTGAAAGATATACGGAAAATAGTACTATTCGATTTAAGAAAAACCAATCATATTTTGAACAAAATTAAAGATATTAATACAACTGACATCAACAACTTGTAAATATTGCATACAACAACTGAAACGTAAACATCTATTGTTAGTATGTGTGTGACAATATTGGTAACATTGTTTAGGATTCAGACGTTTTGAATCACAACAGATCCCCTCAGGGAACTAAAATATACAGAATGTGGAATGTGACATTTCAAATCTCTGTGTCTCCACCTAGTGACTCCTTTATCGATCTTTTAAAGGTTTTAAAGCAAATTAATGATTCATAAACTATTCTTAAAAACATGCCATATGTTTTTGTAGGATATGTTTTTGAATAATGAGTTCATTATTCATTTACACGGGAAGTAATTTTGTTATTACAATAAACTCTATTTTTTTAATAAAAATATACATATTTTATGCAATAATGTAAAGATAAATTTAAAAGATAAATTCTATCTATTATTAATGACGTATACGTATGTTGAATAAAAGTTAAAGATTCGTAAGAATTATTTATAAAAATAACTTTACACCCATATTGTTTATTAACAGTTTTGAAACATTCAATTTGCGTATGAAACTGTTAATACTCTTAAATTAACACTCTTCACACTGGACCGAACAAAACCAGCTGAACACAGGGCGGGGCTCACAGCCTTAATTGAATTTAATGACCACTCAACTGTAAGGTTCAGTTTAAACAACGGAAATGTATCATCTGCCCACCGTTACGCATTCTGGTATTTAATATTCAGTCTAACCTTTTTCTTTGTTCGCGTTCCTCGTCGAAAGAAAATGTCCAGACATCGAAATAGGTGGCCTATATGTTGCGGTGGTGAGGGTTTCCATGCAACTCCTCTTCTAGGTCAGAAGATTAGGAACATACAGCATTTAGGTATGGTGAGAAATAAGGATTTGTTGTGACGATGGCAAAATGCCATCAAAGTTGAAATGAATTAAAGATGGATTTTTTAATTCAAACATAAAGTATAAAAACTAGTTAAAATAAATGAAAGAAAGCAAACCTCATCTAAATACAATTTATTTTAGCATATATATTAAATTATTTGTCTGGTAAAAAGTTTAAATGTTATATTAAAAGATTATATCTGAACATACGTTATCCAATTAATTTACATCTGCTGATTATATTTTTGTTGTGTAGAATTATCTATAGTTATTTATAAACATTAAGATTTTCAGGAGAAAAAAAGTTATATCGAGGGGTTCTGAAACCTTGTGGGCGCGGCGTTGTCGATGTGTCGCCTGAGAAGCTCCAGATCGTCGAGGTCTTTCTTACAGCTAGTCCCTCTGAGACCGGAGGGCACTGGTAACTCGGGGTGCACAGGGCCCCTCCTGATTCAGACTCCAAGACCGTAGCAAACCCCCTTCCCTCCAGCGTCACCTACTTCTTTCTTAGGGTTGAAATTAGTATTCCGCCTCTGTACTTCTGGTTTGAGCCTCAGTGGGTTATCGTCTCCACCCCTAGGGGAGCGAGCAATTCTTCCTAAGGGGATTCGCCTTGTGCTCAGAATCTTTATTTGCACTATCCGCAAGATTTTACCACCGCTTCGTACAACAAGGTACAGGACAGAGTAACCAAGAAAGAATGTTGTACCCTAGGACAAAAAACGTCCTACCTCAGTTCCTTGATACCTGGTCTCCGGTTTCCCTGTCCCGGAATACCAGTGGTTAATTTCAGTGGGAACGCAAGGGAACGGCGTTCCCTTACCTCCCAAGAGTGCCGGAACGCAAGGGAACGCTTTTAAAACTACGAGTACACAAGTTTTAGTTAAAAAAAATTGTAGGTAGGATCAATATTATGCTATGCTTTGTTTTGCAGGTGACTCGTAAGCAGATAGTAAGCGCCCGTAACAAGCAGTTGTGAGCTGTGCTGTGATGAGTCTTGCACGGAATCAGGCAGGAGGAAGGTGACGGGCGAGTCATCCTAGTTTCGCGCATGCGCGGCTGCGCCTCTCAATAACAAAGCAATACCCACCCCACCCCCTTCCTTTCCCCCTCCATTCCTTCACCGCGCCACCGCCCCAGTGATCACAAGTGTGTTGACTAGTTGACTTGACCTTGGTGTGTTTCGCGTTTAAGTTACAAGTTGCATCGCATCCCATCACGCTTAAGTTCGTTTTTGAGGTGCAGGTCGTTGATTGTGTTCGTGTTTATGCTTATTAGTACTGGTGCAGCTAAATAGTTTCCTAATTGACTATGACTACCAGAAAAATTGTTGATTTCTTTAAACCTAACCCTAAGAAACAAAAAAAGGTTATGCGAATAATGAGAACTGCAGTTCGGAAGCATTGACTACAACTTCAATTGTTGATCAAGATAAAAAAGAAGACGCAATCGGGATCAATGAGGATAATTGCGATTACCATTCCCCTTCGACTTCCTCGTCGGTTCAAAATAGTATCCGGTTGGTGGGTTGGGATCTGATGCAGACGAAGCTAAGGTTAGTAATGAAAATAATGATTTTGTGTAATAGGGGTGAACAGCCAGTTTGTTGGTCTGAAGAACAAATTGTTGAATTTAAAGCTAAAAAATCCATGGTTAATTGTGAACAGAGAACTAGGTTGCAACGTTTGCCGTAGTGTGAGTACTCTAGGTGCAGAGAAAACGAAGGGCCTAAAAGATTAGCGAAGAGTGGGTTTTAGGAACTGTTACCGCTTATGGAAACAATAAAAAAGACCAGCAATCCTCTCTTAGGAAAAAGATATTTTTACACCGTGGGTCTCGAGCTTATTCTTTAGCTGAAAAAATACTCATTGAAGCTAAGAAAGATACAATGAAAAAAGCTGTTGCTTCTATGCATAAAGAGCAGCAGATTGTAACTGAGCGCATTTTCCGCACGGCTTATAAGCAAGCTAAACTAAATAGGCCATTTTTTGAGTTTGAAACTGAAATTGATCTTCAAATAATGAATGGCTTAGATATGGGGCGAATCCTACATTTCAAATGTTGCTTGCTCCAATATAATTCATCATATTTCTGATGAAATGAAATCAGACTTGATAAATGGCCTAATCAAGTCAGACTCTAAATTTTCCCTGCTTTTGGATGAAGCCACTTCAGTTTCAAACAAAAATGCTTTGGTGGTTTATATCAGAACTGTTCTAAAGGGAATGCAAAACCCTATGACAGTGTTCTTAACACTTTTTGAGCTAAATAGCACAACATCAGCTGGTATATTACAAGAACTTTTAAATCAGTTACAAGCATTAGGTCTAAGCTTTGAATTCATGAAAGACCATAAGATTGCTCTAACTTGTGATGGTGCTTCAGTGCTACTAGGCAAGAAATCTGGCCTTGCTATACAGCTTACTGAAACGTTCCCCAACTTGTTCATTTGGCATTGTTTGAACCATCGTTTGAACCATCGTTTTAGAGCTTGCCGTGCACGATTCCATAGAAGAAGTAGCTGGAATCAATCATTTTAAGATATTCATGGATAAAATTAGAAACATGTTTAGTTGTTCACCGAAAAACAGCAGGGAGTTGGCAGAAGAAGTTGCTAAAGGACTAGAGGAGCAAATGTTGAAAATCGGCCGTGTTTTAGATACTCGTTGGGTAGCCCCAGCTTAATGGCGGTGAACAGCAGTTTGGAAAGATTTTAAAGCTTTGTACAATCATTTCATTGAAGCATCTGAAGAAAAACAAAGGGACTCGAAGCAACGTTCAACTTACAAAGGGCTTTGTAGTACATTATCTTCTACAACCTTTGTACACAACCTGGCATTGATGTTCGATGCTCTAGAAGAGTTATCGGATTTGTCCTTACAGCTTCAAAAATCAAGCCTCAACCTTATCCAAGCCCACAGTGATGTAACACTGTTAATCAAAGTGTTTGAAAACCGAGTTGAAAACATGGGTAGACGTTCAGTGGAAGCTAAAATTGCTATTGACGATTTGATGTTTCAAGATGTTAAACTTTGTGTAAGATCCAAGATACCCAGTATTCCAGAAAAACAGTTCTATCGGAGCCTCGCTAACAACTTGACTTCAAGGTTGCTATCATCATCTTCAAATGCGGCTGAACACTACACCAAAATCATGAATGACATCAAAGTGATCCACCCCATGTATTGGCCAAAAGACTTATCCATCACCTACGGAGAATGTGAGATCCAGCGAATCTGCGATAGATTTAAGATTAGCAGCTCTCAGGATATAATTAGAGACTTCAGACACTTCAAGCAGGGACGGAAGCCTATGTTAAGTGGAGAGAAACCTACTATTCTAGAGCAACCGCCGTCGTTTAAGAAAACTCATTTCCATCATAAATAGTATTGCAGTGTCTAGTGCTGAATGTGAACGTGGGGTTTTCTGCAATGAATCTAATTATGTCTCCTCTTAGATCTTCACTCTACATTAGCACTGTTTACGATTTATTGCGGATCAGGCTCCTAGGACCTCCTGTGGCTAGATACAATCCCGAGCGACACGTCAAAACCTGGCTGGCGAAGGGACACCATTCTGCACTTGACACCAAGTCAAAACAACGAGGGCAGAAAACTTACCATGAAGACAGCATTGCATTGTGGGAACTTTTTTCCTAAATCTGATTTTAAATATCTTTTAGAATTTCAGAACATTAAGTTTTCATTAAAATAACTAGCCTATGCCTAACTTATAGTTGTGTTCTGAACTCAAGTTTCTGAGTTCTTTTTTGTACTTACAGTTAGTTTTGTGTATTGTTGTTTTGTTTCTTTTGTAGTTTTCACTTTAAAAATATTAACAAACAACTAAAACTAAGTTTACCAACAGTCTTGGCATTGCCTTACAATATTATACTACAAATCCGTACATATTTGTTATAATAACTAATAAGCAAATAAAATAATCAACCTTAACTTTTTAAAACTACACTAAATTTTAAAAAATGAAAACCGTGTTACTCCACTCTGTGTGTCATTTATTTTGTGTGTAATTAAACGCTTCCTTTTCCTTTCCAAGAAGTTGGTTTATTTTGAATGTATTAATATTGTTTTGTACCCATAAGGTATGCAATTTTTTTTGTAAAATATGCAAACTTGTAAAAAAGCTGTTATATTAACAAACATCATCCATTTACATATTAATATGTATTATTATTACTACTGTAATGTGTATAAATAAAACTGTGAATAAGGCTCAATTTGTTTTTTATTTTACCATTCATTAAAAAATTAATATTGGCGAGCTTCATTGATTCAAACAAAATGGTCAATGAAATTAACCAAATATTTCTGGGAAATTTAAAGTAGGCAACAAGGTGTTAATGGAGTAGAGTAGAGTAGAGTAGAGAGAAAACTCAATAATTTAAATTCATGTTTTTTTATTTTCTTACATCCTATTCAAGCACCTTAAAGAAAATAAACAGCATTAAAATATCACTTGGTATTTTATAAAAAATGAATGTATTATTATGTCTGGGTGGCCTAAAAACAAAGGTTTACAGTTATAATTTTCAAAAGTTTTCCTGGGTGAGGGCCCCCCTCCTTCCTGGGTGTATTCCATACCCACCGGTCTGAGCTTCCCGCTTTAAGAGTTTCCCACACCTAAAATTTTAGAAATTAAGCACTGCGGAATACATGAACGGACTGGAGCTAACCCATGGGAACGCAGAGTCTGACCACTGCATCGTATGGGCCGTACTACTTGATCAAGCACCGAAGTAAGCTCGATTAACCCAGTACTATCTGTTCATATACTGATAAAAATATAAGCCCCTAGGGGAGAGAAATATGGATCGGAAAATTCATAATTTCAATAGTTATCCTTTCTTCCACTCAAAATGTACTTCGGTCGTATTGCTAAGCTTATTATTAGGTTTTTTTACATTAATTTGGGATAAGCTGTGGGCCTCAGGGGTGTTCAGAGAAATCAAAAGTCCCGATTATACCACAGTTACAGTCCACAAACTTTGTCCTTAGTAGATGCGATATCTTCCCGTAACACGTTATTTTAAGCTAGTTCACTAACATGTACTAGCTGAACAATCATCATAGAAAACTAGAAATCCTGAAGTAAAGTGCCCTCTAGTAAAACTAAAAAAGAGAAGATGGATAATAATAATTTAATATGGATGTAACTGGAGCTACAGAGAAAGATCTAAATGATCTTGAAGATGATGTTGCTGCGGCTAAATGTCAAGTCAAAATAGTTTATATTTATTGTGGTTCAGGGGTAAATAAATTTACCTGCATTTGTGATATGTCTTTTTACTTGAATAAACATTAAGAATGATTGGAATTTCAATCATAATTTCTGACAAACTATCAATTCATACAGTTTTAAAATTTGAAAATGTGACGTAAATTGATAGTATTGACGTGTTATAGCTTGTACCACACAATGTGCACTTATTAACTTTCTTGCAGATACCCACACGCAATTTCATTTTGTAAACCAGGGACACCATGAACCAGCTATTTTTAAATGGCATTCCAAGCAATCTTGAGATAAGCGATAGTCCCTCAAAGTGATATTCCAATCTGTTGATCCTTTTTTAGATTTAATTTTAAAGATAGGAGAGTTAAACTTTATCATTGTTTCTAGAATTCCTGGAATTCTTTGCAATATGTATTGATATTTTAAATAGCTCCAGTGATTTCAGTAACAATACCGTTATTTTAGGTCAGTCTGGAGAAATCCACTATGGGCAGTATAAAGGGAGACTAAAATCAAAGTCCTTATCATTTCAGTTAACGTACTTATGATATACTGTAGTTAATAAAAATCCTATTAAAAACAAACCCAGACAAAGAAAATCTTCTGCACGTGAAATGATAATTTTTTTAACTGTAACTGAATTTTGACATTAAGTGTAGATGAAATCAACAAACATTTACTATCACTTGTTTAGATAAAATAATTTTTTATTCTTGACTTTGAAATGTGACTAAAAATACATGTACTATCTGCTGTTTAAGCAAAAAGAGAATTTCCAAGATCTTTGGGGTTCAGAGGGACCCTAAGAATGTTAAATTTCAGTAAAATCAGTCCATTAGTTTTTACATGATCGAGTAACACACGAACACAGAGATACATCACTAGATTTTGTTTATAATAGTATATGATCTGTAACTGTGAAAAAATGACCGACCAAAAACAATTCATCATCGGGAGTGGTTGGAGGAATGTACTTTAGCTAATTGACTCTAGTGATGTAAACAGAATGTGATGTACAACTAAGCACCACAGGCTAGTATATATATACAACCGGGGTGTGTTATTTTGGTTACAAAGACAAATCCGACGATTTAAGTTATTTATGTATTTTACTTAAATTTATAATATTATACTTTAGATACTTTACTTTCTGTAACTCAAATGTTAAGGCTTTCGGGTTATTAAGTGCTTTTTACACTTATATAAGATTATTTCAGATATTTCTAAAAATTAAATGAGCACTTTATTAATGTATTTTCCGTAATTGTTTGGTAATGCATATTGAAACCATGGACACCACATAGTCTGATTTTTTTAGCTGAATTTAAAACTTTGCTCAGTTATTACCGTAGTTCTAAACTGTCCAAACGTGACCTACCAAAAACAGTTTAGCGCCGAGCGCGGCTCGTGGCCTGTACTTCAGCTAATTGGTCTCGGACTCTGTAAACACAATGTAATGTACAGGTAAACACTACAGAAGTGTTTCTCGGTCCTCAACGTCATCTGTCATTACTTTGTGTACACTACCAATAACTGAACTAACAGCGTCATCAACATTTTAATAAGATTCTTTATGGACTGTTTTGTTGTCACTAAACATTTTCGAGTTAACAAGGAATCATCTAGTAAACATAATAGTTTAAGACATAAATATTGTTATTAATGTCGTACCATTAAACACAAATCAGGCTAAAATGGGGATCGGCCTTTCTTGTTTACAAATAAAAATACTTTTCAAATTTTGCTACTGAGAAATGGGTGCGTCAAATAGAATGTATTTCATTAGCATACAATAGGCTATAATGAGCGAAAAATCAATATTTCATACACATTTTATATTAACATGGTTATTACAGAAAACACGAGACCTTAAAATAGAACTGTAAACTTCTGAATCCAAATATAACAGCTGATTATTGTTTTAATTGAGACTCTTAATTTGCATTGAAGTTGAAAATACAGTTTTTTAAACAGTTTGAAGAAAGATATTCTCGCGCAAAATCTTTATGCGTAGATTTAACGTGCTGAAGAATATTAAAACTAAAATATCTCAACATCGCTATAGAGGCTTTCACTTCAGTAATGAATAATTGCAGTTACATAATCGCATAATTGTAGTTTGGAATTGGAATGGACAATTAAACGTGTAGTTATTCGAATAACTACACGTTTAATTGTCCATTTTAATCTGTACTACATATTGACAACACTGTTTGTAAAACGATATGTCCAAAAGGGAGAATACAAAATTTTGTTTTATACGATGTTTAAGTATCAGTATAATGGATATAGGCTACATTCTCTGGGGATAAATAAAATAAAAAGGTAAAATGAGGCCTCGTTAATATGAGTGGTATAAACAAATCTGCATAGCATATCAAAATGCATAGCACTATGTTAAAAGGGGAATGCTACAAGAATGTTCTCGTAAGGTACAAAAGAGGTACAAAACGTACATTATTGATTTAACCTCCATCAACTAAGGCAAACAAAATAATAAATGTCTGACTCAAACAAAAGTTCCACGTTTACATTCATTATAAAGTGGTGTTACTTGGCTGAACACAAATACGAGTACAGAAACTCAAATATTCCCTTCTATTGTGCTCGTCATGTTTATATTGAAGTTTTGTTTATACTTTGCTTTTATAATACACAAGTTTATAAGTTGACAAGTCAGTTTTTCTACACATATAGTAAATGTTATGCACGGTGCAGCTACACTTTGTGCACAGACAGCCAGAAACGAGATATAAATTAACCCAGTCCAGTCACAAACTAGAACTCTAGGAACTTACAACCTCCGGGTAGCACAGAGCTGTTTAAACTATAAAGTTAGGGCTAAATCATTTCTCCAATTTACATAAATGTATTAAGTAAATGATAAGCACAAATTCCATATTAATGTTGTTCCAAATATGTGCGAAATTTAAATGGGCGTGAGTGGGGAAAGCAAAAGCCATTATTGCCAAGATTTATTTATTATTTTTGAGTTCCTATATATTGTTATAAAAGTTTGAGTACTATACGACTATAAGTGTCAGTTTTAATAACTAATCATACACTTGAGCAAAATCTTTTGATTAAACAAATATATTGAGAATTTTGTTTTGTTGTAATGACCCGTTTAGTTGACATGGTCTGAACAGGTAAAATCTCGTAGAGCGCGACACCAAGGGTCTCCATTTTCAAGTAGGATATTAAAACAACATAATATTAATATAATATACGAGCCGGTTAAATCATTAAAGAACTGGTTGAGACCAAAAAAGAACCCAATTTCTTTATACTATGTATGCTTAAAGAATGTAGGTGTGGCTCAGTCTACGTGGAAGAAATATGGTAGTTGGATTTTTATAATTTATTATGTTAGGTCACGTAAAATAACAAAACACACAACGTGAAATATTTGAGTTTAAAAATTGTAATTTTGTAAATATGGTTTTCAACGCTTAAAAGATTGGAAAACTGGTCACTCTCTGAGTTGTAAAGTAATGCTTTGAATTGCGATGAACTTAGCAGTGCAAGCCTTGAGTGGATTGAACAAACATGCAACTGGACATTAAAACACACTTTAAGTACTCTTGGAGACCATCTATTTAGTAGTATACTCATCACCCCACACACTACACAACTTATTAAGTGCATATAATTCACATCAGAGTTTTTTTCTTTTATATTCCTTCCATTTGAATCTTAAACAAGACTTAGGAAGACAGTTAAATTTGTATTGATTACATCAAGAACAGCATTCGTTTGTTGACTCTATATAGGCTATATAAATTACAATTAGATATTATTATTAATCACCAATTTTACCATTTTATATTCTATAATGGTAAAGTGGTAAATATAAAGGTAAAAATGCATTATTTCTATAACATTAACTGGAATCCTAATTATAGCGATTTCGCCATAGAAATATTAATAGGTAGATGAAATCTTCTGCTATTCACAGTTTATATTTTGTCATGGATATTTTTACAAGAATTTTAACGTGACGTCAGGAAATATTGTGGCATTTTAAACTATCAACCTTTGATAACATGTTTAATGCTGTAAACAATTTCTATAAGATATTATAAATAAGAGGTAGAGTATAAATATAAGAGGATAATTTGATTAACGTGTCCCATTTATAAACATCGTAATAAACAACAACGTTCCTATTAGTGATTAATAAATATTAAAAATACAAATGAAAAATAACGAAAGTGTAGTCTATATACATAAATATAAGCGAATAAAAAGATTAAGTTGTAAAAATAATTAAGATTGTGCTGATTTACAATAACAATATTTGACTGTGCTGCATGCAGATATTTTTGCTTGCTGTATACAATCAAACACATAGCTGTAAATACATTTTTGTGATAATAAAATTCATAGTGGTATTGTAATATTTGCTACTAAAGGTTATGTGAGCTCAGCGTGAGCACGTCCCAACATTATACATTGCGCTGCTTGTCGGCCATTGTACATTATAGCAAGCATAGTATCCAAATACAAGAAGAAAAAAAAATAATAAAGATGTGTTACAATTGTAATACGATTATATGTTACTATCAATCTTGTTACTATTTCAAAAATTTTTTTCGTTTTTGGTAAGCTATGAAAAGTTGTAAAATATTTAGTTTTTTCCTTTAGAAGTGTACAAATGAAGACAAAAATATTAAAACGCGAGGGCTATGAAATAATAAGGTTTGAAAAAGAGACTTGAAACTTCACCTTATTTTCAAAATAGGAATTTATTTCCTTCGTGTAATATTTCAACAACCCCAAACCCTAATAATTTGTATTAAAGCCCTTTGTAAAATTTATCTTTGTAAAATTGCAATTTTAAATATAAGAGGATATGAGTGGTGAAATCTAGAGGTCTCTATCAAATTACATAAGAAAATATCGTATATTTAAAAATTTAACATGCTTTTTTAAGAATATTTATATCCATATTATCATGGAAGAATATGGTGGAAATCAAGAAACATTAAGATTTCTGCAGGGATGTTTGTCCTATGAGATCTTGATAGAAGGTGGTTGTTTTAAAACGCCAGGACATAATCTATAGAAGTGGTGTATTCTAATATAAAGTACAAACCTAATAACTAAGCCACAGGCGCTCACACTCGGTGTATGTGCAATCGCGAACCTGTTGCTGATGATTGTCAATATTACAGTCACTCACGGAATCATGTATGACGCAACTGTAATTAGTGAGAGATTGATATATGAGTTACCTGAACCAATAGCGCGATTGCAGGCTCTATCGATTGTACCATAGAAACATTTTGTTGCTCTACAAAATGTACACATGTAATTATTTCTTTTCGGATATATTCGTTTTGTTTGTCACAGACACAAATGTTAATTGACTGTATTGTAGTGATATAATATGATAAAAAAATAGTTTTTAATATTTATATATTATATTTGATATATACAACGTGATTCCGATAAAAGTGCGCATTTCTCATGGTCGATATAGGATGTGAACACAAACATTTTTTTCCAATGCATTCGGAGCCACACATATTTCGTTTCCGAGAAAATTGAAAAATAGTGAAACACCTCCTTGTAGGCAACGCGCTAAAAATGCAAAGCTGGTGAAACAAAACTGTATTTCCTTCGTAATAAGACATAAAAGAATCACATACTGTGAACAAGAATGAAAAATATGTATTATTAAAGGCAATGTTTCTAATTTCTCCCGTTTGTGTCAATGCCTTTGCATTGAGAGCTCTTCGTAAAAACGTCTTTCCTACATTTTGAAAGAATCGAGATTTTTCTTTCATTTCTGCTGTTGTGGCTATGGTGTCTCATACATCAGGTCTTTTAGGAAGCCCCAACGGACAAAGTCCAGCGGTATAAGCGAAAATTTCTAGTTAAAGTAAAATAAGCTATGTTCAACTTTAATTAGGTTGTTTAAGTATTTTTATATAATTTTTATTTTTCATAAAATTATGAATTATGATACAATTTGAAACTAACATAGTATGCTAACTATAATAATATATTGCTTATCAATTGCAAAAATGTCAGTAACAGTCATTTTAGATTGACATTGTCTAATAATTTCGATGTGTTACTTAAGAGCTGATTCCAACACTGTGTGCAGTGTACCACACTGTCAGTCACGTGTACACCAACTATTTGAATATCAGAATAAACATTACCTTTAAACAGCCATATAAAAATGGATGTGTATGAATTATTTGATGGAAACCCCAAGGAAATTATAACATATATGGTATTTTTGAAATCTGAGAAAATCTACTTTCTATCGATTAAGTAAAAAATGGGTCGTTGCGTTAAAATAATTGACTGGTACCTTACACCTCCTGCTTACTGGTATTGACACATTTTTCATGATAATAATTTAAAAGGAAAAGAAATTTTATACGGATGTCATGTAAAAAAAGTTTTAATATAGTTAATAAGAGATTCGAGATCGTGTAAAAATTTTAACCAAAAACAATCTTTTGAGCGCAACGAGTGAAGGACGTAACTAATAATCAACTTAACGTCATTAATTTGTTGGTCTTGTTATTACGTACAACTTTGTCTATTTAATCTTTGGTGTATCTCTCATAGTTTCCAGAATCTCTTCAGTGTGCTTAAAATTTGGAACACACGGTATATTGTTTGGTGTAACTTAATAGATAGGATACATTAATAAACGTAGTTTTTGGTGAATTTAAAGTTTTTTAATAGATAAAAGGTAGAATTCACATATACAGGGTGATTCAAAACTAAACGGCAATCTCTCGGGAGCTTATTCTATAGCCTAAAAACAAGTAAAAAAGTTCATATACAGTAAACCATATGCCCGGAAACGCTTCGTTAGCGAGTTACGCCTAGTGAAAGATTTCGCTCGGATTTCAGAACCCTTGGTGAAGTCAGGCCGTATAAAAATGGTAAAAGGTAGTTACAAAGATACAAATACGATTGTTTTTTATGTTTTTATATCTGACAAATTTATTAAAATTCGTCCCAGAGCTGTAAAATGCAATACTTTCAGAGATATCTTACGTAAAACACAAGAATTGGTGCAAAGAAATAACACATTTTTGTGTTTAACGTAAGATTACTTCCATAAATGTTGGAATAAAGGTCATTTTTTTCTTAAACAGATTTGTAGAACATTTAATTCTGAAAAGATTCATGTGAATTACTTAGGAAAAAAATTAATAATAGGTATTGAAATTTAGCTTTATTTAAAAATAAAACAGACGCACAAAAATGCATATTCTTATCTGCATAAAATATTAACTAATGTTTAGGTTGTGAGTAACAGCTGATCATTTATTCTAGACTGAACATTAACATAAAATGTATTTACCTTTATAAAACTGTAATAATCACCTATAATAGTTGCTCAAAGTGTCCTCCGTTGTTAGCAATGCACGTTTTCGCACGACGAATCCACTCTTTTCTAGCGCGTTTCATAACGTTTGGAGCACTTCTTGATAGTTTCTGCCGCCTCTGTAATGTGATTAAGTAACTCCTCTATGGTGTTAATCCGTTTTGAATAAACAATTGACTTCATCCAACCCCATAAGAAAAAGTCTGCTGGCTGGCGTGAGGTCAGGAGAACGTGGTGGGCCATTTTACTGGTCCATTTCGACCAATCCATTGTCTACCGTATGTATCATTTAAATAGTTTTTCACACCATTAGAAAAATGTGGAGGTGCTCCGTCGTGCATAAACCATGCATTTATTTCTGTTTTTGAACAGGAATATCTTCCAAGAGGGTAGGCAGGTTTGTTCTTAAAAAATTTAAGTACGCTACACCATTAAGTCGATTAGGGAGGGAAAAATGGACCAATCAAATTATCACCCAGAACACCAAGCCATACATTGACTGAAAATGTATGTTGAAAATGCCTCGTCGCAGTTTCATGTGGGTTGTCGTACGCCCAAGTATGGGTATTTACGAAAATTTACAATTCCATTTCTAGTAAAACAGGATTCATCAGTAACGAGAATACGCCGAAGAAAATACTGATGTTGTAAACAATTTCTTCTTAACCAGCGGCAGAACATCTTCCGTTTATTAAGATCTTGCGGTAATAAGTCTTGAACACGTGTTATATGGAATGGGTACAACTGTGCTTCATGAAGTGTCCACCCATACGCTTGACTGGCAAATATTTAACTGACGTGATAATCGTCTGGTGCTTGTGGTTGGTGATAATTCTACAGCATTTATTATTGCTTGTTCATTATTATAGTTCCTTGCGCTACGTTGACGACCAGTATCTATTCTCTTCGGTTTAAAGCTACCAGTTTCTCTAAGTCGTCTCTCCACAGCTTCAAATGTTTTGCGATCAGGTGTTCTTCGATGTGGAAAAGTATCACGATATTCCTGAACTGCAGCTAAACCATTCTTGTTAAATTTGCCGTAAATCAGTATCATGTCCGTATACTCTTCAAAACGAATACATACCATTTACATTATCTGCCATTATTTACTAAGATTAATTACATACACTTTTATAAAAATATTTAATAAAATATTTTATACACTTGTATAAAATATTTCCAAATAATCACAGGATCTCTCAAAATACAATCTTCACACGCCACAATACAAAAACCTCCCATAAAGGTTATTCAAATATTACTTCATGAACTTAATTGTTGATCAGCTATGATATTGCCAACCTTTGCAAAGAAAATATGACGATAAAAAGTGTTGAATAAATGATCAGCTGTTACTCACAACCTAAACATTAGTTAATATTTTATGCAGATAAGAATATGCATTTTTGTGCGTCTGTTTTTTTTATAAATAAAGCTAAATTTCAATACCTATTATTAATTTTTTTCCTAAGTAATTCACATGAATCTTTTCAGAATTAAATGTTCTACAAATCTGTTTAAGAAAAAAATGACCTTTATCCAACATTTATGGAAGTAATCTTACGTTAAACACAAAAATGTGTTATTTTCTTTGCACCAATTCTTGTGTTTTACGTAAGATATCTCTGAAAGTATTGCATTTACAGCTCTGGGATACGAATTTTAATAAATTTGTCAGATATAAAAACATAAATAAAAAACAATCGTATTTGTATCTTTGTAACTACCTTTACCATTTTTATACGGCCCTGACTTCACCAAGGGTTTCTGAAATCCGGGCGAAATCTTTCACTAGGCGTAACTCGCTAACGAAGCGTTTCCGGGCATATGGTTATATGAACTTTTTTACTTGTTTTTTAGCTATAGAATAAGCTCCCGAGAGATTGCCGTTTAGTTTTGAATCACCCTGTAGATATCAGTTATAGAATTTAAGTTTGCTGAATTCAATAAGTATATACAAGTTAAATGTTATGAAATGTTCTTTGTAAACGTATGAGAGTAGAATGCATGTACAAAAGATGCAAATACCACAGTAAATTACAATGGTCATAATTGTGTTCTTTTCTAGATCGTGACAACAAGGCATACTCAACATAGGGGACGGCAATATAATTCACTCAAACTAGAAGCGGTACGTACATATAGAGAAGAATTAAGAAAAACATAATTGAATTTTACAAAAGTCACTAGTCCATAATGTTCTTGAAAATGATCAGGACAGGAGAGTGGAATTTTATTCTTGTATCGTTGAGTTTATGAGCTACATCCTAATTGTCATACTCAAATAGTTTTTTCTGACGAATCCACTTTCTACAGCAATGGTGCTGTAAATAGGCACAATTGTACTTATTATAACACCGGTAATCCACACATTCTTGAACAGACTCTACTCAAATCAAAAGGAATTACTGTTTGGACAGCTATTAGTTGTAATGGGGTGCTATCTTACGCAATTTCAGACAGTACAATGACTTGGAATAGGTATGAACAGGATTTAAATGAAGAAGTCTTTCCTCATTTTACGGTTCCAGAAATGGATTAAGCAATCTTCCAACAAGATGGTGCTCCTCCTCAATCCGCAAATCCTGTCAAGCGATTACTAAATGATAACCTTCATGACTATTGAATTGGTCGTGGAAGTGATTTTTTAGATTGGCCACCCCGAACCCCAGATTTAACTGTGTGTGATTTATTTCTATAGGGTTACTTGAAGGGAAAAGTTTATACTCATAGCTTCAATAATGATGAGGAAATAAAACAATGAATTGAGAGGAACTTCTCCGTATACCGCAGAATTTCTTTGTAAGAGCTTACGATTCATTAGTTAAACGCTGTTATCAGTGTGTCGTTGTGGATGGATTGCAATGATATATATTGCTTTCACATATATTTTTAAATGGATTAACTTAAACAAAATTTATTTTCTTATGTTTTATTCTTTTTTTATACCTTTCCTTTTCGAATACCATAAAAATAGTGAGGTTGACGATAAATGTTTATCTTAGGGTGAAGTACTCTATTGGATTCACGAAAAACTAGGTTGTGTGATTATACAATGCAAACAAATTAACTTTCGGTTCCTTGACTATTTCAGTTGAGTTGGGTTTGATTGACTGTACGGTTTTGCAATTAGTTAAACTGGATTTGGTGGAACTTGTAGCCAAGTTTATGTTCTGTTATAACCTTAATAATTTTAATCTTAGGTAGAGAGTAATAAACTAACATTTATGAAAATTAAAAGAAATAAAAATATTCTGTGACGAGTTACAAATTGTTATAATTATGTTGGATGAAAGCGGTTATCCAAAGCTTTTTGTTTATTATAAACACTTGCAATATGAATCATAACTGCAATCTTATAATTTTATACGTCATCCATCAACTTCTCTTGCGTTTGTAATGATATCAGTAAACATTGAATGGAAGAGACCAAGAGCTTCAAGCCTCTCCGTACTTCAAACAAAATCTGTATAACTTGAAGTTCTCTTTAAAACTTTAGAAGTGGCGAAAAATAAATATTATTTTTAATGGGCAGTGCATTCCTATATTTAAAATTATAATTCTTTCGGGCTTCATATACTTGTACTACTATATAATCGTACATAAAGTAGGTATCATAGGCTGGATTGGTAATTTGTCATTGAACTACTAACTACGTATTCAAATTTAAATTGGAAAATTGCTTTATTTTTAAAATAATCGTGTAAAGTATCGGAGTACTTATTTTCATATTTTTTATTTGCATACATATATCTTTTGCCTTAGAGGTTAACTAAGGAATTGTTTTCCTCTCCTCGACCTCTGTGCTACGTTCCACTGAGCTCAAAAGATGCAAAACTTCCTATAAGGAATGCATTGCAGCAATCACATGTTATTACGAGGTAACTGGTAGAACCTGTAGAGCATAATCTATTTATTCCAATTTTATATTGGTTACTATTTATAGAAACATAGTTCAAGCTTAAAAGTAACAACAGTTTTGATTTCAAACCTTTCTATTATTACTGTTGATCACAGATTGTATCTAAATTAGAAAACAGATTGGCAGTAAAAAAAGTAGTATTAGAAAATTTTTAGTAATACTATAACTAAAAATTTTCTCAAATATCAAGTATTTAGTGCTTGATGCAGATATGTAGAAGTATAACGCAGACACCAACGAGAAATTGACTATCAAACTTTAAATATAGATTTAAATACTCATATAAAGCCTACCTCAGCTGTTTTTGACTAAAGTAGGATTTTTAGAAGTGTGTGTATGTGTATACACACACTCTTGATGGGGAAAGCTTTAAAGATAGGTAACGAGAGTAAATTTAAATTTAGCACCCGAAAGCCTTTAGACTGGAATACATTTCAATAGCCATAAAGTATACGCTTTTAACC
This sequence comes from Homalodisca vitripennis, assembly GCF_021130785.1. NCBI lineage: Eukaryota > Metazoa > Arthropoda > Insecta > Hemiptera > Cicadellidae > Homalodisca > Homalodisca vitripennis. The sequence goes on along the minus strand of NC_060207.1, from coordinate 86,049,181 downwards.
CATGAAGGCTTTTCAGGCGTACTTATATATATATATATATATATATATATATATATATATATATACGCCTTTTATATGCCTTTTGGACAACAAGGCACTCTCAACCATAGCGTCCGACATAGAGTTCATTCAAAACAGAAGTGCCCATACACGCGGAAAGTCTAACATAAAACCATTTGCAATTTTTTAACAGCTGGTGTACTTAAGTTTACCATACATGGTGGTTACCATGAAGTTTGTGTTAAATAATATCTATCTAATATATGCCTATTTCTGTTAAAAATTTTTATAGATTCCTATAATTTATTACTCAATTACTGTGTAAACTTATCCTTTGACTCCACAATTCGATTACTCCACAATGGTCTAAAATATTTTAATTTTTACTGAAATCACGAGACCTATTGAATTAAAAATAATTTGGAGTACAATTTTTGTTATTTTGCAGTTTTATAAAAAGACATTGAATTTAGTTCTCTTCAACTTTAGGACCTCAAAACTTTGCTCTTTGAACTTAAATCTAAAATGGATCAAGAGATCGGAATATATTTCAGTGACTATTACAAAAAGACAATTGATATATACGTGTTGTTTCTTTGTGCTATCACTTATCCCAGTAGAATGTCATTTAAAAAGAATATTACTTTGATATCCTTGTTGTTTTTTTCAGTTGGATATTGCGTGTGAAGTCCAGGGACATGTAAAATAACAATATGAAATTTGAATAAATGAAATTAAAGTTGTAGTTTATTCCGTAGTTTCGTTCTTACGCTAATTTAAATTTTAATCCAATTTGTTTCGCTCCAATTTAATTCGTTTATTTATACTAAAACCTATGAAATAAATATTTATTACAATAGACTTGGTTAATGGCTATATAATTTTGAAATATTTCTACTTTCAGAGCGCTGATGGGATGAGATAGATCCTGCGACAGGTGAACGTTAGCTTTGTATGAATAATGCAACACGAAGCCACCAGACAAGCCGAATTGGCTAAATTTCAACAAGGCAGTGTTTTGTGTCCTTTTATCCTTCCCTACAACATCACTGGAATTTTAGGTACCGGTTTGACCTTCAAGGTAATTTAAATTTAAATTCAATTGGCCTATTTTTAAATGATTTCAAAGTAAGTTTTACTTTTTTAGTCCATCGAGAAACTGTTATGGAAACTTTTGTATTCCATATAATTATGATTTTGTGTAAGTAAAGATAAATCTGGCTTATATATTTTTACTAATCCTTTACAGTATTCATACAAAGAAACTGCTGCATAGATTTAATATTGGAAAGAGCCATTACTGAAATTATTAATTTTATTTTATTATTAAAACAAAGACTGTCATGAAAAAAAACTGTCATCAATAACAAATTGAACAGGGATTTCCTCATTTCATTTATAAATAACAATCTGGTCTTTATTACCTGTTTTAAACTTATTGATATTTAACTTTTGTACGGTAAGAGCACGTAAGATACAGACTTTTTAAATATCTTCAGCCTTTGTCAAAGAAAAGGATATTTTCCACATATAGGCAGCCATAATGATTAGCCAATGTACCTAAAATTAGTTGAGGGCATTACATTAGGAAACACAACTAGTAAAATATACGGGTGAATCTTTATTGATAGCTTGTCTATATGTATATTATAGGAGCTATTTTTATATTTTTGAAACCGATTTAAAAAAACAGACTATTATGTATAGTCGTGGAAAAGATCAATGTTATATCATATACGACTACAGATATTAAGTGAAAAATTTTCAACTTCCAACACCACATTTAGTGAAAATTGAAGGTGGTAATTATTTCACAATAAATCAATAAAATAGCTAATCACAAGATAATGATAAAACATTGTCTAATCTACAGTTTGAATAATTGAACCAATACATCAGTACCAAGTTTAAGTTGCTTAAGCTTAAACCAATATTAAAATTCTTACATATTATTACTCTTGCATATATTACATTTCTTACGTTATATTATCATATATACGAACAGGAAAGCAATTAAAAAAATAATTTCAAAATATACGTTTTATTTTTTATTTTGATGCTCTGATACAATTTCTGACATATTGATCGCCCATTATGGGCCACTCTACACGGTTCAAACGCAAAGAAATGTCTGTCCTTGCCTTAGATATACGTCTTTTATATGAATTACATGACTTGTTATGGTTATAATACTATGTATTTGTCTTTTTTTGAAGAGACACGGACTATTAACTTTATTATAGCCTGGTGTTTCTATTAAACAATTAAAACCTGCAGGAGTATAGATCCCTGCGGTTTGAAACTAAATTAATACGTTTTTCGGTCTGTTGTTAGCTTTAAGCACATGAAATCTGTAGGAATATACGTATATACAGTTTGAAACTTTATTTACATCTGTGTAGTTCTGTTTGTTTGTATTAAACAAATGATACCTGCAAGAGAGTCCGTCCCTTAGGCCTAAAACTTTATTAACACCTGTTTGGGTCTGTTGTTTATATTAAGCAAATGGAACCTGTTAAAGTTTTGTCTCTCAGATTTAAAAATGTATTAACACATGTTTGACATTTTACGAACATCTTTTTAAGTTTCGTGTTTATATTAAGCATATAAAATCTATGAAGTGTCCTTCACTTAGGTTGGAAACTTTGTTAGTACCTGTTTAGGTCTCTTGTTTATATTAAATAAATTCAGCATCTGTATAAAAAAAACTTTATAACTCTCGTTTGGGACTATTGTTTACAGTAAGCAAATAAAATCTGAAAAAATGACCGTCCCTTTGATTGCAAACTTTATTAGCACCTGTTTTGGCATTATTTTATATAAAGTAATTAAAACCTGCAAGTGTATCCGGTCCCTTCGGTCTGAACTTTTATTCAAAAATGTATGGGTCTGTTGTTTATATAAACTAGGTAGAGGTACACTACACCACTTGTCGTGTAACAGACTTCGCTGAAGATCAAAGCAAAATTTCAAGCTAATACCTCTTTTTATTATTGAAATACTTAAAAATCATACGGAATTGAAGTATTTACATCCCCGGCAAACGAAAGAATCATCCCTCTAAGTTATGGGCTCAATGACGCTCAGATAAATTCCATGATCTACATTAACCATCATAGAATTCATTCTTGTCTACATAGCAACGAATTTTCACGCTAAATTTTAAGTCTACAGATAAAATATTCTCAAGATATTTTGCAACATGATACATGATGCGTTCATATTTTCCTTTATTATATTGGGTATTACCAGTTTTTTAATAAAAACGGTATTATGCATATAATAGTCATAAAATGATTGTGAATTTGCTGGGATATTTAGGCTACATGTTTAAAATCTCTTACAAGTGTATTGATTTTGTTTAGAAATTTATTTATTCTGATTTCTTTTTCTTTGCCTTATGGTTATCCATATAACTAATTTACAAATACTCGCTAACGCTCAGACAAATCCCATAGAATGATATTCATCATTATCTAACTTCCTCAGAGTTTCTCAGAAGTAAATGAAGCTTCATGCACAATTTCAATTCTGTAAGTCAGTTCATTTTCGAGATTTTGTGCGGACAGACAGACAGAAATGAAATTTTGCCAGCCCCTCGAGTGATAGGCCTCACTAATGCTCAGACAACAAATGAAACCTGAGAGTGTACTTCTATTCTATATGAATCTATAATAACACATTTTTGTTACGAAACTTTATCCATACCACTCTGTATCATAAATAGAGAACAATAGAAAGAACTCTGTGGAAATAAGTCAAAAGAGTAGGGGATTAATCAAAACAAGTCTCAAAGTTTAAGGCATTGAGTAAGATAATAAATATAATACGCAATGGTGACTCCTATATCTGTTACAGTTTTCCAAAAGTTTTTTTGTAAAAACTAAAATAACTAATTGCAAACTTAGTTATGTACATAGTCTGGTACTTAAATTATATTATAAAAATGATATTGATGGTTAACCTAAAGTTATACTAATACATAATCAAATGAAACAATTTAGCGTTCAATAAATACCAAATAAAAATCAGCCTTTTTTAAATAAGTTATTGAATTAATAATAAAAATAAGATAATGGACTTTTTATGGAAACTTCGATAAAAGACTAGTGCTTATCAAATTAGGAATAAAACCCACCGAATCGTGCACTTTGTTTAACTAGATATCAAAGTTTTCCAAACTTAAAATACATTTAGAAGTCTTGATTAAAAAAGTTTAATTTGATAAAAAATTTCTTTAGTTTAGTATTATACGTCCTGGTGTCTGAATATTTAAAGATTTAATCGTGCACACCCCTTTATTAATTAGATAGCACATAATAGTAACACATTTCTACATTTTACAATACCTGAATTTTATAAATGAGTTTGTTGGACTGAATCTTCCGTTCTTCTTTCTATAAGCTCGCGAAGAGATCGCTATAAACTGTTCTTTTGTTTTGCTTTAGCTCTGCTTTTAATGAGCACGGAGTTCACGATTCGAGAGTTTAGTCGATAATGTTCGTAGCATCATTAATTTAAAATATTGCATTCATGTTTCATTCCTTTCAAGAGCATTTTATAAACAGAATATCTTTTTAACGTTGAGAGAAAAACAATTCTTATCCACGAGTTTTCAGACGCTACGGGTTTAGTAATTAATTGTGGTCGTTTGCTAATACAAATAAACTGCATGCGACGAGATTTTTCTTCTTTATCTTCTTGTTCGTATATCATAAACAACAAAAATTATTTATTATTATACGAACATATGAATAAACAAACAAAGTTTAGTGCTAGTTACAGGTTGGTATGTGATATCAGGTTTATATATAAAAATATACCTACAAATGTCTTCTAGATATAAATTCATCCAAAAAAATAGAAACACCTTCATTTGAAAGTACACCTGTTTTTACATTTCTGTTTTTCGTGATTACCACATACACCAAAGTTTTTGCGCAGTTTGTTCCGTTCATTATGTTAATGCAATAAAAGATGACACGTTTGCACTTCAAAATGGAGGGCATTGTAAGTTATATTTAAAATCTATCGTAAAATACATTATCAAGTTTTAGTTTTTAACATGTTTGATCAAATATATTTGATTCGTAAAAGTCATTAAAACGGAGTAACACCTTATGCAAATGCTCATTCTTACCGTAGCTGGTTGACCAAATAATCTGAAATAAAATCTATGAGGCATCAAAGAGAAGTTACATTCATTATGAATAAAATTTGATAGTTTTAAGTTGCTGGTTTTTTGAAATTATATACAGTTTTAAGCAAACTTTGTTCTTACACATGAAAAATGTTACAAATTAAATTAAATAATATATTTGTATTAAGTTTTCTTTGCAGAATACATTCAGCTGCATTAATAATTCATGGCAATATTCAACTAATAAAAATTGTATCATATAAATATTCTTATATCAATTTTAAAAGCACTGTATATTTCTAAATTATTGTTATAAATCATCTCTCCAAACTTCTAACTTATCTTAAATACAATATTTTGAAATTAGTAAACTACAAAATAAATCAGCATTTCTTCGAATGTAATTTATTTTGAAATACATACACTTTTATTATGCTCTAGACGTGACACTAGTAACTATATTATTTTCAACTATAAATATAGTACAGTTAATGGTGTTTTTTTAATTTAACACTGAAATGAGCTGAGTAAGAAGCTTTTGAGAAGTAAGGTAGCTTTTCTCTTTATTAAAGTACGTCAAGCAATATTTCTGAGGTAATCTTTACTAATATGCCAAACCTTCCTAATAAGTGGAACTATGAGCAGGGCAGATTTTTATATTTTAGTTCACAAATAAGTTAGTAGACTGAAAATATATTTTTATTATATATATATATTTATTTAATAATAAAAGAAATAAATTGTTGCTCGCTACAGTACCCCTGAAGATGGTAAATCTTAACGATATTTCGTATTTTAAATTGAAAAAATATGCAGTTTCCTTTAATCTTTGGTTTGAAATTGTTCTTGAACTAATTAGTTTTTATGTAAAGAATTTATTTATAAAGATTCATTTTCAGACAGGTATTTAACATTAATACTAACCCTATGTAAGTTAAAAGTAGCGTAGGACATAAAAAGCCCTATTTCATGAGAATGTATTTACAATAACGACGGCTGTATTTGTGATTTATTCCCGTAATTTATCAAGAAAAATAAAATGTAAGATTTTGTATTCTTTGAAATACGGGCATATTGCTTATGAAAAACAGAATTTGGTGTGTTTGTTAGTTGAACACGTGTTTCATTCTTATAAAAGTTACTACCAGAAATTAAATTAAATCGTAGATTAATTCAGTATCAAGAGTTGATAGATAAAATAATGACCACTACTGCCCAAATCACGGTGAAACCCAGCCTCACTGTGGCCACGATTGTTATGACCTTCTACCGCACCTATGATGTTTATTGCTTTTATGGTTGTACTGACAATTTTGCTACCGAAGAGTGTGTGGAAACTTTGAACACAACTTTTCTTCCAATAATCAATAACATAGTAGTGCAAGACTTCCTTAAATGCTTTGTAACAGGAAAGATTTTCAACACAACTAAATTTCCCACGCATATAAGTTGGAGTTGAATAATCAACTGTAATACATTTCCCACTACGTGCAAGTAAATCGAAATAAAATAGAATATTAAAAATATAAAATACTCATTTTATGGAGCATTGTGATAAAAAGTTTGTGTTCGTTGGATTAACCAAATATTACCTAATTGGATGAGCGTCAGCGAATACAGAAAAATACATAAATACAGAAAAATTTCATTTCTCCCTATTTGTCTCTATCTTGGGACGATATTTAAAAAAAGGATTGGCCTATGAACTCGACATTTTGCATTAAGCTTCGTTTCTACATAGGAATACTGTTCTATGATAGTGAATACAGAACCATCGAATTTGGCTGAACGTAATTGAAGCCTATCACTGAGTACTCTGAATATTTTAGGAATTCAGGAAAACAAGATAAGCTCACCAACTCCTACCTGTATGACTCAATGCCTCCAGGCTGTTTAATTTAGCTTTCAACAGAAAGTAATCCTGATATAATCGAAAGGATTTCCTTACCAGAAGATTAGAAGATGATATTCTTTTAATTAAATTACATCAGTTATTGAAAGATACTTTCACATTTATTAATGACCTTTTCTTCATGCTACTGAATAGGTTTCTATAAAAGATTATTGAGGTATTAATTGATTAGGACACTTGGTAATTAAGTATTATTGTAGTATATTTAGAGCAGCCAAAATCTTTGCACTGAGTTCTATCTCGTTGTTCTAGGACAGATTCCACAATACCTTCAACATCTGAATTACTTTCATCCTTACCACATGTGCGAACGTTTCCACAATCACTGAGCTAATAATAGAAATTTGGAGTACCTTTCATATATCTAACACATCCAGTCACGTTTTTATCGGATTTCCAAACTCAACATCACCTGGAATCCTGTGTGGATAAGAAAATGTTCCTGGAAATCACTGGTCAGCCATGTTCATTTAGAAAATCACTAGTCAAAGAAGACTATCTAACCACCTCATAGTTCGTCGGATTCTTATTTGGTATTAGCACTATTCAGTCCTAACATAGTTTATATATTTTACTGAATGATGACAATTTAATAATTTTACTTTGCAGAATGGCAACAGTTCTGTTGGGGATAGGGAAAATAAACAGATGAATGGTGACTGCTCAGTGACAGCTGTATTTTTTTATTTGTATTTTTGACATTCGATTGAGAGTAAAAGAGTATTGTCTTATAGAATAGATAAATCACAAAACGTGTTGGTAAGCACTAATCTCGAAAACGGATGGACCAATTCGGTTTATTCCTTTTGAAAATGTTCATTGAAATCCGTGGAAGGTTTGTATGAAGCAAAATATACGAAAAGTTACCTTGAATATTTTGAAATTCAGAACAAATATAGTTTTTACGTTTCATAATCCAAATAAAACTGGCACTAAACAGCTGTTCACACCTTCTGTTTTACGTCGAAAAATTGGCTGAAACATCTGTTTACATTTAAAATTGATAAAATATTAAGTAAATAGTGCTTGATCAGTAGTGCAATGGAGATAGTAAATATGAAGTTAATATATAAATTTTAATCCAGATTGCGCCAGTGATGGATTTAAATAATCGAATGCGTTTTAAAAATTATTTAAACACTGTTATTTAACCAACCTTAATGAACAAAGTTATGAATGTTTGCACATAAGTTACTTAAAACTGGTGGGCTTCATTGAAATTGTGATATGGCATTTTAACAGTGGCTTATGAAAAAAAGAACGTGAACACTAACATGCCTCAACAATTTTTTTCTTTCCTGACTTCAGTAAAAAAAAACAAGACTTATATGAGACAAAACTTTAATAATGATTATTTTGGAATGTTGTATAATATTAATAAGGATTTCCCCCTTATACCAAAAGTGCGTAGGAAGTAGGTAGGACTTCCCCCTATGCCGTAATAGGCTTCTTGGGCCTACTTATGTGTTTATATTTTCTTCATCAGGACAAGGCAAACTCAACTATGTCTCTGGAAATATTTTAGACTGAAAGTACACTAGAAGCTGATAGTAGACGATTTTTATGAAAGCCGATTTCCGAGAACTGCATAATCAAACGTGCATAGTATTTTGATCGAGGCAATATGGCAAGCTAAACTGTGACATAGTAAGTAAATTAAAACTGTCTGAAGTAGGCACTTTTTGATCGAAGTATGCTTCTCGACCCTTTGGAAGTATATATTTTGGCTTCATCAGGACAACAAGGCAAATTCTACTATAATACTGGAAATATCTTAGACCTGAAATATATGATAAAGGCCAGAAATAGAAGCTTTTTGACCGAAGTTGGTTTCCGAGACCTGTGTATTGTATTTTGTTTGCCAGAGTAACAATACAGACTCAGCTGGGACGTATACATATACGTATTATAATTATATGTATATAATTAGAACCAGAAATGCTCCTACACGTACAAAACATTATATACGAATTAATTAAACTCTGATACTATTTACCATGAACGTAAATAATATCTGCCATTAGCATGCCTACTTACGTTTTAAAATTTCCACAGGACTCCACCATAGTACATCGTAAGTGCTTTTATTAAGTAATATAAGGACTTCGGTTTTGAGAATTGCGTGCGAAGCCGCGGGTAGCAGATAGTAATTAAATAAAACAAAACTAACCCAAAAACAAATAAATTAACAATAATGAAATATTTACCTAAAAACCCCATTTTGAAATAGTAATTGAATGTTCAAAACAATTAAATAAAATAAGAAATAATTTATTCAACAAACTTGATTTAATTTTAAATTATGGTACATTAATTTAACGTATTTAATGTTAAAACAATTTCTGCACTTATGGACGTTATGATTAAAAATACGGAACTACAGCGACAATTAATTTTACTAAATTAACATGCACGTTTTATATATTTTTAATTTAGCTGAGGATGACTATATTTAAAATCCCATGATTCATTCAAAAAACTAAAAAGCTAATCTAAAGTAAAAGAATCTCGAACAAGATTTTCATTTCGGACCAACTTAGTTCTTTAGGCTGTGAAATTCAGAGGCTGTATACACTAATAGACCAAGGGGTACACTGGTAGTCTGCCTGCTGCTTATTACATCCTAACAATATTATAAATGTGAATGTGCCTTCGTTTGTGTGTTTTATTTTGACGCGTGAACTACTCAACCGATTATATTGAAATATTACATGGACATTCTTGCAGTTCCTGAGGTGAATACAGGCTCTTCTTATTTTGAAAACGCCTTCGAGCTACGCTCTTACGGTCTTTAAAGTGACAAAATATCCCATCTTCGTCTGTAAAGTTGTGTAATATTAATTGAATGAGACTGTCAAATGTAATCAACTGTTCTGTGTAAAAATTGTTTATCAATTTCAATTTGTTTATTTTATAGTGAGTAGCTTTTCTAATAATAAACCTTAATTTTTAACACAGATTTATATTTTAGCGATTACGTAAGTAGTAATCTAACTTAAGAAAGTCCTAAAACATAATAAGGTCAGAATTCGACTGCGAAGACTCCCTTTATAGCAGTTGATCGATTAAAATTTCGCTGGACTGTTCTTTGGAACTAATGTACCGATTCCAGCTTTAAACGTTCTAAAACATTAAACTATTTTAATATAAATTTAAAGACTGATGTAAAACCCTTCTTAGTTATCTTTTGCCAGAAATAGGTTTCTCTGATCTGTGTTATATTTTTTTTTATCAGGAAACAAAACAAACTATAGAAAAAAATATAATAAGAATGAAAAGAATGACAATGACCATAATTATTAACTTTTTGACTTATTTTATTGGTCGTGCCAACATAGAAAACTCAAATACAATTCCCTAGAACCAGCAGGGGTCATACACGTACAATACTTCTTAAATTGCGTGCAAAGCAGTGGATAACTGCTAGTGGTGCAGATATGAGACTCTAACTCTACTCTAACTTTTGCTATACATTTAAAGACTAATATGAAACTTGTCTTTAGACAAAGATAGGCTTCTCCGAGTTCTGTGTGTGTGTGTGTGTGTGTTCCTCGATGGAAAAGAGCTAAAATCAGCTTTGGAATAAAAAATACTAAGACCGGAGTAAATTATAATCACCATAAATATACATGTGTTAAAATATTTTCTTGATTGAAACTCAACATTGGGGTCGGAAATATAATTCACTCGAGCCAGAGGTGCTCATACAGGTGAAACACCTGCGAAATTGCATGCGAAGCCGAGAGTAACTGATAGTGGTGTTATAAATATAAACAATGTAGTTATAAATAAAATATTGTATAAAATGGTAGTGTATACAAGTGGTATATATATATATATATATATATATATATATATCCTTATATTATATATAAGGATATATATATATATTTTTTTTCTATAAATCCTTAACGTCTTGAAGTGTGTTGCCTTGTGGCTTAAATTATCTCTTAGAGCAGTTTCAAAAGAAAACTACAAAATTGCTTAATGTACAATATTTTGTTGTAATTACAACTTTGTCAAGTACATTATTTTGTAAAACATACACAGAATAAAACAATTATTATTCTGTGTATGTTTTAGAAGTGTACTTGAAAAAGTTGTTCACAACAGACTACTGACACTTGAAATACCTTAAACCAGAATTACATGACAATGGCTGGATGTAGACACCTTTTCACCGAATATGTCACTCCAGACCTATGTAAGCATACAGGGTGAATTAAAGTCAGGAACCCCCCCCCCTATTGTGTTCTAAAGTTTATATAAGGAGATATAGGGTAGTGCAAATTGAAAAAATTATGGTTGCCTGTAAAGTCGGTTTTACGGGCGAAGATTTTACGTGACAACGTCTTTTTCTCGGTAGAATATTTATTGATATGAATATTATTAAATTGCACAATAGGAACAAGGAATTGAATGAAAATAAGAATTGCACAAATTTTAACTATAGAAATATATTTTGTTTACTAAAACATTGTACATAATTTGAAATTAATTAAAATTTGTTATTGTAAATGGTAAAGTTGAATAAAACATTTACTAAAATTGGAATTTGAAATTCTTGCTAAACACAGTTAAATTCTAACTCCGCGCGTGGTGATTGGTCGGTTTAGTTCGTTTGTTTGGTCGCACTGTTATGACAGGTTAGAGGTTATAATTTGTTATTTTTAAATGTTTGACTAGCAATACGCGCTGTTTCTTCTCAATCGACTGAATTACGATTGATTGCAGAGTGATTTAAACTAATAATTTACTTAACACTATCAACATTTGTCAATAGCATGACATAACCTATAAACTCAGTTTCTCAACTTTTGTGTCAATCTAACAATTAATCAATCAATCATAGTTTACGATAATGAAATATCAGTGTACAATTATTTACCTTTATTGTTGTAGTTGTTGTAAATGACGAATCTAAGCACTCCACATTTTCACGAATAAACATAGTTATCTGCTTTATCCCGTGCGGCGGACCCACAGTTATCTGCTTTATCCCGTGCGGATCCCGTGCGGCGGATCCACTGGACGGGCATCGTAACGTTACCGGGCGTTACACTTTTTCATGAGTGACTCCGAGCCGCAACCTAATTTAAGACGTTGTCACGTCAAAAAGGAAGTGTTATTTGGTTATTTAGAAAATGTTTGTGTCCCCGAAAATGCGCAATATTGGGGTAACAACAATTTTAAATGTTATCTTAGTTTTCCGTTTTGATTTAACGCATAAACTAATCAACCGATTATACTGAAATTTTACATGAACATTAATACGGTTCCTGGTATGAATATAGGCGTATTCGTATTTCTAAAATCTCTCCGGGCTATACCATAATGATCTTTAAATTAGCAAATAATTCTATCTTGGTCTCTAGAGTTTCGAAACATTATTTGGAAAGCCTGTCAAATATAATCACCTGTTTTGTGTCAACATCGTTTTGTGACGGTACAACCATATATTTAATTAATTCAACTGCTATTTTCAATTTGTAAGCACTTATGGCGTGTAAATTCTTCAAGGAATAACCATTAGTTTTCACGTCGTTTTTAGATTTCAGCGATTTGGGAAGTATTCATCAACTTAGGAAATCTTCTAAAATAACCTGGTCGGAATTTGACTCCGAAGACTCCATTTGAAGCAGTCGGGAAGACCCATAAGAAAGTTCGCTGGACTGTTCTTTTAAAATAATGTACCAATTCCAGCTCTAAATATTCTAGAATATTAAAATATTTTTCAGTTTCTATAGAAATAAACAAGTAAATAGTGTCATTTTTAGTGTACTTTAAATAGTAAGTCTATGGCAAATATTTAGTATTAGTATTAGATTAATACGAAGTTACTATCTAATTATTACTGTAATCTTAAAGACTTTTATAAAACCCATCTTAGATGTCTTTTGTCAGATATAGGCTTCTCTGATCGATGTTTTTGATCGTGAAACAAGGCAAAATCAATTGTGGACAAAAAGAACTAAATCGATGTAAATAACAATGACCAAAAATATACACTTTTTGATGTACGAGTGATCGTAGCAACAAGGCAAACTCAAAATTCGCGTTGGAAATAGAACCAGCAGTGATTGTATACGTGCTACTCAATTGCGTGCAAAGGCACGGGTAACTGCTAGCGGTGCAGATATAAAAGACAAAGTAGTCTAACTTTTACTATGTATTTAAAAACTTTTATGTAATCTTAATGTCCATTTGATAGAAGTATGCTTCTCAGAGCTGTGAATGTAAGTATATATAACTGTTATCTCTTGCAGAATATCTCGAGCATGTGTGCTGTAGATTTGAAATTTCGCATGAAATATTAGTGAAGCTGTTACGTGATTTGTGGTGTGGTGTGCTCCTGCCTTGTAATAATGTAACAATAACTCGTGATTTGTGGTGTGGTGTGCTCCTACCTTGTAATAATATAACAATAACTCGTGATGTGTGGTGTGGTGTGCTCCTACCTTGTAATAATATAACAATAACTCGTGATTTGTGGTGTGGTGTGCTCCAACCTTGTAATAATATAACAATAACTCGTGATTTGTGGTGTGCTCCTACCTTGTAATAATATAACAATAACTCGTGATTTGTGGTGTGGTGTGCTCCTACTTTGTAATAATGTAACAATAACTCGTGATTTGTGGTGTGGTGTGCTCCTACTTTGTAATAATATAACAATAACTCGTGATTTGTGGTGTAGTGTGCTCCTACCTTGTAATAATATAACAATAACTCGTGATTTGTGGTGTGGTGTACTCCTACCTTGTAATAATATAACAATAACTCGTAATTTGTGGTGTGGTGTGCTCCTAACTTGTAATAATATAACAATAACTAGGTATTTTAATGTACTTGCTGGAGATTGAACTAAACCTTTACTCATTGAACATTATTTGCTACTTTGTATTGCAGAGAGAATGAAAAATATGTCCTTTTTACTTACACAATAGCTAAAACCAGATGCTCGGTACACAGGGTGTGTGCGTGTGCGTGTGACTGTGCGCGCTTAAGGTTGAATCAAAGGGAATTGATCAGGGGATCTACTCGCTATATTGGCTGCTGCCATATTCTGTTTGTAGGTAGTGTCCCTCACTCAGTCTCTATTTTGAAGTATAATTTAGCACTGAAATTGGTCTTATCAAACTACGAATTTTTACTACAATTTGTAAACTTATGTTATGATTAGTTTATTGGGTTAACACTGCACTATAAGGTTAGGGCACTTTATACAGTCTTATTTGCTTTGAATGAATGAAATGAATTAATTACAAACAATCCTAAAAATATTGCCCATGTTTCAATATTCGTGCCTCAAAGTTTTAGTATACACAATTAGTAAAAGAATCTGATCAAAGAATAGGATATCACATTATACTATAATACGTTATTCTAGTAAAATTATTTTTCACACTTAAAGCACCACACTTAGAAATACTCACATAGTACAAAGAAGCGACGACCGATGGAAAGTATGGGTTTATAATAATTTTAAAATGTTGGAGATAGTCTTTCTGAAATGCATTAATTCTTTCTTGTCCAAATAACGATTGTAGACTGCGAAAATACAATTTCAAGAACTAGAAGCAGTAACAAAATAGCTGTCAAAACGAAAATATAGATCACGGTTTATTTGATAACATCTTGTGCAATTTACTATTGGAAATGTAATCATATATTAAGATTGTCAACATTCTTCACATTAATTTAGCAAAATTGAAAATAACAGTGCCGATAACGATTGCAGTACAATGCACTGCTGACGATACAATACTGCCAGTGGATCTAAGTTCCAATGGCTAGTGTCTATAGTATATTCAATGCATTGAAAATCTCTGATGATCCTGTAAGCTATCATTATATATTTCAGAAAATATCATCGGTACATTAACAGTGAATAAAATTTGTTAATAAAAATCCAATGTAATAATTATACAAATGACACAATTATAATTTACTTCTTGCATTAGAGTAATAATTTTATTTTAATCACTATCACTTTCACTTTAGCACTTGGCCATAGATACACTGACCAAGCTTGCCACTTTTACCACATTTTACAATGGCTGATGACCATTTAAATTTTAAGGGACTGTATAAGTATACTGTAAATTTTAAGTATATTGAAATATTGTCATAGGTGGGTATATTTCTTTAAGTACATGCATTTTTCTAGTGCCAGAGCCGAAAAAACGGTTTGCAATGCCTAAGTACGCCAAATATTTTCTGTGAAGTCGACCGATAGATAAATTTCCCCCAAGAATTAAAACGATCTTCTACCGTGACAAATTTGGTGGGGAAACGTATTGGAGGGAGGAGTTCAAACTTATCAATAGAATTCGAATATCAAATTATATTTTTTTCTCACAACATATTATATTTTAATTTTTTGAAGAAAGTATTTAAGTTAACTCAATATAAATTATTATATCAGATGAATGAACCACATGAATATGTCTTGTACCGAATGACGATAACACATGGGGGTGGTGACTTCTGAGGTCGTAGTAATAAATACTCGAATTGCAAAGTTTACTTATAAGTTCAATTTAATCAGCGAAACTTACAAGCACCACTTTTAGTTGGTAAATTAAATGTATACCTTGCCACGTTGCTGCCAATTAGAGTACAAGAACTAAAAATGTATATCTGATAGGTGGGCCTAAAATATCCAATGTTCTATGGAATTATACCTACGATGTTTTACTTTATAAAACATTAAGATTTTACTTCCTTCCCTTCGCAATGTGTAGACTCACAACCCGGGCGTCGACGTCTTAGCACGAGACATTGAAGCTGTAGTCAGTCTTAGAAGGGTTATTTCTAGTCGGTAATTACTAGAAGAGGAGTAGAAGTTGTGAAAGTGGTAGCCATCTACTCAAATAATACGTGAGATACGTGAGCTCGCCTAAAACAAATTCACGACGGTATTAGCCATTTAATGAGACAAAAAACTTATTACAACAACGTGCTCGTCAGAAGGACGACGCCACAACTTGTTTCTATTTCAATCAAGCAAATAAAAGATCTTCAAGGGTAAGTTACTTTACTATTTACAACTTTACTTTACGTTACATTCATTTTTATATGTTTGGCATCAAAGGGCTAATTTAATAATACGGAAAGATAAATTTTACTTACGGACAAGGCGCGCGAGGTCAGATCGGTCACGTAGTTGGGCTGCTACAAAGGGTTAGAATAAAATATTCATACGCGTGCCAATTAGGTAGTTACTCCGCCGATAATTTAGTTCCGGAACATTGGATAAAAAAAATAATATTAAATTATACTGGCTGACTAGGTTGTGAAATTTACATTATATAAAATCTAACTAACTAACTAACGGTACAGTCTGTTGAACTGAAAACGACTTGTTGTCTTTTTATCTCGCTGCCTGAGGGAATATAAGCATTATTTATGTGTCTGGCGGTTGGGTTATAGTATGTCACCACAAATTTCCGTTAAAAATTATGTGTTGTACTTTTAACTATTTTTATCATCCAATTTGTACCTCCCCCATGTTTAGTGTGGTTGATGGTCGATTTCTTTATAAAGAGAAATACTTCTGTTGATTTCACAAAAAAGCTAGAACGTCGTTGTAGAATGCAAGTAGGCTCTCGATTTTAAGACGAGTCGGGCTTTCAAAAATAATTCTATGCTACTTTTATAGTAATTCATTCAGTATTCCATATTATGTAACTTTCTTTTCATGACTGTAATTTTCTCGATTGAATATTCTTATTACAACAGTATTTTGCCTTATTATTTCATTTTCAAATGACCACATAACCGGTGATTGTAATAATGTTTCTTCTTCAAACATTTTATTTTTGTGTGAATCTTCTTCTGCATTTGTTATTGCATTAATAACTTATTAAGGAGAGTAGCAGATTAAAATCTTATGTAGGAAGACCTATTTGGAAACACTTTAGATTAAAGGTCGCTTTGTAGGTTAAACCAACTGTACAAATAAATTAAACTCTTTATAATTCACCACACAAATGGCAAAGTTCTATTTAATCAGTTCTAATTTAGGTGCTTATCATTCGATAATATAAACGAAGGTTAGGAACAAAGTACACAATTTTAAAAAGTGATTTTGTTTTAAAAACCTAGGACGGAAACCAAGGTTTTTATATCATGCAGCTATTTGTTATTTATGACTAACATAATCATTTAACACCGAGAGCAAATTTTTAGAATTTTGTTGTTACATCATTGTATCACAGTTTTGAGAAACGGGACGTATTATAACTTTGATGGAACCATTCCTTGAGTTACACACTAAATCAGAGTGTATTCCCTGCACTCTTGATATCCACCTTGAATTATTTTACTATTAGGTTTGCTCCACACCTTCAGAATTACTACAAAGCTCTTTACTTGGAATAACAATTTTTTATTTATAAGTATCATAAGCACTGAAGGTCCTTCATAACTTTACTTTTAGATTACGTAAACCACCAGATTCCTGTTTTAAATTTTCTTAGTTAAATAGGTACTTGAATGAGTTAACAGTGATTGTTTGAATTATAACTGGTAATAGTTGTAACAAATAACTAAGTACTATTCTGAACAGCTTGAGATTACAACGAACGCACGTATACGCATCTAAACAAATGTTACAGTTCCGTTCTGCCATGGTCAGAAATATTTAGCCTCTTAGTGGTGAGTTCAAGACATGAAAGATACCAGCATGACGGTTAGCCACACTTGGCTTATGCAGCAAAGATTTCAATGATGGAAAGAGTAAACATCCGTATTTGTACTCATACAGTCTGACAGTGTATGGCATGCGAAAGAAGACCATTGACCTGTGCAATAACAATCCGAAACTTCTCGACCATTTATATCCTTATACCATGGTCTTTTACGTACTTATCACTGGTTAGAGACAGTCATTTGAAATCCTTCCATATGATGTGACATGATCCAAAATAGATTTTAATTATTTTACTCTAACTATTAGACAATTCCAACTAATAAATTTCACCAAGTACTATAATAATTGAGTGGTTTATGTTTTAGCGTTTACTAGTCATAACATATCATTTACTTACGATTGGCAATGGAAATTGTGTTATTTGGACTTTCAAAAACACCCCCACGTTTATTTTTACCTGACAAGAATTTTGTATTTTAAAACGGTTAAAGAGTAAAGTTATTTTTCCATTTAAATCCATATATCTCTCAGTATGAGGTTTAAACAACAAAGAAATGGGAATGGTGTTCTTAATATTTACATCGAACCCGACTGTTTCAATATTAATCTGAAAAGTTTCATAATGATTCATTAAAACTCATATAAATACTGTAAAAATAAGGGTTAATAAGTATACTTTATCACGTGTACTAGGATATATCTCTAACTTTGTTGTTGTATAGTCTATTAAAACAGTTTATAATAGTTAAAAATAGTTTAATTACTAATTTGGAATACCTCTCAAAAGATAAATATGCAGATCTTAAAATTTATAACGCATCACCATCACCCTGTTACACGCTTTTAAATAGGAATTAGTAACTAATACTTTATATTTGAATTAAAATAAATTCAAAAACCTAAAGGACAATTTTTTATTACAAACATTGAATTTATTTAATTTTATTTAATCAGATAATCCATCAGAACACTACACAACATATAAAAAACATCAAGACCTTAACACATGAAACAAATACTTGTGTTTACAAACAAGTACTGTTTATTTGAAGGGTTGACAAAAGAAATGAATGCTAGTCAGTGAATACAAGCAGGAAAACACGTTGTAGAAAGGAAGAGAACACCACAACCCTCTGTGATCAAAACAGAGCGGTAACAATTTGTCTGGGACCGGCGCTTACGCCTACAACTCTCTGTAGTTTACATTGATGCCGTTTGTTATTCTGTCAAGGCACTGGAGAGGGACTAGAATAGTAGTTAGAGAACTCAATCACTAAAACCTGTTTATCGTGGCAGAATAAAGCAAATCTCTGTAACCAATATAGAGTGGTATCAATTTTTTAAGGACTGGGTTTGCAGCTCACGCCAACACCTCTCTGTAGTTTACAATTGATACCGTTTGTTATTCTGTCAAGGCACTGAAGAGGGACTAGAATAGTAGTTAGAGAACTCAATCACTAAAAGCTGTTTATCGTGGTAGAAAAAAGCAAATCTTTGTGACTAATATAGTGTGGTATAAATTTGTTAAGGACTGGGTTTGCAGCTCTCGCCAACACCTCTCTGTAGTTTACATTGATGCAGTTTGTTACTCTGTCAAGGCACTGGAGAGGGACTAGAATAGTAGTTAAAGATCTCAATTAGTAAAACCTTCGGGAGCATACTTATGAACTTTCCATTGCGTTGAGGTAATATGAAGAATAAAAGTTCGAATTAGAGGAATACCGGTAAAACCTGCAGGAATTAAGCACACTACAACTTTCATTCATTAAGGCACAGTGGCAACAATGTTCTACGCCCGGTTTAGTGACATTGACCTATCTCATTATTTTCCTCAGCCGGTGTTTGTTATTTCGTCTAGGAACCCTAACGTAACTAAAATACTTCTTAATGGACTCAGTTAATTTAGTACGCTGTGGCCGAGCAAATAGTTGTTACCGTTAATACAAGCAGGGTTTATTTATTTTGTAGCAAAAAACTTACTAGTGACCAGGAAATCATCTCTAGTGATGTACTTTATTGAGATTGAATGAAATTTCGAAATGAAGTTTCTCTTAATCTTTTAGGTAAATGAATGAATAACGTTTATTCCTCCCAAAACGTGTACAAAATACATGATTAAACTATTATAAATATAAAAAACTTTAGGTCTTAGAACTGAGGTATTTTATTGTTTCTGAAGAGAAATATGAAATTATGTAAAGACATTAATGAAGTTAGGGTTTAAAAGTATTTGAAAAATAAATTATTTTACATTTTCTAAGTGAACAAAGAGTAACATTAAACAACTATTAGATGCTTGTTAATAAGTTGTTATGTGTTTTAAGCATATTATTCAAAAGTGCAAACTCAGCAGACTGCACGTGAAGGAGGTGGAGGGACAAAAAGAAAAATTTCGGAGGGTCGTTGTCATGGTGTGTGATTGTATTAGTCACTCTAAAAATAAGGTCTGCACAGTTCATTCTGTTGCTTGCGTATGTTGAATGTGCTTTTACGAATACATATTTTCAGGGTTGAAAACAGTGCCTCCTATTTTATTTACAACTAAATAATGAATAGGTTGGCCTTACCTTTTTTTCTTGTCCGTTATATGCAAATAAGAAGGATAGTGAATATTTATCCGTATTAAAAATAAAGCCTACCTTACAGCCAGTTACTGCCAAATCGTAATGTGTTCGAAAACTGTTATATGATGAGATATAAATGTGATGATCTTGACTCTCAAATAATTACTCTATTTGATCAAACTAACTTAAAGTAAGTATGATCAATCTTTACTTACAGTATGTGTAATCTGTCACATTCCATACTGACATGTACCATATCATTACTATTAAATAAAAATATTTAGTTTAGAGCTTGGTTCTTAATAAAAAATTATAATCTTTAATATTTTTGGTGCATTTTAACGTGAAACGAATCTTACATTTTTTTTAATTACCTTATTGATAATAAAATATTAAGTGGAATGAGAAAAAGATAAAAAAGTTTCATTATATATTAAGTGCTGTATAAGTGATCAATCGAGCAATAGGACTTTAACGCTTCTGTACTGTATGCAAAGTTGTAATATCACTAATAGTGGAAAACCACTCTATCACTTTTATAGCAATTTGATTTCAAAGTAACAACGACAGACTGTGCAGAGGAATATTTAAAAACTCTATTTATGTGTAATTACTATAAACACGCGTTCTCTTCTTGAGTTTATATTAAAAATAGAAAAGACAAATGTACAGTGGCCATAACCTAGTGTTAAAATTATTTGTGGGCGATACTACAACATAAATGCGACATAAATACTGAATTTAAAGGTTTTTATTACTCAAACACAACCAGAGAAAAACCATTTTAGTTATTTAATAAAACCTTTAGCATTTCACAAAGATTCAGACATTACTATGTAATTTCAACACGTTTTCTCTAACTTTATTACAATCATTGTATTCTACGTTAACGTTTTAATTAGTATGGATAACTTTTAATGGGTATGAATCTCCAGAAATATTAATTAAATGTACTTAAACGGGGAAGTTCTAATTTTTTGGAAAAATTAAAAGTAAATTCCGGCATTCACAATTCTTAAAAAATATGCTAGAGATTAAGAAATTCCATAGAAACTGCTTCAAACCTTAGCTTTACAAAATATACGAGATCGTGTTTTAGTAATAAAAACTTTTAATTTCCATATTTGCGTCACATTTATGTTATATTATTACCGACAGAAAATACAACACTAGGTCATGGCCACCCTGTTTGGCAACAGGGGTCCACAAATAAGGACGCACCTTTTAGTTTTAGGTTGTGCTTATTTAATCTTATGTATTAGGTTTTTAAACACCTGAGGAAGAGCTTATACTTCAATCCTAGAAACTTATTATTAAAAATGGCAATGTTCTAAAACCTATTATCATTTCAAATAATTCATCGTCAATAACAAACTTTAAACGAGGATAACTATTTATTTACTATGAACGCATTAAAAGCACAATATTGTCCGGAACAAAGAGACAACGTCGGAGATAGAAAGAACTTACTTTCAATTAGGCAACATTAATAAAGTGATGTAAAGTTTAAAACCCCCTACATCCAAAGTTTACTCCACTGGATTTCCGTTTGATGCTCCTTGTATAATTACTTTTATACAGTACTTTCTAATTAGGAGCGTATACTTAATTGAAAAGATTAAATGGTAATTAAATTTTCACTTTTTATATAACGTACCATTGGTATAGATAGTGGCATCAATATAAAGTTTAGATATTTGTTAAAGACCAAAGATCTTTATAATTTTCAGTCCAAAATAAAAGATAATTTAGAAATCAGTCATGATTATTTCATGATAAACCAAATAAAGAGTTCGCTAGGCCAATAATTAGATTATTTACGTATATAACTTGCATATGAATAAATGTCACCAACATTTATGAAATTAAAAAGCGACACAGTGACGTTTAAATTCTAACCGTAGGGCGAGAATTACCGATCCTCTCAGCTTAATATTAAAGCAGTTGGGGGAACCAACCGTATAAACCATGGTATTAACAAAATAGGAATATGGTTTAGTTAATGTTTATATCAATCGGAAAACGTTAGCCCGATGATATCTTAAATACCCACGAATACTACTAAAAATATTAATACTTCTATTGCATTTTTTACAATTAAACGTAGTATCGCAATCGTCAAATCATGTTAAGCTATGAAGAACCAAAATCTACAATATCAGTCAAACTTACACTGTTTAAACTTACATCTATCAAATCTCATCATAAACTAATCAAGTGCATAAAACGCTGTAGACCCCAAAGGTGTTTGCAGAGTTTTAAACAATATACTATAGTAATTAGTACGAGATACTAAAATACAGTAGTAGTAATACAGAAATCAAAACTATAAGTGATTATTGCTGCGAATGAATATTAACAAGGGAAACGAATTAAAATGAAACTAAAATAGATAGAATAACCTTCAAAGGATTCATTAACAAGATCTTATTTTTTATAGTGCAGAGCCCCACGGTTTTTATAATATTTATACTTATTTTAATAAAATAAAAGGCCTTACAAATGATTTTGATCATAGCAAATTTTACCTGATTCTCTGACACTCTGTTCAATCTTAGGTGCTGTGGCAAGATAACTCGTTTAGCTCACTGTAAGTTCTATAAAAACCCCTATTTCAAGAATGTCGTTCAAACAGTTCCAAAAGTCTTGAAATAAATTAATATGCAGTTTCAGTGCATTAACGTTGTGAGAACCATACAATGGATCTAGTAAAAGTCCTATCTTGTACAAGTAATAATCATTGTTGATACAGTTGTATTACATACAGTACATAGAATTATTAAGAAACTACCTCAGGTATTTTTGTCTTCTCTTATTTTGTTAATTTCTTATATTAATGTAATCATATTATTATAGTTAACAGATCCTCAAGCAAAATCTTTCTTGATATTGAAAGGTCTGCCCATTGAAGATATGAGAAGAGTCATGAAACAATCGCAAACACGTGATAGATAGCCGGACAGTGGTTCATAAATTGGCACTGGGGAACGATTTAATTTTACCCTTCCCCACCAACACATTAGATACTCTTGTAAAATCGCTCATATTCTATTCAAAGCTTTGCCCGTTGTAAATGAGAGAAAAGTCATCAAACAATTGCAAACACGTGATAGATAGCCGGACAGTGGTTGATAAATTGGCACTGGGGAACGATTTTATTTTACCCTTCCCCACCAACACATTAGATACTCTTGTAAAATCGCTCATACTCTATATCAAAGCTTTGCCCGTTGTAAATGAGAGGAAAAGTCATCAAACAATTGCAAACACGTGATAGATAGCCGGACAGTAGTTGATAAATTGGCACTGGGGAACAATTTAATTTTACCCTTCCCCACCAACACATTAGATACTCTTGTAAAAATCGCTCATATTCTATTCAAAGCTTTGCCCGTTGTAAATGAGAGAAAAGTCATCAAACAATTGCAAACACGTGATAGATAGCCGGACAGTGGTTGATAAATTGGCACTGGGGAACGATTTTATTTTACCCTTCCCCACCCACACATTAGATACTCTTGTAAAATCGCTCATACTCTAATCAAAGCTTTGCCCGTTGTAAATGAGAGAAAAGTCATCAAACAATTGCAAACACGTGATAGATAGCCGGACAGTAGGTTGATAAATTGGCACTGGGGAACGATTTTATTTTACCCTTCCCCACCCACACATTAGATACTCTTGTAAAATCGCTCATATTCTATTCAAAGCTTTGCCCGTTGTAAATGAGAGAAAAGTCATCAAAACAATTGCAAACACGTGATAGATAGCGGACAGTGGTTGATAAATTGGCACTGGGGAACGAATTTAATTTTACCCTTCCCCACCCACACATTAGATACTCTTGTAAAATCGCTCATACTCTAATCAAAGCTTTGCCCGTTGTAAATGAGAGAAAAGTCATCAAACAATTGCAAACACGTGATAGATAGCCGGACAGTGGTTGATAAATTGGCACTGGGGAACGATTTTATTTTACCCTTCCCCACCCACACATTAGATACTCTTGTAAAATCGCTCATACTCTAATTCAAAGCTTTGCCCGTTGTAAATGAGAGGAAAGTCATCAAACAATTGCAAACACGTGATAGATAGCCGGATAGTAGTTGATAAATTGGCACTGGGGAACAATTTAATTTTACCCTTCCCCACCAACACATTAGATACTCTTGTAAAATCGCTCATATTCTATTCAAAGCTTTGCCCGTTGTAAATGAGAGAAAAGTCATCAAACAATTGCAAACACGTGATAGATAGCCGGACAGTAGTTGATAAATTGGCACTGGGGAACGATTTAATTTTACCCTTCCCCACCAACACATTAGATACTCTTGTAAAATCGCTCATATTCTATTCAAAGCTTTGCCCGTTGTAAATGAGAGAAAAGTCATCAAACAATTGCAAACACGTGATAGATAGCCGGACAGTGGTTGATAAATTGGCACTGGGGAACGATTTTATTTTACCCTTCCCCACCCACACATTAGATACTCTTGTAAAATCGCTCATATTCTATTCAAAGCTTTGCCCGTTGTAAATGAGAGAAAAGTCATCAAACAATTGCAAACACGTGATAGATAGCCGGACAGTGGTTGATAAATTGGCACTGGGGAACGATTTCATTTTACCCTTCCCCACCCACACATTAGATACTCTTGTAAAATCGCTCATATTCTATTCAAAGCTTTGCCCGTTGTAAATGAGAGAAAAGTCATGAAACAATTGCAAACACGTGATAGATAGCCGGACAGTGGTTGATAAATTGGCACTGGGGAACGATTTCATTTTACCCTTCCCCACCCTTACATCAGATACTCTCTCACTCTGACTAACTCAAATATGCATTCATCGAATCTTTCTCTGTTAATTCTTTGATTATATAAAAATACACACACAGTAAAATATAGTTTGTAGAAATTGTAGTATATAACATTGTATATTGGTAAATGTTTTTACCAAACTGCCATACAAAAAATTTTTGTCTCTCTTGCATTATATATAAGTATTATTATCTTATAGGCAGATAGAAAACTGAATTATTTTAAATTGCATCATTGTTTACATCAGGTAATAACTGAAGTATCAGACAGAACATCCTAACTTTACAACATATGATTTCAGGATCTAATGGAAGTCCTCTTCATGATAGAAATCTGTTAATATCAAGGTAAGAACTGACGTCAGATAATTTATAGCACATTATACGAATAAAATACATTGTATTTTAAAACTATACTACAAACCACATTTTGTAAACAATTGTTAAAACGAGTACCAGATTTAATTATAATTTAAGTTGTTAAATGTTTGTTATATGTTAGTAATATGACAGTTTAACTTAGATTTCTTGAAACAGAATTTGGCATGTCCAAGTAATTTATATTTAAGCATTGGCGAACAGTTTTAAATTAAATTAAAGACAGGATCATCTTAGAATTCAGTCGTTGTCCGTATGCGATAACTCATGATAGAAAGTTTCTAGAGACTTAAAACTTGGTACATTGTTTTCCTGGGAACTATGAAGAGTTGAATTATTTTGGGGTCTAAAAGTAAAATTGCAGCCTTTTTTCTGTCTGTCCATCTACACGATCTTTCTTTGCGTTCTCTTGGTTACAAGTTTGTGTTCTCTCAAGTTACTCTGTTTTATGCGGTATTAGCTCGCCACAACAATCATGTATGAATTTTTCATCCTTTAGTACATACAAACGATGTTAAATTTTATAGTACCTCATACCAAACGATAGAATATTTTCCCTAAAGAATGAAATTAATAAGACCCTATCCGTAGTTAAACACGCTGAGGAGGCCATACACTCCAGGGAAAGCAAATAATGCACAATGTAATATACTGGTACTAAAATCACCTATGTGTAAAGGTCATTAAATATACAAAATATGGCCTTTAGCGTTTCATGTACGAACTAGAAGATAACTTAACAATTACGGCACAACAATTACAAACTACCGAAGTAATATTTGTATGAAATCTCTTCAAAATGGAATAACATGCATGCAAAATGCTAAATATATTTTTTATGAAGAATACAATTTTAGAGCCCTATATAGTAGTCGTATTCCTGATAGATTATTAAAAAACTTGTGATGGTAAAAACTTTTGGTTTTTCGAGTTAAGTTAATGTTTATTATTTTAATAGTGATAGCCCTTTACGATACATTTCTTAAAGCCTAGAGTAATAAATATATTTGGTAATTCTACCAGAAATAGTAAATATTTAAAAGGCGT
The DNA here is from genome assembly GCF_021130785.1 of Homalodisca vitripennis. Taxonomy (NCBI): domain Eukaryota; kingdom Metazoa; phylum Arthropoda; class Insecta; order Hemiptera; family Cicadellidae; genus Homalodisca; species Homalodisca vitripennis. The sequence goes on along the minus strand of NC_060207.1, from coordinate 86,022,664 downwards.
ATTTAATAAGGCTATATTGAAAACAGGCTCAAGAATAAAGCTGCTGAAAATAAGGATATCATCATTACAATGTGTGCTTGAAACATAATTTAAAGTAGTTACACGTTTCTGTAAAAACATAATGTCCTTAAAATATAATTATAACTCATATTCATTTTTTAAGTCGCATTTTGTTTATAAAAAGGGAATTTAGTTATTTTTAAATCATAATTTATTAAAAAACATATTATCCTCATATTTGATCAAGGTTACAGAAATTGGTTAAAATGCCAACTCATAAAGTTATAAAAATCTCATCGTTTTCCTTTTTATAATTTAAATACAATTATGTGAGTTTGAATAGTGTAAAACATTCTATGATGAAAGTTTCGCTAGCAAAACATAACTGGTTATTAGATTATTAAATATTGATAGCATAAATTAATAAGTCAGACATAGTTTTTTTATTAAAAAAAGTTACATGCCAGTTAAGAGTTTATTTTCTATTTTAGTTTATTTTAAAAATATTCTCCGTTATCTCTAAGATAAAGGAAGTAGTTGAAAAATGAAACCGATAGCATTAACCGAGTTTTCCTTGTTTTTTCCCGGTTTTCATTCAGGAGTTTTGTAATGCTATAGGGGTGAGGATGCAGCTAATGCACTAGCGATGGCGTACTGTGTACACACTCAACATGGTATCCATCACTAGAGTGACACAATAAAGCTTGGCACATACACAGGTAGTCACTTATACTGCACATTCTCTCTCCCTGGGTTAGTTTTATCTCTACTACTCTCCTGCTAGATTTTCTGCTCTAAACCATAAACATTTGGAAATCCAGTCTTGAAATATAAATACGCAGTCTTTGAAATTTACATTTAATATTAAAACACTTATGTGATTTGGATAGAATGCACAAAATATACGGAATAATTCACTTCTGAAGAGAAAGTGAATTGTACAATGGATTTTTGCTCACCGCTGGCTCTTTGCAGAACAATGGTACTAGAAACCGGAATTAGCAGAAGCAAACAGTCACCGCCAAAGTAAATACGCCAGACAACCAAAAATACTTAACGTCCTTAGATCTCCAGGAACTGAAATCACCAACTAAGAAGTGTTCGAGGGCAAGGGAAGATGAGAGAATTTTTCAAAAAAGTGGTACGTCTAATTTGAACTGTTTGTAGGAGAAAGAAGTGTCAACGAAAACCTACTAGTGAAGTAAAACAGATAAATGCAGAAATCCCTGTTATAGTAGCATAAAACACAAGCTATATATTGCGCAAACGTCCAAAAACCTTTCTGAATTTTTGAAACGGTCTAACAGCTCTAATACCTATAATAACCAACAAATAACTTAATATAATGATAAAAAGGTAAATATAAAAGAACAAAACATAAAAGAACAAATATTGGTATAAATACATTACTCAGATAAAAATATTACAAACAAATATTTCAAAAACATGGAAAATAGGAGTAACTAAAATCAATTCTTACAGGATTTTCGCTACACAAGAAACCAAACTCAACCTTTACATTCAGAATTACCAATGGCACATGCATATATGTAGTAAAAGGAATAAAATTTACTACAACACATTTCACATAACATCTCTGCTATTTCACAGATACCGTACTTAACAGCTACCAGAACCAAAAACTCTAAAAACTGTTATTACCCCAAATAGTAACTACATCACAACCTCAACCTGAGACCAATACGAATTGGACTAAAAACAAGTGCCAAAATCTCAATTACATCAAGAGAGAAGTATAAACTAAAGCACATATCTAAAGTAGCTCAAATATTAACACCACAAATACAAACCTTGGCTAGTAGTTCATTCCCTAAATCATCAAGGGAAGAAGCTATCATTAAAAATATACCACATACATGTTACATAAACATTTTCTTCAGTTTACTAGTTTTTATTATTATTTAAACATTTAAACTAATTCCATTTCAACAATTTCAAAGTTTAAATTGATCTGTCATGGACACCGTCAGAACTAAAAATAGTTAAAATTTTTTTTCTTTTAAGTCAAATAGACAAAATTTTACTCATTGGGAACCAAACATAAATTTGAATGTGCGAGAACATAAATTCTCTCAGCCATTGCCTTATACCCAAAGGATCTCCAAAGACTGAAGAACAAAAGTTAGCCAATCCGCTGGACCTCATACTCGTATCGGTGAACCTCAAACCGCTTGCACTTACCGGCTGAGTATTACACCACAGATAACCTACATTTGGTGCATCAGTTATTTTGTCTGGCTATCACATACGTCTTTAAATAACCAAACTAATCGTGAGAGGGGGGAGGGTTACGTGTGTATATAATTGTTTGAAGAAATAGCTGTGTAGGAGAACTGACAATATCACCTAAACATTCTTAATTCAAGCGTGAAAGTTTGCAATTAGTAAATTTATAAAAAATAAGCTAAAAGCCGAGTGGAAAATTAAAAAAATTCAATGTCTATAGTTGCGAAATTATTTAATTAATGGGGATGAAACTTTACGGCAAACCAGCTTGGGGTGTACTTGATGAGGTAAAAATAATTGCAATGCTTCTTTATATAAAAAAACTAAAACTTGTCATAAGAGCAACTAAATAATTAACCACTACTTCGTCTCAACGTTCATTACATTTTAGATTGACCATCTGCCCCCGATTATCTCAATTTGTATGTATGGCTGTAGGTTTAACCAATCCAATAGTTGGATGACAGTGTGTCACACGGAATATCGAATATCTCACCCTCGCCTTAAGCCGTCAATCCTCAAGTTAAAGCCTTAAAGTGGTGCTTCTCTGACTGCTACTTTTCTTTAATAATGCAAAGTACTCCTCCTGTATGGCTTTAAGCAACTAAAGTCGTTATAGTTGCATAAATCAGTAAAGTATATTTTAATAGTTATTTATTCTTAAATACGAATATCGCTCAGATATTCCATTTGAACTTTTTAATTTGAATTATATCTTAGAAAGAAATGTCTTATATTCGCGATTGGAAATTATATGTCCTGTTGATTATTAATTTCACTATTGTATATATACAAGTTTTTTTACTGAAATATGCCTATTTAATTAGCGAAATAATTTATAATAAACAGGAATGTTTCCTTTTAGTCAAAAAAGAGAACAGGTCTTTATTTAAATTAGGATAAGAAAACGTATATAGCAGACTGAAATGTAGGGCAGGTCCATAAAATACAAGGTAGGACTACGCTATGCGACGTATTCCCTAACAGGCTTCGCTGAATATGTGTATACCTCATTCCTTCTTAAGATATCCTGCGGACACATTGACAGACAGATGAGTAATCTATACACCCCCCTGAGAGACAAAAGATTTGTTGTACCTCCCTACTAAGTGGTGGGTATTAATTATCTTTCAGTCATAACCCCATTATGGCCATGCACCATCATAGAACTTATTCTTGGCTCTCAAAATCAAGAGTCATTTCATGAAAGGTTCATTCCTTTTTGAAATATCTTACCGATAGTTAGGTTACCAGTTTTACTATGTCACATGAAAAAATAACGAGTAATTGTATTCAGTTTGTTTACAAATTTATTTTGAAATGTTCTCATTGTCATCCATAAGATGCTTACCCATAAGACCAATATAAAAATGTTCGCTAACGCTTAGCGAGCATAACATCACATAAACCATCATCGAACTCGAGGTTGCTTGTATAGAAAAGAAAGCTTCAAGCGAAACGTCTATGATACAGTTCGTTCTCGAGATATCGTGTGGACAGACAGTGATATGTTTCAGTAAAACTCAGTCAATAATTGTAACAATTCTACCCACATGTCGGAAAGATGATAGAGAAACGTCTATGGTACAAATCGTTCACGAGATATCGTGTGGACAGACAGTGATATGTTTCAGTAAAACTCAGTCAATAATTGTAACAATTCTACCCACATGTCGGAAAGATGATAGGGAAACGTCTATGATACAGTTCGTTCACGAGATATCGTGTGGACAGACAGTGATATGTTTCAGTAAAACTCAGTCAATAATTGTAACAATTCTACCCACATGTCGGAAAGATGATAGGGAAACGTCTATGATACAGTTCGTTCTCGAGACATCGTGTGGACAGACAGTGATATGTTTCAGTAAAACTCAGTCAATAATTGTAACAATTCTACCCACATGTCGGAAAGATGATAGGGAAACGTCTATGATACAGTTCGTTCTCGAGACATCGTGTGGACAGACAGTGATATGTTTCAGTAAAACTCAGTCAATAATTGTAACAATTCTACCCACATGTCGGAAAGATGATAGGGAAACGTCTATGATACAGTTCGTTCTCGAGATATCGTGTGGACAGACAGTGATATGTTTCAGTAAAACTCAGTCAATAATTGTAACAATTCTACCCACATGTCGGAAAGATGATAGGGAAACGTCTATGATACAGTTCGTTCTCGAGACATCGTGTGGACAGACAGTGATATGTTTCAGTAAAACTCAGTCAATAATTGTAACAATTCTACCCACATGTCGGAAAGATGATAGGGAAACGTCTATGATACAGTTCGTTCACGAGACATCGTGTGGACAGACAGTGATATGTTTCAGTAAAACTCAGTCAATAATTGTAACAATTCTACCCACATGTCGGAAAGATGATAGGGAAACGTCTATGATACAGTTCGTTCTCGAGATATCGTGTGGAACAGACAGTGATATGTTTCAGTAAAACTCAGTCAATAATTGTAACAATTCTACCCACATGTCGGAAAGATGATAGGGAAACGTCATTATTATAAAAAATTATGTTAACCCATATAGTTTTATTCCTTTCGAAAAATGTGTAAAATATTTGCGTTTAATTTTTTTAAGCTGTAAAGACGTAGTTAATGCGATACCATTGACGGGATAAGATGAAAGTATTCATGTCATAAAACTATTTATAATGTTCATTTTGTTTGAATTCGTAGGTGTTAATTGGCTGCTTTAGGGCGAGAGGACTTAATGATGATCTAAAATTAAAAGTATACATAAGAAAATAAAGGAAAACTGTACACATTATATATATATATATATATATATATATATATATATATATATATATATATATACATACGTATAATATGCAAACTTACCGAAAATCAAGTTAAAGCAGTAATATTAGTTGATATCACAATGGAGGGAACGTACAGGACAAAGCCACCCCATTCCACAATAACAAATATTATACAAGCTGCGACAATGCGTGTCACGGATTTGTGGCTACCAAGAGTTGCTTGTAGGTGGAGTATATACGTACGTTTAATATAAAAACATACTGAAACTCAAGTTGAAGCAGCTGTGTTAGTTCATTTCATGATGCAGGGAACGTACAGGACAAAGCCATTCCATTCCACAATAACAGATACTGTACAAGACCCCACAAAGCGTGCCGCGGATCTGTGGCTACCCAGAGTTGCTTGTAGGTGGAGTGTTTGAGAAGGGATAGATGGGAGAGACAAAATACTCTTGCCGTGGTTCTAAGTTATCCTTAACTTTATGAGTTCACCAAATATTTAACGGTGAACTACAGTATTTTTAACTGAGTTTACGTTCGTAAAAATATTAAGAATGTAACACTAGGATCTGTCTTTGCTAAAGGTGTACAGAACCTGGTCGTAGCTTTAATATTTTGGACAAGGAACAATTTACATTTCTTAATAAAATAATTGTAAAATCATTTAGTTATCACTTAGAAGCACTTCTTAATTAGATTAAATCATAATTCTACTCAATACATTACCAGTCATTTCGTAATCTAAGTTTTCCGGATTATACCCCTTCCAAATATTAAACACAACCTTAAATGTTGAAATATGAAGGTTTTGGTGTCTGTAGTATTCTTTGATCAACATAATTTAAACCGCGAATGCCAATAATACATAGTTTACACAAATGAATTGAAAAAAGGATAAGGGGTTTCATTATTTATCACCTGGTCCTTAACATCTCACTACTAATTTGACAAAACGAAATTATTAGCAAAATACTATACTTATTATCCCAGGACAATCCAGAAAAAATGTAACATTAAATGAATACAGCGTCAAGTAATCAAAGAGCTTACTGCCTGCGATAATAAGCCATATTCGATCTTTTGTGATTAGTTTACGACTGATTAAGTTTCAGCCAATCACGAAAAAGGTCGAAACTTTTAGTTGGCCAGGGTATTGTATACAGTTGATTTATGGAACATGAGATTATATAAATAACTAAATTCAAAGTTTGAGATTAACATTTCAAGAATTAAAAACACTTCTTAAATAATGTATATATCTCCAAGGTTATATTCAGTTTATATATATATATATATATATATATATATATATATATATATATATATATATATATATATATATATATATATATATATATATACCTCAGTTTTTACAAATAAGAAAGTTGCACATATTATTAGCGTAAGTGTACAATAATAATAATTATTATCAATAACGGTACAACACATCGGAAGCAATAAAACGGATAACATGGATTTTCCACTTTATATGTGACATGTTAGCTTTGTTTTTATTGGTCTGAAGCGGGGATCAATACGGACTTGGAAGGATCCTGGTGATAAATGTGTTTGTCTGTTGAAACGATCGCACTCAAAGCTGTTTGCTACCGATAGTGATCCGACTAAATAAAAGTCATGTGTCGGTTAAAGGCAGTTTCTCAATAACTAATGACTGTACTTCTCTAGCTATAATCTTTACAGTTATATGTGGTTATGGGATGCGTGATTTTAGCTCATCAAAATACAGTAGATCGTCCAAAATTCGGACGTCAAAAATCCTAACTGTCCATAATCCGGTTTATGGATTCAATTCTGGCTGAAAAATATTTTGTTTGTATGTGTACGGATTAAAAAAAAATCTTCATATATTTCTTAGTTTAAGTAATGTATTAATCACAGTTATACATAGGTACAGTATTATAGTTTTATATAGCCTAGATATTCTTTACAGGAAATATGACTGCTGTATTATTTCTGTAAGTTAAATATTTAAGGCTTTTATTAATAGCGTAATGAATAATTTTAACTACCCGCTCCATGTAAACTAAGTCGTGAATCGTGATTTATGCACGATTGCATATAACTTTTCATGACCACTTTGTCATTACCTATTTTTGGTTCATTTCGAAAATACGGACATTTCAAAAATACGGACGGGGGCGGGTTTCCCAATTGATTATTGACGCTTGACTGTACCTGTAGTGCGTAAATGTTGATAATGTTTGACATATGTGACTTACAGATGAATAAATATTCAATATATAGAAAAAATACAGCAGTCATATTTCCTGTAAAGAATAAGAGAGAGAGAGAGAGAGAGAGAGAGAGAGAGAGAGAGAGAGAGAGAGAGAGAGAGAGAGAGAGAGAGAGAGAGAGAGAGAGAGAGAGAGAGAGAGAGAGAGAGAGAGAGAGAGAGAGATTGAAAGCAAACTTTCAAAATCAAACATTTGATGGTATTTTTTATTAAACAGATTCAAATACCCACGACATTACCTATTTTTATCATTATTGAAAATAAAAGAAAAAGGGTCGTTAATTCCATTATCAATATTGTAGGTACATAATTTGCAAATCTTTGTAGTGTGTTCAAACGTCTTTTAATACAATTATTCATAGTTACTATTGAATAATAAACCGATAAGTCAGATCGTCGAAGGCCATGACAGAACTTAATGGAAACGGTCGCAACGTCAGACAGATACACAGAAGGACTGCCCTTTTACCTTTTGACTCTGAGCTAAACAAGGGGTTTCCCTGGACTGAGAAGAACCTATGTACTAAATTTCAAGACTTTAGCATCTTTAAAGCACGGTATTATTAAAGAAGAGAATTATTACACACACAGAAATACGGACGGACAACAAGGCGACATTCAGAAGGTACAAAAGTGTTCTTAATTAGTACAACTACTGTAAATAATGTGTCCAATCAATGGTGTATTTAAATTATTTTGTATAAAACCTTATTTTAAAACACTTATTAGTTAATAAAAACCCATAGGATCTATAAAACATTAATGCTTAACATAATAAAAACCGTAAAATCTCAATTACTGAACTAAAGACCGTAACGTAGTAAATGGTCGTTTGTGACCAGATAACGTCGTTTAAGACAATGCCGCTTTACACAATATCAGAGTATCCGATCATTGAATCTTGTTATCACGCTGTATTTGGAGCATCCTTTAGTCAAAGAAGGGTAGATTAAGAGAACACTCGGGGTGGCCAGAAGATCGATTGCCTGGTGCCCATACCAACCCTTGAGAGGCAAGCTGTTCTACAGTACATGTGACAAATCCAGAGAAACGAAAATTGTTATGTAAAAACCAAAATAAATAGGCAGATTATTCTTAAAAACATGCCTATTATAATAAACAGAGTATAGATAATCAATGCATGACTGGAAGTAGTTTTTTATTCGACCACTGCCTGCTAAGGCTAGAGAAGGTCCCACGCAAAGCCCTTAGAGAGGTGTTTTATTGTTTATTAAGGTGCCTTAAAAAAAGACACGGATAATTTAAAAAAATAGTGTATGAAAACTAGTACCCTTTTCTATACATGCGGTTTGCTAGATATAATTATATATCTAAAATAAAGCTTGATATAATAATCAATCTTTATTTTGATTTAGTATTAGTTACAGTATGTATGATTATAGTACTAGAAGTTATTTTAATGAATTTTGCATATTACTTAACTGAGTAGCTATAAATAAAAGAACTGAATATTTCATAGTGTTTTAAGTGTTTGTATAAAAATTGATAGGACAATAGAATTTCTCACTAAATCTCTATTGCAATACTGGGCCTCTTTGTCATTCAACCCACGGAAAGCCTCTCTCTGCAAAATAGGATGAGTCATCGCTTAAATTTCTGCCCACGTCCAGCACATACAAAGTTTCTAATTTAAAGGAATTACAGTCAGCAATGTAGCGTGAAAAAAACGTGAAATTCAGGCTTACCAATGTCGAAACAATTACCAAACATTGTTGTATGAAATTGTATTAAGTGATTCATCCTATATAGATAAAGAAAACAACCACTAATTTTCCATCAACTCTTCGTGGAACAAACTATTTCAGTGACTACATTTTAAGTAGAACACTGTTAATATGTTAATAAATTGCGAATAAATTAAATGTCCTAATATTGGATATTATGTAACGATTATTTATATATATATATATATATATATATATATATATATATATATATATATATATATATATATATAATCAATATAATAAATATTCATGTAAGAATCAATATAATTACGAAATAATAATTTTTATTACATAATGGGATGTACTGTACATATAGTAGCCAGTCAATATAGTGGTTTATTAAATTATAATGCGATATAGCTTATTTAAAATCTAATTATTTTAAAATATATTATTATTTCCAAAATACTCTAAATTTGCATTTCTTCGTTTCATAGGTAGCTAACAATAAGACCTAATATGAAAAAAAGAAATTATATGCAGTCCTGTGTTTTATCTAAACAGCGGTGTTAAAGTCCTGAAAGTTGTGTTCTTGGTTTTTTTTCTAAGGAGTGACCCTTAGTGCGTAACCTAGTGAGTGACTTAGTGTGGCGCAACAGGTTTTGCTGAGGTTGCATGAAAACTTAAAATCTATGGCTCTAACTAACCGATGTACAATCTCTCATCATAGAATTAACAGTGAGAATAACTAAAAAAATACAATTTACTTGAACAGCTAATCATCAGCATGCATATAGGCACATATAAATAAGAATAAGAATAATTTATTTTCACTTCTTTTGTACATAATTTTTTTTACAAAAATAAATACTTGTACAGTAAAAAGATTCTTAGAAAAACAGAAATTACAAAATGAAAACAATAAAAGAGAGCACTAGCTAGCACTAAGAATAATAGAGCATCATGCCAGGAATGACTACAAAAAAATCTTAGTCCACATTTACATTTAATGTAGGAACTAAACAACAACAAAAAATATTAATAAGTACCAGAGAAATTATTGCATATTACATACAAGTATTTATATTAAATCAAAAGTGAAAATTTAGGACCTCTAAGGTAAAAAACCTGTTTAGAGGCTCCATTGCTAAAAATAGAAATAACAAAAATAAATATCAGCTCTCAGAGACATTAGACATATAAATAAAAGTAATTTTCTAGTGCTAAAACAAAAAATTTCATGAGTCTAAAAAGCTTATAAATTAAAGATAGCTTATACAACTTATATACAGCAATATATAAAAGAATCTAATTAACAGTTAAATTAAAAAAAAAATTAACTTATTCAGAAAAAAACCTAAATACTACGTTTGTATATTTAAAAGAAAGTTTACATCTTCAAATTCCATAAGCCACTGTTTCAGACGTTTTAAAGAAGGTATTCTTACCTTTTGATTGCTTTAAGAATGGGGGGGGGATTTTATGATAAATTCTTGGAGCTATAAAGTTTGAAAGTTTTTTGTAAAAAAAATGGTATATGGTTTCAGTAACAATGCTTGATTTTGGATTTCTTAATATGCATTTGTAATTATTGTATTGTTGTGTGTGTCCACTTCTGTTATAAAATAGCTTTAAAACCTTATATAAAAAAATTTTTTAAAGGTAAAATATTAAGAGAAACAAAAATATTGGACGTGTTGTTTCATATTTACTCTTATTTGAAATCAGGCGTATAAAGAACTTTTGTATCATGTTAATTGGGTAAATATTTGAATCATAGGTACCGCACCAAAAGACCAAACCATACTCTATTCTGCTTTGAACTAGCGAATAATAAAAGCATTTTAAAAAAGTATTTTTATCACATATCCCTTTTAGAAAAAAGAAATACCTAATTGTATTGCTAAGTTTATTTTTTAGTGATGAGATATGTACTTTCCATTTTAACTCTTGATCCAGCAACATTCCAAGATATTTTATAGTGTTAACTCTCCCAACTTCCTTACATGCTTCATGACAAATTTTATTTTCACATACACACTTAATACATTTATAAATTACTGGATTGCTAAAATTAAACTCTTTTCTTAAACTAAATATCATATACTTTGTTTTGTCTACGTTTAATAACATGTGATTCTCTGAAAACCACCACTGAATTGCTTTAAGGTCAAAATTTATTTTATCTTCAACTGAATTTATATTTTTTTTCTGTGTAAACACAGGGCTGTATCATCAGCAAATGAAGTTAATTTCCCTTTAAATTTAGCATTGCAAAAATCATTAATAAATATTAGAAAAGGATAGCACCTAGTACTGAGCCCTGTGGTACCCCTTGGTGAATAACCTTCATTTCACTTTAAACAGTCCTCAATTTTCACACATTGTTTCCTATTTAGCAAATAACTTTCAAACCATTTGTAAATATTTCCTCTTATTCCAATTTTCAAAAGCTTATTCAACAAAATTTTATGATCAACAGTGTCGAAGGCCTTTCTTATGTCTAAAAATAATCCTGCTGTATAATTTTCTGTATTTAAACCATTAAAAATTTCAGACAAAAAATTTAATAGGGCATCTTCTGTACTCAGTGAATCTCTGTAACCAAACTGATTTTTACTAAAAAAAAAAAACTTTATTTTATCTAAATAAGCAACTAATTTTTTCTTCATTATTTTCTCAAAAACTTTAGAAAAAGTTAAAAGTAAACTAATAGGACGATAATTACTACATAAATTTGCCTGTCCTCCCTTATGAATCGGTGTTACAACTGCTTCTTTAAGTTTTTCTGGAAAAAGCCTTGTTTTCAAAACTAAGATTTATTAAATAAGACAAAACATTAACTTAATTTCAGATAGATGTTTTTAATCATAAAGGAACTTATCCCGTCATTTCCTGGAGATATACCATTTCTTAAAGATTTTATAACATTTATTACATCTTGTTCACTTACATAATCTACAAACATGGAGTTTAGTTGAAACTCGTTATTAAATATATTTTTTAAACATAAATTTTGAAAAATTGTTGGGTTTCTCTCTGTTTAAAATTTAGATTTTCAGTAGCCTATATTTAAAAAGATAATTATTAAATTCACTTGCAATAAAGCTTTTTTGTCTTTAATAATTATTCCGTTATTAACAATTTCTGAACATTTTTCTTTAATACATATTATGATATTATGTTTTTCTTTTGAACATATTATGATAATAAAAGCTGGTCAGGTCGTTTATGTACATAATGAGTGCAGCAGATACTGAAATATATGTAGTCTCTTGGCATATATGCAGAAAAGATTTTTCATAACTATGTAACACCATAACAAAAATATAATCGAAATGCATTCAGGACTACAATAGTCTAGAATAAAATATATAGCGTTTAACTTCTCTAGTAATTTCCTGTGTAATTATGTATATAAAGCTTTCAAAATGTTATAGAAATTACCTAAAACCTTATTGTAAAAATCAGAGATTACTCATAGGATGTTTCATACACTTAGTATTGTAGGTTGTCTCCTTTGGTTCAATAACTAAACTGGTTGTCACAAAATTAAATGGTAAGTAGGAATTCATTATTATTAGTCAACATTTTCACAATTAACTTTTCAATTAACTTAGAATTTGATATAGTTTCCTTATACAAAACAAAAAATTTAACTAATATTAAACAATATGGAAATACCGAATTATGAACGCATTGGTTGTACACCAACAATATTGAGTGCTGCAATTTTAATATTTATGAATTGAAATAATAAACAACTCAAATGTCCTAAGATTAAAGATAGCACTATAAACTGCATTAAAATTTTCATTGTCAACAGAAAATATATCGTGGTAACGGACATGACTTCTTATTTAAGATAATATGAAACATTAAAATTTTATATAAGTAAATGTTTCCTAACACATCAGCGCCCTATGATTTAAGAAATCTTGCACCTTCTTGTCAAAAAATAGATAAACATTATGATATTAATTTTCCCCTTAAATATTTTGTGAATATACTATAAGAATGAGACTCAACTCAATAGCACTGTTTGAATAAAAGTAAATAAAAAAATAATAGCAGTAAAGAAAGATTGTCTCATACCTCATGGCTTTTTACAAGATTTTTAATATTAGTTGAAACTCATTAAAAGTACTTGGTAAATGAAGTTACCCCGGGAGACATTTATCGCTGTAACTATTAATTTAGAAGAATCAACCTTTCACCAGCAAGCCCGAGACTCCGACCAAGTTCCAGGCTGATGCTGACAGTTATGAAGTTCCAACGTTGGTGTCCATTTAACTCTGTTTCACTTTGGAGTACGTAGACTATGTACATTCGTGGAGTGTTTCACTTTTAGTCGGATAACATTTACTTGTAACAGATTAAATAAGTTAAGTAACCGCCCTCTAAAAAATTCTAATTCTTATAAATGTTCAAATCTAAAGAACCACAAAATTACAAAGTTATACTCATGCGTGTAGAGGATATTATTATTTATTTATTCATAGTATTTCAATAAACCGGTACAAACGGATTGTAATAAGTCGGGAGCGCCAAACATGTCACAGGTAAAAAAGGTATCAGTTGCTTCTGGCTTGTGCAAGCGTATCTTTAAAGTGGTCGTGGTCGCTTATGCATGGACTGATATCGTCTAAAAAATACCTTTGGAAATGTTATGCAATTTTTCAAATTATAACTGATGTAATACAGCTGATGCCTATCAAAAGGCAAAATATTTAATGCTCCCGGATTGTGCAAGCTGACCTTTAAAGTACATTTTCAATTGTAATAAAATTATTCAAATAGTTGATGTGCAGTAAAAGTTTTGCAACTATACTGGTTTTTTGTTGACTCTAAAAATTTTTAACAAATATATATACACACACATATATATATATATATAAAATTTCAATAAACATTGAATCACAAAAAGTACTTGCTCCGCCGGGAGTCGAACCCGGATCTATCACTTGCCGGGTGAATGTGCACTAGTAGCCATTTATACAATTTAATGTAAATATGTGTGTGTGTGTGTGTGTGTGTGTGTGTGTGTGTGTGTGTGTGTGTGTGTGTGTGTGTGTGTGTGTGTGTGTGTGTGTGTGTGTGTGTGTGTGTGTGTGTGTGTGTACTCGTATATTGCATTTGTACGTGCAAATATGTTTTCACATAGGGGTTATAGGGGGGCCGATGCTCCTACCCTTCCAGTACACTGCATTTATAGAATTGGCGGATGAGGGAAAGTCGGCTGTTCTGTTTTTTCTTGGGTCGAAAGTCATCACGAATTTGTTGTACATTTTATATAAATAAACTAGCTGTGACCCGTAAGCTTGCATATATTTAAAAAAGGTCAGTTGCCTACTTAATCAAAGCACTTATGATCTAATATGATGGTCCATATGATATTTTTCAAATGTTATTAGGTATACGTAAATATTATTTGTGTCCATAAAGTAAAGTAAAGTGAAGTAAAGGTGTCTTATTTTACCAGGCAAAGTTATGGCTAAGAAGACCTCTCTACCACCTAACCTGGGGACCAACGGCTTAAAGGTGACTTCCGAACCACCACCAATGGCCGAGCAGACGGGTCGTTTACAAGAACAGAATCGCTCAGCGGTCACCTATCCGAGCAGCAGCCATCTTGCGATAACCGTTGTACCCGCTACAAACCCCCGTTTCATAGTTAGAGTATTAGAGGTTGGGGACTAACTCTCATATCAAGTTTTGCGCTTATCAGAGAATTTGTGGTTAAAATTAATTATTTCATGAAGGAAATATACTTACCTACTTAGGACTAAGAAACCTACTTCGGTCAAAATGAGTCTATTTTCGGTCGTTTCAATTCATTTCTAGTGTAATATATTTACGATGCTAAAGTTGAGTTGACTTTATTCATTTTATCAGGATTATATATATATACGTATGTATATATATATATATATATATATATATATATATATATATATATATATATAATATATATACCTATATATTATACATATAATATAGGTAACAATAGGATAATGTGAGTTAGTATCCATATGTTTTAAAAATGTAGTATGAAAACTATCGCAGTGCTTTAAAAAGAAAACATTGATGGTTAAGGATGTACAATGTTATTGTTACTAAATATTATCAAAGCAGTTTTTACTGTGGTCATTGTTGATCGGACAGCAGCGTTGGCGTATGGTGGCCTGCAGAACTGATGACGTCATTCAGTTACGAGTCACAACAATTCTAGTGGCGTGACGAAATATATTGTTCCGTATAGAAAAGCCACTCTAAAGATAATTATCGAACCCGCAACAACACTCTGTTTTGATTATGAATAGGGATAATACCAGTATTTTCGGTCTAATATACTTCTAATGTGTTTTAAAAGGTTTTGTTTTCAAATTGTATCAGTTTCTTTTGAAATATTTTTTTAAAAATTATATATACTTATTTATTTGGCTCCCTATGTCTTGTGCCTCCAAGTAAAATCTACCAACCTGGGCCATAGCCCTTTTAGACCATATGTAAATCCATGCCTGATTTCAAGTTAGTTTTATAAACTGTTGACAGCTTTATTAGAAACAAACTAATTTACCAGCAATACGTATCTACGTTTTATGTTCAAAAAATTTAAAACATAAATTGAATTTTATGTTAAATGTTATGCATTGTAAGGTCATGAAGCTATGTTATCAAGGTGTCGTACAAGTTCTTGCGGTTGGTTATGAAAACTTGTAAAACACTCGTCTTGAGCGCATCTACGAGTATATGGGATCCAAATGTTAAAATGGAATGGTTGGCAAATACGAATTCAATATCAGACAACAATAAAAATTGATAATATGCATCTGATTAGTTAGAATCAGTTACAGATAAAATAGAAAATCGATGATCGAAAACGATACTGATATGATATGGTGTAGAATATTTTCATAATTGATATTCAACATCATTGAACACATATTTTGGCTTAAAACTCAGAACTTGTAAGATTGCAACACATTATTTAAATCACCTATGCATTGTCTATGGAACATTTACTGTAATAATAGCTGTTTATATAGGAATTAGCTTTTTAACTAGTTAAAATGGCTACAATTAACAAAATTCCTTTAAGAGTAACTCCCGGACTTCTGCTTAGGCTGAGGATATTCAATGCCCCCACTCTCGGTGGATTCCGCCCAAATATAACTGTTATCTACATGTAAATGAGTGAGGTTTCTCTACAGTTTGAAAATTGAATGGTAGTTAAACTTCTAAATTAACTCTAAACATTCGCTATGGTTAGGCAAACTGTTGTATCTCACAGAGGAAATATAGAGCACAGATTGGCCATCGATACTGAAGTAACGACTGAGAGTAATGAGACGTAAATCTGACGTGAGAATGACAGGTAGGGTTTCCTAGTTTCAGCAGTTAAACTTCTAAATTGACTTGGAGCAATCACTTACTTAGTTTGAACTGTTGTTGTGCTTTGAAGTGATTACGGAGAAAATGCAAAATCTCAGTGACAGAATATAAGGAAAATTTTATATATTTTGGTGTCATAGCAAATATAAAAATTGTATTTTTGGGCCTTGTCACGGTTTGTAGGTTTTATCCAATGATGTCTGAGCAAAATAACCGCAGGATAAAACAGTTTAAAATCTTTATTACAATATATAAATTATGTCTTCAATCGAAATAATAGGAATACAGAATTTTACAAAAATGTCCCTATTTTTAAACGTGCTGAAAACAAGGATAATAAGAGGGGTCTTATGTATGAAAAAGAAGTTCAATAACGCTGACAGCAAAAGCTTCTCGAAATCCTGTCAGCCTGTAATAAAGAAGACATATTGATCGCTTACTGACCATTGATTGGCGATAGGTAAGGCTTTTGCTAATAATAATGACGCTCCACCCCATTCACACCTACAATGTTTATAAATATCCATAATCCTTTTACCTTAACACCTTTTACCTATCCTTTCATAGTCCTTTCTAATCTCAGCTAACAGCACCACTCTTGCTTTGTTTTTGCCTAGAGTAAGCGTAATATCTACTTATAGTTACTATGGAAATTTGCAACAAGATTTTTAGTAGTTGTGTTCCAGAAAGCTTAGATGGTAGTGATTATATTAACAGTACAATAAATAATTAATAAATAAAAATATTCAAAATCCTTTATCTAAACTAGTTCATACTAGTCTCAGCTGACATTTTACCCTTGTTGATTGGTTGTTTTTAAGAGAGAAAATGTAAAATGTAATTGTGGCTAAAGAGATTTCCAACAAAGCATTTCTGTGTAATAAAAGGAAGTCCAGTTCCAAACTAACGTTAGTAACGTAGTTGTTAAAAGAATGGAATTCCAGGTAAGTTATGTACCTGGTACTAACTCGAATATCGGTATTCTCAAATACGTTCATTAAAGCTGAAGAATGACGGATTTTTATAATTTATATGTATGTGTCAGTAAAGTGTTAATATGTACCAAGGCGGAAATGAAGTCAAATAAGTCCTAAAGTGGAAATAAGTCAGGAAGAGTGATGTATGAGGATGTCCTTCACTGCGCGGCAGATGCGAGTCAAGAGGCAGGATCAGCCAGGGTAGAAGGACTCAAGGAGGACGAGGGAGGAGGATAAATCGATTTCCTTGTATCGCTTAAAAGGTCTCCCGCTGAAGATGTCTTTTGTTTCACAGGTTTTAGGCCTGTAAACTGAATTTCCAGACAGTAACGAATATACTATGATTATGCAAAATTATTCTGCAGAATTTCTGGTTTATTTTTAGGATTACAAACAAATTTATCCTTGATGTTATCATTTAGGCAGTATTTAAAAAAAAATTATGGGTAAATTGGCGATTACAACTTTTAACAGGTAAATGAAGTAATTTATGTTTTTAAGTAATAGGTTGAATGTTATCGTTCTTTAAAACTTATTAATTGAAGCTTTTAACCTTCGTTTTACTGAAGTTACTATTCCCACATATTGGTAGGTTACTTTAAACAGGATATACCCAAGATTATCACTCAACCCGACACAATACTGTACTGACACTTTCTTAAATTTCAATTACTAATGTCTATTATAATAGCACTTTCAAAACATTAGTTAAGTATCACAAAATGATTGCTAGAAATATTTGTAAATTGAAGGCGATGTGTACACACTGGATGTATGTAAACTACTATCTAGTATTTCGAATATGAAAAATAAAATGTATTTTATGATGAATTTACTTCTTAATGTAGAGTACCCTAAGTGATGAATTCTATATAATATAAACTTAACTATTTCACCAGATCCACTTATAAATTCCAAATACACCATTCTCAGTCTAAACGTCAAGGTCTAAGTAACAAAGTCTTAAATCAAGTTGAACGCTTAAATTTGAAGCCCATATACTTTGAGGTTGGATTTTGAGAATCTGAGGAAGGGTGTAATGGAGTCGATCATTCTGTCACTTGAAACCGGCATGAAACCGTATAAAAATCCAGCTCTACAAATGGTGGTGTAAAATGCCCAACAATTAACTAATAATAAATACTAAGATTCGCAAAGCTAAACCATCAACAAGGATTCAATCTGTTATAGTATGAATTTTTCTCTTCCATTCACGCAGACATTCTCCTTAAAATGCGTTCTTAAATACGCACGTCTAATGATTTATAGTTACGTGGATGTTGAGTTAAGCTTGAAACAGACGTGACTTTTGGAAATTGGAGTCATATTTGTCTGAAGAGATGCAAAAAAGTCAGCGACGAAGAAGTTTCGAAATGAACTCGTAACATCGTTTCGACATAAGAGACACATATAACACAAGTTATAGTGTAATATAAGTGAGGGGGTATTCTCATTGTCTTATCAGGTGCGCAATTGAGTATAATAAGATATGATAGACACGATCTCTAAGCACGGCGAAGCAACCGAGATCGTGTCTTCACCGTGCTTAGATATCGCGTCTATCACATCGTAGTGTATTCAGTTGGTCACCAAATTGAAACTGTGTCTTCATATACAAATAATATTAATCTTACCCAATTCACTGCCTATTATATACTTATATACCTCATTTAACTAAACGGTTTGAAAGGATGAAAAGGATAAAAGGATTCCGGACATTTGATATCGTTGTACAATGTAAGATACAACGTTTCGAAGATTGAAGTATATCCTCTTTGTCATAAAGTAAAAACATAATTTGTCTTCGATTTTTTTATTTTGATGTAAAATTAATAACACTAACAGGTATGTATTAATGTATAAAATAGTATTACGGAATACAAACAAATTATTGAAAGTCATTCCTTTTCCATTTTTATTTTTTCGTTGCATTGTAACATTAATGATTTGAAAAATATTAATAAAAATTAAAATCTCATTATTTAGGTTCAATAAATATAAATAAAATATTTAAGATTTTATATTTTTAAATCTTTATTTCCATTTCTAATGGCCCCTGTAATGAATATAGCCTTCACCTGAAATCGCAAAAGTTTTACTTTAATGGAAGGTTTCATACTTGCCTGTTTGTGATGGTGAATTTGAAATTAAGTTTGCTTCGCATAACGATCTCGCAAACTCAAGCGTTATTACTCGTTAATAAGATGTTTGCAAAGGAGTTTTAATTAGCATATCTTTCGTGAAGGCACAGTATCCAAATTCATGACGTCATTTATTCCCACACACGACAAACAAGAAAAGCTTTGTAACGTTTTGGGTTTGCTGGATAAGTAAGGGAGAAGATTTCGTATAGTTTAAAAATGTTCTACTAATTAGTCAAAACCTTAATATGGTATTGCATTTGCATGTAGGAGGGGAAGGTGCATGTAGACTGACTTTATCACTGACTTGATGTTTAATTGTGTATTGTAAGACATATGTCATTTTATTTAGGGTCAGATCACGCAAATGCCTCCATATTAGTCAGATCACGTAGTACACTTTCCCAAACATATAGCGTGCATATTCTGTCCGTGATTTGCATTAACCGATCACAACCAAGAAAGTTCAATAGTAATATAAATTTTACTATTTCAATTAATGATGAATTCGTATTAGATTGTGTTTAGTTTGGATAGAAAAAAGTTTATTATTTGAGGGCATATAAAGAAATTGCTAATAGATTTTGCTTTGAAGGTTGCCATAGAATATTTGGACTGTAGCTAGGGTCTAAAACACATAACATACCACAGTACGTCATATGGATTATTCTCAAAACGTGCAACTATCTCAGTTTTGTAACTTTGTTCAGCTATTAGGCTTAATCTTGCTGTAGTTTGCCTACGTTTGCTTATAACTAATCGTGCTGCAAAACACCTTTTTATTGTATTTACTGATTTGGTGAAAAACTCATTGAATTACGTTTTGGTTGGAGAGCACCCTAGTTTCTAACCCTCTTTTATATACCCTGTGCCGTTTACCCTGTAGGACTCGTGGGGCAACAATTACTATAATAAACTATGTTCAAGCCCGAACTCGAGGCAGTTGCGTAGACCCAACAAATGCTGTGCTGTGCCATGAGCATGTGAAGTCCGTAGTGAAGTATCGTAGGTCACAACAGTATTCCTCTTATTTTGACTCTCCACAAAGCCAATTTCATAATCATGTAAGCCACTCACCCCTACAATCCGCCCTATATTTTAATATTTGCAAGTATTAATTTACCGTATATTCACTCCTTACGAGCCTCTTTTTATTTCCTTATAATTCTATCAATAGAATAGCATATTTATACAAATCATCTCCATCTGAGTTGGAAATAACTGAACAATGTATCTGTATCAGAATAAAATGCATTAAAATTGTTTTTAATATTTGATATATTTTAAAATTTATACCCATTATGTTTCATTATGATAGCAGATTATCGGATTTTGTATTTAAAATTGTCTATTAAATTTCTAAAATGAGTGCTACCATTATGAAACCATTGAAAAATAGTTTAAAAGTTAGGCCTTAGCCAGAAAAATCGTAGTCGAGCGTAATTCTTTACTTTCAAAATGAACATGACCAGGTAAGAGATATCGGAGCGTAATTCTTTAGCGTCCAAATACATTTAATCAGGTCAGAGAAATTTAAGCGCTTAGAGTACTGATAGTTACCTTACATCCTTTAGGTGAGGGTTACGTAAAATTATATTTCAAATATCAGATAGCAATGAAACCGCGTGCAATATATACAGTCTATATATTAGTTTGCTTAGTAGTAAATGAAGGAATTTATCTCTCTTATACAATACGTCTAATTTTGCCAAACCCTGCATCAGTTGTAAATGACAAAACAACCTACGAACAAAATTAAAACATATTGGTACAAAACTACGCGTTTTATTTATAAATAAATACCTATGTTACTGTGGCATGGGCCCAGGAAAAGATGTCTTCAAATATGTGTATAGGATTATAAAAGTCCCTAATTAATGATTTACTTAAGATAAAACAAAAATAGCATTATGTTCTAACAGTCTAATTTTAAGAAATAAGCTTGATTGTATATGACCGGGTATTAAAGGTTGTTCGAGCCATTTTATTCTGTGAAGACAAGACAGCAGGTACAACATGACGTACATCTGACACTGGAGTGGCAGCCTACGACATCTTCACACGTCAAGTCGAAGTCTCAAGGCATTACAGAACCGAACACCAATAGCAATAAATCCAGTCCTATCTTATACAGCAAGGATTGTGTCTCTATATTGAGGACAGGATAAAGTCTGGATTTTACTTTAAACTGAGTAATATAGGACAGTTTGTGAAAACGTATTACATAGTTTTAAACAGGGTGAGAGTACGTTACCCAACGTGTTACGTAACGGGCTTCGCTGAGGTAAAGTCTATAAATCATTTCATTATTGACAAATAAAACAACAGACAATCATACGGAAAATGCATTTTTTACATTTCCCGGAAAAAATATCAACCTACTGAGCAACTTGCTCAAGCAAACTTGTGGTTGGACATGCAACATCAAAGAACGCACTCTTGTCCACGATGCAAAGAAATACCATGCAATATTTCAAGTCCACCGATGAAATCTTTCTTGAGATATCTTGCAATTGGGTTTCATATCAGTGTTTTTATAATAGTCTACCCACCAAGTTACCATATCGAATGTTGTGGGATAATTAAGCTACATCTGTCACATTTAAAATCTCTATGCGTGTAATGAGTTATTTAAACATTTAAATGGTATTTTCGAATTGCCATCATGGGTACCTATAATACCAATGTAACTTTCGCTAACGCTCAGTAAATCCCATGAAGAGACATGCACAATATTCAAAATTAATGTTGCTCAAGTAGAAATGAAGCTTCATCCACGATTTAAGGTGTATCGATCTGTTTGTTTTCGAGATATCGTGCGGACAGACAGACAGAAATTAAATCTTTCTTGCACTGTGCTAAATCAATAAACGCTAACTTAAACTTCAATTTAAAGTTCTTGCGAATTAATTTTTTTTTAGGTCTAATTGTTTTTCAGTATCCTCAATTGCGTATGTGATAAATAAAACATCTACGCGTGCGTGTTTTTAAGTAGTTTCAAATAATTTAAGAATAATTCCACGTGCTTTGTAAAACACGGCAGATAGAGAAAAACAATTTAAATTTAATAAATATAATCTGATAACATTTGAATAAACAATCCTTACAGATTGGTTTCACTGGTAGGTAGGTGGTATGTTTTACAAATATCCTAAAATGTACTTTGTAAGTGGAAGATACGAGATATCTATATTCGAAACAGTCGTATACAGAGTAACAAGTTCAATAACAAGAAGGACGTAAGAATTCAATACAGTAACACCGATAACAACTTCTTCTGTTCAAAATTGTATATTGACGTTGGATAATTTGAAGCGATAACAGGATTTTGGACATTTGCCATCGTTATATGTTTTAAAAATAGAACACATGGCAGTTTGGCACCAAAATGTAAAAACTACTTTTGGCCCTTTTCAAAGAGTATTCTTGGCTTCGTTGCAAAATGGCAATCATTCTGCCAAGTGTACTTAATACCTAAAATCTGACCTCCCTTATCTATTTTAGTTTAAAAGTTCTATAAAAAAGTAAGATTTAGAAATTCCCTTGAGGACGATGAACAGACAAGCAATTTTCTTATCAACAACCATTCACTAACCGAAGTGATAATCATTCTATGGCTATAAAAGTTGCTCGAACGAGCTAAGAATAACGAACATGACAGCTTAACAGCTTGTTGTCTGGGCATTAGAGAACTGGAGGGGCTGGAAAAATTCAATTTCTGTCTGTCTGTCTATCTGTCCTCACAAAACAAACTGACCTATAGACTTAAACATGTGCATGAAGCTTCTTTTCTATATAAGGAACACTAAGTTCGATGATGGTGTATGTCGCTCTATTATGGGGTCACTCTACCACTCATGTCACTCTATCAGGGCCGAACTATAGTGAATATTTTTACATTGGTCTTAAGGGTAACCATTGTGGCAAAGAGAAATTAGCAGAATAAATAAACTTGTACAAACTCAATAAGAGATTCAAACATATTAACACGTGTAGCCTAACTATTCCATCACATACATATTTTGTTAATAAGTTTGTTGCGTAGAATTGTATTATATAAACGTTTATATATTCCCTAATTTATTAATGAAAAATATGAATGTATCATGTGGCAAGATATGAGGAGAATGTTCATATTAAGTCTTTAAAGTTTATATTAATCTTCATTTCTACAAAACTGAATACTATGATAGATAATTTTTTGACAACGTATTTTTTGTATGGTTGCCTCTCTTTCAGGACATCTCGAGAATGACATGAGCTATAAGACTAGAACTGCATGGAACCTTAGTAAATGTTACTACACGTAGTGTGGCATACTTTTATTTGGTGAATAGTTAAATAATGATAATTAATAGACATGGAAATATGGATTAAGGACATAATGGCTACAACAAGAAATAACACAGAAGTGGTGTAACCGTAGACAATGAAGGAACTACACAGGAAATTCGCTATCTGAAGAGCTGTGCCGAGAGCAGCTGAGGGTCTAGCTTAGGTTTCTCCCATTATGGCGGATCCACGTAATGGCGATCACTAGCAGCGCAGTTAGACGACAGCCACTTGAATCCCATCGATTCGTCCTTCACTTCCCCCTCTTTTCCACTTTATACCAAGACTTCAGGCGTTAATAACTGATCCTTAAAATATTCTCGGTCGTTTACAAAGTAAATCTAGCACAACTGTTTTTAATCTACCAATCGATTATTATTCCTGCCAAGTTACCAAGTTCACGCATTGCTTGCGGTCGATGGGATCTAGTTCTAGCTCAATCAGGCGGTCCGTCTAGCATATTAATCATTTATGTTGTCATTTAATATGTAATATATGTAATAATGTGTAATAAGTATGTTAATTTTGAACACACTTATTCTATATATATATATATATATATATATATGTGTGTGTGTGTGTGTGTGTGTGTGTGTGTGTGTGTGTGTGTGTGTGTGTGTGTGTGTGTGTGTGTGTGTGTGTGTGTGTGTGTGTGTGTGTGTGTGTGTGTGTGTGTGTGTGTGTGTGTGTGTGTGTGTGTGTGTTTACGGGGAAATCTAAATTAAAAATACACTCTTAGATCTGTATCTCAAACTAAATATACAACCTGAAAATCGTTAACTTTCAAAACATAAAAGTTAAACATTTCTACTAAAAGGTAAACATGGTTAAGTAATATTACTAAGTGATTAAAGCATTATTAATATATCAATAAACAACAAATACTAAGTATGCTGAATCACTCAAATAAATATAAATAACAAGATTAATTTTTTTTCCTACAGAAAATTCTTAATTTAAATTTGTCCGCAGTTTTATCTTTCAGCAGCAGCAGCAGTTTTATCTTTCAGCTTACAGCAAGGTAAGCATCTTTCTCGCATGGTAAATGTTTTCGTAAACGTTTGAAGAGTACGTTAAATTAGGCAAGTTTATAGAATAATTTTATATTAACTCAAAAAATATATAATAAAAGAATCAAATATATAAAAAATACCAAAAGCTTAAGTTTATAGAAATCTTGATGTATTTTGTGCCTGTATTTTTACCACAAAGTGGACGATTTCTATAACAAAATGTTAGGGTGCCATGACACCAAAGTTTTTTTTTATTTATATAGAATTGTTCATTTACTTTGCGATTTTTTATAAATGTTTACAATAACTTTACTTGACGAAAGCCTCAGTCTGTAAAAGATTACTTATATAAATTATAGAGGACTTTTTCGTATTCAATCTGAAAAATTATCAATACTGAAAATTTATATTTTTGTCAGTGTAAAGTTTCTTTGGTAATAAGGATTTATGAAGGTAACGATTTTTATAACATTTTAAATTACATAAAACTAGAAAAAGACATTTTAATATCTGTAATTTAAAAAAAAATTCCTCAAGTGGATTAAAAACCGTTCTTATACCAATCAAACTGGTTTAACGTGTAAAGGTCATAGTAATGCGTTGTAACACTTAGAAAACATATGAAATCATATACCTTATTATCTCAAAAATATGCACTTAATAAGATTATCACCAATTATTACAATCTACAAAATTCGTATTCTTTATTGAAAAACATTGAAGGACTGAACGATGCTCATGCTTAATCCCAGTTCGTAATGATCTACGGCCCGACAGTGATGAAAAATTTTGTACTCTTCTGTTAATTACTTGCTCTTGTTATCTCTCTGTTCTCTTACTCTAAAGTTTAATGGTCTTTTTGTTTCACCTGAGGACAGAACGGTACGTTTAAAATCTGAGAATGAAGACTATGCGAGTGTTTTTCTTTTATCAAAACTCTATGCAGACATTACAGTCAAGTATGATATATTCTTTACATAATATACAACCTGTACATACTATGGTGGGACTGAAACTCAAGATGATGCTGCTGACTACGAACAACCAAAACACAAAATATCAGTCTGTAGCTGGTACTACTTACGATTCTGCCTTCTATTTTGTTGAAATTTATGCACCATAGAACGATATTTATAAAACACTCAATCATGTGGGACGACCAGTTACAATTTTTACACAAAAGAGTTCCCATAATAAATTGGATGTTCGTCTGCGTTACTCTGCAAATCATTGACCAATCAGAAATTATTCTTTGTTCACAAGAGCTTATGTCGTGCATATATAACTTTTGAGGTATATTAGGTATGGACATACTGTACATTCACTTTAAGAAAATTTAATTCCGGCAGCGCGGAGTGTACTGAAATCAAGTCACACTTCTTCGGGATAACACTAAAACCACTTTCCCTTTATAAAATGTTAAACTTGAAATGTGAAGGTTAGAAACCTTAAGCAACGAATTTGAACTATTATAGAGGAATATTCACGCTATCTATTTTTGCAATAGTCTGCCATTTTATGACGGAACTGTAAGAAAATTCCGAATATTCTGTGTATTAATAGACCAGTGCAGTAATGTGATGTCGGAAAAGGTCCCAATAGTAAATATGAAAACTCAGTTATATATTTTGTTCTTATATATCTCCGTCAGCGGAGAGGCCGAGTACAACAAAGGAAGCTGAGGATCAATCTCAAGAAATCTGCTACTGGACACTTCTATGCACCATCATAATTATATAATCCTGACTACCTACTATTAAGTTTTTCACAGTCAAATACCCACTACTCTGCAATAAATAAAAGTCTTGCTATAAATTCCAATTAAAGACTATCAATTTTCAAAAACAATCCTATAAATCGGTTTGATTAAACTTAAATGATGATAATATTTATTAAAGTGAAATAATCAGATGTGGTATACGTTCTATTAAATTAAAACAACAGTTTCTTTGTATTGTCATTTACTTTGGGATTGTTTATCTCCTTGGCATTTGTTGTAAATTTTTAGATTTGTATAAATTTGCTCAATAAAATCTAGTAGTATTTAGTATATTCAGTAAAGGTCTATTAAAATAATGTGACGATATTCTACTATACTTGTACGCAAACGAAATTTTAGTACTTGTACAAATTATAGAGATCGTATGATTGGAACCAATGTGTCAAAAAATTCAATGATACTTTGTATCTTTCAAATTTACTACATTACTGATTTAATGAGATTCGGTGAAAAATAGGTTAATTTACAAGAAATAACAAAGAACGTTTTTAATGTGACAGCTCCATCACACTAGTACCGCTTTTTGTTTGAAACACTTCTTCCTTTATTTTATCAACCAGTGTAAATACTGTATTTAATGGGAAACTATTACCGTAATAAATTTTTAGTACGTCAAGGAAAATATATTCACAGTTAACAATTAACTATTAATTGTTAGGTTTTATAACAATGTGTAAATTATATCTCAATTTAATTGAATGGCTTTAATTCGACCAAGGCACTAATTTGTAGTAAAGTTTGAATAATAATTACGTCATTGCCGTCTGTGACACACTACTACTCAATAAATGCATTCATTTCAAATTTAAATTTTAAGTGCTTTTGTTTTTCATTTTTTTTAGTATACGTTATTGCTTTCAGAGTTTTTAAATATAAACAGACATTACAGCCTCTCACTCTTTCAACGTGATAATGATTTAAATAGGATGTTTAAACACTATTAGTATGGAACGATAAATAATTATAAACATAATTAATAATGTATAAATAGACATATACGTTATTGCAGCGTTTCTTGCAAAATTTAAACCCAGTCGGTTCAGTAGAATTTTAGTGAATTAAGAATAACCAATCAATTATCAACCAATATATACATTCATATTTTTAAGATAAGCAGAATTTTAAAATACTTACGATTAAATTACTTTAATTTTAAGAGTTATTACCGCATATTTTAAAGTGTTCTTGAACGTAAATATTAATTTTATTTTTCCAAACTAAAATAATCTTTATATACTGAAACAGTATCGCTCCTAACCATTAATACAATTATATTTTAAATACTTCCGATTTCTAACATAATTTCTGAATGGCACTTACGTAGCCTATTATGTATGTGTGTCCAAGTAATACTATCTTCAACTTCAAAAACCAATTGTACATTTCTCATTTTTTAACATAATATTTGAGTTAAAGCTGTTGGTCCAAGTCAATAATCAAAAGACGCAACACATTTAGTAACTTAATATTAAATACGTTGTGGGTTTACAGAAAGTTAGTCGGGCAGCGAAGCTTTAGTCGGGAGCGGAAGTGACTTGAGTGATCAATGGCTTCCGGGAACCAACATTTTTCTCAGTCATGTAAAAACGATAACCAAACTAAAGAGGAAGGAACTTTATATTGTAGAATTTCTCTGAGAAACTTACTTTTCCTTCATTATTCTCATTTAAAATATCACATTTTTGTCCTTACGAAACTGTATGTTTTACAACAAAAATTACAAAGTAAAATTAATAATATTATTACATATAATATATTAAATTTAATACAAGGTATAGTAAAAAAAATGAACATTAAAATAAATATATAAATCATTTAAATATTTGCTTACCAAGGATTTTGTTTTTAGATTATTCCTTGGCATACTCTGGACACGATGAAGAATGTCCAAGGTGGAACATTAGTTTCATGTTGCAGTGGATAGTGTGACAGATATTATCCATGAAGCTGTAACTACTCTGTATTGTATTCCTTCCTTCGTTTTATGATATCATTAGAAGTTCTTTATTCCTTGGCGCAGCTCCATTTATCCCAAAAACGATCATTTTCTATAGTTTGGATGGCCATGCCTAACGTTCCTCGCTTACCATTAACTATCTGTAATTGTTAGTATAATCTACCAGTGATTGGAATACGATTAGTGTTGTGTATCTATTAGTTAGAAAATTACTTGATAACCGTTTAGAGGCGTGAAAATATGGATGTAACAAATTTTCACATCAATTCAGACTATTCTGAATTGAAGAATCTGTATTATGTAGCAAGACCATGAAATATGTTGAAGAGGTGTGAATATACATACGAGTCTTAAAAGCTATACAAATGGATCTGAACAGAACTTCAAAATAGTATTTCGTGACCAGAGTTAAGACATCTCCTCCAGTAGTTGTGGTACGAGCACTATTACTCTTTTCCCGTCGTAAATGATTATTCAGCGCGGAATTTATTGGTACCATAGAGGAAGATTCTAGGTGATTTGTTCCTAATATCCCATGAAAGTTTGCTTCCGTTCAGGTTTCCTCCAAAGAAGCCATATGGTAAGTACATGTAACAAAAAATAACGACCACAGCTGCTGAATGTCCATGGTTGGATAATCAGTCCATGTACCAAATGTAGGAATTATGCAATCCATAGAATTTGTTTCTAATCGAGTGAATCTTTCTTTATCTCTGAGAACTGACTCATTAAGCATTCCCTCCCTCCAAACATTTGAGGCTAATAATATTATACTGCCAGAATGCTAGCTATATTAATCCACAAAAGAAATAGTTACATTATTATTTACTACAAATTTTTACTAAATAGTTACAAATTATTTTTCTTACTACATCTACTACAATTAAATGGATTTCCATTAGATTTATAAAGTATTAAATGTACTCCTATTTCAAATTACGACCTGTAATGACAAATAGCATGAAGATGGTGATGGGTTTAGGAATGCGTCTGGACAACTTTGCTAATGACACTGATTTTAAAGGCCTTGAAACTAATGTGGTTGGATGTTTTACTCGACTTATTTGGGCAGAAAACTATATTGAACATGCCATTGACGTCTGTCATAGATCCGTGGTTTAAATTATTTGACTTTTGAAGCTGTGTAAAGCGACTTTTCATAGAACTCTTAAATTGTTCCCAGAGATGGTTGGAGTATGTATTTTGCAAGAGTTATGACTCTGCTATTTCAGCTTTGTGTTATTCCAGTACCTCGTATTTGTTCACTATTTATAGAACTCTGTATGATTACGATGTATAGAAAAATATAAAGGACAAAGATTTACAGGAATCAGTTTTGTATGACACACCCGTTTGTTTGTTTGCGTTTTTGATTGTTACCCGGTAATTAAATAAACAGATATAGCAATCACTTGCGACAACACATTTTCAACGATGAATTTGAAAAGATTTGTTGTCACAAAGTCAGTTAAAGGGTTTGTCGCAACCCATCTCTTACGGTGTCTTTTACGAGTACGTGGAAATTAAATAAACATTACATTGATATAATATGTATCGATAATATTGCTATATAGCCTACAATAAAGCACTGTCATATACACATACCCATATTGTGTTGTCGTGGGCGTGAGCGCATTTGTGTCCGCATCCAATCAGTACGGATAATTGCCAATCTATTTACGTCACTATCATCAAGGTAAGATCAATATAGGTCCTTGTGGCCTCGCAGGCCAAAGTGATAATGAGGTAATCATACGAATTTATACAATAAATGAGATAATATTGTATCGTCAT
This sequence comes from Homalodisca vitripennis, assembly GCF_021130785.1. Classification (NCBI taxonomy): domain Eukaryota; kingdom Metazoa; phylum Arthropoda; class Insecta; order Hemiptera; family Cicadellidae; genus Homalodisca; species Homalodisca vitripennis. The sequence continues at coordinate 85,992,302 of NC_060207.1, read as the reverse complement.
GTTCACACCAGTCGAAATATTATTGTTTCAATTATAACCTTTAAATATTTCAGACTCCCTGAAGAGATACATCATGTCAGACTGAACTAAAGTTTTAGTTGTGTTGGAAAATTCTAAACGGGGTGAAACCCAAAACACTTGACTACTTATCATGACACCGACCTTGGAAGCCTCAGAACCCATTGTGTACTTCAGCTCATACGTATCACAGGCCGAATACAACTCATCTTTGCAGAATTGGTTTGTACACAGGACAGAAAGCTAAGGAAACGTAATATTGCAATTTAACCCGTAAAGACATCTACGTGGTCTCTGGAGTAGTGAGATATCATGGTTTGGTAAGGGTGTAGGATTGGGGTTACCTCCTCCTGCTGAGATCACATGTTAACTTCACGAGGAATGATAGTGGAAATTATCTCAGTTACCCTAGAGGAAAAAGAAAGTCCCTACAAGTCCAAGTTGGAGGGAACGGTTGTTCTTTTCGTTAGGCTTAGGCTTGCAAAAATCCTTTAAACCTCTTTCACGAAAATGTACTATTTGTTGCATTGTGGTAGGATGATTTTTAGATTTAAATTGGTCTTTTTACTTAAATTGATCAGTTTTAATATTTGTTTACGTGAGTGGTGCTTTGTTTTACAATATTTTTACTTAATTATTTTTTGTTCATTCTATAACAAAGATTTACTAACGTACCTATGATGTACTAATTGTACTTTATACACTCTTTTTTATGAATTTATCTTCATCGCAATGAAAATAATTAGAGCCCCAATCACTGCAGCAATCATCGTCTGAAGTAAACCAAACCTAACAATCAACACTGTGCGCCATTATCTCGATATTTGCGGTTAGTGATGTGCCGCTCCTGGTCAATAAATGGTTTGACAGATCCAGTGACACCTTGGGTAAACTTTGCCGATTAGTTCAGTTCCCATTCATGTTTATTTAGCTTCATATACTGAATTATATACAAGTATTTTAAACATGTAAAGGAATTGGATTTTTATAAAATTAATTGTCATATTTAATACTAACTGAAGAGACGGAATTATGTATCTACAATATGAGCTTTGACGACACCGCTACTCAGCAATAGACTATGGTCGAATTCTATACATACAAGAGATACAGGATAGTTTATACCTTTTATTATATGCTGTTTTTTTTTTGTTTTTTTTTTTTTTTTTTTTTTTTTTTTTTAATAGTCAAACGTTCATTAATATATAAATATTTTACTTTCGGACGGACTTCCTCATTGCCAATGAAACAAAATGTAATATTATGTATGTGAATAGTTGAAAGTGAAAGATGTAGACTAGGAGCACTTGTTGAGCTAATGGTTCGTTTTAATGTATATTTATTGAGCACTAAATTAATCATTTAATCACATTAAAATTAAAAATGTTGTTAAAATAATGAGGTATGTTTCGAATCAAATTGAATGAATATACAAAGCAATACATTAAAATATTGCAAAAGATTTTTAATTTTCCACCCAAAATCCCATGATATTCTGTTAAAAATATTATAGAACCTTATTTTTGTTTTATTTACAATAATAAAACGAGTAAATAAATAAACATTGTCTATGTCTTTTTACTGTCCTTGGTAGTTCAGATCACCTTTGTATTGTCTTTCCTTTTTATAGATTTTTATTGGCAGAGACACTATTGGATTGGTCAATTTTATTTTAATTAAACAAGTATAAAAATAGATCATTAATAAATAGTCCATAAAAATATTTCAGAATGTAAGTGTGGATATAAGAACAGCCACAATTTAGAACATAGCGTAGACGCCACACGTGTACATGAGGCCAGAGTTTACTCCGTTATCCGACATATGACTTTAAAAATGTATATAACTTGTTTAACATAAAATACCAATAATATATTTATCTGATTTTGAACCGTTTAAATTTGAATCCTTGAGAATTGAAATATAACAATTATTTTTATTTTTATTCAGGACGGAGAAGCTACTCCTTTAAATAATAAAATAAGAGTTCGGGGATACTTTGCATATATATGTACGTTGAAGTAAAATGATCTGTGTTATTTCCATAAATTATATAATAATCAAGGCCCCACGAAGAACAATGTTTACAGGCTGGGTCCTACTTAGCTATAACAATTATTACTATTCCCAATATTATTATAAATGAGAAAGTGCCTTTTTACTTGTTTTGTTTTCACGCGTAAACTACTCAACCGATTGTACTGAAATTTTACATGGACATTTTTACGGTTCTTGGGATGACAGGCCTATACTATTCTTATTTCGAAAATCCCTCCGCGCTACGCCCCACTGGTATTTAAAGCAGCGAAAAATCCCATCTTGGTCTCTAAAGTTGTGTTATATTTATGAAAGGAGCCTGTCAAATGAAATCAACTGTTTTGTGTAAACATAATTGTATGACAGCACAATCACCTTTTAATTAATTTCACCACTATTTTAATGGTAATATTTATTTTTAATAATCTAAATAGACAGCAGCTGTTGGCACTTTTAAGCTTTCTATGTTCGAGACTGAAACATCTATTTACTTTTAAATTTTATAATGTAAGTGCTTAATTATAGTATAATGCACGTAACTAAGACAAATATGCCACTTAACTTTGATTCCAGATTGAGCTAGTGACTAATTAAAAACATATAGTGAATTTAAAATACTTGATTTAATTTTTCTTTATACTATTCAAACACTGTTTAGAGACCAATATTTATGAGGAAAACTATCAATTTATATGTGCAACAATTTTTTACATACTCAAGACTGGTTGGCTTCCTTGACATTGTGATGTGCCATTTTTACTTTACCATGCTTCAATGAACCATTATTTTCATGATTATACAGTAAAAAAAACTAAATTCTACAACTCAAACCATGAAATGTTGATTATTGTATTACTTAAGTTTTCTAAAAAATTCCCCTTATACCGGAAGTAGATAGTTTTTGACCGCAGTAGACTACTTAGTCCTAAGTATGCATGTATATTTTCTTCATCGTGACAACAAGGCAAACCCAACTATGGCACTAGAAATATCTTAGACCGAAATATCATTATATGAGACGTAAGGAGAAGCAGGTTTCTGAGAACTATATATGTATACAGTTTATATATTTTCTTGGTCGGAACAATAAAGGGAACTCAAATTTGGCAACGTAAATACATTAGACTGGAAGTTAGTTATAAACGGTCTGAAGTTGACTATTTTTGGCCGAAGTGTGTCCGTTAGTGTTTCGTGTTTATATTTTATATTCTATTTGTTAGGACAACGTGTAAAATTCTACTATGGCACTGGAAAATACTTCAGATTGGAAGACAACACACGCGCGCGCGCGCGCACACACACACACACACCCACACACACACACACACACACACACACATAAAACAACTTGGTAATAACTGATTAACTATCTTTAGTCATCATAACTCTACACTGTGTTAGAATGTTATCTATTTTATTTATAATAATGTTTTTCCGTGATGTATGCAGTACAGATAAAACTTTTTACTATATTATTGTTATATGTACTGTTACTATATTACGTAAAATCAATCTACAGGCGCAGCTATATTGTTGCAATTGTATTTTATTTCACATACTGTTTTTAGTTTTATATTCTACTTTCAATGAATGTTTTAACTTAATATGAGATAACGATTTATTTATTTCAATATCCATTAATGATAATTAGACAAATGGTAACATATAGTATTTATATCTCGTGGACGGCTGTGACAGCAAGGTTTTTATTTGCGCATAACAATATAGGGCCTCTCATATAGCTTTATATAAATTATTAATAGCTTATTAAGAGTTTTATATTCTACTTTCAATGAATGTTTAACTTAATACGAGATAACGATTTATTTATTTCAGTACCCATTAATGATAATTAGACAAATGTAACATATAGTATTTATATCTCGTGGACGGCTGTGACAGCAAGGTTTTATTTGCGCATAACAATATAGGGCCTCTCATATAGCTTTTATAGAAATTATTAATAGCTTATTAAGAGTTTTATATTCTAATTTTCAATGAATGTTTAACTAAATACGAGATAACGATTTATTTATTTCAGTACCCATTAATGATAATTTAGACAAATGGTAACATATAGTATTTATATCTCGTGTGGACGGCTGTGACAGCAAGGTTTTATTTGCGCATAACAATATAGGGCCTCTCATATAGCTTTATAGAAATTATTAATAGCTTATTAAGAGTTTTATATTCTAATTTCAATGAATGTTTAACTAAATACGAGATAACGATTTATTTATTTCAGTACCCATTAATGATAATTAGACAAATGGTAACATATAGTATTTATATCTCGTGGACGGCTGTGACAGCAAGGTTTTATTTGCGCATAACAAAATAGGGCCTCTCATATAGCTTTATAGAAATTATTAATATCTTTGACTACAAGAAAATAAATCACGTATCCATATGGGGATTTCACAGCTTTTTGAGTGTCAAACACAATTTCAGTGCAGTGATCTTAAGAGTGATTAATACATTTCAATATTTCGTAGTTTGTTTATTAGCAGAGTTTATTCAATATAACATATTGGATGATTTTCTGTCCTATACTCATCATTACTTTTTTCTTTAGTTGTCTACTGGATAGTGCGCTGAGGTTTCATTAGGTAAATTATTTTAGCAGTTAGACATATATTCTCATATATACAAATTACAATAGCAAAATAAAGGTAGTAGTCATCAATAGTAGGAGAGGGACGACGCTATAGTCCATGAGCGGCAGAATTCCACATCAGCCTCTGCTCAAAACTTTATATTTACGTTTACTAAACTTAAAAAAACTAAATTTCATTTGGCTTCAAGTATTGCAAATGTCCCACATGATATTGATATTGATAATATCCATATTTGAATTCACGTACTGTACGGCCCGGGAGCAGTGGAGAGTGATATAGTGGGAAAACAGTGATTCATTTCTAATTAATATCACATACATAAGCGATTATTGGGATCAGGGTGACAACAACGTAAATGTAAAAGACTCCTACAAAACCAACATCTGGATCTACAATGTGCGAAGCAGTAATGGGCATATGTACTTGTACATAGCCTAAGTGTAAATTTGTCCAAGCTTCAATAGTTTTTATCACAGTTGTAATAAGAAAACTGTAGTTTTAACATCATATCAATTTTAAAATTATATTCCTCTGAATCCCGCATTAAAATTGTATAACACATAGTTTAGCGATATTACTTTGTTTTCGAGTAAAAATTTAATATCTTTAAAAACTACAGTTACTATACATTTCCTAACTGAACGGTATCTTTCCTTTGTGAGGTAATAAAAATGTATTTTTCTTACAATCTTAATCGTTACAGAATTTAGTTAAATTTATTAAGTCAAAATATTATTGCTGTTATATAGATTAATGATTGCAATAATATTGTAAAAGGTCGTATTTGTACTGGTTTCATGAAATGATTCAGTGGGCAGAGGCGGTAAAGAAAGTGTGACGTTATGCAAAAATATATAATTTAATTACATTCAATACCATAAACAATTATTATTTCCATAAGTGGAAGATTTCTATCAATTATTATTATTGCCAATATTTAAAGTAAACGATATTGTACTTATTATACTAATGTCTTGCTCACGCCATGTAACATATTTTACAACAAAGCCACATATCAGGACAAACTATATAAGTTTTTTGGTGAATCACGTAACACATTCATGAAATAGGTAATTATTGCTTTAGTGGTATAGTCAAAATAAGGCTATAAAAACGAATATTTCTCAAACATGAATTCCGGAACGCCGCACCGCTATTATCTAACGCAAGACACAGACACGGCCGTTTCCGAGTACGAGTATAGCCGACTTTTCACGTATATCTCACATTGCAAGTAGATCATATGGCCCCTACCACACTTGGATAGTCTTATTTCACCCTTGACATTGAAGTCAATAAATTAATAATAGATCCTGGTATAAAACGGAGAGATATAAAATATTCAATGAACAGCAGGTAATTCATTCAAAATGTTACGAAACAAACTAAATTAAAAGATATGTTTATAATTTCATTAGGATTTGGGGGTCCGGACCCCCTGGACCTCCCCCTTATCTACGCCACTGACCTAGCCTGTCGCTCTCATGTCAGATTTACGTCTCTTTACTCTTAGTTATTACTTGACTCAAGTGAAATCTCAGTCAAAGTTTGACTCTATTGCCCTTCAGTATCGATGAGCAATCAGCCACTCTTATATTGGTTACTGTAAGAAACAACAGTTAAGCGAATGTTTCAAATCAATTTATAAGTTTAACTGCCGAAACTAGCAAGGCTTTAAACCACGGAGAAACGTTACCTGTCGGTCTTATGCCAGAATTACGTCTCATTACATTCAATCGTTACTTGAGTATCGATGGGAAGGGAAATCAGTTTTCTATAGTTAAACTCATCAGAAAAATGTTTACATTATTTCACGTTAGACTAGTTTTTTATACCACATTGTACGTTTATCATATTAGTCTAAGCACGGGAAAAGAATAAAATAAATTGAGATAGTATCTGAAGTGGTTACGAAGAAGTTTCTTGTTATAAACTTTGCTTACGCTTGTCTGCACATCTACATGATAAATTATACTTTGAAGTTCTATTACAGTACTTGTAAATGATATTTGAATTAGTTTACTCAAATAACATAGAATAGAACATTTGCATTTTAAACGATTTGTTTTCCCAAAGTATTTACATCACATATATCAACCATGTTCCAATCAAAATACAACTATTAGGCACATCCCCAGCAGGTACTGTAAATCTATATCATACCATAAATCTTACACTCCGTTTGTTCCTGTATAGATAAACTAAACTCGGTGAACACTAGACTGTGTGGACAAGAAGGAGCTGAGAGAGAACCAGAAAGATATGAGGAGGTATTAACTAAATTGAATCTCTCATCCCTAACAAAGAAATGCCTCTGTTGTCCTACCATAAATCTTACACTCCGTTTGTTCCTGTATAGATAAACTAAACTCGGTGAACACTAGACTGTGTGGACAAGAAGGAGCTGAGAGAACCAGAAAGATATGAGGAGGTATTAACTAAATTGAATCTCTCATCCTAACAAGAAATGCCTCTGTTGTCCTACCATAAATCTTACACTCCGTTTGTTCCTGTATAGATAAACTAAAACTCGGTGAACACTAGACTGTGTGGACAAGAAGGAGCTGAGAGAAACCAGAAAGATATGAGGAGGGTATTAACTAAATTGAATCTCTCATCCCTAACAAGAAATGCCTCTGTTGTCCTAAAACTGAATACTATGATAGATAATTTTTTGACAACGTATTTTTTGTATGGTTGCCTCTCTTTCAGGACATCTCGAGAATGACATGAGCTATAAGAATAGAACTGCATGGAACCTTAGTAAAATGTTACTACACGTAGTGTGGCATACTTTTATTTGGTGAATAGTTAAATAATGATAATTAATAGACATGGAAATATGGATTAAGGACATAATGGCTACAACAAGAAATAACACAGAAGTGGTGTAACCGTAGACAATGAAGGAACTACACAGGAAAATTCGCTATCTGAAGAGCTGTGCCGAGAGCAGCTGAGGGTCTAGCTTAGGTTTCTCCCATTATGGCGGATCCACGTAATGGCGAATCACTAAGCAGCGCAGTTAGACGACAGCCACTTGAATCCCATCGATTTCGTCCTTCACTTCCCCCTCTTTTCCACTTTATACCAAGACTTCAGGCGTTAATAACTGATCCTTAAAATATTCTCGGTCGTTTACAAAGTAAATCTAGCACAACTGTTTTTAATCTACCAATCGATTATTATTCCTGCCAAGTTACCAAGTTCACGCATTGCTTGCGGTCGATGGGATCTAGTTCTAGCTCAATCAGGCGGTCCGTCTAGCATATTTAATCATTTATGTTGTCATTTAATATGTAATATATGTAATAATGTGTAATAAGTATGTTAATTTTGAACACACTTATTCTATATATATATATATATATATATATATATATATATATATATATATGTGTGTGTGTGTGTGTGTGTGTTGTGTGTGTGTGTGTTTGTGTGTGTGTGTGTGTGTGTGTGTGTGTGTGTGTGTGTGTGTGTGTGTGTGTGTGTGTGTGTGTGTGTGTGGTGTGTGTGTGTGTGTGTGTGTTTACGGGGAAATCTAAATTAAAAATACACTCTTAGTTAGATCTGTATCTCAAACTTAAATATACAACCTGAAAATCGTTAACTTTCAAAACATAAAAGTTAAACATTTCTACTAAAAAGGTAAACATGGTTAAGTAATATTACTAAGTGATTAAAGCATTATTAATATATCAATAAACAACAAATACTAAGTATGCTGAATCACTCAAATAAATATAAATAACAAGATTAATTTTTTTTCCTACAGAAAATTCTTAATTTAAATTTGTCCGCAGTTTTATCTTTCAGCAGCAGCAGCAGTTTTATCTTTCAGCTTACAGCAAGGTAAGCATCTTTCTCGCATGGTAAATGTTTTCGTAAAACGTTTGAAGAGTACGTTAAATTAGGCAAGTTTATAGAATAATTTTATATTAACTCAAAAAATATATAATAAAAGAATCAAATATATAAAAAATACCAAAAGCTTAAGTTTATAGAATCTTGATGTATTTTGTGCCTGTATTTTTACCACAAAGTGGACGATTTCTATAACAAAATGTTAGGGTGCCATGACACCAAAAGTTTTTTTTTAATTTATATAGAATTGTTCATTTACTTTGCGATTTTTTATAAAATGTTACAATAACTTTACTTGACGAAAGCCTCAGTCTGTAAAAGATTACTTATATAAATTATAGAGGACTTTTTCGTATTCAATCTGAAAAATTATCAATACTGAAAATTTATATTTTTGTCAGTGTAAAGTTTCTTTGGTAATAAGGATTTATGAAGGTAAACGATTTTTATAACATTTTAAATTACATAAAACTAGAAAAAAGACATTTTAATATCTGTAATTTAAAAAAAAAATTCCTCAAGTGGATTTAAAAAACCGTTCTTATACCAATCAAACTGGTTTAACGTGTAAAGGTCATAGTAATGCGTTGTAACACTTAGAAAACATATGAAATCATATACCTTATTATCTCAAAAATATGCACTTAATAAGATTATCACCAATTATTACAATCTACAAAATTCGTATTCTTTATTGAAAAACATTGAAGGACTGAACGATGCTCATGCTTAATCCCAGTTCGTAATGATCTACGGCCCGACAGTGATGAAAAATTTTGTACTCTTCTGTTAATTACTTGCTCTTGTTATCTCTCTGTTCTCTTACTCTAAAGTTTAATGGTCTTTTTGTTTCACCTGAGGACAGAACGGTACGTTTAAAATCCGAGAATGAAGACTATGCGAGTGTTTTTCTTTTATCAAAACTCTATGCAGACATTACAGTCAAGTATGATATATTCTTTACATAATATACAACCTGTACATACTATGGTGGGACTGAAACTCAAGATGATGCTGCTGACTACGAACAACCAAAACACAAAATATCAGTCTGTAGCTGGTACTACTTACGATTCTGCCTTCTATTTTGTTGAAATTTATGCACCATAGAACGATATTTATAAAACACTCAATCATGTGGGACGACCAGTTACAATTTTTACACAAAAGAGTTCCCATAATAAATTGGATGTTCGTCTGCGTTACTCTGCAAATCATTGACCAATCAGAAATTATTCTTTGTTCACTAGAGCTTATGTCGTGCATATATAACTTTTGAGGTATATTAGGTATGAAAATAATTCACTTCAAGAAAATTTAATTCCGGAGTGTACTGAAATCAAGTCACACTTCTTCGGGATAACACTAAAACCACTTTCCCTTTATAAAATGTTAAACTTGAAATGTGAAGGTTAGAAACCTTAAGCAACGAATTTGAACTATTATAGAGGAATATTCACGCTATCTATTTTTGCAATAGTCTGCCATTTTATGACGGAACTGTAAGAAAATTCCGAATATTCTGTGTACTAATAGACCAGTGCAGTAATGTTATGTCGGAAAAGGTCCCAATAGTAAATATGAAGACTCAGTTATATATTTTGTTCTTACATATCTCCGTCAGCGGAGAGACCGAGTACAACAGAGGAAGCTGAGGATCAATCTCAAGAAATCTGCTACTGGAGACTTCTATGCACCATCATAATTATATAATCCTGACTACCTACTATTAAGTTTTTCACTGTCAAATACCCACTACTCTGCAATAAATAAAAGTCTTGTCAGACTATAAAACAATTATAAATTTTGATTAAACTTAAATGATGATAATATTTATTAAAGTGAAATAATCAGATGTGGTATACGTTCTATTAACTTAAAACAACAGTTTCTTTGTATTGTTATTTACTTTGGGATTGTTTATCTCCTTGGCATTTGTTGTAAATTTTTAGATTTGTATAAATTTGCTCAATAAAATCTAGTAGTATTTAGTATATTCAGTAAAGGTCTATTAAAATAATGTAACGATATTCTACTATACTTGTACGCAAACGAAATTTTAGTACTTGTACAAATTATAGAGATCGTATGATTGGAACCAATGTGTCAAAAAATTCAATGATACTTTTTATCTTTCAAATTTACTACATTACTGATTTAATGAGATTCGGTGAAAAATAGGTTAATTTACAGGAAATAACAAAGAACGTTTTTAATGTGATAGCTCCATCACACTAGTACCGCTTTTTGTTTGAAACACTTCTTCCTTTATTTTATCAACCAGTGTAAATACTGTATTTAATGGGAAACTATTACCGTAATAAATGTTTAGTACGTCAAGGAAAATATATTCACAGTTAACAATTAACTATTAATTGTTAGGTTTTATAACAATGTGTAAATTATATCTCAATTTAATTGAATGGCTTTAATTCGACCAAGGCACTAATTTGTAGTAAAGTTTGAATAATAATTACGTCATTGCCGTCTGTGACACACTACTACTCAATAAATGCATTCATTTCAAATTTAAATTTTAAGTGCTTTTGTTTTTCATTTTTTTTAGTATACGTTATTGCTTTCAGAGTTTTTAAATATGAAACAGACATTACAGCCTCTCACTCTTTCAAAGTGATAATGATTTAAACAGGATGTTTAAACACTATTAGTATGGAACGATAAATAATTATAAACATAATTAATAATGTATAAATAGACATATACGTTATTGCAGCGTTTCTTAAAAAATTTAAACCCAGTCGGTTCAGTAGAATTTTAGTGAATTAAGAATAACCAATCATTTATCAACCAATATATACATTCATATTTTTAAGATAAGCAGAATTTTAAAATACTTACGATTAAATTACTTTAATTTTAAGAGTTATTACCGCATATTTTAAAGTGTTCTTGAACATAAATATTAATTTTATTTTTCCAAACTAAAATAATCTTTATATACTGAAACAGTATCGCTCCTAACCATTAATACAATTATATTTTAAATACTTCCGATTTCTAACATAATTTCTGAATGGCACTTATGTAGCCTATTATGTATGTGTGTCCAAGTAATACTATCTTCAACTTCAAAAACCAATTGTACATTTCTCATTTTTTAACATAATATTTGAGTTAAAGCTGTTGGTCCAAGTCAATAATCAAAAGACGCAACACATTTAGTAACTTAATATTAAATACGTTGTGGGTTTACAGAAAGTTAGTCGGGCAGCGAAGCTTTAGTCGGGAGCGGAAGTGACTTGAGTGATCAATGGCTTCCGGGAACCAACATTTTTCTCAGTCATGTAAAAACGATAACCAAACTAAAGAGGAAGGAACTTTATATTGTAGAATTTCTCTGAGAAACTTACTTTTCCTTCATTATTCTCATTTAAAATATCACATTTTTGTCCTTTTGAAACTGTATGTTTTACAAACAAAAATTACAAAGTAAAATTAATAATATTATTACATATAATATATTAAATTTAATACAAGGTATAGTAAAAAAAGGAAACATTAAAATAAATATATAAATCATTTAAATATTTGCTTACCAAGGATTTTGTTTTTAGATTATTCCTTGGCATACTCTGGACACGATGAAGAATGTCCAAGGTGGAACATTAGTTTCATGTTGCAGTGGATAGTGTGACAGATATTATCCATGAAGCTGTAACTACTCTGTATTGTATTCCTTCCTTCGTTTTATGATATCATTAGAAGTTCTTTATTCCTTGGCGCAGCTCCATTTATCCCAAAAACGATCATTTTCTATAGTTTGGATGGCCATGCCTAACGTTCCTCGCTTACCATTAACTATCTGTAATTGTTAGTATAATCTACCAGTGATTGGAATACGATTAGTGTTGTGTATCTATTAGTTAGAAAATTACTTGATAACCGTTTAGAGGCGTGAAAATATGGATGTAACAAATTTTCACATCAATTCAGACTATTCCGAATTGAAGAATCTCTATTATGTAGCAAGACCATGAAATATGTTGAAGAGGTGTGAATATACATACGAGTCTTAAAAGCTATACAAAAAGGATCTGAGCAGAACTTCAAAAGAGTATTTCGTGACCAGAGTTAAGACATCTCCTCCAGTAGTTGTGGTACGAGCACTATTACTCTTTTCCCGTCGTAAATGATTATTCAGCGCGGAATTTATTGGTACCATAGAGGAAGATTCTAGGTGATTTGTGCCTAATATCCCATGAAAGTTTGCTTCCGTTCAGGTTTCCTCCAAAGAAGCCATATGGTAAGTACATGTAACAAAAAATAACGACCACAGCTGCTGAATGTCCATGGTTGGATAATCAGTCCATGTACCAAATGTAGGAATTATGCAATCCATAGAATTTGTTTCTAATCGAGTGAATCTTTCTTTATCTCTGAGAACTGACTCATTAAGCATTCCCTCCCTCCAAACATTTGAGGCTAATAATATTATACTGCCAGAATGCTAGCTATATTAATCCACAAAAGAAATAGTTTTAATTATTTTTCCTACTACACATCTACTACAATTAAATGGATTTCCATTAGATTTATAAAGTATTAAATGTACTCCTATTTCAAATTACGACCTGTAATGACAAATAGCATGAAGATGGTGATGGGTTTAGGAATGCGTCTGGACAACTTTGCTAATGACACTGATTTTAAAGGCCTTGAAACTAATGTGGTTGGATGTTTTACTCGACTTATTTGGGCAGAAACTATATTGAACATGCCATTGACGTCTGTCATAGATCCGTGGTTTAAATTATTTGACTTTTGAAGCTGTGTAAAGCGACTTTTCATAGAACTCTTAAATTGTTCCCAGAGATGGTTGGAGTATGTATTTTGCAAGAGTTATGACTCTGCTATTTCAGCTTTGTGTTATTCCAGTACCTCGTATTTGTTCACTATTTATAGAACTCTGTATGATTACGATGTATAGAAAAATATAAAGGACAAAGATTTCCAGGAATCAGTTTTGTATGACACACCCGTTTGTTTGTTTGCGTTTTTGATTGTTACCCGGTAATTAAATAAACAGATATAGCAATCACTTGCGACAACACATTTTCAACGATGAATTTGAAAAGATTTGTTGTCACAAAGTCAGTTAAAGGGTTTGTCGCAACCCATCTCTTACGGTGTCTTTTACGAGTACGTGGAAATTAAATAAACATTACATTGATATAATATGTATCGATAATATTGCTATATAGCCTACAATAAAGCACTGTCATATACACATACCCATATTGTGTTGTCGTGGGCGTGAGCGCATTTGTGTCCGCATCCAATCAGTACGGATAATTGCCAATCTATTTACGTCACTATCATCAAGGTAAGATCAATATAGGTCCTTGTGGCCTCGCAGGCCAAAGTGATAATGAGGTAATCATACGAGTTCATACAATAAATGAGATAATATTGTATCGTCATGTTCACACCAGTCGAAATATTATTGTTTCCATTATAACCTTTAAATATTTCAGACTCCCTGAAGAGATACATCATGTCAGACTGAACTAAAGTTTTAGTTGTGTTGGAAAATTCTAAACGGGGTGAAACCCAAAACACTTTACCACTTATCATGACACCGACCTTGGAAGCCTCAGAACCCATGGTGTACTTCAGCTCATACGTATCACAGGCCGAATACAACTCATCTTTGCAGAATTGGTTTATACACAGGACAGAAAGCTAAGGAAACGTAATATTGCAATTTAACCCGTAAAGACATCTACGTGGTCTCTGGAGTAGTGAGATATCATGGTTTGGTAAGGGTGTAGGATTGGGGTTACCTCCTCCTGCTGAGATCACATGTTAACTTCACGAGGAATGATAGTGGAAATTATCTCAGTTACCCTAGAGGAAAACGAAAGTCCCTACAAGTCCAAGTTGGAGGAAACGGTTCTTCTTTTCGTTAGGCTTAGGCTTGCAAAAAATCCTTTAAACCTCTTTCACGAAAATGTACTATTTGTTGCATTGTGGTAGGATGATTTTTAGATTTAAATTGGTCTTTTTACTTAAATTGATCAGTTTTAATATTTTTTTACGTGAGTGGTGCTTTGTTTTACAATATTTTTACTTAATTATTTTTTGTTCATTCTATAACAAAGATTTACTAACGTACCTATGATGTACTAATTGTACTTTATACACGCTTTTACGGTTATGAATTTATCTTCATCGTAATGAAAATAATTAGAGTCCCAATCACTGCAGCAATCATCGTCTGAAGTAAACCAAACCTAACAATCAACACTGTGCGCCATTATCTCGATATTTGCGGTTAGTGATGTGCCGCTCCTGGTCAATAAATGGTTTGACCAGATCCAATGACACCTTGGGTAAACTTTGCCGATTAGTTCAGTTCCCATTCATGTTTATTTAGCTTCATATACTGAATTATATACAAGTATTTTAAACATGTAAAGGTATTGGATTTTTATCAAATTAATTGTCATTTTTAATACTAACTGAAGAGACGAAATTATGTATCTACAATATGAGCTTTGACGACACCGCTACTCAGCAATAGACTATGGTCGAATTCTATACATACAAGAGATACAGGATAGTTATACCTTGTATTATATGCTGTTTTTTTTTTTGTTTTTTTCTTTTTTTTTTTTTTTTTAATAGTCAAACGTTCATTAATATATAAATATTTTACTTTCGGACGGACTTCCTCATTGGCTTTCTGAACGTAATGAAACAAAATGTAATATTATGTATGTGAATAGTTGAAAGTGAAAGATAAAAGAAGAAAAATATACGAAAAAAAGGAAACTTATATCCAAGTAGACTAGGAGCACTTATTGAGCTAATGGTTCGTTTTAATGTATATTTATTGAGCACTAAATTAATCATTTAATCACATTAAAATTAAAATGTTGTTAAAATAATGAGGTATGTTTCGAATCAAATTGAATGAATATACAAAGCAATACATTAAAATATTGCAAAATATTTTTAATTTTCCACCCAAAATCCCATGATATTCTGTTAAAAATATTATAGAACATTTTTGTTTTATTTACAATAATAAAACGAGTAAATAAATAAACATTGCCTATGTCTTTTTACTGTCCTTGGTAGTTCAGATCACCTTTGTATTGTATTTCCTTTTTATAGATTTTTATTGGCAGAGACACTACTGGATTGGTCAATTTTATTTTAATTAAACAAGTATAAAAATAGATCATTAATAAATAGTCCATAAAAATATTTCAGAATGTACGTGTGGATATAAGAACAGCCACAATTTAGAACATAGCGTAGACGCCACACGTGTACATAAGGCTAGAGTTTACTCCGTTATCCGACATATGACTTTAAAAATGTATATAACTTGTTTAACATAAAATACCAAAAATATATTTATCTGATTTTGAACCGTTTAAATTTGAATCCTTGAGAATTGAAATATAACAGTTATTTTTATTTTTATTCAGGACGGAGAAGCTACTCCTTTAAATAATAAAATAAGAGTTCGGGGATATTTTGCATATATATGTACGTTGAAGTAAAATGATCTGTGTTATTTCCATAAATTATATAATAATCAAGGCCCTACGAAGAATAATGTTTACAGGCTGGGTCCTACTTAGCTATAACAATTATTACTATTCCCAATATTATTATAAATGAGAAAGTGCCTTTTTACTTGTTTTGTTTTCACGCGTAAACTACTCAACCGATTGTACTGAAATTTTACATGGACATTTTTCCGGTTCTTGGGATGACAGGCCTATACTATTCTTATTTCTAAAATCCCTCCGCGCTACGCCCCACTGGTATTTAAAGCAGCGAAAAATCCCATCTTGGTCTCTAAAGTTGTGTTATATTTATGAAAGGAGCCTGTCAAATGAAATCAACTGTTTTGTGTAAACATAATTGTATGACAGCACAATCACCTTTTAATTAATTTCACCACTATTTTAATGGTAATATTTATTTTTAATAATCTAAATAGACAGCTGTTAGCACTTTTAAGCTTTCTTTAGTGTTCGAGACTGAAACATTTATTTACTTTTAAATTTTATAATGTAAGTGCTTAATTATAGTATAATGCACGTAACTAAGACAAATATGCCACTTAACTTTGATTCCAGATTGAGCTAGTGACTAATTAAAAACATATAGTGAATTTAAAATACTTGATTTAATTTTTTTTATACTATTCAAACATTGTTAAGAGACCAATATTTATGAGGAAAACTATCAATTTATATGTGCAATAATTTTTACATACTCAAGACTGGTTGGCTTCCTTGACATTATGATGTGCCATTTTTACTTTACCATGCTTCAATGAACCATTATTTTCCTGATTATACGGTAAAAAAACTAAATTCTACAACTAAAACCATGAAATGTTGATTATTGTATTACTTAAGCTTTCTAAAAAATTCCCCTTATACCGGAAGTAGATGGTTTTTGACCGCAGTAGACTACTTAGTCCTAAGTATGCATGTATATTTTCTTCATCGTGACAACAAGGCAAACTCAACTATGGCACTAGAAATATCTTAGACCGAAATATCATTATATGAGACGTAAAGAGATCCTTTTTTACAGAAGCAGGTTTCTGAGAACTATATATGTATATAGTTTATATATTTTCTTGGTCGGAACAATAAAGGGAACCAAAATTTGGCAACGTAAATACATTAGACTGGAAGTTAGTATAAACGGTCTTAAGTTGACTATTTTTGGCCGAAGTGTGCCCGTTAGTGTTTCGTGTTTATATTTAATATTCTATTTGTTAGGACAACTTGTAAAATTCTACTATGGCACTGGAAATACATCAGATTGGAAGACAACACACACACACACACACACACACACACACACACACACACACACACACACACATATATATATATATATATATATATATATATATATATATATATATAAAAGAAAGTCATGTTAGTTACACTATTTATAACTCAAGAACGGCTGAACCGATTTGGCTGAAAATTGGTAAGGAGGTAGCTAAGAACTGGGAGAAGGACATAGGATACTTTTTATCCCGTTCCCGATTCAGGATTCCGCCCCACTGGTCTCTAAAAGTTACAGAAATACCCGTAAGAAATTCATTGCAGCAAACATATGTTATTAAGTGAAAGAGCCTTTTCAAATTTAATCAGCTGTTCTTTGTAAACATATATAATGCGACAAAAGAAATATAATATGTTTTTATAATTTAATTATTATTGTAAATTTCTTTACACTTATAGTTTGAAAGCATAGAGTAAGCTTAAGATAAACAGCAAATTTTGTTTCAACTGCAATCACTGTTAAACATAGACTTTACTATCCAGATAATACAATTCAAATTTGACGTAAAAATTCACCTTTAACTGCAATATTTATGTAATATAAACCATGCTCATGCTTGATCAGAAGAGCAATGCAGATATCAAAATTAATCTTACGTTGGCTACAAATATAAAGAATGTTATAAAACCAACCTTAGTTGTTTTTTTTGACAGAAGTATGGTTCTCGAAACTCCGTGTGTACATATTCTCTCGATCGAGACAACAAAGCAAGCTCAATCATGGCATCGGAGATATAACTAATTTGATCCAGAAGGGATACACGCGCAAAGCCTAAAATAAAAACCATACGCAATTTCGCTTAACATCTCAAGCTCATAATCATTAGACTGTAATAATATGTACCTAAAATATGCCTATTTTCGTTTCAAAATTACATTGAGCGCCATCATTTATTACATTGTATGTGCGCTAATGAATTCCAACTTTTTGACTCCTGTCCACGATGGTCTAATATAGTTCAATTGTATACAAAAATCATAGAATATTGGAGAAAAATTCCAGTTATTTCACAGGTGCATATTGAGACTGTTTTAACATTTAAATCTTAAATAGATCATGAGCTTGGAGTATCTTTCAGTCAGTGACTATCATTTATCTCAGAAGGGTAATAACGACGTTCAAAAGAAATATGCCTCCTATGTCCAAATTTTTCTGTAGGAAATCGTGTGTGAAGCCGTGGGTATCTGGGTATTTGGTTGTAATTGGTATTTCATTGAAAATCAAGAGTTTTCGTTATAAAATACTACGAATTTATTGACGAACTAGCTGTTACCCGCAGCCAATCGCGCATAATTGCTTTTACTAAGTAATATAAGGACTTCGGTTCTTAAGATTTGCGTGCGAAGCCGTGGGTAACGGCTAGTATATATATATAATATATATATATATATAAAACAACTTGGTAATAACTGGTTAACTATCTTTAGTCATCATAACTCTACACTGTGTTAGAATGTTATCTATTTTATTTATAATAATGTTTTTCCGTGATGTATGCAGTACAGATAATACTTTTTACTATATTATTGTTATATGTACTGTTACTATATTACGTAAAATCAATCTACAGGCGCAGCTATATTGTTGCAATTGTATTTTATTTCACATACTGTTTTTAGTTTTATATTCTACTTTCAATGAATGTTTAACTTAATATGAGATAACGATTTATTTATTTCAATATCCATTAATGATAATTAGACAAATGGTAACATATAGTATTTATATCTCGTGGACGGCTGTGACAGCAAGGTTTTATTTGCGCATAACAATATAGGGCCTCTCATATAGCTTTATAGAAATTATTAATAGCTTATTAAGAGTTTTATATTCTACTTTCAATGAATGTTTAACTTAATACGAGATAACGATTTATTTATTTCAGTACCCATTAATGATAATTAGACAAATGGTAACATATAGTATTTATATCTCGTGGACGGCTGTGACAGCAAGGTTTTATTTGCGCATAACAATATAGGGCCTCTCATATAGCTTTATAGAAATTATTAATAGCTTTGACTACAAGAAAATAAATCACGTATCCATATGGGGATTTTGTGTCACAGCTTTTGAGCGTCAAACACAATTCAGTGCAGTGATCTTAAGAGTGATTAATACATTTCAATATTTCGTAGTATTTTTATTAGCAGAGTTTATTCAATATAACATATTGGATGATTTTCTGTCCTATACTCATCATTACTTTTTTCTTTAGTTGTCTACTGGATAGTGCGCTGAGGTTTCATTAGGTAAATTATTTTAGCAGTTAGACATATATTCTCATATATACAAATTACAATAGCAAAATAAAGGTAGTAGTCATCAATAGTAGGAGAGGGACGACGCTATCGTCCATGAGCGGCAGAATTCCACATCAGCCTCTGCTCAAAACTTTATATTTACGTTTACTAAACTTAAAAAACTAAATTTCATTTGGCTTCAAGTATTGCAAATGTCCCACATGATATTGATATTGATAATATCCATATTTGAATTCACGTACTGTACGGCCCGGGAGCAGTGGAGAGTGATATAGTGGGAAAACAGTGATTCATTCTAATTAATATCACATACATAAGCGATTATTGGGATCAGGGTGACAACAACGTAATGTAAAGACTCCTACAAAACCAACATCTGGATCTACAATGTGCGAAGCAGTAATGGACATATGTACTTGTACATAGCCTAAGTGTAAATTTGTCCAAGCTTCAATAGTTTTTATCACAGTTGTAATAAGAAAACTTCAAAGTTTTAACATCATATCAATTTTAAAATTATATTCCTCTGAATCCCGCATTAAAATTGTATAACACATAGTTAGCGATATTACTTTGTTTTCGAGTACAAATTTAATATCTTTAAAAACTACAGTTACTATACATTTCCTAACTGAACGGTATCTTTCCTTTGTGAGGTAATAAAATGTATTTTTCTTACAATCTTAATCGTTACAGAATTTAGTTAAATTTATTAAGTCAAATATTATTGCTGTTATAAAGGTTAATGATTGCAATAATATTGTAAAAGGTCGTATTTGTACTGGTTTCATGAAATGATTCAGTGGGCAGAGGCGGTAAAGAAAGTGTGACGTTATGCAAAAATATATAATTTAATTACATTCAATACCATAAACAATTTTTATTTCCATAAGTGGAAGATTTCTATCAATTATTATTATTGCCAATATTTAAAGTAAACGATATTGTACTTATTATACTAATGTCTTGCTCAGCCATGTCACATATTTTACAACAAAGCCACATATCAGGACAAACTATATAAGTTTTTTGGTGAATCACGTAACACATTCATGAAATAGGTAATTATTGCTTTAGTGTTATAGTCAAAATAAGGCTATAAAAAACGAATATTTCTCAAACATGAATTCCGGAACGCCGCACCGCTATTATCTAACGCAAGACACAGACACGGCCGTTTCCGAGTACGAGTATAGCCGACTTTTCACGTATATCTCACATGCAAGTAGATCATATGGCCTCTACCACACTTGGATAGTCTTATTTCACCCTTGACATTGAAGTCAATAAATTAATAATAGATCCTGGTATAAAACGGAGAGATATAAAATATTCAATGAACAGCAGGTAATTTATTCAAAATGTTACGAAACAAACTAAATTAAAAGATATGTTTATAATTTCATTAGGATTTGGGGGTCCGGACCCCCTGGGACCTCCCCCTTATCTACGCCACTGACCTAGCCTGTCGCTCTCATGTCAGATTTACGTCTCTTTACTCTTAGTTATTACTTGACTCAAGTGAAATCTCAGTCAAAGTTTGACTCTATTGCCCTTCAGTATCGATGAGCAATCAGCACTCTTATATTGTTACTGTAAGAAACAACAGTTAAGCGAATGTTTCAAATCAATTTATAAGTTTAACTGCCGAAACTAGCAAGGCTTTAAACCACGGAGAAACGTTACCTGTCGGTCTTATGCCAGAATTACGTCTCATTACATTCAATCGTTACTTGAGTATCGATGGGAAATCAGTTTTCTATAGTTACCTAACTCATCAGAAAAATGTTTACATTATTTCACGTTAGACTAGTTTTTTATACCACATTGTACGTTTATCATATTAGTCTAAGCACGGGAAAAGAATAAAATAAATTGAGATAGTATCTGAAGTGGTTACGAAGAAGTTTCTTGTTATAAACTTTGCTTACGCTTGTCTGCACATCTACATGATAAATTATACTTTGAAGTTCTATTACAGTACTTGTAAATGATATTTGAATTAGTTTACTCAAATAACATAGAATAGAACATTGCATTTTAACGATTTGTTTTCCCAAAGTATTTACATCACATATATCAACCATGTTCCAATCAAAATACAACTATTAGGCACATCCCCAGCAGGTACTGTAAAATTATATCATACCATAAATCTTACACTCCGTTTGTTCCTGTATAGATAAACTAAACTCGGTGAACACTAGACTGTGTGGACAAGAAGGAGCTGAGAGAACCAGAAAGATATGAGGAGGTATTAACTAAATTGAATCTCTCATCCCTAACAAGAAATGCCTCTGTTGTCCTACCATAAATCTTACACTCCGTTTGTTCCTGTATAGATAAACTAAACTCGGTGAACACTAGACTGTGTGGACAAGAAGGAGCTGAGAGAACCAGAAAGATATGAGGAGGTATTAACTAAATTGAATCTCTCATCCCTAACAAGAAATGCCTCTGTTGTCCTACCATAAATCTTACACTCCGTTTGTTCCTGTATAGATAAACTAAACTCGGTGAACACTAGACTGTGTGGACAAGAAGGAGCTGAGAGAACCAGAAAGATATGAGGAGGTATTAACTAAATTGAATCTCTCATCCCTAACAAGAAATGCCTCTGTTGTCCTACCATAAATCTTACACTCCGTTTGTTCCTGTATAGATAAACTAAACTCGGTGAACACTAGACTGTGTGGACAAGAAGGAGCTGAGAGAACCAGAAAGATATGAGGAGGTATTAACTAAATTGAATCTCTCATCCCTAACAAGAAATGCCTCTGTTGTCCTACCATAAATCTTACACTCCGTTTGTTCCTGTATAGATAAACTAAACTCGGTGAACACTAGACTGTGTGGACAAGAAGGAGCTGAGAGAACCAGAAAGATATGAGGAGGTATTAACTAAATTGAATCTCTCATCCCTAACAAGAAATGCCTCTGTTGTCCTACCATAAATCTTACACTCCGTTTGTTCCTGTACTGTATAGATAAACTAAACTCGGTGAACACTAGACTGTGTGGACAAGAAGGAGCTGAGAGAACCAGAAAGATATGAGGAGGTATTAAACTAAATTGAATCCCTCATAACAAGAAATGCCTCTGTTGTCCTACCATAAATCTTACACTCCGTTTGTTCCTGTACTGTATAGATAAACTAAACTCGGTGAACACTAGACTGTGTGGACAAGAAGGAGCTGAGAGAACCAGAAAGATATGAGGAGGTATTAACTAAATTGAATCCCTCATAACAAGAAATGCCTCTGTTGTCCTACCATAAATCTTACACTCCGTTTGTTCCTGTATAGATAAACTAAACTCGGTGGACACTAGACTGTGTGGACAAGAAGGAGCTGAGAGAACCAGAAAGATATGAGGAGGTATTAACTAAATTGAATCCCTCATAACAAGAAATGCCTCTGTTGTCCTACCATAAATCTTACACTCCGTTTGTTCCTGTATAGATAAACTAAACTCGGTGAACACTAGACTGTGTGGACAAGAAGGAGCTGAGAGAACCAGAAAGATATGAGGAGGTATTAACTAAATTGAATCTCTCATCCCTAACAAGAAATGCCTCTGTTGTCCTACCATAAATCTTACACTCCGTTTGTTCCTGTACTGTATAGATAAACTAAACTCGGTGAACACTAGACTGTGTGGACAAGAAGGAGCTGAGAGAACCAGAAAGATATGAGGAGGTATTAACTAAATTGAATCCCTCATAACAAGAAATGGCCTCTGTTGTCCTACCATAAATCTTACACTCCGTTTGTTCCTGTATATAGATAAACTAAACTCGGTGAACACTAGACTGTGTGGACAAGAAGGAGCTGAGAGAACCAGAAAGATATGAGGAGGTATTAACTAAATTGAATCCCTCATAACAAGAAATGCCTCTGTTGTCCTACCATAAATCTTACACTCCGTTTGTTCCTGTACTGTATAGATAAACTAAACTCGGTGAACACTAGACTGTGTGGACAAGAAGGAGCTGAGAGAACCAGAAAGATATGAGGAGGTATTAACTAAATTGAATCCCTCATAACAAGAAATGCCTCTGTTGTCCTACCATAAATCTTACACTCCGTTTGTTCCTGTACTGTATAGATAAACTAAACTCGGTGAACACTAGACTGTGTGGACAAGAAGGAGCTGAGAGAACCAGAAAGATATGAGGAGGTATTAACTAAATTGAATCCCTCATAACAAGAAAGGCCTCTGTTGTCCTACCATAAATCTTACACTCCGTTTGTTCCTGTATAGATAAACTAAACTCGGTGGACACTAGACTGTGTGGACAAGAAGGAGCTGAGAGAACCAGAAAGATATGAGGAGGTATTAACTAAATTGAATCCCTCATAGCAGACAGTGCCTCTGTTATCCCGCCATCTATCTTACACCCCGCCCTACCGTGATCCCGCTTATCTGTATTGCGCGCTTTTAATTAAAGCTTTCATCTCTCCAACACAAAGTGGTTTAAATTGTCAAAACTCATTAAACATCAGATACTTCAACCTATCTACGAGTAAATATTATCGGAGATGTTTTTAATCGGCGCTATGCTTAATAAAAGCAAATATCATTACGTATAGTAAATATATTTACTAAGAATGCCTTATGTTCGCAATAAATTGTTCTTTATTCAGTTCGTTCATCGTGGTCTGTAAAATAACGTCAGCTTTCTCCAAAAAGAAGAAAAGATTTTTAAATATTATATTATATTTCTATCAATAAAGATCTTTGTCTCAGAATAAACGAGCGTCCTAGTCTTATGATCAAACTGAATTAATTTCATATTCCTATAGATAAGAACATTTTGAACAATATCTAGAATGCGCGACAACGAGCCTACTGTCTCATATTTACTAAAACCGTGAATAAACCTGTATACGTGTATATGTGCGCATCAATAACATTTGCTTAGTATTTTTAATCATAGTCAGACAACGTTTGTACATTGTATGTCTTAATATGAGGATAAATTGGCTTTTTGTCTGTCTACCTGTTTATCTGCCCACACTTTATCTTGGAAACGAAATGAGCTATACTCTAAAATGTTGTATGAAGCTTCCTTTATATATACGCAACATTGAGTTTGATGATGGTTCATGTTACTTTATGAAATTTGGATAAGCGTTACCGAACATATTCTATTATGGGCGATGGCAACAATAAAATCTCTGAATAAATAAGCTTGTAAACAATCTGAGTACATTATTATGACATTTTAACATGTAACACATGTATCCTAACTATCTCTAGAAAGATTATACCCGCAAACCTTAAATTTGGCATGAAACTTCATTCGCTCATACAAGAATGAGTTCTACGATGGTGTATATCCAGCCATGGCGTTTGGTGAGCGTCATTGAAGCATATCACTTAGTACGCGGGCACAATTTCCCTTTTGTCTGCTGGGGGATGGAACAATATCTTTTATGGCTGTCTTTAAGTAGAATACTCCAGATATTTCTATTTATATTTAAATGAGATATAGGCATGAAATTGTGCTTGCAGCCTCAGCAAAGCCTTGTGTGGCGGATTTATAAATTGTTTTATTACAGTTGGGATATATTTATCAATAAATATTACAGCTGTAGGTAATATGTTATTTTGTAAATTGACAAAATAAAAACTACTTAGATATTTTATACGCACAGCCAATTTGTAACTATATACTTACAATCTTTTTAATTATATAGGCTGAATTCTGACTGAATTAAACGCAAGTTTCTTCTCATCTTGAACTCCTACATAATTGTTATTAATATATCATAATCAACAATTATGTGAATAAACCAACTCATATTTTATTCATGTTCCGTCATAAGAGTTGTCCAAAACAAAATTACCTCATATTCTGAGTAAACTTTTAATTTGTAACTCGAAGCTCAAATACTGTATTTGGTATAAATGTGTCATTTTAAGTCATAAGAACAAAAAATGCACTTTGCAATCATCAAAGGAAACATCGCCCCTAACCAAGCAGTGAAATACTAGTAGTACACCTAAAACCAGATGAAGTAAGGCATCAAAGTGATAGATTTTCGGATGGCGTCGGATCCCTGTCACTACGGTCCGTGTAATAGGTCATTATGGTGATAAAATCTATAATAAATAGTCTGTACCATTAAAAAAAAAACAATGCAAAAACCTTCAATTTTGAAATTTATTGGTATTTTGTAGGTTTAGCTTATTCATGATATGATAAACGAGTTACAAGAATATGTTTATTTTCCATTTTTATGATTTTTATTTAAAGAACAATATTATTAACAAAAACTAGGGGCAGAATTTCATACTGTTCCCAAGAGTTTCGTTAATGTCGCTGTGCATACCAATATTAAGCAAAACCTCAATTTTCGCTTTCAGTCCAAGAAACTTGGCACTATTTTTATCCGTTTTACTTACCGGAGACCTAAAAAACTACATTATTAGAAAGATCAGACTTCATTTCATGTACTGTGAAAAGTTAATGTCATTATACGTTTGGTTCTTGTTTTCTGCCTCCCGAAAGAAAGCGATGTCGGTGAGAACTAGGCGTCTCTGTCTCCATTTACTTTTTGTCATTGCATGTTATTAGTAGGATTAGATGAGGTTATAATAAATGTGTTGGAAGTAGTACTAAATTTAAAGATGATTTAAGCTTGAAATTCGGTATTATATCGAGGGATGTACGGGACCACCCAAAGGCCGAAACTTAGTAACAAATAGTAGATAGCGTAACCTACTTCTCGCCGACATTGCTTCCTTTCAGTAGGCAGAACACAATAACTGGCTGTCATAATGATATGTAACTTTCGAAGTAAGTCAAACAAAGTCAGATCTTTTCAATAATGCAATAATAAACACTTTTAAAAATAGTGACTTCCGGATAATACAAAAGTACAAGAAACTTTCAGAATTGATTCTAGTTTATTTTAAATCACGCTTTTGTTTATTTTTGTTGTAACTGGCTGCTGTCCAATATAGTGTTTGCATTATAACGTCATAACCCAAAAGTAGAAGTGAAATATTGTTTTAGTAGACTAACTGTGGTGCTTTTAGTAATTAGTCAAGAATATAGCTGATTCTTGGTAACCATTACATTGCTGGTAGGACACTGATTCTATGTTGATCTTTAGTAAAGTTTCATGGAGATTATTTTTTTCGTATTATCATAAAATAACACACTTAATTTGTTGCTTAGGCAGTTGGAGTAAATATTATAATATTCGTATGTTTGGAAATTGTTGTTCATTCAAGAGCTCGGTACACAAACCTTTGTTACGCAAGACAAACTTGTAATTAGTTCTCCGACTTGGCCAACATTCGTGAGGTGAATCCGTCATTGAATATTCAGGGGTATTTGGAGTGTACTGTATTGTCTCTGTAGTAAGACAAAACGTCCAATTAGTCAATACTCGTGCCACCCAATGGCGCTGTTTCGTAGAGAATCTTAAAAGAAACTGTACACGCTAAAGAGTCATGTATGACAGAATATGTACGTCAAAAATCTTCTTTTTGTGTAATCATATACTTTTGAAGTTGAAATACGTATGAACGTATTCACTCAGTCGAATTAGAGTTGATTACTCCTTTGAAAAATTTAAATACCAATATAAAAAGTCTATTTAGAACGCCAAATTAGCAAGGCCAAGTTATAGCTTATTATCTAACCACTAGAAGTAGAAGTAATACCTTGTAAATGTTTAATCAGTTACATTGAAGTGTAATCAGTTTTAAATATGTGGAGTTGCCAGAGCAAGGTGTAATTAAACCCAAATATCATGGTACTAAATTACAAAAAGAAACTAAAGACAGTGCAGTTCCACATACAGTAAAAACAAATGTTGACATTTGAATCTTTCCGTAGACAACCATTGTTTACAGATGGAATGATTAGTTCAACTTCATCTGAGAAAAACTATGTTTACCACAGAAATATTCTTGTCTATATATATATATATGTTATATATTATATCTACATTCTCAAATCTTTACCGATGAAAAATGCATGAAGTGTTTCAGATTGACAACTCTGCCAACTAAGGTTATCTGTGATTGAAGCTCAATGTGATCTACTCAAGAAACTCCACACCCATTTTCATGCTTGCGACACCACATTGACAAACACACATAATGTTCTAGATTCTCAACAGTGCCTACGATGGTTATCAGTGTTTGATTTTTAAACAAAAGTTATTATGATGAATAAATTCTCGACCAATTTACACAGCCACGACGCACCGTTTACAAATCTATGTATGTTCCAGATTGACTGACTGAGCCAGACAGCTCCGCCCACGATGGTCATCTACATCTGGAACAAAAAAGTGATTCGGCGCAAGAACTTCCCCATCCACTTACTGCGCGTCTACACGCTCAAGAAATACAGCGTATGATGACCGGGTTGTGACAGGAGCCTCGCGATGGGAGGTCTGGAGTTCGAGTTCGGTTGAGTGACCACGATGGCCTTCTCTCACCCGTTCTCGTTCGCGATCGTCAGTTGTGTCCTACCGTGGTTGTTGTTGTGCGCAGTACGTACCAAACAGCCGGTATCCGTCCGCCTCCCCCTCTCGCCACCCCCCACCACCCGCAACAGAACCCCTCAGCATGCGTGAGTATACCTCTATATACCGTATAGACTAAGATATGTTTTACGGTAGGTGTCTCAAAGGAGGCTAGCTCAGATTGTATCCAAGTTTGGCACATAATGTGGTTCGTTTGGTCAAGATTTTTAAATGGATACGACATTAAGCAGAATCCAATGGAAAATAGCCACAAATCGATATTTTATCCTTAGTGGAATGTACAAACGTAATAGTAACACGTCTTGATAAGTCATCACTAGATATGTGTATTTTAAGAAATAACTAGTTTAAAAATTATTGTATTTCTAAAAAACGAACGTCACCCAAGAGTCATGTGCATAGTTAAACTATTGGAGTTAATCAGTTTGGTCGGTCTCCGAAACTAATACATAAAATAAGTATGAGTTCCAGTGTTTTATTACTGTAAAACTGAGATCTTCTAAATTTTCATTTCTACCCAACATATAAAAACTTCCTCGGAGAATTAATAACATTCATTAATTTAGTTATTTTAACACTTTTTACTGTGATTTGCTTTTTTATTCAAACTACTATCACTCTAAATACGCTGCAAAGATTTATTTTATTTTCTGGTTAAGCAAAGTAGCTAGATTTACTATGGAATAAAATTTAAAAAAATATTTAAAAATAGCTGGTTCTTATTATAATTATTGCGGTATTATGTAGTTACGTAAGCAGCAACTGTACAGTGAGTAGTGATCAACAAAATATTTTGAAACTATATACTGTATTATGAAGTCTTCCCTATCTAATATTCTTCACTTTTCAATTAGTTCACTTCAATACAATGTCCATTAACAATCATGTCGCTGTCATACACTATTCACTACTTACAAAGCTATAAATCTTCATAGTCTATTTAACGTATAAAAGGGGCAAATTCGTGAACATTAAGGATAGAATTTTTCAGCATCCTCGGCTCCACCTCGAGCTCTCATACATCTCTCTTTCTCTCCCTCTAAGAGACTAAATGACATTCCCCTCTGTAGTATCGGAATAGTTTCCCAATCAATATAAATTATATTAGTAAGTACTCTATACTGCAAATAGCAGTAAAGCTCGGTATTTCCGCTAAGCTCGCGTTTGTACATTTTCCATTACAGATTGACCCAGTTAACTGGGGATTAGGCGAGAGTAATCGGATCCTGTAGTTAACACTCGCAATTGGTACGAAATAGCGTGTTGGCTATCCGAATGAATGTTTGTGTATACACAATATCAACTGCGTGTTCAATTGAGGCAACTGTGATTGAATGTTGGTCGGGATTTGTAGGAGACAAACCGCTTTTTAATGCGGCTCACTGATTGTTTGTGATAGTCAAATAAATGGCTTTCCCTCGATCATACGCTTTCAAAATTGGCATTGTGTGGCTTCTTTAAAATTCCGAGAGGGTGTTTCCTCTAATGGATTTGTTAATACTTGGTAATAATAATAATATATTCCTATACCATTCTGACAGTTAATAATAATTTAATTGAAAATGACAAACTTATGCTTAATTTCTTGAATGAAATAGTTTAGTTGACTTAATATAATCTCTTGAGTACAATCTTTAAACAGGTAGTCACGTAACTCATTTAATATATGAAAACACCAGAAAGGTATTTGGTGTATTAACGTCTCGTTATAGACGATATTCACCTTTGAGAAGCCCCTCACAAATTCCACAGCACAGTCCACCACCAAACCACCTTTGACACGCGCCGGTGTGTCGTAGTCCAGATTTTGATTTGTTGTGTGATTTATTTGTCCGTTTTCTTCAGGGAGTTGATCGATCACCATATCTTTTTATCGTCAGTTTTTAAAAGTGGTCATTCTGTGCTGTTCTTGAAGTTTTCTCTGCCTCTAGTATCGTATTGGTAAATATTTCTATATATAATGTAATGAAAATAACTAAAACCCTTTAAATTAAAACTTTTTATTACATACACGTGTTTCGGTTTTTAACCATCTTCAGTGTACATTAACCTCTAAATAAATAAATAAATAATAAACAATTAGATATACACATGTGGACCTTTTAAACATATGTTAAATTTAAATGACACAGTTGTAATTTTCTTATTATCATATGTTAGTTTGCTTATTTAAACGCATATGTGACAGATACGGCCAGATACAAAATAATTGAATCGGAAAAAGTGAGCGCTCTGTGGTGTAATGGTAGCACATTCACCCGGCAAGTGAGAGATCCGGGTTCGACTCCCGGCGGAGCAAGTACTTTTTGTGATTCAATGTTTATTGAAATTAAATAAGGCTATTGCCATTTATACAATTTAACGTAAATAAAAGTCGTTTTGACAGGTGTTTAGTCTTCCGATCATATGTTATTTTGCTTATTTAAACGCATATGTGACAGATACGGCCAGATACAAAATAATTGAATCGGAAAAAGTGAGCGCTCTGTGGTGTAATGGTAGCACATTCACCCGGCAAGTGAGATATCCGGGTTCGACTCCCGGCGGAGCAAGTACTTTTTGTGATTCAATGTTTATTGAAATTAAATAAGGCTATTGCCATTTATACAATTTAACGTAAATAAAAGTCGTTTGACAGGTGTTTGGTCTTCCGATCATATGTTAGTTTACTTATTTAAACGCATATGTGACAGATACGGCCAGATACAAAATAATTGAATCGGAAAAAGTGAGCGCTCTGTGGTGTAATGGTAGCACATTCACCCGGCAAGTGAGAGATCCGGGTTCGACTCCCGGCGGAGCAAGTACTTTTTGTGATTCAATGTTTATTGAAATTATATATATA
Organism: Homalodisca vitripennis; assembly: GCF_021130785.1. Lineage (NCBI taxonomy): Eukaryota > Metazoa > Arthropoda > Insecta > Hemiptera > Cicadellidae > Homalodisca > Homalodisca vitripennis. Next base: position 85,961,287 of record NC_060207.1, on the reverse strand, counting down.
TATATATATATATATATATATATATATATTTCAGTAAACATTGAATCACTAAAATATCTTCCTATATACCAACCTCATGTAGTTTCTGGAACTCTGAAGTCAGAAAGTGAAACAGTTTTTATAAGTACATCTACTAGTGAAACAACTCTAATTTCTCTTTAATATTTTATGAGTTTTATTGAATAACTCTAAAAAATACATTAAAAGTTGAATTATTTAAAGCCCGGTGCTGAGTAATTCTAAATTCAAAGTTCTTAGCTTTTAGGTTTACACCCTAGGATGTAATAAAAGTTGGAGCTCTATGTAATTTGAGTAGACAAATTTTAGGTGCATACTATTCGATATTGTTCATGGATAATAAATTCAGATATTATGCAACATTCTGTATGTTTTTATTTTAGGTTTAAGCATGTATGAACACTTCTGGTTCGAATTAATTTTATTTCTGACGATCAAGAATATACGAATACGTACGTCTGAAAAGCCTACATCGGTCTAAACCGTATACTTATGGTATTGGTCTAAGGTGTTTCTGGTGCCATAGTTGCGTTTACCTTGTTTTCCGATCAAGAAAATATATATGAGTACATACGGAGCTCTGAAAACCCTACTTATGTAAAAGTAAGAAAAATAACTAAGGTAGGTTTTTAATAGTCTCTAGCAAAGTAGAGACAGTACTTTTTTCTATTATGTCTACATTACACTATTGATGAAGCACTGCATTTTTAATATTCACTCAAATTTTCATTTGAAAGTGTGTTTTTACAAAAACTTCCTATTGTATTATCTGGATAATCAACAATGATTACAAAAGAAGGTTGACATATAAAGTGCTGTTTACATTAAGACTTACTCTATGGTTTCATAATATTAATGTAAAGAAATTTAAAATAGCACTAAATTATTTTAAAATATTATTGTACAAAAATATGTATTGTATTAAAAACATTATAATTTTTCTGCTGATTACTTTTTAACAGCAAATTTTAGTAAATAGCGTGTTTTTGCTGCAATGCACTTCTTATAGGAATTTTCGCAATTATAGAGGCCAGGGGGCGGAGCCCTGAAGCCTAAGAGAAAAATCATTCCCTAGTGCGCCACTAGAGCACAACAAATTTTATGTCTCTATCTTTAAAGGTTTTTAGCTGGGTGTTTCTGAATCGGTCAGTCAGGAAATTTCTTTATATATAGACTGGATGTCATTTAAGTCCTGATACACCTGGGTATATTCAAAACTGATTGAGATATCTATGTACAACTTCATCATACCTATGTAAATACTTTTTTGGACTTTTTGGAGGGTTAAACTATTTTTCCACTTTAAAAAAAGGGGTTAGAGGGGGTAACTTAAACATTTTTTTTTAACCCCTATCTTGTAACGTGTAATATGTGTATATATCTGTGTGTGTGTGTGTGTGTGTGTGTGTGTGTGTGTGTGTGTGTGTGTGTGTGTGTGTGTGTGTGTGTGTGTGTGTGTGTGTGTGTGTGTGTGTGTGTGTGTGTGTGTGTGTGTGTGTGTGTGTGTGTGTGTGTGTGTGTGTGTGTGTGTGTGTGTGTGTGTGTGTGTGTGTGTGTGTGTGTGTGTGTGTGTGTGTGTGTGTGTGTGTGTGTGTGTGTGTGTGTGTGTGTGTGTGTGTGTGTGTGTGTGTGTGTGTGTGTGTGTGTGTGTGTGTGTGTGTGTGTGTGTACATGTATATATATTGAGAGTAAGATATATTTGAAAAGTAAACAATACTAGGATCTCCAAACTGGCGGGAAGGTTTGTTAACATTACACCATCCATATATCCCGTACATTCAATTATTTATAAATAAACTTTTTTCTACTACATACTCGTACGTGTGGTTTGGTTAAAATAGTCAAAGTTATAGTTAAGTGAAAGGGCAAATATACCTTCATTAATTTTGAAAGTTTACATTTATATATTTATGTTGAAACTATTATATATTTAAAATAAAATTTATTTTGAAGCCATATACAATTATTAATAGGTATTCATTTTCTAATATTACACTTCTTTTGCTTTAGCAATACTTTTTTGGGGGAGTTGACCGTTGATTAAATTAATGCTTATGATATGTCCGTTACAAAATTGAAATCATTTTTAATTATTAACCGTTACATTTACTTTCAGAAATATTTTATTGCTTCAAAATCTCATGGCAAAGTTGATAAGAAAACTCTAATTTAAAGCTTTTTTGTAAATATGAATTAGTAAAGAATTCTAAATAATAATAGTTTTCCTGTAGATCTTATATGAGTTAATCGTATGTTGTTCTTCACTCACTTATAACGGTAGCCAAATTATTGATGGGTCAACATTGGAACCCTGAAACTATCACACCAATTCGTGTTAGACAGCGCAAATATGCATGTTATTTTATCGTTTTTGCTCAGTAAGGTTTATCACTTCAACCTTGGTTCCATTACTCAGGTCTTATTAGTATCGGCTGGAATTTTTCAGTAACCAACTGGACTACATGCCTCACTCATGACACTGTATCCAAACAATCTTGTAACCTCAGAAGTGCAGAGAAAAGCGTCATTGCCTACCGTGTATGCCCTCTCCAATAGTTTTCCAATCAATTTTCTGAACTAAAAGTCATCAATGTTTGCACAAAATGTCACCTTACGTGGTTTACACGTAATAATTAGTGGGTATTTTTAGATTTATAAAGACAACTTCACAGCACCAAGAGAAATTAAATTCACTAAATATCAGCAAAATCATTGATGATATAGACGGTATTCTAAAACAGCACGCTAGAAAATAGGCAAATTGTGGCTGGTCTGCATATCCCCTTTACACACCACGCCTAACCCTATTGCCAGTTTTGGAAAAAACCGATCCCCTTTTAACATATACATCATTTACAGTCAACAAACTGTATATTATACGTACATTTTATTTTATTGGTACGTTTAACAGATAATATATAAATCAAGCTCACAATATGTGACATCATAACGGGAACAGCTGTTGGTCGGCTGCGATATGTCAACTACTCAAATGCCATTTCACTATTTTTGTGTGGGTTACAATACTTAACGTTTTTAGTAGAATGGTGGATTAAAATAAAATTTTACTTAGTAAATAATAAAATAATACAGCTTTATAAACAGCACGAACCTTTTACCCTACGCATCAGTGAACTATACTCGTGATCTGTTGTCAAAAGAGTGATTAAAGGAAGCGCTTCAACTCATCTCTGGAACTTATAATTGAAGTTATATTCCGACAAAAAGATTGATGGAGATGAGTTCAAAAGTGATGAAAAGAAATAATTACACTCTCACCATAACTCTTGTAGGGCGTTTCGTGCTTGTCTGGCTGTGCCAATTTATCACTTCCGTCTGTTAGACCGGCATAACGGCATCCATTACAGACTCCATAATTAATTATCTAAGTGACACATTTTCTTCACCAGTAGACACTGATAGCTCTGCGGACAAGAGAAAGGGTCACCTTTAGGTGTCACTGGAGAACAATGCCTGCGTTTTATTCCAATTGTGGGTTTGTAAGACATGGTTTTAAGCAACGAAGATGTCATAAAGGAATTACTATGAGACGAATGACTGTGTCAAGTATTTGTTAAAATTATAGAAGTGTGTTGTAGGAAATAATATGCGACGGCAATTCTCTTTCAAAATTTAAAAAAATTCGAAGTACAATCTTTGGGAAGGCTGTGCTTTTATTACTTGAAAAATTAACTAATATGTCTATAGTTTGAAAAACTCAAATAAAAACTCAAATATTAGCTTACACTAGTAAATTAGCATTGGGTACCTCAAGTCAACCCTAGTCCTAATCCGGTAGGTACAAGGGAGGGCGGTAGATGGATCCAAGTGTGACGTCGCATCGTAAACTTGACATCAATGTACGAGTAGTAATCTATAATTATTCACTCAAAACCCATTGAATTTATTATAATATAACTAACATGAAAACTATAAAAATAACTCAAACAATTTAAAACGTTAGTTTAAATCTGTCGGTATTCATAGCCTGTTCAGTTACTATTCATTGCAAATGTGTTTTATTGCAGCTTGTTTTATTAACTGATTAGTAGAGGCTATCAGGAAAAAAACGCCTTTCATATTACATTAATTAAAGTATATTATACTCAGTTTGCGTTATATGTATTGTCGTATGGAAGAAGAAAGTCCCATACATGCAGCCGTATTATTAAATAGTATTATTAACATATCATACAACGCTGGAATGATTTTTTCGGTCAGATTAATTTTACTTTTCTCAATTTTACTTTGAGATTAATTGTTTTCTCAAAGTTAAATCCATATTTTCTGAAATTATCGTATTCTTCAACACGTATTATTTTAAAAAAGAGACCAATATACTCTCCCCTCTTCTTACACTAACCATAAAATATGTAATTGCGTGTATGTGTTCACTTCCTAACTTAAATCCTGGACAAGTTACTGATACTTTATCTAGAAAGCATTACATTTTGTAGATTCCTTAGGAAGGTTTTTACAAAATAATATGATTCAGCTTAGTTAAATTTTGCTTCCACTTATATTTTTACAGTTTGATATCTGTTTTCAACATCTATTTACATTTTCAGCATTTGGACATTTTGAGTGCTCTAATATTTTTAAATTATACAAAATATAGTTTTTTAAAACAATACAAAAAAATTTAAAATTTTTAAAATCAAACATATATTTAATTATATATATACTTTTTATTTTAAAATGTAAATGTATATATATTTTTTATTATTAAAATTCAAACACATTTTTGGGTGTATATCTTACTATGAAAAAATTAAAAATATTTTTTCAAAACCTCCAACTTCAGTTGTCAGTTATACAAATTTGAATTCCCTGGCTATAATTAAAAACATCAATACAATAATTTATAGAATCCGAGACGTGGCAGTCTGCAATATCTCGTTCACTCACTAACAATGAAGCGACAGAGCTTATTACTCGGCTCCTAAGCTGTACAATAGGCTCTCTGTCGTATCATGACTCAAGACACATTTCATATATATTTAAACATCCATTATCACATGATCTCCTTAGACGGGCTCATCATGTTGAAAATCAGCACTTCATGTGGCCATCTATTTTTCTATTAATGGTCTACTGTAATATTTATTGTACTCGCTTTTGTATTGGTTTTAAGTTAATGCATTTTTACAGCATTGATGCCATTCTACAATTTTGGTTTCGCATGGATAAACTTTATAGGGCATTAAATCAATAAAATAAAAATATTATTTATCATTGTTATATGACTTACGTATCGATAAAGGTGCTGGTGTTTTTGCAGTGAAGTACATAATTTTACGAATATTTTAACATATTTTCAGTGCAAATATCAACTGATACAAATACAACTAAAAATCACAAGTTTTGATGAAAAATTATATTTATAGATAGTATATAACACGGAAACGTTCATAGACTATATATACACCTCGCTACATGTAATCATACAAAGAACATGCTTATTTCAACAGTTGTTTAGCCTATTTATTCTTTCTTTTAGTAGAGAAGGACAAAGGACTCATAGTTAATTCCAAGATGTCTAGTCTGAGCCTTTTCGATGTGGCCCCTAATTATTTGGCCAAGGTTAATCATTCATTTCTCCATACGATCTACATTTTATTTGTACCATTATATGTATATATAATATGATAATATCTTAGGCCTGTTTGATTATCTAGCTCCTCGAACCTTACCTTCAATGATATTAATAACGTTGTCATTGTCTCGGAACGTGTAACTATTATAATTATCGTAGGATTTTATAGAAATCATTTGTCTGCTTTCAATTATTTCTTTAAACAATTTCACACAGTATTTTTTTCTCCAGCTTCTATTAGTCATAGGCACTAAATCTACATTTCTGATGCTTTCTTATAATTTATTTTCGTAATTCTCTTCTATTAACAAATGAACTAGACAACAGAACCTAGGGCTGGAACCTAACTTGTTTGTGATTGTAACCTCTTTATTTTTTAGAAGTAATAAATATAATAAAGAACTACGTGGAAAGTATTTAAGTTAAATAAAAGCACATTCATCATAAATTTTTAAACTTTGACAGAGTTATTGACTTTGCAATAGTCGCCTAACTACGCAACAGCAATAATATGCATAAACAACTACTTTCCCTAATTGAGAGTAATTTTTACACAAAAATGAGTTTATTTTAAGTTACTTATTAAAAATCTTAGCATTTGCAGTATTTTTCTTTCCTCAATACGGCCTGCACTATGGCAAATTACGACAGATAATTTCATGTAGAAGTACCCTATAATTAAAAAATATTGTAAGCTGAAATCTGTGTAGCAAATAATCACAGCCACGTCCCACCGCCAGACCTAGTATTACTATTCACGGAACCTAGTGAATCCTGTTAACTGAAGCTGATTTCGGATTTCAATTCTAAAGTTTGGTTTGTATTATACCTTATAAGTTACGGATTATAAGATGTAGACTCATAAAAGACTCATTTGATTATATCATAGCTTGGCTTAGTACGAATCTAAAAAAACACACCTTACCTTCAAATTGTTATCAATTTGTCTCCCTCCTACCGTAAAAACTTTCTGTAAATACATTCTTACATAACTGCTTTTTAAATAAAATCACAATCAAAGAATGACTGCTCCTGGATCATTTCAGTTTAAGAACCAACTTTTATCTGAGTTGTTTAATGGTGTTTCTTATCAGTTTAGTTAGCCTTGTTATCTACAACTTTCCGGCCTTTAACCACGACCACTTAAACTTTATTAGAATTTCTGTTTAAATACTTTACAATCCTTAGTGTAATGTACTTTTTACTCAGCTCACTAAGCTCTACGACATACAATTTATTGCTATTGGAAGTTTTCTTCTATAATTTAACAACACTTAATAAATAGTAATTATTGGATCATGTTTTAGGACTATAGTTGGAAAGAATGTTTACTGGATAAGTGCAATCGAAGCATCTAGCTTATGTGAAAATAAATAGTGTAATTCGGCTGAACCTTATTCATACGCGATACCTGGAAAGCTGTGCTATGCATGTTTGTCTTTACCATAAGAAGACTCTCTTCAGTGTAGTGATTTAGCATTTCAGGAAAAATAAACACAATCTCTTAAATAGACTTTAATGTAACTGTAGTTGTATTTCAATTTAGAGGACATAAATGAGATAAACTAATAAGATTTACACAGCTCATATATATTACATTTAGGAATTCTTAAAACATTGTTAGTAATTAGAATATCCAGTAACTATACCAGAAGGATTTTGCTAGTTAGTTCAGTTCAGTTTAAATGAGATTTTATTGACATTTATTTAGTTTTTATGAGCCTGTAAAAATATTTATAACTAAATTAGAAAATTGTCTTAAGCAATATGTTTGAACAATGGAAACTCCCAGAAATTATTTTAATTGTTCTCTTATTCAGACCTATTCTAACTCCTTACAGATTTCTTTCAAATTGAGATATACAAGTAAGATGTTGGGAAAATGTTTATACTGAAAAATACACGTATACATAATGTATCTGAATACACCTTCGGAATACCATTCAGCCAGACTAATGAACGTTTGGACGAACAGAGTTTATGTTTTCTAGTTACACGTACCGGATTACCACCAACGCTATAAGAAAGGAGGCTCAGTCTTAATAGGTTAAAACAGTTGACATTATTTTATAGGTTTTGTATTCAATTAAGAATATTCTTTACAGATATTGAGCAGAAAATGAGTTTGATAAGTTAAGTAGTGTGCCGAATATAAGGGGAACCCTTCATAACAAATATTTATGTGACCGTGTTGAGAAAATTATTTGTACTATCAAGTTTCGTTACCATTCTTTGCTATCAAGTGATATTTTTGTTTCTTTGTTATCCCTTATGATTTTCAACGGTCTGGCTATTCATACAAATCTTCTATAAATATAATGTATTATTCTTATGAATTACATAATTATTCTCCTATACGTTGACACTTGACATCCAATTCATTATAACATAATGGCATTATACATATGTATATTATTAAATTTTTATTATCATTAGGTTTAAATTTTTTTTCTGAAACAGAAACGTTATTATATTTTTTAAAAGGAAAACGTATCACTTGAGATAAGTATTTGTTTATATACGTGAGAACCGCTTAGTACAATTCTGTAATCTATATTTATTACATATGCTATCTTTGTCGGAAATCCAAAATAACTCCTAATGTTTAATATTGTACTATCTTGAGGAAATAAATATTTACATGAATATTAGATTCTTAAAATTTGTTATGATTGATATTGCTACTATTCTAGCTGCATACCATATTCGTAAATAGATTTCAATTCAAATTTAATAAAATATTTAATTATAACTAGTTACGTAATATTTTAAGAAAGATTTTTAGTTGATTTAATATTCTTGTTTTCGGAATTAATGAATCATATGACATCAAAAAAATCATTATTTACCCATTCATTGAAAAACCATGTTCTTTAAATGTTATATTTAATAATTGAGTCGGTTTGCCAAATACTATTTTGTTCTTATCATTCATTTTAATTGCTGAGATTTTAGGTATATTTCATAGAGATCTGCTCATTTTATGTTCCGTTGCATTTACCATTTTTATATATGACAAGGAAGTTAAAATTCTTACGACCAAAATTCTACGTTTAATTTGAAGAAGATATTAGATCAGTTATAACACACAATAACAATACGAAACTTGAAGGTTCAAACACCTTTCTGTGAATTGCTACAAACTCCACGAAGTATCCTAATATTTTATCTAAATATTTCTTGTTATTAAATTATAAATGATTTTATTTTATAAAGTAAGGATAGTTATATATGTAGAATCAAGGATTTTGAGCTACCAAAAATGGCAGGGCTGATGAGCACTTGGTTACCGTTTACAATAGAAATCTATACTTACTGTTTCCAGTGGAGTATTTTAAACCTGCAAATACAACTCCCAGAGATTCAAACTTAATTATCCCAATAGACAGACGCGGGCAGTGTTGAGAGGAGGTCTCCGGGGTGCGGCAACCGAGGGGGGGGGAGTGGTTACAGTTTACCTTCTCCCTATGGAATGTTTCCGTACAGAGCTTCCGCCCTGGGCACCCGGGACACACACTTTATTTCTAACCCTCATCTCTTTGTTGAGAGATTATTCTGGACATTTAACTTAACGGAGGGTCAAATTACAATGGATTACACAGGGAAACGTTAAGCATAGGAGATCAATATGTGTCCACCCTCTCCCTGTCCCTCATCACTGCTAGATATATTTCTAGGTCAGCTCAATCTGATCTAACTTTTACTAAATCCTTTGGATGTAGCTACTTTCTAATGCACGCCTCCTCCCCCTACCCCCCCCCCCCCACAATAGAGGCAACTCAGAAAAACCATTTTATTTTGATAGTTCCTTTTTTGGTAGTCCAATTTACCAGCTACTTTCCACCATCTGAATTGCAATACACAGTATATACAGTATATTGTATCACATACATGTAATCAATGTAAAACAGTCTTCAAATATAGGTTTTGGGTTCAGGTGTCAAATTACTATTTCCAAAGCTTATAGAAGAACAAAGAATTTTTCTACAGATATTGTCTTTATTTATCATTTGTTGGAAATAGTAGTGAAGATAGTGTTATATAATTTGATAATAGTTGGATGGTTTACTCACATGTAGGTATGATGAATATACATAAATATGAATTTGACAAACATTTCACAAATACAGTCTTGTATTTATCTACACTTGAATTATAAAAACAGTCTTATCTATATTTTCGTTAAATCCATACCATTATGTTCATTGTATTGTTGTAATGGTTGTGTATTTCATACAAGTATGTGGTATAACGCACGCTAAAAAATGAATTGAAAAAGGAAGTGACAAATTAGGCTCAAATAAAAAGCTTATATTTACATTTTCTTTCAACAACACTAAATATCTATTTTTGAGCTGATATTAATTAGTTTTGAGGTCATTTACTTGTAGAACCAATGTAATTGTGAAAATTCGAAATTTCTATTTTTATGGTGAAAACTCTCCTCTAGAATTTAGTTGTCAATGTTAAACAGGTCACATTGTAAAACAAACCAGTTCTTCACAAAAATATGAGCTTAAAAGATGTCAATAACAAAAACCAGTTACTAAAATATAATTAATAAGAGTATTTATCATGGTTGTTACTTATTTTCGGACGCAAAATCCACGAACACTGATTAAAGTATTGATACTTAACGTAACAGTTACATATATCAACTACTTTTACAACAAAGTATTTTATTTAAAACTTTTTACTAAACATTTTTACCTGCAATGCCTATAAAATCATTTACTAAGAAGAGTTTAAATTATTTACAGTTGATCAGGTAAAAGGATAGGAATTTTTCGAATAGAATAAAGTTTTTGTTGCAATTTTTGACAATTGATATTTAGGTCATTTACAAATATGTATACAATCCAAGAGCCAAGTTGCATTGCATAAGCACACAACATGGGTTTCTCGAAATCAATACGGAAATTATTTATGAGAAATAAATTGATTGTCATAAGAACTAAGTTTGGCGAAGGGTGAAATGAGAGGGTATCCGAGGGGATGATGGAAGGAAAATCTTTATTATTAAATATATATTTGTCCTAGTTCTATACCACTGTCAGGAAACTTTATAAAGACAATAAAAGTCACTACTTTAAGTGTATTTATATGATCCACTTATGCTAAGTGGTTGGTTTTCAATGTGTGCAACTAAGAAAAATGTGATCTGAAAAAAATCTATAATTTCATATTTTAAACATTTTTATACTCTGCCATTTTGAGCCCCACCAAACTAGCGTGGCTGATGATTGATTCTTTCTTAGGGAAAATTATCGATTTCAAGAACAACTACGTTGTGTGCTTATACAATTTAAATTTACTCTCGTTTCTGGAGTGTTAAACAAGATATTGATTTTTAAATAAAATATTTATGTATCTACGCATTATTTCTGATCGGTTAAAACTCTTTTCAGAAGCTTAAACTCTGTTTTAATATGAATACAAACAGTTGTACCTAATTCTCTCATACAGGATAGATGACACTTCACAGCTTCTGTAACTATGATCTGAGGTAAGAACTTATCATTCATCTTTAAACGAATCTTCAAGGGTGAATAAAATATTAATGGTGGCCTTTTTTTTCTGGACTCGGCGTGTCTTCTTTTGTCAAGAATACAATGAAAATCTTCAGAGCATGTGTGTATTTCCCAGGTTATATCAGACCTTGGGGGAAACATGGTACACATTTCTCCACGAGATAATGAAGGTTTATTTAATAGCCTACTAAATTACAGATTTATAATCATTTTTAACCAAAGAACTAATGCTCCTTACTCAAAAAACTGTTATGTATTTTAAAATATTTTGCAAAATACGACATTGACTTCCGTGTGACTTGCAAGAAAATCATACAACAGATAACAATAAATTAAAATTGATACGAAAATATTTATTCACGTTCGCCCAAAACGTCTCTTAAATATTACAAAACAAAATATAATTAAATGGTACAAGATCTTTAACAGAATGTCCTCCTTGGTTAAGAAAATTAAAGTAAGCAACATTAATTTATAAATTAAAATGTTTATCTATAAAGACATAACTTAATGGGCAGTAACTGCCTTATAAAAGATTTTGCAGTAATCGGCAAAATATTAGAAAACTACGTTTAATTGCTAACTAAGTTTCAACATATATTTAGATATCACTTTGGTTTTTAAATAGCTTTAATATTATTAATCAGGTATAATTCAAACCCGACTACAGTTATAAAGTAAAATATTAAATTATTATACATTAAGAGATTTTATGATTAGTTCATTTACCAGTTCCAACTATGACAAAGTTTCTATGACTTTAAATGGTTTTAAAACGTATTTTAAACATTTTTGGCCACCATTATGAAACTTTACAACACATAAGAAATACGTTTGTAACAGAAATTAATTAAAGGATTCTGAAATAATTAAATGTTTATTCCTCAGTTAGTCACAGACGAAGAATAAAACTTGTAACAACTCATCTTGAAACCCTATTTTATAGAATTCAGTTGAATGAATATTGTACTTGTCATTGCATAAACTGCTGGTTACCAAAACCATTAGTTAAGAATCGTAGTAGGGCCTACTTGTATCATTGCTGTAATTTTAATTATGATTGTATTATTATTATTTAATTGTTAATCACTATATGGAAGACTTCTTGACACATTAAGAGATATATGTTTTTGTCCATTTGTTTTCCTATGCTATACAGTAACTAACATATGCAGTGACTTACAAATAACAACTGGGGATATAAACAGTTTCGTATTAGACTTATTAGACTGGATTTTCAATGACGGATTGTTCCCAACAAACTCCAATTATAGGCCTCTATAGATGGGGGGAAATAAACAAAGGATCAATGAATGTGTGATAACCGCCTAATGGCCTCTTTAAGTAAAGAGGTTCATTAAGGATCTATCAAAAAGCATTCATTGGATTTGATGCACGTAAAGTTTTTATATACCTAAGGAAAGACAAACTTCAGTCTTTACAGACACCTTAGCAGCCATTAGCATCTCTTTAAATCTCTCAATGGCAAGGGTGAACAACCAGAGGAACAGACATCAGCGTACTCATTCTTCTAATGTGCATGATCTAATCAGAATCAAAGTGAAGCCAATCAATATATACCCTTGATTCGTAGTTTAACCACAGAACAATATTTTTTCATTAAGGGGCTTTCTTTAATCTCTGTAATCCCTATTCAATCTTTTCCCCTTTCGAATTTCACAGAAACCTCCTAATTAGGTGACTTGAGGATAAGATTGGCCAGTCCATTCTTAGAACTAAGATTCATATAACTGGAGAAAAGGTCCAATACAAGTACCTACATTGAAGTGGCGGATTCCCACTGGTGGTTTTATTATATCAAAAATAGAGGTCATTAATAGGTGTAGCTGTCAAAAAAGGTGTAACTCAGAAAGCAAAAAAATAATATTGGAGTATGATAGCGATCTGCCCTCAATTTAGATATGTTTTAACAAAATAAACAGTTTCAATCCATCTTTTAATTGCTTCTTTCCTCTATATTGTTTCAATTAGGCACGCTGCAGGTAAATTACTTTATTTTCGTTCAGGACATGACCGCTCGCCAAATTGTGTGCAACGGCATGCAACAATATATCTGAATTGAATAGCACTTTACAGACTTTACGTTGCCAAAACTGTTCGAAGACCCCGTCGGATGGGTTATCAAAGTAAATTTCAAAGCTCGTGTATTCTCAGTATGTGACATGTGTTGTAATTATGTTGTTTGCTGAATATAAAATAGTGAGTCTTATGCTTTGAGATAACAGTTTTTTTATTAATGTGGCACAAGGTGTTTGAAAGGGCCATATTGTTATTTATTTACCTTCATAAAGTGATATTCCGTTATTTATTTTAGTTATCATTGAACTGTTACATGTTTATGTTAGTCGTCGGCTTATGACATCTTTCATTGCAAGTCATAGTGATAATTTTCAATTTGAGTAAGTAACTGAACTGAAATTTTATAATAAATATTAAAAATCAATTATAACGTTTAAATGATTGTAAACATTTCCGTTCTATAACAAAAGTATAAAACACTCCAGCCAGGAGTAAGTATTGCTAAGTATGTCTGCACAGTGCCCTGTTAGACATGTAACTATAATAATAATAATAATAATAATAATTTTATTGCTTTAGAACATGTACATGTTATAGCAATTGTCAAAGAAGAAAATAAGCTAAAATTTTGGATTCATACATTACATCTAGGTTACTTTTCGTACATACAATTAATTCCATCCATCCTACTGCTCATTTATTCGAATTTCCCACTCTAGCACCAGCGTCCAGTCAGCCAATTATGTGGTCACCCAAACATGTGCCATGAACTCGTCTGTATTGTAAAAAAGCTTCTGAGAGCAAATGCACTTTTCAGACGAGTTTTAAATGCCTTAGGCATTGCGGCACTTTTTATGAAATTTGGCAGTTTGTTGACAAACTGAGCTCCTGCCTGAGAAGGCAAGCGCTCATGTACTACCGTCCTGTGTCTCACAGTTCGGTAGTTGTCCCTGCCTCTAGTCTCATATGAGTGTATATCACTACCTCTGATGAGATTGCATTTTGACTTGAAAAACATAGACGTCTCTAGAAATGTAGAGGCAGGGTAATGTCAACAGTTTCAGTTTTTCTGAATGCTGGTCTGCACGACTCTCTCCATTGTAGTTTTGCAATTGTTCGAACGGCTTTTTTTTTTTGGAGTGTAAACACTCTAGAGAAATGTGTATTTGCACAGCCTCCCCACAAGACCACTCCGTATGGACAGGTGGGGGTATATCAATCCATAGTACGCCGTCATCAGTACCTGAGTTGGGCAGTATTTGGATAGCTGCCTCAAAACATAAATGCCTGAGGACAATTTTTGAACAAACGTTGTCTACATGACTATCCCATGTCAACCCTCGATCAAGGTGTATTCCAAGGAATTTAGTCGAGTAGACTTCTTCGATCTCAGTCTCCTCCAACATCACTATAGGACTTTGATCAGAGACGTCGGCCGCAAACGAAATTGAACAAACACCACCGATTTTGACGGGTTTGTTTTAAGATTGAGCTCATTGAAATGTTGAATTAAGTTGTTGAGCTCAGTGAATGTTGTCATTTCAAGTTGTGTGTTTGATTTTTCTTTGAAACAGAGAGTCGTGTCCATCGGCATACTGGACTATTCGTCCTTGGTGCAAAGATGAGCCAGCATCGTTGAACATACAATAGGAAAGAGTAGCGGACTGAGAATGGAGCCCTGAGAGGAACACCACAACCCAGCTCACCCCCCCTCCGACCGTACGTCAGAAATTTTTACGAATTGTGTTTCTATTACTGAGATACGATTCAAGCCACAAGAGTGGCACTCCCTCGTATCCCGTAATACTCCCAGTCTGTGAATTAGGGTGTTGTGATCAACGCAGTCAAATGCTTTAGATAAGTCAAGAAACACACTAAGTGTGTCTCTATGACTTTCAATTCCCTTCTACTATCATCTCGACCAGCCCAACGACTGCGTCTATTGTCGACTTCCCATTTCGGAAACCGAACTGGTTTGATGATAGTAAGTTGTGTTTTTCCAAAAAATTCAAGAGTCGACTGAGGAAGATCTTTTCAAAAACTTTACTGAAAACTGGTAAAAATTGAGATGGGACGGATAATTTTGAACTAATTTGGGGTCACCTTTTTTGAAATATCGGGGTGATTTTGGGCTTTTTTTCAGAGAGGATGGAAAAATTCCTGAGCGGAGAGAGAGATTTATCAAATGTTCAAGCGGCCTGAACAGGTGCTGTGCACATTGCTTAAGAAGCCACATTGAAAACATGATTTAAATCGTTTGATTTTTTTGAAGGAAGATCTCTTATCACTCTGGCAATTTCCCTCTTCTGTAGTAGGAGCCAGAGCCATAGAAGCTGCTGGGCTCCTTACCAAAGTGGAAATGTGGCTGATGCTGCTTTGGACTGAATCCTTGGTCACACCAACCGAGGCAAAAAAATTATTGAAAGCGTCCGCGACTTTGGCTGCATCGCTGACTTGATCGTTTCCAATCTGAAGCTCAATTTGTCTTTCAGTTGGTGGACTTTTATTTTTAATGATAGCCCATGCCGTTTTTTGAAAAATTGTTTTGACGTGAGCAATTTTTTGGTGACGTCATATGCTTTTGCAGCTCTGATCACCCTTTTTATAAATCCGCTTGTAATTTGTAAAAAAAATTTTGATAGCCTCGTCACTCGAGTGCTTGTTGATTTCAGAGTAAAAATCGTAATTTCTCTCCCTTGAAACCAAAATGCCTCTTGTAATCCATTCACATTTTTGTATTGTAGCCTTTTGATGGATTGTTTTTTAGGGGACAGCTCACGTTCAGATGGAAAATAAAAGTGTCTTCAAAGTTTTTGAATTGTAATTCAACGGGATCTCTAAAATTTAGGCAGTTCCAACTCTCTCTCGAAAGAAAAGAGTTTAGAAGAGCAATGTTTGAGGGCTTTGTGTTTCTGATTGTTGTTTGTATGATTGGGTCCCGTGCTGGTTTGAGACCACTGACAATGGCCTGTTTGGCCATAGTGGTCTGAGATGGCTTGTGTTGATCACAGACACCCGGAGGTCAGTCAAGTTTGATATGATGTTATCTATCGCAGTCGCTGAAGTGCCGGTAATCCTTGTTGGTGTGTCTATTGAACAGACAAGACCGAAGGACCCCAACAAGTCAGCGAAATGTTTCGTCAAGGGGACTATCGATATCTAGGACATCAATGTTAAAATCTCCCATGACGATAAATTTTCGATCCCTCCTTGTCATGTCAGTCAGAAGTTTTTTCAAATTTGGAAAAGAATTGTTTTTTCATCTCCGTTTGGGGACCTGTATACTCCAATTACTTGGATTGTGCTGTTGTTTCTGTGAATGTTTACCCCTGTGACTTCTAAGTCTTTGTCAGTTGTGCTTTCGACAGAAACAGGGGTAAACGAAAGATTGTTCCGAGCAAAAAACCGCAACACCCCCCACCTTTGGCTGAGGTGCGACAGCATTTGTTAGCCAATTGGTAATTTTGAATGTTGAAGTGTTCAATGTTGCTGCTGTTAAATCCGTGTTCGGATATGACTAGCACGTCGGGAAGAAGCTCTTCGCACAAGAGGGAAAGTTCCATTCTCTTGTTTGTAGCCATTTGTGCATTTTGATGCAAAAATGTCAAGCTATCTGAAAATTTGTTTTTCGAATTTGTTTTTTTAAATTTCGATTTGAGGTCAGTCAATTTGTTTTGGTGACTAGTAGTGGGTTCCCCTAAAAAATTTTGTTTTTCTAATATATTGCCATGCTGCTGGTGGTCCTGTGCTCTTAAACGGCGTCAGCGAATGATTCAAAATGCAACACCCTTGGCTGCTTTGGCGTCTCCTGAAGATCGGGTTCCGGTCCTCCTTCGGTTCTCGACATAGCAGTGGGCAGTGAGTGGCTAGATGCAAGCGACAAGCGGAGGTTTGTGGCGGCGAAGGTCTGGTGCCATGGTGGCCAGGTGCGCAATCATGAGGCACGTCAGTAGTCGCTTCCCACTCTCGCAAAGATGCTGGCCGTGAGAGGTGAATAACTGTCGCCCGATGCGGCTAATGTCGAGCATCTCCACTCCCTCACTCCGAACACAGAGCTCGCTGATGTAGGCATTTGCTACTCTGATGGTCTCCTGTATCGGGCTATCGGGGGGCAGATCGTGCCTTGGAAATAAAAGGCGTTGACTATACAGAAGGCACTTAAACGATCATTTCCAGAGATCATATTTCTTCTCGAAAATCATCCACTTAAAATGTTGTATTAATAACATATTTTATGTTTCAGGGCGGGGACCCCGGTCCAGTTGCGCCTAGCTGTCGCCTACTCGGCCCACTACGATGTGGTAGTGACCCGGGCGGTCAACCGCACCTTGACCGCACTGTCCGCCGACCTAACCGCCGCGGGCTTCTCCCTCACCCCCATCTACAGCCCGCTGCCAACAACCTTCTCAGCCCCCTACCTCGCCGACCTCAGTGCCGCGTGGGCTAACCGGTCCGTCGTCGCGGTACTCGTGTTCGCTACCGACGGTCCCGGCCTCACGCCTGCCCTCGCCGCCGCCGCCTCCGACCTCCCCGTCCTTTGGGCCACCGGTGAGGTCGGCGACGGCTACCTCAGCAGGGTCAGTGAAATCTTTACATTTGCATGTTTTAAAACTTAGTATTACTGTCTTACCTAATATTACTAAGTAATAGGTATTACTTGTAGTATTATATATTATTTATTTAACATCAACTATTTTCTCTTCGGTGATTATTTGCTTTTTTTACTGTTAACCTGAAAAACAAGGAGTATGCAGAAAAAGACGCGATTTCAATACTCGCTCAGTTTTTAACATACTAAATGAACTCTGTTATACGCCATTTTATTAAAAGAAAAAACCCACATGTCGAGATTTTTTCTTTGCCTTGGCTGTACCATTGAACAATTTTAGTAGTAGGTTTTTACGATTAATCGATTAAATTAAAAAATTTCACACTGCGGATAGATATTTTATTTAAACTTTTTCAATTGATATAAATGGAATTATATTTTTTACCTTCTTTATTGTGGGTACTCTTTCGTATTCAAGCTTTTAATCAATAAATATATACGGCTAATATTAATTAGAACTAATACAACTTTGCAACAAATCGATAACCATGTATTTAAATGTTATTATGATACAATATGGTTGGCCGACTTTCAATTCGAAACGAGAAATAATTCCACATTACATTAAAATCATTTAAATTTTGTTTTATTCAAAATACAATACTTGTTAATGTTACTAAATAACTACATAAACCTTGAGGATTTCGATCTAGAAACAATTATCATTTCAGTTTTTCGTGTTTTCAAAAGCGTGTTTAACCAGTAATCTTGTATTTTCCAACACTTTGGTACTAAAGGACCAAACTACTCCTACTACTACTTTGGTTTTAGTTTATCAGGCTGAGTTTTTGGTTTTTGCTAGAAGATGGTGACTTGAGGGCAAATGTTTATATAAACAATTTGAAAGCATTTTAACTCTACTCATATGACACTGAGATAAACAGTGAGGTTATGTTGTATACCTGTCATAGCCATCGTATGCTTAAGCACATCTCACGTGAAATATTCAACGAATACTTTATAAGTTACGTAAAATAGATGTGTAGTGGTGTATTTCTTTTCTAGAGAATGTTAATTTTTAATAACTTTAACACTTCCTGCAATATGAACGCAAATAAAGTGAAAAGAGGGCAAAATAGGACAAACATTATAAAGATGGTTCTTGTACAGATACTACTGAACACTTTCAGTATATTTATGAATGTAAGAAGAGAAAACATTATTTGATTCCGCGGAGCCTCTGCAGTTCAGGTCCTTATTTTTGTTTAGATAAATCTTTATACGAGATAAGTCTTTAAATCTCGTATATCCATAATATTATTTAATATTTTTACGGAAGTGATATATGTATTTATAGTTTGTATTTAATAATAATTGATGTGCCATATTTACGTTGTATGATAAATTGAGATAAATTGTTAATTTAAACGATTGCACTAGTCTCGGCTCTTGCAGTAAGAGCCTTAATTGTGTTTTTCAAACAACAGATCATTAGTCTTACTAAACTACTATAGGCGTTCGAAATGGGTATTCTATCTCAATTTATCTGAGATACTTTCCTATTGGCACTGTATTTTCCACATTGTAATTTATGTTTATAATTGTCTCCCTACTGTTGCTTAAGAACAGTACGAAACTACATTATCGAATTGGACCACTTCACACGTACGGAAAATACAGATCAGAGACGAATTCATAACAATTTCGCGCCTTAGCACCTGTTCACTCGTAAAATAAACGTAATACATCTCTAAAATGGAATTCATTGGCGTATATATTAATGAGGTGACTTATTTCCTTCATAACAATTCGCCAGTAATTATACTAATAAAATTAATACTTAGTCTTTGGCATCGAAGAATAGTAAAATATTCCGTTTGAAAATCCTCTGATTCAGTTTTCAGTGTTATGTAAATCGATTGGAACACCAAGAACGGGAAATGGGACAAGTTTAGCTCATCTGATACGAAAAGTAAGTTTGTAAACTCAGAAGCGGTTAAGTTTCCCTACAGTCACACACGAGAATTAGGGTTAACTGACTGGATGTGATCCTGGAAACACTTAATTGAATGGTTTAGTTTGATTCACCTACACGAAAGCACTTACGTGCTGATTAAATTATCCATTTGTGTATATCCTACTCAGTTAAGTCATTTGGTTCTACGGCTAAATACCCACCTGACAGTTCTTAGCAATCTTAATTCTTCTGAGAGAGTATTTGTAGACAAACATTTCCATCATGAAACCCATTTAATTTATGCAAAGAGTGTACAACTCGGAATTATTGTCTACAGTTAAAATTTAAACATGAGTATTTCATAATCATTTATTACTGGTGGGTAATTACTTTCAATGTAAAAAAGGAAAATGCTCAAATAAAACTTTGTCACCTAATCTCTCTTTAATTGGAAATTGCATTTAATGTGTTTACCAGGACTCTGGTGGAAAACGTTCTGCTACGCCTAAAAAATTTTAATTTGACATTTAAAAGTCTGTTATTGCGATAGATGATTAGAGTTTATAGGGTTTTTTATTATAAAATTAGAACTTTTCAGAATAAGGAAAATGTACAAATCCTCCAATACTTCCCAAATTAGTACTTACTACCTTAATATACTTACTAGATAAACTTTTTGTTTAACTTTAAATAATATGAAACGCTAAATATAAACTTGTCTGATTGTTATCACTGTACTAGAACTATTTCCTAAAAGAATGTTCATATTTATGTTTTTAAGTATTTTCTGGTATCAGCGTACGAGTAAATGGTAGTTGTAAATCAGTAAACTGTTGTAAATACTTATTTATTACTGTACTTTGTCTGCTTTTATAGTATGTCTGTCAGTACTCTTTTACTTCTAGGTAGGCTTAAATCATTATTTACAGTACGTCAGTTTATCCTTTACTTTTTTGTTCCCTCACTTTTAATATTATACAGAAAGTACAATATTAACCACACGATCTCTTTTGTGATTATTTGTTTACGAGTCTCAGTTATAAAAGCCAAATAAAATTTAACTGAATTACCGATTATAACATTTAAAAAATTATGATATATTGTCTTCATAATAGATCTGAAAATCGTATTTTAATATTTCAGCCAAGGCACGATGGTTGGAATATTTCCTACCTTAAATAAAAGCCGTGAACTACAATATAGTAAACTCCTGGGAATATTGAGCTCATTGGAAATTAAATGTATGATTTAAAAAATCTAGTAACAGAGGGCCATATGAATCACGGATATTTTTGTGTTACAATCTGATTCCAATTATTAATTCTCTTAAGACTCCCAGGAAGACATTCATTCATAATTTTCAGCTTGTAATATAATTATCCCATTGTTCCTAATTATTCCTATGGCAAAACAACAGCAGATATAAAATCTTGTTGGATATTGCTCTAATTTGAATTATGGAAAAATTCATAATTATGCCAGTTTAATTACCGGTATAGCTACTCACAATTCGTTAGCTTTTACTAAACCGTTTTCATTGTTAATCTTCGATCAACTGATTTGCGTTTCACACGTGAACACAGTGCAGACAGAACACGTGTAACCGGCCGGTATAAGTAAAACAGAAACATCAAGAATTAAATCTCTTGAGAAGAGAGAAAATCAGATCCTCTTCCTTGTTATTTCTCTAGAGCCTCACTATGACAGTCAGAGATAAGTTTGCGAGATAACTAACTGTTTCGTGTTACGTCCTCCTCCTCTCAGCAAGGAATTATACAGATTCTAGGTCACAGTTTAAGATAACTGTTGCGTTTTTACCACTTTATATCGCTATTGGTTGATCACTTCAGGTTTAACTTTACCAAATATATTATGTAATATTTTTGACGTATTTCAAACCGTTTCCATAAAACTTACTCAATAATACTCAAGGTAGAATCATAAAACTTAAAAATTATATACTTCATATAAAAACATCTAAGATATGTTTGACAAAACATAAGTTTAATCATACTAAAAGAAAAAAATGTATGGCGTTAAACACATTAAGTTCCAAACAAATTCCAGATAAACCAAAATAAAACATGTTTTTACCATTCTAAATTTATTTTTTCGATTTAGTGGGAGGCAAGATTACTGTTTTAATTTTAAACACTTTGGATGGCTTCTGCACATGTATTTTGGAAAAAAAACACAAAAATCTAAATTTGAAGAAGGGGCTTGTATTCGATATATAATTTGTTAGTATCACTTAATTTAAAATCAGAGGCAAACCAATTTATTCGTTTTATTGTGTGAGACCCTTCAGAAACAAAGTTATTTTAGACACCACAAAAGTTAATTTAAAATTAAATGATGTAACAAAAATCTGACTTTATGGAGTTTTATTATGTGCCTTAGCCTTATACTCTTATTTTAATTATTACAAACATCAAGGAAGGGACTATTTCACTGTTCCACGTTATATATTTAACTACACTTATAGTTATGATTCTATACTTATGAAATAATAATAATATGCATAGGTTTTATATATAATAGATAATAATGCATATACATATATATATATATATATATATATATATATATATATATATATATATATAGATGTTCAGTATCATAAAAAATTAAGTTTCTTTAATGCCCATGAATCAGTTGTAGAATGGAAATTATCCTCCTCTGAAAAACTATCAAATGAAAAATTATTTGTATATGAAAAGCGGAAATGTCTTCTAGAAGACTCAAAAACATTTCTAAGGAGGAATAGTAAGCTTATTGTGAGATTTATGGAAATAAAATAAAGTGATATCACTGATAGGATTACTTTAAACATTTTATATGTACATTTTCTACGCTACTCATAACATGTTATATTTACGAGTTGGTAGAGAGTTATTGTAACGAATAATGGAATTGGTAAAAGTAAAGACTACCACACTAATGTCATGAAGAATTTGCATTGCTGATGAGCCACCGAAGTGAACTTGTTACTGAGATGTAGGAGAGGAGAGACCGTGGTCTGTGGTCCGCGCGGTCTTATCCCCAAACCTCAGTGGCCTGTCTGACCATCGCGGCTCTTCCATCCGGGAAATGTCTCAACAATGTTTTAACTTCATTGTCACTACAATTCTAGCTTTCATTGGAATCTAAATATATTTGTGGTAAACCTAGAGTAAAATTAGTAAATAGCGATTGTAATGATAGTTTTACTAACTAGAACTCTGATGACTATAATAATAAACTATGCCAAGCATATTTATAATGTTTTAAATTATTATTTATGCTTTCTTCTTTTAAAGTTATTTTAGTCAATGATATAAATACAATACAAATATTAATTCAGCTGTATTTAGGAATTTTTGTTCAGAAATTGAGGTGACACAAAAATGTCATCCAAACCGTTCAAATTCGTTCGTTTACTGTGTAAATTTACATCAAAGAATGAACTTTACGGCCTAATGTCCAAATTCCACTGCGGGATTACCAGCAGTATTCATAACATTCTGTTTCATAGTCCACAGAAGATCACTTTCGACCTCGGAATCAAGTAATTTAACATTGTAATGCTTTATGAATTGTAAGTCTTACTTTCCATCACAAATACGTCTATACGGAACTTTCAAAGAGTCATGATATTCATACTACAATACCCCCTCATACATACAGTTTTACAATTGCGCCTCTTTTATTTATCGCCAATTCAACACACTTAGTCTGTAGTAAGTAATTCTGTACTGATTCTTCTGTAAGAATCAGTCTTCTGATTGGGTAGTCTCCAGTCAAATGCCAAAAACTCACCTGCAGTATACAGTGCTTAAGACACCAAGAAGCATTTAAGGCGAGTCATTACCGCCTTAGGCGTTGGAGCATCTTTAATTGACTTGTGCATCCTGTTGAGGAAATGCACACCCGCTTGCGAGGTCAGGCGTTCATCAACCACCGTTCTGTGTCTCCCAGTTCGGTAGTTAGCTCTCCCATGTGTCTCATACATGTGTATGGCTCTGCCTCTGGTTAAGGTATATTTACTCTTACAAAACAAAGCTGTTTCCAAAATTTAGGGGAACGGCAGAGTCAACAGTTGCAATTTCTTGAAAACTTCCCTGCACGACAATCTAAATTTGATTTTGGGCTATTATCACTTTCCTTTGGAGTCTGAATGCTCTTTGAAACTGTGTGTTTGCGCAAGCTTCCCAAAGGACCACTCCGTAGGCTAGATTAGGATAAATCAGTGCATAATACGCCGTAATCAGGGCTTTGTTATTATCAGTTTCATTGTCTTACACATTTTATTTTAACAAATAAGAAGTCAGTAGCTTGTCTTAGAAAACGGAAAATCTGTTTTGCCGCCCTCAATGTGTAAAAGTTCATATAAAAACTCAATAAAAATAACCAAATAACAATAAAACATTCGCAAGATTTTCTTATTATGAAGTAGAAGGCATTTTAAAATTAGTTCTTGAAGATATTTCATAGCTTTAGTAGAAAATTTTTAATATCTATATGATTTTTTTGTAATAATAATAGTTTTACACACACACACACACACACACACACACACGCACGCACACACACACACACACACACACACACACACACACACACACACACACACACACACACACACACACACACACACACACACACACACACACACACATACACATATATATATACGTATGTTTATATGCATATTTACAGCTTTTATTTTCTACTTTCCACGAAATTTCATACTCAAAAACATGGACATCGTTGGCATAAAATCTGTAGTCATGTTTGTCTGAAGAGATCCAAAAATACGTGACGAAGAACGAAGACGCTCAAAACGAGCCCCCCGCATCGTTTCTACATCAGAGACACCCAGACTACAAAAACTAGTGCAATTTAGGTGAAGAGGATGCTGCACGTAAGAGAAAGATGAACTCGAGATAAATTCAACATTTATATCGAAACAGCCCTTCCCAATATAGCTGCTATACGTGTAGAATCAAATATGGTCAGAAAAATTCATTTACTATAATTTACATTCTCGTATAATCGGACAGGAATTCTTGTACAGAATGTAGACATCTACCCAGCAAAACGGTTTTAAATTTTTGTTAGGAAATGTTTGTAGCTGAATCGGTTTTTTTGAAAACATCTAATAAAAAACTAGAAATACAATTTTTAAGAATATGTCATATTTAACAATTTAATCTAAAGTTAACCTGTAACAACCTAGTGTGGACAATGTTGCACGCTCAACATTCACACAGAGCTTGATCATCAGACTATAATAATCTGGGCTGTAACAGGTTAAAGGCAAGTGGACAACCATTTGTAGCACGCTTATTAAGCCAACCTCGTGTGTTACAATCTACTTATAACACAATTTCAGACCCTATAAACAAGCGATACTAAAGTAGTAATTGAAGTTTTAGCTAAAACTAGACTCTCTTATCATGTCAAAATAAAAACCATAATTTATTACTTACCTGTGTAAATTTGTATAAAAGAATCAATGCAAGGGACTCATGCCTACAGTCCACTGATGGCCTTTGACTGTTGGGCAACCAGCAATATTCGAAAAGGTCTATTTGGGAGAATCTATAAGGGTTCACCTTCTCCCTCGAAACTAAACAACTCCGTAGCGTTGGACTGCTACAAAATTGTAACTTAAAATATAAGTTTTCGTTTCCATCACAAACAAAAAAACTTATACAAAATAATTTAATTACTGTCAGGTTTGCGTTTCACAAATGTCATTAACAAATAATTGGTCAATCGCTCCTGTTAGAATACGAAAAGTCGTTTTCTGCATATTAGTCTGCCCTTAATGTATAACAAATAAATATTAACAGACTTTCTATGAGTGAGGTGGATACAGGTCTGAAACTAAGTCTTGATTATTTGTTGACGCTTACTCAGACAATTTCAAAAATGATCTATGATTTGTTAAAGATTCATAGGTATATATCATACAACTCCCTAAGTAAAACCTATACCATTAATAGTTTTAAACAATGAGTTGATGCTAATACATTTTTTAATATTATCATCAAAACTGTAAATTAGTTTGTATTACTGATAATATTATCAATGGTTTATCGGTTAATTGAATAGTTTTGTACTTATACCATATGCAAAATTATGGGTAGGAAGATTGCATGTCACCTAAAGAATTGTGTTTCTTAATTTAGTTCTTTTTTTTATAACATCGTCTATTTACTCCGATTTACAGAACTTTAAACGTGTTTGAGTCAGTTGGGAGTCCTGATTGGGTTAGTGTGAAGTGAAACCCAAGCAAAGATTGACTTGTCACCAAACACCGTAAGAAGACGGTAGTTTGGCTTTACTCTTCAACTAAAAATAAGTAAATCTTTATTTGAATAAGATATGATTTTAAAGGATAAAATCATTTATACTTTAATTAATCTTAATTCAAAATATAATAGTTTAATTGGAAACCCTGTCATTTTATATCAGAAGGAAGGTCTTAATTGATAACGCTACAACTTAAAATGCTTAGTAAATGAATAAGACATATTCTGTATGATAAACACGCGTTAGATTCGAAGAGTACTGACGAATCATATATATTTTAATATCCACGAACAAGTCTAACGGCATTGAACTGCGGGTTTATTACAACGCAACAAGCTGCTAATAAACTTAACTCGGCAACACTGACGTTAATCCGTGACGTTAACAGCGGCATTAACGTCATGTAACAGGCTCATGACCTTCCCGCTAGTGAGGGTGTAGATGGAACGTTAGCGATAGTTTTAAATCAGAGAATTGTTTTGAAGAAAGGAGCACAACATCCATTGAATGAACTATTACCATAACTTATAATATCAATTATTACAGAAATCTATTTCTTTTGTTAACAAGAAGTTACAAAATAATATGATAAACATTTGAGAGATGCCATCTTAATTAAGCGGACAGAAAGAACAACTATTACTGTAGAGTTTTTAAGTTTTCAATAATTATATTAAAAAACATAATTACATTAAAACATTAAAAAATTATAAATAGAACCATTCATAATATGAGTTGCATTTCTTTAAGCTGTGTAAGGTAAAAAAACACTCAAATGTCTGAATAAAATCAGTTTTGTTTGGGAAATTTATTTACTGTGCAGTATGTACGCAATAACATTATATTATGTACCGGTAGTGGTTTTTCAAATGAATCGTAGCGTATAACAATTCCAAACATATCTGCTTTAATATATGTTATTCTGGAGTTGGATTTTCTTTTTACATTAATTTAGCTATTGCAACAACTATAAACAGTTCTAATGTAAGTAACGTCAATGTTTAAAAGTCACATGTTCCCAAGCACCTCCAAAAGAAGTGACCATGTGAGAGACCGTCTAACAATCAATTCTCTAGGTAACTTTAAAAATACCATTTGTAGTAAAGATTGCTTAAAACTAAAACTCATTTTATATTTAAAATAGAACGAGACATGCAGGTTAAAAACTTTTCATTTCAACATGCATGGTATTTACGTTCCACAGAAGGGAATCAGCGCTACATGTTATGGCACGATTAAAAGTATTAAATAAAAACAATAGTAATAGAGTTTAATTATCAAACACAATATGTATTATAAAATTAAAAAGTACCATAAATTCATAGTTGGTATATATACCAACGTGTGATAATCACTTCAAGCATAAGTAATTCGTTTCAATTTCTTGTTTGCCTCTCAAAACAGTGCACCACACACTATCATGGTACTTTCGCTACAGGATGGTATGTAAGACTAGAGAATTGTTAGTGCAAGGAATCTTTAAGTCAATTTAACAGAGGTAGAACAGTCCATCATAGTGAGGTCTAAATAATAAAGTAATATCAGTGCAATTAGAAAATTAATAACAATTACCAAAATAAACCAATACCACAAGGAAAGAGAAAATAATGAAATACAGAAATTAATTATGTACTCAAAGAAAGACGAACGGACGCGGACGGCCTGTTACGTTTTCACCCCAAATCAATAGCTTATTCTTAGACCGCGAGGACCAAGTCTTTACGTTCTTTATATAAAGAACACATACAGAGAGACGATCACTTCTTCGATATTTTAATCCTAAAACAGTACTGTTCTTTCAGGAACCACAAGAAACCTTTTTACTAACTGTCATCCATTTAAGACTGTTTTATTGAGAATTATCGCACAGCAAAACAAACTTTCCTTTGACCCTTTATCCCCATAATTAGTAGGGTACTTACTTGGATCAAGAGGAACCTTTATTCCAAGTTTCAAGTTTTTAAGACCTTTATATCACACAGACGGGTAGATGTACGGACAACGAGATGAGTCCTTAATAACTACCACGACACACCTGCAAGTTCTGTACAGCATACGAACAGCGACATACGCAAAATAGGTATAATGTAACATTATCTTAAACTTAAAACTATAGTAGATTGTAAATGTTACCACAAGAAATTTTCCTACTCAAATATTTTTTTAAAACTAATCTTATTATAGATTTGCTACAATATTAACAAAGTTTTAACCAATCAGTATCTGACCAAAACAGATATTCTAACAATGAAGAAGGTTCAGGGTTCATGTTCAAGCATGAACTGACAATTTTTTAATTAATTATTTCATTCCAATAAATTACCTACACGAATGACGGATCTTTAGAAACACTTCAGTTGTTTTAATGTTTTTATGAAGCGAGTAATTCGATTGGCTCCTGCTGTTATTGTTGTGGCTTTTCAACGGAGAAAGTGTTCTCCTACAATAACACGGTAGATCGGGTTTGTAAGGGAGGGAAGATTCCTACTCACCGAATTCCAGAACGTACGTTTACTTTTGTATGGGTTTACTTTACTTTCTTCGACACTTATGGAGTCGTTTAATGTGTGTTTTAATAAACATAGGCCTTATTGACTCGGTTCAAATAAACTTAGGAAGTATTTTTATTTGTTTAATGACTCTTTACCTCCTAAAAAGAGCCTCTGGGAGACTTTGGAAAATATTAAAAGCTGTACGTAATTTTTTAAGTTGATTACATAATTATAATTAAACAAGAAACATATTAGATTTCCCTCTCCCCTCAATTTGAAACCTGTTTATAATGTACGTCTGACAAAAATGAATGTTAGTACAAAACAATGTCAAAACAATTTAGTCGAATGTTAATTTAGGGTAGTAAGAGCTTAACAAACATAAACACAATGTCACAAGTGATCTTTTTATTCTAAATAGATGTTTAAGCCTTTGTTACTTCTGAAAGCTATTACAGACAGGAACATTAAATTTACTGACCCCTTCACGTACGTTCGTCAGTAAGCACTGGAAAGACTTAGGGGTACAGGCATAAAAATATTTTATCAGAAAGCAAAATTGCAACTTGGACAATTTTTTTATTTTTTCTGTTTTTTCCCTGCATTCGTCAACAGTATCTCGATGGAATATATTAGGCGCATAAAAAAGTTGCAAAACTCTTCCGCGCTCTTTGTCTATAAAATAGAAAGACAAGAACATGTATCGGCCTATCGAAATGCTGCCAATGGAAGCCGTGTGCAGGGCGCATACCTACTGCCTGGTTAATCGTGGGAGACCCACAGTATTCCATATTCCTATTACTCTTTATGTTATAATATTTTTCCTATTTTTCTAGTCTTAAGAAATTATATCTGCTGTGACAAAAATTTTCTTTAATAGTTTAAAAACATTTATTTCTACCGAAAACCCTAAGATCTTGTTCAGATGAGTAGTTTTGTTCACATATTAAGTAGTTAGAAAGACTCAATTAGCATGTATTATCCGTACTTACGTAATATAATGCGCAGAATTTCCTGTTACTTAAATCATTCTTCGTACTGTATGTCGAAGATATTTGGTAATTCAATGATATTTAATCTAGGTAATGACGTCTTAATGGAATGAATTATTGATACGCCCAGGTCTGCTTAATTTCCTGAAGACCTGTCAAAGTATTAAGTGGCCTCGTTACACCAGAAAGATTGTTTCTTGAGTGAATGTTAGTAATGTATTTATTGCAGTTGTATATTCATATTGCCACAGTAGTTTTTAAATTGAATTACAATTGTTAATTTTTATTAAGTTAAAAATAAAATTGTATATAGTACAATTAAATGTATAGTACCGTTAAAAGTGAAGGGAAAGTAACCTTCTAGCTATATTTTATGTTATTAAGAAAAATACCACCATCTCTAATTTAGTATCATTGCCTTTTACAACGGTATGTTGGTAAAAGGATGGAAGGATCAAGAAACGACACGTGTCATCATTAATTAATACGCTTAACATGCCAATAATCCTTTTTTCTTTATAACCATTATCATCAATAACTAACTATCAAGCATACATCTAAATAACTGCATCAATGTTTTCATTATTAATACACAATTATTATTATTTTGCATTTTAGTCATTATTTGAATAATTAATCCCATGGAAATATTTGACTTTTAAAGGGTGTTCATAAACGGTCGAGAAATGTATCGTTTAACCGCCATGTTGCATTTGTTAAAATATTATCTTTAAAAAATAGTTAAGCGTTTAGAATCCAAATTTGCTAAATAGTTTTGAATGGAGAGAATTGAAGAAATATTATTGTGTTATCTTCTTTAATGTTAACAAAATAGCGCCTGTTTAAAATGTTTAAAGAAAAATACCAGTATGGTTATAAAAAATTTACTTAATACTAATTGTTTTATCATTTTTATTAAAATTTCTAGACAAAATGTTTCCTGCTTCTAGACTGTGCTCCCTTATGCTTTGGCGGATTTCGTTGAAACATTTACCGTTGAATTGTAATGCAAATTTTCAAATAGTTGGTACATAGCAAACATTTTATAACTATACTGATTTTTGAAATTGGCTTGTGATTCGAAGTTTTAAAAAAATAATACAAGGAAAATATATTTTAAGGTATTAACATAAATTTGAAGTTTAAAACTAAAATAAAAGAATTTAAATTGTTCGTTGCCATTTCTTCGTTGTAAATGTCTTCAAATTCAACATATTCCATTAGTTTTTGAAGAGAACCTGTAGTAATTGCGTGATTATGGCTGCAAAGTACACAATAATTTGTTTAAGAGTAAGTTTTATAATTGTCAGTAGCCTCTTTTTACGATGCGTAGATAATAACTTTTCCCCCATTAAGAGAAAAATAAGTTGGGCTACCCATAAATTATATTAGATGATACTAAAAATAAAGGACTATTTCTTATATAAAGCCAATAGTGTACTGTCAATGCAGATATTTGATTAGGTACATAATGATACATCCAGAAATATATATAATAATTTCTTAATCATCTGCATATAAAACTACTCCTCAGCTACAATTGTATTCACGAAATATCGTGAAAGCTGTTTTGAGGGGTCGGGGTAAAATAAATATTTTCTGAATCGTGGCAAATGTGATATCATTGAAAATGTCTTCAGGAGTAGTGTGAAATGTACCGTTTTGTTTTTGGGGTTGAAAAATATGAGGGGTTGAGGATACTTATAATTTTAAAATATATAAATGTCAGTTTTTATGGATTGTTGTGTAAAACTTGCCTTTATGCCAAGTTTATTTTTGACGATGGAAGGATTGTGAAGGAAACAGGATTTTACATTTGGCATCGTTCAGTGAAACATAAAATCAGTAACACTACGTTTCGAGATCTGCAATCTGATCTCTTCTTCAGGTATATAACTAACCTAATACATAACTACAAACTAGGTTAAAATAAACAAATTATACCAAAGCGTTGTACCACGCCTATGTTAGGAATCAAACCGCCATGTTGTGTGTCAACTTCACTAACTCTAAAACATGCACTTAATAAAAACTATACACAACACTAATCATTAAAACTAAACTACAGAGTACAGGTCACTATACGTCTGTATTCGTCTACCAACCACCTACGACTGACCAGAGGCCAATAGCAATTGGTAATCGTCACGGCAGAAAGAAACAAGATGGCGGAAATAAAAAGGAAGGGTGACCGGATTAGGCCTTATTTAATTAATCATGCCATATGAATTAGGTTGAAAGGAGCATGTAATCTTCACCTATTTGGCATGGCACTTGAATACATGTTATTTTAACATTTTTTTTCCTCGTAGTAAGTTAAAAGAAGGTATCTTAATACCTTTCCCACCAATATAATTGGCTTCTTATGTGACGTATTGTGCTATTTTTAAGACACATAAAGCAATATTAAAAGAAATAATAGTAGTGTTTGTCCGCCAAGAAAGAATGACGTAAAAGCAATGAGCTCTCCACTGCCGTGTAAGATAAGCTAACCAAACCGTTCCAAGTTGGTGAAGTACTTCTCGAACAAAACTTATTTCATTTCCTCTGCTAATTATTTCAGCCTCCAGTTGGATCAAAATTGCTGGATAATTAAAGGTTCCTTTCGCTTACCGAAGGCTACCATTTTGCCCCGGAGCTGTTTCTTTCTTATATAGTTTTTATTGCTCTATAAAACCTTTAGTAGATTTGCAATTATGTTAACATTATAGAAATTCATATGGTTACACTAACATTTTTTTTGTTAGAGAATACAGCACTATAAGGTGGTTAAAGTAAGCCAAATTCTCTTATAATTGATGTGTATGTGACTGAAGAGTTTCTATTTATACGTCTTGTAAACAATTAATTTATGCTAAGAAGGCGTTAATTTATGCATTTTCATAACGCGGACTTAGTAGGTATTAAGTTGATGTAGGAACTCACGGATTGAATTATAAGCTTAAAATTAGTATAAATTTCCTATCCAAACCTATGTAAGAGTTACTGAAACATTAATATTTTAAAACTTACTTGTTATATATTAAACTTAACTTTAATAAAAATGTATATTGAATGGACGATTATGGTTTACTTTATCTTTTAAGCAGTTCGTAAGCTTCTTTGAGGCAATTGGATGAGGGGAATTGTGTCTTCTGATTATTTTACCAGAAGAAAAGGAATTGAAGAAGAACTTAAAACAAATAATCACTAATAAAATTATGATTTACTGTGATTTAACAATGGAACATTACGTTGGTTACCTAAACATAACCTTTTTTTTGTAACAGAGGGCCATGTTTCCTAGGCCTGGTAGTTGCCTCTCAGCCATCGGCTTATTGTGCACCCTCTCCCAGGTTTAAGCTGTATCAAATCCTAGGCCTTTACAAAACCATGAGATCTTCTGAACAATGCTTTCCTGTTCCAACCCCTCTTCCGTATGCATAAGAACACCTAGGGATCTTGAGCGTTTGCTCTGTAATGCCGGACATTCAAATATGACATGCTTCGCTGTTTCGTCAGCCTCGCCACATTTCCTGTACAGTGTTTCCTGAACTGGAATACCTATTCTGTTCAGGTGACTTCGGAATATCCAATGACCTGTAATAAAACCAGTCACCTTTCGGATCTCCGTTCTACTCATTCTAAGGGCATCTGCTGCAATGTTCCTTGATGGTCCCTTGAACATCCGCTTTGCTTGTACATTTCCCTCAGTGTTTCTCCAATGTTGTAGGTGTTTGTTAACCATCCACTGGGTAACTGATCTACGTGCTAAGTTATATGAGACCCCACACGTTGGTTCAGGACCGGTAAGAGGACAGTTGGCTCCCAAGTTAGCACAACTGTCTACCCCTTCATTTATTTATTTATTTATATACGGCATACACCATTTTATAAGAAATGTTAAATCAGATTCAACAAGAGATAAATTATCTTATAATAAAGTACAACAAGCAATAATATATTCAAAGATAACAAGCAACAAATAAATAACACCAACTATATGAACAATTAAAAAATTATGGCAATAATCACAGCAACGATTTATATGTGTGTGGGGGCGTGAGGGTTGTGTGTGCGTATAATATATGTATGCGTGTATAATTAAACATAACCTGCAGTAGAATATGAAGTTTCGACAAGTAATAATGTATCTTATAATATATAATAACAAGCAATAAATACATATATAATATTTAACAAGCAATAAAAACAAGATAACAAGCAATAATTATAAAACTTCCTATTACAGTATAATCACGATGCCAGAATGTGTGGAGAAGAATCACTCATGCACTTAACCTTTGTCATCACACTGATATGTGACCCTCTAAAGGCGTCACCAATCACTCATCACCAACTCCATCATTTGCAGTAAGAAGGCGCACGGCTTGGCTACGAAATCGAGCCACACCAGGAGAGAAAAAGTCCACAGATCCACCTATCTCATTGCCGAGTTGTAAAAGGCGTGGGAGCGTACTGCGTTGCTGGTATAACGTGGAGCACTGAAGCCTCTCAAACAAATCCTGGGATCTTGTACGACCAGGAATGTGAAAAGGAAGCTCCTGTAACAGCTCAGGGCAGCCCACAACACCATTGATCAACTTCATGAGGAGAACTGAGTCATGAATCCTTCTGCGAATGTCTAAGTCATGAAGACGGAAGTGAGACTTCAGTAGTGGTACAGGGACTTCAAGGTAGTTGTATCCCATTCGGCAGCCAACAACTCTGATGAATCGGACCTGGACTCTCTCAATATCCGATATGAGAGTAGATTGATACGGAGTCCACACAGAAGAGTTGTACTCCAGGAGCGGACGCACTAGAGTCTTATACAATGTTAATAGAGAGTCAACATGCAGCCCTCCAGAGAAACGAAAGATGAAGCCAAGCGTGGAGTTGGCTCTCCCGCAAATGAACCGCACATGCTCATCGGGATGGAGAGTTGAAGTAGTTATGACACCAAGGTCCTTCATCCTCCAGACTCTATGGAGAATTTCGCTGCCAAGGTAATAGTCATGCAAAAGTGGATTCCGAGATCTGGAAAAGGTCATAACTGAACATTTAGATACGTTCAGGTCCATAGAGTTTTTAAAGCACCAGTGCTCCACTGCCCTTAATGACGCCCTGAGACGGTCCACATCATGGCCCGAGGATGATTCCAGAAAGAGCTTCACATCATCAGCAAATAAAAGATGTTTGGCGGTCAGGGCATCACCAATATCGTTGATGAAGAGGTTGAAAAGGAAAGGTCCCAGATGTGACCCTTGGGGAACTCCTGACTCAGCACTAATGGGGTGAGAAATAGCAGTACCACACCTCACACTCAGCGTTCGACCCCGAAGATAGGATTGGAAGAATTGCAGGAGAGAACTGGAGAATCCTAGAGAGTCCAATTTAGCCAATAGGTGTTTGTGACTAACCCGGTCGAAGGCTTTTGAGAAATCCAGATAAATGCAGTCCACCTGCCGACCTCTTGCGAATGCTGAGGTTATGTAGTGTTGAAAAATGATGAGGTTAGTGGTTGTGGATCTCCCGGAGCGAAAGCCATGCTGCTGCGGCACTACTAGGTGTTTAAGCTCAAATTCAAGTCCATCTAACACCAGACTCTCAAATACTTTGGACAATGTGTTTTAAAATAACAATCGGTCTGTAGTTCGATGCAAGGGTACTATTGCCAGATTTGAATATGGGAACTATGTATCCTGTCTTTAAGCAGTCTGGAAAAATACCTTTAGAGAAGAATATGTTGAAATAAATAAATAAATGAGGAGAAATCACCACACTGCAATATTTAAGCACCGATGGAGGAATGGAATCAGGACCTGCCCCTTTGTTTGGGTCCAGCTGGCTAAGCTTACGCTCAATTGCCTCGACTGAAAGGCACCAGGTTGTTAAGACTTTGAACTCTCGAGGATGGTAGACAGGAGGATCATCGTGAGTTTTACTAAAAATAAAAAAAAAATTTCATTGCCTGTGATTCCTCTATGTCCAGGCACCCAAGTTAGAATAACTTTATTGGTTTTCGCCAGCAATTTCATGACCTTATGGCATTCCCAGACTGTCTTCGAATTACAGTCATGGTTGGCCAAGGCCTGCAGAGCAGCCCTGCTGTCCGAGTTAATGTAGATGGTTTTGCCTTCGTAGCCCCTTTCCACGTTAACTCTTGCACATTCTGTAACTTCAGCCTGAAAGACAGTTGCCAGTTTACCTAGGCTAAAGCTTAAGTTAACCCTAGGTCTGGCTCCCCAGACCCCTGCCCCAGTACCCTTCAGAGTCTTTGACCCGTCCGTGTACCAGGTTAGAGCCTTCTTCATGTAGTCAGGCTCACCTTTTGACCATTCCTTCCTTTCAACAATGTTGACTTGAAATGGTTTTTTCCCAGTCCGTAACCTTTGCCATTCTGTCAGACATCATTTCTAGAATATCCCGTTTGAGAATGTCAACGATCTTGGAGTGCTTACTAGCATGGTGATGATGCCAGTTCCCATTGCACTTCAGTCTGTAGACAGCCATCCTAGCCTCTCCTATGACGAATATGTCTAGGGATGGGAGGTTTAGCACTATTTCCATAGCAGCGGTTGGTGTTCCTCTCATGGCGCCCATTGTCCCCAAGCATGCCAACCGTTGTACCTTTGACAGATTTTTTGCGGCAGTCACCTGTTGGACTTTTGGCCACCATACCACTGAGCCATACACCACCATTGGTCTGATGACTCTGGTGTACAGCCAATGTGACATGTCGGGTCTAAGCCCCCATGTGCATCCTACCGCACGTCTCACCATCATCAATGTAGTCTGAGATCGGCTGATTATGTATTCCAGATGACTATTCCAAGTGAGTTTATCATCTAGTTTGACTCCTAGACATTTGAACTCCCTGCTTATCTGTATCTGGCCCCCACATAGGATTGGCTGTGTGATTTCCAGTTTCCTCCTACTTGTAAATGGTATCATGACGGTCTTCGAAGGATTAATTGCAAGTCCTTCTTCGTCACACCATCGCTCCACAATGGCCAGTGCTCTCTGCATCATTTCCAAACACGTAATTATATGCTTGCCTCTTATGAGTATGACAACATCATCTGCATAGCCTTGAGCATACATACCCTGTTTTTCAGAGTCCAGAGTAAGTCATCCACAACTATGTTCCACAGGCTTGGTGATAATACACCTCCTTGTGGACATCCTCGCTGCGTTTTGACCTCTCTTGTGACTCCGCACTGAGATGCCTGTGCTCTTCTGCTCTTAAGCATGTTATTTATCCATCTAACAACAGTTTTCTCCGTACCCCTAGATGTAAGCTTAGACACTATAGAGTGAATACTCGTATTATCAAAAGCTCCTCCTATATCCAGGAATACTGCTAAAGCTATTTCCTATTGTTCAATAGCTTGCTCAATCTTGCCAACCAGACAGTGTAGGGCTGTTTCACAAGATTTACCTTTCTGATAGGCATGTTGATTTGGATGTAAGGGACGGTTGATGAGGACTGTGTCCCTTAAATGCCTATCCAGAACCTTCTCTATGGTCTTGACGAAGAAGGATGTTAGGCTTATTGGTCTATAGGAGGGTTTACCTGGCTTCAGGATATATATAACCCTAGAGGTCCTCCAGGATGAGGGTATGACTCCTGTCGCTAGACTAGTTCTAAACAGTCGTAGAAGCAGAGGTATCACCAAGTCCCCACTTTCCTGCAGTAAAGCAGGAAAAATGCCATCGGTACCTGGTGATTTGAACGGCTTAAAAGACTCCAGGGCCCGTTTTATCCCTAAGTAGTTGATAACAGTCTTTGCACAGTTCCAGTCCTACTTAGACGAGCTATCTATAGGTTCTCGCCGCCATTCACTAACAACTGTTTCACTGGTATGAAAAGATCCTGGGAAGTGTGTATTCAGTAAACACTGAAGAGTCTCCTCAGGATCCTTGGTGTGAGTCCCATCTTCCCTAAGTATAGTACCCACCACATTTATGGGGCTTCGAGCTAGGATTTTTTGGAGTTTTGCACAGTCAGGTACCTTATCAATACTCTGACAGAATTCTCTCCACAAGTTTCTCTTAGCTCTTCTCACCTCTTTATTGTACTCTGTTAGGGCAGCAGAGTACCTATCCCAGTTCCCTGCACGTTTGCATGTATTATATGCTCTGCGAAGGTTTTTCCTTAAGGTTTCCAAACCCTGGTTCCACCAACATGCTTTTTTCCTTGAGTTTTTTTCTATCACGGGGCAGGCTTTGTGGTACGATTCTTTCATGGCGTTTTGCAAAGAGTTCGCCATGTCCTCGACCCCTTGCCCCTGATACCCATTTTCCCTTACTAGATTGCTTTTTAGCTCTGCATTGAAAGCTACCCAATCTGTTTTCTTTGGGTTTCCATAGGTCTCATTTATTTTGTACGACCTCATTTCAAAGGTGATATACCTATGATCTGAAGCAGATGCTTCATCTAGCACACTCCAGTTTAAAACTTTAGTTGCAATATAGTTGCTAGCCAGAGTTATATCTAAGACCTCTTCTCTTACCCCTGTACCTCTTCTTTGTACAAAAGTTGGTTTACGGCCTTGATTCATAATAACTAAGTTAGATTCCACTATAAAATTCAAGAGGCACTCTCCCCGATTGTTGATGTTGCTGCTCCCCCAAGCGGTGTGGTGAGCATTCGCATCACAACCGACAATCAGGTGCCTCCGCTTAAGGGTTCCGAACTCCACAATCCGCCTCATTTCCGCAGTTGGCGGTGGTTCTGGAGAATCGTATGGGAGGTAAGCTGCAAACAGGATTCTGATGTTGCCATCACCTGTCTGCAAGTGAACCTCTGTCACGGCTATGTCTCTAGAACACATTTGTTCCATTTTTAGTGATTTGATTTTGTTACTTACATATATACATGCTCTAGGATTGTTACTGCCAGAATCGTATATCAAATTACCTTTAGCAGTGCTCATCCCCATCACATGACTGCCAACGGTCCATGGTTATTGGATCAGGATCACGCCTATGTCGTCAGCCAGGATTTTCTGGCAGAGTGTTGCCGTAGCTGCTCTGCTGTGGTGTAGGTTTATCTGGAGCACCGCTGTCATCCTCTATTGGTCGTTACCTCCCTGCGGGCTGGTACGGAATGAGTTTCCCCTTGCTCTGGGGCCCCGACACCAACCAAGTTCCCTTTTGAAGAAACCGGCATCGTTGTGTGGTTTTATCAGAGCTCGGTTTTCCTCTTCCCACCTCTTCTTTTTTGGCTCTTCCGGCCGAACTTCGCCTTCTGACAAGACAAGTCTGTCTTCCTCCATTGGAGTCATCTCAGACACTCTTAATTGCTCAATCGGTAGCTCTTCCGGTTGAGTTTCGCTTACCTCTTGTGTTTCAGTTTTGTTTTTATTTTCTTTTTCGTTCTCCATTCTGTTCCCACGAGAACCGGGTGTTTGCAGTCCATCTTCCCAGTGACCCGATTAGGAAGATAAGGGTAATTACGACTGGGTGTCCCCTGGTTCCCAGAAGGCTCCGTTGAAGACACTGAATATACCCCCAGTGCCACGAGACTATCAGCACGGGTCGCATAACACCTTAGTCTGGGGTTGTTGGTAAAGTAGGGGTGGGAACATCAGGAAAGGAAGGGATAGGTAACTGCTCTCAATTTCAGGGCCAAACCAAGAGGTGGGAAAGGTTTTCTACCCTTGTCACTGTGATAAAGGAAGGTGGCTTCCTCCCCTTGCCCTGCCACTCCCTTAGAAGTTGCAGCACAAGACGAGGATGGTACATCACCCACGATCCCATCTGGGACAGTGGCTGATGCCGATGAGGATACCAGTCCCCCACGGGAAACATTACATTTAGTTGGATAACTAAAACATAAAATACACCACCAACTTCTTTTTTCAAACCTACCTTTTTAAATAATAATATTAGTCTTGATTAATATAAACAACTAAACTCCAGTTTCCAAAGTATGGCCAAAATTTCCATAAATATCCTAATCGTTCACCAATATTTTGGCGACAGACACCTTGTGTTGGTTATTATATGAATTATTTTAAAACTCTTTATTTGTAGATTTAAATGAATATTTCTAAAGTGACATTACAAATTTATTCTTTATAACATGTACTAAAATTATGCTATGATTTCTATGATTCATTTCCCAAATCAAGTGCTCCACTTTTAAACTAACACTAATAAAAATGGCCGTTCAGAGGCTTATAATATTAATTGGTAATAACACACTGACACTTTGACTACACGAATGGCTGACTGACTTAAATAGCATTATGTCAAAAACACAGTTCTAGCCTGAACACTTCTTCTCTGACATAGCGAATTTATCCAATAAGTTTCTAGTTAAAAACTACTCTCATTAACTGGATAATTATCACCCTTCCTATGAGTCACTGGGTGGCGTATGTGGCTTTAAATGTATGGTCCACGAAAGGTAATTATCACTAAAAGGTATTAACCACGAATCCGCAGACTTATAGTTCGCGGAATTTAGTATGTGGTGCTGACAAACGTTGAGTATATTTCAATTTGAAAAATAGAATTCACCGGGCTTATAGAGGAAGTGGGTGTATGTGTAAAAATATAGGAAGCTTTTCGTTACGATTGTTTTTATGGCAGCATTCCACTTTATAATTTATTATAAACGGTATAGTATACAATGATCATTTTATAGAAACAGTCCTGTTAATGTTAACCGAAAATCAAGATCACATTTAATGTTTGTCCACATCAACCCTCTACCCTTCTCTCACCCGCAACTCCTTACATCAATCAACCCCCTTTCCTATTCACATCACCCGACTGACGTCAGACAGTGACTCCTTACCTGGGGGTGTTGAGGGTGGAATATTGGAAACCACCCAGTAATTAGTGCAGTTGACAGAACCCTTGTGGGAATCGATTGCAAGGGTAATATAAATTGATTGCAAAAAGTGTAAAAACTCGTGACATATTTTCTGATATAGAAATAGTGTCAATGGTATAAACCTTATAAAAATCTGTATGCCAAAACCCGAAACTTTGAAACATAAACATTTAAATAACAAAGTATTGAGTTTACTAACGTCAAATACAGCCAGTTATTAAGATTTTAGAGTAGAAAAAGAAAATTAGCAATGAACATAAATACACGTATTGTAGATTACAAAAAGCAATAGTTCTTTATTGTTGAGTAACTAATGACTCTAATCAGTCTATAATAACCGAGTTTTTAGTTTTATTTTGACTCAATTGACACGATTTGTACACTATACTGTACATTAATTAAAATACTATACACAATATTCTCTACTTCATTGAAAGCAAAATCATTCCCATTGTACACTCCAGTGTACCTTTCTGAGAGGTCTGAAGAGTGCTGCTACCTGTTGATTATAGTTGTAACTACTTGGAATGCATTGTTATAATACCAGCAGTTCCAGCCCATTGGCACGAGAGGTTAGACAGCGCGCCACATACGGGTATATCACAAAAACCCCTGGCCAAAACTATTTTTTTGTGATTTTGGAACAATTTAGTGCCAAATGACTTTTTAGATCAATAATAATTATTCCTATACCCATTTATCGAATTTATATGCAACAATTATTAGTAAAAAAATCAAAATGGGATAAAAATTAAAAAATCCAATATATATATATATAAAATTCATAGGTGTCTGATTTATTGTTATATTTTTTTAATCACTAAAGTAAATTAAATTAAATATACTCTATAAATTACAAATATTAGCTTATTCAAATAAAAACTTATATAATAAAAAGAACATATAGAAACGAAAGTAAACAAAATTATAAACTAAATGCAAAAGTGAAGAACATTATTGTTGAATTCACTATTCTCTTATTAACTATCAAAAATTTAAAATCTAACCCTGAGAAAATACACACAATTATATAATATCTAAGTGTAATAGTTTAACAAATATAAATAAATAGATATATGTAGCCACAACAAATAAAATCTAGTGTACAGCCTAGGGCACAAAAAATAGGAACTATTTGCAAAAGCATTTACCGGTTTGGGCACAAATACATTATCTAACATACTATATTAATAATAAATACAAATAACAATACAACAATATTAATATACAATTACAATTATGTATGAAGGTCCGAAAGGAAGTGAAAGTGGTACTTATTACTAATAGTAATCACCGTCACTTTCGCTAGTTTCATCAGTACTCGTGCTAGCTGAACACTCGAACTCGTCTGCTTTTAGAAACGCCAAAGTTTCTGGTGAGAAACGGTTTCCGCTTTTTTTTATCAGCACTCTACTGCTGCAGCTGAGGTAGACGTCTGAAGTGAGAAGGAGGCGATTCATCACATCTTGGATGCAGTCCTTTCTCGAAAATTTTCTAGCAAAGTTTTGCCTGTATAAGCGGAAATGCTTGTTACGTGATTCGGCCGCCTAATCCAGCCTTAGGCACATCTATATGCAAGCCCATTTGATCCCGAAATGCGTCCTGAATCTTCTTTTTCTTCTCAGCTGAAATTTTTTTTCCTCCTTGTTTAGTCTCCATTTTTGAAGAGGCAGTTTGTATGCTATGTGGAGGCATGTTTCTAAAAATCGAATTCGTGCATGCAAAACAGATAGTCCAAATTTAAGTGTGCTCAGATATATGGAACTTTCTTCAGCTTCAGTTTTCAACTCGTCGAATTCTTTGCTTGTCTGTTTGCATATGTAGCACTTCATCTTTGATGTTGTATTAGTAGCAGCATTGCACACTTTGCCATCTACCATAGTGAGCACAAGAGTATGTGATACTTTTACGGGTTTGTTGTTGGTCTCAAATTCCGTAGGATTAAAGTTTTCAATTTGGTTTTGTATATGCTCTATTTCGGATCGAGTCACTTCATTGCTTTCATGCACAAACTGAATCCTAATCGGGCGGCGGAAGCGTGAAGACGAAGGACCGGATTCTGCCACCAAACCTTTTGTGAGCCATTCACATTGACATTGCACGTGAGTCTTAGTGGTACTAGTGAGCTGATGAAGACATGGGCATCAGAATCGGATTTGTTTTCAAATATCTGTTTGAATCCTTGTGCTTTCGAGCCATTTGCATCCCCATTTGCTGATTAATGTCATATTCTGCAACTCGGTATCACTTGCCGTTATTAATACTTCTTCTAGATACAAGCAAAGACGTTGAGTGGTGTGGTCGAGAAGATTTTTCAGAGATGCTGATATCTTTAGGATAGCATTCTTTTTTCTCTCTTTGCAGCAGGGAATAACACGGGTATATATCTTCTTGCCCACTTCTTATAACATTATATTGTTTACGGGTTAAATCTGCCTCCACATACTTAATTAGTGCCTCTGTTACGGTCAGCTTACCACTTTTAGCACATTTCTCAGCCGAACTGATAATTTTTCGATATTTGGTGGCTCTTGTCGGGGTTAATGAGGCCTGTTTTATGAGCTTAGAAAGGTCTTTGTTGCCTGAGGCTCTTTCGCT
This sequence comes from Homalodisca vitripennis, assembly GCF_021130785.1. NCBI lineage: Eukaryota > Metazoa > Arthropoda > Insecta > Hemiptera > Cicadellidae > Homalodisca > Homalodisca vitripennis. The sequence continues at coordinate 85,918,383 of NC_060207.1, read as the reverse complement.
CATTACTGCAGCGTAGGTTAACTCTTCATGAGGTACTTCTGACCGTACATTTTCTGTTTTGCGCCTCTTGCTTCGCTCACTACTTTCCTGGAATTCCTTTGAAGGACGGCCGGGTTTATGGTGTCAGATAGAGATATTGATCCCTCGAACCATTGTACATTTGCTTTCCGAAAACGGCATTGTTTGTAGCTGGCCGCAGACCACTTAAGCTTAAAATGATGTCTGAAAGACCTTAAACTATCGTGGAGTAAATTAATTTTATCACTAGGGCACTTGGTAATTTCTGAGAGTTTTTCTTCAAGAAAGTCCAGTTTTTTGTCCAAATTTTTCATTTTGCACTGTTTTATAATTTTTAACATGTCCTCTCTCTGTATTGTCATCGAGGGCTCCGCATTAGAACCTGCCGACAAAAAACTAGTGTTTTTATTACGGAATTTAAAATATTTGAATTATTTGTTATTAAAACCTCTTTTAATTAAATTGCAACAAAACAATGGGGCGGAAAGTGGCGGAAGGTTTTTCTCTTAATAATTCAAGTAAAAGGTTCACAGAATATGTCTATGCAAGACATTTAGCTTAACTCCGTTTAACTCATAATTAAAATGCTCTCGGAAAATGAATCTATAAGAATTTTTTTACCACGACAACATTTATGACTGTCTGCTACATTTTATGAATGAAAAAGTTATTCTTATAGTTCAATAATGCATTATAAACAAAGTACATACCTGTGCTTGAAGAATCCATAGAAGTTTTTAGGTTAGTACTAAACACAACAGTGTAAAATTTCACAGAAAAGTGATGAAAAATAGCGAGCGTCGAGAAAGCAAACGTGTAAATATCACAACAGACGATTTCCAACTGACGCGGAGGGTGTAGGAGGCGCGTTGGCGGCGGGGATGAACCGGTTTTGTATGAAGAGGGTTCCCTATTGTCATTACAGAACAAAAGGGACCTGTGTGGCTAAGTTTGTGAATTGGACTTTTGGCCAGCTTTTGGTGGCGTATACCCGCTGCAGCGTGTACAGGTAAGCAGACAAATCATTCCTTTTACAGGGAATATGAAAGTTGAGCAGTATATCACAGGGAAGCCTAACCCTTGGGGACTTAAGAACTTTGTTATTTGTGGACCAAATGGACTGGTCTATGATTTTTTACTGTACCAGGGTAAAACCACTGAAATTGACAACGATATGAAAGAACTTGGTATCGGTGCAGCCGTAGTACTAAAACTATGTGAAGGCATACAAAAAGAAGATCATAAACTGTTTTTTGAGAATTATTTCTCATCTTACAACATGTTGCAAATCTTGAAGAGTAGTCAGATTTTTGCAGGCGGTACAGCTAGAGTAAACAGGTTTTTTAACCCCCCATGATCAGATAATAAGGAAATGGCAGCTCATGGAAGGGGATATGCTGAGGAAGTTGTAAGTAAAGACGGAGATGTAGTTTTGTGCAAATGGCAAGATAAGCGTTGTGTTTTTGATGGCCTCGAATTTCTTATCTATTGGGGAGACAGACACTGTAAAAAGATGGAATAAGAAAGAGAAACGCCAAATAGATGTACCTAGACCTGAAATAATTAAAGAATATAATTTGTCTATGGGTGGCGTTGATCTATTTAATAGACTTATCAGCTTTTACAGGATAAACGTAAGGTCACGCAAATGGCCTTTGAGAATGATTTTTCATGGAGTTGACATGTCTATGACAAATGCTTGGTTGGAGTATAAAATAGACTGCATAACACTCCAGAAAAGAAATAATGGATCTACTTTGGGGGGGGGGGGGGGTGGGGGGGGGGGGGGGTGGGGGGGGGGGGGGGTGGGGGGGGGGGGGGGTGGGGGGGGGGGGGGGTGGGGGGGGGGGGGGGTGGGAAACGTCAATATCACGATAAGGACACAAACCATTATCATGCGAATGGGACCCGAGAGACTACGTGACATATCACCCTGAGATAGAAAACTTTGTTACACAAATTTCTACGGTAGAATAAATTAAGATATTATTTTGAATGGAAACCTTTGTTGTATAAATTTAACACAATAGTTACTTTTAGACCTCACGATTATGTCTTTAGAATACAAACAAGTCACAAAATGAGTTGGTAGACTCGATTACAGCACTGGGAGGCATAAGCTTTGTCGAACAGTTTTGACAAATCTTTTATCAACTATAATGTTGGATTAAATGTGTAGCCCTCTCTGACGTACGAACCTCCGCCACACCAAAATGGTAGTTATAGAACTACTTGGCAAAACAGGTCGGACACGGAAAGCCTTATGTCGCAAATGTTGCAAAGTTTGATGTTAAACACCAGGCAAATGCTAATTTATGACAGTCTGAATGTCTTTGCCAAGACAAACGTGTAATGTGTAAATGAGTTCGTGTGGAGGCCTTTGAGTAATCAGAGTCTGGATTCAAAGAACCGTTAATGCCCTCCAGTCACCTAGCTGGCCTACTGTTTAACTCTCTGGGTTATTGTGTTGAGAAGAGATGAGTAACTATATAAAATGCTATACAACACTTCTTGAGGACCTTAAAACAACTCATTCTAATTCAAAATATCATAAAAATTTATAACCCTATCCAATATATAGAAAACGAACTAATAAAAGAAAATAATCAATCAATTGAAAAATCACAATATAACGTCAGCTCAAAGGTACAAAATAAAGTAATAAAATAAAATAAATATAATAAAATTGTTCTATATTGCGTGAGTAATGTTGCACAAAAGTTTTTATTAAACTTAGACTAAAAAATTTAAAAAATATAAAAATTGATACACTCGTTAAAGTAAACCTTTAACAGTAAAATTAAAAATCATAATATATCAAAAATAATGTTACATGAAAATAACAAAATTATTTCTAAATAGACGTTTCATTCACTGACCTATGTTTAAAAAACAAATATTCATACATTCTCGTAGAATAGATGTACATTAAAACAAGTATATTTCCACTACAAGATAATACGTTGTAGAAACATTTCCAGTTAACACAATATTGCCACTTGAGTGAAAACATAGTTCGTATACAATTTGTGATACGAGAACCTTTTTCTTCGCATGATTCTGAAAATAGCTTCAAAGTCAGAAATCACCACAGACACACTAAATTATCATTACTTTAAATATGGAGCGCATGCTGAGTTTTCATTTAAATCATTAAATATTTCTAGCTATCGTTTTCATAACATACGAAATATCCCACAATACGATTTTAAATAACAGTGAGTCTTTATGGTCTAATTAACGACAAAATATCGTCTTTAAATTTCTCGATTACTTTAAATTACAGTACATGACTTTTTTGTAGAATTGCATTAAAAGATCAGCATATTAGTATAAACTATAGTACCTAACATAACTTATTTTACTGCATACCAGTATGTAAAAGGGATTTTAAACGCATTTTACTTTACTTCAAAATCTTTTTTCCACACCATTCTAGGAGAACAGTGAAAATTACTGGCTAACGTTAACAAGCTCTAAAGCTCCTTGGTTAACACTGGACTTAACGACTTGAAACCTGCATGCGAATAAAAATGTAGGAATAAATTAGGAGAAAATGCCGTAGTGAAACGTTTTTATAACCGCTTTTATAAAGATACAATATAATGGAGTCTCATGATATTTTGTAGTCATATATTTAGTAAATCATTTTTAGTTTAATTCAAATCAAGCAAAAAGTTCTATGTGCATTGTTATTTTAAATACATTCTTTCAAATTTCTTGCTAGTGCAAAAGCATAGGCATGGCTGATGAACACGAAATTATTCTTAAAGAGATCAGGAGAGTTGGATATCTTCCAGAGATCATAATTTCTCGCATGTTATTTTAAAAGCATATTCCTATGTCTCAGTTTTTTCAGCAGTCAATTATACTAGTATATTTATATTTTAAAGTACGCTTCTGTATTATTACTCTGTAATACAGAAGTTTACATAATTTTTTCAATATATTTAGATATGCCTTTTGAACCACATTGACTGACGTAAATTTGATTTAGGGTAAAAGTTTCATTTTTAAAAAAAAACACGAAATAACTATTATTGTAATTTAAAATTAAATGTTACAAACTGTATAGATTAGATATTAGTTTACAATTCATATTACTACTTTATTTCACTTTTCATGTATTTATGTTCTGTATCGTAGTTTGGCCAGCTTTGAGAACCTTCCATGGGGCTCATGGTCATAATTTCCAATATCGAAGCAAAGTGAAGTTTAAAAAATATACTTTTAATATCTGGCTGCTATCGTAATCAAGTAAACATCAGGATAGAAAACATACAACTAAATAGAATTGTAAAAAATTGTAAGTTTCCAGATGGGAGTATTTTTTATATTCAAAAAAATTCAAAATTTAAAAAAGTTCAATTATTTTTGGCTTGTTTAAATAAGGAGTGTGATTATTTAAATTATTACACAATTGTTCCATATAATCTTTGATTTTAAATCTCGGTCTTTCTTCATCAACCATCGTATGCCTCTGCACATACTTTCTATGCCGTTTTAACAATGTTGATCGAGTTTGAAAGTGATTTGAAATAATTGTAAAAAGATTCTCATATAATCACATTATAAACATGAGGATGACGTTCTTAGAAAGAAAGTAAAATTAAGTAGTATCTTTAAAGGTCTAATTACGACTTTCCAATAAGTAGTTTCTCTTAAACCTATAGTTTGAGTAGGCTACATTATATCAACATAGGTCAGATATATCTTTCTACTGTCTTCTCTGAAAAATAATTAACCAAGGTAAACGAGCAGTGAAGTTTGTGTATCAGTCATCCATATTGTAAATAATTTTGAATCAATGCAAGCTTGAAATTATCGTACACGGCAATTAAAACTGTATTATTTGAAAAATGTAGAGAACACAATAAGAAACACCTTAGCTTATATTCATTATTTAATTTTTTCCAACAGACAAAATGTAATATTACCAAAATGCTTTGCATGATTAAATATTGCATAACACATCTTTATAAAGAAGACGTTATTGAAAAATTTTGAATATGACGTCTCTCTTCCACTTTAAATAAGACATTATACGTAACACACATTTTTCGTTTTTAAACTAATTTCTAATCTCGATAACTCTACAATCGTTTGTACATTGTCCTTGTCAATGTGTCACAGTGTCGCGGGTCTGCGGGGCTGCGGTTCCTTTACAAAGTTGATATGTCAGCGTTACTCTGTTGTTATTTATGTTAAAGCCAAAAAAATTTTTCTATATGAATTACAATGTGAAAAAATCCACTAATAGTAAAAAAATATAATTTATTATTGTCAACTGAAAATGTATATATACACATAAATTATACGAAAATCGTTTTCAATTAAAATAATGTCATGTACAGAGAGTAAAAATGAGCAAACTAAAAAACTACTCTCATTGTTATTTCCAATGATGATGAGCTGATTCTTATAAGATCCAACAGTACATTTCCATTCTGTTATCACACAATCTAGTTTTTCGGAAATCAATACACAATTGGTCCTTAACAATTTTATTCAATTATCTGTCGCAATATTAAAGAATAAGTTGGAAGGTATTTCATTAATTAATTAATGGATGTTAATTTTAATTTTATCATTTTTATTAATTAGATACAATGAACGAACTTATATACTCATTTCATTGTTTATATCAATATCATGTGATTGAATACACGTCGTGTTAGCTATGATTGTAATTTACAATTAATAAATTTTTTTCGTTTTTTAAACTGCGACTTTGTTTTAACTATTTTTTATACAACTGATTTAATAAGCTACACAACTACAATAATCAAAGCTTATATTGTATATAATTAATTGGAAAATGCAATGGAGTTACCATAAACAACGCAAAACCCCCGGTGAAAGATAAACATTTTAAAAATAGTTACTAAATAAATTTCTTCATATAAATTTCTCTCAATTCCTTCATAATATAGGCAAACGTGAAACATCTTAAAGTATTTTTTCAAGCTTTATAACTCCAAATACAATGATATAAAGATAAGCGAAAATTAGAAGTTATTTTGAGTAATACAATTTAACAGAGGTAAGGATGAAGGATTGCGCTGTTTCAACTGGCTTTAATGGAACATTTCATAACCAGGAAAACCAAATCAACTTCAATATTGAAAGTACTTTATTAATTTTGGTATAGACTTGGTTTTAAGAAAATATTTCTCTAAGTTTTAAACCTGCAAAAGACTAGTATATCCATATTTTCACAGCGGTATGTACTCACTCCATATTACACAGTTAAATGGTGCTCTCACTTTAAAATATATGCCGTGGTGGGCCTAATATTTTCGTAATATCATCTCTTTTAAAACCTGATCTGTCAAAGACTAGTATATCCATATTTCACAGCGGTATGTACTCACTCCATATTACACAGTTAAAATGGTGCTCTCACTTACTTTAAAAATATATGCCGTGGTGGGCCAATATTTCGTAATATCTCTCTTTAAAAACCTGATCTGTCAAAGACTAGTATATCCATATTTTTCACAGCGGTATGTACTCACTCCATATTACACAGTTTAAATGGTGCTCTCACTTTAAAAATATATGCCGTGGGAGGCCTAATATTTCGTAATATCTCTCTTTAAAATCTGATCTGTCAAAGACTAGTATATCCATATTTTCACAGCGGTATGTACTCACTCCATATTACATAATTTAAATGGTGCTCTCACTTTTAAAATATAGGCCGTGGGAGGCCTAATATTTCGTAATATCTCTCTTTAAAACCTGATCTGTCAAAGACAGCTTCTCGAAAACCAGAAATTCCTCAGGGGAGACCAACCCCGTACTCTTAAAATTCATAAATATATCTGTTGTTGTAAATTTTTGATCTGGTGTCTTTTCCAAACTTATCATCTCTGTACTTGTAGCTGCTGCTTTCAAATTCTGTATTTTTTATTTTGGAGAAGTTATATATTTCCGTATTATTACTCTCTTCATCCTCATAGGTCAATATCCTATTAGAGAGTTTTATATCAAATAAATTAAGGAAGCAGGATTCGGTACTGTACGAGGTCGACATTAGTGATAAAAGTGCACTTATCACAGACAGGATTTGGGATCTAATTTTTCTCTAAATACAAATTCAAAGTTTGACACTTAAGTTTAGATTAATATAATCGCCTAGGTATTAAATAAATACTATTATTCAGAATTGCCTAAGCCCTAAATACATTTTTATTACAATAAAAGTAAATATAGTAGTCTAGATTGTACAGTTATCAAACTATAAAGCATTACTTCTTTAGTAACAAAATTAGAACGATAAAAAATTATACAACTTCTTCTCTGTTATTTAGTTTCTGACTATGTGTGTGTGCTCTGTAAACAATTTACGCATTAAATGTACACGCAACAAATATTTATGAGTACAAAATCCGTAACTAGTTAGATTAATCTAAACACATGTTCAGGATTCCACAACATTCATCTTTCCTTTAAACGCGAAACACATGATGAATAGATCGTTTGTAGAACCTTCTAGTCTTGAGAAGTAAGAAGAGAATGCGTGGCCTTAATTTGGTAAAAATGTGCTATCTCATGTGCTCTGCTAATTTTATGTGCCTTTAACTTCACCGTTGTATAGTTAATGTTGTTACAAATAAGTATACAATCTGCTTTTTATTTTATGATTAAACTAAAGTAATTTTAACAAGCTACAATATAAATATTTAAAAATTTATAATTTTTTATATTCGAGTTTTTATTTATTTTTAAATGACGGTTTTTATTAACTTACACGCAATAATTTATTATAGTGTTTTACAGGGCTTACTACCCACAGTTAAATTTTGTAGCTAGGCTCTAGTATTTTGCTGAACATACACTTTTTTTTTTGTTATATAACAAACATTTGTGTTAAGGTCAAATATATGATCTGAAAAAAATTATAGTTTGATACTCTTAACCATTTTTAATACCACCCCAATTTGATTTACAAAACTAACATGTCTGTCGATCAATTACGACTTGGAAAACTCCTCTATCGATTTCACGAAAAACCAGGTCGTGTGCTTATACATTGCTAAAAGAGTTTGTGTCCTTGATAATTATCCCCTTTTTAGACATTATCCATTTTGTGTACTTTGAGCACTTCATATGTGACATTTTCAAAAAATTGGATTTTCCATCTTTAACTTGAATCTCTGGAATAATGTGACCATTATCTTATGACCGACCACGACTAACCACAGCGTGGAATGCGTATAAAAATGTACTAACAGGCTGGTGAAGAAAATCTGTTTACATACAGTTCAGGGAAATAACAATTTTTCATTCTAAATTCGAAATGAAGAATTGATAAATTGCCGGACGTGAAGGTAAGATTTAAAAGATTATATTTCCTCTATGTAACTGGTTTTCATTTATATCTTGTCAAGAAGATCCCTTGCACTATGTACATACTCGTACTCCAGTGTAATACAAAGCACGGTCACACAAACTGTATTGATGGCCGGGATTCCACAGCATTATTCCCTTAGAGGATAAACATATAGTTCATGTTGAAACCCCTTCTGTCTTAAGAAGGAAGACAAATGTGCCGTTGTAACCAAGTAGATATATGTTGTACATTATACTAGAGTTACATTCTGTCGACTTTTTTAATTCTCTCGCTTAAAGAAATTGTATTGATTCTCTTAGTATCAATCATAATCAAATAGAGGATCGATAGGAATCTGTCTGCTGGTTTATTTGAAACATATTTTACCGACATACCAATGATTGCAAAAGTAATAAATCCTTTACGATACTATACATAAATATGTATGTATTTCATTAAAAATCATTAAACTTGTTAAGTTTGGTCTTATGGTTCATATTTTGGATCCTGTTAACTTGTTTTAATGAAGGACGTCTTTCAATATCTGTCTCCGATAAGAAATTTTAGTAACGTGACCTATACATACAAGTTGAAGCAGAAACATCTGAAGCCGCATGGAAATAGATACTATATATTAGTTTTATAATTACTGAGTCTATTGTTATACACTGACATAGCAATTAACAAAGACTTTGAGACGTTATGATTACTAACGGCCATAACCTTCCTTGTAATCGTGATACAAATACAAAACCGCAAAGTTCAAATTTTAATACTTTAATAGCATTGCATTGCATTGTTGTTCTATGAAAGCTGAGTGCAAAAGGTTCTGAGTTGGATTAATGTTTAGTAATGTTTTAAATGTTGAGTTACGTGCTAGGTTTTTATATATTTCATAAAGACCAAACACGCAACTGAGCACAAATAATACAAAATTGAACAGTTTTTTAAACTTAAAGGTATTAATGAAGTTTACCGTAATCATCAAATTTAAAAAGATTAAAGTTAAGTAATATTAAAACAAACATCAGTTAATACTTATATCTAAATACCCATTTGAATAAAATTTATAATAAATGTATACTATTAGAATTAATGATATCAAATCTGCCTCATTTATAGTTACTTATTAACATTTTGTGGTTATTTCTTATTTTGCTTATTACTTATTGTATATGCCGTTTTTATTTATGTATCCTGAAGATCTATGAATAACGTCCCACAAAATATAGAAGTTGTCTTTTTTTGTCTTCATTTTAGTAAGTGAAATAGATTGCTTTTATGCTATACTTATATAATTATATATATAGATTTGACTAACGCTAACTAATGGTTGACTAACACAACATTTGATTAACTCATTTAAGATTCTCTTTAAGTGGGAACACCTAACGCTACTTGACTCAATCTAGATGTTCCTCTTAGTCTACATTACACATGGAACTGTAAGGGTCATTACACCTTTCCTTAGAGATGACAACCTTTGTTCCTCAGCCCTTGCTACAAAATGTTTCCACAGTATCTACTTAATGGGATTAATAAACATTTTTCGTTACTTTCTATTAGACCTGTGAATCATAAATGTGTTTATAAGAATAACCAAACCCGATAACACCATATTATAAGGTCAATTCCGAAAAAACTTTAAAAGCAGGACATAAAGGTGAAATATCTGAAAGAACAGAAGTACCTAGCGACAAGACAGGTAAGCTACCTACAGGGACAGGATTACCTAGCGATCAGATAGGGAAGCTACCTACAGGGATAGGATTAACTTGTGATCAGACAGGTGAGCTACCTACAAGAACAGGATTAACTTGTGATCAGATAGGTGAACTACCTATAACGAAAGAGTTACCTAGTTGTTAGTTGCGAAAACTGCTTAGATATTGTCATTAACAATCTTTGTGTTAGATATAGTATGATTCTTTGTTTAACTGTTGGATTATAGCAGTTGTTTTTGTTTAAAATGCCCAATTACGTATATGAAGTGTAAAATAAGATTAAATTAAGGGTAAGCTTTGCAATCCCGCCTTCATATACCACAAAATATATCAATTTCCTGTTGTCAAAGTTGCGTTTCGTTTATCATGTCAACGCGAGTTATTTCTCATCTTGCCCCGACGTTTCCTCTATAACCGGCCCTCAAGCGATTCGTTGATCAAATTGTCCCTGAAAACTTGGTTTTTTAGAGTTGCTGCTTCTTAAAACTGCAATCCCTTTAAGATTTCGCTATTTAAATAAACAAATTGCTATTTCAAAATATTATTCCAGTGAATATTAACTTTATTTTATATGAAAATGACTAGTTTAACAATAATTCCACAACTTATTTGAGTAATACAAGTTTAAGCAGGCTACAAAAAAATTTTGAAAGTCATCGAGTTGTCATAGAATTGTTATCGTCTCAAAATTATACAAAAGAATACACATTTTCACACAAGGACGCAAATTTCAATCCATTGACTTTTACTCCATATTGAATCATAGACAAGATACAGTGTACAAAAATATATTATCTATTTTATCAATTTTATCTAATGTAAATCGCTTAAAAACTCATACTCAAGAGTTGTAATGTAGATATAAAAACACCTTCCGATTCTGTAGAAACGAGTGGAACAAGTTTAATTTTAGGTAGAAGTTCACAGTAATGCCAAAGCATATGAACAGCGTGTACTGTAGGCCATCAAACAAGAGCAACATATGTGGGTGGTGATTATTAAGGGAAAAAGGAAACAAAGGACATTTTTGTGCAGGAGATTTTTAATACGGAGCTCGGGCAGTTTATGTAATATTCCATTATTGGTTTTCAAAATGTGTGGTTATAGTTTTTAAACTACAAACAAATATCAACTTGTCAAATTTTAATAATTTAATCACGAGGTTTGATTGCAGGCTTAAAACTGTGTGTTTTAAAACCATATCACCAACCACTATTTTGCACAAATAATAAAGTTACTTCAAGTTGAAGAGAGTTTCTAAAACTCTTTTAGTAATGGCTGATCACAATACTGCGTAAAAGTAAATGATCATCTCCACCATTATGAAATTAAAATACCATAAACTGATCTATCAACTTGTTTAAGCATAATGTATACAAATAGTTGGCTTGTCCGTTTGTAATAAATTGTAGGTTCACTCGTCACAAACGTATAATATTATAGTGTGGTTATTTATATCAAATTGATAATGTTTTTGGATTTTGGAAGTCACGATGAAATTTGGCTAAGATAAACTCCATGAAGGGGAAAATTAAAAGTCCTAGTCGTTCTAAATCTGGGAAGACAGGTTCCAGGACAATTAGCAGTAACAGCAGTAATGGTCGGTGGGCCGCTGTTTGTGTGTGCTGTAATGGGATTTGTTGCAGTGTAACCTTGTTTAACAGGATGCCTTCTACCGGGCTGAGTTCGTTTATTTACTATGATTGTATTTTCCTCCTAAAAATTAACATTTAAAGTAGCATGAAAATTGCAAGGACCAGAAAAATATTTCAATTATACTGTATAACAAGTATAAAAAAAATTATGGTTGCCTGTAAAGTCGGTTTTACGGGCGAAGATTTTACGTGACAACGTCTTTTTCTCGGTAGAATATTTATTGATATGAATATTATTAAATTGCACAATAGGAACAAGGAATTGAATGAAAATAAGAATTGCACAAATTTTAACTATAGAAATATATTTTGTTTACTAAAACATTGTACATAATTTGAAATTAATTAAAATTTGTTATTGTAAATGGTAAAGTTGAATAAAACATTTACTAAAATTGGAATTTGAAATTCTTGCTAAACACAGTTAAATTGTAACTTCGCGCGTGGTGATTGGTCGGTTTAGTTCGTTTGTTTGGTCGCACTGTTATGACAGGTTAGAGGTTATAATTTGTTATTTTAAATGTTTGACTAGCAATACGCGCTGTTTCTTCTCAATCGACTGAATTACGATTGATTGCAGAGTGATTTAAACTAATAATTTACTTAACACTATCAACATTTGTCAATAGTATGACATAACCTATAAACTCAGTTTCTCAACTTTTGTGTCAATCTAACAATTAATCAATCAATCATAGTTTACGATAATGAAATATCAGTGTACAATTATTTACCTTTATTGTTGTAGTTGTTGTAAATGACGAATCTAAGCACTCCACATTTTCACGAATAAACATAGTTATCTGCTTTATCCCGTGCGGCGGACCCACAGTTATCTGCTTTATCCCGTGCGGATCCCGTGCGGCGGACCCACTGGACGGGCATCGTAACGTTACCGGGCGTTACACTTTTTCATGAGTGACTCCGAGCCGCAACCTAATTTAAGACGTTGTCACGTCAAAACTCATTAAATTTAATATAATGAAATTGGTTTTAGTTTTGTTAAAATATATCAAAAGTCATAAAACAAGTACTAAAAAATATTTAAAGTCGGACGTTTTACCTGTACAAACAATACCATACTGATATACCACAGTGATTAGTTTCCATTTTTGTAGAGATTCAAATATAGAAATTTAAGTTTATTTATTTATTTTGAGTCATCATAGATTTGCTGTAGTGGCATTCAAAATAAAGACGTACTAAATCCCCTTAGTAAGGAATGAACTAATACGCTTGCGATTTGATAAATTTAAATAATCCCCACAATATTGTGAAGATGGGACGTGAAACGCTGGCCTTGTTATTACAACTTGCTGTCTTTGAAGGGAGAATTCATAACTGAGAATTGCTGGAAATGCAGTCAGAGTTTTTTTCATTCCTCATCTTTAATAATGCTATAGCCCGAACAAAAACACCATAGCATTATGTTAGTATAAAAGCAGTATTTAAACAAACCTCACTATTTATTTACGTATTTCAAACAAAATACAGTTATTTATTATTTATTTACGTTATAAATATAGTACATATAACAATGAATACATATATATTCATATTTTCAGGATATTTTATAGAAACAATATATTTGAAATTGAATTCTACAGCTTCAGAACTGTGTAATGAACAAAGAAATATGTTCAATTGACCTCTGAAAATAGTTCCAAACGTTATAGATGTCCATTGTAATGGTGTAATGGTGCACATCGTATCGCCAGATCATATTATGACAATATTACATATAGATGACAATGATACAGTTTTTTTAAATGTTAATGTCTAGTTCATATGGTACTTTGGAACATGACAGTCCTGTCTTATCCCTGTTTTTATGTCTAAGATATACTTAAATATACATAGTTAAGTCTCCAATCTATAAAAATTATTGCTGTTTCCAAGGTAAAATGTTAACCTTAAAATAATTTTTCGTCAAAACATTACTAATAATTCATTTACGTAAGACGAACGTTATTAATTTCAAATTCTTTACAACTACATGTCAAAAACCATGTATGACTTTGTCCTTAGTATTAATGTTACGTTTTTACAAAACTAAATAATTCTTATGTGGGTTTACAAATAAGCAACACGATTATTAGTTACAATTAATAATGTTTATTAAAGCTAATTTACAATAAGGACAAATAATTACTTTTAATTGAAAGAAATTACTATTTACAATTATTACTATTAATTACAACTCCAATAATTACAATTACTATTATTAATATTTGCTAGATGACTAAGATGGCTTCTGCAAAATCTAATATTATTTGCAATCACCAAAATATAGCTAAATTAACAAGTGGCTTTACTGTCTCTTCTGCTTAAGTCCAATTTGCTTACGGTTTCCCCGGTGTCGTATCCTTCCACAGGAGTTGTCCAATACTGCGCTGAATCTTCCGGTCGATCCCACGATGCGACGATTCCCGCAGCAGTATCTCCGCAGGCACTCACTATCACAGGATCCGTGTCACGACACTCACTACACTGCCTCGCTGGTACTCACAACTCCCCCGGCTCCCCAGTAGACGGCCTTATATAACCTTCTAGCATTCTTGCTAGAAGGGTCTATACCGGTGGGCTCTGGAAGGTCTAGAAGATTCCGGAGTCAATGGCAGTGAGTCTTTTACCAGGAAGACTGCTCTAGACTTTCTATTGTCATCAGCCTATTCAGAAGAAAGGACTGGCCCAGCCATTTATGAGGGTGTTGATGGCTCTCGCAGAAGGATTTATGGCGGTCCCCTTACGTCAACAGCCAGGCCGCCACCGCAGCCGCCGCGCGACGGCCAGCTCCGTGACACTGCCCTCTCCTTAAGGCTGATCGTCCCGATCAGTGTTGGAACCATGGTAAGACGCTAGACGATCTAGGTGGACGACGACGAGCATCTTGCCTCTTGGGTGTCTTTGGATTCGGTAGACCACGTCGTTGATTCGTGTCACCACACGATAAGGTCCAATCCAGTCCTGTTGAAGCTTTGGGCACCTTCCCTTCCTCCGCAGGGGACTGTAGAGCCAAAACCAAGTTGTTCTCCTGGAATCCAGCTGAGTTGGCTTGTCGGTCGTAGCGAGCCTTCATCTTGTCACTGGCGACCTTCAAGGTGCTGGCGAGCAAACTCGTGAGTGTCGTGCAATTGATCAACGAGTTCCGAGGCGAAGTCAGTCGCTGGCCTCTCCTTGTCAGGTGGTAGGCCGAACATGAGATCACTTGGTAGCCGAAGTTCTCTTCCGAAGACCATTCTTGCTGGGGTAACACCAGTTGTTTCATGGCTAGAAGATCTGTAGGCCAGCAGAAAAAACTGGCACCTTCTATATCCCAATCCCGCTGGCTGGTGGAGACAACTTTTCCCTGAGATGACCGACGAGAGTCTTGATGTATCTCTCAACCATCCCATCGGATTGCGGGTGAAGCGGGGTTGTCCGTGTCTTATGCACTCCCAGACGCTGAAGAACATCCCTCATCAAGATAGAACCGAAGTTCGTCCCTTGGTCGCTGTGTAGCTCACGGGGTACCCCGTACCGGCAGACGAAGTCGTTCACCAAGCATCCTGCCACAGTAGATGCCTCCTGGTTTGGTATGGCGTATACTTCTGGCCATTTCGTGAAGTAATCCATGGCCACCAGGAGATATTTATTCCCTGCGTCTGTCACGGGAAATGGTCCAGCGATGTCGATGGCGATCCTCTCGAAGGGGTGATCCAACGTTGTACTGCCGCATCCTGCCTCGACTTCTTGTTTGAGGCCCTCGGCTTCCAGCACATACATCACATTGGCGGCACCATTTCTCAACATCAGCCCTAAGGTGCAGCCAGTAGAACCGTTGTCGCAACTTTTCCACTGTCTTGTTGACACCAAGATGACCTCCAGACGCTCCGTTATGCAACTCCATAAGGACTTCCCTCCTCTTACTTCTTGGGAGTACGATCTGTTTCGATTTTCCTCTTCCCCGTTAGGAGCTTCCCAGATCCTTATTAGTACTCCGTTCTTGATCTCATAGAGTCCCACTGTGCCCAGTAGCTCTTGTATAGGTGATCTCTTGCCGCGATGTCTTCCCAACTAGGTCGAGTTTCCAGCTTCCACCTCTCGCAGGAGTGGTCCGATCTCCGTGTCTCCTAGCTGCTCGTTCCGAAGTTCACTCATTTCCCATCCACTAGCAGGCTCCACGGTGACACAACGTACTTCTGCCGAAGGATTCTTTTCTTCTACCTTGGAGCAGTGCTTACAGCCTTCTGGACAAGGACGACGTGACAGAGCATCAGCGTTGGAATGTTTTCTTCCCTTGTCTGTGTTCAGACGTGAAGTTGTACTCCTGAAGCCGCTGCAACCCATCGCGCTGTCTGCCCCTCCAAGTTCTTGAAGTTCAGTAGCCAAGTCAGGGCGGAGTGATCTGTCCTTAAATGGAAAGGTTGTCCATAGAGGTATTTTATGAAAGTGTTCTAGGGACTTCACGACTGCTAGCAGTTCCCTCCTTGTGACGCAGTAATTCCTTTTCGGCCTTAGATAGTGTTCTGCTGAAATAGGCTACCACGGTTTCCTGGCCATCCTGAACTTGCGAGAGTACTCCTCCTATGCCCACGTCGCCTGGCGTCAGTGTCGACAATGAACTTTTCTTCCAAAGCGAGGGAATCCCAAGATCGGAGCACTACAGAGAGCAGTCTTGGAGTATCCCAAATGCTTCACTCGACTCTGAGGTCCATGCAAACTTGCGCTGTTCTTCCGTGAGCTTGGTCAGTGGCTTAGCAATATCGGCATAACCCTTCACGAAGCGGCGGTAATAGGTGCACAGCCCGAGGAAACTTTCTTACCTCATGTTTGTTACGTGGTTGGTGGGCCATTCCTTTATCGCTCGTATCTTCTCTGGATCCACAGAGACTCCTTCTGACGAGACTACATGTCCGAGATAGTTTACCTTATTTTTAAATAAGTTGCACTTCATCAGGTTAAGCTTCAAGTTGCAGAACGAAGCCTTATAAAGATCTTTTCCAGGTTCTGAAGATGGTCTTTAAACGTCTTTCCAATGACTATGATATCATCCAGATACACTAGACAGGTTTCCCAAGTTAGACCTCTAAGCACGTTCTCCATTAATCTCTCGAAGGTAGCTGGTGCATTGCATAGTCCAAAAGGCATCACGGTGAACTGCCACAGTCCGTTTCCATTGCCTATGGGAAAATGCCGTTTTCTCCTTGTCCTATGGAGCAATCTCTACTTGCCAGTACCCACTCTTCATGTCCAGGGTCGAGAAGAACTTGCCGCCTCCCAGAGCATCCAGTGTGTCGTCGATCCGCGGTAAAGGGTAACTGTCCTTCTTGGTGACGTTATTGAGTAGTCGGTAGTCCACGCAGAACCTAGAAGTCCCATCCTTCTTCTTCACTAGTACCACCGGCGAATTCCATGGACTGCTGGAAGGCTCGATTCAACCCCATCTCGCTCCATCTCCTTTGTTATTTGCTCAGCTTCCTCCCTCTTCGCCCAGGGTAGTCTCCTAGGAATTTGGCGGATTGGTTGTGCGTCTCCAACATTTATCTTGTGCTGAATACAGTCGTCCTGCCTCTTGGCCCTGTAGCAGTTTCGAAAACATCCTGGTACTCTGTTATTAACTTAGCTACTTGTTTAGTTTGTTCCAAGTCCATTCCCTTGCAAGCATCTCTCACAAATTTTAGCTATGTCTTCTGGAAGATTCTTGTGGCAGGATGCTGTCTGTCTAACAGATTGCGATACAGAAGAAACTGAGTAACAGGTACCTAAGAGCTTGCCTTGTTTTTAAAAGTAACAGGATAGTCGTTTAAGTTCATTATGCAGACTGGAACTTCCCTGGAAGATTGAAACAGTGTCTTCCCTACAAGGACACCTCGGCCAAGCTCCTCTTCGTTTACAGCTGGGTCTAACATTAAGTTCTGTCCTTCCGTACAGTTCTGTCGACTTCTGCTCTCACGATCTTCTGAGCACGAGATGGCAGTGTGGTATCTTTTAATAACCGCACCGAAGAAGTAAGATTTTTTCTAAGCTGAAGGACGACTTCTTCTCCGCCAACAGTCGTCAACCCCTTTCTTGAGGTCTAATTGAAGGCCAAGTTTCATCATTACGTCCATGCCGAGTATAACGTCCTCCATCGATGTTAGCAACGAGAGTGCGATGTTTAAAGCATGTACTCCCGATGCAGAAGGTGGCAAACTGTCTCCCCGTGAACACTGGCCAAGTCCCCAGTCGCAGTCCCTCAATGTCCAGGTTGTTGGAGTGACTTTATTGGGAGGTGAACAAACATCTCTATTTACTATGGTTATCGTTGCCCCAGTGTCTAGTAGAAGGCTTCTGGGCTTCCCGTTGACTAATCCATCTATGTAGAGGCTGTTAGTCTGTCCTGACAAAGATGCCACAATAATGCTGTCGGCTGGGGCCTCAGTTTGCTGGGGTTGACAATTGCCCCTTCCTGTCAACCCTTTTTAGTTTTCCTGCATCTGCCCCCGAGAGGCTCTATCTGGGCACTTGCTTCGGGGATGGCCCAACTCTCCACAACTCCAGCAGCGGATTTCCTTCTTCCTGTTCTTCAGCGCATCCAGCACTCTCTGGGACTACGTCTTCTATCTTAAAAACCTTCTTTCACGCAGACCCCTCGAAGACGTGCATGTCCTTGCACAGACTGTTTTACTGCTTCAAATTCTAGTGCTTGTGTTAGCGCCTCGTGTAATGTCTTAGGACGAGCCAACTTTACAGCCTGCTGTGTTTCAGCGTCTCGAAGGCCGTCGAGGAATTTGTCGATGGATAAGTTCTCGCAGACAGCCTCATCACAAGTAGAGTAAGCACCTCTTACAAGTCGTGCGATATCAGCTTCAAATTCCTGCAGTGATTCATTGGACTTCTGGTGGCGACTCCTGAGTTGAGACCTGTAGACCAGTTCCATGTGCTTATGTCCGAACCGCATCTCCAGTCGTCTAACCAGTTCTCCGTAGTTTTTGGCGCTCCGCATCCGCAGGTGGCACGGTCTGCAGGACCTTTAGCGCGTCTCCACGCAGCGAAAGGCAGAGCATGGACGCTTTTGTTGATGACGGCCAACGGTGGACGGCGGCAGCAGTCTCGAACAGTGTCCGAAAATCCTCCCAGGTCATCTTACCGTCGAAGGTTGGCACCCCTGCATTACTCATTGGTGGACATGAATTAAGCTGAGGTTCCGTAATTAATTCTGGTTTTCCATCTTCTGGGCTAACAATGGATTCTGTGCAGGTTTCTGAGCCCTTGTTTCTCTGAGCTATTTCCTCTAAGATCCTAATTCTATCACCAAATTCTTTTGAATAATCATTTAACTTGTCTTCTAATTGTTTGGAGCAACCATTTATACCTGCTTCTAGTTGCTTTTTAAATTCCTCTTCAACTCTACAAATTTTTAAATTAAACTCTGTAGCTAATTCATCTTTCATACTTTTCAAGTCATTTTGAAGTGTTTCACAATTACTATTTAATTTTTCTTCCAATGTTTTACTATTACTATTTAATTTTTCTTCCAATGTTTTACTATTACTATTTTAATTTTTCTTCCAATGTTTTTACTATTACTATTTAATTTTTCTTCCAATGTTTTACTATTACTATTTAATTTTTCTTCCAATGTTTTAGTTAAGTTAGATTGTAACACTTTGGTAAGCTTACTTGCTTCAGTTTCAAAAATTAATATTTCGGGATCTTCACCTGCTTCTATCATCGCCTGTTTAAGTCTATTAGCTAAAACTGTTTTTGTCCCAGAAGTATCTAAGTCCCTTTCTTCTAACTCCCGTTTTAAATCAGCCACTTTCAAATCTGCTAACTTAAACCCACTAGAAGCCATCGTTTTATTATATTATTACTTTAAAATAATATTAATACAATAAATAAATAATAAATAATATCTAAAGTGTTGCTTTAACAAATCAATCCCACTTCTGACACCAATGTTACGTTTTTACAAACTAAATAATTCTTATGTGGGTTTACAAATAAGCAACACGATTATTAGTTACAATTAATAATGTTTATTAAAGCTAATTTACAATAAGGACAAATAATTACTTTAATTGAAAGAAATTACTATTTACAATTATTACTATTAATTACAACTCCAATAATTACAATTACTATTATTAATATTTGCTAGATGACTAAGATGGCTTCTGCAAAACTAATATTATTTGCAATCACAAATATAGCTAATTAACAAGTGGCTTTACTGTCTCTTCTGCTTAAGTCCAATTTGCTTTACGGTTTCCCCGGTGTCGTATCCTTCCACAGGAGTTGTCCAATACTGCGCTGAATCTTCCGGTCGATCCCACGATGCGACGATTCCCGCAGCAGTAATCTCCGCAGGCACTCACTATCACAGGATCCGTGTCACGACACTCACTACACTGCCTCGCTGGTACTCACAACTCCCCCGGCTCCCCAGTAGACGGCCTTATATAAACCTTCTAGCATTCTTGCTAGAAGGGTCTATACCGGTGGGCTCTGGAAGGTCCTAGAAGATTCCGGAGTCAATGGCAGTGAGTCTTTTACCAGGAAGACTGCTCTAGACTTTCTATTGTCATCAGCCTATTCAGAAGAAAGGACTGGCCCAGCCATTTATGAGGGTGTTGATGGCTCTCGCAGAAGGATTTATGGCGGTCCCTTACGTCAACAGCCAGGCCGCCACCGCAGCCGCCGCGCGACGGCCAGCTCCGTGACATTAATCATTCAGTTCATCACAATTCTATGATTCTATCTACAGCCTGACAGTAATATTAAATTAAATTATATGAAATAAGTCTTTATTTTTTGGGGCGGAGTTAGGGCTGTTTAGCCCTCTCTTACACTCAACATCAATAATTATTATCAATACTAATATATCCTTAAAATTAATAATATTATAATATTAATGTTACCTTTGTAATGTATTTTGACCATTGATTCTTAAAGAAGAAGGAGTTTATCTCATTTTACTTACTACGTTAACATAAACTACTGACGTAAGTACAGATTTTTATTCAATTCAAACTTAATTTAATATAGTGATTCACTAAATTGTCCTCCGTTACTCGTTAATATTATTTAGTGTTACGATGTTATGTAATCAATGTAATCAAGTATTATTGCATTTTAATGGTGATGGCAATTTTATGATACTTTTTATGTTGAACGAAATGGCTTAATTGATAAAACTCAAAGATGAAAGATTTCTTTTAAATAATGTTATTTACTGTTTTTTAGAGTTTTAAGATGTAGAATCTACACGTACATTATAGTGTGGGTTATTACGTATACATTATACTAGACTATAGCTAGATAACATTATGCAGAAACTCAAAAGTTCGAAAAGTTCGAAAAATAATTTCCCCGTATTTGAGGTTTTTATTAAATACTATTCTCTGAAATATCCTCTTCACCATGATACATACATAACACGAAAATCAATAAAAGAATATCAAGATAAAGCTTGAATTAATTTGATCTAATTAAAGGGTGAAAAGAAAACAATAGTAAGCTAATGAAATGAATTGTTTTATGAATATCTTTTGATAGGAACATACTCGTATACCAAATTTTTAGTACAGCACGAAATATTGATTTCAGTATAGTAATTAAGTAATGAAGGATAATTACGTCACGAACGTCGCCTCTTAATGTTTCTGTGACATTTTTTAAACATAATAATTTTTAACGTGAGAAAATTTGTTGCGCTTATTTGGTAAAACATATCTTTTCAGAAAATAGGATAACTTGCTCAGACTCTAAATAGAAGATTAGAATAAGACAATAATCATTTATTAAAGACAACTGGAATGAAACGTTTGCAAGATATGACACATCATGACTCGTCGTTGACCATTCTCCTGGCTTCTTTGAAATTTACCGGTTTATATGGAGAAAATTGTGCAATATACACTGCATCGATGTTCAATGAAGATAACTCAGACAGAGGTCAAAGAAACCATTTTTTCCAAGAGATTTATTTTTCACATTATTGTATCCGTGAAGTAAAATGGACCTGTCATCACACTGAACTGTCAACCAACCTGTCATCGGTGAAATAACAAACTAATTTTATGTGTTATAATGTTATTTAAAAACAATAAATTGTACATATTTTGGTAAACCGGGATATCAACTTGCATATTGTTCAAATTAGAAACTGCAAATTACCAGTGTATTTTTCATAATTATAAATCCGTACAAAATTATTGTTCTAATACGATTTTAATGCATTATGTAATGCTCTTTCTATTAAAAATAATCTAACTGAAGCTAACCTTGATTAATTAATACACGCGGTAAAGTCTGTTATAATGTGTTTATAACAATTATCGTAATTAATCGTAATCTTTATTGAAAGTAGAGTAGTTTTTTATTTTTACCTACCCTAACGTGGCATACAAAATTTTGTGTCAAATACTATGTATTTGAAAGGCCTGTTTTTCGTTGATATTTTTTATACATCTAAATCATACAGTGATGTATGTTTAATTCCTGACAGACTTCGTTAGCACAATGGCAACACTTCTCTTTGCATGTTATTTTTATTATCGTGTTATGTTATATTATAAGAAGGCGATATATTATGGGCACATAAGGTTGTTACTTCTGAGAGGCAGTGAGATTATTTTATTGTTTTGATTAAGAATATGAGTCCACTGCGCCTAATCCAGTATTTACCGGATATTAATTAAGGATGGGTTAGGCTGAGGGACTTGGGCCGTTGATTCCAAGATGTCAAAATACAGCCACCACTAGAAGGGTATTGGACACTACCACAGTCTTACTTCCATAGAAGAAAAGGACGCTAATCATATTCCTGTTCCAATGGGCATTCCCAAAGGTACATGCTTTCTAATGTATTGAAAACCGAGGAAACCCCTCGAATTACAAACATCATTCTGCTCAGTAAATATGACTTGACAATTTCCTCCGATATCTTTTGGGTTCTCTATAAGTAAACAGAAAATCCGTTTTTGCTGTACCCGGTGTAGGTTCTAGTGGCACGTATAAATCAGAATCCATCTGGGGACAATCTTTACTATGATCACGAGTGTTTTCCTCATCGCATTATAACGTTAATTGTGAATACCGATGTAACATGAAGTTAATATTATACATATAAATCGTATTTCAAACAATGAGATATTTCATAGCCACCAAAAAGTGTTCAATAATACAATACGATTTAATAATAGAAAGACTAGTTCAGATTATCATTATAACATTTTAAAAATTATGATTATTTAACTACGGATCGTACAGGTAATTCCATGATCCAGGTCTGAGGGGAAAGCATAGTGCTATTCTGCCCCCATTATGTCCCATGGAAACTACAGAAACTTACCATTCTACTACACAATCTCACTATTCCTGCGCTTCTTTCTGCCGAATAGTTATTTTAATATTACACCTGCTCCAGAGCGCTCTTGTACTAGACAACTGGTTGCAGCTAAGTAGTTTTGCGAGTATAGAGTAAGTAACTAGGGCCTATGGAGTACTGTACTGATTTGAAATCTTAACTTATAATCATACAAGACACTAATAAACATATTTATATAGAGAATTTGCACACATTTGAAAAGTAACTTTTAGGGAACCACCGAGAAATAAGCGTATTCTATTTAACTTTTTATCCAAGTGGTTAGTTCAATAGTCTTTTTTTTTATACTTTTCTTTCATGCAAATTTGTTACATATGGGAAATAAATAATTAAAATATAAAAATTTGAATAAAAATAGGTAGATTTGTCTCTTTTATAGACGCATTTAATATTAATTAGTGGCTTTGAACATTTATAGAAGAATATAGGTTTAAGTGAACTCTTATTAGAACAATAAGTTTTTTCCAAAATACACGACGTACCTTACCTGGTGTTTACAATCTACCATATCATCATGTTCACTCATAGGTTTACAGTAATTTTCCAACAAGTATTCAATTGACCGGAACTAGTCCATGTTTGTATCTATAGGTCATTTTCCAATATCAATAAAACATTAACTCTCGTACTTATAAATTTCTAAACAGTACTATACTAGTATATTTCAGGCAGCGTTAAAAAACATGTAAACCATTTTCGTGAATCCAAACTCAAACGCTATTCATGTATTTAATTTGGATTCTTCTAGACACAAAACATTATGTTAGTTTGGGCCAGAATGTTCATTCAAGTTTCCATCTCATTTGAAACGAAAATGGGTCAATATGACCATTTGCATGAATAAACACGTCAAAAGGCTTGTAATTACATTAATATAAACTGTGTAGATGAAATATTAATTCTATTACGGAATAGTAAATCGTTCTCTACTGAGTTCATACTAAACAGAAGCATGTACTGTGAAATTGGTTCTTATGTCTAATGGCTGATTGATTAAAAGATTTATGTAGTAACGTCATGTACAGGAAATACTACATAAAAATGTACTTGTTGTTATAATCAATATTAGTATAAAAATAGATTTTATTTCTTATATTGTTAAAAAAAAAGTGTAAGTTCAAATTATTTTCACTCGTAGTTTTACAGTAATTTTCCAAAGTGTAAAATCACGAAAAATACTTCATTTTTGCATCTTTGGGTCATTCTCCAAAATCATTTAATCCGTTAGCTCTATTTCTACACAGTACTATAGTAATATATTTCAGACAGTAAACAACGTTACAAACATGTATACGATTTTGGTTCATTCAAACCCATACGGTATTCATTTACTCTATTTTGCGACTATTAGACACAAAACATTGTGTTTGGACCATAATGTTCATTCAATGTTGCATCTCAGCTGAAACGATAAATTGGCGAATGAGGACCATTTTCATGGATAAACACGTCAAAGTGAAATGGCTTGTAAGTTAATTAAATGAATGTACACTGTAGACGTGAACTGTTGACTCTATTACGGGAGTAAATTGTTCTATTGAGTTCAAGGGTAGTAACAGTAGTCAAATTTGCGAAATACTAAACAGAAGAATTTACTGTGAAATTAGTTGTTGTATCCAATCACTGATTCATTAACATATCATATATATATATATATATATATATATATATATATATATATATATATATATATACAAACAAGCAGATCGGGTGATATTTTCTTCGGGCTACGGCAAAGGCATATCCTTTTTACGTGCCACAGTAAACACTAGTAAAATATTGTAAGTGATAGTCACTGAATGATATTTTAATGTCCCAGATATAGGCTGTTTGAGACTAGAAAGAGCAGTGTTTTGAGGCCCTACTCTTTCTGTGAATCAATTAATCAAACTACCATGGTTACTTTTAACTAATAATTGTAAATTCAAGCCATTTTTAACGGATGCCATTTCCAGTTGGGTTGTACGTTTGAGGTCAGGTTTTTACTCTAATAAAGGCCATTAATTTGATATGTATACCAACACATTGTATTAAGCTTAGATTTAAAACGTTCTCCTGACTCCTTATACGCCGTATGGAAGGAGCGGGTCACTGGATAAATACACACACACACATATATGTGAAAGTATTTTTTTCCTGTAAACCTGTACCTAGGTCTTTAGTTCTATCTTAAATCGTTTTAACTATTCCGGGATCTTTGGACACATTGTATAGTATGTAAATTTCTAATGTTGTCTTCCAAACTGTAATTGTAAAAACTGTAAGTACAAATATATGATAGGAAATACATATATTTCCTATATATGATTACTCACATAACAAAAGTGTTTTTAATCAAAACATACAATCTGAATTGTATTTAGTAACTGGTACAAATATATCTTATAACAGACTTGAATACAATATAATGAATGCTTTTTATTGACTCCTCTAAGATGGCAGTAATGTAAATCTTTCTATAAGTAATATCAACCATACACAACTGAGATAGTGCTTGTTGTACATACAAAAATTGTAATACGTATCTCGTAAGTTTTCGCTTCGCTTACGCTCAGCCAATAACATACACATAGGATTTATAATAGTACTATAATATCAGAAGCAAAATGTTACCTCCACATTGGTAGTTGTACACACGAATGAGAACCCTATTAAAACAACTCGTGCAGAAAACTCTCTAGTCATCATCCATCATACGCTTGATGGGTTGTGTAAAAACTCCAGAGGTTTCATTTTGTTCCGAACAATTAGTACGAGGCTATCGATCCGGATTATCTGAATACCCACGCATTCTTCGTAAACAAATACATACTCGATCACTCTAAATAATGACCCATAACTACAGAGCAGATGTTATTAAATTGTTACGCAAATACTTTTATCATGGATGGAGAACTCGCAGAAATTCATCAATTAAGAATATACTATTTGGGCTTAAAATAATATTAGATATTCCTAAAATAGATGTTTTAAATTAAACTTTTACTTAATATTTTTTAGTATAATTGTATGGAACTAAAAACAACTGAGAATTACACGCCTTATGTGTCAGATTTAGTTCACAAATGCATTATAACACGTCATTCTTAAATGACTGTTACTATTTAACAGTGGTTGTTTTAATTATCTGTTACTAAGAGGACTGATGTACAATGTAAGGTAGGATAAATATCCATCCTCACCCCTAAAAATTAAATGGTCGTTATTGAAATCTTCTGACGTTCACAAAGTTATTTAACTATATATTTACTGTAAAAGTATCTAAACGGGTGACGGTTTTGTTTCAAAATCTACTTGAAATAATAATACCGATTACGTTTTAAAATAAATTCTAAACACATGTTATAATCATTATTTTTTGTGACAAAACTAGTATATTAGAATATAAGACTGGTCCAAGTTAATAGGACGTCTTTACAGCTGCAGATGTTGTCGCCTAACCGTATTAAAATTACTAACATAGAGTGATCTCAACTTTTCTAAATGAAAATTACCAAACCACAAAACTGCAATATGACATACACATTTTAAAAGGAAAAACAAATCATTATGATTTTATGGAGTAAGGTCCTTTCTTTTATGAAACAAAACTAAGTTGTTTTACTTTATCGGTACACGCACATTTTCTGCAGAGCTACCTGTATACTAGAAAAGTAGTAGAACTACTGTATAAGGGGGGGACAATATGTAATACAGGCACTAGGACTAGCAATGAATTCATTGAAATCACATGACATATATGGCATAAAAACTTACATTTACGTATAACAACACAGGGCATAAAATACATTATAATTTATACTACTATCTTTTCTATGGTTTGGGCAAATTTGTGCACCATACTAAAGGTATGCATAAAGTGAGACTATAAATAACAAAAAGTGTTATATAGTGACATCTAAATAAGGGATCTGTAAAATGTATATGTTGTCGGCTGAGTGTAAGTGAAGCGAAAACTGAGGCAATACGGATTGAAAGAATTAAAATATTATGTACGTATGTATATTTATACACATTTTTATATAATCAATAATCGTTTAGAATGCTTTTAAAATTGCATATAAATAGTAAAATAATTATCCGAAGCAAGTTTTATCAAAACTTCGACTCAAAAAATGTATTCATGACAGTGAGATATAAAATCGTAAGTAACATGAATTGTAGTTCTGCAATTCAATATGTTCTTCCCATTCCGTTTTTAGAGTTCAACAACTTTTAAATGACCATGTTTATATTTTTGTTCTAGTTTGTCATATGTTATCAATATTCTCGTTTAAAGACCTGTAAAGTTACATGCAACTGGTATTATGCTTAAATAAAAGATTTTGCACCCATTTGTTATAGGACGCCCAAATAATTATCATTCAAAAAATTATTTTATATGTTGAAAATCCAAACCTTTTCTAGACTATGTATACCATAAAAGTTGGTGATGTTACAATTGGGAATATTATTTGCTGTCATATGCAAACTTTCCAAAACATTTCCGCCTAATTTCGTCTAATCAATATCCTCAATAGCATTTATGTATCTAAAAATTAAAGTAATTTTATTATTATATTGTTCATATAAGAAGAAATATTCTTTTGGAGTCTTTCATATATTTCATTGTGTGTTTGATTCTAGTATTCGCCTTTCAATTCAGTACTTAGTTAAATTACTTAGGACAACTTGAGATAATATTTCTCCAATTGTAATACAGTATAGACACGGAGCCTGTAACCGCAGCAACGTTTCTACTATCTTTGGTTAAGTTCTTGTCCACTTTGACAAATCATGTATTAAAAGACTGGAAATTTCAATTGTTTTAGTCTAGCAAAATTTACTTTTCTCGTAAACTTTCATCATCCTCACAAATTTTGACTGCCCATCTCGGATGTTACTGTTAGGGTTTTGCGAAAGAGGGACATTCATTTCAAAGGATGTAATTAAAATAGTTATCTAATTACACGCTAAATTGAAAGAATCTTTGAGAACTCTTAAAGTCGAGTATATAACATTCCCTCATTGCAAGTTAAAAAAGCTCCTAATAGTGGTAATTTGTTCCATAAAATATAAGAACGACATTTTGGAATTTGGAAATAATATTTATTTTTACACAATTAGTAGAACCATATGCTTAATTGTTTTGTTATTTGTGTTGGAAATATTAAACTCTTTTAAAAATTATAAGTTTATCAAAACAGGGCAAGTTTTACCTAAAAAGAATCGTGCCTATGTTCGTATAAAGTGGTACATTTATCTATTTTCAAAATTGTATCCTTCGCGTTAGTAGATTTTTCATAATTTAATCACACCAAATGTGTCTGAGCTCCAAAATACATTATACATTGGCTATAATTATAATTTTGGCCAGCGTAGAAAAGGTTTATTTTTCAGGCGCAAATAAGTGTGCTTGCGTGTGTTAAAACCTAACAAGATATAAATTTACAAAATCTTTCAAGCCGTATAAGTACTGGTGAGTACAATCACATTGTTTTTAAAGCTTACTTACCAAATGAAAAAGTGGAGTCTGGGTATATCTGAGAGAAGCTACTTAACTTGAAGTGTGCAGCTTTACGAGACTTACAGCCAGCCAACATCGAGTCACGCAGCGATTCAATTGTAACTCAGAGTGCAATCTGCAATAAACATTTCGCCTGCCCGTTTTATAATCCCTTCTGCCTTCTATCATCACGAGGTGAAATGCTCTAGGACAAGGGATAACCACTTACAATGTATACAGTATGTTAGGTTAAAGTGCGTATCTCTAACACATATTACTTTTTGTCAACTTCTAGTCAAACAAAGTGTTTTCTGTAACCCTAAATGTAATGTTCAATAAACTCTTCAACTCTCTGTTATACTACCCACAAGTCTTTACTTTCTATCTAATTAACTTGTAAGTACGTTAATTCATAAGTGTCAATGCCACACGTTTAGTGATCTTAACTCAAATGTCAATACAGTGTAGGTTTTAATACAAATTAAAATTGTATCCAGAAGGCTGCCATAATCGAATGTTATTTTTAATATCAAAATAGTTTTACTGAAAGCAAAGTCTTTGGTTGAATACTCTTGGATATAAAACAACTGTTGATATCACAAGAGAATTAATTGTCATTATATTGAGTGTTATAGCTGTCACAAAGAAGAGAGAAAGTTCCTTGAAGTTTGATTACAGGTTCAACATCTCGACATATATCGGAGAAGAAGTCCATAAAGTTCAACTATTGAAGTTGGCTTCTAACATTGCTTTTGAGTCATACAAATAAATAGTTTCCACTAACACCTCGACTGTCGTAGGTACAAATCGTAGGTACAGTTTCCACCGCCTAGATACAGCGTCAATGTGTCTAATGTATAATGGTACCAAGGGAATTACAAATAAGTTGTTGTCAATTAGAAATGGTGCTTCTGGGTCCATATTTTAATTTGATTAGATCACATACAGTAGTATTCAGAGCGTAGTAGTTGGTTGAATAAATTCTGAGAAATGTCCTTTAAAATGTATTAAATTGCTTCATTTGTTCATTCTATAATTTTAAAATTATTACTTTCATTTTAAAATCCCTGAAATTCAACACTGTGAAATTTTTCCTACGAATAGTACAACTTATGCTCACGTTTAGCTGTGTTCTGGACTACTCAAGAATAAGAAAACTATAATTGTGTTATATGTCATAAGTTCCTCAAAACATTTGTCTAAAAACTCATTCGTCCGAACACATTTAGATATAAATTACAATAAATACAGAATGGTCAGTTATGTATAAACATTTAATTGAAATAGGTATTTTTTCTGAGATGGTCCAGAATACTTTATTAACTTCCAATGGGTCTATAATTCCCTATGAAGAACTTTCTAAACACCCATTCAACTGTAGGAACTCATCATAGACCGTCACCTGATATTACTGGACTTTACTATAGTAAATACACACATAATCTCAATATAAAGATTTAAATAAATAAACAACCTATATTCTCTACTGACGGGACTGTTACCTAAAGTATTTTTAATGATTGTTTCCCCATATCTAATACACTAAGAATATAATTTGAACGATTTGAACGATATATATATAATTTCAACACTGAAATATTATTAAAAGAAAATATACCTCAACTCTGAGTATTTGTTCACATGAACGAGAATCCCAATAAAATAAAACGTACGGAAAACTTTCGTCATCATCCATCATACACTTGATGGGTTGTGTAAAAACTCCAGAGGTTTCATTTTGTTCCGAACAATTAGTACGAGGATATCCATGCGGAATATTTTAATATTCACGCATTCATCGTAAAAGATGCATACTCGATCATTTATTAAAACACTGATACCTGTTACACAAATCTTCCATTACATATTTAGCGTAATATTATTGTATACCTGAAAAGGTTAAGGAAAATTATTCTACTGATAGGATTGATCACGATGTGGTTATAAATAATTTTATATCATTCTGAAAAAATAAAAGTGGTTTTTACCACTTAAGTTACCTTAAAACAGAAATCTAAATTAGCTGGCGTACAATTCAAATTCTTCCAAGGGAATAACCTGAAACTATGTTATTGTTTTCAGTACTATCTGGACTCGTGTACTATTTAGGAGTATTCAACGGAGAGTGCACAACCTTAAAAGAACTGCAGCTTGCAACTTTGAATCAAGCAAATGTCTATTGTACCAATAAAGTAATTTACGATTTGTTCTATTACCCTATGTGATACTGACTCCCTTGCCTTCATTACGAAATGTACTGATACGAGAAAGGAAATAATCTACAGGTAATCAGCATTGAGTCAAGCACCATTTATAACTATAAAACTGCATGCGTAGTAAACTATTCAACTTATGTAAGACTTCCCGTTTTATAATTTTTAAAGGTGCGTTTTATTTCATATAGGCAAATACTTCGTGTGCAACTAAAAATAGAATAATTAATAAATCTCTGACCCAAATGTCCTTTTTCAAGTCCAGTCTTCTTCTCTCAATCATGAAATATAATGGTAATAGTAAATAATCCCAGGAAAGGTACTTATCTCTTACATTATCCACATGTACTAAAATAATGTTCGTAGCTTTCTAGAATTACAGACATCGAACATGAAGTCACGCAGCGTTTCCATTGTAACTGAAACTGCAATTTGCAGTAAACCCTCTAACTGTCTGTTTTATATTACTCTTTGTCTGCCCTCGTTATATACTGAACTGCTAAGAATCATGCAATATCACTGTCAGGGCCTTTTACACCATCTACAAGAGGTTAAAAATGAAAAAATTTAAGTGCTTAGAATGAGATGGTTATTGAATATTTTAGTTGAACCAAATCCAAGATAACATTGCCTCATAATTTTTTCTTGATAGGTGTAGCCATATATAAATCTAAAACTTACTGGGAGTTCCTCGGATGATTATTTATGAGAATGGATTGTAAGCTTTCGATTCATAATTAAAAACCTCAAGTCCCGAGGGGAATGTAACACAAGCAGCCTGAATTTTAAGAAGAGATATCACTAAATAAACTTGACTTTGCCAACCTGCATCTTCAGGATGAATCTGTGCACAAAATCATTTCTCTGGACTCGTCAAATAAGAACGTCATCAGAATCATATAATTGACATTAAAGACCTAATATCATTGTTGATATTTTTATTTTCTTTTGCCCTTTCTGATTAGTTAAAATTAAAAATTATTTGTCAGCAATACAGATATATGTATGTATGTATCATTAAATTGCTTAAGTGCAATCAAAAGCGACATTTTCTATAAAACATAATTTTTTTAATGCTACTCATAATTTAGTTTTAAGAGGATTTAGGCAGTGCTTCATAGTACATCCAACTTAACATTCAATTCTATAATTGCGCAAGTATTGCTGTTAAAACAATCTTATTGAACGTATGACACTAAGTTCATTTTGTGAATGCAAAGTGGCAAAAATATGACTATGGGACATGCAGCTGAGGGTAACTACCTACCTCAACCACACCTCGTGTTGTCGATGATCATTAAATTAAAACATTGTTTAGCATTATATACCCAATTAAATTATATTTATGTACGAAAGTGTTACATGTATCACAATACGTAACGATGTATTTATTAGAAAACTTCCCTTGTCTCATGACATTGGGTTTCAATCGTGATAATTGTATTTTTGAAACTAGAATGATAATAAACATCCCTTTGGAAGAAAGGTAAATTTCGCATAAGGCCGTCATCTCCAAATGTAATATGTTAAATTATTAGTTTAGATGTAAAATTGCCACAACGCGTATGAGACTCTCAATTTTCTCAACATATACATATATATATATATATATATATATATATATATATTATATATATGTATGTATATGTGTATATATATATATATTTTGAAGTCCTTTTTTAACTTTTCTAAAAACATGGAATCACAAAAAGATCTTGCTCCGCAGGGACAACAAATACTTTTTTTGATTCAAAGTTTATTGAAAAGTTAAATTTAAGTATTACCATAATGAATAAATAAATAAATATATATATATATATATATATATATATATATATATATAAAATGTCATTGTGATTAGTTGTGGACAGTGAGTTATAGGCAGTCGCTATCGATAACACTGTGAGTGAGACAATGAGGCTTATGACCCAACAAACCGTTCACTGATCGATGTTCTGTGGTCTGCAGGTTATGACCGCCATTGACAGTTCACCGACTGATGTTTGATGACACGATTGTTTAACCGAGAAATGTTCACCCATTTGCACCAAGTCTGCTGATGGACCGTGTTTCCTATTTTTTTTTTTTTTTAATATTGTAACTGGGGAGGTGTCGACAGAACATTAGCGAGTTCAAACATCTCTACACTTTCAGTTTGTACCCACAATATGTTTAAAACTATATATTCTTGTATTATTTGTGTTAAACTTATTTTATACTTTGATGAACACCAAAAACTACTATTATCCGAGATAATTAGATCGGAATAATAACTATATTTGATTAAAAATAAATGTATACGTTATTTTTAGGAAATTAATACGACAGTATTATTTAAAATCAATATAATCACACATTTCAAAATCTAATCACATTTTTATAAGCAAAAATAAGAAACTACCATTCTATCTTTTCTGTTTTTTTTTTTTATTATTAACAATTAGAAGTCAATCCACCTTTTAGTCTCATTCTGCTCATTTGCATGAGACACTAGACTCTGCGAGGAACTTTTACACTTTTAACAATATTTTATACAAGTGTGTTGGTCATACATGACTTAACCCTATGCCTGTGTATTGTTCATTAGTATTAATTTAGAAAAAAATATTTTATCACTACAAATACAACTTTTTCATGTTGAAAATTCAAGCTCTCATACATTTGTATCTACATATACAAAATAAAAATACCACTGACCGACTCACTACAAAATTTCACAAACTACATGGGACGTTGCTTAGCCTTATTTCTATAAGAAACTGTTTAAAACGTTCATAGCGTCATTAACGTTTTAAACTCCGTAAAAACCTTACGACATTTTCAATAACAATTTTTTACTTCCAGATTTTTTTAAACATTTAAATTACCATTAGGGGCCCTCAAGAGTCCGATAGACAGGCTCAAGACAAGGTTTGAGTTTGTTTTCAGCTGTTTGCTTATTATTAACCAATAGCGAGAACTTACGGGAAGCTGTGATCTATATTAGATACACTGTTTGTAAATATTAGATACCAGGGCTTGAAGTAATGAATTTAAAATTTAAAATGTTACCTTACAATGAGGTATGTGATAATGCTCCATAATACCCATATTTGCACACACGTCCAGTGAGGAGAGTTAGAATGCGAAAACAGTTATTATTCTAATGACAATCAAAGATTTTAAGCATATTAAGGAACAAATCGACATCAACGTGTCTGCCAATGTTACAGTTGGAAACACAATGCAACGTCCTATAATTAAAATGTCAACTATGAAACATCAGTAGCATTATATACTAATTTGTCTCTCTCTGTATTATCGTGTGTGTGTGTGTGTGTGTGCGTGTGCGTGTGCGTGTGCGTGCGTGTGTGTGTGTGTGTGTGTGTGTGTGTGTGTGTGCGTGCGTGCGTGCGTGTGTGTTATGCTCAAACACTTAAAAACTACTACAACGATTGTACTTTAATTCTATAAGCATACTCTTAAGGTTACTTACATTAAAACATAAAACCAATATTTAATACTTTTATTATTTTGTGAGGCCTTTCGATATCAAGGATATCTTCTTCAGACACATCACAAAAGTTTTGTGATGTGTCTGAAGAAGATATCCTTGATATCGAAAGGCCTCACAAAATAATAAAAGTATTAAATATTGGTTTTATGTTTTAATATAAGTAAATTATCATTACCAATATAAGCTCCATCTACAACATACTCTTAAGGGCAGTGGTTAACATATAGGCCTGTTTATATTTCAAAACCCCACCGGGCTACACCGCACTGGTCTTGAAAATTCCCTTTGTTGCTTTATCAGTAGTTAGTAAAGATGTTTTAATTACCTGCCAAGTCAAGAAAAATAAGTTTAAAAATGTGATACTAAATGTTTGTTGTTATTCATCTGTCAAAGTCAGTTACACTTTACTAATGTCATGTTACCTTTCGATGAATTTCTTTGTTAGGGTTTCTTTTATTGAAATTGTAATTAAACTCAGTAAAATGCCATTATTTCTTACATCATAAGTCTGTTAAATAAAAAGCTCTACTCTTGTCTCCTAAAGATTTATGATTAAGCTGAATCGTTCAATTGTTACCATAAAACGTTGGATCTATCAAATAATATGTCATAGGATTTTGGAGAGAAATTTAAAAGATATCATAAATACTTTTTATAAATGGTTACAGTTTAGCAAACCGAATTTAGCAACCCATCTTTAAACATATATCTAAAATGGGTGAAGAGATTATAATATCTTTCTGTGGCTATCACTTATCTGAGAATTTTTTGGCATTACAAAATATACACACGGTAATCCTGGTTTTTCTAAATAAATTGCACCAGAAGCAGCGGGTATATATAATTAATTCTAATGTTACATTTATTAATATAAAATACTATAGAAAACTTCTAAAACGTTTATAAATGGCTGCTAATTAATTTTGGTTATATAAAATACTTAATAAACTGTTTCTATTAAACTTTTGTAGGACACAAACAAAGTTTTATATAAATTTTCCTTTCGAAAGGTACCTCATTTTTCGAGGTAAGAAATGACTATTGTTAGTAGGTTTCGTATTATACAACTAAACTAAATAGCCGATAATTTGACGGTATTTGAACAGCTGTTATTTAAATCAGCTTTTACTGTTATTACAATACAACACTGAAACTTACAATAGAACTTTAACATCTAATAAATAGTTATTTCATATAACACTACCAATTGCAAAGTGATCTCACAAAATTGTTAATTTGGTTATACTTACATTTAACACTTGTATATGTGACTTTAGTATTGAGAATTCGCATTTAGGTTCAATGAAACTGGATTGTGAAAGTATTTTAAGTACACTAAAAAAAATACCATTAATAAAGGAAGTACAACTTTCAATGATTATGTCAGAAGTAATTATTTCTATTTCTCAACACTGAATTCAAAAGGAACATCTGAATTGTTCAATGAAGTACATAGCCATTTAAAAGAGTTTACTTTATTGTCCATTATTCCTCCCTCAGATATCCTGTGTTCCCGGTAAACTTTAGAGATAAAACGTGGCAAAGGCTTTCTTTTTAATAAGAGATAATACACAATGGACTATGTGATAAGAAATATAAAAAATATTCTCATCACAAATATAGCTCTTGATCTTTTGTTTATCAACTCACCTGTAACAATGAAGTTTTTGTAATCCTGAAATTTTTAAAAGTGTTAAATATGTTGCATACATATATAGAGTAGTTTAAGTAGTTTATTTTTAGGTATAACAATATATCCAATTACAAAGTTAAGAAGCCAACATGCACATCGGGACGATATTTGTCCTTATAAGCTTTATCCTGGCTGTTTCGGTTACTATTATGTGAACTTGGTTACTGAGTTATAGACGACGTGTAAAAGTCTAAGGAACTTTATCTATGAATTCAGAACAAAAACAGGCTTAAGGAAATAAGTAAGCCGTTAATTTTGGTGTAATCAAAGACACATCTTGTGTAAAAATCTTGACACAATTTAAATAATTAATCAAATAGTTAGTGTATTCCTAAAACCCACAGAAAGCTACGGAAAAGAGGTGAAAAAAAGGTTACAACACCATATACCACCTTGAAGCACGAAATAGAATAGCCGATGACGAATGATAAATGAGTTATAGTTCTATCTCTAGACTATCAGATGGACATCCAAGTAAATTTAGTGTAGGATGCAGATTTGGGGTATACGTTAAATTCCTAAAAGGATAATGCAATCCATTCCATCCTGAAACTGGATACGTGAGGACAGCAAACAGAATTTCTCATGAATCATATTTCGCTGTCAAGTTATATCGTTATCGAGGTAGTATTTCATCGTTACCATGAAACTCTTAAAATGTAAATGCCAAGTAGAAGAAAATAATTATCTTCATAGAAGAAACTTAATTAAGTTTAGTTTGTGTTATAAGTCAATGTCTTGCAATTAGACAAATTAACTAAATTTAAATAAACTCTTAATGGAAATTCTTTAAATAATAAATAATATTCAAATATATTAACTACTAGTCAAAAGAGTTAGACATACATCATACTAAAAAGGTAATACCCGCGTATGCTGAATTTCTCATGAATTAATGTACAAGCTCATCTATGGTTATAGCTGTTTAGGGTTGGTTGTTATAATAATTTTAGAATTTTAGTATTAAGATTATTCGATCCGTAGTGGGACGACCAAACTGATGTTCACGGTAACCACACTCTCTGTAGCGCAGAGGTGAGTCTTCAGTCTTTTTATTACTAAGCATGTAGTATTTTCCTTTTTAACTTTTATTTCAAAGGTCTCTTCTACCATATTTAAGTGTGTTCTAGCATATGAAGCTCTTATAAATTCGTTTGACGCCTTTAAAAAACGAATGTATGTTTCTTTAATTCGAATTCGTATCAAAATAGATGTCAAAGTTTTAAAAATTCTACAGTATTTTATCTAATTTTATTTTCAGGGATAAACTAAAGGTGAACATTTTCATTTTCTAACATATCATGTTTGTTAGAAAGTGTTAGTATTTTTATTGAATTGACGAATTTCAAATTTTCCTCATCAGTCAAATTCCTTACGATTTTCTAGACTCATAAATAGTATTGACTACCCATGGTCTTTTTCCCCCGTTGCTATTCAGATTAGTAAATCAGATTATTAGTATTTGTAAATGGATTTAGTTGCGTTAGTAAGGCAGTATTTAATATTTAATATATTTAATAAGGCTATCGACATAACTTTTAACATATTTACCTATTCTTTTCTTCAGGTGGAAAAATGTTACCTTATACAAGAACAGATATAGAAGGAAATAAAGTAAGTGATATCAATAACTATCTCAATAGTACAAACAATCCAATGAAATCACTAAAGTAGTGTTTAGAGTTACGGAAAGCCATACTTCTATGTTAAATAAATAATAGAACGGTAGTAAGAGTAAGGTTAGAGTTGAGGTTATAGATATTTGCAATCTCTTGAAGTTATATTGTGTTGCATGGGTTTATGTATTTTAGATTCATTATTATTTTTAAATTCTATTAGAGGAATAAATATTACGCTTTTTAGAAGTCATAAAGAGTTTGCATTATTAAAATACCAACTAAGATGTGAAAAAGATCTAACAACTGTTTTCAAATAACCGCAGAATTAACAACAGTCCTTTTTTGGGAATGAGGAAAGGCTTCTAGTACCTTTCTTCTTGGAATAAAGACACCAAGTAGTAGATACCCATATGCCACCGAGCCTAAAAGAAAGGTGCAAGACTCCATTGCTTCCAAGATAAGATGCAAATTGTTACTTTTGGTATAGTATAAGATTTCGTGGCGTTGTTATAATTCTCCAGTTAATCCCACTACCTCAACAGACCCTAAGGAATATTTCCTAAAGGGATGTGCTGCAACATCAAATTCAATCCTTTCTATGTATCAAGAAGATGCAAGCAGAATTTCTCTTTACCTAAATCATTAGCTAATAATTTATCAAAACATCCTGCGAAAGATAGGCATATAAGCAGGCAAATAATAAATTTACCAGATCGAGTGATATCAAAACATACAAACTTTAAAATCTACAGCTCAATTCGTTTCTGAGACACATAATGGAACGTTAAAACTTCGCTAACGATTAAGAAATTCCCATGGAAGAATATCCACCATCATCAAACTCGAGATATCAAGAAAACAGACAGGCAGAACAAAAATTTTGCCAGTTCTTCGAGTGACTAAGAAAATATAATCTGAGCTTTTCCATTCAACTGATGCTTAAAATGTTCTTTCGGTCCAAGAACTTGGAAAATATTTTAATGGAAAGAATGTAAGTACCAATGAACCAATATCAAAATTCTACATTTAAATAAACATGTAACTGTATAATTGTTGAAAAAATAAATATTTTTAACATAAAAATAATAAGAGTTTTAAATTATCAAGAAGAATGATTTATTTGACCGTATATATATATATATATATATATATATATATATATATATATATATATATATATATATAATTGCGGTTTTTTACTCAAAAGTTATGTAATAGACACTCATCATTACGAAGTCATGGGTGAAACCTATGTTCAAAATAACTACGGAACCAAGGTAATGCTTTGTTGTTTATAACACCAACAGCACTGAGCTTTTCTAGCAATTTACTTCTCTTTAACAAATCATAAGTTTTTGCTAAATCCAACAAGGTAAGTAAAATAATAATATATATATATATATATATATATATATACTGTATATATAACTGTAAGGTCGATGAGCAGTAGTAGCCACCAGAACAAGTTGAATCCGGTTATAGAGAAAATCAATATTAG
Organism: Homalodisca vitripennis; assembly: GCF_021130785.1. Taxonomy (NCBI): domain Eukaryota; kingdom Metazoa; phylum Arthropoda; class Insecta; order Hemiptera; family Cicadellidae; genus Homalodisca; species Homalodisca vitripennis. The sequence continues at coordinate 85,879,288 of NC_060207.1, read as the reverse complement.
AACAATGGAACATGTGTTCACTAGATACTTGTTAAACCCACATCTGATGTAAAGATTGGAAGAGGGAGAGCGAGCCTCTGCTTAGGTATCGTTCAATCTGAGGAGTGCTTGAAGAAGGATTGTGTTCAGTTCTATAGAAGTCTTTACGATATTTTAAGGACTCGAACAAATTTCTTCCGTCGTTTAGCAGTTCAATACTTTCTACTCAGTTCTAGCAAATTACGGTGTACATAAACCATTTTTAGTATTCATTTCATAGTATAATATTTTCTAACTAAAACACGGAATTTAGAAATACGAGCACTTATTTTAAATATCAAGAATATTTTATTAATTAACTTTTATTTTATTTTCAAGTGAGGATTTTACTTTTATAATTTAGAGTACATTTTTATTTGAAATTTATCTTATAGTTTTGATTTAGGAAGATACTTTATTTTGGCTAATTTCCTGGTAATTTGTTTGACCTTGTAAGAAATATACATTTTTATTACAGCTCTTATTTTGAGTAATTACACCAATATTATTATTATTATTTAAGAATATTGAGAATATTAAAATGGATTTATACGTATATTATAATTTATTTTAAATTCTTTAGGTCAAAAGCCGATGTTATTGAAAGATACATTTCTTTAAAAAAATACACGTGGGACATATGCAAGTAGTTATGTAAGCTTTCTTCCATCCAAGCTTTTAATTTAATTAATTTCAATGACCTGCCATTTTGTGCTGGGTCGAGATAAAAAGCTCTATTGTCCACTATTCTCCTCCTTTTATCAATACCTTTCAAATGAGGTGTCACTTTATGGGTAGCTTCAGTCGGTGAGCGCTTAGCAAGTGCTATCAGGCCTAATGTATTCTAAAATGTTATAGGTTTAGATTTTGCCGTTGAGTCAGAATTTGTGATGCGCCCTATAACTCCCGAAAAACTCTTTGATATTGTTAACCGTGTGAAATAACGCTAGGTCCCAGGCTGGGACAGAATTCCAGCAAAGTTCGTCAAGGATTCACGTGTTGATGGAACCTCTCCCGCACAGAATCAATTTAAGCATCCAAACCTGAGAATTGTCTGATGCTTTTAAAATATATAAGGTAATTCCTCTCCACAAATCTGGCCCAAAAATTACTTTAAATACAGTCATGACTAAAATTTTAGATAAATGTATAAAATTACAGCTTTCAGACTATGTTCAAAGAAATAGTATCATTTCTGCAGATGCATTCGTTAAAATAATCAAGTTCGTGTCCATAAGCATTAGCAAGAAAGAACGCGTTTTACTTACCTTGTTGGATTTAGCAAAAACTTTTTATTCTTTAAAGAGAAGTAAATTGCTAGAAAAGCTCAGTGCTGTTGGTGTTATAAACAAAGCATTACCTTGGTTCCGTAGTTATTTTGAACATAGGTTCACCCATGACTAGGTAATGATGGGTGTCTATTACATAACTTTTGAGTAAAAAACCGCAATTTTAATTCATAAACGTGATCTTCTAATAAAACCATAATGGCCACTAATATTTCTGAGTTAATGGAACTAAATCCTATTGCAACGATTTAGGGAGGAATAAACATTACTAATATCATTTTCTTCTGTATCACAAATAAATATAATAAATTAATTAATCCAAAACAATTATATTTGTTTGTTTTCATGGTAACCAAATAAATTGAAAACTTCTGTATTGTTAATTATTTCCGTGGTAACTAGGTGTTTTTTATTTAAAGGTTTGAGCTTGCTGAACGTGTTTTAAGAGCTCTTATACCGTAAACAAATCGCGGTTAAATCTAGTTGAAAGTTAACTTTTAAAGAGGGGTCGAAAGAAAGTTCCGGAGGTACACTACAAGTTTATCCACCCGGTTTAAAGAGGATTCTAACGAAGATAGAGTTAGCCAAGTCTCCGCTACAGTCGTCTACTCTTTTGTTTAGAGACAACTTCGTCTTCAGTAAGGAAAGGAATAGTCAACAAAAGTCCCAGACACCAGGGTTTCTTGAAAAGGACACATCCCAAAGGAGTAGACAACAGGAGGTTTTAATTTTAACAGTTCCAGAAAGGCTTCCAAAGAGCTCCTTTGAATTCTTGAGTCAGCGGAGAAGTATCCTTTCACATCTTCAACAGGACAGGCATCTAGAGAGTGTAAGGGTGATCTTCACGCTTTCTTCTGCTTGGAAGCAAGCTTTGGGAAAAATCTCCGAGGTTCTTCAGACTATCTTCTTGAACTCCCGTATCCTAAATCAAAAGCACGCGGAAAGTTTCCTGGAACGATCTTCTCAACTTCTTGCATCTTGACGATTCTTTTTGGAATCATTTGCAGCCAATCTACCACTGACTATACAACTTCAATGTGGGACGGTGTGTTCGAGTAACGATCCTGGGAGCGGTCATGAATGGACAAAACAGATAGGATGACCGCTACACTACGTCGCGATGGTTGGAGCGGCGTAGACACGGGGGCAGGATTCCACCCCCTCCCTTCCAACACTACCACCAACTTCCAGACACTCAAATACCAACAACATATCCACCAACACTTAATATGAAGAAGAAGAAATAGGTAAACATTTTACGAACACTAGATTACTGTTCATAATTATAAGCGATTTAAATTTGTGTAATAAAACGATTATTTCTATTTTTTTGTACTGTTATCAATTTTGAGGGAATAGAATACATGTATAACACTTCGCAAATAGTGCATATTATTGCAACTAATACTGAAATGTAAGTTAAAAATATATTAATCTTATATATAGATTAGCGTCCTAAAAAGCAGAATGTTCAAATACTTAGAATATTTAAAGAAAATCGTTAAAAAATAAAAACGCATCAAACTATGAGATTTATGTATAGTTTTTATCTTTAAAACGTTTAGTGACAAGGGTTTAAAGGGCAAACTAAGGTTATTTATGGTATGTCACAGAAAAGCATGGGGCAATTCAAGAATGTTTCAACCTGCAATTTGTAACTATTGTGCCTAATGAAAAATCTTCAAATATTTGAAAATTCAATTTGTGCTGTACATTTTTTTACCTAAATAAATCAGAACAATATATAATGTGTTATCAATGTGGGACAATACACTAAGAAATGTTATTGAAAGTTAATAGTTTCAACTATGAATGACTATTTAATTCATGCAAGAAGTTTTTCGGGAGTTTTCAATTACCAAGCACAGAAGATAAAACACATCAGAATTATAAAAATAATTATTGCATGGTACGGTTTCCGTAAATAAAACTAAATTAAATTTTTTACTTGGAAATATACTTTTCTAAACACTAGCTGGTAGTTGAATTCTAAGTAATTAGAAATGTCACGTATAGTAAAAATATTGTTTTTTATTTATCCTTATGTACTTAACCAACTGGTTATTTTGTTAAATTAATACCTTCCATGAACAATCCAAGCTAATTAAGCATCTGGACACACACTCTACCAACCTGGTCTACACCGTAGCTAAGAATTTATGCTTAGAATCCATAGCTTGAAATTGACTTCGGTACGGCCAGCTGGTTAGCTTCAAACTTATTTTTTTTTTTTTTAATAATCAATGATACTATAAATTCTACAAACATAAATGTTATTTCTCTCCATAATATCCGATTCTTGATTCTTCTTTCATGTCATATTAGCATATAGTGCCGTGGATCAGAATGAGGTCATCATATTGTTGGGTGAGTGTGGGTACTATATATACAATCTAAAGAAATCATGTGTTAAATCCTATAACCCTACATTACAACAAAAATGGAATACTAGACAATATTCAAACAGGCGATGTGTACTTTTTAAAGTGTGCTTCAACACTACACGCTTAATTACTATATTTCATAATAGTAACAGTAGCCTTATGTATTTATATTCTAGGAGGGAATCTGGGGAAAATATGAAATAATAAAGATTCGAGGACCACGGAAAATAGCGTGACACGGATATTTACATGCACTTTAGTGAGCCAGGTAAATAGTAATAAATCACAACCTGTTTTGGATAGCGGGACCTGTCAGCGATCTTGGCAGATCAAAGTTTCTCTATGAAATGGATAACAGATGTTAGAGAAAGATGGTTAGAACAGCGGTATTTTTACAATACAATTGAGTTGACAGTATTAGTTTGAAGATTATAGCTAGCTTTCTCAATTATTTTGAGAAGTAAAATGTTTAGATGGATTAACGCCATTACTTTTTTCGTGAAGTGTTTTTTATGACGGTGGAGGATGAATGTATGACCCCCCCATCTACCCCTTTAGATAGTTTCAAATTAATAAACTACAAATTATGTAAAAAGTGGGGTCAGTAGTTCACACTTATTTTTTGTAGCAAAAAAATGAATATTGGTTTTGTATGTTTGTTTCTGTACTGTTATAATAAAATGGTATGTTATAAAGACCATCACAACATAATTAAAACCATAATAACGGAATTGGGTAAGAAATAAATAAATTATTACTAACAGATAAGACTCATTGAATTAAAACTACTGTTCAAGTATTGGTGAATACATATTGTTTGTTAATATAATTACACAGAAACTTATCTATACATAATTTATCTTTGATATAATCTTGTGGCTCGTATTCTGACTTCAAAAGAATGTAAGGGCGATGAACTCGAAACGGAAGAAAGGGAGGATGTAATGTTGGGGTCCCACAAAGGTTCTCGCGGTCCTCATCGCATATCTGATGGGTTGGAAATAATGTTACAATACCTCGATCTAGCTAGTGAAAATATATACACCTTGATCTATGAATACAGTTGATAAATCCTAAAGATGGCTTATCATGTCCTAATGTCTCATTACAAACGAGTTATTTGTTAATTCCGCGTGTTCTTTTCATACTTGATATATGGATAGATCATAAAATTATTAAAACAGTAGTTTAAAGTGCATTTGGTGACTTCTTGCTTATCTACTTTACTCACAGTTAAACTGCGTTACTAAATAAGTAACTAAAGAAAATTATTTTTGTCAATGAGAATTAGTTTGTGTTTAATAAAAACGCTACACAATTAATTACGAGTAAATCACGTTGATTTTGGACTTTACAATAACTAAGTGAGCCCAGTGGCCCACCCAGAAATTATCCACCAGCGGTGTGTGTGTGAAACACTGGGCAATTGGGAGTAGAGAAAACCCTCCAGGTGAGTAGGGGGGTCCGGGAAATTTCTTAAATATTAAGTCCGAAAATCGCTATTTTATAGTATTTATAACTTTAAAAAAGGAGCGCAAAGATCAGGTTAGAGTTTATAAAGTTTACAGTAAAACCACTCTACCACCAGAAAGCTTATACGGGAATAATTAAAATCTTTTGCAACAATTACAGTTTATATTGACTGTATTTAACTAAAACAAAATGTAATTATATTATTAACCAAACTGTGAACAAAATAGTTAAGTTTAAATCACAAATGATATCACAAAGTTAAATATTGATTTCTACTCTTGAATTAAAAAGTATCATAAAAGTTGACCACAATCTAAACAATAGAACTACAAGGGGGAGATTTATTACAATTTAGCTTGTTTATTTCTACATTTCGACTTTATAACTATATAGTAATACTAATCGGTTTCAATATACAGGATGTAAATTAAGTCCTGATACGCCTGAATATATTCCAAACGGATTGAGATATCGATGTACAACGTTCACCATAGTTATCGATATCTATTTCATAGGTTACTGTTACTGGTACTTTTTCGATAGACACTTTACTCGTTTACCACAGTTCCTGGTACAAAGTATTCGAACTCGTTTAGCAGTAACAGTAACTGGAACATGTACCTGTACAAGTTTAGGAATCGTACTCTTTGACGTACGATTCTACAGTATTGGCCATAATAAACAGTACTGAAACTGAATCAGCTGCAGTTGCCTTCTCAATCAGCTGGTTCAATTGTGGATTGTTGCCCACGGCTTTGTGTTCACTAGTTCTTTCTTATTCGAGGTTAATTTTTGCTAACATGGTGCTAACAACGGTAAAGAAAGTTTTTATCGTAGAGCATTATTTTCGCTCATACGGAATTGGACGTGCGGGTGGACCAAGCTTGTCATACACTGCATTAGGTTTTCACGAACATTTCCAGAAAAACCTGCCTACTAATGGTGTGATTCTTAGTGTTGTTGAAACATTTCGAAGAACAGGTAGTTTTTTGACACAGCGAAAGGACTTTTCAGGGCGCCCAACTACAGTCTGTACAAATGAAATCCAGAAGAGTGTTGCAGCAAGTTTTACAGTCGCCGAAAAGAATCCTAATGCGAGCTTCTCTTAAACTGAAAATTAGCAATACGTCAATGCCAAGAATGTTCAAAAACATTTTCCGCAAGGACCCACCATCCAACATCGTTCAACTCAAAGAAAAGATCCATGTGTATTAGGAGAACAGAACGACCACTATTCATAAAAATGATGCAAAACCTATAATAACGTATAAGTGTTGCCTCAAACAGAACGGGAGGGGGGGGTCATATTGAACATGTTAACACCCGAGTTTAATCGATTTTGATTCCGTTAACTTGTATTTATTGGTAAAATCTATATGTAATGTTACTGAGTTTACCATAATAAAATACTATCATTTCAGTACTGTTTATTTTGGCTAATACTGTAAATCGGTAGGCCTATGAATGCACTTTGTACTCCGTTACCGGTTACAGGTAGAAGCCACAAGAAATAGAAAGAACTAACTACACTTTCGTAGTTAAGGTATGACACTGAAATTAAAATAGTTAGGGTTTTTTAAACAAAATGTAATTATTGTATGTGCAGTGCCGTGCATTTTATAAATTAAAATAGTTAAAATAAAAATTGAATAGTAAAATAAAATGCTCTTGGGGGGAGCAAGTCCCATTCGTCCCCCCCCCCCCCAACCACCGCTACGGTGCGCTACAGAGTGGGCCTTTGTCCATGCACTCAATCAGTATTTATTTAAACGTCATTTCCACTTCGTGTTTTAGTTCGGGCGAAATTTCTCTTATTGATTGATGAGGGCTAGTCATTATTTTGAAACGTTTTTTCTACGTTCTAATGATCGTTTAATAATCACAAAAATATCCTACAGATCACAAAATAGTAACATAGCAATCAGACTGCTAAACCATAAAACGTCAAAAATAATAAATAAACTAGTAGGGCCTATATAATATGTGTGTAATACAGTTGAGTCACATCTCACTATTTTATACTAAAAATGTTTTTATATAATGGTAGTTAGTCCTTTATTATAGCCACAAGCAAGGCATTACTATCGTGTGTGTGCATGTGAAGGAATTAGGGGGTCATTTGACCAGATCTCCTAATAAAGTGCAATCCTCATATGTGTAAAGAAAGACCCCTTAATTCGGTTTGGGGATTAGGCGTGTAAATAAATTGGTGTGTAGTTTACATATATTGAATTTAATTTAATTAAATAGGTTTATTTCCAACAGTTTACACTTCAATGGCCCCGCTAAGTACAGCACTTGTCAAAGGGGTCCAAATTAAACTATCTTAACTAAACCATACAATATGTTAATTAAATTACGTATCAAAAATTAGCACTGATTATATTGTTAAAGTTTACACGCAAAAATAACAGATACATGTTTGTTTTTTACACTTTACATTTCAAATTATAAAACTGCTAACTAATACCTGTCTCTTAACTTTTAAAATTAAGCTCATGTTCCTAACTAATAATTTTGCACTGGTTATCTAGTGTGATTGTGTTGTATGATTTCTATTCAGGAGCAGTCGATGTACTACTCAATTCCATTCGGTTTGAGACAAGAATGAATACCCCCTCCCACCAGGCGTTCCTTATTCCGGCGTTCCGCCACTACCAGTGTTTATTTCTGCAATTTCAATACACGTGCAAATCTACCACGAATCTTGCTCTAATTACTGTATTAAAGTTCATTTTAGTAGACTATATATATATATATATATATATATATATATATATATATATATATGCTTGGGCTTGTACGGATGTATTTTTACCATCTCCATATTTATCCATAAAAGCTAAACGTAGCGTACCCATACTTTTCACTCACATTGTAAGATTTAAAGAGTATAAACATCATGTGGTTACATAGATATATCGTGTAACATTAATAAAGCGAAAATTAAGTAGAGGTAATTATAGCAATATTCTCTGGGTTAACTCGATACTCTCACACTCTAACAACAACACGCTTCATTGTGCTGCGTAATTACATTATGTTAATGCGAGCCGTTAACAATGCGTTACAATATTATTTACCGTGTTGTGTAAATTAACTCCAAGGAGTGCCTGACGCTTACTCGTTTCAGGTGTTCTTTGTATTAAATCTAATTATAAATATGTAAACATACAATATTATGTTACACTAAATAATACATACGTATTGGAGCCAAAAATATGTTGTAAATCAAATGATGCAATATTTAGAACTACTTTACTATTTTTACCTTTAGAAAAAGTTTTTATAATTTGAATAAATTATATTATTAATTAATTCAATTAATAATATTAATTAAATCAATAATTTCAAGAATCAGCATTATTATAAATAATTTTCAAAATAATATGTACGGCAATACAAAACAAGGCAAGTTTATATATATATATATATATATATATATATATATATATATATATATATAGGTATAAAAGAAAACAAAACATGTTTCTTCAACTTGAAAAGCTTAATATTTCGTTACTTTTCAGTAAACATTATCAAAAGCATGTATACAATAAAAATATAAACAAATATAAAAAATGAAGGTTATAAAAACATTGGAAACAACAAAACAAAACATATGGTATCAAAGAAGAAAATTAAACATGTAACCTTTCCTAAACACAGAGATAGATAAAAAGTTTGAATAATAAATTTAAATTAGCTGTGTCTCAAATTTAATCCAACTGGTGATTTTGATTGAAGAGCCATTATGTTTGCTTGTTCATATATATATATAATATATATATATATATATATTTACAAATAAATATTTTTAGGTCATATGCTTATATCGCCGTTAACGATCTTGCCAAATATTTCCGGTTGACACTACGTTAATACTTTTCTAATATAATTCAAACCTTGAGATATTTCGGTAACTCTGTAGAGCTCTTTCAATTTAGCAGTGTCAACAGATTACTTTGTTGATCTTCCTTTCTTCTTACATATCCTAAATTTCGTTTTGTCCTGTATCGCTTAAATTCCTCGTACGTCAATGTTTTTAATAGGGCAATAATTCAAAATCTTTTAACTGTTTAATTCCCACAGAACATTATTTAAAATTCCCCTTTCATACCTTGCACGGAGTTTTATGGAGATGTCGGTTTTGGTAGAATTATTTTACTTTTCCAGTGGAACATTTAAACCTAATAACGGTCACATAGCAATAAGCTAAAAGTATTACACACATGTATAGTTTAAACTTTTCAGTTTAGCTTGTGTTCAAAATTTTATTGATTTGAAGATGAATGATCTATATTAATATTTACTTACCAATGTTTGTTGGAAATATACTTTCTCTTCATTACACCAAACAATAGCTTTTTCATTCGTTTTAGATATATTGTCTTCTCTACTAACAAACAAAAGAAATTAATTTTAAAATACATTGGAAGTAGTATAATGATGATTCGCGTTATAATGTTAATACCACAAATGTTGATCTTCAAAATTTTTTTCGCAGCAAGTTCCTGTAATCACAAAAATACGAATAAATTATAAAATAGACTGTTGTATGTTTGCTTTCGTATCAAAGATACAACTAAGGGTAGATGGATTAAAGGCTGAATTATAAATCATATTCAATATTCATACTACAGTTAACAAGTTAAAATTAGCTCAACACAATATCGCATCTTGAGGAACATTTATAAAAATATATTTAATATTATTAGGGCACACCGATATTATCGAGGTTATACGATACTCTCTCAATTTAGCAGCAACACGTTTCATTGTATTTAGTAATTATATTACATTAATAGCATGTGTTAATATCCGGTCGTTATATTAATCGTGTTATGTAACCTGAATTTACGGAAGACTATTACTGACTGGCTCGCTGTGCTTTTAAATCTCGGAGCCTTGGACAGTATTGATAACAAAGCACGAGTAAACATTATCAATGATGATAATCACTGAAGGAAGTGATTATCACTTCACTCGTGCTGTTTTATTAATACTGCCCAAGGCTCCGAGATTTAAATGCACAGCGAGCCAGTAATAGTGCTTCCGTGAACATTATCAATACTATGATTTATAACAAATTGCAACCAAACCTCGCAGTTTATATTAATATGTCATCGATGAGTGTGTATATCACATCCGATTGAGTAAATGTTTCAGTGTGATGGCCTTATAATAGATTAATATAAAAATATAGACAATTTTATTGCAGTATTATACACTTGAAGAAAGTTATTATTTAAACTACAATAAATAAATTCCGTAAAGAACGACACTAGAGTATTTTGAATATGTATATATTTTTAGAGACCGTGTTGAGTTGTAGATAACAGACAAGAACTATCGCGTGCATATAAGGATCAATTTGACCCAGTGCACTTTAATTCGGCTCACCACCCGTCGACTACGGGTTAAACACGTTTTACTCGCGATTTGGAACTCACCTGCACGCTCCACCGACTGTGAAAGAGTCCCATTTAAAGTCATATTAAACCATGATAAGTGTGGCATTTGCAATACACGCAGTAGAGTGGTAGAATGAAAGTTCTGATTTGTTTCATTTTGAAAACATAACATTTTATAATTACTCATTTGACGATTAGTAGCAACTGTGAGATTTCATATCGTCAGTTATGTAAATAACATTGGTGTTAAGTATCACTTAACAGTGTTCCCAGTTAATATTTGTTTTGGGTACACATGTTCTGTGAGTGTGTAGTTGTCCAATTTTTTTTTTTTAACACGTAGTAGAATAGTAGAATTAAAATTTTGTTTATTTCAAAAAACATAAAATTTATAATGCATGAAGATCTTTAGTAATTGTAAGAATACATATAGTCACTTTTGTAAATAATATTTTTTTAGTTTAAATTATCACTTAATAATGTTCCCATTTCATGTTTTTGGTTAAACATGTGGTTTGTGTAACTGTATATTTTAAAATCAGTAGGTTGAACCTTTTAGGTATATTAAAATTCCTAGATATTGTTACAATCTTGTAGGATGATTCATTTCATACTTTATACTCATTCTTTGGATAAAATAAAGAAAATATACAGCATTGCATGTTTCAGTGTTGTAACAAAATACAGTCAATAGGTTGAATTTCTATTGTATGCGTACATTAGTACTGTGTAACCAGCCATTTTCCAAACCATTGGAACAAAAACAGCGAAGGATATAAAAAACTTAAATTACACACATTGTCTCTTTTGCATCATTTGAGCATCCTCTCACAGAATAAATCTACAAAGATGTTAAACGGAACGTATGATTTTGTCTTGTAAACATATTTAATTTAATTTTAACAGTAATTAATCTGTATGGTTTAATGAACTTTCTTTAATTAATGTATACATTTCTATTATTTTAGGGACCCAACCTTAAAAAGTTATATTATTGATTTTTTACAATAGAATGAAAACTTGTAACTTTCCGCTGTAAAATGTCACGTTGTGGGGAGCTAAAAAGTGTGTTAGAGTACTTTAGATGTGAGACTCGCCAAATCTCGTCTGTAACTTAGTGTCGATTGTGACTGGCCATTGTCCAGTTCCAAGTCCCCTGAGTCACGTGATTACCTCAGGGACCCTTGTCTAACTTCGTTCTTTCACCCCCAAACTGATCATCCCTCTTTATTTGCTGCCAAAATGGAATCAAACTAACACCGATTCAAGTATGTGTCAACTCGTAAATCCGGAAAAACAAATAATATTTCTGACTTGTTTTTTTCTGTAAAGTAACTAACAAACACTTCCTTAACTGCCCAACTACGTACGTACTTACTGCTCTGTTCTACGCGTTCGATTAGTACAGTTGCTTTTAACCAACACACTATTCAGATTCCCAAGAAAATATATCATAGAGTAGGATTAACGTGGTCATTGTGGATGAATTAATTTTGTTAACACTTTTTATAAATAATTGCTGTTTACATATTTAAAGGTATTTATATCCAAATAGCAGAAGAAGTTATTGTATAAAATGGTGAAATGATGTGACAGATAGCGTAGTAGACAATATACTATACTTTTATACTAGTGATTAACGCCCATCTATGAGCATTTTCCTCTTTATGTTAACACAGAAATAACAGTATTATATATTTTACTAAACTTATTTAGGTAACAAATTAAAATGTACAAATGAGTTATCGATGTGCACCTCAGACAGAAAATATAAATAATATTTATAAAATAAACCTTAATATTATTATCCTTGTCCAAATAACTTCAAAACTCGTGAAATTTAAAGTTTGAAATAAAAACTATGTATTTACTTCTAAAATCCTTGAAATAACCTATGCTCTACGTTTTGAGGACAAGAAATATATACCACTCCTGGAATTGTACTGTTAAAGATTTTGTGACAATTCAGGACTGTTAATGTTTAAAAACTCCCTTATCGTTAAAGCGAATTTATTGATCATGTAAACGGAGCACCCAGTTTTTACAACGTATTACATTTTTATCTAGAACGTTCCTATTTAGTAATTTAAACTTAACGGCCCTACCTAGGAATATTTGAATATTGTATCAGTCAGCATATCCATCGTAATATTGCTCAAACAGAGATTAAACAGGACGCAAAAGTTTCGAATCATGATTGTCTAAATTTTGTAAAGTCTCATTATCTTCACCTAATTTCTATCTTTCTAACATTATATCCAATCCTTCAAAGTTATTTGTGCGATAAAGAAAGAATAGTGAGTGAATTGTGGTTAGGCATGAGATGATAATTTCTAGATAAAATGGATTCTCATATATTCATTTTAAGAAAGGTATATCAACGAAAGATAAAAAGTATGAATACATAAAGTTTGATTAATACTTGCAAAATGCCAAGGAGATGACGATTGATTGTTTTATATCTGGTCTTAATTATTAACATACAAATACACTGTTCTGCTAGTTAACATTCGCTATGTATTCCTGATCGGATTATAAAAATAATACTTATTATCGTTGTGTGGTTTGGCTTCATTAGAAAACTCTGTTCTCTTATGAATGCAATAAAACAGCGCGAATTCTCTGCATCAGAATGTAACAAAATTTCCAATCAGGTAGTTCACGTTCCTTGTAAGAACGTGTTCCCAACACTCAGTGGAAGTAAGCACACACACAGATAACAGTAAGTTTGGTACTTAGCTTTTGTACGTGCTGTTATCATTCCATAGTAAAATATGAAGTATTTTATATGTTCATGAGTTGATGCCACATAGAAACTTTCAAAAGGTCCACCGTGAGAATTTCGTCGATTATATATTTTAAACGTTTACCACTTCTAGAGCCTAGAGACTTCTAATTCGACTTGTAACGACTTATTAATGTCGACATCGAATTGATATCTAAGCATTTGTTGAACAAATTGATTGGTAAACTGCACGTGTCGGGTGTACTTTTTTCAAAACAAGTTGCGGTATTTTTAATGGCTTGATGACATGTCCGTGTATATCTATATTGGAATATCTGTAATGATGGACTACACGTGTAGCCTCTCAGTGGTATGAACCTACAACACACCAACATGGCAGTAATATACACTCGGCAAAATAGGTCGGACATACAAACCCTTATGTCGCAAACGTTTCAAAGTTTGATGTTGAACACAAGGCAAAGGCTAATTTATGACAGTCTGCATGTCTTTGCCGAGGCAACATGTAATGTGTAAATGAGTTCGTGTGGAGGCCTTTGAGTAATCAGAGTCTTAATTTATAGAACCGTTAATGTCCTCCAGCCATCTAGCTGGCCTATTGTTTAACTCTCTAAGTTATTGTGTTGAGAAGAGATGATCAACTATACCAAATGCATAAAACTCTTCTTGAGCACTTAAAATAACTCATTATAAAAAAAATTATAAAAAGCAACTTAAAATAACTCATTATAAAAAATTATAAAACTTATAACGTTATCCAAAATATATAAAAGGAACTTATAAAAAAATAAAAATAATGAAATGGTTCATTATTACATGAATGACGTCACAAAACCATGTTTATTATTAATCGTGGGATAACAGATAAAATACATATAAAAATTCATCCAAATTAAAAGCTTTTATATATGTAAATAATAAACTAAAGAATGACAACGTAAATACATACTGAAGCGTGTTATATATGTAAATTACACCGTGTTTTGTTCATAGACGTGTTACATTCTCTGACTTATGTTGGCTGACTTCGAGTAATAATAGTTTAAGGAAAACAAACCGTAGAATTCGTATCATTCATCAAGACTGTAAATAATTTTTATTCGATAAAAAGACGAAATATTGAAACGTGGAAATGAAACTGTATTCTTTAAAAACGAACAGCACATAATAAGAAATACCTTGGCTGATATTGATTATTTAGTTTTGCCAAGAGACAAAATGTAATATCACGTGATGCTTTGCATGAGTAAATATTGCAACACACATGTTTATAACGAAGACGTTATTGAATAATTTGAATATGTCATCTCGCGTCAATGTTAAATTAAAGACATTTTTGCGTAACGCTCTTTTCTCTGTTTCTAACTAATTTCGTATCTATATAATTCTACACCGGTTGTACATTGTCCTTGTCAGTGTGTCACAGTGATGCGGGTCTGCGAGCTGCGGTTCCTTTACAAGGTCGATATATGTTAGCGTTGTTATTTATGTTAAAGTGTAGGAGTTCCAAATAACAAATTTTTGTTACATGTATTTAAATGTTTAAATTGTTATAAAAGGTGAAAACTAAAATTTACAGCTGGCAGACGTAAGAAAATAAGAAAAACACTCTATCCAATTGATGTATATACATATAACAAATAAAACGTAGAAAAAAATAGCCGCATTACGCACAAAAAGTAAAACCAAGGCGTAAGGAAACCTTTGAAGTATCCATACCGATTACATTTCATGGAGAGCGTCTGCCGAATTACATCGTGCCGTAGCTGTTTAACAAGATTTCTGATTATATTGTTGATACCTCTATGAACCACTTACGATTTAAATCTGAAATATTTGATATGGTCCATTACCAAGAAAGTACTGAAACCTTAAAAATGTGTAATAAAAGAAGATAATGTCACTAGAAATTCACCCCATACACGGCAATACCAAAGACAATACTCTTCACTTCAACCCACGAAACACTGCACTTGATACACTTCCACATAAACACTTTTCTTACACAGAACTACTACATAGGCCTACTACTATTTCGTACTACTGACATACCGGTGGGCATAGACGATGAGCACGCGATGGGGACAGGACAGGAACTAACAGTACGTATTATAAAAATGCATTCTGATAAAATTGCTGATAAGAAGGGTTAACACACATTCACTAACAAACAATAAACACCTCAAGTAATAATCACCTCAGGGGCAAAGTACTGGGACTGTTTGCCAAGGTAGTGGATGGCAATGATACAGGCTTATCTAACAAGGAATTAAACAAACAAGAATATTGGTATATTTTTATGATATTGTACCGTAGTTATAATCATTCTGCTGAATCGCGGTAGGAAGCAGGCTCTATGTTAACTAGACGCGGTACGTGGACATTATTTTGTTGGTTTGACCCCTCCAGCTGTTAGAGATGTCAACGGTGATAGGTTCCCGAGCCGGGTCGCGGTTGGTTTGAAGAGAGAGGGGTAGTCTTCTAGTCGAGTGCAGAGCGTCTACACGTGCAGTTCAGAAGCGATAGTACTTCCTCTATTCCTATACATTTGGGATATAGAGTTAATTTTTACCCGGTGTGTTTTAAGTCAAGTTTTAAATTTCTTTTTTTTTCCTTTAGTGCGTAATAGTTTTTCAGCCTCCATAGTCTTCAAAGTAGTAAGTCCCGTACCAGCGTTTAGTTTAACATCTTTTGTTTTATACTGTTGTGTTAAATTTTCTACATTTTGCCATATAACAGAGCCTGATAATTTAATTCAACTTTTGAAGTATTGTAAATTAGATTTTGATCCTAAAGTTTACATCAAGCATTGTGTAATTTTGATTTTTAATATTTTGAAAAGAGAACTTTTTATTTTATTTTGTTAATTTAATTTAAACCTTTTCGGTGAAGTATACCTTTTTAGTTTCATTTTAAATTTTGATCAGACTCTAAATTAGATTGGACTGATTGAGAGAAATTTTGAAGAAAAGCAAATCAAGATTTTGTAAAACTTTGTTAAATTTTGAGTGAAATTTAAGATTCGGAATAAATTAAGTATTTCCGAAAGGTTGTTCTGATTTATAGAAAATTAGCTCCAGACTTTATAAATAATATGTACTATAATAATGGTAAAATATGTTATATTTTTGGTCTATTTTTCTTAATATTTATTTATTATAGTGTTTTGTTACGTCCTCACTGTTTTTGTTTAATTATTGTTTTTGTTTTGCATAGATTTATTTATCGTTAGTTTTATTATTGGTGTTGTGTCAGTTGTTAGTTTTCTGTGGTGTAATTATCTTTACTAGCAACTATTACATTAGCCCATCGAGAGCCAAAGACTCGATTACTCAAAGACTCAAATATAATGACATAAAACGTTTTTCAGATTGTAAAATCTTTTACATTGTGTATTGGACACTTGTCAGCAGTGTCCAAGTAGTATAACTCAGCAGAACCAGTAATGAATCAATTTTGTATAAATAAACAAATTTAATAAAAATAATTCAATAATTTAATCTATATAAAATAAAATGGAGGCAAACTACTCTCATTTCTTCATCCAATTACGATGATCTGACATTATAAGATTCAACAGACCATTTGCATTCTATAATCGCACAATATAGCGTTTCTGAAATCAATACACTATGTCATAAGCACTAGTAAAGGTTGAAGTGGCAAGGTAATGAAATATTTAATAATCGATTTTGAATTAAATTTGTCAATGAAACCTATATTAATTTTATAGAAATTATGACCTTTACTTTCAAATGTGTGCGTCAGTATTTTCCATATTTATAGTTTAATTTTTTTTTTTATGCTTAGCATGTGATATATATATATACTGATATATTATGGTTATATCAGTAATCATGATTCGTCTGGAAAAGTCAATATAATATGACTTAAAAATCTAACAGCGCAATATCCCACACAATTATAAAAACTATCATACTAATATAGGGTGATGGACGGATTGGAAAATAACTTTTTTAAATAAAAGTCATAAATAATATCAGTCATCTCTTTTATTAGTATATCAAATGAAAATAACTGTGCGTGTATTAATGCATTTTATGTAATAAGCCATTGCAAAAATAGAATTTTCAGAGCAGAAGAAATAAAATTACTATTAATACTTATTATATTTATTTACATATTTAATGTTTCTATTCATATTCTTCTTATAAAATGTATTTGCAGTCCTAACATTAAGAAATTAAAATATTCAGAACAATAGTTATGAGTCTCATAAAATGTTACTATTACATAAAAGCACTATTCACGGTCGAATCTCTATCAAACACTACCTAAACCCATATATAGGCTAATATAATATATGTAATGTTTTATGGTAATATTTAAGATACTGACTTACATTTTAAATTGAGATTTACGTTACTTATTTAAATTTAAATTTCATTACCGTTTACTCAGAATTTTAAATTCTGCCATTCCATTTTCACTATTAGTTCCTTATACCTAGTAACACAACTAATATAATGAAAGCTTATATTGTATATTATTAGTATAAAAATGCAATAGAGTTACCACGAACAACGTAAACAATGAAGGCGAAAGAATTAGCATAAAAACATTTCTCTACATAAATGAAATAAAGAGAAATGTGAAACGTATTACAGCATCTTTTCAACATTTATATCTGCAGAGACATGTATATAAAAGATAAACTAAAATTAGAAGTTATTTTGAGTAATATAAAGGAAATAGGGTAAGGATGAAGGATTGCGCTGTTTTAACTGGCGTTGATGAAACATTTTATAACCAAGAAAACCAAATCAACATCATTAATTTATGCACTACAGTCAGTTTAGTAAAGACTTGTTTTTAAGGAAACAATCCTGTAATTTTTAAATTCACCTACTGTAACCATATATTCACAGTAGTATGTACAAGTTATATGGTGTTCTCACTTTCAAATGCAGGCTGTGACAGCTTAATATAACTAATATACAAGATGTCTGAAAAGTATGGGTACGGCTTAATATTTGACAAACCATAGCAGATAACATCTTTAAACTTTACACAGTGTCATATGGTTATGTAAACTATTTTTACTTGCTATTACCATGACATGCTAACCATGGGGGGACGGCCCACAGAGGAAGATATGGAAATCTTAAATGAAAGCATTGGTCGAGTGCCTGCGGTACGCGGCGTTTCACTCTAATAACTAATGGTTTCACTGATTAGTATTTATAAAAAATAACAACAAAATTGATTAAAAAATTAAGTGGTAAGTTAACTATTTCACCAACAAAGAACAATGGTAGAACTTAATTAATTTATAAACATAAAGACGACGAATTCATTTTAGTTTTTTTATTGGTTATAAATTTATGACATAACTTGCTAATTTAAAAAATTCAATGAAAACACATCGGTTAGTAGAGTGAAAGGCCGCCTACCGCATCAGAATACGACGATCCAGTCAGAAATGGCAGCGCATAATGTACTTCACAATGTGTACCTAAAACAAACCGCCATTTCTGATTGGATAAACCTTTTGAGATGCGGTTTATGGCATTCAACTCTACTAAGTGAGCTCTTTCAAATGAGGTATCACTCGACCCATGCTTTCATTTAAGATTTCCATGTTTTCCTCTGTGGGCCGTCCCCCCATGGTTGGCATGTCATGGTAATAGCAAGGAAAAATAGTTTACATAGCCATATGACACTGTGCAAAGTTTAAAGATGTTATCTACTATGGTTTGTAAAATATTAAGCCGTACCCAGACTTTTCAAACACCTTGTATAAACTTTTCACAGCCTAGTGTAGCCAAATGGTTACAGTAGTGTGCACAGTCTTACAAAGTTATATGACGCTCTCACTTTAAAATATAAGCCGTTACGGCTTAATATAACTAATATGTGAACTTGTAACAGCCTAGTGTAGCCATATGGTTACAGTAGTGTACACAGTATTACAAAGTTATATGACGCTCTCACTTTAAAATATAAGCCGTGACGGCTTAATATAACTAATATGTGAACTTGTAACAGCCTAGTGTAGCCATATGGTTACAGTAGTGTACACAGTTTGTACCTATTGTGTGCATGTTGTATTCATATGGTATATAAGAATTATATTGTATTGCATGTAATTTTGAAGAAAAATAAAGATTATTATTATTATTATTATAGTATTACAAAGTTATATTGGTGCTCTCACTTTAAAATATAAGCCGTGACGGCTTAATATAACTAATATGTGAACTTGTAACAGCCTAGTGTAGCCATATGGTTTACAGTAGTGTGCACAGTCTTACAAAGTTATATGACGCTCTCACTTTAAAATATAAGCCGTGACGGCTTAATATAACTAATATGTGAACTTGTAACAGCCTAGTGTAGCCATATGGTTACAGTAGTGTACACAGTTGTACCTATTGTGTGCATGTTGTATTCATATGGTATAAGAATTATATTGTATTGCATGTAATTTTGAAGAAAAATAAAGATTATTATTATTATTATCATAGTATTACAAAGTTATATTGGTGCTCTCACTTTAAAATATAAGCCGTGACGGCTTAATATAACTAATATGTGAACTTGTAACAGCCTAGTGTAACCATATGGTTACAGTAGTGTACACAGTATTACAAAGTTATATGGTGCTCTCACTTTAAAATATAAGCCGTGACGGCTTAATATAACTAATATGTGAACTTGTAACAGCCTAGTGTAACCATATGGTTACAGTAGTGTACACAGTATTACAAAGTTATATTGATGCTCTCACTTTAAAATATAAGCCGTGACGGCTTAATATAACTAATATGTGAACTTGTAACAGCCTAGTGTAGCCATATGGTTACAGTAGTGTACACAGTTGTACCTATTGTGTGCATGTTGTATTCATATGGTATAAGAATTATATTGTATTGCATGTAATTTTGAAGAAAAATAAAGATTATTATTATTATTATCATAGTATTACAAAGTTATATTGGTGCTCTCACTTTAAAATATAAGCCGTGACGGCTTAATATAACTAATATGTGAACTTGTAACAGCCTAGTGTAACCATTTGCTTACAGTAGTGTACACAGTATTACAAAGTTATATTGACGCTCCCACTTTAAAATATAAGCCGTGACGGCTTAATATAACTAATACGTGAACTTGTAACAGCCTAGTGTAGCCATATGGTTACAGTAGTGTACACAGTCTTACAAAGTTATATTGACGCTCCCACTTTAAAATATAAGCCGTGACGGCTTAATATAACTAATACGTGAACTTGTAACAGCCTAGTGTAACCATATGGTTACAGTAGTGTACACAGTATTACAAAGTTATATGACGCTCCCACTTTAAAATATAAGCCGTGACGGCTTAATATAACTAATACGTGAACTTGTAACAGCCTAGTGTAGCCATATGGTTACAGTAGTGTACACAGTATTACAAAGTTATATGACGCTCCCACTTTAAAATATAAGCCGTGACGGCTTAATATAACTAATACGTGAACTTGTAACAGCCTAGTGTAGTCATATGGTTACAGTAGTGTACACAGTATTACAAAGTTATATGACGCTCCCACTTTAAAATATAAGCCGTGACGGCTTAATATAACTAATACGTGAACTTGTAACAGCCTAGTGTAGCCATATGGTTTCAGTAGTGTGCTCAGTAGTTTTGACAATTACTCAGCGGACCAACACCCTGTCTTACATTTTTGTTATATTTCTATAGATTAAGGAGGAGGTTTTGGTAACATTGCTGATTAAAAAAGTGTAGTTATCACAGACAGGATTTTAATCTGCTTTGTCTGTAATCTTGGATCCAAAGTAAACACCTCAGTTTAGCGTACTTCATATTATTATAGCCTAATTAGTAAAATAGGCACTTTTATTCAGAACTGCCTGAGCCTAAACACATACATGTCAAGTATCATTTTTAATAAATTATGTGTTTTATACAGTAAATAACTTATTTTTAGTATACCACATTAAAACGATCAAATACAATAGTACATCTTCTATTGTATACTATTTTTCGAATACGTGTATGTAATCTGTAAACCCTGTATGCATTGAATCTAATACAACAAATATTTATGATCAACAACTCAGTAAATAGTTAGAATTATCTAAACTTATGTTTAGGATTCCCAAAAATCATTCCAATAAATGACAAACATATACGAATACACCATTCGGAGAACCTTGGAGTTAAGTAAGACAAATGTGTGGGCTTAACGCGGTAAAAAAATGCTGTCCCATGTGCTTTGCTGATTTTATGTGTCTTCAATTTCACAGTTGTATAATTAATTTTGTTGCAAACAAATATCCAAGCTGATTATTTTTATAATTCAACTAAAGAATTGTTTACAACCTTTAAAATAAATATTTATAAATGGATTTGATTTTGTAATTATTATTTGATTATTTTTTAAATTACGTTTACTCATTAACTAACACAAATATTATTACATCGTTTTACGGCGTTCAATCTTCAGGAGTAAAATTTAGTACCTAGACTCAAGATTAGCAAATGGCTGAAAAAGTTAAACTAAAAGCCAAAAGTACTTTTAATAGTATATTTTGGTAAACCATAAGTTACTGGAAACAAGTTGTAACGAAACCCCAGAGTAATTTGCAGAAAATTATTATCAACTTTGATTAAACTTAAAATATACGTCTGTGGAATTTTGATTATTTCAAATGCCTATTTATTGCCACAAAAAAAGAACTCTAAGAAGTCTAACGTGCTTAGGTGAACCGACATTTTTTTTTTTCAAACCAGTTGTAATGCTCTTCACGCAATCAATATATATATATATATATATATATATATATATATATTTATTTATCTAAAATCACAACAGGACAATTGGTACTAAACAAGAAACAGTTCACCAGTACGTGTAGTCGGGAATGATGAAGTACTACGATGTAAAAGATGTTTTAAATTTTTGGAATCATTAACTATTTTTTAACGTTCATGTAATGAAACTTTCTAAGTGACAAGGGGGACAAAAATCAATAAGATTCAGACTCTTTGTGATCATGCTTTGTGATAGTCCCAGAAGCCATTTAAAGAATTTATATTTGGCTCAACATAGACTTTTTAGTTATTTAACAAACATTTGTGTAACTTTTCAAATATATGATAAGAAAAAAAATGAGCATCTATAGTTTTCTACATTTAACCCTTTTAATACTCTTTCATTTTGATTACCACCAAAACCAGCAGCATGTCTGCCTATCAATTATGTCTTTACAGAAAACTCCTCTAACGATTTCACGAAAACTAGGTCGTGTGCCTATACAATCCAAACTGTCCCTTGGTTCCTAGAATATGATTGCTACAAGAGATGTCCTTGATAATTCTCCCATTTTGGACATTGTCCATTTCGTGCACTTTGAGCACTTCATATGCGAAAACACAAATGGGGGTTTCCACCGTTAACTAGAATCCCTGGGTAATTGTGACCATTGTCTTTTGACTCACCACGACTAACCAAAACATCGAGTGTGTATAAAAATGTTTTACTGGACGGACTAAAGAAAACAAGATGCTTAGAACATAAATTTCAGGAAAATAACTATTTGTCACTGTAAATTTAAAATAAAGAATCACTAATATATCGGACCTGAAAGTATAATGTACAAACATTATGTAACTGGTTTACATTTATATCTTGTCAGTAATATCCTTCCCCCATCTAAGAACTCCAGTATAGTATTATAATCTGTCAGCTCGTTTATTAGAAACATATTTTATTAAAATTCCTATTGATCCTAAAAGAAATGTATCTTTTTTAACACTCTAGGCAAAACACATCCAAAACGTTAGCGTATATTTCACTAAAAAAAATATAAACTAGTTAACTTTAAAACTATGGATTACTAGCAGTTACCCACGGTTTCGCACGCAATTTTCTGTTGAAAACCCGGACAAAATATCAATGTATTCTTTTTCTATGACATAATAAACAGTCTAGAGATAATCAACAGTCACTCAATGCTATTCCAATCTCCTGATCCAATTTAGATTTAAGTTTAAAGAACAGAGGTTTGGGATCCTGAAGTCGTAAAGTGAAACAGTTTTTATAATTTTAGTATTTCCCTTCCACATTCCATGATAATTTATTGAAGTTCTTCGATGGCTTCAGTAACAATAAGAGTTAGCCTTTTTATCCCAATGACGAAAGTGTATCCTACAACTAAAAAGTTGCTGCGGCAATATGGGTCTGTTCTGGTCGTTTAAATTCACCCCCGGTCTAATCTATTTACAGTTCCACAATTGATTTATGCTGTTGCACTAACCAAAACAATTGTCTCATATGTTGGTTTCGGTATCTAACTTAGGTTAAATTTTGATGATTAAGTGATTTTTATATTTTTAACCGATCACTAAATATGTATTAGGGGTATATGCTTCAAGTATTAGGGCAATGTTATCCCCATTTGCTTTTCAATAGCTACAGTAAAAAGGCCATACACAATGTTAAAGGAACTAACCAGATTAGATTACGATATGTCGTGCAAACATTCACAGCTTGATACAATAAGGTAGTTGCTATAGCAGCGTATAAATAGCATTTCTATTGTTTTAGATGGATTATTGATCATTGGCGCAATCAAAATTTAAAATTAAATAACTTCGTATTTGCAATCTGCATTACACTACTGAATAAGCACTTTACAATAATTCAATATTTACTCAAATTTAAATGTAAACACATGTTTCTGCCTTTTTGATGAACTTCAGCTGAAAGTGTTAACAGCTGTTAAGTATGAGTTCAATTTATATTACGTATCGTAGCGCAATCTGCCGGATCCAATGTAAAATACTCCAATATCCAATAACATTCGAATGTAAACAAACTAATTTTTCAATTTGAATTCGACTTTATTTAGTGAAATGAATGTGTTATGGGTGGTAAAAAGCACTCTAAGTGTTAATTCAGACCAAAAGCTATACCTGTTCCAAATTTCAGCACAATCCGTATAGCAGTTTCAGCGTGATTCGAGGACAAACCTCCAAACATCTAAACATACAAACATCCAAATATTCAAACATTCAAACTTTCGCATTTATAATATTAGTGGGATATTTTGTATGCTTTTAACTGGCCAAAGCGACCGAACTCATTAATACTTAGATTAAACCTTAGATTAAACCACTTGCTCTGATAAAGTCTGGTGAGATATGTTAGGGTGCAGAAATAAGGACGTCTTCCAATAACTGTCACCGTTAAGAATCTTTCGTAACGTGACCGAAACAATCATATTGAAACAGAAAGGTGTCTGCAGCAGCACGGGAATCGCTTCTAGATATTAGTTTTATATTTACTGGGTCTATAAAATAAAGATTAAAAAAAGATTTTGAGGTATTATAAATACCACTAATAAGGCACTTTTTGATACATTTCATGGCGAAGACATTGATTGTAATCGTAATTCACAGAAAACATTAACTATACTCAGGCTCCAAATATAAAACCGCAAGGTTAAAATCATAATAATTGTATAACAATGTATGGCTTTTAGAGGTAGGATGTCTTATTAAAGACAAAGCGTATTGTATCAGATTGTACCCATTGTTGTTCTATAGAAGCTGGCGGAAAAGGTGCTCAGTTATATTAATGTTTAGTAATGTTGTTTACGGTTATTTACATCCTAAATTTGATATATTTTATAACGATAGGGAGAATACATCGACCAAACATGCAGCTGATCAAGAATAATACAATGAAATTTAGTTAATATAAAGTTAAATAATGGTTGACTAATGCACTTGATTAAGTCGCTTTAAAGATTCCTTGAGTAGAAAAATCTCACGCTGCTTGACTTGAAGATGTTTATATGAGTCTAAATTAAAAGTGGGACTGTAAAGGTTAATACACCTTTCCTTAAGACAGAAGAAATAAAACCCTAAGTTCCTTATTCCGTGGTACCAAATACCTAGTTTTGATATTTTGAATCTATTGAATCAAAAAAATTATTAATTCATTATTAATAGTATTTTTCGTTACTTTTTAATACACCTCTTAGTATAAAAACTAACCATAACTGATGACACCACAATGAAGGTTACTTCGAAAACGTATATAGGTGAGTTACCTGCAAGGACATGATTGTCCAGCGATCAGATAGGTGAGGTAGCTGCAAGGACTGGATTATCTAGCGATAAGAGAGGTGAGCTACCTGCAAGGACAGAATTAACTTTCGATCAGTTGCGAAAACTGCTTAGATATGGTCATTCATGATCTTTGTGTTAGATATAGTGGTATTCCTTATTGAACCCCTTTATCATAACAGTCGGTTTTATTTTAAATTATCAGTTACGTATAAGGAGTGTAAAATAAGATTCATTAAGGTTAAGCTAAAAAAACAATTGGGAACCACACCACTGCAATCCCGATTTCAAAACTCCAAAGAATATCAATTTCCTGTCGCTATGGTCCCGTTTCGCCTGTAATGTCAACGCAAGTTATTTCTCGTCTGGTCCCGCATCTCCGCAATAACCGGCCCTCAAGCGATTCATTGATCAAATAGTCCCTCCAAAACTCGGTTTTATATTTCCTGCTTCTTAAGACTGCAATCTCTTTAATATTTCGCTGCTGACATAAACAGGTTTGTAATCTAAAATATTATATCAGTGAATAGTAACTTGATTTTGTATGAGGATTTTATATAGTTTTGCAGTAACTCTAAAAAAGTTATGCGTAACGCAAGTTTCAGCAGATTTTGATAAAATTTAGAAAGTCATCGTCACAAAATAGTACAATACTTTGGAAAGCACAAAAATAGCATAAATTTCCCAGACGGAAAATTCAATACACTTACTTTTACTCAATATTAGGCCATATCCAAAATATAATATAAGTAAGATAATAGATAGTCTCTGAAGGAAATCCATGGAAATAACTTAAAATTTCATACTCAAGACATGTAAAGGTAATTGTGCTCTAACAACATCGTTTGGTTGTGTAGGAATGAGAAGACCACGTTTAATTCAAGGTTAAACTTAAAAGGTAAGTCAAAGCATGTAGACAGTTTGTACTATAAGGCATCACAGAAGGCGCACCACATGTGGCTAGTGTTATTAGAAAAAGGAATCAAAGAACACTTTTGTAAAGGTGACTTTCAATAAGGAATTCGGACAATAAGGTTTATCTAATATGACTTTGATGGATTTAAAAATATGTATGGTAATTTTGAAACTACGCAAAATAACAACTTATCGTAATGTATTTGGATAGTTTAATCATTCTGTTTGATATCAAAGATAAAACTGTATGTTTTACGATCATTTCACCAACCAAAGTTATGATGTGCACAAATATTAATATTATTTCAAGTTAAAGATATTTTCTAAGACCTTTTTATGTATAAGAACAGCTGAGCATGAATGATAAAATTAAAAGTCCTAGTCGTTCTAAATCTGGGAAGACAGTTTCCAGGACAATTAGCAGTAACAGCAGTAATGGTCGGTGGTCCGCTGTTTGTATACTGTAATGGGATTTGTTACAGTGTAACCTGTTTAACAGGATGCCTTCTACCGGGCTGAGTTCGTTTATTTATTATGATTGTATTTTCCTCCTAAAAATTAACATTTAAAGTAGTTCTAAAATTGCAAGGCCCAAATAAAGTACACAATATAAATAAATACTCATTTTATGAAACATGTTGTAACAAGTATTAATATTGCTACAATATATTAAAAACCATATAAAAGGTATTCAAATATTCAAATAAAGTCGGACGATTTATAACAATGGCGTATTGATATACAATACCACAGTAAATAAGTTGCTTAAAGAAAAGATTTAAATATTGAAATTTTAGATACATTTATTTATTTTGAGCCATCATAGATTTACCGTAGTGGCATTCAAAATAAAGACGTACACAATCCCCTTAGTAAGGAATGAACTAATACTCTTGCGATTTGATAAATTTAAATAATCGCCACAATATTGTGAAGATGGAACGTGAAACACTGGCCTTGTTATTACAACTTGCTGTCTGATGGAAGAATTCATAACTGAGAAATGCTGAAAGTGCAATCATATTATCCATTCCTTAGCTTTAGTAATGCTTTTAGCCCGAATAAACCACCATAGCATGAAGTTTATGCCGTATTTAAACAAACTTCAATCTTTCTGTACGTATTTGAAACAGAATATAAGTATGTATTATTGAATTATGTTATCAATAAACATATAACAATAAATAAATACATTCATATTTTCAGAATGTTTTGTGAAACTATATACGAGTATACTACATTGATGGTCTACAGTCTCATAACTGTATAATTAACTAAGATTATGGTAGTATACCTCGTCAAAACAGTTCCAAAGGTTGTAGATGTCCATTGTATGGTGTAATGGTTGACAACTATACATTTGGAACAGTTCACAAAGTTCAATACCTTTAATATATCTGAAATGGTATCGCCAGATCATTTTGGTACAGTATTACAGAGAAGTAGCAATGATATAGATTTTAGAATAATTATGTGCAATTTATACAGTACTAGCTGTTATCCGCGGCTTCGCGCGCAATCTTTAGAACCGAAGTCCTTATATTACTTAGTAAAAGCACTTATGATGTAAAATGATGGTAGTAGGGATACATCAAGTACATATTATCAAAGTTTAATTTAATTTATGTATTATGTTTTGCACGTGGAAGAGCATTTCTGGTTCAAATTAATTAATTATATTTGCAATGTCACAGCTGAGCCTGCATTATTATTCTGATCAATAAAATACAAATACACAGGTCGCGGAAACCTACCTCGGTCCAAAAAGCGTCTAATTTCTAGCCTTTATCATGGGGGGGGGGGGGTGGGGGGGGGGGGGGGTGGGGGGGGGGGGGGGTGGGGGGGGGGGGGGGTGGGGGGGGGGGGGGGTGGGGGGGGGGGGGGGTGGGGGACGCAGTGCTGAAATATTTTAATAAGATCAATTGTATTTACATGCATTAGCTGTTTACTTACTCTCTTCAGCTCCTCTCCCTCCTATGAATCCTATTTATACATCTTGGGTATAGGAGTTAAGGCCTTCTTTCTTCTCTCTTAATAGGACCTTTTTCGTCTCACTGATTTCTGACGCTCAAGAATCTATGAATTTATCTCACTGTCAGTGACAACGATAAAATTACGAACGTTTATTCAAACTTGATAGGATATTCAAAATGATTGTCGTAGCAACAAACATTTGCGTAAGTGTTTGATGCCAGGGGACACTCGATGTTATTAGTCCTTTTCACTGTCGCTGTTACATCAATTGAAGGCAACATTAGCATCGAATAGATATTTATCTATGGGAACAAAAAATAAAAAAAACAATTTTTATACATGATCTTAAATCTTGTTTTAATTGGAGTTATCCGATTTGAAACAGAATTTAGTTTTGACAAAACGAGGTCATGTATTAAGTTCCTGATTTCAAAAAATATTCATTTAAATACTGCAAACGTGACCTATGTAACTAAGAGATTAATTATCTAAATAATCAAAAACTTGCTCATTGTTTATGCTATAACATTTTAATCTTATCATGTTTTACTTTACTTACATCCATCTTTGCTTTTTATTATAAAGGTCTTTTACTCTTTTTATTTTATGAGTTCTCTTGACATAATCATCAAAAAAACCAGATTCTGCAACAGAAAAAGATTTCTTCTTTTATACGTGTTCGTATTTTTAAAACAACCAGGTTCTTTATTTTATTATAACTTTACATTTTTACCAAAGTATGAGAAAATAGACTATTATAATTAGTTGTGTACGTTATCTTATAATAGCTTTCACAATAACGTTAGAATAACTTTATAGGGCATTTGAATAGAAACTTGAAACTGTTTCCTTGAAATTCCACTCATTTTTCTGCAGGGTTCTATACACTGCGTTTTAAAGGATTTAACTGATAATTGTTGTAATTTCAATGGAAAGGCTGGAGGAAGGTTTAATTTACTTGAGCCTCTCGTTCGCGGCGGATTATCTCGAGAGTTGATTTGATGTTATAAAAAATGTTGCATGTTTTCGTGTTCATTTAATTTATATTGGTGAACTATAAAGTTGAGTTTAATGGATTATGCTTGTTACTCTAACGGGATATTGGTAGATCGTTGGTAAATAGCCTATGATTCAAGGTGATATTTCGAGAATTTTAATTGAGTCTTAAATTTAAAAAATTTTGTTTATTTTAAAATTAGTTATCACTAAATGTGTTTTGAATCAATTCACGTTGTGTCATTATGTCCGTCTATTCACCTTTTGTCATGTTTTTCCGGGGCTCTAATATCTCAAGAATTTTAATTGAGCTAAATGAACATGTTAAAATTTTGATTGTAAACTTCATTGTTTCTGATGGACATTGGTCCATACATGGGTTTTGGGCCTGAGTGATCATTGTAGTCTATAACTCAGCCAGCCATTGCGTCATTTAGTCTTTTGTCTACCGGGGCAGGATATAAAAACTTTCCTTGTCCGATTGGGGTTTGTATGTCCGGATGGGACATATCAAGAATGAAACACGTGGGCTAGCTTTGTTTTGCAAAGAAAAGCTGTTGTTACGCGAACATGTGGTTGTAGTGTTACTAAAGGATTATGTAAATTACTGTTGGAAAAATTTTTTTATTAGCTCTAGTTCACCTTCCTCTTAATGATTCGTTTGGAATAGTGACCGCACAGGTTTATACTTTGACTCCTGCAGTTCTGGAGGTCATATTTGTGTGAAGGAAGGACATGATCGGTGACGAAGTAAACTCAGGAAAGAATTGGGTTGTTTCAACAGAAGAGACAACTGGACTACAACAATTATTGTGTTGGATCTAAGTGAAAATGTATTCTCGTTTGTTCTTATCACATACAGAATTGTTGCCAAAATACGATTGTTGTTAGACACGATTTATGAGCACGGTGATATGGAGCAAGAAACCAAAATTTACTTACAAAATAAACGTAAGCTACTGGTGGGGTAAGAGGTTGATTCGAATGATGAAATGTTGTTTTAAGTTCCAAGGATTCACCTTCCTCCTACAAAGATTTCTCAGGAGTCAAGTCTTTGTGACCAGGCGGTTCAGATTTTCAAGACGCTGGCACTAACGAGGAATTGTTATAGAAAAAATGTTAAAAACAACAGTTCTCTCTTATAAACAATAATAAATAATATGTAAAATACCTTCATTGTGGCTCTTTTACTAAAGCGATTCTTAATCCCGGTTTTACTTAGCTTTTATAAAAGCGTCTACGCGCAGCTGGAATATGTTTAATCACTATTTTACTATCGCTCGTGCCGAGTGACTTTTATCTTGGTTATTGAACCTAACAAATAACTTACTAAGTATCAAATTTTGGGTTTGTATTATAACCAATATCATTAAACCTCTATTGCTATAAAAATTAGGTAATTTTTATTCTGCGGCTCACTCCCCTTATTCCCTATTTGGTTTTCCACCGGGCATTTGCCACTTAACGATGTAGTTAAGAATAAAATTAGTGTTTCCAGTGCCACAATTGAGTACATTAAACAATTTTATTTTTTCAGTTGTTATATTTAGCTTTTTACTTACGCAACGGTTTATTTTACTTGTATAAACTCTGGGCTCCTATTCATTTGGTAGTATTTTTTTTTACTGAAAACCAAAATTGTAAATTAATGCTTTATCGAAATTAGCATAAACTAAAGATGATGTATCAAAAACTTATTAATGTAAGTTATTATTCTCGTATCACACATCAGGTAAAGAAACCAGAAAGCCCCACATAAATAAGGATATATTACAGAAACTTCTTCTACTTGCCAATTTACCATAAATTAAACAAGCACTTGGTGCTTTTAATATTATATGTACTTAGGGTTGTGAAGATATTTGGTTCTCAATCACAACAAAATTTAGAACAGGTTTAAATTAAATTTTAGCGCGTTCATTGTTTAGATATGAGATTAAGATGTAAACAACTCTACGATTGAAAATACCACCTAGTACTCTACAAATTAATGTAGGAAAAATTTTCTGTAAAATGGCCGAAAATTTTAATATTTACAGAGCTGGTATAGTCAAAACAATACAAAGGCATTTTGTAGTTGTAGGAAAAAATGAATAACACATTTTTCTATATATAAAAAACATCTCAAAGATATTGGTATGTAATACAGAAAAATACCAAGTATTTCGTGAGGTAGTGTGCTGCAAGTAGAAATGACAGTAGTATTTATTAAAGTTTTACTATAAATGGTGACATTGACACATTTAACCATTTACTGAAATTATTGAGTAAAAGAATATTCGCTTTTGGGATTGTAGGATTTCTTAGTTACGGTAAATGAAAATAAATAGACTAACACTACTTATCGAACCAGACGTTCCATAACTATAAAAAACGAGCTCAGCGAGCTTGGAGCTTTGCTAATGGAATCACTAAACAATGCACTACATAAAAAAGTGTGATTTATTATGACCGACAAAACCATCGAGAGAATATGAAGGGCCATTTTACAGCGATGAGGAATAAAATAATTTATTAGGTATATTTATTCATGAAATACTATACTTCATATAATTAACCAAAAATATATGATGATATGGTGAACAGAGATTGGAAAAGCAGTGACATAAATTATTGTGTTAGGTTCACATAAATTTGTACTTTAAAATATTAATACCAACAGTACAAACTAAAAATGGAGCAAAGTGGATCTAAAACAATTTTGTGTTTTAATGTTTGTGTTTTAAAGTATTTCCATTTTTTTAATCCCAGCTAAGAAAATACAATCGTATCCTAAAAAGGAATAATTTGGTCATTGCAAAATAATAGTAAAGTATTAAGCTGATTATAGCGAAAAATATGTCTTAAAATATGATTACGCCTGTAGCTATGTTATATGATGTTAATATCTTCACTGCGACATCTGTCCTGTGCAGACTTTAGGACAACAGAATAGTAGCAGTCCGCCGAAGTCAATGTGTTACAGCCTGACGACATGAAGTAAAATATGCGTGTTAAAACGTTCAAAAAAGAACATGAGCAATAAAGTTGTAACGGATTCAAGTCAGGGGAGCAGAGGCCAGAGAGTGAGAAATGTAGTGGAACAATGATAAGACAGACGGGGGGGGGCCAGAATATGGACAGGGAGATGCACAGTCCGCGTTGGACCTGGTCCATCTTTGTGGTCACCCACCCACGTGATATACACATAGTCACATTGTCTTCCGGCTGATCAGACGGCTATACTGACTTCACACATTGGCTTCATACATTTGTTGGATTGTTGAATAAATACTACCGGTTCTAATATCCAATACAGGCTACTTAAATATCTCAGCTACGTTTATAACAGTATAACAGTTGTTAATGTATTCTATGTTAAAGGAACAGATATTTAAAAGTCGGTCAGCATGGAGGCCACAATAATGAGTTACTATTTAGACGTTAATATACAATACAATTAATTACCATCATCTGCCTTTATAATAGCTGATATTTATTCTATGTTAAAGGAACTGATGTTTACAAGTCGGTCAACATGGATGCCAAAATAATGTGTTACCCTAATACCCTACTATTTAGGGTATAACGATTTTGACTGAATTTCATCAACAATATTGTAGTATCTTAGTAGAAACTCAAATAGTTCTGTGGAGAGGGGAGGGTCAAGGTCAAGCTTAGATAAATTCGGCTGATTATTCTTCATAATATTACACATATATTTATTTTGAAAGCTTGACCCACCAGTTATATTTAAATTTACTATAGCAAACGATATTTTTATAATATGAAGATTTAAAATATTAATGTGTTTTATGAAATGAAAATTTTCTTGAACCTATTAGACCAAAAATACTGTCAAATAATAAATATAGTTGTTTTTTTTTAACATTTCTTAAAAACAATGCACACTACAAAACACCTGAAAGCTTCTTATTCTCTTCTGATTCGGCTGGTAATGGACTCATGTTATTTGCGATCAAGGAAAATAAAAACAAGATTATAATAGTGTAATACATTAACACTATGGGCTGTATTTTCAAATGAAGTACGATCGATGAATCAGTACTGTTATGAAGGAATACAGTATGCAGAAATAAGTTTCAACTAATATGGTTAAAATTTGTTGATCATGTTAAGGGCTTATATACATTTTATAACATTTTTGTATTAAATAAATTATGCAGTATTTGATACTATTTAAATGAAAAATACAATACATTGTATAAATGACAATAGCATAATTTAATTCGAAATCTAGATTAATGATAATAGGTAACGTGCTATTCAGGTACAAGACACAGCCTGGTTCAAACTCCGGTTGAACGAAAACTGCGTCAACCTATAGAACATTATTTAGATATGAGAATACTTATTTATGATATCTTATATAACATTTAAATATAGGAGTATAAGTTATATGATTTTGGGCTTAGAATTGTTTACACCACGTTGAATACATTGATAACACAATGATATTATGTGTCACACACAATATAGTGATGTTATTTGAACAGGAAACACTTGGATAATATTTATGATACTGACCGACAATAAGAAAACTACTATACATTTTGAACTTTTAAATTGAAACGTAGATTTAAAAAAATTGAAATATATTAATTTAGTGTATATTTATTACTTACATAAACACGTGTGTATGCCACATTACTATGATACATTTTAGTAATACCTTTTTTATTGAAATTAAAAACTACCTAACTTAAGCTCCTGTTTTTCTTACAAAAGATTTTTTTAAATTAATGTATACATAACCATTTGATTGGTATGATGTACAAGCAAAAAAAGTCATTCATTGAATTCCATACTTTCTCTTTTTTTCCTTTTAGAATAGTGTTATATAAATCATTCTCAAATTAATTATTAGACACTAAAAACTATTCAAGTGAATACTACATAAAAATCTAAAGATTTGTATTATATTGTAACAATTTTTAAAGAACGCTGAATAGTAATATGTTGAGGTCCTTATATTTTCCACGTGACCTACCCCCCGTGACGCGTGTTCTTTTTTGTTCATTTCGAAGTTCTGACGTCAGTTGTTCCCGTGAGCACTGGTCTATCTATTTATAAGAACAAAATTATTTCCTAATCGTTATTATTTAATTCATGTCATGGTTCCGATTGCAATAGGTTTATTTTTTAAAGATCTATTTAATATTCAGCATTGTGACGTCAAAACACTTGTATGATTTATTTATAAATCTAACATTTGATTACTTAAAACATCGATTAAGTTGGAAATAAACTGTTAGTGCATTAATCCATTAATCAGAGTTGTTCAGTAAAGTCAGTCTTGACATTAATTGTTTGATGAAATATTATGGTGAATTTGTCACTTAGTTGTAGTGAACTTCAGTGTATCAGAATAAATAAATAAATATTAATATTGGGACTACTGTAAAATGTTCTGTCTATTAAAATAACAGAAATAAAAAGTAGATTGCAAAAATAAACTTTTTATATCCGAGGATGTCAAGTAGTAACGAAAGTATAATCGAATGAAGCTTTCAATGCCATGAAAGTTTTTTCTTCAAAGGAATTTGAGATGAGAACTGGCTATTTTACTACTGTGTATGTTCTGAACGCTCAAATTGTAAGATTCTACAAACAGTTTTTTATAAAAAAAACAACTGGGTTCTATTTAGTTTAGAATTGGTTTTCTTCACTAATTGGGGAGCTCGTTAGTTTAACGAGTTTTGGGGCCTTAATTTACTCTTGTAATCATTAACTAACGCCGCCGTCCTGGTTCATTTGTTTCAGTGATGTATGGTGGTGGTGTTGTTACAATTTATCAATCTACCGTATACAGCAAACTTCAGGCCTGCTGACGACCCGGGGGGTTAAGAGATAAAGTGAAACAATTATATTGTATCTCTTGTAGTTATTAAACCTGTGGAAGCCACCGGTAGCTACTTATTGCGGTTGAAGGCCCAAAATATATTGTAATATTTAAATACATTATTGAGTAGTCTTTAAAAATAATTGTTTTATATGCTTTAAAATTTAATAAATATTTTACCAACTTATAATATTTATGAGTCTTTTCATTCTGTATCACTAAAAAGCAGACTAATAAAAAATATTATTTTTATTTATTATTTTTTCAATACGACTAATACAAAAAAATAACCAAAGAAATAAAATTTACTTAAGTGTTTACACATTAGGTTCTTTTGTTGTTTAGTAGTAAAATAAAATGTTTTACAACTTGCAACGTACGTAGTAATACACGTTAATCCACCAAATTACAAACCATTATTTGTCTTTAATTATTAAAAAAATCCTGTATAAGGTATAATTATACCTTAAATACAGTACAGTTCTAATTTGACAGAATAGTTAAGTGCTTCTACCCCAGTTATTAACGACGAGATAAAATGGGATAGCGTGCGTATATGGAAAGAAGCGGGTTTCATTGCGGATTGAACATTGTTTTTTGTTTTTGTTTTTTGTTTTTTGTTAACGTCTTGTTTATTATTATTTCAAGTAAATAAATATGACTTTTATTTAAAGATAAATATTTGACAGTATTTCATGATTGAATAGACCTTATTTACAACTGAGAGGGAATAATCACTTGTCACTTGTAGTTTGTAGTTATATCGATTGTTGTTTAATGATTCCAGCTCAGTTAGCTATAAATATTGCATAATTTCATTGCAGTATCCTTAAGAGTTCGTGAGAATAAACCGTTTTTGAATCAAATAAATCCAAGGTAACAGAAAAACTATTGGCCACATGTTTTTTACTTTAAATCATTTTGATGTAAGAACACTATTTCTGGCTGGATTACCGTTGAATATCAGTGTCAAGTTGACTTACATGTGTGTCAGTCACCTATATGTCTATATATGTTTATGTATATAAAGCTTTTACATTATAATATAATTACGCCAAATACACTAAAAGTTTTATAAAAAATAATGTATCGAAGAGTAGTTTGTATGTTGTAGCAGTAATAGTTGTGTGATTTATATTTTAATATTGAGTAAACTTTTAAGATTTTGTGTAAAAAAAACAAACAAAAAGCTTACAGTTGCTCTCAAAAGTTGCAAAGTTTTCAATCAAAACGGTTAATTGTGATGAAGTTCATGATTACAAGAGCACATAACAACAGGCTTTGTAATCTTGGTAGCTCTGTAAGCCTGGACTCTGATTACTCAAAGGCTCTTAAACACCATCCAATTTACACATTTACTCATCGGCAGTATGCTAACTAGTGAGCTCACTAAGAGGTCGTTAGTCCGGTGAACTTGGCCTTTACTATACTCTCTCAACCATGAACTTTTGTCTACCATCGCAATCTGGGCTGGAGAGTTCAAACGTTGAATATCACAATCTACTGGTATTGCTTTGTATCACTGAACGATGGTAAATATCCGGAAATTACTGTTTCCTTCACAATTTACAGTTTTACAGTTACAGTAATCATCTGCAGCTTGCGGTCATTAGTAAGGGAAACTTGGCCTTTACCCTCTCAACTATAAAGCTTATTTTGCATTGAGTCTGGTTAGAGAGTTAAACGTCAGATTGGTTTATAAACCTTATCTAAGATTGATATCTAACGTGAACATCACAAATTACAGATTAATCAAGTGCAGCATGCTAACTAGTGAGCTCAATAAAAGGTCATAAGGTAAAATTGGTCTATACTCTGTTTACCTTATCTGAAATGGCTTCTTATACACCATCCAATCCTCAAATTACCCATTTAGCCACATTACTAAAGCACAAGAGTAATTGTATACACATAATAGTGACTACTAACAACTTATCTGTTTTCCACATTTGTCTGATATTGCGCACCATCTGAAGATCTAGTAGTTTTATACCATGACTAAACGTCTTTAAGGACTGGTCCATGAATATCATCAGATCTTTTCATCATTCTTGTAAAAACAGTGTTAATATATACTGGGCTAAACCTGCACATTATAAAACGATCAGATCCTAAAGTTATACAATAGGTGGGAACAAATTATTCATCTCAACGTTTTATTTAAAGACTAGTTTTACAGCTTTAGTTACATTTTATAAACATACCGCAGCTATGATGGGAAAGGGTTGATTCGATTCGAATGTTGAGTTTAGCTCCAGTTCACCTTCCTCTTACGATGCGGGGGGTTTAGTTTTGAGCTTCTTCGTCGTCAACTGTTTTTGGATCCCTCCAGATGAACATGACTTTACATTTCAGGAGTCAAGTCTGCAACAGCATGAGATCTCAGATGCTGCACGTAAGAGGAAGGTGAAACTGGAGCTTAAACTCATCAGTTACATTTTATACGTATATTATTTTCACCAATACTGTAACTATACTTCCAAAGTACATTCTTCTTTTTCAGACAATAATAGACTTACATCGTTCCTTATCACACGACAGCGTATTATACGTAGAGGATAAAATTGTAGCTACCGAGTCGTAATAAAAGCGTATTCTGAGGCAACGTTGCTACTTGGATTGTGTGAGAGGGAATCTCCGGGACAAGGCAACTAACCAGGTGTTTCTCTGCTAGTGCCTCAAACGAAACAAACCGAACGGTGTATAAATTGCCAAAGAGTTCAAAAATTTGAGTGACTTTTACTTAAATAATTACAAAATTAAAGGTTTACGACTATTCAAAGGTACCGAGAAGCTTGAGAAAGACCTTGATCTCAAAAAACATTGACATTGAAATATCTCCATTGTTTTTTTTATAAGTAAGTGCTGGTGTACTTATGAGCATTTCCGATAACTCTAATCCTCTTTGGTGGGTCAACGTTTCAAATTTTCTTCATCAGAAAGGACTTGTTTTTGCTACGAACTATTTATGCTGTGGTGGTTTTGTAAGGTTAAAAAACTGTGAAACCTAGGTAATTTTGATTACTTTTTAGCAGTTTGTTATGTTGCAAATAGAGTAATTATCTTCTAGATAAAGATGAAGAGTTTCCGGCTAGCTAATTTTGTACTGTTTCATTCTACTCTTTTAAAGACTTTTGTATTATGGTAGATAACTATGTTACTGTTGATGTTATGTGCTAAGAATATCAACAGGTTTTTCACGAGGAGATTGGCAAAACTGGCAGAAAATGGTAATTAACACAAACAGAGGAATGGGGTGGGGGGGGGGGGGGGTGGGGGGGGGGGGGGGTGGGGGGGGGGGGGGGTGGGGGGGGGGGGGGGTGGGGGGGGGGGGGGGTGGGGGGGGGGGGGGGGTGGTCAGCAATGAATATTATCCCCGCCTCAAATGTTATTGGACTACTTTTACGGGTGTTTATACCAAGGCCAGACTATAATACAAGCCGGAGTCTTGATACTGTGACATCACAAGACCCATCCGATCGCTATCCGTAAAGAAGTTGTAGCAAGCACCTAAGCATATACTATTCGCGTGCTTATAATCAATCAGATGTGACAAATGTATGAGTGGCATTTGTCCAGCTGGAGGATAGTGTGACGTAGCGATTGGTGGTGGGGGTCAGTACTCCGGCCTTGATTACACTAGGGATACCCTCATCCTTCTTGCAACATACTTTGCAATATTAAATAATGTACACCTTGGGACTTCTACAGATTATTTTCGGGTTTTTGAATGTATCACCACATTTTAATAAATTCTACTTTATTCCTATGGTTAGAAAATACATAATTAAAAAAACCTATACTTATGTAGGACTGAAATACTAATTTAGTCGCAACGTTTTAACTTCAGACCCCTATAATTTACTTCCTGTATAAGGAATGAAGTGAAAAATTCTTAACTTTCAGCAATGCTTTATTATTCATTAGATAATCATCTGCACTAGACATCTCCTCAATTTAGAAGAAACTCACATATATACATTGCCACACAAGCAGAAAAGAATATTTTGACCGGCCTGACTGACTAGCTTCACTTAGCTAATTACATTTTTTTAATTCAACAGCCTTGTTCGAATGCCAATTTGTTGCTCAAAAACTACCTCAACAGATGTTGGCTCAGACACACTCGGTTATCTGTTCATCCAAAACCTTCTGAAGAACACTTGTCCTAGTAGGAACAAGTGAAACAAAAGAATGTATTTGTTAGCTCATTAGTTTGGTTTTTGGAAAATGAAAAACAGCTATTTTAACTATACTAATTTCATGCCTTAAGTGACAAAGATATTTTCATTAATAGTT
The DNA here is from genome assembly GCF_021130785.1 of Homalodisca vitripennis. Lineage (NCBI taxonomy): Eukaryota > Metazoa > Arthropoda > Insecta > Hemiptera > Cicadellidae > Homalodisca > Homalodisca vitripennis. Next base: position 85,839,833 of record NC_060207.1, on the reverse strand, counting down.
TTCACTGATACGAAATGTTATGTGTCCGTATGAAAAATATACTATTGTATTCATTATTTAAATATCATAAAATCATAAACATTTTAGAATACATTCCATATCTCAGGGAAACATCGGTCAGTCTGATTATTACATGAATAAAAATATCACTTTGTGCTTTGCGGAGCCTTATCATTCATTTTTAATTTAAATGTTCGTATTAATTTATATCTTATGCAGTCTTTTTAACATCCAAAACGGTGTCCAAATGAGTGTACAGTGACATCATGCTGGAAGAGAAGAGTTTCCGCCCTTATTTCATTGGAATAGGAGATGGCATGGCGACAGAGATGTTTTTATAAAATGACCTCAGAAATACTTGGGACTTTCACATAGTACTTTTATGAAATAGCACATATTCAACTACATATACGGATATGAAACAAAAATCTATATTTTGTTGGTGGAAGTAATAATAATTTTAAGCGCGAAATCTTAACAAATAAGTTCTTTTTTTCGTATTGAGTTTTCTTAAACACTTGTTCGTGTTAGCCCAGAGAAAAATATCAAAATATTGTTCCTGGAATTATTAGTTTCTTTTATTATAAATAATAATGCAAGGAAATTGAACAGATCTCGGATCAGGGACTTATATTATTGGAATGTTTATTTTATTGTTGAGAGTATTAACGCTATCGAGGACAGTGCTCAGAAGTAAGGGATATGTCCGCTCTTAGTTCTGAGAAACATAATCGGTGCTTCAGTTCAAATACCACGACTATCTCGTTAGTGATACTCTCTCGATTAGTCTGGATTGTTAGAGATATGCTCCGACTGTACTGGCGTTCCTCATCGTTATTTTCTGAAAAACTCCAAAAAGGCTTTGTATACTCCGAATTGAAGTGACAAACGTGTGGCTAAAGTAACATTTTTAGAGTTTACCCTGGATTCGAGACAGCTTGTATAATGAACGCCCTCGGGGGAAGTTGTAAAGTCATGAGCTCAAGCGGAAGGCTGCCAAAGCCATGAATAGAGCTGTGTGAGGTCTATCACTGCTTTTCTCACCATTAGAGCAGTATCTGGGTTACTTCAACTACTCTTTTTATTGTGTTAATAAAAATATTTCCACAGTACACTACGTCCAAACAAGTTTGAAGTAGTGTACTTTTTATGTACGTCAAATGATGGAAATATGTTAACTACTACCAACCATCCATCAATAACAGAATTTTAGTAAATGTATGATAATATTAACATTTACATATATGTGTTAAAATTATGTTAAGACTTAAAAAGATAGTTTACAATAAGCTAAAAAAGTTATTAATTAGCACACCGATGTAAAGGGCCAAATGTATTCATTCATTTACAGAATCAAAATCTGATATCTATATGTTAACTCTGAAATACATTTAAAGCCAAATGAATGGTAGTTAAAAATCACAAACATTTTCTTGGCACAAATATTTGATATCATTGTGAATTGAGGTGACCCAAAATCATTCAATTATAAAATTAAAAATTACATTCTAAAACTATTCTAAAAATTACACGTAAAATAATTTGTGAAAATGGCTACATATTTTGCTCTGTAAAAGGCTTTCACATAGTATGTTTTTTTTATTTGTTTTGTATTAAGACATAAAATGTTTTATATAAAAATATAAAATAAAATCAGTTTAATATACTTTGAGAACATGTCTATTTACTCCACTGCTTTAACTAAGAATTTAGAGAGTAGAATGTTATTATGCCTTCAGGTAGTTAACGTAGTAATTTCCGGTGTTGCGTTACCTTAGGACGTGGCGTCATACCTGTGCTTCCGGTGTCGTACAGTGCAATAGTTTATCTCATGTTAGTTTTGATAATAACTGAGATAGGCTAAAATATTCATACAATAAAGTATCTCTTTGTATAGTAATGTATTTTTTTATATTTGTTCGAGTAGCCTACATAAAAATGTAAGGCTACCAAGAGTCAAACGTACACCACGGTATTCAACGTTTTGGCGCTTGAAGAATTCATATAAATAGAAAGAGATGAGTATATGTAGACAACAAAACTAAACATTTTGCTTTCAAGAGTTAACTAGGACTGTAAATAACTATATAATTAGTTAAGAGTCGTGCAACAAATCAATAAATACCATTACCAAAATGAAACTTATTTTTTTAATTATCCGTGAATTGCCTCGAGAAAAAGATCTAACCTATAACTAATCAATTTTTTAAACTGTTACAATGGCGATAACCTTATTTAGCAGAGCTGTTTTATAAACAGTACTAGGTAGATCAAGCTATTTTCGGAAAGATATGATTTACTTGGAATTGGTTTAACATTGTTACACTTATAATAAATGGTATATAGTATGATTTTATAACAGACTTGACGAAATAACGCTGATTTTTAAGGTATCAAGAAAACCAGGGATCTACGCTGAAACATGGATTAAGGGCTCAGGGTACAAAGTGCTAGGCTAGTAATTACCTTTAACACTTAGGGAGCTCCAAAACAATTATACCCCGCAATAAACTAGACCTACTAATCTAAATCTCGGCATTTGCGGTTAGTGATGTGCCGCTCTTGAATATCTATAGCGTTATCCAGATTTAAGTAACACATCTTTTGGTGACTTACGTGTAGTCTTTTAGAATTCACTGCTATGAAACCAAACTCAAAGAACAAAAATAAGAATGTATCATGTGGAAAGATATATCAAACTATATTTAACTTGTAGACAATTAAATATTTAATGTAGACAATATTTAAACTTCGATGAAACTTCATTGTTTTAAACACAATAGTTCTGCCTATCATTCAATAAGTTGACAGAATGTCTCTTTCGTCTGCTGAGGGATGTAAACGTTTTTTTTTTCTGTATGATCAATCTAGCTGTCTGTCCGCATCACGTCACAAGAACGATATGAGTCAGGAAATATTCCACGCTACCTCGAGTGGCGCGGCGTTCACTTTCATTGTCATCATCTGAACTAGAGGACAACCGCCAGGATCAGCGTGCCTTAATATAATTCTTCTAGAGTTAAATGCATACTACCATGATTGAGCAACCAGGCCTAAAACCCACGATCGTTAATAGGTTGTGGCAACGTTAAAGACATAGCTTTATTACTTTTTCGATGTTTCAATTTATTTGTTTTTATTAATGTTATACAGAATAAGCGAAAACTTACTCTTTTTCTTACTTTTGCACACATAACATAGTTACTTTCTATATGAAGGTCTAAATTCTATGTTTTTGTATCTCCTAACGTGTTTTACACATACGTGTAACGATTATAAAATTAAAATTTGGTATAATATTACTACATAATAAACTAACGCAATAATACTGCTTTCCGTATACATATAAAATACTCGTATGTTCATCCGCATCACAGAACTTGTCGAACTCAGGCTTAGGGGGTGAGGTTGAAGTGACTGATGGCGTGTGACATCAAAGTCCATTTATATATTAACATACAAAATGATGAGCATGTGGCCTGAAAGTAATTTGCCTCTATTCTCTTTGTTACTTTGAAACGCAGCGCGGGAAATACTGACTTTTCACTCACAACGTTGTGTGAATTTGTTAATTTCTTGCATGAACTCGTATTACTTACAACTTCATATGCCTGTAATTAAGGGGTGGTTTTATTATGTATGTTGACAAAAGTACGTGGTTAAAATCAAACAAATAAATAAAAATTTTACAAAAACTTATTAGTAAAATGGTGTTTTATTAGCTTTTACGCGGCTTCACACGTATACAGTATTATGAGTATCACTGGGAAAAGTGACAGTCATTGAAAGAAAATATCAACTCCGATTAAATGTTTTATTAATTTAATGATTATTTACAACTCTTTAAGTGCCCTTTCATAGCGCATGGAGTTACTGAATCGGTGATTGGGAGAGTTTATTTAAATATCAATTAGATAATCCTAGTTGTTTTCTGCATACTGTGCTATCTGGTAATTATTACAAATACTTCAATAGTAACTGTGAAAGTTGCATACAGTGAAGGAAACCCCTCTAGAGGAAGTTCATAGCAGTTTCTTAGTAAGCTCCTAGATTAGGTTGAATCTCTGAAGAACTGTTTGACTAATATTTTAACGAAATTAATCATTTAAAATGGTTTATCACTACGTTCCTTTAACATTTTGTACTTACCTTTATAGATTTGCTTGGGGTTTATTTAGACACAAATATGGTCAGTATTTTGATTATCCTCCAAACTGTTCCAGGAGCTCCATATTATTATCCACTTATCTCCACTGTTATATCAAAGTCTAATGGTGTATGGTGCGTGTTACTCGATCACGTAAACACTAATAGACCCATTGTACTGTAATTTTAGATGGAAATTACTGAGGTACCTGGTTAACATATGATCCCATTCTTATTTTTAAAATCTCTCCAAGCTATTATCCACTTGTCTCTAAAGTTGCGAAAAATCCCATCTCGGTCTATAAAGTTGCAAAATATTAATTCAAATGTAATCAACAATAAATTCTTTATCAACAGAACAGAACAGTTGTGTTATGTTATGTTATTGTAATATTGTGTTTATATTACAGCACAACCATATGTTTAATTTATTTAATCACTAGTTTCAATCTGTTTACATGTATAATCTTGAAAGCTAAGAGTAATCTTGATATTAACAACATTATAATTTCAAAATCTTCTGCAACCGCTGTTGAACTCAGAGTAAGAAATTATCCAGATCAGTTCATTAAAAATATTATTTAAACTATTATATTATTAAACTTTTATCACAAATATTGTCTTTTGACAGAAGTAGGTTACGGAAACCTGCGTGTGTGTGTGTGTGTGTGTGTGTGTGTGTGTGTGTGTTCTTGATCGTAGAAACAAGGCAAAATCAACTGTGGTACAAAGAATACTGAGACCGAAGTAAATTACAATGGCCATTAATATAAAAGTTTCTAGCATATTATTTTCATTGCGGCAACAAGGCAAATTCTACATTAGCATCGGAAATATCATTCACGAAACCAAAAGTACTCATGAACGAGAAAAGCCTAAATTGCGTGCGAATTCACGGGTAACTGTTACTATATGTATATAAAATACAGATTTTACTACCCCATATGTTCAAATGTTATACGACTGTACCCGGTTTGTTTAAAAAATGATTTGTTCTGCTGTTTTTTCGTTGCCATCATGGTTACCAATAAGACAAGTGTAAAAACGTCCACTAACACTTATATTGCGAACTCGATATTGCCTATACAGAAATAAAACTCCATGCCAAAGTTCAAGTATATAGGCTAGTTCATTGTCGATATATCGTGCGAAAACATACACATACATATTAGAGGCAATTTTACCGACAGACAGACTGACAGAAATTAAATTCTTCCGCTCCCTTAAGTGATAGTCTTCGCTGACGCTCAGCCATGTGACATTACACTACTGTATAAATAATTTTTTTTTTTGTGAAATATGTATCGTTCAACTAAAAATTATAGTGTTCTAATAAATTTAAATTCTTTAAACAAACTTGAAATATCAACAACAAGCTGTCTTTTTGAACTGATGTCAACGTGTCGGTTCACTCGTTTGTGTCATGGAAAGACAAATATTCATACATACATCCAAACTTTCACGGCTATAATATTTGTATGATGGTTGGTTTTTCCAGTGACTGGTTCTTCGTTTCTTCTTATTTGCTTGTTATTTAACAGTCCATAGGCAAAACACTTTTAAGAAACTAGACTTTAAACTACACACATACTTACTTTATTAGTATATAAACTAGGTTGGAAATTAATCTTCACCAAAATATAAACAACAAATTTTTTTAATCATGGTACACAAAATATCCATATTAACATTATTTATTTTGAAAGATAAAATGGATAATTAGGCTCCAGATAAAGTAAAACAATAATGTCTCCTCAAGATTCGCACCACTGATACTCATTATAGTAAGAATCAAAAGATTCTAGTTTCATATTTCGGATTTAATTTAAATTGTAGTACTTAACAGTATCCGTTTTTGGGAATTCATCGTGTACGTAAATATAAAATACAACTTTCAATTATAAATACGCAGCAAATAATCACACCAACTACAGAAGAAATATCTCTGGTGAGGAAATATTTGAGCGGAAGCACGAGAGAGAATCTGGCGATGACAGTGACGGCGAGCTCGGTACAGAGAGGGAGCTCCAGCCCGCTCTCATTAAACTTGGTAATGTGCGTCATATTATTTACAATGAAGCCCACATATCTCTGAAAAATGATGGTGCGCAAGGAATAAAACTCTGCCTCTTTTTCTAAATTCACGCGGAACAGTTCCCAATAATAAAAAACAAAAAACTTTGTAAACTGAATTTCTTTATTGAATTTGATTGTTTAAGCGTAATCTGAAACACACTTATTAAATTGAGGTTCCGATTTACATTGAACTACTTTATTTTAATGCCCAATAAAGATCTTGTCGAAACATCTTTATTTTTCTTCGCACTTAAGAAAGGTTTAGCGAACACGAACACAATTTTGACTATACTTTCAGGGAAAAGGGCTGAATTATATTTCTTATTTAAACCTAAATATAAAAAGTGGTAAAAGTGTCAGTTAGTGATTTTTTAAGCTAATACATTATCAATATTAGGTATGAACAATATGATTACAAGATTAAATGCGCTCCAAAATGTCGGTTATCGTTGGAGTTTTCACGTTCGGCCCACAGTGGACAATATACCGACTTGGTAAGCGACTTCCAATGGACCGATGTTTGTTATTTTCAATTTTAAAAAGAGGTACTAGAAGTGGAGTTTGAAACCAAATTTCAACCCTCCGAGGTACCTTATTCGAAAAGTATCGTTTATACAGTCGGACACACATAAGACAAACTTTGCTTTCGTCATCTAGTGAAAATTACCTCGCTAAACGCTCAGCCAATTAAACTTCATAATGGCTACATTTGAATAAATGTGTACACCGCACAACCGTATATAACATTTATAGTAATATTTCCTTGTACATATTATGCAAACAAGTAGACACAAACAAAGTCACTTTCACATGTAAAACCATGCAAATATCTAAAAATTCAGTATTCAGTGGCAAACATATGTGGTGGAAGACCTTCACAGTCTGGAACAGTTTCACTTATTTTCATGTTTTCGCTTTGTAACATGAGTCTACGCCATGACGAAAGTCCAACCAAAACCACTTATTTCTTACAACAAATAATTGAATAACTTAATATTTACTTAGTACTTTTTTGCTAGTTACCAATTTAAATTCTAAATTTTCAATAAACAACAGTGAAATGTATTATTTGCTGCATATAAACTCAAAATATGAAGCACAGTTCATAAATCACAAACTTAAATGGGACCATCATATTGATTATTTAGGAAAGAAGCTGAGAAAAATCAACTATGGTCTATACCACATGAGAAGTTGTCTTAAAGGCCAACACTTGATACAGCTTTACAGATCGTGGTTTGAAAGCGTGCTGAGGTATGGGATATTACATTTTGGGGGTACATATCCAGCGGTAAAAAAGCTTGTAATTATGTGTCAAAGGCAAGCTTTACGTATAATTTTTCGAGTTACGAGGAGGGACAGACTAACCTACATTTTTTCGGAAAGAGGGCTGCTTACTTTTGAGCAAATACACAAGTTATGTTGTCTGATGTATGTACATGCAAGAATTGAGCAGTTTCCAATGAGACAGTTTAATAGAGTAACGAGATTTGCACAATATATTACACTTGAATTGCCAAACTTGAACAAGGAACGCAGCAGAATGCAACTCTGTTATTTGGGTCCAAAATTTTACAATGAAATAATTAGACATTTTGGTAATAGCATCATACATGAAAAGAAACCTAAATTTAAAATGAAAATTATAACGTTTTTAATAAGTTAACAAAAATTTAAGTCTGTGGTGTTATTTATGTATTATTGTTACTATTTATTTATTTATGTAATATAATTCTTGTTTGTGTAATATTGTTGGTACATAATTTATTTGTTAATATTTATAGTCTAATATCTTGTTAAAACCAAATAGTGCTATTTGTTGTTTATTGCTGAAATATTTGTTAGAGTAATGAATTGAGTTGCTATTGCATTTTATTGTTCACTAATTTCATAGTTTATATTGTTGTTATGTTCTGTTAGAGTTTATATTGTTGTTATGTTCTATCAGAGTTTATATTTGTTTTACGTTTTTATAGTTTATTTATAGTTGTTATATATAATTTATTGTGTATATTTGTTGCTTAATTATTGAATTCCAAGTTTGGTAAAGTTTAGCCGAAAGTATTTCTGCTTCCAAACAAAAGGTAAGGTACGCTGGGGAAAATCGGTACATGGTCTTGACTGTGTGATAAGCATGAGAGCTGTTGTGTGCTTTAGTGGTAATATTATTGTTTTCTATTTATTTGTCAATTCTTTTTGCATTCTTTTTGCGTGATGAGTTCATTAGGCTTTGTTACTTTTCTGTTTTTTTTATTGTTATTGTTATTAGGGATACGATTTGGAATACTAATATGGAAGTAGGCACACATAGAATGAAAAATAGTTTAATTTTCGTGTGCCAATGGCGCAGTGTAGTGGGTACGGCGGTTATCGCAAGATAACTAGATCAAGCAACGCCGAGCGTGGCTGCTGCTTGGACAGGTGACCGCTGAGCGATCCTGTCCTTGCAAGCGGCCCGCCTGCCCGGCCATTGGTGGTGGTTCGGAAGTCACCTTTAAGCCGTTGGTCCCCAGGTTAAGTGTTAGAGAGGGCTTCTTAGCCCTAACTTCGCCTGGTAAAATAAGACATTCTTTACTTTACTTTTTTTTTTTAATTACTGAGTAGCTATAATTCCCACACACGCCATTTTTGGTGTCTCTTAGCAACCACTATCATGTAAAGGGGGTCACTTAACGGCACAATTTTCATGGCCCTGTGTAATCGGGTAACAATATTCTTATAATATTCTGCCTGTTTTCGGCTCTCCTTCTTCATTTTTTCTTCTTCACTTCCCCACACTTGGCAACGAAGTTCATTTTTCTTTTCAGATTCTGTATGCCTTTTTACAGTAGTTTTAAGTTTAAAGATTGTTTCTAACTCCAACAACTGCAGAATGACTGTTCATGTCTGCGTGGTAAATCATAATCGACATTGCATTCTATTAAAGTCTTTGATTTCTATCTGCTGCTTATTTCCTGTGATTTAAAGTAGAAAAAACAAGTCGTTCTCTATACGAAATTTTGCTTAAATCTATAATCCTCCCATTATTATTAAAATGTTGGAGTTACATTAAGGGTCACCTGTCATGTTTCTAAACCGCAATTATATACCACTTTTTGAAAATATTTCTAAATTAACATTATGTTTATTTTTCATAAGAAGTAATATTTTAAGCATAATTCTATAAATAAACATGTGTGTTTAGGACAATATTTGTGATTCCCTAAAATATCTCCTCATCCTTGTATAGTGAGCTTTCCAATACTGAATACAAGGAAATGAATGAGCATTTCTCCTGGTATACTTGATTATTCAACAACATATTTAACATTACATTTACTCATATCCAAGATTCATTACACAAAAACTTAAAGTATATCTAGCTACGTGTTATACGACGGTATACATTGCGAATTATTCAGACACAACACGTGGATGGAAATCAGATTATATTCTCTAAGATGTAGGTTTCATGTTGCAAAAGACTACGACGCTACTATGCAATGCACCCAAACCTGAGTTCAGACTGACAAGAAGGAGGTTTGGTGTCTGCTATGAATACAAACTAGCTTCATCATTCGATCTACTGGTGAACCTACCTGTTGGCCAAATGGTAGCTGAAAATATTGTGGTATCCATGATGTTTTTATTAATATCAATACTGTATAGGCAGTTTAGTTTAGTCAAATTGACTCTTAGCTCCAAGGCTATCGTAGGCAATACTTTTTTATAACGTCATCCCTAGCATAACTGAACCAAGGCTTTCCACGGAATGATATTCTCATATGGAGAATAGCTTCCGAATCGTTTAATGTACAACTTTTTTGTAATGTACGGGAATATACTTTACATACATCAGCTCATTTTTCATCGCACGGCCTCAGGAAGAGTGCTATTGTTTGATAATTCTGATCTAATACTTTTCAGCACATTTGATACCAAACTCGATAGTCATTCTCACTTTTCATACTCGGCCTTAATACTACATATCTTGTCTCACATATTTGGAACATTATGAGCTCCAATATTTTTAATATCTGAAAAGACTTACAGGCTAAAGGTAAAGACATTAGCGTGAAGTAGTATCATGTTAGGTTTAATATAAAGGTTCAAGAAATACATAACCTTAAAGGCAGTTGTTGTCGAAACTTGATGTTGAAGAGAAATCCGATTTCTTATTGAACACCCTACATGTAACAAAAATGTATATTTTAAGTGTATTTTCATATAATCCAAACAAGGTAATATATTCTATGTATTATAAAAACATATATAAACATATATTTAACTATAATTGTCTTTAGCGGACAATTATAGTTAAAATTCGTTACTGATTTCTATGGAACCATTCATTACTGCCCATGAATGATTAACGTTGAACGTGCCCAAGCATGTGACTTGGTGGGGCCATTATTCTGTAAAGTTGTGTGTGAAATAAATAAATATATAAAGTTTAAAGCATCGGCTTCTAGTAATTGTAAGTATTTCGTAATTGAGAAAGTATAAAGTATGAAAATGACGCATAATAGAACTCATTATTGTATAAATGAAGTTGCAAGCAAAATTCAAAGCCATGGATGAAATCTTTATCGTGATAGGTTGTCACAAGATACATTCCCTTTTTCTTACATATTATGCTTCAACAGCTAACAGTGTTTAAACAATAGAAGTCTACACACCAAGTATAAAATTATGTATGTGTTGGGATAGTTAAGATACTTGTGGTAATAGTATGTCTCATATTTTAATCTCTTATGAGTGTATTAAGTTTTTTTTTAATTAAAATTTGATTTATTCTTTGTTTATTCTGCTATTTTTTCGTTGCCATCATGGTTGCTCATACGACCAAATTAAACATATTCGCGAACGCTCAGCCAAATAACATGGAGTGACATGCACCATCACTGAATTCAGTGTTTCTCATATAGAAATGAAGTTTCATGCACAATTTCAAGTCTAAGGTCTGTACGTTTTCGAGATGTAGTGCGGAGAGCCAAACAGACAGAAATAAAATTTCTCTAGCCTCATGAGTGGTCAAGCCCAGCCAATTATATATTAATAATAACGTAATAGCAACCAAGGGATACCTAAACTTTTAAAATGGCAAAGGAACCATATAAGTACTGGGTTATATTCGCAGGCTGCTTGGATCCAGTTTCAAATGCAGGATACGAACTATTCATCACTATGTGACAATGGAGAACAGATTGTATTCTCAAATACGGATTCAAAGTAGAAGGCTTACACACAAGGACACTTCAGTGGCTTTAGACTACAATTAGCAAACTAACGAGATAAATGGTTAATTGGTATAAGAAAACATTGATAAGGATAATGCAAACTGGAGATGATCCTAACAGTGTTAACTTGGCTGGAGAGATTGGACTAATGTTTGCCAAGCGTCTCAACTATAGCTGTGGAGGCTCTTTTAGAGCACGTTAAACAAGCTAAACGTAATAGAATTTCTCAAGATGTATTTAACACCTGATATTATCTTCTTGTGTATTTTTTTAATAATATTATTAATACAGTAACTTATTGTTAAATGCAATTCAAATCAGGATATTAATTTAAGTTATACCTTAAGCACGCATAATCTTATTCCAATCACAGATTTCAATTTATGATTGTTTTAACAACAAATTCTTCTTTCATTTTAGAGTATGATAAAATTAATGTGTAAGTGCTTGTTCAAATCTAATTTACAAGTATTTAACTGCATGGTATTCAATTATAAATATACATATTATTTCAAGTGAAACTTTTGCATTTATTATCAAATAAGAGATTGATTATCACTTCAGAAACTAAACTCAGTGAACTCTGAACTTTTCGGTAGACAGTAAGGATGCTACGTAGCCAATTATAAGTGACCAGGTATCGGTAACTTATCGGAGAATAAAGTCACATCACTAGTACTACCATATATTTCTTTGACAGTGTCTAGCTAGACAGTAAGGATGTCATAGAACAGGTATTTATAAAGTGTGGCATTCATCCGTGAGTGAATTGACACTACATGTATTGCCCCATATTACTATGCAATTTTAAACTGAGAGGAATAAGGATGTCATGTAACTAATTTAACTTTGACAATAATTGTGCCTAAGTGTTGATAGATTTTGGATAGTGACAAGATTTGGAAATAAACTAGTTTGTTGAATTGGAAAATGAGAATAAAGCCCATGAAAATATTTAGAAATAATTCCTCCAAAACTTTCTTCCCTCACATCGATTTGAATCCACCTAACTCACTCTATCGTAATAACTTAAATGTAGATGTTGTGCCAAACGTAAAGGAAGCGAGGTGAAAATGATGTCAGCAGAGAATGTACGACACACGCATAAGCATACCAATACAGTATCTGAAAAAATGCATACGCGTTTTGAATTTGCATAGAAATTGGACATTATCCTCGTGTATTGAAAATCTATATCAGCAGCCAATAATATAAAACATAGCTTTTTATAACGTAAGCCATGCTTGCCACTCGGCTCTAATTTGTGATCGATTGGTCTGAATTCAGCTTTGGTTTGACCAAAGTTCTGGATTTTTTTTGTATGACTGGGAGACTGAAATGATCGTGATATCAAAATACTTTGTAAAATTACGTTGAAATAAAATTATCGAAAAAAAAATCAATTGTAAGAGCTAATAACAAGACTAAAGCACTCGGATCAGCAAATTTTCTTAACAACGAACTGTAAAATCAAAGATTTGAAATATTTGCTCTTTTGAAGCAAACTCTACACGATTAACAAATAAGTCTCTTAATAAATATTATGAAAGAGTTGAAAAGATCATTGAATCTTCAAAGGTAAGTGAAAACAATACAACCTGCCTGGCTGAATTGAACACATACATTTAATACGAGCATTTAGATTTTTATTTATTGAATCAAATTATAATATTAAAAATTAGTGGATAGATTAATTAGTGTAATTAGATTTACCAGGTTAATGTTAACCCAAACACTGAACAAAAACCCATAAACGTTTCAGGTCTTACAACAATATATACTTTGTTTAAAGTTTGTTGTTAAAATGGATAACTTTAAAAGAGGATTTCTTTTAAAGGAGGATATGTGTGTGTGTGTGTGTGTGTGTGTGTGTGTGTGTGTGTGTGTGTGTGTGTGTGTGTGTGTGTGTGTGTGTGTGTGTGTGTGTGTGTGTTTATTCGAAACAAATTCTACTTTGAGCATTTGAGGATACATGTGACAATCACCGCTGAAGGTAGGAGAGTAACAAAAGTAAATACAGTACTTTGTATGACACGTTAACTGAAAGAAAAGAACCTAATGGTTAGGTGGTAAGGTTATCATTACAGTCTCTGGAATTGAAGAAATCTTGTTCCATTTTCGGTATGGTGTGGCTTACCTTCATCAAGTAAGTTTGGACAAAAAAGTTAAAATAAATTTACAAAAATATTATTTACGACAATATCTTTAGATATCAAGAAGTTCAATTCCAAAATATTACGTTATAATATTATTCGTATTATATAAGTCTTATTCTTGATGTTATAAAACATATTGGTCCAAAATTTTTATAACATTATGAGGTACTCTGCACATAAATAAAGTTTTAAAGTATACAAATACCAGGTGTTATTACATTTTTTCAGTAGTTCACTGTGTTCTCTATAGACCATATTTTTCCAATTTGTTACAATAATTCCAGGAACCATGTAACAATATATTTTTTGTATTGGAAACATTATATACTGAATAATACCTATATAAAAAAATAAAATACCTATACTGAACTAAGATATTTTAAAACTTCTTAAATATTTATAGGACTAAAATAATGAGAAAAGAAAGATTTATATTTTAAAGCTATATTTGTATTCCTGTAAACATTTTGAACAATATTTAATTTTAACATTGGTCAGTTTGTTGATGGTAACAATAGAAACTTTTGGTTTTCTCCCCTCTTGCCTTTTTGAGATGATGAAAAACTCTTTAACTCGTTCATTTAAGTTGAAATCGACTGAAAGGCCTTGTCAGAGTACCACTGGGATTCAGGATAACACTTCTTCTCGAGGATGGATCAGCGCGGACCTCTAGTTAAGTTTTGCCATTCCAGCTCGGCGAGTAAGGGTAATCAATCTCTTATAGGAGTAGATGAAATTGATAAAAACTTTCAATACTATGGCAAAAAGTTTCAAATCTGTGTCCTCATCATCATTTATTTTCGTGAATATAATTTAACCACTGCTTTCATAAATACTTTAGACGTTGGGTAAAACGTACAACAAAAGTGTTTATACCTTTCGGTGATAGAGTTATTTTCATATATCAAAATGATGAATGACCAATCAATAGTTTGGGCAGCATGTTTTTTTATATTTAACTTTGAATCCCTTTAAAAAAGTACGGGCATTTTACACATCTAAGTGTCAAATTTGCATATTAACTTTACCTCATAACTAGCCCTAAGCTGTTTCTAATTACAATGTAGAAGAACGCCACACCACGTGTTGCAAAAATGTTTCGCTGAGGTTGCATGCGGAATTTCATATCTGTAACTCATATCTATCTCGGTATATCTTATGGAGAAATAACGCAAAAAGAAATTGGAAAAAAACGCGATGGACTTCAGTGACATTCAGCCAAAATCCATTGTTAGACATGCATCTTAATATAATTTATTTTTGTCTATCTAGAAATGGAATTTCACGCAAAATTTAAAGTCTACAGATGAAATCTTTCTTAAGATATCTTGCCCCTTGGTACATTACAACTTTTTCATTAAGTTAGGTTTTAAAGCTCCAGTGAACCAAGAAGGCACTACAACGCCAAAGTGTGCTGAAATCAAACCTGGTGCCCAAACTTTTAACGTTGACTTTTCACTTTATTGGATTTATCTTTACCCGTTGAATGAAAAGTCACATTTTAAAATTTGATTATAAGTAAAAGTAATGAAAGTTTAAAACTCTCCTACGCAAGTAAAAATAAATTAGGCACTCAACGATTTGTTATAATAAAACTAATGGCCTTCTTTAAAAATTAAACACTGTAACGGTAGCTTGCGCTTGTATGAGAAACCACATCAAACACGCGCATTTCCCACCACCGTGGTCTGCCTCCAGTCTAAATTTAGTTTTTCACTAATAATTAACGACACTAAAATCATATTTCTCTTATACATAATGTAGTTATGTTATGGGGACAAATGGTTTAACACGAAGTGGGATTTCTTTCAATGTTACAAAATTGTGTCTACCCTGTCAAAATTCCATAAATCTTTACTGAAATAACGTAAACTTGATTTAAACTAGGTACTTTACAACGTGATGAAAATATACACTATATTGGCCTATACCTTATTTTTACAATTATTTAACTAGATTTCGAGTATCAGGAGTGATAAAATAAATATATTTCAAAAAACGTATACATATATATATATATATATATATATATATACTAGCTGTTTCCCGCGGCTTCGCACGCTTTTCGTAAGTTTTGCCCGCGTATGAGCATTTCTGGTTGAAGTAAATTATATTTCCAACCCCGATGTAGATTTTACCTTGATGTCACGATCAAGAAAATATGTCAAAAATGTATTGTACATGCATAATGTATTTTATTACAAAGTGGTCTACCACTCAACCTTTAAGTTCAACCAAAAATTTAGTTTAGACAATTATACATCATAACTTAGCGCCTTCAAATAGTGTTTCACTGTTTAATATACGTATCTATCTCGTAATTGCAGGTTATAATGTGCAGGCGCTTTGAAAACTTTTCTTCATTTTATTCGTTTATATTCACGACATAAGCGAATAATTCAGATAATAACTATCCTATCTTCTAAGTTAGACTAAATTACGGATACATGTGAAATTTGATTGAAATTGGTTCAGTCGTTTTGGAGTTTATTGGCAACATACATCGTGACTCAAGATTTTTATATATATAAGATATAGAATAGAATAGAATAAACTTTATTTCTCATAAATATGCACACATTCCAACATATTCAATACAAATATACAACAAATATAAATGCAAACCACATACATAGCAAAATAATCCTGTGCATAGCACCTGATTACATAGTATATCAGTACTGGCTGACCTTGACACATTAACATTCATGCCACACATACATACATACATATACCGAGAAATAAAGTATTGGCCTCTAAGGCAAAGCCTGTTTTGAGGCATTTACATGATTCATAAAAATAAAAGATCTAGCAGTGATAGAACAACAATTATACATTTTCAAATATTATAACATAATCCTAAAACCCTCTTTACAACAAAATTCAATTAGATTCATACTTGCAAGATAAAACAGATAAATCACACATACACTAATTATATAAAATAAACTATAAATTATAATCATCATTATGTCTACATCTATTTTAAACAAATACTATCCATTGTACAATTTCCTACACCCACACATACATTTCCCTATATATATATATATATATATATATATATATATATATATATATATATATATATATATATATATATATATATATATATATAAAATGAAAATCATCACTTTACAGTTTTAATAAACTTTACATATATATCCCTGTATACTTTTCCGTAGGAAAGAACATGTGAGAATGAAAACAAAAGTTTAAAAGTGAGTCGGTGCAGATGCTCATACACCAGCTCTCTTGTCTAGGGGTTATCGAAGTTCTCTCATTTCCAAGTTTACCGGCTTCTTGTGGACTACTTGACATTCAAAACATTCTCCCAAGATCTCGTCCGTATTGTTCATTAGGTGCAGGCCAACTTGTTCAAACATGCGACTCGACGTGGTGGCTAAGTTACTGCGAATGCTGCATATTGCTACAAATCCTCCAAGTATAATACTGTAATCCAACTCCAACATTATTACTTTAATATTTTTAGTTTCACTTTTTAAATATTTTAAAAGCAATCAAATAATTACCGATTCTGTTTTTGTTTTACTGTAGTAAAATTTGTCAAATAATGAGATTACTAATAATTGTTAATTAAAGAATAAGGCGTACTGTCATTAATTTCAATTCTATTATCTTAAGATAATAATAAAAATAAATATATGAGATTTTTATATTTACAAAAATTGTCTGCTAAACATCACAAACATACTATACTTTGTGAATCTAAGTGTAGAAGTAGTTGGCTATGTGTAACTGTTTATACGTAGGACGTACAGACGCATGTATAATATACTGACAAAGGTATGTGGATGCATACTCTACTTCGGGTGATCATGAGAGATTTCACACTTACCTCCCACATAAGAGACTTACATACTTTTTGCGTGAATATTAGACACTGAACAAGGACAATCAGCTTATAGCTAGCTAAAGCGTTGTTATTGTTAAATTAATTTAACTATTTCAGGTGTAATTTTATTTGTACTAATAGTAACATAACTGACTTGCTGTATAGTTGACTTTTGTAGATATAGCCTAATAGTGAATTGTCGTCATTTTAATGTTAGTAAAACGTAGCCTGCTATTTGTTAACATAAGTTTATCAAACACATCAGTCAAAATTAAAACGCCTTTATTCTTAATCAAAGCATAAAGTACGAGAACCAGAGAAAGTTTATAAGTTTATTTTGATAATATAAAACGAGCATTTTCCAATCGTGCAAAGTTCCATTATGCTTTGTCTGATAACCACTCAGTAAACTAATCACAATAGAACTGTTGGAGAGAGAAGTTCTCAGTTTCTGATCAGCTGTATAGGAAGTCGTCGTGGTTTGTAAGTTTCTCTTCTTGGTAGCCAAAGCTTGAACACAATTAATTTGAAGCTGTGGCTTTCCCGTCAGTCCAAGTTTCTCCATCAGTAACCGGCCACTCAACGTAACGAGGACTTGTCATATCAGCGCAAGTCCCATGCTGGCAACTCGCTTGTCTCTTGGCTTCATTTACCTGTCTGTCCAACTTTCTTCATCAGTAGGCGGCCACTTAACGTAACGAGGACTTGTCATATCAGCGCAAGTCCCATGCTGGCAACTCGCTTGTCTCTTGGCTTCACTTACCTGTCTGTCCAACTTTCTTCATCAGTAGGCGGCCACTTAACGTAACGAGGACTTGTCATATCAGCGCAAGTCCCATGCTGGCAACTCGCTTGTCTCTTGGCTTCACTTACCTGTCTGTCCAACTTTCTTCATCAGTAGGCGGCCACTTAACGTAACGAGGACTTGTCATATCAGCGCAAGTCCCATGCTGGCAACACGCTTGTCTCTTGGCTTCACTTACCTGTCTGTCCAACTTTCTTCATCAGTAGGCGGCCACTTAACGTAACGAGGACTTGTCATATCAGCGCAAGTCCCATGCTGGCAACAACTCGCTTGTCTCTTGGCTTCACTTACCTGTCTGTCCAACTTTCTTCATCAGTAGGCGGCCACTTAACGTAACGAGGACTAGTCATATCAGCGCAAGTCCCATGCTGGCAACTCGCTTGTCTCTTGGCTTCACTTACCTGTCTGTCCAACTTTCTTCATCAGTAGGCGGCCACTTAACGTAACGAGGACTTGTCATATCAGCGCAAGTCCCATGCTGGCAACTCGCTTGTCTCTTGGCTTCACTTACCTGTCTGTCCAACTTTCTTCATCAGTAGGCGGCCACTTAACGTAACGAGGACTAGTCATATCAGCGCAAGTCCCATGCTGGCAACTCGCTTGTCTCTTGGCTTCACTTACCTGTCTGTCCAACTTTCTTCATCAGTAGGCGGCCACTTAACGTAACGAGGACTTGTCATATCAGCGCAAGTCCCATGCTGGCAACTCGCTTGTCTCTTGGCTTCACTTACCTGTCTGTCCAACTTTCTTCATCAGTAGGCGGCCACTTAACGTAACGAGGACTTGTCATATCAGCGCAAGTCCCATGCTGGCAACTCGCTTGTCTCTTGGCTTCACTTACCTGTCTGTCCAACTTTCTTCATCAGTAGGCGGCCACTTAACGTAACGAGGACTTGTCATATCAGCGCAAGTCCCATGCTGGCAACTCGCTTGTCTCTTGGCTTCACTTACCTGTCTGTCCAACTTTCTTCATCAGTAGGCGGCCACTTAACGTAACGAGGACTTGTCATATCAGCGCAAGTCCCATGCTGGCAACTCGCTTGTCTCTCGGCTTGAGTTTCCTGCATGTCCAAGTTTTTCATCTATAGGTGGCCACTCAACACAATAAGGACTAGTCATATGGGTGTAATCCTGGTGCTGACAACTCTTTTTCTTTGCTTCATTTTCTGGCTCCTCGTTCCCATAGTTTCACAGCCATGTTTTTTAGTGTATTTGTTATTGTCTATATGAACATTGCTGGATCTTAAACTATTTTAGTTCCTTATTTGTATCGTAAGGTTTTTAAATATGTTTTTTTTAATGGTGTCTTTAAACTTACCCAAGTCTCTTAAGGGTTTTGCAATTCTGTAACTGTTAATTTGAAAATAAAACTGATGTTTATTCAGAATAGTCAGGGACGAAACTAAGATTGTTTATTTTACAAATATCTTAAATAAATTTGGATACTCATGAGATAAAACTTCAAAAAGATTTTCTAAATTGTATGTTAAAAAGTTAGAAAGTCGTTTAATAAGTAAATAAACCTAAAGATCACCTCAGTCATAAGTGTATGAATTTTATACGAATAATCCTTTTAAAATTTGCACGTCTATGATATGTATGATGTATTGTTATCTGTTATTGTTTAAGGAAAGATCGTAATATTTGGTATAAGAAAGCAAAAATGTGGTTTTTACAAATATACACAGGATATTTTAGTTCTAGTGTGATAATTGCAAGGTTTATTCCATTGGCCATTAGTTCTAAAGTTTTAGTAATATCGAATCCATTATGGTTTTTATACAAGATGAAGATTTTATTTGTACGTCATCGTCTTGTAGCAAAGGCTTTTTGTTTCCAGACCAACCCCAAATTAGTAACCAAATTTAAAATAACGAAACGGTACCCATAACAATGTTTGTTGCCTTAAAATATCCATTACTGTTTTTTTAAACACACTTCAGTATTTCGTTCAGTAACCTAACACAAACAAAATGTTTACAAGCTTTCATCAATAAAAATAAACACAATTAAATACATACGCATTGTTAATCGAATGATAGCAATTTCGCTGGAGTGCACAGACGGTTCACGTGAACTCGTTCATTGTCTGTTGAAGCCAACATATCCAAGTAAAACATCGAATAATCTGACACCAGTGTAAATTGAAAAGTGTTCAAACATACCTTTGTCAAGTATTCTAGGGATTTCATTGTATCTTCTAGTATATACATTTATTTATTCCCATTTAAAATTGTTACTGAAATAACTACTACCATAATTAATAAACTAGACTAAAAAGTTTTCATTCGATTAAAAGTAAATAAATAAAATAAAAATGTCTTTTTATTAGAGCGTTTCTAACTATACAAACTTCTTTACAGAACAACTCAAGATTTTATTTGTATTTTAATATTATAGCCTTAGATTAAACTTGTTCTTTTGACACATTAACAAATTTATTGTGCGAAGTTTTTAGTGGATTATACAGAAAGCCATGGCAAATTTTTTCCATGGACACTAGCGGTGCCTTTCATCCCCGTTGACTGTGGAACGTTTCTTAGCATTAGTTCAACATTTATTAGCGAGCGACGTCACAAAGCCAATTGTGGAATAGAGCTAATGATATTCATCTTATTTAAAGCCACGAAAGTTTTCCTTCCAGAA
Source organism: Homalodisca vitripennis (assembly GCF_021130785.1). Lineage (NCBI taxonomy): Eukaryota > Metazoa > Arthropoda > Insecta > Hemiptera > Cicadellidae > Homalodisca > Homalodisca vitripennis. The sequence continues at coordinate 85,818,929 of NC_060207.1, read as the reverse complement.
TAATTTTGTACATTTCTCCTCGTGAAACCAGATGCTGTCATATAGTTTGGTGAGACGCTGTCCAGATGTGACCAGATGCTGTCATATGAAACCAACTGCCCTGAATCATATAGTTTCTCCCCTAATACCATTTTTGGAAGGTTACATTAAATGAGTCAGTATTATTGCAATCTACTTTAACACCATGTGTCCTATTTTATTTCCATCTCCGTTTTTCCTACTGCTAATGTAAATAAAGTCTCTTTAAATGTGTTTACCCTGTTTAAGAACAAAGTTTGTGTACAACATAAATTTGCACAGTAAATGTCGGCATCTGTTACACTTAAATTTTAATGTAGACTGCCAATAAGAAATAATAACTTCAATGTACAAGAATGTAAATAGCTTTACAATTTAATGGGGGGTCCGAACCATGTTGGTGTCGGTTGTATTATGACGACACTGAGGACCGTATGATGTCAACCTATGTACAGTAACAGTTAAATCGTTTTGTAGTCACGGTTGTCAACCCCCGGGGGTTGAGGGAAAGGCCGTTTGTCGCCTAAAGAGTGTCCCCAGTAACTACAGTCAACGGCTCGTGTAATGGCCAAGTTTGCCGACCACCCTCACACAAGTTATGTGGAGATCGCCGCTCTTACATGTTTCAACACTTTATTGTCTTTCACCAAGTTTATTTGCCTCTATTCCAGCTCCTAATCTTTTTCAAAGAATTTCCTCTAAATGCTTTCTCGCGTTTTAGTAATAATGCGCTTCTCTGTTTAAATTGTATTATTAACAGTGAATGATTTGAAATAATAACAGGTTTTCGGACATTTTCCATTATTAATACTATAAAAATAGAACACTAAGTTTCGATAAAAAACATAGAACAATGAATGTGACGGGGAACTAGTCCTTAGACATCGATAACAACAGAACAATTCGTACGTAAAAAATTTAATGTATAAATGTGGGTTCAGGATAATTAGTGTAAGAACCAACCATGTCATTAAACCAAACAACACCACCTCACCCACCAGACGATGCAATTCTGCTCTCATCACTCATATGTTAAACAAAGTTTTATATTTTATAATTTAGAAACGATGAAGTATTTTTGGTGAAAATAACGTATTTACATGACAATATATACAGAACTATCTCGATGTGTTTAATATAGTACTCTGTGTAGAGCAATCGCGATATTTCTCCAAAACAACAATAAAATTAAGTAAAATATTGTGCAATAACATACGAACTTTTCCTCGACAGAAGATACGCGTATGTCACTTCTCAGATGACAAGAAAGAATGACGAGACAGTAGTGCCATGGTCTGTTTGGAACTAGTCCAGGCTAGAGACAGTTCCAGCCCAAATTATGCCTGGAATGTTATCTTCGAATTAGTCGTCCTTAATCGCTCTCGATTAGCTAATCCAGATTAGGACGAGGACAAAAAGCTAACTGCGATACGGTTATGTTCTTTAAAGGATGTAAGTAGATGGTGAAAATAGCAGGACCTTTGATTTTTATCGTTTTTATGAGATTAGTTTGTGAAATATCGTGTAATTTCGAATTTAAAATGGCTTAGTATAGTTGTTAGATTTTATGTCTCATGTAGAACTACATAATTCAACAGAAGTAATCTCAAGTAGAACCGGCTGGTCAACATCAAATTTCGAAGTAATTCAGCTGCTCATTCTTCACAATACTACACATGCGTTTATTTTCAAATCTTGACGTTGCCCCAAGTTCTGTTATAGCAGACAACTCTCTCTCCATATCGGAGGCCAATTCATGTTTTCTATATTCACTTGTTTCATTCATGTTACGATTCCTGGTTAAATTAATTTATAACTGTATTGTTACACAATTATATTTTAAGGAATATTTTGTTACCTCAAACCTTTAGTTTATTTTGTGCTTACTTTGTTGTTATTTTGTTGGAACATCTGTTAGGTTATGAATAATGATATAATTATTGAATATATATTTTTACATGTTTAACCTTATATTAAAAGAGCTGAGAGTCTATATTTTCTATAAGCACAAAACCTGGTTGTACTTTCAATTTTTAGAGAAATTTATCCTAGGAAAAACCTCGATCGCCAGGCACGCAAGTTTTGTTGGTAGTAGAAGTGTAGGGTTATCAAAAGGGTAAAAAATATAAAACGGTAATTTGTTTTTCATGTTTTAATGTTTTTCATGTTAATCATGTTTTTCTTAGCTTGATACATTTAAAGCCAGCCGTCTGACACGTACATACATGTTAAATAAGTACCAAATAACCATATACTGCTCATAGATTTTGCTGAATGTACCCCTTCACTTTCTGTATACTTATCTTCTTGTTGATGATGATGTGCATTTGTCTACACTATTATGTTTTAGAGTTTGACACAGGAATAAAAGAACAGAGCCAAAGCCCCAACCCTTAGTTATTTATATAGAATATTATAGTATTTAAGGATTCAGTTTTCGTAATAAGCCTAAAACTTTTCAGCTTACAAATGTCCTATTATCTATTTTTGCCAACTAAACGTACCACTTTTTGTAACAAGAAGATAAGAAAGGACAAATCAGTAGCCTATGTGACAATAAACTAACCATATCAAAGAAATTTAACAACAGAACTATATGTACGTCAAACAATTCAAATATGTAACTGATAATGGTGGTAGGGCGGGGAAGGATTGAATTATGCAAGTGTTAAGTTCAGTTACTTTACACCTCCGCTTAGCGCAACGTCTTAGATCTGACGCTGTCACAGACTTGAGTCCTGGAATCTGGAGTCAGCATCCGTCTGAAGAGGTACCAAAACAAGTCGGCGACGAAGAAACCGAAATGGTCTTCTTGCATCGTTTTGACATCAGAGAGACTTAGACTACAAAACGAAGTGTAATCTAGATGAAGAGGTGTTCTCATTGTCCCATCAGGCGCACAATTGGGTGCACTACAATGTTTTAGATATGATCTCAAAGCACTGCGGAGTAACGGAGTTTACTATACATAACGTTGGTATGGTGGAAACTCAGTGTTAAAATCCTTAAGAATATAAACACTTTGAGCTCTCATATATCCTTTATTAAGAGAAATAACAAAACATAGCCAAGAACAAAAATTTTTTTTTAATTATGTTTCCAATCGAAAGTAATAATCAAATACAGGGTTCCATAGGAAATGCTCCATAATAAATACCCAATTTGACCATTTTGGAAAATAGTGGCAGTTTTTAAAAGATTTATCTACATATTTTTAAATGTTTTGAACAACAAAGAAAGGTTCCCATTTAAAATTTGTTGTTAGAGGTAGTTTTGAAGATCATAATGGTGGGGCTATTAATAAAGCCACCCTATATATGTCCTAGAGCGGTACAGGATATGTTGTAGGTAAATTTCTCAAAATTTTCAGGACATTACACAATACTTACACCAATAAATTTCTATTTATGTAAGGAATTCATAAATATACAGATCATTAACGCTTTCTCTTATAGATATTACACGCGAAAAGAGTAACCTAGGAGCAAAAACACTCATACAGTATTTATAACCTGACAATCTGAGAGTTTATCTCAGATTAATAGAACTGATCATTGATTAAACGTAACCAAAAATTGTTTTTATTATAATTAGATCAATAACATTTGTATTTTTAATTAACGAAACAGATTTTCTTGTGCGTATTTATTCAAAGTAGTTGTAATACTATAATTATGTACGTTAGATATAAAAAGATACATAATATTATCTTTATATACATATTTCTTGTGTGCGTGTGTATGTTAATGAACTCCTCCTAAAACGGGTGGACCGATTTTAATGAAACTTTTTGTGTGTCTTCAGTTGGATCCGAGAATGGTTTAGATTCATAATTCGGTCCAATTTTAATAGTTTATTTAATTAATTTTTTAATAATAAATTGTTGTTGATGGTGGAGTGTTTTACATTGGATCCGCCAGACTGCGCCACGACACGTAATACAAAGTGAACTGTTACTTAACAACTGTGAATATTTTCAGCTGAAGTTCATCAAAGAGGCAGAAACATTTGTTCACATTTAAAATTTAGAAAGTTCATATTTTAAATTTGTAAAGTGCTTGATCAGTAGTGTAATGCAGATTGCAAAGATGAAGTTTCACCAATTGTACTACGTAAACATTATAAATAGTACAACACAGGCATAATGTTTTTCTATTTTAATTCCAGCCGACAGTTTGTGCTGCTATTAAATTTGTGCGTTGTTTTGTAACATTCTGTAATTATTGTGTGAGTGCTAATTGTTTATAATACATTAATAGAGATTGAATAGCCTATGTTTGAAGTGCATAAAAAAACTATAGTTATTTATTAAAGTTATTTAACTCATTTTGCAAATTTATTGAAGTGAGTATATTGGGTCGCATAGGCCTACCTCAAATAACCTAAGTAGCATACAAATCAAAAGGTTGTGTTTCTGTGTGTGAATATTGTTAACAGTTTATATAATCAAGTTTTAAACTAATTGGATTTAAAATAATTTGTTGTAATTTACATTTTTAATCTGCAGTCAGAATTGGTCACATAAGTTCAAATTAAGTAGCATACAAATCACATGTGTGAATAACTACTTATTGTTTTAATAGTGTAGCAATTGGTTTTAAATTAAATTCTGTTGGCCAGTTCCGATATTATACTGTAATTTTAAATTACTAATTTTATAACAAGTATATTTTTTAATTTACAACTTAATTTATCGTAATTGCTATTGAATGTACAATATTTTTTGTTAATCCTTCAGGAATGTACATAAACAAATTAGATGGTTTTCCGATAGGGCTGAAGTATTAATAAGTGGCCTCCATCACAATCGAATTATTGATATTTCTGAATAGCCTATCCAAACTACTATCCGAATTGGATTATAGTTATTTAAAAGGCTGAAGTATAATAAGCAGCCACCATCACAATCGAATTATTGATATTTATGAATAGCCTATCCAAAACTACTGAATTTCATTATAGTTATTTATTCGGTCAAATATAATTAAGTTTTTAATCATAAATTGTTGTTGATGTTGGAGTGTTTTTATATTGGATACGACAGACTGCGCTACGACACGTAATACAAAGTGAACTGATACTTAACAGCTGTGAATATTTTCAGCTGAAGTTCACCAAAGAGGCAGAAACATTTTGTTTACATTTAGATTACATTATTATAAAGTGCTTGATCAGTAGTCTAATGCAGATTGCAAAGTTAAATTTTCACCAATTGTTCTATGTAAACATTATAATATTACAACACAGTTAATCAATAATAGTCTTGAAAGCATAGAGTAAGCATAAACATATAAAAATAACACCACTTCTTATTTAAATATATTCTGTACTCACTTTGGAGGATAGAGATTATCCAGATATAAAATTGGAAGTTTTAGCTTTTTTAAAAGGTTCATGTTTCAAAAAGTAAATACGGCAAATAAAATTAAAATATAATAGAATGAAGTTATAAAAAGTGTACTACGTGGCCGCGTTATAAGTTTATAAAAAGCCAACAGGCAAAAAAAGAAGAAAATAAAAAATAAAACATCGTGTAATTATTGTGTGAGTGCTAAAATTATAATAGTACATTAATAGAGATTATTGGTCGCATTACCTCAAAATAACCTAAGTAGCATACAAATCAAAAGGTTGTGTTCCTATGTGTGAATAACTATTGTTAACATTTTAGATAATCAAGTTTTAAACTAATGGATTTAAAATAATTTGTTGTAATTTACATTTTTAATCTGCAGTCAAAATTGTTCAGATAAGTTCAAATTAAGTAGCATACAAATCACATGTGTGAATAACTATTGTTAAATAGTGTAGGAATTGGTTTTAAATTAAATTCTGTTGGCCAGTTCTGATACTATACTGTAATTTTAAATAACTATAATGAAATTCGGTAGTTTAGATAGGCTAATCAGGAATATCAATACAGGTTATCCAGATATAAAATTGGCAGTTTTAGTAAAATACACTTTTAACTGAAATTCGTAAATATTAAAGTGTGCAGCGATTGATCAGTTAATTTTTTGTTTATAAATAAATTGTTTTTTTATCTTGGTATGTTTTAAATTGGATCCAGCAGAATGTGCTACGATCGCAGTTCCAAATGTTTTTCTATTTTAATTCCAGGTTTTCCCGACAGTTTGTGCTGCTATCAAATTTGTGTGTTGTTTTGTATCATCGTATAATTATTGTGTAAGTGCTAATTGTAATATTAAATTAATAGAGAATCACATGTGTCAATAACTATTGTTAATAATGTAGGAATTGGTTTTAAATTAAATTCTGTTGGCCAGTTCTGATACTATACTGTAATTTAAAGTAACTATAATGAAATTCAGTAGTTTGTACTTCAGACCTATAGGGAATACTTATTTAGTATATTAGATAAATTAAATTATGTTGGCCAGTTTCGATACTATACTTTAATTGTAAAAAAAAACTATAATGTAATTCAGTAGTTTAGATAGACTAATCAGAAATATCAATAAGTTGATTGTGATGGTGGCCGTTTATTATACTTCAGCCTTTAAATAACTATAATCTAATTCGGATCGTCATTTAGTAGTTTAGATAGGCTATTCAGAAATATCAATAATTCGATTGAGATGGGTTACCGCTTATTGCACTTCAGCCTTTAAGTAACTATAATCTATTCGGATCGTCATTTTAGTAGTTTAGATAGGCTATTCAGATATATCAATAATTCGGATTATGATGGTGGCACTTGTTGCACTTCAGACCTATAGGGAATACTTATTTAGTATTTTAGATACCGTAGTCTACGTTGTTATACATTTTTATCTAGAAGTTACTTAATTAAAATTACATATTCAATAAGTTACTCATATTCATTGTGTACTATTATACAGAATTCTATTTTTTACAGAAAATGCCACGTCTTCGTGGAAGAGGACGAATAGTTATTCAATCATGTGATTTATATGCTACTTAATTTGAACTTTTGTGACCAAACTGTTAACAATAGTTATTCACACATAGAAACACAACCTTTTGATTTGTATGCTACTTTAGGTTATGGGGACCAATATACTCACTTCGTTCAATAAATTTTCAAAATTAGTTCAATAACTTCAATATATATAACTATTGTTTTTTATATACTTCCAAACATCTTCAATCTCTATCAATGTATTACAATTAGCACTCACACAATAATTTGAACGATGTTACAAAACAACACACATATTTGATAGCAGCACAAACTGTCAGGAAAATCTGGAATTAAAATAGAAAACATTTGAAACTGTGATCGTAGCGCATTCTGCTGGATACAATGTTAAAACATTCCAAGATGGTCCACTCATTTAGGAGGAGTTCAGCTCCATACACACGCACACAAGAAATATAAATATAAAGATAATGAAATTCGGTAGTTTAGATAGGCTAATTAGAATATCAATAATTTGATTGCGATGTTGGCCGCTAATTATAATTCAGCCTTTAAATAAACTATAATCTAATTCAGTTCGTCATTTTAGTAGTTTAGATAGGCTATTCAGAAATATCTATATTTGATTGTGATGGTGGCCACTTATTATACTTTAGCCCTATACCGGAATACTTATTTAGTATTTTAGATATAATTAAATTCTGTTGGCCAGTTCCGATACTTTACTGTAATTGTAAATAACTATATTGAAATTCGGTAGTTTAGATAGACTATTCAGAAATATCAATAATTCGATTGTGATTGTGGCCGCTTATTATACTTTCAGGCTTTACATAATTATAATCTAATTCGGATAGTAGTTATAGAGGCTATTCAGAAATATCAATAATTCGATTGTGATGGAGGTCACTTATTATACTTTCAGCCCTATCGGAAAATCATCTAATTTGTTTGTGTATACTCCTGAAGGATTAACAAAAAAATATTGTACATTCAATGGCATTACGATAAATTAAGTTGTAAATTGAAAAAATATACCTGTTATAAAATCGTTTGTTTCAAACTTTTTTACCTTCAGATTAAGTAAGTTTTTCATTTAAAACATTCCTCTACATTTCACATCACTCATGTTATACTCACACACTATCGGTTGGTCGAAGTGTGATTAAATGTATATGTGATGAAGTTAGATATTGTAATAACTTTTTAATAGACATTTTATCAAAACAGCCCAGATTGTTACAGATTAATCAAAGTTAAAAATTTTCGCATTAAAGACGTGTGTACAGGACAACGTCTGTCGGGTCTGCTAGTATATATATATATAGTATATACTATATAAGATATATAGTATAATAGCCATTGTTTAATGGAGAACTAGAATAATAATATTTTTGTATTAAACCAAGTATAGCCTATAGAACATCCTAAACGTAGATTTATGTAAAATATTGTAGTGTGTTATCTTACAGCGCACTCAACATGAGGGAGAACTCCCATATCAAGGACGCCGTTATTATATTTATTTGTTTATGTTACACATTTTCTTTAACGTGAATTTTGTTGGTATAAGTTGTTTAGATGAAAGATATATATAATTAATATAATATATATATATATATATATATATATAATCTTATAAAAAACGTATAACCTATGATTATTTTTATATCATATCTTATCTTACTTACGATTCAGAAGGATGAATCCTAAAAAAAGTTTGAAATCCGTTTTTACGTTATTTTACATTTGTTCATTATATCAACTGCATGTTATTAAAATATAATTTTCATTTTAATCCTATAAAAAAGATTTTTGGAAAATTACAATTTGAATCACATACTTTACGAGTTGTTTGATTGTAATAAAGTTTGCAGTGAGATATATTTTTTTGAATTTATGAGATTTAAACTTTATTAAAAGTGTAACTCTTAAACCGCTAATGAAGTTTAAATTCAGTTTTAAATCTTTTAAAACTTATTATTTTTAAATGTTGGTTCTAGTTTGAACAATCTTGTAATACGTACATCCTGTTTATGTACTACCATACATTTGTTGTGTTTGAAATGTATATAACAAATTTATTTGTATAGCGTGTGTTGCTATAACATTTTGGTTAGTTTACTTACCAATAATAATGAAATTGACATTCTCTGCCAGACATTCCCTTACTTATCTCTTTGTTACTGGGTTCTGACTTTTCGACATCCATAGAACATTCAAAGAGTAGCTGAGGCACACACAACTTATAAACATCAATAATTAAATATTTAAATTTAATTTGGTGGACATGACAAAACATTTTGTAGATAATATAAGAAAATAAATGAAGTACTCGTATCCCTACAGTGAATATTTCTAAGTTAATTCAAATATTAATATGAGCTTAATCAGTATTCTCGTAATAAATTTATACAACAAAAACCGACACTCAATCACTAGGTAAACTCGTCTGATATTCTTTGGGATTGACTGAAAAGGTGTTCGTTTTTTGTTTGTTGAGCACATAAACTACAGCAGCGGGACTCTCGCTTGAGCACGTTCTCCTGTGTATGGCGGTAACATTTTTTATTAAGCTTTCCTGGTGTATATCACAGATATCATACTCTACCTACAGGGACGGAGTTTATATGATCTGGATATTTATAGTAAATGTTATTGAGCAGCATATTCATTACATGAGCACTTACCTGTAGCTTTGAATGCCACTTCCTACTCTTCAGGCTATTCAGCAGATAAGTCATAGGCATATCCTTTTTAAATGGCATAATAAAGACTCCTGAAAATAAGTGGTGGTCACTAAAATATATCCTAATTTCCTGATCCATTTGAGGATATTTATAGTAAGTTTAAAGAGCAATATTTTGGAGCCCTGAAACCGGAGAGTGAAACAATTTTTATAAGTACAAAGTAATACACAAATTTTCGTCAGCATTCCATAATATTTTTATAGATATCTCTGGTAAATTCATTTAAACGATTTTAGGCTTGAGTGGAGGATTACTTAGTTAGTAAAATCGCTTACGGTGTAATATAATAGAACCCTATGATAGTTTTGAATCGGAAGTAGACTTGTTCAAGGTGCATATTATTTCAGTGTTTATTTTTAAAAGGGTGATAGATTAAACTAAATTTTCATTATCTCCAATTCAGGGTTAGGTTTAAAAAAATTATTTTTTCCTCAAACCAATTATAATTTGAACGCTGCAGTAGAGTTTGCCTTGTTGCCACGATCAAAAATATATACATTCTTGGTCTGAGAAATCAACCTTGGTCTATTTTCGGCACTTTTAATCTTCTTCAGGTCAAACTAATTTCCGGATTCTTTCCGTTTATCCTAATCAACAAAACACGAGTATATGCATACATTTGCCTGAAAAGCCTAATAAAATAAAAAGAAGCCACTTCTGGCCTTTGTAATCTACTTCAGGTATAAAGTATTTTCGATGGTATATTTATTGTTGCCCCTGTTAAAAAAATGCATACATACATGGAACTGAAAATTCTTCTTAGATAACAAAAGTCTACGTTCGGTCATTGTAAACTATTTCTAGTCTAAGATATGTTCTGTACCACAATAACAATTGTGTTGTTCCCCTGATCAAAAAAGTACATCCATGTATGTATGTTTTATATATATATCACAAAAAGCGTATCCTTCCGGCCATTGCGATCTACTTTTGATCTAAGGTATCTCCGGCGTCGCAGAAGCATTTGCCTTACTCTCCCGTACAAGAAAGTACATATATTGGTCTAAAACGTGTTCTTGTTGGCCAAAAATTCGTTGTAATCTACTTTCGTTCATAGGTATTTCCGGTGACGGTAGTCTCTTAAGAGCATAATACACATCTTGCCAAATTTAACCTTTATTGGATACCGGGAAGTTAAAACAAAAATATATTTATTATAGTCATTGCAACCCAATTTAATTTAAAACTCTATAAGTGGCTGACTTATATAAAAATGGTGTTCATGTTCTATTTACGTTAAAGAATAAAACACGTTAAATAAAAGTACACAATTGCCAAATTTAATCTTTCTTGGCTTTCGGGAAGTTTAAAAATTAATTTAGTTCTTCTAGGGGTTGCAATCCTCTGTGGATGTTCTATATTTATGAGAATTAGATTTTTCTGCTCTATTTATCTTTAGTTTTTCGACTTAAGTCATGAGGCACACTTGTGCCAAATTTCAACTTCCTGAGATATCAGGAAGTTGTAGAAACAGTGGTGCGTGACTGGTTTAGTGAGTGAAGGAGGGCTTTGCCTTTTGTATATAGAGATATTAAATTTCCGTAAACACGTGAAACTTTATCTATTGTGCTTTCTTAATTGAGAGGGTTCCACAAATATGAAATCCGTTTAGTCGTTTTAGTACATGTACTTTAGTCAACACCAAGAGTGGATTTCCAATGATGAATTACATATTATTTAGCCTAAGGATTGTAATAATATGTGTTAAGACAAAATATCCGTTTAGCTATCGATTTTTTATATTCACGTTCGGTCGAAGCCGGAAATGCACTTTCAAAATATATATATCTAATTGCTTTGTCGGTGAAGTGGAAGATCCTACGAGCTTTAGTAAACCTAAAATTTAAGAACAGTTATGTAGTGACACAAACATGCATACTTATGTATGACAATCCTTGTAATAAAGATTATTAAAACTCTGTAATCAGATTAACCTTTATTGCGCGTGTATTTATCCATTGTAAGAAATAAAATTAGCTAAAATGCGCCATATGAAGACTGAGAGGTTATGAAGAGACACAAAGAGTAGAAGAGGGAACCATTACACGATTACTTCCTCTGTCTCACTCACTTTACCCGGACAAAGTGCTCGGGGGAGTGAGGGGGAGTGGGGGGGCGTGACCTAGAACCTGATATGTAGCACTGAGAGTACATGTAGGAAGCAGTATTACAAGATATGGTGTCATATTTCAGTCTGATTCTACCGTCACTGTACTATTTATAATGCAAACCAGTTGGTTTTACATATTTTCTGACAGTTAAAAAATAAACTAAGATATAGAACGTAAGTTAAAAAGTTAATTTTGCACAGTAAAAAGTATTTTATGAGGCTAAGTAGGTTTTACTGTAATGCTGGTTTTTAGAATTTAATTACTTTAATTTTATTTTTATACTTCCATCCCGTATTTACAAACAGCTTTTTACACTTCATATACTATTATTTTATAACATAACGGAATGTATTACTGCATTAATTTAAGTAGCGAATACTCTATATTAACTTATTTTGGGAATGTAATCTAATGATCACAAAACGTGATGTAGACTAGAATTATCTTTAGTAATTTAGAAAACGTCATTGTTTCGTAAATGGGCCAAACCAACAATGTTACAAGTTACCTACAATGGTAAAAAATTCACTTAGCTGCTTGTATACGACACAGTGGTCGAGTCTATCCATCATTAATTACACTTTAACGCAGTAGCAAAAGAAAAACTTGAAGAATGAGTGTATGCCTGTATGCTCAGACATCCCACGATAATCAACGAACGAATCGAACTACAACCTTCCAAATTTGTGCTACTGGCAGCAAATGAAGTATCTCATTGATTTTGATCACTAATTTCAAGAACCCTTCTTTGAATGATGCTATCAATAAAGTAGTGGCACTGATTAATTTACTAATTTATAGATTGAAATAAAGAACACTCAATGGATAATGTAATATAAGAGTATGTGAAATCTAACACATCTAATAATATCTACATGAATATTACTCAATTGTGACTACAAGTAGCACCAATAACTAATTGAAGCTGTGGAATATATTTCAGGTTATCCTTATTTTCTTCAGTGTAATAATTTCAGAAAATTAAATTGAGTGATAAACGGTTGTCTATAGCTACCATTCTCAAGTAACAATAGAATAAAGAGAGTGTACCATTCTACAATTGCAGCATGAACTCCTTATTGATTTGACGGTCACATGTGGCCAAAGAAAGCGAAAAGGTGGAAGAGTGCAGGCCAGTAGTCATGTGTCTTTTGTTGAGTGGACAGCGACTTCCCCATTATACGAGCAGTTGAACATAGACACCTGAAACACTCTTTACAAGAAAAATGTTCTTTCTCATCTTATAAGTCTTCCAGGCCTATAAATAATCTTTTTTTTATCGTTAGTAGTGTGTATACCGTACAAACTGGACAATTTCATTACAAGATGCCATGAAACTTATATTCATAGGTACTTATTGAACTTACAATTTAAAAATAACTAACTTAAATTTGTCTGATGAAATTAATAATAATGGATGTGATAAAAACCCTCAGTAACTTTATTAATAAGCCAGTAAAAAGATATATATATATATATACCCACTTATAAGATGTTATTTGGTGGTATAAACCACCCCCCCCCCCATTACCAAACATAATCTCCAGATGGAAAGAACAAGTGTTCAATGTAAGAAGCATCGTTTAGCTAACCTCTCTATTCCTTGGAATACCGCCACTGAAGTTGTTCATAGTACTACTAAGGCATGGAGTTATGTGGTGTCGCTTAACCTGTGGTCTACTCAAATAATTTTAACTCAAAAGTAAACCTGCTCCAGTTCTGGAATAATACCAACTTTATAGGAGATAGGAGCAATCATCCAAATCCTACTTTGAATTACTAAAGTTACCGACCACAAACAAATTTTATTTCATGAAGTCTATTTTCCCAACATCGTATCGTAGGACGTTTGTCTGAGAGGCCCTCCTGAGAGCGAACTACGCTAATCCAGTGTGTGCGCCTGGTGTCTGTAACATTCCGTGTAGTTTTACCTCAACCTACATTCCAGAAATAATACGTTTAAAATTATTCAAGTTTGTGAACGATACGTAACATATAAGAAGATCTGCCAGAATTAAAATCCAAACAAGCAAAAGAGTTTATACAAATTAAAAGTACTTTCACATATTCCATACCATTATAAGGATAATAAAAGAAATTTAGGAAATAATGCATTCATGAAAGAACAAAGGAATTATAAATACATTAAAGCACATACCCTGTAAAAATGTCATACTGCACGCTGATAGTGCATATAGATTGACGATTGGTTACGTTTATACTAATCACGATAAAACTCTGCCTCTCCATTCACCATTACGAGCACCCGCTCGTGCATTATAGGTTCTTTCTGTTGTGTTAGCAATGTTTCAACGCGGTTTGAATCGGAAACTCAGATGATAGTGTAAGCCTAATAATTAAGAACAAATAAGAACATAGTTAGCAACCATATTACGTTAATATTTTTCTTAACGGCAATTTTAAGTTGACAGGTAAACTTCAATTTGTATTATTCTACAATAAAGAACAGAAATGCAATAATTCGATTTAAAAAAATAACTACCCAACCAAAACGTAATCATTAATATAACATATAATTAATCAAATATATTGAAATAATAACTAAAAGATGCCAAACTTCCTGACAGTAAACTTAATTGATTGCGATAAGGTTCATAGGGACTCATTTTGAATTAGCCAATTTCCATCAGTGGAAAAGTATGAAAGGGCTACTTTTATGCAAAAACCTACAGCGTTATTTTCAACCCATCAAAGAGCATGTGATTACCACACACAACTCTAATATTACGACTTTCATGGTGACAGTCCTAATCTGATTGAAAAATACTCGTTCTAAGAAAACCTAATTATGCCATATGATCGTGCACGAAGATACCATTGTCGCCGTTTATACTGAAGATTTAACTGATAAGCATTTATAAGAATAAATCGTACTTAGATAAAAATCAAAATTACACAGGGATTGTTTGGATGAGGTTTGTTTTTTAACAGGGCTTCGGACATTTTCCATTGTTACGAAGCGGTAAAAATCAATACAATATGTTTGAGATCTGCAAAATGCTCTCTTCATCAGGTGAATAAAATTATAAACGGATTATATATGGGTGTCATATTTTTTTTGTGGGCTAATCAAAACATTTTACACCAACCAACGAACTTAAGTCCACCCACATAACAAAACTTTTGTTATCGTCCAAAATGAAGGCTTTGTCAGTTTTTTCTCTTTTAGTTTACTTATTCATTTATTTTTTGGTAAATGAAATATAACAATGCATCTAAAATGATACTGTTTCAGTGACATAAGATTAACTTAAATTTGTATTAAATTTATAAACGGTAAAATATTACTACTGGTTTATGGCAAGACAAATGTTTAGTGGTGACAATATATAACTGACTCCAGGTGCAATATAACTAGCTACAATGCTAGCAGTATATTGCCTCTATATGTAAGTAGTACTGGCATCAGGTTTTTTTGTTAAACCGTCATACATTATTTTTATCTACAATGATATAGATTTTTATATAGGTAAGTTCATTAACGCTAACCTACATTTTAGATAGTACATTTTTTAAAGTTTACAAATTACAAATTTAGATTATCGATCTCCTTTAAGTGAATAATGGTTCATTTATATTCCGAGGCCCAATCAAATCATTTGTGAATAACTATATACAGTATTACAGTTTTGTTTTCTCTCCAACAATTATAAAGATTACTTTTTTACTTATTTAGATTTATTAAAAGTATAACGTTTATTAACTAATCCATTCTAAGTACGTTGTATAACAGAACAGTTACTTTTAAGAATGTTGAACACTTAGACATAATATATGTTTTTATTTCAGTGCTTGGTTTAGGATCAGTTGGGTAACATTTTGTATTTTTCTAAATATTATACGTTTTTTTGTTATAGTAAACATAAAGTTTTATTTTTCCCAAAACTAAAACCACTTTCAGATTCAAAGGGATATTTGATATTTGGTAACCAAATCTATATAAATTAAAGTATTCTAATTTGTCTTCCTATTCTGTTATTTACTACTCCAAGTTAACCATTTTGTAAAAGAAAATTTTAATCTGGATACAATTTTAGATTCAGAATAATATATCTTCATTTGTGACACACTATTCCATTAAGACTTCTACATTTGAAACTACGGTTCTACAAATACTAAAGCAGACTACACGAAAATATTCCTACGGTTACTGGTGCGTCTACACCACGCGTACAACACTGTTGCCAGTTTTATGGGTATGTAATTACTGATCCGTCTTAAAATATATTTGTATTAACTAACATCATCTGCTGTTACTGTAAACAAATATAAGTACATTATATTTCACTCATTTGCTGTTCAGTTCACAGCTAAATCAAGGAGACAGTACGTAACCAAATATACGTCATAGCGGCAACAGCTGGCTACGTCTGGCTACACGACTTCATCGGACTGTGTTTGTGCAGGTTAATAAAATGGGGACAGGTTTGAGCCATTGTGACCACAAGTTTTTTATTTCTCAAATTATAAAAACGTTTTTAGATTGAGGATGATAATACATTTAATTTGATTATCCTATCAACTGTCAATGAGAAATATTGAAAAGTGTCCTATAAGAATATATAAGAAATGTGGTTTCCTACATACATCAAATTTAGACTCCCAAACCAACGTGTTTCGTACAGCATCACAACGTTTGATGCAATCACCATGATTTTGGTAGTACTTTGTGTCATCTGCGCGGTTATCTCCGACATTGACAGAATGTTCTCTTCTCATGACGTGCAAAATTACTTATGAGAAGATTATTCAAATTGAGACTAACTTGAATATAATTCTGAGTGGGCTTTCAAAGAAAGATGAGTACATTATTAAGTCCAGTCATCCAGATAAAACCCGTCATGGTCCTAATAATAGAGAAGAAGTATTCTACGGTAAATGAGTACGACTCCAGTGGTAAATCTGAGCGGCGATGACACTTTTAGTCCAATATTTTGTGGATAGACCACCCATGTATAACATTAACACTTTTATTGAGTGTAGAGATAGAACAAAATGTTTATTTATCAAATCTACATGCCTGTATAAACAAAAAGTAACAGAAAGTTGGAAATTCGTATACGGAAACACCTTGTGTACGTAGGTTTAAGTCTGAATTCCAACATCGCGTGAACTACTTAACATTCAAAACAATGTACCGAAACGTATTATTCATTAGGTGGAGAGCCATAACTTGAAACAACATGTCGACAGTAACTTTGTTGTTGCACTTAATAACAAAGATCTCATAATGAAACTCGGTCACAGTTCGCAATTAAGTATAAAATATTTATACTCTTTAGACTGTTCGTGACAGTCACACTTGCTTGTAGTAACTTGTTTGCAGTAGTTACTGCCTCCTTTGCTTTAATGAAACTAAAGACTAGATTTCATACGATTGTACAAACCAGAGGTTTTTCAATCTAGTAAAGTATTATAATTAAATTTGTATACGTATGGAAAGAGCAGGGAAATACAAATCATTTGGAAGGAAAGGAAAGGAGGTACATTGATACCCTTTATGACTATGACTAACTTCCTTTTACTTCACCTGACTAAGTCATACACTAGTGAAAGATGAGGACAGACTATTGAAGCCTCTGCACCTCTGATTTCACCTTTTCCGTCTAGTGAAGGTTACATTGTTATTTCTGAGATGGTTAGTCATGATTAGTCGTGACAGTCAGTAACTAATGCCTAGGTTTAACTCGCACTTCAAGGTTTGAGAAGATCATGTCCTAAGTAAAATGCACGTGCACAAATGAAAGACGATTCTGTAGACTAATTACAAAAGCACTGTTATGGATTCTTAGTTCTGATTTATATGTATACATTTATAAGTAGGCTATCCCATCAACTTTTGTATTATTTACAGCTAAATGAATACATTTTAGTTATGGGCAGATGGAGAAGATGCTGCCTGGGTTGGCGTCTCCTATCGAGCATCAGGAACTGTTATTCTAACAACAAAATAAACAGCCTGGAGATCACACTACCCAGGTATTCGAAGCTCTTGTAACTCCCAGTTATAGTGTAAATGATTTCTCTAAGATTGAAAACTGTATAATTTACTTTTTAAAGTTCCAGTAATTGTATTAAACAATTTCAACAAACAGAGGATTTAAAAGCTTTTAAACTAATTTAAAACATGTAAGCATATTTTTTAAGTCACATTTAGTGCAGTCATTGAAGCATTATTGGTCCGAATTTTTTTACTGTGAACCGAATTGCATACAATTTTGGATTTAGGTCCATCATAACCCTTAACTTCAAAAGTGAAAATGATTTGAAACTCCGCAACCACCCTGGGGGTGGTTGCCACCCCTTCTCGGGGGGTGAATTGTTTTTTCTTCTAAATAACCTCGGATATCGATAGAAGGCCTAACTTTAAGCAAAAAATCATCTATACAGTTTTTTCGAAAAAATCCAATAATTTTCAAGTTATTGGCAGTTTAAAATTTCGCATTTTTTCATGTTTTTCATCGGTTTTTTGCAAATATCTCGAAAAATATACGTTTTATTGAAAATATTATAAATAACGAAATTGTAGCAGATAAATAAATAAACAATTTGGGTTTTTATAAAGTATTCTAAGTGCAATATTAAGCTAGATATTAAAGACCAAAGCAGTTTTTTTATTGTGTATAAAATTTAATCGATGTGGTCAATGCCATCTAGCGGCGAGCAGATGCATTTTAGGCATTCTAATAAAAAATGGTTTTGTAGTGCTTGAAATAAGCTTTAAAATGAGCACTATTAAAAGTCTTTTTGCACGTAAAATAAGTGAGCTGTATTGCAAATAAGAGGAGCATTTTAATGTTTTTTCTTTTAAATCAATGGGTTTCATAAGTGCCATTTCCACCACAAAATTAAAACTAATCGTATTCCCGCCTAGAACTAACTTTATTATGAAGAGTTTGATAGATTTTATCAGTTTGGGTGCTTCAGGATACATATTTTTTCAAAAAAAGTCACGATTAAAAAAAAATTCAAATTAAAAAGAAAACCATCTTTTTTCATAATATCTCTCCAAAATGACGACATATACGTATAAAAGTGTAAGAATGAAAAATTTAGGTATTTTTCTGACAAACAATTTGGGTTTTTTGTTTTTTCTGTCAAACAAAAATTGACGGAGATATGATTGTTTAAAGAGCGCGTGGCAGCGCAATCACAGCCTCTCTTAAGCCCTCTAACCCTTCACCGTTTGAGAAAAAGGTTTTTTTTACTACATATTGCAATGAAGGATGTTGTAGCTCTCTTAATTACCTTTACAATGGTTTTTTATAAATTTGTGATAGCATGAAAATTGAAGGAGTTATGGTCCAAAAACTTATCATATTTTTTTTCTACTTAGTAACTGAAAATTTCGGAGTGTGAATATCTGGAGCAATGTGAAAGTACGCAGTATAATAGAGACCCAAAACTATTGTAATGTGTACATATATACATAATATGGCTCACATATTTTTGAAACGTAGGCATGAATAAATATATCAACGTTCTTATATGTATATATAACACATTTGAGTGAATTTTATATAATTTGTAAATAATTTATTCAATAAATGGTAATTTTTTACTCTAAATTAAATTATTTTTAAATATATAATCATATATATTTACTGTTTTAATTTAGGGGTAGTTTTAAGGGTAGAAAAGCTAAAGAATATGATAATCATTTTGAGAGTGTGGAATAATATTTAAATCCATTTTATTTTACAAAAATTTTTTTTAAATTTTTTATCAAGGGGTAGTTTTTAAGGGTTGAAAGGGGGTTAAAAACTTTTATAATTATTATAGAGAATATAAAATATTACTTATTCTATACTTACAATCTTTTTATGTCATACCAAAGTATTTTTTTGTGATTTTTTTCAATTTAGGGGTTGTTTGCAAAGGTTGTAAGATTTTCAAGGGTTGAAAATGATTTTAATATGAGGTAATTGTGTTAGAAAACACTTTACAATTTCACCACTTACTATTATACATGTTTTCTAGCGATAAAATGGCTCAATTTCAATTTTCCCATTAAGGGGTTGTTTACACCCTTTAAAAATAATAGGCGGAGTTCAGATCATTTTCACTTTTGAAGTTAAGGGTAAGATGAGCCTAATTCCAAAATATCATGCAAATCGGTTCACAGTAAAAAAAATTCGGAGGTAAGACCGTATTTTTCGCTTCAATGACTGCACTAATTGAAATTTTTAAGGAACGATGTGTAAGCTGACTTTTAAATCGCCGAATTATTTTACTGTAAGAGGCAGAGTTTAGGATTGAAAGCAAAGTTAAAAGCGTTCTTTAAAAGAGCAAAGGGATTATAGTGAAAGAAACCGTTACAAACGCTCGCGTGCAAACCATAAATAAACTGGCAGGATAGGAATAAAGGAGCGTCTAATCCCTGAAGAGTGTGCCATTAACGATGTTCAGCCGATCGTATAATAGCAGAGGGGCGAGTCTCTCTTGCAAGGTGAGCCCTTCCTTCGCATTCCTTGCAATTTCGCCTTCTTACTTTATAAGACTATAGATGTCAGAAAATGGTGTGGGTTTTGTTTATTTGTCATTGCAGTATATCTTTGATGTAAGGGTATTTTGTGGTTTATTACTAGTGGTTTTAAAAGTAAAACCACTAACCAAAATGTTTCAGTTGCTTTGGTGGTACACTTAATTTAGTATACCACATATGTTTCAATACAAAACTGTATTTTTGAAAAGTAAAATGTAACAGAAAGTATATATACTTTTATAAAATAATATTTATATATATATATATATATATATCCGTTATTAAAATCATAAGCTTTAAATGCCACGGTTGCCGTATTATACATATACTACTTATACCCAAAACTAATGGTATTTGTTTTATTGAACCACTTTTAAACTTAACCTTTCTCCATATCTCTAACAGTTTCACAATTATGGTGAAAAACTTATCATTCCTCATTTCATCATCAGTTAAACTTATAATGTTAATTGCTAACATATAAATGTTATGAATAGTTTCTTAAATCCTTAAAAATTTAAAATGCATGTTTTCAAAAGTCATTAGTCTTTCTACCATCAGTAACAATTATTATGATGATGATAAGTCACATAATTTATTTTTGTTAAAACTTTATAAGAACTCCTAATTGCGGTTAAGTTTCAATGTTATACATAAAAGATTAGTATTATTAATTCAAAACGTAATTTATAAAAGAGTAATTTTCTACTAAACTTCTTACAATGTTTAATTTATGATTGACCAACGTTTAAGAGGATTTGGAGAAATAAAATACGAGTAAAACCTATCTGGAAATGTTCAGCTTATCCTGTAAGCTCTAACCTACTTGCAGCTCGTGACAAGCTTTACCAATTTCATTATTTAACATTTATGTGAAGCTCACTCAAATCTTCTAAAAATACAGTTAATTTATATGAAAATTCACAACGCAAAAATGTACATTCGTATTGGTTTTTAATCTCTATCTATAACAGTCATAAAAGATTCAATTTTGCCAAACACGCCTTAATATCATTATATGACTGATAAAATTTTAATATGTATGACACGTTTTACAGATACGGATCGGTTGTTGATATTACGAGATTGCTCACTGTAGTTTTACCTGCAGACCGGACAGGCAGGCCTTATTGGCACCAAACTCAACAGAGGCCAACATATCTACCAGGTTTCAAGTCTAGCATCATCCTATCATGACTTACCGCACATACGAGCAGGTAAGCAAACTGATTTACTCTTTGACCTATTGTCCCCTAAACCAGTAGGGTTCTTCCTTGAATCAAGAAGAACGTGTGTATCAAGTTTTAAGTTCTAAAATACTTCCGCCTGGAGTTACCGGACAGACGGACAGACAACGACATCATTTTAAGATGGGCCTCTTGAGTCCTTTATGAATTCGGAAATCGGTTTTCTCATTGAAACACAACTAATTTAAGTTGTGCCAAGAAACCTTATCTTACTCCTCACTTCTCTAAGACAGCCATATAAAATGCAATAGTTCGAGTAATATGATTATATCTGCTGTTTATGTGCTGGATACGATTATTTTTCCACCACTCCTAAGTGTACTATGATATTCTGATAAACTAAACAAATTTAGATGACCTTTTAGCCCGAAAATTACTAGAGTTCTTCCTTGGATCTAGAGGAATGTACATACCATGTGCTTGGAACAAGAATATAGCAATGTTCCAACCCCTTTCCTATCATTCCTTTTATAATTTTCATCCTTGCTCTCATTTGTTTGTAGTGTGGTACCTAACATTTGGTATTGTGTTCGAAGAATAAGTGCATTACTAGGGTTCACTTCATTCATTTTAAACCGTATAGACTTGAATTTCGGGGTCTGCCCAATCTTTGTTTTCAACTACTTAAGGTTTTGTTCCTGCAGCTTAAAATTGCTGTTTGCATGAGCATCGACGGTTGAAAACTACCATAAGTGAAACTAATAGTGAATTTCCTTATAAAGAAGGTTTCACGAAGAGGAAATGATATATTACAGTCTTACACAAAACACAAAGTGATCCTGGAATGGGTAAAGATCCAGAGGCAAACTCATATATAGCTTTGTATGAGAACCCAACGTAGAAGTTTTATTCGCTCTTGCCTTTGTCCGTGGTTATTTATTCAACTTGTCGACATTCATACGGAAACTAGGGTTATTCTGGATCCTTGCTGTCCTTCACATATTGATGCCAATGGCAATACTTGTTGTTGAGTCTACCGGTTATAGTTGAATGAACAACATACAGTGAGTCCTAAGTAGTTTGCGCACGCTAAGCTATTGTTCAACGCATAATAGTTTTAATATAAGTTAAACTAAAATATGAAAATAACTACAAATTATGGAGTTATATAAAACAACTGTTAAAGAACTATTAAAAACCCCTCCTCCTGTACTTTTAATTATGTGTATTTTAATTGCAAGTATTTTATTATACACTTATAATTAATTAACTAAATGTACATTGTTCTTTCAATGTATTAATACATGTATTAAATACATGAATTAAATAATTTTCTAGTTTCTTACTAGTGTACAGTACATTTTAAAAGGTTCAAACATTCACTACATAGGGTTATTGATTGTTATAATTGACTTCCGTAATTAGTTTAAATAAATAATTAAAAGTTTATTTACAGAAAATTATAGAGATACAAAACTATTTAATTCTTTCTTTAAAGCGTATAACCGCCCTCAAAAATGAATAGCTCTTAAAAGGTATGTGATGATATTTCCATACTTTGATTGAAGTCATATTGCAAAATAATACAATCGAATTTTTTCAAGTAAAAAGAAAAATTAATGATCATGAAAACATAAATTGCAAGAACTTAAAAATAAGGGGGTGAAAATAATTTGTAGTAAATGTACACAAAGAATCTAATTCAACTCATAGTAAAACTATTATTTCTTGTGAACCTGCTCTTTATTAGTTAATAAAGGTGTAGTTTACAATAATTCAGTTAAACTTGAAAGTTATACATGAACATACAAAGCTCTCTTTCATATTTGTATAGATGAATAGATGTTAATTAACTACATAAATAAGTTAATTATTCATTATGTAAAGGGTCAACATAAATAATTGTACAGTTTAATATAATACACATTAATAATGAGGGGTTTAGATAATCAGTATTTGAATATGAAATGTAAATAGAATACCTCTCCACCCACTTATATGAAAATTACACAAACTATTGTATACACTAATTTATGATTGGATTGAACTCACTCTAGTTTGTTCCCTCATTGATTATTCAACACATAAAATGAAAGATATTTTAATGGCGCGAACATTTCAGAAATATTTTCGCTCGATATTAAAATAACTTTCATATTCACGATCGTAAATGTGAACAGTATTTCTCTTCAGCTTTCTAACAGTACATTCTGAAAAATTAATGATAAACTAAGAATTTGTTTATTTAGTATATAATATTGTTAGACAATGTTATATAAGTTACCTACGTATGCTTTTACTTGTAGTTTAGTATTATTACATGAAGTAAAAAGCACATTAGTTTTAATATACATATGTACCTGTGCGGGCCCATTCCAGTCCCGTTCCAGTAGCATGAATCATTTGTTTTATGTCACTCGCCGTGTAGTTGGTGCGATCTGTGCAATAAGCATGTAATAATTTTAATTACAAAACCAGACATTTATATTCTTCTAAAACAGCATTAATACAATTAATAGCTTACAGAATAGTGCTATTGCACTGTATTTAAATGGAATTTGAACATTCGTCAAACCTTTCCATTCACTTTTGCTGAGCCGTTCTGTTGTTGGAGAAAGTGTCCTACACGTACGAGTAACAAGAGGATAAATATATATTTAACATTTGAATTAAAATTTAATGCCCAATCAAGTTATGTACGATTTTAGGCCGACTTCGGTACTCTACGTCAAATAATAAGTTAAATAGGTAGATTATATTAATATGTAAAAATAATTTCAATAAAAAGGTAGAACTTTTGTTAGTAGAAACATAATTTTGGGTACATAAACAACAGTCACCTTCCAGGAGTGGATCTAAGCAAGATGTAAGTGCACGTCCAGCGTAAGTGCACGTCCAGCTGTCACGTATTTACCACAGATGATTCGCGAACTGTGAAGCGCTTCCGATGATTTATCGTCATCAAACGCTGCTTGCCCATTCATCTGTGATTGGATTTTTGCTCAGTTGTCGCAGTCAATCATTCAACAATGGATATTCATGAGATCATTATTCATGATGTGTTAATTCCAATGAGCTTTAAATATAATGTGATTGCAATCGATGTAATGATGCCCTACGACTGTTTCTCTAAATAATTCCATGATAATTATAATTATTTGTATTTAGTTCCTTTCTGATATTGTGCATAGTAACATTACTTTAAATTGTTTAATCAAAGCGGAATTTTTTAAATCGTGCCAGGCTTATATTGAACCAATCCACTAAATAATAACAATGACTACTACACTTAAAATACATTATATTATGCATGCCATATACGTACATATGTACAACTGCATTCAATATACATATACACGTGTACAGTATACACAATCAGCCTATGTATCAGAAAGTTAGGCTCTAAATAGTATCATCAGTTTAAGCATCTCCATTATTTCACTGCACTAAATAAAATAGGATCGCCTTAACAGATGTGTCAACGTAAAAATAAATACTTCTCACCAGTATGAAGTTACCTATTTCAAAGCCATTTAAACTATTACTTATTCCCAAAAGACATTTTTCTAAAAACACTTTTTAGCACACTAAATTTTAGCATTATATTTAACATATTGTTTTACAAAACAAAGCATTATACCCATATTTAATCCCGTACCATTGTTAGCAATACACTTTCAGATTCAAATAGTAATTCCTTGTTGAATAAATATTATTAACTACTGAGTATCTGGGTCACATGGCCTTCCCCCAAAACATTTCAACATTTATTTTACATTTTTGTGTGATTTAATATATTTTGTAACTTATGATCAGTTTCCCGAATAAAATAAAATAAACAAATTTGAAATTTTCAGTCTTGTTGTATGGGCTTTCCAGTTTATTCCATAACTAACTATATTCCTAATTAACCAATCAATGTAAGTATAATACTCATATTATCACATGAATTGCTACAAGAAATCAACACAAGAAATGTGTGTGTGTGTGTGTGTGTGTGTGTGTGTGTGTGTGTGTGTGTGTGTGTGTGTGTGTGTGTGTGTGTGTGTGTGTGTGTGTGTGTGTGTGTGTGTGTGTGTGACGCACGAACTAACTTGATACAAAGTGGAAAAAGGTGGATGGAAAGATCCTTCACCTCCCGTAAATGACTTCCATCTAGAGCAGGGGTTCTCAAC
The DNA here is from genome assembly GCF_021130785.1 of Homalodisca vitripennis. NCBI lineage: Eukaryota > Metazoa > Arthropoda > Insecta > Hemiptera > Cicadellidae > Homalodisca > Homalodisca vitripennis. Next base: position 85,793,278 of record NC_060207.1, on the reverse strand, counting down.
CGGTGGGTCGCGGGACGGGTCTGGGGGGGTCGCGAGATAGGTGATAAATGAAAAAATAACTAAAAAACTCAGGCCATATATACCATATGAGCGGCGAATATCAAATGAAGCGACCATGTACTTATTTAGAAACTGAGTTGAGTCCGCTTGTTAAATACAATAAGTATATTTAATCAATTTTCAATTAATCAATACTATTTTAAAATACAACTATAATTAACAAAAAGGAGCAAATGGAGCTCTAAATGACTCAACATCGCTGCTAAAAATGATGGTGCCTGCCGCGCCGCTTGTATCGTAACGTAGGCCTTATTGTTGTGAGACAAAATTTGTTTATTCTAAAAAAGGCACTCTACACAAAATACATTGTAAAAAATACATTTTTTTTAAAAGTCCAGCAGAATGACTTAATGAGAAACTTGAGCTTGCTTTGAATTAACTAACTGTAGAATGTCTGGGTTGATTTTTGTCAAACACAAAATAATATCATTTTCCAGTGCCAAACGATTTCTTGATTTGGTTTTTAAATTCACCATTGTGGAAAATCCTTTTTCACAACTGTAAGAAGTAGAAAAAGGTATCAAAATCTTCAATGCTACTTTGGTCAATTCTGGGTGTTCCTTCTTTATACTTAGCCAAAACTTGTCGGGGCAAACATCGCCAAAAGTTAGTTTCAATGACTGATCACTTGATATATCTATCAGTTCATCGTGGAGGCCAGCATTCAATTCAGCTTTTTGAACAGCTTTTTCGGAAAATGGTTTTGTTATCCACACAGATCCACTTGTAACTTTAACAGGAATATAATCATTCAACTGCTTTATCAAGTCTTCAAGGTGTGATGATATGAGTAATGAGAGAGATGATGTGTCAATGGATGTGTCACCAATACTTGAGACATACTCCTTGAATTTTTGTGTAGGTTGGAAATTTTCAATCTTCATCTTTTATTCTTGTATTCCAAAGAGTAAGTTTTCTTACAAATGCATTTACTCGGTCTTGAGCATATAAAATAGTTGTTTCTGGTCCTTGTAGGGATGAGTTCAAAATGTTGAGATGAGAAAAAATATCAGCTAAGTAAGCAAGCTTTATTAACCATTTTTCATCGCTGAAAAAATGGGAAAGTTCATGTTTACTGTCCATTAAAAAAAGCAACATTTCTGATCTCAATGAAAACAGCCTACTCAACACGTTACCCCGGGACAGCCATCTCACTTCGGTGTGGAATAGCAAATGTTTGTGCAGGGCTCCTACCTCTTCACACAAGTTTTCAAGTAATTTACTCTGCAATGGTCGACTCTTGACGGAGTTAACAACTTTGATAGCCTCAGCCAAAACTTGACGCAAGTCATCCGGCATTCCTTTAGCTGCCAAAGCTTGTCTATGTAAAAAATAATGCACCCAGTTTGCATTTGGCATTAACGTTTTCAACCTGGCAATCAATCCGCTGTTTTTACCCGAAAGGGCTCTTGCACCATCACTACAAATTGAAACACATTTGTTCCAATCAATTTCAAATGGTTCAGTTGCCTCAATGAACACTTTAAAAAGAATTTCACCTGTGGCATGGTCTGGCAAATATTTGCAAAATAATACATTTTCCTTAATAGAGTGACCGCAATCATACCTAATAAAACACAAAAACTGAGCACAGTTAGCAATGTCAGTTGATTCGTCGCATTGAATCGAAAAAAACGTGCTTTCTTTTATTTGCATCTTTAGCTGGTTCTGAACATCTTTCACCATGTCTGATATTCGTCGTGACACAGTGTCATTTGATAGTGGGACTTTTTTTAGCTTGTCAGCTTCTTGAGGATTAATCATATTTGAAACCGTATCGATTGCGGCAGGAAGAATTAATTCCTCAGCAATGGTATGTGGCTTCCCCACTTTAGCAATCTTTAGCGCTACCTCGTACGAAGCTTTGAGGGCATTTTTGCTAACATCAGTATGACTTTTAATATTTACCTGTTGACTGCGAAGGGACAGCAGTTTTCTCTGGAAAAACTCGACTGGTTTGTTTTTCAGCGCAGAATGCTTAGTTTCAAGATGACGCTTTATTTTGAAGGTTTCATGCTTTCAACTGATAAAACTTCACTACAAATAACACACTGAGGTTTGTTTTCAAGTTCAGTAAAACCAAACTGTAGATATGCATTATCATACTTTCGGCATTTTGGTTTTGAGACTTCGGAACTACTTTTGCTACATGAAGCTTCTCTTTTTAAAAACTTATCCATTATTAATACTAAAACTTGAGTGTTCAATTTGAAGATCAAAGTACGCACTATTTCTCAAGACGTCAGGCAGTCGACTGGCACACTGGCACAGTGGCTTGTCGGAGGACGAATTGCGCCGTGCGATGGCTGCGCGCGCAGCTCCATGTCAGGCTGTCTCCGCGGCTTTAAATACACCACGCGTCAGTTCTGTAAATACACTGCGCACAATCTTTGCCTGCTTTGATATTGAAGAATTGAAAATGATTAAAATTACTTTCGTTACATTTATTACCGGATCGTTTATTAATTATTAAGAAATTAGTGCTCACTAACGTTTTTATATAGTTTTGAATAGTGTTTTTTTTATGTTTTTTAAAACTAATTATTGCTGTCTTTTTGCATACAAAGGCTTACTTTACGATGTGACAAGAAGGGGGTCGCCAAAATTCTCAACCTAAAAAGGGGGTCGCAGCGTTGAAAAGGTTGAGAACCACTGATCTAGAGGCTCAACCGACTATGGTCCCCCCAGTCTACGCGACGCTGAAGGTTAAAAAATGGCTACAATACAATGACAGTAACAACACCATTGTGGCTATTATATATGTATATAATAATAATGAATGTAAATGTATGCAATTAAAACTGAAACAAATCATATGCTAAAGGCACAATGACCGAAAAACTATTTTAATCTTGATATCAATAATTTAAAGCTAGTGTGCTAACTCCGAAGTTTTAGATTACTATATTAATTTCTTCAAGTTTGGTAATCATTCTTTTAATTGTATTGTAGCTTATTGCATTTAGCAAATCATAATCATACCCTTCTATCTTAACACAACTTTTTGCTTTCAGCCTAGCATTTTCAACAACTTGAGATCCTTTGATTTGCTTCAATTAGAGATAGTAATTATATATTCTGAAACTCATGACACCCTAATAAATCAGAAAACTTATCACACACTAGACTAAACGTTTAAGTTTAAAAAACTACAACTGTTCAATATTGCTGGTCTGAAGATTATCGTATAAAGTGGGATGGATTTAATACAATTTTCTGGTATTATTGGGTTTCATGCAAATCTGTTGAATGTAACTCATTTTATTAATTATTTTGTACAACAGTGCGCATAGATTTTTGATCGACTTTGTTGGTCGAAACGAATTTTCATGTCACCGTCTCATTTTTTGGATAGTACTGACTGTTACTTTTAGAACTTAATTAATAGTGTTGCAGTAATTTTATTTTTAGAAGTTGGTATAAACACTCTCTAGTTCTGTATAGCTTGGTCTGTCAGCTGATGCTAATATTTGTGTTGTTTACAATCTTATTTTACTGTGACATATTTTGTTGTAATTCGTTACAAAAATATTGTGATTCTTAACTATTATTGCATTTATTTTGGGTTTTATAAAATGTCTAGAAGTAATAGAATATTTAAACGACGTAAGCCTATAAGTTTAGGAAACCGTAAAGTGCAATTAGTCCAGCAAGATATCCTAGCCGGGAGTGATTGTGGCTCTTTAGAAACCAGCCCTAGGCCTACACCTGATGCACCTAAACGAGACTCTTCATGCAAGAAGAAAATTAGTGGAGTTTTGCCAATGTACCAAGATTTTGTAGGTAATGGTGGTTTTTATGATTTGGTTAGTTTGAATACCATTCAAAATTTACTCGATAAAGTAGCTGTATGTAATACCTGTGGTTCGAAACTTACTCTTGACAGCAAAGGTAGGTTAGGCCTAAGCGTTAGTTTAGAACTGAAGTGTGATAGCTGTAATCAGTGTACAGAGGAAATGAACAGCCCTATGGTTTGTAATGGTAAAGCTGAACTCAACATTAGGCTAGCTTACGCTGCTTGCTGTGTAGGTTTAGTTGAGCAAGGTGCACGTACATTTTGTAGTATCATGAACATGGCTCCTCCGTCTCAGTTCAGGTATTACACCAATGTTTTGAGCCAGGCAATAAAGGAAGTCAGCCTAGAATCAATGCATATAGCAGCTGAGGAAGCTGTAGAGGTAGAAAATAGTGTGAATGACAATGTAGATACTGATAATAGGGATATTATTATTGCGCTCGATGGCTCGTGGCAGAAACGTGGTCAGCAGTCACTACACGGAGTAGTAACAGCAATTAGTTTGTCCACGGGTAAAGTAGTTGATGCACAAGTACTGTCCAAACACTGTAGATGTCCAAATAAATTTAAAAAAGAGCATAAGCGTAACTGTGTAGCAAATTACTTAGGATCTAGTGGAGGCATGGAGGTGTCTGGCGTTGTAGATATTTTCAAGAGATCTCAAACTGTCAACAATGTTAGATATAAGTACTATCTTGGCGATGGTGATACATCATCGTACGCTACTGTGTCACAGCTAATGCCATATGGATCTGAACTTAAAATAGAAAAGTGAAACAAAGGGCAACTAAAAACTTTCTGATGGCAAATCAATTGGCGGCCGAGGCAGACTTACTGGTGTTGCTATTTATTATGGACTTGCCATTAGGAGGAATACAACCAGCCTGCAACAAATGAAACAAGCAGTATGGGCTCTCTTTTTTTCATTTAGTTTCCAGTAATGAGGAACCGGCGCACGCGCTTTTCCCAAAAACTGGTAATACCTGGTGCAAATATTGGCAAGCAAGTTTGAAGAAGCAAGGGTACGACCACAACGCACACTTCCACCTTCCCACGAGTATCATGGATGTAATCAAACCAATTTTTCAAAGACTTAGCTGCACCTGAATTACTCAAAAAATGTCTACATGGCGGTACTCAAAACATGAGCGAGTCGTTGAACAACATGATTTGGCCCGCTTGCCTAAAAGAAAATTTGTTATGTTGAAGACTCTAGAAACTGGTGTGCATGAAGCCTTAGCTTGTTTTAACCTGGGCAACCTAGCTAGGTGCAAAATTCTACCTAAGTTAGGCATCATTGCTGGGGTTAACTGTGTGAGTGCGCTAAAGAAACTAGATGAAACTAGAATTGCAAAGGCCGAGAAAGCAGTCAGTGAAATTGAGAATAAGTGCCGGCAGAGTGCAGTATTGGCAAGAAGGAGGCTAGAGGATGAATATGAGGATGAAGAGGACCCAGACAGTCCATCTTATGGAGCAGGAATGCACTAAGGTAGGTGTATGTATAATTATTTGCTTAGAATAACTTTTAAACGCGATTTCCCGAAAGTTTACTTTTTTTGATCTTATGTACCATTATCACAGGGACTACTCAAGATATCTCAATGATTTTTGTTTTGTGTTGTAAAAAAGTTGACCCGGCAGATTTTAAAAATATTTATAACAAAAAAGTTATTACAGTTTATTTACAATAAAACATGGATTTTTAAACTTTTCTTTTTAAATTAAAAAACACAATTAATTTTAATTTTTTTATTTCTTCGGGTCAAAAGATTAAGAAAACTTCAATAAACATTTTTTTTTAATAACGTTGATACCATAAACGGTTCCTGATATAAAGGTACGGAAACTTTGATAATTTACATAGGGTTAGATAGGGTCAACCGACTCCCCTTAAAAAAGAAAACAGTAAGAAACATAAAAAATGTTAACAATCAAACAAACCTCAGCCAATACAATTTTTACACTTATCATGATTGAGGTCTGAAACTAAATCGCTAGAAGACACGCCTACGCTTTACCCCTTCTCCTCCCGATACCCACCCTCCTGTCCTCTTTGTTTCACTTGACGGGCCGCAATACCACAGTGCCGACATTGATTTTCTCCGTATTTTACCTTCGCCGGTGCATGGTACATGTCTTGTGTAGTGCTCTTGGCTCTATGTAGTAACAAAACTTTATGCTGTTGTTGTGCCAGTAAAGTATTTGCTTTGTATTTTGACAGTTTTAAAGTGTACATACGCGAGACTTATAGTTTTAAGTTGCAACAATCTAGTAAAACTATTTAATATTTAAGCTTATTTTTTGTAAATATATGGGGAAGGTCTTGTATCTTTACAACTGGATATCCTGTCCTTATGGTAGTAAAATTTTATCATCAGATTTATACACAAAAAGAGGCTTTAAAACCGTATGTGTAACCAAACGGGAAAATGTGTAAAATCAATTATGATGTAATTAACATAACTCTAAAATTTATCTTACCATAAACAATGCACCCTCTAGTTGTGTATTATAGCATCTATAAGTCTCAAAATCCAATAAATCAGTACGGTTTACCTTGATTAATTAATTAAGCTAAGTATATTTAAAAATTGAAATTTTCCAGGTTAAATTTATTGTGACAATTGTTAACCGAACAGCTTTTTATGCTGGTATTTAACACTAAAGTTCCAGGATTTAAACTAATACATTTTATCAAAAATATTTAAGTAATTACAATATACAAATTTTGTCCTTAATTACAAAAGATTCTCTTGTATATTATTTAAACCAGTGATTGAGCGAAAAACTTCACTTAATTGTGAAGTAGGCTAAAGAACGTAATTTGTACTTTTAATTACTTTAATCACTATGGAATTTAAAATAAAAACGTTGTGTTAAAATTATTACAAAAGTATCGGGTGGTAAAATTATTCATATTTATATATTTAATAACTCTGCTTTAACTGTACTCTTTTAAGTATCTAAGAACGTATAGTCGCTGACGTCACAAAATGGCTTCTGTCACTAATCTTCCAAATCAACTACTTAAGCCGGCAATGTCGCAGCCTTTGAGAGGAAAACCGTGTAAGTTGATAAGTCTCGTCATAGCTTGATTGTTCAAAGGAGAGAACTAAGTTACTTCTCCAGTGGATGTGTTAGCCGTTCGAAAAAGTTTATAAAAGCCTTTTGAAACTACACGACTTTTATTTGTCGAGCAATGTTTGCTTTCAGTTTTTATAAGTTTCGCGAACTTTCAATCACGCAACACCAACTCTGCGTATCTATAAACTATATTTAATTTAAAGAATTATACTGAATCACTGCCAAAAAAGAGAGAAAAATAAAATGTGTGTTTAAAGTTTAAAGAAAAATATATGTAAAATACTGTCTTTTTAATTATATTATCGCTTACAACCATGATTATGATCATAAAATTTTCCAAATAAAAATCTGTACTATTTACTGTTAAAATTACTTAATTTTTGGTCTCTTCAAAAATGTTTTTGATAAAAATAATGGAAAAATACTAAATTTTATGTACACACATGTACCACAAATACTAAACCAAATTATTAACTGTTATAAAGTATATGACTGTTTCCACAACATTTTAGGCAGTAAATTATAATGATACTTATATTTCAAAGCTGGAGGTATAGAGTGTTTGGCCTGGAACCTGGCCTTAGCCGTAAAATAGGAGGTAGAGGTACGGGTTTGAAGATTTGAAAAGCTATCACTCTCCCTGAATATAAGAGCGTCGCTTAAAATAAAACTATTAATTGTGTAACAAGAGAAAGATGGCCTGGATGAACCACTAATTGGTCATTGTTGCGTGGGGAAAGAGCTATACATAAAATTTTGAAATTTGAGATCCTGACTTGGACAACCAAAATTTTATATGGAGAAAGACACAAATAAAAACAATTACATTCGAAGATAACGGAATGGGTGAGACATGTAGTATAAAGTATGCATTTGAGTATACCTTCGTCCGAGGGGGGGGGGACTTCCAACTCGTCCAGGGCTTCCGGGGCTGCAGTAGGATGCACGGGAGAAAGAGTCACTTTCACTGACAATCGTCACTGGCATCAGGGTGGGAACAAGTTTTGAGAGGAACCATCACGAGAACAAAGGGGTAAGCGACTGCGGCCGGTCACTTCTGACAGAAGCTACGATAGGGCATCGAGACCCAAGATGGCACTACTCTGCCCAAGGGTGAACAAAGCGCGAGCTTTGGAGTGGCCGCGGCCGGACCACATTTCCAGAACGGCTCCTGGTACGACTGAATATTGGGGCGTTTAAGGGACGCTCTTGGACAGCGGACAAATGGGATCACGCGATGTCTCAACCAAAGAGAAGCGACCGTTAAATCGGACGATATGTGCAAGGGTAACTGCAAAGCTTACTAGTTATTGATGTTTGCATAGGAATGCCCTAAACTATTTCTACAGCTATTAAATAGTCTTCTACTGAATATTAAATACTAAAACCTACTCTACTGGATATATACAAATATTATACAGTGATCAATGTCTTCAAATTAAAATAAATTTAATCTAAAATAGTATATTTTGTTGCTTTATTGCGTTTTGAACTTTAGATTTTTTTTTCATTTCATATCACATTAATTTAAAAAATTGCATTTGTAATAAGTGGTTTCATCATTGTTTTAATACAAAGTATTGTTTTTCTACAATTCAAAATACTTCCTAGATTTACAAAATTATTTTAAAAAGTCTCAATAATGTTTTGTGTTTGATTTTTAAATAGAGTTTTTTTCAGTAGCAAACCTGATGGGAAGAATAGATGTTTCAAACAAAACAAAAGTTATGTATGACTAGCTCTTTCAAATCCTGAGATATGAGTTTCGAAGTTAACAATAATCTCTTATGGAAGTCGAAGTAGCTTAATCTGCTTATTTTCTATGTTGATGAAACTTCAAAATAAGAATCGTCTACTTGCCTTAAGGTAGCTTTTAAATGTAGAAGCCTGAAAGGCAATCAAAACAGTTCGTCTGTGTTTGATTGAGAAACTACTTTTGTATTTATTTTTAACGATTAAAACAACCAAACGCCATTCTTTTACCGCCTCCACAGCACCAAACAGGGATAATATTTCGGAATACTTATGAATTAAAGGTTTAAATGTGTAGCATAGCTCAATCCACTTAGGACCATACACAAGTCTAATTCAAAATTTCATTATTAAGCTTTGACTAAGAGGGAAAGTCCACAGTTGGATGATGAAGTCCCGCAGTTCCTGATTTCTGGATTCGTCAGAACGTTAAAGGGACGGAAAATAAACATTGGTGAAAAAGTTGATTGGGTTTAACACTGTTTTGATCGAACTCATCTAATGAACACTCTTTATTTTTATATATAATCAGTGAAAACAGGGAAAGTAATAAATGTACCAAAAGTAGTACCTGACTAGCCTACAGTATCTACTGTATGTTTGTAAAATGTAAACCTTATTACGGTTGTCAATTAATTACTAAGACGTTCGTAATCTTCGTTGATAAATTAAACGTACTTTCGAATTTCTATTAAGGAAAATATAGATTTGTTTTTATTTAAAATCAATAACTTTTCTAGGAAAAATAAATTACGAATAAACTAGAATTTAACGAAAAAGTTAATTTCAAAGTAGTAAATACAAGTTTTTTTTTTAAATAGAATATTTGCATGGAATATTGTACTTGACAATTCCTTATATTGTAGAAATAGGGAAGATATATACAAGAAAATGTTTATTTCTTTATCCAAACGAAGTATACAACTACTGCTCAAAATCCCTGTATGTTATCATTATTTTGTACGATTACTTTGTACAAAACAGAGACCTACCACGAGCTTAAATATGGTTGCTATACACAGTTATACACGAGTCCATACTATCTAATGAAAGTTGTAATACATTAACGCTTATTACCAACATCTTATTTGATTACTGTTATTTTTTATAAGGTCAAAAAATGTATGGTAGACAAATCAGATGGCAACACGTTGGGCTAGGCATGTTTTGTATCTACCATTGTTTTCAACAAATATTATTACTTACTAAATGAGATATATTGTACATCACACATTCTCAAACACTATTTTACAATTTGTTGCAATCGCAAAATCTCACGTTTTGTTCCTTTGTTTGTCTGTCTTACACATAAAGAATATCTCGAGAATACATTAAACTATCTACTTGTGTTACAAAATCATACATTAAGTTATCAACTTATATTTGTACCATAATTCGGTTTGAGGTTAGCACTTTAAAATTCTCTTAGCCACTTACAACCTGTACAATATCACAACTATACAATGTCACAACTCTACAATGTCACAACTATACAATGTCACAACTATACAATGTCACAACTAAACAATGTCACAACTATACAATGTCACAACTCTACATGTCACAACTATACAATGTCACAACTATACAATGTCACAACTATACAATGCGTTTTGCTCTTATTAGTGAACCAGCATCAAATAGGATTTTTAATTTACTATTTGTCGTTTGATCGTTTATTCTACAAAAGTAAATATTTTACTAATATTAGATTTTATTTTATTAATTACTTAAAAGTAATAAAATGGTCAGTCGGACTAATTGAGAGGAAATAAACCGGATACGGCTTTTAACACGGGCCTTCCGGTTTGAAAAAGAGCACCGGAAACGGACTGAGTGCCCAATCGATGGACTGACTGCCTACTTTCACACTCGGTACCGGTGTATTTCAGTAGGACCATGTTTGTTACTGGACTATAATTCTCTTTCACACGTATTATTCCTAATAAAAATCAAGATAGCTCTTTCGAATTTCAGAGAATTATATTTTTCTTACATATAAAATCATTCCGACGTATTGTATTCTTCCCTAATACAGGTTTTTTTTCTCTGTATTTACTAGTGAACTGCAAACAAATACTAGAGCTAAATATAATGAAGGCCGCCTGTTATTGAATGTTCTGAAGTTTTTGCTTGTACTTCAAAGAATGCACATAAATTAAGGAGAATTTTTTTAAATTCTAAACTTATATCGCTTTAAGATTGCCTCTCTTGAGGACAGAAAAGGTATTTTTATCCTTCCACATGAATTACAGAAATTTAAAGTGTTAAATTTAAACAGTGTTTAAACCAGGTCTAAATAAAGCGTCTGAAGATTAAAATGTGAAAATATAGAGGTAATGCATATAGTGAATAGTGAATAATATTATGTAAATGAATACTATTATGTAATGGTTTTTAGCATGTATTTACATGAATTCTTTGCACAATTTAATCACAATACATGAAAAGTGAAAAGGGCCAATAAAATTAGTTGTGAGATCTTATGATACTGTCACACTAATGGGACAAAATATTTATATTTAGATTATATTGATATAGTAATAAAATTAATTATTTTAAATTTGATTTTGCAGCTATAATGGTAAACTTGCTAGCTCCTTACACAAAGTGGTAGTTGATCGTGTTGACTACCGATTTTTTATCCAATCAATCCGATTTAGGAGTATTTGGATATTTTAAAAGGTCCTTTAAAGTCAATTGATTATTAAAAAAATATCAAACAATTCTCTGTTAAAATAAAGATTAAGAACACTGAATAAGAATTTTGTTTTAATTTAGAGGTTAATAAATGTTGCAGTCTGCCATGATTTTCTGTGACGGTTAATATAATGTTTTGGTCTCAACAATTTTTGAAGTTCTCAACCATAGGGTTGCATAATACTGGGCTTTCAAAAAGGATAATCTCTCTCCGTGGCTCATGCAGCCGAATAAAATTTTTAACTTTTATGTTAATCCATTCAGTTAAGGGGAAATAAAGCATCTTGGGACAGATCTCTTTACCATAACGTTTTAACATTAGCCCAGATTTAATAAGAAGAAAGAATGTAGAACATGAAACAATAAAACATTTCACAATTTCTCTAGTTTACAGACTTTTCTCTAGTTCTTGAAATATTCCTGATTTTTTTTGCGGGGGAGGGTAGCTCATCTCTATAATAAACTGAAGAGTTAGCATTTGAAAATGATTAAATATAATAATTACATTTGTTGGAACAACTTTCATATGTTTGTAGGAGGGGGGAATAAATTGTAACTGTTTAACAAGTATGCTAATTTAAATTAAATTAAGATAATATTGTCAATCTGATATTTGCATGAATAAATATTGTATTGAGCAAAAATTATCAGAAATAATTCATAACAATATTAGCACAGAGTAGGACATTAATTTAGGTGACATATCCTATAATTTATTATGAGCGCAATATTTATACAATGTAGCATTTTCAGCATTATTTATACGCTTGTACAAACAAAAGCTTTCTTTTAATCTCAAAAATACGCTACCGAGAACTGCGTACGTGGTTCATACACACCCACTACGTTGTATGCGTAGCCTGTTTTCCATATCTACCAGTTACTATCTTACATATTTTTGTGTTTTTAATTTTTACATAAAGATCTCATGGCGTATATTATCCGTTAGTATTCATTATTTTACTGTCCTGGACTAATGGTGTGTTAGTCTAGGAGCCGAGATCAATTTTTATGATTGGCCACACAACCGTGCGTTTCTAGAAAGTGATAGATGCATTTTTTCTAAGGAAAAATCGGTCGTCAGTTGCTCTAGTTTTGGTAGAGATCAAAATGGTTAAAAAATATTAAATTATAATTTTTCTTATCGTATATTTTTTATTTTGATACACTTAAAGCTGACCGTTGAACACATTAATAAAAGCTATACAAACTTTCGTCAGACAAAGAGCTAAAGCTAAAGAGAGTGAAATTCGCCATGTTTAGGGGTTTTACATGGTTAGTTGACACTGATTTAACATTTATTTACGTGCCTGACGATTAGTTTTAATTGTATCAAATTAAAAACAAAATATTGTTTAAATAAACCATCAGTTCATGTTTTTTTAAATCGTCTATTACCCTCCTATTTCGTCCCCGGGTAACCAATTGCATTGTCGGGGTACATTTCTTTATCGATTCTAAGAAAACCAGGTTGTGTGCTAATACAATGCAAATTGGCTTGTGGCTCCTAGAGTACATCCCTCGAGTGACTGAAGACATCTAATAATTAAGATAAGGGTACCTCTCTCTATTCCTCTGCTTCATACTTTCCTCTCTTGTGTATTTTTAACATGAATATTGTGTAATTAATCTCAAATAGCTTTCAAGCAACATTAAGATAGTCTAAGATGTTAATATATTCCGAGGAAGAATTTTCATACCTAAGTTTAAAGATTTTAAGTTATTTGTTATATCCCTAATACAATTAGGGAAATTACAATAGATCTTTTAAAACCTGTATATTATGCTTATGTGCAATCAATTCTTCAGTATGGTAATTTAGCATGGGGTGGATGTTTTCAAAATAACCTTACTCCCTTAGAAGTCGTTCAAAAAACTATTATAAGTAGCTCAGAAGCGAAATCGTACTTATCCAACCAATTTATTATTTGAAGAATTTAAAGTTTTTAACGTCTCGCAATTATATATCCGAACATTAGTTTTGTACATTTTTCAACATCGAGATTCAATTTTCATTCACAGTAACCACAGCCATTTTACGCGTTCTTCACTTCATAACAGAATTATTGTTCCTAGACTCGTTAAAGCCTTTAATTCAACATCATCTCACTATATTGCTCATATAATTTTCTCAAAATTACCATACTTTATAAAAAACCCAAGACCTTGCACTATTAGTACGTATAAAAAATTAGTCAATAAATGGTTAGTAGATGCTCGGCGATATGGATTTCGTCAGTATTGTTCCTCAATCTACACCTAGCTATGCTTTTTTTATGTATTAAATTTCTGTTATATTTTTGTATTACAATCAATGTTAGTCTGAGTGTTTGGTGAGTGTATAATCGTTTCGACTGCAGGCCAACGAGGGCGTGTGGTGCGTGCATGTGTGCGTGTGCGTGATTGGTGTGGTCCAAGTCTCTCTCTACTTATATCGGTTAATTTTTAATTAAGTCTTTCTGATTGCTCTTTTTTATGTAAGTTACAAGTTTTTATAAATTACATTTTTAAGCCTTCAAATTGTATTTCCTAAATAAGTATATTCCTTTCAAATTTTAGATTATTTATTAACTAAATTTACGCAGGTATTCCAAGCTCTGGCCTTATATGGTTTATTTTAGAGGTTAAATCTTTTAAGGGTTAATGACAATTCATTCCCTTATTCTAATTTAAGTTTTTTGAGTGTTATTGGTAGTGCAAACTGATGAACTCGTTTCCCCACACACAGGCTGATGCCCATGTGGGGATAATTTCATATAAGATATTTGTTTTGTATTCTATTTACTCTGTATATAAATTTTGGAAATAAATAAATCAATCAATCAATCAATCAATTAGAGGGCTTTAAAACGATGTATAGAATTTCAAACAGATAATTGTTTGTTAATCATTAATCAATGTAAAGAAACCTACGAAGTATGAAATTCCACTTGATATGTCACATAATCGACGACGACTGATAGAGCTCTTCTGCACTAGTTACTAATCAGTCGCCAATTATCCATTAGTTGCCAATCACTGCCAATTATCGCCACTACCCACCTACCACCCGCCATTCTCCATCTGCCTTCTCAACACAAGTGAATATACTGTTGAAAAATATCTTAAAACACTTATTTCTTTTATATTGTTTTAATATATTTTAGATTGGCAAAGGATTTGTGGAATTGTAAAGTAAATTGATAACAGTTTTACAATGTGAATATGTTATTAAAAATAGTCATAGTAGATTTTTATATTAGAATGAATATTTTATTATTAACTGTTTATTTTCACGGTATACTTTGAAAAGTTACGAAACTGTTTTATAAATCCAAACGTACCTACCAAAAGCTTTAAAGTAATCGCTCCAGCAGTTTAACTTATTTGCAGTAGCGTGAACATGTTTTATAACAAAAATATCAATATTTCATATTTTTTACTAATACGTTATTTTGTGTACTAAGGAATATACATAACACTATACACCTTAAAAGGGTTGCATCATTAAAACTCATTGAAATTGCACTACACATTTTTAAATTCGTATACATTTTTAATTATTTTTATTTAAAATATAGTAAAGATAAATATTATAAGGCTTAACAATATAGCGAAAAGAGAGAAATTTAATAAGTTAAAAAGTCTATCAATCCACCAAATTCACCATGCTAAAAGTGTTCTTTTTCATTATTTATTTACGTAAGAAATGTGATATAACAAGTGGTAACAATGGATATATAAATATATACTCATTGTGTGAATAATCTTGTATAGTATATTTCGAATAACCTCCATGAATTAAACTGCTATCTTATAAATCAAACCTATTTGTACCTTATATATTTAATTTATTACTGGAATATTATTTTTTAAATGTACGTACTGAAAAGATATAAATTTTAACGGTACTTGGATATTGTTAGTCTTAATGTAACTTTATGTGTAACGCTATCTAAATATTGCTTTTTTTAACCATTATTAGAACACTAACAGTTTTCCGTGGCTTCGCACGCAATTTTCTGCTCAAGAACTGAAACACTATAGATATATGCTTTTTAAATTACATAAAGTACAAATATATTCATACTAAATGTATAAATATCTGTAAACATGTTAAATTATACTAGATTCCTTTGGTTTCTACTCACAGTTCGCTATAACATTCTATGTTTAGTTTGTTACAGGAATTATATAAATTATTATGTACATTATCAGTATCGTTGAAAAACGGACGCGATATGCCCTCGATTGTTTTTTGCCAAACAAAATTGCACTTTATATATGTTTCATTGCTCTGTGATTCCATTACCAATGTTCAGGGCTTACTGTGCTCGTTTATTTTCTCAGCTTATGGTCATAAGACCTTGTTCCTTAAGAAACTCTATAAGTATACCGTCCTACAATGTCAAAGGATTTTGAGTATCCAAAATAAACTATATGGTTTCAATTTGTCACTGCAATCATCTACAGTAAAAGTCAAATTTACAGTCCCAACTATTTACAGCACACTAAGAGATATAGTATTTTGTTCATACAAATGCAAATTTCTAAAATAAGTATTTTATAATAAATATTATTTCGAAATAAAACTATATTATTCGTGTATCTAAAATATACATGCCGAATTTAGTCTAAATCTGTCCGCTATATTTTGTGTGCTTGAGTATCAAACATCCTAACATAAATATCCAAACACCGAAAAATCATACTTCACGATTTTTCGCATTTAGCATATTAATAAGATTCTAAAAACATGTATCCTTTTTTCATTTATGTATTAACGGATCTACCATTTATAAAAGAGGAAACTAGTGATATAACCAACATACATCAGTTTAATGGTACTTAACATATACAATAACAAAAAATACTGCAAACTAATAAACTACGTTAAATATGACTTAATTTACCAATTTATAGAAAAATAAATCATTAGGAGATACAAGAACCAAGCTAGGGTCTCGTGTAAAAAAACAATAACACTTTGTAACCTGTTGTATTTGTGTATGAGTTCATGTGTATTTTGTATGTGCGCATACTCGCATGCTCGCTTGCAATCAGGTTACGTCGTATATTTGCTGGTAACGTAATCTGGCGTGGTACAGACACTTTAGCTCTGTTTCAGTCACTTGTTGATATTAATATGGAAAGAAGAAGTGACGAAAAGAGTTGCCAGATTCTGTTTATGTGCGAGTTAAGTGAATGTGAGTTTGTTGTGTATCCAATTAACATGAAACCGAAAGAGTGTTACGAATTTAAGGATGAGCATAGACACTGTTGATATTAATATGGAAAGAAGAAGTGACGAAAAGAGTTGCCAGATTCTGTTATGTGCGAGTTAAGTGAATGTGAGTTTGTTGTGTATCCAATTAACATGAAACCGAGAGAGTGTTACGAATTTAAGGATGAGCATAGACACTGTTGATATTAATATGGAAAGAAGAATTGACGAAAAGAGTTGCCAGATTCTGTTTATGTGCGAGTCAAGTGAATGTGAGTTTGTTGTGTATCCAATTAACATGAAACCGAGAGAGTGTTACGAATTTAAGGATGAGCATAGACACTGTTGATATTAATATGGAAAGAAGAATTGACGAAAAGAGTTGCCAGATTCTGTTTATGTGCGAATCAAGTGAATGTGAGTTTGTTGTGTATCCAATTAACATGAAACCGAGAGAGTATTACGAATTTAAGGATGAGCATAGACACTGTTGATATTAATATGGAAAGAAGAAGTGACGAAAAGAGTTGCCAGATTCTGTTTATGTGCGAGTCAAGTGAATGTGAGTTTGTTGTGTATCCAATTAACATGAAACCGAGAGAGTGTTACGAATTTAAGGATGAGCATAGACACTGCTGATATTAATATGGAAAGAAGAATTGACGAAAAGAGTTGCCAGATTCTGTTTATGTGCGAGTCAAGTGAATGTGAGTTTGTTGTGTATCCAATTAACATGAAACCGAGAGAGTGTTACGAATTTAAGGATGAGCATAGACAGTGTAGAATACAATATTAAAGGCTTGGCATGGTCAAAACTTAAAACATCTTGGTGTAATGTTCACACTGAACCAATAATCCAGTAAAAGATACTTGTACTAACATTGCGTTATTTAATTACAGGATCACCATTTAAACATGTGTCTTTATCGTTCGGAATGGGTGCACGAACAGTGGTTAGCAGAACTTTAGAAGCGTTATGGGACCTTTGCAAATGCCAGTTCTCACAGAAAAAGTCTTTGGTAATATATAAAACGATTTCTACAAGATTTGGTAGTACTCTATCTGTGTATAATATAACGATGGACAAAAAGTTTAAATTACTCCACTTACAGACTCAAGGGCTATGTTTTATAATTACAAACAGTACTTTCCAGTAAATTTACGAGAAGTGGCTAACAGCAAATATCGTTTTATAACGATTGACATGGGCGGTTTAGTAAAAAATGTGATGGCGAAACATTCCGATCATCAACTATTTATTATTTTCAATACGAAACGTTAGGCCTTCCAAAAAAACAAATGTCTTTCTCTAAAAAACATTACAATTCCTTAGCAATATTTCAATTATAAACATTGAACGAAATTAATAATTACTCTCACAATGAATTTTCGTGAGGACTTAGAGACCCACTTTGAATATAAATAACAGTAACTTAAGTTGTACATCCAATCCGTTTCTACTTTAATTCCTACGTAGTGATTGTGGCGATCTGTATGTGCTTGATTCCATATAGCTACTCAAAGAAAATAGTCTAGGAGCCAAAAGCCAATTTTCACTGTACACTAAATTCTCTTTAAAATACAAAACAAACCATTTAGAAAAAAGCTTCGTAGAGATGGAAGTGCAACAGGTAAGTATATTATCCAAAGAATGCTAAAGTTTCTGCTTTTCATGCCATAGGCAAAACAGCAAGTATTCAGAATAAATGGTATTTATGGATCTAAGAATCTTGAAGTTAGTCATAAACATTAGGAAGAGTACCTTTGATCAACCAAACCTTTGACGAGTACAATGTTTGGTGATGTTTTCCTACCGTTATATTCCTGATATTTTGAAACCTCATTTAGTGTAAAAAAAAAATTCTATAAGGAAATTTTTAAAGTGACTATGAAAAATTTATACTTAACAAATTTACAAAATATAGGAGATATTTTATACTGGTTCACACCACCAGACATTACTGTGGTCACATACTAAATTTCTAAGTTTATAACACATTTCTTACTCAAGATGTCCTGCGTACAGACAAAATTATAATGTTGGTAACCTACTGAGTTGCAATTACAGAACTTTTTTTGTCAAAGTAGAAATAAGTGACAAGCAAAATGTAAACTGTACAGAAGAAAACTAATACGGCTTCTTTTTTGTAGTAGTTAGGCTATATGTGTTAATATTTGACATGTTAAAATTTCATATTATTTTATTCGGTTTGTTTAAAAATGTATTTGTCATACTATTTTCTAGTAGCTATCACGGTTACCCATAAGACCAATGTAAAAATATTAACTAACGCTCAGCCAAATTGGTGACATTCACCATCGTCAAACTCACCAAACTCAGTGTTGGCTTTATAGAAATGAAGCTCAACGCAACATTTCAATCAAATGGGTCATTTCGTTTTCGATAAATCGTGCAGATACACAGAAATTACATGTTTCATCCCTCAATTACAGACCACTAAAACTCAGTCGTTAAAAAAGTAAACGATTGGCTTGCATTGCATTTTTTTTTTACGAATAAAATTTAAATGTGGGCGAGTTCAGATCACTCGGAAGGTTCGAGTGCGACTCACCGTTAGCCAATGTTGTAGCAAAGACAGTATTGGATACTGCTGAAACGCTGCCAGGCCATATTGTCCCATCGCTATAACACAAACTGCCGGAGGAAATATTCAATAAGACGCAGACGGCGAAAACAGTCGTCAAAGGATCATACAAGGAGTGTTTTGTTGTTACACTACATCCTTATGCTTAGCGATTTTGGTATTCTCTCTAGACATACATGGATAGAATGAGAGCTGTTGTGGTCACCATCATATACTCAACTCTGGAACACTGAATCATATATCGTCCTAATCTGCATTTTGAGTTTTTTTTTAACTCCGTATATGTGTATTTAACTATAGTGTTAGTGAATGCAGTTTGGGTCTTTTACATCAACATAGACGGAGACCCCCCCCCACACACACACACACACACACCAGTGCAAGGGACCTGCCAAATTTCCCTCCTGTTATTTACCTAGTGCACTTCCCTAATCAAACCTATATTTGTGTTATTTATAATTTTATCCTAAAGTGATTAGTATATTTAACGACTCACTGAATAACCCTGGACGGAAAACGGCAGATGCCGGGCAGCTCCCACACTCGAGATTGTGAGTGTGGAAGTGCGTGCTTGCGAGGCTACCTGAACCTTCAGCCACTGCTAATGCTGTAAGATATTCATCAATTTCTGGTTTCGCATTACAAATCTAAACGTGTCTTGTTACTGAAATGACTACTTCTTTTGGCGGGCTATGAATGTATATTTTGCAAGGAGAGAAAACTTTCGTTTCGCGTCACGGAACGTCACGCATGTTGTTCGCTCTGTAGCCGCTAGGGGGCGGGACTACTGCGGCCACTTTGATGTCTGGGTGTTTTCCGTTCAGTAGATATCCAGCCGTGCAAGTGAAAGGTTACTATCGCTCCTTGTTGAAATGATTATGGACGGACTATGGATGTATGTTTTGCAATTCATAAAATCAGTTCATACACCGCTATTAGTTAACTTTAACACAAATAAAACTTAGCAAAGAGGCTAAAATACATAGTAAAATACTGGTTTGAATAAATCTACGAACTACTAATTTATTTATTAATGAATCCAAAGTAAAATTGATTAACTTACTGCATTATTTAATAGCAGTATTTAAAGCTCATCGGATTCTAAATTGAATATCACCACGGTTAATATAATTCCTATTCCAAGTCAATATTAGTTTCGTTCTGACGGGTTTTAAAAAAGAATAAAAAGTAAATTGATTAGATCTTTTCTAGGTAATAAAGCCGTAGTGTAATTTAATCCTGGAAGAAAAATAGTTTTTCTGTTGATTATAACTTTAACCTTTACTCAATTAAATTGGGCCTTATCTTACATTCACTTAAAAATAAATTACGTAAAATGGATTTTAATACAAATTTTGCTGAAGAAAAGTCAAAACCATTAATTGATTTTTATGTTACGTTAAATTTAGTGAAACGATAAAAACATAAGTACAACAGGATATCGAATAACAATAGATGCAGTTCTTATAAGAAACTTAGAAAATTTGTATTGAATTTTTATTTCTTATTTCAGTTCTTAAATCCATAAAATCACTTTTAGTATGTAATGCCAATGAAAATGAAGTATTAGTTTCGGAAAAGCAAGATTGTAGTGAAAATGACACTGACCAAATAATAGAAACTAATATGTGATAATAATGAAAATGTAATATTATTACATTAGTAATAATATTACTAACATATGTAATATTATTATTAGTATTTAGTGATCATTGTACTGTATGAAACGTACAATAATATGTATAAAATTAATAGGAAATAGAAAACTTATCATGTTAGAGAATTTAGTGTCTCATATTATTTTTAAGTATAAAAAACATACTATTTAATAATTGGGTTATTAAATAGTATGTTTTAAAGTACATATATTTACATCCCATTATATTACCAGTCACTTATGTCAGTCAGTCCCGCGACTGCCTTCCTTTTTTATACTGAATGGTCTTCTCTGTTATGCAATTGTGACATAATAATCATTACAACACTAGTGGTTTAATATAATTTTTAACTTAGCTTGTTGGTTAGGAGTATGTTACATTTGGGGCGAGGCAATAATAGTTAACATACCTAAAACTTGATGCTACCCATTTTGCACAAAGTTATCGATATAGATGTAGGAGATGCCTATAGATATTTTGAGGCCTTGAGGTCGGATAATTTAACAATTTTTAAGAGTACCAATGAAATACACATATTTCTCTGCAACATTTCATAATATTGTAATGAATAGCGCATTTAATTTTCATAAGATTTGCAATATTTAAGGCCAGAGCTCAGCAATACTAAGTCTGTAGTGATATTACAGGAAGCACATACGATTTAGTATGACGGAGCCTTATAATAATGTTTATAGTATTATTTCAGTGTTCATGGTTAAAAGGTTCCAAAGATTACCAACTACCATTGGCTCTTATTTGAGGTTTGGCGTGTGAAGAAGCATTTCTGGTTCGTATTAATTATATTACACACACGCCATAGTAGAGTTTTCCTTGTGTCCACGATAAAAAAATATGTAAATACTTTAAAAAGTCTACTTCAGTCAAAAAGCGTCTACTTCTGGACATTGTAATCTGCTTCCTGTCTAAGGTATTTTTGACGGCGTAGTAGCTTTTATATTGTTGCCATAACAAAAAAGTATATTAATACAAAGCTTCGTAAAGTCTTCTTCGGTCGTCTACTTCCGATGCCGTATCGTTTGCATTATTGCTACGATTAAGAAAAAATTATATACTTTAGGCTAAAAAGTCTACTCTGAAAAAAGTAACTACTTCTAGTCATTGTTATTTTCTTCCGGTCTGAGATTTATTTGGGCTGAGGCGTTATCATTGTGGTTCCGAGCCAGAAAATATGTAGATTCATAAGTCTAAAAACTTTTCAGTCAAAAAGTATATGCTTTCATATAAAATTATCTTCTTTCGGTCTGAGGTATTTCTGGTACTATAGTGGCGTTTTCCGGCCAAACAAGTTGGCTTAAAAAGTCTACTTCTGTCTAAAAGTGCCTACTACCAATCATTGGAATCTCCTTCCGTTACTGTAGTAGCGTTTACATTGTTGTCCTAATTAAGAAAATACGTATTCAGTTGTTCTAAATACAACAATTTGGTCACAAAGTCACTACTTCCAGCCATTATAATCTAATTCCGGTTTAATGTATTTCGGGTAGCAGAAGTCTGTCAAGTGCATAATATGCACTTGTGTCAAAGTTCTCCTTTCTAGATCAGCTGGATGCTAAAAACAAAATAGTTTTGCAAGATGTTTCAACTCTATTTAAATCCCTAAGGGTAGTTTATATTCATAAAAATTTTATATTTGTCTGCTGAGAGCATAAGACACATGTGTTTAGGACATTGACGTGTAGACATTTTCTCGCTGTAGGACATCGGGAGTTAAAAAACAAGACATTGTTCTCCTCGGAGTAAAAAATTTAAAACCTGTGTATATTATATACGTGTCAAATTTCATCTCTCTAGAACATTGGGTAGGTGTAAAAATTAAAATGTAGTTCTTCTAGGAGTTTCAACTAAATTTAAACTCCTACGGGTGGTTAATCTTTATAAAAAGTCTTTTATATATCTGTTAAAAACATTAAGGTATGAGTCAATGTTCACCTTTCTAGGGCATCCGGAAGTTGAGATACAAAATTAGTAATGAGGGAGTGAATGAGGGCTTTGCCTTTTATATATATAGAGATTGCACTATACAGAATGTTTCAAGTATTTACTACCACCATAAAACTATTTTTGAAATATTTTCAAGAACATTATTAATGTAAGACTAACGAAACATAAAATGCTTAACACTTATGAAATAAGCTAAACCTAGAAATAACCCACTTCTTTGTTAATAATTAGTGACACTAGTTCATAATATACAGTTGTGACCTGCTCCATTTTAAAACTTTTCATATCACATTTCTTGTGGCCAGAACTTAATCAACTACTCTTGTTCAGAACCACTTAATTAAATGTAGTAGAACATGCTGTAGTGTTTTCATGTTTTAAAATATAAATTAAGAAAACACCGAAAGTTAATAGTCTACGAGCCAAGAACCATTTTGCATTGTATGAGCACACAACCTTGTTTTTATAGAAATCAATCACTGTCAAACAACTAAATATAGAGACTAATTGTCTCAGCTTTCGGCCTGTCAGTGTGTACATGGTTAGCTGGTGCGAACTTGAATTCATTTGTGTGTCTAGTGTGGTTTATTGTGGTTTATTATGGTTTATTGACACAATATGCAACGGATCTATGCTACATTGAATACTGTGAGTACATTTTGTGACAAGGTAGAAAATGCACAACACCACTTGTCGCGTAACAGTTCAATGTAAAATTTCAAGTATGTAGCTAATTTCATCATTGACAGATAAAACGACTAACAATCATACGGAAAAGAAAATATTTCACCCCACAGCAAACAAAATAGAAATTGCCCCGGCCTATAGTGTGAGTCTCCAACGATTCTCAGCCATATTCCATGACTGGATATATCATAAAATTAATTCTTTTCTATGTAAAAACGAAGTTTTATTTTTATAAAAGCCTACAGATGAAATCTCTAGAAGGTTTCTCTTCATATCCTGTCACATAATATATTGACATTTTAATCATTAAATTGAATTTCATACCAGTGTTTAAATAATAAAAGTCTGCATATCAAGTCACCATAAAATGATGTGTGTTGGGATGGTTAGGCTACATGTGTTATAATGTTATATGTTAAAATCTGTTATGCAATATCTACTTGCCATCATGGTTGCTCTTATGAAGAATATAAAATATTCACTATTGCTCATTAACATTTGCAATGACATGGACCATCATTAAACTCGCTGTTCCTCATAAATAAATAAAGCTTCATGCTCAATTTTAATTTGTTTTTGAGGTATCGTGTAGACAGACAGACAGAAATGAAAAATTTCCAGCTCTTCTAGTGATAGATTATACTAGCAAACACTTAGCCAAAACAAACAAACATGTATTTCGTACAAGTAACATTCTATTTCGAACGTCCGTGCTTGACTAGAGAGGGTAAGCTGTGAGAGATAGGCTGTCAAGAGCAACAGCTCTCCACTACTCGAATCATTTGACTTTTAAATAGACTTCGCTCTCTGTTGACTCAAACTAACAAGTTTCGCAACATTTGGTACCAAAACCGAAGAATTTCAATCATCCATTACTTAAAACTTAACAACCCATTATAAAATTAATTATGGGCATCGATATATGGCAGACAACTGGTGCCTCTCAGCACAGTCTCTGTTACGGTAAACAGAAACCATTTAATATTACTATCATATTACGTTGTTAACAATCATACGAGTAAATGACTGCATTGTGTATATAGCTTTATAGACAAAACTGTACTGAACTGAACCGTGGAAGATGGAGTGGTTGCCTTCAGAGCACTTTCTGAAACAAATGACCCAATGACTGCTGGAGAACAAAGCATCAGTGTATGGGGGGAGAATGGTACAGCGCTGAAGTGTAGTCAATAGGACGATAACAGGTAGATGAACAAGTGTTCGGCGGAGTTTGAGGATGGATGGCAAGTCTATATGAGTAAAGCGCCTAGGGAGGGTCGTCCAGCAATGCCCTGGGGCGTCTGAGGTTGTGAAGTGGAGCAGGGCTCTCATGGGAAGACCAGGCCCTGATGTGGTCCAACTTCGAGGAATCAGGAGAGTCAAAGAGGTGCCAAGAGGGGTTCCAGATTGGAAACGATCAGCCGTGTGTTGGAATGATTCCTGGGGTAGCGGCCAGCTGGTTGCACCTCACAGGGTCGGCGTAGGTGATGGATGGCCGTATGATCGACGTGTAAAGGAGCAGCTTGGTGGAGGTGGTAAACGAAGAAGAGCGGTGAAGAATAGGAGCATGAGACATGAGAGCCGCCCGCCCAGTCTAGATCCTGCGGATTGTAGTAACCTTTGTCGAGAGCCGCCTGGTCAGCACCGTCCCGAGGTACCGCGTCAACGTAGTCCTTCGGAGTCTGTTACCCTGGATAGTCAGAACTTCCCGAAGAACTGGACCATAGTCCTTCCAAATGAAGCATATCGCCTCACATTTGTCCGTGTTGATCTTAATCCGCCAACAAGTGAACCAAAGGGAGAGCACATCCATTTGACGCTGCATGTAAATGCAGAATTGACGCAGCCGGATCGACGGGCCATGAAGAGAGCATCGTCTGCGTAGGGAGCAGCAGATATCACTGGTGAGAGAGCCTTTTTATGATAAAGGTGAAGAAAGACACATACTGAAGCTTTATATATACAAGGCAAAGCCCTCTTGCATTAACTCACTCATCTCTAATTATCTAACCTCCCAATATTTTATAAAATTGAAATTTCGCACAAGTAACTCTCAAGCCTTAAATATAAAAACTAAAACATTTTGTAAGGACCAAACAATCATATAGGTTCAAATTGAGTAGAAAACCCTACAACTATAATTTGTTTTTTTTAACTTCTCGTTGTTCTAGAAGGATAATATTTTACACATACGCGCAAAAAAAAACAAAATCACTCATGAAAATCAATTACCTAGACGTGTTTAAATGGGGTTGCAGACAAGAAACATATATTTGTTTTTCAACTTTAAGATGCCCTATAACGATTAAATTTTAAATACATATGCATTACGATCTCAACAGATAAAATAAATATTTAAATATTTTGTTTGAAAATCAATCATTCATAACGTTAAATTTGGTTGTAACCTCAACAATAACTATATTTTTTCAATTTCACGCTGTCCTATAAAGGTTAAATTTAACACTCAAGTGCATTGTGCTCTCAGCAGACTACCGGCACCGAAAATACCTTACACCAGAAATAGATTACAAGCCCAGAAGTAGTCGCTATTGCCTGAAGTAGACTTCAAACCCACATACGCATATACTTTATTGACTATACTATAATCGCTACTGTAGTGCCAGAAATACACGATACCGGAAGTAAATTACTAAAATGGAAGTAGACGCTTCTTAACCAAAGAAGGCTACTGGTCTATATGTACACATTTTCTTGATCAGGGCAACAATACTGGAAGTATCTTTGAATGGACGTAGATGACAATGACCGAAAGTAGTCGTTTTATAATCAAAGTATGTAGACTTTTAATACCAACATGAGTATTTTTTTATTGATCGAAGCAACAATAATAACGCTTCGACAACACAGGAAATAACTTACCCCTAAAATAGATTTTATTTGCCGGAGCTCTTTGACCAAAGAGAATTTTCCGACTTATGTATGTATATATTTTCTTTATTCAGCATGACAAATGCTACTAAGGCATCAGGGCTACCTTATACCGGAAGAAGATTTCAAGGACCGAAAGTAGGCATTTTTCACAAAAGTAGGCTACTCAGATAAAGTGTATAGTACAACTATAGTACATTTTGCTATATATCTTATTTGGCCAATAAGGCAAAGTCTAC
Source organism: Homalodisca vitripennis (assembly GCF_021130785.1). Lineage (NCBI taxonomy): Eukaryota > Metazoa > Arthropoda > Insecta > Hemiptera > Cicadellidae > Homalodisca > Homalodisca vitripennis. The sequence goes on along the minus strand of NC_060207.1, from coordinate 85,766,639 downwards.
TATAGCGTGTGAAATACAATTGATATGAACCACAAATGCTTCTTCACACGCTAAACCTGAGATAAGAGCCAGTGGCAATTTTGTTTACTTTCTGATACCCTTAATAATGGTTACATAAATGTATACCATAAACGTGCCTCTTTCTAATTAAAAATATATCTTAAGTTTTACTCTGGTCTAAAATTTTCGTGTTACTAACATTGTTAGAGCTTTAAATATAAATGTTAGTATTGTTACTGTGCCATTTAAAAACGGATAAGCTTATGACGAAGCTATTATTCAAAACGAGATCGTGTGCAAAGCCGCGGGTAACGGTTAAAAAAGAAATAAAGTATAACCATTATTTTACCCTATAGTTGTACGTCAGTACTTTCCTTACTGCCAACACTGGCAAAATATTACTATATTGAGCGCCTTCCAATGGTTTCGCTGCAACTTTGTAACAGCTAAGTGTAGAAGTTGCTGAACAAGAGGTCATTGTTTTGTTAAAAGTATCGTGGTAGCACACATAGTTTGTTGGGAAATTTAAACAATCTACGTACTAAAAACTTTTGTTTAGTCTTCTAGCTGAGCCATTTAGCTCTATTACTGAAGCTATATCATAAATATTTGAACTATTTTATAAGTTACCTTATAGGCTACAATGAAAATTAAAACTAGACAATTTTAAACTAACTAAAGAGTTAGTTAGGTGTTAAAACTTCAAAAACTAAATAAAGCTTACATTAATGTATTAGTTTGTGCAAAGATTTAGGTAATCAATATTTGAAAGTGCAATTACTCGTATTAAATGATATTAGTAATTGATGAAACAAGATTTGTGTCTCCACAAGAATTTTCAAAACAAAAGAAAAAACGTGACTTTTAAAATATTACTTTTGTACTACAATAATAAAAATAAATTTAAAGGTTGTATTTTAGTACTATCGTATTATTAGTAAATTGTTGCACTAATAACTGCGAGAAGTGAACATAAAATCTTCATTTTCTACACACGACTACTACCTATAACTTTCCTCTTAAATTATTCAAAAGCTATAAAAAGAATAGTAAATTAAATTTGAACAAGTATCGTCAACAAGTTGCATTACCTATCAGTTGTTATGTATGTAGGCCTACTGGTAGTCTGGGATACATTATGAAACTTCATTTCTATTGCAGATTCCAAGCAAAACCGTTAATTTAGTCTTCTTGAAAATAATAGTGTCTATAGTAATATTTCTGCTCTTTTACTAGCCGTAATCTTATTTTTCTAAAGTAAAAACTGGCTAACTCAAAAATTATTCGCTAATACTTTTTAACTTAAATTTTGAATAAAATTAACTCAGCTTCCAGAGTTTTAATTTATGTTATTGTGCTAATTTTGATAACCCTGGAAATCCGTAGAATTTCTTGACTTGCACAAGTTTTTACTGACATCGACGAATGTAAATCGACTTGTGGCTTTCCACTGAACATATGATACGCAATGTATAATATTGTTCCGTAATAGTGACAGGTTTCAGCAATAACTATAAATTCCTTGTTTTTGGAACCGAGGGCCAATTTGCATTTTATAATCACTGAACTAGATTTTTCTTAAAATCTATAGAAGAATTTCTCGTAGGAAAAACTGATCATAGTGGAGTACGAAACGGGAGGGTATCGAAATTGTAAAAAATATAAAACTATAACTCTCTTTTACACATTTTTCTTAGTTTGATAAACTTAAAAGCAATCATCGATACATAAATAATAGCTAAATCACCATCAGACAGCAAGATAAAGAGATTGAAAGTTACTACTTCTAGCCAAATGGTGTAGATGACGCTAATGTAACATTTATATGTATAAGCACACCAGGTCGTGTACTTATACAATTCAAATTGGCTCCTGAACTACTTTGTTGGACAACTGTTCTAACAAGAAACTATTACTCCTGTATTCATCTGGAGCATTCTAGATTCATAACAAATACGTTTTAACTTACTTTGACATTCAAATGGAAACACATTTATTATCGTATGATAACTACAAGTTGCATGACAGTGTAAAAATCGTATAACTCTTTTAACAGAATTAGTAGTTAAAATCGAAAAGGGTCTTATTGAACGAGTAAATATTCTGCCTAAACAGACGAACCAAATTCAGTTTAAAGCACAAATTAAAGCATCTATGCTAAAAGCTCTCCCACTGAGTAAAAGCACTCTGCCAGGCAGTTTAGGCAATTAGGAAGCCTCCAAAAACACCTGGCGCCGAAATTGGAAATCTTTATCATCAGCAGTTTTCAATTGTTTCTGATTATAAAATAGCCCAAAATGACTACTTCAGATGTCTGTAATTCCTTGTGAAGTGATCCAACAAAACTTATTCATCTTTCTCTGTATCCAAGAAGGGTACCTTGAAAGATTATGACGGTAGTTTTTTTTGTAATTACTCAACCCAAAATTGGTTGCACCACCTTAAGAGGAAAACCTCCAGCCAAAGCCGACTGATGCGGTGTACGTCGAGAGGTCGGCGCCCTTGTACACCATCCAACAATGATGGATTATTATACTCATCCTTAATGTACTATCAAAAGTTGCAAACATATCAGTTTCAAAAATGTATAGTTATAGTAGTGTTAACAAATTTAATTATTTGAATACATTTTTACATGATTGTCGTTTACCTAGGCCCGCACAAAAACACAAACGGCTCTTTTTGTAATACAAAAACTATATTAATCCGTGTTGGGGTAGCTAAGGCACAGACCAATAAGCCGCATCTTACGAGTGTCTCAACAAAAGAGCAGTAAATAAGTTTAAGAAGAAACTTAAAGCAGTACTTGGCAAGTTGGCACAGGAATACAGATGAAGAGGCAGACTGGCACACCTGGTTTATATGAGTACGCCAACTGATATAATCATCTGTATGTGCTCCCAGTTATTTAACACATTGATTATATTGTACAACTGTGTTGTTAATTTGAATATTAGTTGAATTTTATTCAACCCACCAAGAAAATTCCATACAACAGTTTTTTAGGTTCAGGTGCAAATAAATGTAGACAGTATGTCTGTCAAATTTAGTCTTGTTTGGTTTAATTTTCATATTGCTGGAATTTAATCGTGTATTTCTTTAAAACGTTTTAAAAGTGATAATACCTTCAGTAAAAGCGGCAAACATATAATAATTAACTGCATAAATATGTTAACGAAAACCTATATCGTATAAATAATATAAATAAATAACTGTAATTTATTTGCCTTAATTGCAATCTGTAAATTCCTCAATTGAAAGACAAAAAATAACACTTTAGGGAATATTGTACACTATTTACAATTATAGTATTTGATTAGCTTAAAAACTAAATGGAAAGATGGTGATAATTGAAAGCGATTATCATATAATTGATCATTGGCAGGTGATCAGTAACTAACTACTGTACAAAAGCTCCAGTTAATTGTCGATTACGTGACAGATTAAGTGGAACTGAATATATCATATAGTCTTCAAATAAATTAAGATGCGTTACAATTTATGTTTAAAATTGTATAAATCGATTTAAAACCATCAAATCTTTAAAATTACATTAAATTTTAAATTTTTGCACCAATATTTTTTATCACAATCACTGTATGTTGTCGTAAACTACTTACTTGAAACTTTTTTGTTAGGAATGTTCACAATGTCTATGTTACGATATAAGCAAGAAACGAAATCTTCAGGCATGTGTATGCATGGGCAAACACTCTTGGCTATATAATTGGATATATCAGATCACTCGAAGCATTAATAATCAGCATTGTTGAACAGGGGGCAAGTACTACAACAAGACGACATTGTGTAGTAAATTGTTAAGTTAATAGAAAACTTGTAATAAAAATTTGTAAACGTCTACGCCTCGAATTTTAGGCCTATTGTATGCATATAATACACAAAAATACATAAAATAATTTCAAGAGACTAAGCACGGAAATAACGTGGAATTCTATTTAATACACAGAGTGTTCCTGAACATATGCATTTTTGGGAGCATGTTTTGAATATCAAAATTGAACAAGACATTTCAACTTCAAATAGGTTTACAAGAAGTACATTTGGATCTGTAAGTCCGAAATTAACATTCAGTAAATTTGTCTATCGCTCGATCTATCAGCCTTTCGCTAAGAATCTCTTTCCATATTCAATCCTAAATTTCTCAACAACGGTTTGTTGTACAAATAATTGTAGTTTGGTTTTCGACTCTTAATGTAAATTTGTAATAACAAAGGGAGTGTTTTAATATAGGATTTTCTGCGTAAAGTTTATAAACAAATCCTTCAATTGTCACGACAGGAGGTTAGAGATTTCTATGGCCACTGCAGTTTTATTTAATATCACCATAATATGGAATTATATCACTGGATACAAACTCACGGGTGCATCACAGGGATCACTTACACACTATCTACAATTTCACAACGATTACAAAAAATATAATTTTAATACAAATAATACCTTTTGTTGTTATAAAAAAGATCCCTTAAACTACTATTCTATTACAAAATATCGCCTAAACTTTACTTTTAAGACTACAGATCACTTAAGGTATAATTCTAATACAAAATATAACCTAAACTTTACCTTTAGTATGAAGAATCACCTAACTTACTATACTTCTTATGCATAGGCTCTACTAGACTGAGATTTTTATATAAAAATAGCTTAACTCTTTTTTTGTGAAGTATATAGTGAGTGTAAATTGCTGAGATTAGAAAGAACCAGGATGATGTAGATACATTCCATTTAGATAAATGGAAACACGCTAAGTAAAATGATAAACTACATCTTCAGTTGAAGTGATTACCTCAACTATATACGCAATATAAATAATCATGTGGGGGGGGGGGGGGGTGGGGGGGGGGGGGGGTGGGGGGGGGGGGGGGTGGGGGGGGGGGGGGGTGGGGGGGGGGGGGGGTGGGGGGGGGGGGGGGTGAGATAGCGGCGAAAACATTGGTCGGAGGTCAAAATAAGACTAACGTTTTATTTAGGAAATAAGATGACCTACAAAAAAAGGTCCAGTGACTTTTTACTATATTTCCCTTAGTTTGACCGCAAAACGCGATTAAGTGAAAATATTGGACATTTTCGCCTAAAAATTTACATTCCGGGCTTGATTAGCGGGCTAAACGGTTGGTCGTAACTCAAAACAAATTTTAAACGGGATTTAGGAAATCACGGTGATCTACAGAAAAGGTTCAGTGACTTCGGGAGTTGGCTGAGCGTTAGCTAAGCGTCAATAGTAGATAGGAGACAGAGGAATATTTATTATGTTTCACAGACACAATACCCTCTAAAAAAGGCCCAAGTGTGTCATTAACCCCCGGTAATTATTAACCCCCCCCCGGGGATTTCCTGGTATGACCTGATAACCTCCTGTACATTCAACCCCCTGATGTGTTAACCCCCCTGGTAACATTAAACCCCCCCAGGGAATTTCCTGCCATGACCTCATGTCCGAATTTTACCAGTCACCAAATCTCTTAACCCCCCCCCCCTGGGAAGATCCTGGTATGACCAGATAACCCCTGGGAGACTTATCCCCCGGTAACGTTAACCCCCCCTGGGAATTTGTTCATATGAACCAGACAATATCCTGACGAAATTAAACCCCCTCTTGTCTTAACCTCCTTAACATTAATCACCCACCCAGGGAATTTCTCGCCTTGACTAGATAGTCTCTGGTGATATTAAACCCCCTGTTCGACTTAAAATACTGCCTTGAGGTCGGTTTTTATTATGTTTATACTAAACAATTCAAGATAGCTGACCCGTGCAGACTTTTCTCCCGAGCTCATTTCTGGCTAAACCATAGGTCGTAGATCAGATCTGAGGGCACAATCGAAAGAGAAAATTAAATTTCCAACAAGAAAGGTCCAGTCACTTTTTGTCGTATCTCTAACGGTTTAACCGCAAAAATGCCCTCAAAGTCAAAAGTTTTTACGAATCCGGAAAAAAAAAATCTATGAAAAAGGTCAATTTTTAAATTCCCTTGTCATTTACTTAATGTCCGGACTTAACCAGTCACCGAATTCCGCTTATCCCCGAATTTGCAAGCGTTTACTTTGGGGGCCTGGGGGGCGCGTAGCCCCCAGCGAGCCGAAGGCGAGTCTTGAGAAATAAGATTCCTTGCGTGGCCTTAACTTGATAAAAACTGTGCTATCTCATGTGCTCTACTGATTTTCTGTGTTTTTAACTTCGCCGTTATATAATTAATGTTATTACAAACAAATAAACAAGCTGATTTGTGTTTATAATTGAACTAAAGTGTAGTCAACCAAATTTATTTATTTTTAAATGACTGTTTCTTATTAACTTACACGCAAACAATTTATTATAGCGTTGTACAGTACTCAATACCCACAAGTAAATTTTGTTGAAGTAACTAGACTCTGGATTAGTTAATAGCTGATTTTTTTAATTTAAGGCATAAATCACATTTAACAGATTATTTTGAAAAAAAAAACACATAAGTTTCCGGAGATATGTTGTGAGAAAGACCCGGAAATATTTACAAGTCTTTATTAGCTTCTGTAATGTTAAAAAACACCTCAGAAAGATTTTTATTATTTGAAATATCTACTTATTCCGTAAAATAATAACTCTGACGTGAATAAGCCTAATGTGTTAGGTAAACGGCATCTGTTTAAAACCAGTTCTAATGCTATCCATGCAATCAATAGATTTTCAAGTACCATATAGAAACAATTTTTTAGATTTAAAAATGATAAAATAACCTTGACCGCTCATGTGCTAGTACTTTCTAAGTGGCAAGGTTAATAATGAACTAGATTCTGTAGATGCCTCGTTCCCTACAGGCAAACAAGACTCATTGTGATCATTCTTTGTGACAGGCCTGGTGCCAAGAGGTAGTTTGCATTGTAGAAGCAAACAACTGACATTTTCACAATATCAATATAGGAATTTACTGTAGGAAAGAAATTGATCACCAGAACATGATAACTTTGATAGGGAATCGAAATGAAACAAATATTCCTGTTAAACTCAAATTTATTATTTGAGAAAAAATTTAAATTTGACAATTTTAACCGATTTGATACTCTCTCATTTCGACCCCACCAAAGCTAACATGCCTGACGATCAATGTATGTTTTTCGAAAAAACTCATTTATTGAAGTCGTGTACAACACAAATCACCTCTCGGTTCCTGGAATTTGATTCCTACAAGAGTCCTTGTTCTTGATAATTCTCTCATTTTAGACACTGTCCAGCTCAAGTACTTCATGTACGATATGATCATAAATGGGAACTTGATATCGGTATCTACAATCTATGGTAAATTGTGGTCTGTTTCTTTTGACTGGCCATGACTAACCAAAAGGTGAAGTGAATATAAAACAAATGTAGCCTACTTAACGGATTATAAAAATACTTAGAACATACAATTAAGATAAACAATTCTAAACGAAAATCAAAAATTTTCTGGGCAAGAAATTAAGATGTACAAAAATTATATTTCCTTTATGTACCTTGTTTTCATTTATATCTTGTCAAGAAGATCCCTTGCACCATCTACATACTCGTACTCCAGTGTAATACAAAGCACGGTCACACAAACTGTATTGATGGCTGGGATACCACAGCATTATTCTATTGGAGAACAAACATCTAGTTCATGTTGAAACCCCTTCTGTCTTAAGTAAGACAAATGTACCATTTTAACCTAGTAGATATTATGTTGTACATTATACTAGAGTTACATTCTGTCCAGTTTAGTAGCAGACATAATAGAATGGTGTGATTAATTCTCTTGCTTAAAGATATTGTATTGAATGTTTGTCTTAGTATCAATCATAATCAAATCGAGGACCACTAGGAATCTGTCTGCTGGTTTATTTGACACATATTTTACCAAAATACCTACTGATTGTAAAATATATAAATCCTTTATGATAATATACCGAAATCTGCATGTATTTCATTAAAAATCATAAAACTTGTAAATCTTAAACGTTTGGTTCAAATTTTGTATCTTATGATCTTGTTTTAAAATAAGGACGTCTTCCAATATCTGTCTCCTATAAGATATTTTAGTTACATGACCGATACACACAAGTTGAAACAGAAAGATCTGAAGCCGCACGGGAATCGAGACTATATATTAACTTAATTAATTAAGACTTTGAGACGTTATGATTACTAACGGAGACATTCGTTGATAATGTTCATTGTAATTTTAATACACATACAAAACAGCAAAGTTCATATTTTAATAATTTAATAGCATTGTATCGCTTTTTGTAGTATAATGTCTTAATAAATACATATAGCATTTTGTTTCAGACTGTACCCCTTTTGTTCTATAGAATCTGATTGCTAAAGGTGTCGAATTCGAGTAATGTTTAGTAATCTTTTAAATGTTTAGTTATATCCTTGTTTGGATATATTTCATAAAGGTAAGATGAAACCATTGACCAAACATGCAGCTGAGCACAAATAATACAAAATTAAACAGTTTTATAAACTTAAAAGAATAAAGTATGTCCTTATCTTTAAATTTAAATAGATACAATTTAAAATTATATTGGAAAAGCCCATTTTATATTTCTTAAATCTAAATATAATAATATAAAACTTAAAACAAATATATACTTGTGGCATAAATGATATGAATGCTGTCTCTGTTATAGTTGTCTATGAACATTATGTGGTTATTATTTTATTATGTTGATTACTTATTTGATATACTGATTTTATCTATGTTTTCTGAAAATTTAGGAATGAATTATAGAAGCTGTCTATTAATTGTAGCTTCATTTCAATAAGTAAATTAGATTACTTTTATACTATACTTCTACAATTATATATATATATATATATATATATATATATATATATATATATATATAAACTTGTTTTATTGACTCCTTAATTGGAAACACTTAACGCTACTGGATTAAATGTAGGTGTTCCTCTCAGTCTACATTAGACATGGAACTTTAATGTTTAATACACCTTTCCTTAACACAAGAGCGATGAAACCCTTTGTTACTCAGCACCTACTACAATGTGTCCCACAATATCTACTTTACTGGAGTAACAACATTTTTCGTTACTTTATATTAACGCTCTGAATCATGAATGTATTTAATAATTCACCAAATCTGATAACAATATATTAAAGTTTTATCTAAACAAATTTGAAAATAGGTGTACTATCTGCAAGATTATAATTATTCTAGCGATCAGATAAGTGAAGGTAAGTGCACGGATAGTATTATCTAGCTCATATAGGTTTGCTACCTACAAGGGTTACCTAGCTATCACTTGTGAAAACTGCTTAGATACGACCACTGACAATCTTTGTGTTGGATATAATGAGATTCTTTATTAAAACCTTGGATTATATCAGTTGTTGTTTGAAATACCCAATTACGTAGATTGGGTGTAAATTAAGATTGACTTAAGGTTCAAGCCTAATAACATTGGAAACCACTGCAATCCCGCTTTCAAACTCCAAAAATATCAATTTCCTGTTACCATGGTTGCGTTTTCCTTGTAATGTCAACGCGAGTTATTTCTCATCTTTCCCCAACATTTCCTCAATAACCGGCCCTCAAGCGATTCGCTGATCAAATTGTCCCTCCAAAACTCGGTTTTTTATATTTCCCGCTACATAAAACCACAATCTCATTAAGATTTTACTGCTTGAATAAATATATTTCCATTTCAAAAATATCCTATCTTCTGAGACGCAGTGAGATTATTTTGTTTTTTAAATCAACAATATGAGGATAAGACTACTGGGCTTATTCCAGTATTGACCGGATACTAAGTATGGGTTAGGCGGAGGGACTTGGAACTTGGACTGTTGAATTCCGAGATGTCAAAATACAGCCACCACTAGAAGGGTATTGGACACTATCACAGTCTTACTTCCATAGAAGAAGAGGAAGCTAATCGTGTTCCTGTTTCAGTGGGCAGCTGAGCAAATCCCCAAAGGTACATGCTTTCTAATGGATTTAAAACCAAGGAAACCTAATTACAAGCATCATTCTGAACAATAATATGACTTGTCAATCACTCCGATATCAATTGGATTGCCCTTAAGTAAGCAGGAAATCGGTTTTTTGCTGTACCCGGTGTAGGTTCTAGTGGCAGGTATAAATCACAATCCTCCTCGGGAGAACTTTTACTATGATCACGAGTGTTTTCCTCATCGTATTATACCGTTAATTATGAATACCGTTTATCATTCAATATTGTACAAAGGGAATGTTATACCTAAGATAAACAATAACAAAAATCCCTTTGAAGAAATACCTTCTTAGTTATGGAGTGTTGCAATCACCCTTTTAAATTGAGACATGATTTATAATTATTCTTAATCGTGGTAAACATACTTTGCCGCTAGTTTACAACAAATTGTTATTATTAAGGTAATTACGCAGTTTGACTTTTTATTATGTGCAATTTACTAAAGTACAATTTACAGAAATTTAAACATATTTATCACCATCACCCTTTGTAAGTAAAGGGTTAAATTTCCAAAGGAGAGAGCGAAGTATAATGGCTCTGAAAAAGCGCAGTCGACTCCCGTCGCTGACAGGATAAGTTAGATATGACAACATAAACTGTGCGACCTGTACTAGTCGTAATACTACGTTTATGCGCCTTAGCTTGCCTATACACTTGTATCCTTTTCTATTTTCTGTTCATTATGATTTTTTCATTTCATAAAATAATGAATGACCTACTTTTGCTATTGGAAGATAATAGAAATTGGGTGAGAATCAGTCCAATCACAGCTTGGATGGTCTAACATCAGACTGTATGCTACCAATAAAATATATAGTTAATCACCGAGTATTGCTAATACATGAAAGAATACTAAATTTGAAGTACACAGCAGAAAGAATAATATACTCTAGTTCATATGAAAACACAACCATTTTAAAAACTATGATTATTTACACACGGATCACAAACGCATCACTCTGGTGTCACACAAACGCATCACTCTGAGCCTAGCCTAAGGTTGAAATCATTGTGCTGCTATTCAGTCCAAATTGTTTAACATAGAACCTACAGAAACTTCTCATTATAGTTCAAACTCCCATTATTCCTTCGCTTCTTTCTGCCGAATAGTTATTTGAATATTACACTTCCGCCAGAGCGCTCTTGTACAAGACAACTGGTTGCAGCGACACGTGTAGTTTGCGAGTGTAGAGAAAGTAATTAAGACCTATAGAGTACTGTAACTACATGAGAAATCTTAACTGAGTATCATACAAAATACTGATAAATACATTTTTTATGATGGGTTTATTATGTTTGAAAAGTACTTTTTCGGAACCAAGGAGAAATAAGAGTATTAAGTTTTTTCAATAGTCTTAGTACATTTTCTATGAAAACATTTTCTCTCATGCAAAGCTGTTACATATGGGAAATGAATGAAAAATTTTTTTACAAAAATGTATAGATATCTCTCTTTTATAAAAGCATTTTATACTAATTAGTGGCTAATACATTTATATAGGTATATAATTTCAAGTCAACTCTTATAGTCCAGTCGTATTACCTGATTGAAAAAATAAATGTTTTCTTACAGCAAACTAATGGCACAATTTAGTCAAATACATCATAAATAAATAAAAAAAAACCATTCCGAACCAAAATCGTCTATTAGGGGGTATAGGAGGGGTGGTTTTTTAGGGGTGAAAAATGGTTTTTTTGCAATTTGTGAGTAAACAATGCATCCTATTGAAAAAAGTCAAATTTAAAAGTTGTTGGAAATAAAAAAATCTACAACTTATGTAGTAATCATTTTTGCCCTAACCTCAAAAATTTCCCAAAAAAATTCAAAAAAACATTTTTTGGGTTTTTAATTTTTTTCTTTTACAAAAATGGTTCGATTGAGCTGAAAGTTTGATCAAATATACTTTGTGCTATAGTAAAAATACTGTAATTTTTCATTAAGAAATATTCAGCCGTTATAATAACTTCAAAAGGTGGATTCATTCAGTAGTTATAGCTATTTGAATTTTAAAACAATTGAACTATGTAAATTATTAAGTATTACTAGTAAACACCAATTTTTAAGTACCTGTGATCAAATTAAGTGTTCAAAATGTTCCCCTCCCATCGTCTGGCAATGTCCTAGGCGGTTGTGAAAGCCATCCACTGCATTTTGAAGGTATTCACGAGGAATATGTTGAGCTTCTTGGACTATGAGATTTCTTAGGTGCGCCAAATCTCGAGGCTTAGTACGATAAACTTTATCTTTGAGGTATCCCCAAAGAAAAAAATCCAGCGGAGATAAATCAGGGGAACGAGCAGGCCACTCTACTGCAACCCACGTCTTCCAATCCATCTGTGAAGGAATATTGTATCCAAGTATTCTCAACAAGGAGAGCAAAGTGTGGTGGGGCGCCATCTTGTTGGAAATAAATTCTTTGAAATTGTCAACCAAGAGCAGCTTGTAGTGCAGGAATTATCTCATTTTGGAGCATTACTAGATACGAGTCACCATTTAAATTACCATTGATAAATAATGGGCCCATAATTTAATTTCCTATAATACCTGCCCAAACGTTAAGTTTCTGTGGATGCCGTGTATGACTCAATCTGCCACTTTCACATTCTAACAGTAGTTGTGTTATTGGTAATAATTATTGATTCCTGGCTTCGATTACTACATTGTCAGATGATGGGAGGGGAACATTTTGAACACTTACTTTGATCACAGGTACTTAAAAATTGGTGTTTACTTGCAATACTTAATAATTTACATTGTTCAATTGTTTTAAAATTCAAATAGCTATAACTACTGAATGAATCCACCTTTTGAAGTTCGGTTTGCGCCATTGTACTCTGCTAAGTAAGACCTTTAATTTGATATCAAACTTGACCTATGCTGCTATTTAAGAATTTTGTCTGACTCCTTGTGGACCGTCCCCCAAAGGGATTATCCGGTCGGTAATTGGACAGATGTGTGCGTTACTATCACCAGTAAGCATGTGTGAACTTTGGTATTTTCTTTCTATTGTGGTTCAAAAAATTAAAAAAAAGAGGTTCCAGACTTAATTGACACCCTGTATAATGCTTAAACAACAAAATGTTTAAAGATAATTTTTAGGGGTGAGGATGGATATTTATCCTACCTTAAAGTGTACATCAGTCCTCTTAGTAACAGATAGTTAAAACAACCACTGCTAAATAGTAACAGTCATTTAACAATTACGTGTTATACGTGTTACGTGTGTGTTTGTGAACTAAATCTGACACATAAGGCGTGTAATTTTTAGTTGTTTTTAGTTCCATACAATTAAACTCAAAAATATTAAGTAAAACTTTAATTAAAACATCTATTTTAGGAATATCTAATATTATTTTACTCCCAAACAGTATGATCTTAATTGATGAATTTCTGCGAGTTTTCCATCCATGATAAAAGTATTTGCGTAACAATTTAACAACAACTTCTCTGTAGTTATGGGTCATTATTTAGAGTGATCGAGTATGTATTTGTTTACGAAGAATGCGTATTCATGGGTATTCAGATATTCCGGATCGATAGCCTCGTACTAATTGTTCGGAACAAAATGAAACCTCTGGAGTTTTTACACAACCCATCAAGCGTATGATGGATGATGACTGGAGAGTTTTCCGCACGTATTGTTTTAATAGGATTCTCATTCGTGTGTACAACTACCAATGTGGAGGTAACATTTTGCTTCCCCTATTATAGTAATAATGTAAAACATGTATATTGTAACATTTACATGGCTTCTCCCGCCGAGTAGTGCTTCTTGTTACGCTTGATGTCAAGAATGCCTTCAACTCGGCGAGATGGGTCGATATGTTGGATGCACTTCGTGACACCTTCCGAATTCCAACGTATCTGTTGCGGCTCATCGAGGACTACCTCCGTTCTAGGCGTCTGATATATGACACTCGAGACGGAGCGCGGACGGTGGAAGTCACCTCTGGTGCCGCGCAGGGTTCAATACTCGGCCCGGATCTCTGGAATATCGCTTATGACAGCCTCCTGAGATCCGAGATGCCAGAGGAAACCGTCTTGGTTGGGTACGGCGATGACGTTGCGGCTCTCATCGCCGCACGCAACGTTGAGCTGGCCCAGCTAAAGTTGAACCAGGTCATGCGAGTGGTCAACGCCTGGATGTCCGATCACGGTCTTTCGCTTGCTCTGAGCAAGACGGAGATCGTGATTCTCACAAAGAAAAGAATTGACACCGTCGTCCCGCTGCGAGTGGGAAGGGAAGTGGTCCAGTCAACGCGTGCCGCCAAGTACCTCGGAGTCATGGTGGACAATAAGTTTAGCTGGAGAGACCAGATCTTCCGTTCGGCGGACAAGGCTGCTAAGGTGGTCTCTTATCTTAGTAAGCTGATGGCCAATGTTGGGGGTCCTCGGTCCAGCAAAAGACGGTTATTGATGTCCGCAGTCCAGTCCGTAACTCCTTTATGGGGCAGAGGTGTGGGCAGACGCTCTTACCAAGGAATGTTTATAGGTTGCGACTCTCGCCCGGGTTCAGCGTCAAGCTGCGCTCCGGGTGTGTTCCGCCTATCGGACAGTATCCGAGCCTGCCGTCCTGGTGGTTGCCGGAGTCATCCCTGTCAAAGCTCTTGGCAGGGGAGAGGAAGGCGATTTATCAGAGACAAGGCGAGATCGGCAAGGACGCAGCAACATCCGAAGAGCGTGCCCGAACCTTCCAGCAGTGGCAACACAGCTGGGAGCACGAAACCCGAGGACGATGGACTGCGCGACTCATCGAGCAGGTTCAACCATGGGTCGAAAGGCGGCATGGCGAGGTGGATTACTACCTCACGCAGTTCCTGACAGGTCACGGCTATTTCAAGTCGTACCTGAACCGGATGGGCAAGACCGATTCACCGGATTGCATCTACTGCCCGGGCGTTCCCGACGACGCGGAACACACCTTCTTCCGCTGTCCGCGTTGGGAAAGGCCCCGCCTGGAGGCCACAAGAAAACTCGGGGTTTTTTCGGTGGATACGGTCTGCGAAAAGATAATGGAGGATGAGGGGAACTGGGATTGTTTGTCACAGTTCGTCCGGGGCATCCTCCTGGAAAAGAGACCCGATCTGGACCGCGAAGTGGCCCAGATCCCTTGACCGAGCGGCTGGATAAGGAGCGAGCCCCACGGGCTTAAGCCAAATTTAGGCCTAGCCTGAAGTAATGTGATAAACAATCCCAGGTTAGAATCCTAAAGAGTAGAGGAGGTTTTTTAGTGGGTAAACCCGTTTTTACCCAAAAAAAAAAAAAAAAAAAAAAAAAAAAAAAAAAAAAAAAAAAAAAAAAAAAAAAAAACATTTACATGGCTAAGCGTAAGCAAATATGTATTAAAGATTTTGTTTGTATATATTTATACGGGCTGCCTCAATTGTGTGTAGTTGATATTACCGAAGAAGATTTACACTAATGCCATCTAATAAGAGTAAATAAAAAGCAGTCAATATACTGTAGTTAAGTTTTTATATAAGTTATACTTGTATTAGTTACTAATTGTAGTTAAGGTTATTTGCCCTGATCAAAAAACACATTTACTAAGTGAGCAATCAAATTTAGGAAATGTGCTCTTTTTATAATATATTTGTAGATGTTACAGTTTTAAAGACAGTAATGGTAAATGCATTTACATACTATACATACAAGGTGTTCCAATGAAACGATTTGAGATAAAGATACAAAACTTGGTACAGACTTACTGGACAAAAAACTTAATTTTACATATATCCATTAACCCACTACTTTCTCAGAGGCTACGGCCAACAAGAAATCAGAAGAAAATGTAAGTATAAGCTGGTATCCACATGAAATGTAAGGTCTTTAGTACAGCACAATACCGCAAAACTGACGTCAAACAGACTATCGAGCCGAAAATGGCTGCTGTTCAAAAATGGATGGAATTTACAATTATTAATTACCTATCAGGATATCGATACACTTATTTTACAAGTATTTACTACGCCATCTAAAAACTATATGCCTAGGACATCCATGTTACTCATTAGAAAATATCGTGCAAAGCCGCTTTGTACCAAACATCAGTAAATTTTTGTGTGACACTTCCTAAACATCACGTTACTACATAAATCGGCTAATCAATCAGCCATTAGACATAAGAACCAATTTCACAGTACATGTTTCTATTTAATATGAAACTTAATAGAAAACAATTTATTATTCTGTAATAGAGTTAATATATCATTTATACTGTGTACATTAGTGTAATTAACTTACTAGCTAGTTCATTTTGACGTGTTTATTCAAGCAAATGGTCTCATTGGCCCATTTTCGTTTCGTCTGAGATGGAAACTTGAATGAACATTCTGGCCCAAACTGACATAATGTTTTGTGTCTAGTAGAATCAAAATTACACAAATCATTATCGTTTGAGTCTGGATTAACCAAAATGGTTTACTTGTTGGTAACGCTGCCTGCAATATACTAGTATAGCACTGTTTACAAGTATATAAATAAGAGCTAATATTGCATGAACTGATATTGGAGTATCTTTGGATTGGGTAAATTTGTATATTATATTAAAAGTATATAATATATTATATTATATTAAAAAGGTATATTATTCTAAAGGTATCCATAAAGTAGGAATATAGTTAATGCAAATTGTATACGGTAACATCGAAATAAAGTTCCTGGACATTGTATATGTTGTTGTCTGAGCGTTAGCGCAGCGAAGATTTACGTCATATGGATTGTAATGAAACTATAGAATATATTGGATGAATTACAATGAATTGTATCTCTCAGAATCCTTTCTTTGGTCGCAAATTTTCAATTATATATTAATGACATTCTTTGCGTGGAGGGCTTTCAATATTCTTCTAATACTATCTCATTAAGTATAACTTTTTATTTACTAAATGTCATTATTAATTTTTTATTTTATTAAATTTTTTAAGTTCAACCCAAAGCGCTATTTTCTTCGAAACGTGGTTTTTAGTACGGGTTTTGAAAATGCTACTCTTAATTTAGTTTTTAGAGTGTTGAGGCAACCCTTCATGGTACATCGGAATTAAATTCAACTCGATAGTTGCGGATGTTTTGGTGTTGCAACAATCTCATTGAACGTATGGTACTAATATTAGTTAATTTTGTGAATGCAAAGTGACAAAAAATATGACCATGGAACATGCAGATGAGGTCAGCTACCAACCACACCCCGTGCTGTCCGTGATAATTTAATTAAAACACTGTTTAGAATTGCAGGCCCACCTTCATTATAATTAAGCACGATACTGTCACATACATCTGAATAATTAACGATGTACTTCATTAAATTAGGAATCGGCTCTTGTCCTATAATATGGAATCTCATAATAATTGAATATATGAAACATGAATTATATTAAATATCCCTTCCGGCTCAGTCGGAAAAGGTAAATTTCACATGAGGCTGTCATCTCGAAATGTCAAACTAAAGGTGCATTAAAAGTGAAGATATAAAATTTTCACAACGCGTTTAAGACTATCAATGTTTCTCTAAAATCTTAAAACTATCCAATACAAATATTGTTCTAAAGAGGGTGTTTCGCGAGAGATTGGCACAACTTCATAAACGCATCACGCATCACCCTGTCAAGCCTGAGGTGAAATCATTGTGCTGCTATTCAGTCCAAATTGTTTAACATAGAATCCTACAGAAACTTCGCATTATAGTTCAAACTCCCATTATTCCTTCGCTTCTTAAAGCAACTCATAACAACAACAGAATATGATAGTATGCACAAAATCAAGCAAAAAACGTTATATTAACATATGTCATATCTCGCTTCGTTTAGTATCTGTCTGTTCATGTGTGATTTAAATTCACATCTCAGAACTCTTTGGAGCAAATAACACGAAACTTAGCATTTATGTTATGCTATTAAAGGGACTATACAAAAAAATTAAATTGTTATTATCATTTTACATTTAAAAATAATGGCATTTCAAACTTTAATATCCAAAAATCTTGTAGTCCTACGTAAAAGTTGCAAGAATATTTATGTGTTTTGGACATTACAATAAAACTAACGATGCCAAATTCGTTTAAATCAGTAGATAAATAAAATAACTATATCAATTTTAGTTGGTCTGTGTTCATGCTTTCTTACATGTGTAAAGCATATTCTTAAGTACAAGTTCAATCCCTGATTGTTTGTTAATTATTGATCTTTGCCTTGTTATAAACTGTTATCTAGTTAATAATCTAAAATAATCAATTACTTTCATAACAAAAGTATTAATGATTATTTTATAATAAGGATAAAACGTGTTGTTATTTTTTTAATTTGGCTTTGATTGGCAATCACTACCACTATTTATTCCATGACAGCAGTAATTAGGTTAAATTTGGCTATGTACAGCGATGAGGAGTACGCTGATGTGCGTTTAGCATACGGCGCTCCTTGAGAAAACAGTGCTAAAGCAAGGAGGATTTACATGGACCTGATTCTTGACAGACATACCCCTGATCGCATGACATTCAAAGCTGTTCAATGCCATTTAAGAAATACAGTACGATTGTAACCATTATTAAAGAAAGGGCTGTTGAACTAAACCATAAAATGAAAAAAAGATGTTTTGCAAGTTGTTGAGGGAAATCCAGGACAAGGGTATGACTACCATCCAAGAATTGAATATTGTAATTGGAAACATCTAAATAATTTTAAGAAAGTGTTATTTACAGAATAAGCTACATTTCTCAGAGATAATACAATAAATTCTTACAACATGTATACTTGGGAGAATCCCTCACGAGTCTTTGATTAGGTATCCATATTAAAAGTATACTTGGAGATCACTTGCTGGGACATGTATTCTTCCACCCCGCCTGAATGGAAAAATTAACGTGGAATTTTTAGAACAACTTTGCCAGATTTATTGGATGGCATTCGAATTGCTGGAAGATAAAAAATGTGGTTTAGTTAACCATAGGTGCAGTTAATTACGAACAGGTATATGAGGCAGATGTTTGTACAATTACTAATGTACAAGGATTGCTCCGACAGGTGGAAGGAGGTGTAACAGAGTCGTCAAGGCTACTCTTGGGATCGTTGAAAGACTAAGAATTTTCAATGCGCCTCATTGAGCAGCATTTTTAATTTCAAATCTTAATATAAATTGTTTGTAAAAACAACATTTCTTAAGTATGTATATACATTTTATATTTTATTAAAAAAACAGCTTTTGAAAATGTAATGACTAATAAATAAAGAAATAGGATTTGGTTCTAAGAATATTCCAATAGGATAGCATAAACATTACCCAACTAAAATGTATGTAGTTATTTTATTTCTCAACCGATCAAAACAAATTTAATATCGTTACTTTTGTAATTTTGTTTAATCAATATTTTTGCTATTTTTACGTAGGATTAAAACATTGTTGGGATAATAATGTTTAAACATTTTAAAATACCCATCACTTTTAAATTGAAGGTGATAATAGGTATTTTAATTTTTTATATTGCCCCTTTTATTAGGTGAACATAAATGCCAAGTTTCATGTTATTTGCTCCAACGAGTTCTGAGATATGATCTTAAATTTTAAAAACACAGACAGTAAACGAAGCAAGATATGACAATGTTCATATGAATTTTCTTGCTTGCTTTTGGGTCTACTATCATATTCTGACATTAGGGCAACCTCTCATGAAACCCCCCTGTATTATGTCCTGGATCTCTCCATATATGCCGGGTGAGCATGTTACCACTACACCACAAAGCCCTTACTATTAAAGATTCATTTTTTTATTTGACAGGTTCTGTCATATATGTGTTTAATTAAGCAAAACTAACATATGATCGATACCTGTCAAACTCTTTCTTAAAAGTTTGTTACTGACGGTGGACGGTTTGAAAGGATAACAGGACTTCGGACGTTTGCCATCGTTACATGTTACAAAAGGTATAACACAGCGTTTAGAGGATTGAAATCAATCCTCTTCGTCGGGAGGGGGCGGTATTAATACATACAAAAATAAAGAACTGAAAGAAGAAAAGAAGGAAAATGTTGAAAAGTTTTTAAAATAACCTAATACTGTTTGGAGTCCAGATCAGGCTTCGTCATTGCACATAGTGCAAGGAATTACTAGTGATGCTGGTCATAATCTACCCACTGATACATAAACTTATATATAAAATGGGTAAAAAAATATAAAAATATATAATACCTTTCAGTGACTATCACTTACTGATGGCGAGAGAAAAGAAGAGACCTGGATTCTGACCTATCTGAAAATTGCAGGCGCTACTACTAGTATGTTGCCGCGCCTTGTTTCGTAATTCCATTATTGTTTCACTGTATTGATTGATTTGCGGCCTAATTGTTATGTTTTATAAGATAATTTAAATGACGGTACTGTTTTGATCAATTAAAATTGAGCAAAATTTGTGTTTGTAATAAATTTTAATAATTAGGCTCTACAGTGGTTGTAAACAAACAATAATTAAAGGAATTAATTGCTGAAATTGAAGGTTTTCTATTGTTAAGATAACAATTACTAATGTTCATATATGTATAATGTAAATGTAGTGCTTTTATGTATATAAAATTTAACATTAATACCTTACTGACTAACACAATATACAGTAAACAAAAAACCTCTTACGCAAAAAAAATATTAACATTTGTAATTAGATAAAAAAAATTTGCTTCAACAGCTTTACAAATACCACGTCAAAAGAAAATAATGTCTAAGATGAGTCACACTCTGCAGGAATGCCGCATTACTGAAAACAAATAACTACATTGCTAGGATAAACAATTCGCAGGGTTGGCTGTGGGGCGAAGCGCCTGAAATTACCGCGCGGCAAAACACTAGTATACAGCTGTGCGCCGGCACGGGCCAGGTCTCTTCTTTTCTCTCGCCACCAGTATTTGAGGCTTGTTTGTAATGCCATTAAAAATATGCTTATGGTGCTCAGTTTAGAAAATGAAATTACGTGCTAAGCAGCGGATCTATAAAACTAATTCAGAAGTTAAGCTTATGGATATAGTTATAGTAATCAAATGATTAGGAAGTTTTCAAATTATTTAAAGTAATTGACCAAATGCATCTCAAGTAAAGAGAATATTTGGTCATTTTAGTCAATCTTTTATATCAGTTTTAAATCTATTAATAACTGTGTCGTTACACTCAACAAATGCTCATTGGTTTTACATTCCGGGTAAACATTTTGTTATGTAACTGCATAATATTAACTGCATTCATAAGTATTTTCTTCGTTTTACATTGAATTCAAATACCCTTATGGGTATAGAAGGTATCACCATGGGTATAGTTGTATGCACCAACAACTAGCGGAGTATTTCATACTTTCATATTCACCTCTTGGTGAGTGAGAAATCCCAGACTAAATATTTCATTATCACACTTTATTTAAGATTCAGACTGTAACCGTAAAATATGTTTTCACAATGAGCATTGGACAATCTAAGAAAATTGTCTTGATGAACCAGTACTTAATTATAATTGTCATTAAATATCATGTATACATTTGGATATATTTTTCTATTTATCAGCTTAGTTTCCTTAGACCATACAGTTTTTGAACCCTGCAATATTATCTAAATAAAATGTTTTTGTTCTAGCTATATTTTCTAAGGAAAGCTCAAATAGAAAATATTTAATACATTTATATCAGTTTTGCAATTTTATAAACTACTTTTCTAGCATAGATGTTTAAATATCTTCAAGTTTAACTCGAAAATATTGATCAGTAGCCTACAGATTAGAGTTTTAAAACGTATCAACTATTGTGTTAAGAATACATAAGCCCACAAAAACGAGAAAACTGGACTTAATTGTCGACTAGTTATGTAGAATAAAAATATAATAACATAAAACATCACAAAGTAACTTATGATACTGCTTTAAACGTAAAGGACTTAAAATGCCTTGATACCCCAGATACCATGTATAGAGTGATTAATGTAGGTCCATTAAGGAGTTGTGAATTTTACATGCGCAATTAGCATAACACAGATTACAGTGGCATCGAGGATTGCACGATACCAGCTACCACCGATTAACAAGGTTAGTAATAACCATTTGTGCTAGGAACCCAATTCAAAATTTATATACTACGTGTTCTTAAAAATGTCACTAAGACTATAGCTTCACTGATCATGTTATTGATTATGAGAAATAAAGCAATTATATTATTATTCTCCCACGATTATGGCACGTAACACGATTACATCCTCATCATCCTACTTCAAAATAAAACTTTTTTTTAGAAATAAATAAATATTTAACCATATGAATGTGTTTTTTTATATGTGACAATTACTTTGAAACGTGTTTCAAAATATCTATTATTATCCATGAAATCCAATAATTATTATGAGATCAATAATAATTGTTCTATGCTTAATCTGTAAATCTTAACTTTTTTATGTTTAGCTTTACTTTTTTCACTTTTGCCTCTATTTTGAATAACGGATTTAATATTTATCTATTTTTCAACATTATTTCGAGTTTAACCTTAGTAAACTAACTTGTAAAGTTCATGTCTTATACCCTTATGGAATATAATCAACTTGCCCCACCCACGAATAGGATAGGGTTTTCTTTACTAAATTCTGACTTACGTTAAGGAAGCTTCCCGAGGAGTTTATACATAGTGATATAAGACAGAATATAGTACAAGAACTAGTGGCGAAAGCTCTCATAAATCAAAATTATTTCTCACCCAACAAAAATGAATTCTTCGGGCATTGCCAAGGTCACAGGCATCAACACAGAAGTGACTAGATGAGTAATTAAAAGTATGCTATTTACTTCTTGTATTAGAATTAAAGAAACCTAGTAGTGATACTTACATGTATATTGTACGCCTATAACGGAGGAGCAATAATCCTGCAGACCTTAAGGACCGTGGATGCTGACAACATAGCCAGGAGATTAAATGATTGAGTCCCGAAGGCGTCTGGATTATCTTTGATAAATCACTATACAGTCTATATTGGTCTGAAACTATCCAACTAAGGGCCTCGATATAACTATTAAAAGTATACAATATATGAAAACGAGAATTCTAATGATCATATCAGTATGGTTGCTTCTGAACGTAGAGATGGTGAAAGGATCAATTGGTGTGGTACGTAAGAATGTCACATTGGTATGGTTATTCCTGATATTCCTAACCCCTCTACGCAGAGAATAAAGGAGTCGCAACATAAGAAGAATACTGAATTCTCTTCACCAAAACCCCTGAGGCTGATTATTTTTCACTTAAAGTAATATAATTTGTAACATTTATTAAACTGCAGACCGCTTTAAAATTGTCTCTATCGTGGTGATATGGTTTTATTTATTAAAATTTAAAAAACTATATTTAAAAAGATTTATATTCGAACAGCATTTAACTTAAGAGTTAATATCCCCATATTTATTTACTTTTTTATAACAGATTTCTGATTGAGATCAGTTCACTTTACGAGTTCTGACATTCCACTGTGGATGACTTGCAGCATCTGTAATTTGTCTCATTGTTCTGAAGGCTTGTGTTATTGGTACTTTAATTACTTTCTCTTCTAATACTTGGATAGTTATGCTTTTTAGTTCAATTCAATAATATAAATCTAACTATATAGAGGTTTCAACAAAAAGGTTTGGCTGGCTATACATTTTCAGATTCTTAATTTAAAAATTAAGAATATTTTTTTCAAATTTCTACTTGTCACGTCACGCAACACGCATGTTCGCTCTGTAGCCGCTAGGGGCAGGATTATCGGGGCCATTTTGATGTATGTGCGTTTCGCCGTTCCTTTTAGTGGCTATTCAGCCGTGCTAGTGAGAGGTTACTATTACTCCTTGTTGAAGGTACTACTTCCTTTGTTGGGCTATGGATGTATGTTAAAGGATTAAAAATATATTGATTAAATCTTTTCTAGCTAACAAAGCCGTAATATAATTTAATCCTGGAAAAAGTTCGTATCTCTGTTGATTGTAAGGATAGCATTTACTCAATTACATTGGGCCTTACCTTATATTCACTTAAAATGTATATTTTGTAAAAACAGACATTAATACCAATTTTGCAGACAAAACGTCAAAACCATTAACTAACTGTTACAAGATAAATTACATTTAACAATGTCAAACGATAAAAACATAATAATAACGAGTTATGGAACAACAATATTGCTGAGATTACAAGCTATTTAGGAAGGTTTTCATTCCAGAATTGTTATTTCTTATTTCAGTTATCAAAAACCCATAATTTCATTTTTAGAATAAAAGTGACAATGAAAATGAAACAATTATCTCGGAAATACAAGATCGTAGTGACAATGATTGTGACCAAATTATAGAGTAAAATGTATAAATATTTATTATTTAATATTTAGAAGTCAGTGATCATTGTACTATACGAAATGTAAAAATATTAGTTTAATATGTTTGAAAATAATAGAAAGTATAAATCTGTTTGATAAGGAAGAATTTAGTGTCGCATATTATTTTAAAATATAAAAAATAACCTTTTTAATAATTAGGAAACGTACTTATTCAAGATATGTATATTCACAGCCCGTTCTAAAAAGTAATCACTTCTGTCGGTCAGTCCCGCGAAAAAAAATTAAAACAGTGTTATCTTTGTTTTTATCTTTACGATTGTTACAAAACTTGTAGAATAAACGGGTCCTTGTCAGAAAATATTGTATCAGAAAAATAAATTTAAATAAGTTTTATATTTATAAAATGGATGCTATTTAATTTTTGTTCCATGAAACATCTAATAAACCACGGTTTCTATCACAATTTTCACTGCAACATTTGTTTACATAACTTTTTCCCTCTACAAAGAAACCTCATTTATAAAAGTCGGTAATAAACAACTATTGAATAGAAGTTTTAGTATTACACACGTAAAATAAATGGCCCAAAATTTGGCGGTGTTTAAACAGCTGATACTTAAAATCAGCTACTACTGGTATTAAAATGCAACACTGAAACTTACTATTGAGTCTTTACATCTAATAGTTATTTCCCATAACACTACAAATTGCAAACTTACCTTACAAAAGTGCTAATTTGGATATAATTACATTTAACCCTCTTGTAAGTGAATTTAAGTATTAAGAATTCACATTTCAATTCAATTAAACTGAATTAGACAAAGGATTGGGTCCAATTATGATACAGTACAGATTCAGAAAAATATCATTAATAAAGGAAGTAGTACTTTCAATGATTATGTCAGAGTGGTTTGTATAACAATATATAGCCAATTACGAAGTTTATAAGTCTATATCAGAACGGTATGATATTTGTCAATACAAACTGTATCCTGGCTGTTTCGTTAACTATTGTTTTGTGGAATTTGTTACTAGATTTACACACCGTATGTAAAAGTGTAAAGAACTTTATCTATGGATTGAGCACAAGAACGGGGTTGTGATTGAGAAGATAAGAGAGCCATTAATGATAGTGTAATCAAACTCCATCTGGAGATAATTTGTATAATTAATCGAATAAAGTACGTGTATCCCTAAAGCCCCCATAAAGCTACGATAAGGTGAAATAGGGTTATAAGACCAAACACCACCTTAAAGAACAAAATAGAATAGCCGATGACGAATGATGATGATGGCGAAGTATGAATTCCGTTTTACGACTACCAGATGGAAAACCAAGTAAATTTTGTGTAGAATTTAGATATGGGGTATATGTTAAACTCCTAAAAGGCTAGTAAAATCCGTTTCATGCATAAACTTGGTATATGAAAACAGCAAACAGAATTTCTCATGAACTCCAATTCCGTCGTTAATAAAGTATTATTACATCGTTACCATGAAACTATTGAGGTATAAATGCCAAGTACGGCATGTTATTCCCAATTTATATGTTCTAGTGAATTCTATGAGCTGACAAAAATGTACTTATAAAAACGCTGTTGAATGTACTCGTATATTTAAACAACATACTAAAATGAAATAATACCCACGTTTCAGCGTATGCTGAATTTCTCATTAATTAATATACAAACTCATATATGTTCATAGCTGTTAACATTTATTGTTATAATAATTATATAAATGTAATTTTGACATTATTCGACTCAGTCAAGTGACCAAACTAATGTTCACGATGAACGCACTTTCTGTAGAGGTGGCAGGGCTGGGACCGGTGATCTATCATTGCTAGTTGGTAGACTGTCACTAACTCTGCCGTGCCAGATTAACTGTATGTCTCTCCGTTTGTCTTCTCAGTCTTAACTCTCACCCGAGTTGCATTCGCAATTACTTAAGTGGGACGATCAAACTAATGTTCAAAAGACGGGACCGGGACCGGTGATCTATCGTGGCTAGTTGGTAGCCTGTCGCCAACTCTGCCGTGCCAGACTAACTGTATGTCTGTTAATTTGTCCTCTCAGTTTCAACTCTCGCTTGAGTTATATTCACTGTAATCTGCAGTGAGAACGACCAAAACTAATGTTCACAAGACGTGACCGGGACCGGTGATCTATCATGGCTAGTTGGTAGCCTGTCACCAACTCTGCCGTGCCTGACCAACTGTACATATGTGTTAATTTGTCCTTATCATATATATTAATGTGTGTGTATATATATATATATATATATATATATATATATATATAATATATATATATAAATTATTTTAAAGACAACGTTTTAAAATTTAATGTTATTAAATTCTTACAGCGCAATGGAAAGGTGTAACAATCAGTCGCGTTAAAATTCCGGCGGGATCGTAGAGTGACAAAATGTGTGTTAGAGTACTTTAGATGTGAGACTCGCCAAATCTCGTCTGTAACTTAGTGTCGATTGTGACTGGCTATTGTCCAGTTCCAAGTCTCCTGAGTCACGTGATTACCTCAGGGACCCTTGTCTAACTTCGGTCTTTCACCCTCAAACTGTCCATCCCTCTTTATTTGCTGCCTTAGCAAGAAAACTGGAATCAAACTAGCACTGATACAAGAACCTGTAAACTCTTGACTACTGAAAAACGAACCAAATTACTGAATTCTTTTTTCTGTAAAATAACCTTAAAAAAAACCTTCTTAACTGACAAACTATGTAAAACCTTAATATTCTGTTCTATGCTTTCGTTTAGTACGATTGGTTTTAGACATTAGACTATTCAGATTCTCAAGAAAATATCCCATAGAATATGATTAACGTGGTCAAAGTGGATGAATACATTTTTTTTATAAAACACTTCTTATAAATAATTGCACTTTATTATTGTCCAGATAAGAGAAGAAGTTATTTTATGAAAATGTTTGAATAATGTGACAGATAGCAGTAAGAAATCATTTTTTTAAGACAACATAGCTAGATATACTTAAGAAAGAAAAAAATACTCTAAAATTAATCTACCGAAATTCATTACAGACATAAGATTAGATAAGATATTGATAAAATGAATCCTGACTTGCTTATAAAAATCAAATAACTACAAAACTCAAATAATTAATCATTCAAATATAATCCAAATCTTAACTTCTAAAATACCCTTGTTCTACATTTAGAAAGCTAAAGAAGGAAACAGATACCAATCCATGAAATTTACATTAAAAATAAGAATATTATTTGAAATCTTCCTGATTGTTAAAGTGTATTGACTGATCCTGAAAAATTCAAATATTCTACAAAAATTTGTACTCCGTATATATATAATACAGGGTTAATAAAAAGTCTGGAGACCCCCGACTAATATTGTAACGGCTCACACGAGAAAAACTAAACTCGCCACACATTTATGTTATATTATGAGGTACTTTTTGGGCACAATTACTGCTTCATTCACAAACCCCAAAATGGGGGATTTTGGGGGCAGCTCTAAAATTTTAAATGTAAAGCCCCATCAAGTGACCTGTCATTTTCAAGCCCTTGATAAAAGAAAACAAACAACGCAAACTAGAGGTCTCTATCTTAACCCAGTAAAAACTGACTGCTAATTGAAAATTTTATAAGCCAGAATAAACTACTTACAACATAGGAATATCTAACTTTTGGGGCAGCTAAAAACTGTCACTTTTAAGCACCACTCAGTTGATCTCTGATTTGTTAGGTATTCATAAAAGGTACAAACTAGGAAAAGTGGAGAATTCTAATGAAACCCGTATTTTTTATTGTTCCCTATAAAGGAAAAGAACAGATATTTATTAAGAATTTTCTACAACATCGTTATGTATTTTTTAAGCAGATACTCTGTCATTACTTACCAGCTTAAAGTTTCACAAGAAGTGTTCAAATTGCTTCACCTCAGCGGCTTGACAATGCGCTAGTGTGGTGTAAACATGTGATACAACTCGCTGCAATGTTTGTTGAGGAATCCCATGTATTTCCTGTACAACTCGATTTCTCAGATCATCAATATCTCGTGGCTTTGTTTTGTACACTCTGTCTTTGACATAACCCCACATGAAGTAGTCGAGTGGTGACAGGTCTGGTGATATGGCGTGCCACTCAATAAACCCACGTCTACCTATCCATCGATTTGGGAAAACATTATCCAATTAGTGGCGGACTTGCCGGCTATAATGTGGAGGTGCTCCCGTCTTGTTGGAACCAAACTTGTTCAAAATCATCTCTGGATGCCTGGATTGCTGGAATTATTTGTTGTTGGAGCATACCTAAGTACACATCACCAGTAAGGTTCCCTTCAATGAAGAATGGTCCAATAATTTGTCCTCCCATCATACCTACCCAAACGTTAATTTTTTCGGGATGTTGAGTGTATTGTTCTTGCACCCAGTAAGGATTAACATCACTCTAGAGACTATAATTGTGTCTATTTACTTCCCCGTTTAGCATGAAGGTTGCTTCGTCACTGAATACAATATTATTTAAGTTTAATGTCTGGTTATCTATTTTGCTCATCATTTCATCACAATATTGTACCCTTCGATCGAAGTCATCTTCGTTCAGCTCGTGTACAAGATGAATTTTGTATGGCTTGTATTTATTTTCATGTAAAATCTTACAAACGGATCCCTGAGAAATCCCCACTTCTCTTGACAAAGCAGTTGTTGACACATGCGGGTTTTCAACAACAGACATCAAACACCTCCAGACAATGGTCTTCAGTTCTTGCTGATCTCGGTCTTCCAGACTTAGGCCGATTCTTCACTGAGCCTGTTTCTTCAAAACGTTTAATTGTTTTTTCAACAGCAGATTTTGATATAGGGTTTCTATCAGGAAATGTTTCATTAAATAGATGTCTCATTTGTTCATACGATCGAATTCTATCACCATATCCACGCATCATTAACAATGTAATACGTTCCTGTTCGCTTAGCTCCATGATAAAATTAAGGAATAATGTGACTCAAGTCAGTACGGCAAGACACTGATGGTATTGAAAACATGAAACAATGATAAGACTAGTGTAAACAACAGATAATTCGGGACAAAGTTCATAACTAGTGGAATGTAGTCCTCCTGCAGTTAGGAATTCCCAATATTTCTTTAATAAAGGTTTGATATTTAAACCCATACTTCGTTTTGAGATTGTTTTGCCTTTTTAATATATATATATATATATATTTCAATAAACCATTGAATCACAAAAAGTACTTGCTCCGCCGAGAACTAGAACCCGGATCTCTTACTTGCCGGATGAATGTGCTACCATTACACCACAGAGCCCTTACTTTTTTACGATTCAATTTTATTGTATTTGGCCGTATCTGTGACATAATGTGTTCAAATAACCAAGTATATATATTCTTGCGATTAACCCTATATATATATATATATATATATATATATAATATATATATATATATTATATATACAGGGTGTCAATTAAGTCCTTAGAAAGGTGGAGACGATGGGAGGGAACATTTTGAACACTTACTTTGATCACAGGTACTTAAAAATTGGTGTTTACTTCCTAATACTTAATAATTTACCATTGGTTTCCAATAGTTTTAAAATTCAAATAGCTATAACTACTGAATGAATCCAACCTTTTGCGAAGTCCGATTTGCGGGCATTGTACTCTGCTAAGTAAACCTTTAATTTGATACCAAACTTGACCCTATGCTGCTATTTAAGAATTTTGTCTGACTCCTTGTGGGACCGTCACCCAAAGGGTATATCTGGTCGTAAATGGGGCAGATGTGTGCGTTACGTATCACCAGTAAGCACGTGTGAACTTTGGTATTTACTTTCTATTGTGGTTCAAAAATTTAAAAAAGAGGTTCCAGACTTAATTGACACCCTGTATATAACCCATGGTTATTCTTGCGAATAAAAAGTGGATACTGGAGAAAAAATGTCGTTAGGTTTGAGGTTGAATAACTTCTACAAATGAAGGATTCTCATGTATTCATTTTAAGGATACTTAAGAAATCCTGAAAAAATATATAAAGTCCCATTATATTACATTTCAATAAGTGGGGTATTATTCCTTAAGTTCTGTCAAGTAATAATGATTAGATATTTTAGTGGTATGAGCAGGTAGAATAGGTAAGAGGTTGTCTACTAGATGGGAAAGATATCATTGGTTGACATCGTTTTTGTAGCTTTGGTGCTGGTGGGGGGGGGGGGGGGTGGGGGGGGGGGGGGGTGGGGGGGGGGGGGGGGGGGGGTGAGAATGGGGGGTGGGGTGGGGGGGGGGTGAGGGGGGGGGGGGGGGTATAGACCGCAATTTTTTTTAGAACAAGGTATATCCAACACAGTGTAGTTTACCAGTAAATTTGTTCATCAAACGTTTACATGTCATATCGACCTCGTGTTATTACGAATAGAGGTTTCTGTGAG
Source organism: Homalodisca vitripennis (assembly GCF_021130785.1). Lineage (NCBI taxonomy): Eukaryota > Metazoa > Arthropoda > Insecta > Hemiptera > Cicadellidae > Homalodisca > Homalodisca vitripennis. Next base: position 85,735,885 of record NC_060207.1, on the reverse strand, counting down.
ACGGTTTGTACACCACTATACTGGTGGACGGTCCTAGCAAAAGTTACGGGCAAACAACTTCTTACATCTACGTGTGTAAATTAAGTCCTGATACGCCTGAACATATTCCAATCGGATGGAGATATCAATGTACAACCCCTTCACCATGCTTATTATTAATTTAAGTTTGTGAATTTTTTTGAGGGTAGAACATTGTACTACTCACCTTTCAAAAGGAGGTCACTTAAAATTTTAAAATTGCAACCCCTCTCTTGTGACATGTTATTTTAAAGGTCTATTCAATGGAAACCTAATATTGCACGAGTAAAATATCTCTACGACGATCCTAGCATAAGTTATGGGCAAACAACTTCTTACATCTAAGTGTGTAAATTAAGAAAACACCTCTACGCCGTTTCTAGCAAAAGTGGTGGGCAAATAACGCAAAAAATAATTTTTGTAGGGACATTGCTACTGTCATGCGTATATCTTTAAGTAAACCTTTGAGGTACCCAGCGTATCCTTTTATGTAGTATCTAATGTCTCTAGGTGCCATTGCAATGTAAGGGGTTATTTGCCCATAACCTTTGCTAGGATTGTCGCATGTCGCTAGATGCTAGATATTTTTTCATGTCATCGTGTTTCCAAAAGGGATCTCTTTAAAAGGGGGGGGGGGTGGTAAAATTCATTTACCGTCTAAAAAATCTAAAAAAGTTATTTAATACATTGATATTTCAATTCGTTTGGAATACATCCCAACGTATCTGGACTTAATTTACACACTTAGATGTAAGGGGTTGCTTGCCCGTAACTTGTGCTAGGATCGTCGTAGTGATGTTTTTTTTTTTCATATCATTGTATTTTTTAAAATTTGCCTTTCAAGTGACATGTGACAAGATATCTTGTTGCAAGTTAAAAGTTTAAAGTGACCTCTTTTGAAAAAGTGGGGGAAATATTTGTATCCTACAAAAATGGAATAAAAGTATTTTAATAGGTATGGTGAAGATTGTACATCGATATCCCAATCCGTATGGAATATATCCAGGCGTATCAGGAATTAATTTACACACTGTATGTACATTTCAAAAACTAAAATACTGTTTAGTTTTAATGTTCATTAAGTTTTGACTAGTGTAGAACACATTTGTTATTAGTTTCATAATATTCAAGGTAATTTGATGCAAAAAGCTTGTATAGTGTGCCAAGTAGTACAAAATTACAGTATACATTTTTGTTTAAATTTATAATAGAATTATTCAGCGGATACTAAACATTAAATGTTTACTTTTTATTTATTGTTTGTGTACGTCATTGTATATTATATTCTTTTTGAAGAAAGCAATTAAAAAAAACTAAGTACTTGTATTAAAGGATTTTAAAGAAGTCTTTTTCTTTCTTTAATAATACAAGCCTTTGTGCATTTAATTGTCCTTAATATACATATACCTGGTCAGTTATCAACAAAGAATAATTTCCTACTGATATGTTTCACATATATTGAATATTAAAATAAAATACCTCATTTTGATATTTCGATGTGACATAAACTTTTAAAATAGGATAAGTTGCAATTATTTTTAAGAAGGGTTTTATAACAGAATTAAATTCTCCTACTCTGATCACGTAAATCATACCTTCTAAGGCATTTTCTTGAGGATCTGAATAGTATGGCGGTCAAACTCCAACCGTATTAAACGGAAACGTAGAACAGAAACGTAAGTTCGTACGATGTCGTTTAAGGAAGGTTTTATTAGTTTGTATAATAGAAAATCACAACTCAGAACTATAACTTTTCTGTTTTTGCAGGATAAACGAGTTTATACTTATTTTTATCGGTGCTACTTTTATTCCGGTCCTCGCGAAGGAAACGAAAAACCACTGGCGAACGATTGGCAGCAAATAAAGAGGGATGATCAGTTTGGGGGTGAAAGACCGAAGTTAGACAAGGGTCCCTGAGGTAATCACGTGACTCAGGAGACTTGGAACTGGACAATAGCCAGTCACAATCGACACTAAGTTACAGACGAGATTTGGCGAGTCTCACATCTAAAGTACTCTAACACACTTTTTGTCCCTCCACGCTCCCGCCAGTATTTACGTAACTTTTTAAAGCTGATTGTTACACGTTTTCATAACGACGTGTAACAATCACGTCGTTACACGTCGTTTGTGTAGTGTTGTTGTGTAGTGTTGACGTATTAAAATTATAACAAGTATTTTAATGGATGTGTCATTAAAATAATACAAAAATTTATATTTACCAAATATAGTTCATGAAAATATACAGATTAATTATGCAATATAAAAGAATCATGTTTACACGTGGAATAAATGCGACTAGTTTTACATATTAGTAGATTTAACAATATATTCTGTAAGACGATGCTAGGTATGTTTAAATACTAACGAATTCTAGCGTGGATCTCTTTTTACACTTGAAATTAATATAGTTTAAAATGAATTTTATGAATAATTTTACGAGTTTAGACAGAATTCAAGTTTTGGGGCACATTTAACTCGATCAATTTTAGTGTGTTACCGCAATAAGGAAATATGTAGGCTACTTCCATCTAATTAATGACTATGCCAATGTCTGAATTTGTTCATTGAGTAATGGTGTACAGCCTACTTCTTTTTCTTTCCAGTGTATTAACCTTCCTATAAGTTCGAATACAGATATACTTTCGTAGTCCGGCTGTGATTAGTATAAAATACGATAGCACTATTTTCCCTCTTTCATGAAGTGGGGCATGCCGATAGGCAGTAGTGTGTGTTGAAGTAATGTGGTTAGAGGATTATACATTTCACAGGTAAGTTCACTGCGGAATGTTTTATGAAGCCGATACCTGAGGTAGACTTCTTCCATGCCCGGCTTTGACAAGTAGAAACTAGGATAGCACTACTTGTATTTTTTATAAGTTGAGCCATGCCGATAGACTCTGGTGTCGAGATACTGTGATTAGCGGGTAAGACGTTCCAAAGGACTTTTCATTGCGAGTGATGAAGGTTTCAATTTATGGGTCTCGCTTTGTCAGACCTCTTTTATGCCCAGTTTATCTGGTAGAAACTAGGAAATTACTATTCTCCGTTTTAATAAGGTGTAACAGCTGGCATGAAAGTAGCACACTGTCTCCCTTTATGATGGCTGAACAATGAGATCTCGGTAGAATCCAAAAAAGTTCCAGAATACCTTCAGTTGAATATAACGTTTAAATGCAATATGGGATTTCTTAGCTTCTTGTCTATTTTAATCATAAACATGTGTATACCGTTTTTAAAATAAACCCTTTATTTAAATAAATAAATTATGGCAGAAGCATAGATAGTTTCCGTATGAATTAGGACCAAAATAAAACTTTTAAACCCTTTTCAATGTTGATTACAATTTAAATAAAATCAGATTATTGAATAGAGTCAATATGTGTAACGGTTGCTTGTTAACTCCTTTACTGTTTACACTCAAAGTTCATCTCGTTAAACCAATGGTTTAGGAAAAGGCCCGTTGTTATGCTTGTTACACAGTTCTAATTTACGAAGGCAAAAATCCTTCCTATAGGATTTTGTTACAACAGTTAAACATGCAGTGTACTATCTTTCCGTTACTTCAACCTCAGAATGAGTATAACATATGAAATAAATCATTTGATAAGATTATAAACAATACCTAGCATTTTACTAGACCTAAAAGATCAACCACATGTGTCACCAAAAAACCTTAATTGGGAACACTGTTAAGTGATATTTTAAACTAAAACCAATGTTATTTGCATAACTGACGATATTAAATCTCAAAGTTGCTGTTAACTGTCAAATGATCGATTATAAAATGTAATGTTTTCAAAATGAAACAAATCAAAACTTTCATTCTACTACTCTATTACGTGTATAACAATTAACACACTTAATACTAATATTTATATTTTTGTGACATGTTAATTAATGATATGAAAATAAAACACTGATATTTACTTTCATCAGTGTCATATGTCATATTTACGAACCTTTGCCATTTTTATCTTTATATGCAAGAGATCTCTATTGAACAGTGTTTACACATTTTACCACAGATGAAGTAGAAGGTTATATGACTTTAAATAGGTCTCTGTCATGGGGCAATGGTTGGTGGGGCGTGAAATTGTGGACCACAATCACGTGTAAAATGTGTTTAAACTGTAGCCGACGGCTAGTGAGCGGAATAAAAGTGCCCTGCGTCAAACAGATCCATGTATGCACGAAACAATAATTCGGGTTATAAAAAAACACAACATGATCTTAAAAATGTATATTTTGAAACACATCTTGGTCCATATGGGATTATTAAAAAATCTGTCTTCAAGTGTATGATGCTGTGATAGAATATTTATTTTTCTATTATTCTTTTATATGGCCGCTACACTGAAACATTTAATCGAATGAATGTGAAGAACACGCTCATCGATGGCATATTAATACAAACTGCCAGTCTGTCACAAATTGTAATATTGAAAATTTATACTGGGGCAATGTTATCAATACTTTCCAAAATTCGTAAATTAAAAACCTCAGCGAACTAGTAATAGTGCTTCAGTGAGCTAATTTACACAACAATATTAATATTACAATGAGATATTAACAGCTGCTATTAATGTAATATAATTACGCAACACAATGAAACGTGTCGCCGCTAAATTGAGAGAGTATCGTATTAACACGGATAATATCGTTGTACCCTCCTCTGACTAATTATAACTTTATAAATGTTTCACAGGGTGAGATATTGTGTTGAGTTAATTTAGCTTGTTAATTATAATAACAATATTCTACTGTATATGCAACGTTATCAGTTTCAAAGGTAATTTTTAAAATTAGGCGTTTTATCAGTCTGCTTCCTCAGTTTTTACGTCATTGAAATAAAACAAAACGAATTAAATACTACAATCTTTTTACCTTTGTATTCATATTTTTATGATGAGCAGAAATTGTTACCAAAATGAACTTGATGGACAAAAGTGGCATTAGGAATTAAGTTTTATTAGCGTACTTACGAGAGTATTTATTATAAAACTTTTCAATATATTTTTCAAAAACTTATTTTTGTTTGTAAGTACAGAAAAGAAGATACCTTCAAACAACTGATGTATGAAGTAACTTACTGGGCCAACTAAATCATTGGTGAGAATAAAATTGAACATTTTTGGCGTGGTGCAATAAAGGAAAAGTACATTGTCGTGTTTCATTCTTCTTTTTTTTTTATTCATGCCATAATTCGTTCATTGTATTAACCCTTAACTCATTAATAAATGATTCTGAACACAAGCTCAACCGCAATGTTTAATTTATTTGATTATTTAATAAATCTAGCTTATGTAGGTCTCTATTTGGCCCGTTATTACTTTTAATGTTTTACTGAAAATAAAATAACTAAATGTTCATACCAAAATTGACATCTTCTTCACACATCTATGTGCAAGATACGAAAATTATGTTCTGGGGAAATAGAACAGGTTATAAGTTTTTGAGTATTAATAAAAACATTGACTTACAAGGAAGAAAAAATATAATTTGGGCCACAGAAGTGATTTCAGAAAACTAAAACAAGACAACGAGATATTTAGAGTATTTAAGAAGCAAGGAGGTTCAAGAACGTCATCTGTCACAGGAGTCCTCTTGATCTCGAGACACATGATATAAAGAGATACTGTATAATATATTTTATGTGTATTAGTTTCATCTTGATGTTATGTTCAATCCACGTCAAACTATTGCTAACACAATAAAAATTCCGTGATAAGTTATTGGGATTATTGAATTTCGTTAAAACAAAACTTCGAGTTAAAATGGCCCTTCACAGTTAGGCCCAAATATCTAAGGGTACATAGTATCAACCGATAATATTTGGCTGAAGCTGTTATTTTTCAATTTGATTTACTCGTATATTAAATGCTATATATATATATATATATCTTTATATATATATATATTTCTTGTGTGCGTGTGTATGTTACTGAACTCCTCCTAAACGGGTGGAACCGATTTTAATGAAACTTTTTGTGTATCTTCAGTTGGATCCGAGAATGGTTTAGATTCATAATTCGGTCCAATTGTAATAGTTTATTTAATTAATTTTTTAATAATAAATTGTTGTTGATGGTGGAGTGTTTTACATTGGATCCGCCAGAATGCGCCACGACACGTAATACAAAGTGAACTGTTACTTAACAACTGTTAATACTTTCAGCTGAAGTTCATCAAAGAGGCAGAAACATTTGTTTACATTTAAAATTTAGAAAAATTGTTATTGTAAAGTGCTTGATTAGTAGTGTAATACAGATTGCAAAGTTGAAGTTTCACCAATTGTTCTATGTAAACATTATAATATTACAACACAACACATAATGTTTTTCTATTTTAATTCCAGGTTGTCTTAACAGTCGACAGTAGTTGGTGCTGCTATCAAATTTGAGTGTTGTTTTGTAACATCGTGTAATTATTGTGCTAAGTGCTAATTGTAATAATACATTAATACAGATTGAAGATGTTTGAAGTGCATAAAAAACTATAGTTATTTATTGAAGTTATTGAACTGAAATTTGCAAATTTAATGAAATGAGTATATTGGTTGCATTACCTCAAATAACCTAAGTAGCATACAAATTAAAAGGTTGTGTTTCTATGTGTGAATAACTATTGTTAACAGTTTAGATAATCAAGTTTTAAACTAATTGGATTAAAAGTAATTTGTTGTAACTTACATGTTTAATCTCCAGTCAAAATTGATCACATAAGTTCAAATTAAGTAGCATACAAATCACATGTGTGAATAACTATTGTTAATAGTGTTGGAATTGGTTTTAAATTAAATTCTTGTTGGCCAGTTCCGATACTAGGCTATTCTGTAATTTTAAATAACTAATTTTATAACGTATTTTTTTCAATTTAAACTTAATTTATAGTAATGCCATTGAATGTACAATAATTTTTGTTAATCCCTCAGGGGTATACACGAATTAGATTATAGTTGTTTAAAGGCTGAAGTATAATAAGCGGCCACAATCGAATTATTGATATATCTGATTAGCCAACAGAATTTAATGTAAAACCAATTCCTACACTATTAACAATAGTTATTCACTCATGTGATTTGTATGCTACTTATTTTGAACTTATGTGACCAAACTGTTAACACTTAATAGTTATTCACACATAGAAACACAACCTTTTGATTTGAATGCTACTTAGGGTATGCGACCAATATATTTGTTCAATAAATTTTCAAAATTAGTTCAATACCTTTAATAAATAACTATAGTTTTTTATGTACTTCAAACATCTTCAATCTCTATTAATGTAATATTACAATTAGCACTCACACAATAATTACACAATGTTACAAAACAACACACAAATTTGATAGCAGTACAAACTGTTGGTAAAACCAGGAATTAAAATGAAAACATTTGAAACTTTGATCGTAGCGCATTCTGCTGGATCTAATGTAAAACATTCCAAGATGGTCCACCCGTTTGGGAGGAGTTCAGCTTCATACACACGCACACAAGAAATATAAATATAAAGATCATGAAATTCGGTAGTTTAGATAGGCTAATTAAAAATATCAATAATTTGATTGTGGTGGTAGCCGCTTATTATACTTCAGCCTTTAAATAAGTATAATCTAATTCGGTTCATCATTTTAGTAATTTAGATAGGCTATTCAGAAATATCAATAATTTGATTGTGATGGTGGCCACTTATACTTCAGCCCTGTAGGGAATACTTATGTAGTACTTTAGATAAATTAAATTCTGTTGGCCAGTTCCGATACTATACTGTAATTCTAAATAACTATAATGAAATTTGGTAGTTTAGATAGACTAATCAGAAATATCAATAATTTGATTGTGATGGTGGCCGCTTATTATACTTCAGCCTTTCCATAATTATAATCTAATTCGGATAGTAGTTTAGATAGGCTATTCAGAAATATCAATAATTCGATTGTGATGGAGGCCACTTATTATACTTCAGCCCTATCGGAAAACCATCTAATTTGTTTGTGTATACTCCTGAAGGATTAACAAAAAATATTGTACATTCAATGGCATTACGATAAATTAAGTTGTAAATTTAAAAAAATATACCTGTTATAAAATAGTTTGTTTCAACTTTTTTACCTTCAGATTAAGTAAGTTTTCATTTACAACATCCTCTACATTTCACATCACTCATGTTATACTCACACACTATCGGTTGGCCGAAGTGTGATAAAATGTACATGTAATGAAGTTAGATATTGTAATAACTTTTTAATTGACATTTTTATCAAAACAGACCAGATTGTTACAGATTAATCAAAGTTTAAAATTTTCGAATTAAAGACGTGTGTCCAGGATAACGTCTGTCGGGTCTGCTAGTATATATATATATATATAGTAATATAGCAGTCCTAAGACAAAAGGGGGCAATACAATTTCAATAAAAATTCAGTCAATATATAATTGTAACCCAATTTACAAACTACATATTACAAACTATACTCTAGCAAGTATTCGGGGTATTTATGTGCAATATGTAGGATAGCCTGTTCTCGAATCGGTGTAGCGACCACGCCTAATCCTCTTCGAGTCAAGTCACTGTAACAGCTAATTGAATGCTGACTTTTAAAGAATTTGATGATGGTGAAATTACACTGATTACACTGATTAACTGTTTGTGATGGAATTTTGATTCATTTAAAGCTAATTCTCTACATTTTCTCTTCCTAATCCATGTTCTACACGTTTAAGGACTTTAATCAATAATCTAATCCGAAACTTTGGTAATATTATTTGCATAAACATTGAAAAACAAAGACTCAAAATTAACTCAACTAGCTGCCACAGTGGCTTGACTCGAAGAAAAATCACGACCAACTCACCAGTATGCACGCTTTATTAGTGTGTATAATATCAGGTTGAAAAGAGGATTAGGCGTGGTTGTTACGCCGATTCTCGAACAGTCTTGCCAATATATTCCAACAAAATACCCTTGGTGAATAATTGTTTGAGCATATTTTGTAATACTTATGTCTGTAAAGTATGTTTCAATAATTTTTTGACTGTATATTGTTTGGAATTGTATTGTTCCTTTTGTTATATGCGTATAACTTGCCTTGTTTAGAATTGCCGTGTCTGTAATTCTAAATGTATTTATAAAAATACTGATTCCTAAAATAATTTAAAGTAACTAGTGTAAATAATCTAATACATGCATATTAGAAAAACTTTTTCTAAAACTAAGAATATTAAGTTTTATTTGAATAACCGCAACAAGAGATAGTATTTGCGCTGAATTATTATAATAAATGAAATATATGTATGTGAGCTAAAGTAGTATTGCAACCTTTATTTGCTAACAATATAGCTTCAATACCCATGTATTACTTAGCATAACTTATTCTTGTATGTTCTGAATTAGATGTCACACAAAAAACAACACATGAGAGAGTAAGCGTTAGGCATTCTTGGGAGTTAATTTACATAACACGGTTAATATTACAACGTACTGTTAACGGCTCTTATTACCATAATGTAATTACGGAGCACAATGAAACGTGTTGTTGTTAGAGTGTGAGATTACCGAGTTAACCTGGGGAATATTGCTATAACTACCTCTACTTAATGTTCGCTTTATTAATGTTACATGATATATCAATACAAACATATTTTGTGTTATAATTTGTGAAATTCTACACATTCTGATACTGATCAAAGAATACATGTCTTGATGTGTCACTAATTGTAGTTGATTAGTTATCAATCATCAACATTGTTTAGCAAAATATTTCTAATACTTCTTACCCTTGTACTGTATATTGTAACACGAAAAAATAATTCTCAAATACGAGTATGAGATCTAAGTGTGTAGCTTTAAAGGCAGTCCGTAACAAAAGTCGTGTGCAACTTGTCACATTGAACATTTTTTAATAGCCCTTTGAAACAATTATTTAATTTACCAAATCGTCCAAGATAAATAAAAGTAGTATTTTTAGACTGCATTAAAATTGACAGATGTAATATTTAATTTTGGCAATCGTCACTTAAACAATATCTGTCAGCCGGATGATATAGTCGCAACAAGCTGTATCTACTAAAATAAATAGTTGCTATGAAACGAAATTAGCGATATACATGTTAGGATATTATCTGATTTAATTCTCATTAACATAAGTACTCTCTAACATGTATTAAATATGGTAGTAGTGACTAATTCATACAGATTAGTGTATTCTGGATTTTACTTAAGAACGAAATTAAGGATGTATATATGTCAGGTAATAATAATCAATTTCCTTTGATATTAGGGGGCGGTATATTTACAGTAGCTTGAAGAAAAAAACGAAGAGACCGGGAACTAAAATGATTCAACAAACCGTTCGCTCCGTTACTGCAATTCTAGAAAACAAGTGGGCGCAGTGAAACCGTGACGACAGAGAATGGAACCAGAAAGCGATATACGAGGAGCTGTATGGAAATTTGCATGACAGAAAGTCGTTAAGGGAACATCACATCCATTTTTCAACGATGACGCATATGAGATTAATTGGTGTATACATGTTGGTATAATGCCTAGAACAAACTAAGGAAGTAAAATGATATAGTGAACAGGGACTGGGGACTGAGAGCATCAGGTTTACACATATTCATAACTTCAGAAAACGATTACTGAGAGTACAATCAAAGACAGCGGGCTGGGTGGCCTAGAAAGTTGGGATACGTTTACTTCTAGAGAATTATACTAATCGTAAATATTACTATCAAATTGGGACAGTTTGAAAAGTTCATGCCTTTTTGTGTGTATTCGTGTCTTTTATGTATCTTTCGTCTGCATCTCTTCATCCGAACACGACTCCAGTTTCCAGGATCAGGTATGTAGCACCGTCAGACTCCAGACTACACTATGCGGAAGATCATCTGAGCTAAACTTAACATTCACATTGAATTATCCCTTCTCACCATATCTATATTATGTGTAGAAAATTGGATTTCTCCATCGTGTATAGATATCGTGTTTAAAACATCGAACTAAACCTAATTGTTGAGCTGATGAGGTAATGAAAACTATGTTTGATATCGACACAATTAAAGAGTTTATTTTAAGCTTCTTACTAATCGAAATTTTTTGGAATTCTTCAGGCGAAATGATTGATTTCGAGAGTGAAGTATATTAGAGCTTCAGATTCTAGAAGCTCTACTAAGAGGAAGTGAGCTGGACAAAAGCAAACCCAGAAAAAGAAAAGCTTCTGTACGTATGATGACACTTCTACAGTGTAACTGACTTTCAAAGACGATTAACAACATTTACTATCATCAAAAAAATGTCAACGAGTTAATAATTCTTATTATTTTTAGTTTAAAAGGTGCTTGAAAACACATTTAATATCTGTAAGAAATAAAGGCAGAAAGGGCTTTGTTTAGGACTAATGGAGCCAAGCCTGGAGGGATTTTTGCAATAGGAATAGGCCTCGAGGTATGCGACGTGGTTGTATAGTGCGCTGGTTTGGCACGGTTTGGATTCAGTCTCACTTACATGTCTGAATTTACAGGCATAAGTTTGTTTTTTACAATTCATATTGTTATGTTGTCAAGATAGAAAAGGCAGTGAGTTAAACAGCTCATAATAGAAAAATAAGTTTAGTGCATGCCCAACTTTAGAGTTGTTGAAACCTTTGGTAGAGGATGGATATCAATCGTCGATGCGTAGTATTAAATATATTTGCTAAATGTAACGATGGAACATTTCCGCAATATGTTGTTCCTTCAAATCATCCATTGTCAATATAAAACTTTTGCCAGTTTGAAATTAAATTGTCTTTGAAATGAAATGATCTTTTGTTGTGAATTACTCGTTTTATATTGAAGAAATAAAAATAGCAATACGATTATTTATAATGGTGACCAAATAACAAGCATATAAGTTTCTAGGGTTTAACTACCAAAAGCAGTTGGAGCTCTCACAGGCAAGAATATAATTATTATATATTTACTTGAAGCAAACTTGACATTAAATAGCAATGTGCCTTAAATTAACTGGAAATTAACATTTTTTGTTGCATGTAACAAATGAGGAGATTATAAAAACCCATAAGCTAGCTTACTGAAAAATACGATTCATTTCGTATTGTATTGGAGAAATTAAACATGAAGAGAGGTTTCCTTTATTCATAACTGAGTTATGAAAGAGCATTATTAAATATTTCAGAGATATGACGAAATACGATTATGAAATTTTACCCAGACATATACGTATAGAATAGGCTAAACTAGACTAAAATGAATAATATCTATACTAAATATACAGGGTGTACATAAAGTCCTGCACGGGTATAATATTTTCTGAACGATAACAGATAAAGAAACAAGATTTGGTACATCAATAATACACCTAAAAATCTACTTTTTGAAGGAACTATCAGTTTTCTGTAATATCATGGGGACGTCCCGCAAGGAGTCAGAAGGAAATCTTAAATAGGAGCATAGGTCAATATGGACATCATTTTAAAGGGCTTATCTAGCAGAGTTTAATGCCGCAAACCGCACTCAAAAAGATTGATCCAGTACAAAATGGCGGCTGTTCAAAGATTTTACTTGGTTACATTTTATTAGTAGCCATAACACCAGAAAAAGCAAAACTGCAACCAAACGAATACTGCAGCTAACTACTACATTATGCTTGTCAGTTGTACAGAAGTGAATTATGACATTAGTTATCCTCAAGGGTTACAAATTTGGTCCTAATATATTGATAACGGGGAAAACCTGATAACAGTAACAATTAGAAATCTCAGCGAACTATGAGGATCGGAAACACTTCCTGTTTTCATAAAGTATTGAACAGTTCTCCTACAGTTGTTCTAGAAATTGGCTGCCTCTCGTGAAAGTAGTCATTAAATAAATGGCATGCTTCCTCGTGTGATCGTCTGTTATTTCCCCAACCATCATAAGAAGTGTTATACGTTCACGTTCATCAAGCGACATAGTGTAGTTGAAGAACTACAAGCAATGCGACAAACTCTTTTGTACTAAAGCGCACTGATAAAATGGATGGACAGCACTACTAAAACAAGAAAACTAGAATAGCCTACTATGAATAGACTGGCTAATAGGAAAGTCCTAACTGCGACCCAAAGATAAGAGATTTCTAATTGTTACTGTTATCAGGTTTTCCCCGTTATCAATATATTAGGACCAAATTTGTAACCCTTGAGGATAACTAATGTCATAATTCACTTCTGTACAACTGACAAGCATAATGTAGTAGTTAGCTGCAGTATTCGTTTGGTTGCAGTTTTGCTTTTCTGGTGTTATGGCTACTAATAAAATGTAACCAAGTAAAATCTTTGAACAGCCGCCATTTTGTACTGGATCAATCTTTTTGAGTGCGGTTTGCGGCATTAAACTCTGCTAGATAAGCCCTTTAAAATGATGTCCATATTGACCTATGCTCCTATTTAAGATTTCCTTCTGACTCCTTGCGGGACGTCCCCATGATATTACAGAAAACTGATAGTTCCTTCAAAAAGTAGATTTTTAGGTGTAGTATTGATGTACCAAATCTTGTTGATTTATCTGTTATCGTTCAGAAAATATTATACCCGTGCAGGACTTTATGTACACCCTGTATATATATATACAGTTTAATGTAAATAAAAGTCGTTTGACAGGTATGTGGTCTTCCGATCATATGTTAGTTTGCTTATTTAAACGCATATGTTACAGATACCGCCAAATACAAAATAATTGAATCGGAAAAAGTAAGCGCTCTGTGTTGTAATGGTAGCACATTCACCCGGCAAGTGAGAGATCCGGGTTCGACTCCCGGCGGAGCAAGTACTTTTTGTGATTCAATTTATACTTTTTGTGTTTAATGTATATATATATATATATATATATATATATATATATATATATATATATATATATATGTGTGTGTGTGCATATACATACATAAATATATTCATATATATAAATATATATATGATAATTTGTTAAGTCAATAAATCGAATATTATCACTATTTGATACTTCTGCACTTTAAGTTTTATATGACACGCAATGTTCTATACTCTAAACATACATTCCATGGTAATGGTATAAAATAAATCGAAATCATTCAAGCTGACAGGTATTATGTCCCACTTATTTGCTGAACGTTTAGCGAAACCTCGATTGCCAGTTGCTGATGAGGAAATCTGTTCCTGTCTGTGTGTACGCATGATAACTGCCAAACGAGTTGGCCTATATCGGCACTGAAAATGATGAGGAAAGCAGGGAGAAAACATAATTAGTAATCAAAGTATATTGGGAGAGTTAATGAAAATGGATTTTTCCAGTTGAGTGAATGCTCCATCAGAGTTTGTATGCATCATATGTTAGGTAAATTTCTATTGTCATGTGTAAATTTATAAAAAAATTTATTTATGTATCCTAGTATCATCGCAATAACGGCTTCATTTCTTAAATAATATATTTACACATTTGGTATGGACGTATTAGAAGGAACAAGGTTGATTTCTTTGTTGGGGTTAATTTTTCTAACGGTGGCAGAGCTCAGAATTGAAGCTGATTCCCACATATTTACTACAGACCTGTGGATTGGATGTATTTTAAATAAAATGTGCATGAGTGTTCTGTGTGATAAATTTTAACGTTACCTTTAGCATTAAATTCATTAAATCTTATAGCATAAACAAGTAACAATTAGGTAACGCCTTGTGGTTTGATAAATTTGTATCAAAATTGGGATGAGATTTTTACAGATTAAACGTTAACAAACGATGGAGTGAAGGTATAGGAAGAAAAATATGAATTTTTCCCCATAATAGCAACTTATTAATTGAAGAAACTTTCTCTCTGGGTCTTTATCCCGACCTATCACATCTCAGGTGTTAGGTCTGACCACTCGGGCACAAAATCACTTAAAAAGTCATATTGCATATGACAAGGATAAGGATCTTCTACAGGGCGGAAGTTATTAAATGCGAAATGTCATACAGAGGCCAGAAACGTTTAAAGAACGGGGCTGCTAGAGGCTGGAAGCTCAAAGAAGCCGGATGCTCCTACCTTCTAGAGGGTAAAAGCTCCACAGGCTTGGAGGTCGAAAACCTGAGAGCTGTCAAGATCCGAGATCTTCCAATGCCGTGTTACCGTAGATCTGGAGCTTCCAATGGCCGGAAGTTTTCATAAGTCGGGCGCTATCTCAGGCCGAGATTTCTTAGAGGCCGCAAGCTCCCAGATGCCACTCCTATAACTTCATAGTTCTTTATTTCCAGTTGTCTCTACAGATCGAGAGCTTTCAAACACCAAGAACTTCCAGAAACCGGCAGATGCTAGAAGGCTGACACTGCCAGATGTTAGGAGCTCTTAGAGATTTATGGCTGTCAGGAACTGGGAGTTCCCAAGGCAGAGCATTTATAGAGTCCAGAAGATTGTAGAGGGAATTAACTACCAGAAGCTGGGAACTCCCAAGCATCAAATTATCCGGAGGCTAAGAGCTTTCAGGATATGAAAATTTACTTAATTTTGACGATGGTAACCCCAAAATTTTTGGCAAGTACTAAATGTTTTTCTAAATTTGCCCCGTTTTAAATATTTTACAGAGAGCAAGTCCTTTTTTCAAAATTTCAATGTAGATTTGTGCATTTATAATAATTTTTGTAGTGCATTAAAGTTAGGAAAATGTTTGTATTTGTACAAAAATATTAAAATAAATATTAGTTTTTTAAAGCGATTTTTAATTTGTTTTATTAGTATTTTTCAGTGCGTGAAGAAAGCAAAATTGTTTAAAAATTGGCAATTGAATACACGACACGTAAATACCAACTAAATGGCCAATTAAATAGAAATATAATAAACTATAATAGCTGAACATTTAGAAAAAAATGACGTAATGTATGAAAAGTAAAGGTCTGTGAAATTGGAAACGTCCATACGAATTACGAGTATTTTGAGACCCATGTACTCGTATATAACCACAGTAGTGTAATCTCCACCGATAGTAATCAATAATGACTATGTCACAATGTACTATTGCTGTTTACATTACCAATACTCCCAAAATACCTTGCAGTTAGTGTCATCATACAAGCTTTCGTATGGCACATTTGGCTCTTGTACAGAATATTCTCATTTATTTTATCCAATCAGTTAAACTATGAACCAACATGGAGTAACTATCCATAGCCAATCATCTTGTTATATTCATGTTCATTACTATGTTCAACCTTACAGTCAGTGACCAAATAGTAGTTTCAATGTTGTTATTTATCTGTATGCCTTCATTTTTCCTTTAGCTCGATGTTTTCAATTATTCGTCAGAAATAAATACGATATGAAATTTACTCAAACCAAACGATTCTACGTTTTACGATTAATTATGTTTTACGTATGCGATCAATATTCTTATGCACTACTCATCCTAAGATTGAGGGTTTATGTTTAAAAGAATATTTTTCTTTACATAATTAAAATAAAATAATTATTATAAATGAGGCAAAACTGAGAACCGTACATTATTGTACCAAAAGCTCCTTTTTATTATTTGTGATCTGTGCCACTGACTTATACATACGAGTAATATCGTTGTTTCTGTCTTTGAATAATTATAACTTTAGAAATGATGTATAAGATGATATATTGTGTTGAGGTAAATTTAACTTTTTAATTGTAATAAAAATATTATATACACATGTTCTTACAACATAAGAACTTTTATATTATTTATAATTTGTACCACTGGTGTATACAGATTATTGTAAAATAAATTACAAACAAACTTATAAACAAAAGAAGTAGAGAATGATATTCCAAATGAAATACCAAAGGATCCTTTTATAAAATATAATGTCTTATGTTCATATAGACACAATAGCTTACACCACCATCATGATTATTCTTCATGATTATATTAGGTCTGCGTGTAACAATTTAGAGGAAGTATATTTTAATTCTCAAGTCGGCTTTTGACATTGATTATAGCAAATAAACTATAGAATACGATTAAATTCTTATAAATGTTCTTAAACAATAACTCAAACTTCTATGATAAAACAAACTAAGCAATTACTTACAAGAACAAACAAAATAAAACATGAAAGTCAACTAAAGCAAAGTATATTTTTTAAATTAGCAATACAACATAAATTTAAAATAAAAATCTACTGTAAGTCACAAAATAATAACCCACGTTTCAAGATAGAGTAAAACTTAGTTATTCTTGAAATTTAAAATAATAGTTTTTAATTGAAAACTTCACACATAGTATTATTTTGTTACTCCATGATATATAAAATTTGAAAAACATTAAGTAAACAAAAAAATACTAACATTTTTGAATTTATTATAAATTAATGCAATAAGAATAACGCTCCCTAAAATACCGCAGGAAACCAAATACGTCCCTACAGCTGGATACAATCCTTCCTCATGTTTTCCTCAAATCGAACTATTCCCAGGCAGAAGTCCGATAAGGAGCTTTCTATCTTTACATTACACATAGATTAAAAATTATCTAGTAAACACATGTTCCTTTGTTCTAATATTGAATTTACCTATAACCGGATGCAACTGATTCTGTAGTCTGCTGCTGTTTATAAACCTTAAGGTTACAAATGGAATCATAAAAAACCATTCTTACTGCTAATTAAAAACTATAATTACTTAAATTATTTATATCTTAAAAATACAATATTTCATTTTTATTTAAAAAAATGAAATTTAATTCGTCATAAAATGTAGACTTGTACGTAATCGGATACTTTTAATTAATGTACTTGCACTCTTTTCATTAATATATATGTCATTACAACTTAGTCAAAACGAAATGAAATTTTTGCCCCGAGGGGACATAGTTTGCGTATCCGTTGATTTTAAAAGTATAAATTTTTGGCCGAGTTTATCACTCGGGCTTCTGGCAAAATTTCTCTTGCGTCTGTTTGTTTGCAGAATGTATCGAGAAAGAGTTTATCTAAAACTCGCATGAAGCTTTATTTTTATTTAGCTAATACTGAGGTTCATAACGGTGAATAGTCCATTATGGAACTTGCTGGGCGTTAGTAAACACTGTCCGTTTTATGTTTCAGAAACGAATTGCAAACTTGAAAATTTTCTATCACTCAATCGGCTAAATTTACTATCTTCTGTCTGTTTGATTTTCCATCTGTCTTCCGTTGAATAGTTCGATAAATAATAGAGATTCCATCGAAATATTCGCTTGCAATACATGGGCAAGGTTGAGTTTGATGATGGTGCATGTCCCTTCAGTTAGACGGAGAGTATAAACGGACAGACAACCAGTCAATCTGGAATGGCAGAGTTCGTTACAGTCTATCAACATGCCATGATAGATCACCGGCCCTGTTCCTATCTCGTAAGCATTAGTTCTGTCATCCCACTCTAAGTAATGCAACTTGGGTGAGAATTGAGACTGAGAGGCTAAAAGGACATACACACAGTTAATCAGGCATGGCAGAATTGGTGACAATCTATTAACTAGCCATGACAGATCACCCGACTCGTGAACAGTAGGTTTGTTGTTCTACTGTAGGTAATTGTGACTGCAACTTGAGTGAGAGTTGAGACTGAGAGGACAAACGGACATATACACAGTTAATCAGGCATGGCAGAGTTGGTGAAAGTTACTGAGAGGACAAACGGACATACACACAGTTAATCAGGCATGGCAGAGTTGGTGACAGTGTATTAACTAGCCATGACAGATCACCCGACTCGTGAACAGTAGGTTTGTTGTTCTACTGTAGGTAATTGTGACTGCAACTAGAGTGAGAGTTGAGACTGAGAGGACAAACGGACATACACACAGTTAATCAGGCATGGCAGAGTTGGTGACAGTCTATTAACTAGCCATGACAGATCACCCGACTCGTGAACAGTAGGTTTGTTGTTCTACTGTAGGTAATTGTGACTGCAACTTGAGTGAGAGTTGAGACTGAGAGGACAAACGGACATACACACAGTTAATCAGGCATGGCAGAGTTGGTGACAGTCTATTAACTAGCCATGACAGATCACCCGACTCGTGAACAGTAGGTTTGTTGTTCTACTGTAGGTAATTGTGACTGCAACTTGAGTGAGAGTTGAGACTGAGAGGACAAACGGACATACACACAGTTAATCAGGCATGGCAGAGTTGGTGACAGTGTATTAACTAGCCATGACAGATCACCCGACTCGTGAACAGTAGGTTTGTTGTTCTACTGTAGGTAATTTTGACTGCAACTTGAGTGAGAATTGAGACTGAGAGGACAAACGGACATACACACAGTTAATCAGGCATGGCAGAGTTGGTGAAAGTTACTGAGAGGACAAACAGACATACACACAGTTAATCAGGCATGGCCGAGTTGGTGACAGTCTATTAACTAGCCATGACAGATCACCCGACTCGTGAACAGTAGGTTTGTTGTTCTACTGTAGGTAATTGTGACTGCAACTTGAGTGAGAGTTGAGACTGAGAGGACAAACGGACATACACACAGTTAATCAGGCATGGCAGAGTTGGTGACAGTCTATTAACTAGCCATGACAGATCACCCGACTCGTGAACAGTAGGTTTGTTGTTCTACTGTAGGTAATTGTGACTGCAACTTGAGTGAGAGTTGAGACTGAGAGGACAAACGGACATACACACAGTTAATCAGGCATGGCAGAGTTGGTGACAGTGTATTAACTAGCCATGACAGATCACCCGACTCGTGAACAGTAGGTTTGTTGTTCTACTGTAGGTAATTTTGACTGCAACTTGAGTGAGAATTGAGACTGAGAGGACAAACGGACATACACACAGTTAATCAGGCATGGCAGAGTTGGTGAAAGTTACTGAGAGGACAAACAGACATACACACAGTTAATCAGGCATGGCCGAGTTGGTGACAGTCTATTAACTAGCCATGACAGATCACCCGACTCGTGAACAGTAGGTTTGTTGTTCTACTGTAGGTAATTGTGACTGCAACTTGAGTGAGAGTTGAGACTGAGAGGACAAACGGACATACACACAGTTAATCAGGCATGGCAGAGTTGGTGAAAGTTACTGAGAGGACAAACAGACATACACACAGTTAATCAGGCATGGCAGAGTTGGTGACAGTGTATTAACTAGCCATGACAGATCACCCGACTCGTGAACAGTAGGTTTGTTGTTCTACTGTAGGTAATTTGTGACTGCAACTTGAGTGAGAGTTGAGACTGAGAGGACAAACGGACATACACACAGTTAATCAGGCATGGCAGAGTTGGTGACAGTGTATTAACTAGCCATGACAGATCACCCGACTCGTGAACAGTAGGTTTGTTGTTCTACTGTAGGTAATTTTGACTGCAACTTGAGTGAGAATTGAGACTGATAGGACAAACGGACACATAAACAGTAAAATCCGACGAGGCAGAGTTGGTGACACTCTACCAACTACCCTTGATGGATCACCGACTCCGGTCCCGCTTCAGCTCTACGTAGAGTGCGGTCACCGTGAAAATTATTTTGATTGTCCCATTGCTGGTCGAGTAATCATAAAATTACACATATACGTATACATTATAACAAAAACAATCAATAATAACAGCTATAATCATAGCAGTGATTGATGAGAAATTTAGCATACGCATATATATATATATATATATATATATATATATATATATATATATATATATATATATATATATATATATATATGATTTTATTTAATCTTAGTTATATGTATATCTCTTTTGAATACTAGGTGACTTATTTAAATGTTAAGAAAAAATGTAAGGAATTTTTGCAAACCATTAGTTTTTCAGTGTGAATACCAAAACATAAGCGAACTTAAAAAAATTCTATTCTGTAAACCAACATTCTATTATGACTAATTAATTTAACATAGTATTTCTAATTGCAAGACATTGAGTCACAAGACAAATTAATTTGTGTTATTAAAGACAATAATTTTCCTTATTGTGTTTTCATATCAACATTCTTGTTAACTCAAATTATTTATTGGAAAAGATAAATTGGGAATACAAGGAATTCCTAGGCATTTACACCTCATGAGGTTCATGGCAGTTATGAAAAAATATCTTGACGACGAACTAACGGAATAGTTGACATATCTAATATGATAGAAGAGTTGAGGTTCATGAGAAATTCTGTTTGTTGTCCTCGCTGATCCAGTTTACGGGGGAAATGCATTGCATTAGCCTTTTAGGAGTTTTCAATATACCCCAAACCTATATCCTACACTGAATTGCATGTTCATCTGGATAATCCTAAGTCGTAATTATAATTCTACAACGTCATTGGCTATTCTATTTTCGTGCTTTAATGTGATGCATGTTCTTATGGGCTTTTTCACCCATCATGGGAACTTTACGAATATACTCACTTTATTTGATAAATTTAATATTTTGTAAATTATTTAAATTGTGTAAATATTTAGTTTGATTACACCATAAATTAACGTTCCTCTTATTTCCTGACTCACAAGTTTGTTCTTGAGCTTAATATATAGATAAAGTTCTGTACAGTACTCTATATCGCGTGTGATCCAGTAAAAGATCCGTAGAGCAATAGTAAGTAATAAAGCCAATATCAAGTTTATATTGAAAAATATCGTCCCGTTGTGCATTTTAGCTTCTCAACTTGGTAATTAGATAGTTATAGTTATACATACTACACTTTATATTCATAAAAATAATGAAGGCTTCTATTATTTTCCGGATTACCAAAGCTTCATTGTTACAGGTGAACTGCGAAACAAAAGATCAAGAGCCTCGTTTGTAATGCGGGATATATTATATGGCTTATCACAAAGTCCATTGTGACGATCTGTCACCTTTATTGAAAAGGAAGCCATTGCCACGTTTTACCCTCAAAGTTTACTCGGTTATACATGACTGAGGGGATACTGGAAAATAGCATATTATCTTCTTTTAAATTGCATTATTATTCAAATAATTCTAATGATACTTCTTAATTTATTGTTAACAAATAGGAATTATCACTTCTCACACAATCATTTAAGGACGTTTTCATGACGTCCTCCAATCTTAATTCAATCCTTTTCCCAATTCAGTTTCATTTAAATTAAATGTATATTCTCGATACCTAAGATCTTAAGTCATATATAGTGAAAAAAAACTTGTAACGTGAACTAAGGATCAATCAGAAATCAGCCATAAAAGATAAATGTATATGTGGGAAAATCAACTCATAAGTTCCATGTAGTAAGTAGTATAAGTGGCATATGTAGCAAGTGTTAAACATGTATTGACAACTCTAGTGACAATTGTATTGACAACGTAAGTGAAAAAACTTTAGTTATCCATTCGAACATTATTTTAGTATGAACTTTTTACATTTATTTTTAAAAATTCTAGTAGCAAAATACTATTTAGTTAAAACCAGATCCTTTGTAATAAAAAAACTAGTTTTTTATGTCTATAAACAAGAGGAAAACTAAGTTATATTATTAATTTTTGACATCAATATATTGCAAATGCACAAAACGCTTCATATATTATTAGAAACTGTTATATTGTATGAGATAAAGTAAATACATGTATAATAAAGAAATCAATATTATGAATTACTTATACAATATGTAAGTATGAATCGGGTTTTATGTCATTAAATATGTCTTTGATTGCAATATCTTGCCCATCATTTAGTACTTTTCCTTACAATAGCGAACATTATATCGGAAGAAACTAGGAGTATTCATTCCTCTCTTTAAGTATCGGGTACAATTCCTTTTCACGTTATTTCATATAACACAAATCTGGATCTATCCACTATACCACCTATTGAAACCCCTCTTGACAATCCTCCCATCGGTTTACGTCATGTAACCGTCTTCAGAAAAGATTTATACACTCTCATCATATACAGTATAAGTTTTAGAAAAATAAGGAAACGTACTATCTAAACTTTTGCACCGTACTATTAATTAATTAAGATACACAGTAATTTAAATTTAAATAAGGGGTAATTAATTTAAGTTTATTGGCCGGAAATAAAAGTATTAGTCACTAACATTTTGAATTTATTTTATTTTTCATTAAACATTAAACAGTTGAATAAAACATTCATTCATACACAAAATACTACATAAAAAGTCTGCTATCTTCCAAAATAAACACTTCTTATTGCAATAAGAATTCTTAACAAAATATCTCTCGATATTCTTGTGAAAATTTCAATAGAGACTGTAATTGATATTACACTTGACTTGAACAATATTTAAAATAAAAATAGCTTGAAAATTTAATTTCCAGTTAGATTAAGAAGTTTGGGAATGAGGCATCTGTTGCTCTCATAAGATAGAGGGGTGTGCCACAGAGGAGTTGACTTGGATCTGTGCTGTTAAGTTTGTACACAAGTGGAGTTTGACAGTTGTATACATAACTATACAGATCATCAGTGCGCAGATTGTGACCACCTGCACTTTTTTTGTAATGAAACATTACCACTAGGGCAATTATACAAGTTGGACATCGTGTAATCACAGATCACTGATTCTCTCTCTCTCTCTCTTTCTCTCTCTCCTAGTGTGCCTGTAGTTCTGATCAGTTCGTGAATAAAAAATGTCAAAATAGTCGGTATAACATTCGAGCAAAAGCCTTTACTTAAATGATTTCCAAACTTACAACCAAAAAGAAACACATCTATATAAATTATTATGCATATAGCGCAAAACTAAAAGTTTTATGTAAATTATCGTCATATATGACAATGTATATGGCAATGACAGCGTGTGTTTTGCGTCTCGTAGTTTCCAGATATCCGGCGCACAAAACTTCCTGCCAAAAAAAGGTACACTTTGTCCTAAAACATCAAAATCATGTCCTAAATATCGCTTCATATTAAATCAGGTATCTAAAAACTCCTGAGATACCTGAAGCACCTGTGGAATTACTCGAAGTATTCTTCAGGACTCCATGATATTTGATTGCATGGCACCAACGTTTCCATTAGTTATTGAACTATTTTAGGCCAGTAAGGAAGAATACTAAAATTGGAGTCCTTATCCTTTCAGTTACATACTTAAGATGTAATCAATAATTTTGAAATTAAAGTAGATATATTTTCGGTACGTATTATTTTAGTGCTCACTGTTAGAATTTCTGAAGTTAGGCGTAATTTCGAATGGCTTTCGTTTAGAAGTTGCGCATATATGGGCACTTCTAGTTCAAATGAATTATATTTCCAATGTTGAGTTTGCTTTATTGACCCGATCAAGAAAATATATGCAACGTAGGTCTGGAAAATCTTGTTTAGTTATAAAGTATATACTTTTGTATATACTTTATAACTAAACAAGAAAGAAAGAAAGAAACTTTATTTCTCCAAAATAAGTTACTAAATTTACACCAGCATTACCAACAATAATGTTAACAATATATTACTACATAGTATTAAACATAAGAAAACACTATTGAGAGTCTCGGATGCACGGGCTTGACCTGATACTTGCTACACACTATTTTCACTAATGTCATTCTCTGCTACAGTTTTTAACCTATCCATACCGTACACACTCACACACATATTTCCTGATAGATTAAAAGTTAAAACACATTTAGGAGAAACAAAGAAAACCTCCAAGGCATTGCCTGTTTGGAGATATATTTATTGTAAATTTCTGAATAAAAACGGCTTTTCAAACTGTACATAATTAAATACAGAAAGGGATTTATATAATTTAAATACACTTTTATAAATTTAGATGTAAATCTCCGCGTGTTGAATCCTTTTCCTACAGATTACCACAATACATACTACAATTAAAGTTGATACATTAAATGTTGCACGTTGGAGCCATTCTTTTAATATTTCGAATGGAACTTGATTTTATTTTTATATCGCATCTGTACAAACAAATTAGTAAATGAAATGAGCAACTCGTTTTTTAAACAATTAAATTCCATTCACTCTCACAATCTCACATACATAACTGAATGGTGGATAACATATCTATAAATACATATAGTACTGTGTACACAAAACTAATAACAAATAACAATATAATACTAAGTAATAACAAAACGTAAAATAACAAGTAATAACAAAACATAACAATAACAAGTAATAACAAAACCTAATAATAACACACAATAACAAACGTAACAATAGCAAGCAATAACATAATAGTAATAACAATTCTTTCCTTTAGTCGTTAAACTTAAACAGCATATTTTCTATATTTTCTATTAAAAAAAGCCAATTCTTCAGGTATTTTGAGAAAACTTTGGTTGAATTTCGATTCTTTACGTTCGAAGGCAATACATTGAACATTCGTGGTGCCAAATAAAAAAACATTTTGGTAATAAAAGTATTTGATGGCTTTGGCACAGGTAAGTCTTCTGAATTTCGTAATCTCAATTTATATTCATTCGTTAGCTTGAAATTTTTACTTCTCATAAAGAATATTTTCAGTACCTTAAAAGCTACTATACTACTGGCTATACTTACTTACTGGGTATACTTATGGCTGTTGTTATTTACTCCGGTTTAAGGTATTTATAAAGTCATAGTTTAGTTCGCCGTGTTTCAAAAATCAAGGAAATACTTACATGCAGAGGTCTGAGAAGATTACTTAGAGCAGAAAGTGTCTACCTACAACCATTGTACGAATAATTTATTCCGGACTAAGATGACTAATTGTGTTGTAAATTCCAAACACTATTTTAATTAAACTATCACTGACAGCACGAGGTGTGGTTGATGTAGGTAGCTGACCTCAGCTGCATGTTCTATGGTCATATTTTTATTACTTTGCATTTAAAACATGAACTTATATTCGTGCCATACGTATATTTATAAACAGAGTTTTTGAACACAGAGATTTCTGCATTATCGAATCGAATGCTAAATTGGATGTGCCTTGAAGCGCAAATTTGCCCAAGTCCTCTTTAAACCTAATTATGAATAGCATTAAAATCCTCGTTATAAAAACAACGTTTTAAAGAAAACAGCGGCTAGGGTTGTAACTAAACAATATTAAATAATGTAAAAAGGTTATATTTACTAAGAATGTATTAAAAGAGATGACAATTATTCCACATCGGCAATATAATCTAAAGGAGGAATATTAGTAGAAAAATAATATCATATTATATCATTCAAGCTTGAAAATGAAATTTCAGAGAAATAAAACTGTTCTATATTTACAGTGTGATTAAAATTGAAATGCATTGCACTAAATGGAAACTAACAGTTTGTGGTTCAACGAATTTTACAAATAAAAATACCTTGTTCGGATAACTTTAATTTATACAAGTTTAATTTTCTACTTTACCATACATACATTTTACTGAGAAAAACGATATTATAAAAATACATAGATCTAGCAGAAAAATAATAATATCGATAATTGTATTTGGTCTTTCATGTGAAGCTTAAGTTTCTGATGACGTTTTTACTGTCGTGTACATAACAACGGTTTGGTGCAGAGATTCATCCTTAAGATGCGGGTTATTAAAGTCAAGTTGATTTAATGATATCTCTCCTTCCAGGTCAGGCTGCCCTGTTCCACATTAATTGGAAGGCTTGAGTCTTTTTTAAATTTTGAGTTTAAAACTTACAATTTATCCTAATAAGTAGCCGTCCGATGTACTACATAATAGTTTCTGATTTATCAATGGCACACCTATCCAGCAAAACTCAGAGATATTGTTACCTATTGGGTTCAACTCTAAAGTTCACTAAGCTTCTTACACTAAGCACTTCAATCTTTTCTTTTTTTAACCTATTTTAGGGTTTAAAAGGCCATGATAGTGATATTGCCTGATTCTTAGCAGTTCAGTATACAATGAGGGAAGACAAAGCGTAATATAATACTGACAGTTAGAGAGTTTACTGCAAATTGCAGTTACAGTTACAATGGAAACGCTGCGTGACTAGATATTGCCTGCCTATAATTTCTGAAAGCTATGAACATTAATTTAAGTGCATTTGGATAATGTATGATCCTCTATTATATATGAATAATACAAACACTAACATTCATTACAATTTCTTTAAGCTAGGGAAATTAAAAGTAATGTGTATTATTTCTGCTACTGAACTGGACAGAATGTAACTCTAGTATAAATAATATACAAAATACATATACCAGATTAAAACAGCACATGTGTCTTACTTATTAAAAATGAAAGGGTCTGAGCATGAACTAGATGTTTGTTCTCTAATGGAATAATGTGGAATCCCGACCTTCAATACGGTTTTCGTGACCATGTTTTGTATTATATTACAGTACGTAGATATTATATTATAGTACGTAGATAGTGGGGGGAGGGAGGATTTTCCCGACAAACCATAAATGAAAACCAGTTACTCATGGCAAATATAAGTTTTGTACATTCAAATTTTACGTCCGGTAAATAAATAATTTATTTAGAATTAACAATGAAAGATGGTTATTTCCCTGAACTTTCAGTCCTTGTTTTATTTATTTTATTCATAAAAATTAATTTATATGCACTGTAAGTTTTGATCTGTAACTTTTTGTTTGTTTTGGTAACTCAAAAGACAAAGGCCACTATTTCCCAGAGATTGTTAACGGCCGTAAAACCTCATTTAAGATGATGTCGCACATGAAGTGCACAAAGTATACTAAATGGGCAATGTCTAAAATGGGACAATTATCAAGGACAAGAACTCTAGTAGCAGTCATATTTCAGGAACTGAGCGGCGATTTGTATTGTATAAGTACACGACTTCAATGGATGAGTTTTTTCCGAAAAAAAAAACATACATTGTTCGTCACGCATGTTAGCTTCGGTGGAGTTAAAACGAGAGAGTATCAACAGGGTTAAACATATCAAACTATGTTTCTTTCAGATTATCTATAATTTACTTAAGAGTTTTTTTTAATAAACCCGTATTCAGCCAAATAGTTGGCCTTTATATGGTTGGTTATCGATGATGTAACGTTTAAGAGTCTGGTGGTTAGTTTTTAATACGAGTGGTAGTAACTAATGAAGTATAATCTGAGACATAAATTATCGTTCAATATTTTAAACTCCTTTGATACTGTTGCATTTTGATTCACTATAAGAATATCGTGACTAACAATTTCTTTGTTAGAGGAGATACTTCTATAAATTTCTTTAAAATGTTTAAAATGTAGGTTGTGTGCTACTACAATACAAATTGGGTCTCTGCTCCAGGACTATCACAAAGCATGATCACAAAGAGTCTTGCTTGTCTATAGGGAACGAAGCATCTACGGGATCTAATTGGTTATTACCCTTGTCACTTAGAAAGTGTCAGCAAAGGAACTTTCGGAAATATTTATTAATGCTTTAAATTTAAAATATTTTTATTCTATGTGGCATAGTTTATTGTACACTACTGAATTTACTGGAGTCCTTTTCCTTCTTTAATACCAATTGTCTAGTTGTAACTTTAGGCAGAATTATTTTGTATTTATTCGTATATTCTTGCAGTAATTACCAGCATAATAACTGGTTTTAAAAAGATACCGGATCACCTTAGTGTCATCAGAGTTCTTTTGTCAAAGAAGTAAACAGGTATTTGAAATTATCACAATTCCTCAGAGTTAAGTTTAAATAAAGTTGATAATGATTTTCTGTAAATATCTATTTGTCTAAAGAAAAATGTGTTTCTGTTTTTATAATAATCTGTTAATGTAGTTTTGGCTCTTATGTAAACGTTTCCAGCCATTAGATCTTCTTAAGTCTAGGTATTAAAATATACTTCTGGAGATTGAACGCAGTAAAAAAGTGTAATAAATGTTAGGTTAATGTTAATAAGGAATTTCAAAAATAAATATTAACTAATTTTACTATAAAATATATTTTTTAAATTTCTAAACAATAATTTATTTTAATAACAAATCAAAACTCAGCTTGCTCATTTTCTTGTAACAACGATAATTGTAGAGCAATGATGTTAAAGGGACAGAAAATTCAGCAGAGCATGAAACAGCACAGTTTTACCAAGTTTAGGCTACGTATTCGTCTTACTTCTCAAGACTGTAAGTTTCCGATTGATATAGTCATACATTTTTGTCATTCAATAGAAAGATATAGTGGAATCATGAACAACTGTTTAGATCATTTAATTATTTACGATAACAAAATAAAAACACACAAAACAATTAAAACACAAGATTCATGTTTCCTCGTAAATATTTGTTGCATGTACATTCAATTCAAACAGCTTTAACAAAACACATACACATAGCTAGAATCTAGTACAAAATAGAGAATTAACTATTGTTTATCTATCGTTTTCTCACAGTGACCTACATGAAGAACAATAATAATGATAGTACAGAAATGGGCTCTTTCTTAAAAAAACCTATATCTTCTCTAGATTTTGTAGCAGCAGTTACAAGTACAGAGAAGTATCTTTAAAAGGCACTAGATAAAATGTATAAGAAAAAGATAATACAACATTTCAAGTTTTATAAATTTTATAGATCGGGTGTTGGTCCGCTAAGGAATTATCATAGCGCAAATTACAAACTTTAACAGCTTAGGTTTTAAATTGGGAACACCTCACAACATGTAATACAGTGTACACCACTGTGACCGTATGGCTACACTAGGCTGTTAAAAGTTCACTTACTAGGTATTTTAAGCCGACTGCATTTTAAAGTGAAGGCACATATAAATGTGTAATACTGTGCACACTACTTGGACCATGTGACTACACTAGGCTGTTACAAGTTCACTTACTAGGTATATTAAGCCGTCACAGACTGCATTTTAAAGTGAAGGCACATATAAATGTGTAATACTATGCACACTACTTGGACCATGTGACTACACTAGGCTGTTACAAGTTCACTTACTAGGTATATTAAGCCGTCACAGACTGCATTTTAAAGTGAAAGCACATATAAATGTGTAATAGTGTTTAATTAATACGAACTCATTTTAATTTAATAAGATATCGCTTATACTAACTGTATATTTTATTACGTTATAATTTTAACTGTTATTGCACTTATCATAATATAATACATATAGCCAAAATGTGTTATTTGGGAACTCGTACATTTTCTTTTTTGAAGCCATTCTTTGGAGCCAATTTACATAAGACGGTTAATACTGCAACGTACTGTTAACGGCTCGTATTACATAATGTAATTACGCAGCACAATGAAGCGTGTTGTTGTTACAGTGTGAGAGTATCGAGTTAACATGGAGCATTTTGCTGTATCTACCTCTATTTAATATTAGATTAATTATTGATGTTACATGATATATCAATTTAAGCAAATTTTGTGTTTTAATTCTTTAAATGCTATACATTCTGATACTATTCAAGGACTATTGCATGTCTTGATGTGTCATTAATTTTAGTTCATTAGTTATCAACCATCACACTTTGTTTACAAAATACATCTACAATTGTTTAACCTCGTACTGTATTTGTAACAAGGAAAAAACGATCATAAAATTCGAGTAAAAAGTCTAAGACCTAAGCTTTAAAAATAGTGCGTAAGTAAATGACTGTACACACATGTCCCATTCAAAAATGTTTAATGGCCCTTTTAAAACAATATTATTTTATTTAAAATCTAATCTGACAGTTAAGGTGGTATTTTTAAACAGCAGTCATTCACATATGTACTCACAGATTTAATTTGTATAAACGTCGCTTAAACAATATCTGTCAGCCATATGATATAATTACAACAATCTGTACAACTATAATTAATAGTTGCTATGAAATGAGTGATATATATTTGAGGATATGATCCGATATAATTCTCACTAACCTATGTATTAGCTAACATGCATTATGTATGGGAGCAGTGACGAAATCATTCCTATTAGTTTATTTTGAATGCTAGATAAGAATGAAGTTGGGAAAGTATATATGTAAGATAATTGAAAAAATCGGTTACCTTTGGAATTGGTGGGCGGGGTAGGGAGATATATTTACAGTAGCCGAAGGAAAAAAACGTGAGCGGGATCTAGCATGATTCAACGAACCGTTCGCTCAGTGACTGCAATTGTAGGAAACAAGTGTGGGAAATGAACCCGTGACCATAGCAAATGTAATATGAAAGCAATATATCAGGAACTCTATGAAAATATTTATGATAGACAATCGTCAAGGGAATATCACATCAATTTTCTAGTGATTAGGCAACCAGACTGAATTGGTATATACATATTGACATAATGACGACTAGGACAAGAAAGTTGAATAACATAGCGAACAGGAAATTGGTACTGAGAGCATTTGAGGTTTAAATATATTAATAACTTCAGAAAACGATTACTGAGAGTACAAAATAAAGACAGCGGGCCGGGTGCTCGACAAAGTAGTGGTATGTTTACTTTTAGAGAATTAAATTAATCGTAAATATTATTAGCAAGTTGGGACAGGTTGAAAAGGTAATGCCTTTTTGTGTGTATACGCACCTTTTTTGTGTACGAGTCTCCACAGACAAACAAGACTACAGTAGTCAAGTTTTTGACAGCTATAAATTCCAGTCTCTGCACCACATGGAAAGTAATCGGAGCTAAACTCAAAATGAACACATTGAATCAAACCTTCTCACCATTGCTATGTAGTTTCTGCACATAATGTTATGTGCAGAAACTGTATTGTAAAGGATTTTTCCGGACATTTGCCATCGTTCAGTGAAACAATAAATTAGTAACACTAAGTTTCGTGATCTGCAATCTGATCTCTTCTTGAGCTAAAGAACTAACCTAATACATACTTACAAACTTTGGTAACATTTGTTTATTTTAACCTAGTTTGTAATTATGTATTAGGTTAGTTCTTTACCTGAAGAAGAGATCAGATTGCAGATCTCGAAACGTAGTGTTACTGATTTCTTGTTTCACTGAACGATGGCAAATGTCCGGAAAAATCCTGTTTCCTTCCCAATCCTTCCATCGTCAAAAATAACCTTCAAACAAAGAAACTCTATTGCTCCACCGTGCACGGATATCGTGTCAAACACATCGTACTGAAATCAAATGATTGAAACAAATGTAACTGACCACAGATCAGTGGCGTGCATAGTGGATTTCACTCACTTTGGAATTGCAGAAAAGAAGAGTTCATTATGGATGTTTCATTGATTATAAAGGACTTGGCATTGATATTTTGGAGAGTGATTGGTC
This sequence comes from Homalodisca vitripennis, assembly GCF_021130785.1. Classification (NCBI taxonomy): domain Eukaryota; kingdom Metazoa; phylum Arthropoda; class Insecta; order Hemiptera; family Cicadellidae; genus Homalodisca; species Homalodisca vitripennis. The sequence continues at coordinate 85,703,771 of NC_060207.1, read as the reverse complement.
GGATATTTTTGGAGATCACTGATGTTAATTTGGCATTTAATTTGTTTTATGATAAATTGTCTGCTTTGATCGATAACAATAAATATACTAATACTGCAGAAAAAACTAATGTTAAATTTAAAATGTTAAAACCATGGATGAGTGTTGGATTATCTAAGGCTTTTTGCTATTAGAGATAAGTTATATAAATCATTTAAAAAATATCCCTGTACAAAAAATAAAGGAACATTTTGATAAATTTCAATATAAAATTATCAACATGGGTGAGACAAGCTAAAGAAAGATATTACATTAATAAGTTTCCAAGAATACAGAAACAATTCAAAAACAACTGTGGCATCTAGTCAATGGTATTATAAAAGGATAATTCATCAAGTAGTAGTAAAATAACATTACAGAACAATAATAATCTAATGACTGATAGTTGTGAAATTGCTAACTGTTTTAACAATTATTTTGTTAATGTTCCTAATAACCTAGTTGATTCATTTCAATATATCACTGATGATATTAAGCACCTTTGTTTAACAAATTTTAAAACTTTTATTAACGAAAGTTCCTTATTTTTATTTCCCATTACACTGACAGAACTAAAAATACAAATTAAGTCTCTCTCTCGCTGAGTAAAAGTACTGGTGATGAATTGTTATCATCAAGGTTAATATTTAAAATGTCAGAAGAATTGTCTCCTGTACTTCTTAATCTATTTAATAAAAGTTATTAGTTCAGGATGCTTTCCGGATGTGCTTAAGGATTGCTACAGTAATACCTATATTTAAAAAAGGAGACAGGCTTTTCGTAGAAAATTATCGTCCAATTTCTTTACTTCCAGTTTTTGTCAAAATTATTAGAAAAAATTAGTTAAAGTTAGACTCATAAAGTTTTTAGAAATAAATAAATTTTTTTTTTCTAAAGTTCAATTTGGTTTTAGAGAGGGACTCAGTACAGAGCTGGCTTTGCAGCATTTTTTGAAAGATATATATAATGGTTTTGAATAATAATTTTCTTGTAACAAAGTGGTTGGTTTATTTTTAGATGTACAGTAAAGCCTTTGATACCGTTAATCATGGGTTGCTGCTAAATAAATTGGAATCTGCTGGTATTCGAGGTGTCCCTTTGAATTGGTTTAAGACATACCTAACTGGTCGACAGCAATTCGTCAAAAATAAACAGTAGCACCAGCTGCTTGGAAAGTCTACATTTTGGAGTCCCCCAGGGATCAGTTCTTGGGCCTATTTTGTTTTTAATCTTTGTTAATGACTTTTACTCTGGAAATTTTCAATGGTAAGGTGACAGCATTTGCTGATGACACAGCATTTTCCTATAGTGCGTCAACAGTTTGATGAATTATATTCAAGGATGCAGGATGACCTAAATAAAATATCTATATGGTTTGCTTGTAATAAATTATCCTTGAATGTATCAAAAACATTATATATGATTTTTTCTTTGTCCCAATCCGGCAACTTTGGCACAGCCTTAAGAATACATTCAATAAATTGCAGCAAGGATCTGTGTGATTGTGGCGTAATTAATAAATGTAGTCAGATTAAGTATCTGGGTTTTGACTCTAGATGAAAACTTATCGTGGAAACCTCATATAGGTTCTCTGAAAAAGTCTCTACGGTCATCACTTAGGGCATTTTTTCATTTTGAAATCAGTTTGTCCTCCCTCAGTTATGAGACTGGCTTATTTTTCATTGATTAATTCTAGGCTGGAGTATGGATTGTCATTGTGGGGTAGTTCATATGTTTCAAATTTATCTAGTCTAATAGTCCTTCAGAAAAAATTTATAAGATTGATATGTAATTCTAATATTAGAGGAACATTCGTTTTCCTCCGCTTTTTGTTAGAAATTTTATTTTAACCATTAAGATATTTATATGTTTTTTAAAGTTTTTAGTAATTTTTTTTCATACTAAGTGGTAACAGTGGACCTGTTATTGACAACTCTGGTTATTCTACTAGACTCAGTAATCAACAGTATTTGCGATTTGCCTAAACCAAACTGTTCTTTGTTTCAAAAATGTTTTATGTTTTTTAAGTTATAAGTTTTTTAATTTATTTAATTCCAAGTGAAATTGAAATTAATAGATCTATATTTATTTTTAAAAAGAGGCTGAAGGTTTGGTTATTTGAGTAGAAGTGTTAAAGATATTGAAAATTTATATTTAGTTGTTCAGTAAAAATATTTTGTTCTTATTTTATAAATTGTAAATGTATGTTTTTTTTTATATTGAAGGTGAGTTGGATTTCTCTAATTAATGTGTGTTAATTTGATGGTTAAGAGTAATTTTAGTTTGTTTATTATTATTTGTTGTATTTTCATATTGTTATTATAGAACTTAAATTAAAATTAAGAAGCTGATGAATGGCTCCCACCCAAGTGCAAGATTATTTTCTTTTTGGGTTGGTATATTTTTTCTCTGTAATCTGTATATTGTCGTATACTGTATTTACATGTATTTAAAAAAAGAGAAAAAATAAACGCATTTATTATTATTATTAACAACCGTGGGACCTGATGAGACAATGAGAATACTGTTTCACTTATATTACACCATTTTTGTGTGTAGTTGTCTCTGGTGTGAATACGATCAAACAGAGTTTCTCGTCGTAGAATTTTGTTGATCTCTTGAGACGAATAATTATTCCAGATTACAGGAGTGAGGTACATGAGAGCATCAAATTCCACAAGTTGTACTAAGGAACTAAACTCAAACTTGAAAAACTCAACCCTTTTTACCATAGTTACATGACGTGGGTACTTTACTGTAGTTGAATAAAATGCTAATAAAAAACCCATACAAAGAAAATGTTTTGCACATATGACTTTTCTGCAGTGTAACTGGCTCTGACAGATGTTTTAAAACATTTATTATCACACCTTTTAATATGTATAAATGATTATAATCATTATTCTTGAATTTAATTTTATCGCACATTTATTATCTGCCGTTAAAGCCAGAAATTGATTTTTTTTTAACCAGTGGCGCGTAACCCGGAGGGATCTTTGAAATAGGAATAAGCCAAATGTCGCGCTTGGTGTAGCGGCACTAAACGGATTCAACCTCACGGGTTTCGGTTTAGAGGTTTATGAATTGTTTTGTCAATACATCTTCGTATGCTGTCAATATAGACAAGGCGGTGAGTTAATCAGCTCGTAATAAAAAATGAACAAAAAAAAAACACTTTTGGTGCATGTTCAGTTTGAGAGTTGTTGACACCTCTGGAAGAGTACGGATTTCAATCTTCGAAGCGTAGTGTTAAATATATTAAATATATAACGATGAAAAGTTTCGTAAACATTTTGTTCTTTCAAATAATGCATCGTCAATGACAAACTTTAACCAAAGAACATATCAATGGTTTTCCAATTTATTTTTAATTTGGTATTGTGTCGTTGAATTATTCATTTTAGATTGAAGTGATATAAATAACAATACGATTATATATAACGCTGATAAAATAAAAAAGCATATTAATTTGTAAGCGTAACTACCAAAAACAAATAGAACTCTCAGAAACAAGAACATAATTATTATATATTTACTTGAAGCAGTCTTAACAGTAAAATAAATAGCAATGTGCCTTTAATTAACTGGAAATTTTCGTTTTTGTTGGCTTGTAACAAATGAGAAGATCATCACAAAACTCATAAGCTGGCTTACTGACAAATGCGATTCATTTCGTATTGTAGTGTAGAAATTAAACACGGAGGGAGGGGAGTCATTTATTACAACAGAGTTATGAGAGAGCTTTTTAAAAAGTTTCAGAGATATGACGAAATACGATAATGAACTTTTAGTCTAGATTCAAGGTTATGTAACACGTTATCAATAAAAACCTTGTTATGTTCACAGAAGGATACTCAGTTAATTATTGTAAATTAACCAACATAACTCATTATTTTGCTTACTGCAATTTAACTTTTATTTAACATGAAATGTTTCATTGTTAAAACAAGAATTCCAGGGTAACAGATTAAACATCATCAAAATAATTCAAGCTGACCGGCAATGTATCCTACTCATTAGCCGAGAATTTAGCCTACTTCTATGGACGTTCTAGAAGTAGCAAGGTCGATTTCGTTGTTGGCACTGATTATGCTGAATAGGAGAGAGCACCAATTTCAAAATTGTTTTCACATAACTACTATAGACTTGTGGTTGGATTAGAGTGACAAATAACTGGAACTAGCCAGAAACAATTCTCTTCATAAGAAGACTATGTTACGTTGGAACGTTTTACTAAACGTAGCAAGAAGTTCCGGGGGTTCCGGCTGTGTTAAGCTGAACGATTACAGTGCCAAGTCTTTCAGTTACTTATTCATAGGTAATGAAAACATAGTTTCTAGTATAACCTTTCGCTTTACTTGATAATTTAGAGGGATTTAGAGATACTATAATTTGGGATTTATAGTGGTTAATCCTTCAAAGTGTTTTTTTTTTGTGGTATAAATCTTTAAACGCATAAGTTTCTTATTTTATTGTAAATTTACTTTCTCAATATTTAATTACGTTTTGGTTCTAATACTGTATTTTATATGGTTATTTATATTGTCCGTCTGTCTTCCACAGGATAGTTTGATAAAAAATGGAGGTAAAGATTGAGATAGAAAAACATTTTTCTTACATCTTCATTGATACATGGGCAAGATTGAGTTTGACGGTTAGTTGAGGGATAGTTCCGTTAGGAAATATTCCTAAGGTCTCTTGTTCTTCTAAGAGTATATTTGAAGTGAGAGGAATTACTTTGTGAATAATAAGCCCCAACACCACTTGGCAATAATTGTACTCCTTGTTTATGATCTCCTTGTGTTTTACCTGAAAGGTCTCAAATAATTACAAGTTGCAGTGGCGTTACTTGACGAAAAAGCAACAGCATGGATCTAATACGATACCCAGACTAACAATGTACGTACAAGATTTTACATATTTTTTTAAGAATTGGAATTATAGAAACACACGTTTCTTTCTGTAAATGTTTCAAACGAATTTATGACTGCTTCATGTGTTGAAACAGTTATACGTCTGGTTAATTATGCTTATAAAATAAAACAAGTAAGTTAGAAAGGAACATATTTTATGTTTAATAATAAAAGAAATCTGAACAGTGAAGAAACAAAGCACGTATGAATTCGCTACAGTAGCACACATTATAATTCAGCAAATACTATCAGCTGTGACAATACAATGATTAAATGTAGTGATATTTGTATTCATTGTAAATGTAACTCGGGTGAAGGTTGAGACTGAGGAGACAAACAAACGGACAAACAGTTAATCAGGCACACCAGAGTTGGTGACAGTCTACCAACTAGCCATGATAGATTACTGGTCCCGGCTGCGCCTTAGCTCTACAGAGTGGCGGTCACGATGAACATTAGTTTGGTCGTCTAATAGTAGGTCATAATGAATATAACTCGGGTGACAGTTCACACTGAGAGTTCACAGTGACAGACAAACAATTAATCTAGCGCGGCAGGGTTGGTGACAGTCTACCAACTAGCCTTGATAGATTACTGGTCCCGGCTGCGCCTTAGCTCTACAGAGTGGCGGTCACGATGAACATTAGTTTGGTCGTCTAATAGTAGGTCATAATGAATATAACTCGGGTGACAGTTCACACTGAGAGTTCACAGTGACAGACAAACAATTAATCAAGCGCGGCACAGTTGGTGACAGTCTACCAACTAGCCTTGATAGATTACTGGTCCTGGCTGCGCCTCAGCTATACAGGGAGGGAGGACACGGCGAAAATTAGTTTGGTCGTCTAATAGTAGGTCATAGTGACTATAACTCGGGCAAAAGTTCACACTGAGAGGTCACAGTGACAGACATACAATTAATGTAGCGTGGCAGGGTTGGTGACAGTCTACCAACTAGCCATGATAGATTACTGTTCCCGGCTGCGCCTCAGCTCTACAGAGAGGGAGGACACGATGAACATTAATTTGGTCGTCCAATAGTAGGTCGTAGTGACTATAACACCGGGCGACAGTTCACACTGAGAGGTCACAATGACGGACAAACAAATCATCTAGCACGGCACAGTTGGTGACAGTCTACCAACTAGTCATGATGGATCACCGGCCCTGGCCCTGAGTCGTGAACGTTAGTTTAGTCATTCCACTCTAAGTAATTGGGAATGCAACTCGGGTGAGAGTTGAGACTGAGAGGACACACGGACAGGTTAATCAGGTGTGGCAGAGTAAGTGACAGGCTACCAACTAGCTATGATAGACCACTGGCCCCGGCCCCGCCCCAGAACTACAGATAGTTCGGTCTCTGTGAACATTAGTTTGGATGTTCAACTAAGAGTAGAGTAATTATAAAATTACATTTCAATAATATTTAAAACAATGAACACTAACAGCTATAAACATAGAGGAGATTGTATATCAACTGATGAGTAATTCAGAATACGCTGATACGTGTGTATTATTTCATTTTATTAAGTTATATGTATAACTATATGAATTCGAGTTGGGCTATTTGAATATCAAAATATGTTTCGGAGTCTTTGAGAACCACGTATTGTAAGTGTGAAAACTCTATTTTGTAAACCAACTTTTTACTGTGAGTTTATTTACATTTAGATACATATTTTAATTGCAAGGCATGGATCTCTAATAAAAAATAAAATAAAATAAGTTTATTTTATTAAACTATTTAAATTTTATTGTTTTATTATCTTTTACATTCTTTTTGTAATTAATTTTTGTGTCAGCTTTGAATGTAATGGAACAGATACATTGGGAATGCAATGGCGTACTGGGTATTCCTTGCAATGTGTACCTTACAAATGTCATATGGAAAGGAAATAATACCTCCATGACAAAAACTAACCTGATAGCACAATTGGACATTCTATTTTTTGTCCTCACGGATCCAGTTTCGGAGAAATTCATCATACTAGCCTCTTAGATGATATACTAAAATATACCCCAGTAGTATATTTTAGTAAATATACCCCAAATCTGCATCCTACACTGAATTGACTTTCATGTCCATATTGATAGTCCTAAGATGGAATTTCAATCCTCCAACGCCATCAGATATTCTTTTTCACGCTTTAAGGTGGTGCACGCTCTTATGGTACTTTCCATCTCCTGATATAAAAGTATAGTGGTTTTAGGTATATATTGACTTTATTGGATTAAGTAATTGTATTGTTTCAAAATGGAGTTTGATTACACTAGCATTAAAAGCTCCAATGCAAGAACTTTGTCCAATCCATGGACAAAGTTCTTTACACTACTCTATTTCGTGTGAAATTGAATACAAAATTCCACAAAACAATATTTAATAAAACTGTTAGTGTAAAGTTTATGTTGGCAAATATCGTCTTGCTTTGCATGTAACCTTCTTACCTTGTTAATTTAATGTCTGTTTTCATACATACCACTCTATATATATTTATATATATATATATATGCAATATATTTAAGGCTTCTATCAATTTCAGGATTACCATAGTTTCATTGTTACAGGTGAGTTACGAAACAAAAGGCCAAAAGCTTCGTTTGTGATGTGAATACATTTTATATGGCTTATCACAAAGTCCATTGCGTATTATCTGTCACCTTTATGGAAAAGAAACCCATTGACGCGTTTTACTTTCAGAGTTTACTGTAGAACACAGGATGACACAGGAATAATTGACTGTGAAGGAAATTCTTTTAAATGGCTTTGTACTTCAGCGAATTCAGATGATCTTTCTTGATTTAATGTTGACAATTAGACATAATCACTCCTGATATAATCATTGAAAATTCAACTTCCTTTATTAAGTAGTTTTTATTAATGGCTCTTAACCATTATCTGGTCCAAAAATTTTCCAATTAAGTTTTTTTTTTTAAATTTTAATGCGAATTCTCAATATTTAAATTCACATGTGGTTGGATTTGTATAATAATTGAATAGACTTGCCATTCCTGTCTATAAAAGTATTATAACAGAAATGAATTGAAATTGCCCATAACACATGCCTTAGGAATTATCTGGCAAAAACGGATGCTGCAAATTATAGTCAAAATGCAAAACGAGTTGAACCGATATCCAGTCAGAAATCTGTTATAAAAGAGAAGTAAATCGATATGGAGGAATTAACTCATTAGTTACATGATTCAACACAGGAGGCTTTTAAATTAATTAAAAAATTAAATTAATCTGTATAAATTATTTTAATAAAAAATCATATTCACAAAGAAAGACTATTCTAAAGTGGTCTACAGTTTATTTCAAATCAAAATTAAAGGTAGAAATTGAGATATATATATATATATATATATATATATATATATATATATATAATATATATGGATAATTTATGTTATCCCCACTAGTGCAATTATATTTCTTTAGTGCAGTTAATTAAATTTCTTAATTCTTCAGCCTTTCCCAAAACTCTTGAACGTACAATAACTTTCTAATAATTAATTTGCATAACGACAGCCATGTAGTTTATGAAGAAATAGAGAAACACATTTCTTATAAACTAATGTCAAATATGGCTTCTTGTAAAAGATAAGCTTATTTGTGAAACGAAAAATAAAACACAACAACGTAATAATGTAGGTTACCGACAAACAGGTTGAACAATGCTTAATGCATAAGAATATAATTTTAAAAGCCTGTAATTACGTTCCTGATTTTTTTAATTGACTCTTCAATATTTGAAGGAACGTTGGAATTAAGCTGTTGACATAATGTATAAGAGCCAAGATCATTTTAAAATTTCCCTTCCCAAAACGTCAAACTGAGTTTGCATTATTGATTTAGATGTTTGATTCACCGAGTACCGATGAGATAATGATCATCAATGTTTGGATGTTAATGTAATCGTAACACTTTCAAACATGTAGACAAAAAGTCTTAAATCTAGAAACCTTACTAGACAGAAATATGTAAGTATAAGCATCCATTTTATTTGCTAAAAACAATAGGATGATTTACAATCAATCCGAAATTATGTTTGTAATCATATTTACTTATTCAAGTGTTTTACAGTAGTTATAACGGCGATACTTATAATAGTTCTATTACTAATGGCCATAATCTTGAAACCTTACAATTAAACTAAAACTACGAAGGAATTAACGTTGCTTTCAATTACTTACCAGTTTTATGAAACGAGCCAATTGCGGTTTATTTCGTGGAATACTGGAGATAGAAATTTCCCAATGTGAAAGACCACCATATTTAATGTAATTGTTTAAGACTGGCTAAATAACTCAACCAAACTATATACAGTACTGCCTCACTACGCAATTTATTCTGTATCTCTCAAAATCTACAACGGTAGTTATCGTGTTCACAATTATCCTCGAAATCTTGTATACTACATAAAACATACTAAGCCCACTCTCTGGAAACCATATGTGATATAAAAAATTATGGTTGCCTGTAAAGTCGGTTTTACGGGCGAAGATTTTACGTGACAACGTCTTTTTCTCGGTAGAATATTTATTGATATGAATATTATTAAATTGCACAATAGGAACAAGGAATTGAATGAAAATAAGAATTGCACAAATTTTAACTATAGAAATATATTTTGTTTACTAAAACATTGTACATAATTTGAAATTAATTAAAATTTGTTATTGTAAATGGTAAAGTTAAATAAAACATTTACTAAAATTGGAATTTGAAATTCTTGCTAAACACAGTAAAATTCTAACTCCGCGCGTGGTGATTGGTCGGTTTAGTTCGTTTGTTTGGTCGCACTGTTATGACAAGTTAGAGGTTATAATTTGTTATTTTAAATGTTTGACTAGCAATACGCGCTGTTTCTTCTCAATCGACTGAATTACGATTGATTGCAGAGTGATTTAAACTAATAATTTACTTAACACTATCAACATTTGTCAATAGTATGACATAACCTATAAACTCAGTTTCTCAACTTTTGTGTCAATCTAACAATTAATCAATCAATCATAGTTTACGATAATGAAATATCAGTGTACAATTATTTACCTTTATTGTTGTAGTTGTTGCAAATGACGAATCTAAGCACTCCACATTTTCACGAATAAACATAGTTATCTGCTTTATCCCGTGCGGCGGACCCACAGTTATCTGCTTTATCCCGTGCGGATCCCGTGCGGATCCCGTGCGGCGGACCCACTGGACGGGCATCGTAACGTTACCGGGCGTTACACTTTTTCATGAGTGACTCCGAGCCGCAACCTAATTTAAGACGTTGTCACGTTAAAAACACGTTAGAGCCAAAATTATTGTAAGTGACCTGAGAATACAACACGTTTTTGTTTTTCGATAACATCCGTAATGGCTGATATATAAAAATTCCTTTTATAAACTCTGAATGGCCGTCATATACAAACCTTAAAAGAGATATTGGAAAACGAGAATGAAAGAAATTGTTCATAATTACGTAATAAATGTAAAAAATATTGCTTTGGGACACTGTTGGGCATTAGTTGTGTTAAAATTTTGCTCGAGTGTGAATGGCCGTTACCTTGAAAGTTTTTATTGGTTAAGACTGACTAACAAACTTATCCAAACTATTTACAAGTACTGCCTTTGTTATATACAAAGTTAGGTGTGGATATTTTTTAAATGCGGTATTTAATATGTTGATTAGTTGTTGATCAGATTTTCTTCCGGATTATGAGACAAATCGAAATCGGTTAGTTCATGTCACACGGTAAAAATGAAGATGAACCTCATTTGACCTCATGTAACCCTCAGACCTTCGCCTACTATATACGTATTCATGAAGAAAATATATATAGAATTGTTAAAATAGAAACTATTTCATATATCGTTTTATGTGTTTAATAACTGATTAGGATTTAATTTTTAAAGAAGGGATGTAAAAGGAATTGGCGTTAAAAATAACTAGTTATTTAAATACATTCAGATGAATATCCCCTCTAATAAAGTAATGAAATGATCTATTTTAAATAATTAGAATGTTATGAGATTTAAAAGGCTGTGTTTAATAGTTACACTTTATTCATTCGTTTACAATTTTTTTCCATTCTTAGATTAATTTCTTTTACATTTACTATCAATGAGCTGCATTTGCTGCTGCACAGACACAGATGATACTGTAAGATCAGGTAATCGCTACCTGATCAACACTTTGTTAACTCATTTGGCAGTACCGCTCTAGGACAGAACTGACACCTCGTAGTGTCGGCGTGGTGTCGCCCGGCTTATACTTGACTATGGATAGTGCATCTGTGAGAGTCGTTGATGTGGGGTTGAGGACATGGCGCCGTTATCCTCCTCCTTCTTTAAAGTCTTTAGAATGAGTATGCAAGAGTAATTACCCGCAAGATATGGGTTTGTCTCACTTGACCCTCAGTTGTACTGTAGTCTGTGGATTTTCTCGTATAGATGTCCATCGTCCCCCTTGATGGTAAGTGACTGGAAACTGAGTTTGTATTCTATCTTGCATCTTCAATTAATCTGAAACCTATAGAGAGAGCGTAGATTCAGTGGCAGTCCGTTTGAGAGGAGAACTAAGGACTAGAATATTCCTGTGCTGGTAGTGTTATTCTGTGTGTGACGAGTGAGGCCGGTATCTTCAAGTATTGACTGAACCTATTCTTTTAAACCCTTTATCCATATGTATACCTCCTCTTATAGAAGGTGTTGTAATGTGATTATGTGATAAATAATTTAATTACGTTCTGGGTTTACTACGAGATGTATTAATTCACATCACAAGTTACTAAAACATTCATTGTTGTTCACAACCTAGGTTATTGTTTGTTGTATTTAAAGTTAAATTAATTATTTAATCTATGTATCTACACATTATTCATAAATTATCACACTATCCTCCAACTCAATGTTAAATCTCTACATCATTTAGGGAGGTCGTAGCCTTAACCTGTAACATGTTCACATTAATTTTTTAGTTTATGACAAATACAGAAATATTATTGTTGGGTTTATAAAAAAAATTGTTCTTTAGTTTTTAATTTGGTATTGATCGAGAAACGTATCTTTCATTTATGAAAGTATCAAAGTCAAAGTTAAATTGGACAGACCAGATTCTCAGTTTATGTTTCACCCTTTGAGATTTTATTACAGCAGTAGAGATGAGTTCTGTTGCTGTAATTCTGCTTGTACAGTAATAAAAATAAAAGTTCAGAATCTTTTTGCCAATTTTAATTCTTAACTAAATAAGAAATCGTATTTGTCTTAGAATTAATTTGTAAAACATACATGATACATTCTTTTGTTTAGATTATTTTTTAGAGAATATATAATTTAGATTTTAATGAAAACACAATTATGAACTTTAGAACTGTAGTAAGTTACAAAAATAGAGCGGTTCTTATCATAGAATGAACAATCACCTTTTCTTCAGGTGTCAGAAAAACTTTAAGGCATACAATTACTACAAAAATACCAACGAAAAGTAGGATAACAGGATTTTGAAAATTTAAAATCCTACAACTTTTCGATGTCTAGTTATATTGGGGTAAGATCTTTGGTATACTTTGACCATACTTTTGATTCTATGTGCTTGCTAAACCTCATGCCTTATGGCTTTTAACACCTGAAGAAGAAGTGAGATTCCAATCCTTCAAACTTAGTGATCTACTTTTGCAACATATAATACATTCGACTGCTTAATTCCTCCTCATCGATCCCCATTACTAACCGTAGAGAATCTTTACAATAACGTAATTATTCCTTATGATGCCCGTATGATGTTTTACAAAGTGTAGCGCACGACTTGTGGAGACAGGAATCTCTTTCCTCGACTGACTGTGAGGAAAGTTATACCGGATGAGTTTTTTAAAGTGATCCAATAGCTAACTTTTTAATTACACGACTTAGCACCACACTTTAAATTTGGAACTTGCTCGATTTTAAGTTTCACTCAGGGATACACTTTCAAATTTTTTGAAGATGGCCGCCATTTTCCAATATGGCGGCCAACTTTAAAATCTTTTTTGGAACACCCTGTATTTTTTGTTGTTTTTAGATTCTACTCTACAAAATAAGACATCTTTGTTTTTGAGAGTTGTTCAATATCTCTAATGGTTCAGGAGCTACATGGACTGGAAGTTTTCATAATTTTTTCCAATATGGCAGCCAACTTTAGAATCTTTTATTTAACACCCTGTATTTTATGTTGTTTTTAGATTCTACTGTACAAAATAAGGCATTTTTGCTTTCAGAGTTTTTCTATATCTCTAATGGTTCAGGAGCTACATGTACTGGAAGTTTTCATCATTAGTCCCAAAAAATCCGAAATGTAGACAATGTAGACAAATGTAGACATTCCAATAGTTTGGATTTAATATGTCGCAAAAATATAGGAATGTACATGTGGATAGTTTGCCATCGCTAACAGCGACCTTCGAAGCCATGTAATAAACTAATACATCCTGAGATGTTTTATTTAAATGCTCATAATTTTCCTCATAAGCATGAATTTAAGAAAGACCCATTTAGAGATACTACGATTATTGGAATTTGTAGTTTTAGTGATATTATACCTGGTGTAGTGAGTCGGAAGGAAGTGTGAAGAATTCTTCCACTTATTATTAGTGGCTATTACCATATGAAGAGATACGATTCTTGAAAAATAATAATCTTACATGGAAGAGGATACATCCTTCGGATGTAAATACAGATCTCGAACTCACACAGTTAAATGTTCACCTATAACATCATTAATTCAAATCAAAGATAAAATCATCGGCAGAAACATGGTTAGGTCTATTTGTCGAGGGTTGGACTGGCCCGATGACAAAATGAGTATTATTACTCTTAATAAGTAAAATAGTATTTGGAAAAATCACCCGTTAGATTCATGATTACCGTTATCTTTCATTCGGTTGAAGGAGTATTTTTTACTGTAAGATTATTGCATTTTAAAATCTTAACATTTATTTTGATAATATAAGTAGCAAACTATTGTTTTCTTACAATTAAATACAGTTTAAATGTGTAATGAAATATGTATGCCTTTTCAGGGCATAACCACCAAAATAGAATTTTCATATTTATTTGTAACATCAATCTATTAAAAATATACAGAATGTTTCATATATTAGGTTGAATGATATACATATAAATCATATAACTAAAAACGAATCGCAAAAAAGTGTCGCTATGCACTAGTCTTGAGAAATGTTAGACCAGTTTAGGTAATTATTTTGTAAAATATTCAATGGAATGAAAGGAAGGTTTATATGAAGTGACAAATTTAAAAGATCCTGAATATTTTTTAAGTCCAACAAATGGTAATATTTACGTTTTATAATCATAACTGTGTGTGAAAAAACGTACCTATTGCAACGTAAGTGAATTTAAACGCTCGGAAGTGGAAACCATTTGTCCGAAGTAGGTTTTTCAGTCCTATGTATTTATGTTATATTTTCTTAATCGGGACCACAAAACAAATTCCATGACACGCTAGTAATGTCTTACACCGAAAGTATATAACAAATCCCTGAAGTAGTTTTCAGAGACATGTGCATATGTATTGTGTATATGTATTTTCTTGATCCACCGGTAGAACAAGGCAAACCTAGCTATGGCGTTGGGTTTTATTAATTAGTGTATAATTAATTAAATCCATAAATGCTCCTACATGTGCAAAACTTGACTTAAAAGTTAGGTTTATGTGTGACCCTCTTAATCATGAACGATGCGATAATATGTATGTGATGTATGTTTACTTATGTTTGAAAAATGTCATAGGACTCCATTATATTACACGATAAGTGATTTTACTTATTAATTTAATAACTTACATTTTGAACATTGCCCGCAAACAGCTGGTAAAGAGATAATACGAGTAAAGTAATCAATTCTAAGCATTATTTATATATTGTATAAGAAAAAACTTTGGGTTCTTAATATTTAATACGTATTTGATTGTGATATCTTACCCGAATCATATCGTAATTTTTCTTACAATAGCGAACACTCGATGAGAAGAAACTAGGAGTATTCATTTCTCTCTTTAAGTATCTGGTTCAATTCCTTTTCAATTTATTTCATATAACGCGGATGTGGATCTATTCACTACAATACCTATTGCAATGCTTCTTGACAATACTCTTCCCATCGATTTAATCCACGTCAGAAAAGATTGATACCCTCTGAACATCTAGGGTATAACTCATATCTAATTCGTCGTAGAAAAAATAAGGAAATTGAGTATCTAAACTATATTTATTATTCTTGTGTGTGTTATGATCTATAATCATAAATTAAAATAAGTATATAATATTATACTAAAACAAACCCAAACTTAATTAGTTTCATTCTATGACTTTGGATTAATAAGCAATTATAACTAGAGAATTGTATAAAATTGCGTTACTTTTATTAAAATATTGTTTCCGTGTAAATATGATTTCATGTATCTGACTTTCTTCTTCACTGATTTTCTTCAATGCAGTAGCAAAGTTATAATGTTCAACGTAATGGCTGTTGAGTAGAATTCTCCTTCATAGATATCAAATATCTACTGAATGAATTGATTTTCGAAATTGTCTTCAGCAAATTCAATGCCTACCAATCTAAGAGCACTCCCCACTACTGTGATTTGATCTGTCAGATTAGGAAAAGCAACAGAATATCTTTCTTCTGCTTCCCAGATAGAAACGAACAACATACATACATATTACCATTTTCGGACAGTAAAATCCGCCGAGAGTTCGCAACTATCTCAAGGTGAATTATAATTATTTTTGCTATGTTATGAACCAGAAAATGCTTTAATAGTCAGTGTCAAACTCTGATTTTATTAAAAGATATCGACTTTCCAAATTCTGAGCAGGTAATCCCTACGCCTAGTTACGAACTGTGTCATGTAAAAATTCATATCTTCTATTATCCTCTTTGTTCAATAACCTCTTCGAATATAACCAAGCCAAAGAACTTATAGCACTTGACGACTTTCTGACTCTTTGTCCTCTGACATATTTTACAGCCTACCTGTCATCTCTTTAAACGTCAGGATGACTCTGACTTTTACACTTCTCATTAAAATACTTATGACTGCGGTAAATTAGTTTCTACCTCCTTTACTGTATTAAATCTGTTCCAGATCCCTAATATAACAATCTATCCAAGCTCCAAACACGAAAACACCACTGAACTGTGTCTGCCAGATTTGTCCAAACCTCTGCGCTCTTCTTTACTCCAGTCCTTCAGCAGGTTCCCCTGGAAGATTTCGTCTTGGCATTGGTAAACTAAGTAAGAGATCTTATAGCAGTTACATTCAGAACTTATTTCTTATATAACAAACTTAAACAATTTTGAATTGGTACTGAGGTTGTATTTCCTAAGCCTGACTTCACCTCTTTTAGCCTCAGAGGTCTCCGAAGGTAATTTAATAGCCTTCTTATGTAGCAAAACCCCTTCATTAAAAACTCTCCTCTCCTGCTTAGATTCTTCATCCGGACATGATAACATGAATGGAACCAATGGATGTGTGACAACAACCTTTTGATTGGACGCATTAATTATCACATTAATCGCGGTTACAACCTTTTCATTGGTAGAATTATCACACGAATCACCATAAAAAACTTTAGATTGGTAGAATTATCAGACGAATCACTGTTATAATCTTTTGATTGGTAGAACTATCATACGAATCACCGTTGCAACATATTAATTGGTAGAATCACAAGAATCATTACTAAAACCATTTGGTTTGTTGCTTTATTGCATATACAGGGTATCCAAAAAGTCCCGGGTCGGTTAAATATTTTTCCAAATATTTAAAATAGAGCTACAAAACCTTACAAAAAGTTACTGGACATAAAAATCTATTTTATCACATATTCAGTGATCCGCTACTTCCTCAGGAGCCGTTCAAAAATGGCTAGAGTTGTAACAAAATACAGTGATGAGCTTTTTGATTTTTACTTTACTAACCCAAAACTGTTAACAATTGAATCATTAATTTGAGAAACACCTTATGTATTGTTATTGTTTAATGTTAGTAAAGTTAAAATCAAAAAGCTCATCAGTGTATTTTTTACATTAACCTAAGTTGCAAACTCTAGCCATCTTTGAACGGCTGTAATTTTTGACTCGGTTATCCGTTTGAGGTCAGTTTTGCGGCTCTGTACTCTACTAATAAAGACCTTTTATTTGATATGCATATCAACCTATGCTTACTTTAAGATTTTCTTCTGACTCCTAGCGGGCCGCCCCCTGACGAAGTAGCGGATCACTGAATACAGTATGTGATAAAATAGATTTTTATGTCCAGTAACTTTGTGTAAGGTTTTGTAGCTGTATTTTAAATATTTCGAAAAATATTTAACCGACCCGGGACTTTTTGGACACTCTGTATAACAGTTTTCATAACTTGTACAGCCTTACTAATCATATCGATGTCCTCATTAGCATCGTACTACAGTTTAAGGTCAATAAAGAATTTATAATGGTTTATGGAAGGTAACCTAGACTCGGTTTATATATACATGATATTTGTCAAACTAGGATAGTGACTAATATTCCAATAGTGTTGAAAATCAAGATTAGATTAAAAACAATTATTCGAAACTGAAACACAACTGAATCAAATTTTACTGAAATTTTTCAATGCAGAAAGTTCCAGATTTTAAATGTATGTAAATAGAGAACAATTATTTCTTATTAATTTTTTCATTATTATAAAATTTAATGATCTAGATATACATTAATATTTATATATATATCATGCCAAACATCTGAATTACCTTTCAATTAAAAATTAAAACACGTTCATGTAATTATATATGTTACTGAACATAAAAAACGAGTTTTATTCAGATGTATGGTGTCGAGCGTGTTACTTGCCATGTCGTTGCAAAATAATAAAATAATGGTTTATTTATATCAAGTTAACTCAAAAGAAATAAAACTATGTTGAAGCACTCGACATGATATTTTTCATTGTGTGAATTCTGAATTAGTTTCTCCTCACAAATGGTTATGAGTAATCTTCTTACTCGACGGTAGATCGGTAGAATATAATCATGAATGCCACTCTAATCTATGTTATACTAATTGGGCATGTAAAATTCACAACTGTTCAATGAACCTATATTAATCACTGTATACATGATACACCAAAGGTATTTAGGGTCCTTTACGTTACGGCAATAACGTATGAGCAATACCCAAAGTGACTGTTTGTGGTGGTTTATGTTTCTACTAATTTAATCTAAGTAACTGGTCAACAGTTAAGTTCTGTTTTGTTGTAGATTCATAACTATTAACACAGTCGTTACATTTCGGTCGTTAATACATTTATAAAACCAAATATGTAGGTTTCTGATCGATCTTGCCAATATAAACTTGAATATATTTGAAGAAGTAAGACAGAAGTTCCTAAAATTACTGAAACTATACAAATTTCATTATTATTTTTAAATTTAGCTTGAAATAGAAAATATGTATTTGAAAAATTATTTTATTCCAATAACAATGCAGAGTTTGAAAAATAACTTAATGACCACAGGAAACTAAGCTGATAATGGAAAAATAAATCCAAATCTATACGAAGCATGTAGATGACAACATTAAATAAGTACCAACGCAGTTCTTTGATTGCTCACTGAGAGTAAGTTTTTCTACAGTTACAGTCTAAATGATAGAAAAAGCGTGCCTGTGAAATGTTCAGCGGAAGTGAAGATGAAAGCTTTTGATGTCCCCTACTAGTTGCTATTACAAGAATAATAGCTGCTCTACTTGTACAGGTATTTGAATGTAATGTAAAATGAAAAATATCCCAATGACTGCAATAAATACTGTGAAGAAAACTTTACTTATAGCTAAATATTCGTCCGTATTCTGAAAGCTATGGATATTCAATTATTTTAACAACAAATTAATACATATGAAACTATTATACAAGGCGTTTTCATTTTATATAGAGTAAAGTAACTGAAATATTTTATTTATTTAATATATTTGTTAAATTTTCCTTTTAAATTGCATCTAAACAATCCCGAGATGAGTGATGGTCATTAAACATATTCCAATACCTATCTTAGATATAAGTTTAAAGTGGAGCTCTCAAGTCGAAGTTTCAAAGTGTTTTTTATAAGTACCTCTGGAATTTTCCATATTTCATGATATCTTAGTGAATATTTCTAACAATGTAAGAAAAAAATTATTTTAGACCAATTTGGAGAAATCCTAACTATAAAGGGAGACTAAATTTGAAGAGTACGATATATTTGACATACTTACGATGAAGTAAATGAAGGAACTATATTGTTGTTGATTAAAATCCCAATGAAAATTATTCCCAACAGAAAAGATTCTGCACGTAACATGATCTTTGTAAAGTGTAACTGACTTTGACATTCGAATAACAACAAACATTTTAACCTTAACAATAATATACATGCAAAAAATGCCTTTGTTTGTTTATTTTGCTTTTATGCAGAAACTATTCTACCGATTGTACTGACATTTTATATGGTAATCTTAGGATCCCTGGTATGAATATAGGCCTATTTTCATTTTGAAAATCACTCTGGGCTACGCACCATTGGTGTCTAAAGTAGTGAAAACCCCCATCTTGATCTCAACGGTTTTGAAAAATTAATTGAAAGAGAGTGTTAAATGTAAACAGCAGTTGAGTCTAAATATAGTTTTTATTACAGGACGTTAGTTTAATCACTAAATTCAATTATTTAAATTTATAGTCTAAAAGCATAGGGTAAGCTTGATAGTAACCAGAGTAAATTGCATAAATGTACACTTTTGACAGATTTTGTTGACCGTGGCAACAAGGCAAACTCAACATTGGGATCGGAGATACTGTATAATACACTCATACAAGTGCAAAGCCTACAAAATTGTGAAGCAGAAGGTAACTGTTAGTTTACTGTCACGTATTTCAATCTATATATATATTATTATACTTATCATTCTTCAGTTTTACTTGTGAAATCACATTTACTATGTTCTGATTGAGCCTAAAAGGTAGTTTTTAAAAACCAGTGAGGCGTATCTCGGTGGGCTTTATAAGTAGTAATAGGCCTAACCACTAAAATAAAAAAATTTAAATAAGTAATAGACCTACAACTATCCACACAAAATTTTAGTACAATTCGTCTAGTAGTGTTTACTTGTTTGGGTAATATACACACAAACACAACAAACACACAGAGTGACACCATTCGATTTTTATATAATATTATAAGTGTTTCTTAGTTAACATTTAAACTACTGGACGTTGCCAATATGATTTTATAAATCACTAGTGACAATTCGGCTTCGCCAGATGCGTTTTCATCTGAAGCCTTAGCAGCAAGCAACCTTTACTATGATTTTGATCTGTACCCAAAACTTGCTAAAATTTTCGAATAAGCCACCATTTTGCACCCTAACTCTCCTCACAGCACAATGGGTGCAAATATAGATACTATTGAGCATCATAAAATTTATCGTTGCAATAATAACAAATAGTGTTGAGTTCACAAATATCGTACCCTTCCACAAGTTATCGCGATTGGTTAAACTACACTATAGGAAAGTGTCACAGTTTTCTCCCAGAGTTAAGCCATGCTTTTCCGAAACCGTTTCGCATAGAGAGAAGACTATTTAAAGTTCCATTAAGTCCATGTATTTTTGGTGAGTCAATCAGTGGCATTTATATATTATGTATGTAGATAAAAATTTTTGAAGAGCTTAAATTTTCAACATGTAAAAGTTATTAGTGGTGGTAAAATATTTGATTGTTTCCTCTAACTTAAACTAATGAACAATACACAGGCACATGTAGCAACTTTGCGTTTGACCAATACGCTTTTATCAATAGTGTTGGCTTTTTAAAGTTTGTTGTACAGGCCAGCAAACCATGAGAACGGGTAGAACGAGGAGTTTAAAAATGGATTTACAAAAGGTAAATGTATTAAAGGTAAAAATATTCATATTATTTAAAAAAAGATCAAAATATTTATATTGTTAACAAAAAATAACACAACAGAATGGCTGGCAGTTTGTTATATTTAGCATTGAAAACAATTGAATAAATTTTGAAATGTAAAAACTGTAATTTTTTAAATTTGTAATAATACTTTTATATTACCTTTTTAAGTACAACTCAGCAATTTATTTGTTGTCTCATCTATGAGTTATTATAGCTATGTAATTTTCTCGGTTCATTGTTTACTATATGTTCATCAAAGTATGAAACATAAAATAAAAAAGGGTACTACTTAAATTTGTTACGAGTACACGATATGTGGAGTATAGAGATATTTTAACTTGCTAAAGTTCTGTCGACACCTCCCGAGTTAAAATATTTAAAAAAAAAAAAAAAAAAAAAAAAAAAAAAACAGTAGGAAACACGGTCCATCAGCAGACTTGCTGCAAATGGGTGAGCATTTCTCGGTTAAACAATCGTGTCATCAAACATCAGTCGGTGAACTGTCAATAGCGGTCATAACCTGCAGACCACAGAACATCGATCAGTTAACGGTTTGTTGGGTCATAAGCCTCATTGTCTCACTCACAGTGTAATCGATAGCGATTGCCTATAACTCACTATCCAAAGCTAATCATACTTATTTAGATTAGTTTTGGAGGTATGTATGTGTGTGTGTGTGTGCGTGCGTGCGTGCGTGCGTGCGTGTATGTGCGTGCGTGCGTGTGTGTGTGTGTGTGTGTGTGTGTGTGTGTGTGTGTGTGTGTGTGTGTGTGTGTGTTGTTGTTGTTGTTGTTGTTGTTGTTTGATCCATACCACCTTTACACACGGGTAACTGCAAAAAGCGTACATAATAAGTGATAATAATCGGTAAATAAGGCATCTACTGATCTCATAAGACAGAGGGGGGTGCCTCAGGGGAGTTTCCTTGAACCTGTGGTGTTCAGTTTTGTACACATTCAAGTTTCACAGCTACATAATATGCAGAATTGCACAAATCATTCATCCATCAGCGCGCAGATAATTTCCAGCTGAATTTCTCATAGTAATCTCACCTTCCGCCTGGGCTATTAAACCGCCCGCGCCGTTACAATGTCAGTGTCCATTAGTGTTATCAGGCTGAAAAATGTACACATGAACACGTTTGGGAAGCCTACTACAGTAAAAAAGTTGTGAAACAGTCTTTAAACTTGCAGTAAAAGTTACTTTGTCTTTGACATCTGCATAGTACTTCTGATCAAGCACTACATACATAATATTTGCTAAAACTTATAGCTACAAGATCTTTTTACAAAAACTTCCACTTATATTGTATGGATAACATCCGTGTTTAACGGCAATTAAAGAAAAGTCATAAATAAGGAGTTTAGTATTTTAAAACATACTCTGCTTTCAAGACCATACATATACAGAAACAAATTTATAAAATTACTTAAACGAATGACTGAGTTGGCATATTATATCTGTGCTAAAATAAATTTGTTATGGGAATTTGAAAAACATTTTGAGGCCTGTGGGGTGGAGCCCTGTGGTGAAAGAAAATACCATTCTTTAGTACGCCTATGCAGCACTATATATAAAACATTTTTAGTCTTGTTAGTTTTTAAGATTGTGGAGTAACGTTGAGAGTAACTGTCTAAAAAGTTGTAAATTTAACATCTAAACTTATAATGTATCTATAGTTTGGCGAGATGATTCATGTGCAATTAATCTTTCTCTCGGATGAGCTGGAAGGAATTTGTATATGTATACAAATATCATGAATGAGGCATCATGTAGTAGGACAAAGGACGTTTCTAATTTCATAAAGTAAAACATCGTTACTTATGCAGATACATGTGAATTCCTTGCTTAATTATAATGAAGGTGGATTTTTTAATTCTAAAAACGAGTTTAATTCAATTACCACTGACAGAACAGGGCGTGGTTGGTGTAGGTATTTGGCCTTAGCTTTCTGTTCATTAAGCTTTTCACGCTAAGCACCTTAATTTTTTAACTTTTTGTAGAAAGCGTGGCTTTCTTTGATCGTGATATTGTCTGATTCTCAGCAGTTCAGTATATAATGAGGGAAAACAAAGAGTAATATAAAACAGACAGTTAGAAGGTTTACTGCAAATTGCAGTTTCAGTTAAACTGGAAACCCTGAGTGACTCTATGTTAGCTATCTGTAACTCTTGAAAAGGTTACGCACATCTATTTAGTGCATTTGAGTAATTTAAGAGAATATTACCTTTCTCGGAATTACTATTACTTTCTCAGAATATCTCATGATTTAAAAAGGAAGACTGGGTTTCAAAACGGACAGACGGGACAGAGATTTACCAAAAATTCAAATTTGAGTTAAAGCGAATATACGGCTGACTCTACAGTATATTGCATAGAAGATAATTGCTTATCTGAAATTGTTGTATACACATGTGCTGTCGAATACTTTACTTTAGCACTTTTATTGTAATAAATGGTGTTTGACTTTTGTAGATTATTTCCTTTCTTGCATCAGTACATCTCGTAATAGAGATGGAGGGACAGTATCACAAATCGTGTAGTAGGAGAAATCTTGAATGAAGTTTTGTTAATACAATACATATCTGCTTGAGTGCAATTTAAGTGTTTATATAAAGCTGTGCACATTACCTTAGACACTCCTTTATAATACTCATATAGATCTGACAAAGTTTGATGATAGCGCACTGAAAGGGTTTGAATTGTGCTCAAGCTAATATCATATCTCGGTTATGAGGTAAAAAAATCAATTTACGGATCAACTTATGTATCAAAAGTTGTATGTAGAGTATGATAACAAATTAGGTATAGCCACAGGCTGATCAATATTATCATTAAAACGATATTCCATAATTTTTCTAGATATACATCAATATTATGTTATATACATCATGTCAGAGTTTTAGTAAATTATTCAGCATCTTTTTCCGATGAATGCGTGGGTCTTCATATATTCCGGATCGATAGCCTCGTACTAATTGTTGGGAACAAAATTAAACCTCTGGAGTTTTTACAGAACCCATTAAGCGTATGATGGATGATGACTGGAGAGTTTTCTGCACGTGTTGTTTTATTGGGATTCTAGTGAATATAGATACCCAGTGTTGAGGTATATTTATTTAATTAGTATTTCAGTGTTGAGGTATAAAAACTCAATAGTATTCTTAGACCATTGGATTTTGTGTTACAAAGTGATTTGGTGAACTATCGCATCTCAGTGCAGAATGTAGATTGCCCATTAATTTAACAACAAATTTGAATTTTTTTATTTTGTGTATGTGTGTATTTATTTACCACATTAAAATCTATTAATATCAGAGTACGACATATGATGAGTCCCTAATAACATTGTATGTAAGCACAGTTCAAGCTGTGTTTATACAGTTCTTCATTGTCATATTGATAGTATGTAATGAATTTTGGACCATTAAAAAGAAAGACACCTGTTTAGATTAAATTTGTATACGTACCTGACAATCCTGTATTTGTTGTCATTTATATCCAAACAGTATTCCGATGACTGAGTTTTTACATCAAACTTCTGGGCGAACTTATGACATAACGCCATTGCAGTTTTCTTATTCTTGAATAGTCCAAGAAACACCTAAACAGAAGAGTGAGTTGTAATATTTGCCGGAAATAATAACACAATATTCATTTTGAGGTTTTTACTAATGGAAGAAATAATTCCTTAATAAGAAATCAACAAAAACGATACATTTGTAACACTTGTAATAAGTTATATATTTAATAAATACTCTGAATATTTTTGATTTATGAATCCATCTTCAGGTACAGTAGTAGGCAAGGTTTATTAATTATAATACTAGGTTACGATAGTTTTTGTATTAGGTGAAAAGACAAACAAAGGAACATATACTAAACCGATTATCGAACGAAATCTAAAATGCTATAATATACATTTTTAGGTAATTCCTTAGAAGATGTGTATCAGGTATAAATAGATACTTTAATGATTAATTGAGTTTTATACTACTATTTTCGTGATCAAGCATTCAAATCATATTGATAAAATATTGCTTAAAGTTTATTGTATTATTATTCCGTAGCATATATTTCAAATTAAAATTTTTTTAATGTTAAAAGGCAGAAATACGAGATTATATAACATAACGAGATCACGTGATCTCGTTCTTATTATGGTTAATTATAACATCAATATCAAAATATTTAATTACACTCAGCCATTTGCTTTGGAGAGACATATATCATCATCAAACTCAGTGGTACCTTATATAGAAACGAAGCTTCATACAAAATGTCAAGCCTATAGGTTAATTCGTTTTCGAGTTGTCATGAGGACATCTACAGACAGACAAATAGAGAAACAGACACACAGCAATGAAATTCTCACATCCCATGGAGAGGTAGGCTCCGCTGACGCTCAGCCCATAACGTTAATTACAAACTAATTTTTAAATTTACTCCATTGTTTATTTCGTGAAACAAATATTTTTTTGTTGCTTGAAACATGTTTTATTTCTTTACGTGTTTATAAATAAATAAAACATAAATAGAAAACTAATATCAAAATCAAAAATATATAAGTTTCAGTCTCCTAAGAAATCAATAAACAATCCGAAACTACAAGTTGATGGGACTGTGTTTACCGAATAACTATGTACGAGTATTGTTAACAGAAAGACATTTCACCCCAACTATTCAACCAACTTCTACGCTCAAAATGAAATGAGAAGAGTTCAAATTCAAATGTAGACTCGTTAGCACCCTTTATAATAGTCAACAACTAATTTTAAATTCTCTAGATACCATCAAACATTAGACCGCCTGGCGGCGTGTCGTGGACACTGGGTGATTAGCGTCTATGGCAGTCGAGGTGTTAGTAGAAACTATTTATTTGTATGATTCAAAAGCAGTGTTAGCTGACTTCTTCTCCGATATATGATGGTAAAATATGTAATCAAACTTCAGGGAACTACCTCCCTTCTTTGTAACAACTACAACAAACAATCCAAATAAGATAAATTGTCTTCTGGTAACTAAATTTGTTATTATGTCTAAGAAAATTCAATCAAAAATTTTCTTCTAGTAAATTTATTTAGATACTCAAAAACAACATTCGTTGTTAGCATTTTTTTATAAACCTTTCAATAGTGTTAAAATCTTCACTATATTGAAATTTGAGTTAAGGTTGGTAAATGTATGACAATGACTCTTGTAATTAGCGCATATAATAACATTAATGCTAAGGAAGTGCAACAAAATAATTATTATGGGTAGTATAACAGAGAGTCGAAGAGTTTATTGAACATTACATGCAGAGTTGAAGACAAAATTTTGCTTGACTGAAGTTGACAAAAATTAATATGTATTAGAGATACGCACTTTAACCTAACAGACTGTATACATTGTAAGTGGTTATCCCTTGTCCTAGAGCATTTCACCTCGTGATGATAGAAGGCAGAAGGGATTATAAAACGGGCAGGCGAAATGTTTATTGCAGATTGCACTCTGAGTTACAATTGAATCGCTGCGTGACTCGATGTTGGCTGGCTGTAAGTCTCGTAAAGCTGCACACTTCAAGTTAAGTAGCTTCTCTCAGATATACCCAGACTCCACTTTTTCATTTGGAAAGTAAGCTTTAAAAACAATGTGATTGTACTCAACAGTACTTATACAGCTTGAAACATTTTGTAAATTTATATCTTGTTGGGTTTTAAAACACGCAAGAACACGTTTTTGTGTCTAAAAAAGGACCCTATACTTGGCAGGCTGAAAAATAGCCTGTATAAATGAAGTTATATTTGTTGTAATTACATTATGTAAAACTATTGAAAATATCTAAATATACCATTGTATGTGAAAAATAGGCACGAATCTTTTGGTAAGATTTGCCCTGTTCTGTTAAACTTATAATTTTTAGTAACGTATAAATTTTCCAACACGTGGAACCAAAGAGGTAAGCTTATGTTACTAATAACTGTTCCAAGATTATTAAATTATTAAAAGTTGTTTTTGTATTTCATAGAACAAATAATCAATTTGTGGAGCTTTTTTTAACTAACGATGGGGGAAAGCATAATTATATAATCGATTGTCAAAGAAATGAGTCTTCTACAATTTTCTGAATTTAGCTTGTATAAGTAGATACTTGTTTTAATTCCATCCTTTGAAATAAATGTCGCTTTTTCGCGAAACCATAATAGTCCACTGGCAATCTGAATTTGCTGTGGATGATAAACGTTTAGAATAAAAAGTAAATATTATAAACTAAACAAACCTGACATTTACAGTATTTTTATATATGATCAGTTTAAATGGATATAATCTTGATCAATGACAGTAGAAACATCGCTGCAGTCACAGACACCATCTCCAAACTGTAATACAAAGACGGTAATTCAACTATATCACATTTTCACAAGTAATTTAACTAAGTACTAAACCGTAACGCCAAAGTAAAAAACTGGAATCAAACACACAATTTTAGACTTTAAAGACTCCAAATTAATATTTATACTTACATGAACAAAATAACGACAATTTTGGTTCCCTTCTTAGGCACAGATATGATATTATGGATAGGAGTTGTACTGAATAGTACTAAGTAAAAGAAAATATGTAGTTGAAAATTTTAGGATTTTTTAATGTCATTCAACCCAAACAATATGTTATTAATCGGTAGTTTTCTGTTAATGTTCCTGCCACGGCAAAAGTATTTGCATAACAATTTAATAACAACTGCTCTGTAAATATGAGTCATTATTCTGAGTGATCGAGTATGTATTTGTTTACGATGAATGCGTGGGTATTCAGATATTCCGGATCAATAGCCTCGTACTAATTGTTCGGAACAAAATGAAACCTCTGGAGTTTTTACACAACCCATCAAGCGTATGATGGATGATGACTGGAGAGTTTTCCCGCGTTTATTTTAATAATGGGATTCTCATTCACGTGTACAACTACCAATGCAGAGGTAAAATTTTACATCAAATATTTGAGTACTTTTGTAAAACCATTATATATGAGATATATTTATAGCTGAGCGTAAGCGAAAATTATGCGATATATATTACAAAATATAAATATTATGTGAGTATGTATATATTTTATACGGTATCAAAAGTGTCTCAATAATTTTTGTTTCATATTACTTTGTAAGATTTATTTTACTGCTATCTTATAGAAGTCAATTATAAGTATATAATATAATCAAGTTTATTTTAGTAATATTATATTAGTTATAAAAAACAATTATGGTTACATATTCTGACTAAAAACATATTTTAATTTGAGAAACACAATTTAGTCTTCATGAAAGTACCCTTTTCTATTATAAAGGTATATTTATATTTATAACGGCTTGACAGACAGCCATAGAAAATCATTCACATATTAGTTGCCATGAGTATCGTTCCAGTTTTTCTGTATAGTATAACACTGGCGAGAGAATCGTGCTCTTATGACAATTTTACATAATATTGTTTTTATTTACTGAGATTTATGTACTTTTAACTGTTAAGAATTTTAAGAACTTTTAAACATAAGCACATTATTCCGTGTATTTGTATCTTATGTGGCACAGTAATGACGTCATATTTTGAATGATTCTTAACAATTTTATTATACCAAGGAAAACGTATGTCAAGATAAGTTTAGTTTGAGATAACTGAAGAGCTATTGGCGACGCAAAACAATGATATAATCAGTAAACATAAAACAAATTATGAAAGATTACGGCCGGGTTGCCCCAATCATTGATTGTGTCTCAGTATATGTGACCAACAATAAAGTAGCACTTCTCACGTAAGC
This sequence comes from Homalodisca vitripennis, assembly GCF_021130785.1. Lineage (NCBI taxonomy): Eukaryota > Metazoa > Arthropoda > Insecta > Hemiptera > Cicadellidae > Homalodisca > Homalodisca vitripennis. Next base: position 85,675,072 of record NC_060207.1, on the reverse strand, counting down.
TGTTTAAAATGCTACTGTTCCCTATTTTTTCTCATTTTTGGAATTAATTTAGCAATCCACGTTAAAATAACCTTTTGTTTGAAAAAAGTAAAAGTACCTTTGGTTTTCTATAAATGTTATTGGAAAGTAAGCAAGCAACTAAAGATTTTAAAAGGCAATATTAGGAACTATTGAATTAAATCTATAATATTATACGAATAATTATGTTGCCCCATAAATAATCATTGATGTAGTTATTTAAAGTTAACGTATTATATATTTACATAATTCACATATTTTTGCGTATTAGACAAAAACTAACTAAAAGATTTATTATTGTATATAATTTGAATTAAAATATCATAAATGCATTATTTAAATTATATTAATTTGTAAAAGAAACTGGGAAGCAGTACATTCAGATAATTAACTTAAAATGTATAAAAAAAACGCAGAAATTGTTGTAAAACAAAAAAACCCGCATGGTCAATTTCACAACATATCATCAAGTGAACCTAACCTTTAAATAATAATAATGTAGAATCTCAACTCTTCGCATCCTAAATTCAACATTATTGAACATTTTTCAAAATTTGCAATTTATAAACCAAATTGCGTTATTATACTTGAGTTCAAAGAGGAAATACTGATCTGATTCAGAGGAATACTCTGGGGTAGCCAGTCGAGTCTTACTAAAATTACTGAAGGGTCTATAAGACCATTTAAAGCCCTCTTGGAGGCACATTAAGGTAAGAAAGATATCATTAATATTTTTTGCTGTTACACATCAAAATAGCTTATAGTTAATATGTTTGAGATTGAAATTTGAGCTTATTACAGCAGTACTGGTTAACCAGTCTAGATAAACTATTATCAGTTATCCCGGGAGTGGTCGCGCCTATGTCGCACCTGAATCCGGTCGCTGTGGGTCTAGGTGACCCGCAAACTAAAACCTTGTTATATCTGAAAGCTCTATTACTTATTTAATTAATATTACATATATGTTAATTTTGGAGCTAGGTAATAGAATTTAACATGTTTCGGAAACATTTTTTATTTATTTACATGTTGTTTTAAAATTATGAAATGTATGTCACAAATCTTAGCAGTTTGTGTTGACTAATTTTCTAATGTCTGTATAAAAATCTAGTTACAAAATATTTAAATTTTAATGGTTGTATTTATTGGTTTAATATACAAAATACCTAAATAAAATTTAAAACACATATATTATTTCGAAATATTTTTAGTAAATTCTCCTGTCAAATTTAATAAAATAAAAACTAAAACCTAAGTAGAAAATTATTAAGTAAAATATTAAAACAACTATGAAGTATTTAAACCTTACCTAATATTGCATATAATTAATTTTTTTAATAACTACATCTTAAAATAATCAAAACTTATCACTATTCTTAAAATATTATCTTGAGAAATATTTTTGAAGTAAAACAAGTCGGGGACGCACTCTTCATTGAGACCTGAAAATAAATTACATTTTTCATAAAACTTAAAGTTTAAAGATTTTCTCTTTAACTTGTTATTATAATAAATTATATTACATGAGTAAACAATATGAGGTAATCCTAGGTAATGTCCTCTATACGCAAGAGGAATTTCATCATCCGACACAGGTCCATCATTTTCCGAATCTTCGTCACTCTGCTCTGTATCTGAATTTCTGCAGGCATCGTCCTCTCTTTGTTCTATTTCATCTACGTCACTTCCAATATCAGTTTCAGCTCCAGTTTCAACATCGGATTCAACATCTTCTTGCAGGGCCTGGAGAATTCTGTTTTCATCCAACACTACACGCTCTGCCGCTCTAAAGGAAGCACTTGTACTTGAGCCTTCAGCCATTTCACTTAGTTTTTTTAACAATAACATAGAATAAAAAATTAAATGCTATAAATGTTAATAAAAACACCATAAACGCTAAAAAAAACACTGTTCAAAAAATAATTTGATGTAAGACACTTTGACAATGAAAACGGTCGCTGCGGGTCACGGTGACGCACACGTGTCTATCCCGGACACCAGTCTCGCATAAACTGAACAAAACTGTCCTGAGTTATAGTGGGTGGGGAGGCAGGCAGGTATGCGAAAGGCCGGAAAAATTAATATTTTTGTATAGTCAGGACAGATGACAAAAGTCACGTGCGGGTCACTATGACCCACAGCGACCACTGCCGGGTTATAAACTATCACAAAACATTCATTGATATCAATGCAATACATTTATTTATGTGTGGTAAGTGATTCACTTTAATTTTTATGTGCATGAAGATCTGTTTTAGTCAGATTATTCACTGACAAAACATATTTGTTAACCTTACCGTAATATAATAATAATTACTTGTACTTTAAACGTTTATCCATAGAATATTAATTACAAAGTCTTGGCGCACAGAATTTATTCGATTCACAATTAAAGCTATGTATACAATTGTATTGTGACGTTAGTCATAGCTTCATATTATCTTCAGTATAATTAACAGAACAAAACCGAACAACTCCGACACTTGAAACTTGCAACGTAATGAAATTGTCTAAAGTTAAGAGCAAAGGTCAACTGAGCACTTAGGCACTCAAAGTCTACCGACTATAATTATATTCTCTATCAATCAAATAATGGAGTCTGACCCACAACTTAATAACATTGCCCATTTCAGTGACGTTGTGTGTGAAAAAGTACATAAAATTCACTACTAGATTCGTGCAACTGACTTTTATTATTTAAATTTACGGAAACACCCGTTATCTTAAAAATTGAGCCTTTTAATATAATAGTTATCTGTTGTAGTTTATTTGACACTTATAAATGAAAATCCTTCGATTTTCTTTAGATATGGTTTAGCTGTAACTAAAATTTTTCTATTAATGATTGGTATCACTATTTTTTTCATTGAAGTGTTCTTGCATCAGATATTCGCCACTATACAGTGTGGGAGCTTACAATGTTATGAGCTAACAAAATCTATTAATGTCAATGAATTTTACATAAAAAGTACACAATAACCCGGATTGTTTTGAAGCAAAGTTATATGTGATTGAATATCAACGGAAAATATACAAAAAAAATGTAAGTACTATTTGGTTCATAGCTACGTTTTTTTAATAAAATAATCACGCGCGTAATTACATTAGGTCTAGAGTGGAAATAATAGGAATGACCAAAGAGTCTCTATAATTATTTTAAGCGACTACAATTTTAATAAAAATATACGATTAACAAGTACATTTGACGAAGTGGAAAGTTATCGTTACTAATATTGAGAGATTGTAACTGTAAAAATAGACTGAAATCGTATCATTACATTATTTTTAATCAGCATCTTAAAATGTAATAAATTAAAGATTTTCAGTGTGACTCGATTATGAATCATTTTGTGTTTTGATTACAAGTGTAGGAATGAAATATACTAAAATTTTAAACCGTCACTATTACATATTTGTGATTGTACCACTTCCACTGAACACCTTTACTTCATGCAATGAACTTAGAAGTCGGTTGATAGAAGCCGGTACATAGAACCCTTGATATAAATCCTATCAGTGGTGTTTTAACTTTGCAAGAAAGAGGTATTTACTTATTTACTCGTATTATAAGGTCATTTTTAGTATACACTATACCCTATCATCCATCATAGAAACCTCAAAGATGATGTACAAAATGTCTCATCCTTAGTGGTAAAATAGACAAAAATGTCGTTATGAATTTCCACAATAATACTTTTCTATCCGTAATTCAATATAAATTGTTAGTTTTATTTGAAACACCTCTGTATATTGTCGGTGAAACTCCCTTACAGATTTATCAAAAACTGAATGGGCAGGGTGTGGTTAACATTAGCGCTGAAAACATTTCCTGGAGCGTACGGGTACGACCACACAGACCGGTCACGCTTGAGTTTTTAAATATAATTGCTCTTTGTATGTGTCGGCGCATGAGTAAATTTGATATATGTTTCATGCATACGTATTTACGACAATTTGTCTGGTTCTGAATGAAATTGCATGCATATTTTAAAAGTAAAAGAAACCCTTAATGGCCAATTTTTATTTCATGTCTTTAATGTACAACGTCTTAGTACAATTGGAAAACTTGCCTTTCAACAATAGGGAGTTCCAATTCCTATGTAACTACAGGTGTGCTCAGAGCTTTGCTTCGCACGCATTTGCCTCAACTGTTTCTGTAATAGGTTTGCGTGTTTTTACAATACTCTCCTTCAGATATTTTAATAGTGTTTATATAAATTCAGCAACAGCTTAGGAAACATAAATAGTGACATTAACGTTTAAGTATTTCAAAAGTAATAATACAAAGTATTTATAAAGTCCTCTAACAGTTGTTTTGAAGAATTATTGAAAACGTTTATTCTATATTTCGTCATAAACTCTTTTTAAGATGAAATATTTGTAAGGGGTAGTATTTAAACTGAAAATTGCGATAAGCTTGTATACTTCACGCAGTGACATAATTACAATGAAATAAGATAACATCTCATTTATGTTAGGCGTTTACGTTTTTCGGTTCAATTATATATTTACTCGGGGTAAGCAATACATTTTTCTAAAGGTAAAACACTTATAATAAAAGGTGAAGACGTTGTAAAGTCATAAAATTATTGGAAAAAATAGTTTTATTTAAGAAAAGTATAGAACTTTAGTACCAAAAAGTTTGAATTATCAAAATCTTCACCTTTGCCTTACAGACAGTAGGAAATATATGTAATTGTTTACTTTGACATTAAATTGACTTATATATTATATAACTATATATATATATATATATATATATATATATATATATATCTTTATTATATATAAAAATCTTGAGTCACGATGTATGTTGCCAATAAACTCCAAAAACGACTGAACCAATTTCAATCAAATTTCACATGTATCCGTAATTTAGTCTAACTTATAAGATAGGATAGTTATTATCTGAATTATTCGCTTATGTCGTGAATATAAACGAATAAAATGAAGAAAAGTTTTCAAAGCGCCTGCACATTATAACCTGCAATTACGAGATAGATACGTATATTAAACAGTGAAAACACTATTTGAAGGCGCTAAGTTATGATGTATAAATTGTCTAAACTAAATTTTTGGTTGAACTTAAAGGTTGAGTGGTAGACCACTTTGTAATAAAATACATTATGCATGTACAATACATTTTTGACATATTTTCTTGATCGTGACATCAAGGTAAAATCTACATCGGGGGTTGGAAATATAAATTTACTTCAACCAGAAAATGCTCATACGCGGGCAAAAAACTTACGAAAAGCGTGCGAAGCCGCGGGAAACAGCTAGTATATATATATATATCTTTATATATATATTTCTTGTGTGCGTGTGTATGTTAATGAAACTCCTCCTAAACGGGTGGACCGATTTTAATGAAATTTTTTGTGTGTCTTCAGTTGGATCCGAGAATGGTTTAGATTCATTAATTCGGTCCAATTTTAATAGTTTATTTAATTAATTTTTTTAATAATAAATTGTTGTTGATGGTGGAGTGTTTTACATTGGATCCGCCAGACTCCGCCACGACACGTAATACAAAGTGAACTGTTACTTAACAACTGTGAATATTTTCAGCTGAAGTTCATCAAAAGAGGCAGAAACATTTGTTCACATTTAAAATTTAGAAATTCATATTTTAAAATTTGTAAAGTGCTTGATCAGTAGTGTAATGCAGATTGCAAAGATGAAGTTTCACCAATTGTTCTACGTAAACATTATAATAGTACAACACAGGCATAATGTTTTTTCTATTTTAATTCCAAGCCGACAGTTTGTGCTGCTATTAAATTTGTGCGTTGTTTTGTAACATTCTGTAATTATTGTGTGAGTGCTAATTGTTATAATACATTAATAGAGATTGAATATGTTTGAAGTGCATAAAAAAAACTATAGTTATTTATTAAAAGTTATTTAACTCATTTTTGCAAATTTATTGAAGTGAGTATATTGGTCGCATAGGCCTACCTCAAATAACCTAAGTAGCATACAAATCAAAAGGTTGTGTTTCTCTGTGTGTGAATATTGTTAACAGTTTATATAATCAAGTTTTAAACTAATTGGATTTAAAATAATTTGTTGTAATTTTACATTTTTTAATCTGCAGTCAGAATGGTCACATAAGTTCAAATTAAGTTAGCATACAAATCACATGTGTGAATAACTACTTATTGTTTTAATAGTGTAGCAATTGGTTTTAAATTAAATTCTGTTGGCCAGTTCCGATATTAATTATACTGTAATTTTAAATTACTAATTTTATAACAAGTATATTTTTTTAATTTACAACTTAATTTATCGTAATGCTATTGAATGTACAATATTTTTTGTTAATCCTTCAGGAATGTACATAAACAAATTAGATGGTTTTCCGATAGGGCTGAAGTATAATAAGTGGCCTCCATCACAATACGAATTATTGATATTTCTGAAATAGCCTATCCAAACTACTATCCCGAATTGGATTATAGTTATTTAAAGGCTGAAGTATAATAAGCAGCCACCATCACAATCGAATTATTGATATTTCTGAATAGCCTATCCAAACTACTGAATTTCATTATAGTTATTTATTCGGTCAAATATAATTAAGTTTTTAATTATAAATTGTTGTTGATGTTGGAGTGTTGTTTTATATTGGATACGACAGGACTGCGCTACGACACGTAATACAAAGTGAAACTGATACTTAACAGCTGTGAATATTTTCAGCTGAAGTTCATCAAAGAGGCAGAAACATTTGTTTACATTTAGATTTACATTATTATAAAGTGCTTGATCAGTAGTCTAATGCAGATTGCAAAGTTAAATTTTTCACCAATTTGTTCTATGTAAACATTATAATATTACAACACAGTTAATCAATAAGAGTCTTGAAAGCATAGAGTAAGCATAAACATATAAAAATAACACCACTTCTTATTTAAATATATTCTGTACTCACTTTGGAGGATAGAGATTATCCAGATATAAAATTGGAAGTTTTAGCTTTTAAAAGGTTCATGTTTCAAAAAGTAAATACGGCAAATAACATAAAAATATAATAGAATGAAGTTATAAAAAGTGTACTACGTGGCCGCGTTATAAGTTTATAAAAGCCAACAGGCAAAAAGAAGAAAATAAAAAATAAAACATCGTGTAATTATTGTGTGAGTGCTAAAATTATAATAGTACATTAATAGAGATTATTGGTCGCATTACCTCAAATAACCTAAGTAGCATACAAATCAAAAGGTTGTGTTCCTATGTGTGAATAACTATTGTTAACATTTTAGATAATCAAGTTTTAAACTAATGGATTTAAAATAATTTGTTGTAATTTACATTTTTAATCTGCAGTCAAAATTGTTCAGATAAGTTCAAATTAAGTAGCATACAAATCACATGTGTGAAATAACTATTGTTAATAGTTGTAGGAATTGGTTTTAAATTAAATTCTGTTGGCCAGTTCTGATACTATACTGTAATTTTAAATAACTATAATGAAATTCGGTAGTTTAGATAGGCTAATCAGGAATATCAATACAGGTTATCCAGATATAAAATTGGCAGTTTTAGTAAAATACACTTTTAACCGAAATTCGTAAATATTAAGTGTGCAGCGATTGATCAGTTAATTTTTTGTTTATAAATAAATTGTTTTTTATCTTGGTATGTTTTAAAAATTGGATCCAGCAGAATGTGCTACGATCGCAGTTCCAAATGTTTTTTCTATTTTAATTCCAGGTTTTTCCCGACAGTTTGTGCTGCTATCAAATTTGTGTGTTTGTTTTTGTATCATCGTATAATTATTGTGTGAGTGCTAATTGTAATATTAAATTAATAGAGAATCACATGTGTCAATAACTATTGTTAATAATGTAGGAATTGGTTTTAAATTAAATTCTGTTGGCCAGTTCTGATACTATACTGTAATTTAAAAGTAACTATAATGGAAATTCAGTAGTTTGTACTTCAGACCTATAGGGAATACTTATTTAGTATAATTAGATAAATTAAATTATGTTGGCCAGTTTCGATACTATACTTTAATTGTAAAAAAACTATAATGTAATTCAGTAGTTTAGATAGACTAATCAGAAATATCAATAAGTTGATTGTGATGGTGGCCGCTTATTATACTTCAGCCTTTAAATAACTATAATCTAATTCGGATCGTCATTTTAGTAGTTTAGATAGGCTATTCAGAAATATCAATAATTCGATTGAGATGGTTACCGCTTATTGCACTTCAGCCTTTAAGTAACTATAATCTAATTCGGATCGTCATTTTAGTAGTTTAGATAGGCTATTCAGATATATCAATAATTCGATTATGATGGTGGCCACTTATTGCACTTCAGACCTATAAGGAATACTTATTTAGTATTCTAGATACCGTAGTCTACGTTGTTATACATTTTTATCTAGAAGTTACTTAATTAAAATTTACATATTCATAAGTTACTCATATTCATTGTGTACTATTATACAGAATTTTTATTTTTACAGAAAAATGCCACGTCTTCGTGGAAGAGGACGAATAGTTATTCAATCATGTGATTTATATGCTACTTAATTTGAACTTATGTGACCAAACTGTTAACAAATAGTTATTCACACATAGAAACACAACCTTTTGATTTGTATGCTACTTAGGTTATGGGACCAATATACTCACTTCGTTCAATAAATTTTCAAAATTAGTTTAATACTTTCAATATATAACTATAGTTTTTTATATACTTCAAACATCTTCAATCTCTATCAATGTATTACAATTAGCACTCACACAATAATTACACGATGTTACAAAACAACACACATATTTGATAGCAGCACAAACTGTCAGGAAAATCTGGAATTAAAATAGAAAAACATTTGAAACTGTGATCGTAGCGCATTCTGCTGGATACAATGTAAAACATTCCAAGATGGTCCACTCATTTTAGGAGGAGTTCAGCTCCATACACACGCACACAAGAAATATAAATATAAAGATAATGAAATTCGGTTAGTTTAGATAGGCTAATTAGAAATTTATCAATAATTTGATTGCGATGTTGGCCGCTAATTATAATTCAGCCTTTAAATAACTATAATCTAATTCAGTTCGTCATTTTAGTAGTTTAGATAGGCTATTCAGAAATATCTATAATTTGATTGTGATGGTGGCCACTTATTATACTTTAGCCCTATACGGAATACTTATTTATTATTTTAGATAAATTAAATTCTGTTGGCCAGTTCCGATACTATACTGTAATTGTAAATAACTATATTGAAATTCGGTAGTTTAGATAGACTATTCAGAAATATCAATATTCGATTGTGATTGTGGGCCGCTTATTATACTTCAGGCTTTACATAATTATAATCTAATTCGGATAGTAGTTATATAGGCTATTCAGAAATATCAATAATTCGATTGTGATGGAGGTCACTTATTATACTTCAGCCCTATCGGAAAATCATCTAATTTGTTTTGTGTATACTCCTGAAGGATTAACAAAAAAATATTGTACATTCAATGGCATTACGATAAATTAAAGTTGTAAATTGAAAAAATATACCTGTTATAAAATCGTTTGTTTCAACTTTTTTACCTTCAGATTTAAGTAAGTTTTCATTTAAAACATCCTCTACATTTCACATCACTCATGTTATACTCACACACTATCGGTTGGTCGAAGTGTGATTAAATGTATATGTGATGAAGTTAGATATTGTAATAACTTTTTAATAGACATTTTTATCAAAAACAGCCCAGATTGTTACAGATTAATCAAAGTTTAAAAATTTTCGCATTAAAGACGTGTGTACAGGACAACGTCTGTCGGGTCTGCTAGTTATATATATATATATATATATATATCAAATGGTTTCATCTTTACGTTTTGTAACACACATTGTGGAAAAATTCATGTATCAAAAAAGGTAAAGATATTATTTCACGCAAAAACGACAATACAGCAAAGATCAATAGTTGAGTTGGATTGTAATCATAAATTATCACTGTTAATTAATACTTACTTCTGTGCTTATACTGATCTTTATGAAATTTGAATTTTTATATGTACCTATAATATTTTTGCTAGCAAATACTATTTTAAATCTCTAAGGATTATAAAGGATATTAATACGTCGAGAGGTTATCCCAATCTATAACCTTAAACATCCTTTCATCCTTAAAGCCGCTTAGAAGACCTATAAGAAAGGGTGCAATAGAAGTAAACTGCTTGACCTAAAAAAGAAAAAAATAATATAACGAAAAGAAGTAAATGAATCGGTCAATATGTTATATTTTAACATAATTCGTTATTACAGATGAATCGTCATTTTCTCTTTTACATGAAACCACATAGTGAGATCACTGTTTTTATCTTAACCTAATGTTAAGATTTAAGATAGGTTATATACGCTTACGTTACTAGTTACAATGTAGGCGTCTTATTTGGTATTTAATATAATAAATACTTCTACGTTTTCAATAACACGCATGTGATGTTAAAATTCAATGTTTCTCAATGTAATAGTACTCCCAATCACATGGGAAGCCATTAAAGCTATGTGAAGCTGTGGGTTGGGCGTGCTCCAAGTGCTGATTTACTGGGGTAGCTCTGCACCTCGGGGTAGAGATATTAGACTTGAGAAATGGAGACCTCGGGGATACTTGCCGTCCTCGTCTGCGCCTTGCCTACACGCTTGCCAACCTCACACCATCGACTTTACCACTACCTTGTGTCTATTTTAGTAATCATTTGACTTAATTTGTTCCTGGAATGTTATAGAAAATATCTCGTTGTTTTGTATTGTGTAATCGATACTTTAAGCTTTAGCTGATCCGAACGCTCGATACCTCTATATTTTTTCTGGATTGTCTTTTAAGGACGTGTTAACAGTGCGATTATGCTGTTGCCGAAGCTAATGCTCGACATTTTAGATACTTAATTTCTATAATCTAAGTTACATCTTCAATGCTGCCACACTTAATGAAGGTAAAGTGTTTTAAGGACGTAAAACTACAAATATTTATTATTAATTGAAGATATAAAATTGTACTGATCATACTCGATCAAATACTTACTATTTTTTTATCATAGAAGTATTGTGCGTGGTGATCGATTGATTCTAAGTGGCCGTTTTTGGCAAAAATGTAAGCCTAAGGAGCATATTGTATAACAAGGACGTCCTAGTAGTTTACAGATTCAGTCATTCCACAATGGAAAACTCTTTAGGAAAGTTATACCATGAAGAGACACCGAAGGGTTTAGCATCAGATCCGAATAACTTCCTTCTTTAGGTATGTAAACATCTAAGTTTTTTACTTCAGTATTAAGAAATTTTTATTTGAATTGATTTTTGAAAAAATCTGTGTTTTTAATTCGTTTTAAAAACTTTTTCCAATGTTTTGAGATGCTGTTCGAAATCATATCCCAGTGATAACAACATAATCAAGTAAAAATGCAACACCTCGTACAACATAGAATGAATTCTCTTTTGAAAAATAGTAGTCGCAGGGAAAAATAAAGGAAAGTCATTTTTAAGGCGTGTTTATTAAAAAGGCGTGATTATTAAAGGGTTCTTCGGCTTTTCCTCCATAGGAGGTCAATAATAAGAGAAAAACATGTATAATAAAACGTATGTTTATATATAAAAAATTAAAAGGTAGTCTAAATACTTGTACTCGCTGGAAGCTAAAGTGGTTTTTTTCCTACTATGTTTTTCCTTTACGATCATCATTCCCTCTGAATTCATGGAGTATGCTGCACAGTACATACGTGATGAAAAAATATGTTTACCTTTAACAATGATTTATAAGATGGAAAATTATCGCGATTAAGTAGGCTGTATTTATTGGAGGGTTAAAAGTTTGCAAGAAAATTGTTGAAATATATTTAGTAAACAGACAATATTTAGTTTTATTCGTTACTTGAATTACTTTGTTTTCTATCTAAATAATAAATATATACACGAAGAAATTGTTCGATCATGATACTATTTAACTTCTTCACAAGGAAAAGTAGAGGCTTCTTAGCAGTATCTTTAATAAAAATGTCGGGGTTCACTTCTCCCTTGTGGATAAACACACATGGCCCCAAGCCACCATACACACGATCAGGCTGGGTGTGGAGAGCGCGTCTGATCCCACAATCACTACCTCAACTGTACGTAAAACACGCCTAATATGAACGGGATGTATTATCAAGTATGTCATTGATTTATTTGAAAGGTCTGATAAACAGATAAATAAATCAAATTTATTTTGTACGATTCAATATGGAAAAGTCAAACATAATATTGATATAAAACATGGTATTTAGGGGGTTTCCCAAACCATATTTCCTGGGATTTTCCTTTGGAATAATTATTCATATAATATTCCAAATTATTTTTTAATTTTGGAATGAAAAGTGTAGGAAAATGATTTAATATGGTGCACGTGAAAGGGAAAAACTTATCGAGTAATTGTTTGTGGTTAATAAGTAGTTCTGTAACATTCTTACGTATTATAAAGTTTGCAACCAAAATTGAGGGGAAACATTATAATATAGGACACGTAAAAGAGAACAACTTACAGAATAATTGGTTGTTGGTAATAAGTAATCCTGGAACATTCCAACGTATTATAAAGTTTGCAAACGTAAAGTGTGGGGACTCATTTTAATACAGAACACGTAAAAGGGAAATTATCACCGACCGCAGATAATGGCGGGTGGAACATTGTGGGGCCTGAAACTGTGTAATTGCGGATTAAACCGGGACGTGGCACCGCAAAAACTGCAGGATTATAAACATAAGCCTTGATAGGATCTGTTTTTATCTCCTGGTACACGCTTTCTGTTCAAATTTAATTATAGCAAATTACAAAAATTCTGTCCCTCCGGCTCGTTACAGACACCCAACTCTCTGAATGTTGAAAACATTGATTGGTTGTTCTCTGGATCAACTCAACTAAACAATATTTAGTAAAATTTAGCTTAAGATTAGATTAAGATCTATCGTGGTATATTAAAATTAACTATAATTAAATATTAGTCAATAAAAGGAACAACCCATCATGGTTACTTTTAAATACTCTTCTAAAGATCCACTCTGATATTCAGAGTAAATAGGTAAAGTAAAAATAAATATTAGGTACACATTTTCATATATAAAAATTATAAAAAACTAAAAAAACATTCCTAAGTATTTCAGTATTTTTTTTTAATTGTTTTGTCTATAAAAGTATTGACTAAATTCAGTTAAATGTAGTATCCCTTACTTGCTACAGCAGAGCTACACACTATCTGTTCTGTCAGATCCCTTCAGTGTATTAAAATATTATGAGAAAGGACTTTAATATTAATAGATCACGTCATTCATTTACCGATTTTAATCCTATCTAAATAGTTAATCATTCTAAGACGTTTGATTGTAATAGACAAAAATATTGCGGCATTGGGTAATATACAATTCGATTTACTACTGAAGATTTTTATTTGATTAAAATGTGAACTTGACTGGTACTAAAAAAAATTATTATTAGTGATATTATATTCACCAAAAACATATTCCAAGAAATATAAAAACTAATTTTAAACAGATTTTTTTAAACACACACATACAGTTACAGTGTTTTCAGTAGTCTACTAAAAGTTTGTTTTATTACGCTTTTCATTATTAGAGGTCAATGAAGATTTTCTGTGACATATTCATTTAAAGTGGATTTTAATATTAGTAAGTAATTACTGTGCATAGTAATAATATATTGTAATAATAATTATTTGTCATTAACATGGCTGCAAAAATTTCAAACCAATATTAAAAACATGGCATAGGAATAGAACATGATACATTTAGGGTAGTTGTGTTAATCACATCTTATATCTTAATTGATTAATAAGTTAACTCACATAATGAAGGCTTGCTAAACAGTTCCTAGAAGGCAGGATGTGCTAGGCTAAAGATAGACTTCACCAGACGCGGGCTATATAGCCGTCTTCGGAAACAGTTCAGCTAACGGCCTGGCTAGGCTGTAGATGCACTTGAAGTTGTGATATTAACGCTGTCCGACGGCAGAGAAACTTTCAATAACCTAACAATAGAAACTTTCGTTGCAGCATAGTTAATATGCAATATAATGAAATGACGTGAGATGACGGGGAAGTCACAAGTTTGAAGAGCCCTTAGTCAATTAATAAGCGAGTAGTATCACAAGATGTGACCTTGCCTCCGAATAAGGAGAAAACTGCCGAATCCAATGCACGAGAGCAGACAGTGTCTACTGCTAACTGATATTTTGCTATAGCGGAATGCTGGCCCAGGTCCGATCTAGAGCCATTACTTCACCACGCTGTAATATTTCACTTATATAAGTGAACACAAACAAATTGCTTCTATATATATATATATATATATATATATATATATATATATATATATATATATATAATGTGGAATTTCATAAAGCATGACGCGGAATTTCGCAATTTAAAAAATCATAAATTAAGTAAAATTAAATTAATTAATATTAAAACAACCACAAAATGCAAATACATAATTAAAACATTAAAATAATTACTTGTAATACCATTAGAGATGGAAATTTTGAAAAGCATACATTTATAATACAATTTTATAAATGAGTAAATTATATTTTACAAATGTTAAAACTAAGAAAGGACATTTTTTGCGTTAAGACCGTTTACGTTCGTATGAAGACAAGCATATTAAGACAAATTGACGCTCTGCTAAAAACCTCATCATGCAAAAAACCTCTGCTAGTAAAATGGTTTTTTTTTAACTTTTGAGGACACATTTATATATATATATATATATATATATATATATATTTATTTATTTATTTCAAAATAATTTAAAATACTCAAGTTAAGATGTTTTATATGCAAGTGTTTTCTCAACGTTAAACTAAATATGGAATCTTAACATTTTAAGCTTTTATATGTCCGTTATTAAAGGATATAAGAAAGTGCCAAGAATAAAAATGCCTATGAATTACTTTTCCTATCGAAAATAGTAATAAAATATTACTATTGCTCTATAAGAACTATTAATATAGAAATATTACTATTGTTCTATAAGAAATACAAAGTTGATCGCTAAACCATAAACATATTTTTAACTGTTTCTAAAAACAAAGAAAGGATCCAGATTTAAAATTTACTGTGATATTTATAGTTTTCAAGATAAGAATGGCGGCTCATTTAAAAAAACACATTGAATATATAAACATTTGCTCTTATTAAAAGAGAATAATATGATATTAAAATATGAGTAATACTGTAAATATTATATATTACTTGAATTTTAACTCTCCATAAGTAAATGTGTTGTGTTTCCCAGCTTAAATCTTGGGGGCTTCCTTGTAATACGCTCGACGTATGCAAGAAGCGTACTTTGTAGTGGTGTAAGTACGCTGGAAACGACAATTCATACTTGGTATAGTCCAGGACTACAAATGTTAAGCGATTTGTGTGTAAATGATTTTAATTTATTATTGAAAATCGTATAGGAATATTAAGAGTATTCGTCATAGTTAGGGCGTCTATAATTTATGACACACTTTCAAAGGCCAAAGGACCAAACACGGATTACTATTATAATACTACCCTTACATATTGTTACATATCACCAGGAAACATATACATGATCCAAGAACAAAGGTTTCTGAATACTATCCGAGGTAGAAAAAACAAGACAGGCAAATAAGGAAATAGTCAACTCAAGTAACTATTAAGTTACTCCCTAGAAATCAGATGTATATAAGTAGTTTCACATAACATTATTTAATTTTAGTACTTTGGTATATGAATGATGGAGAGGTGAAACAGAACAACACGTGCATCATGCATTCAATATACACGGTACAAATATGGGATTCCACTCTTTGTCATAGCACCTAAATAATGTTTGATGTATTTAATAATGTCGGAACAATGTAAAAGTTAAATGAAACTTTGGTTCACTTCACTAATTTCATTACAAATCCAATTTACCTTCTCTAATTGGACTGATATTTATCTGGACGGGTTATTGATTTATAGCTCTGATTGTTTCATACAGACGTGATAGCTGATTATTAGTGAATGGTCTATCTGCCTTTGTGTTTGGTACTCTGTATTCAGGATTAAATACAAAAATAGTTATTTTTATGCTAATATACGAGTTAACATTCACTTCAGATGTATTATATGTATAATGTTTTAAATATTTATTTTGTGTATGACTGATCCAGTACAGCATTTTATACCAATACATGTATACACACGCACGCACGCATAACACACACACGTATACGTATTTAATGTGTTACGATATTCTAGTGACAAGACTTGGAACCAAAACATTACAATTGTCTATGATGTTAATTAATATAATATGATTTGACAATACTTACTTAATAACAAACATTACCAATACTATACTTGTTGATAGTACTGTATTAAAAACTATTGTTGATGAAAGCGCTTTTGAACCTATTACGGTAGAGCATTAAATAATTCAGAGCTCTAGAAAAATGTAATTTAATTACCAACACGTTACATATGAAAGTATTCTATATGTAAAGCCCTGCCTTGCCCAATTACTTTTGTACATAACGAGTTGATACCATAACCCTTCATTAGTATTCGGATTTTATTCATAATTTTAGGCATTTTTAACTAAAGTATTAAAATGTGTACTTAAATTCCATTCGTGTAGGGTCACAATATCATAAATTTAATCTATGTTGAATGGGATACAAAAACAGAAGGTAAATCTAACTAATACAAACCTAATTGCCTAACTATTTAATAGGAAGGATAGCGTTGCATGTAAATAATCTTAAATACCTCCATGAGAAAACAAAGTAATTTTATATATTCATCAGAAAATATGAGTAGTATGGTAGATTTTAGTTTCTCCAACAGAATTTTGAGAGTTCAACTTTAAAGATTTGATGCTTGGTAGGTCCTAAGATCTGATGACTTATCTTTCGGGAGCCAGCTCTCTACGTCGACCAGAAAGCGAATGCTTTGGTTTGAAAAATGCTCCTTCTAATGAATTTGTAGAACATATATTTATAAGTAATTTATATTATTTCTTCCTTGTCATGCTGAGTTGTATTCACATTCGAAAAAATAACAAACAACAGAAATATGTACGATAAGAGAGAGAGAGAGAGAGAGAGAGAGAGAGAGAGAGAGAGAGAGAGTAACCTTTGGAATCCTCCTTGGATGAGTTGCAGGGAAACTGCCGCTTACAGAATTGGGAAATACCACTAGCTTGCCAAAAGCATCAAACGATATGACGCTGTGTGTGTCACAGTGTCTGCCACCTTATCTAATGGAGATTTAACAATGTCATACGAGCAATTCGACATAGATATACATCGTCCCAACTTTCCGCGTTTCTTTAAATTTCAGTTGAAAAGTGTAACTCATATGTTGGGGAGTTTGTATACAATGATGCTTCCAAATAAAAAGTTAACCAGTCAATAAGGCTAGGTTTTTCCAAAGTGCAACGTCGGGGATAATTAAATCATCTTTGAATCACTTAGCACGGTATTTTTCGCTGTTTCAAGACGAGACATAGAGATCATCTGCTAGTTGGAATCATGACTAAAGCTCTCCGAGGTAAATGCATGACCTAGCGTAGGAGAAATAAAATCACCCCAATAACAGCAAGAGCTATCAAGGGTCAGGCGATCTGTCCATCTCTACCGTAAATAACGATCATCATCCATTAACTTTTTTCTATTAAGTTTGCGATGTTATAGGAAATAAGATAGTAAATGTTGGTGTTAGTCAACTACATCATAAAGACGTGTAGTTATTTTACAGCATTGGTATAGCATAGCTGAGAATCTCCCAATGAAATCAATCGACTTGTTGAAAATTAAAGGAACAGAAACCCTCAATAAATTTTAATTTCCTGTTGACTGCAAAATTTATCTTAGCATTACATTTCTTATATTAAAAGTATTGTAGATAAAAAGTTTCGATTGAAACATTAGTTTTAAATTTTATTTACAATATTTAGGTCTCATAGATCATATATGATTTTTATTCAATATGGTGTCATAACCTATAATATATTATAGGGTACACCGAAGTCCACCACTTTTACATAACTAATTGAATAGAAAAAAGATAATTTCATTTTCACCCGCGCAAGGAAACACATATCTCTAACTAATCTTTAACGCTAAAGCAAAATTTTTTTGGTGAGTTGGTTTTGAAAATTCTGATGGTAAGTCTGCCTTAATACCTACATCAAAGTTATCATACTAATCAACTACTTAATAAGCATATAAATCCACACATGTAGGATTAGAATATATTCTTAAATTTCAAATAAAATAATATGTAATATGTCATGCGAATTTTGTTCTTCCATCTGAAAAAAACATATGAGACATATCTACTTGGTGTTATCTGTACATAATAAGAATTATATTCTATAACATATGGAACTCAGATAGTAATAGCAGAGGCCAATGAAAGGGACATCAACCGGAGGAGGCTTGGAGGCGACCCAAACCCGGCCATTATCGCTTCTGCAATTTATGGCTCCCATTTCCACCTGAACAGTTATTTGAGCGTCTTTCCACAAACAGTGGTAACTAATAACAGATCCTGTAGCTGGACAAACATTTCCTTACAGATTCCTGTCTTTGCTACATTTGTAATGTTTACTCCTAATTTGCATAATATAACAATGTATTCAAACCCATATGTAAAATGATATACCTATATCATACATCACAAGATAACTTCTTTACATATCATGTGCTCTAATTGGCAGCATAGTACTACTCAGATGATACAGAATGACTATTTCCGACCACATACTTCTTAAATCAGATTCTCACTTCAAATTAGCCTTTTTCTTTCATTTCTGTGCTTGATCATTTTTTCTTTCTCATCATATTACTTTGTCAAATATCCATACACGGATCATACGTTTAGATGTGATAGCTCTTTTTGAATACTTGATATAACCGATTGGAAAAGATCACAGATTTGATAGAAACACATGTTTCCTGCATTAAATAAAAATTACTAAAAGGATGCGAAAAGACTTATGGTCACTTAGTTAATGCAACTAATATATCAAATATCTTGTTTTTCGGAGTGTGCTCTCCAGCAGCACAATCCACTAAATTATAACGTTTGGCATTTAAAAAATTACAATAACTATCGAGTATTTGGAGAAATGAGAATTGACGATCCTCTCACATAAAAAGAAGAAAAGTTTTCACTATGAGGTTTTCCAAATTACCACAATTGTGATGTAATCTTTCCTCGTCCCTACAATAATTCTGATTATGTCATGTTAATGGTCGTATTAAGTCTTTCCTAGAGTAGCTACATACTGTATGTTGAATATACGGCTGTTTTAATTATCATACTTATTGCTGAACAATATTCTTGTTTATTAAAAGTCCAGGTGAGTTTTGTTATTTGAGTCTACCGGAACCTGTCCTGAAGCAACGAAATAGGATTGGTTGCGGTGAAGTTTTTTCCTGTAACTATGATTGGATTTAGCGATGATGGGTGAAACTTCACTGTTAAGCCAAAATACTGTTTGGTGTTCTTTTAGATGCTACATGAGGCTTTGAGTCGACATAGGAAATGAAGGTCAGGATCCTATATATGGCTCTGAATTATCTTAGATATAGTTGCAGTAATTTTGTTGACTTTGCTTAAGATTAACATGTAACTTTCTGACTCAGAAGAATATTTAGAATTTTTGTGTATTAGTTTTGTTTATATAAATTGATATAGCTTTTAGACGAGTAGTAGTTGATAAACTGGGACAATATAGATGCACAACTACCTCTGTCACTTTAAAAATAAATATAAGTGGTTTTAATTGATACATAAATAAATTTAATACAAATGTAAGTTGTATGGTTGTACCAGTAAAATATAGTTTTATTCCTATGAAAATCCATATAAACTAGTTGTACCGTAACAAAACTCTAAACGCACATTTGCTTGGGTTCTGATAGACCCAGGAATGGGATATTATGGCAAATATTACAGAGTGTTCCATAAACACGTACACTCAGTACCAGAACCAGTAGTGTAACAAGTTCTCAAAACGAACTTAGGTAGTTGTAAACTATGTCGAGTTACGAAACAGACTCTCATGCATGTTTTGCTGCAAGTAGTTTATCAGCTCCGGTTCCGATAGACCCAGGAATGGGATATTATGGCAAATATTACAGAGTGTTCCATAAACACGTAAACTCAGTACCAGAACCAGTAGTGTAACAAGTTCTCAAAACGAACTTAGGTAGTTGTAAACTATGTCGAGTTACGAAACAGACTCTCATGCATGTTTTGCTGCAAGTAGTTTATCAGCTCCGGTTCCGATAGACCCAGGAATGGGATATTATGGCAAATATTACAGAGTGTTCCATAAACACGTAAACTCAGTACCAGAACCAGTAGTGTAACGAGTTCTCAAAACGAACTTAGGTAGTTGTAAACTATGTCGAGTTACGAAACAGACTCTCATGCATGTTTTGCTGCAAGTAGTTTATCAGCTCCGGTTCCGATAGACCCAGGAATGGGATATTATGGCAAATATTACAGAGTGTTCCATAAACACGTAAACTCAGTACCAGAACCAGTAGTGTAACGAGTTCTCAAAACGAACTTAGGTAGTTGTAAACTATGTCGAGTTACGAAACAGACTCTCATGCATGTTTTGCTGCAAGTAGTTTATCAGCTCCGGTTCCGATAGACCCAGGAATGGGATATTATGGCAAATATTACAGAGTGTTCCATAAACACGTAAACTCAGTACCAGAACCAGTAGTGTAACAAGTTCTCAAAACGAACTTAGGTAGTTAGTTGTAAACTATGTCGAGTTACGAAACAGACTCTCATGCATGTTTTGCTGCAAGTAGTTTATCAGCTCCGGTTCCGATAGACCCAGGAATGGGATATTATGGCAAATATTACAGAGTGTTCCATAAACACGTAAACTCAGTACCAGAACCAGTAGTGTAACAAGTTCTCAAAACGAACTTAGGTAGTTAGTTGTAAACTATGTCGAGTTACGAAACAGACTCTCATGCATGTTTTGCTGCAAGTAGTTTATCAGCTCCGGTTCTGATAGACCCAGGAATGGGATATTATGGCAAATATTACAGAGTGTTCCATAAACACGTAAACTCAGTACCAGAACCAGTAGTGTAACGAGTTCTCAAAACGAACTTAGGTAGTTGTAAACTATGTCGAGTTACGAAACAGACTCTCATGCATGTTTTGCTGCAAGTAGTTTATCAGCTCCGGTTCCGATAGACCCAGGAATGGGATATTATGGCAAATATTACAGAGTGTTCCATAAACACGTAAACTCAGTACCAGAACCAGTAGTGTAACAAGTTCTCAAAACGAACTCAGGTAGTTAGTTGTAAACTATGTCGAGTTACGAAACAGACTCTCATGCATGTTTTGCTGCAAGTAGTTTATCAGCTCCGGTTCCGATAGACCCAGGAATGGGATATTATGGCAAATATTACAGAGTGTTCCATAAACACGTAAACTCAGTACCAGAACCAGTAGTGTAACAAGTTCTCAAAACGAACTTAGGTAGTTAGTTGTAAACTATGTCGAGTTACGAAACAGACTCTCATGCATGTTTTGCTGCAAGTAGTTTATCAGCTCCGGTTCCGATAGACCCAGGAATGGGATATTATGGCAAATATTACAGAGTGTTCCATAAACACGTAAACTCAGTACCAGAACCAGTAGTGTAACAAGTTCTCAAAACGAACTTAGGTAGTTAGTTGTAAACTATGTCGAGTTACGAAACAGACTCTCATGCATGTTTTGCTGCAAGTAGTTTATCAGCTCCGGTTCCGATAGACCCAGGAATGGGATATTATGGCATATATTACAGAGTGTTCCATAAACACGTAAACTCAGTACCAGAACCAGTAGTGTAACAAGTTCTCAAAATGAACTTAGGTAGTTGTAAACTATGTCGAGTTACGAAACAGACTCTCATGCATGTTTTGCTGCAAGTAGTTTATCAGCTCCGGTTCCGATAGACCCAGGAATGGGATATTATGGCATATATTACAGAGTGTTCCATAAACACGTAAACTCAGTACCAGAACCAGTAGTGTAACAAGTTCTCAAAATGAACTTAGGTAGTTGTAAACTATGTCGAGTTACGAAACAGACTCTCATGCATGTTTTGCTGCAAGTAGTTTATCAGCTCCGGTTCCGATAGACCCAGGAATGGGATATTATGGCATATATTACAGAGTGTTCCATAAACACGTAAACTCAGTACCAGAACCAGTAGTGTAACAAGTTCTCAAAATGAACTTAGGTAGTTGTAAACTATGTCGAGTTACGAAACAGACTCTCATGCATGTTTTGCTGCAAGTAGTTTATCAGCTCCGGTTCCGATAATCTTGATGGAGACTCCAATTATCGAGACTAATTGAGTACCCTTGTCAAAATCTGCGCATGCAGTTAAAGTGAGTTCTGCTAATCGTGTGTGATTTTCTGAACAACCTATTATCCATCAGACAACAACTAGTTAAGAAAAATTCCAATATTAGTTTTTGATTTTGAATACGAGTTCGAGTTCAAATACGTGTGTATAGCTTATCGGAATCACCATAACACCTTACAGAATACATTAGAGGCGGTTTATTTATTGTTTTTAATACATTACGACACGTTCAAAGCAATATTTATATTGATATTTTTGGTCAAATTTTGAAGTGATAACGAAGGAGTAAAACATGTTATTTTCGTCAATATAATTAATTGTTTCAAAAACTTTATTTTGACATGTATGTTCAATGTATTTTCTAGAACATAATGGAGGTTAATATCTTTCACTTATTTGATTTGTAACTATATTAGTACGATTCATAAACTGTTTCTAGAAAGCAAAACCTGCTAAAAGAAAGATTGCAATTCATAAAATGGTTTTTTACATTAATCTGTAGGAAAACGTTTTATGTCTAATACAGTTCGAGAGTATAAGTTATCTACACAAGTATAACTATAAGTAGATACCAAAAGTATACCACCAGAACCTCCTTTCAGATCAACTAATTACACACTGATTAAGTCAAAAACGTATTATTCTGATGAGCTCATTTTATAAATATTTATTTTCAGTACTTCGATTATTTTAATTTGTAGTTTGTTTTAACTTCCATTATAAATGCTTCACTTAGTGAAAGGCTAATAATGCTCTTAATGTGTGAAGCTTTACTATATAATCATAAATATAAGTTAGAAATTATAAAAATAAAAATTGTACTCACCAGATTAAATAATAACCAAAAATGAAATAAAGGAGGAAAGGCAGCTCTATTAGGCCTAAATTTTAGTTTTTGATTTAAAAGTCATATTGTGTTTGACTTTGCTTTCTGTGAATGTTATACTTTTTATCTTGTATTATTGTTAACATGATTTTGAGATCAAAAATAAAAACGTAAACAAAAAAACTGCTGCCTTTTATTTCTACATTTCTTATATCCTTCTTACCGGTCCCCCTTTTTCTTTCAGATGAGCTACCGCGGTACCAAAATATTGACTTCTCCTCACCGCCGCTGGTGGGTTATGATTGATGCTTGCTCCAATCATCTTGGGCCCTCTAATGTATGCTTTTTGAAGTACAACTTGTACAACTTTATAAAATAACATGACTTCGGTTATTTATCACATTATATTAACTTCTTAAATTTGTTTAAATGATTATTGCTTTAAAGTTTTTGACATCTATCATTGAAGAGTTTTCAATCCTCGAAACGTAGTGCCCTTTTTGTAACATCAACAATAGCAAATTTATAAAACCAATTCATTGTGTCCATCTAGTGACTACTCATTCTCTACATTGCGTAGCATGAATGTTATCCATTAATCCTAATAAGAAATTAAACAAAACTTACTATTGGATGTTTTTTTTGTAAGAGATTGGTTATTGCAAACAGACGTATTGTGATTTAATTAAGTCTATAATATTTAGTTTTAGTTGTCTTAATTGCAACAACTTGTTAAAGCTATTTTATTTTAAATATAGATCATATATATTTGTTAGGTTAGTTATTAAAATGAGAAAGAGATCAGATTGCCGATCACCAAACGTAGTTTTACTAATTTTTGTATCACTAAACGACGATAAATGTTTCAAGCAAAGTTATTGTTTTACAAACTTTCTATCATAACAATGAACTTTGAATGATTCAAATTTATGTTCATATTGTATTGTTACTAGGATATTTATACTATTTTAGTATTAAAAATCATTTTTTTAAAATGATTTTTAATATTAAGAAATAACATCAGAGATGCGTTAATATTAATAACGCATCTCTGATGTTATTTCATGGTTGAAGGAAAGAATCATACTAAAATTGAAGTTAAAAATAATTTACATTTTAACGGTTCTTATGTATTAAAGTTATATTACTTGTACTATCTTATTTCAATATAAATTAATCTAATGGTTAATTCTTATTAGAAAGAAATGCGTTTGGGGGTTTAAATAAATTAGTATTACTTCTTACATTAGAAATATGCTTTTAACATCATGAAAGAAAATTCCTTTTAAGTAGACTAGTCATTTACATTTCTGTCATTCCAACTTTGTACTTCTTATTCCTAGAACGTCTTTAGGAGCTGAAAACGGCGTTTATTGTAATCAAAGCAGTATCTGAGAAACAAAGGGCAGCAACCTGAAAGGGTTGGAGGGCGCCCAACTCGGCTATCATCGTCTCTCCCTCTGACGACACCCATTTCTACCTGATGGTTCTTGAATCGTCTTCCTGCAAATAATGATGGCTAATCAGACTTTACTTAAATATTTTTAACGTAATAATATATATTTGTCATACAGTTCAAAATATTGTAGTTATTATTTAAATTAAGTATTTTATTGTTCTTTTGATCTAATTAAAAATCAAGAAATAATTACTTAACTTTTGTGGAATTAGTAACGCATAAAGTGAGATCTCACATTTCGTATTATGTTTATATTCTACTCGTAAAAAACTACTATTTTAGCAGTAAATTTTTTTTAAACAAATGCGAAGTATTATAGACATGTTTTAAAGTACGTTTAAAATATGTAACGTATTTATGCAAAGGAGATGAAAATAATATAAGTATAAAAATATTCTAAATCTATGAGGTTAAACATTTTATATTTATCTATGAAAACAAAAAACGTATAAAAGTAAACATACGTGTGCAGTCAGTGTACGTATAAACGTATAATGAGGGTTAAATAGGTCAACTCGTGAATAACATGTTATAATAATATAAGTTTCCTGTACATTCTTTTTGCCTTTTAACAACGACATAAAAGTATATTATACTCATTTCCAATCTATCCTCAGATACGGCTTGGTAGTATTGGATAACGTCAGTGCAAAGCCTTTGGAATAGTTAGTACATGTTCTCGAATATTGCAGACAATTGTTTACGGAATATCAGCAATAAACATATTAAATTTCCACATTTCTGGCCTATCAAGCTTTACCAATAAGTATAACAATACACTGAGTATTAAACTATATTATTTAAATACTGGAAATAGAACGATGTAACTATGGTTTGTACCGGCTTAGTAAGACAATAAAAAGGCATATACTCCTTTCACAGTTTATCATGAAGTAAAACCATTAGTTTGGAACCTTGTCATTGCTTCACTTTTGTTAGTTCAGGTCTGAGGTGTTTGTGCTCATGTTTCCTGTGAAGTGCAATCGCTTAGGTTCATTCTCTCCAGTCTGGATATTATGCAGTTCTTTAGGTGTCACTTAATAACCATCCTAATTTTGTGAGGCAGTCTATTTTCACGTCGTTTTAGTTTTTTAATGTCTTAAGGTCTTTTTTACACCTGAAGGAGTGAGTGAATTTCAACGTAGTATTATAATATTTTGTGACATATAACAATGGCATATGACCTAAATCCTTTTTCGCTTTCAAACATTCTATCGTCAATAAAAAACCGTATATAAAGAATTACTCATTATATTATATTATACACTTCACAGAAATACCAAATTATGACTTGGCCCGTACTTTAGTGTGGAGATAGCAAAAGTAAGTAAAAGTAAGTATATCTAAATTATACTCTACACCACACCTCTCATATTGGTAAGTCATAGAAAAGATTTCTGAATAATACTGTAACAATATTTAAGGAGAAGTATTTATTTTTATCCAAATATTTTATATTTATTATCACACTCAAACTTCCTTTTATATTTTATGTGAGAACCAAGTACTGTGAGTTAATCTTGATATTATCAGGAATTAAAAGCTTTTAAATTTATTTTATTAATGTTAAGTATAATCCATAGTTTTCATGTTTTCCAAAATGGTGAAATAACATGACTAATTAATTTTAATTATAAATGAATAAATGTAAGAAAGTATATTGAATATAAATTGAATGTCCCGATTAAGCGTTTTTAATTTTGGAAAACAAATAAACATAAATACTTCAAATATTTTCAAAAATCCTAGTTAATCGTATGTTTTCTAATGTAGAAAGAAAGGATACAATATAGAATTAGTATCCTTTCTTTTCTATAAATAGAAAAAGTGCTATTCCAGTGCATTCTACTTAATAGGCTGCATGAAAAATCTAAACATTCTAAAATAGGTTTAACTGCTCTAATATATCTGTCAACTAGTTAATTAGCAAAGGCAAAACAGTATATCTGAGTTTGCGTTGTGAATAGAATATTGTGCCAAGATCTATGAATACTCTGAATATGGTCTGAATTTAAAACGTTTCTGAAATGACGGAAGATATTCAAAGTAATACTGATTATTCTAGCAATTCATAAGTTAAAGTGTTTCATCATCCCCATTGAAAGGTATTAGAAATTAACACGATAGGCCATAATGTTTTAAACGCTTGGGTTTTTATGAACTATAGATCCAAAGATTTGTTTTACGGTAGTGGGTAGGTCAATGAAAGAGACATCAACCAGCGAAATTTGGAGGTTGCCCAAACCGACCGTTATTGCTCATGTGAGTTATAGCATTAATTTGTACCTGATCTTTTCATACCTCCATCTGTCTATAGGACAAAGGCATGTGACATGGTAATTATTTTCTTCAAACCTGAGCTATAAAATAAATTACACATAAACAGGCGTTTATGGTTTTTTCTGATATGCAATTTCTTATTAATAAGCAAATATTCAATGTCATAATTTAACACAGTAACCTATTAACTTTTATGATTAGTGTCCTAGTACCACGGCCCATGAGTCTTAAGCGATAGCATGGGTAAGAAATTTAGCCAAGAAACCTTTGGTCGTAACGTTAGAGTAAAATTGCGACTCTATAATAAAATTGACAAATCCAAGGTATGGCTCTTAGGAGAGTCAATAGAAATTTGGGAAGGCTTTTTCGTAACTTTCTCGCAGATAGTTTGATATAATCTAAAAACACAAATAAAACGGTTTGGTTTTCAAAACTCCCCGAATAAAAACAAAAAAAATTATGGTTGCCTGTAAAGTCGGTTTTACGGGCGAAGATTTTACGTGACAACGTCTTTTTCTCGGTAGAATATTTATTGATATGAATATTATTAAATTGCACAATAGGAACAAGGAATTGAATGAAAATAAGAATTGCACAAATTTTAACTATAGAAATATATTTTGTTTACTAAAACATTGTATATAATTTGAAATTAATTAAAATTTATTATTGTAAATGGTAAAGTTGAATAAAACATTTACTAAAATTAGAATTTGAAATTCTTGCTAAACACAGTTAAATTCTAACTCCGCGCGTGGTGATTGGTCGGTTTAGTTCGTTTGTTTGGTCGCACTGTTATGACAGGTTAGAGGTTATAATTTGTTATTTTAAATGTTTGACTAGCAATACGCGCTGTTTCTTCTCAATCGACTGAATTACGATTGATTGCAGAGTGATTTAAACTAATAATTTACTTAACACTATCAACATTTGTCAATAGTATGACATAACCTATAAACTCAGTTTCTCAACTTTTGTGTCAATCTAACAATTAATCAATCAATCATAGTTTACGATAATGAAATATCAGTGTACAATTATTTCATCTGCTTTATCCCGTGCGGATCCCGTGCGGGGGACCCACTGGACGGGCATCGTAACGTTACCGGGCGTTACACTTTTTCATGAGTGACTCCGAGCCGCAACCTAATTTAAGACGTTGTCACGTCAAAAACTGTTAATTTAAGCTGCCTACACAATATATTCACCCCCACCCAATTAATTTTAGACCATGTACCTCTATGATTGTGTTGAACATTTTGCTATTTATTAAGACGGTTAACTACTGGAAAATAATTACTTTTAGCAGATAGAACATGTACAATTTACGCAAAATGTATAAAAACACCTTAGTATTTTTAAACCATGGCAAATAAAATATACAATTTGCAAAATGTTATACGGCTATCCTTAATACTCTTTTATGCTATACCCACCACATTTCTACATTGATGGGACGTAACATGGGCAGTTTCATGGAAATTTTAAAATACGAGCCTAGGTAAATATGTGTTGACCTTTAAACGTATTTATTATTAGAAAATAATGCCGCAAACTGTACCTCAAACACCTCGTTACAAAATGGCTGCTGTTGAAATAAGATATTATGAGATAAAGATTAAAAATAAATATTTAAATAAAAAAATAAGATATTTTAGCTTAAACAGCCACAATTTTGTATAGGATAAATATACCGTACTTGGAATCATTTCATAATTAATTTAATAATTTTGAGTACACATCCATTATAATTTATGTGTTAATAATACTTACATGTAAAATAATTATGCATATTGACCAAGTTTTGCATTTAAAAGCTACGGCACTTCCCACGAGCCATCGTCCAACGCAGGCATGAGATACTTATTGCACAAAAGAGGAGTTATGATGGCCTTATAAGATTTGAAAATCTCGTTTTCAGACATTTAATGTCTTATATATTTTTATTCTTTATTTATTTTTATTAAATAGAAATGTACACAGTAAATGTTTCCTTGCAGGTATTTACCTTAATTTTGTACTTAACTTAAAAGTATTTTTGGATTTAATGTGTGTTTACACGTTAGATGACGCCTGTATATAACAAATATCCACATTACATTTCGAACAAGTCATTCATAGTACAAAACGAAACCTTTGTATCAATTAATTCTCTTTAGCACAACCGTTTTTAACTTAAAGACGAATAACTTGAACATACGGACCACCTAAGAACTAGTTAATGTATCTGGAAACGCCTAGTAAAATGCCACAATGTCTATGACCTTACCAATATTTGATAATGGGAATACATGGACCATCATAGACTGCTTGCTGCACGGTATGAATGCTGAAGCACCCAATCCCAGGATCGATATCTATTATCCGAGGATTGTGGTGAGCGGGTTGACTCCACAATCCGCTAACGCCATTTGCTGATGAAGGGATGATTAGGCATCAGCACTTCCTCATGCCTTCCGCCAACAGCACTTGAAATCAGCATTGCGATGCTACCATCAGATAAATACGTCACGTCGTAGCCACTGACCTCCTAATACCCAGCTAGGGATTTCATCTTAACAGCTTTTTAAATTATTTAATTGTATAATTATAGACTCTGTTATCACTAGAGGGCTGAAACATTACATTACTGCCTATCTGGCCACACTATAATTCGGATAAATTACGCTTAATTTCTATACAACACCGAATTCAATGATGGTGCATGTCACTCTATGAGGTTTGGATGAGGGGTATTGAGTTTCTTTATATTTCTTGTGATACCAATTATGGTTCATCCCATAACGGTAATCAGGACGCCAACGCACTAAGTAAATTAGTATAGTTAATTAATTAAATAGATTGTACTGTTCTTTACGATTTTCCTTATATTATATGAACAAATGAGATTGATTTGAAACAAAAACTTACAAATTTAGTTTTCCTACCATGTTATTAATCTTACAAAGTTTACGTACAAAATCACACCTAATAATAATTTATATTGACCCAAATAGTTCATTTTATTGTAAAAGAAAGAGCAGTTAGCAACCAGTCAGTATAAAAACAATTAGCTGTTAACATGTACATCAAATAACCAATATTTATTATTGTGAGGTTTAGTCGGAACCGTATAGAACGCTACTGATGTGGAAGATATCGTGAATTTAATTAAATATTAAATGCTTTCCTCGCTTCACAATCAGAATACGTTAAACTATTATTTGTCATGAAAAGGCATCTTTATTGGAAAGCAAATCTAATATGGACACTTCCTTTTATCTAGATTCTAGAACATTGATTAATGAATAAACTAACTATATTCTAATTCTATAACGAAATATTTATTTAAGTAGACATACAATACATGTAATTGGTTTCGCTGGGGGGAACTGCGCAATGAATAAAAAACACTACATTGGTCATCCTAGAACGGTGGGTAGTTTTGAATAACGTGATAGGTTCAAAATATTATTTATATACATTTTTAGTAAATTCAAAAAGGGAAGGCTATATTTATGTTTTTTTTTAAGTGGTGACTAAACAACTAGTGTGTCCATTTATGCTTATAAGTGTTCTATTTGTGACATGTTTTTTTGTGTGGGCAGGGTTGATCGCCTCCTCTCTACATCCATGTAGAAGAATTTAGGGCATTAATCTCAGTCATGTCCCCTCGGAAGAAGTAGAAGCCAGCTCTGCACCAGCCTCTCCAGTCAAGTCAGACAGGTGGTGGTACGCTCTTATGTCTAGGCTAAAAAAAACCTTTCACTTTTAGTATATCCCACTAACTTCAGTGATAATATCCCTCAGTAAACTAAACCCATCGAACTACCTTTGCACTCCAGAATATCGAGAGTTTCGGTTAGTGATTTGCAGCTCTTGGACAATCATAAGGTTACCCAGATTTAAGTAACGCGACTGTTTTTGCTGTGTTCAGTGTGAGTTCAACTGGAAGGTTTAAACGAGCCAGAAGTGAACCCTTCTGGGGAATGGAAATCCTTTATGTCACCACTATACGGACTGATCTTTGATAGCTAAGATTTTTACCTCCAGTCACTGTGTCCATGTTCTTCTGTGTATTATCATAAAGGAAATAGCTTTTTAGCTGATAGCTAGTTATGCGTGATAATAGGAGAGGTTTTGAGCTATTTAACTGGCATCAAACTTATACATAGCCATGACTTATACATAATACATATTGAATAACGGTGACGTTGAGTTAAGCTTCATTTCACATTAATCTTAGTGAAGCGTCTGAAATCCGACACTTTCAAGAGTCATGTTCGCCGGAAGAGATCCAAAATTTTCTTTCATTGTTTCGACATCAGAGACATCTAGACTACACAATATAATGTAGTCTAAGTGAATAGGTATTCTCATTGTCATAAGGTCCAAAATTGAGTGAACTACGTTGTTTCAGATATTATCCACATTTCAACAACATAATTTAGGTATAGGAAGAGTTGATTCAATGTAAATGTTTAGTTGAGCTCCAGTCCACCTTCCTCTTAGTGCATCGTCTGAAATCCGATGATGTTATACAGACATTAATTTTTTCAGGTATGTGACAACGTCGGATTTCAGACGCTGCAGTAAGATGAAGCTAGTTCAACTTCAGGAGCTGAACTGAAAATTGACATTGAATCAAACTATCTCGCCATAGCTATTTCATAATAATGCTGTGTAGTGTGTAGTAGGATGTGTTAGTTCAAATACGTTTATCCATGATGAAAGCTTCAACACAGATTCATGATTTAATCGATGTAAAGGAGCATCCATCGTAAAATCTTCTTTCATTATTTCACGCCCACGTTTAAAGGACCACCGAATCTATACGTTAATGATTCATAATTAAAAATCACGTTCGTAATACCTTTTATAAAATCAGCACTGGTAATTTACGTATAATAAATTATCAAATTATTCACAAAAACACTAAATCAAATAAAATCATTTTTATTTTGCCAGAACATTACCAAAAATGTATACCAATAGTCAAGTTTTCTATAATTTTGAACAATCACTCCACATTGAGACCAGTCAAACTTACAGAAATGTCAGTAGCACCACATTCACTCATGCCAATTTTCCCATTTTCCAACGCCGGTTGTCAGTGTTCCAAGTGTGCGGTCACCCAGTCGAATGCCATAAACTCGTCAGCACTATAAAATGCTTGAGACGCTAAAAAGCGTTTTAAACGAGCTATTAACGCCTTGGGAGTTGGGGCATTTTTGATTGAATTTGGCAACTTGTTGAGAAAACGAACTCCTGTCTGCGAAGGCAAGTGTTCGTAAACCGCCGTCCTGTGACTTCCAGTTCGGTGGGTATCTCTGCCTCTTGTCCCATACGAATGTATGTCTCGGCCACGTGTCATGGCACATTTAGACATACAAAAAAGATTGTCTCTAGGATGTAGAGACAAGGCAGAGGCAACAGTTGCAGTTTTTTAAAAGCTTCCTTGCATGTTTCTCTGAACCTTAACTGTGCGATTATGCGAATCGCTTGCTTCTGCAATTTGAATGAATGCTCTGAAAAATTGATAGTTTGCGCTGGCTCCCCACAGCACCAAACCGTAGGTGAGGTGGGGGTAGATCAAGCCATAATAAGCCGTCATCAGTACCTGAATGGGGCAGTATTTGGCTAAAGACCTCAACACATAGATGCCCGAGGCCAGTTTTGAGCAAACATGATCAATGTGATAATTCCAAGTCAATCCCCGATCCAGGCATATTCCGAGGAATTTTGAACAGTCGACTTCCTGCAGGAAAGAGTCATCCAATAAAACGGCTGGCCCGTCATTGGAGTTTCCTGATCGCAACGCGAAAGTCAATAAATTTGATTTTGAAGAATTCGCTTTGAGGTTGAGGCTGTTGAAGTGTTGGACACAATTGTTGGTGTCAAGAAAGATTTGCTGTTCCAGAATAGTTTTCGATTTGTTGGTGAAACAAAGTGTCGTGTCATCAGCGTACTGCACAAGTCTTCCATGCGGTAGTGATGACTGATTACTGTACTAATTAAGTATATAAAGTTTTAAAATGTATAAAGACTTTGTAGACCAGAAGAAGATGATAGATACCCATTTATCACATAACGATGTAAAATGTTCGAAATCCTGTTCTTATATTAATTTATTTTAATTTAATTACATATGCAGTTACAATTTTACAACCGTAACATGACTATACTGTTTGTTTATTAAATTATCATATTATTATCTCCAGATCTTACAATATTGTACTATAGTTATTACAAACATTTTAATGGGGACAACCTATTTAAAATTAAAGTTCCTTAAAACATAAATTCATAAAAATAAATCCTTGTAGCCAAATTCTTAGTTATTTTATTACTTATTGTATTGTATTTATAATTTGTTACTTACGATCGTCTTCCCAGAAGGGTTACTTGGAAATAGGGATATTTGTTTATTAATTCGATTTTACGATAGCTCCTGAAGGAATTAGTTACATTTCCTATATTTTACATGAGTATATTTCTTAAGTTAAGGAAACAATGTTTTGAATTTGATAACTGAAGATTTAAAGGAAGGTTAGTTTTTACGAATGTATATTTTTGTGCGTAATTAAAGGGAGCAGCTGAAATATGGAAATGAAAAAACAGTTTCATTTACTACGTGGGGTACAGTAATATCACTACTTATATATGTTAGGTTCATAGATCTATACAGGTTGAAGAGAAACTGGAAATGTAAGGTTTTAATAATATGTTGCTGTCTTGTTTAAACTCCAATAAAATGTTATAGTAATTTAGTCATTAATTTGTGTAATGTATAGCAATTGTGAGATGTAACCGGTTTAGTTACGCGTTTAATATTTCTTTTTAGCCAACATTTATCGTGTATCAATTACCAAACCAGTAACTTTCATAATAAAACTGCACTTCAAATTTCATTGTACCATACCATTTTCTTGTAAAAAATAAAATTACACCACTTTTCATAATATTTATATCACAAAAGATTAAAATGTCTTGAAGGAGCAGATTGTATTAAAAATACTAAATTGTGTATCACAATAACTTGTAATGTTATCTCTAAGAAACCGCATTTTTCGAATATTTCAAACAACAAAACTCAAATGATACAACAAAATCTAACAGAAACATTCAAAAAATAAATTCAGCTGAGTTTGTATCGATATTGCTTGAATCTCATAAAGTGCCTTACATCAATACATCATAATCTGTACATTACACCAAAACAAAAACAAACCCATGCCACCCCACAGTCCTACAGGAACAGGACGCTAGTCTGGTGGCCTTGTACTGTGACGTAGATAGGCTACTCACAACTACTGCTCTGTACCCAAACATTGACTTTGTGACGTAGATGCGCGGGAGGGTTGCGCAGTGGGTCGGGGGCCAGGAGCAGCTCAGTCTCCGCCGCGATGGTGCCGAGCGCGCATCTCCCACGAGCTGTGGCGCGGCCGGTGTGTCTAGTGTTGGTGTTCGTCGCTGCAGCCTCCTCGACAGGGGATAAGATACCACTAGGTGAGTGTGAATTGATGTATCGCTTGTCACGTGACCTGGACGTGATTACGAGCCGAGTGGCGCTGATCTCACAGCATCACACAGGAGCTGCGGGCGGCTCCCAATTCTGCCAACGATACGAGAATCAATGGCGTTTTGTTCACTGTCTGGCAAATGTTTGCCCTAAAAACGATGAATTAACGCAGTCACATCACTGAGATTCCCGACACATTCCTACTGCACTGTTACTAACACAGCAATGCTCCTACTCCCACACAGTACCCACGTACATTTTATCCAACACTACAAAATCTAACATGAATTAAAATAATGTTAATATTACCGTTAAATCACCAAAATCTATGAAATACGCCAACTAATTATTGGTTTGTTTTTTATATATGTTCTATATTCTCCACATTGTTATTACTTTGCTTTGTATAGAGGTTATGTAGTGCAGTGTTATAACACATCGTTTAATAGAGCAGACATGGGATGAAGATAGCGGTATCATATAGTTTTTTCTTTTTAAAATAACAAAACCCTAAATAAATAAATGGTGACTTAATAACTATATTTTCTGACACAGTTTTGATAATTTTGATTCCTCATAATATGTATATTCAAATTGCTCAGTAGTAAATCAAATCGTTACTATATTGTTTTTTTTTCACTTATTTTGTGAGAGTTCAAACTAGCTATCTACATATATATGCGTACATAATAGTATCTATAACAAAAAATTCTTTAATTTATTATTATTAATTAAATAACTTTATATATACATACTTCTTAGTATATTGTATATCCTAAATATTATAACCGTGTTGAGTGTAATATATAAAATTTTGCAAGGTTAATATTATTGATGTATGTACTTAAAATAAGCATGGTAGAAAGCATTAAAGTAGTTTTTATCTAACATTTTACTTGAAATAATACTCACATCAAGACGCAAGAAGGCGTGTATGTAGGAAAGTGTGGACTGTAGTGTCCGACCATATGACACATAACACAGGTGCCAGATACAGCCAGTAACGCATGATGCTATGCTCTGGTCACCCTTAGGCAACCCCTACTGACATAAGGCGAGTTCCTGGCAGTGTGGGTTGTTCTTTACATGTCTTGGCTATAAGCTACTCCAGTAATTAATCCACATCCATTTGGTTAATATAAAAAAAGAATGCAAGAAATGTTTTTGTAGCATATGAAAAATAAAAGATTATTTATATTTTCATAAGATAATTAATTAATAAAAGCGTTATAACATAAATATAAACAAGGTAGGAAGTCATACAAACAAAATATACATATTATATTAGATATTATAAAGGAGGATGAAAAAAACACTAGGTATAAACCTCAAAAATAAAAATTAGAATGAGTTAAATATTTTAGTAGCAATGCAGAACCACTTGGAGAAAATAAATAAATAATATTGAATCGTCAAATTAGCCTTTGAATATATTGATTTTAAGGTTATAAATTAGCATTATCATTAGTATTTTGAAAATAGGATGAAAATTAATAAACGGTAAGGTGTTGAGGAAGCTTTTTGGCGTTTCTGGACAAACGGAAGAAGATTAATAAACTATTCGTCTGAGATTAAGTCTTTTTAATTTTTTCAGAGAAGAGTATGGGTCTACTATGTTAATGTAACGAGTTTATTGTTAGTTATGGCCAGCTATTGTTTGTTAATGATCCAAAAATGTTATAGCAAAACGGTCAGACACCAACGGTACGTATATGATTTAATTTATGAGGTATAATTCATGTGTTCTACAAAATGTAGAAAAGATTGTTTCAAATATCATAAGTTCATAAACTTCAGTGATAATTACCTACACAAAGCTAAAAATATATGTCAGGAAGTATAATTTTATTTTCATTTGTAAATAATCGAATAAAAACCATATTCTAGCAAAAACGATGCACAAATTTTATAGTGTTATTATAAATTTAATATATTTAACCCAGCAATCCAGTATAACCTACTTACAAAAAACGACATAAAAAATTGTGTACATCTTAAAACAATAGAACATTATTAAAAAAGTAAAAGGGCATATAAAATAACTTTTATACCGTTTTGGCATTATTAAACTGCTGTTCATTAAATTTACTGAACTGAGATTGCAATGTTTTTAATTTAAAAAAAGGAACACTTTGTAGTTGGTTAGGTTAGAGGGATCCATTTTCTTAGTTACATAATGAAATAGCAAGATAGAGAGTCCCACTGGATAGAATTCATCACGCCATTAAATAATTTATTCACCACTTTTATAATTGCCTTCAGTAAACCAAAAAAATATTAGGCAAAATAAAATGAAAAAAAAATAGTACAAATTTTCAGATTATTTATTTGGTTTTCAGTTGAATAAATTGTATTTTTTGAACTAAGAAAAACATTTTAGTCATCACTTTTTTTGATACCTTTCCTAAAGAAAGGAAAAATATGTTTTAATTTAAATAAATATAATCATTTACCATAATAGATTTAATTATATTATATTTCTTTAAAATATAAAACATTTGAGTCATAAGTCATAAATAAACACTTAATTTCTTAAAGACATAATTGTACATATTGCAAATAATTCTTTCTCATATCAAGTAGATTTTACTAGGGCATAGTTACGAAATTACCGTAATATTTCCTTAAAAACCTTATAATTCCTCGTAAGAGAATTAATACTACTTTACTTTGTTTTCTGATATCGGGAAAACTATCCATAATAAATAAAGACTTTAATTATCTACAATAGTATTTTTATGCGTTTTATTAATGTCATTTATAGAATATGCTACTACTTTTTACTAAAATTTATGATATAAAAAATAATTTAATCCCTATATCAACATATTTGACTGCTGAGTTTATGTATATCTACTTATAATATTTTAGTTAAGAAAATATTCTTTACTTCTTTTAAACACACGGATAAATAAATTATAACTATTTACATAAATACATGTTTTAATTATATAATTTGTATGTCATGAATTTCAGATAAACGTATAAGTATCAATTATTGGTATATTAAAATCTAATTTATATTTTTTGATGATCTACAAATAATTATTTGTTGACATATTTAAAAAATTGTTTAGCTTTTATTGTAAAATATATGTTTTGTAATAAAGAGCCATAATTGTAATTAAATATCCAAAGATATTCCTGAAGATCTTAATAATCAATCCAGGACGAGAGACCCAGATGGAATGTTTGAGTCTACGATCATTTTAACATAAGCATTGGGACTTCACTTGTAATTAATTAATTTCTTGAAACTACTTGTAAAACTGTTATTGTGATTTTGAATTTAGTGACGGTTTTAATACTAAAGTTACTTTAAATTCACTGAAATACTGTTGCAATACCAGGAGAAGAGCCCTGGCTTTACTCGTCAAGAACAGATGAATTGATTGTAGCACCTCTTGTACTAGTGATTATGCTTTAATCTTGAACAACTTGATATGCGAGACCACTCTTTGTTTAAAGTTAAGAGGTAAAAACAAAAAGCTGAAGTTGTTATAATTTGAAAGGAAAATAGGTTTGTGCATATGTTTTCTAACAATGACAAAGGTCCGTGAAACTGTTATAAATTTAAGGTTAACTTTGCAGATATTTTATAAAAAATGTTAAATTAGCTTAGGACGTATTCTAAAAAACCCCTTTGGTACATCAGCATAAATCCGATCAAACGAATTTTGACTATTTAAAAATAGATAAAACATCTCCAGTTTGTTGAAAAATTTTGGATTTATGTTACCTAACACATCTCTATGAGAGGGCTACGTGTTATAAAATTTGAGTTAAAGACTACCTCTTTTGGAGGAAAACCCATTACGTTCCTAACAATAGAACTTTAGGTTAGGGATACTGCCCTTGTTATTGTTACTTTTCCCTATATTCTCCAACCACAAACTTAATAGGCGAGTTAAATTATTACATATTCTTCGTAGAAAAGTTACTTTTACGAATAGCCATAAGTGACTTTAAATTTCCGAACGAAAGTCGCATACTAAAAGAAATTACTAGGATCGATTCTCCAGTTAATCCGGTGCAATTACCTATATGTCAAGCTGGATCATGTAGAATATTTTCTTAATATACGAAGTAGTACAATTTTAAAGAATTTGAGCTTCTTTTTATGACTATCTGATTGCATACTCTGATATGTGCACCCTTTTCTGTGAACTAATAATTATGTACTAAATATCTTGGCTGAAAAATTTAGTTAACGTGAGAAAATACATTTCTGGATGTTAAGTTACGCGGTGGTATACGATACCAAAAGTGTGGATGGATATTATACTCACTGGGAAGTTTATAAAAATAATAGAAACGGTTAGTCTTGCATATTTGAGCAAGGCGAAAGATGGGAGTCATGTGTGCATCTATTAAACATCAGATTTATACGTTTTCCACCAAAAATAGAAATATTTTAACAAATATAATTGTATCCTATATATATATATATATATATATATATATATATATATAGGATAAAATAGAAAACAAATTTAATTCTTAAAGCAGTGATTTTACTTTCTTGACTTATGATTGGGAATGGACAAATTTTAAAGAATAAGTCTAAAAACATCGTTTACGATAGACATTTTTAAGTGCTATGTGAATATAGTGAGTATACCATTAACCACGTGTAGGAGGCACAAACAAGGTCACGTCAGGTACGGGCTTGAAATATTCAAATGTACGTAGTATAGTAGGAATTACTGTTTCGGGGTGAATGGATTTTCCCTTTTTGTCTTTCATTCTCGCTGTCTGTCGCACACTCACACGGGTACGCTTGGTCTGTAGTCTATTCATAATGCAAAATATGATTTTTATCTTTCCACTTTTGTGACTTCCGGTTATGAAATGAATAATGATATTGATATTCCGGTAATGATATTGAAAATAATGTTTTATACAGGTTATAAAAAGTGAATGAATGTTGGCCAGTTATGATAAAAACCTTTAGTATAAGAATGGGATATTTGTTAATATTTTAATTCTACGTGATTTTAATGCTAAGTTA
Organism: Homalodisca vitripennis; assembly: GCF_021130785.1. NCBI lineage: Eukaryota > Metazoa > Arthropoda > Insecta > Hemiptera > Cicadellidae > Homalodisca > Homalodisca vitripennis. Next base: position 85,635,534 of record NC_060207.1, on the reverse strand, counting down.
ATTTTGTAAAAATAAACGCAGCATATAATTCATCAGGGTACTTATACTGTTTCAAAATAGTTCCCCTCCTTTGTAGGGAAAATGTATTATTAATTATATTATTAATATTATAATTAATATAATATATTTTACAATTGTAAATATTACATACAACATTAGCATGTATGGACTAAATTAATATTGTAATTATCTATAAAAGTCATGAATTAAAATAATTGCTAATTAGACTGAGTGTGGAGCAGTCCTATCGTATATTACTTGGTGCATAATCAACGATCGAATTTTCACGAACATTTAAATAGTAACTGTTTAGTAGTTGATTTTTGCATTGTAGTTTTAAAATAGTAAGTTAAAAAGTGGATGGTTTTCTGTGGGATATTTGTTGACACTGCTATCGGCGTTCTATATAAGTTTAGCGCAATAGTCTTTACAACTTCTCTCAGCTGGATGCCGTTCTCTATCATTATTACTGACTGACTGACTCAAAGCTCAATTTTTAAAGAGAGCGTTTCTCCACATCTACCGTAGCTTGTATTCAAAGTTATTAACGCCTATTTAAGGGACTGTTCTTAATGAGTACTAACAACTGATACATATAAAACGACGAACAGTATTTAATTGGATACACGTTCATTTTTGGCATATGAAATAATTTAAAAGATCAACTAATAATCTCATACAGTAATGACAATTTCGACATTGATATTCCAAGTACGTTGCTTAATATGCGTAAAGCATAAACCATGAACAAATAGAATAAAAATAAATAAAAAATTATGGTTGCCTGTAAAGTCGGTTTTACGGGCGAAGATTTTACGTGACAACGTCTTTTTCTCGGTAGAATATTTATTGATATGAATATTATTAAATTGCACAATAGGAACAAGGAATTGAATGAAAATAAGAATTGCACAAATTTTAACTATAGAAATATATTTTGTTTACTAAAACATTGTACATAATTTGAAATTAATTAAAATTTGTTATTGTAAATGGTAAAGTTGAATAAAACATTTACTAAAATTGGAATTTGAAATTCTTGCTAAACACAGTTAAATTCTAACTTCGCGCGCGTGGTGATTGGTCGGTTTAGTTCGTTTGTTTGGTCGCACTGTTATGACAGGTTAGAGGTTATAATTTGTTATTTTAAATGTTTGACTAGCAATACGCGCTGTTTCTTCTCAATCGACTGAATTACGATTGATTGCAGAGTGATTTAAACTAATAATTTACTTAACACTATCAACATTTGTCAATAGTATGACATAACCTATAAACTCAGTTTCTCAACTTTTGTGTCAATCTAACAATTAATAAATCAATCATAGTTTACGATAATGAAATATCAGTGTACAATTATTTACCTTTATTGTTGTAGTTGTTGTAAATGACGAATCTAAGCACTCCACATTTTCACGAATAAACATAGTTATCTGCTTTATCCCGTGCGGCGGACCCACAGTTATCTGCTTTATCCCGTGCGGATCCCGTGCGGCGGACCCACTGGACGGGCATCGTAACGTTACCGGGCGTTACACTTTTTCATGAGTGACTCCGAGCCGCAACCTAATTTAAGACGTTGTCACGTCAAAAACTAAGTCTAAAAACATTTAAAACAGAGTCTGAAACATCTTGAAACGAATGCCTATGACTTGATACATTAAACAGTATGAAAATAGGTATTACTAACTAATGAAGTCTATTTGTGTCTTAACTGTGTATTTATTTCATAGTAAAGAAAGAATGTTTTGTATGAATAAATATAAAATGAGAACGAAACGTATAATACCGTATGTAATTTCTTTCCCTGAAGATCTTTTTTATTTTGGGATCAGTACAGTCACAAAAGTGTTATTGGATGCTTAGAAAATTTAAATTTTTATAATTTTATCTTAAAAATAAATTACAATAATTTATTTATTATTCGTTATATATTATCAAATGTAAGAGAGCTGCATGCACTAGTTTATTCAGGTTAACATTAACTCAACTGATGAAAGATATCAATACGGTAATTATCACTTGTACTTGTATCGACGCTTTAATATTTACAATCCTTTCTCAGAGTGTGAAATTCTCACTAAAGTAAACAGACTGAAGAATGGTTTTTAAATGCCTTCATTTTGTTCGATACCACAAAGATTCAACAAGGTTATTGCGTTCATTTTTTGCGCGGCACTGAATAGAATAAAATTATTGTAGCCTTGTTTATACAGTAGATCTACTACTGGTTGGTATTCGTGACATACAGTGTTGATGATGTAACTCAGATCTTCACAAGTAGTGTTTCTACCTAATATTGCCATCATCTTGAGGTTGAGAGAGAGCCGACGGCCGAGTGGTTTAAGATGTCGTACTTTGGATATGAGTTAGAGATAGCACAGGTTCAGATCGTGTATATGATATAAACACTTTGTATCAGTACCATCTAGTATTGTATCGAAATTCCCCCTTATTTTGTTTGAGAATATCATCCTCACACAGGCCAGTGGCCCACGAAGACGAACAGAATAAGGTTTAAAGGGGAATCAGTCTCTCCTTAAAAATGTCAATAAATTAATTAAATTTTGTTTACATATCTGTATTATAAGTTGTTAACAAAGTATTAACTCAAATAGTCATAAGGATACACTACCATTATATAGGATATAAATATGGATGTATTTATAACTTTTACCCAGTATTTGATTTGTAAATTATTTTATGCTATGTACCACTCATTGTTATAGAAACAGCAAATTATAACTAATTTATATTGAGGAAATTTACGTGCACCTCATTACCTGATAGTAATGATTTTTTTCTAGAGGTTTCAAGTCATATAAGTGTTATAGTATATGTTCACGAAAATATTAAAGAATTTCAATCAAATTAAATGTATTATTATGAATTACAGGACTTACCAAAAATTCAGAGTCTGCTGAAGAAGTTTCTCAAAACTATCACATGAAAATAACTTATCCGTAAAAACATTCTGATATATTTTGTCCATTCGGCCGCAGTGTACTAAAATGAAACAATTTTATTTGTACAAGTATTCAGGTAAATTCTCTTTGTTCCTTTAAAATTCTATCAAATATTATTTGAGGACATTATCAGTACTTACAAATTAAACTGCGATTTTCTGTCAAGTACAAATTTTATTTATATTAAATTTTGTTCTTAATTTGGTGTACTACATTATCATTTTTATTCACACCAGTCCCTTAAATCGTCTTTATTTCTTTACTAATTCATACTGAATGATTGTTTATTAGTAAGTGCTTTAATTCGACGTAGTTAATATCTTCGGCCATCAATCACGTCTGCGTGCTAAGGCTAAGTAAAGTTTTTAGTGTTAGTGTATATCTAGTACACAATTTCCAACTACATTTAATCCAAACATGAATTAAGTAAGCAGTTTTATTTTTGCTTTTCTTTTTCAAGATGTATACTTTTTTAAAGATTTACTCCAATATAATGGTGTACCACACAATTAACATTCAATATAAAATTACTACAAATAAAATATTTGTTAATGAAGAGTATAATCTTTTAAAATTCGGAAATAAATAACATTATTGCTTTTTATAGGTATTAAAATACCTATTCCCATGTTGTACAGTTGAATATAGTTGAACAAGTGGCAACAGTAAAAACAAAAATATCAATTTTGATGAGTTCAATCTATTGAAATAGAGTTTTACAACAAATAATTTTTGTAGTAATACATTTCTAGGTCAACCACCTTTACGTTTCTAAACGCGTTATATTCTCGTAAAAAATGCGTTTATATTATTGTTTTAACGTGGTAGGAAAACGATATTGCAGTATTTTTTATCTGCGTAAGATGTTGAAATTGGACGAGATGAAATAAATGAAGGGGTTAGAGATTTTTATAATTAGCATATTTATAGTTATTATCATTAAGAACTGTTTCACCTAAACCGAAAATAATAAATATATATATATATATATATATATATAAAACCAAATAAAAATAAAATCCTTTTACTTGTATATACATACGTATTTTGAAATATTGCTTACGAAATTATGTTTTAAGCAAATTACGTATTAATTTCAAACGGTTATTTATTAAATACCGTTATAACTAAAATAAGATTATATTATGATATAGAGAACAGGTAATCGGTTTTCTCGCATTTAATATAAAAATCTAGCCTCTATCCATCTCTATCGTTGTCAAAAAATCAACACAGAATGTTTAGCACCATGTTTAAGTTTATTATTGACGATGGTTGATTTAAAATTTAAACATGATTTTTAAATTAGTATAGTTACGGGTTGAAGTTATACAACAATAGGTTTCGTAGATTGGAACCTGTTGTCTTTTTCAGGCAAAAGAGTCTTAATAAACATTAAAAATGATAATAAAAACAGGATTAAAAAGCACAAATCAATAACATATAAAGACTGTAAAGTGTATGATAAAAATAAGGATATGTAGTAACTTTTTACAGATCACAATATAATAGGATCAAATGCTCACATTATAAGGTTAAGCGTGAGCAAATATAATAAAGAAACCAATATCTTGCAACAAGGTTACCAAATTAAAGCTAAGGAAATCAATTTGTATGTCATAAACCAGGTAGTTACGTCTTTTCTGAAAGTAAAATTTTAGGAGAAGTACAAACCATACCACTAAACAATAATTAAGGCACATTGCACAGCACACACTGCAAACGCTAAAGAACGTAAGTGAGACTGTAGGCAAATCGGAATATATTCGTTTTTGAAGCGTATAACGGCCCAAAATGGCCAAAATCCTGTTATCCTCTCTAATTATCAATAGTCAATAGCGAAATCTATACCAAGAATAATATAATTTTATGTAATCCAGTTATTATTTATAAATAAAAATATGTATACTGTACAATGTATAACAAAGGACTACTACGACATTATTGTCGCTTGTTTACGACTGTAGTGGTATAGGTGGTGCTTACGACAAAATTAGATTCTCCTCCATCTGAGCCCGTTCTGAAGGTTAGACATCTGCTGAAAGGGAGAATGCAATTAGTGAACACCACTTTGTAGCTGGCAATCCTTTTAATGAAGTGTGCAACTCCTGCGGGCTAGGGCTACGGATTCGTAATTAATTTACCACAAAACATTCATATATACGCGCCACTTTATCCACTCGACTCGTCGGCTCACTCCCCAACATTTCCTCATTGCGGAGAGTTTGCTCGTGTAGTGAGGTGGATTCACTTTTAGACACGTAATAAAATATACAATTTCCTATACATCATTAAATATGTGGGGTACCAATTAGTTAAATACAATTTAGTTTAAATGAGCATCAATTGTTTTTACTCTGACCTTATAAATACATAATAAAACTTTCAGTAAAGGAAAATCTAACGTAGAATAGTTGAATTTGTCATTATAGAAGGACCAAAAAAGCCCTATAGGAAATAGAAAGGAAGAAAACTATGGAAATGTGGAAGGAACTGATAGTTATAACCTTGTTTACGTGGCTTTTATCCAAACCGAACTTTAAACAATTAGCACTTATGATTATTACAAATATTTATTCTCATGTGATAACTATAAACACATACAATTTACCCAGGGCTGATTTAAAAATTATAACTTTTAGGCATACCATAAAGATAAAAAACACAATTCTATTACAGGGAAAAATTCGCTATACATAAACAAATTACTATATGTATGGAAATCATGTATTAAAACAAGTGTCGGTTCGTGTATCGGATGTAAGTCATATAATTCTAAAATCAGGGAATGTATGCTCACTTCTTTAATAAACTTAAAGAAAATTAAAAAATAGTTTTGTAATCATTAATTTAATTTGTACAAAATTAATACCAAATGGATTTTGTATATAGTTTTTTTTTTTTTATTACTTGCTATATTCTGACGAACTAATGATATATATATAGAATTAATTTACAATTTAAATGATACATTGGATGTTAAATAAAATATCATGACTAGCTTTGATAAAATGCTATATCTACTTTTACTAAATGTAATTAATTTCATCCATCTTCAAATTACTATTCATGAATCGAATAAATAAAAGCTGGTTTCCCGTGATATTTCAACGGAACTAATAATTAATTGATTACGACGAATGTTGTGTTGAATTAGATAATATAATTAGGACTTTACTTATTTTTTTTAGTTTACATCTTATAAGTCTCTCTCATGGGTTAAAATTATGCTTGTTTAGGAACTACCTTTATAGCTTGTTTTAATTATAGTTTTATTTTTTTTACATGAAAATTTATCCAAAAATTCTATTTGAATACTAGCGATAATAACGAAAATATAATATGTTGTTCGCACAGAGATTTTAAGATACACAAATCCTGAACCTTCAAAAATAATACCCTGTGGAAAACAATCATCCTGTGGAAGGAGGTTTGCCAACTATGTCACGTATAAGAAATGACGTATGATCAATAACTGAATGGAAATTTATAATAAGAAATTACGGAATAGGAGAACGTTAGAACATCTTTAGTCTTGGTGATTAGGAAATGTTGGTAAAAAAGTCGTTCTCTATATCATAGAAATTATTTGATTTCTCTGATATTTTTAATTGTGTCTTCTAGATTAGTGAGCCAGTCATTTCTTGACGGAAATGGTTCCATGTTCCATTATATCAGAGATAATTTTTCTTTTCTTATTTGCTATAAATATTTGGATTCCTGACTTGTAGCCAATAATTATCATAGTCATTATCATATTCCACTTAAAATTACCACTTATCTGTATATTCTCTCAATGTATTTGTTTTTCCGCATACAATAGAAGTCTCAAATACTTTGAACATTTGTAATTCTATCTGAAACACTCATTACGTGACGTCTCTATTAAGCCCTACGATCTTTCAGTTAGAATTCCAAAGCAATAAGATTGTAAGGTATTTCCCATTTACAATAAATAACTATTTTCCTTCTTCTTTTCTCAATCCATTACTAATTCCTCTACTATCTTATTTTATTTTTTTTAATGTGATGAAAAACTACTAGACATTTTATACATGCCTTATGCCAAGAATATAAACCTTATGATAAATACCTGTCAGAGGAAAAAAATCCCATTTGTATATATTTGTGGACACATGTTTTATATGACATATTTTAAAACTCATTTTGCTATTCATACCAATGAATTCAAAATTCGTAATTTTGTGTAAAAGAGCGGTAAAAACTATACCATTAAAAAATTTGCAATTTCAGACGTTTCTGTATATAATGTTTCTTTCAAGGCACGATATATCATATAGTAAGTATATCTTACCGAATTAGGCATTACAGGCATTTTCGCATTGAATGTGCAAGCAAATGTGCATGAATGGACTTTCGAGTGGACGGATTTGTAGTGAATTTGTCATGTTCACGCCCACTACCTAGTTGGTTAGCGATCTGCATGAACACATAAAGGTACGTCAGAATGAATGATCTCGTTAAAACACACGATAAGCAATATTTTCTTTCATTCAAATCAGTGGTCATACATGGACGCTGGTGTTTAGTAGTCGTTTGCTGCTTTAAATAATCAACTTTTTAAAATGAGATGTATTATGTGAAGAAGTGAATATTAAAGATTTTAGATTTGTCACAATAGATTTTTACCGCAAAGTCAATATTGATTTTGACATATTATAACAAAGCACATGCAATTTTGGATATTATTTAACATACAGATCTATTGGCTGTAGTGTATGTAATCCAGATATTTAAAAATCAAACTTTCACAGAGTGATTTGAGACTATTGGAATCAGATTTCCTTTGTCACCCGATGTCTGTAATAACCCCTTTGTTGATATAAGGCTTTGAAAAAGCATCCTCTTTCATGGTGGATGTATGGTTTAGGACTGAAAATTGGATTTCATGTATACAAAGGATTTAGATTGTGGGAAGCCTATGCATCATCGGTCCTTTAAAGATGTTAGTTTAACGTAGAATTGTAAAATTAAATAACAAAGTAAGAGAACTTCAAGCAATCGCTTCTAAATTAGTAATCTTTAAATACCTCTTTACGGCAGGTACAAGGAATACCTCAGCTAAGGGCAGTGCAGTTCGTAAGTACAAATTGATGCTAGGGACAGATTTTCCAGTACCAAAAAACAGATTTTATCGCTCGTCCTACGCTTGTCCTGACAGTTGGGTTTAATAACGTTAACGTGCCCATAGCTGTCCATAGCTCTCAAACGCGAATAAAACACTTCAAATCCTGATAAATAAAGCCTTGGTTTCAGTTAAATGCAACTGAAAAGGGACCCGGTTTTGCTCGGTTGTTGAGTATCTAGAATATCAATAATACCATTGAACAATTAGAGGTAACTCAATTCCTTTCGACAAAAATGAACAAACCTAACTTCTAATGTACAATATTTACCTTCATAAAAAGGGACGTGTCAGTTCACAAGCAATGCAGGCAAGATTAGACTCTCCACAGTTAAAATACGGTTATAACATTAGTCACCAATTCCCAGTCAACTACGATAATAACTGAACAGCTGTAAATTACCACTCTTACTTACGGTTTAGCACTATCGTGTTGTGTGAAAACATTGTTATTATATATATATATATATATATATATATATATATATATATATATATATATATATATATATATATATATATATATATATATATATATATATATATTATCCCGTGTTGCTCTGACTTTGTCAATAGTAACAAAGACAGAAGGTTGTAGCTACATAAATAAACAATAATCGCTAATCGTTCACTAAATGTCTGTACCTGTAGGATTTTCATGAGCTATGCATACTAACCCATTCATTTTGTACTACTTAATCGCATTTACTGTACTAAGTAACACAGCATATATGAGACAATAGTTGATAGTTAAATAAATATTACTCTAAATTAATACAAATCATTACAAATTCAAATCCCGATCATCAGTTGGAATGAGTCATAAATATTAGATGACAGGAAATATCACCAGCACAATATATCATTGTGCAATATCCTGTTCGTAAAACGCTCATCGAATAATGTACATATAAAACACTCCATCTGAACGTTCGAAGTGCAGTGCTTGGGCTGATTCATGACTATTTTAAAGTTATTAATTTTAATAAATGAAGTAAATACCAGTTTTAATGGCTCGATCTATTAAAATAAAAATCCATCCACTACCGGACAAAATGGATCCGAAATTAAATCAAACACTACCAAAAATACTATATTTTATATTTAGTATTGATAATTTATTACTTACTAACCAACTAGACAGACTAGATAACTTACTGGGTTATTTTGATATTTACTAACTATATCTCATATTTCATTACTATCTATTATAAAGAAACTGAGCAAATAGTTTTTTTTTTAAATTTTTGTTTGTATATCTGCCGTATATTTTACAAACAATATAGGAAAAGAATCTGAGGAAATACTTGAACTGTTACAGTTCAAGCTGAAAGATGTGAAAGGCATTGGGTGGAGAAGTTGTTGGAAACCCTCCTAATGAGATCCCATGGTCGGTAGTGAGACATTCCTGCCCTTAGCAGTTACCACAGAGAGTAGCGCTGATCCAACATCCATCACTCACAGTGGGATGAGGAACGTCTTTCTAAGGCCTAGACTTGTTGACAGCATTTGATATTAAGGGAAATCCATCCAATCCAATCGTTATAGATCATTTTTTGAAGCTTTCTATAGAGATTCGAGTATTTTTGTAGTCAATTTAGGCGTGCCAGTACCAGCCGATATACTTCGGATACGCTCTGCTGTTAGATTTGATATCTTCAACGATTAAGAAACACACGAAATCGAAATTTCATTTTTGTCTTTTATTAAACTGTACCTATTAAATAAAACAAAACACACACACACAATCAACAAATAATACGTTTATATCCATTCTTCCTTCCATATCCTATACAGGTGTCCAACTCATTGGTTTTAAATAATATATACAGTATAATAAACCATGTTGTGTGTGGTACATTTGGTATACGAGAAATTGTCGTATGTATACATAAGAAATTGTCATCCTACTACACAATAAATATCAATCTTTCGTATTTAATATACAAATTCTTTTAGCATATTGTGATGGCAAATATGCTAACTTCCTGCATTCAACTGTTATGGACCATTGTTCACGATAGTGATATATTTATAATTATGCATTTACTATAATTAGCGAGCTATTTAACTCACCTATAAGCCAACGGTAAGATTTTATTGTTTAAATTACAATAAAAATATAATTGAAGAAGTTTCACCTTGATATCAGGGCATTTACTTAACAGTGTCAATGGTACTGTAATATTTTTTGTAAATATATACATTCATTTGAGCATGAAGCAAATAAGGAAACGAGAGATGTATGGCAAGTAAAAACCGCTGAGGTCTGATGTAAACATAGTGAAGTTCCGCTGTGTCAGCCTCTCATCTAAAACCAAACATAAAGATATAATTAACCACCACAAAACGTTGTTAAATCTATCGAAAAATCAGTAATAGGGTGTTAATTTTAAAATTAGAAAAATTAATTGCCAGTCCTTAAAGTGTTTTTCAGTGATCTGCAATACACAACAATGTGCGTAATTTACAATTCTTGTTTCTTTTAAAATACAAAATTCCTTCATTAAGTGATTGTAATTTTAGTGAATGAATAGCATAGAAACGTGTAACAAGGTTTAACACACAATTAATAATGCTACTCATAAAATACACACACACACACACACACACACACACACACACACACACACACACACACACACACACACACACACACACACACACACACACACACACACACACACACACACACACACACACACACACACAGACAGACACATATATATATATATATACAGTATATATACTATATACATAACATACTATAATATAATATACTACTTATATAGAACTACATCATAAAATAATACTGAATTTAGTTGAGGAAAATATTTGTTGATACAGGAATATTTACGCAAACAGTTTGAAAATTGTATAGTAAACAAACTTTGTTATTATATACATTTTGAAACGTTTGTCTAGCAATTATTGTTTTAACTGTTTACTGTAGTATAGACATATTTTTAAAAGGATGTACATCTAATATAGGTTACTTATTTGTATGTGTGGTAAAAAATCTGATATAACTAAATGTTATTTTTGCCCACCATAAAAGAGAATAATAAACTAAGAAATCAACCAGCACAGTAATGATTGAACTAATTTCATCAATATAAAGGGAAAAATGCAACTGCAAGTTTACTGGAAATTCAGATAAATTCTAGAGACCATTCCTGTACTTTCCTGTACGAAACAAACTATCACTGTGTAGTGTAATTACACGTTTTCATTGTCATGCTACTTCTACTTACATCACACATGATCGTAATATATTTATGTTAGGAATATTATTTCTGAAAATAATTTAGCGTCAAAATCTCTTATAATCCAAATTAAGACAATGTTTCAAAACTTGTTTTTTAAATTTTGACACACAATAAACTGAACTGCTATCGTCGTAATCATAAAGGATGTTATCTTATGAACATTTTATTAATGAAACATATTAGAACAGATTATGTTTATCAGTGTTCGTATTCAAACGAAGACCAAGGTGTGTAAAGGAAACAGACTTAAACTCACAATGCCTACTGTTTATTTATTTATCATTTAACTCTTTCAATGGCCATGTCATTACAATAAACAAACATAGTAAGTAAAATTTTACAATTATAATTAGTAATAATCAATCAGTATTGCACTCTATTACATAGAAAATCATGACTTATATAATAACATTATACCTACATAAATTAAATAATATAACCTACAAGTAAACTAAAAATGAAGCAGCAAAATTAGTTAATTTAACCATCTATATGTGATACTTGATCAACAGTGCAAGATTCTATCTATCTGATAAGAACAATATACTTTAAATTAATTTAAATAGGTAATAATATGAAATAATACTTGAAGGTTAACACAAATAAATTAACGATAAAAATTTAACTAAGAATTTCAAAATAACATAAATTTAAAAACAATTAAGCATATTTAGCTCTTCAACCTCATATATAATAACAAAACCAGACGACAAGATAGTTATCAAAAGAATGAACAAAAATAGATAAGTACTGCACAGGGTTATTGTGGGCTTGGATGGGAAAATGAGAAAAACAGCCGTGCCAATCTAATGATGCATACATATTATTTTTTACTGTTTTCAGGCTCTTGAGAAAGTGATCTGCTGCAGGAAGATTGTTACCTAAGCGGTGGAGTCAGGCAATGGGACAAGATTTTAAATAGTTTCGTGGATGAGGTTGATAGACTCATAGTTTAATAGACCTCGTACGTCCAGGTATCCGCAGTTCCATCTTGACCAGCAGATCAGGACAATCAAAAAGTCCATTTATGAATTCATTGAAAAAGACCAGTTGGGTGCCATGAATGTGGTAATTTGTTTGACTTAAGTACGCATGTTATTGGCATCACCCAATATTGTTTAGACCATCCAGTGAAAATTTCAGAAAGGCACTATCTACTATATCCTACTGGTTTTATATGAATCCTGAGTAACTATCTCAAATAACTACTATTTTCTTCTTGAAACCTTTGTATTTTGGTTGCAAAACGAAGTGTTATACAAATACTGTAAACATTAACGCCAGTTGAATTAAAGCGGACTCGTTGTTCTTCCCTAGAACAAATATTACATGGTAATGTTTTAACAACAAGATAGTAGTGCTCCCTCTGACCGTTTGCGAAAACAAGCCTGGATTAACGATCATCGCTCAGTCTTACCAAAAATAACAATGAAAATATTAGTGTATGCCTCGTTGTCCGCTTTGTTTGTAAATAAAGTTTATGCTGTCCAAACATTAAGGTATAAATCTGAAGACGGACAGGTAATAGAAAATAATAACCATAGAAAATAAACCAAGGGCATTTTACACATGGGCATGGTATATAATAAATTATTGTAATATTCCAAAAATATAATTTTTGTTCCAGAATTCGTGTCTACGCAGTATAATGTTGGTTTATACTTTATGCTGAGCAGAGTTTAATAAGATAAATAATCTTAATATGCTGATTTACCATTGTGAATTGTTGAGGTTAGCGCTGTGAAGCATCATAATGGTGCACAAACATTATTAGAGCAGTGTACTTACATCCAGGTCAGATGTAACTCATGGACTGGACCATCATCACGTTATATTTTGTTGTCAAGGTCTTTCTTACTGGATTTATTTTGTATGATCAACATTTTGAATAATATAGTTAAATGTAAAGACTAATAAGCAATTTTACTTTACATAACAAATGTCCTAACGGTTCACCTAAAATAATGGCGTTTTGCCTTTCCAAAATAAAATGAGTTAAAAATAAAAATCAAAAACAATTAGAAACTTTTGGTGATAGCTTGGCAGTTCATCACGTTGTTCTGATAGAATTATTGAATATTAATTTTTGTTGCTATTTGGTGGTCTCTCCCTCCATCTGTATGCATGATAACTTTAGAAAGAAATAATTTAGAGGGTAAAATTAAGTGTAAACTCTACTACTACTTTTATATCAAAGTTTCAGATGACTCATTGGTCGCGAAGCTTATCATCTTAATTGTCTGAAGTCTGGCGCGTATAACCTTGGATTTTGACTGGATGGTTGACTTAACAGAATGGTGTCATACCTTTTAAAAATAAAACCATATACGCGTAAAATGTACTTTCAATACTGTTTAATGCTTGCCTCTATAAACTGCATGAAAGACAAAATCTTACAAAATACCAAAACTAATATAATTATATTAAGGGAACAAGAAATCAGAAATACTATTTTGTTAGAAAAGTATATGAGAAATCAGCAGTTGAAGTTATTTGAAAATTGTTTAATCGAAAATGTATTATTGAGGAAATACATCTTGCATACTTAGATTACACTTAGGTACAATCATACGTACACTAAAACAGTGTGATCCTTAAGGATAACTTCTCTATTTTAAAGCAAATTTCCTTTTAACTAAAGCTAAAATTATGATTACTTTAGATTATTGCTGTTTTAAATCTCATAGTTTTCAACTAATTTCATGTACGAACTCAAATTTAATCTTTTATAATCTTTCAAGGATATTCTATTAATGTAGTTTTAAATAATTATTGGGTTTTAAAAAAAAACTAAAATTGAATAACATGACATAACCTGAATTGTGTTTTCCTTAAGATTAAAAACGTAATGAATTTATATTATAACTCATTATCGCCATATGTAATTTTACAAATTATCCAGATGAATAATTTGGTACATCAAGATTTACAAACTTTATATGAGAGTAAATAAAGACTTTGAAACAGTGCTATGAACCCAACTTAATGAACAAAATATAAATGTTTCATATGGAGAGATACCTTTAGATATATTTCATCCAGACGTTCTAAATTTAAATGAAACTTCATTTATACATAGACACGAATTAGTTCTACAATGGTGCATGTCCAACCATATAATTTAGCTGAACATCATTTAATCCTAATACTCACTAGGTTGGTACACTTTCCTGTAAGTCTGTCTACAGGACATCTCGAGAATAAAATGAGCTATAGACTTGAAAGTATACGTGCAACATCAGCAAAGTTCCTTGTACAAGTTAAAAGTGCCACACCACACGTCGCGTATAAAGCTCCAGTGATGTTTCATGTACAATTTCATGCCTGTGTTTCTATTTCACACAATAAAATAACCATATCATTATATGAAATCCCATAAATTACATTTTTGTAGCCTAACAATGATATGGATTCCTTTTTAATCTAATATGCTACTTCAACCTGTCTGTCTCTTGGACACATTTACATAAACGTTAAATGATTTACATGTTGAGGTTTAAGAGCCATTACACTCCATCTTTTGAATGCATCACATAGCTTAACAAAACATTGGGCATTCATGAATGCGCTGATCTATATGCATGTTCGGACTGGATGTACATACACGTATGCAAAGATCCTGGACAAAGCCGGTCACTAGGTACATACATACGGCTGTTTGTTTGTTCCTTCATCCCATGTTCTGGCTGTAATTGTGTTTACCTAGCTTCGCCCTCCCTCTATTGAGTTAGAAGGTTCGATGACGTTCAGTCTACCGGTTTACAGTTTCTAACTAGTTTATGTCTTTAATCGTGAAGTATACGAGAGGTTTCAGTAGCTAGCCTAAATTTCGTCATCAGTCCAAGATTTTCAAGAATTTATTAAGAAATTGAGTTGTCTCTCATTTATTAATATTCAAATTGCTAAGCTACATACGCCAAATATAGCTTATATATAAGCTATATTTAATATATATATATATATATATATATATATATATATATATATATATATATATAAATAGCATTTTCATATATAAATTTTAGCATTGAAATTCGAGTGTTATAGTTTCTTTAGATACACTCGGTTATATATATATATATATATATATATATATATATATATATATATATAGGTATATAGGTATATATATATATATATATATATATATATATATATATATATATATATATATATATATATATATATATATTCAGCATTTATCTAAAGAAACTATAATAAACACAAATAACACTCGAATTTCAATGCTAAAATTTATATATGAAATATTTATTACTTAAGTTTAACCTAATCACCACCTATTATGATCTAAACATGTTAGCCAACCCTATCGGAAAAAAACTAATACGAAGTGAATAATTGTGAAAATATATTGGCAAGGCAATGTCATACAATGTTGTGATAAACTATCATTCGTTTATAACCCGTAATGCAGTTTCGTAATCAAGGTACTAATATAGTGATATAAAAGTAATATAACTTATAAGTAGCGTGTTGTTCGTAGATTATTGCGAACTTTGTTGATTTCACACATAGTAAAGAAGAAGAAGAAAGCCACGTTCACAATAGAGGAAATCACAGTAAATATCATGCTTTTAAGCTTTGTGCTAATTCGTGGTAAATTTAGTTTATATATTTGAAGTGTTACTTAGCAATTGTATAAACATTATTGATGTAAAAGTGTCTGAACTAGATGTATGATATGTGTCAGTCCCTTATGTACGATGCGGGATAAGTGGTAAATTTATTGTGTAGCATTTAGCGATTGTGGAACCACTTATCGACGTCAAAGTTTCACATCTTTTAATTGGACAGTTTGACAGCAATGGTACGTAGTTGTGCGCTGCGGACTAAACGCACATAAGTTGTGAACGCTTTTTGTAGCTGATGTAACACATAAATTTCGGCTTCTTCTTACCTCAACCTACAAGTACATGAAGATGGATTCTTAGAATCCGAAATGTACATTGTACAAATAAAGAAAACTAAAAAAAGTGTTCAATGATTTATTCTTGTTACTTACCTTAAACAATTAAATTTATCGAAGATTTGAAATTGGAAAAAAAACAATGTTATAAACGTAATGAATACAGTATATTATTAAATAAATTTTCACAAGTTGTTGTGAAATATTTTTATTGTGTGTATTGTGTGTATTTTTTACTATGAAGTCATAAAATACTCTTAATGTAAACTAAAATTAAAAAAGGTTCTTAATTTAAAATTGTCGTCATTATTAAGATTTATATTTTCCTGGCGATAATAATTACGCAACTAAACTTTTCTTCTTATACAAGTTAAAATTTCACTATTATAGGAAACAACTCTTAAGAAAGCAAAGTAATGTAAAACACTAGTGAAACGGTTTACACTTAACTTTTCCTTATATTTTTTCGGGATCTAAGGCCGGGAAAGCCGTTTGCATAACAACCAAGGCCAGCGCCACTGCCAGCGCAGCTCGCCGGCTCCGGGCCGACCGCGTCAGCGGAATACTTTACAACCACTTGAACATTCTCTCGGGACCCTTTTCTGTTTACTTGTTTACTGTATTTCTTTCCCTGGGGATTTCTGAAGTGTAACTTTTTATTGCATTTCCCTATAACCCAGGAACTGTTATACTTTTAACCTTTTCACTACCACTTTTCAATTTTTGAAATTTTGATTTTAATTAATTCGTTTATATCAAATTATGCAAGAAATATTTTTTTCAGATTTTTTTTTCTAACGTTTACTATTTTTGGTGGGGGGGGGGGGGGGTGGGGGGGGGGGGGGGTGGGGGGGGGGGGGGGTGGGGGGGGGGGGGGGTGGGGGGGGGGGGGGGTGGGGGGGGGGGGGGGTAGCCAAAGTTCGGAGGCGAAGACTTCCCTTAAAGCAGTCGGCAAGAACTATGCTAGAGGAAAGTTCGCCGAACTGTGCTTTAGAACTAATGTACGATTTCCAGGTCCAAATGTACTAAAATATTAAGATTATTTTAAGTTTATAAATAAACAAACGTAGTTTGTAGTTTGTAGTTTTAACAGTGCATTTTTTATCTTATACTAAGTATGATCTAAAAGACGATGTTACTATATAAGAAAGACTAATATAAAATTCATCTTTATTAACACACGTCAGAGAAGCCGACTTCAGTCAAAAGTTAATAAAGGTGAATTTTATATTCGTCTTTGTAGTAAAAGTTAGATAGTAACATGTGTGTGTATATATGTGTATATATAAATATATATATATATATATATATATATATATATATACATATATATGTGTATATATATATATATAAGTAGATATGAATATGGCGGTTCTAGACCACTTTTGGAGGTAAACAGAAAACCAACGGGAAAATACTGTTTTAAAAAGGACAATAAACGAATCTGTAAAATCAAACAGTAAGGGGTTCCTAGACCACTTTTGGGACAGTCAGAAAATCAATGTAAAATACTGTCCATTGAACAATAAAAAAATCTAAGAAATCTAACAGAAAACCAACGGAAAATACTGTTTAAAGGACAATAAACGAATCTGTAACTCACGAATGGAAAAATAACCGAATCTATAGCTTGTTTTTACTGTTTAATGTTTGCTTCTACATTTATAAGCTGTTTTAATGAAAAAATCCAGAAATCTCAATGAAAAATCTATAAACCGGAAATAATGAAATTTGCTAACATTCGCTCAACAGAAAATAAGACCGATTTTTACTGAATTTCTCTAATATCGTTCTTAATCACATCATAGGCTAAAAATTTCTCAGAAACCACAACCACATAACAAATCGCGTTTGTAACAGCATTTTGAAAATCCATATTGATAAATTATATCGTTCTTTGAACTAGAAATATTTGTCAAACTCTTTGTTGTATCAATGACATAAATGGGTCTATTTGCTATAAATTCTTTGGGGTTGTAATACATTTCCATATTTTTGTAGTAAACTTTCTTAAAATCTTGATACATCTGATACATGATTCTGAAAAGACCACCGGAAATGTTTAAATTTTGTAATTCATCTGGATAATAAGAACCATTCAATTTTACTCTGATATTTTTTTACATCCAAACTATCGAACTTTGAAGGATTTTTTTCTTGATTATTCTGTCTATCTGTTTGAAAACCAATGATAACGAACTTGGGATTGAAGATATTTCTATAAATATTTGTGATATCGAACGAATAAGTTGTTCCGGAAATACCTTTTTGTTCAATTACATTGCCAATCTAGAAAATTAAACGTGATGTTTTGAGATTTTATAATTTCATCAATCAACTGAATTTTACTCGTGGTTTTATAATCAATCATCGGAACTCTAATGAAAAACCTCGTTAATTGTAATTTTGCCATCAACAGGCATAACATTTCCAGTTGCAGTCTTTCAGAATCACATCATCGTCTTCTGCTCTTATAAAACTTAGATAAAATCCTCCTTTATAGATCGGAATAGTAACATTTTCAAAAAATCCTAAGCCGAAATGTGCTAAATCACCGACCCGCTTCAAATTGTCCAAATTTAAAAGTTGATTCAAAACTGTTTGAAAATACATCACTTTTGGAATAACAAATAGTTCCTTTAATTGTGCTTAATTGGCCACAGTTTTTCGACTTCTTCTATCAATTTATTGTGTTTTCTTACTTCAATCTTAGAAAATAAAAACGGTATAAAAATTATCGATTAATCTAACATTATCAGTTCCAAGATATGCTTGACCATCTTGTTTTGTTAAAGTTCCAGAAATATAAAACTGGAAGTTAGACGAGCAAAAGTTATCTTCCAAAATCAATATTAAACTCAGTTCTTTTATTCGGTTCATTCAAATGTTGTTTACTAATTGGATAGAAATTTTTAAACTCCGCCCTTTCAATATCACTAGCATATTTTCTGTAGTCCACCATTTAATAAGAGAAAATTTAAACATCATGTATAAGAAAAGATATCATTTTTTCATCGATCTAATGTACGTTTTTATAAGAAAAGATATAAATTAGAGTCCATTTTTTAATGAATCTACTTCGTCATATTCAGGATTCTCTTCCTTAAATTTTGCGATCTCGGTCACATATTTCAATAAAATTTGCACAGGATAGTAACCGCTATCTATAATATTGTTCCAATCAACTGTATCTTTATTTTCATCCAAAAATTTTATACTCAAGTGTTGATAGAGACAAAGAACAGACATATGATCTTTTAATTGATAATGTATATTTTCTTGAATGAACTCTGGGGACAGATTTTGATATTTTGCAATGTTATACCAATTCAATTTGTTTACGTAATAATCTCATCATATCTTCGGATTAATTCATATTTTTGAGAAATGTCATCCCAATGTTCTTTTTTCAAATCTCTTTCGTGTTGCATTATAAAAAGATCGAAAGCACTGTAATGTCCCGCCATCTCTATTTATTAAGAAAAAATTTCAAGTTTTTATAAATTGACTCTTTTTTGAGTTACATTCAGCACATTTTCCCGAAATTCTTTTAACTCCATTGATGTTTGCATAGTATTTTATATCATTTGTTTCAGTTTTTGCCTTACACCTCACACAGTATATGAGCGCCATTTATATAAGGAAATTTTATCATGCATAAAACCCTACACGAATACCTATTTCAGTAAGATCTTCCTCCATATTATTAAAGTTTTTCTTGTAATTTTTGAAATTTGACAGCATAAGAATCATTGTATTCAACAAATTTTATGACCAATATTCTCAAAAGTTTTTCGTAGCATCTAAACTAAACTTATCAAAAGACTCTTTAAAATTAGTAAGTTTTTTCATTAATTTTCACCAACATCGTCTACTGATCTTCTATTTCTGGCTTCTAACTTGTCATAGACTTCTGTTGTAAAATCTTTAACATGCTGTTTATGATTCTCATAATTTTGTTTTAGTTCATTAAACATTTTAATAGGATTCTTCTAATTGAATCATTACAACAACATCAAATGGATTAATTCCTTTACTAACACCGCTAATTCTTTTTCCTTTAAAAATCTAAGGCATTTTTAACATTCGGATCATGTAAATCAACAATATCGATGTTTTCTGATAATTTTAGAGGTTTTAAAATTTGTTCTTTAACAACAACATCAAAATGTTTGTCAATACCAGGTCGAACACCGACAATTCTTTTTTTATTAGCCAAACTAACATAATTCTTTTCAACTTTGATCGCTTCAGTAATTTTATCAGCTTTTTCGATATGAGACATTAAATTGGTAAAATAATTTTTTTTACACCATCATCAACTTCTTTTTTCCAATGTTTTTATTTTATCAGCAACTTCATTTGAACTCATGAAATTTGCAAGTTTGTTATCATATTCTGCTTTAAAATCTTCAATCTCGATAGCAAACATATCTGAATCTGGAAGGTTTTGTAATAAATTTTTTCTAACTTGTTATCAAACTCATTTCTCAACACTCATCAAAATTCAAACTATTATCTTACATTTTGAAATAATTTGTGTACCAAAATACGTCAAAAAATATTTTGTGAATCCATATTTATTAAGCAATAATTTGTTAACAA
This sequence comes from Homalodisca vitripennis, assembly GCF_021130785.1. NCBI lineage: Eukaryota > Metazoa > Arthropoda > Insecta > Hemiptera > Cicadellidae > Homalodisca > Homalodisca vitripennis. Next base: position 85,614,621 of record NC_060207.1, on the reverse strand, counting down.
CTTCTTTAAAATCTTTAACCATTACTCAGTTCATTCAACACAAAAACACATAAATGACCACAAATTGGGGGATCTTTGTAGTTCTTGAATTTGAGAATCGTTATAATAAACGCTTGATTTTTTCAAATATTTAATCAATTCTATAGGTGGTTTGTCCTCAATTCTTCCATACGAATCAAAATAATATGCATTCTTATCATTTTTATAATAACAAATCCAATGTGTTCCACTTCCCATAATCGAGTCTAAATTCACAATTCCACATTCGAATTTTCTTAACTTTTTCAGGTAATGTATCTCTCATGAAAATTCCTCTAAAATGTTTAATGTTTTTGCAGATTTCTTCCAATTCCCCGAATGTTAAAGGTTTAAATTTTTTTTTTCAATGTTTGATTTCACGTAATTCAAAGTTTTTTCATCTAATCCAGATCCTGTAACATCTTCCAACTCTTTATCTAACCAATTTAAAATGTTTCGAACAATAGGAATCACATCTTTTTTAACGATTGGAGCAGCTTTACGAACATAAGGAACAACATTTTTAACAACTGGAATATTTTCTCCAAAATCTAATAAATCTTTCAAAAGTCCACCATTTTTAAGTTCTTTCAACTGATTATAAGAAAATTCTATTCTGGTTCCTTTATTGTTTTTCTTAATGTTTTTCGAGTTTATTGTATTGTCTATTTGTTAAAAATATCTTATCTTCGCCATTTTTTTAGTTGATCTATTTTTAAATTGAATACTAACGGGTATTTTTTTTTCTTAAAAGCGGAATTTTTATTTTTTCTTTCTGATTTTTGCTGAAATTTACGTTCACCTCCATTTTTATATAGTTAAAATTTCAAGTTCTCTTCAATTCCCATTCCTAGTTTTCTCTTCAAAAACATTGCTCCAACTGTTGGAAGTGCAACAAATCTTTCACCTAAACTAGCATCTTTTTGATAAAAATCTATCCATTGCCTTATCTTGCAAAACTTTATCTGCTATATGTCTGGAATTTGTGTCACTATGTTTTGCATAAAAAAATATCGTGTTCCATTAGCAGCTTGATCTAATTTATTTATACCCAGGATCTCCTCTTTGTAGTCTTTTTTCGAGTTTTGTGCCAGGCCCCAGATACTGATAAGTTGGTACGTGTAATTCAAAAGGTAAATTGTTGATAAAATCATTCAAAAGTCCGCTACCTTCAATCATAGATGAACTTATTGCTGGCAAAACTCGCTTTAAATATTTAATTCCATCAGGTTTTTCAATCAATTCATCAAGTTTGTTCGAAATAAAATCTTTAATCGCTTTCTTTTCGTTCAAAAAATTGTTGTTTCCAGCCTTCTCTTGAGCATAAATATAATTTATAATTTCCATCGAGTTTTGTCAAATCGTCGATATATCTGTACTCAATCTTATTATCATTGTATTTTCTTACACCTGATCCTTCGATTCGTTTTTTCCCAAATTGGTTTAATCAAATTGATATATTTTTTACCTCTACTTGACTTAGGCTTCTTAGTAGATGGATCATTATTTTTGTAAATTGAGTCAGATTTCCCCATAAAATTTTCTGTATACTTTTTCAAATCTTCTTCAGAATATAAATTTATCTTTTGGAACGTCATTGTCTGTTAATAATCTCCATAAACCTTGAGTACCTTCGTACATTTTTTCATTAATAATTATATCATTTTGTTCAAAATTAACGGGTAAATTTCCAATCATAAAACTTTTCTTTTTTTTTATCCCAATACAAACCAAATTTATCATCTTTTACTCTAGGAAGGAATTTTTTACCAATTTCACCAATTATTATATCCGTTGTTCCAGGACTTATTTGGTTCAACTATGGTAGAGTCTTCAATGATTCGAGGTCTAAATGGTGTTGAAGATGGTAATTTTGGCAATTCAAACTCAGATTCTGGAATCGAAATATCGGCAAATTGTCGTACAACTGGAACCAAATTCATTAAATTTTGATTATCGCTTAAAAAACATTTTCCAATTTTGCCCTCAACATTTTTTATTGCAGAAGTTACAGGTTGATTAATTTTTTGAATAAGTTCTTGTTCTTCTTCATCAATTCGAATCTGTTCTTTAAATTCTTTGATTAATTTCTTTTCGATTTGATCAAGTTTTTTTCGCTTCTTCTTCAGAAGTTACGTTCACCATTTATTTAGGAAAATTTTGAAACGTGGAACACGAAACGTGGAACGTAAAAACGTGAACGTGGAACGTAAAAAACGTGAACGTGGAACGTAAAACGTGAACAGATTTACCGTTTTTCAGTTGTTTTCCATAATGTAAATAAAAAAGTAAAGATAATGTAAAAATAATTGTAACAAATATTTTATCAAGTAGATTTGCCAGACCACTGAGCAGCATTTATATTAGAAAATTTTATTCAAATATTTACCATTTTTAGGCTTCAAAGTTTGATTAATAGTTAAAAATCCGTAGTCTTCCTTCCAAATTTTTATCACACAGCTCATTAAATTGGTTAAAACTCATATCAGATCCCACATAATTGTTATAAATCTTTCTCGAATAGTGATCATCTTGCTTAAAAAACACACAACATATTCAAATTATTTCTAATAACTTGTTTATCAACCTTTGAAAAGCATTGGGAAAGATAGATACAAGAGATATTTTTGTGACGAGACATTACGAAATATTCCTTTAATAACGTCTTGATTTTCTAAAAATACAATCATCAAAAACGATTAAAGAATTCGGTTTTACATTCGCTTAACGGAACTATGTCCTCAGAAGCATTATAAAAATGTGATATTTTTTTGTTAAGTTTTTCTCAATATTTTCAAATCTTTCTTGTAATTTTTTTATAAGCGTCTTGTTCTAAAGATTTACTAAAAACATACAAATTGGAATAAGGAATCAACCTATTGTAGATAAAATTCAATAATAAAGTTGTTTTTCCACATCCACTTGAACCAACAATTAACAATCTGATTCTGATTGGTTGATCTTTCTTATTTTCTTCAAACGTTTGAAGTTTTATCTGATCTTTTTGCTTTAAAAATTTCTCCATTTAAATAACTAAAATGAAGCTGTTCAAGTTGACTTCAGAAAGCTCTAAATTAGTTTTAAACTTGGAAACATCCTATACACTTAGAGGAAGAATCAAATTATTTTATCGGTTTAAGCGGTTTTTATTCTGACAATTTTTGTAATAATAAATATTAGTGAAAGTTCTCCTTATTGTATAGGATTTAGTGAGAAGAACATAACAAAATATTATGGTTTAAACAAAGGATATTATACTTTCGATCAAATAAAAAATTCCCTTAAAAATTATCTGAAAACATTCAAACAATCAGATAAATCTTTAAACTTTGACGAAAACAAGTTTGAAATGCAAAAAAAATTATCTCTCTAATAAAATTCAAATAAAATCACCAGTAAGAATAATGTTTTCAGCAATTATTGTAGATTTATTAGGGTTTGTTCAAGAAACTATTGAGCCAAATCAGGTATATTTAGGAAATAAAACGCGCCAAAATTTAGACCGTTCGATGTAATTGAAGTGCACTGCAATCTCGTTGAACCTAGTTTTGAAAAATCATACCGAACATTTACACAAAGCAATCTGAAATTTTGTACACTTTTTTCCCAAATGTTGCTTATGGATCAAAAATCAGTGAAAAACCGAATGAAATCGATTATATTCCCAATTAGAAAAAAATATTAAAAGAATTCAAAAAATCGTTCTGACTATACAAGACTCTGAGGGAAATTTAATAAATAATGAGAGTAAAACAACAATATATTTAAGATTGTCGAAAGAATGATGAATCAAGGGGGGAACGAATCGTTCTTACCTTCAAACTTTCAAACGAGTTGATAATGATGATAAATAACCAATACTTTTATCTAAAAGATAAGGTAGCCCTCGAGGGCCACCTCACAAATATTCACAAAAAATACGAATAAAGACAATGTTAAAGAAAAATACAAAAAAAGCTTTGAAAACATAGATTCTGAACAAGGGTAATCGAATCGCGACTCTTTCAAAATCTTCATCCTGACCCTGTTTTCATCAAATGAATCAGGACTTTATACTCAAAATAAAAATTTGCTTGTTAAATTTTTATTTCTATCTAAATGGAGACAGTTGTAGACCTACTCAATAATCAACTAAAATTCAATAACAAACATATCTTTAACGATTGTTGACGAAAACAATGTGATCTGGTTTAAGGCTAAAGACGTAGCAAAAAATTCTAGAATATGAAAATACTATGCAAACGATCAGAATAAACGTTGACGAAGATGATAAAAACTTCTATTTTAATCTAAATATAAGGGGGGCTATAAATAGCTTACCTTCAAACTTCCCAAAATAACACTGTTTTCGTTAATGAATCTGGGCTTTATTCTCAAAATAAAAATTACTAGTTAAATTTTTTTTCTATCTAAATGGAGTCAGTTGTGAATCTACTCAAATTCAATAATAAAGAAATTTTTAAAACATTTGTTGACGAAAATAATGAATTTTGGTTTAAGGCGAAAGATGTTGCAGAGGTGTTAGAATATAAAGATACGAAGAAAGCAATTAAAGAACATGTCAAAGAAAAATATAAAAAAAGCTTCGAAAAACATACATTCTGAAGGTAGGGGTGATTTCGCCCCCGCCTTCAAACTTTCAAAAAAACACACTGTTTTCATCAATGAAGCAGGCATATATTCTTTAATCTTGAAATCTAAAATGAAAATAGCAGAAATGTTTCAAGATTGGGGTTTTAGAAGAAGTTTTACCAAGTATTCGTAAATTTGGTGTGTACAAACTTGAAAACAAGATTAAATATTTAGAGGACGAAGTTAAACACTTGCAAATTAAAGATGAAATAAAAACGGAAATAATCGCAAAACAAAGTGTAAAAATTGACTTAATGAAACCAGACCTTGTTTGTAAAGATTTTGCTAAGAAAAAACACCATGTTTTTGTATTAATTAAGAAGAATCACATGTGGGAATAATCCTTATTACGTTATCAGAGCTCAAAAGAGAGAAATACCGAAAAGATTGAAAGAACTTGAAATTGATTACCCAGAAATGGAAATTTTATTAAGACAAGGAGATCCAAATTCTATCAATCTGTATAACCAAATGAAAGAATCTTTGAATATTTTATACAACGGAAATCATTTTTACTACAAATATGGCAGAATCTCGACTGATTTATAGAAATATCTAAATTACACGATGAAAATGTTACTCAATTTTACTAAAAACTCTTGAATTATGATATTTTGTTTGTAAATGTTTTTGATAATATTATTAACCCATTTTATAGTTCTTCCACATTCACATTGAGTATCTTCATAATATAATCTATGGTGATCTCTTCTTTACACAATCTTTACAATATGAGTCTTTCTTATCTCTAACTATAGGGATGACTATTAAACCTCTGAAATTTTTTTAGTTTCTTTACATTTAAGACATTCTTTCTCTTCCAAAGTTAATTTTTCTATTTTATCATACAATTCTTTATGATACTCTCCCTATAACAATCTTTACAATTATAAATAATTCCATCTTTTCTACTTTTATCTTTATAAAAAGCTTCAAAACCTTTTATTTCTTTGCACATTGAACATTTCTTTTGAGCCTCCATTTATATAGAAAAAATCTTTGACTTTCTCAATTCATATTCATAAAACTTTCCGGTTATTTTCTTCATTATTTAAATCTTTTATACTATAAGTTACAGGATCTGTGTTATTAATTTGATAAATCACAAAGATTTCTCTTGACCAATTGTTCTTATATTTGTTCGAAAATGTTTGTTTTTTTACTAACAATTCTTACATGATCATTGACTTTTAAATTTAGTTTTCGTGTGAATTTCTGGTGGAACATACTTTAAAAACCGACTCTAATAACTCTTTTTCTGCATCTTTATCTACGTTCTTTAGGCTTCATTTTGATTGTGCTATGAACAGTATCGTTATATTTCTTTACGATTTCTTGAAGAATATCGATCCATTTAAAGTTTTTATTAATCTCAAAAATTACTTTCATTCTCTCATTTTGAGTTCTGTTATATCTCTCTACAATACTTGATTTCTCTTCGTTTTCAGTATGATAAACTCTTAATGTTGTAATTTCCTCAAAAACATCGTTAAATTCTTTATTTTTAAACTCTAAACCCTTATCTGTATGAAGTAAGTTTAGGAGGTTTTGTGATTGATCCTTATGGCATCTTTTACTATATCTTCGAAGGCTTTTGAAACATCTTTACCGTTTTTTCTTTTGATAGCTCTTGACCAAGCATATTTTTGAGAAAGTATCAATAACATTTAACATATACTTAAATCCATCATTTTGATCTGAATAGTTAGACATTATAACTAAATCTGCTGCCCATAAATCGTCCAATTCCTAAAGTTATAATTTTTCTCTTTTTAAACTTTTTCGTACTGGTGCATGAATTTCTCTAGCATTCAATCTCGATTTCTTCCTTATTCTTAGATTCTTTCTTTACTTGTTTTTTCATTTGGATTCTTTATAAATTTACTCTTATTTGTCTTACATTTTGAAACATTTTGCTGCAATTCTATACAACCCGTTTTGAGTTTGAACGATTTTAGAATCTATATTTTTCGTTTTTTTCTTGCATTTGTGGCAGTGAATCAAATCATCTTCCATTTACATGTCAAAGTTTCCAAGTTTATTTAACTCATCTAATATATCAGATTTTGCTTCATTTTTTATAGCCATAAGGTACTGTATCGATCTTATTTTTCTAGAACGATTCTCTTATCATCTTTAGCGTTTAGTGGCCAGTTTGTTTATGGTGATGGTATACAATTCATGTTTATAGCTTTTTATTACAGTCATCTCCCTAAAATTCTTCTTTATCTTCGAACAAACATCTCTTTAAGTTTTCGATATTTATTGTTTTATTTACAACGCTTCTCTTAATTCCTTTACACCTAACTGGGTTTTTTATCTAGATATTTGTACGAGTACATCTTAGACCTTAAACCACAAAATTCTTCTAAAACTTCGCTATTTAACTCATCTTTGAATTTCCCTATTACCTTCTTATTTTTAGTCGTGAAACATTCATGATCTTTTGGATAATCACTTGTATCAAAGTCATCTATATTTTCTTTAATAATTTTAAAAGGATCTCGTTTCAATTCTAGAAAATAACTGTCTGTATCCATGTAACACAGATTCAAATCTGGATCAAACTTCTTTAATTTGTTGTAATAAAACTCGTACATTAGCAATTTTGAGAGGTCGAGAACTGAAAATCCTATGTAAATCGGTTTGTTAAATTTAACCTTTTGTTTGTACATGTGACTCGCTATACAGTTGTCGTCCAAAGATGTTAAAGCATTTTGAAGTTCGTTTTCTTGGCCTGTTTCCATTGAAAATTCTTCATTTCCTAGTCTAATATCACATCTGTTTCTCACATTTTCCATAGATTTTCCAAAAACTGAGTTGTTCATCAGCTTATAAAAGTCCTTTTCAAAGTCACTTGTAGCTTTGGTTCTCATGTTTGTGTTAAAATCAATGTAATCTTTCATAAAAGGCTTCTGATCGAATGCAATAACTCTATTCACATGTTTCAAAATCATACCTTGTTCCAGATAGAATTTCAAATTTCTAGAATGAACAACATATTCTGTTTTGTTTAAAAGAGTTGTGCAAAGTTTGTTGTTTATAATGTTCTGGAGCAAGAGGCAAATCTTTAATGATTTTCATGTAAATTCTTCGGATATTCTAGATCGACTTCGAGAATATAGCCATAATCTTCGTCGCCAGTGAGTTCCAAAATTGTTTCTTTCCAATCTGCTGTTGTATACGTTTTAGGATCCATCCACTTGATTTCGTTATATGGTAAATTTTTGCATTAGGCTATTACCCATAAAGGTTATTAGCATCGACGTACAACAAATAGTTTTCAGGCTTTGTCTTATCAAAATCTTTTAAATATTTGTTATTTGCTTTTCACATATCGTTTAATACATTGAGAAAATGCCTCCGCGAATACCTTTTTCGATCATCAATTACATATTATAATCACTAATTAATTGTAATTCTATATTCGTTAATTTTAACATAGCATCCCATGCAAGACTGGGAGCTGTTAGATAGTGTGCTGGATCAAGTTTATAGCAATTCAAACAAAATATTCCTAAAATTTTCAAAGATATCAGCGAGCAATAGAACATCTTGGATGTTATAGAGATCAGAGTAATTTCCTAGATTTTTCTCTTTTAATTTATTCCAAACAGCTAAATAATGTTGAAAAATCTTTCTCAGATATGCTCTCATCTGTCAAAAGTGAATAGAAATCTTGAATTCTCAATTCTTCTGTGTAATCAAGCAAGTTTTTTCAATACTGTCGATAAATTCGTAAGGAAATATGCCTTTTCCAGATAGAATTTTAAAGATTTCTTCTTCGTCATTTGGTTTGTCTATCTAGAAATTGCGTTCAGACCATCTTGTATAAAATGATTTGTATGGTTTTGAAGTCTTCTCTCTTTAGATTTTTAGCTAACTTTTCTATAGACGATGCCATAAAATCTGAACGTGTCTACGAAAGAAAACTTGAATGAACTTTCTTGGTTTATCATCTTCAAACTCATACCCATATCCTGAATTTACTGAATAAATTTATGTATTTTTCATCGGTGTTTGCGATCAAATCAACATTTCCATATTGTTTAGCCCAATTCTTTTAATGTACAAATGAGTGTCGTAACATGACATATTGTGGCAGAAAACTGGAATATTCTGAGGAAATTTTGAGATTCAAGTTACAAGATAAATGAGCAGCACCTCGAAATTTACCTGTTAAATGACAATGATCTCGTACTTTTTTTTCTTGTTTGATTATCAAAACCCTCACATTCACAAATAATGACAAAGATTTGAATTTTGATATGCAATTTCTTCTTCTTCGGTCAATTTCATAGGTATTTTATTCTTAGAATTATACTTTTTAGCTATGTATTTCGATAATTTATTAAGTTCTTCAAACAATTTTGCAGGAACATTTGGCAAATCTTCTTCATTTTTGGCTCGATAACATATCGGCTTGTACATACGATTGGTCACATTAGACACTAAGTATAGAGTAAAACCATATGGAATGTGCTTCTGAATCTTGGTTGTGATCGATTTTTGCGGATTGTTTTTGCATGTGGGAATCTTCTCTAATATGCTTTCAAAATCCATATAAATTACGTACGGATGGCTAAACTTCTTTTGATAATTAGTAAATTTAGTTGTTTGACCTGGAAAACGGCATAATTGGCTTACAAACTTCCGTGATTTTTACAAATTTCTAAATGGTCTGTTAAATCTCCAGATTTGTAGAAATGGCTTAAACATCTTCTGCATAGAAATTTTTTGTGTTCATGCTTAGATAACTGAGAGAAAACGAGCTTATTTAATATCTGTTATCAAAACATAATGAGATTTGTCTTCTTGTTTAACATACAATAAGTCAATGTTTAACTCAGCGTCGTATTTTTCAGAAATTTGTAATGGAACAATATTGAGTTTCTCATCATAACTGTAGATATTTATAGACATTTTTGGATATTTGTACTTGGAATTGTGACTTCGTTTTTCAAATAATTGTATATCTTTTAAGGACATTGGATACTCGAAACCTGAAAATATCTCGTCATTTACAAATTTTTCATATTGTTTTGCTCTGTCTACATGAGTTTCTGGTTTTTCAATAGCACATCGGATAGAATAAAATAAAGCAATAATCATCTTTATTTTTGATATTTATACAAGCTTTCTTATCTTTGATTTTCTTTGGTAAATCGATATATGATCCTGCGTTCATAAATTCGTGTTTATTAAGGCTCAAAATCAGTTGTTTACAGCGTTTTAATGTCCATCCAGAACCTCGATTTGGATGATTTGTCTGTTCTCGATGTGTTAATTTTATTAAATTGCTTAGTAATAAAGTCGTTTATGTCAAAGATTTCGTCTGCTTTTATAGTAAAGTACATTGGACAAGTTTGTGTTTCACACCGTTCACTAAAGTACGTTTCGTATTCACATTCCAAAGAGATATATCCTTTACTGTTTTTTCACAGTTTTCTTGAAATTTTTCTATTAAACTCTTAATCTCTGGCCGCAAAATAGAAAGATATTTGTAAAGTGGCATGAAATTATCGTTTAAATTCGTTAAAATGTATTGCTTGAAAAGACCGTGTATAGCACGATAAAACTTCTACATCAATGATATTTTCAGATTTGTGTTTATCAATTTCTTCGATCATTTCAGACTTTGTTTTATCATTAGTTTTCGATAGCCATTTTTTCAGCAATTGAATTAATTTTTTCATCATTAAATAGATTGAGATTTTTTCTTTTCAACTTTGAAATTTTCTCTTTAATTTCTCGTAATTGTTTCAATATTGAACATCTTTTCATGATCGTCAATTTGATTTTCTTTGGCCCATTGTCTTAAATGATTCAATTCCTTGTAGTAAATGTCTTTGTTCTTTAAGTGAATCTTTGAGTTGTAATGTCGATCGAAGTTTTCTTTCTTAAAATTTCTTTTTTGCAAAACGGACATGTTACTTTTTCACCCTCCATTTAAATAGGGAAAATTTCTTAACTAAGGTTTGTAGGAGGTAATTTAAATTCTATAATACTATTTTTTCAATATTTTTAGAATTTAAAAAATTAATGATTTTTACTTGAATTTGACAGAAATCAGCACAATTTCCTGGTGAAACAGTGATAGATTCTTCTATTTATTATAGAAAAATCTGTAAACTAAGACTTAAAATTATTGAAAAAATTAGTATAGTTATAGGACAAAATAGTACTATATTGGTTTGTAGGGGGTAATTTAAATTCTTTATACTATTTTTTCAATAATTTTTTTCTTATGTAAATGGAGCTACTAAAGGAATTAAATGAGGTTGGTGATTTAAAGTTCAAAGAATACAAGAAATTAATAGAATTAGAAGAAAATAAGAAACACAAAATTGTGAATTTGGAGAAAATGAAAGATAAATTCGGGTTTACAATAATTGCCGAGTTGGAAGATTGTAAAGTACACTTACCGAACAGATTTTTTGACTGTTTTGGATGAAAAAAAGATTAAAGAATTGAATAAAAATGAAAAATTACACTTGGTTGTTACTGGAAAAGAAGACTATTAAAGATAAAAGACTGTGTTACAAATTAACTTTGGTAGAATAAAGATTTCGAAGATTTCTGGATTTTTTCATTAAAATAGCTTAAGAAATTAGAAGCCTACAATGAACAGTAAACAGCTAAAGATTCGGTTATTTTCCATTCGTGGTTTCCTGTTAGATTTCTTAGATTTGTTTATGGTTCAATGGACAGTATTTTACATTCGTGGTTTCCTGTTAGATTTCTTAGATTTTTTTATTGTTCAATGGACAGTATTTTACATTGATTTTCTGACTGTCCCAAAAGTGGTCTAGGAACCCCTTACTGTTTGATTTTACAGATTCGTTTATTGTCCTTTAAACAGTATTTTCCGTTGGTTTTCTGTTTACTTCCAAAAGTGGTCTAGAACCGCCCGCCATATTCATATCTACTTATATATATATGTATATATATATATATACATATATGTGTATATACATATATATATATAAGTCAAAATAAAGTATGGAACAAATAAAGGACAAATAAATTACAATGGCCATATCTAAAAACTTAGTAAAGCTTATCACACGAAAGGCAAGAAAAATTTAATTTCTTTCTGTCTGTCTGTATGTCTATCCGCACTATATCTTGAGAACGAATTATTGAACATTTTTATATTGGTCTTGTGGTTAACCATGATAATAACAAGAAATGTTCAGAATAAATAAATTGTAAGTTAATTCAATCATAATTCTAACATAGTAGTAACACGCGCAGCCTTAAATATTACCAAGATCTCAACAAAGATAACTTCATTTCTATATAGACAAGAATAGGTTGGTGGGTCGTGGAACATACCCATCAATGGTTTTTGAGTGAGCTTTATTGTATCGTATCACAAAGTAGGCTGACACATTAATTATTTATACTATCGTAGGAATGTATTAATGCAACGTAAAAATTTAGTATCTGTATGATTGTATGTCTGATTATCTGCTCACAGGACATGTCGAGAGTAAAATGAACCGTAGATTTAAAGTTTGTTATAATCTTAAAGATGCTACGCCGATACCACGCGATGTGTGCTATGGTGTACTCTTCAATATTCCCATATACAAATTTCCGCTTACTTGTTGAAATTTTAACCTTCATAAATGACAGTTGACAACCTATTCATAAACAAAAATATCTGTTATATAAAATGTAATATTGACTTTTCTTCAATGGATGAAGATAAGAATAGAGAACTGTGGATGAAGGGATCTTTTATAGTTTATTGTTTTAAAAACGTTGTGACATATCATTATGTTACCGTTTGCTATATTTGTATTAGTATTTAATGAACTGACATCATTGTAAAATCTGAGAAGTAACCAAGCCAGTATGTGTATTAGTAACTTATATCAAAAGTAACTTATATCTATGTGAGTAAAAGTTATAATTTTCCCAGATCATATTTCTCTTAGCTTAACATTTATAAAACCAATCGTCAGACACATATACATGTTAAATCACCGTCAGATAATCATATACGAATCCGTAAAAGTAGCGACTTTCAATTTGGTTATTTAATGTTAAAATATTACACATATGTCTATCGGATAGTTTTATGATAATCAGAGTTTCCTTGTAATAGTCCATAGAGCACTTGCCTCCTGCAATATATCAAATTATCGCAAGATCGCAATAGATATCAAAATACGCAAAATATTCACAACTAATCATATGTAAAATGAACATTGTCACTGACATTTAATACATTAATTGTATCCTTTATTTGTTACTATTTGGAGCATATTTTAAAAATGAAATACAATATTTGGTTGATCAGATTAAGAGTCAATACAGCCTGAGATGGTGTTCGAGTCATCAGTCAATCAATTGTTTGATGTCACGCTCCAGTCAACCTGTTCTCACTTTGAGATCTGCTGCTTTCACGTAATCTAGCCAGCAGTATTCCATCTGAGATAAGTGATTACCAGTTCAACGTCAATATAATTTAAAAACATATCATGCATAACGTGTTTAACAAACTAATATCTGATTTACTGTGTTCTTATTTTTGTACCTGTGTTTTATAGTCTAGAACAAATAAGTAATTTACATTGATTTAACATACGACCGGATTTTTCTTGAAATCTATAGAAATATTTCTCATGAAACAAACATTCCTAGACAGCCTCGCTAGGTTTGTTTAAGGTGAAAATAAGAAAGCACCAAAAGGGTTCACAATTTTAAACCATAAAACTCATATCATATTTTTCTTAACTTCAGTAGTTTTTATGAAACTGATGTATTCTTCTATCAGTGATTTTTATGTTTGTCGCAAATGAGACACACCAAATCTCATTACAATGGGAAGGATTCGTTATTTCTAGCCTGTAATGAGCGTACTCTGGAGATTCTCACAACGAAATGCTCAACGGAAATGAGATACTCAACATCACTTTTTCTCATACTTGCTAAGATTTTGAGAAAATCGCAAGGTATCATAACATGTTACTATTAAAAATTAATTCTCAAATCTAATCACGACGGCATTTGTTTCATCTCAAAAACCTAATCTTTAGGTTTCAGGTGATATCTTATTCAAGTCTAGTGAACATTCTCATGATCTGTGATGTGGCGATAGCTTTTGATCTACTATATAACAACCCCGTTTACGATGATGTGATAATCAATGTTAACACCTGTGTTGTAACGAATTGATCTTAGGTATATTTTATAGTCAATATATTATGTATACGTAAGAAATAACTTTAAAATTTTATATATATATATATATATAAAACATTTTAAATAACTTTGAATATCTAATTCTGTATTTGTTTCTAAAACATTGAATATCATTATGATCTTGCCGTATTAAAAAAGTGCTTGTACTATTCCTTCTTAGATATCATATCGTTTTATTTCAGACCGAAAACCAATATTCTCTTGATAGTCTGTACTCAACATCATATCTTACGTGGTGTCTTAGTTGATCTCGCTTCTATAACTACATTAAAAATGTTCCTTACAACGTAATTTTGGACAACAATACTCAAGTATAATTATGCTATGAGAGTCTATCATGATTACAAACATTGGTTAGACTCTTACACAAAAGCAGCTCCTCTTGGATAGAGAAGCAGCTTAACTCCACAGTATGTGCAGATTTGTTTCCTTAATTTGCCTGTAGCAAGGTTATTTAAGCCTCTACCTAATGGACGGACGAAATAAAAAGTTTAAAGATGGTGACCTTTCGCATTCGTGTAAAACTTATAACTCAAAACATGTCTAACATAGAACCAAAGGATACATTTCAAGTATATTAGATCATTTTAAAGAATTTTTATTCCTTAATATTTTTCTATATCTCTTAAGGTTACAAGATGACACTCACTTGAAAAGGATTAACTATAAAATAGTTATCATGTATTATTGCGCAAAACAAAAAGGTGTTGCAAACTTCTCAGGTAATTTACTCTTAGAATAATGTTTATCCTTACGTAATTTTTTATCAATTACGATTTCTAGATAGTGAGTGTACAAAGTGTACCATTGTTGGAATAATTGTGAACACAATAACTACAGTACTTTTTAATACATTCAGGCTAAATGTAGTACAAAGACAATATTTTATACATAGCTTGGTAGAATTAGTTAGCCAGCCTTAAGCGATACAACACCTAAAGATGACGGTTATTTAAATTTGGTCAACATTTTTATCTCAGGTAATTTGTAACATAAATAAAAATTAACACTTTTCTTTAAAATATCACATAAAAATTATTCTTGATTATTCTTTCGATCCTCTTGAAGTTTCAACATTGTGGCGGTTATATATAAATTTTAAATTTAACCGCTACAAGTGCGTATGTTTACAAATACAATTTTAAATACATTGTAACCAAATCAAATCTAAATTTTTACAAATATGTTGTATGTAGGTTTAGTAATTTGTGTAACTTATAATTTCAAGATTATGGAGCTTTTAAGTGTTTGAAAATGTGTTCGATTGCATTAACGTTCCACAGTTAAATGTTCTTGTCCCATTAGTGCTGTGCAAATTAAATACCAAAATAGTATTTCATCTTCAATTTAAATTTTGTGATGACAGGCAAATGTGAAATTTGCCTTTCTTTCGACTAAGCCGGAAGGAATATTTAAACTCATAATTACGTTTTTGGTAATAAACTATATTTATATAAAATACATTTATCTAAGATTTCAAATAAAATATTTAGTAATGATCAATTTTGACCATTTAAAAACGCCCACAGCGATTATCATTAGTAGTTATCAATTAAAGACGATTAGGTGTTGTTGTGATGGCCCAATATATTGTAGAATAACGGAACGTTATATATATATATATATATATATATATATATATATATATCTGGAAAATCTTAACATATATGTTTATAAATTCTGTAGTTATGGTTTGTCTGGATTATGTTGCTTTGCCAAGAAAATATAATATAATACTATAAATTTGCTCCTTATTATTTTAAACGAGAAAACTAAATATGACAACAACACAGAATAATAATAATGCTTTGCGTTACCACATCGAAAAATAAATATATTGTAGAATAACGGAACGTATATATATCTGGAAAATCTTAACATATATGTTATAAATTCTGTAGTTATTTATCCAGACTAGTAGGATGTTACGTTAAAATAGGAATGCAACGTGTGTGTCTTTGTCATGTAAATTCCGATGACGATGCTTAACAATACCCTACACTCCTCCCGCCTATTACCCCCCCTCCACACTCTCTTGAGCCCGCAGGTGTAATGCGCTCCTCCCTACATTGGAGGGCCTCCCTTGATGACATCCAGGCACATTGTCACTTTAGGGGAGTTGAACAAAGGGCAATATTTAGTGAGAGAAGGGTCATTTCTTGTACATAGACTAAGAAATGCTAATTTTATTTCCCCGTTTTAGCAATTTATGGACTGTTTATATAACTAGGACTCTAAAGACATTCAGCAAGTCACGATGTAGTAAGCCATAAAACTACAATAACGAAACTGTTATGAATAGCTCAATTATAACAGTATGGTATTTTCTTATAACTACTATCGAAGTTTTTGCAAATTAATTTTATTAAATAGTAGCTTTTCCGGATTTGTATTGAGCTCGGGTTTCAGCTTACTCTACCAAACTTTCATTCCGTCACTCTCAAAAATAAAATATAAAAATATAGCCAATAGCAGCACAGTTGTTCTACAATGATATGGTTTTGTTTTAAAATAATCAATTAAGCTTCCCATCTATGTTATGTATAATAGCTCATTTATTTATGAATGAATAAAAATATATAATTTAAATATCTTGTCTGAAACTGGTAAAGACGGTTAAACCAATTTATAAAATTCCTTCATTTAAATCACATTTAAAACAAGAGCATTTAACTTTACAGAAATATCAAGATTTCATATCACGTACACTTGGTATAATGTACATTATGTATACTGTAATAACATTATCCAGTGTACGAGTGCATAACTTACTGTAAAAAACTCTCCAGAATGCCAGAATTCCAAGTAAGAAAATATAAGGCATTTGCGGTGGTGGAAATTGTAATAGATTAAATGGTTTTAAACTTATTTTGCTCAGTTTTACTTTATTAAAGTTGATTTAACTATGTACAACATATTTTAATATTAAATTATATTCATTATAATTTGAAAACTTTGTTAAACAAATATTTTTGTAATATTTTCATTTAAATTTTGCAAATAAAATTAATAATAGGTGTTCCTAACATTTAGTAAAGTATTTTTATACTACGTACTAAGTGATGTCATTACTGATCTTATTCATAACTAGCAACGATATTTTAATTATATTCTCTGTTCTCTTTTCTCCTTGAATTTTCTTACAAACTATACACATGGTTCCAATATTAAAATTGAATCAAAGAACAAAAACAAGTTATTTTTAGGCTTACTTTAAATGCCCACTGTGGTACAAATGAAATTTAAGGTCAAATATTTTTTTGTATCAATAGTTCTTAAAGTAGTTTGTAGACTAAGCTTTAAACACTTCAAAATATTAGAATTACAAAGCACAACTTGTCTCCATAAAAGAACATGACAATAAATATAAATGCTACATGTACATGCCGATACAAAAAAGCGCACTTTGTTAGGGTAAAAATAAACAAATACTTATCAAAATTATACAAATTTATTCAGTATTGTCTGGCAGCCAAATAGCTTTGCGTATATCAGCAAATCTTAAAGACAAAGGGGCTTATAAAGATATATTTGGTGTTGTAGTAAAAATAAACTAACAATAGGTAACATCATCTCAAGACACGTCTTCTTGACGTGACAATCAACTGAGTATATTTTATTCGGCTAAAGACATATCACAAGCATATTATTTTTTGTTACATGCTATAGTAAAATAGTAGTTTATAATTAGGTGAACGAAATAAATATTTTGGTCACATGACTACTGTGTTAGATAAAGCATTAACAAAAATTGTCCCTTTCATCATAATCTAGCTGATTAAATATTAAATTTAGTGACCTATATTCCGAATTCATAATTTAAAGTAGTGAATGTATCAATAGTGAATATTATTATCAATAACTGCGTTACTAAGCAATTATAAAAACACACTAAAATACAACACGCAAATCACAAACCGAACAAAAATACTAAATACAAGCAAATAAAGCTCGGCTAAAGGTAAAAGAACAGGACTGAAAGGTTAAAAATACTCAAGTTAGTGTTTTTGTTTTATAAGACACTTTAAACAACAACATGTTCAATAACAATATAATTTATGTCCTCATAATATACAAGCAACCTTCAACATGAAACGGAAAGTAAGTGAAAACGATAATACGGTTCTGAAAAAAGGTTAAACAATCTTAGATAAACCCCTTTCGTCTTGTAAGATACGAATAGTTTTATAAATGTCCCTTAAACTATTTAACAATTATTTTCAGTAATTTTTATTCGATTATATAAATAAAAGGCTACTTAAAAATTGTTTTTAAGAACAACGATATGAAACTTTGTTTTACTTTGCAAGCACCTTGGGCTGGTTGTATGAGGGTGTCTTGACTTTGTACTTGGTATATTATCTCGAAGACCAATTTAAGTACGCGAAGAGATTTTACACCAAAGTAACACTATTAAAACAGGTGGAGTAGATTGTAATGGTAAGAAGCAGACGCGTTTTGAATTAGGCTTCTCGTTGTAAATATATGTATGCATATATTTTAATGGTCGTGGAAAGAAGGCAGACTAAACTACGATAGTAGTAAACCTAAACCCGGAAGTAGGTTACATGTCCCGTATGGAAATGCTTTTTGTAGGGTTTTCAGACTTAAACATGCGAATATTTTCCTCATTAGGGCAATAAGCTAAATACAGCTATAGTACAGAAAAATTCAAAAAGATGTCCTTCTGCTCATCATAGCTGTAAATATACGTTAATGCCACGAGCTACATTACTTTGCGAAACTTTTTCTGAAAAGAATGAACGTCTCCTGGTTTATAAAATGAATATCATTGTATTCGTAATGTTATTCAGTAAACATACACTTCTTTTGACAAATCACATACTCTTGTATGTGATATAATTAATATTATGAAATCTGTATCTAGCAAGAATATCTCGTAAGTTGTGCATAAAAGTGAAACTGAATTTGATTGGTGATCTTCTAAGTGGCACAAACTAATTTTGAGTGGGTACTTCAAGTTATCGAGTAGACTACGAAGACTAAGAATTAGAGGATCCATATAAACAATCCTTTTAAAAGTGTTGGCGAATCTAAGGTAATAACCTCATGTCTAAGCTTTGTGGTGCGTTATGAAAATTTCATTTTTTCACACAGACACAGATTTGTTCAAAAACAGTTACTTGTAAGGACGTAGGATGGGATTGGTTTTTTTTACTAGGATCTAACTCTATATTCCAACAAAGATGCTTCCACATAAAATATTAATAATGTAAAAGTTATAATATAGATAAGACTGTGTCATCCCTGTGCCGGAAATAGGGTCATCCGAATCCTCCTAAAGTAAATTACCTTTGTCTAGTACCTTCCGCAGCAGCAGGGACTGATATTGTTAGCATAAATCAGCGCAAACCTGGAGTAATGTATGTATATATTGTTAGGTGGGGAGTATGTAGTAGCTGTGAAGTTTGGGAGCAGAAGACCTTCACATTCCTTTATCATCAACATACTGTATCTTTCTATATAATACTCGTGAATCTTTCGTCTAAGTAAAGTTGTATAGTTTGTAGCAGACGGACTAATATTGTTAGAAGGGGTTATAATAAACCTTATGAATATAGTTTAGGTGAATAGGTAGTTTGGGCATAAGAAAACCGTAAAATACATGTCCCTTCATATTGTTTCATTTTCCTAATAACAAGATTATCATGAATCTGTCATCAAAGTACATTGTCTTTGAATTTGACTAGTGGCTTTCCAAAGTCAACGTGGTTCATTTAAAAATATGGAGCATTTATTAATTTCAATTTATTTTATTTCGTTAATAATTAAATCGTTTGGAATAAGAAAACCCTTGTAGGAAAAAATTAATCAATGTATTTTCTAATGTCCCCCGTATAAATCAAGCGACTTAATCGTCGTATGCTTGCAGTAATTTTTTTCACTGACATGGACAGGTTGTGTTAGCAGAGAGTGACTGAAAGTCTGGCGTGATATATGCATATGTGGTTAGGTCGTTAGTTTGCGGTGATAATGCAGATTGAGCTTGTGGACGCTCATTCTGGTCTAACCTAATTTCCATATCACAGACCTTTATACCTATTAGTTCTTGATTATTGAAGTTGTGTCTAAAGTTTTGACACAAAGTTAAACTTTAAGATAGCAAATAATGCAACAGTTTTATTCAGCTATTGTTTTTTATGGTCTACAATATGTGTATTTCTAAATATGTGCGGTGTTCCACAGGTCTATGGCAATAATCATATAAAAAACAATGCATTGATATCTGGGAGCCTTAGGGAGTGGGTGGGTTAGATAGGACTTTGATCATTTCATTCCGTGTGTGTGTTCAAAAAGTGCTCGAATCATTATTGACTATTCTACGTATCATATTGTCAAATTTAATTAAACCAATTTAATTGTGATATTAGAAAGACAGATTTTTAATGTAGGCCTACATTGTTTAACACTCAGCTCAGCTATATTCATTCATCTCAGCTACTTTGGATCAATATCTATAATGCAATCCACAAGCTAATTTTAGGTAAAGTCCATGACTAAGATGTGCAGAGTAGTTGAACGAAGCCTCATTTAGGTCCTGGAGTTCTGAGTTTATTTTTTTTTCGAATATTTAATTTTTCCAGAAGTATACTCGTAACATTATTTCTTAAACATTACATTGAATCACTTCATACAACCGAAATCTCCCTTTTCTTGATATTTTTTCTTTTTCTTCTTCTTAATATCAAAAGAAATATGAATAGAAATCATTATAAAACAAAAAGGGTCGCATCTAAGTATTTTTGTAGTTTCTAAAATGTTTTTAAAATTAAATTCATCTTAATCATGTGTAGCAAAACAAAAATATCCATATATTTTAGTTTGATCCATTTTGGCGTTCTATCCATTTTGAACACCACTGGTGAAATAATTGCTGATACAAGTTCAACCAAGATACAAAATGTACGCTGTAAATGTCTCGACTGAGTTCATTGACTAGCTTGGTATACCGTGTCGATTAAATAAGGTGTTTGTTCAAGTTTGTATTTAAAACTCCTCTGTTTGTTCCAAAAAAAATTCTGGATTTTTTAATGCATGTAATTGTTTCCTACAATTGTTTTCACAATTCTTGTTTCCACCATAAACGGTCTTCAACATAATGATTAAAATTCCATAAAAAGTTTCCGATTTAAATAAAGTGAAGGAAATGCTGAAACAAGTATAAATTAAGTAAAACAAAATAAGTTTATTGGCCATCCGTATGCGAGATTTTGTTTAAATATAACAACCGTATAGTTTACAACTCTGTTGCTGGCCATACAAATGTACAAAAACAAATCGATTGATATTTTATAGGCAGATATTGTACAAACAATCTACATACTACTTTCGAATGTGCCCGAAGGACTATTTTAATTGTAAATACTGACCTTGCCATTATGTTATGTTGATTTACCAATGTTAATAATAAGTTTCGAGATGACCGGGTACTGCAAGCATGTGTACAAAATTTCAGCTAAATCCGTTCTATAGTTAACGAAATAATGTGATGAGTAAGTGAGTGATATTTGACTTAACAGGATTATTTATGAACAGTTACGTGTAAGCTACATAGTTACATAGCAGCAACCATCATGAGAGACGTGTTAATTAATTGCGGTATCGAATACCAATAACCTGTCTGTTACTGCACAGAAACAGAATTGCATACCACTGCAGATTATTGGTTTGTTCTAAAGTACCCTACTTAACTTGCAATACAATATTTATTGAAATATATGTTAAAAATATAACCTTCTAAAAAAAGAGCGTGCAAACAATAAGTTTTTATCGGTAGCTCGAAAACTGTTAAGCTATTGCTATTACTAGTGCTTAAAGGAAGTGTGGAATTTTACAATGTTTAAATCTAAAAACTAGTATAAACTAATTTTTTAAGAAATCCAGTTGTAAATAATTACTTTTAAATCTCAATTTCCTTAATGCATCTTGAACGGCTTTTCGTAAATTGACTGGACAAACTGGTATGGCCTATTCAGTGTCCGAAACACAAGGCCATTAGTATTATGTCCTCAAAAACGCACTTCTATACACCATTGGTCTCATCATTGAAACGAATAATGGTATGTGCTTACTGGTAACATGTGCCTATGTTAAAGACGCACTAACTCTTAACAGACTCTCTGGGGCGCCAAAGTTTTCTGACCGCATTTAAATAGTTGTCCTTTATACTACATAAATAAAAACATATTAAATAAGTATATACAAACTCTTTAATTTGAATTAGCAAGTTTTCATTATATCACATATTGGTATAGATAATAAAAACAATAAAATGTATTGTTCTTATGCGTTTTAATTTATCTTATCATATCAGTACAATAATTTTTAATACGTAACTTCAATTAATTTTATAAATCTCATTTGTATATATTCAGTCAAATTTTCAACTGTAATTAGTCTTAAAATCACTGTTATATTGTTACAAGTCAAGAAGTCAATAAATATTAAACTAATCTAAGAGGTAGAAGCAAATACTACCACTGCCGAAGGCTCCACTTCATCAGGCCAAAGTAAACGAAGACGCCTCGATCCTGCCTTAGAGATGTGTTTGTTAAACCGTGTATTTGTGGTTGTTGCCATTGGCCAAGCAGAGCAGAAATTAGCTTTATATTCTCATGGTATCTGTAATTTTTATTTATGTAGTCTTAATTAAGCTAGTGAACAAGTCTATATAAGAAGTATTGCAGAATACTAACTCAGGTGATCCTAAGAAAAATATAACATTTATAGACGTTTTGTGTGTGTTTTTTGGATTGTTCCTACTTAAATTTATCTCAGCTCTATCAAATCATTAATCGTAGTTACTCTTGTTGAGAGACATCTGTATAATGCAGAAAATATTTCGAAAAATATAACATTCCCAAACTTCTAGGCTACGCTGCTGAGTTATTTGCGTCTTGACATTTTCCAGGTGTATGACATATATCCCTTCAGAACATTTAAAAAAAACATACTTAGCGTTCCTCCGATAGATTAAAAAAGGTAATTTCGAAAACCGTAAAAAAAACCAGAATCAGCTACAATTCATTGATTGAAAGCCCATTGGGTCACGGTTCTGAAACCACAGGACAAAATATTTGTCTAGTGACCATTTATAAGGAGACATAAATATCTAAACAAATGATTGGTTCATTCGTTAATTCTTAAGATTAAAGTAACTGGTATAAAATAAATCTTATATAAATTTATGTTAAAGCAATAATTGAATAATAGCTATTTCATAATACGTATTTTAGGCAGAATGTTATCTATCTATTGGTCATGGGATAATATTATCGTGTAGCTCCTATAAGGAGTGCTTTGGATATTATGCACACCATTAGGAATTATTTATATCAGCAGGGTGTTGTAATAAGCGTTGGATATATAAATTATAAGAGCTGATCACTGCTCAAGAGTTATTGTAATGCTGTAAATAACAATTATTGTACTTTTGTAAAAATAATTTAAACATTGGCTTTGATCCTAAAACTGAAACTTCCTGGTTATATTTCGTTTCAAATTTCGTTTTTGTACATTTTCTTCCTATGTTCAATCATAACTGTTCTAAACTTCTAAAGATGTGAAATTCTTGTCGTTCTTAACTGTTCACGTCAACAGGGATTATACTTTAATGTGTACGCAAAGGTCCACATTAATTAAATTTATATTTTAAGAAAACAGAATTGTGAAAGTAGGTGTATAGAAGACAGATGCAATTTAGCCTAATAATTGAGGGTTGCTATAGTTGAAAGTAGTTTATCTGTGATGTCTTAATAAACGGTGGAAAATATGTAAAACTTGATGAATGTAGAAAATAAACTGAATGAATACTTAATTTAGGTGAATAATTTAAAATACGTCTTTGAAATGTCTAGTTATGCTATGTTTTTGTCGAAGATTAACCCATAGGAAAATGCTAATATAAGTTTGGAAGGATTTTAATTGACCAGATGTGAGTAAGCCATAAAAGCAATTTTTTAACGAAAGAGTTCAATTTTTAGTGGTAGTATTGAGTTACATCGGGTATTTTAAAGAAATGTTCTCCAATCATCATTCTCCCTTGACTCACAAATCTATCGTTGAGGGTGTTTATCTTGAAAGCCTGAAACTGCATAATGAATTTGCATCCTTTGCCAATTAATTAATAGTCATAAACAAATTTCGACTTAATTAACTTTTCCTCGTTCATTATCAAATGTAATCAGTGAGGTCATTCGAGCTTTCAATAAAGGGCTATCGGATGTGTAGAATGTTGCGCTCTGTCAGAACTTTTACTGTCGCATGGTTCGAGAGGTCTTACGAAACAACATTTTATAATTAATATTTACCTCACGGAATCAAATCCCATTATGGGATTTTGAGTAGACTACGGAAATTGTTACTAATCTACTGTTGTTATTTTCTAAAAATGAACTAGTATATGAAAACACAGTTAACCCAAAAAATGAGTCATCCTAATAACTGCCCACAGACATCATAATTATGATTATGATTGACGATGATTGACTTAATTAGTTTTATTGCAACAATACTACAAGTCACTACATTCCAATTCTTAAAATATAACTTAAGGGCATGAGTATATAAAATGTAATACAATATTTTTGTGAATTAAGAAGTTGTAGAAGTTTTCGTCTTTGTTCTGATAAGATATACAATGCAATAAAGTATATGATTAAAACAAAAGGGTTAAATGCTCTTCTTAACGTTACAATCTGGAAAGTGGGTTAAATAACATATTATGGTAGCACGATACTTAGTACATTGTTCCCCAGAGCCTGCTAAGGGTGTACTCAACTAACGTGTTATCCTTGTTTCATGCAGTCCTTTGTTAGACAATTAAATTGGGACTTTATAGTGGGAAAAAGCACCTGCATGGCCAAGATACCCTTCACCCACTACTTTACGAGTGTTTACGGATGAATGCTTGATGATTGGTAGGCAAAGCTTTTAGGAAATTGCTATTTATTAAAGACGAATACATTTTTTACACTTTTAAACATTGAATGTATATCTAATAATTTCATACAGAATGCCCCACAAGAAGTATTATAAGAGTTTAGTTTACTATTACAAAGCTCAATTCTCCACCGATCTTTCCGAATCCCCAAACAGAACCTAACAAATATAAAAAATCTCGCTCTGTCAAAACTATACTTTTCTGGAACTTAAAAATCAAATTGTGGCTTATTGAAACGATGTCGACATAATTTCAAGTACTGTTTTTGTTAGGTTTTGAAATAAACTAGTTTATTATGACCAACTGCATAAACTAACTTATTGATACGCAAAAACGACGAAACACTCCTAACTAATCTAGTTAAACTACTCGTACGATCTTGGACGGTACATGCCAACCATCAAAAAAAGATTCAGATCAGAAATATGGAGAGCTTAATTTTATTGGAAGGAGTAGAAAAGTAATTAAAAAGTAAAATACAAAATCGTACTTCCCATGGAATACTCTGTGTAGGTGCAGTACAATTTAAACCAGGACATTTACAGGGGTATTATGAACCCTTCGGAAATATTATGGGAATATGTTTTCGTGCCAAGACAAACAATAAACGTAATTATAAATATGGGTAAAAATGCTTGTTATATACCTGTATATATAATAATTTGTATGTTTATATGTAGTTTT
Source organism: Homalodisca vitripennis (assembly GCF_021130785.1). Classification (NCBI taxonomy): domain Eukaryota; kingdom Metazoa; phylum Arthropoda; class Insecta; order Hemiptera; family Cicadellidae; genus Homalodisca; species Homalodisca vitripennis. The sequence continues at coordinate 85,589,108 of NC_060207.1, read as the reverse complement.
TATGTTTTATTTCAAGTACAGTAAAAGATAAAAATCTAAAATGTGGCACAAATATTTGTCTTGTGGATTAAATCAAGATAATATGTGTAGCAATTTTCTGGTTATGGTTTTTTGGATCCTGGTTTGTCATGATTGGAGAATATGTAAAAAGTTTCCAGGAAATTCCGTCATGAGAGCGAATGCAGTATACTGAATTCTATGAAATCTACCTAAAAACCAGACATGTTGATACACTACTAACAAATCTGCAAAAAGGTACTATATACTCCTGTTAATATTATAAATGTAAATATTTGTTAAAAATAATGTTTGGTTGTTCGGTATTTTATGTTTTAGTGTTTAGTGATTGATATTCAATCATTTGTAAAAGTTATAAAGGACAGATTTATACGATATCTGGCATGTACGTTACTTATATATGAGGGTATGTATGTAGCCTACATATTTATATTCAGCAATACTACTTGTTACAGAATATGTATTTCAAAATAAACTGTAAATGCACGGAAGAATTCCATCCATCCTAGTTTGCAGCTAGTAATTATGACAGTAGTATTATCTAACTTTTACTATAGATGCCAGCAGTGACAAATTCTAACCATTATTGTATGTTGCATATTGGAAAATAGTTTCCTTTGACATTGTGGGAAGGCATATTTATATTATGCAGCGAAAGTGGCTAGACACAATTTTAAGAAATTAAACGAGTGCATTGAGCCCGTGGCCTTTGTAAATTAAATCAAAAAACGATGCAAACACAGATATATGATACTGCTCAGGCATATAAAAATGTATATAACTCCTAAACTGAACCTAGAAAACGACATGATATAGCGATCAGACATTGGAAAGCAAGGGCATGCAGGTATATAATACTGTATCAGGTTTACAAATACATTTGAATAACAAATACCAAGAGTACGAGAAATTCCTTTTCATAGTTATAAAAACCATTTTACTCCCCGAGTTCTTTGCCTCAAAATACTGCTCTTTCAACTTAAACTCTGTTCGAAAATGAATGTTGAGATTGGTGATCGTCCAGTGATCATCACTTATCACAGGAGTCAGCCGATGTTTTTAAGTAGGGTTATTTGTGTTCTGCAGTAAATTGGTTGTGAAGTTTTGGGTGTCTGCTATTATAATAAGAGACCAATTTGTTTTCGATTAGATTGGATTACTTTTAATAATCATAACACAAGTATGATGAACATGACCAGTTAACAGTATTGCATACAAAGTTATTAATTCACTAATTTGTTCAAAATAATAATTTGTGTGTATGTATACAAATATATCTTTATTTAGATAACAATTTATAATTATTGATTTTAGTACGTTGATGCGTATCAAACTTCTAAATACAGTTTCAATTGTCTCATTACCATTTAAATACAAAGGAATTATGTTGAAGTAATTATTTTTTTAGTACATTATTTAATTTAAAAGTTTTAGTATAAAAAAAATTAATTTACGTTGCCTTTTAACCTAAGTGAGCCCATCAAGATGATAGCGATGCGGTTAGCGATTACTTTTACTTTACCCATCATCACGGAAGGGAAAAGTCTAAGATTGTTTTTGTGAGGTAAACAAAACCTACTTTAAAAGATAACTAAAATATAAAGGACTTAAATCTTCCATATAATCTTTAATATATAAATATGTTTGTTAGACAGATTAATCTCAGACTTTAAGACAGTACTTTAACACCTCTTTAAGTAACGAGCATGGTTTATAATCTTATATAATATATAATATAACACAATATTGTATATTATTTCATACATTTAATGTTGTAAGTTTCTGTCATTAAGTGTAAATAGATTTAAAATATAGCTATACAGACTTTTTATTCTTATAAAGGAATAAAAGATTTATATATAAGATTTCGGGGCTGATATAAGTGTACGTCATAGAAGTTCATATTTATATTCGTTATTATTATGTTTATAGTTATCTTTTTCAGTTAAATAAAGGGGCATTCATAATGTATCCAACTAATAAGTCATAAAACGATCAGTTTAGTGTTTTAAATCTTATGTTGTATATAAGAATATACAAGGCTAGTTATCGAAAAAAATAAAGATAAGTTTGATAGAATCATAGCCGCTTTCAAATAGGTATATAACCTTTTCGATTTGGTTTTATTTTTAAGATAATTTTTATACATTTCTACTTTATGACGAATCTTATTTATCCAGTATATATCAATGTGAAATATTTCCTAATAACTTGAAAACACCCGCTTGAAGCTATATTTGATAACCATAACTCATATTACTAACAAATAACAACACAACAAGGAACTCCACAATTGTTTCCAACAGAATCAGCTAAAGCACATATCCGGCGGATGTGGGTCGTAGAAATGCTCAGTCAACTGGACAAAAGATAATGAAATGTCTGAAACAAACATTGCTTACAACAAACACACTTGCTCTCTTTATTAGTCTTAACTTCCCTCTCATATGATTTAACGGTAGCAATATACGTTATACAGAGTGGAAATAACGCCACTCTTAACGTTTTAACGATGATAAAATATAAAGCTTCATTAAATATGTTTCTCTTTATTGGTTTACTATTCCACCGGATCAAAACTTGTATTTGGTTAATTTTAATCGTTCAAATCATTCATCGTAACGTACTGAGAAATGAATGAATTAGTTTATTTATTTACTATAACTTCGAAGTTAGAAGTATAGTAATTATTTTTCTGCACTTTATGGTACAAGTATAAATATTTTATAGACAGGTTTTAAGACGAGCTTTTTTTTTTACTTTTGACATTTACTTTCTTTCTCTTAAGTTTTCTTACCAATACCGAGAGGAGCTCACCTAACTCAGAAGGACATGCGACTTTAGTTTGGTTTCTGCAAGTATGCTAAAATGTAGTTCACGTTTCCGTATATATAGAACTTCAAACGTAAGACGTGCAAATACTTTATGGTGAGAAGCATAGCTTAAGAAAGGTGTTCCAGAATAGTAAAAATTTCTTGAGTGCCTAATAGTCAATTGGCATAAATATCAGGTATGAATTGTGGTTCTATCTCTTCCATTTTTCACATCGTTATTGACTCATGAACAGATCCCAACTATACATAAAGGACTAATGTATATTTAAACAATCTTAAACTTTAAATATACAAACTTAAATTAATTTCCTACCTTACAGTATCATATACAAGATTCTGCAAAATTTTATATCACACTAAAATATTAAAACTTTTTTAAACGTGTTATTAAAAAAAGGTAAGATTAAACTGCTATGTTTATTAATGTTTCAAAATGTGTGCTAGATTTTTTAAAATAGTTTATTTAAAAACATTAAACATTAACTTTCATTTTGGTTTACTAAATTTTAAAAATCTAGAACATCCCCCTTACTATGATGACATAGGAACAGAGGATACTGTAAAAATACAAGATTTAAAGCCTATTCAGCCAACCACTACCAAGTTTGGAGTTGTGGTTTCAATCAATGAGGATTCATAGATCCATATAGGGTAAGGAACAATGCCTAACCCTAATGACCATGTCACTGTTGGGTTTCCGGTGCTTTGTATCGTGCCCCGAAGTTGTAATACTTAGTACTCAGTCAAACTTCAACAGGAGAATTAGATTTATTCATAATTTTACGTTGGGTTTAATGGATCTAATTAGTGTATTTCATATAGGTTTGTCAAAAAATAATAATTGGAAAAACCAAAACATACTAGATTTTTAAATGGGTTATATCTAATAATATTTATTTACATAATTATATATGATTTTGTTTTCTTTTCAACGTGTTTTAGTGCTTGAATACATTCATTAGATTAGTCATGTCATACTTATTATGAAGCTTATTCAAATCGTATTGAGAGACATCAAATCAATCATATAGTCTACTTTAACAAGATCGGTGGTTTCCAATTATTAACTATTAACCAGCGTTTAGCTCGGAGTAAATTATGGAACATTTAGGTCAATGTTTTCCGAAGGTCCAACGCTGAGTACCCCCATTATTTATTGAGACCAATGCGTTTTACTTCAAAAAAGTTGTGGAGTTTTATGTATGGAAAACATTCGAGTACTGATTTTAAAAAAGGGCCAACTTTCTCTCAGCGAAGTAGACATACATTTCAATCTGAATTAAATTGATTCGTTTCCAGAATTGAGCATTGTTTGAGAGTAGCAGCCCTTTTTAATATTGCAAACGCCTACGTAGTCTAAAAAGAACAGGTTTCACTAACGATAATATCAGGAGAAAAAATGTTAAGCTGAAAGAAATATGATTTATTATTCAAAGGAAATTGTTAGTTTGCCTTTTCAGTGAAATTCTAACTAAATGAGAGATAGAAATCCATAAGTTGTAATAATGGCCACGTTAAAACACGGTTTTACATGTAAGACGTAAAGAGAAAGGTTTTACAAAAAATGCTATCTTATTTTAAACTAATGTAATTTGTATTTGTTGTTTATGTTTATGTTTTTTGTGCTAAACATAATGGTTGTTCTGCCTCTAGTGTTTATCAACAATGAGAGACAGTCCACATGTTCTTATTTTAAAGTGCCAGCAAATCGTTGTAATAAAGTGTAAAGCCTAATATCTTTTTTGTATTCACAAACGTTTGACTGCTGCGCTAATCTGTAGCAATAAATGTGATTTTGAAGGCACATCAATTCCTTAATTTAATAAAAACAACTAATAAATTCGTGAATAAACCAAATTTTACAAATAAGGTTTGTGGTTTTTAACATAATAACGAAAAATAACACTAATATTTGACATTATTCTCTATAAGAAAAAGGTTGTTCCTACGATCGTTGGTACAGGTGGGTTAGCATGCATATTGCTTGTAAGTTCAAAGAGGATTTGGTTTGAAAACGTGTATGTCATTATTGTGTGACAAAATATATGTTTTTTATATTTTACAAACCAGAAAGTTCCTAAATTAATACAAAATTCAATTCTATTGGTAAAATACTGTTATTAAAAACAATTAAATGAAATAACGTTACCCGCTCCTTGCAAATCAAAGCTCAAACAGGTGAAATAAGAGTTTTACTTACCCTCAGTGTATCATATCTTGTTTTTAAGACTTTACACAACGTGACCACTTTAGAACTAAATTTATAAAAAAGTTTCAATAAAACATTGTACCAGGAAGAAAGGTTCTGGATTTAAAGTTAAGTGGGAATCATATTCTTATATTCCTTTCTATAAAACGTGGAAAGCTAATATGATCTGGCATGGTCCTTGTTATTGAGGAATCTGATTCAATAATATTATGAAATGGCTGTGAGATAATATTTTACTTTTCTTAATGGTTTCACCACTGATTTACGATGTACGCAGTTCACTCTATTGCTTCGTCATTCTCAACAGCTTGTGTCACTTGAGAACTCTATTAGTTACCGCAATGTCCTGTGATATTTTTTTCATTCACGGAATGTCAGTAAAGGTCCACGACACACAAATGTCCCATTGTAAGGGTGGTACATTGCCAGCAGGAGAATACAATCAGTGAATACCACTTTGTAGCTGGCAACCCTTTCAATAAAGTGTACAGATTCAGCCAACTGTAGGTCCTGTAATTACATTCACGGCTCAGCCTACATTCGTATTCAACATTCTGCCACTTAAAGCTACGTACGGGAGTAACATTGAACCCGCTTGGAGCTTCATACCACACTCAGTGTGTGAACAACACGACATAACATCCCTGCAATGTAATTTGGACACTTTAAGTTACAGAAATGTGTAATGCAGTTGCATAATTATGTGCTGTGCTGGTGGATCTTCACACTATTGCGAACTAGTAGACTGACGTCTTGTATAGCTAATTGGTTTCAGAGAGTAATATATCTTCTCTTCTGTTTATTATTTTTATTTAAATTTCTAATAAGGCTATCTATGGAAAACTGTCGTTTAATGTTTTTCCCCATATTCAACTGTGGAATTCAAAATATAATTTACTCTAATTAGAAATATTGCCACATGTACACTATAAAAGGGGTAAGTAGTAATTTATATCGCTTAATTCCTCTTAGCCATGAACAACTACATAATATGCTTAAGATATATTATTAATTTTATTTTAACAATATATTTGAGATTTACCTTATAGAATCGTAACTTCTTTTACTAAGAAAGGCTACTGACTTTAATTTTGAAAATTAAACAAATTGGGGGTGGGGGGGGGGGGGGGTGGGGGGGGGGGGGGGTGGGGGGGGGGGGGGGTGGGGGGGGGGGGGGGTGGGGGGGGGGGGGGGTGGGGGGGGGGGGGAAGACTGTGACATTGTCGAACTCGCATTGTCTCTTTGTCAAGGACCAATTTTGTTGAAAGGAAAAATAACATGTTTTGAGGACACAGAACATGGGATGAATCAAACCTCATTATTTTGTGCCCTGTGAACATAGTAAAAAATATTGAACTTAATGTTTTGCCAGTTACTATGGATCTTGTGATAGGATATGCTCGGTTTTATTAAAGAAGTTGCATGTTATTTTCCTAATGATTTTTGTACATTTAAGTACAACTTTAACGCAATAAATGCAAGATTGATTTGTTTACAGAATTACCAGATTATTAAAAACTATTAAGTATTCACGTTTATTACAAATAAGATCCTTGTTAAATACCTATACATTTTTATCAGTGATTAGAACATTTGTGAGCAAAACTTTTATTTAACATTTTTGGGATTAAACTAAGTATCGCAAAACCTTGTTATGTACCCTTATGGTGTATGATATATTTTTGGTTGAAAACCACAAAACATTTTTTTAAATAGTGTAGAAAATGCTACGTGGAACAAAATATTGAAACAGTGACATTTTGGAGCTCGCATTGTCTCTATGTCAGCCTCTTTTGTTAAAATTAAAATTAAATTTAATGATGATACAGAACATGGGACTGATGTTTTGTGCACATAGTATGAAATGTATCTCAGTATATATATTTTCAGGAATAAATTAAATTTAGGTTTACAGTGCTGATATGTAATTAATACACCACTTAATAAACACTAATTACACTTCTGAACTTATACAGCAGTATTATAACATATTTAAGACATTAGGACTATTGGTAGATTTATTAAAACTGTACATTGTTGGCACAGGTGTTTATAAGAATATTTTGTATTTACTCTGCATATAATTAAAACTCTGTTGTTGATCTAGAAGAAAAAGAGAGGCTGATCTCATGGTTCTGACTAGAATTAACAATTAAACATTCAACGACTGAAAAATGTTTTCCAAACGCGACTATTTATTCAAGGAATGCTTAAGATATTATTTAAAAGAATTTGTTCTAACGTCTCTTTTATTTTGTTGTGAAAATGCAGTTGATGGAGGTTTAAGCTACAGTTGATATATAGCGTTCTCACAAATTATTACCGTACACAAATGTTATTTGATATGACTGCACTTTAAAAACATTGATATAAACGTCAATTTGTTTTAAAAAATGTAATAAATACGATAGTTATAAATAAGGAACGGTAAACTAAATTAAATTATTTATATTTGTACAGCTTGTAGTTCGCGCCACAGGTAAAAAGAACACGATTCAATTTCTGAAGTTCTTGAAATTGTTTAAAACATCTAAATGTATGGTACCACTGGTAAAGAAGCGATGGAGTTTTTAAAATCAATAATGTTTGGTTCCATAAAGTTTGAACCTAAAATTTAAGTTTATCATCCACTACAAAATAACCTATTAAGCTTTTTTTAATTTAAAGGTACATTACAGACCTTAGTGATTCTTATGCAAGTTCTAAACGACCACTGATTCAGCGTTCATCCGATATAGTTATGCAACATTCTTGATTCCATTTTAATTTCAACCTAAACTGTTAAGTCTTAAGAAGCAAATATTATTTTTTAATTCACTCTACACGCATCTTGCCTTTATTTTGTACAATAATGTGCACATAAGGGATGTACAAACTGCGCATCAGGTAGTCAGCCGTGACTCAGTAGCGGTGAACGTGACAGCCAGTAGATTAATTAGTGGTGTAAGGTGTAGAGTGCGTGTGCGTGTGCGTGTGCGTTTGGCCGTGACGTAGCGATTGTGTGTAGTAGCATTGGACTGTGGCTGTCCACAGCCTGTCTGTTCTACCATACACGGCTACGGCTATTGTCATTTGTTTCATGGAAATTGACAATACTATTGGTGTATGCTTGTATACCAAATCATTGTAATAGTAGTAGATATATTTCATCGTTAATTTTACGATTCAACTATTAATAAAAGACATAAGGGCATACTAGGTTTACTAGGTTTTTAATTTTTGTCTAATACCTACAGATTAAATAGAAAGCTGCCATAAGTCGGTGTCCTGGTGTGTTTTCTGACACTAGCATTGGAATATACACAGTTCGTAGATAAGCACTAAATAAACAATCAAAGTTCAGCAGTATCTGTTTTAATATAACTAATGAATAATTAATTCAACTGTAATATTATATTAAATTTAAACACTATGATTAGTATATTTATGATAATCTAAAACTGTTTTAATGTTACATAGCTTATTACTAAAAGTAAAAGGGATTTTACATTTTTTTGAAAGATACTTCTTATAGATATATGTTTATTCTGAAAAATGTCTCTTATCTACTGAATACATCAATAACTAGATGTAAACTAGACTTCGGATGTGAAAAATATCAATTGACTTAATCGCCACTGACAATTTGCACACGGGAATATACTGTTGTTTTCTTACACTATTATACTAAACCAATGAAAACACACAATTTTAAATATTATTTTTGCTACTCTGATAATTTTTTTCTGTGAATTCTGCAATTCCGGTAACACTTATGAGCAAAAATTTCATTTGTTAAATCGTATACACTTAAAGAAATATTGATTAATTTGGTTACATTCAAGTGATTGTATTTAATTAAACCGCCACTGGTATACAATTGAGATATTTTTAATCTTATTCTTTGGTTTCCATAAGTTGAAATGAGATGGAAGCTCAAGAACATAAAGAGGACTTTAAAACATGAATAAATAAAATTATTTCATAGTTGAATCGATAATCTTAGAATACGGACATTAGCCTATGGTTACAGGTTTGACTATAAATACCAAGCATCAATTTGCAATTTAGTCACAGAGTGATTATATTGTCTTATTTTGAGTTAATATCTACAATAAAGAGGACCGGATACCAAAACATATTAGGCTAAGATAGTACAAATAACCCTTCCGGTAGTACTACGTTAAACCTAGGCATAGTTCACTTTTATCTAGTGTGTGTAAGAATAATTATGGATACACTTTGATTAGCTTTTGTTGGATAAAGATGGAGAGATGGAACTCGGGACACCTTTCTAGGAAATTGAAGTGAACGTTATAACTATATTGTTAAAACTTGGCCCATTTACCCAAAACGGAAATTTGGGGGATCGCCTAAAAACTTTTAAATATAAAGATCCAATAAGTGGCACTTTAATTGAAAGGTTTTGATCAAAGACAAATGGGAACTATAGCTTTCTATCTCAACACGGTACAAAATGGCAGCTGGTAAAGATTAAATGCGTTATATTTGAGCATTATTTCTACATACATTTAGAAAGTTCGGATACTTTCATTGGGTACCCCTTTTCAATATGTCTTTATGCCCAATAAATCAATATTTTTATTGTATATTTGACTAACATCACGTCACTGATTAGTCAAGGAGCTGCAAGGAAAAATTAATACTTTAAAATATTCCAGAAAATATAATGTTATATTATATTAAAGTTTTGTAAGGTATATTACTCAACACATAAATTGATTCTGTTTTAAATGGGCAAACTCATTAAAGACCTAGTGAAATCGAACCAGGGACCAAACAGAACTGCTCTGGGCTGAACCTTGCAGTCTCATCAGTCCTGAGCACACATGGCAGCCTTACACACTTTTATCACGAGTGTTTGTGGGTTATAATCCGCACAATGTAGATAGTCCGTGATATAGTAATTGCATACGAGTAACTTAATTAAATGACATAATGGACGCAAGGAAAATTCATCTTATCATCAGCAGTATGAACATATAAATTGGTAGACTAGAATTTAGCAACGAGCTATTTCACACTAGTTAATGTGTGCAAAATATTTTGACCTGCTACTAATAACGGGTTTAAATTCATAAATAGATAACAAAATGAATACAATAAGGGAAACAGTAAGAAATTTTGTTTAACATTGATTTAATAATAACTATTGAGAAATTGAAAGGATAACCGGAAGTTGGATATTTGCCTTTGTTATAATTAAGAAAAATAGAACACTGCATTTCGAGTAATGGAATCCATCCTTTTGGAATCCATCCTTTTCTTCAGTTGGTAAAACTTAATACATAAGATTAAGTAAGTACAAATGAGTAAAGGCGATACATTAACCAAAATCATAAAGGTTTTTTTTGTAACAGAGGGCCAGGTTTCCTAGGCCTGGTAGTTGCCTCTCAGCCATCCGGCTTATTTTGCACCCTCTCAAAGCACAAGTTGTATGTAGGTTTAAGCTGTATCAAATCCCAGGCCTTTACAAAACCATGAGATCTTCTGAACAATGCTTTCCTGTTCCAACCCCTCTTCCGTACGCATAAGACCACCTAGGGATCTTGCTCTGTAATGCCGGACATTCAAACATGACGTGCTTGGCTGTTTCGTCAGCCTCGCCACATTTCCTGCACAGTGTTTCCTAAACTGGAATACCTATTCTGTTCAGGTGGCTTCGGAATATCCAATGACCTGTAATAAAACCAGTCACCTTTCGGATCTCCGTTCTACTCATTCTAAGGGCATATGCTGCAATGTTCCTTGATGGTCCCTTGAGCATCCGCTTTGCTTGTACATTCCCCTCAGTATTTCTCCAATGTTGTAGGTGTTTGTTAACCATCCACTTGGTAACTGATCTACGTGCTAAGTTATATGAGACCCCACACGTTGGTTCAGGACCGGTAAGAGGACAGTTGGCTCCCAAGTTAGCGCAACTGTCTGCCCCTTCATTACCTGTGATTCCTCTACGTCCAGGCACCTAAGTTAGAATAACTTTATTGGTTTTCGCCAGCAATTTTATGACTTTACGGCATTCCCAGACTGTCTTCGAATTACAGTTATGGTTAGCCAAAGGCCTGCAGAGCAGCCCTGCTGTCCGAGTTAATGTAGATGGTTTTGCCTTCGTAGCCCCTTTCCACATTAACTCTTGCACATTCTGCAACGGCTGTAACTTCAGCCTGAAAGACAGTTGCCAGTTTACCTATGCTAAAGCTTAAGTTAACCCTAGGTCTGGCTCCCCAGACCCCTGCCCCAGTACCCTTCAGAGTCTTTGACCCGTCCGTGTACCAGGTTAGAGCCTTCTTCATGTAGTCAGGCTCACCTTTTGACCATTCCTTCCTTTCAACAATGTTGACTTGAAATGGTTTTTCCCAGTCCGTAACCTTTGCCATTCTGTCAGACATCATTTCTAGAATATCCAGTTTAAGAATGTCAACGATCTTGGAGTGCTTATTAGCATGGTGATGATGCCAGTTCCCATTGCAATTCAGTCTGTAGGCAGCCATCCTAGCCTCTCTTATGACGAATATGTCTAGGGGTGGGAGGTTTAGCACTACTTCCATAGCAGCGGTTGGTGTTCTTCTCATGGCGCCCATTGTCCCCAAGCATGCCAACCGCTGTACCTTTGACCGGTTTTTTTGCGGCAGTCACCTATTGGACTTTTGGCCACCATACCACTGAGCCATACACCATCATTGGTCTGATGACACCATGGTGTTCAGCCAATGTGACATGTCGGGTCTAAGCCCCCATGTGCATCCTACCGCACGTCTCACCATCATCAATGTAGTCTGAGATCGACTAATTATGTATTCCAGATGACTATTCCAAGTGAGTTTATCATCTAGTTTGACTCCTAGATGTTTGAACTCCCTGCTTATCTGTATCTGGCCCCCACATAGGAATGGCTGTGTGATTTCCAGTTTCCTCCTACTTGTAAATGGTATCATGACGGTCTTCGAAGGATTCACTGCAAGTCCTTCTTCGTCTCACCATCGCTCCACAATGGCCAGTGCTCTCTGCATCATTTCCAGACACGTAATCATATACTTGCCTCTTATGAGTATAACAACATCATCTGCATAGCCTTGAGCATACATACCCTGTTCATTCAGAGTCCAGAGTAAGTAATCCTCAACTATGTTCCACAGGCTTGGTGATAATACACCTCCTTGTGGACATCCTCGCTGCGTTTTGACCTCTCTTGTGACTCCGCACAGAGATGCCTGTGCTCTTCTGCTATTAAGCATGTTATTTATCCATCTAACAACAGTTTTCTCCGTACCCCTGGATGTAAGCTTTGACACTATAGAGTGAGTACTCGTATTATCAAAAGCTCCTTCTATATCAAGGAATACTGCTAAAGCTATTTCCTTTTGTTCAATAGCTTGCTCAATCTTGCCAACCAGACAGTGTAGGGCTGTTTCACAAGATTTGCCTTTCTGATAGGCATGTTGATTTGGATGTAAGGGATGGTTGATGAGGACTGTGTCCCTTAAATGCCTATCCAGAACCTTCTCCATGGTCTTGACGAAGAAGGATGTTAGGCTTATTGGTCTATAAGCCTTTGCAACCTCATAGGAGGGTTTACCTGGCTGCGGGATAAATATAACCCTAGAGGTCCTCCAGGATGAGGGTATGACTCCTGTCGCTAGACTAGTTCTAAACAGTCGTAGATGCAGAGGTATCACCAAGTCCCCACTTTCCTGCAGTAAAGCAGGAAAAATGCCATCGGTACCTGGTGATTTGAACGGCTTAAAAGACTCCAGGGCCCTTTTTATCCCTAAGTAATTGATAACAGTCTTTGCACAATTCCAGTCCTCCTTAGACGAGCTATCTATAGGTTCTCGCTGCCATTCACTAACAACTGTTTTCACTGGTTTGAAAAGATCCTGGGAAGTGTGTATTCAGTAAACACTGAAGAGTCTCCTCAGGATCCTTGGTGTGAGTCCCATCTTCCCTAAGTATAGTACGCGCCACATTTATGGGGCTTCGAGCTATGACTTTTTGGAGTTTTGCACTGTCAGGTTAAAAATCATAAAGGTTAAAAACAGAACAAGCTTCTCGTCAAATAAGTTAAGCGTGTTCCATAAGTACTTAGCTGTGAGAAGTAGCACAAAACATAAGACTGCACAATACAAGCTCACTATACAACACATGCTATAGATGTCAGAGAAGGTAAGAGACTGATATCGATGCGTCCTGTAGAATGCGGCGCATCGGAATGAATTGCCGGAAGGCGATGTTTTAAAGAAGGGGCAGACATTTTCGGCAAGTATTTATTCTTGATCCCAAATTCAATTTTATTGAGAGAACTTTCTTTAGTAATGACAATTTGTTTATGTTTTTTAGCTAATCATTTTTTAACATTGGATGGCAAAGTAGCGCAATTTTAACAATCTGCTAGTTTTATATAAACATTCTCAATTTGTTTTCGTTTGAAACATTTGTATTCACTATGTATTATATTACCTCACTTTATGTGATGATTTTAAGACCAGCAATACTGTTCAAGTTTAGACTTTAACTCTAGCCCTTTTCAGTATTATGTTATTGACATTTTGCGACAGACATTTTACACTGTAAACATGGTTTTCATTTATTGCTGGGAACAACTAGCGATTTTTTCTCGAGCTAATTTAAACACAAGTTAAAATCAATAAAAGGTCAATGAAAACATTACAAAATATCCCGTTACATAAGAACTTACCAATAATCCAAAGTGGTTAAAGTTCCAATACATATAATACCAGTATCGAGTCATATATTTAATACGTAATATGAAAAAACGTACATTTCTAAAAAAACTTAGACTTAGGTATTTCCCAGATAGGTTGTTCATATTCAGAGAACCATGGGAAATAATTCTATGAAACACATTATTACAGAGTAACAGGAGAGAATTAAAATAAAATTTACACATACATTCCAGTTACCTTAGGAAACATCCACGCCATCCACAAAAATAGTTTCATTGGCATTGCTATAACAGTTTAATGCCATTTATAAATAATGGCGGACTACGGGTTACGTAAGACGGCTACGGATCAAGGATCCTATAAGAACCTGTGTTTTGAATAATTGAGCTATTCAGGCATCAAGATCCTAAACACATATAGATTTCCAAACAAAACTACTTGTTTACAAAAACCAGTTAAGAAATCAATAAGAATACCAATTGTATAAATTTTTTAATGACGCTGTTCGTAATTCCATCAAAAGAATTTAGGTTAAAAACATAATTCTTGATATAGAGGTGGCAAAGAGACATTTTTCCATGTCCCTCAGTATGTTAACGCTCAGCCAATTATATGATATTTGAATTGTGTTTAAGATTTTGTATAGACTCTCATTGACAGTCCACATGGAAAGCAGGAAATTTTCAATTCTTTAAAAAGTAGGTTTTATGGCTTAATGCTGAGTTTTATTTTCATTAGCTTATGTATTCTTTCCAGTACCCTGTTATTTATGTATTTTAAAACATTGTTTATTTGGTTTTAGATATGAGATGACAGCATATCAGCATTGAGTTCACACGATAATTATTTAGGTTGGTTCCGTCATTAATCGCCGTAGGTAGATTAACAGAAATCTACCTGTGTAAATATCACAGAGCATCTCGCAGCTTCAGTAACTATTGATTCATAGTATACAATCAAATTATATTTTATAGCCTTATAGGTCACAATTAAATTCAGACCATAATATGTTTAATGTATTTTTTATATATTACAAAATAGTAAACTATAAACAGAGAAGATAATGGTCAAACCTAATAGTATTAGGGTTGCAAGTTTTAGGGTGCATTGTACGCATTGTTTGATTTTTACTACTTTCTTGTTTTAGTACTTGATTTTGGTCTGGAGCCATCTTGAGAATGCCACCATTGTCTGGAACAGAGAATGGGGTTAATTGCAGATGAAACGATGGAGGCTATGCAGAGGAGATTCCTTTTGCTAAAGGGTTTATATTTAATTTAAAATAATTACTTTTTATACAACATTTGAGTATGCGTCGGGCTAGTTAAAGTACTAATTAAAACAATTAGTTTCCATTACCAAATGATCTAGCGAGGTTATAATTTGTCTAAATAAGAAATGAAATGGTTAAAATAAATGGGAGACTGGCGTCTAATTATATACGTTATGATTTACATTCCTAACGTCCATTCCATTCCATATCCTTCCGTTATTACTTAATCGTGGTTTGGGAGTTTCTTATACTATAGACAGTTTTCACAGAATATGTCGGCTTGATTACTTTTGAATATGGCTAGTTATATAAAAGTAAAGAATATTCAATAAACTGAATTTTGATATTAAGGCAAACATTTCATGAAGTTTTTGAATTTGTGTGTAAAAAATAAAATATTGGGAACTGATATGGAAAGCACAAATAAGCAAATCAGTTCGATAACAGACAATATTTCACATTGGTTGGGTCTCTAAATTGAAAAGCATAACAAAAAGCAAAAAGCACTAACATACCCTAAAAGTTAGTGAACTACGAATCACATGTCTTGAAGTGAACACAGAATTTCGTATCATCTGTCGTATACCAGAAGAGGTACAAACCTCTTATATTTGTATACAATTGGAACTAGAATCGTGATTAATCAAATCACTTATTATATATATATATATATATATATTATATATATATATATATATATATAAGTTAAAGTGTAATGTACGCAAACTATTCAATAATGATATAGGTAATGTGTTACGTTCACTCATTTCATAAACAAATTTGTATAGCTGTACAACATTTAATTGGGCGCCTGTCTCGTTATATTGAATATTTAACGATAGCTATTTTTCAGTTCGTGTGCGTAAAACCAGTTCGATATAATATATATCTATAGAACAAATCGAGTTATGGACTTTAAATTTTGCATGTGATGTCATTTTTAGTTAGGCAAACCCGTATTTGATGACGGTCAAGTCTCTCTATAGAATTTTGTTGAGCCTTTACGTTGCCTAACTAACCACAGGATATCTAGAGAACGACTCTATCTGTACAGTTAAAACTTGGGATGAAACTTTGACTAGGCTTCATTGAATTTTGTGACAGTAGGATAGCAGATTTATTTCTGATAATTTCTTAAATGAAAGGACTCCATATTTCGCATGAAACTTCAGTATTTCCTGTTACACGACTCGTACTGTTCAGAAATTTTATCTTGTATTATCTACGCTAATTATGTATACAATGTGCTAACGACATTTACTGAGATATACGGTACTGAATCTGACAGAACTAGCTTGTAAGTGAAACATTAACTGTAGGATTAGATCATGTCTTCAATACAAATACACAACGTACCGCAACTATTGGAACTAAGCAAATACTCAGTAGTTCTACCTCTTTCCAGAAGTACCTTCCATTTTAAAATGTTGTTTGCAATAACGAGTTCTTTAAAAGTCAGCCTGTTTTGAGGCAAAACTGAAAAGTATTATATTGGAAAGTGAACCTTCTAAATTGATCTTAATTAATCAACTGAGCCGTCTGATGAATGGCGGATTATTTTAAGCGAACCTTTTAGTAAAAAGTTCACGTTAAAAATCCATTCTATAAAAGGACGGAAATATTAATTGGCTAATGGTGTGATTTGGTTCTTATGGAGTAGCTTACTGAACGTCTAATAAGGGAATTTGGGTTTTAAATGCAATGTTTATATTTGTTTTATTTTTTTAATAAAACAGATTGTTCCATTTCTATGTACACTTAGAATGTACATTGTTGAAGCAAATTTCAAATAAATAAACCTAATGTGTTTTTGATAATTTATATGTAGGCTAATCCAGCAGAAGTTGCTTAGGATACTGATAATTAATTTTATAGTACTGTATTTTAGTTATTGTTCAATTTTTAAAAGATCCTTTACTGAACACCACTTAGGCACGTCTGTTATCTAACAAAAAACTAAATTTTTATATGCAAAGAAAACAAATATTGAGGCTCATCATTGACAAAAGGTCGATGGTGGGTGGCTCGGTCTACGACTCCATTGATGGAGGAGAGAGCCTCTCAGTCTGTAGTACCATGGTATGATGAGGGGTGGGGGTGGAGGATGGTTAAACACTTTATGCGAAGTTCGTAAACGATACTTGTTCAACAAAGCAGGCTTATTGTACAGCTTGATGCTAAACCTTGATGCAGGTGCTTGTGCTTAAAATAGTCTGTAATTGGAAATGAAACAAACTTTTGAGATAGTTGAAAACTATTTTGGAATCTGTATTTGATAGGTGAAAATAAAAATTTAAAAAGAAGTATAAATAATTCAGGAATCGTGCACAAAGACTTTAAAAAGTGTTTTATAGTTATAGTATATGTATATAAATACCATAGAATATATGGATCAAGAAAGTTGAAAATTGTAAACGGAAAAATACACAATAATAATAATCGGTTATAAAATTCTTAAAAAGAGTAAGTTTCACTATTATATGTTTTTTTTAATAAATTGACATAATATTTATTTTCGAAACTAATCTAATTTCAATAAGAGATAAGTTACCTTAACATTGTGATTCCGTTCATCTCCTTCGGCATAATAATATTTAATTGTGGTTAAAATATAATTATCTATTTTGAAATAACCATCAAAACATATTAAATATTTGTTTGTTTGATACGTTAACAAATCCGTTTTAATTCCATAAACTGGTGAAGCTATAATTAGATAAAGTTGTTTTCTAAAAGTAATGAATGTATTTGTAATGGTATACTTTTGTTTGAACAAACATGTAACTAATTAATTAGCTTATTTACATGTATGAAGGTGTGTCAAAGTGTGGTACGCAATTGGATTATTGAGAAAGTTTTCAATTCTATAGCAATCTGTATACGAGTATATTATAATAAAAATAATTTATTGGTTGGTGGTTGATTAAAGTGTTATTTTGTAACATTTTCAATTAGATAATTTGTATCACTATAATTTAATATGTCTTCATGTTTGTTATCTTCATGTTAATATCTATAGATTATGTACGTGTCATATTTGATTTTCTAGTAAAATGAGGTTTCAGTTGTGACAACGTGTTACAAGTTGTCATTTTACTGTACAGGGCTACCAAACGTTTCTTGTACTCAATTTTATAAATTGTTTTAGCTCTTTTCTATAATTCCCAATTAAATTTTTTTAACAGTAGCTCCAATCAATATTGGATTTAAAAAAATGCGTATGAAGATGTTGATTTTGTAACATCTGTATTAAAAAATGACATTAACATGAATACAAATATTTCAAATCTTCACGCATGAGTGAGATTGGAGGAGCAAGAGTGTCAAAGCATGAGTTGCTAATGTAATTTTTATAATATATTTGTTTTCACAATAACTGTTGTAATAACCAAAGAATTTAAGACATACTAGTGAGACATTGTTAATGTTGCAGTAGAAGGTAGACAATAGAAAAATAAATATATACATGATAAGTGCTACTGATTAACACTCGTACACCGTTTAGTATCATTTAGTTCTAGACATAAGTGTTTCATAAAGTTATTGTGTTAACAATCTAATCTTAAATTTGACTCATCATTAGTGTGTTAGTTTTGAAATATTTATAAAATATTATTGCATGTAATGCACTATTGTACAGTTATGTTTGGTAATTCATGTATAAATTAGATACATACCGCTATATGGCTTCAGAGACATTTTATTACATTAACTGAATACGATAATTAATTCTGAAGCAAAAAGACAATTGAATAAAAAACCTGTTTCAACGGTTGTTTCATTTGTCATCTGGCTTTAATCTAGTAATAAATCTGACTGAATAACAGATCTAAACGTGTTTCGTATGACGTAAGCAGGAAAGGTTATCTCACTGGTGTATTACGAAGAGGGTCGGACTGGAAACCCTACACCGCTTTATTGTCTCTGTCAGCTGACCTCCTCTCCTTGTTAACCCTACATCTCAAATCTCTCATTACCCATCGCAATTCTGACCTTATACCTGATCTTTACCGAGGATCATGTTTTAAACGTCCCAATGTACAATGTATTTGATAGAAACTTCCCACGATCAGCTAGAGAGACGGACTTCAGCGTGTACTTTAATCCCGTCTGTTCAAACTACGGCACAATTATTGTCACCTATAAATTGACAATTTTACATTATTCTCCCTCTTGAATCAAGAAAGACTCCATTATATTCTCCTAACTACGGCTCCGTTAGGAAAGATATTTAAGATAACTGCACTACGTAATGTTGACACGAAATGTCTAAAAAGAGATTTTCTTTCGCGCGTATTAAGTTTTTCATTAAAGTAACAAAAGTCTCTGTTAAAATACATTATGTATAACGGGTTGTATATTAACACTTTTGATAGTGATAGTTCTAAACAACTCACACTTATTAAATCTGACATTAAAGTTGTATATAAATAAAGTGTATCATTACTATGCAACTTTAATAGGATTTCTAAGTTGCATTGAACTACATTCTTTAAAAGTGTATACATATATACTCGGGCTCAACAATGTTAATGCAATTTACAGATATCCGTTTGTCAAATTCACGTGCTGCAAGTAGCGAGTAAAAACCGTGATTACACTATAGACATTTAAAAATTTTTGTCAAATCCAAAATTAAATAAGATTATATATTAGTTTAACGGGTATGTCCCAAATACTATTAGCAGCCACACGACCTAAGTCTGAATTAGATATAACACAGATTCAATTTCAGATATTTTCCTAATACTAATCATAAATCCTAAGATACTAATCCTAATACTATATTGATACACGCTCTTATACGGTTTGCAAAGATTCTCGCAAAGGTCTTAGGCCCATGAGGAATATCAGCATAAAAATAAAAAAAAGGTTTTAAAAATAGAATTTGATTTTGCAGTTAAACAACATATATCTATTACACAATGTTTACTGTAAAATATTTTAAATTTCAAACAATTTACTGAAGTAATCGCAAATTTTTCTTTGGTTTTAGACTTCACTTTTTATTAACAATAATAATATTCAGTATACAGTATACATTTACTTTTTTATGTATTCGCAGTTTTTAAATGAGCCTGTGGCAGAATGAAATTAGAAATGAAAACTAATTGATTTTAGGAGTAAAACAAAGCGCGGCTAACAACGTTGGCTCTAGTAACTACATTTACATATGTAACATGCGGCCAGCTCGGGTTCTGGGACATGTAGGGCTGCCCGCCGCGTCACACCCTATCCAGCGCACCGTGTGTAAGTAACAAAGCAATTACATATGTAACATGCGGCCAGCTCGGGTTCTGGGACATGTAGGGCTGCCCGCCGCGTCACACCCTATCCAGCGCACCGTGTGTGTAAGTAAAAAAGCAATTACATATGTAACATGCGGCCAGCTCGGGTTCTGGGACATGTAGGGCTGCCCGCCGCGTCACACCCTATCCAGCGCACCGTGTGTAAGTAACAAAGCAATTACATATGTAACATGCGGCCAGCTCGGGTTCTGGGACATGTAGGGCTGCCCGCCGCGTCACACCCTATCCAGCGCACCGTGTGTAAGTAACAAAGCAATTACATATGTAACATGCGGCCAGCTCGGGTTCTGGGACATGTAGGGCTGCCCGCCGCGTCACACCCTATCCAGCGCACCGTGTGTAAGTAACAAAGCAATTACATATGTAACATGCGGCCAGCTCGGGTTCTGGGACATGTAGGGCTGCCCGCCGCGTCACACCCTATCCAGCGCACCGTGTGTAAGTAACAAAGCAATTACATATGTAACATGCGGCCAGCTCGGGTTCTGGGACATGTAGGGCTGCCCGCCGCGTCACACCCTATCCAGCGCACCGTGTGTAAGTAACAAAGCAATTACATATGTAACATGCGGCCAGCTCGGGTTCTGGGACATGTAGGGCTGCCCGCCGCGTCACACCCTATCCAGCGCACCGTGTGTAAGTAACAAAGCAATTACATATGTAACATGCGGCCAGCTCGGGTTCTGGGACATGTAGGGCTGCCCGCCGCGTCACACCCTATCCAGCGCACCGTGTGTAAGTAACAAAGCAATTACATATGTAACATGCGGCCAGCTCGGGTTCTGGGACATGTAGGGCTGCCCGCCGCGTCACACCCTATCCAGCGCACCGTGTGTAAGTAACAAAGCAATTACATATGTAACATGCGGCCAGCTCGGGTTCTGGGACATGTAGGGCTGCCCGCCGCGTCACACCCTATCCAGCGCACCGTGTGTAAGTAACAAAGCAATTACATATGTAACATACGGCCAGCTCGGGTTCTGGGACATGTAGGGCTGCCCGCCGCGTCACACCCTATCCAGCGCACCGTGTGTAAGTAACAAAGCAATTACATATGTAACATGCGGCCAGCTCGGGTTCTGGGACATGTAGGGCTGCCCGCCGCGTCACACCCTATCCAGCGCACCGTGTGTAAGTAACAAAGCAATTACATATTCTCTGAATTGGAAAATCTACATAGATAATAATTGTTTCCGAAACGTGGATAGAAAATCCCTCGTGATTACGAAGGCTTACCTCCATTACTAATAATGTTTTTGATTAGGCATTGAAGAATTCCATAAGGATATTAGTCAACTTTTCATTTTAATATGTATGAATTGATAATAAAAAACAGTTGAAAGGATAACATTATTTATGACATTTGCTGTGTTATTGGTTAAAAGAATTATAATATAACTTTAGGTTTAAGATATGTAATGTATAGGGAATCACAAACCAATTTATAGCGGTGAAAGTAAATAAATATTCAAAATCATGTTGTATTTTTAAATGAACCGTTGTCAATAATATATTATTAAAAAGAATAAGACATTAATTGGAATATAAACAAAGCCAGTAGTAGTTCTTTTTGAAGCTGTAAAGAATTACAAAGTAAACTCTTTTATCTGAAACTATTAAAGTTACAGTTATTGGACTTTTGTTCTTTTTATAAAACACTTCACAAGTTTCATGACCAATTTAAAGATTTTCGTCAAGTTTGGAAAGACGCTGATTTAAGGTTTTATCCGATATAAAATGCAAATATAATTGAGACATTGAATAATAGACGGATACTTTATTAATTTGGTTTACAAATCTTTTTATTCAACATTTCTTTTATCTTCCAAATAGTTTGCAACTATTCTCTATATTGGTGACGTATTTGTTAAATAACTTAAATGTAGTGAGAACACTGAAAAATAAAACAGATTAAAGTAAGAAATTTAATTCGGTTTTGCATTAAACATAATTTCTCTCCAAAGGATATCGAGCTCGATGAAGGCGAAAATCACACATGAGATTTGGCAGGGCGTTAGCAAATATTATTATTTTGGTCTTATGTTTAACCAATATTTTAACGAAAAAACCATACAACAAACAAACAAGTCTGTAAATAAACTGAGCTAATCCATGTGATATAACATGTGGTAATCGGTTAGAATTTCATTAAATTTTATCGGATATTCTATACTCCGCTGTATCAGTATATTTTTATATAGAAAATTTAGCGTTCGTTAAAGGTGCAAGGTTTTCCATGGATTTGGCTGAGGGTTGACCATTACTATAGCTCAGAGTGATATCCAGAGAATTAATTGAGCTATAAACTTTGTATTGTGTAAAATTGTGTATATTTTGTTTAACTTTAATTAAGGTTTCTGAAATAACTCCTCTCCTGTCTGTCTCTCTGCCTGTTTATCACGCAACTGACAAATTGAGCTATGGACTTGAAACTTTACATGTTACATTATTACTACATAGGCAACATCGTATTTGATGAAGGATATGTGACTAAGCCTTTACATAGCCTAACTATCGTCAGTATAGTTCTAGAACTATTTCGTCTGTACACTTTAAATTTGGAATGAAACCTCATTATGTGTTCGATGAAAGTGCATGGATGTCCATGGGATTTGACTGAGTGACAGTGAATACTCAGATTGAATAAATAAAAGATGAAGGTGGCTTTTAAGGAGTAAGTTAGATTTGATCATAATTTTCTTGACGCATATCCACCCTTAGCCCAACTCTACATATATGGTCAAGTGGGATTCGAATTAAACCAATTTTGGGAGATTACGTAACAATAAACTTTAGCTTGACACGTCCGCTTCCGCTGGTTGCTTTTGTTATAATCTTGATGAATTATTATAAGTATTATTTTTTTAACACCATCCATACACCAAACTTTGGCGTTGTTTCGTAGAAAAAGTGTATAAAATCACCTTTTGTGGTTTTACTTGATCAAATACCTTTTAATGGAGTGGAATACTTTTAGATAAATCCCAATCAGTATACGAAATTAAATATGAAGTCTTAGTAGTTGATAATATTGGACACTTTCTATAAAAATTTCAAAACTGCCTAACAATAACATTAAATATAAGTGTGTTAATAATTCTAAATTTTAATAATCATGAAGTATTTTAAATTTTTCCCTCCGTAAATAGATCATACGCTTTTAAAACTTAGTTAAAGGTTAAGTTTGAAACGTTGTCTCTGAAAGTCATCAAGTTGTCGTATGCACATCAAAGGACGTGAAAGTGCTGCAGAGGACTACAGTAATGCTCAGAGGATAATGCAAGGCGTCAAGTCACATTCATCTAGTCCATTCAGTGCTTCATTTACATTTTTATTTTCTAAAATATAGCTTCTTTATTTAACTTGCAGTACTTTTATTACTTCCACATTTGTACTTAAATAAATGTTTACGTTTAACAAGTTTTACTGTCTTGTGAGTTTTGTTTGATAAACTTCAATCCATTCTTAAATGTTAGCAACTATAGTCGAGTTTTAATTCAACTGTGGTAAAGTAGACATATTTAAATTTAAATCTGAGCACAGCTAATTTGGACGCACAAAATTAGGAATAGTGAGTAAATGCTATATGATGTATATAGAATCATTGATAATTTGAATCAGTGTACCTAATTTGAGAGCATTCAATGTGATCAGTTCCAAAGGGATGAGGACTAGTATCGGTCTAAAGGTAGGCTACAACTAAATGAAAATTAGTGCCCACTTGAATAGCTAGTTCGGTTTGGCCACTCTGCCATAGCTCCGGTATTTCTCTCAGTCCAATAGCCCTAGATTTAATTAACATTGTTGGATATTAATTAATAAATGAAAATATTGAATTACAGATTCGCGAATACTTTATGAGTGGGACATTGTTATATTGAACCTCAAAATTAAAATGTAATTAAAACTAAAAATATATTCAGAAAAATAAACAAGAAATCGAAGACATAGAAAATTTGAATTAAGATTGCAAAGAAAACATTTTCCAGTAGAAATTATTTAACACAAATTATGGATGCATTGCCATACCACAGTTTAGCAAAACAGTAAAAAAAATAAATTGCATGGGCCATTTTTTAGTACATAAGCATCATTGCTTCTTTAAAATATGTTATGTAAACACTACCTTCACAAACTATTGTAGACTTTTATCTACATAGTTCATGTAAGAGTTAAACAATTAATCCTTTATCATCAAAACAACCATAAATAGTTTATGTATAGATTTTTAAAACAGTTTTTCTAAAAATTAATAAATAAAGTTAACTTAATATTTCAGTGCTGTTTATAAACGCGCAGTATATTAATTACTCGGATTCTATAAAATACATTGTCCACATTCATTGCAAGTTGCTCGTAATGCCTAGTATCGTGTAGACTCTCTCTGTAAATCATTAGTTTCTACATTGTTTCTATCACGTTTTGAAAGTTGTCGTAATGAAAGATTTATTAATCTTATAATCTCGTATGTAATGCAATGTTCGAGTCTCAAATTAGGTTTGGTTTCCTTGTATGGGATTCGCCTGCCAAGCGTTCATAGTCCAATACCAACCTGTTGACATTTTGGCGAGATTGGGTAGACGCTCTTCTTGTAGAGCCGCATTATATCACCTGTTAATGCTTCCATCACTATACATTAAAAATAAGTATGCTCAGTAGTGAAAATGTGAAGGTGGACGCAGTGTCCATGTACATGATACACAAGCACGGGTTTGTCTGAGGAAGACATACATACCATCACTGCCTCTCTTTCTGAGAGTATAGGGGCAGAGATGAAACTAATAAGTGTATTACTTTCGTTAGTACTTTGATTAAAATAAAGTAAATTATAAATGTATGGGTTTTAGGCTAATATAACACTAAACACAATTCTTTATTTGCCAATATAGGCTGCACACAGTTTAGCCTTAGCCAACTTATATTATCAGGCGGCCAAATAACATATAAATTCTCAAACTTTAGTAAATAATATTTCCTAAATAATTATTCCATAATTGTTTATTTTAAAAATGTATAACTACTACATTGGGATTTGTTGCTTCATTTATTTCTAAGCAGTTGATTTATAACAATGTGTTCATGTAGTATATGTATAAATAAATATATTTATGATTCAATTCAATACTTAATCACGCTTTACACTGAAAGCATGGGTGATAGTTTGCTAAATGTATCACAGATATTTAGTTGCAGCCTATTGTAAACATAGCACATAGATTCTCAGTACTCTAGTTTGACGTATCACTCAACACGTGATCATGTTGTCGCAATCTTCTTAACAAGTTATATACAACTTATTCTGATGTCAAAGCTGCCTTTGGCAATTTCATCACCGTACTGAGTTGTGTATTACGTTTTTGTCTACGCTTAACATTACGTCAAGGTGTTGAGAACTGAAGAAGAGGATACGTAACCACCCTTAACACGGAGTTATATTTTTGTAATATATAACGATGTATAAAATCCATAGTAATCGTGTCCGTTACTGCTATCTTGTAGCTCGGAACTAGCAGAAGCAAACAAGCAGTTAGAACATAGTTAGTGTGCGAGATCGGCGGGTCATCTACAATCTTAAAATGGCCGAAATGTGTTAACTTGTCACTGAAATTTTCGTTCTTTAGTGAGCAACTTGAGTCCCTAGTATAACAAAGTTTATGAAGATCTTTACCTGTCGAATTCAAATGAAGAGATATAATATTTTCATCAAGATGTTCCGCCCTCTTGCAACTCATTACGTCACGTGTTGTCTTCACATTACATCATCCCTTTAAACCGTAAGGTTTTAGAAATGAATCCGTTGTAATTAAGGTAGAGTAAACATTACAACACGCACTTTCATTTGGTGGGAGTAAACTGAAAGAGTACGGCGTTCTCTTTGCCAGTCAACAGCTACTGACGTTTGGGACTGATCATTGCCAACTTTGCTGGTCTCCTCCCTCATAAAAAGTGTTTAAACTTTCCCCACAAAAAGGAAAGATATCTAAAGGAAAGAGCAGGTTCAGTTCATCTTCAAAACGTATTTTTTGTTTTGTTTTTGTTATCATTACAATGCCTTATGTTGAAATAATCCCTAAAAGTTTTAAAAAGAGGTGTAACGATGAAAGCACTGACATATAAGTCAAATTATTATAGAAATGTATTATTTATATTATTGAAAACTGGATTATACGAGGTCAGTAATCATCCATTTACTCCGATGCTATCATCCATTTGTAACCAATAAGCTACTAATGTTTGGTTTTTACAAGTTCTCTTTTACTTTATGTGTTTACAAAATGGTTTTTCCTCGCCGGTTTTTTGTTTGAACAGGAAATAACATCCTAATACAACACATAAACAAACATGTGAAACTTTAATGCCGTTTATACAAATGCAGACATGTGTTAAGTGATCAATAAAACCCAGTTTTATATGATCACTTAACACATGTCTGCATAATTCAAATTAAACCACAATAAGTCAATTTAAATTGGTTTCTTTTGAGTATATTGATATTGAGTAGTTGCACACTAATTATCAATATAAACAAGGAAACACTTATGTTAGAAATAAGGCAACTTACTAAATCTTTTATTGCCTGCAGGTATTGAACCCATGTCCTCTTTGATACAGAACGCTCCCATAGCACTAACCTATGGTAAATGTAAATTGTATACAAGCTGTTTTCTTATGTTTCTTATATAGTTCCTTTGCCCGAAGTTGCTCCCATAGTTTTTCCTCCTAGGCAGATATTAGACTTTTTGAAATTGTGGTAATAGTTTAGACCTTAATAACAAGACACTCTATTATATTATTCCCTTGCATATTGCAAGTTGTTTACATATACTGATAGTTCGTTTAAGATTTATACGATTGGTCGAGCAGCAATTACACATAGCGCAGCTATGTTTGGATGTGTTAATTCAATGTGAATGTTGAGTTCAGCTCCATTTAATCTTTCGTTCAGTGCAGCATCACAGACTTGATTCCTTGAATCGGGAGTCCATGTCCGTATGAAGAGATAAAAAACGTTGATGACAAATACATTCAGTTTAGACCTTAAAGCTCTATCTAGTTTCCTAGCACTCACCAGTCAGATGCAGAGGTGTTCCATTGTCATTGCCATCAGGTACAAAGTTGAGTTTTTATTTTAAAATTTATTGTAAGTCACAAAACTGTTTAAATTATTAAATTAGGTATTTGTGTCTATGGCTTCGTTAACATGTCATTTACTTAACACAAAATGCAAATAAAATAATGTTTTTAGTTTACATTGTGAACGTGTTCAAAAATCCTTGTTAAATGCCGTAATCTTACAGACGCTTCAAGGCATATAATATATTTGTTGAACAATGTTCCATCCAAGATCACCCGTCTCAAATATCTAGTGGTAGAAGGGCTATATGCATAAATTTAGTTTAAACGGATTACCCACTAAATATACCTAAATTTGTCTATAATACTTTCAACTATTCTAAAAACTCTTTGTAAAAACTATTACAAAATATTTCAATAGCTTAGGTGCAATAATGTAGGTTAATCCTACAATCAAAATGTATAACAGTATAGAACAGTTTCTTTTTTATAAAAGCTCTTTGTATTTAACATTATGTTGTAAATCCTATGTAATCACCTACTGATTTTTGTTTGTATAGTTCTCTTGTCCTTTTAATTTAAATGTTTGGGAACCACCTCAATGCTTCTACGCTTACATCATATAAATTGCTATTTTATGGTATTTTACATACCCTTAAGAGAGAATTCAAAGTTTTCTGTATTTACATGGTGAAGAAAATACGATGCGTATAATAATTTAAAACCTAAACATTGTGTTCCATTGAATAAATATGACGTTCGCATTGAATGTTTGCATCGACTTGTCTGTTTGACAAACTCATTTGTCTGTCGATGAAAAATGGAAAATATAAAACACTCCCATACGTAATTAAGCTTTAATTTGTTACGCAACGCGTTCCACTAGTCATATATAAATTACTTGTGTAATTGCTTTGTGAATAACCATCAATTTCGTGTTTTTGTTTTTAAGTGAAAATGTTTCAGCCGCAAAACATTCCAATGTTTTTAGAATGAGCAAATGTGTACGTTACTAGAATGTTAAAGTTTTTATTTAACACAATCATTTTTTAATTCTGGACTATGAGATTTCTTTGTTGCTACTCATCTTAACTTATTTTAAGAAAATTATGCCACGTAAAAGTTAATTCAAGACGTGGATGGTAGTGTTAAGCTTGTTATGTCCTTCCCAAAGGACGTCTTCTTTCTCACGGTCTTGTTATTAAATATAAGTGATATTTTTGAAGTAGATTCCCTTCAAACTGGGTTTCCTTTAAAAGCGTAATTAGTTTCACTACCATTTCCTGACCTGATTGAATCTTAAAAATTGTAAGTGTTTCAAGTATACCCGTACCTACAGAGCAGCAGCTACATATATTTCCAGAGACTGCAAGTCGTAAATTACGGCTCTTTCTCACCAATCAACTAATGCAATGTATGAATTTTATTTTATGCTGCTTCAAAATCAGCTTGTAACTAATCCGAAAGTAATTAATTATTTTTATTACATACGTAGTATTTTGTACCAGTGATAGAACTGAAGTTCTATAAATTCTTTTTACAAACTATAACTTTAAAATGTATAAACCAAAATAATTGTATGCACGTAACCTGCTATAATTACAGTTTCAAAATAAATGAATTCATATTATTTTAACACTTCAATAAGTGTCAATTTTGATTGATGTTATAAAATAACCTATATAAAAAGTTTGCTTAAATGTGAAATACAACCATATTGAAACGTTTTAAGACACTCGACGAGGCTTTGTGTAAATGCGGTTTCTTTACCATGTTAAATATGAAACTGTTAATAACTGCAGTAATTATCCGATTTAAAATTATTCCATAATGATGTATGCTACATACAATTTTATGCACCCATTATCTGCAAATGTTACAAGATACGAATAAAAACTTTTATGAACAAAACTTTTATAAATAACTTGAGAATTCTAAAACACTCTTTTGTTTTGTACAGTTGTACCGTTAGTTAGTTCCATTTTATATAATGCAAATTTTCACAACCTAGTTAGCCAGTAGAACTTAATATTATTTTTTATCCAATGTTCCGGAACTAAATTATCGACGGACTAACTACCTAATTGGCACGCGTATGAATATTTTATTGTAACCCTTCTTAGCAGCTCTACTACGTGACCGATTTCACCTCGCGCGCTATGTCCGTAAGTAAAATTTATATTTTCGTATTATTAAATTAGCCCTTTGATGCCAAACATATAAAAATGAATGTAATGTAAAGTAAAGTTGTAAATAGTAAAGTAACTTACCCTTGAAGATCTTTTATTTGCTTGATTGAAATGGATACAAGTTGTGGCGTAGTCCTTCTGACGAGCACGTTGTCGTGATAAGTTTTTTGTCTCATTAAATGGCTAATACCGTCGCGAATTTGTTTTAGGCGAGCTCACGTATTATTTGAGTAGATGGCTACCACTTTCATAACTTCTACTCATCTTCTAGTAATTACCGACTAGAAATAACCCTTCTTAGACTACAGCTTCAATGTCTCGTGCCAAGACGCCGACGCCCGGGTTGTGAGTCTACATATTGCGATGGGAAGTAAAATCTTAAAGTTTTATAAAGTAAAATATCGTAGGCATAATTCCATAGAACATTGGATATTTTAGGCCCACCTATCAGATATACATTTTTAGTTCTTGTACTCTAATTGGCAGCAACGTGGCAAGGCATACATTTAATTTACCAACTAAAAGTGGTGCTTGTAAGTTTCATTAATTAAATTGAACTTATAAGTAAACTTTGCAATTCGAGTATTTATTACTACGACCTCAGAAGTCACCACCCCCATGTTTTATCGTCATTCGGTACACAGTAATGCACACTAAGAGCATACTAGACCCGTTTAACGAGTCTTGCAACAATCGTAAAAACATAAAAATGTATAATTGTTTTAGTAAAAAACAAAATGGCTTATACCTGCTAAATGAAGTGGAGATTAGAAAAAATATTCTTAATTTTTATCCTAGAACCACACACAGAATCTGAAAATGCATAACCAGCCCAACCTTTTTTATGCCATGAATAATGATGCTAGAATATCCACTCTTTTGATACGTTATAACGGATACGTTTCAGACACGGTAATTTTACACTGGTCATCATATCAAATAAATGAACCTAATTTGTTAACGCATTATATATTATCTCGCAATAAAAGGTTTAAGTCACTAACACCACACTATATTGGACTTACCATGGGTGTAGACCAGGAAAACCAAATACAGTGATAATAAAGTTACTACACATAAACCTGTATAGCCCAAGACCCAGCAGTCTTATTAACTCGGTTAACAAAAATATAGAAGGTATAAACACTGAACTTTAAGTAACTGTCTGGCCCTGCTGCTGACATTTTCTCCACCTGTATTCTCCCACATCTCTACTTAAAGCAGAAAAATGTACTATGGAACAAATTTTAACTTGTTGTGTACACATTTGTTCGTCGTGTCAACATAAAATTTGTTTTTTTAGTAAAACAGTTAAACAGTACATCCTTTAAGTACCCAAATTTAAAATTCATGTTAAAATTAATTATATTTTTAATATAATATTAGTGTAAAGTATTATATTCTATTAATACATTTCAAAGGACTATGGGTGGTAGACAGTTAGTTAAAATGCGAAATGGATTATAGAGAGTAAAAGTTTAAAGTTTAGCATGTAACGTGTGTTTTAGTAGGGTGCAAAACTTCACTCGTTTTGTAATTGACGGACTACGGATATTTGCAGCTAGCTGGAGCTTATATTAGGAGCCTACAGAGGTTACGTATTTCGACTATAAAGTATTGTAAGGAAAGTGTGTTGATCTCAAAAGATATATTGATGGAGTTATAGCCACGGTTTCATCATCGCTAACACATCGTATCCAGGGAACGTAAGTATAGTATGTGAGAAACTCGAGTTTTATTGGTATACCTTTATGGTGGGACAAAATTTAAGCAATGAAAGTAATTTCTCAAGAATTCGGCGAGTTATAATTATTATCGCTCAATAAGTACCAATGGGTGCCTTGGATGTCTTGGACACTTGGAGGTTAAGGACGGTGTAAAATAGTTGTTGGCCCTGGAACCCACAGAGATCTTTAATTCACCACAATGTACATGTATTGAGGAGAAAATAAAAATATGAATCGATTGAACTTTTATTACAGACAGTAGATTTTTGGGAAGGAAAGTAACAGGACATATTTATATGTAACTAAAATAACTAAAGTAATATGTTTTGATAACAGGTACCTCCCTCAAAACTAATTACAGATTAATATTGTAGAACGATACATATATTACAAAAAAAGGCATTAGATGTTCTAATGCAGTCAACTATTAAGTTGATTACAGCTTATTGCGTAATATGTAAAAACAGTCTTTAAACATGAGCAGTAAAAATAAAACAACACAGGTGAACGAAATGCAATGTTGGAGCGTCCTTATTTGTAACTAGACGGTGCAAAGACGGAGAAGTAATGAGAAAGTAACATCCCATTTACAACATCAGTGAATTTTGTTATATTATTAATCTAATCTAATCAGGAGTCTACCACTAAATTATGTTTTATACTTCATTACAGTTATACATTTTTTATGTTCTCTGTCATTCTTTTTTCAGTTGATTACATGATCAACTAGATTAATGCACACAACCTCATGTTATTGTTTGGATTGCTCCTTTTTTAGCCATATAGTTAGCTTTATCCCAAATTAATCAACGGTTTTATACATTCTTACTAGCAAATTTATTGTATTATTTGGCTCTAACATTACGTACAATATTAACGCAGAACAATAATTTAGGATTTCTTTGTAGAGAACAGTGTTTTAACAAACCTAAGTCTAAGTATGGAGGTAGTAAAGTAGTAAAACACTCAGCCACTTAACTATTGTAACAAATAAGACCACTACTACAGGCAACTTACTACTACAGAATTATTAGGAAATGTAACGCCATTATAACAGTAAAATCAACATTTACCTTCTAGTCTTGACCCATAACACGGTAGTCACATACATCCCCTCTATACATAAAACAAGAAGGTGTATGTAAATGTCATTTAATGTGGCATATCTAGTTATTGGTAAGATTCTTTTTCTACTTTCAAATATTTTAATATTTAAATTTTCATAAGAAGCTTTTACCTGAATAGAAGTCTTAAAAGGTAGACAAGATATAGTAAAACTTTTCCTACTACAATGCTTAATATTAAAATATATTTAAAATTTGGTTGTAACTTAAAAAATAGATAAATAGACAAGAGAAATAAACAGGGAAAAAGATAGCTAACTATTGGAAGCTGAATTAAGCGTGCTGGCAACAATACATGGCGGTATTATTGTATGTTATGTGCATTGGAAAGTTGTATGTATAAAAACAACATAATATATTTCCAGTAGACCAGCGTGTAGGTGGGGCGTGGGCATGTGAGAATGCTTAAATGCTGAAGGTCACATTTTGCCATTTGTCATTGTTTTTCAAGTGGAATATGATCATTGTTTGATAAAATACATCTGTGTAGGATTATTTGCAAACGGGAATTTTACCGGGATTGAAATAGCTTTAAGCAAATTTAAATATAGTTCTTTGTTTGAACTTTATTTTTGACGTTGGAAGGATTGTGAAGGAAACACAAAAAACGGTGATTGTGATTCCTGCCTTAGGCGTGCTACAACGCTTTGGTATGATTTGTTTATTTTAACCTAGTTTGTAATTAAGTATTAGGTTAGTTATTTACCTGAAGAAGAGATCCGATTGCAGATTTCGAAACGTAGTGTTACTGATTTCTTGTTTTACTGAACGATGGTAAATGTCCGGACAAATCCTATTTCCTTTAAATATAGCCTAGTATTTGTTTCTTTTACAAAACGGTTAACTGCAGATATTAAAGCTTTTTGAAACCGGTACAAATGTTGTTTTTATTAGGTGTTATAATTGAAGTATAAGAATTGGGATTGTAATGTTAAAGTAGATTTCTATAAAGCTTTGAGTATAAATTCTTCTTTTCTAGCTTCAACTTTACTCAATTAAAGTTTTAGACTTTTTAAATGTTTAATGTATCTACAATCTGAATTACTACGAGTTTAATTTCAACTAAACTTTTGTGAAGATTGAATTTTGTAAGGCTGGTTTAATAATTATTTGCTGCGCTTGCTGTGGATGTGATGTATTATAACGAAAGGGAACAATAAGTATATAGGTAATAGGAAACTGTCTTTGACAATTTAACAAAAATTTAGTAAAAACCTGTTCGTAGAGACTGTCAAGGTCACAAAACACAACGTTTGACACTAGTCTTTGGTTAAAAACTGTTATTAAACTGTAAATAATGTAAATACTATATTACGATATTTAAATTGTTTGGCGTTTAATAGTTTAGGAAGGAAAATGTATTTTACTTTAGAAAGTTCTACTATTTAGAGTTTTACTTAATTATAAAAATATGCACTACGAAATTTTTATTTATGTTGTACATAAACATAATATCAAATAAGTTATTGAGTATAAACTGAATTATTATTGAATCTCTTATCGAATACGAATATCTTGGCATTTCCCTTTTCATAAATAAGCTTTGATTGGATTGGTAATTGATCGATCATAATTTAATATCCTGAATAACTCAAATCACCTCAAGCTGGAGTAATAATTATAAATATAACTTAGCAGCTTTGTATTGCCTTCTAGGTACTTAAATATAATTATTTAATACTATAATTAGTTTATCTTTCTTATTTTAAGTATTGAAACAGGTGTTGTTTGCGTATTGCTTTTAGGTACGTTTCAATTAAATTAGTTTAATGAACGGCTACTTATATGAAATGAAAGAAACGTAAATAAATTTATACTAGCCTGTTTGAAAGTATAGAGATTTCTGAATTTTTTCATTTTAATACGTAATAAAGTATGACACGTATTATGTTTTAAACCAATATCTGTCGTCTGTTGAGGTTGTCAAATATTAATATAATTTGTTTCATTTTAAGATACTTAAAGTAGTGAAAAAAGGTCAAAACGATACTAATGTATGCTAAAATAAAGGAAAGTTTTTTTTAGCTTTTAGATTTCCAAAATTAATATATAGCAGCATATAAAGCATACAATATTACAAACAACATTTTACAAAAAAACTGTACACGTTTCATTTTCAATTTAAGACGATTTCATCATATATCCCCCTTGCGGGATCCTGTTAAGTTGCTGCCAATGGAATCCGTCTGCATGATGCTGACGCGCTGCATGGTCGACAAAATACTATCACACAAGGAACCACGGTACCTGAGTGAGCGGTTGTTGTTCCGGGAGGAGGTCTCGCAACGTAGCAAACGCCATGGCTATCTGCTTAACTTTCGTAGAGTCAGATACGAAGTCGAAAGAAGGAGTATCTCATACTTCGGCCCTAAATTGTACAACGACCTTCCCCTTAGCCTTAAAGGAATGGAGTTGTTCCTCATTTAAAAGGAAACTTAAAGACTTTTTCATTGTTGACAATTAACTTATTCAGATATTAGTATGTACGAATAACAAACTTTACAGTTTTTACCACATTGCATTATTTTTAATTAGCCATTAAATTTTATTGTACCTCTTTAAATTAAGTTTAGTTTAGTTTTTGTTATCTAGTTTTTAAGGCATTCAATGACTTGAGTTATTCTGAAAAACAGTAACTGTACTGAGAAACGGTTGTAAATAAAGGCATATTTATTTACACTTTACAAGTTTTTACAAAATAATCTATTATAATTTGCCTGATACTATTACATAAGTTATCAAATAAAAGGGATGTTACATATTTTTAAATAATAAATAAGCTTCGTTTACATTTTTTAAGGACAATGTAGCTATGTTCGAATTATTGTGATCTGTATATGTATAATAACATATCAGTATCAAACGAATCTGTAATAGACGAATCATCGAATCAATCTGTAAATCTCTTGTCTTAACCTCAATTGTTTGGATATACTTTGATAAGGAGTCTTATGGAGCTAAAATAAAATTAATATAGGAAATAAAATATAAAGGTAAATATACAAACCTAAATGTGGAACTAAATATTAAAATTTTAACTGCAGGATGACAATTAGAGTAAAAATGAGCGGGAAACTCTTATGGTGGACTCAACGAGTGTTGAGAATGATCCAACGGACCATCTGCATCGACCACGACAAGGCCACATGACCACCTCGTCACGACTAGCGGTCGTAGCAGCACAAACTGTCTGGCTATGTAAATTTGTGTATCTATTGTAAATGGTATTCTTTATGAATATTAAAACAATGAAATGCAAACATATTTTAATTTTATCTGAACAATTGAAAAGATCTAAACAACAGTTGGATGCATAGTAATAATCATAACTTTTAAACATTTCTATCGTTCCCGGAGAAATAAGGCTGTCACAAAAACTTCAACCGCATTTCAAGTGTACCATGACAGCACTGTACTTATAGTTATTTATTTTTTAAAACTCGAGGTTCTTTTACTACGGCCGGCTCTTATGTGAATTAGATGAAATAAAAACATACAGTAGAGGTACCAACGCAAATGACAATTTCCATAATTTTTGTTAAATTGTAAAAATTATTACACAATAATTTTTATTTTATAATATATTTTCGTTTTATTTGAACAAGAATATTGGTTTATTTCTGTTTATTTCTGAATATTGGATTAAAATCGTTAAAGCTTGACTCATAAGGGTGTTTTTACTATCTAATTAGTGCAAAGCATCATCATCTTCCCTTACTCTATGTTGCATTGTGTATTATTTTACTTGATCCGTAGGTAAGAGCAAAATTTAAAAATTGAAATAGAAGATATATTGTTGGATGCTCTTTTGTGAAGAAACTCGCCCCATTTATTAAGAAACTCCGTTATTTCATACCTAATTAAAATGGTTGAGTATTTTACAGACTAGAATGCAATATAAGCTTAGATATACTTCCTGCAATGTAAACTGACACTAATGTGCAGTATGCTGTATGGCTGTAATTACGCTATCTTTGAAATTAGATCTTTCCACCCGTTTCTTGTAACTCGAAGTGTTCCAGATAAGCCTTTGATCTATCCGCCTTTTATCCCGAGCCAAGGTTATTCTTAAAGTAACGTGCAGTTTTGTACCGCTTAAGCTAACTAATAATTCTCTCACATTAAATTTATATGACTGCACGGCAGTAATGGTAAACATGTAACACTTTTTCATTAACATTATTAATGGCAAATTTTCATTTCTAAAAGTATAAACTTTTAGAGAGCTAGTGATCATTAACGAAAGTGCTGGAACTGCATGATAAGTTAATGGAAATTAAAAGTGTGTGTTCATTTCTTACTTACTTATTTGATGAAAACAAAAGTATTCTGGCGTTTATTTCTGTGGCATTAATGTAGGTTCTGTTACGGGAATATTTCTTCCCCAAGGGCATAAAAAATGGAAATATCTTCTGCACCAAAGCAATCATTATTTAAGCCAATGAGGTGCCACCTTAAGGGTTCGTGATCACCAGCACCGTGCTCTTGAGACCGCCTCTACTTAGCTCACTTCGAACTCTCCAATTGTTTACTCTTCATTTAAAAAATAACTAGAAATGTATACAGAAATATATTACTTTCTTGTGATTATGTAACCATAAGGATGTAAGTATTATCATTCAAGATATTAACTACATAATACTTTAATATTTAATCCAAAACCTCTATGACGCGATAGTGTTTTCTCACAATTTACTAAAGCAGTCAATACGTATATGAAGACAGTTCTATAATAAAATAAAAAATGGATTTTTAAAGGAACTATTGCTTCGGATTCAGTCTCAAACAATGCGTATTAATGAAAAGTTTTTCTTATATTCAAATTCATTCATTTCCCAAAATTTACAACTATGTACGATTACGCCTTATATACAGATGTAGTACATACTGAAACGTGCAATATTTTCTATATTTAGCATCTTGCTAATTTTTACTTTGGTATGGTACTTTATACGATCTAAAAACTCAACGGCCACCATATTGATATATTTTAACAAATTTAGATGCATAATTTGACTAAAGTATTAAGATAAATATTTAGTTACATTATATGATAATTAAAACTTGGAATGGGTTCTGCATCAAAAATTAATATTGAGGGATAACTAATATATTAATATGAGAGGTATTAATAAATGTAGAGACAATATTTTTTTAATACAAAACGTTTTAAGTAAAATGTCATTACTAACTCTTTCTATGTGATTCGTAATATTTTTGACTAATATACTTTTAATCTGTCAATATTATTGAATTAATTTTTTATAAGTTTTGACATGTATAAAAGAGGTAAATTTACAATATGCATTTTATTTGCAATAATCCTATGTAAGAATAAATTATGCAGTGTAAAAATGGTCTCAATATATCTATACTATAATTTGTTTGGGGAACAATTGAGCAATAACGGTGTAATAAAGTAAAATTAAAGATTAGTTATTTTATATATATTACGTAAGAAAAAATTTTATGGAACGCCAAAAAATCATCGAACTCAGTGTTCATCGTGTAGAACTGAATCCTCATGCATAATTCCAAGTCTATAAGTCAGTTCGCTTTTAAGATATTGTACAGACAGGCAGATAAATAGAAAGTCACACAGGCAGACAAACACATATACACTAAAGCTCAAGCAAAAGTAAAAAAATTGATGTAAAATACAAATTTGTGTTTTATATTTTTCTTTTGAACTTAAATACTTGTACTTTGAAACTCAGGAGGAACATTGAACGCTAAGATTAAAAAAGGAATGTTCGTGCCTTGATATACATAAACATCCTACCCAAGGCATATGTCATATTTTTCTGCAAAAATGACATTTACGATATCAGGTCCGCAAGATTTGTTTTATGTCCAGTAGCTCTTACTCATATAGTAGAGACATAAACACGAGCTTGTGGAAGGGGGTGACCTACTGCAGTCCACTAAGGTGAGTCAACTGCAGCTCTCCACTCAATTCTCCTTAAATAATTTTCACTTACTTTGCATTTTGACCAACACTATGTCAGACCAGTATAAGCTGAATATGGCAAATGACTAATAATATCAAATGATTACTAACAACCTATCGATTTATGTTAAAAGTAATGTTATAGTTTAATCTATTTCAATAAATGGATTGTTTAAATTAATTTGAAAGGAAAATAGTAGTGACAGAAAGGCATAATCGAACATATCAATTAAGTGTATAAAATAAAATACACCAGATTGCATATAGGTACATTCAGTATTTTATAGCTAAATTTAGTTTTTAATGCGGCTTTTACAGCGTTTTATGTTCGAGTGTACATACGCGTATCTAATGATATGCAACAAAAGATTGTATTGTACATTTTTAAATGTGTTTTGAGGCTGTTCAAGACTTAATACACGGCCATCAGACAGCGACCTCAGTAAGTTAACGAAGCTGTATTAAAAATTAAACGTTTATAATGATTGATAAAATTACGCGTTCAAGTTAATGTCTTTAAAAGTTGTTTATAACGAGACCAATGCCAAATTATTTAACCACGCAGTCATGAATAAATGAGATGATACTTGAAGAAAACATTTTTAAGTAATTAACATTAATCCACGCTACAAAACCATAAACTTGTACATATACTGTATAAAATTTGAACTTAACCGTGTCACAGGTTTCCGCGTTACGAGTTTTGAAATCCGGAGTTATTGTTTGTAAATAATTTCCTTTATATTACATTTAAACACTAAAGTAAACTACCTACATTTTAATAAAACCTGATATTTTTGTGCTATTCACGGCTAGTTAATTATTGTTTACATGTATCTTGTGCCCGTACTATTGGTAGGAGTTGTAGTACGAAGGAATTGGTGGCAAGAAAGAACACGTCTAAAGAAAGAAGAACCTTGTGAAAGTTGAGTTTAGCTCCAGTTCATCTTTCTCCTTGTACAGCGTCTGAAATCTGACACTCTCAGAGACTTGACTCCTAGAATCTGGACGTTCGACTGAAGAGATAAAAGTCAGCGATGAAGAAGCTCCTCAACACGAACTCTTTTTATCGTGTAATCTAGGTAAGGAGGTATTCTCGTTGTCTCATTAGGTGCGCATATGAAATAATGATAATGCTTCTTAACTTAGACTCATTACACTATATTTTGCAGTCTAGGTGTTACTGAAGTTAAAACGATACAAATAGTTTTTGAATCTCTTCAGATGAACATGACTCCATATTCCAGGAATAAAGTCATTGATAGCGTCAGATTTTATACGCTGCACTAAGAGGGAGGTAAACAGAGCTAAACTCAACATTCACATTCAACCGACCTCTTACACCATTGCTACGTTACGTGTAGAAGAGCCTTATGAATTATCGTTTTAAAACGAAAAGTTGTTACGGATTCTACCCTAAAATACTCGCATAATCTCAAGAGATAATGACACTCTTGTGCATGACGTATTATTTACTACCGAGTTTGTAATAACATATATGTACCTGTTGGGTGAAGGATAGACACATAATAATGATTGTACAGAATCTGAAACCATGTTTCATTTACATTTAAACGGAAAAAGGAGAAACGGTAATTTTAAAGTATTCCTAGGCCCCTTTGGCATTAAAAATTAAGTTTTAGAAAAAATATTAAATAAAAAAGCTAAATATACATCAAAATAATATTTTAATAGCGACCAGCAAAGCAACTACTGATAAAATAGTGTATTAAATTAAAGAAGGGAGTTGGCTTTTGATGAGGGTCACGTTGAAAAGATAAATGCAGATATGTTAAAGAATCTAAAATAATTAATTCATGGTTCTTTGAACTGAACAAACGAATTCAACAGTACTTATTCAACAAAATTGAAGCATTTTTAAGAAATGTACAACTGAAAATTGAATGATACTTGTGTGTTAATGACATGTAATGGAACCAGTGTATGTCTGGCCTCAAGTGCCCGTACCAAACTTGGCCTATTAAACTGCAAATGAGAACGAAAAAACTTGGATAAGAGCTAATATTTGCCATCTTGAATAACATTTGAAATAAAATGAAAGTAAGGTTTTCTTCAGAAAATATGTCTCCTATTTCTCCCATATATGCGTATGATTCAACATCTGAAACATTTTTACATTCCAAAGTGTTATTTGTTGCTGCTGCAGCATCGTATAAGAGAGGCATTATAACTATTTATATTTTATAAATACAGTTTAAACTTGGTAAATACTGTCTTCGGCTTCTAAGGGCCCTTATTATGTATCCAGTATTATATTATTAAGTATCTAGTATAAGTGTATCTTTTAAAGAAAGTAAAGAACTCCTTAATACATTATTGGTAATTCCCGTTAATACAGCCACGCCAGAAAAAAGTTTTTCTATTATGAGACGCATGAAAACTCATCTAAGAGCTTCAGTGTCAAAACAACAGCTAAGTTATTTAGCAATTGTCTTATTAGAGAGGGAGTCAAGTTACCCTTTATTAATGGAGCCTTGTACGGTTATAAACGAATCCTCTGCTCAATATGGTAGGCGTGTAAAAAATAAATAAATAAAATAAAACATTATTTTATCAATATAATTTTGTAACAACAGTATATGCTTGTGTCTATCACTTAATTTATTATTAACATTAGTTTATATCCTTACATTGATTTGATTACTTTACCTTTGTTTGTTTTAGCTTTTTTATTTATTTTTTATTCGCTCATTTCATGTGAAAGTGCGATCAAATGCAATAAAGTTTTTGGATTTTGTAGAATGTATTTAATAACTGTACAGTGAGATAGTTATCAAGTACAATACTACTTTTCTACTTACAAAAATCGTTTAGACTAAAGACTTATTTATGTAACAAATAATCTTGTGGATCCATCAAAATCAAAACTTTTTGAGCCGGCCCTGGTAATCTTAAAGTTTAGCGTTATTTGTTAATAAAGGGAACTTTAGTATAAACCTATCAAATTGGCACTAAAACGCACACAGTATTCAAACCTATCAAGACTATACAAAATACTGGTGATAATGGAATTTAAACCAGAAACAAACCAGACCTGTCTTGCATCACTCTAGGGAAATATCCAGACAGCCCTTCAATAATGCAGCAGCTCTAACAACGAGAAACGTATCAAACACACCCTCAGAGGTAGATTTAACATGACATGTTTTATACGATCTACATTATCGTTTGAACATGCTGTACGTTACACGTTGTGTTTTAATATATTTTAAATCATTTTTCAGTAATTATACCGTTTTAGGACTTTAGTAGTGCCAATATCTTAGTACAACAAACTGCTTACGTATAAACCAACACCTATAAACCAAACTACGTTCGTCCAATTAAATAAATTATTTTCTTTATGTACGCAACTACCATATAAAATATACAGCAATAAATGTATCCTTCATATTTAGGTGGTATTATAAGATAAATTAATTTCGATCATAATCATACTTCGTATATATTTTCTATTATGCATTATGGTATTACATATGTTTTTATTTTAAAATTCATGAATGATTTTTCTAATTGCATTTGGGTGCTTCAGACAGTTAGTTTGGCATCAAAGTTAGTGAGTTAGGATTTTATTTCTGATAATAAAGTGGATTTACTACTGGAACTCTCCGAGGCAGCCAAATGTTTTTATGCAATTGCCAACTAAGTAAACGTATATATAGAAACAATCGTGGGAAGGGGAGGTCATGGTAGGAAAAGTGCTAATATCGATGTTAGTGATTTATATTTAACGTGCGGATGGTAGGAGCCTACATGGCCTTGCACAGTTAGTGCTTTAATGGTAATCTAACTCCACATAGGAAAACATTATATATATAAAGTTAAAGGTGATCTTACACGTTTCCGTGCTAGCTGTTAAGTTTCGTTTTCCAAGGAAATGTAATGTGAAACCCAAACCCTTAAACTTTAATCTAATAATGGAATTTTTTATCTCTGTTGATTGAATTCGTAGAATGAATAAAAGTTTTTGGAAAAACTAAATGTTTTTGTAAGAGTAAAGTGAAATATGTTTCTTTAGAACTTCGAGTAGGTTACCAAACAAAAGTGAAAATATTCTGCTGTCAAAAAATTCTATTATAAGATAGGAAAGCTATTTACCACAACGTATTAGGATAAAATGTAATTATAAATAGGCCTATATATTACCTACCTTAACTAACCATGTTAGCGTATAGTATTTATCATAAACGAAAATAAGATTTATATGAAAATAATAACTGTTTATGAAAGCAAGACGTAGAAAATGAAAGATGATTTACAGTTAATCAGATAAACTTATTTATTAATTCTAATCCATGATCCCTTACAATGTACAGGATATTTGTTCTTTAAATGCATTTTGAGCTCCATTTGTTTAAGTAAGGTATACAGAAGTGGTATCGTGTGCTTCAAGAAATCTTAAAGGATATTTATGTAAATTACGGTGTCTATCCGAATTCGATATTTATTGTCTCTAGGACGTCTAGGATACTCCTTAATTAATCCTGTATATTTTTATTATAGAACATGTATATTAATTTTAGTTTACGAGTAAATAAATCCATCCATACGTAGTACAGGATATGTTCTATAGAACTCGTTTTTGCATTGACACTCCATCCATATTCATGTTGTGCTGAGTTCAGGTGTTGTTTTGTTGTTCCTTTTACATACAGGATTTAATGTAATGTTCAAGAACATTTTTCTTTAGTATGCATGAACTATGAAAACACGAACTTTACGGTAGAAAACGGGTGTGCAGCCCTGGGGCACCTTTGCCTTGACTCCGAAAGCCGAGGATCCTAGGATTAACGATTGTTTAAATATATCCATGTGCCGGTAGTCTGTAGGATTAATGTAAAAAAACACGATTTGTTCCGTTTCTCAATTTTAGAGTGTAATTCCTCATGGAGTTAAAAACCGTTCTCGTTCTGTCCCTGTCTTCGAGTAAACTCTCCTAAAGGATTGTTAATTTAAAATAAAAGAGTAGTTCTCGAACAAACGTACTTAATGTATAATCGTAATGCAAAGCTTACGTCAATATATTAAGAAAGTTTTTCGTATGACCAAACAAGTTATATTTAAATTCATTACTTAAAACACATATATTGATACTGTGTTGAAAGAAAAATCAAAAACAATTCTTCTGTGTCAGCATGTTGATTATGTAGAATTGATTTTAATTACTTTACTAATAGATTCATTAAAAGCTCTCCATCTACGCCCGACAATATGAGTAAATAAATTACTGTTAAATAATGAGTACTTATATTATTTAAACGTAATTGTTTCCATATATTACCACTAAACAATTTATCCGTGATAGAATTCAATTTTATGGAAATAGTAGGTTTTTAATGACTATCTTTAAAATATTTACGAAAGGTACACTGATTTTGGAATATTTAACTAAAAAGCACGCCAGTTTTATACCAAACATTGGTTTTAATTATTTTTATATTTAAAAAGAAGAAAATTGTATATGGTCCACATTTCATCCAATTGTAACATATTTATAAAAACAAGGATAAATACGTACACAGTGCCTGTCTCGTTTGTTTTACGCAAACACAACGGTCAGTTATGGCTCCAGGGTGTATGAACATTCTCTCTAGTATTTAATATAAAATGCTGTAGTGGTATTTTTATGTCATGAGAGGTCGAGGGAAATGGAAAAATAATCTTTGTTGTTGATTAGTTTTTACATAATAATTAATTACATTAACATTTAAATAATAATTATGGGGTTTCTTATAAACATATTTAAAGGTAACATACTGACATAGCTCTCTTGGAACCAAACAGAAACAAA
Organism: Homalodisca vitripennis; assembly: GCF_021130785.1. Taxonomy (NCBI): domain Eukaryota; kingdom Metazoa; phylum Arthropoda; class Insecta; order Hemiptera; family Cicadellidae; genus Homalodisca; species Homalodisca vitripennis. Next base: position 85,544,905 of record NC_060207.1, on the reverse strand, counting down.
CAAGACCAACATTATTTGTCAATAATATTTGTTATTCCTGCAAATATACACCAACAATTGTTTAACAAATTCGTAGCTTCATTTTTAACTACGGTAAGTATCATCTTCAGTTTAAGACAAAGAAACATGGAGTCAGAAGTAATTGCAATGTAAATAGGTTTCAGCATACCTTAAAATGAAGCAGAAATGTAGATTTTACGCTGAACGAATCATGTGCTAGACTTAGGTTGCCTAAGGAATCTGGCTGCTCAAAGGGAATTCTCAGCGAACAAGATCTGAAATTAAAACATTCCACAGCTTAAACATTCATCTCAACTGATTCCGAGGGCTACTGCACTGCAGCGCTGAGTCTGTCGACAACTTGTACCTTGGTAATACTGTAAGAGACGAATCAGCACCAAAAACTGACAGTTTGTTTATATATGCTTTTATTTATTCAAAAGTAGATTTTTTAATAAAACTTCACATAGTTTCAAAGGATGAATATAAAGTATGTTCATTTGAACGATCAACATATCCTGTTAGGTAGTACCTGCTGTAAAATTTATAATTTAACCTAACGGAAATATCATGCATGCAATGCGATAAAAATCCATCTATAGAACTGTTATAATAATAAATCTAACAATAATATATGTTATAGTTGAGGTGAGAGTAAAGTAAGTATTTTTTGATAAGGTGCTTTAATTTATTTATTTGGATAATATTTTTAGATTTGAATTCATAGCACTTTAAGATAACTTTCCTACATATAAAATAAGTAGAATTTCTGCTACTACTGGCTTGAATACACGTTATTTTACAGGCAATATTATAATCACGTTTAAATAATACATCACGATTTAAGATGTAAAATGTTACGTTGCATTGAAATTAAATTCGGCTATTGTCATTTATCCAAATATAATAATAAGTGTAAATTAAAGTAGTTTGACAGGTATTTGGTCTCCCGATCATATGTTGGTTTGATTATTTAAGCGCATATGTGACAGATATGACCAAATACAATATAAGTGAATCAAAAAGAGTAAGGGCTCTGTGGTGTAGTGGCAGCTCACTCAACCGGCAAGTGAGAGATCCGGTTTCGAGTTCCGACGGAGCAAGTACTTTTTTTGATTTAATGATTATTGAAATTAAAGTAACAGTAATACAGAATAAATACAAATATTAGTTGTACCTGTTGTATTCAATAACGCATAAATTAAATTTGATATAAATAAAATTTTACGGATGAGTTAGTAAGAGAATATCTTAACCGAAGATTGGTTTTTACATCTCTTTACATGAAACCACACATATAACCATACAAATATTATACAATCATACACATATTATATTTGTACATCTAAGATACTAATAGTTTAACATTGGGGACCCATCCTAGTGATGTTATATCCGTATACTTATGTAAGTTATAATACACAAAATTATTTTTCCTTTCCCAATATCAACTGATGAGACTTTTTAAAATTACTCTGATTAAATCTGCAGTAGAGAATATTCTCTCAATGCTGCAAGGTATTGATCTTAAAATGTGGCTTCGTTCAAGATTTATGATACAAAAAGAGTTGTATGCAATGCTCACAGAAAAAATATTAAGTATGGTGCTGGTTTGCTTATGGTTTCCTGCAGAAACATGGTTTAGGTTGAGAGACTGGGGGCATAGGAAAAATAATCCTTTTTTATTTTCCTGTGTTTAACATGTGAATTTGAGGAAATATCTAAATACCAACGCAACTATTTTTCTTAACAAAGTTTAAACTTTTGGATTTAAGTGTTTCAGAAACTTCAAGTGGTAACAAGAAATTTAGAAGGGAGGTAATCTCTATTTTTTTGATCCGTAATACTGCTAGACCACTCATCATCTTAAACTATTTTGCCACAAAAACATTGAATTTGATAAGACTGATCTATGTGTGCCATATATTCTTTGTAATTAGTAACAGTTACGTTAAGGGACTGTTTCGTAAAACAAATGTTCAATATAAGTGACGTATAAAAAATGTGAGTTTGACGTAATTTATGGATTAAATCTGAATATTTATTCTTTTACCTTAAATAATACATCTCTACTATAATTATGTATGTTACAATTACAAAAGTCATTGTATTTTGCGTGTTTATACCGATTCTCTGCCCAGATTATACACAGTCAAGATTGTATCAGTGTTTGTACAATAGCAAATGCTAGGTTATAGTAAGCATACACCGGCATAGCGTGGCCTGTGAAGTTTGGGCTTTACATTGTAATCAATGGTGTGTGTGTGTGTGTATACATATATATGTTTGTATGTATAACAGTACATATTAGGTTATTGTAAGCATACACCGGTATAGCGCAGCCTGTAAAGGTTGGGTGGTACATTTTAAACACCGATGTGTGATGTGTGTGTGTGTGTGTGTATAAAACAATACTTATTAGGTTATTGTAAGCATACACCGGTATAGCGCAGCCTGTAAAGGTTGGGTGGTACATTTTAAACACCGATGTGTGATGTGTGTGTGTGTATAAAACAATACTTATTAGGTTATTGTAAGCATACACCGGTATAGCGCGGCCTGTAAAGGTTGGGTGCTACATTTTAAACACCGATTTGTGATGTGTGTGTGTGTATAAAACAATACTTATTAGGTTATTGTAAGCATACACCGGTATAGCGCGGCCTGTAAAGGTTGGGTGGTACATTTTTAAACACCGATGTGTGATGTGTGTGTGTGTGTGTGTGTGTGTGTGTGTGTGTGTGTGTGTGTGTGTGTGTGTGTGTGTGTGTGTGTGTGTGTGTGTGTGTAAAACAATACTTAGTAGGTTATTGTAAGCATACACCGGTATAGCGCGGCCTGTAAAGGTTGGGTGCTACATTTTAAACACCGATGTGTGATGTGTGTGTGTGTGTGTGTGTGTGTGTGTGTGTGTGTGTGTGTGTGTGTGTGTGTGTGTGTGTGTGTGTGTGTGTGTGTGTGTGTGTGTGTGTGTGTAAAACAATACTTAGTAGGTTATTGTAAGCATACACCGGTATAGCGCGGCCTGTAAAGGTTGGGTGCTACATTTTAAAACACCGATGTGTGATGTGTGTGTGTGTATAAAACAATACTTAGTAGGTTATTGTAAGCATACACCGGTATAGCGCGGCCTGTAAAGGTTGGGTGCTACATTTTAAACACCGATGTGTGATGTGTGTGTGTATAAAAACAATACTTAGTAGGTTATTGTAAGCATACACCGGTATAGCGCGGCCTGTAAAGGTTGGGTGCTACATTTTAAACACCGATGTGTGATGTGTGCGTGTATAAAACAATACTTAGTAGGTTATTGTAAGCATACACCGGTATAGCGCGGCCTGTAAAGGTTGGGTGCTACATTTTAAAACACCGATGTGTGATGTGTGTGTGTGTGTGTGTGTGTGTGTGTGTGTGTGTGTGTGTGTGTGTGTGTGTGTATATGTTTGTATGTATAACAGTACATATTAGGTTATTGTAAGCATGCACCGGTATAGCGCGGCCTGTAAAGGTTGGGTGCTACATTTTAAACACCGATGTGTGTGTGTGTGTGTGTGTGTGTGTGTGTGTGTGTGTGTGTGTGTGTAAAACAATACTTAGTAGGTTATTGTAAGCATACACCGGTATAGCGCGGGCCTGTAAAGAGTGGGTGCTACATTTTAAACACCGATGTGTGTGTGTGTGTGTGTGTGTGTGTGTGTGTGTATGTGTAAAACAATATATAGTAGGTTATTGTAAGCAGACACCGGTGTAGCGCGGGCCTGTGAAGGGTGGGCGTTACATTGTAAACAACGCTGTGTGTGTGTGTGTGTGTGTGTGTGTGTGTGTGTGTGTGTGTGTGTGAGTGTGTGTTTTTATAACAATATATAGTAGGTTATTGTAAGCAGACACCGGTGTAGCGCGGGCCTGTGAAGGGTGGGCGTTACATTGTAAACAACGCTGTGTGTGTGTGTGTGTGTGTGTGTGTGTGTGTGTGTGTGTGTGTGTGTGTGTGTGTGTGTGTGTGTGTGTGAGTGTGTGTTTTTATAACAATATATAGTAGGTTATTGTAAGCAGACACCGGTGTAGCGCGGGCCTGTGAAGGGTGGGCGTTACATTGTAAACAACGCTAACGGGCTTCTACTATTTCTCTTTTATGTGTTCTCTAATGCATCTTTGACATTAACAGTGGCTATTGAGGGGGAAGCTGTAACACAGAAAACATCTCTCGTCTTGTATAACACATATCTTAATAATCATATCAATTCAGAGAATATATTATTTTAAAAATTTGTTATGGAGCAGGTGCTATCTCAGCTTACTAATTTTTCGGCTTGAGTGAAGTAAATGTACTTATAGTATTCATAAGGTATGCTTAAAAATGCTATTACTATTATAAAATTTTTGTTTGGGTACCTAATAATTTTAATATTCATTAATACTAAGTTAATAATACTTACTATATTCTTCTATTTCAAAATGAACACAAAACACAAAAAAATAAACAGTTACATATTAACTTTATAACTTTCCTCAAACAAGAAGGGTCTACTGTACACTATTAATCACCAAGCTTTTATAGAAGTGAGAAAGGAAGAGGACAGTGCTAATGTTGATCTACACAAAAGTCCACGATATATCAACGAGTACCAGGGGAGCAGAACACTGTAATGACTATCATACCAGGAGTTATGATAATGCTTGTTTCCACTTATACAACGCGCACGCACAATAACCCTAACTGTGATAATAACGGTACAATGTCGATAGTTTATGACTCCATATTTCTTTATAGCTTTGTTCTTCTGCGGCTTAGCATGTTTATGTCAACATTTATTCGCTATAGCTTACAAACTTTGATAATTTAACTCTCATGTATTTTAAAAATTAAGGTTTTGATGCCTATAATAATAGTTTATTACCTGTAAAGTGAAAAGATTGTATTTAGTTATGAGATCTAGCTATATTAAACCGTTATTAGACTAATAATTCGGTGCAGGAAAGTTTCATAATTCGACATGCAATAATGCCAAAACAGCAAATAATCATAATAAACATTAGTCTGACAAAGTTACTTATTTGTCTATTTTTAATGCATGGATTTTATTGTAATGTATAATTAGACGTATTTTAATATAATTAACGTTTACCGGTTCATACGCCGTCGAAGCATTTTTTACACAATTAAGTTATTGAAATACTTAGTGGCACATATGAAAATTTGGAAAAGTTACATTAGTTTATTCTAAATGTAAACTAATTGGGTATTTAGATTTCAGAATCATCTGAAACGCTTTTCCAGAATTTCTAATTTTAACTCTTTAAATTTTTTGTGGATTGGGAAGATTTTATCAATTCCTTTAAGGTGATAGCAGTCTTTAATGTTGTCTTTTTTGTGCTCAGCAGAATTTATACCAATTGTTTCTCCTCATCTTTATGAAATATATTAATTATTTGCTCTGTCATCCTGACTCTTAAGGTAGTTAGATGTTTGGCCAATGTATTTTTGTTACACAATTTACAATCAATTTAATAAATTTCATCCTTAGTGTCACTATTTACTTTGCTACTTTTTACTTGATGGGATATGTTAAGTCGGTTTCACTGCTTTTCAATTCTCTAGAGTTTTTCATACTTTTTCAGGAACCTCAACGTGGTTTATAACACGATTATCATCCATTGGTATAAAATCCTTTGGTTGTTGTACTTGGGTAATTTGGGTTGGACAAGTTTGTTTTTCGAATCTGGAGGTTTGCAAAATATTACTTTGTAATCATTTAAAGAATGTACCACGTGGCTTGGTGACTAAGAAACTGTCGGTGTTAATTAATGCACCAGGTGTGTGTCTAAAAAATACGATATTCATTGTTTTGAATAACATGAGGGAGTCTGCTTGTCACTTTCAATCAACTTATATAAGATTTGCGGTAATATAAAACCAGTGATAAAATGTCTCTTTTTTGTAAATGGCTTAAGAAATAATTGCATTTTATTTGAACCGCATGGCGTATGAGTAATAAAAGATCGTAGTATACAGTAATACCTTGATAATTTGGTAAACATTTTGTGAAATATCTGCAAAAAGGTTTCTAATCAATATTGTAATGTTTATTCAAAAAATACCAGAACCTCTTACAATTAAATGTCAATGAATACTTGTGACATAGACAATTAAGTGTTTTAAGATAAATGTTTTTAAAAATTTATGCTTGTAAAGCCTGCGTAAAATCGATTGTTTTCTACTAAGAGAAATATTCCAATGGCTACTTTGGTCGGGTGTTACAGAAGTCGAGGTTTCAATTCAATACTCTCATCCTCACCTATATCAATTGGTACCCAAAAATAACCTGTACACCTTTATGTAAGGGGCTTTCCATGGAAACGATTGGTGAAACAAATATCACAGTAAAACAAATGATTTCCCTTTATTATTAATTATTATCCTTCTTATTCCTGGATTATTTAATTTGATACTTGTTAGTACTTATTTCATTCTATAATTTATTAAATTTCTTTTTGGCTTGAAATTAAAATCGTATCTCTTTGTAAATCTATTCAGACCTATACAAAATAAGCATCCACACAACGTTGATACCTCTAGCAAGATACATAGGCAGTTATACACTAAACATTGTTCGACAAGAAACAATTTGTTAATTAGTGCTCGTATTTATAGTTGATAAACCACGCAACCTTTGTATGTAGTACTGTAGGGTAACTGCTCCATAATGTGTATCCGATCGCTGCATGTGCACGTTCCGCTCACTGGTTCTGCTAATCGTTTCCTCTTTAATTATGTACGTTTACTAATTTGTCGCCTTCGAAGATAAAAATCAATACAAGGCGTGTAAACATTGTTATTAGCTAAACGTAGTAAAATTTAAAATTGCAAAGAATTTTAAAATCTTGACTTTAATGTATTTCGTAATATTTTTGAAGAACTACTTTATGTTAGGTAAAATGTGATAATTTAATGTAATGTATATATTTATAGTAGGAACACCATTTATTTCTAGCAAGCCTGTGCTTTGAAGGTTCATTCCTGACCAAAAATCTTAAATTCCTAGTCTTAAAAGAAAAAAATAATCTTTATGTGAAAAATAATTTAGAACGTCCCAGCAAATACGACATGTATATAAATAAAGGTGATATAAGTTAGTCTTACATAAACGGGTAAAAAGGGCAAATATTTTTTATACTGTGTAAATATCGCACTAATTGGTCTGTAACCTGTAATGATCGATTATATAAAAGCCGTATTTAAACTGCCAGTTAAAATTTTAAAATTATTTTCAATGGAGTACAGCAATGATCATTTTTTAAAGCACCCTAGTCAAAATACAGGTATATAAAGATGATACTCGCCTTCGGCTCGCTGGGGGCTACGCCCCCAGGCCCCCAAAGTAAACGCTTGCAAATTCGGGGATAAGCGGAATTCGGTGACTGGTTAAGTCCGGACATTAAGTAAATGACAAGGGATTTAAAAAAATTGACACTTTTTCATAGATTTTTTTCCGGATTCGTAAAAACTTTTGACTTTGAGGGCATTTTGCGGTTAAACCGTTAGAGATACGACAAAAAGTGACTGGACCTTTCTTGTTGGAAATTTAATTTTGTCTTTCGATTGTGCCCTCAGATCTGATCTACGACCTATGGTTTAGCCAGAAATGAGCTCGGGAGAAAAGTCTGCACGGGTCAGCTATCTTGAATTGTTTAGTATAAACATAATAAAAACCGACCTCAAGGCAGTATTTTAAGTCGAACAGGGGGTTTAATATCACCAGGAGACTATCAAGTCAAGGCGAGAAATTCCCTGGGTGGGTGATTAATGTTAAGGAGGTTAAGACAAGAGGGGGTTTAATTTCGTCAGGATATTGTCTGGTCATATGAACAAATTCCCAGGGGGGGTTAACGTTACCGGGGGATAAGTCTCCAGGGAGTTATCTGGTCATACCAGGATCTTCCCAGGGGGGGGGGGGTTAAGAGATTTGGTGACTGGTAAAATTCGGACATGAGGTCATGGCAGGAAATTCCCTGGGGGGGTTTAATGTTACCCAGGGGGGTTAACACATCAGGGGGTTGAATGTACAGGAGGTTATCAGGTCATACCAGGAAATCCCCGGGGGGGGGGTTAATATTACCGGGGGTTAATAATGACACACTTGGGCCTTTTTTTAGAGGGTAATTGTGTCTGTGAACATAATAAATATTCCTCTGTCCCTATCTACTATTGACGCTTAGCTAACGCTCAGCCAACTCCCGAAGTCACTGAACCTTTTCTGTAGATCACGTGATTTCCTAAATCCCGTTTAAAATTTGTTTTGAGTTACGACACCAACCGTTTAGCCGCTATCAAGCCCGGAATGTAAATTTTTAGGCGAAAATGTCCAATATTTTCACTTAATCGCGTTTTGCGGTCAAACTAAGGGAAATATAGTAAAAAGTCACTGGACCTTTTTTGTAGGTCATCTTATTTCCTAAAAAAAAACGTTAGTCTTATTTTGACCTCCGACCAATGGTTTTCGCCGCTATCGACCCCAAAAACAAAAGTTTTCGCGTAAAAGTTACAACAAAATTGTACATAATCACGTTTTTCGGCCAAACCAATCGAGATAGGGCAAAAGATTACTGGACCTTTTCTGTAGATCGCGCAATTTGCTAATTTGATGGGTCAATCAGATTTGAGCTACGACCAACGGTTCGGCCGCTATCGGGCTTGAAACATTATTTTTATCGAAAAAATCTCTGGAATTTCAAATGTTCGAGCGTTTTTGTCGCTTAACCATGGAAGATAGAGCAAAAAGTCATTAGACCTTTTTTGTAGTTCACTTCATTCCTGACCATGAATTTTCCGTCAGATCCGAGCTAGCTCCAACGGTTCGCCCGCTATCGGGCTTACAAAAAATGCCTGCAGGGGTGAAGAATGCGCGATTTTTTTGGGAATTTTTTTGAGGGGTTGAAAATGAAAAATTCTCACTTTTCGGGATTTTTCCTGGTGGTTACACGTGGAAAGCTATCTGTGTACCAAATTTCAAGTCTCTAACTCATCTGGAAGTAGGTTAGAATTAGTATACGTGAGTCAGTCAGTCAGTCAGTGTTACACATGCGGTTGTATATATATTAGACTCGCCTTCGGCTCGCTGGGGCTACGCCCCCAGGCCCCCCTTTCGGGTATTAGCCAAAATTCGGGGATAAGAATGATTTGGTGATAGGTAAAAATTCGGGACATTATGTCATACCAGGAAATTCCCAGGGGGAGGTTGTAACTTTACCAGTGGTTAAGACATCAGGGGGTTATCTGGTCATACCAGGAACTTCCCAAAGGGGGGTTTAAGAGATTTGGTTATAGGTAAAATTCAGACATGAGGACATGCCAGAAAATTCCCTGGGGGGGTTGTAACGTTACCGGGGGGTTAAGGGCATCAGGGGGTGATCTGGTCATAACAGGAACTTCCCAAGGGGGGTGAAGAGATTTGGTGATTGGTAAAATTCGGACGTGAGGTCATGCCTGGAAAATTGCCTGGGGGGGTATAATGTTACCGGGGGGAGTAACAAATCAGGAGGTTTAATTTTTACTCAGGAGGTTATCTGGTCCATACCATGAAGTCGCCGGAGGGGGGTAAATGTTACCGGGGTTAATGATACACGTGTGCCAATTTTACAGGTTGCTCAGGAGTTAATATAGCCATGCCAGGAAATTCCCAGAGGGTATGTTACCGGGGAAATGTTATGTCCGAGCTTAAGATTACTGGTTTGGGAGTGAAAAAATTGACCAACTTTATCTACTTTTCCAGATTGATTCAAACTTAATGACTTCAAAGGCATTTTTGTGCTTAACCGTTAGAGATACGACAAAAAGTGACTGGAACTTTCATGTCGGAAATTTTGATTTTGTCTTTCGATTATGCCATCAGATTTAAGCTACGACCTATAATTTTAGGCAGTACAGAGCTTAGGACAAAAGGCTGCACTGGGCAGTTTAAAAATATCACGTAAAACTTAAAAAATCAATACTTTAAAACGCGTTATGCAGCCAAACCGTTGAGGAATAGGACAAAATGTTACTGAACTTTTTTTGTAGGATCACGTTATTTTCCTAAATCGCGTTGAAGATTTGTTTTGAGCTACGACCAACCGTTTAGCCGCTATCAAGCCCGGAATGTAAAATTTGTAGGCGAAAAGTTCCAAATATTTTCACTTAATCGCGTTTTGCGGTCAAACTAATGGAGATATAATAAAAAGTCACTTGACCTTTTTTGTAGATCATGTTATTTCCCAAATCTAACCTTTGTTTTTTATTTCGACCTCCGACCAATATCTTCGCCGCTATCGACCCCAAAAAACAAAAGTTTCACGTGAAAATTACATAAAAATTGCACATAATCACGTTTTTCGGCCGAACCACTGGAGATAGAGCAAAAAGTTACTGGACCTTTTCTGTAGATCGCGCAATTTGCTAATTTGATGGGTCAATCAGATTTGAGCTACGACCTACCGTTCGGCCACTATCAGGCTCGAAACTTTACTTTAAGCAAAAAAATCTCTGGAATGTCAAAACATTCCCGCGTTTTGTCGCTTAACCACACGAGATAGGACAAAAAGGTCACTGGACCTTTTTTTTGTAGTTCACTTTCATTCCTGACTAACGATTTTTCGTCAGATTGAAGCTAGCTCCAACGGTTCACCCGCTATCAGGCTTACAAGAAATGCCTGCAGGGGTAAAGAATGCGCTATTTTTGATTAATTTTTTTTAGGGGGTTTAAAAGTAAAAAAGTCCGGTTTTCAGACTTTTACCTGTTGGTTAGACGGCAAAAGGTACCCGCGTGCCAAATTTCAAGTTTCCAGCACTTCTAGAACTATGTTAGAATTTGTATCTATACATCAGTGAGTCAGTTACACATGCGGCTGTATATATTATAGGATAAGTTTAAAATCTTACACAAAGAGTTTAGAACAAGTTAGTTACAAGGCAAAATATTTCTTATATTATATAAATATTGTAGGATCTGTTTTGTTAACTAAAATGATCAATTATATCACAGCCGTCTATTAATGACAGATTCAAATTTTCTTCAATACAGTACTTCAATGAACATATATATATATATATATATAAAACACATGCGAACTTGTATACCATTATATATGTTATATATTCTACACAGTATACTAAAACTGCCGCCACATTTAATGTAATTATTTTATTCCCATACAAAATGAATAAGGAGAAAGAATTAGATGTAGGCTTATGTCGAGTTATATGTAACTCAAAGAGGTTTGAAAAAACAAAGATTATGAAAAATATTAACTTTGAATTTTAAATGACAGCGTTTCAATATAGCTTAAACCACATCGTTCTATTACGAATTTTAGTTAATTTTCTCTTTGGAATAAATATTATCAATATAGTTTTATCATATGGAGCCCCCCGATTATCATACTAACTATTATACTCTTACAGACTGCCATGTATCGGACTACATTAGCAGTGTGAAAACTGAGCTAAAGAAGGTCTCATTGCAATACAGTGATGTGTACAGGTATGCACATCAGAGAAGCCATTCATCAGTGACTCTTTTAGGATCTGAGCTAATCAAATCAGTTAATAGGACGTGACATAAAAAGAATATACCATGATATTATTGAAAAGCTGTGATGTAGAAGCCACATTGATCACTGGGTAGTTGTGTTGATCGTTGATAAATAAATAGTTTATCAACTAAATAATAAATTTAGTTGATAAATAGTTGATATAAATAGTTGATTTATAAATAGTTCATACATAAAACTGGAGCCACAAGAAAAGGTTGAAGAAATACTGTCTCACAATTTCAAATTCTTTAAATTTGACATCTATATTTATTCATTTTGAATTGAAATTTACATAAAAAGTAATAAACAAATTTAAATAATTTTAACATACATTTTGAATTGCGTTAGGAAAATTGTTTATCAGTCTGCACTAGTTACACGGTCGTAGTCTGCTCTAAGAGTACCGACACTAAATACCTTATATTACATTATTTTATACATATATATTATAAATATAATTGTATACAAATAAAAATGACCAATAGGTACAAATGAATAGAGTTGGTGAGCAGTATGAAAAATTATCAAGTAAAAAATGTGTAATATTGTAAATAAACAGCAATAAGAATTATAAAAATAAATGTTGGACTGTATTTTATTGCTGCCTCAAAAGTATTACGTAGTTTTTCCATCAATCAACCGATAGGTATATGGATTTTCATGCAAACGTCTAAAAATAGTAACTTTAGTAAAATTGCCTTAGTACTAATATTTAAGCTGTTAAATTCACATATTATTTGGGAAGGAATTTTAGTGAATTAGTGTTATAATATACTGTTCACAAATTTGATAGTTTCACATGATTTTTTTTCAACCTTTTCCTTATCCATTATTATCTGGTTTTATAGAGAGTCAATGAGCTCCACTTATACTTCCCTGTGACGAGGGAAAGGTTGTATTTTACACTTTGTTTTAAAGAAATGGGAAATATGTAAACTAGTAGGTGACGGAAGGTGAAAATTGTAATCACAGAACCTTTAACATATCTGTAGTGAAGAAATATTTGCCCATTCTGATATCGTATTCTGAAGTCGTATCCAATGTTATCATGTAATAAGTAGGTTTTCCCCACTTGGGTTGGTCTATTACATTACAACTACCCAATGAGAGGAGTTGAATGGCATATAAAACGACCGAAGCAGTTTTTATATCCATATGACCATTTGCTTCGATTATGTGTAAAGTGCCAATATAAAATAGAGTGTTGTTAGAAAAAGAAATGGAGAATATTCTTAAGTATTTTAAATCCAGTGTTTTCTTTTCTTAACAGATTTAAATTGTGAAATTCTTTCTATGTTTCAGGTAAGGACAGTTGTGGAAATCGTCGTTAAACTGATGTATGAGTAAGTAGATTGTTCTTATACTTTTTTTTTTCGAGTTTTCATATCATCCATTTCTTGAAGAATATATATAATTTGATACTAAAAAGAAAACCTATTAATAAGTAATTTTTAAATTTATAATTGGAAAGAGAGACGTGCATTGAAACTAAATTAATTAATGTTCGTACAATACTCTAGTTGTACAATAAAGAATCATAATTACACAACAAATTTTCAAGTTATTTTTCATATAAATGAACAACTCCTGGCAGGCCTACACAGTGTCGTTTCCTTACTGGTCTAACATTTTTGTCTTCGGTGTTTGACTAGGCCGACGCGATATCCATGTACTCGAAGCTTAGTATATACAGCGAAAATAATGAACATGTTAGGTACATAAAATGTCAGTATGCAAAAAACGGGCAAAGCAAAATAATGTTACTAAAATAAAGACGCAATACAATTACGAAAAAAAGAAATACTTCATAAAAGAAAAAAACACCACTATATTGCCAAAAAACTACCATAAATCACGATACAGTCCCTCCTAGCACAATACAGTCCCTCTTCGTCCGTCACTAAGTGGATATTTATTCTTGGTATGAAAATTTCGTTAAATATCAGCTTTTAACTGAATATGGTGACAGCTAGGTTAAATATTTAAAGTTTAAAATTCTGTTGGCAATGTTTCAACATTATTAGACACGAATGGCTTGATTTAAAATTTCAATACATTGTATACAAAGTTAATTATTACACTGCTCTGAAAGCTAACGGAACCATAATTTCATATTGATATTGATATAATATAAGAATAATAAATAATTATAGTCTAATAAACAGCATGAAGGTACGACAACTTATTTAGATGTATGTATTATCCTGATACGAACTTAAGAGTATTGACCGGTTGTTGTATTAGCGTATAAAAATAGAGTTAAACAAGTGTATACAATTTATTGACTTTTGGAGAATATAAAGCCTATTTCGTAGTATTGATATACGAAAGTTCACAGTATCAACTGTCACCGATTATTTATTTGATTCAAGCAATTATTAATTTAATAAATAGCATCCACTCAACAGATAAACACATTCATTTTAAAGTTTAAAATGTGTTGAACCAATCTTAATAATAGTCCAATATCGTCCGCTTTGTAGTAAATCCTTTTGAATGATCAACAATCGCTAATTAGTTCAAGATAGTCCTTGTTAAAAATACATAATTAAAAAAAATTTTAATTGTGTTGTTGTAGAGGGAAAAAGTTAAAACCAATAGAATTTAGGTATACGAGATTTAGTTCCACGTTATGAAATTGTTTGTATAAGTTAGAAGTACGCCACACCACTTGCCGTGTAATGGGTTTCGCTGAAGTTGCATGCAAACTTTTAACTTATACCTTATTTCATTAGACTACTATTTGTTACAATGCCTCATGTTAAAACGTTATGGTTTTAATTGGTTTGTTTACAAATACACTTTTTGTGGTTCTCTCATTATCATCATGGTTACACTTATGAAAATATGAAACTGTTAGCTAACTCTCAGGAAACTCCAATAGAATACCATGCACCATTATCAACCTAGGCGTTGCTTATGTAAAAATGAAGCTACGAGCTAAATTTCTAATCTGTAGGTTTTTAAATTTCGTTTTTGAGATATAAGTTGTTCACGGACAGACATATAAATCAAACTTCTCGAGCCCCTCGAGCGAATTCGCTAAGGTTCAGCCAATTATTTGTGTTTTTAACATCATCGAAACGACGGCACTGGTTTGCTAGTTGGTACTTTTTAATAGCTTAATTTATAACTCATTCTAATGTCAGAACTGAACATTTGGTTTTCAGAGTCGCACATTGCTATAGTTTTATCATCTTGAACGCTAAATCTTAAGTCATAAAAAACCTATTTTTAGAATAATTAAAGATAATTTTGCATTCACAATCGCTTACCACTGAGCACGTCCTATACTTTTTAAATCAGATATAAAACTAGATCAACGTATTATTTTTTTCCGGAAATGTTGTCAGCGACAAGCTGTAGATGTAAGTAAGAAGGGCCGCCAGTTTCTTGTGAAACCTTGTTGTTATTCAAGGCGGTCTCTGAGGTAGCATTATCATAGAGTGGCCGAGCTCTCCGCTCCCTGCACTTTGACTTTTGACCCCACGCCGCCGCTCCGTTCTTATTTCAATAAAATACCCACCACCTAAGAAACCATTTAATATCACAAAACAACAATGATAACATTATACTGATTATTTCTTTTCCAAAACTATTACATAATTATTCCCGGCCCCTAATTATTCTGAAATCATGTCTTAATAAATTAATATGATATATGCTACAATTAAAATAAGGTGTAACTAAACTATCATTTACCGAGTTATCATGCACCGACTGTAGGAAAGCGGGAATAATTCAGTCATTAAATATACATAATTTGAAACAGAATATAATCGAATGAAATTTTAACATTTGAAACACTACCACATAGATGAAGACGTTCGTTAAAAAACATCATCTGTAGAGGTAATATTTTGTTAGAAATTTCGTTTATACGTATGCACGAATAGCTACATGGCGGTACATGTACATGTATTGGATTAGGCTCAGCGTCATTGAAGCATGTCACTCAGTAGCAAAGTACGGTTTTTCTTATAGACATCAGGGCACAACAAAAATTATTTTCTGTATGTTTTATAATTTTTTAACAACGTAACTTTTAACACTTTTTGTGGTTTAGTTACTCTAAAATTTCGTACCTGATAATATGATCAGGTTTGAGGACTGCAGTTACTTGTAATCAAATCTTAGTCTTCATACACCGCAATTACTGTATTTTAGATAGTGAAAATCAAGCGCTCATTTTCTTCAAGGTAAGTAATCGGGAATTAAATTATATTTTGAAGGGAGTGATTTATAAAATCTATTCCCAACACTCGTTTACCAATGAATGCCATAGATCTAGATAGAACTTTATGAATTTTACTTTAGAATTCTGCCCATACAACAATAAAGAACGGGAAGCAAATACGTCCAGTCTTTTACGGGAAGAATAAGCGAGACTATTCTGTCCGTAAATGTGTATACCTCTCAAATATCACATTAGTTTAATGTGAGTATTCAGAACCTAGCTACAGACACAGGGAGGTAGAGTAGGAACAGTCAGGAAAATGGGCGAGTGTTGCACTTTAGCCAAGTGGTAGTTCCTAGTTCTGGCCGTAGGATGGCGCTGTGATTGTGTTTCTGATGATCTCTGTATTTTATAATTCCTTTGATTCTTGGGATATTTAAAAGGCTATATAAAATTTATATCCAATTATTAAACTTTTTATTTTTTAACAGAAGGTATCCTCTTGTTGTCTTGTTTGCCTAATCCATAGCTCCTTAAAGTGCCCTATCAGTACCCTTAAAGTGTTTTTATATATTTTACTGAAAGAATGTGCCTGTCTTGTGTATTATGTATAAAAATGTTTAAGAAATGTATATCAATGTTCAATTTTAAGAAATGTATGCCAAAGTTCAATTATAAAGAAAGGTTTCAGTACGAACTTCACTAAAAGGAGTGAACTAAATACCGTTTCCTAAGTATTTTGAAACCAAATATGGGTCTGTCAGAGTATAAATATTCTAGAATGTAGGTAGTTTAAAATGTCATGACTATATTTGTACTACGATACATTCAACAACTGATCGAAATCTGCAAGTTTTATATTATAAGGTTATATAAATACTTCTTCGTAGCCTTTAGTTATATTGGAGAGCTCAGTTCCAATTCTCGCAAGAAATAAACTAATCTATGTTGATGAGACTCGGGCGGTCGTCTTGAATAACAACAACAGTGGCAAGAACCCCAGCCGCGGCCTCACGATTACTTAGTTCATTAGATACACTTGAAACTGAAATTAATTACCAACTTTTGAGGCTCAAGGATATTCTAAGGCCTAATTAGATTTTCGCAAGTTGTGATCTAATCTTGTCGCAAACATTAATTTTACAAAGCTTTATATTTATAATTCTAAAGTTCTTATTCTATAATTTCAATTACTTATTTGACATTTTTATATTACAAGTTTACTCACTAAAACTTTTTCTCGCCAAAGAAGTAAAATTATATAAATATACAATTAAATGATGATTACCTAAGTCAGTCTTAACACACACCTTTATTAAATAAATAAAAATTTTTGCAGTAAAATCAACTTTTCTAGAAATTAACCGATTTTATAAGCGTCACTTTAATTTCAATCGTAATTCTTCACGTTTAATTTTGTAAGAGTTATTCAACCAAGAAAAGCTATTATTTATAAGGTTTCCAAAGCTTTGAAATTTTGTGTTGGTAAGAGGTTGACCACATTTTTTTATCAAAAAATCTTATTATTTTGATAAATATTTTAAAAACCTAAGAACCTTAATGCAATTAATTAAGTCAATAAATGTTTTGTGTTTTCTTTGTCGCTTTGTCTTATAAATGTAAAAATTTTATTTAAATTTACGTTATGTATATTAAACTACTGATGAATGTTAAACTACTATTAGATATTGTTTAATTGACAGGTGATAAAAAACATACAGAATCGACAAAAACTCGTAGTTGATTTTCTTACTATTTATTTCGTCCTTCAGTACGTAAATAAGAGATGAAGTTTAATATTATTATTAAAATAGTAACGAATGTAGTGCATCTTATTTAAATAATAAGGGGCATACAATATAATTTAATTCTATTACGCGATGGCCACTATCTTCAGTGATTTTGTTTATTTCGTGCCTCAATGTGAAAATACAACCGCACGGCCTAAGGTATTAGTAGATAACATAAGATTGGTACATTACCCAACCCCCGTTCTTGTAAACCAAGGGAAGTTAACTTCCAGAGAATATAAAGCCTCATTAATAACAATTACGTATATAATCATTTATTGTTTCGTATATGAGGCTGCAAAGTTTGGTGTAGGCTAACAAAATAGGCCTGAAATAAGCTTAAGCAGTATGGGCATTGCAATACTATCAAGCTATATAAACGTACAAAAAGTTTTGTTAGTAAAAAACTTGAAAAGAAAATAATATTAAAATAAAATAAATTATTAAAATTAAATTTTGATTCAGAAGACACAGTTTGATATTTTTTGTTCATGGGACACAGTGAAATTGAAAATTGGATAAAATGCACACAAAAAGACCACTGTTACAGTACACAATCCCGAACAATACAACATCAGCGATGGACGGATGGCGAAACGGTTTTATAGCAGAGTCTCCGTCTTTTATTCAAATTTTATGACCCTTTGCTCAACAGTTTCATTTATATAAACTGCCACTGCTTGCACAACATTCTGTTCTTTAATACGCAATAACTTTTATATTTTACACAAGTTAATCTCGTGTATCCAAGTTACATTAAACTGTTTATTTCCAGTAAACAACTCTGTATGGAGTTTTATCGCAAAAAAGGTTACATTTATTTTTACATAAATTTATTTGTTGCCTTTTTCTATACTTGAGTCAAACACTTGTTTTTCAAGAGAGGTGTTGGTTTTAGTAAAATTTTTCTCTCAAATAAATGTTTAATTTATAGGGACTTGATTAGTTAAAATTATGATATATAACTGGATATGTATTGTTGACAGTTTCCATGTAACATATACTGACTGAATACGACTCTCCAAAACAAGATTGAAATATTTTAAGATGTAATAATAATAATATAATATGTCATAATGAGTGTTTCATGACATGTTCATAATAATATAATATGTCATAGTAAGTGTTTCATGACATGTTCATAATAATATAATTTGACATAGTAAGTATTTAAAGACATGTTCATTATAATATAATATATCATAGTAAGTGTTTCATGACATGTTCTTAGTAATATAATATGTCATAGTAAGTGTTTCATGACATGATCATAATAATATAATATGACATAGTAAATAATTCAAGATATGTTAATCATAATAATAATACAAATTATATAATATGTCATAGTACATATTTCGAGATTGATTTGTGTTAAAAACGTCTAATGAAATTGCTAATTAAAAATAAATATAATTAGATAACAAATCATAAACATCAAGTGTTATGTAATATAAAAAATGTGAAATACTTTGTCAAGTATTACACAATTAATTCAATTACATCAGGATTGTAATCCTAATTATATATATTACAATTACAATATAAAAGTTGTTCTGCAAGAGCATGTTTTGTGTTAACTACTAATAAGAAATGTTGCACATTTTATAGGTTATTCTCATTTTTAGATAATTATAAATACAAATAAATTATACCAAAATAAGTTTTTTTTATAGCTTTAAATCTAATTTCCTATATCATGATATTTTGTATATATCTAAGCAAAAGAAGAACGTAAAGATATTTTCTATATCTCTACGTTTAATAGAAAGTTGTGTTTTCATAATTTGCATTAATTTCACTAATTCTTAGAAAAATCTTTTACTCTTCACTGTCAAAATAATATATAATTTCATTCGTAATAATACTGAAAAATGATTCAGTAAAAATATAAGCATCTTTTTATAATTCATGTTAAGTATAATAACTACCGCAAAAGTTTCATTATTGGTTTTGAATTGGATATGGTAAACCATTTATTATCATATGATGTGAATACTAACTAATTGCTAACGCATTTCAAAAAGCAGTGCTGCCAATACATACAAAACATTATTGCATCTAGATAGTAACAAGGGAAACTCTATTGCTCATTTTGTCTTGGTAAACAAGAACTTTCCTTGCCTTCGATGTTTTCGAAAACAACAAATAGCGAGCAGTATAATTAAAGATTAATTTTCATCCACGCCAATCGTCTATCATCTAGTTTATATTAATTATCTGATACATATTAGGATCTACATGTCCTACACAGTACCAAAATAATACGTTTATAAACGTACAAAGCAAAATGTCAGACAGAAGTGATTTGTTGTTTGTTCCAAATACATTAATATCAGTGACAACAACAGGCAATTTACCAGGCCATTAGCTAACTAGATGGACTTTGTGTGTAAACAGCGGGAGAGGAGGTAAGAGCGATTACACGAACCTCGCCAATACTTCACTGCTTTATAGAAAACTATAACTATCTTCGTGACACTTTTATGTATTTTAAAAACCACAAAACATAATAAAATCCACATAAAAATTTTGAATTAAGTACCTATACAATACTTTACACTGTTATTAGTTGTAGATTGTGCAATTTAATTCCTTTACTTTTGGAGTTTTAAGTTATTATAACAAATACTTCTCATAAAGTAAAAAGAATTTGTCATTTTGCAAAAAAATATTTGCATTAGTGAAAGATTTGGGCAATCCATAATTTTAAAATTACGGCGACTTGTGTCTTAGGACTACTTAACATTTCAGAATATCTGATTAATAAAGTGAAGAAAAGCAGTTCCATGGAGAAAACTAGATTTATAACAATTTGTTGTACAGTACAGGACTGCATCGCTGTAGTGAATCACTAAATAATTTCTCAGAATATCCTGCGGTAGACGCTAATCATTCTAATTAGTTGTCTAAACATTACTCCCAGTCACACGTTACAATGACTAAACATATAGCCATTTGAAGTGTTGCTGGTAGAAAGCGTGTTTAGTGTAAGCATATATTGCCAACAAAAGCTACTGAACAACATGATCAATACTACAAAATTCTTACTGTCTACAACTAGATCAAATTGATTACCTACGATCCAATTGTGCTGTGATACTAGTATCTACAATAAAACTGAATCGCTAAATGCGTTGCTCTAATCTACATAACGGCTTTACCAATTCGGTCAGTTCTTTTGGAAAATATGTGTTGAAATCCGAGGAAGGTATGTATGAAGAGAAAAATGAGAAAAGTTACCTGAAATATTTTGGAATTCAGAAAAAGTGTTATAAACATAATCTAATTTGAACTAACACTAAACAGCCGTAGACAGACACTTTTACATAAAGTTCCACAAATTTACAGAAACATCTGTTTACATTTAACTTTTCTATTGCAATGCAAGTATACAGTGATTCATCAGTAGTGTAATGCAGATAGCAAATAATAAGTTAATATCTAAATTTTACTCCAGATTGTGCCAGTGACGAATTAAAAAGATCTAATGCATTGTAAATACTATTTAAACACTGATTACAAACCAACCTCAATGAACAAAGGTGTGAATGCTTACACATAAGGACTCCAAATTGCTGGGCCTCCTTGACATTGTTATATGGCTTTTAACAGTTGCTGATGATAAGCAGTGAAACGAACATGCCTCAACGATTCATTCACTCCCAGACTACAGTCTGAAAATCAACAAAACGCACTAAACGAATATTTTGAAATATTGCGTGAACGTCATAAAGATTTCTCACTTATAACGGAAGTAGATAGGTAGTACGTAGTTTTATCCCTAGGCCCGTAATTGCCTTCTCAGTCCTACGTAAGTACATATATTATCTTCGTCGGGAAAAGAAGGCAAACTAAACTATGGTACTGAAAATATTTTAGAACTGAAAGTATATGACAAGGGCTAGAAGTAAACGCTTTTCGACCGAAGTAGGTTTCCAAGGCCGTATATTTATCATGGTTAACAAGACAGAAATGATACTACACGTGCAAAACATTATATAAGAGTAATGTTAAACTAATACTGTTCAACAATAACACTTCAATAATATATACCGTATTCCTACTTTTATAGTACGTTTTATAACACATTAAATCTAAAGTGCTAAGGTACTACGCAGTATAAAGGCTACCAATAATTAGTATATGATACAAACCACATACTTTAAGTTATCCACTTTACAAGCTATTATTATTTCTTGCAGTAATTATTGCATGAAGTTAGATAAAATTGCAGAATTATCTATGCACATATAATTTAAATCGCAGATGGTATGAACATCTTTTGACCACATAGCTTCCAGAAGGTACGTAGTTGGCTGAGCTTTAGCGAAACCTATCACTCGTGGTACTGGAAAACTGCATTTTTTGTATGTCTATCAACGTATTTTGTTGTTGGCTTAGGAAAATAGAAAAAGTGTATTTGTTGCCTTGTCCATACAAAAAGATATGATCTAAATTTTTTTTCTATATTTTTGTTATTGATCATTGTCTTAACCTGATTTAATGTTATGATGTAGAGTTTTACGTCTTATTTCAAATTGAAAACATTTTATTAGTAGTTTGGAGCAACATTTAAAAATTAAAGACTAGCGCTAGATAGTTTGAATACTAAATCTTAATTGGTTGAGCTTTAGGGAAGTCTGTCACTCGTGGGACTGAAAAAAATCATTTCCGTCTGTCTAACTGTCTGTCTGTCAATCTGTCTCTCTATCCGCACGATATCTCGAAAACGAACTCATCTATAGACTTGAAATTGTGGATGAGGGTTTGTATATGTGTGAGGAACACTGGAGTCGATGATGGTGCATGGCAGTTCGGGTTCTGCTGAGCGTCACTGAATATTTGTACAATGGTCTCATGGGTAACTATGCAGCAAGAAAAGAATATAAAAATAAATAAATCTGTAAACAAACTCAATAAATCCAAAAGGGATTCACGCACAAATATGTGACATATTTATACATATAACATAAATATTCCAACATATAAAACATAACTTTTTGTTGATTTTCCAAGTAGAATTTTGCTACGTTTAACACAGATATCAAACCCAATTTTATGTTAAAAACGTAAATGTGGCAAGATATGTAGAGAAATATTTTATACTTTATTTTATCATAATACTCTTATGTGGACTTTACATTTTGCATGAAACTTAATTTATACAAGACGAAATTATGTAATACCATTGCTGTGCAATTTTTTTATTGTACGTCTGTCTATCTCTCACGACATATAGAGAATGCAATAAGCTATAGATTTTAAGTTTTGCAAACAACCTCATCGAAGCCAGTTACGACACGTGTAAACACAGTCTAAGACTTTCGTAACCAGATATATGATACTTCAAATTACCAAGGATTTCCAGAGGCTGGGGCTTCCCGGGAGTAATGAGCATCCAGAGGTAGTGTTGCTGAAAAAATAATATAGCTGAAAAACTATACTAATAAAATATAGTTTTTCAGCTATATTTTACCATAGCTGAAAAATTAGGTAGAGAACTAATTTTTCAGGACCCTAAGCATTCAGGGGTAGAGAGCTCTCAAAGAAAGTTCTAGAGGTAGAGATTCGATGGCATTCACATCTGTTATAGATGATACCATTGAATGTTATCTTAGTCGCCTGGATAGTACAGTTAAGAATAATGGGTTCTGAACGTATACAAGTGAAGCTGTCTCAAAGGTGATGTAGAGTACGGGTAATAGACGTTAGATGGAGCAGAGTACTCTATGTTCTGTTTCATTCTTGTGGCCGACTAAACAAATTGTTAAGTTTTGTATAATGTCGCGTTTAAAGTGCGACGTGATGCGAGGTTCTAAACGTATTCTCTGAATAAGCTATATACAAATATAGCTTATTCAGAGAATAGTTCAAACTATTTAGTACAAACTAAATATAACTAATTTTACAAATAATCAAACACTTAGATTAGATATTCTGTGGAGATATCTCTTGATTGGTCGAAGGATTAACGAAACTAACAGAAATATATAGCAACTAAGCTCATATGGTGTTAAACAAATGATTATTGAAATACACATTAGTGTGTTCTTTAAATTAATTTGATTTCAAAGTGTTTAATTTAAATCAGTTTAACACTTTTACTCGATCTTGTTAATATATCTACAATAAAATATTGAGATTTTTCGGCGTCGCTGTAGAGGGCCATATTCAGCTTTAAGAGTAGTTTCAGTTGATCATCTCTTGAGAGAAGACATCTCAAGATAATGTTAACATTGTTTCTATACGGTGTGAACTGAACGATCTTTATCAACTATCTTATCACACCCCATACCAACACAAGAAACAAAATAAGCCTTTATATATAGCTTTACAAATTTTCAAAATCGGAGAACCATATATTTGAGAATATGCCAAAACACCACGTAAACAAACTCAAAAGCTCCCGTTGCACGTTGCGTATTTTAAACATTTTAAAAGTTATGGCTATTTTAAATCTGAAAATATAAAGAATATTAGGTTCATAACAATATTTGAACAAGCTAAAACAAAATTTGTAGATTCGTGTTTTAAAACAATATTTAATTTATAAATAAAACTATCATTACATTAAATTATAAACTGTATTTTAAAATAATAGGTCACAGTGTATATAAAATAAGCGTACTTATGTAGTGTTAAAATCTAACTTTTAATGAAGATATAAGAAGATATCTATATGAAAAATATGGCAGTGGCGATAGTACAGTGGTTATAGAGTCGGACTTCGAGATAGGTTTGAAATAGGGGAGGGCAAATCCTATCTTTGGCCGGATAACCTTTTACCAATTCTATCCACCTCATATTGTACCATCTTTCACTGTTATTCTGTTTGATAAGATCTTCCCTTTTGGTTGCTCTTTGATACAAGCAGCATTAGGCTTAAAAGAGGATTGGCTCTTTTTTTATAGAAATCAATACAGGAGAAATGTAAATTTTTTATTATTAATAATTTAATAACATATTCATAGTTATTATAGCGGCTTATAATGATAATAAAAAGGGAAAGTATTCATTTCAGTATACATAACATAGACTTATAACCTTAATCGTTCAATGATGTTTATGGTTTTAATAATCCAGTACCTTTAGTACTTATTTAAACCCATCCTTATTGCTTGCTACCAGAAATTATAAAAATTTCAAAGTAAACTTTCTTACCATAACAATGTGCAAAATTGGAAGTGAGCTCTTTCACACCTATTTTAGCTAACGGAAGTTTAGTTAGTGAAAACTATAGCTTAAAAAAAATATTAAAACAAGAACATTATCACGAACATGAACAAGTGTCGTTAACTATGTAAATTGTTACACCATGTAAGCCTCTAGAAACAAAGGCCTTGAAAAACCTTATTAAGGTTGGTAACAAGAAACTGCAATAAATACCAAGCTTAATTGGCTGTCAAGTACAACAACCAAGGTTCCCTCCGACCAGATACTATTTTTTCTCTTTGGACTTTTATTTAAGTTTAAGGCAATGCAAAACATTATAAATGTAATTTCAGTTTCAGAGAATAATACAATACTGTTATGTTTATAACCTGCTAAAACGGTATAAATCTATCTTTGTATTTTCATTTGATTTACATTTACAATTTTATAATATGGAATTGAGCAAATTATACACGTAGCTTGAATATACAGGGGTACAAAAATAAATATTTATTTATTTCTTAATAAAAAATATTTCATTTTTTACGGCGAAAATTGTGACTGGTATATAAAAGAAGCCCTAATTCATAAGGATCCTTAGATATAAATTATTAAAAAAACAGTTAATAATTTTGTGATTGTGTTTGGATGACTACTGATTGAGATAAGTCAGTATCAAATTATTGTGCCAGCAGACCTCAGTAGCAGATGTTTGACGGTGATTGGAGAAATATGTTTCCAACACTAGAGTATATGAATTATTGTATTAAAAATAACATAATGGTAAAGATTTGTCAAATACTATGTAGATAACCAAGTACTTAACCTTCTCATAATAAGACACTAATTATTTTATAATTTTTATTATAATTGGAGTGCCAGAAATATTGAGTAAGCTATTTTATTACAGTAAAAAGTTAACTTATATTCATGAAACATTAATACATTATGCACATGAATAAGTTGTACGTAGTATTGGGGTATGAAAAACATTTATTTACACTTAGACTGCATATTGCGTCTTCTGCAGTAACAAATTCTACGTAAAAACTGATTCTGAGATTTTTGGTTTGATCAGATCACAACCACAACGATCTTAAGGTTAAAACTTGTTTAGTCGTCATTAGTAGAAAAGCTAACTCGTCTTCTTTATGATTCTACTCTGAATGGATATGTGTTGGCAAGGAAAGATGCTGAAAGTAAAAGATTTTCCTGGAATGATGGTGACATTAGTGAATGGAAAATCACTTCATTTTGAGTGCTTATATATAACCTGGTGTTTTCCTTATTTGAGAAAAGCAAATATATTCCAAGAAATGAATAACATATACGATCTTAAAATAAACTTGTACCCAAGTTTGCCTTCATAAACTGAATGGTTTCATTCCTATTGTTGGACTTCAAATATTTATATCTGTACTCTATTAATATAGTAATTTAAAAATAAGAAAGGTGCTTAACGAAGAGGCCTGTTTTTATATGAGCTGGTTTCACTACAACATTTTGCAGTTTTAAAATCGTGGCAAATTTAAACTAAGCATATGTTTATATGTCATGAAAGTCTATAATGATACCAAAACTGTCATGAAATAAACGCCACTTTTAGTACACTATATTAGGTCAGTGTGTAACTTTTGAACGTAATCTATCCTAAGGGGATCGTGCCATAATTTATTATATGATAGTTATTAATTTTCGATTTAGAGATTTTTAACAGTATACAACATGTTTTAATTGCAGGAAGACATTTGTAAAACTTACCCTTTCACTAATATGTACAAGAATTTATTTAATTATTTGTGTGAATTTTGTGTTATACTAAGATAATATTCTGTAATTGTAGCCTAATAAGCATATGCAACAATTTTTGTTTTTCGAATTGCTATTACATGTAATCTTTTATTAGTGGGAAATTAGACATTAAAAACGTATTTAAAGGAGTTTTACAATAACTACGAATGAAATTAACAAGTTATAAGATATATCATTGCAATGTTAATTAGTTATTATTTTATTTGCATAATTATATATAAAAGCCTTCACTCATTACTTATTCTCCACTTTCCGATAACTCAAAATGTGTATTCGGCACACATATGCCTCATGTCTTGAATAGATAAACTAAAGCATTTTCATAAAAATCAAATATCCACTTGATGTCCTGGAGAGATGAAATTTTACGCATTTATTTCTCTTCATATAAATAGAAAAATAATAGCATTTTCGTCAAGATCAAGAGTTGTATCACTAAAGAACGACTATGTTTTGGTTTTTTGTTCGCTTCCTAATTTTTTAAAAAGAAGAAAATTGACACACACGTTCTCATCATCTAAATTAAAAAAGAAATATTTTCATGAAAATCAACCACTCATGGCGGTTGAAATAAGGTTGCTACCCCTAGAAGAAGAATATGTTTTGTCTGCCTAGAGTCGTAGAAAGGTGAAATTTGACACGCATGTGTGTTATGCCCTGAATACTGGCTCCCGAATACATAATACCAGCAGGAGGTTACAATGGCCCGGCTTGTAGACATTTCAAACCAACTTTCTAGAACAAGAAACTAAGGCAAATGGTATAATAGCGCTGGAAGTACCTAAGATGGGAAGTAGATTATTTATATAAGCGTAAATATACGCTTTCTATCATATACGAATTATAATACCTATGCATGTATATATTTTCTTGATTGGGACAATAATGCATATTAAGCTACTATTTCACCAGAAGTACATAAAAATGGAGGAAGTGGACGCCTTTTAATCAAAGAATCCTTTACAGACCTTATAGGCCTTACAGACCTTATATAGTTTTTTATTGGGACAACAATTAAAAAGCTCTTACGGCACCAGATATACCATAAGTATATTTAATTTACAACAGCAGACGCTGTTTGATTAAAGGAGACTTTTCAGGCCTACATAAGTAAATATTTTCTTGATTATGGCAACAATGCAAACTCCACTGGGGCATCAGGAATAACTTGAACAAATAAAAATTACAAAGGTCGAAAGTAGACACTATTCTAATGATATACGATTCTCTAGGTATATGATGTACTCATATATAATTATGATTATATTTTAATCATACCAAAAATTTAAACTTTATGATGGCATAAGAAGTATAATTGATGTGAACCTGTAAAGCTTCTTCAAATGCTAAACCTAAAATAAGTGCCAGTTGCTGTTTTATTTAGCTATTCATATTTAACCTCTCAACAAAAAAAACTGAAATAATAGGTACAGTTTACATATCTACTTCCGATTTATTATTGCTATAGTGCTTTATCGTATTACTTCATTCATTGCTTTGAATAAGACTATTTTGATGGATTTAGTATTCCTCCACTCTGACCTACAATATTTCAAGTGCTACTGACATAGTTTGAGGTATTCATTAAAATATTGTGGAATATTGCAGATAAAATTGTGTTTTTACATATAAACTATACACTGACAGATTTCAGGACTTCTAATCCTTACTCATTAAATTTAAACTTAACTTATTCTAAAGTGGATCAGGAGACTAGATTATTTTCTTGCGACCGTCACTTACTTTCAGGAATGTTTATTAAGCTTTAACAAAAATCTATTACGTACAGATATTTAATAGAAAATAGCGTGCAAAGTGTATTAGAGTAGGAAAAAGTAACATTTTTAACACATTTCCCTCACACTGCCAAATAAAATAAAAAATTATAAAAAAGTATACAAATATACCTATGTATCATACGTTCTTTCTCGAATAACAGTATGAGAACCATCTAATTATCCTTTGCCAAACGTGAAATTTGTAGAGAGTGGATTAGTACAGTCAATTTATAGTTCAAGTAAACATTCTAAGTAGACGATAATTTCAGATCTCTGTAAGATATGGTCAGATTAATAGGAATTAAATTATACTCTTCTTCTAAATGGAAAAGCTTCTCATATGTTAAAGACTAAAAAAATTCCCCTAAGACAAATTTCTGTGTAGTATGAAGTCGAATTTTATAATTTCAGGGTGTAAAACCGGTGTTTTTCTACATGGTTTTCACATTCGTGTTGATGAAAGGTCTATGAAGGATTACTTAGTTAAAGCCGCAACCCTCAGTGAAGCCGATGAATCTGTGTAGAACTTACAACAGGATTAACATACATTATGTTGAGCCTTCATGTCGAGAAACTTGGTCTCTTGTACTTCATCATAGCTTGAGGAAACCTTGCGATGAAAGTCTCACAACATGAAATGTTGTCACGCTGTATTAGGTGGAAATACTTACTAACATGTTTTCACAAATCCCTCCGTGTCATATCTTTTATGGCTGTAATATAATTATGGAAGCAAGTTATAAGGTTTTCAAGCAGTTGATCCTTTTCCAAAACTCGGAAGCCAATGAAAAGCATGAACTAAAGGTACATATTACCAGTATATAAATTTATAAATAGACGAAACACCTGTCTCGTA
Source organism: Homalodisca vitripennis (assembly GCF_021130785.1). Taxonomy (NCBI): domain Eukaryota; kingdom Metazoa; phylum Arthropoda; class Insecta; order Hemiptera; family Cicadellidae; genus Homalodisca; species Homalodisca vitripennis. The sequence continues at coordinate 85,515,769 of NC_060207.1, read as the reverse complement.
GTGCTTCTGAATGCAGATTTCATACTTTCTACAGATTTTACTATATACTTGTTACTTAGTACCTACGTTATACAAACCATTCACCGATACTACGCCACGACAAACATAATAATGTGTTTTGTATGTCAGACGTCACAAATATTATCATACTAAGTGGCATTAATAAGCTCCATCAAGAGATTTTCTGATATTACCTCAGAAAGATGTTGCCTCATTTCAGTGTTTCACATTGATAACGAAATTAATGTAAACCCAGATTCTAATAATTGTTTTGTTTAAATAAATATAAATATATCACTGCTATTATACACAGGAGATTATATAAACTTAAAACCAAGCCCTATCGTACCATTAATAGAGGAATTTCCTTTAAAAAAGAAAATCGTCTGTCGTGTTACTTTTGGCGGGGATCATAATAAGAGGATATCAAAAGGGTTTCGAAAAATAAATAATAATTTTGTTGTTATATAACAAGTTATTAAAACAATGAAATGTATAACATAAAGAAACAAAAATTGCGTAATTCAAAAAGCATATCATTACAGGGTTCGTTTGTAGAGAATTTGCATTTGCTAGCTGTTAATAAACATAGAATATCATAGCTCGGAGGGTAATGGTAAAGGGTGTACATTACGTGAATACCGACGATAGTTTCACGATCCCTTCTTATATCCGGATATAAATGACTCATTCATAGATTTAGGATTCTTAAGAAGTTAAAAGAATGCATGGCCTTTTTAAATGTTCTTATATAATTTTTGTTACGATTTAAAGATGCTAGACTACGTCTTTAATTTGGTATTACGTCTTTTCAGGCAGACAATTTAAGATGAATCAAAAGTAGGATATGCTCAATGTTTAATGAAATATGATTCCTCTTAAGCTACATTAAGGCTTTATTGTATTTCAAGATACCATATTTGTGTATTTGTGGATCTGTTAACTAATGCATTGCAAAATGATCTTTACGTCAATAGTACGAAAGAAGGTAAAAATTTCATAACTGGGTTTCCAATGTACTTAAACGGTTTTTCATAACGATTATTAATGCATGGTTACAAATTAACTCACTGCATGGACATATTTGCATAACGATAATTAATGTCTACAATTTTACATTAAGCGTTATTATTCTTATACATGCAATATTTAGAGCTACTGAAATTGAGATTACTTAGATTTCATTTTCAAGTGTGCAGTTAATTGACCACCATATAAACATTTTTGAGATATCAATACTTTATCGTAGAAGATGAGAGGATCTGGGAGAAATAAACCGGCCGTTGTTACTATAGATCACTCTGGGGAAATATCCAGACAGCTGCTCAATAATGCAGCGGCTACGGGCGCAGCAACGAGCGCAGAGAAAACTTGTTCCCAAATATAAGTTACACAGAAACATTTAAACTTCGTGTTTTTATGTTCAAGGAAAGCCATATTTTCCCTCACACAAATATCATAGCAAAATAGTTTAATGATGCTAAAAGTTAAATACTTCTTATCATTCTCTACACTATTTTTAAGGCTATCGACAAAATTAGTTTTTCAAGAAAACTATCCATCCATCCATAAGTATTGTGTGCGTTTATATCTAAAAACATTTGTCACGAAAAAACCTGTTTACCATCTGGCACTAAAGTGTACGAATTTGTTTTTTTTTTTTTTTAAATACTTTATACTTTATAAATACCTATAGCTAACAAACGGCTTATAAAACTCTTTAATAGCATACTCTTCTCGTAATCTTCTTCTCTTCATAAGAGGATTTGTTTGGTAGTACAATTTTTATTGTATATTTTGGCTAAACCTGTAACATAGATTTAAAGTGACAGTTTGATACCAGTCTCAGTCGACTAAGTAGCAAACAATATATCAGGACTGATGTTTTTCTGACATTTTCGAATTTTAATTTATATTAATTCCCGGTTTTAAAACTTTCGATACCCTAACGTAACGGATCTTGTTATGTATAAACTTTAACGCCAAATCAGTGTGTCATCGAACTCTCGGTTATATAAGCGTATTGATACTACTAGACAGTCTTGGAACCAAGGCCACTTTCTCTGACTAGATTCCTGATCTGGTGGGTTGAAACGATACATTTCATGGCGGCCTTAATCAAAATCCCTCTTACAGAGGACAATTACCTAAGTTCGCCTAATACAACTTTTTAGTTCTTTCTGGAGTTAAAAAGAGATTTCTAAGTATTTAAATAATTTTTTATTACAACATACTTTATGCCCAATAATCTCAAGCCGTTGTACAAATATGGGTGTAATAGTAGGACATTTTTAACACAGTTACAGAACAAAATTTTGCAAGGTGGCGCTAGGTACAGAAACTATTGATGGGACAGCCCTTGTTCAACAAGAATTGTAAGGAACATGGTGAATGCAACTTAGTCCACAATGGAGTGGTAATTGCTGTTGTGCATGACGGAAGTTCATTTAGTTATGGTATTTTAGTTCAAATTGTTTAATGTTTCTTCTTAATATGTATGATTACACTCTGCATGAAACTGTATTTCAAGAACTGAGTGAGCTATAACATGAACATTTCTGTGTGTTTTAATTACTTAGGTAGCTCGCATAATTCTTTTTCCATCAGTTTGCCTACCGTGGCTAACTCGAGAACTGTAAATTTTGCCCGAAAACTCATATCATATGCATAGGAAACACTGAGTTGAATAACTGTAGGTCCAAACTTGAGATTCTCCTTCACTAAGTATAAATTTCGGCCGGAAATCTGTAGAATGGGCCGACATTCTACTATAGATATCACAAAACGTCATTTCTACTTAGGGAATATTGAGTTTGTTGATTCTGACAAGGAAATTTGTGTATTTAATTAAATCTGAAGTTGATCAGGAGATTGGAATTTGAGTGACAATAGATTGTTTATTATTGTATTATACACAGTATGTCTACGGCGTACTTGTTATACAATAACAAATCGCATGCAAATCCAACTGGTAATACTTTTATATTAGGAGTTACATAATATTTACATAAATAATGTTAAATATAATATCATCATATGTGGTTCAGTTACAGTTAAAGCACAAAACGAGCTACCCAAAATTATACAACAGAATGTATAGAAGAAATACTACAAATGGGATTAAGTAAATGCTGTAATGAGATTCTTGGCAGTAAGAGCAGACTAGGTTAGGCGCTTGTACAGATGTTCTCTGTAAATAAGTTTCGAAAATTAAAACATTCCAGAACGGGAACTTTCATCTCAACCATTTCACCGGTACTTGACTAGCTCGCTCTGCTACTTTGTAGTGTACACTCTCATTCATCATGATTCGTTTGTTTCGAGATGCCAATTAGTAATAGTGAACATCCAGTGTATAGTGTGATAGTGCATATCCTTCATACAAGTGCCTATGTAACAAGTCGCTTGTCAAACATTTCTCCCTTACAATGTTCTAAATTAACGGGGGCGAATAACAAACAGTAACGTTACAGAGTATAGCTAACAATGAATTTTGTTAGGTTGGTTTTCTACCCAAAATTCACACTAAGTGCAACTTTATTTTACCTCAAGGTTATGTTTTTTCCTTCATAAAAACATGTGTAAAAGTAATATGTATTGAAAACTTGTTGAATCATAAAGTTTAATTTTTCTTTTTCCAACTTTTAAGCCTATTGATAATCCCTCTAAGTGAGTATATAATATTATCCTGTAACAAGGACCAAAAAAATTATGGTTGCCTGTAAAGTCGGTTTTACGGGCGAAGATTTTACGTGACAACGTCTTTTTCTCGGTAGAATATTTATTGATATGAATATTATTAAATTGCACAATAGGAACAAGGAATTGAATGAAAATAAGAATTGCACAAATTTTAACTATAGAAATATATTTTGTTTACTAAAACATTGTACATAATTTGAAATTAATTAAAAATTTTTATTGTAAATGGTAAAGTTGAATAAAACATTTACTAAAATTGGAATTTTAAATTCTTGCTAAACACAGTTAAATTCTAACTCCGCGCGTGGTGATTGGTCGGTTTAGTTCGTTTGTTTGGTCACTCTGTTATGACAGGTTAGAGGTTATAATTTGTTATTTTAAATGTTTGACTAGCAATACGCGCTGTTTCTTCTCAATCGACTGAATTACGATTGATTGCAGAGTGATTTAAACTAATAATTTACTTAACACTATCAACATTTGTCAATAGTATGACATAACCTATAAACTCAGTTTCTCAACTTTTGTGTCAATCTAACAATTAATCAATCAATCATAGTTTACGATAATGAAATATCAGTGTATAATTATTTACCTTTATTGTTGTAGTTGTTGTAAATGACGAATCTAAGCAATCCACATTTTCACGAATAAACATAGTTATCTGCTTTATCCCGTGCGGCGGACCCACAGTTATCTGCTTTATCCCGTGCGGATCCCGTGCGGCGGACCCACTGGACGGGCATCGTAACGTTACCGGGCGTTACACTTTTTCATGAGTGACTCCGAGCCGCAACCTAATTTAAGACGTTGTCACGTCAAAAAAAACATTATCGGATATTATATACGAATTTTTCTAGAGGTGTAATTTAAGAATATATATACAATTTTAATTTATGAAACATTTGAATGAATGAAATATACTTTTATCACTTTTCCAAGACATCTGTAGTAGTTTTTATAATTTACACAGAAGTAAGTTGAGTCTTTCAGTAACATAAACCACATTTGAATAAAAATGCCATTAGCACATTCTCGACGAGCTCGTTTACAAAGATTTTGCTCCTTGCTCTGAAAAAAACAAGAGATTGTATGAGTTACACAATAACAAAATGAATAAGACATATATCTTATCACAGTAAGGTGCTATTTTGGGAATTGTAACCTTCCTTTGTTCAGAAAAAGGAATTTCTTTGAAATAAAAGGAACATATGAAGGAGGAGGAGCTCTTCTTATTGGAAATATCAATTTTCTATTATTTTATAAAAGAAAACTCACAATTCTCCAATTATTTCTATATTTTAACACGAGGCCTTTCGAAATCGAAGATGCCATCATCAGGTGTGAATCAACAATTTAAAACAAATATCAGCTGAGTAAAACTTAATACAAAATTTAATATATGGTTACAAGTACAATAAAATAAATATTAGTATATGTATAACAGTTTTGGTGAAAAAAGAATTTAGTTATATTTTAAAGGAATGGTGAATTTTTAATCGGCCCAAAATCAATGTTTAATATTTTATCTGTGTGTTGTGGTATGTTTATGTATGGTCAGTTGTACAGAAGTGAATTATGACATTAGTTATCCTCAAGGGTTATAAATTTGGTCCTAATATATTGATAACGGGGAAAACCTGATAACAGTAACAATTAGAAATCTCAACGACCTATAACGATCGGAAACACTTCCTGTTTTCATAAAGTGTTGAACAGTTCTCCCTACAGTTGTTCTAGAAATTGGCTGCCTCTCGTGAAAGTAGTTATTAAATAAATGGCATGCTTCTTCGTGTGATCGTCTGTTATTTCCCCAACCAACCATCATAAAAGTGTTATACGTTCACGTTCGTCAAGCGACATAGTGTAGTTGAAGAACTACAAGCAATACGACAAACTCTTTTGTACTAAAGCTGTACCAACGCCGAGCGTGGCTGCTGCTTGGACAGGTGACCGCTGAGCGATCCTGTCCTTGCAAGCGGCCCGCCTGCCCGGCCATTGGTGGTGGTTCGGAAGTCACCTTTAAGCCGTTGGTCCCCAGGTTAAGTGTTAGAGAGGGCTTCTTAGCCCTAACTTCGCCTGGTAAAATAAGACATTCTTTACTTTACTGATAAAATGGATGGACAGCACTACTAAAACAAGAAAACTAGAATAGCCTACTATGAATAGACTGGCTAATAGGAAAGTCCTAACTGCGACCCAAAGATAAGAGATTTCTAATTGTTACTGTTATCAGGTTTTCCCCGTTATCAATATATTAGGACCAAATTTATAACCCTTGAGGATAACTAATGTCATAATTCACTTCTGTACAACTGACCAGCATAATGTAGTGGTTAGCTGCAGTATTTGTTTGGTTGCAGTTTTGCTTTACTGGGGTTATGGCTACTAATAAAATGTAACCAAGTAAAATCTTTGAACAGCCACCATTTTGTACTGGATCAATCTTTTTTAGTGCGGTTTGCGGCATTAAACTCTGCTAGACAAGCCCTTTAAAATGATGTCCATATTGACCTATGCTCCTATTTAAGATTTCCTTCTGACTCCTTGCGGGACGTCCCCATGATATTACAGAAAACTGATAGTTCCTTCAAAAAGTAGATTTTTAGGTGTAGTATTGATGTACCAAATCTTGTTTATTTATCTGTTATCATTCAGAAAATATTATACCCGTGCAGGACTTTATGTACACCCTGTATATATATAGACAACTCCCTCCAAGGTAAATAGCTAATTATTGCATTGATAGGATGGGTTTATGGATTTTGCAATAACCACTTGGATGACCGTAAATCAGAATCCTACATAATTATAAAACAAATTCTCGTGTGGCAGTTCTCTAAAAACCAGGATTCTAACAAAAAACTAGCAAGGTAGATACAACATTAAAATTGTGTTTAAAACATATAATTCTTTTACTCTAAAAGGAAACTGAAAAAAGGCAAGAAGGGTAAAAAACTGTTTACAGTAGGAAATCTTGTTGTATAGGTAGAATATACGGGCAATAAAAAATGGTTTATAAGTCAAAATAAAAAAAAAATAAAGAAAACACGAGAAAGTGATTAACAGAAAAGTGATCCTGCTCATTCGCCCGTCATCTCTAAACATGAAATTGATTATGCATAATTAGTTTAGATGCTTAATTTGCAAAAGGCTGATGGGACAATAAATCTCAATATTTATTTTAATTTACTTGATTTAAGCACATTTAATACAATATTATTTTTAAAACGTATTCACTTATAAGAGTAAAATTGTATACCTCTATAGCTTTAAACGGCCACCATATTGAAACCTTACTAGTTATCGAAAAATAAGTAAGGGTAAAAATCTCCTGCAAATTTAAAGAAAAGTGTAACTTTTTACTCATGGAATAACCAAGACAAATATTCTTCAAATTCGAATTCCCGCTATCTTGAGTTTTATTCTTTAAGACTAGCTAACATGACTTAAACTCGACCAATATATGTGTAAATACTGTTTCTATATTAGCCTACTTTTAATCTGAATATATTAAGGGCTATTGAAGATATCGTGTTAAAGATACTTCCCGGAACGTTGATTACTACTTAATACGTTATACGCGCGCTTTGTGAAAATTTTACAAGGTATCAACAAAAACTTAGGATCAAACATTATTGTGAATGCCCTGGGAACCCAAAACTCTATTTTGTGCAACAAAGAATAATAATAGATTTATAACTATTCGTTTTCCAAAGTTTGAACGGCTGCCACTTAAATCAAATAGATATCAATAAACGTGAAATAATGACAGTTGGTTGTAATTATGGTATATTTGGCTTTGTATAGTTAAGTATCTGTGTTTGGTAACTAGACGATTGAGAACTTTTGCTCGAAAGCGAATTGCCACTTTTTGAAATGTTTAATTTTTTTAACTGGCTAACGAACTTATCTGAGCAAGTATTGCCTTCAAGTTAAGTCTGAATCGACTTAGAACTACTGTACTTATTGAGCTTACAATTATATCCGTAATGTTGTATATTACTTATAATTTGATCTGACTGCTATCTGGAAATTTCACAAGATATAAAAAAATCACGTACGTTTGTACATGATCTGAGGATTCTAAACCACTATTTTGCATTATAATGTATAATATCTGATATAGTGTATAACCATTTCTATCTACGTTTTGAATGGCCGCTATTTAGATCTTTAAAATATATCGATGAAAGTCACAGAATAAAAGTTGTATATAAAAAACCAAGTAACCAAGTATATTTAAAATTGTACGGTTATATGTCTATGCTACCCTGTAGAAATTAGCCGATTGAAAATTCTTGCTAACATGCCAATGACCTCCACTTGTTTATTTGTTAAGACTGGCTAATCAAGTCATATGAGCCATTATATATAAATATTGCTTCTGTACCAAGTTTACTCTGAATCTATTAAAACTACGGTACATATCGTCTTCAAAATTATTTCCATAAAATAGTATAATAGCCTTCTTAAAATTTGACCGGCCTGCTATCTGGAAGTATTACGATATATAAACAATATTTATGAACGAAAAATATTACATACCCTGAAAATTCCCAAACATCTCTTTGCTTTGCGCTGTGATGCATAATAACTAATATTTTACCTTCCTTTTACAAAATTTGAATGGCCGGCATCTTGAAACCTTAAGAGACATCGAAAAAAGAATGAATCGAATTTGTTTATAATGACCTGCTTGGATAATGCATTCTTTATTGTCTATATTGAGATACAATCGAGTAAAAAGTTTTGTTTAACCGCGAACGGCCGACACCTTGAAACGATTTATTGTTTTAAACTGACTGACGATCTCATCATTCTATGTGCAACTGCTGCCTTTGTATTAAGCTTGGTCTGGAATAATAAGTATCAGATTTATTAAGTGTATTTTCTGAAGATAGTTTACATAGAATTGACAGACAATCCATTGTTCTGGTGCCTTAATTCTGCGTGTCACAACGCATAGGTATGGTTGGTCCACTTTATCATAGTTTGTATTTGTTTATGTACCTGAAGAAGGTATCAGATTGTAGATTTCGAAACGTAATATGGTTTTTGTTAAGTGACCATGGAAAAGGGTCGGAAAAATATTACGTTACCTTCACATTCGTATTATTCTGAAACCAGCAGTGTACATTGTGGGTGTATTAAAATTTAATATAGAGAACTTTACTAAAACTTTGACTATACTTTTCACTATTTTTATGGTTCATATTACTTTATTTTTTTAACAGAATTAAGAGAAATTAAGACCTGCATCATATTAACCTTGGTTATAGGCAAATACACTGTACTTGGTCACATATTTATTCAGTGACAACATCAATTTGCTTCAGATATTGCGTAGATTATATTTTTAGTTAACAAAATTAAGAGATAAGGAAATTCAGAGAGAATTTCATAATTGATTTTATAATACGAGTCATCCATTTTAGAAAAGTGTAGCAAGACTAAAATGAACAAAAGTTTTTTACGTCCTGGTGCGGAATGTTATGTATTAATACCGCACGTTTTAATAAATATAACGTATTGTGTGAAACATCAGAATTTTGAAACAGTAATTGCTTTTATTTAAATAAGTAAGTAGTTAATTTTAATCGTAAAAAGTACAATGCAATTAGGATTAAGCTTGGACATGGCAGACATATTACTAGGCATGTCTTGTGATTAAGTAATATGATAAGCATTTGCAGAGATGCGCTCTGTCAGAAAAGTGTAATCATGTCAGAATTTCAATCTTTTTTCCCGCAAACGGTAAATTAGCGAGAGGTTCTAACATTGTAGAGCGCTTACAACACAATAGCTATCTGAGCTGTTTACAATGTTTAGCGTTTTATAAACCTTTAAATCAGATCATATGTGAAAGTTGTTTAAGTATTAAATCCGAATTAGTTTCATAAAGGTGTTAAAATACTTCTTAAATTTTGTATTTTTCTTTTTCTGTATTGTCACTTTCAAGTTTTATTTCTGTTTGAGCTGCTTAATATACGGAATATTCATGTCAGTCAAAAATATATAAAATGAGCTCATGTTTTTTGTAATAGTACTTAGCTTAGTTCTATTACAAAAAACATTTTTCAAAATATGATCACATCGATCATAGGAATGACTTTATGATATGTTTAGGTGAATTTATACAAATTTATAACTGTACTAAGATGTAATTTCCCACTAGACCCGTTTGTAAAAATATTAGTACATTTATAGCTTGTGCTGAATAAAACATCTCAAATTTAAAAATTATAAATTCGTATTACATTTTTATTATATGTCTATATGTAATATATATATATATATATATATATATATATATATATATATTATATATATAATATTAGTTAAACAGCTTTTAATAGTTTGTTCCGGAATTTTCCATTCTGGATGGTATAGAATTATTTCTTTAATAACTATATAAAATCTTTTTCATAAATACGTAATTTATTTTTAAAATTATTATCTCTTATTAAACAGTTTACATTTTCAGTTTCGTACACAGATTTAAAAATTGAACCTGTATGAAACGGTTGGAATGGTTATTAAAAGTGTGAATAAACCTATATTTTTCAACCGGTAAGGGCTTGTAAAGTAAGCCCAACTGAAAAAATCTTTATAGCATCGCAAAAGAAGTTCATTACATAAAGAAATATATTATTTCAGAATAATAATAATAACGATGGAAAAATGTCTCCTTTTCACTCAAAGAGGCTTCTTTGAAAATATTAAAACTGATGTTGAAAGTTGTGTCGAGGGAGTATTGAGCGTGTAAACATAGTAACGCCTAAGGTGTTTACCTAAGTCTGACAGATTGTTTGTTTATTTTTATTCATGAACCTTTAAACAATCCGTAGTCTTAAAAAGTTCGTTTATTTCACTTTAATGCAGTTTTGAAAATTATTATAATTAATGAAATTATTTCAATACAAAAACTATTATTTTATAAGAACTTTATCTAATTTCTTAAACGAATGAGCTTTTACTTAATAATATATTACCTCGCTAATATATAGAGCATATTATAATGGCTTATTTTAGATGAAGGTCGGAAAGAAAATAATAAAATATAGTTTCTGGTATAAAATAAGCCACTTCAGCTTATTATAAAAGAGGAAGCCGAAACACACGGTAGAAATCTTATCTTGAATCTTGTTTTTGTACGTCTCCTGAAAAATGTTTTAAACTCTTAATTTAAGTTGCAATATTAATATAAGTATGCTATATGTATAATTTACATTGTTCTTTTTGAAATTGCCTATTTTTATTCTGGATCCCTTATTAATATGAATTTCTAAACTTCTGACTACATGTAGTGGTTATTTTAAAACTGTTTTTGTTTGTTTACCCTGTGTGAGAGATAGTAGAAAATGTTATGTTTGGCTACCTTGCTGTGGCAGATTTTGTTTTTGTTTACAAATTGGCCAAACTGTTTAGGCATACAAACTCAGTCTCTACATCATACTGCCTTAGGACGTAAGTAACTACACTACATTATAAACCCATAATCTATACATCCAAATTCTTTCAATTCTCTTAGGTGGCCAATAGTCGTGCTGTGCCCACGGGCCAGTGTTGTGGCCGGTACTCTTTTTTATACGGGGATATAGCAGAGGGTCTTTTTCCTGATTATACCAAATTAAAAATATCCGATAAATATTCAACAACAAGATAAAGAAAAAGGACTCATGATGAATATTTTTTTATAAGTTAATAGATTGGAATTAAATTGAAATGTTAATTAAACAGTATAACAATAATGGTATAGATATTTCTGCATTTTACCAGAAACCATCTTCAGTACTGTAGAGGACAGCAATCTAAAATTGGAAGGACATGTTGTAGCTAAATTAAGCTCAGCTTTTTATACACTTATCGTATGTACAATAGTAAATTTTGTGACTTAAAGTGCTGTCTACTATTCTCTAAAATTCACTAGATTTGTACAAATCTTTCAAAATTCGAGAGAACATTTTTTGAGTTATATTCTCCTTGAAGCATGTACAGACCTGCAACGAACAGTTCATACGTTTTAATATTGGGACATTAGCTTACAACATTCACTACTTATAAAAAAGGAATTTGTTTAAATCATAAACAGATTGATTAGATACAAATTATTTATCCAGTTTAGTTTTATATAAAGCAGGAGAATAAAAAAAACTCTAAACAAATATTAAAAATCAATATAGAATATAAAAAATACAATATATACATATACAATATATAACCGAATTCAAAGTTTTCAATATGGCAATATCTCTAAAAACCATGATGTTTTAGTGAGTTTCTTAATGAAAAGTTTTAATTGAAATTAATCTATGCTTAGTTAAGTAAACATATTTTTCTTTTAACTGGTTATACCTTTTATTTACCACTTAGTTAAGTAGGATCCCACAAGGTGTTCTTCAAATCTGTCATTGTCAATCCGCCTGTGTCTGTGTGATAACTCTTAATAGAAACGGCCTAGAGACTTCAAACTGCGTACCTAGGTTTTATTGGTTTAATTAAGATCTCTATTTATAGCCATTACTTGTTATTGACTGGTTTTAGAAGTGGACGCACAATTCTAATTACTCTTGAAATTTCCAATTTTTAAACTCAATAAATATGAGTCCAACAAAGAGGAATTCTGACGTCACACCAGCCACGAAGGAATGTAAATCTCTTGAAGATGTAAATAGTAATAGACTAGTGTAAGCACACAAGGCTAATATGTGGTTTGAGCAGGAGTATGTCAAGACAGGTAGCGCGGTGTAAGTGACACGAGGTAGCGCTGATGTGGCACATGTTCACATTTATGTGTTTGGCAGCCCCGAGTACATATACATTCGCTGTAATAGTGTTTGCTCTTTCTGCCGTGGATCAGCTTGTCAGCTCTCCTCTTACGTAATGATATATACTATCACGGCAAACAATCTTGTTTACTTTTAAACCGATAACTGTAGGCGTGCTTACGTTTCGAGAATAAATTTTATTGCGACGTACTTGGCAAGGCTGTAACAGGGCGATAACTGTCTGTCTAGCGCTCAGGCCGAGTATGACATTTCCAGTAATATTTACATCAGTGCCGAATGGTAACGTTTATTCAAATCATTAATCCAGCCCGGGTCTGACGATGCGAGCCTTGAGCTTGTTACATTTTATTGTTACTTATCAATGGTGAACACGACGACTGAACGAGAACTTGTGGAATGTGTGTAATCTGAAATAAAAGCTAGAAGTGAGAATTTGTTTAGTACGTAACTAAGAACCTTATAAAACTAACCTGTAACGTATTATATTAGATTCTTAAAGAAGAAATATCCTAGCGCTTTGGAAGTAGAACAATCATTCTGGCAATCATAGAAATTAAGAATAGTCTACGTGTTTGAATGGGACTGTAATTTTGAGAGACTGATAGTGGTCTACGGACCGTTAATTCAGGAATATGTAAGATAGAAACCATTAAACCACATAATTTTTTATAAGACTTATCTTAATTTTAAGTTCTGTTGCACATCCCATGATCCCACATCGAGACCACAAAACAAATACATATCTAACCTATCTAAGGAGTTGTTTTGTGTCTCTGATGCTATCCAAATTCAACCACTGAGTAATAAATTTCTGCTATTAGAAAACCCACATTTTAACATGGTAACATCCTAGAATACCGATACTATACACCTGACTACGCCATCTAATAATTAAGAAATGTTAATCCACTGCAAAACTGCCACAATTTCCCATTTTAAGTTTAGCACTTGAAATATTATCTATGGCTGAAATCAATCCCACGCTAATAGTAGGTTTGCCTTACTGTCAAGATCTTGAAAAAATTCTTATTTAGTTTAAAAAGCCTACTTTAATGAAAAAGTGACTATGTATATGTTTAAGAAATCTGAATTTAAACAGTACTGTTGATTAACATATTCATTATTTAGTAATAATTTTTAATAATAATTATAATTATTATTTAATAACAATTTTCATTATTTCAGTAATAATTTATTCATTAAAGTGACCATTTTATTCATATAACTGCAGAACATTGGAAAAGAAGACATGGTTTATTTAGAAAACTCACCCACAGCATGCGATATATTTGTAACTTTTCAACTATATGTTGCTGTGACATAGAAACAATAATGTTGTGTTTTGTTGAAGCAGTGACATTGTGAGTTTAACTGCAGCCAGGGGCACCGAAGAACTGTTTGTTGTTACTGTCAAACAAAATGTAACGATAATGGATGTCCCCACTTCCGTGAGCATAACGAACGGTGCTATTATCGTAACACAGCTCTTCAATGGATGTTACTCTCAAAAAGCGTATTGACGTTAATGTTTCCCTCCTACCAATATCGATTCCCATAAAATATAACAATCACGACCGCGATATTTGTTTATCAGACGACATAACCTTAACTTTTACTATTTTGGAGGTTTAGCACTAAGCGTTGATATACAAAACCAATTTATATGAACCTATATATTTTAAAATGGAGTAAATTCTATTACCAGAATATATTTTAAGCATATCCCATTGTACCATATTGGTTTCGGAAAGAAAATTGAATTTAGTATAGGGTTATAAAATATTCCAATGAACTGGATATAACACTTTATATTCTATATTTCTCGAAAAATTAATGATTTAATTGAAAACAGTACGTACGTTTATGAATAGAAAGCAGTGATAGAATGCACGCCCTTATGATTTATTAAAATTTATTATACGTACTGACTTTATTAAAATGAACTCTATTCCTCGGGTTGGTGGTGTTGGAGAATTATCTACACCCGTACAGCTCCTATAGCACTGATAGTAATTTTATTCAACCTACGGAATCCGAAAACTTAAATGTGAATATTTTAGCAGCCGATTGAGTCTTGCTTCTGGGTATAAACTCACCAACGACTCTACGACTTAACCAAATAAATTATTAGTAAAATTATCGAGCAAGGCAATTAATAAAGACACACATTTTATTTACAATGTATCTGATATGAAACAGATAACTCTCAAATGTTTTTTTTTTTAACTGAATGAATTGTTGTTTTTAATAAGACTTCATTGAACAATTTTTAAAACTTGTATTTACGTTTCATAACTACGTTGTTTCCTCCAACGTCAAACGTGATCTGCGGTAAGAATATGCGCTGAATAAGATATACGGAGTGTAATAATTTATTTATGTTCTCGTAGAATTCTGCATTCTTTTCATTGTAAAGATCATTATATTTAGAGTCCCTAGAACTTAGTTAATAAATAAATAAATATGCTAGAATAGAATAATAACTCCCAGAATATTTCCATTTCTTAATAAAAAAGTACAAACAGTAATCTGTCAAAAGTTAAAAGTTCAATCATAAACTTTCGTTGTGGAACATAGAACATTTTCCGAATACCCTAAGCATCAAACTGTATGTCCAATTGACCCTTACCCAAATAGACAGTAGAAAGGTAGATTATATGTGTAGTTTTCATTTTAAGTGAAAAATTTAAGATGAATTGTTTTTAATGTTAATTCCCATACTATTGTTGCCATGAAACTTGTTAATGGCTGGCGTTCTTCTCTAGCGTTTTTCATCTTGGTATGGTCCAAGAATCATGTTGGTATAATAAAGTGATGTTTATTTTTTTAACTATTTATATACAACTGTTTGCAAAAATATTTATTTGAAATATTGTAAACCAAGTGAGGCCTGGTTATAAAACTGTCAATTAAAATTGATCTGTGAGAGTATAATAGACACTCTTTTTACTGTAACTCTTAGTACTGACTGAAATAACTAGGAGTTTTTTAAGCAAGGAAGGACGGTTGGTTGACACTAATTTATAAAAGGAAGAAATGGACTTTGAATAAATATTTGAAATGGAAACGTTAGAAAGTTTCTTTCTCTAAAGAATTGGCTTATAAATGATTTACCTGTTTGATTCAGTTGTCAAACAACGGGCCCAAGAGTCTGTTGACTTTCTGCTCAGCAGTTGGCAGGCCTGACTCAGTTCTCCGCTAGCTTGGCCTCTTCTTTATTTGGGAAATTAGATTTCTAATCTCTTGGGATAACTCAAAGAAGTCTGTCGACGCAATTTATGTATTTAACTTCTCTCAAATGTTTAATAATCTTCATTATTATTACTTCTTTTACGATGGGTACAAGTAAACATTATGTAATTAAGGAATAAATATATAATTATCTTTCCGTAAATTAGGTTTTCATAGGTGAATCTGTCTTGGTATGAATAAAAATTTCGCTGTTTAGCGTAGACGCGTTATAAAATAAACAGATAATTCGAGTGAAGCTCCACTAAATCAACTAACTGTTGTCATGTGCCATGTATTTTTTCCGTTTCCAGTGATAATCAATAAACGGAGTGAAAAATTGGACATAGACTTTTCGTGTGCCTATGTATTTTGTATTTGAAATTATATACATATATATATATATATATATATATACAAAATACATATATATATATATATAATATATATATATATATATAATTTCAAATACAAAATATATATATTGATATACATATACATATTACATATGTATATTTATTTATTTATTTCCAACGGACATACTCTCCATTTTTACATTCAAGATCCATATACTAAATTATTATACAACTTAACATAAACAAGAAACTCCACAAAAAAACATGTGAAAGGCTGAAAAAAGATATTACATAATACTCTATTGCAAGGCATGATATATAACTATAAAAAATACGTATATAAATGTTTTAAAACTGTAACAGTACCATCATGAAAGACCGCAACAATAAATAAGCTATAACAATAGAAGTAATAGAAATAATGTATATATGATATAAATATGTATATAATATGTTAAATATGATACGTATAAAATATATATACATATAAATAAATACTATTCTAATCTAAAAGTAGACAAAAGCCTAATTTTCTAACCTCCTACTTCCTTTCAATATGTTTTAATAGCTTACGAAAACGAGCCTTTAATTACGACTATTTCTCCTGCACTAACAACTAAACAAAAACGCACTTACGAAAGTTCAGTACTTGAGAAAATCCAGTAGCACCTCTTGATAATGAATGTGAGTCGTGGATATTCTTTATATTACATCGCATGGGCTAAACAATGCTAGAATGTCCTCATTAATTACATTTGCATCCGTAAGAACGTGGCATAGTTAAAATGTATACCTTTACACTGCGAGCACTGTTGTTTTGGTGTCAGATTAAAACGTCTCGAGATATCTACTCATATAGAGTCATTCTACGCTGGGGTTCTTTTCAGGATTCTCTGCTATATAACTCTATCTCGACATGTTAATTCCATGCGGCTGTTAACACATTAAATTGGGTTTTAGCTCAGGGCGGAAGGGGCTCAGGGGGTTTCACTCAGATCATCAATCAGATTCATGATCGCTTAACCCAAAGAGAATATTTATAATTAAAGAAGTTAATTCCTCACAATAAGCCTCGATGTTGCAGTTGCTGGACTACTTGTTAGTGGTTCTAAGTATGTCTAAATTAAATAATAGTTTTCACCATACTTCAATTTAAGGTTAAATTACGTATATAATAATTGTTCGTTGCTCACACGGATTTGGGTGCGAGGCATTTTGCCACCTACTTCCTCGAAACAAAATTAAAATAATGAATCCACTTATCATTTCCAACATTGTGGGTACCAGGTCTTTCGCCAATTAATTAAATGGAAATATAATTATTAAAATAATATAATTAAAATGCAGGGGCAAACGCTATTAATTACACTTATTTATTTTCTTAAACATAAATTCTAAAATTCATGGCGAGAGTTTCTCGCTCTGAGCCGCGGAGCTGGTTTTATTATATTTCGCTCAGAGCGCTGCCATTGGTGATAGCCGCAACTAGACCGGCCATCGCGGATCTTTCCACCAATGTCTCCAATCAATATCCGTAGCTCTTGGCATTTTTGTTATATTTATGATGGTTTATAAACAAATAACCACTACATTTTGTCAAGTTACAACATTTGCCTTGTTGTTTTCTTTATTTACATTTTTATTTTCGGATATAAGTTCCATAGAGTAACTGTTTAAATGTTTTTGAATCTTTTGTCAACGTTACAAACTGCTTCCTGAAAACCTAAATCTCATTAGAAGAACTTTTTATGAAGGAAAATGTATAAACGGATGATATATACAAGTGCAGTCTGGTAATCGGAAAAAAATATTGTTTATTTCCAGCTTAAAGATAATTTAATAACGCCAAGAAGGAAATTGAAATTATATGAAAAGATTTCGGAAATTTTTCATCGCTATAGGCTACAAGAACTTAAATACTGCGTTTCGAGAATAATGTATGGTGTACTATTCTTCTGTCAAACACTGTGAAGTTTAAACTTGCTAGAATTTGTTCTCCAAAAACGTGACAAGAAAATTGTGAAACATACGTGAGACACAGCAATATGGTCAAGTAATTAGAAATATAGTAACACTGTACTGCTGCTATAGATAGTACACAGTTGGTGAATTTGGAAATGTCTTAAAAGTGCGTGAATGCATTTCTAAATCAACTTATTCTAAATGTATAAATAAAATTCCAGGATTTCATGCTAATGCTCAGATTGAAGAACTTTAATTGATAGCGTATCTATTTGTAATAATGTGATTTGTAGAAATATCTAAGCAAATATCACAAACAACTATTGTTAGTTTTCCCAAACTTATTATGTATAATAAATCAGTGAAAGCGTCATAAAACTTTACGAGACTCTAAGGAAACAAAGGAATCCAACATAAATAGATGACCATAATATTTTTATTCATTTTCTAAACCTTGTAGGCTACTTGTTAAAGGTAAATTTCTACGATGTAGGTTTCTATAGTATAAAAGCAGAATTGAAAGAACTTTCTTTAGTATCTGGTGGAAGAACTTTTAATATAGGACTTGATTGTAGGTTAGGTTTTTATGACTACATTCTTAATAAAAAAATGTTTTTGTTTTAATTAGTGGAAGTCGGTTCATATATTCAACGATTTATGTGTCAACAAAATAATTTATAGCATTGGTATACACTTAATTTATTAAAATATTGAGCAGAATGTTGTAATATTATTATAGGAGTTATATTAGCAATAGAATATTGTACAGACCAGTATTAAAAGAAAGTAAACAGGTTTTCTGACTTTAAACCTTTAATGTAGGCCTATTTGTAAAATTTTCAGAGATACAATATAAGAGTGTTATTACGAAGAAATGATGGTAAAAAGCATCATTAAAGTGTACAATATTACACATTGCTTGAGGTCTCTGAGATTTTCAGCTAATGAAAGTCTACCTCTGTACCAACCTTACGGTAATATTACCCTAGTTTAATATGGCCAGTTGAGCGTTAAGCAAGTACTACAAGAAGATATTATCAAACAATGTGTTACCATGTAGCTGATATTAAGTTACATTCTCTTCTCTATATTGTTAAACTGTAAATTATAATATATTTCTAGTTACGACAATGAATATATATATATATATATATATATATATATATATATATATATGTGTGTGTATTTATTTGAAAATTATCACGAAGAAGTAGTGTATAACTCAAGTACTTCTATATAGGGTAACAATTTATACATCATATGAATGAACTTCGTACCGCCTTAAAGGGTTCACTAGCATCCACATTGGTGCTTGAAATGTGCAGAATAAAAGACAAAGTAAAAAATAAATCAAATTAGGTCCTATGTGATTTTTTTTCCTTCACAACTAATCTGAAGTTTAAATAGAAAAACAAAATAAAAAACACAATTCGTAAGTTATCTAAAATAATTTAAATCGCAATAAGCAGTTCAAAGCCACATATACATTAATTTATGAATATTGATTCTTTTTTTTCAGTCGAGTACCTTGTGATTTTTTTTTTTTTTGTTATTAGGTGCAAGAATGAATAAAGCAGATGGTTTGCCGACACATAAACATGCCACATATAGTTGTCCATGAGAAAAACATGGATTTTCTAAATTTAGTCCACAAACGCTCAAAGATTGGCCTTGTGATTTATTGATCGTCATGGCAAATGCAAGACGAATCGGAAACTGAGTTCGTTTAAATTCAAAAGGCATATCGGTAGGAATCATCGGAATCCTTGGAATATGAACTTCCTCACCTTTAAATTTTCCTTTAAGAATCGTCGCGTGAATCACATTTATCATTAATTTTTTACAACCAAACGCGTTCCATTGCATAATTTTGGTTGATTTAGATTGCGAAGCATTATGACTACTGCACCAACCTTCAAAAGTAAATTATGGGGTGGTAAGCCGGGCACATCCAAAGAGTTTAAAAATTCAGTTGGATAGTTAGTGGCCTCATCTTCATTTGTTACGCAATCAGTAGATTTGAATGTTTGCAGAGTACCATCAATTTTACTCTGAATTAAAAAGTTCAAGTCATCCACATCCTTGTTCTTAGCTGCCAAGATTGCTCGCTCACTCAACCAATTGTTATTTTTGTGATTAGTATTTATATTTGGGAAGTCAATCAAATTTACAGTTGTTTGTTTACATTTTGGAATTCAGGCAATTGTTTTTTTCGAGATACAGTTTTTTTACTCTATGCTTTCAAACTATAGGTGTAAAGAAATTAAAAAATAGTAATTAAATGATATAAACATATATTTCTTTTCTCGCATTATATATGTTTACAAAGAACAGCTGATTAAATTTGAACAGGCTCTTTCACTTAATAACATATGTTTGCTGCAATGCATTTCTTACGGGTATTTTTGTAACTTTTAGAGACCAGTGGGGCGGAATCCTGGATTATCGGGAACGGGATAAAAAGTATCCTATGTCCTTCTCCCAGTTCTTAGCTACCTCCCTACCAATTTTCAGCCAAATCGGTTCAGCCGTTCTTGAGTTATAAATAGTGTAACTAACACGACTTTCTTTTATATATATATATATAGATATGAATGATATTAGCACTAGACATTTAACAAATATTGAGACAATAAAACTAAGTAGAGACACATAATTATAGAGCCTTAGTTGTTATGATTATTTATTTTATGTAAACAAATTTAATTACTAATATTAATGTATATGATTGCAGTTCATATCTCAAAATAAATTATGACTTACTTTACTAATGTTTTAGTTTACATAGGTAGGATATTGAATATTGACTTTTACATAGTGAAAACATAAAGCTCACTTTCGAGCAGTGTTTTGCATGATATATGTTATTAGACACAATCATGTTCAACAGTACGTGAAACTGGGTATGGAGGTATTGGGTATAAAGCGTGAAAATATTTCTTGACTGCCCATCCTGTCCATTAAAACAGACATAATCAACACCCATAGTTTGTGTTAAATTCTTGCATATCTAAAAACTATTGTTATGCTTTTGCCTGGATCTATATGTTTTGTCTTCATAAAAATTTCAATTATTGATTTGAAAATAATATACATACTTTCAGTTGATTATTGACAAGACCAGTGGGGATAGCACGAATCTGCAGATAATCCACAATCATTGGGTTCTAAATAGCTGGTAGTAACTGAAAAATAGGCCACTTTCATATAATTCACTAAATATTACAATCTTAATTAGAAGCAGAATGTGATTATTTTTTATTTTTGGTATCGTAGTGTTACACTTAATAAACATGTTTTAGTTCTCTATACGCCATTTAATTTACTTCTTTTAACTCGGTACTTGTGTGTTTGGCTTACGTGACTCATTGATAAAGTATTTTGAACTTGAACTTCTGCAGTATTTAAACGTGCAAAATATTATATTAAAATTACGCTAAAATAATCAAAATTGCGTTGCGTCCATTAGAGCATTAATACTAATTTTGTGCTTTTTTAATAAAAAAACTTATCTACAGCTGTTAAATATAAATATGTACATTTAGTTACTGTGATTAAAAACTGATACGCTGGCTTTAGCATTTTCGAGGAAATTTTAAAACTTATAGTAGATCTTTTTATGGTTATATCCCACTTATGGTAGTCTTAAAACTGATTAACTTTACTGCATTTAGTTTTTTTCTGAGGTATTTTAAAATTTATTCATTTACATGTAAATAACATGTAACAATTTTATACTTAAATTCTGAGAATTTTGAAATGTAAAATATTCTATGGTAATGTTAATGCTAGATATGGATAAGCAAATCATAGATAATTAAGATTTACTGTTTTTACAGTCGCTGTGTTGGTTTCATGTATTATTAAGATTTATTGATGCAAAACTCTAGTGATCAAAGGGTTACTATGATTGTAATTATAAGAAAAGACAATGTAGTCCGTCTGGAGAAATAAAGAGATTATTCACTATCGGCCCGGACGTTTAAATTACTAGAATGTGGCTCAGAAATGATACAAATTTCACTTTTCGCGTTTATTTTCGGCATGAAGTTCCGATTGGAGACAAACTGTAATCCGTTCTTAAAGAGTTAAACAGGATAGAATGTAAAAACCAAATTTAAATTAAACTTAAATTATCTCACATAACACTTCAGAATAATCCATGTTCATGTCAGTGTCCCAGATAATACTGCTCTATGAAAAATATTTAAAAACGACGTGAGGGAACCTAACAGATAAAGTTACCGAAGTTTAGTTTTCTTCAATGCAACTCATTAAACTAGGAAGAAGCAAATCTCTTCTGGAGAAGCAAAACAACATATGATTATAGAGATTTCGGTTTACAAAATTTATACGACGGCCTTCCATTATGCCTGTGGATGTTTCGGCTTCATTTCACTATATCGGTTAACGCCCTATTAGATAATTACCATTAAACGTACCGTCAAAAAGACAAGTACACCGAGAATACGGTTCCTTTAATTGATTTACATCCACCACAATAATTCTAGGGAACATACGGCTTCCTTTATTTATTTATTTCACCTGATTTGAAGTGCATGAGTGGTAGAATAGCATAAGATGAACTGCGAAGATAATGATTTCTCTAAATGATTACGTCAAAGTTTCAAAGGGACGGTCACTACAATGTCCACTGAATTGATGAGATTTATAATTCTTGTTGGTTGTTTGATACACGAATCTTATCCGAATTTGAAAATTTCTAAATATACTAAGATAAATAATTTATACATAACTATAATTAGAGTTACAGAAAAATGAAAATAATAGGTTAAAACATTGTACTTTACAGACTTTTTTCCCCAAAACAATATTGCTAACTTATATACATTTGTGAGTGAGCTGCAAGATTAACTAATTATATATTCTATTATTCTTTGATCAAATAGATTAGTAGTATTACAATTTGTTCAAAACTTTATTTTTGTTACTTTCAGTCACTTTATTAACTGTATTTTGTAAATGATTGCATGGTTTTTAAACAATATTTATTGTTAATGTTAACTTGTAGATGTAATAGAAGAACACCGTTAAAATATCACATTCTAGATATAATTTCATTTATACTGACAATTCTACTAAATAAATTATTTATTACTAAATATGATGGTACTGACACATACTAATATTCAGACTATAATTTTTAATTATTATCTTAATTCCATCCTCGGTAAGCTCTTCCTATTTTAGTTGGAGTCGTTTGGTACCTAAAATAAACTATAAAAATTATTTTATTGTTAAAATATTCTATCGTTTACTATAAAATAATATTGCTTTTCCGAAATACCTCGTTTAATAAATGAACTATAATGTAAATATGGGTACTGTATTAATCTCATATGAGGCTGATCGATTTTGATTGATTCATGAGTACTTTTTACGAAACGGATTGTTTAATCTGTTCAAAACATTGCTAGTTCGAACCATCAATGTGGTCTTAAAAATGTTTCACTTTTTATTAGTCACACTTTCTATAGGATATTGTTACTTAAAGTAAAGAAAGTAAAGGAATTGGAAAACTTTATCCCGTTTGATGTTCCTGGTCTGCTAAGTGAACGAGGGCGACGTTTGTACTTTTACAGCGGATCATTACGTATCTAAGTTTCCAAATAAAAATCAGAAATAAACTGTTATTAATTATTCCTCAATCAAATACAAATTTAATAACGACTCTTAAAATGACTCTTAAACATTTAATGGATATAGATTGGATCAGATATTTCTGAGGCTCATTTGAATAGCATATTGCAAGGAATTACACTGTATAGTTACGCAAGAGGAAATTGGAATGTGCAATTAAATTCGGGTGATGACGTCATCTACGTTACTCCAGCTCGGCTAGAAGGATCAAACGAACCGGATGACAAAGCTATTTATGCTCCAACTCGCAGTGTATATATCAAAAGTAATTATCTGTCTTAAATTATTTCTGGAAATCAAGGAATTCTTTAAATTCCGACGTGGTGGACAGTAAATTTGGATGGTCTAGAATATTTATTTTGTGATACAATGTTACGACTGAGGCATCAGGATAAAACTGTTTGAACGAAAACATAAATAAGGGTTATACATTTATAAATTGATTGATTTTGAAAATGGATACAATGCAGTTCAATTCTAATTATTAATTTCATATTTTCGAATATGAAATATCTTAATGATTGATATGCCATATCTAATGGCAGTTACCATGTATTTTCCTTCTGCCCCATGGTGGGTAAAACAATGAATAGTTTTCTGAATCACATCCAATTCAATTCAAATCATCTATCTTGTTGTTGTATTAAAATTATGATCAGAGTCCCAAAAAATAGAGCAAATTTTTAATCCACAGAAAAAAACACGTTTTATGAACGGGTACAGTTAATGATAGTCGCTTTCTTAGTTTGAATCATATTTAACATATTAAATTTGAACCTCCTTTTTTATCACAATAAAATATGCCTGTTTATAATATTTATTAATGAAGTCTAATTCACAACAGTACAGTGATAGATATTTTCCATAAAACCTGACACATTTTTAACTAAAATGAATATATAGTACACTATCACATTTCAAAACTTACGTTATGACAGATGTCAGGCATCCCATTTACACAAAACGATTACAAAGAGATTAGCAAAAGTAACCCAAACAATTATCCAGAGAAAGCTCAAACAGAAGTTAACCTCTAACTTATAATAATTGAAAATATATACATGGCTCTATACCTGATATGGAACACAAGAAATTTAATTTCAATTGAATTTAAATTCCTTAAAATTAAATTGGGCTATTGCCATGTATACACATTTAATGAATGTATATCAAAGACATTTGACAGGTGCTTGGTCTTCCGATCATACGTTAGTTTCTTTATTTTAACGCATATGTAACAGAAACGGCCAAGTACAATATAATTTAATCGTAAAACGTAAGGCCTCTGTGGTGTATAGGTAGCGCACTCACCCGGCAAATGAGAGATCCGGAATCGAGTTCCGGCGAAGCAAGTACTTTTTTGATTTTGTTGAAATGTTTTATATATATATATATATATACATATATATATATATATATATATATATATATATATATTTTTTTTTTTTAATAATAGTTAATTATGTGAAGTAGATGAGCTGCGTCTTTAGCAAGCCACGCCCAACCCCATCACGCGGCAATTTAATTTGTTATCCAACACTCCCGAGGGAAATTATAATCACCCTTTGTGTTACATGTTTATGTCTGCAGAAATAATTAGAAACATAAAGAAGAAACATATTTATAGATATAGTGGAATCTTTGTTGCTTAAAACAGCCGTACAATAAATTCAGAACTATTTTATTAAGTTTAGTTTCATAGTGGATTCCTCTTAGTTAAATGTTAGTTAATGTGAGAATAAACAGTGTCAAAACATGGACACAATTAACAAAATAAATTAGGAAAATTAGGTTATCAACATGAAATATATCTAAATATAAATATATCGCTGTAATAAAAAACAACAAGACATATATTTCTATATAATTCTTATATTTTGGACTAGACATTACGAAATGAACTATTTCATCATCAGTTGATTTCACAAATCGGTTTAAACTGATTTGACAGCTCCTAGAATCTAGAAAACTAATAAGTATTACGTAATTTATTTTATAAACTGAAAACACTGGTTTGTCAGCTTACCTTATTAGAGGATCTCTATAGTTCCCAAATCAAAAAGGATGTATGCTATTAAGGACTAATTTAGTTGTTTTTTAAGAGTACGTAATACGGATGGAGGATAATAGAATGGTCTATATTTCAGAACATATTGTTTCAGATGAATAATTTGGCTATACTGGACATATTTAGAGCGTATTATTCATTCCTTACCCTATATCTGGTACTAAGTTTTTAGGACAGACATTAATAACAACAATAACCCCGAGATTAAAACATTTCTGTTGCCTATCCGCCTGTCTTACAGTGGGGAAAATTGCTATTTAGGAGATGAAAAGATAATAGTGCCAAGTAGTACTAACTCTTAAGTTAAATATTGATTAGTTAGAAACAAACATAAACAACACAATACTTCTGAAATCAAATTAAAATTTCTTAAACCGTAATAGCATAGTTTAACACACCTTACACGAAACTCCATATTAATAAGAGAGAAGCACGTTATGATACGAGGTAACTGTATTCAGAAAGTAAGGAACGTTTTCACATGACCCTGCCAGGCGCATCGCGTTTATATCGGTGTGCTCATGTTTGGCATCTCATTTAGAGTCTAGCCTTGACAACCGGAACATATCTGCTCTGCCCTTTTTTTATATTCAAATTTTAAATTAATGCTGCAGTCAAAATGCCCGTCAGTTGTGAATGCCGCGCTCTGTGATTTGTTTATGGTTGCCAAAAAACTTTAAATCTCACAGCAAACACATCTCACACAACCATCATCTTTGGTCGAAGTATAGTAAAATTATTACGGTGTATTTAGTATTAAGATTTAAAAATGTGTTACGCCATCTGAACAACTTAAAAACAAAATTCCTTTAAAAGTAACATTAAAATGTGTACTAATATTACATTTTAATTTAAAAAAATAATTTTTAACTTTACATAAACTTCGTACCCGGACTAGAAAAGTTTTATCCACAACTTTAAATTTTCAATAAGACATAACAGCTCTAGTCGCATATTGCATCAGCTACAATAGATAAAAACACAAATCTATCATTATATTCTTAATTTGTATACTAATATTAGATTGTACTCTGGCGAACGAATTTTTTTCACTACTTTTTATAATAATATTAATTATTTGTTATTTCTTTCTTTTTTATTACGTTAGATTTATAAATATTATTATTTTCACATTCTATTGGCATTTTTACCTTAGTGTTATGTTAACATTCAAATAAATTACAAACATTTTAAATTCAAAAATAATTTTTACTAACAATGTACAACTAAAATCTAGGTACTTGTTAAGGCAGAATCACAGTTTGTCAGATTAGTCAGTTTAACACGGTCAGTGAGCTATGGTACAATCAAAAGCGTTAGGACACTATCAGTACCAATCATGACTTTATTGGAAGTCGGTTTTAAAATTTTTATTCTAATTTATCACTCACATGACTCACTTTTTGAGATTTGAGCTCCTCAATAGCACATTTTTCCCTCTGTGCGCGGGTGTGAGAACTTTTTTTAGGAAGGACTTGAAACTCAGTATTAAGGTCCTCCTTGGGTCAAGAAAGAACTCTTCTTGATAGAAAGGTCCAAGTACTTATAAGGTACTAAGGTACCTCTTTGATACAAAGAAGAACTACATTGAATTTGGGATAAAACAGGTAGAAGGGCCGTCCATCTGTTTGTGCGATAATTCTCCCATTACATTCTGTTGGGTCCCTCATCGTTCCATTCATCGTTTTATTGTTTATAAGGTTAAATGGACAACTGTTAGATTGACAGAACATAAATAACTACCAGTAGAAAGGATTAGATGATTTAGTACTGTTACTTATGGTGTTTCTGGAATAAACTATTTAGTTTTATCACGACTAACCTACTTTAAAATGTCATGGTTAACCATTACAGAAAGTTAATACAAAAACATACATTGCAGGCAATGTCTCTCCTTGAAACGTTCTCGGCATTACATCAAGGAGTTGCCCCGAGCACTTAGCACTTAGTGAGCTGGTGATGCGGTTTCGAGGCAACACTAATGTCACATTT
Source organism: Homalodisca vitripennis (assembly GCF_021130785.1). Lineage (NCBI taxonomy): Eukaryota > Metazoa > Arthropoda > Insecta > Hemiptera > Cicadellidae > Homalodisca > Homalodisca vitripennis. The sequence goes on along the minus strand of NC_060207.1, from coordinate 85,488,008 downwards.
CTCTTGGGATACAACCTTATACATACCTTTAGAAATGTGATTATGATTTAGTCTTTTTTATGTGCACTACCAAGAATGTTTACAGTACGAGCTGTAACTGTATTGCATGTAAGTTAAAAATTCGAGGAAATTATTATTTTGTTATACAAGACTAATGCAACAGACATTTAGTTTTACAAATATATGAAGGTTTCCAAATTTTTATGATCAAGAAAACATTTTTAGAGGTATTTTAAATTTTGTGTATGAGATTTATAGAAGGTAATATAACCATTGACCAATTTATATTAAATGTATGAAACTTTAGTATTAAAGACGATAGTTACGATAATTTGCACTACAATAGAACATTTTCCATACGAATGATATGTTTAGCTCCATTTCACCTACCGCCTCTTTCAATGGTTAAAATCTTACACCGTCACAGACTTGACTCCTTGATTGTAGATTACCCGTACGTTTAAAGAGATAAAAAGATAAAGGAGTTAAAAATGAACTCTTTATATAGTTTCTACATAAGGAACACATAGTAAGGATCTCAAGTCTGGTTACCCGATTGTAATCCATATAAACAGGTGTTCTCATTGTCTCATCAGGTGCACAGTTGAATGCTCTACGAAGTTTTAGACATGATCCTAATTCACTACGGAGCAACCAAGTTTTCTACAAATAACTTGAACCGTACATAACTATTTACTGTATAATGTTATGCATTTTTAATGCAATGATTAGTCTTATAGCTTTTAATGTTAAGGAACACTCCAAGTTATAAACCTTCTGCAAAAAATAGGAAAATGTATATTTTAAAATGTTATCAACTGCAAAAAAACGTCCAGATATTTTATTAATTTACAACAATAGAATATTCATTATTCACAACCCGGTTGTAATCTTACAGTATTTTCAGGAGTGTTTGAGTTAAAACGTAAATTGCAATGGTATTGTGGATAAAAAGAGAAACATACCATGGAGTAACATGTATACACCATCATCAAACTAGATCTTGCTTATGTAGAGATAAAGTATAGTCAAAAAATTCAAGTCTATAAGTCTGTAGGCAGATGTATACAAAATAAGGTTTAAAGCCTAATCTTTGATAGGTTTATCTGAAGATAAGGAAAAATAGGCACACTTTTTCAAACCAGATATATTTTTACCCTTGATTATTGTTGTTGTTATGTCACGTTAATGTTATCATTTTGAAAGGCAATTTTTATCTAATATAAAATAATATCTAATATAATATAATATAACTAAAATATGAATTGATTTCTAATTAAGGGTAAATGATACTAAATTGGAATATACAGTAATACAATCTTAGAAGTAATACCTAATACAATCTCATCCTCATCAAACGCAGTACCCTAATTAAGCAACAAAACTACTGCACCCTACATATGGTTTACATTATGAATACATTAAATTATGTTAACGAATGTGGATGAGCCATTTCCTTCAACCGCTGAAGCACAATTCCATCACGCGGTAACTTTATTAGTTCAAGCTCTCCAGGGAAATCATGATCAGTCGCAGCAAAAACGTTTGCAGAAATAATTTCCATCATAATAAGTACTAATTACGGGTGTCTAAAACAAATAAAATAATATTTCATAAACGGAGAATAACGTACAAGGTATCAATACTTTAAAATATCGAAGGTAAAGTTCCTTTCGATAAAAAACAGTCATTCGCATACCAATTTATAGTACACAAAATAAATACCAAAGGCATAACATGCGATAAACATAAAAATACGACACAGTAGAATAATAATAATCTGAATTGTCTTTATTACGTGTGTATATAATAAATGCCTCAATTATTTTAAACATATGATACAATAATGTTTATATTGTATTCCTAACATATAAATTCATTGATCAACTTGAAAAGTAAAATAAAACATCATGTTTAATATCTATGAATCTACAACATAATTTCAGGATTGTAGGATAAAATGAGTTTCTGAATTTAGAGAACTGGAAACGTTGCGGAATGTTTAATATAAGGTTCAGAGACACACAGTAAAGTGGAGTAATGATCCATCCTAGCGGATCAGTGTTGCTCGTTGTCCACGGATTTGTTGTTTAGATTTAAATCTATAAATTTATATCCTCAACTTCATTTTTCCTCAATAACAACTAATATAAAGAATGTTTCAACATGGAGGAATGAAGTCGGCAACGTGACAATAAACTAGTATATATCACTAATTTGTGATAGCAAAGAGAAAGTTTTACAACCCAGATAAAAGTTATTTTTTTGAGAAGTCTTCATCATTGATGAGATTACTTGAGCAATTAGCACCGAGTGATTTGATAGCGCGGTATTGGGGCACCACTAATGTCTCATTACTCCTGGGACATGACCGATAATGACCATACATGTACTAGGTTTGACACGTACAATGCAACTATTCAAAAATTTCCGTTTAAACAATGACATACTTATTCCATATGAGGTAATTAAATTATTCTGAAAAGTTGGAGATTCAATATTTTTTATTCCACCGTCCAGTCTACATCTAATTTCGAAACAAAAACCTTAAAACAAGTAGAGAAACGGATAAGTAAACCTTTCACTAATACGAACACATTTCAATAAATGGAAAGTACCATGTCTTTCGCTTTCAGGGATTTGATGGAATTAAACTATTTTCGTGCTAGTTAAGCTATTTTAAATTAATGTGGATAGTTTCTGTAATAAGGAATTTACATGACTTATTGAGAATGGTAAAAAGTTTTTTCCCTTTTTCCCTACCCTACAGCTATCCAACGAGAACAGAACATGTGCAGAATTGAATTTCACTCTGTATTAAGAAGTTTAATTTTAAGTATAATTTTGTCAGTCCCTGCAGGCGACATTTTCGCTTAAATTTCCTTTAGCTCTGTCTCAGTTGTTCTTAATAATGATGGTCCCAACGTCAAAAATCCAATTATTCCAAGTTTAAACTAGATTTATAAAAATATTCAATAGAAACTTTGAAATAATTTTCGTAAAATAGAACCAGATAGAAATGAAAGATTCATTTAAGGGGGGTAGTACACCGTTAAATATAAAAAATTTCATTATTTATTTTTTTCATTATAATTGTTTACTAGTTTGTTCTGATCAATACAGTAAAGAAATTATGATGATATCTTGTTTTGTAGCTGAATTATGACAAAAAAAACGAAATCAATACATGAAGCTTTTTGTACAAAATCCAAATCTTGTACACTCCTCTTGTTTTTAGATTTCGTTTTCATACAGTATACATTGATAGTAGGTAGTGTTTTGCTTTACAATCTGTGATTTGTTTTCTTATTTCTATTTTACAGGCCTATGGCTTTGGTTCAATGTATTGTTTGTTTACATTACTTGAGTGAAGATTAGTGTCAACATTTACGTTTTCAGTGTCAAGTAATCGAAAATAGATTGACAGACTCTGTGATTGACCAACTAGGTGTGTACTTTGGTAATGCTATTAGAGCCAATCCCAATGACTTGGTATCAATGAGAAAGGCTGCTTGGGCAGTATGGAACCACAAGGCCAGTTCGGATGAGAAACCACTTCTCCATTTTTGTCCGACTGGCCCAGAATCTTGGTGTAAGTACCAGCAGGTTATATCTAATGACTCAATAACAACTTTTAAACATAAAAATACAATACCATACCCTGTAATGGATTTCATTAAACTAATATTCGTAGATCTGACAAAGCCTGAACTTTTAAGAAGATGTTTAAAAGGAAAGACCCAAAACGCTAAGGAGTCATACAACAATGTGCTTTGGAACATCTGCCCTAAAAAAGGTTTTGCTGGAAGAACAGTTTTAAATATTGCAGCATATGAAGCATCTTTGATTTATAATGAAGGGCATTTAGGTAGGTTAAAGGTTCTTACTCATTTATCCATGACTCCGGGGACTTTCTGTGAAGAATTGTTGAGAAATTTTGATGAGATCCGTGTGCGCGCATTGCTAAAGAAAGTTTAAAATCAAAGTTTGGAAGCCAGAAGAGCCAGAAGGAGATTGAGACTAGACCAGCAAAGGAGATTTTAAGAAGTAGAAGGTGTAACATACGCAGCAGGGTCTTTTTAATGTAAGTTAAAACATCATTTTTAATAGTTTAACTTTAACGGTGGTTTTCCGAAAGTTACTTTTTTGCCTACTATTTACATGATTTCTAAAAAAGTGTTCAAGATATCCTTACAAATTTTTCAGGGGATGTTTATAACATCATTAGCTATAGCATGAACTAGGATTACCAGAAATGAATCAATATAACTCAATTTATTAAGGTAAATAAATGTTTTTTGAAGTGAAAACTTCTTTAGGCGCGTTGAGCGTTTTGGTAGAGGGTAAAATCCTCGGTTCGCGTCACCGACATGCTAATGATACTAACCTGCATGAAAAAGTCAGTCTCGCTGTGTTTTTGAAGTGAAAACTTCTGTAGGCGCGTTGAGCGTTTTGGTAGAGGGTAAAATCCTCGGTTCGCGTCACCGACATGCTAATGATACTAACCTGCATGAAAAAGTCAGTTTCGCTGTGTTAAAACTGTCCCGGCGGAGTATGAAAACAGACTGCGAAAATCAGTGACCTTTACGGCTTCCTCTCGCGATTTAAAAGTGAAGCCAATGTCGTAAAAAAAATTTCGAAATAATTTTGATTATTGTTTACATTTTACATAGCGTTTACAATGACAAAAAAAAGTAGTAAGCGAGGATTTTTTTAATTTTTTGGTCAGACAAAATTTGTCAGCGAGAAAGTTGTGTGAAAATAGATGAATATTTTTTTGTAATTTATCATTTTTTTATTGGAAGTTTAGTTTAGCCTGTAGTAGCGTATGAAGTGATGAGTGAACGTTTCTGCCGGAACTGTAGTTGGCGCATTGGCTCACTGATACCGTATTAACTCAATAAATTAGTTTATTGTGCAATAAAAATACCTTTACGAAAGAACCAAGTTAATTTAACTAATTTATTAGTTTGAAAAATATTGTGGGTTTAATTGTTATTGCAATTATATACTTTATCCGTATCAATAACTGTATTATTTACAACGGTGTTCAACTCACTGTTGTTCACTTGGTGTTTACTCACTTGTATTATATGTTTAACTAACTATTAATATTGAGCAATTACAACATATTTTTATACAGATAAATGAATAATGAAAACAACGAATATATTTTTAAACATTTTTAATATTTGTACATTCGAATATTTGTATTTAAAATTTAGCATTATTCATTTTAATTATGTTTTTAATATTTAACCTCTTCATCATGAAATGAGTATTATTACGGTATAAGATTTATCTTACTAGCGTGGTAAATAGATTTCTAGTTATTTGATAATATTTTTTCGTGGATTTTAAAATTGGAAAATTAAAAACGCGTCACATTTACAATTACAGATGTACTGCTACTATAACGTATTGTTAATTACTCTCAACTTAATAGTTCCGTTTTCACTTCTATCGGCAGTCCCACGACTGCTACTGTTTTTTTTTTTTAACCGTAGACTTGGCCGCGGACTACTAACCTGCATGAACAAGTCAGTTTCGCTGTGTTAAAACTGTCCCGGCGGAGTATGAAAACAGACTGCGAAAATCAGTGACCTTTACGGCTTCCTCTCGCGATTTAAAAGTGAAGCCAATGTCGTAAAATTCTGTAACATGCGTCAAATTAAAGCTCTTAATATTGGTAATCTATTGGTTACATTTTTAAATATTAAAAAAATTTCGAAATAATTTTGATTATTGTTTACATGTTTACATAGCGTTTACAATGACAAGAAAAAAGTAGTAAGCGAGAATATTTTTATTTTTTGGTCAGACAAAATTTGTCAGCGAGAAAGTTGTGTGAAAATAGATGAATATTTTTTTTGTAATTTATCATTTTTTTATTGGAAGTTTAGTTTAGCCTGTAGTAGCGTATGAAGTGATGAGTGAACGTTTCTGCCGGAACTGTAGTTGGCGCATTGGCTCACTGATACCGTATTAACTCAATAAATTAGTTTATTGTGCAATAAAAATACCTTTACGAAAGAACCAAGTTAATTTAACTAATTTATTAGTTTGAAAAATATTGTGGGTTTAATTGTTATTGCAATTATATACTTTATCCGTATCAATAACTGTATTATTTACAACGGTGTTCAACTCACTGTTGTTCACTCGGTGTTAACTCACTTGTATTCTATGTTTAACTAACTATTAATATTGAGCAATTACAACATATTTTTATACAGATAAATGAATAATGAAAACAACGAATATATTTTTGAACATTTTTAATATTTGTACGAATATTTGTATTTAAAATTTCGCGTCGTGTAATCTAGGAAGCCTGTAACATGTCATTTTTATAGGGGGTTTAAATAAGGCATTTTTATTATGTTTTTGAGAGGAGAATATTTTTTAGTTAATGACATGTTATGATTTTTATTTCTTCCACCTACAATTATACTCCAGTAGCTCAACACCATCGCGGGAGACGTCAGCTGGCGGGGTCCGGCTCGACCGGGTAAGACGCGGAGTTTCAGGATACATCCGCCGGAGTTCGCTTAAAGGGCTGAAGCGCCTTACAGCGGACGACTCCAGTACTACAGTACGTAAGTACACTGTGCCTGGCTTCCTCGCTCTCTCGGTCGCTGTCCTTCGGTCGGTTTCTAGCAGTCGGAGTCGTCGAGTCGGAGTCGCCGCCCCCACGCACGCCACGATAAGGTGCAAGTAAGTAGGTACTTATTTACCTGCCAAAACACGCTTTTACCTGAACTTGCCCAGTCACTAACGATAGGATAAGTACATGACATTACGTACTTAAGCTGCTAACAGAATATAATTATAGATATAAAGTGTAGCAAGAAAATAGATCAGTACGAATAGGATTAGATACTATTACTAGTAAAGAAGAGTTTGAATTAGGTTTTACTTAATTTATCGTTTCTTTTCGAGGCCGTTGGGTCGCTTGACGTACGTTGGCACCAGCGCTCCTGAGCTTCAGGCTAAGCGTAATGTAATTTAGTTTTACTTAATTATCGTTTCTTTTCGAGGTCGCTGGGTCGCTTGACGTACGTACGTTGGCACCAGCGTTCCTGAATTTTGGACTAGGATTGAACGTAGTTTAATTTAGTTTATCGTTTCTTTTCGAGGCCACTGGGTTGCTTGACGTACGTTGGCACCAGTGTTCCTGAGCTTCGGGCTAGGCGTAATTTAATTTAGTTTTACTTAGTTTATCGTTTCTTTTCGAGGCCGCTGGGTCGCTTGACGTACGTTGGCACCGGCGTTCCTTAGCTTCGAGCTCTAGGTGAGTTAGGCGCGATTCCGAGCGAGTTCGTGTTTACATTTAGTTTTTATTTAGTTTATCGTATCTTTTCGATGCCGCTGAGTCGCTTGACGTACGTTGGCACCGGCGTTCCTTAGCAGCGGGCAGGACGTAATTTAGTTAAGCTTTGATTTAGTTAAGCTTTTGTTTAGTTTATCGTTTCTTTTTGAGGCCGCTGGGTCGCTTGACGTACGTTGGCACCAGCGTTCCTTAGTTTCGAGCTCTAGGCGAGCTAGGCGTGATTTCGAGCGAGCTAGTGTTTACATTTAGCTTTTATTTAGTTTATCGTTTCTGTTCGAGGCCGCTGAGTCGCTTGACGTACGTTGGCACCAGCGTTCCTTAGTTTCGAGCTCTAGGCGAGCTAGGCGCGATTTCGAGCGAGCTAGTGTTTACATTTAACTTTTATTTAGTTTATCGTTTCTATTCGAGGCCGCTGAGTCGCTTGACGTACGTTGGCACCAGCGTTCCTTAGTTTCGAGCTCTAGGCGAGCTAGGTGCGATTTCGAGCAGCTAGTGTTTACATTTAGTTTTTATTTAGTTTATCGTTTATTTTCGAGGCCGCTGGGTCGCTTGACGGACGTTGGCACCAGCGTTCCTTAGTTTCGAGCTCGAGTCGAGCTAGGTGCGAATTTGAGTGAACTAGTGTTCGCATTTAGTTTTTATTCAGTTCATCGATTCTTTTCGAGGCCGCTGGGTCGCTTGACGTACGTTGGCACCAGCGTTCCTTAGTTTCGAGCTCGAGTCGAGCTATGTGTGATTTCGAGCGAACTAGTTTTCGCATTTAGATTTATTTAGTTATCATTTCTCTTTTTTGACCGCTGGGTCGCTTGTCGTAAGTTGGCTCCAGCGTTCCTCGTTTTCGAGCTTCAGTTGAACTAACAACTGTCGTATTAGGGGACGTTTAGGTAGTGGAACAGTCATCCTAAAGCAAATGCTAACGCCTTCCTTTTATTCCCTTTCGTTTCCGAGTCTGCGATGATGAAAGCATGTTGATCCGTTGATCATCGGTGCTGTATTTGCTTCGGCTTTTGGTTTCACATTAATTCGGTTCTGAGCTGAACTTGGAAACTACCTCTCCATTTCGAACCCTGGATTTTACCCCTCTCGACTGTTCTATCCGGTGTCTTAGGGTTATATATTTTTATAAACTATCCCTGACCCGATTAAACGTTATAAGCCATGATGGATAGCGAGACAGTTCTTAACTTAACTTAGTTTTTGTTAGAAGGTATTCTTCCAAGCTATATTGATTAATTAAACTTGCTAGTTTTCAATCCGAAATAAATTCCAGGATCTATTAGTGGATTAATTATGATAAATAGCTTAACATGAATGAACTAAAAATACACATTTACAATAACAGTGAAGTATTAATATATTTTTAATAAAGTGAAAAAGTTTGTTTAGCGTAACTGCAGAAACTACAAACAACAAAAACCTTAATCCAAAGCTGTTTTCCGTGAGATCGTGTTCTATGAAGCGAATAATACTAACATAATGGTAATTTTATTTTTAGGTTGTGTAAGTATGCAATGGATATTTCTTATTCAAGTATTTTTTGATAGTCAATTTTTGTCTACGGGCCTCACATAAATGTAACATAATCAACGTTCGTGTAAGCGCTGAAACTTAATAACATAATTGATCGAGTGAGAATCAATCTTTTTCCATGAATTGGTGTAATGTAAGTCATATATATATATATATATATATATATATGACTTACATCAATATTTTATATATATATATATATATGTTTATTTAAATAATAAATTAAAATTGTTAGTACTTAGATAATGCTTCATACCTTGTTGGCGCAACACCTAAAAATTTACCATTGTCACGTACCTTGAGATTTGAAGAAGAATTAACTGTTATCATATAGAAATTGATCATCCTAGTTACATACCTTGTCGTGAGGTTCTTATTAACCGTTAAATTACTAAAGCTTTCATATTCAATTCAATGTATACATTGTATTTACGTTGAACTACTTAGAGAACTTTAAAATCGTTTTAGTTCAACCATCCATTTTTCCTACGTTAAGGCAAGTTTACAAGTAAGGATGGCAATATAGAACCTAGATGGTACGTAAGAAATGATATGACATTCAAACCCATTGTTGGTTTGAGTTAGCCCAAGAGATTAGAAGTCTAATTTCCCAAATAAAGAAGTGGCCAAGCTAGCGGAGAACTGAGTCAGGCCTGCCAACTGCCGAGCAGAAAGTCAACAGACTCTCGGGCCTGTTGTTTGACAACTGAATCAAACAGGTAAATCATTTATAAGCCAATCCTTTAGCGAAAGAAACTTTCTAACGTTTCCATTTCAAATATTTACTCGGAGTGCTTTTCTTCCTTTTATAAATTAGTCTCTACCAACCGTCCTTCTTTGCTCCAAAAGTAAACTCCTAGTTATTTCAGACAGTACCAGCAGTGGTAATATTGAATCTTGTAATCTGCTTTTCAGGTTTTACGTCAGTTGGTATTTAACTTATTGTTTTGTAAAATATATTTGAATAAACCACATAGGACCGGGAAAACAGAATTCCTTAAAAATAACACGTGTGGTGTTAAAAATGTATTTTCTCCTATACTTTACAATACATTTACTCAACTATCGCTATAAAATTTGGTACATAAACTCAGCTATATACCAGAAAAATGTTTTAAAGTTACTAAAGTTAAGCTTCATTACTCTACGAAATATCTAACTATTGAAATATTTTACAACGAAGGGCATAGAAAATTATAGATTTACACTTTTAGGAAAAGCAGAAATAATGTTCGGACATATCCTGTGCATAACTATAGTATTATTGTATATATTTGTATATATAACAATACAATATTTATGTATTAATTTTTATATATAACAGTTATTTCACGCTCTTAAAATGTTTCATAAAATATTTTGTTTGTTTTTAAATATTAATTGCTAAATTAAACTTTTTAAATTAGACACTATTGATATTTTTGAAAAAAATTGCATAAATTCTAAGTTTAATATGTTTACTTAATTTTTCAATATTAATGCATTATCATCGCCAAATAAGGTGATTTATATCTTAGATTAGTTTCGAAATTATAATTGTCAAATTGATACTTTCCTTCCAATACTACGATATTATTTACAACAGCTTGTATCTTTGTACCTTCATGTAGATCAGGTTTAAACCATTCACTGCTTTTAGTCTTATTTTAAATAGGTATGAAACTTTTATAAATGTTATACTCAATATGCAACAAATATATTCTCTAAATTCCACGAATATATTAACTATACAGAGAAGAGAGTTATGGACAAGGAGTAGAACAGAGTGAATGTATTAATGTATGTGGTGAAGAAGTAGGGTATGGAGCTACATAGCACAGAGGAAGGGTATAAATACTATGGGGGTATACATGTTCAGTGGTGAGTCGCGGTGATGATGCCTAGCAACGAAGCCAGTGGCACATTTCCATAGCACTCCCGTGACCTACTTAAGCTTCCCTGATATCCATATAGAGTATCACATAAAGGTAATCATAGAAATTGGACGATATAGAAACAATCTATTAGACTTCTCATTTACCTGTTTATAGCACAATTATACAGGGTGTCCCATGAAGAAACGGAGAAACTGTCAGGACTTGTTCTTACGGTTAAAATAACGAAAACGGTTCTTATACACATAGGTCCAGAAACGCTTAGTTAGCGAGCTATACAGGGTGAAAGATTTCGCCCAGATTTCAGTGCCACCGTTAAAAGGGAGCCCTATTAAATTATTTTGGGCGATGCCCAGGACGTAAAATTTAATGTATGTTATGAAAATTGAACTGAAAAATTGAATAAAATTGGTACCAGACCTCTAGCTGCAGTAATTTTTAAGATATCTGAAGAAATACGCAAAACTCGGTGTCCAAAAACAAGTTTCATTTAGATTTCAATTAGATTAACTTTGTTAAATGTGTAACAAACACGTCAGATTCTTTAACAAAACTTGTAAAGAATTAATTTCTTAAGATAATGATGTGAAATAAGCCAGTAAAAATTGTACGTAAACGTTAAGAAAATCAATTTTTAATTAAATAAATAACGTACGAAGAATAGACAAAATCGGTTACACTTTTGTTCTTGCTGAACGTACATGTTTTTATAAACTTTTATTTTCACTTACTATTGCAAAACAAATAAATGCTAACAAAATAACTAACCTTAGTTTAGTAAGTGTTCGAAATTCCCTCCTTCACAATGCACACAGCACTCTGCTCGACGTAAAATATTTGTGGTGGCTCTGCGAATTATGTCTGGATTGTTTCTTATACTGTCAAATGCGTTGCGAATTCTAACGAGGAATTCTTCCTTGGTATCAACTTTACGTTTATACACCATAGCTTTGATATGTCCCCATAAGAAGTAGTCAAGAGGCGATAAGTCAGGCGATCGTGGTGGCCAGTTGATTGGTCCACCACGCCCAATCCAGTTCAAGAAATTAGCATTCAAATGATTTCTAGCTACTAAAGAAAAATGAGGAGTTGCACCATCTTGTTGGAAAATAATTTTTAATCTTTTTTGTAAAGGAATATCTTCCAATAGAGCCGGTAAATCATTTTTCAGAAATTGTTCGTACATATTTCCTGTAAGGTTTCCTTCAAAAACGAATGGTCCTAGAATGTTGTCATCAATAACGGCACACCAAACATTAATATGAAATCTGTGTTGGAAAATGGTTTCTACGGTACCATGTGGATTTTCTTCGCTCCATAAATGACTATTTCTACAATTGAAGGACCCGTTTCTCGTGAAAGTTGCTTCATCAGTAAATAAAATTGAATTCACCCTATCAGCATTGTCTAGAAGCCAATGAGAAACGTTTAACCGTAAAGGGTAATCTGTCGGCAGCAAATGTTGTACATTTTGCAGGTGCAAAGGATGAAGTCTCTCTTTATGCAAGATGCGCCACACTTTGTTTCTCGATAAACCAGTGCGATACGCAATTCGCCTCGTACTAGTACCCGGGCTACGATGAATATGTTGAATCACTTGAAGTCCATCGTTAACGCGATGATGATCCTGCCGTTCAACCGAAAACGAAATTGTTGGAAATGATCCATTCGTTCTTAAAAACTGAAACACTGGAGAAAAGGTTTTCGCATTCAGAATCCGCCTTGCAGGAAATCTTTCCTGATATTCACGTCGAGCAGATTCCGCATTTCCATTAGCATATCCGTAACAGAACATTATGTCGGCATATTATTCATTAGAAAATTGAAACGGCATATTAACTTTTATACCTTATCAATATTTACACTTAACTTATCTATATGACACTTCAATATAAAATATTCGTAATTGTGATTGTTGAACAGCTGTTAGTACTGCCAACCTATGAAAATAATATTTTTGTTACAAAAGTTGTAGAATAACGTAAATTAATTCGCAATTATTGTTAAGTTTCAGATTTTATAACACTAAAGTTTTTTTACTAGTATGTAATTCATTAGAAAAAATAGAAAAATGTTTCTATAAATAAAATCTATACATAATTATTTTCAATAATATTTTCAATAACTAACGTGTTATCTCCAAATATTAGGATGTACATTCAGTAAGAAAAAGAGTGTAACCGATTTTGTATATTCTTCGTCCGTTATTTATTTAATTAAAAATTGATTTTCTTAAAGTTTAGGTATAATTTTTATTGGCCCTTTTTACATCATTATCTTAAGAAATTAACGCTTTACAAGTTTTGTCAAAGAATCTGACGTGTTTGTTACACATTTAACAAAGTTAATCTACTTGAAACCTGAATGAAACTTGTTTTTGGACACCGAATTTTGCGTATTTCTTCAGATATCTTAAAAATTACTGCAGCTAGGAGTCTGGTACCAATTTTATTCAATTTTTCAGTTCAATTTGCATAATATACATTAAATTTTACGTCCTGGGTATCGCCCAAAATAATTTAATAGGGCTCCCTTTTAACGGCGGCACTGAAATCTGGGCGAAATCTTTCACCCTGTATAGCTCGCTAACTAAGCGTTTCTGGACCTATGCGTATGAACGTTTTTTCGTTATTTTCAATGTAAGAACAAGTCCTGACAGTTTCTCCGTTTCTTCATGGGACACCCTGTATATCTTATAATCAATCAATATTTAGTATTAAAAATCTCTCTTGTACCTAGAATGTTTAACTAATATACAAGTATTATACCTTTGTAGACACCACTTTCCCAATGCAATCTTTTAATGGTTAAGATTGGATTTATATGGAATAAATTGTATGGGGCACTGGTGTTATGTGTTCACACAAGTCTCATTATATTAAACAAGACAGAAGTACGCCTGACTAAATGAAAAATACAGGCTTTTTTATTTTTTTACTATAGAATTCAAGTCTATAGTTCAATTCATTCTCGGTATATCCTGCCGACAGACTGACAATCACACGGAATACAATTATCCAGCCTACGGAACTCTTCTTGTCCACGCACCGTGGAGATCCTAATCTAGTCTTTGTAGAAATGAAATGTTATGTATAATGTAAAATCTAAATATGAAATCTGTCTCAAGATATATTCAGGATAGTAATACTGTGTTAACGCTCAGCCCAATCCTATAGAAAAACATATCCGTCAATAAACACGACGTCTTCTATATAGGTAAAGTTATGAAAGAATTGTTGTGTCAACCAGTTCCTAAGATCCGAGCCAAGAAACAAATCTCACCACTGTTACTGTCACATGATGAAGTTTTTAAGCAACTCTTCATGTTTTGTTTTTCCAATTTGTTCGTTCATTGATTTTCTAATTGTTATTAAAGTTACCAAGACCAATTCAAAACTGTCCACTAACGCTCACCTAAATCCCATGAAGTAACCTTTTCTGAACATATTGTTGTCTATAGAAATGAAACTTTGGAGGAAAAGCCAAAAACACTTATAAGTCAGTTTGTTCCTAGATGTACGGTACAGACGGACAGAAAGAAGAGGCATTTTTCCAGTCGCCGTGAGTGATAAGCTTTGCTAACGCTTAGCCAATAATAATGTAGAATTAGTCACCAAGAATTCCAATTCATCGAAGAAAAACCTTCGTGAGGCCATTCACCATTGTACCATAGTAAAACACTTGCGTTATGAATTATTGGCGGTTGTGTATATACAGTGCAAGTCGGACCCCTATATATCGGATCTCCTGGTAACACCGATCAGTTCAAGAAAATTTAAAATTAGCTTTTTGCCTTCCTCCCAGACCGCCGAGCGTGAGACGGATGTTTGTTTATCAGTGAACTGTTCGTAGAACTCAATAAGTACATGTTTTGCGACTTGTTGTGATAAAGATACCGATACAGGAAGGATAAGATAAAACAGCTAACAGAAGGAGCATCTTATTTTGGCGAGTTATTGGTATATTTTTAGCAATAAAATAGACAACACTGGCCGAGCATCTCATGTTGAAAAGGATGCGAAACCGCACGGCATTGAAATAGCATTAAAAGCTGATGCAACATAAATTAACAAAATTCTTTCAGAAAAAATAAACTGTATATACTGTATTATACTTTATCGTGAAGGTTATTTTAAGTGCTTTCCACACTAAACAAATGATTTATTGTTTGTATATATTGTTCTTTACTTTTTCAACATTCTCCTGTTTACCCAGATTTTCGTTATGTCGGATCGGCCGCGGTTTGGCCATTCAAACTTAATGAGCTTGCACATATGTGAACTATGAAGCATTAAAAAAGCTTCATACAAAAACAGCACTTTCCATTCCAAATATAAGTCGGGAACGCATCTATCCCTTATATAACTTATAGTATCCAACAAAATCTAGGATTACTATTAATTAAACTAAACTAAAACCATCAATATCTATTAAATTTTATTGTACATAAACTATACTTCATGTAAAGTGAATGCAATTACATTTAACGGTGTTAATTTAAGGAAAGAATTTGCACTAAAGCAGCATTACAGTGCGCCTTAATACAGCCTTTGGCTTAGCTCTGCGAGGTCTTTGGCTAATGGAAGTCTATCTCTGTCCCAGCTCGAAGTTGATATTGCCTTAGAGTAATACAGTCAGTTAGGGAGAGTATGTTACAAGAAATTATTGTCTTGGCTAACTGAACGCTACACTTCAGCTGATATTGGAATATATTCGTTTAAAATATTGTTCAACAACGGTAAATAAATATAGCTTCTAATCGCTATTTCTGTAAATTCATTGACTATTTTAAATATTACATCTCAACACAAATTTGGTGTAGACAGGAATATAAATAAAGAGTAGTTTATAAGTAAACATATATTCCAGTAATTTATTAACTTTGCAGAAACGCGTTATACATTTTGAAATTAATCTATAGTATAGACATTTTTAGAAGATTACATTACATTAATAATTATTATTAGACATTGTATCTTATGAAACATTTTCAAATAACATGCAGGGTTATATTATAAAAAATAAACAATATATGAATAAGAAGTTTTTTTCACAAATAAAATAATAAAAGGTTAACTTCACTTCATAATTTTTTATAATTTTTAATTAGTTTTTAAAATGATTTAAAAGTTGATAACCGTAATGAAAATCACAGTTGCAGAGTTTACTAGCTAAACTAAATTTGTTTGTACAGTACTAATTATAAAGTTTAATAATACTATGAATATTAGAATGAATATTAAACCCTTTTGATTTACTTCTCTTGGTATTTAATCCATCTAAATGCGTACAATACATTTTTAATTACTGTATGTACTTATGAACAGTATGAATAAACAAACTAGGAGTAGAAACACCATGTGTTGCATAATCGGTTTCGCTGAGGTTGGATGCAAGATTTCAAGTATATTATTAGCTCATTACATTCTCACGATGTCCTACGGACAGATAGTCTGATGGACAATACAGAAAAATTATATTTACACCCTCTCAACCGTCAGAAAGTAGAGATATTGTATCAGCAAACTGAGTGATCAATGCTCAGCCAATTTTCATTGTCAAACATGCACCATCATAGAACCCATTTTTTTATAAGGAGAAATGTATTTTCATGCAAAATGTAAAATATATAGATCAAATATTTTGTTTAGTTCATTTTAGTAGAACACTTGTATTTTATGATGTTGATAGTAAAAATTTGATATGATTAAAAAAAAACAAATTGTTTGAAATGTATTACGTAAATAACATAACAAGATTAATATGTTTGAAAAAATAATTACAAGCTATTTACAATGGTTTTATTAGATCTGTTTGAACGATAATTATGTGGTATTACAACTACTGTAATCCAATAAATTCAAATAGTTTTATGAATCTGAACCTTCGGTATATAATAGTTACTAGCAGCTATGAGCGACTTCGTATGCAATGTCGGATGTTATGCACATGTACGAGAACTAGTGGTCAGGTGAATTATAGTTCCGACGCCAATGTTGAGTTTGCCATGTCAGAAAATACATAAACAATACATTTATGGCCATTGTAATTTACTACATTCTTGGTATTTTTTGCTCTTTGTTTATTTTTGCTTATTTCCCGATCAAGAAAATATATATCACAGATCAGAGAAGCCAACTTCTGTAAAAATATATATCACAGATCAGAGAAGCCAACTTCGGTAAAAAGACAACCAAGATGGGTGTATTACAGTCTTTATATTTATAATAAAAGTTAGATAGTAACTTTGTGTTTTTATATGTAGTACTTAATATTGTACGAGTATGTTAACAATTGTGTTGTTTACATGTAGTATCTTTATAAACTAAAAAATATTTAATATATTTTAGAACATATAAAGCTAGAATTGATACTTTACTTGAAAAACACAGTCCGGCAAACATTCATCTAAATAGTAGTTCTTGCCAACTGCTTCAAAGGGAGTTTTCGGAGTATAATTCTGACCATCTGGCATTTTATAAGTTATATGGGTAATTAATTACACAATCGCTGAAATCTAGTACCACAATGAAAACTAATGGTTACTCCTTATAGAAGTTACACAGTATACATGAAAACAAATTGAAAATAGTGGTTATATTTAATAAACATATGTTAGTGCTCATAAAACAATGTTTATGCTGTATTGAACGGTTCATTATATTTATCAGGCTCTGTCAATAATATTTTGCAACTTTAAGAGGACGTAGTACGAATGGACAATCGAAATATGAATAGGCCTATATACACCCCAAGGTACATAAGAATGTCCATGTAAAATGTTAGTCTTATCGGTTCAGTGGTTTACGCGTGAAAGCAAAACAAATAAACAAAGGCACTTTCGTATTTATAATATTACTAGTATATACTCTCCATTTTTGTTCATTCAGCTACTGTAAATATGCCACCCCACAATGTCTAAGGAAGTCATATTCAATACAAATATATATATATTCCCAATGTAGTTCATTAAATTAAATCCAGAATAAATTAATTGCTTTGGCTTGTTGCTACCATTACGATACCAATGACAGTTATTGATTTAATTATTTAAAGTGGTTTGTATGCTATAAGCAGTAGTCGTTATAGAGATTAGTTTTCCCGTAGTTTCATGAGTTGAACAGTTTAATTTTATGTAAAATGATATTTCAACAATACTAAAGGCTATTAACATCACAACATTTAGAATTTACTCAAAAAGTGAGAGTGTCACTCATGGCTGAACACATTGTTACATCATATAGTGGTTATGTTGAAGTGCTTTCGCCGAGAACCAGCCAGCTGTACAGACATGGAACCACAGCCATTGTGAGCCCGACGTGTCGCAACACACCACGCGGCCTCAACATTTCACAGAAAATAGGTCACTCACATAAACTGTTCTTTTGTTTTAAGCTTGACTGAAAGCGGTAGTTTCGTTCTTAGTCGATACTTATTTAAATTATACAACAAATGGAGAATGTTTTTGGTATTAAAATGCTACTACGTTCCCGGTAAGCTTACAGTGACGAATGTATGGTTTTTTAAAGTTTTTATTTTTCATGGAGAAATTGTTTAGTAGCGTCACTTTTTTATGGGATGCACGTAGGAGACAGAACACAACGAACCTGTCCTTCCCAGCCTTTTTTATATTTATCTAAGTAAGTTCACCTATACATATACTCATATCAATTACTCCTATATTATCAGAGTATGCAATATGTGCGATAGCCAAGCCCCTATTTCGTGTTAGGCCACTACGGTCATGCCTTACGGATGATATAATTTTTATTCAGGTGATCAGTAAAAATATTCCCAGTCAAGTGTATCGTGTATCAAAGTATCCTACTCTGTGTTATTAGTAACTATACTTTTATTGCTAATTAGTCCAGGTTTTAAAACATAAAAAACTTTGGACTCACAATACACCATAGCTGACAAATAAAAAAATGCACAATAAAATATACGTTAGTTGACTTTTAGCCAAGTTAATAACCAATTTGTGCCAACTTTTTCATTTAGGAACAGTCAACTCCTCTAACTTCTGATCCTTAGTAAAATTACCTAACAATACACTAAGCTTATGTGGATTACATACAGTTCTGCATTGCACATATTTAATTGATTGATTTCAGCAGTTTCTGAATGTAAAAAATCGAACACAAATGAATTATTTTAACATAGCATTGTAATCTGTAATTGCCCTTGATCCCTTAAACTGATTGACGTTATATCATAAGATTAGATTTCATGATAAAGTTAGACGTGTGTTGATCAAGTTAATGTATTCATTTTATGCTATATAAAACTCTCTTAAACAATAATCTTACTTTATAATACCAAATCAACACGTACAATGAGTAAACTACCATAGGTTTCTAAATAACATATAGGGATTAAATTATTTCTTAACGAACCCTTTCAATAGCCCCAGCTACATTATAATTACATAAATATTAAAAAATTAAAATAGGTAAATGCAAAGGTATAATAACACTTTTATAATGATTATATAATTAAAATGGTTAATTTTGTTAAAACTGTAGGTGACCTATTTCCTACTGGATGCCACGCCCAGCTACATCACGCGGTACCTTCATTTGTTTAGTCTCCTCAGGGAAATCATTACCAGTCTTCATAAATATGACTGCAGTGCTAATTGGAAACGTAAATATTACTTACTTAGAAAGTCTAAAATCTTAAGTATTTTGTTTTTCTAGCTAGGAATAAATTAATAAAAGCAGTAACAAAAGATGTCCAAACAATTTTGAAATAATTTTCAAATATCAAATATAACATATACGGATATAACCACAGGTAATAAATTAAATACTACAATTTTCGCTCCTATTAATATGAAGAACGGTCTTGTTGACACTAAAAAATTTAATCCTACACACCTCAGAGAGAATAAAACAAAAAAATTCTCTCCTTCAGAACCATATCCGTATAAATCTAAAAATTATTTATAAAAAAGCATTCTTTTTTAAAATCTTTGTTTTATAACAACATTGTTTTAGAAAACATTCTCATCAATCTATACTGAATATTCCTTCAACATTTTGTTTTTATGAACTACATATTACTTTATTTTATTCTGGAAAATATATCTTTTTAGTGCTAATATTTGAAATAAAGTTGGAAAACAAACCTTAAATTAATCTTGTATGTAGTTTGTAGAACTAATTATCTAAAAAAACGTGTTTTCAATAAGTTTTGAATAAAGGAAGTAAAATATTATGTTGCTGTATGGACATCTCAATTCCGTGATTATTTGCATAATTTAGATAGCCACTTACATTATGATAGGTGTTGTTATCGTGTACATAAATAATAAACACTCTTAAGAGGAATTCGCTAAAAGTAAGGAGTTATAAAACTATTGTCATTGGTGTTTTTTTTTCTTTTATCCTTAATTTTTGCTGTAAATAGTTTAAAGTTAAACTATATAACTATTTCAATAGTTCTAAATTTATACTTAAATAGTTAGGCTCCTTATACGTTATACACAATTATGTCTTTTAAACATTATAAATCTTAAAACACTGCATTATCATTTCAATAAATGTTATATTTATCTGTAATTAATTATTTTGGATTATACACCTTAGAAAACAACACATAATATGAAATAGAAATATTATTATATGATGAATGTGCTGTACAATTTTATCCTTTATAACAACACATATGGATTTCGTAATCTCTACACACAATGCAGACATTTAGTAGCAACAGGTATGACACTATTTATACTGAATAAAGTTAGTAGCATTTATTGTTACATTTAAAATTTATAAATTAATTTTGTCCTTCATATTTATAATTTATATTATAAAATTTTTATAAATCTTTGTGCATATCAATGGTTGCAATTCATAATTTCAAATATACAAAATCTCTCAAGTGTGTTGAGGTGCTCCATTGAGTAGGATGATCCATCAGCACTTCTGCCTTTGTTTATAACACATCTTCCGTTCAAAATAATGAGGAAGTCTCACCACCAACAATGAGGGGGAGGTCCATCCTTTATTTAATGGCGCGTAAACTTCCTCCACTCATTTAAATGAGGCTGGAAAACAACTTTTTCAAGTATTTCAAGACGAGAAAACATAAATATGTTATTTACACTTTACCACTTGAAACAACAGGCAGTAACACAATTTATTTTAAATCAAAAATGCAGCCTTTTTAAATTTTTTTATTAAAATAGTAAATAATTTTTAATAAGTTTCATCATTTATAAAATGAAATATAACTTCTTTTACATATGCCATACAACAACAGAAAAATAATCTATAGATAAAAAGTAAATGTAACTTTCATTCTTAAATTTGTAGATTGAAAAATACTCGAGATGATTACCTCATGTTATGGAGCTAGTTATAAATATACAAAGATAAATGAATCACTAGAACATACATAACAAAATGGTATATACTGTTTACATATGTGTATTCACCGTATAATTAGGTAAAACATTATAGAGTTATTGGAACTTTATTCATGCAGACATAACAGAAGATCGAAGTGCAAACTGAGTAAATTAGTAAAAAGTTGTAAGCAGCATTTAACATCACTTACAATTTAAAAGTCTATAAACGTTTCTTAAACCACCGTACTTTTAATGAATGCGTTCAAGCAATCGGCAATTGTTCGTTTAAAATTAAAGTGAATAAAGAGCAATTCAGCAATATCGCCGAGTAGACCTCATTAATCGCAAGCCTCGCTATCTTTCTCGGTAATCCTTATTGATTGCTTCCCTTCATCATTGTAAGGTTTGTACACTGAGTTTTTGGAAGTCTTTGCAAAGAAAGACGCTGAAACATATATTAACAGATTTCTTGTTTTATTCCTACTGTCTAACGGTTACCCTGTTTTCCTGACATACCACCGTCACCTATAAGATGCTGAATATGTAAAAAAATTCATATAAAAACCTTAGATAAAATTAAAAGTCCCTGAAAACATGCTATGTAGTATATTTTACAATGTAAAAAGCACATTTTTCCACATTAATCTGACATTAAATATAACTTTATTTGTTTTTTTACCGTATTATCTAACACCATATTTTTCCAGAATATCAAGATAAGATCAAACTATTATAAAATTATCAGCATTTACTCCCGGCCTCGAACGAAATCTTCTTAAGTTTTCTACGTTATAAGTTATATCAGATACTTAATCTTTGCATAAATGTACAGTTAAAAGTATATTATCAATGACACTATTTACGCACGTTCGTTTCTTTTTATAAACTGAAAAGTATGTTTAGTATTTTTAAACATTTAGAGCTGGAATTGCTACATTAGTTCAAAAGCGCAGTCATGCGAACTTTCATGTAGCATAGCTTTTGCCGATTGATTCAAAGGGAGTCTTCTTATTCAAATTCTCATCATCTTATGTTTTAGGAATTTTATTAGGTAGATGAGTACTTACCTAATCGCTGAAATCTAAAAACTTCTTATAAACCTTTTCTCCTACAGATTAATAATTTTATGGTCTATGAGGTTACAAACTCATATAAGGGGAAAACGTAATGGGGGAAACATTTAAAGTTATGGAACTAAACATTTAGTGGTTGTTTAAGTAGAACACGTAGGTAATTAATAAACCCAAAGATACCCTTTGCAAGACATCGTTATCCTGAAATAAGTGACTTTTTCAGTTTTGATCAAACTTCTGAAGATTTTAAACGAGAATCAACAGTGTGACCGAATTATTTAAATATTTAAATTATGTTACCAAAGTTTTAACACAGTATGAACCAAAAACAGTTGACAGTCACTACATTAACTTAAAATGTCATATAAGAATAATTATTTTGGAAATAATAAACTCTTGTTTTTTGTATGACAAGACATTATATTTTGATGATGCCAAAAAAGCTTTATCCCAGAAATCACAAAAAACGTGACTTCTTTTACTTTTGGCGTGTTAAATGAAATCAGAAAACAAGCATTGTACAATCTACATAAGCTTTATATTGAAATACAGTCGGGGCGTTTGTTTATAAACATTAGATACCAGTCAAAACAAATAAACACAAATACGTGTTTGTTATTTCGAGCAAACACGAGGCTTGGTCTTTGAGGTACAGAGATTGTACAGTATAGAGTGGGTTTTAAAACTCATAAGTATTAAACATTTCAAATTGCTGTTATTTTATAATTTTCTGTGAGGAAATCCGCTGTAATGAAAATCCATTTATATGAGCAGCACACTTAACTGTTTCTCACAATACATGTATGTAAGGTAGTAAATACCATAGTCACTGCATTACACAAATAAAAAGAATATTCTACTTGGGTACAACATTATGAAAGTAATAAGTTACTTACTTGTATGTTATAAGTTACTATTATGTAAAGTGGAAAAAACTACTTAACAACAAAGAAACATTTTGAACTGTCTCTAGTAATAAATATAGGAAACATAAAAATAAAATGAATTTTTGATGATTTTGTGTTGTGAACACTATTGCACATAGCTTAGAGTTCATTGTGGGTTTTACCAATACATACAAACTGGCGGTCCTGGACCACTTTTGGAGCCAACAGTAAATTGAGTATAAAATACTGTTTGAAGGACCATAAACGAATCTGTAATAACCAAACAGGAAAGCACGAATGGAAAACCGAATCTACAGCTGTTCGCTTCTACTAAGCTCTAAAAATCTTCGAAATCTTTATTCTACAAAGTTAATTGTAACACAGTCTTTATCTTTAATAGTCTTCTTTCCAGTAACAATCAAGTGTAATTTTTCATTTTTGTTCAATTCTTTAATCTTTTTTTCATCCAAAACATTCAAAAATCTGTTCGGCAAGTGTACTTTACAATCTTCCAACTCGGCAATTATTGTCATCCCAAATTTATCTTTCATTTTCTCCAAATTCAAAATTTTATATTTCTTTTTTTCTTATAATTCCATTAATTTCTTATACTCTTTGAATCTTAGTTCACCAATCTCATTTAATTCCTTTAGTAGCTCCATTTAGATAGAAAAAAATTGGGGGAAATCGACATTATACCACCACACAAAAACCTTGATTTTGATCCTAAACTGTGATTTTGACTCCCAAAATCACAGTTTTAGGACCAAAATCAAGGTTTTTTAAGGTACATACAAACTGGTACTAGAGTTTTTTTTTTAAAATCCTGAAAATCTACCGAATTATCTCAAATTATTGCCAATTTCAGCATTTAGTTAGTAAAAATATACTAAAATTTTCTAGATAGAATTTTAAAAATCTCGTTGTCGTCATTTGGCTGTCTTTTTAGAATTTCATTCAATATTCTTCCATCCTGTATAAAATGATTTGTATGTTTAAAATCTTCTGTCTTTAGATTTTTAGCCAACTTTTCTATAGATGAGGCCATAAATCTGAACGTATCTACGAAAGAAAACTTAATGTATTTTCTAGGTTTATTACCTTCGAATTCATATCCATATCCAGAATTTACAGAATAATTTATATATCGTTCATCGGTATTTGCAATCAAATCAACGTTTCCATATTGTTTAGCCAATTCTTTTATGTACAAATGAGTATCGTAGTTACTCATATTGTGACAGAAAACTGGAATATTTTGAGGAAATTTGAGATTCAGATTACAACATAAATGAGCAGCACCTCGAAATTTGCCGGTTAAATGACAATGATCTCTCACTTTTAATCTTTTTTCTTCAACAAAACCTTCTGTTTCACAGATATGACAAACGTTTGAATTTTGATACGAAATTTCTTCTTCTTCAGTCAATTTCATAGGTTTCATGTTCTTTGAATTATATTTTTTCGCTATGTATTTCGATAATTTATTGAGTTCTTCAAACAATTGTTTTGGAACATTAGGTAAATCTTCTTCATTTTTGGCTCGATAACATATCGGTTTGTACATGCGATTGGTCACATTCGACACTAAATATAGAGTAAAACCATAAGGAATGTGTTTCTGAATCTTGTTTGTAGTCGATTTTTGTGGATTGTTCTTACATGTCGGAATTTGTTCTAATATGCTTTCAAAATCCATATAAATAACGTACGGATGGCTAAATTTCTTTTGATAATTAATAAATGATGTTTTTTGTCCTGGAAACGGCTTAATTGGTTTGCAAACTTCGTGTTGCTTACAAATTTCGAAATGATCTGATAAAGCACTATATTTGTAGAAATGGCTTAAACAGCAAAGCAATACGAGAAATTTGTAAATGACGAGATATTTTCGGGATTTGAGTATCCAATGTCTTTAAAGGATATACAAGCATTTGAGAAACGCAGCTATAATTCCAAGTACAACTATCCAAAAATGTCTGTGAATGTCTACAGTTACGACGAAAAAAATTAACATTGTTCCGTTACAAATTTCTGAAAAATATAATGCAGAATTAAATATTGATCTACTGTATGTAAAACAAGAAGACAAATCTCATTATGTTTTGATAACTGATTTAAATAAGCTAGTTTCTTCTCAGTTATCTAAGCATGAGCACAAAAAATTTCTTTGTAGAAGATGTTTAAGCCATTTCTACAAATATAGTGCTTTATCAGATCATTTCGAAATTTGTAAGCAACACGAAGTTTGCAAACCAATTATGCCGTTTCCAGGACAAAAAACATCATTTATTAATTATCAAAAGAAATTTAGCCATCCGTACGTTATTTATATGGATTTTGAAAGCATATTAGAAAAAATTCCGACATGTAAGAACAATCCACAAAAATCGACTACAAACAAGATTCAGAAACACATTCCTTATGGTTTTACTCTATATTTAGTGTCGAATGTGACCAATCGCATGTACAAACCGATATGTTATCGTGCCAAAAATGAAGAAGATTTGAAAAACGTCCCGACAAAATTGTTTGAAGAACTCAATAAATTATCGAAATACATAGCGAAAAAATATAATTCAAAGAACATGAAACCTATGAAATTGACTGAAGAAGAAGAAATTTCGTATCAAAATTCAAACGTTTGTCATATCTGTGAAACAGAAGGTTTTGTTGAAGAAAAAAGATTAAAAGTGAGAGATCATTGTCATTTAACCGGCAAATTTCGAGGTGCTGCTCATTTATGTTGTAATCTGAATCTCAAATTTCCTCAAAATATTCCAGTTTTCTGTCACAATATGAGTAACTACGATACTCATTTGTACATAAAAGAATTGGCTAAACAATATGGAAACGTTGATTTGATTGCAAATACCGATGAACGATATATAAATTATTCTGTAAATTCTGGATATGGATATGAATTCGAAGGTAATAAACTTAGAAAATACATTAAGTTTTCTTTCGTAGATACGTTCAGATTTATGGCCTCATCTATAGAAAAGTTGGCTAAAAATCTAAAGACAGAAGATTTTAAACATACAAATCATTTTATACAGGATGGAAGAATATTGAATGAAATTCTAAAAAGACAGCCAAATGACGACAACGAGATTTTTAAAATTCTATCTGGAAAAGGAATATTTCCCTATGAATTTATCGATAGTATTGAAAAACTTGATTACACAGAAGAGCTAAAAATTCAAGATTTCTATTCACTTTTAACAGATGAGAGCATATCTGAGAAAGAGTTTCAACATTATTTAGCTGTTTGGAATAAATTAAAGGATAAAAATCTTGGTAATTTCTCAGATCTCTATAACATCCAAGATGTTTTATTGCTTGCTGATATTTTTGAAAACTTCAGAAACATTTGCTTGAATTGTTACAAACTCGATCCAGCACATTATCTGACTGCTCCAAGTCTCGCATGGGACGCTATGTTAAAATTAACGAAAATTGAGCTTCAGCTAATTAACGATTATAACATGTATTTGATGATTGAAAAAGGTATTCGCGGAGGCATTTCTCAATGTATTAAACAATATGTTAAAGCAAATAACAAATATTTGAAAGATTTTGATGAATCAAAGCCTGAAAATTATCTGTTGTACGTCGATGCCAATAACCTTTATGTTACGGGCTTATGCAAAATTTACCATATAACGAAATCAAGTGGATGAACCCGAAAACATATACAAAAGAACAATGGAAAGAAACAATTTTGGAACTCACTGGCGACGAAGATTATGGCTATATTCTTGAAGTTGATCTAGAATATCCAACAAATTTACATGAAAATCACAAAGATTTGCCTCTTGCTCCTGATCATTTTAAAAACAAGTTGTGCACAACTTTATTAGATAAAACTGAATACGTTGTTCATTCGAGAAATTTGAAATTCTATCTAGAACAAGGTATGATTTTGAAACATGTGAATAGAGTTATTGCATTCGATCAGAAGCCTTTTATGAAAGATTACATTGATTTTAATACTAATATGAGGACCAAAGCTACAAGTGACTTTGAGAAAGATTTTTACAAGCTTATGAACAACTCAGTTTTTGGAAAAAGTATGGAAAATGTGCGAAATAGATGTGATATCAAACTAGGAAATGAAGAATTTTCAATGTAACAGGCCAAGAAAACAAACTTCAAATGCTTTAATATCTTTGATGACAACTGTATAGCGAGTCACATTTACAAACAAAAGGTTAAATTTAACAAACCGATCTACATAGGATTTTCAGTTCTTGACCTATCAAAATTGTTAATGTATGAGTTTTATTACGATAAATTAAAGAAGTTTGACCCAGATTTGAATCTGTGTTACATGGATACAGACAGTTATTTCCTAGAATTGAAACGAGATCCTTTTAAAATTATTAAAGAAAATATAGAGGACTTTGATACGAGCGATTATCCAAAAGATCATGACTGTTTCGCTACTAAAAATAAGAAAGTTATTGGTAAATTCAAAGACGAGCTAAATGGTGCAATCTTAGAAGAATTTTGTGGATTGAGATCGAAAATGTATTCGTACAAATATCTAGACAAAAATCCAGTTAGGTGTAAAGGAATTAAGAGAAGTGTTGTAAATAAAACAATAAATATCTAAAACTTGAAAAGATGTTTGTTCGAAGATAAAGAGGAATTTAGAGAGATGACTGTAATAAAAAGCTATAAACATGTACACAATTACCATAAACAAGCTGGCACTGAGCGCTAAAGAGGATAAAAGAATTGTCCTAGAAAATAAGATCGAAACAGTACCGTATGGCTATAAAAATGAAGCAAAATGTGGTATACTAGACGAACTAAATAAACTTGGAAACTTTGATATGTAAATGGAAGTAAGTTTATAAAGAATCCAAATGAAATACCAGTCAAAAAAGAATTAAAAGATAAAAAAGAAATTGAGATTGAAGCTAAAGAAATTCATGCACCAGTACGAAAGAAATTTAAAAAGAGAAAAATTATAACTTTAGGAATTGACGATTTATGGGCAGCAGATTTAGTTATAATGTCTAACTATTCAGATCAAAATGATGGATTCAAGTATATGTTAAATGTTATTGATACTTTCTCAAAATATGCTTGGTCAAGAGCTATCAAAAGAAAAAACGGCAAGGATGTTTCAAAAGCTTTCGAAGATATAGTAAAAGATGCTATAACGATCGGGCATAAACCTCCGAATCTTCTTCATACAGATAAGGGTTTAGAGTTTAAAAATAAAGAATTTAACGATGTTTTGAGGAAATATAACATTAAGATTTATCATACTGAAAACGAAGAGAAATCAAGTATTGTAGAGAGATATAACAGAACTCAAAACGAAAGGATGAAAGTTATTTTTGAGATTAATAAAAACTTTAAATGGATCTATATTCTTCAAAAAATAGTCACAAATTATAATGATACGGTTCACAGTACGATTAAAATGAAGCCCAAATACGTAGATAAGGATGCAGAAAAGGAGTTATTAGAGACCGCTTTCAAGTATGTTCCACCTGAAATTCACACGAAAACTAAATTTAAAATTAATGATCATGTAAGAATTGTTAGTAAAAAACAAACATTTTCGAACAAATATAAGAACAATTGGTCAAGAGAAATCTTTGTGATTTATCAAATTAATAACACAGATCCTGTAACTTATAGTATAAAAGATTTAAACAACGAAGAAATAACTGGAAGTTTTTACTAATATGAATTGAGAAAGTCAAAGCTATAATTTTTTCTATATAAATGGAGGCTCAAAAGAAATGTTCAATGTGCAAGGAAATAAAAGGTTTTGAAGAATTTTATAAAAATAGAACTAAAAAAGACGGATTTGGACATTATTGTAAAGATTGTCATAATAAATATCAAAAAGAACTATACGATAAAATAGAAAAATTAACTCTAGAGGAGAAAGAATGTTACTTTTGTAAAGAAGTTAAGAATGTTTCTGAATTTAACAAGTGGCATTATAGTAGAGATAAAAAACAAGCATATTGTAAAGATTGTACTATAAGAATTCAACGAGAAAGTCGAAAAAAAGAGACTCATTGCGAATGTGGACGAATTATTCAATAGTTACCTAGTTATGCTAAACATTTACAAACAAAATATCATAAGTCAAGAGTTTTTAGTAAAATTTAGAAACATTTTCATTCCTTTTTCAATCTTAAATAAATTGTTGTTTTACTCTCATTTTTCAATAAATTTCCATCAGAGTCTTGAACAGTTAAGGCGATTTTTTGAATTCTTGTAATATTTGTTCTAATTGGAATATAATCGATTTCATTCGGTTTTTCGCTGATTTTTGATCCATAAGCAATATTTGGAAAAAAAGTGTACAAAATTTCAGATTCTTTGTGTAAATGTTCGATATGATTTTCAAAACTAGGTTCAACGAGATTACAATGTACTTCAATTACATCGAACGGTCTAAATTTTGGCGTTTTATTTCCTAAATATACCTGATTTGGCTCAATAGTTTCTTGAACAAACCCTAATAAATCTACTACAATTGCTGAAAACATTATTCTTACTGGTGATTTTATTTGAATTTTATTAGAGAGATAATTTTTTTGCATTTCAAACTTGTTTTCGTCAAAGTTTAAAGATTTATCTGATTGTTTGAATGTTTTCAGATAATTTTTAAGGGAATTTTTTATTTGATCGAAGGTATAATATCCTTTGTTTAAACCATAATATTTTGTTATGTGCTTCTCACTAAATCCTATACAATAAGGAGAACTTTCACTAATATTTATTACAAAATTGTCAGAATAAAAACCGCTTAAACCGATAAAATAATTTGATTCTTCCTCTAAATGAATAGGATGTTCCAAGTTTAAAACTAATTTAGAGCTTTCTGAAGTCAACTTGAACAGCTTCATTTTCGCTATTTAAATGGAGAAATTTTTAAAGCAAAAAGATCAGATAAAACTTCAAACGTTTGAAGAAAATAAGAAAGATCAACCAATCAGATTGTTAATTGTTGGTTCAAGTGGATGTGGAAAAACAACTTTATTATTAAATTTTATCTACAATAGGTTGATTCCTTATTCCAATTTGTATGTTTTTAGTAAATCTTTACAACAAGACGCCTATAAAAAATTACAAGAAAGATTTGAAAATATTGAGAAAAACTTAAACAAAAAAATATCACATTTTTATAATGCTTCCGAGGACATAGTTCACTTAAGGGAATGTAAACCAAATTCTTTAATCGTTTTCGATGATTGTATTTTAGAAAATTAAGACGTTATTAAAGAATATTTCGTAATGTCTCGTCACAAAAACATATCTTGTATCTATCTTTCTCAATGCTTTTCAAAGGTTGATAAACAAGTTATAAGAAATAATTTGAATATGTTGTGTGTTTTTAAACAAGATGATCATTATTCCAGAAAGATTTATAACAATTATGTGGGATCTGATATGAGTTTTAACCACTTTATTAAGTTGTGTGATAAAATTTGGAAAGAAGACTACGGTTTTTTAACTATTAATCTAACTTTGAAGCCTAAAAATGGAAAATATTTGAATAAATTTTCTAACATAAATGCTGCTCAGTGGTCTGACAAATCTACTTGATAAAATATTTGTTACAACTATTTTTATATTATCTTTAATTTTTATTTACATTATGAAAATAACAGAAAAAACGGCAAATCTGTTCACGTTCCACGTTCACGTTCATGTTTCACGTTCGTGTTTACGTTTCACGTTCATGTTTCACGTTCGTGTTTACGTTTAACGTTCGTGTTTCACGTTCATGTTTTACGTTTCGTGTTCACGTTTTTACGTTCCACATTCACGTTTTACGTTCCACGTTCACGTTTCAAAATTTTTCTAATTAAATGGTGAACGTAACTTCTGAAGAAGCGAAAAAACTTGATCAAATCGAAAAGAAATTAATCAAAGAATTTAAAGAACAGATTCGAATTGATGAAAAAGAACAAGAATTTATGCAAAAAATCAATCAACCTGTAACTTCTGCAATAAAAAACGTTGAGGGCAAAATTGAAAATGTTTTAAGTGATAATCAAAATTTGATGAATTTGGTTCCAGTTGTACGACAATTTGCCGATATTTCAATTCCAGAATCTGAAGTGGAAGAGTTTGAATTGCCAAAATTACCATCTTCAACACCATTTAGACCTCGAATCATTGAAGACTCTACCATAGTTGAACCAATAAGTCCTGGAACAACGGATATAATAATTGGTGAAATTGGTAAAAAATTTCTTCCTATAGCAAAGGCTGATAAATTTGGTTTGTATTGGGACAGAAAAAAGAGAAGTTTTATGATTGGAAATTTACCCGTTAATTTTGAACATAATGATATCATTATTAATGAAAAAACATATGAAGGAACTCAAGGTTTATGGAGATTATTAACAGACTATGACGCTCCAAAAGATAATTTATATTCTGAAGAAGATTTGAAAAAGTATACAGAAATTTTATGGGAATCTGACTCAATTTACAAAAATAATGATCCATCTACTAAAAAGCCTAAGTCAAATAGAGGTAAAAAATATATGAACTTAATTAAACCAATTTGGGAAAAAAGAATCGAAGGATCAGGTGTGAGAAAATACAGTGATAATAAGATTGAATACAGATATATCGACGATTTGACAAAACTCGATGGAATTATTAATTATATTTATGCTCAAGAGAAGGCTGGAAATAACAATTTTTTGAATGAAAAGAAAGCAATTAAAGATTTTATTTCGAACAAACTTGACGAAATGATTGAAAAACCTGATGGAATTAAATATTTAAAACGAATTTTGCCGGCAATAAGTTCATCTATGATTGAGGGTAGTGGACTTTTGAATGATTTTATCAACAATTTACCTTTTGAATTACACGTACCAACTTATCAGTATCTTGGGCCTGGCACAAAACTCGAAAAAAGACTAAAAAGAGGAGATCCTGGTATAAATAAATTAGATAAAGCTGCTATGGAACACGATATTTTTTATGCAAAACATAGAGACACAAATTCCAGACATATAGCAGATAAAGTTTTGCAAGATAAGGCAATGGATAGATTTTTATCAAAAGATGCTAGTTTAGGTGAAAGATTTGTTGCGCTTCCAACAGCTGGAGCAATGTTTTTGAAGAGAAAACTAGGAATGGGAATCGAAGAGAACTTGAAATTTTAACTATATAAATGGAGGTGAACGTAAATTTCAGCAAAAATCAGAAAGAAAAAATAAAATCCGCTTTTAAGAAAAAAATACCCGTTAGTATTCAATTTAAAATAGATCAACTAAAAAATGGCGAAGATAAGATATTTTTAACAAATAGACAATACAATAAACTCGAAAAACATAAGAAAACAATAAAGGAACCAGAATAGAATTTTCTTATAATCAGTTGAAAGAACTTAAAAATGGTGGACTTTTGAAAGATTTATTAGATTTTGGAGAAGACATTCCTATCGTTAAGAATGTCGTTCCTTATGTTAGAAAAGCCGCTCCAATTGTAAAAAAAGATGTAATTCCTATTGTGAGAAATATTTTAAATTGGTTGGATAAAGAGTTGGAAGATGTTACAGGATCTGGATTAGATGAAAAAACTTTGAATTACGTGAAATCAAACATTAAAAAAAATTTGAAATAAAACCATTAACATTTGGAGAATTGGAAAAAATCTGCAAAAACATTAAACATTTTAGAGGAATATTCATGAGAGATACATTACCTGAAAAAGTTAAGAAATATGAATGTGGAATTGTTAATTTAGACTCGATTATGGGAACTGGAACTCATTGGATTTGCTATTATAAAACTGATAAGAATGCATTTTATTTTGATTCGTATGGAAGAATTGAGGACAAACCGCCGATAGAATTGATCCAATATTTGAAAAAAATCAAACGTCTACTACAACGATTCTCAAATTCAAGACTATAAAGACCCCCCAATTTGTGGTCATTTATGTGTTTTGTTTTGAATGAACTGACTTATGGTAAAGATTTTAAAGACGTTGTCAACAAATTATTGCTTAATAAATATGGATTCGCAAAATATTTTTGATGTGTTTGGAATACAAATTAGAACTGAAAATATTCGAAATAATGTCAATTTTGATAGTTTGAGAAATGAGTTTGATAACAAGTTAGAAAATTTATTACAAAACCTTCCAGATTCAGATATATTTGCTGTCGAGATTGAAGATTTTAAAGCAGAATATGATAACAAACTTTGCAAATTTCATGAGTTCAAATGAAGTTGCTGATAAAATAAAACATTGGGAAAAGAAGTTGATGATGGTGTAAAAAAATTATTTACCAATTTAATGTCTCATATCGAAAAAGCTGATAAAATTACTGAAGCGATCAAAGTTGAAAAGAATTATGTTAGTTTGGCTAATAAAAAAAGAATTGTCGGTGTTCGACCTGGTATTGACAAACATGATGTTGTTGTTAAAGAACAAATTTTAAAACCTCTAAAATTATCAGAAAACATCGATATTGTTGATTTACATGATCCGAATGTTAAAAATGCCTTAGATTTTAAAGGAAAAAGAATTAGCAGTGTTAGTAAAGGAATTAATCCATTTGATGTTGTTGTAATGATTCAATTAGAAGATCCTATTAAAATGTTTAATGAACTAAAACACAATTATGAGAATCATAAACAGCATGTTAAAGATTTTACAACAGAAGTCTATGAAAAATTTGATGAAAGAAGTAAAAGATCAGTAGACGATGTTGGTGAAATTAATGAAAAACTTACTAGATTTAAAGAGTCTTTTGATAAGTTTAGTTTAGATGCTACGAAAACTTTTGAGAATATTGGTCATAAATTTGTTGAATACAATGATTCTTATGCTGACAAATTTCAAAAAATAGAAGAAAAACTTAATAAGTGGGAGGAAGATCTTACTGAAATAGGTATTCGCGTAGGGTTTTATGCATGATAAAATTTCCTTATATAAATGGCGCTCATATAGTGTGTGAGATGTAAAGAAAAAACTGCAACAAATGATATAAAATACTATGCAAACATCAATGGAGTTAAGAGAATATCTGGAAAATGTGCTGAATGTAACGCTAAAAAGAGCCAATTTATAAAAACTTGATTTTGAAATTTTTTCTTAATAAATAGAGATGGCGGGACATTACAGTGCTTTCGATCTTTTTATAATGCAACACGAAAGAGATTTGAAAAAAGAACATTGGGATGATATTTCTCAAAAAGATAATTATCCGAAGATATGATGAGATTATACGTAAACAAATTGAATTGGTATAACATTGCTAAATATCAAACTTTATCATCAGAGTTCATTCAAGAAAATATACATTATCAATTAAAAGATCATATGTCTGTTCTTTGTCTCTATCAACACTTGAGTATAAAATTTTTGGATGAAAATAAAGATACAGTTGATTGGAATAATATTATAGATAGTGGTTACTATCCTGTGCAGATTTTATTGAAATATAAGGCCGAAATTGCAAAATTTAAGGAAGAGAATCCTGAATATGACGAAGTAGATCATTAAAAATGGCTAAAATTTATATCTTTTCTTATAAAAACGTACATTAGATCGATGAAAAAATGATATCTTTCTTATACATGATGTTTAAAATTTCTAAATTTTTCTTAATAAATAGCGGACTACAAAAAGTATGCTAGTGATATTGAAAGGGCGGAGTTTAAAAATTTCTATCCAATTAGTAAACAACATTTGAATGAACCGAATAAAAGAACTGAGTTTAATATTGATTTTGGAGATAATTTTTGCTCGTCTAACTTCCAGTTTTATATTTCTGGAACTTTAACAAAACAAGATGGTCAAGCATATCTTGGAACTGATAATGTTAGATTAATCGATAATTTTATACCGTTTTTATTTTCTAAGATTGAAGGAAGAAAACACAATAAATTGATAGAAGAAGTCGAAAACTGTGGCCAATTAAGCACAATTAAAGGAACTATTTCGTATTCAAAAAGTGATGTTATTTCTCAAACTTCTAATGGCTTTGAATCAGATTTTAAATTTGGTGTTTTTGAAGCAGCTGGAAATTTATCTCATTTTGGATTAGGATTTTTTGAAAATGTTACTATTCCGATCTATAAAGGAGGATTTTATCTAAGTTTTATAAGAGCAGAAGACGATGATGTGATTCTGAAGACTGCAACTGGAAATGTTATGCCTGTTGATGGAAAAATAACAATTACAGATTTTTTTATTAGAGTTCCAATGATTGATTATAAAACCACGAGTAAAATTAGGTTGATTGATGAAATTACAAAAAGTCAAAACATTATGTTTAATTTTCTAGATTGGCAATGTATTGAACAAAAAGGTATTTCCGGAACAACTTATTCGTTCGATATCACAAATATTTATAGAAATATCTTCAATCCCAAGTTCGTTATCATTGGATTTCAAACAGATAGACAGAATAATCAAGAAAAAAATCCTTCAAAGTTTGATAGTTTGAATGTAAAAAATATCAGAGTAAAATTGAAGGGTTCTTATTATCCAGATGAATTACAAAATTTAAACATTTCCGGAGGTCTTTTCAGAATCATGTATCAGATGTATCAAGATTTTAAGAAAGTTTACTGTAATAATAAGGAAATGTATTACAATCCTAAAGAATTTTTAGCGAATAGACCTATTTATGTCATTGATACAACAAAGAGTTTGACAAATATTTCTGGTTCAAAGAACGATATAATTATCAATATGGATTTTCAAAAAGCTGTTACAAACGCGATTTGTTATGTGGTTGTGGTTTCTGAGAAATTTTTAGCCTATGATGTGATTAAGAACGATATTAGAGAAATTCAGTAAAAATCGCGGTATTTTCGCTATTATTCGTCGGATAGTTTTAAAACTTTACAGAATTGTTAAAGACATTGATAAAAGTATTCATTTTAAATTGCAATAAAAAACTTTGAAAAATAGGGATGATATTAGGAAAAAACTATTTCAAGGTCATGGACCGGATGTGGTGATTTTAATAAATACTTTAATATTTACTGATCCTATATACCAAATTTCATCAAAAAAGCTTCAATAGTTCTCTAGATATAAGAGTTTAAAGATAAGGGATGATTGGGGTAGATTTTGAACATTTTGTTATTTTCATGAAATTTTAAGTTGAACTCGCTTGTTTTTGAAGTTTCAGATTTTTCTGATAATTTTTTATATTGTTTTATGAATATTAAGAAATAGGGGATGATTTCACCCTTATGGATAAGTTAAGTCGAAAGAGTTAAGTATTTACTATATGTGTACCAAATTTCATTAAAATCGGTTGTGTGGTTTTTGAACAACAAGGTTTGAAAGAAATATTGATATTCACTTATTTAATATACATTGGAAACTATAACAGTTCTAGGGAATTGAGACGTTTCATGTTAACATGTTGGTAACACTACATCTCGTCTTTATCTCTTGCTGGGCGTTGGCCACGTATAGCTAGCCATGTGTGATCCTCCTCTATTTTAACGAAATTTAACAAGATATATCATTATTTAGAAGATTCTAATGTATTTGTGAGTTGAAGAAAGAAGATATGGACTTTATAAAGTAAGAAGATTGCTGTGAAGATCTGTGTTTCTTGTTAAAAGTGAAGTGAAGTGTTCCACTGGGCATTGTCCTTCATATTTAATAAGTTTCTATTATATTCTCGAAGAAAGACATTACAAGAAGATTGTGAATTTGTGTAGACATTCTAAACTGTGATAAAAACATTGTGTGAAAATAGTGTTCATTTGTAATACAGAATTAAGTGTTTTTACAGTGATTTCATTGTCGCACACGGTGTGAGCAAAGCAAGGTCATTGTAGTGTGAGCAAAGCAAGGTCATTATTCACGGCGTGAGCAAACCAAGGTCAAGCGTTAGTGACACAAACGCCTCTCACATGTTTCAATAAAATGAGATTCGAGGTCAAGCGTTAGTGGCACAAACGCTATCAGCTGAAAAGCAGACGTCACAAATCTACAGTTGATTGAAATAAAATATATGATACCTTTCTTCTTCTCCCATTCCCAATTTCTTAGAAGTTAAGTAGATATCGCAAAAACACGCACACTATCAACACTCATTTTGTATGTCTTTAACAATAATTGATGATGTTCATATTATTCTCTTTCATTCCTTCTAAAACTTCAAAAATATACTCTTTCGCTGATGAAAAATCTCGATTTCTTCCGGAATAATCTTTGTAATCATAGACAAAATATCCTAAACAGTTGTACAATAGAATGAAATTATTTCTATTTATCTCTGTTGTAGAAATGTAAACACAAACATTTGCGCTGAAAAATTTATATCTCGGCAGAGTTAGTTCCATAATCTCCATTTATAACAAAAAATCTTTTTGTTTAATGGAAGAGTATAATGCCAACTGTTACAAGTGTTATAATAGAGGAGAAATTATTGATAAAAGATATTTAGTTTGTAGAGATTGTAATTTAATTTTGTACGAAAGACCTAAACCTAAGAAATTTCGAAATAAACTAACACATTTGAATAACCTGCTTACAAAATTGCAATATGGAGGTAAAAAACAAACAAAATTTGTTACAGAATTTAGAAAAAAGAATGAAAAATTCGAATTATCTATTGTAAATATTGAAAAAATCAATATGTTATTTGATGAATATATCAGATTTGTTGGTTTAAATACACACGTTTATCATGGGAAGATTTTACAATCTTTCACTATTTGGATATTGAGTTTGACTACGATTTTAAGCCGGAAATCCTCGATGATTTTATAGTTCACTTGGAGAAAGTAAATGAAGAACCTCGTGAAAAGAATGCGGTTTTACTCACATTGTCCCCGACTTCTCGAGTGATTGTTAGCAAACGTCATTTTTTCCGTTTATAACTTTTTTTCTACCTAAATGGAGCTACTAAAGGAATTAAATGAGATTGGTGAACTAAGATTCAAAGAGTATAAGAAATTAATGGAATTAGAAGAAAAAAAGAAATATAAAATTTTGAATTTGGAGAAAATGAAAGATAAATTTGGGATGACAATAATTGCCGAGTTGGAAGATTGTAAAGTACACTTGCCGAACAGATTTTTGAATGTTTTGGATGAAAAAAAGATTAAAGAATTGAACAAAAATGAAAAATTACACTTGATTGTTACTGGAAAGAAGACTATTAAAGATAAAGACTGTGTTACAATTAACTTTGTAGAATAAAGATTTCGAAGATTTTTAGAGCTTATTAGAAGCGAACAGCTGTAGATTCGGTTTTCCATTCGTGCTTTCCTGTTTGGTTATTACAGATTCGTTTATGGTCCTTCAAACAGTATTTTATACTCAATTTACTGTTGGCTCCAAAAGTGGTCCAGGACCGCCAGTTTGTTATCTACTCATATGGCCAAACGCATTTATGTGTTACAAAGTTTTAACATTACTACTTACTACCTAGCATACATTCAAAATTACTCACTAGGCTATAACATATTACCTTAATATTAAATTGATTTAGATTTAGTATATGTTTATTAGTTGTTTATATTATGGAAAAAGATTGGTAAGAAAACATAAAAGAGTTTTAGAAAACTCCCCGTCATTTTCATATAGTGGCCTTACATTCTTTTCAATAGTTTACAGTAATATTGCTTAATTTGTGTTGAAAACCATTTTTGTCTTGATTTAAAACCATTCCAAGCTAAGATTTGTACCAAGCTATTACTTACACTTTGTTTGAATAAGTTCGTTAACTAATCTCAAATAATAACATGTTTAAAGACAGCGGTCATTCGGATATGTGCACCATTTTTATATCAGACATTTATTAACATAAAAATGGACATACAATTTCAAGCCAAAATGTTTCAAGTTATTTTTATTTAACTTTTAACGTTTCAAGATAGCAGCTGTTTAAAATTAGGAAAAGCAATGTCTTTATTTCACTCAAAAGTATCTGAGACAGAAAAAAGAACGAAAGAACAGAAAGAAAGACAATTATTGGATGGTTTTAGAAATATGGGTATTTACGTGGTTTATTATACTTACACTGGTGATATTATACAAACATTTTTGCAAGTGTATGTTTACAATGATTTTTCTCAAAATGTTTTAAGTAGTGGAGTTTCTAAATATTTTAAATTGTAATAGAATTCTCTTTCATTCCAATCTAGTCGTTCTATCAATTCTTTCTAAACTAACCGTTTAAAATAATAATGCATCTTTAGTTTGGCATTTAAAGATGACAGATGAAATCTCCCTTTCTTCCGACAGAGCAGGACGGCGTGGTTTTCATCATATATGTATAGTAGCATGGTATTTATTGCTATCTGCGGTTTCGATATCAATGATATCTACACAACGGCAGAGTAAAAACACCCCAATACAAGGTCGCAATTCACCACAGGACTGCTTGTTTGTTCACAAAATTGGATTTTGCTCCAGCTGCATCACATTTTAGGGTTAACGGAATGTCGTTTTATTTCATGCAAAGAGGAAAATAGCACCTTAAATATATTAGCCTGTTTTTAAGTTATTCATATCTTTATTGCTTGATATAAAAATGTGCTATGAATGGAAATAATTTATTTCATAAATGAGAAACTATAAAAAAACGTGAGTAATAATATATGATCCCAAAGCTCAGTAAGTTCAGTTTGTGGTGATGTAAATATT
Organism: Homalodisca vitripennis; assembly: GCF_021130785.1. Classification (NCBI taxonomy): domain Eukaryota; kingdom Metazoa; phylum Arthropoda; class Insecta; order Hemiptera; family Cicadellidae; genus Homalodisca; species Homalodisca vitripennis. Next base: position 85,448,316 of record NC_060207.1, on the reverse strand, counting down.
TGTTTTATAATTTTGCATTAAATCTTAGATAAATAATTTAATCTTCATATCAGAAACTAATTCATAGAATATACAGTGATGGATAATAAAGTTACTCACACTGAGTTTACATATTATTTCAAAGACTTTCATATGTATAAAAAAGACCATGTATAAAACAAGGTATAGGTATGCCACACCACGTACCGCGTTAGAGTCTTTTCTAAGACAACAATTCAAATCCGTATAGCTCATTTTATATTCTAGATGCCCTGCTGGTGGATATACATACATACAGTCAGACGGAAAAGAAATGTATACATCGTCCCAGGAGACAAAATAGAAATTGTGTCACCTACTAACTGATACGAGTAGGTAACAATGGCGGTCAGGCTAATTCTATAGTAGGACATGCATCATCATAAAACTCTTAGTTTTTAATGTAGAAATTAAATTTCTTAATAAATTGAAAGTGTACAGATAGAGTATCTCTCGATATAACTCATCAAATGGCTCATTGATATTATTGTTCGGTAAGTGAGGTTGTCTATACAACTTCTATAAGTGTTGAAATAAAATTTCCTGTAAGAAAGCGAGTATACTGCAACATAAGAGTGCACTAATAAAAAATATTGTCACCAACTTATATTGACTCCAGTTTACTAGATTTTCTTTTTACATATGAATAAAATAAATGTCATATAGTAAAATCCAATATGATTCTACACAGTTTTTCTATGTTTAGATATATACATGTGTGTGTGTGTGTGTATATATATATATATATATATATATATATATATATATATATATACATGTTATGGAAAAAGAATGGTAAGAAAACATAAAAGAGTTTTAGAAAACTCCCCGTCATTTTCATATAGAGGCCTTACATTCTTTTCAATAGTTTACAGTAATATATATATATATATATATATATATATATATATATATATATATATATGCTGTCAGATGTTTTTTATCTTTCGTTCATTAGGATGGTATTAGGAAAGCTTATTTGAGATACCTATGCATTGTGTTTCTAGGTTTTATTGCAGATTTTTCAGCTGCAGGTGAGAACGTTACAGATTGACTATGTTCTAATGCAACAGGACACTTTCAGAGAGCGATACCGGTCCTTGCATTTCCAAATCATCTAATCTACTTCATGTATACAAATCGTTATTACTGAATCATCCTTGCAATACCAGTAACAAATATATATATATATATATATATATATATATATATGTATATATCACCCAAAAAATTTAATTCTTGTTCCAAAAAAGATTTATTTTTTATTATGATTTTAGATAATTATACGAACTGCCAGATAATACTTTCAAAACGTTTCAATTCAGGGTTTGGGGTAAGTGGGTGGGAGCATATTCTGTATTTTGAAAAAATAAGGTGGTCTTAGGTCGGCCATCACGTCTCTTTACATAGTACTTAGTATTTGAATTTTTGTTTCATCAGTTAAGTATATGTGTTAAGATGCAATTTACCATTATGAATTTAACTTTTAGAATGAATAAAACATTGACAAATTTATATTGTGCAATTTATTGAATTTATTTATTGAAAAAATAATATTATTTGTATTTGTTCTCAATTATCATGTCACTTGTTTAGATATAAAAGTAAGGCTCAAAATAATAACCATCCACACCAGTAACATCATCTTACACACAGCATGATTAATTTATCAGTATATCGTTACTGTTCATCTTCAACATAATAAACATCCACACCAGTAACATCATCTTACACGCAGCATGATTTATCAGTATATCGTTACTGTTCATCTTCAACATAATAACCATCCACACCAGTAACATCATCTTACACGCAGCACGATTTATCAGTATATCGTTACTCTTCATCTTCAACATATTAACCATCCACACCAGTAACATCATCTTACACGCAGCATGATTTATCAGTATATCGTTACTGTTCATCTTCAACATAATAACCATCCACACCAGTAACATCATCTTACACGCAGCACGATTTATCAGTATATCGTTACTGTTCATCTTCAACATAATAACCATCCACACCAGTAACATCATCTTACACGCAGCACGATTTATCAGTATATCGTTACTGTTCATCTTCAACATAATAACCATCCACACCAGTAACATCATCTTACACGCAGCACGATTTATCAGTATATCGTTACTGTTCATCTTCAACATAATAACCATCCACACCAGTAACATCATCTTACACGCAGCACGATTTATCAGTATATCGTTACTGTTCATCTTCAACATATTAACCATCCACACCAGTAACATCATCTTACACGCAGCACGATTTATCAGTATATCGTTACTGTTCATCTTCAACATAATAACCATCCACACCAGTAACATCATCTTACACGCAGCACGATTTATCAGTATATCGTTACTGTTCATCTTCAACATAATAACCATCCACACCAGTAACATCATCTTACACGCAGCATGATTTATCAGTATATCGTTACTGTTCATCTTCAACATAATAACCATCCACACCAGTAACATCATCTTACACGCAGCACGATTTATCAGTATATCGTTACTGTTCATCTTCAACATATTAACCATCCACACCAGTAACATCATCTTACACGCAGCATGATTTATCAGTATATCGTTACTGTTCACCTTCAACATAATAAACCATCCACACCAGTAACATCATCTTACACGCAGCACGATTTATCAGTATATCGTTACTGTTCATCTTCAACATAATAACCATCCACACCAGTAACATCATCTTACACGCAGCACGATTTATCAGTATATCGTTACTGTTCATCTTCAACATAATAAACCATCCACACCAGTAACATCATCTTACACGCAGCACGATTTATCAGTATATCGTTACTGTTCATCTTCAACATAATAACCATCCACACCAGTAACATCATCTTACACGCAGCACGATTTATCAGTATATCGTTACTGTTCATCTTCAACATAATAACCATCCACACCAGTAACATCATCTTACACGCAGCACGATTTATCAGTATATCGTTACTGTTCATCTTCAACATAATAACCATCCACACCAGTAACATCATCTTACACGCAGCATGATTTATCAGTATATCGTTACTGTTCATCTTCAACATAATAACCATCCACACCAGTAACATCATCTTACACGCAGCACGATTTATCAGTATATCGTTACTGTTCATCTTCAACATAATAACCATCCACACCAGTAACATCATCTTACACGCAGCATGATTTATCAGTATATCGTTACTGTTCATCTTCAACATAATAACCATCCACACCAGTAACATCATCTTACACGCAGCATGATTTATCAGTATATCGTTACTGTTCATCTTCAACATAATAACCATCCACACCAGTAACATCATCTTACACGCAGCATGATTTATCAGTATATCGTTACTGTTCATCTTCAACATAATAACCATCCACACCAGTAACATCATCTTACACGCAGCATGATTTATCAGTATATCGTTACTGTTCATCTTGTGATCAGGCCAAAAGATAGCTTTTAAAAATAAAGCAGTAAGCGCATCAGATAAGAGGCAGTTAAATTGCTTTTCCCATGTGTTTGCAAAATTAAATGTATTACATTGGTGTTTACAGTGAGGAGAGCAGATTTTGTAGAAAAAAATCTAGGAACATGTTTTGTTATTTTAAGACCTTAATGACAATAAAAAGAAACAGTCCATTTATAATAATAAGAGCTACGCCACGTTGTAGTAGAAGACTCTGTGTCTATGCCATTTACTTGTGTTGGGTAATATACTCACGGATGTCATAATGGTATCACGTTGCAATACGTAATGTCAGAAACTATCAACTGTTACCATGGCAACAAACCATGTTACGGCCTCGAGTTCAGCTCCAGCCCTCTACACCGCCGAAATGTAAATAGGTTCTGGAATCAAAGACAAAGCGAGAGGTTTTCAAATATTTTCAGATTACTGTAAATTGTGCTTCATCATAGGCATGTATAATAAAATTGTCGTAAAGCTTGAAAAACTCTAACTACCTCCAGATACGACATTACAGTAAAATATGCAAATATACTCTCTGTAACTGCATTGTACATCAATCGTGCTGTATACTTTTGTTAGTGAAACAACAATTACTTAGTACATCATTAAGTATCAGCAATAATTTATAGTTTTTCCACTATTTAAATCTATTTTGCCATACTTCAAAATAACAGCTGGTTGTTGCATGACGTTATATTTTTGATATTTGTGTTTTGATACCTTATAACAGGGATATGAAAACTGCTCGGGTACATTGACGTTTTATTGCATTATACTCAAGCATTGTTATTTTTTCAGTACAAGTACCGTATATCACAATAGGTTTTAATAAGTAAACTTAACAGTATCGCTATATTAAGAATAATATAGCAGGCGAATTGAGAATAATAATATTATTATTATATAATAATCAACATTGCAAAATGTTTCTAATTTTTAAATTTGAAAAACATTTTTCCTGAACAAAAAAACGTTAATCATGACATGGAGTAAGAATGCCCTGTGCCGCTTAATCGTATTTCTTAACTCGCTTCACCAACATTGCTAAATAAAAACAACCACTTTTTCTCCTACTGATGGAAACCAATTCTGTTAATGGAATAATATGTATTACAGTTATTAAAAAAAATATTTGAAAAATATATTTCCGAAGACTTTCCCAAGTAAATTTACTGTATTATGTCAAATACTCTAATCTAATATTGTTCAATTTGTTGTGGTAGAAAAAAAAAAAACTATACGTTACCACAATAACGTATACAACAAAAAGCTAATTCATTTAACCACAATGAACTATGTTTATTTATTTTAAATTGTTTTACTGTTTGTTATTTTGTTGAATGATTTGTTTGTGTACCCGACACAGTGTTGTTGATTTGAGTAATAGACAATATTCATTAAGCTCCGTAATTTACAAGAGGGCTTCATTGAAACCAGTTTTAAGGCTTTTGAAACCAACTATAAATATAGTAATTTAATTCTTGAATCATGAATATGCCCACAAACTTCAGATTTCCAGTGTTTGAAGAAAATTTAAGGATAGGAAGTTCTTGGTCATTTGCCATCGTTATATGTTACAAGAATTGAACTCTGTGTTCCTAGGATAAAAACTATCCTTTTTACTACGTTTCAAAAATCCCAAGACAAAAGTTTAAGCTAAGGTACAAGTTACTCACCGTCTCTGGAGTGTACATTTCAAGTATATAAATATTGGACAAATATGTATTGATTAAAGAAAAGGGGTTATATAGGTTTTTACTTTTATTTAGCATTAAAAATTTTTGTGATTTCATAGTCCACAATATTATTTTTTGATTCGTTGCTGATTCGGATACTCTAAGGTTGTAACTGAGGAACTTTAGATTATTTTAGTATAAGTCTAATAAAAACATTTTCCGGTTACGGTACATTAACTCCGAAAACTTTAAATATTATTTTATTCTAAATAAATATATAATACACGAAAGTACAGCAGACTATGAAAGGCCCAGATGTTTCTTAAGCAATTATTTCGGTGAAAGAATACAGAATATATTCTGCAATAATACCTGAAATACAATAACAATCAAACCTATAAAATCACATAGAAACGAATGATATAAGATAACGAAAAAACTAAATCTTTCATTAAAATAACGAAAATGTGTTGTATATTCTGTTAGAGTGTAAATTCTATGTAACACATTTTTATATGAAGGTATATTATTATTTAATATTAAAATGTACGTATTATTAATTGGATTGCATTCAACTTAAGTGAAAAAATACAGAATATATTCTGCAATAATACCTGAAATACAATAACAATCAAACCTATAAAATCACATAGAAACAAATAATATAAGTTAACGAAAAAACTAAATCTTTCATTAAACAAATGAAAATGTGTTGTATATTCTGTTAGAGTGTAAATTCTATGTAACACATATTTATATGAAGGTATATTATTATTTAATATTAAAATGTATGTATTATCAATTGGATTGCATTCAACTTAAGTGAAAGAATACAGAATATATTCTGCAATAATACCTGAAATACAATAACAATCAAACCTATAAAATCACATAGAAACGAATAATATAAGATAACGAAAAAAACTAAATCTTTCATTAAACAAATGAAAATGTGTTGTATATTCTGTTAGAGTGTAAATTCTATGTAACACATATTTATATGAAGGTATATTATTATTTAATATTAAAATGTATGTATTATTAATTGGATTGCATTCAACTTAAGTGAAAAAATACAGAATATATTCTGCAATAATACCTGAAATACAATAACAATCAAACCTATAAAATCACATAGAAACAAATAATATAAGTTAACGAAAAACCTAAATCTTTCATTAAACAAACGAAAATGTGTTGTATATTCTGTTAGAGTGTAAATTCTATGTAACATATCTTTTATATGAAGGTATATTATTATTTAATATTAAAATGTATGTATTATTAATTGGATTGCATTCAACTTAATTGGTGTCATAAGGGGTACTTAATTGAAATATTGTTTGAAAACTCCGCAGTGATCTAATACAATATTTGACTCCGATTTTACTTTTTTGAAATCAATATATTTAAATTTACAAAACAATCCTAGTATGATTTTAAAACATTCATACAAGCTTTCAGATAAGAACACAAGCAACACAAATTGTTATAGTTTAAAACTTATAAATAGGCAACTTGATATAGTCACTGCGATGCTCAGGAAACTCTCGCGTCATCTGTCATTACAGAAGCTATTTACATTTCACCAGTGTGGTGAGCTAGAGATGAATTGGAAGACGTAACACGGTTTGTTACCATGGTAACCAGTTGATGGCTTCCGTCATTACAAGCAGTGATGTGCTATGTGTGACGTCCGTGTGTATTCTGTCAACCACTGAGAAACTACTCTAAATTTATGGCAGCATTATTATTTTTATTCAGATTAAAATAATGTTTTAGAGGCTTTCCATTTTGTTCTAATTCTGTTTAAAAAAATAATGTCGGAAAGTTTTAGAGCAATTCATGAAAATGTTAAAGAATGTTATCAAGAGAAATTTGTATAATGTATTAGTATTCATTCACAAGTACTATTTAACTCTCTGAATACAGAGTCCCAAAACTTTGGTCTTTAATTTTAAAATCCAATTATTCTGAAATGGTTACAACATTATAATATCTCCAGTGACTTCATTTCAGGAGTATTTATTATACTATTTATAATTTATATGTATATGAACTACCGTTGTTCACTATCAAATCGCGTGCAGAGCAGCTTGTAACCGATAGTTCTACTTATTTTGTTTTAGATTACGTTTTTGAAGGATGTCATTACATTTGAATGCCTGTTTTCAATACTATTTTTGTCAACAATAAAATTAACGATGCCTTCTTAACGTTGATCAGATTTATAATATATTTTACTCATTTTTTACAGTTTAGTTATTTGAGGAATAATTAGTCCGAGGCCAATTTTTAACAAATTTATCTACATATAAATAGCTTGTCCTTAAGGTGAATATTTAGAAATGTGGGTTTCAACGTTTTGTTTATAAATGTATATTTTATTCATGCATAACAGTTAGTAAAATATGTTTAAATTCATAGCCATGTTTATAATACTTAACTAAGACTTATTTTGAACGAAATTTCATGCATGTATCTCAAGTATTTTTCACAAAGAGTAGTAGGTATACAGAAAGTAGTAAAATACATAGTTTCAAAAACACAATGAGTGCAACATAGTACAGTACTTAAGTTTAATATTAGTTCTCTACTACTTTCTCCAACACATATATGTTATTATTTGCTTATTAGACTAGACATGTATTTATCGCCAGTTACTTAATACATTACTGCATTAGTTAAGTAGAGTAACTTGAAATCGGCTTATATTGAATTATTAAAATAGCGAAAACTTACAGTGTCGTGTTTCGTCTAAATATGAGAAACTAATTTAGATGAAATAAATTTCTTTGAACAATAACAATATTTTTTGCAACCATTAAGCCATGACTGAAGTTGCACGCCGCTCTTTCATCTGCCTTTGCCAAAAGAATGTTCATTAATAAATAAGTTATGATTTCCTAAAATTTATATTCCAGTTCATAAATAATAAATAAATTTTTATATAAAGTATTATTTTATGTCAACCTTACGTCGACTGAAATAGAGAGAAGAATTCAGTTATGTTGTACAAGACAGAAAGATGAAGCCAAAGTATTACAGTTTCCCGCGGTTGTAAAGTGTGCTGTAGCCCTCTGTTGTCATGACAGCAAATTGCGTTGCTCTCTTGTCTCATTTGGCATTGTCATTTCTGGTTTCTGAACTCTATAAACGGATTACTATTATGAAATAGGAAGTTCGGATTTATTAGTTAGCAAATTACCCTCAAGACCACGTAATTGACATAAAATAGTTTGCAGTATGTGGACACAACTATTTTGTTTATCATATTAACTAAAAATAGACGTTACACAGTATGTATGAGCTTCGGGTCAATGCTCTATGCTTACTGCGACAATTTTGTAAGTGCGGTGTAGTGAAAATTTTAATAAACAACTATGCTAGCTCTGCATACTTTCTTTAAATGTCCCAAAAGTGTTTATTTAATAATTTAAACTGTATTTTAGTTTTATAAGTCTATCTTAATCTGATTATCGTAACAAAAGAAATTGTCCGAAAATAAAACACTTAAAGTGTACTAGACTATGTAATTATATATCAAGTAAGTATAACTAAAAAAAATGTTTTAATCCTTTTGAAAATGAGGTTGTTTTACAATAAAATTAATTGCAACGTAAAATTGTATTTCTTCTGTACGTGACAGTTTGAACAACTTTTAAGTTCTTGATTTACTGACATTAACTGTCTGAATATATTTATTTATGATTATAAATCTCCTAAAGATGATTACATCGCATCCAATGAAGATTTTAAAATATGTTTAATATACGTCTCATTTGCGTATGAGCCTTTAAGAATTAGAAAATAGTTCAAATTCAAGTAAAAAATAACTAATGTATATTTTCAAAACTTTAACTATACTAGGTTCTTAACTGATTCTTATAAAACCTCTTACGATTATGACTAAAAATTTCTGCACGAGTTTGTAACCGTATTCAAACGTTTTAGTATTAAATAAAAATGTATCAATTCGTGCAATTATTTTTCCACGTGATTTACAACTAGGCCATTTAATTAAACTAACAAGAATAATGATAATTTACATTCAGTATCTTTGTCAGAGTTATGGAGAAGATTGCTAGATATAGCAACATTTCGTAGAAAGAATTTAAGTAATAAAAGTTTAAAGTTTATAATAAAGATTTCATATACAAGCTTATCAAAGTTTGTAAAGTCAGTTTACTTTGTTGCTTAATAAAATAGGGGATCACAAGATCTTACCTACCTGGTCCTCATTCACAATATATTTTTAATATCGTCTATTGTTTCTTGATAGAGCTAGTTTCTTCTAGTCTTTTATTGGACTAAAAATATCGTTTCCCTTTAACATATTCTTAAAGCTGAAGCGAGATAAAATAAATTAAAAACAATTTAGTGGAGATTAACATAATTTTCACCTTAGTCTCGTAGAATTAAAGAGATTTGAGGGTTAACTTTATTGATTATACTGTTATTAATGAAATAAATTATTAATTTTGTATATACTTCAAAAGCGCTGACAAGATCAGAATCAACTAAGCGTATTAATGTCTTATATAAACTTTTTGATATAATGTTTCTATGATCAGAATCCATTGGAGTTTGACCGCCTTATCGGATTAATAATGCATGGTAATGAAATGTTTGCTATCGGAAGTTGAAATATATCTTACGTAACAATATCTGCCTTAATATTATACATATGTTATCGCATGTATCTCCTTAAATCATTTAAACTTGAATATACACCAAAGAGATAGATATATTAAAAAATTTACCAATCCAAGTATCACCAAATTAGGGAAATAGTGGTTTGTGCAAAAAAATGTTCTTCAAGTCACTTTAACAAATTTCTGATTGGGTATTAATCGTATTCATTAATTTAGTTATGCAAATGAATCATGGAAACCCAAATTTCAAATACTTTAAAAATCACCTAATCGTAACTTTGAAGTTATGAGTTTTATACTCTGTTGATGGAGTCTTACTAATATATAAAGTTTTTTTGAGAGTTTTTATAAATAACAACAATAGAATGTCACAATTTTTACATTATTCAGTTAAAAAAACTTGGTGAACATACCAGTAAATAATGAAAGTTTCGTACCACGGCCCCATTGTTGTGCTCACGTTCAATTGATAGCCACCTTTTTCGGACGAGAGTAACTCTTACTGATACTGACAGTTCACGGTAAGTGATGGATCGTGTCGTTAGTATATTATTTATGGGGCTACGGAGTTATGAACATTTTATTCCCAATAAATACTAAGAATGATAGAAAACATTCACACAATGTAAAAATACATTTTGAATTGCTATGTGTGTTTATATTTCTGCATATGCAAATAGATACGAAGACAAGAGAATCCACCTGTCACGCGATAGGTTGATTGGACTAAGTTAAAGATAGCGAAAGTTGAAAACTCTCTAGACCGGAGTCTTGTATGTCAATACCACACACCTCGTACTGTACACTCTCATTGAATATACTTGGAACGTTCCTCATGGCTACCATTTTCGGTGCTGCAACATCTTTGTAAAATAGACAAAGTCTCCTTGAATAAAAGGTTAATTTTTATTTTTAAAACAAAGTTGTGTAATGTTTTAATAATGATAATTTTGTACAAGTGAAGTATTAAGTTTTTTAATTACTTAAAATAACAATTTATTTGCCTTTTATATGTTCTAAAATGTTCTGATGGATACTGAAGAAGAAACAAGAATATAGTTGCCTTGACAGTGTAATAAAATGAAGGTAAATTAGTTTTTGTTACCAGAGTTTGTAAAATGTTTTGATGGAAACTGAAGGAGGCAAAAGAATGTACTTATCTTGTGCAATACAGGAAGATAAAGACAAAGTAAATATACTCCCAACTGTTTGTAAACTGGTTTGATAGATACTGAAGAAGATACAAGAATATAGCCGTCTTGTACAGTACTAGAAATGTGAAAGCAAGGTGAATAAATATACCATTTTTAACCATATACCATATACTATCTCACCATTTTTAAAATATTCTGATGACTACTATGGGAAAAACAAGAATATAGTCAAGTAATATAGTCTTGACAATATAAGAAAATGAAGGGAGATTATAAGTTTTTTCCAGAGTTAGAAAAATGTTCTGAAGGATATTGAAGGAATGACAAAATGTAGTTGTCTTGTACAGTACTAGAAAATGAATGTAAAGTATTCGTTGTTCTTAGAGTTTGTAAAATGTTCTGATGGATACTGAAAGAGACATAAGAATGTAGTTGTCTTGTACAATACAGGAAGATGAAGGCAAGGTATTCGTTGTTCCCAGCGTTTGTAAAGTGTTCTGCAGCTCTCTGTTGTCATGACAACAAATTGGTTTATTCTCTTGTCTCATTTTGCATTGTCATTTCAGATTTGTGAACTCTATGAGTGAGTTACAAATGCTAAATAAGATGTTGGGAAATAATGTTAGTTAGCTTGGTTTATTACAGCTATTCGAAAGGAAAATGAAATATGAAAAGAACTTATTTATCTTGAGGAATTACGTTTAAAAACCGTAATCTATCTTTACTGATTCCGTGTATTCTTAAACAAATACAGATAAAAAGAGTTATTTAAATAAAACTACTTTAGATTATAGAATATTGTGTTTATAAAATTATCAACGAAAGCTACTATATGCTGTTGATCCATTTAGAACGTTAATAAGTAAGGTGTTTGGAAAATATTAGCCAAGGGCAAAACACACACAAGTAAAAATAGATTTTATTTTGACTATAAATCTATCAGCAATGGTTAAAATTATAAATCTAGTAGAACAATGTTACATTCATTTATCATCGTTAGGTATACCAAACAAAAAACTAATATTACTAAAAGTTTTGATTGCTTACTAATGTTTTAGGCAGATTACAATGCACCTAAAACAATAGTTCAATGTCTGTAAATATAAAAATTATTTATTAATGTATTCATTATGATTATGGCTGTAATTCTAAATGCATCTTTAAGAAAATTGGTAAAAACGTTTTACAAGTGAATGACAAAGATTGTTGTTAAGGGTAATCGGACTACGGTGTGCGGAGCTTCAGGGTCAAATCTTGTTTACCCAACTAGATAAATTTTTACCCTGTATTGGGTTTTTCAGACAAGGGGATGAAGTCCTAGGGATATCTGTTTGATAAACTATTATGGAATATGCCTCTTTGGGCGACCATTAGGGAAGTCTATCACTTGAGAGGCTGGACAAATTTAATTATTATACATCTTATTGCACGATATATAAAAAATAAACTATAATTTAGAGTTGAAACTTTGCATGAAGCTTAATTTTTATATTCGGAACACTGCGTTCGATAATGGCGCATGTCTCTCAAAAGGAATTTGTCTGAGCGTGAGTGAATATTTTTACATTGGTCTTAAGGATAACCATGATGGAAACGAGAAAATAGCAGAATAAATACATTTGTAAACAAACTGAATACAATCATTTAACGTTTCAGCATGGGATGTATAGAAAACATTTTAAAGAATCAATGTAATATATATAGTTAATATTCTCAAATAACGGCCAGCTATGTTTTTTACCCTTTCAATACCCCCTAATTCCAACTCATACCAAAACTGACGTTCCAACAACCATTGTTTAAGAGGAACCTCTCTCAATTTTAGAAATTGCGTGCTTACTACAATACAAATTGTCTATAAAAGATTTAGTATTTTGCATTAAATCAATAATTCATTATTTAAAAAACTATAATCTAGACTACCCCCCTCATGCAATCTCTTTAATTACTTCTTGTATGTAACATATACAATTAATTTATAACTTTTTAAATGGACCTCTGGACTCAGTAGCTTTAGGTAACTATTTTAAGAACACGTTTTATTGAGGTGGTTATAACGCTAAAACCTGCATGAATGCTCTTATGTATTATGACACTTAAAAGTTTTGCTAACTACACTTTGATATTGAAAAATTCAATATTGTTATTTTCTCCAATTAACGAAAATGCCTCTTTACAATGTTTAATGTAAACAGTTATAAACTACACATACAATGACCTTCGAACTATGGAATTGTGGAAATAGGATTTAATATCAAATCGCTAGAACAAGTTTATATTTTTAGATTTATGAGTGTCCATTGCATTTAGCTATTCCCTTTTTATATTTTTCTGAAAAAGGAGTGATAAATAATTTCGAGGGTTAATAGTAAAAGGATTGTTATGTATTCTGACACATCATGAGTGGAATTGTTCTCATATAACTATAACCAACTAATCCATCCGAGCCAGACACGATTCACAAATGCGATCAGAAACTCCTTGAAGAGATTATGTGATGAACATGGAACATCTCGCTGTATACCATGTAATACAGTAGCAGGGAGAGTTACTGCTTCAGGCTTCACCCTTGTCAACCCTCGTCATCCAGCTTCCATTGGAACTCACCGGAAAATTATCTACATAAAGTCCTAAACTACACAAGTAGTATATGTGACCAGTGTGAGGTGCATAGTGATGAGGCTGAAGTGATAAAACGATTTAAACTACACGGAATACATGCCATCTGTAAGTCCAAATATAGTTCACGTATTACAGTTTTTTTAACATTTCCATAAAATTCATTTTAGTGATTTTAAACATATTAGTTCAATTTCATATTGAAGTTGTAATATTACAATGACAAATATATACTTAAAATTGTACAATTTAAATTAACATTTTGTTTAAATTAATCTTTATATTGGTTTGAAGTTGCTATTAAACACAAAGAAAGAAGTCTTATTTAGGTGATATGAATGTGTTTACTGTTACTGCTTTTAATATATGACGTAAAAGGTGTAGTGTAGAATGAGTACATCTTCCACATATGTATTCCTTCCATACATGGAATGAATTAAAATAAAATAAGTAAGTAATTTATAGGAAATTTCTGAGATTTATACACTATATTAAACAGTATATTTTATAACTTCCCTCAGAAAAAGGATAGGAATTTATTAAGGAGAAAAGATTAGAATAATAGGTCAGCTAATATCTCAACCGCCTTCCAAGGATTGATGACTCTTATATTATTATAACTTTTTTTGCAAAGACTCTAAAATTAACAGTTTAATAAGTGAAGTAATAAGTACGGTTACTCAGCAAGGATCTGGGCTGAATTTCAGTTTTGATTTATTATTATTTAAAAGGCACAGAATGAAATCAGCTGAACACCTTAGAAATTATTGCATGAACTGCATCCGTACAATTAACGATTTTCCGATTAGTTAAAGATCGAAGTATTGTTATCACTCCATGTTGGTGTACAGAGCCTGGAGCTTGGCCAAGGGAGGTCTTATATACGGTTGCTATGGCGACAAACTGTATTATATTGCCATCGTTGGCTTCGTCCCGGACATTAGTGACTCCGGGCCACATTTACTCCTTCTCATTATCAAACTCTTTCATCGTATTATGAGTTTCATTTGTGGATTCCTTACCCCATTTGTAATAAGACTCAAGTCATTGTATGATAAAGCTGAATGATATACTGAGGAAAAGCTGTTTTTATATATATATATATATATATATATATATATATATATATATATATATATATATATAATTTAAGAGAAACATATAATGTTGTGTGAAAAAAATTACAATGCAGATCATTAAAAAGGTAAACTCTACGTTTTAGAAGTAATACTCTTGAGTTTGTAGAATACCAATGGGAACTGTATTGCCATATCAATCGAGATGCTGGTCGTCAGCCATACATGTACATTTGAATCAAGTATAGATTACATATCGATGTCCTATGCGACCATGATACATCCAAACCTGCTAGAAACCTTCATTGTATCTTGGTGGTCCAGAAACGTGTTCTGTGAATAATGGCAGGTCTTCAACCACGAGAATCCTGTCGAACCACCTTTCGGTCCTTAGTGATTCGGACAGTGGTATCCATCTATATTATTTAAGTTATCACTCATGCCTCAAAAGGAAACTTGCCAAAGGATGGTGGAGTTCATAACCTCAACAAACGACGCGATAACGATCTCTCTCTGCTAACACATAGAACAAATTTATACAACAAGAGCCCGTCCCTCAGTGGGGCGAAACTCTTTAACATGCTGCCAGAGAGTCTCAAGGTTTGTTACTCTAAAAATCTCAAGAAAAGACAACTAATTGTTAGCTGATAAATACCACAGTTTATACCTTTCATGAGTTTTATGGGCAACATTTTTTTTAACTGCCATGATACTTTAGTTTAATGTTTTTATTGTTTCATCTTAAAAGTTAAAATCACACACGTCTCCTCTTTAAATGTGGTTTGAAACTTGGTAGCCCAACTTGATACAACATTAATTTTAGTGTATATATTTATTCTGCAACCATTCTTGATGAATGTGTAAATAAGAATACTATTGATTGATAGATTGGTTCATAAATAACGTTCATTATTCCTTAAAGATGGTCATACTAGCTCAATGATATAGGAATTAATCAGATTAAAAATAAATTAAGCTTGTAAGTTTCAGAATTATTAAGTGTATGCTAAGTCTTTTAAGCTTAGTTATAGATATATGTTCTTGGTCGGGGCAACAACGCAAACTAATCTGTAAAACCGTAAATAAATGAGGCAAGAAGTGAATTAAACGACCGCACATGAGTAGGCAGTTTATGAGCGTAGTGACTTTTCAATCTGACGTAAGTGAGAGAGAGAGTGTGTGTGTGTGTGTATACATATATATATATATATATATATATATATATATATATATATATATATATATATATTTCTCCGTAGCTGTAAAAGGGCACTCTACTACGTTACTTGAAATATAGTAGACTGAATTTAAACGGTGGGAATATACACCTTTGTATATTTCGTTGATAAAAAGGAAATCGACGTAGTCCTTCTCAGTTCTACATGTGTGCATGTATATTTCCTTTGTAAGGACAACAAGTGAGTCTTATGTTAAGCCACTGAAGATGTGCTTGACAGCAAGTAGCTTAAAAGGGCCGGAAGTAGACACATTGTGGCCTGAAGTAGATTTGAAAACTAATATGATATGTATTTTTTATATCAGGGATGTTACGAGGAAAATTAATGTTCATGATCGGGTCATTAGGGCAGGCAATCTCAACTGTGGCGCAAATAATGTAATTTATTTGAACCATAAATATGAGCTAAATACACGTGTCAACCTGAATTAAAAAACAGTACAATAAGATTAACTTTTGAATCTCTTAAAATAAGGATAATGGGTATTAAAATAAGGAATTACCTGATATATGGCTATGTTTGTTTGAAAACTATAAGGCTGCTAGTAATCAAATAATTCTTTATTAAACATGTTCAATCCACGCCTCCTCTATTACTATTTTTATAAACAGATTTACAGATTTTACAGAATCTTATTACCAACGATTGTTATTTATTATTCAGAAGGTACAATATACAGTTTATATACCCTGTCAGATATCAAGTAAAATTTATGAAGCAGATTATTGTTTAATTGATACAAATCACAATTTCAGATTTTACAGAATCTTATTACCAACGATTGTTATTTATTATTCAGAAGGTACAATAATACAGTTTATATACCCTGTCAGATATCAAGTAAAATTTATGAAGCAGATTATTGTTTAATTGATACAAATCACAATTTCAGATTTTACAGAATCTTATTACCAACGATTGTTATTTATTATTCAGAAGGTACAATATACAGTTTATATACCCTGTCAGATATCAAGTAAAATTTATGAAGCAGATTATTGTTTAATTGATACAAATCACAATTTCAGATTTTACAGAATCTTATTACCAACGATTGTTATTTATTATTCAGAAGGTACAATATACAGTTTATATACCCTGTCAGATATCAAGTAAAATTTATGAAGCAGATTATTGTTTAATTGATACAAATCACAATTTCAGATTTTACAGAATCTTATTACCAACGATTGTTATTTATTATTCAGAAGGTACAATATACAGTTTATATACCCTGTCAGATATCAAGTAAAATTTATGAAGCAGATTATTGTTTAATTGATACAAATCACAATTTCAGATTTTCTAATACCATAAAATATCAAATCGCGTTAAGTTTTTATCCGTTTTCATCACCTTGCACTACAAAAAACTTCATATGAAATCTCAGTTAATATTAGCGGTATTAGTGGATTTATCACAATATTTAGAAATTTTAAAAATAGTTCACGTAGGTGAAATTAAAATGGAATAAAATTAAATGGTCTTTATTTTCAGAGGCGGAGTTTAAACTAATGAGTCCTTTCTACTAATCAATCTCAAAACAACATCAACAGTAACAAACTGGATATTATACTATTTTGTATACATAAAGGCGAATAAATTTAAGAAATTCTTCCAACACATATTACTATCCTCAATTGACTGTTGAGGATTGGTGTGTGAGAACTGTAAGTAAATTAGGATAAACATTTGTAACATTCCGTGATTTTCAAATGTCCCGTTTAAAACTATTTTCGAGAATTTTCATTGATTATTTACTATATTACGAAAAGATTTGTTATACATTGAATATCTTACAGAGATTTTAAAGTGACTTACGCTCAATCGTATATTCTTAATAAGCGAAAACATAATTGGATTTGAACGTTAATATTTCAATAATAAGTTTAACAATTAGAATAGCAATATTATGTAAACAGAGCCATGAATGTATTTACAGCATGCTGCCTGTGGACAAATAAATATTTAGCGTAAATCAAGCCAGAAAACAATAAACCTGCCATTACACACGTCGGCAGACACAAATATATATCAGACAGTGAACAATGGGTGCCGCATCCAGTCGCGGCGTGTTCATCAACTCTTGTTCTGTGCTATAGCTTCATATCTTGGGCTGCAGTTCATCATCGCATTCATAAGCGCTTTGGCCAAGTTTTAGTGTGGCGTACTCCTTTACTTATATGTCGTAATGCTCCAGCACCTGGGAGCTAATTTACGTTGTAAAAGTGCATTGTCATCCACGTCCGTTTAGGTTGAGAAAAAAATGTAAGAGTATTAGAACAATTTGAAAACATGAAATGGTAATTTGACTCTCGCTTCATTTTTATTTAGCTTTGAAACAATGTAAACCAACTGTTAGGCACGGAAAAAATATAAAATCAGCTAATCATGTGCAAATTTACAATTTGCCAAGAACAGACACTTAAGTTGCTATATACAGTATAGTTGCCTGACGGTAATATAAATATTATTCATGTGCTGAAGGTCAGTTTTAATATGCAGCCTAAGAAAATATGATGAAAGGACGTAAATGTGTATACTTTTATTCCTTTAGATACCATCTTATTGGATCCACCACAGCTGGTACTGCTGTCGATTGATTTTTTTCTTAGGAACAATTCATTCATAGATTTCAAGGAAAGCTGATCTCGCGCTTATAGAATTGAAATTGGCTCTTAGCTACTGGTCTATATATGGTATTTTTCACTTATATGGTGTTGTTGAGGCATGTTTGTGTGTAATTTCGAATTCATAAGGATTATTTTAAGACTCACATTGGAAGAAAAATAATTTTCTACACGTTTTATCCCAAATTAAAAATCTAGATAACTTCCTAATTAATGAGTTTGCCGATTAAGGGCCACTAATTGCTCCAGCCGTAACAACCACACCATCTGTTTTCGCACTGCCGGTACATCCAAGGGTCGCGGGCCCAGTGATTCTATAGAAAATAACTATTAATTAAACCCTACATGGAATATTAACATTTTTTATTACGTTAAATTGCACAGTTTTTTAAGGATTGTTTTTGGGAATTTAAATCACCTATTAACCGCCTATGTATGATGATAGAATAGAAATGGTTTAGTTAAGAGACTGGAATACGTGATTCAAGTGTCGAAAACCAGCTATCCTGGGCATAGCTTCAAGAGATTTTAGTAGTTTTACTAAGGATATGGGAGGGTTCACAACTTAATTTAGTCCCCATCAACTCCAAGCTTTTTTCGTAGTAAAATATTAAAGCGCTATTTCATAATTATAAAGCACATGTTAAAAATTAGCATTTGTAAATCAGCAGGGTTATATAAACATTTCTCTAAATTTGACTAAGTTTCTGATACCAAAGTGACAGAGGAAAGTTCTGGCTCATTCTTTGTTTTCTCAGGTTAACTCTGTACGTCACGATGTATGGTAATGTCCAACCTGAACGGGACAGCAGCACGGATGTCGAACATACATGACAATTACCACCTAACTCACACTTTATCACCGCAAACTCCAAATACCTCACTTCTAATTGTACGAATTACAGACAAGATACAGCCACAGTTGATTGTCATTTTCCCACTACACAGCAGCATTATTTGTCGAGAGGCAGCTCCAAATCACCCACTGGTTTATTGATCAAGTTCTCTGAATAACTGTGACATTGGGATTGAGAAATATAATACAGAGGTTTGTGCTTTATAAATAGGTTCGTGTCAGTTTATTATGCTAGTTTACTACTAAAAAATAAAACTTGCCTTTACGAAAACAACTGCAATAAATACTGAATTGGCAATTTAAGTAAGCCCTAATTTATTTATATACAAGCTAGTACACTCGTCTTTACACGCCATTTTCAAAATAGAAATCCTTATACTACTTAGTAAATGCGCTATGATGTAATATGGTGAAGTCCTATGAAACGTTTCAAACGTAAGTAAGCATACATGAAATACATATTATTTTATGAATCACGGTTAAGAGTATCATGGTTTAACCCGATCTTTATACTATGTTATCCCTTGTCATATATTATCGATAAATATATTTCCCGTGGCATAGTAGAGTGCCTTGTTTAAGAGATGGAAAAACACATACATACATACTTACTTATAACTGAGAAGCCAACTTGGGTTAAAGGGTGTTTATTTCCGGCCGTTTCAATTCACGGTATACCACAGTTTTGGTCGGTGCCTTATTGCCCCGATAAAACAAAACAATCCACATATGTACTTCTTAAACATCTACTTCTGTCAAAAAGCGTTCACGTCCGGCTGTTGTAATCTACTTATGATCTAATATACTCGTAAGTCTAGTGCTATAGCTTAGTTTGATTTGTTATCCCGATGAAGAAAATATACATAAGTAGGACTGAGGAGCCTATTACGGTCCAGAAAAAAATTGGACGTAACTCTTATCTAATTCCGGTATAATGGAAAAACATATAATTATAATTCTTAAATATATAATTCTTATTAACATTTCAAAACAATCGTTTGTAAGGTTTTGCGTTATAGAAGCCTTGTGGTTTTAGAACTGTAGTCTGGGAAATAATGGATCATTGAGGCATGATACTGTTTATCCGACAGATTTCCCTTGTTAATATTAAAATTCCATTTCACATCAACAAGGAATACCCTCCAATTTGCAGTACCTTGCGTGAAAACATCCACATATTTGTTTATGAAAAATGGTTTTAACATATTTTTAAAACAGTAATTACAATAAATTAGATGTTTTAATTCGTCGTTGGTGAATTCTGAAGTAAAAACAGATATTAACTTTGTCATTGCTATCTGAATTACACTAGTAATAAAGCACTGTATATTTAATATTTTATGAAATTTAAATTTAAGCAGATGTTTCAGCTACTTTGTCGAACTTGCGAGTTAAATTTAGATCATCAAATGTAAATATCACAGTTTTTCTTAATTCAAAAATATATCGGGTAACTTTTTCAATCCGTCTCTTTACATAATTCTTGAAGTACATCTTGCAAAAAGAGTTAACCGAACTGGTCCATCCATTATCGAGTTTAGCTATAACAATACATTTTCGGAATTTTTTAAATTTAAGGATTCACTTGCAGTGTGTGAAAATCAAAAAATATATTAAAATTCATTTGTGTGGTTTATTAGGATGATTGAATATATCATTTGGCTAGCTGTATGGTGACTTAAACAGATTTGTAAATTTTAACATTTATTTTACATACCGTATATAAAAATTTATTTAATAACAAGAGTGGAAAATAAAGTCATCACACCTAGATTATTGTGGTGTTGAAGTTTTGGATACTCAGGATATCAGGTGAGTTTAGTACTTGAACATTGTTTCCCTATATTTTTAATTCTAAAGAGAATCATTTATAAGAAAAATGTCCATGAAGTTGCGATTGTTTAAATAATTACTAAAACAATACTGCCCTGCAAACTGTGGGAAAGCAATTTAAACTGTATTGTTACACAGTTTTTAAATGTATACAGTACAGTTTAGTTTATATACTAATCAGCTTAGATTTTATAAATATTGGTGGAAGTGTTGAACTCTATTTTGCAGTGAACTCTGGCGCAGCTATGACTGTGTCCGTCACTTCTACCGATAGTTTATTTGTCTCGTGAATCGCTTTTAACCACGTTAACCGCAGCGACAGACGGGCAAAGTGGGTTAAACCGGGCTGGTGCGGTGGGATGAAATAACCAATGAAGTTCCTAAACAAATAAAGGCCGACTCTTTCAATACAGTTTGCAAACAGCTGAAGGCCGGAGGGAGTTTGCCAACAGAACCGCGCTCTCTCCAAAACACGGCCCGGCCCCGCACACATCATTGCCCGTCTAATATCTCCTCTTCTGCGCGGCATAATGTCAGACATGTTTCTCACAGGAGTTTATGAGCTATAGTTGTACGTTATATTTTAAATCAATCTGTTTAGCCTTAACTCAAACAAAAAGGTAAAACGTTTAGTTTTGTTATGTTTGGACGACGTACACAAAAGCATAACCTATCATAAAAAATAATCCTATGGATTTATTAAACATCGATGTCCTGGACGACTCCATAAATCAGAAAAGGAAGTTCTTAGGGAGTTATTATTATTCTAATAAATTTGAATTTTTACCTGTGAATATTTATTCTCCTATTGTGAAAACACTGCTATGTATGAATGTGTTCAAATTTGAACAACTTAAGTACAAACACCAGTATAATCCTTGCGTAAATATCCTTATTTACGTTCAAATTAGCGGGCAATAATATTATATCAAAGGTGTTCACTGACAAAGCAGATAATGATAGGAACTTCGTCAATCCTGACCATAACCATGTAAACGGTAATAAAAAATAGCAAATAAATAGAGTGTTACAGAGATACGTCGGTACTTTACTGATTGCAGTTATAGATGAGAATCGTTTCCAGTTCACCAAGGACTTCCGTTGATGCAGCTGCTAGAGGCAACGAGATTACGGACCTGGTTTGGAGGTAGGTATTAGTTGCGATAGTGAATGTTTTATCCAATCATTAACTTCAGGGCTAGATTATACCACGAAAAATATGAAGGAGCTCCAATAGTTCCGCTGCTGGAGGCAAAGAGTTTCCGGATTTGATTCATCTACAAGAATGGCATTTAATAAGGGTATCTCATTCGTTTGCTTGCTTTAAGGAACGTTAAGGATAGCTCGCATGTCAATAAAGATATGTAACGGATTATGTAAGTGAAACAATATGAAGTTCTACCTGCGGATGTAGGTAATCGTTGGTTCACTTATTCACTGACCTCACAGAGTTCGTTTAATAAGTTCTATAATCCCATCGTGTACAGTTTGACCTAAGACTGTGTTTACAGTATAAAATGTAGTTGCAATAGGGAATACATAGGCGAGAAAAAAAGACCACTAAACGTAAGGATAAAAGAGCACAAAGAAAACACGAGAAAGGGTCTCACAGAAAAGTCAAAAATTGCACACCATTGTTGGTCCGAAGACCATCATATGAATTGGGATGAAGCCAACATAATACATCGGGAACCACATTTCTTCAAAAGGAAATTAATTGAGGCAACATACATTAAATTGGCAGACCAACCAATCAGTCAACCATCAGTCGAGATTAGGCCGCTTTGGTTGCCAATTCTAAAAAATTAACTAAAGAGAAAACCAAAAATATCAAACGGATCAGAAATTTGTAATAAACCAATGCGGAGTCACAATATGGTTTTAAGAAGTTCATCTCGCATGAACCAATAATAACGAAAGGGCCCATTCCTGTCCTCCTTCCTTTTTATTTCCGCCACCTTGTTTTAGTCTGCCGTCACGATTACCATTGGCTAGCCCCTTTGGTCAGTCGTAGGTGGTTCGTAGACGAATGGAGACGTATTGTGACCTGTATTCCATAGTTCAGTTTTAATGATTAGTGTTTTGCATAGTTTTTTTATTAAGTGCATGTTTATTGAGTTAGTGAAGTTGACAAACAACATGTAGGTTGTGATTCCTGACTTAGGCGTGCCACAACGCTTTGGTAAGATTTTAACCTAGTTTTTAATATTATGTATTACGTTAGTTTTTTACCTGAAGAAGAGATCAGATTGCAGATCTCGAAACGTAGTGTTACTGATTTATTGTTTCACTGAACGATGGCAAATATCCGAAAAAATCATGTTTCCTTGACCTAAGAATTAATATAACGATCATGTAGTGTGAATTTAGGTTTTTCAAAGAGAAGTTATATGTTTAAGCATTTTTTACACTCTACAAATATATTGTTGTTATGCTGGTACCCGTAAGAAAGTTACCATGTAGAGAAAAAGGGGAGAGTACAGTACCAGGTGGGAGTTACTAACAAATAGGGCAACGGATCAGGGAGATCTTTAACTTAGCCCGTTTAAACCAATGGTATAGACCTGTACACATAGCATTTGTATATACCCGCAGAAACATATTTCAAAAGTACATGAAATTGTTAAACTTATTCCTACGAAATGTGAATGATCCTAATCTAATATGTCAAAGCCATCCACAATCCATCTGTTGTTGTGGCTGTCAGTATCAGTGAGAGTTACTCACTTCTGAACATGCACCCAGGTCGCTATTATTGAACGTGAGCACAATGGCTCACTGATATTCCCTATACATAAAGTTCACTGCGTTCCGTGCGTGCAAATGTTTAAAGAATTTAATTTCATTTCCATCTCTCAAGCCGTGAAAATTACTGAGCCCAAGTCTTTGTCAGTAATCTTGGAAATATGTCATTGACTATGTAGTAATTTTTATACACTCGTTATATTTAAGATCCATTATGAGTAATTTTAAGGTGATGCTTTTCTCTCGTCCATGTTAACTTATTTATCTTTTTTCTCAGAAAAGATAGCTGATTTTTCAAAATGTTATATTGGCTCTTCAACCACAACTAGAATGAATAAATAAAATGTTAAAATAATTGTTTAATTTAATTAAAATTTTAAAATATACCTTTTTGTTTAAAAATTATTAGATACTGTATTACAAAAACAGATTTTAATGTTATACACGTATTTCTTTTAGGCCATAGAACACTTTCAACTGAACCTTAAAAAAGAGTGCTAAGATATCTTCACCCCTTCCTGAGAAGAAGGTACATACGGGTATTTGTCGCAAAACTAAGCTTTTGGAAAACAGCGGATAAAAAAAAACACGTTTGAAACAGAACAATTTACGTTTTCTCTTTCGTTGAAGCAGTGCCTGCCTTATTTTCTTATAAAGCTTATCTTTACAAATTTTTGCTTTTGCGATGCGCCTCAGTCCAGCTTCCATAGAGCGCTCACAGATTGCTTTCCAGATTTCAGGTTGTATTTATCAATTAACTTGCTTTTTCCAATGTTACCATCATTGAAGTAGGTGATTGTTTCATACACTCCAAACTTCAGTATATAGTATTTATTCTAATAAAGTAATTTTTCGCCACAAAAGTCCAGATAACATGGTTTAGTGCCTCATTAACGTTCTGAGTTTTGCCTTTGATTTATTTATGAACTAAGACTAGGTCTGAAAGAACTTTGAACGCAGGTTATATGAAGTGTAACTTTTACAGGGAGATGAAAATTATTTTTTTAGTTATAGGCTACATTTTCTTCAATCACTTTGCGATACTTATACCAGGTATCTTCTGTATTTGGGCAAGGGACATGCTGCTGTCTCTAATTCAATGTTGACAAATCAAAATACTAGTCAAACATATACATTTATTTTTTACAATTCGAGTAAACGTAGAAACATAAATCATATATAGTTTTAAAAAGGAGATACCCTTAATAGTTTTTGGCTCCGGTTTTCTCTAACTTTCGCAGAATTCTTTTATTTAAGATAATTATTTCTGGATTCGATAAATATACGAATCCGATTTAGAAAAGGATTAATCAGAGAAGTTTTTCAAAATAATTTCCCGATTTGGTCAAATTAGTTTAGTTTATTCAAAGTTGGATTAATAAATTGAAATATATATATATATATATATATATATATATATATATATATATATATATATGTGTGTGTGTGTGTGTGTGTGTCATTGTTTTTAAGTTTAATTTCCAATCAATAACGTTTTAATCTTAACTTTTAGTTCATATTGTAGAATAAGTGTCATATTAAAAATGATAATATTAGATGTTTTGTAACTCTTTCGATTGGACAGTCTGTGAATAGAATGTTATTCTTAAATTTAGTTACCCGCTCTTATTATGGTTCGGAGGGTTAATAGTTTAATAAACTAATCACCACTATATGACTGAAAACAGATAACTTCTAATCGTGTATTATTCTTTGAGACTAATGAAATAAAAAAATTCGTCTATTTTTAGCAAAATATCTCCCTTGGAGAAAATAATTGGTTACATTTCGATATAAAAACTTCCATAAAAACTATCTCCAAGAGGAAAGAATAGACTATAATTAAAAGGGTTGGCAAGTGAAGACTAGGTAGCAAGGATCTTTTGATCTCCTGATTTTACAAAACAAACTGACTTTACAAACTTCAATAACTCAAATATTACGCTTGTACATGAAAGACTTTGACCGTTTATTGTTGTGTATTTCTTCTGCGAATCAATTGAGATACCTTGTAATGTTCTTCTTTAATTTGATTTAATTAGCTGTGTTATTATTTAATTTTTAAATACAAAATGTACTATCGAATCGTAAGATAAATTTAATTGAATGTTCATAAACAAACCATTTGTGATGCTGGGGTATTTTGTATTGAGTGCTAAGTAACTTTTAAAACAATTTTTTATATAAGGAGGTATTATATCGCAGTTTGTTATATGGGGATCTATTACATTGATTTTGAAATAAGACAGTACAGGGTGCAGGTATAGGAAGGTAGAAAAACATTTTCGGATATACGGTAAATTCTTCTACGGCCAGTTTCTTGTGTTTATTCCCTGTGCAAATTTTGAAATGAGTGATATAGTAACTGAACTGAATCAGTATAAATGTGGTATACTAGAGGTAAACTATGATGCATGACGGGACAAACAAAGCAAACAAATCCAGCCGATGTCACGCTGACCCAACAATCATACTACTGGTTTGGTCTATTCAGTAGTGACCTTTGTACGCGGTTGTTCAATATTAGATAAAGCACTCAACCTTCCACCAGTTCAATTAGTAACTATAGTAAGTATAAGAAAATAGGTATTTTTGTTTACATCAGTCACTCTATAAATTTTAAATTAGAAAATAAAACAAACAGATGAAAGGTAAGGTTATTTTTAATGAGTTGAGTTATAAAATATTTTTAGCTTGGGGTGGTTTTTGTCCGATTCTTACAATATACATACTGTGAGTTGTTAGAAAAATATAATAATAATAAAACGTGTTTTAATAAATAATAATGTAGGAATAGTTAATATTATCGTTAAACTAATATTAGTGTGGCATATTGCCCCATACTTCATAAAGAAATGATCATAAGCTTACAGGATAGTAATACCGTACGTGCTGACAAACGAAAATATTCTTAGAAATTAGAGTTTTTATATTTCTTACATTAACAGCTTGTTTATACACGTAATCTAAACACAATGGCATTGTACGAACTAAATAAGATAGGTTTAGAGTCTGTAGAAAACACATGGTATATGGAATATTTATGTAGTTCCCATTTTTATTTAATCTATACGTTAAAATTACAATATCCCTTCAAATTCTAAGATTATCAAGGTACCTTTCCTATGTTTCATGGCTTAACTACAAGGAATGTGTTCAGTTTAAATATGTATTGAGTAGGCAATTAATTATTAAGGAAAATGTTCTCCACTATAATTTAGCACAAGTCTCTTACTCATATTATTTTAATCCCTTCAAAACGTACAATTAATATGTTGACATATCATCCAAAAAGTGCTTAGAACAGTGTGAGTGTTTTAGTTGTAGAGATTTTCCGATAGTTTAATAAATCTGTTCCCCTATTTGGGTTTCAATGTAGCTTTGATCTTAGTTAAATATAAACAAATTAAAATAAGTTCAACCCAATTTGTTTAAGTTGTATATTTTCAATGCATTTGGTATGTTGTGCCACGAAAGGGCGTTCCAACATTTGCAAACTTAACCATTAGTCATCTGGTTTGAGAAAACAGATCCTAAACCTTTTTTTATGTTTCAAACTTAACCAGTAAAAAATTTTTGTCAAATATCCTTTTTTTAGTTAAGATCGTTCAATAAATAACACACAATGTAATTTTACTGACTGTTTTTATATTAGTTTGAATATAATGTGTTAACTAATAGAAAAAAATATTGAAAGAATATGTAAGAAATGAATCTTCGTTTTAGAATTATTGCTCATGTATTATTCAGTACCTCCGTATCGTCAGCAAACTTGTTAAATACTAACGTAAGACCTACAAGCAGTTTCCTTACAGATATTATGTTTGCTAATAATAATTATTTACAATCCATTTGGTTCACCATTGAACGGCCGGTGGTAGTAATCTTGTATTTAAACTTATTTAAAAAGTAAGCTACTTCAATACTGATTTTGTGATATTATATTGTATAAGTGGGCATGCAATGTGATTAACAGAAGTGATTAAAGAAAAAGTCATTTAAAATCTACATGGATTTAATTTAGATATTTAAAAATAATAACTGTATTCATTCATTCCAAAAATAAATGAAACAAATCAGTTTTCTTAGTCATGATTTTTAAATCAACATTAAATATCCCTTCAGTCTCAGTCGTAATAATGGAAGATTTTACATGGGGCTGTCATCTCGAAATGTTAAACTGAAGATGAATTATTAGTTTTGATGTTTCATTTCCACAACACTGATGTAACAATAAGTCTCAATGTGTACAAGTTAATATTATAACTCTAAAACTTTAAAACACTTAGGAAGTCCACAATCTTAAAACCTTACTAGAGAAAAACTATTATAACCATGCAAATCTCTTAAAATCTCATAAATATAAAGCTAAATTTTGTTTGCAATTACTTGAAAATTTAATGAAAAAGTCAATTTTGATTTATTTTGGGAAATAATTGAGAGTGAACGATAGCCATCTTGAGGCTTTTTATTAGTTAAGGCTAACTAACGAACTCATCCAAGCTATGCCCAAATACAGTCTATCTACCCAGTTTGGTCTGAATATATAAAGAACTACGGATGTTATCGAGTTCACAATAATTCTTCTTGCAATGTTATAAAAGTTTAAAATTTTTTATGTCAGCTATCTAGAAACTATGCGTGATATAATGAAATACGTGGGAGCAAACATTATTCTAAACGGCTTGTGAATTCTAAAACGGTTTTTTTCTGTTTTAGGATATCAATGCATATTTACCGATTTATAACTTTTCCTATTAAAAATTTTAATGGCCGCCATTTTGAAGTCTAAGAGATATTGATAAAAGTAAAAGAATAACAGTTGTTTATATACTTACGTAATATAAGTAAATAATTTATGCGCCAATTATAGTAATTAGTAGAGTAAAAAATGTTGCTCCAATATACTCATTAAAAGTATATACAGTTCATCTACGAGTAAATTACGTGTAAGTACTGCCTATGTAACTGTTTAAGTCTGGATATTTAAGTTATCGTGTTCACAATGAATAAATACTACTTAACACTGTATACTCGCTATCTAGAAACCATAACCCCATATATATATATATATATATACTGTATGCAGAAAATAATTATGTGTACACACACACCACATATATATATGTACATATATATATATAAATATATGTACATAAATATTCGGATTGTGGTTGTTTTGTATTTAAGGGGTCTTCATAATTTTACAAAATAAAAAAAACCCATGATCAAGTTTTCTCTTTGACGCAGATTCCAATCTTTCATTCACTATATTTTTATGAAGCTTCTTAGGTATTGTGGCTTCTTACTGGAAAGTAGTGGGTGAACGTTGCTGCCCGATCAGTCGCTGTCCACACCTCGTTGAATACCGTGCGCGCCCCGATGACCGTGAGCATACTGGGATTGTTTATAACCATCATGCAGCAATCATGGTAGACTGTGGCTATTTCTAACTGACATGCAGCAATCATGGTAGACTGTGGCTATTTCTAACTGACATGCAACAATCATGGTAGACTGTGGCTATTTCTAACTGACATGCAACAATCATGGTAGACTGTGGCTATTTCTAACTGACATGCAGCAATCATGGTAGACTGTGGCTATTTCTAACCATCATGCAGCAATCATGGTAGACTGTGGCTATTTCTAACCATCATGCAGCAATCATGGTAGACTGTGGCTATTTCTAACCATCATGCAGCAATCATGGTAGACTGTGGCTATTTCTAACCATCATGCAGCAATCATGGTAGACTGTGGCTATTTCTAACCATCATGCAGCAATCATGGTAGACTGTGGCTATTTCTAACCATCATGCAGCAATCATGGTAGACTGTGGCTATTTCTAACCATCATGCAGCAATCATGGTAGACTGTGGCTATTTCTAACTGACATGCAGCAATCATGGTAGACTGTGGCTATTTCTAACTGACATGCAGCAATCATGGTAGACTGTGGCTATTTCTAACTGACATGCAGCAATCATGGTAGACTGTGGCTATTTCTAACCATCATGCAGCAATCATGGTAGACTGTGGCTATTTCTAACTGACATGCAGCAATCACTGGGGTTTGGGCTGTTTCTAACTAACATGCAGCACTCATGCCCCAGCAGACCAACCGAATAATGTCATTCTGGTAAATGAGCAAATAATGGCTGACAGGATTTTATACGACACAGTTATACATTGCTATGATGTGCAAAATTTCAATTTAGTATATCTTTTATAGCTTTTACAGCTTATAAGGTTCGAAAGTATTACCCCAAATCTTAAAATTAATAATTTATAATAGAAAAATGGTAAAAAGGTAAAAAGGTGAGATATGTAAGCACTTAAGCTTATAAGGACAATGTAATCATAATAGATTTCTATGGTGTGGTTAAATGCACGATTAAAGGAATTAATGCACTATTAGAATAGATATAAGCAACATTAACTACACCAGTCTTTATAAACAAGCATAATTCAACGGATAGTTTTGCCGAACGAGTATAAAGCCTTAAGAGCTGGTGTCTTTTTAAGTGGTAAATAAAATCATATTCGGGTGGCCTTGGAAACCTTAAAGAAATTATTAGTTTCAAAGGTCATTTTCTTATGAAATAGTAGTAACTTAAAGAATATACGGATTTACACAGTGGTTACACTCGGTATGAAGTGATTATAAAAACTGCAGTTAGGTGGTTCATTTCATTAATTTAATTTTTATTACTTACGGTATTAAATAATATTAAGACACTGTATGTCATATAAGTGTACATTTTGGACGCTTCATATCTAGTTTATTCACGATTGTTATTTAGACGTTCCGTCACTGGCTGTATTGTTGTAAATTACACTTAGTTAAGGAAAATGTGGTTTCCAGTATTTTCCCCTAATAGGTCCTTGGTTCATCAATACTGTAAAGTTTGTATTCAAAAGAATACCTGCTGTACTAATTACACGGATTAAAAGGAGGTTGCTTTTGCTTCCAATATCTTTTTTCATATGAAGGATGAGTTAACACATTTGTAGCCTACCACACTATTCTATCCACCAAAACGGCACAAATACCAAACAGTCCTTAGGCAGGACCGTTTAAGATTGCCTCACAGATTTTTGTGTATTTTAAGACGCTGCTGGAAGAAACTACGTCGTTTTGGGAACTTCAGGGTTACTCAGCCATTTCTCGCTCCGTTTTACACGAACGATTATTGGACCAAGGTGGACGTAAAACCGATTATTTTCCATACATCTCAGTATTGCCTCGACATCATCACACATGTAGTAATAGTAATAGATCTTTAAGGTAACCCGACCTTTCCTACCTAGTGACAATTCTCCCTAAAGTACACGTAATGTTAGGAACAGACACATAGAAACAAGTTTCACACTACCTCTCCATTCCAATACAAACTTAAAGGTGCCTGATGAGATATGCAAGGATTATCGGTGGCTTATTCACTCAATATATTTTGCCAACCTTACCAATCATCTACTTTAGCATCTGTCACGGTTTCTTACCTTCCGTTCCTGGGTCAATACATACAAAACATGGAAACAATACATAGCAAATAGTAACATAAATACAAAAAAACCATTTCATTGCAATTAAATATTATAGTAATGTTGTAATACCAATTTCCTAAATGGTCTTGAATGAACGGCATTAAAACATGTTTCCGTAATACTATATTGCAGATCCTGAAACTGTTTATTAGATACAAGACCATTGACCATGTTCTGAGAGCGTTATACTTGATTTAAATTTACATACAGTTATAAATCGTTATATCAAATTCTATATTACTAGAAATTGTGAACGTTCTATTTTATTATTACGTGAATTAGTGGAATATATTCACAGTACATATACAATTAAAACGCTTAAGTTTCATTACTAAATAAGATTACTATAAAAATCTACTGAGGGGGGGCAAAATTAAAACAACTTTATTGTTAGCAAAGTTGAAATTGTGAACCAGATCACAAGACGTGTGTTCAGAAGACGTGTTACGTTACGTTACGTTGGAGGTTTATGGAGATTTGTAGAAAGATGTTTGATTATGTCAGTAGTGAGTTTTCAGGTAATGCTAGATGTGACTCCTTCAAATACGTTGAATACTAAAATACTATTTAGTATTTTATAAACTTCATGAGTGATTTGAATAAAGTTACAAAAGAATGGTGAGTGAGAGGTAATAGGTTGAAGAAGGTCCGTTAATATGAAGTATTTGAATCAAATACTTGCAGGTCCAATTAGAGGAGTATTTTCATGAATATTAGCTGGTGAGTTTTAAGGGGTATTATAAAATAAATTTTATTGAATGCTATAGTAGAGTTTTAGTGATATATAAGATTCTCTCAGTAAGGTTTGTAAGATTTATATACGTTTTTATGGCGTTACTTTTTCTTTCAAATATACTTAACCTGGGTGTGATTTATGCAACCATTCTGGCTTATAGAATAAATTACGTACTAAAAAGATCATTTTAAAGCTTATAATTTATATTAGTGTTTACTAAAACTTCTTTCTATCAATTTCAATCTACCAATCAGTGTTAGATAGTGACTACTATAGGGATATAAAATCTGTTGCATTCTATGTTTTAACAATAGGATAAGGTAAAATGGAGTATATTTATTTACGTATAGGACCGTTATTCTTTTGCCGAGCGTTAACAAAACCTATTACTACGTAATACTGTATGCCGAAGACGAACTGACCTATCAAAATTGCACAAGGCTAATATGTACAACATTGTGTTTCATATGCCTGAGCGTTAGTGAATATATTTAGCGTATATCGGACTTCCATGTATATAATACCATTAATAAAATCATAGAATAA
This sequence comes from Homalodisca vitripennis, assembly GCF_021130785.1. Taxonomy (NCBI): domain Eukaryota; kingdom Metazoa; phylum Arthropoda; class Insecta; order Hemiptera; family Cicadellidae; genus Homalodisca; species Homalodisca vitripennis. Next base: position 85,415,459 of record NC_060207.1, on the reverse strand, counting down.
ATACATTTGTTAGGAAACTATACTCGGGTGTGTGAACACTATAGGTACTCAATCATACGGTAGTTTAATGTGTGACATAGTAATGAATGTATCTAAACTGTAAAACTGAAACATTACAGGCAGTTTCAGCGAAGCTGGTTTGTTACACTATGCGTATTATGGCAGAAATAATTGTATTATTGTAAAATATGGTTTCTAGAATATTCAGAAAGCTTTATTCCATGTAAAATATATACAGTTACATAGTCAATATACATATAAACCCATTACTCGAACTGATAAGCACTGTAGAAATATAATAATAGACACAATACTACCCATAATAATAATCTATAATACTATTAAGACTACAAAGTAATATACGGTGTTATCATTGGGCATTAATAATTTTACATGGTTGACACCTCATTAGCCAAAGCTGCATTGAGGTGCCTTCGTTACCATTTAAACAACAATAAAGATTGCAGAAGACAGATGCTTAAATATATTTTATAGGTTTAAATTTAAATGTGTAATTAAATAGATACAATTTCAGTTTTCATTTTATAAAATATTCTTCAACTTCATCGATATTAAATGTGAACAACCACTCTTCAAGGTATCTAGAAAACGTTGTAAATTCAGTAGCATTACTGATATGAATAAGAATTTTGTTAAATAATTTAGCAGACATGTAAGAATAAAACCGCCTAAATGCTTCACAGTAATATGGCATAGGCACTTGAACTCGATTCAGCTCTTCTAACCTAACTGAATGTACAGATGAGTTTGTGACACTGACTTTTCTCATGAAAAATAAACGTAAAACCTTAAATATGTAAAGATGTCTTAAAGGAAATATTTTAAGTTACTTAAAAAGGGGAAAAGGGTGTTCAAATTTTCGGACTTTGAAAATCTGTTACACTATAGGCTTTTTGAGCAATCACAACTGGATTAACGGTAGATGCATATTCACCACCCCAACAACCTAACCCATACTGAATTTTACTATAAACGATTGCAAAATAAATTGATCTTAATATAGGTATTGGACAAATATATTTGAGCATATAGAATTGTCATAACGCAATATATACATATTTTTCACAGATTGCATATGATTTTTCCAGTTACAATTTTTGTCTAGTACTAAACCTAAGTAATTTACACTTTCAACTTCTACAATCTCCATACAATTGTTACAAGTTTCATAATTATTCCTTAAAGAAAAGTTTGAAATATTAACTTCGACTTATTAAAGAAATGTTCATTCTCAGTAATAACGTGGAACTTGATCTTTTGTGTATTTTTAAGGAAAAAAGAGATTCGTATCAACAATGGAATTTACAGTTTTAATTAACACTGTTTATATCATCCACGCCCATGTCTTCTTTCTTTACTTCTTGTAAAAATAATACAGTGGCAAACTTGAACTTCTTATAATTGCAATTAAAACAACCAAAACTTTTAAATTATTAACAGAAATTATTATCTTCCATAAGACCTGGTAAATATGGAATATTTAAAAATACTTTGTCCATATGTTAAACAAATAAATTATAGAAAGTAACCAATTTAAAAACTTACTTTGCATCTAATGCCTCTGAAAATAAGTGTCAGTAAACAAAATAAAAGTCTGATAGATTTTCTATTTCTTAATTGTAAAGTGATGAACATTCAATACGTTATTGCATTGTATTGTTTACACAACCGAACTCTTTCTCTGAAGCAAGTTTATTATTATAGCAGTGAATAGACACAAGCCTACTTCACTTGCACACCTGAAAGTCCAGGAGCAATATGTAACCTTTATCATTTATTAAAAGAATTTTTAATACCTACTAACAGTATGACTTCGATATCAAAGAGACAATCATTATCCATTATTCATATTAATAATTAGAAATACTAGTGCTTTAAGAAGTTCAAATAACTATGTAATAAGTTAAGTAAAGTATGAGTTTAATTTTCTTAGCACCAATCAAGTTTTTACCCCAATAATCCTTCTTTGCCATAAATGTAGATCCAAAATCAAATGTCACATATTTATGTGTACACCACTTGCACAACCACATTTTCTACGAGAAATATTAAATTAATTATACATAACTGATTTAATGTGTGTAATGGTATTACTTTAATCTGATTACTTTGAATGGAATGTCGTAGAATTGTCTGAAAAGCGGCACAAAGGTTAAAGGACAATAGTTATAAAGAATCTAATCCTTACTGGAACAACTTGAAATAAAGTTTTATACCCTCTACGCCGTACACCCTGGATATATTTACTATTTTTTGGATCTACTCTTCCAAAGGTGTAAATTCTTAAGATTTAACTCATTAGGCAGATATATAAATAAAACAAAGCAATCTAATTGTGAGTTCCTTACTTAGAATAAATTAAAAAATAAGAAATACTACATTAACTGTGAATAACGTACGACAAAGTAATCTTCAACCACAAATAACTAATGTTATCTATCAACTGATGAGAAGATACCAAGACAATGTTTAGGGTAGTTTGATGTTAGCCGCATTTTGATATTTTCTCGTAAATTTATAGATTTTTAGGCCAGTACAGTGGTTTTTTAGTATTCCTTGCTGTTTTAATACTATAGATAGTGAAACTCTCACACTGGATAAACATGACTTGCTACTGACACCAAACGTTGGTAATGTAAAACTAATAGATTTAATTACTTTTCAAATCCATTTATATAGTGCTTTGGGAATAAATACCCGATACTCTAATACACTAATAAAGCGGGATAAGGATAACAAAAATGTCCTTAAGGATAACTGTTAAAGCCATTTACTTCATTTGCCATTACAATTAATATATTTCAAATACCACAAACAGAAGGACTAATATGCCTCGTAAGCGCCTCCTCAGTTTGAGACGTTGAAAATAAAATAGCAGAAGGACCCAAGTTTACATTTATAGATGAAAACACCGACTCATATTTCTCTCTCCTTGCAAAGGAAACAACAAAGACATTTTGTAACGAGAATTGAAATCCTCTTTATAGCTTCCTTCTCTTTAATACAAGACGTTGTTCTTGTTGGAGAGATCAAACGCAAAGCGATATTTAACGCATTTCTCCAATAATTGTATCGATTTTCGCAGAACGGGTTTTCATTTTAATTAGCTACGCAACGACTAACGGAAGCAGGGTTTGATTGTAATTTAATCAAGCGAATAAATGCAACTCAACCAAATCTAGTTCATAATTAAAGTTACTTTGATGATTCATTAAATATGAGCTTAGAGAGCTGGTGATTTTTACAATCCAAAATGTTTAGGCAAAAAATATTTTAAGTTACGTTGTAGTTAAATTATCAATTTTGTTTTCCTGCTTGTCGATTTATTTAATCCAGTAAAAAATGTTTATGTTGTAATCGCATTATTGTGGATAAATAATTTTGCTTCCCTAATAAAGTTGGGTACTTGTAGTACTGTATTAAAGCTTTAAATTTTATAATCCATCCATCGTTGTAGACACGTATACTATAGTAATAAATATATAGACTATTGTATTTTTATCTACTATTACAGTATTAGCTATAATTCTACGATGGCGTTATAATAAATACTAAATAATAACTTTTTTAATAGATATTATAATATTTATTTAAGGATCTAGTACATGGTTTTATAAAACGCAAAACACATTCCTACTTAATTTTTTATAAAATCTATAGTTTTGATCATGGGTATATTTGACAGTGCAAAATGATTTACATGTGTTTCGCGGTGTTTAAAAAGTTTCCATCCATCCAAAAGCGTCCGAAATTCAAAAAAACTAATGATGTTTTAATACCAATATATACTTAACATGTGCAATATTATTTTTTATCCCGAATAAATATTATTTGGAATAATTCTGATATACTGAAACTCTGTTGTAACAAAGTAATTCTCTAATAAACATTACGCGTTACGCGTTTTGGAAGCTATACCTGAATGGTGTTCAATCTCAAATAGGCTTGATATAAATGTTTTGTCATGAATTAGTTTCATAACAATGAATTATATTTGTTTTAATGAAACTATAGCTACTACTCAAGGCAAAATAATTTTAAATAAGTCTTATTTGAGAATAACCGGAACAAGTAGTGTACATATCCGATGATGAGATACCTCCAAAAACGCTTCCTAGTATATTTTAGATTTGCTTTATTACTGTAGAGTTTAAAAGAATTTTGGTTTTATTATTTGGCATACCGGCTGAGGTTTTCGATTTTAAAGAATCTATACATTTTTCTTTTTCTACATCTTGATATTGAAAATTATTTATTATTGGTGCGTATCATGTAGTATAGCATGTGCGGTGTTCGTTTGGTTGTTTTCAAGGGTTCCGTGAGCAACAGTAGAGAAAAAGAAGAAGCAAATTGTTATTTATAGGAGATAATAATAATAATAATAATAATAATAATATCCTTTATTGCGTGAAACAATTACAATATTGCATGGCATGCGTCAACGTAACTATATAAAGTAGATAAGTACATCAGATAAATGATATTGGTCAAGGTAAATACATACAATGCAATACGATTCTTGTATGTACCAGAACCGGGGATTTCGTGGTTGTTAATTTCAAAAATTTTCATCCCAGCGGCCCATCATGAACTCATCAGTTGAGTAAAATGCCTTTGACATAAGAAAATGTTTTAGTCGAGTTTTGAATTTTTTTGTTTCATTGAGTTGTTTGATGCCTTCAGGGAGCCTATTGATTAGTCCGACTCCAACTTGAGATGGTAAGTGTTCGAAAGCTGCCGTTCTGTGCTGTTCGACTCGAAAGTTATTCCTGCCTCTAGTCCCATATTGGTGGACATCCCTACCCTGCACCAACTCGCATTTAAATCGGCAGTACAAGGCCACCTCGAGAATATAGAGACAGGGAAGGGTCAGCAATCCAAGCTCCCTAAAGGCATATTTGCACGACTATCTGGGGTTTAATTTTGAAAGAATTCTTACGGCTTTCTTTTGAGATCTGAAAACTCTTTCAAATCTGTATTTGGAACAGCTTCCCCACAATCTCAAGCCATATGTCAAATGTGGATGTATCAGACCGAAATAGGCCATTTTTAATACATCCAACGAACAAAATTTTGCAAGATTGCGCAGGACATAAATTCCCGAAGCGACCTTAGAGCAAACGTTTTCAATGTGATCGTCCCATGTCAGCCCCCGATCAAGGTACATTCCAAGGAACTTAATGGAGTCTGTTTCTTCCAGAAGGAAATCGTCCACCATCACCGCGGATCGAAGCTCTTGCTCTTGTTGTTGCCGAAGGCAAAAATGTATGACGTTTGATTTTGAACTGTTTGTTTTCAGATGTTGAATGTTAGCGCCATTTAATTTCAGAAACAGTTGTTTGTCTGATTTAGAGGTGGCTTGTCTTTTATTGATTATTATTTGCCAAATATTTTGGGCTTATTGCCGAAGCAGTTAATTTGAGTTGTTGTGTTTGCCTTTCTGAAAGCTATAAGTTTTTTTTCATGCTCTTTTTTGCGGTTTCTGTCTCTACCTTGTCTTTACGTTGACCTGTGTGGAGCTCTTCTCCGAAGTTTAGATGTTCTTCAGTCATGTGCATTCCAAACCCTATGCTTGTGTATGCGTGTGTTTCTTGACTGTTTATTGTTAAACGGCAGATGTAATTGAGAGTTGATTTGCATGATGTTGATGAAACTGTTGTACGCTAAGTTGGCGTCTTCTATATTATAAAGATATTTTAATGTTTCTTATTGTATCAGGTACTGTTTCCAAATAAACTCTTCTACTCATGAGGTATTTTGACAACTCTGTGGACTGTTGTAATGAGGCAGTAGCCGAACAACACTGGAACCACAGGACAAAAAGCTCACATGAACAGTTGTAACGCTGTAATCATATATTATAAACAACGTGAAACAATGGGGTTGATAAATCTGTTGGCCAACATGAACACATTTCACCGTTCTGGCAGCGTTTCAGGCTGGCACACACAACTGCCATCGTGTACACAAAAATGTCTATTGTTTGTAGTGATGAGACACGAAAACAGAAAAAATCCTAGGAAGAATTGTAAGTTAATAATAATTAAGTATAATAGTAACCGTATTAAATTATTAGACAATTCAGATCAAGTTCTATAAATGTGATTGAATAAAGCTATAATTTGATGGGATAAATAGTTCCTTCTACGACTTTCTGGCGTAATATCAATTTTGGAACAATGTAAAATCCCGACGTTTAGCGTATATAAAGAATTTATTCCAGCAATAGTGATATTAAATAAAATACTCTTATTGGAACATAGATACTTTGAAATTATTTTTTCCATAAAACTAAACTTAGGAACTTATATACTGTAAAATTTAAAAAAGCATGCTTCATGTGTATACACATTAGTTTGAATATACAAATATTATGATGAATATTTTGGATGTGCCGGTAATATTTTTCTACTATTTTAATCGTATTATATCATATAATTCTGTATTAAAACATTATCTGTGAGCTGAAATATTTTAACGGATTGTTCATCCATAACTTTTTCAATAGAATAAAAACGTATAAAAATATTACTATTGTTTTATAGTTTGTGTTATTGTTTTAAATATCAGCATCCGTATTATATAAAGTTCCATCATGTGTGAAAAGTGAGAATAAATTGTACCATGCATAAATAACTCATATCCAAACTGGAACTATTCGTAAAGAGCTAAATAACCGGGAGACCGTTAGAACAAAGCCACGAACGACCGAGACAAAGATGGCATCTATCATGAGTGAACGGACCTGTCAGGACCAGTCCACACCAGTTAGTCAAGTCTGAACTTGTATGAGACACGACTGACGTCTGTTGCTATCAAATCACAGCTATTTATTTTATTCCACTATAAATAGATGACAAAAACCATACAATGAAAATGTGAAATATTTTCTTGATAATATATTTCAGTGATTACTTTAACTATTTATACTCTATTGTACAACAATTACATCTATGCATTTACTGTAGGAAATAATTCTCCGTTACCTTTAAAATTTAGGAAATCTTATTTCAGGTCTGCTAAGAAAAGAAGAGAAACGGAACAAACTAGAGATCTTTGGGAAGGAAAAATCTAAAATTCCCTCATTTTAAATGTGTGTTGAAATATATTTCAAGGCTGATAAAATATTATTCACCTCTAATTTGATAAATTATGAAACTTAATATCATGTGAAGCATGTAAAACAAAAATCAAGAAACATTACGAACATGAATTTCTTGAACTGAAAAGTAATATAGTATTTAATATGTTTTTTGTATCTCTGACGAGAGTCCAGCACCTTAAAAGACGTGCCTGATTTTACATGTTATCTCTCATTGATTATCAGTAAATACGAGTGAACAAATTCAGGAAAACTTCAGTGTTTTAACATTATAATTATAAATTAAAATGCTTCGGTAAGATGGAGGGAAGATTATTTTATTCTATAATGAAGATAGAAGAATTTTAAACGAAGGAGAAGGTTTATAAAAGCTGGAATTCATATATAACAGTAGAAAAGGAATATATTATCAGTTTAGTTCACAAATTCTCAACTACTTTCATTGTCATAGATGCTCTATCGGTGTGTCCGCAGAACATTTCCATTTGAAACGAGCTATAGAAACGTTTCTTGCTACCTCAGCGAAGCCTACTACGCGACATGGGATAAATTTATATCTTAACATTTATAAAAAAAGGAGTATAAAAATGTAAGTAAAACAGTGGTATTCCATATGTTTATATTGTTATATGCTATGAGTTTGACATTCCAAAATACTTACTGAAAACAAATAAAACTGATTTCTGTAAGATTAAAAACCTGTACTCGGACATGTCTAAGTGTATACTTTCAACATGCTATTTGTGTACAAATTTTCTTACCTAAAGGGTTCAATATGCCTTGCATCCATGTAGGGTGAAATGTGGATGTGAATAACCGTGCAATTCCCATTCCTCATCTCAACGTACCTAATACACCATGTACTAACATTACCTATTTCTCCAGATGCCATTAGCGAGGTACGTTAAAGATCCAAGCGGTGAGGTAAACTGAAGTTAAGCAAGTTGAAGATGAGATTTCTTCCAATTATTATCATCACTGACAAGGACTCATTTAGGTCCTTTCACCATTAAGACAACGAGATATTGGCTTATGTACTTGTTCAAAATGGGACGGTGAGATGACAACTTAGTATCAAGCTCAGTGATATTAAGTGACAGTAAGTGACTAATATATGAATGTGTTTATTTGATGTCTGTCCTATCTGAAGCCACGATCTTCAAGGCGAAATAAGATGAAATATTTTTTCACTAGATACCAAGCATTTATTTTAGAAATATTTGTGAGCACACAATTTAGAAAAAGTGATAAACATGTCTTATGATGCTTTAAAAAGCAGTACCAATGCAAGTCGTCACATTATAAAGCCAAAGATGCCCGATGCTGCTACTGTTGGAAACAGTCAGGTTTTGAGCACGAAGAAGAGAAACAAGATATGTGTAATGATGACTTTTTCTTCCAATAGGCTTAGGAATACAATAGTTTTATTAGGAATCATCGTATATTGTAAAAATGGGGTTCAGGATTTTTACAACTCCTTATAATTTAAAATGAATACATAACCTACTGATAAATTTCCTAATGTAAACTATTGCATAATATAGAATATAAGGGTGTACGAGGCGTTAAAATGGAATTGAGGAATGCAATAGAAAAACTTCAAAACTTTGGACCTTATTGCGTTATATTGTTATTTATAGAATTTCTGCTTAATTCAAGACATGTATGATAATTTATATTTTTACGAATGATGTAAATACTCTTAATATTTTGTCTTCCTTAATTGTTTACAACTTTTTTAAGACGTTGCATTGCTTAAAAATTTAAAAAGAATCTAAAAAATGTTTATAAACACTACAAAACGAAGAACTGAAACAAGAATCAAGCTTTTGATCTGGTGGTTTCAATACCAACAGGTGGCACTCGAGCACAAACTGAACATCCACGCCCCAACGCTACACAAACATCCAGCACGCACCACAAAGCCCCGCACGACACATTAACGCACACCGAAGTAAACAACACCAACACGTGTCTATCACACATCCCTAGTTGTGTGTATCTTTTAAACAGGATGTGGGCTACTCAGTATTCAATGTAGTATGAGTAACTGATTCTTTTAATAAGTTTATTTCAAATAATATTGTCTGTAAACGTTATGTGTATTTTGGGCAAAATGTATACCAATTGGAAGCAACTGAAGAATAAATATAGAGTAGCAGTTACCCGCGTCTACGAACGCAATTTCATTTTGAAAAGCAGAAATACTATGAGCATGCGTTCCAAACAATCCTGTCATAAGTGATAGTGAACTTATAAGTACCTGTTTAATTTCTCTCTAATATTTAAGATTATTTTACTAAATAGTTCCAACGATTTCAGTAATAATTGAACACATTTAAACTACTGTCTGTTTTAAATCCCAGGTTAAATTCAGAGGTCTTGGCTTTTCAGATAACTTATTTATGATGCATTCATTGATGGGACTTTACACTAGTAGAAAAAACTAACCGGACAAGGAAAAACTTCTGCATGTAACACGTTTTGTAAAGTTCAACAGACTTTTACAGGTGAATAACACAACACATTAACTAACTATCATCTGTTTAAATGTGTATATATTATTATATTTTCCTTTCTTGTTTCTAAAACTCATTTATTATCAGTAGATTTAGGATTTTTCATAAATATAACGATCAACAGAGTATTAAGGAAGTTTCCAAAACAAGTATTCAGGAGGGATTTTTGAAAAAGGAATAAACCTCATGGTAACCAGGGACACTAAGAATGTTCAAAACATTTAATTACAATCGGTGCTTGTAATTTTCGGGTGATTAAGTAAAACAATTGCAATTCATGAACATGTAAAGTCTATTGGACTGTTCAGGAGATATCGTGCAGATAGATAGACAAAAACGAAGATTTTCCATCACATCAAGTGATAGGTCCCTCAGCCAACGTTAGTGCGAGTATCCTTGGGCAATAGTGGTTTCGCTCGAAATGTTTGCGTGTCACGAAGCTGGTGAAACACTCCTACAAAATAGTATCCTAACATGACTATATAACTTCTATATTATATCATGACTATATAACATGACTATATATATAATGTGCCATAAAATGTTTGGTTTCAAGTGGTTTTGAAAAAAAGGTTTATTAGGTTCTAATATGGTTCATGTTATTTTGGAACGAGAATTATCAGTAATGTTAACGAATCTCATTAATCGTAATGATCTGAGTATGAATACATTACTCTAGTAATCCTTATATATCTATTTATCAGGACGAAATATGTCTCAAAAGTCGTATTACGAATAGTCCTATCTTGCTTAGTTTACTGTCTATCTGTATTATAACAATTATGAAACATGAAGTTCAGTTAGATTACATAATTTTATTATTGTATGTTTTTATTAAATACGATGCTCGATGCGCTGGTAATTCTAGGTTTTAAATGTAATAACTAATTGAAATTTAAGTTATGGAGGTCTTAAAATGCCAATAATACGGGGGTTGTTTTAGTTATTAAATTCAACAGTCAGCTGATAAATGGTTATACAAAATTAATAACTTTAATAATGTATTTTAAAGTGATAGTCAGTAAAATTTGTATCACTTAGTTATTAAATTTAGTGATTTATTTAAAGATATATTTTTCACTAAAACATAAACAGACAGATACACGGTAAACTAAGTAAAATAAATCTATACTTTATATAGCATGTCTTACTATGTGGCTGGCTGGTATATAAAATTCGGCCTCAGTGGCTTTCGCCCTTAATTGAATTGAACCATCATCTTATTGCCTGTGTTAAATTAATTGCGTTCAAAGATCTATAAATATATCCACAACAAAATGGTTTCTACTTACATAATTTGTTGCAGAATGCAATTTCTGTTTAGATCTTTTACATCTATTCAGGCAGATTTAGAACTCAGATTTAGGTGGTCAAACCTTCGTCAGATTCAGATTAAATGACTTTATGATGGTTATTTCGAAGCTCAGTGAGGAAGGTCAATGGAGTATGATTGACATCAACTATCCTGATCACCCTTCCCACTAAAACCTTTAAACCATGTCTAACCTATCACATAAGGTTGTGTTAAAAATATTTTTGGTTGAAATAATAAAAGTGAAAATAAAATAAACTCACACAAGTTTTCACCAGTTGACATTTTGACTCCACGCTTCGTGCACATAGCATACTTTTTCATTGGAAGTTTTATTTCGATTTATTGAAGTGCCAGCAAGTTTACGTTTACGATATTATGATTGCCATAAAATACAAAGCTGACTTCATTATATGGCAACATTACTCCACAAGATAACTAATAGATTAGAGTAGTAAAAAAAGGTTTAATAATTTTTCAAAAATTTAAAGATCCGATTCTTAAGACTTTGAGGGTCACGAAGCTGCTGAAACGCTCCTTAAAACAGTATCCTAACATTTCTATTGAAATTTTCACCTGAAAAAATGCTATACCATAACTTTTTCTGTACATATTTTTGACAGTGGTTTAGAAAAATATTATATTTGGTTTTATTACTGTCCATTTTATTTTGGAAGGTAGTTATCATTAATTTGGACGAATGTAATAAATTTTAAGGATCTGACTATAAATAAATTACTCTTTTGGTCGTCGCCAATTGATATGTCAAGATTAAAATAAGTACGATATGTCATATAACGTAAAGTCCTATCTTGTTAGACATGTGTTAATAACAAATTTTAGATTGTAGTAAGGGGAATAATTCTCTATGAGGCCTGTTTACTGCCCTCCCCCCTTGTATTCCTTAAGCTACGGTAAAAATGTCATAGATATTGCATAAAGTGCCAAACAGTTTCGAGTACCTTGTGTGACACCTTTCACAGTTTCAGTCATTATAAAAGGGGGGATTTATAACAGCGTTTTATAAATTACATTACATAAATTAACATTTATAAATAGTGTGTCTGTCGCAATAAATTTTAATTTAATGATATAATATTAAAAAAAGATAATAGTAAATAATATAAAATAGTAAGCACATCTTTACAATTTATATTGTACTACTTTATATTTATATTATATATAATTTTAATGTTAATAAATGTTTATGCCTCTACGGTGAACTTCAGTTGAAAGTGCAACATTTGTTTGCTGTCGTTTAACTTTGGTTCACTTTTCTTAAATATTATCATTATATTTTTAAGTATTCCGAGAAACACTTTTTCATTTTTCTTTTCATTAAAACCTTTAATAAAGAGTAAATATTAAAAATAGCATTACCCGAACTGGTCAGTCGTTAATAAGATTAGCCCTTAGCAATATATTTTGAAATTCTTTTTTTATTTATAAGAAGACAGTAATTTTGTGAAATTACAATCACATTTTAAAATAGTAAAATAGGAAGGTAATTTCTCTGGGATTTAAAGTTGTCGGTTCCATTTAAATCGAATAAACTATAGTAGTTGAATTAGATGATGTTTTTCTTTATTTGCAGCTACTCACTACAAAAATGGATTTAATGTTCAACACAATCGACATTAAACTCATGAGCTAATATTTAGGGAAAACTAATTTGTTTGTATATTTAATCAATACTATGGTAAATTATAAGTTGCATAATGAATTTAAACTCTACAGCCAATTCTATTGTGTATGTACATGCTCTTTAAATGTATGTTGATGATCCATTGTTAGACAACTAACTATTACCTAGTACGGTTAGTCTAACAAGGAGAATCCAGTCACCTTGATGGCAAAAAGGTTTAGATATGTCAGATTTTGCTGGACAGGTCACTGGGATGGCAGGACTTTTATCTGTCAGGAGAGGCTTATCGCTCTTATGTCTCATGGCTTATCCATATATAACTCTAAAATTATTATTATTCAAGTAATCCGACTCAAAGTTGCATTTATGAATTAAATAATTTGTTAACAGAAAAATACGTAACTTTCCTGTGATGGCTTTTTATTTTGAAAAATATAATTTAGCTACAAATAATTCTCAGCTGTGAATTTATATGATCGTTAAAAATATGTTTAGAATTATATTTTACTCAATTACAAATACTTTAACCTCATTACATTTTTACTTAATTGTTTTAAAATTAATTAACAACAGATAGTTGATGATAAATGTGAATGGGTAAATTCCATATTATTTATTGTAATATTGTTGCATAAATATGATACTCTATTACAAAGTTTAGATAATAGAAATATGGAATGGAATCACACTACCATAGTCATAGTAGTATATAGGAGCAAATGCCATTTTATAAGATCAAGCAGAGCTTTAAGATATCACATTAAATTTGTACAACTAGATTCATGAGGGCACTTGGGATAACCCACTTCTCTTTTGTTATTCATACAAGTCAAATTTTGTCTTTGTGCTTAAGCTAAGTTGTTACGTAAAGTATAACTCTTCTTATTTTCTGCAATAACTAAATTGTTGTATCAAAAAAGGTTTTTAAAATATCAATATGGATTATAATAGTAATGCATCAAACAGTATGGATTTTATTGTACAAAACGTGTAGTTAGGGTTATTGCAGAGTTTCATTAACGATGGTCATAAAAATATGTTAAAACTCTCCATAATGACTTAAAATTCACTACTGAATAAAGTGAAATTTATAACTACGTAGTTAGTTACTTAACCTTATATTAAGGCGCAGAAAGCATGTATAACAAGATACCTATACATAAACGTAAACTTAAAACAGATCTCGTTCTATTTTTTTTATTCTTATAAATATGTTTCTTGAAATTTAAGAAATTCAACGTATAATTTTACACAACACTACACTGAGTTATTGATTATTAATATATGATATTTTATCTTTTGAACATTGCTTAGAACATTTAGTATTTAATAAAAACTATATCTTTATTTAAAAAATTACATAAAGTTGTGATTAAAGCATTTATTATATTATTTAACAGTTATCTATTTTAGCTGAATTGACCAACACAGGTAACTAGTTGCTTGGTCAGAAAATGGATACTTTAAATTAACATTAAACGTCTCAAAACGGTTGAGTAATACTAAACTTACGTTATAATCTTATCTGTATGATGAAAGTCATTTTAGGAACCAAGTCCCTAGTTGTTATTCTGTTGGTTCTATCTGACAACTAAAAGTGTTTGACACACGTAACATATTAAAATTCTCTCCCTTTCTTCTCTTTTATGTGTTCTGCGGCGGAGGAAACTTTAGTCTCTGTACCTCAAAGCTAACTTGAAATGTTAAACTAGACAGAGAGCTTTGTATACCCCTGGTATGTATTGTACTTGAGCATTTACTTGGTGAAGTGGTAATATCAGTAGTTAATAGCATTATTTAACATTTATTTCATACTCATATTCAAATTTCATATTTATTTACGAATTATTTTAAAATATTTTACCCCTACTTTACATAAATAATTAAAATATGATCTTTTCGTGTACTATTTACAATATTGTTGTAGACTTTTGCCGTAATTTGTGAGATACATGAGTTTAAACTACGGTATAAACTCCTGTACTTTAAAAGCCCATCTATTCTGAGAGTATATTACACCATCTCTACGGCAGTCATCTAGAAGTTAGTTTAGACTTACCCTAGTGTAGAGGTAAGACTGCGGGTATGAGGTCACGGGTTGGATTCCAGGGAAGGTCAATAGTAATATAAGGTAAAATGTAAGTGGTTTTGGATCATTTTCCAGTAAAAATGTTTAGTCTGATCTATTCAAATGGTATTGGTGTAGAATACTTTACTACTTTAAAAGAAAACGGTTCAGAAATATGCAACTAATTGATTATGATTCTCCTGGTATATCCATTTACATCGTTAAGCTTTTGATTATTGGAAGCCATGCTTCTTGAATTTATCAGATTCACGCACTACTTGTGTATGAACTCTTCTGTTATAGAAAGGCACTGATTTGTGGGAGCTGACATTAAAAACGTCCATCTGGTTCCAAGAGATCTCCAAAGGCCTCTCTATAGTTTAACTTTGAACCTGTGGCAATCTCTAGAAATTCTCTTTTATACTGAACAGACACTATTTGAGTTTCTTACGTTATTATGAACTATTATTTTTAAACAATGCAATGTTATATGTTATATTTTTAATTATCATTACTGTAAACAGAAACACATAGAAAACACAATATCATGTTGTACATAATTAAACTCAACAAACATAAATTCTGTATAACCTGTATGTTGCACTCTTATACTGCAGAATATGTTATAGTTTTAATTTCAATACTAAACAGTAATTAACATAATTCGGTTTGATCATTCCTATAAATTATATCCATTACATTAGCATGATTGAGACGCATTCCATACTACAAACGCAATAGGAATAAACCCTGAGGCAATAGATATCAGGATAGGTACTTAGTTTTCCAATGTTGTTAGGACATCACTGTTAAGGTTTCAAACATCATCATACACATCTAAGGATAACACTGATCCTTTCCCCCCTGCGCTGGATCCTGGGCGTGTGGGAGTCTGTAGAGGGGAGTTGCCCCCATGGGAATACCTCCAGGGCTTATACTGTCTCTCTCCAATATGTGGTGTCAGTATCTACGATATGTGGCAATAATATAACAGATTCAAAAACCTGAGTTACTCTCCAACATACTAACAAAGATTAGTTCAATATTAAACTAATTAATTTAAATATTTTCTTATATAATCAAAATACTTTCAAAAGAATATAACGATTGGTGTTTAATTTATTGCATTGAAATGCACATATAATGCACTTGTGCTTTATGTACGTAATAATCTTATGTGTCTTTACTATAACTTCTTTTAAACTTACACAATTTGAAGCGGTTGGCAATTTCGGCTTAGGATTCTTTGAAAATGTAAATTTTCCTATGTATAAAGATAGATTTTACGTTTCATAAGAGCAGAAGATGACTAAAAACAAAAACTGGAAATGACTTGCCAGTTGATGGAAGAATTACAATTAACGAGTTTTATTATTAGGGTTCCGGTGATTTATTATAAAAAGAAGAGGAAACTTCTGTTAATTGATGAAATTATAAAAAAAACTCATAGTATTATGTTTTGTTTTCTAGATTGGCAATGTGTTGAGCAAAAAAGTATTTCTGAAACAACTTGTTCGTTCGATATTACAAATATTTATATTCGCAATCATAAGTTCGTTATTATCGGTTTTCAAGCATATAGACAAAATGATAGAACAATACTTCAAAACTTGCTAGTTCTAATGTAAAATATATAAGAGTAAAGTTGAATGGTTATTATCAATAAGAATTACAAAATTTAAACATTTCTTTTCAGAATTATATATTAGATGTATCAAAATTTAAGAAAGTTTACTACAAGAAACTGGAGATGTATTCATTACAATCTCAAAACATTTATATAAGATAAGCCAATCGATATCATTCATAGAACGACAAGTTTGATCAATAACTCTGGCTCAAAGAATAGTATAACTATCAATATGGATTTTCAAAATGCAATTTGTTATGTTGTTGTTGTTTCTGAGAAACTTTTATCGTATGACATGATCAAACACGATATAAAAGAAATTCAATAAAGTTGTTGAAATATAAACTATTCGTTAAATATTATATTATTATATTTCTTAAAATGTAAAAGATACTGATAGAAGTACTTTTTTTAAATTCAAAAGAATGTATGAATAAATGCAGATGATATAAAGAAAAATATATTTCAAGGTAACCTGGTTATATCTGGTGGGTCAGGCAGAAAGCGATGAAGAAAAACCTCTTTAATACTTACTGATCCTATGTACCAAAGATTATCGAAAAGCTAGTGCATGAGATACAAGAGTCTTGAGATAAGGGATGATAGGGTTGGATTTTGAAAAAAATGTATATTATGATGAACTTTTAATTAAAAATTGCTTGATTTTAAAATGTCAGATCTCATTTTCTATTTTTCTGTGAATATAAAGAAATGGGTGATGATTTCACCATCGCGAATATATTAAGTCGAAAGAGTTTAGTATTTACTGTATTGACGTGTACCAAATTTCATTAAAATTAATTTAATAGTTTCCGAGATGTGATATTTGAAAGACATACATGAAAAGTTGTAAAGGCATGCCCTGAGTTGTAGGTTACTAATATTCATCAAGCTATTGGAAATCTAAATGGCTCAATGGTAGCGTTTCCGCATTTATAGCTCGAGGTTCTGGGTTCAAATCCCAGGACTCGAGCACGCTTTTTATTGAGGACATAGTTGATATTGAGTGATTGGGGACAAGTCTTTACACGAGTGGCCATAGTGTAAATGACTAAAGTACAAGCCACTCAGTAACAACTGTAATGGTTGCATCATTTGCCGAACCCTTACACTATTCCTTAATTCCCTAATCCTTGAAAGTCAATTCCTCATTCACAACTTCATTCTCATTCATTCAATCGCAACTTACAATATCATGAATACAACGTTACACTTAAAAACAACCCACAGAATTAATTTTCACTGGAAAAAGACAAATAACAGATTTTTTATTGGTTTAACTAGAATTTTTTTGTATTCTGAGCAGATCTTAGTAGACTATTCAAGGAATTTTCATAAAAATTTTAAGATACACACTGCTTTAGGTAAGAGATTTTCAGTTTGGTTTATTAGGCGAGATTTCGCGTTGATTTACTAGTGGCCCCAAAAGTGCACCAGGATCGGCATATTTATATCAACATACACGCACGCACACATACGCGCGCGCGCGCACACACACACACACACACACACACACACACACACACACACACACACACACACACACACACACACACACACACACACACACACCTGTCTGGGATTGAAGGTCATTTTAATCTACTGGTGTCAGTGTGTATCCACTGCAGGTTGCTTTTGAATAAAATAACTTTTTATTCGTTAATTATTCATGTTGATTATCATTTTTTACGTCTTAATCTTCTGCATCATCTTCTAACCCTTTTTAGTTTGGAGTAAAAATCATGTTATAGGCTACTCCTTATAAAAAATAGTTTTGAATTGTGTAAGACTTTTTGTCTTTTAACCCTTACAATTGTTATATCAGTCATAGCCATACTGTTCTCTTCATTAATTACCCTCAGACAATAAAAACAAACAGCAGTTATATCCATCTGTAACTAACGCTATAGTTCCCCCCTCCAAGAAGTGCATGGATATAAATACTATAGCATGCCTACATGATAAATGACAAAATAAAATTTATGGTCGAAATTTCTTTGTTCGAAAAATGTTTTTGCATTTTTCAGTGAGGGTGCCTAAAGTTTTTAAAGGAAAACTGTTAAACCCACATTAAAATTTTTAATGACCTCATCGAGAATCAAACCCTTGAACTCTAGGATAGATAGTCGCAGCCTTAATCCTAGGCTACTGTGAAGGTTTCCGTAGTCATACAAAATCAATGTGTAAAGTACAATCATATACGACAATTTCCGTTCTATTAGAAATGATTCATAACTGTAAAATTTGTACTTAAGAACTGCCCAAATATTTCCCCCGAAAGGCATATTAAAGTGGAGGAGTTTCAAGCCCAGCCAAATAATCGCTTTAAAACTTCGTGGTTGCTGTTGCGTGAATCCATTTGCAGATTATAAATCCATAATTGAACAGCAAAACTTGTGTTTCAAAACCAGTCAAATACTCTCACCAAAAGACAGATTTAGCCGCAGGGTATTTTAAATGCCGCCCACATAATAGCTTTTAAACTCTGTGGCTACTATTCCGTGAATTTCGCACTTCTCTTCAATCTAGTTGTCTAAGCAATTTTAATGAAGGAACAGATAATTACCGGCCATGATTGTTCAGCATAACCCTTCCGTTTTCACAAATTTATTAGAATACTAAACCTACTCGGCTTTGTGTAATAAAGTAGGCAATACCCCTGCCTGCCTCGTGGGCAAACACCAGATCCTTGTGCTTACATTTCCCTTTTCGGAATTGTGATTTTCCTGTACGTTGAGTAATAGTAACAAATAAGGCAATAGTAAGGATACAAATTTAGTATAGATACGAAAGGTTTCCGTACTATAAATGTTTATTACTTAAAACTGGCTAACAAACCCAACTAAGTCTAATAACTCGTCTGTACGAAGAAAGTTTAGTTTAAATCCATTAAAGATTTGCGACAGTTACCACATTTACATGCTTTTGTTCTTTTGAAGAAGGTTGGAAAAAAGTCACGTAACAGGCTTTGCTAGGTTTGTATGCAAAGCTTAAAGTGATTTAACTATGTTATACAAAAACGTCATGTGATTATACTGAGTTTGCTTACAAATTTATTACTCTGTAGTTTCATCGCTGTCATGCACCATGTTACGGATATATTTTTATTACAAGGAGTTAAGATTTTAAATTAAACAATAATAAAACAATAACAGGATTATTTCCTCTTCCAAATAAATGTTTTATATAAAATATTGCGTTCATCTTCTATTTATTTATACTCTATTCTGAACAAATATTTCACTGACAAAGAATGAAATTGTATTTGTATTTCAAAGTCATGACATCAGAGAGGGTTTAGTGTATTTGTTTGTCAAAACCAATTTTTCATGACAAGAAAGAAACCGCAACAATCGTGACCGGAGATCACATTGATCTTCTTTATTTCTCTTATTCTGGCGACGCGTTAGTGCTGGTGGGTCGGGAAGGGTAGATGATAGCGAGGAGGGGAGGGCGGTTCGTGTTTTGACAGCGATGGAAGAGTTGATTGATAAACCCCTCAGGACCACCCGCGCTACCCTCGGAACCAATACCAATTCAAATACTCTCTATGAATAGCGTTATAAGCAAAATAGTTTTCTCTTATTTAGCTTATATTGTTTAAGGCATTCTAAGAGTGTTGGGCTTTGACAAGTAATAAGGATTGTTAAATGACATCAACGTGCACAGTAAATATACTTTTACTCGTTTGGAGCATAAACCAGCATTTACATTTGTTTGCTGGGTTTTAGAAAACCTTTTTAATATAGTCCCACTTGTATTCTTGGAGTTTTACTGTATCACTTCCATAATCATTCAACAAATTAAAGTCTGAAACTCTGTAAATAAAATAAAATACACAATGTTAACTTAGTATACAAGTAATATAAACGTTGAGGTTCTAGAAAATATTAATTATCTCCTATTATTAAAATAAGCACAATTATTTTTATACATTATATTTTGTGTTTTCGACACCCAAAAAGTAATAAATTTAGAATTTAAATCATAATACACTACCTAAAAAAGTGTTGTAATAGGTTTTTTTATAAATATTAAATAAAAAATAAGTGATTGAGATTCCAAATGTTAAAATGCGGAATTCGGGAGAATGAAATGTATTCAACATAGTTTCCAATAAATCATATAGAATTGAAGTGTACATTCTTTAGTTGTGATACAGTTTTTGACTTGTTACAAAGTCTATCGAGTGGATTACTGAGCAATAATATAAATATAATTAACCAGACTATTTAATCTAGACTAGGTTAGTGATTTTGGGAATTTATTTTCTTTTGAACCATCACAGACATTTTATAAACGCATTTTAAATTTAGAAAGTTAGTTTAGCGCCTTTTTAACTACAAATGTATGAGATGAAAGTATATTACAATATGGTTACAAAAATAATATTAGAGCCTTACTGTCGCACGGATAGTAATATAAAGTTTCGTGATGACTGTGTGGCCAGATTCAAGGACATACATTTAATTATAACAATTATTACGTAAAAAAATTAGAACAGATGTCCCAATGTCCCGATTTTATGCCTCAACTCAAACTTAAAGTATGTGAATCCAAAGGTTCCTTATGCAGTTAGTATCCACCTGTGACGGAATATAAAAGGTATCTAGAGAAGAGAATATTTATGTAAACGCAGGATTTAGAGGATCAGTTAATTAGCACTCAAATCAGGACGCTTACTGCCATATGCACCCAAAAAGATCCAGTTCTTTGAAAACATTATTGCTCTCAAAAACATTATGGTATAGAAACTGTTTCGAAGTCGAGAGAACGTAGATAATATGACCCACCAAACCTTTGCTGGTTATAATGGAAGGGATTTCAGAATGGTGAGTAGTTTTTGGAAATGGAAAATATCCAGTGGCAAAATACATTTCCAAGGCAAATGCGCTAACATTCCAAGTGGTTTGAAATTTTAAGCTCTGTAAATTGTAGAGAAAAGTCAAAAATAGTTTTAGCATCCTCATATCATTTACAACCAATTTTCTTTATTATAAAGTTTAGATACGTCGTAAGGGTACATAAGGTGGCCATACATGATTGCGAGAGAAATTTAAAAGCCAAGCAACAACTTGAATGAACACTACCGTATATCTTGCCTACTGTTACTAACCTTAGCATGAAAAAAAAGTATACCACGAAGTCTGTGCATTCAATTACTATATGGTGACGGTGCATTTCTGAAACATTTTGACTTGGAACCTAATTGACAATGGCTTGTACTACATTTGAACTACAGTACAATATAATTCAGGTCGCATATAACGAGTCTAAATAATATGCTATCATGGGAGGTTCAAAATTATATAGACACTCCATAGTTTTTGAAGTTAATATGGTATATTTCTTAGATTTACATACTTTCAGCAGTTGTACTGGATAGGAAATTTATTCATACATTTCTAGATAAAGTCCTGAAAGAATTCTATACAAGGTAGGAGTATGCCACACTACGTTCTGCTTAAAGAACTTAACTGAGGTCACAAGCGACATCACTGAGGGTTAAGTCTAACGGTTGTATCATTATTGAGGCAGAAAGACCGGAAAGAAATCTACAAATCCTCTCGACAGATATAAGATGAATTGGGCCAGTATACTGAGTGGTAGGGTTCAATTACGCTCAGGCAAATCCATGATTACACATGCACCACCATAGAATTCATTCTTGTGTATAAGGAAATGAAGGATCATTCAAAAATTTAAACTCTACACACATCCAATCTTTTTCGGGATATCTAGCAACATGGTATATATTTGTTCACGAGTTTGTGTTTCATAGCAGTGCTTAAATAAAAATACAAACCAAGTGACCAAAAAGATAATTTTGTGTTGGTGTAGTTACTTGACATGTGCTAATATGTCACATGTTAAAATCCCGTATGCATGTACTCCAATTTTTAACAAATTGTTTTTCTGGTATTTACTAACGTATTTACCCATAAATTATATAAATTTAAAATGTTTGCTAATGATCACCCAAATCCCATGGGTTGACATGCACTATCATCAAACTTAGTTTTTTATATATAAAAAGTAAATCTGTACCCAAGTCTATAAGTTAAATTTTTTTACAAAATATCAAGCAGTTGTTTTTTTTACAAACAAGTGGACATACAGTTAAACAGAAGTAAAATTCATTTCCAGCCCCTCGAGTGAAGACATTTCTAATGCTTATCCGATAACAATTATAACGGTGATTTATGGACAGTAGTAAGATTAAAACACATATTGATTGTTTTCAAACAAATATTTCACCTGACTTGATTTTGACAGTCTCAGTGTTGACAGTATGAGGTATTACATTGATCCATGTCGAAGAGAGGAGTGAGATAGAATTCCATTGTCAGTTCGATCTAAGCATTGCTGTCTGATTTGAGATTACAAGCAGTGCCTTTCCTGTAAGTTATTAAATATTAAATCGAGGTGATTAAATGCCCAAATACATATTCTATGGTATATTAGCATATAAGATTTTTCCAGCTAAGATATAGTTGTTCGTAGCAAGTGCCACGAATCACGATATCTGTCCATGCATTTATCCAGCAAGAGGTGAGTGAACTACGAAACATTCAATCGTAGCTCTATCAGAAATTAAGTACCAGGGTTTTTGTGTGCGTTAAAAAGAATTGTTGTGAATTGAATTGTTTACAGTCCGACTGTGACAAATACTCCTAGTGATGTGGTTTCGGCCGACCACAAGCAAGGTCAGAACCATTTAAAATGTGTTTAATAAAAATCCCAATACACTAATGAATTGACGGAATATAATTTTATAACTTTGGAAAAGAAAGAGATTATATAAAATAAGCAAAGTGTAAGTTTTTGTTTTACCAGCTAGTAAATGTGCCAAAAATGTCTAACATACGAGTATAATAATAAAATAAAGCTATAAGTTTATAGACGAAAATTATTTTAAAATAAAGTTTTTTTTTCAAGTATGATAGATTTGCGTTCCTAGCATTGGAAATCATGTTACAATCCTAATATAATGTCACTTACAATCAATTTACTACTATTAATTAGGTATAAAATATAATTACGTTAATTTAAATATAATAGGCCTAAATAAATTTTAAATAGTTTGCTGAAGTCGAAACCACTGTAAATAAACTAATTATGGCAAACACGATAGGTTTCAGGGGAAAATAAATATTATGTTCCTGGTGATCTTTGCTTGTTTTGAACATCCATATTTTAACAAACCAATACAACGTGGTATCGTAGAACCCGCTAGAACGTAACGAAGTTAAGTTTCCTTATTTTATGAAATCAACCAATCCCACAAAGTAAGTTCATAAGTTTTTATGTTGGTAACTTAACGAACAATGTTATATGAACTTTCACAGGATTATCAGCTTGTTAGCAATCTATTTTATTGTGCGTTTTTCTTGTTCCATTTATGGTAGTCTTAGAACTAATTTTAAAATAATTCATTTTACCTTTTCCCAATCCCTTTCATTTTGATAGTTGGACTTCAGCATGAATGTCGTTCTTAATTAAACCAAGAGGAAACCAAGCACCAGGCTTCAAGCTTAGCAGTTACTGCACATACGGATGCACAGCAAATATGATTATAAGTCAGCTCTATGGAGTCCTTTGTTGTTCCACAGTAACATGCGATATTAATGTTTATTATGCATGTGTTGCCTATGTATGTGTATTTTGCATTTACCCATGTCAATAACACAGTAATAATCAATGAGCTTTAAGATGCAAATCTTCACTCTAGTTTACTTTGAGCCAAGAGACAAAGCAATGTGATTAAATTTGATGTATTACCAGGCAAATAGTATTATTAAATCATCAATGTACTTTTAACGATCTTCTCCATTTCTTATTATTGTACTATTTGCTTCCTATGAATATTAATATTGAGGAGTAGGCGATGGAGAAGTTATTATTCATTAATTTTGTACTATTTCAGAATGAATCAGGAATAAGACAGAAATGTGCTTGTTTAGGCTGTTTTACTCTTTTTAGAGTAACTTATTGTATTTTTTAGGCACATGAATGGTTGTGTAGCTAATGAACAGGAAATACAATGAAGAGTGTACATAAATATTGGCTAATGCAAAAGGCGGAGATACGTGGTTGGTGTGGCATCCACACCAAATCTGAGTTTGTGTTTTGACAAGTCTGCGTTGATGGCAGTAGTGAAGATTGTACATAGCGAGGTACAATTGTCCAATTTTATTTGTGCAGAGGCCGTAACATATTCGAAGATAACGTAAAAGCATCAGATTTCAGGATTTGTGCAGCTTTGGAAACAGCCGCGGATTGGACGGCAAACTGCGCGCCGTGAGTTATATTTCAGGTATAGACAGTAGTTATGATAAAGCGTACTTTGTGTACTTCAACTAGAAAAAATTAAAACGAAAGGTACAAACAATAACAAGTCTTATAGTAGGCTACTTTTTTTATCCACCTTCGCATATGGCGGGCTAAAATATTGTAATATGAGCTATTTTGAACACAAAATAACATTTCAAACATTTGTAGTCAAGAAATAATGTTTAATGTAAAGAAATACATTTTGACATGTTTCGATTAAATGTTAGCTGAAATAGTCCCCATCAAAACTTTGCGACACTTGAGTAAGTTATGTTTCAGCCACTTCAGTACGCTCAGCCATTAATTAGAGCCCCCAGTCTTGGGTAATGTCATTACCAGTTTCGGCTGGAACATCGGTTTACTGGCCAAGCGCTACAAAGGGTTCTCTGTCGCGCTGGTTGATTAGAAATCGATGTAATTGCATTTCTGTGCTCTCTAGGACTGATTGATTTAATCTTAGTAAAAGGATAAATTGTAAGAATTAAAGGAATAAATTAAATTTATAACATTACTCAATTATAGGTTAATTAAGGTTCAATCAAGGCTAGTCAATAATATGTTTCAAATTCATTATTATTGCAAAAATTACCCATATATGTAAACAGCGTGAAATATAAGTATGCGTGAAATTATTTTTAATTCAATTTGTAACTGTTCATCGTAAGTGTTTCTTTCTTAAAATGTTACGAAAAGTATTCCGTAAAACTTATTGGTGTAACTAATGTTACAGTACTCAAGCAAGTATGAGATACGTACACATTGGTAGTTAATTTACCCTATTGACTATTTAGTTGTATCAAACTATGGATAATTTGCCCTACTACAAAGAATATTTTGAGCACTTTTCATAACAATTTCTTTAGTTATATTGCGTTAAAGATAAAAACTACTAATGCATCATCAACTGCGATTATTCCATGTATTTATTATAGTTTACACTACAAAGAGACATTGAATAATTTATGTGAAACTTTAAATGACATCATTAAGTCCTTAAAAATTGTATGTATAAGAATTAAATTTTAATATTTGTTGCAACAGTAATGATCATTTAATGCAATTAATATTTTTATTTTACCTATTTGTTGGCTTAGAAAATATTATTTTTATTGAGGCATTTAGTTAATAGGCATATGCCGTATCCATAGCTGCAAATATCAAAATTTCTGCAAACAACAGCATTATTGGAGGAATAGTTTAAGTGAAATAAATATTAATATAGTCTTAACCTTTAAAACTTCCTATGATACGTATTGCCCACTCCAAAACCAACCAGCTTTCTTTGATATTTTCCAGAAAGACTAATGTAATTTGAAAACAACTAAATTATTAATACAGTACAATATTGTATATTAGTTTGCTTTCTAATATACAGTACGTAACTTTAATTTGTTGCCATCTATAAATAATACCAATAGTACAAAAATCCTTGCAAAGTAGATTTTAATATATCGGCAAGAACAATATTATTAGGTCCTTATTTTATGTTCGTTTTTGAATTTTGTCAATGTATGATTGCACTCCATTTATCCTTAGTTTAAAATAAGATTTTTACGTGATTACCTGTTTAATTGAATCAAAACAATTTTTTACCTCATCAGCCCTTAAACCAATACAAAAGACCGAATTTATTCACAGCGATGAGTGGAAGTTAATGACGTCCCATTTCAGGTATAGCACATAACGTTGTATTTATCCAACATAATCAAGCTTAAACAAGTGTTTGTGAGTGTGATTTATTACCATTTTTACCAAGATAAATTATTGCTAACAGTTAGTATCCACGCAATCCATCCATATTCGGTACCGGAGTCTGAGCGCATAGGGTCACGGGTCGTTACCATGGCAACCATCCGTGTTATATTGGCTTCGGGTTTAGACGTCGCGTTTCGCGGTCCGTCCTCACTTAAATAGCGGTGACCAAATTACTCTTATTGAAAAAACATTCTGTCGTTCGTTTAGTGCCATGTCATTGCATCTTCATGCTGTACACGAGTTGTTATAACATTTACAATATTGTTATGGTTACTTTTAAGTAATATCAGTTGACTGTGTAATAAATAGTCTCTTGCTCTTCGGCTGAATATTTTCACCGCAATTTGTTACATTCCATTACATACATTGTAAAACCTCCTGAAATGACAAAGTGACGTACTGGAGCCCTCATCACACACAGGTTCTCAGCCCCCTGTTCTCAGTTGTAGAGATTGAACCTTAAGCGGAATCTGCACTGCGTGCTTCTTTTTGCCAAGGCCTAACAAGTGATTATTTTTCTTGAATTCTTTTACTTCTATGTCCAAAGGTCTCTATACACTAGATGATGTGAATAGAAACAAACAATTTTAAAAGTTTTATATCTACAAATGGGTGTAGCACAAAAGTTAAAATGCCTTATAAATATGTGTGTTAAAAAGTAATTACACTTTTTCATTGATTTAAAATGCATTACATCATTTCGTTACTGGCACAAACTGCATGGAATTGGTGAGGTTTAAAAAACTGACAGTTCTTATACTGTATCAGTTGAATTAGTACTAAGTGTTCAGTATAATATTATAGGCTGTTCATAGGTTTGGTACCTACACTACAATGAAACGCTCTGCATTTGAAATTTAACATATTAAGTTATTTAAATTATGTCCGGGGATTATGTATCAATGTTTCTTTTCAAAGGGAGGAGTTCTAAATAGATAGCAGTATTAGGCAAATACAAAACAAAAGTTTCAAATAATTTGAAAAGTTCTAATGTTATAGAACCAATACAAACGCTTAAAACGCTAAAATCAGTTTATTAATAAGCTTAGTAACTTGAGTATAAGCTTTAGCACAGTTTAAAAATTAAGGTTAACATGCTGCATTTCTAAGAAATTAGTTTTTATCTATAATTTTAAAATTACACGTAATTGATGTAACAGTTATATTAAGAATTATATTTGACTAAAATAAAATTGCATGTATAGGCAGCTGTACACAATGTGAACTATGTTTTGCCTTAATAGTTCATAGGCAATAGTGTAATGTTTCATGTTATTACAGCAGCCACTATGTATACAGTTTAGGTTTTTATACAGTTTAGGAGGAACAGTGAGGTTTTTATATCCTCCGTTAGACTGAAGATTGAGTAAAAGTTGGTTGCACACACAAACGCGGGGATCGGAGCGAGGTCTCTGAGGGACGTTGCTGACACCGCCATTATAAGTGCTGACAGTTGATGGCAGGGAGAGGCTTGATGTTTTGACAGGTTTACACAGGTTGATTGATAACTTTCCAAGGGTATGCGCTACTCACATGACATTTTATATGTTATATCGTTATATGACTACTAACCTTGCTTTCCATGTCAGCTAGATTACACCCATCTTAAAATTATTATAAAATCATGTTTAGGAATTCATCAAATGATCCATTTTAAGACCATTTTCTACCTAGTAACAAATATGTACTACAAAATATTTGTCTCTTGGTGCAAACAAAATGTAATATGATGCAAATAAATGTAACACTTAAATAATTGATTTATTTTTTAATTAATTCTACCTTTTTCATATAATATTATAGGTCGACAATTAATTAAAGAAACACAAAAATGGTGTTATGCTAAAAAATCAGCAATACTTTCATGTTATACGTTAATTTGTCCATTTAATAATAATAATATTCCTTTATTGCATAAAAACAATTTACAACAATTGCATTGCAAGCGTCAGTAATGGTACAAAAAATACATCAGTTAATATTTCTTAGTTAATATGTAAACAGTAGACAAAGATTAAATATCGCCACGGGAGGATAACCCAACTACTTGTGTTTTTCTTATTTTTCTTCCCCACTAATTAAACTGGTTTAAGTTGTATAGTGTTATAGATAAATTATAAAATATAATTGCATATTTATTTTTAAATTTCCGGAAAATATATTTTATGAAAGAATCAGTGCTATTTTAGGTTAGAATTCAGGTTGAATGACGAAAACGAATTTAATAGTTTTTGTATCACAAATATATATAACTTAAACACTAATTTGTATCATGAAACTAGTGACAGGAATTATATGTTACGTTAAATAATATATGACAAAATCAGATTATTATCCTTATTCTCAGACTTGAGTACTAATATACTGTACACATTTTTAGCAGGTAGTTTCTTTATTACATGGTTCCAGTTAACTACCCATAGTAATTAATTGGAGGAATAATTATTAATCTTTAAAGAGCAAAAACAAAATGGATTAAGATTTAGATTGCTTTTGTTAAAACTCACAGGCTTTTAATGCCAAACGTTTTCAAGTTTATATGTAGTAAAAATATATCAAACTAAATGTATTGTCTTCACTTAAATCTTTTAATGTGTTAAGGTAGTGTTTTAATAGATTTTAGGGAACTTATAGGTCAATGTAAAACAAGCGAACAAACTAGAGGCAATATGAAAGTAACTGAAGAAAGAACTAGAAATCGGACGTGTCAGCCAACTTAGGAGCGTAGGTTGGAAGATATCATTTTGCCTTATAGCAGGCAATGAAATAGTGATCGGGCACCATTTTTCTCCTTAATAATACGCTTGTATGTTACAATGTGTCTGAAATCTTGGCTATTTCTCCTTTTTTATAGTTCAGTACATATTGGCGATCAGCTAAATCCCATGAATGAGATGCACCATCATCAAACACAGTGTTACTCATATAGAAGTGAAAGTTCATGCACGGTTTCAAATCTATAGGTCAGTTCGTTTTTGAGATATCGTGCTGACACGGATGATTTGCAGTTGCCCCCAGAATCCTACCTCCATCCTTAACTATAGGTGCATGGTATTCTTAGTCAGTACCTCAAATCGACCATTTTCATATTGTCCTTTCCGCAGTTTGCATTGATTACGTCCTGCCCAATACCACCTTCTGTAGTTCAATTCCCCCATTTATTTATTTATTCATACATACGGCAAAAATGTTTACCAGATGGTATTCGAAATATTGATAGTACACTTTTCATGCATAGCCACTTACATGCGATATTAGAACAACTGGACTAGCCATGGTTACAGAACAATTGAATATGGTATACATTTAAAGTTAATAAAATAGAACATCAAAGACAAGATACAAAAAGAGATAACAATGGTCAACAAGATAATTATATAATAATGTACATGCTCCATGTGTGCTAACTCTAGTGCCTGGGTCAATATACAACAAGACAAAAATCAACAAGACAACCACATGCTAATACTAAATACTATAAGTGCTATAAATACATGCTGTAAGTGTGTGCTGACGGTATAAACTATGAAAACGTAACAATGAAGTGACAAAACAATATCAAAATAAACAATATAACAAAATACTAGCAGGGATGAGCAACCAAAGGTAGACTCTTGTTTCAATATGCATCATGCTCAGACATCCAAGAGAAGACCCGCCTCCGAATCACCAGCATGGATACGCCAAAGAATTCTAACCGGGGAGCAGCATTTCCCAAACGCAGCAGACGTGGAATTACACTCTGGTAGGCGTAAACAGTCTGGTGTGAGTGCTTGGAGAAAGGCTGCAGAAGGCGGGTTGCGGTAGGTACATGGTGGTCTATGTGACACAGGAGCTCAGGGCAATCAACCAAACCATTGACAATCTTGAATAGAAATATAAGGTCAAGAGCCACTCTTCTAGATGATAGCGAAAGGATGAAACATATGTATATGGAAGGTCGTATATGGTCTTCGCCATAGCGCCATTGTACACTACGGCTCATCGGATTCGGTCGCACCATTGTGTATGCTCACCTCTTATTTCATAAGAGGGTTGACCAGCCCCTTGAGCCCCTAGGGCCCTCTATGTTCCCTAACCGCTTCATCTGTTACCCAGGCGAACCTAGGATGGTATACCGGGAAGTCAGTTTTTTAGACATATCCCAGAGGTACAACAGGGAGATCTCCTTCTTATTCTGCGCCAGAGGATACAGGTCACGAGGGATTGAAATCCCCCTCCGCCTGTGGTTCCTGATTGCAGATAGATAGAAATGACATTTTTACAACTCCTCGAATTTTTAGCTTGACTAAAGCTCAACCAATTTAAATAAAAAAAAAAAACTGCATATTTAAACTAGAAACGCAATGTGGAATGATAAGACAAATATATGTTTAATGCATGAATTGGAGCAAATGATAATGAACCAGTTTATTATATTGTATAGGTAATATAGTTTACTATACTCTATACTATTGAAGAAACGTTCTACAGTTACACTATTTTTAATTCGGTGGTTTTCTTCAGTTACCAAGTACTAATATCTCTACTTTTCCACGTGTTCTGGAGTCAGTATTCAAGTAATAAAATACTCTCAGGATTAATTTCTTAGTAAAAGAAGTATAAAACTTGCAATAATATATATTTACTACACAAAAAAGCAATATATATTTACAAGCAGGTACCTACGGCTTCGCACAAATTTCATAGGCCTTGTAAGTGTATTAGCACATCTGGTTTCAGATTGTAATATAGTGAAGCTTTGAATGCTGTATCTTACTGTAGACTAAATGTCACTGTTCACGTTATTGCTATATTGTAAATGTACCTAGGAGATTAAATCAGTTTTGGATAGCGTACATAGTAACTATGAAGTCGATTTATTTGTATAAATAACCCAAAAACCTCTCGCATTAAGGGTTTCGTGTGAGTATTATTGTTTTGAAGGTTTGCATTTGAAATATGCAATAATGCTGGTAATTTTATTCTTATTACTGAAAGTGAAAATAGAAAGTAGGGAGGGAAGGTTATTGTGTTTCCTTTTGTATGTGCGTTGTTGGACTAAAGACGTCAACGCAACAATCTCTAACACTCATTTCTCTAGCGTAAGTGCCAAATTAAAAGTTTTTCCTGTCACGTTCAAAGTTGGTAATCCCGCAGAGCCGTGATGCCGAGGTGCTTATCTTGGATCGACACTCAGTTCTCAACGCAACACGAGATTACCCGTCAAAAGTTCCTTTATCACTTTAACATCTCCCATCTATAGCAACCAACTAGTCTTCGTTTCGAAATAATATTGTTCACTACCAAACACGACTCTTTTAGCATTTCTGTGTAAAATTTATAAGAATAATACCTTTGAAATATAAATATTTTGCTTACACTTTGACTGATTTTGGAAAAGTATGGTACTTAGTCTAAATTTCCATAAAAAAGAATAGATTTGTAATTTTTACAATAAGTCATTGTTATAAAAAGGTATTGTATAAAATTATGTTCTACCGTACTTTTAAATTAATAGTCACGCAGTCAATCTTACGGATATTATTTAGACAAGTAAGGAAAGTAATTGCTTCTGTATTGTATATTTTCTTATATTATCTGGTTTTAGTTTATGTGCAGTTGGACATGTTTATGACTTGTCCCTATCTTACATGTGACATAAGAGTTTATCTGATCATTTAAATTTCCAGGATTGAATGCGAACTCCTAAAATCGTAGGATTTAATGCTGGCCCTTGATATTCATGAGCTTCGTCCATTACTAGTCTACGTACAAAATATGTGTATAAAGCAGAAAAATCTGTTTTACATTGTTTAAACCGTGTAGAAAAATTAAAACGTAATATCATTTTATGTTTTGTGTATATTTTAGTTCTACTTGTTCTTTTTCTATGTATTCCGTACCTATACGGTACTAGCGTTTTAAACACCACGTAAAACATTTTTACCAATCCGAATAGTTATTACTCCACGCTACTATATTATAGGCCTATAAAGCAGTTATGTTATTAACTCCACTTACAGGGTTATCTATATATATATTAATGTAATGAAAGTAACTAAAATTATTTAAAAGGGTTGTAGTTACTTTCATTACATTAATATATAAAGCAGATATTTTTAATGCAGATATGTTTAAAATCATCAATATGAGATCAAAACTATTACAGCTACAGATTTGCTTTTCATTTTATTTTTATTATATTTTATACATGGCAAGGCATTGAATTCAATAAAAGAAAATTATTAAAAGTAATGCGTCTATTGGATAATTTGGTATCAAATCTAAGCTTTGTTACGAACATTGCCCAAAATCAGTTACTACAAATTTACGTAGGACTGCAGAAGTAAAGTTTGTTGAACCATGGTAACAGTAAGAAAATTTAGCTAACCATATGACTACTTTAGTCTTATTTAGTTAAATATAAGTTTTAGATTTGTCTATGTTTTATTAAAATGTAGAAAAAAAGCATGGCGTCTACTAGGTGCATTCCTTGAGCTACTTAGAATAAGGTTGAATTAATCTTTATGTTTAGAAGAGCCATGCAAATTTAGACACAACAAAACGAATATTATATTCTACTTGTAAGCAAGTATCTTTATTCTTTTATAAAGAAAGACTTGAAATTGTGCTCTGAATATTTTAATTGGCTGTCGCTGAACTCTTAGTTTGTAACTGGCTCTGTGTTTTCAAGAAGAATACGATGGAGATGTAAGAGTTAGGAGTGCAGGCGTTACCTTCAGTAAAATTATCATTAATTTTATGGTGCTCGATCCTCTTATTTTTTATTTTAAGATTTATGCATTATTTTACAACTTAGATTTTACATGTATCAAAGTAACCTAATTTAAATTAGCCCAATAAATTTCTTTCAAGGTTTGACTTTATTTCCATATTCCACAAATGATCGTTTTACTCAGTGTATAGCGTTCTTAAACACGCTTCAATATAATAATTCAATGCCGTTTTTTATTGGAAAAATACGAAGTATTCCAATAAATGAAGGTTTTCAAATACTTTCTTTCATAGTACTAGTCGCCATTGGTAACATTATAAAATGTTTTTATCATAGCGGCCAATGATTCCATCTTCAGGTACAAAATAAGGTTACGTTAATTATAAAAATAAATAATTAAAATCAATTTGTCATGTGTTTTTTACTACCTTGGTGGCTAAATTTGTTGTATTTAATTTTATGTGTAATTAAATTAAATACAACAAATTTAGCCACCAAGGTAGTAAAAAACACATGACAAATTGATTTTAATTATTTATTTTTATTATTAACTTAACCTTATTTTGTACCTGAAGATGGAATCAATGATTCCGAAATGTACATAGTAAGAAAAATAAAAGTTTAAAAGTGTTAAAAGTTTATTCATATTATGTTATTTATTATAAAACGCTTTTCGAGGCTACATCTCTAAAATATATTTCTTTTTAATATTTTTGTATATGCTTAAAGATATGCCTCAATACTTTTATAATACCTGATGATAAGGAATGATTACTTTCTAGTGTCCTTTTAATTTTGTACATTAAAGATTGTAATGTCTGAAAAGTTGTTATCTTTTAATATTAAACATTCTTTACTCTTTAACTTTCCCGTGATTGTGTTGATTAATCAGACGATGGTGGAAATCTGTTCCAGTAAACTAATGCAGTTTAATTTAATCCAGTGGAATGAGTATCTTGTTATATTTATGTCACAATAACAAACAAAATCAATAGGCTACAGTTAATCGTAAGCTTTTCATAAAGTCCGCTGTCAAGCGAAGTTCCACTTGATCAACTCGACCACGAACCCCTCAACGACGTCCTCTTTGACACGCCACACTTCGTTACCCTGTCCGATAAAAGTGTCTTTCCCTCTTCACGAGATGTGCTTTAGTCTGTACATATTTTCTGTGTCGTATGTTTTTACAAAAAGTATGAATTCTCGTTTTAACAGTTTTTTAATTAGAATGTGGAAGTGCAGTCACCTTGTTCAATTAATATTCTATAATATAAACTTCACCATCTATAATATAATTATAATTCTATAAATAGCAATATATTGTGCGCCTAATAGGTTTATGCAAAATATTTGTAATGATCTAATTTTGTTCAATAATAATAATAATAATAATAATAATAAAACTACTATACAATGAAAATTTAAGAGTAAATATGACTTATTCGTATCACAATTCGTATAACAGCCACAATCACGGTTTCATTTAATTTTGTAAGGCTTCTTTCCTCGCAGATTGAACATTTTTTCAAGAATTTTCCCTTCCAAAACATAATATTATTACTGAAACGTCTCATTTAAAATAAATCAGCAAATATATTTAAGTAAATTAAACAAAATCTGTTAATAACAATAAGCCTTTTAACTGTATTAAGTAAACAAAGTGAATAATAGCAGTTTTTAAGTTATTTATCATATAACTTGTTGCTACAAGTAGCCTAAGTATATTTGAATAAAATCATTTAGCATATAAAATGCATATTTTAAAATTTATTATTAAATACTGGTAAAAAGTTTCTGACTTTATACAGATTTTCCTTTGTTAAATACTAAACACGTGCGTCCTATCATATGTATAGCAGATACTTGCTCTATCGAACCATGTGTTCTATTTAACTTCGTTTTAAGTTAGCTACCAAGATATTTTGTTTCAATGACTGAAATTCTTGATTAATGCCATTATAAGACAACAACCCCAATCAACGAATTAAATATACTAAAACTGTCTGACATAAGTTATCCAACAAAAACCTCTCCTTTCACCCCGAACCCTTAAAAAAACTATATCACAGATACTTAACCGTTACATTACCGAGTTTTATTTGAGACGAACGGTTCCGCTGTCATAGCACTTTGTGTATTCTTAAAATTTATAATCGGTAAATCCTATGTGAGCTTGTTCTTTTCACAAAAGAATATAAGTATCGTCAGTTAATGCCCATCGTAGCCCATGTAGCAGTAATATGCAGGACCGCCCATATCTTTGACTTGCCCCCCACATTATTAGAAATCGGGTCCGTCCTATAGCATATTGTAATTTATATGTACTCAAAATTTTAACTGCAGTGGTGTATAACATTTCCAATGTTTGTTTGAGCAAACTTTTGTCTAAAAACAAATATTCGATAAATAAAAATGTTAGATTATTTAGTTCCTATTTACCATAATGTGAAGAATTTTTTCACTAAATAAGTTTGCAAAACCTTCGTTTCCGAAATGCAACACGCACAGGATTACAAAACAGTTTTAAATAAATGCAAACTTATAAATTTTAAATAATAAATGTAGTTAAAAACATTAAGTTATCTATTTCAATCTTTAGTTTCTATAGTCAATATACTCCATTATGAAGTTTTGGAATGCATTTCCATTGTGTTTTTGTACTCCTTCCTCTTTATTGTTCGTAATTTATTAAAATGTGTCTTAAATTTTAACAATGCAAGATAAATGCTAGCTCCATAAACACTGGTAAATTTGAGCACCAAGTGAACAACATCCCAACACATGGTGAATATAATATAGTTAGATTAATTTATTTCATTCCTGCTTGCAATCAGATAGGTATAATCACTAACCTCAGCAGTCCTTGATGTCTTTTTAAAATGTGTTTGATTTTTCTACATTTTTTCAGTTTTTTAACTAAAAGTTGAAACATTATATTTTACGCTCCAATGATTTCCTTAGTATACTACACAAATCAGAGAACTAAAGATATTACCTCGACTCTGGACCCTCTTAAGTGTCCGTACAGTCACAGATTCGCCTCCTTTGGGTGGCCCTAGTAATACGTGGAATTGTTGTATACGTCCACCTACAATTAACATGGGGAACCTCTCCTGAAATGAAAAGAAATGGGATAGAATGAAGGTCCAACTATATGAAAAATATAGATAGATGTTTTCTAATATTTAGGACGATCGATGCTTGTCTGTATGACTGTAACTACAGCTGCTTTGGTCAGTTGTTATTCTGAAAATAGCGCAGTGTAGAGGGTACAATGATTATCGCAAAGTAACGGAATCAAGCAACACCTTGAGTGGCTGAAGCTTGGATCGGTGACCGCTGAGTGACCGCTAACTCGGCCATTGGTGGTGGTTTGGAAGTCACCTTTAAGCTGTTTGTCTCCAGGGTAAGGGTTATAAGGGCTTCTCATTTCCCTAATTTTACCTAATAAAATAAGAATTTCGTTGGTTTTACTTTATTTTACAAAATATATTGATGTGGTGTTAATCATAACTGGGTCAGAAATAACCGGACATGGCCATATACAACTGAATACGATGAGATATGATAAGATAACATAAAAATGATGAATTGGAGCAGATAGAGCAGATACGATTGAAATATTGCATTACACTAGAGTTGCAAGTTCTGATTCTATGACGGTGTATGACTCTCCATGGGATTTGGCTGAGTAGCATAAAGATAATTCGACCGCAGGATTTCTCGATAATGAATTAACCTATAAAGTTGGGATTTTACACCATACCATGATTGTATGGTTTGTGAGTTAAAGTAAAGATGAAGTTCTATGGTGCATGCTCCTCTACGACAATTGGTTAGGTGTTACTGAAACCCATCATTCAGTGTGCTGGGAAGCCATTTCTTCTACAAGTCTATTTAATCTCGATAGCGAGTTAAATTGTAGATTTAAAACTTAGCATTATTCTTATTTTTAAATAATCATACATATTTATACTCATGTTGTCATTTCCTTCATTCTATTTTTAGCGGAATCTATTATGCGACACTCTTTTATTGTGAATAGAATTGTATAAATAGTCATAATGATATAAAAGTAAAATTTTCATCCTTAATCTATTTGGAGTATTTGCTTTTAGCATTAGTAAACAATATTATTTTAATGGCATATAAGTAGTATAAACCTCATTCTGATAAGATGAAGTAATATAATATAGTCGATTATAGTTGATATGTAATAGATTTCGAGATGATATTTCAGAGTTACTCAAAATGATGAAACCAAATACTGTATCTGTATGAAAAACATATTTATAAAACTAGTAATGCAAAGAAACATGCAGAGCAAATTGTGATGAATGGTATAGAAACATTTCTGGTGCTGTGTTGTACTGAGTAAATATGCGATACAAGAGTGAACCAAATTTTCCAACTGACATTGTTCAGGAAACCATTCGTTAAACAAAAATATTGCATAATGCATATCCAAGTAATAAAAAAGGTAATGTAGACACTCCAATGTAAAATGAAAATTTATAAAATCACTATGATGCAATTATTCGGACTGTTCGCTTGCATAGTTCTCTTAAACGCGATTTACATTGTCATATCCAGAGGAGGCATTCACTATGAGGTAGTTTTTGAGATATCTTCTCCAATACACTTGTGTCGCGTGTAGCGTGATTATATTTTGTCTACATATATTCACTAAGTGCTTTCTTTATCGCTCAAGTTTACTATCCATTTGTATATCAAAGCCAAATATTCGATGTACTGTTTTAAAGAGGATATACATATTATATCATCACGAGAATAAAACCTTCTTCAAAACGGAACATTAGCACTCAGTAATATAGATGGAAAGAATGTAATAACGCTCTTTACAAATATCATGAATGCTGTCAGTCACAGGAAGAGATCTTTATCTTTCACAGAAACGTAGTTGAATATATCAACTCTGCGAACACTTTAACTATATCCCATACGTAAGTAATAAATAATAACTAACATTCAATCCAAGTTTGACTTAAGGTATAAATCACTTGAATTCTAGCTGTATGTTACTAATCTGGAATGCTGTGTCTAAAGTTTAAAATAATTTTTATAATTTTACAGTGTTTCCCAAGTGGAATTGTGTGCCAGAATTATGCAGCTCTGAAAATGGCGATTGTTCCGTTAAGTACAACAGCAATTACACTTCTGTGGTGTACCAGGGGTGCTGCTTAATTACACCCAACAATGGGTCAAGTACAATTAGTTCTCTACCGCAAGAACATTCCGTCCTGAGAAACTTGGCCGTGTACTACCTACCCCATTACTTAACTCAACTCAAACACTGAAACACTTGATGGTCTCCATATAACCAGAATATATGTTTGTTTATGTGTTTACTTTCAAATATCATTGGTTTCATAAATATATTTGAACTCGCATACAACCCCATGGTGTGCGAGTTCTTTCTCATTGCAGACACCAATTTGTATTTTGTGCGAACGTTTTGTTCCGACATGTGTGTATGCTATCTCTTGGTTAGGACAGTAACTGACCTTACCATTTTGACGTGACAACGTCTTAAATTAGGTTGCGGCTCGGAGTCACTCATGAAAAAGTGTAACGCCCGGTAACGTTACGATGCCCGTCCAGTGGGTCCGCCGCACGGGATCCGCACGGGATAAAGCAGATAACTGTGGGTCCGCCGCACGGGATAAAGCAGATAACTATGTTTATTCGTGAAAATGTGGAGTGCTTAGATTCGTCATTTACAACAACTACAACAATAAAGGTAAATAATTGTACACTGATATTTCATTATCGTAAACTATGATTGATTGATTAATTGTTAGATTGACACAAAAGTTGAGAAACTGAGTTTATAGGTTATGTCATACTATTGACAAATGTTGATAGTGTTAAGTAAATTATTAGTTTAAATCCACTCTGCAATCAATCGTAATTCAGTCGATTGAGAAGAAACAGCGCGTATTGCTAGTCAAACATTTAAAATAACAAATTATAACCTCTAACCTGTCATAACAGTGCGACCAAACAAACGAACTAAACCGACCAATCACCACGCGCGGAGTTAGAATTTAACTGTGTGTGTAGCAAGAATTTCAAATTCCAATTTTGGTAAATGTTTTATTCAACTTTACCATTTACAATACAAAATTTTAATTAATTTCAAATTATGTACAATGTTTTAGTAAACAAAATATATTTCTATAGTTAAAATTTGTGCAATTCTTATTTTCATTCAATTCCTTGTTCCTATTGTGCAATTTAATAATATTCATATCAATAAATATTCTACCGAGAAAAAGACGTTGTCACGTAAAATCTTCGCCCGTAAAACCGACTTTACAGGCAACCATAATTTTTTTAATTCATGTTGAAGATTAGCCCATGACTGTCTTTCATATACTGTGCATTTTGAAATGTCTAGTACTTACAGCTAAAATAACATTTTGACAAGCGATGACTCATGTTAATTTATCGTGTATTACACATAATGCGTCATTGAAATATACTCCCATAGTTTCTTGAAGCAGAGTTCTAACTCCAATTAATTATAAATAAAATTTCCTTCCTTCTTAAAAGATATAAATTTAAGATTCATTTAGCAATTTGATCAGCAACTTCTTTATCAGCAACTAGAGAACTAAAAATACAGGTCCATTGCAATGAGACAAAATATGAGTCAGATTTATAACATTGTTCAGTGAGTATACTGTTGTATTGTGACATAATCCATTATACTCGTACATTGTCTAGTGTGAGATTCAATCTACGGTGCGGCAACATGTTTTCTGTTTTTGAGAATTGATGAGTTATCAGCTGTTGGGATACAAACAGTTTTGGATTAAAACAATACTGTTTTGAAAACACAAGCTATACGTCTGCAAACAAAGAATATCTTATTAAATTTCATGAAATTGTTAATTATTCTATTTATTAATAAAATAAACATCGTTATCACTCTCACAGCAAAAAAAAAAAAAGAAAAAAACAATAGATAAAAATTACCCATAACATTGAAATATAACACGTTTCCCAGCATTTAAAAGACAATGATTGCTTTGCCCTATTATCAGAAGAAAATTTACTAACAAAGCCTAAGGCTACAAAAGTCATTACGGCAAATAATACCCAAGCCCACCTAATCCCAGATTTGGTGCCGGAGGTGATTTTATCTCCCGTGGCCAGATAATGTGGGTGGGATTATAGTGACGGGACCGGCGGTGAGGTAGGAATAGGGGAGAACCGACCTCACCACAACTATATCGATCCTCGGCAAGCAGCGCCCTCAAAGGATCATTATGGTAGAAATATAAATATAGTTTAACATAACACCAAGAAAATAGCTTCTTACATAATATCCTCCATCTTCAAATGTACATAGCAAACTGTATTCAGATCAGTTCTATCTATTAACAGTCATTAAACACGTCTTCACATGATTTCATTAATAATAATGAGTATTTATGGATATGTAAATTAAATGTAAATAAATATGTTGAATTTTCGTTCAATGTAATTACAATTCACAAACGCGTTTTAAATTTTATTAGTAGGCATATTTGTATTTGTTTCTACGTGTATTAAATTATTTATCTCAATGATATTTGAGTCACCTCTATAAAACTTCACTTGTTTGGATTATTAAAGACTTGCAAGTTGCAACCTTTTTAAATCTTCAATCTTTATAAATCAGACATAATAAAGTGTGTTTTTCCTA
This sequence comes from Homalodisca vitripennis, assembly GCF_021130785.1. Classification (NCBI taxonomy): domain Eukaryota; kingdom Metazoa; phylum Arthropoda; class Insecta; order Hemiptera; family Cicadellidae; genus Homalodisca; species Homalodisca vitripennis. The sequence continues at coordinate 85,374,641 of NC_060207.1, read as the reverse complement.
CAGCAGCCTAAGAAGTAACATTGTAATGAAATTCAAATTTTCAGGGTACTCAGTAACTTTAAAATATACCCAATCTGTTTCAGTGTTAAAAATTGTATAATTTTAACCACATTAACTCGTTAGATATTTTGGGCCCAAATATAAAAAAATCGTTGCTGATCATGAGTTCAAAATTATTGTAGTGTTTTTGTAATAGCCATAACTTTGTCTATTATGAATTAGCAGAAGCTAGGTTTCTCACATCCAGTGCAATATAAAAAGAAACTTTGCAAACAATGTATTGTATGTATATATCGACCATGATATAAATTGCGATACTATACAAATATAGTATTAATAAATACGTACGTCATTGATGCTCTTCGTAGAATAACTCAGCGTGTTAATATATATTTTCATAAATGACTGAAATTTAAAGTTTTAGGTTACAATTGAATTAAAAATTGGTATTTAATAAGTTAAGTTTTCCGAATGGAAAATAAACGGCTGGTAGTAGTTTTAATATCCTGGAATTGAAACTCACATTTGGCTTATGTGGAAACTCTCGACTGGAGCAAAATGCCACTTAGCGCACCATTTTCCCGAAGCCCATGTATTGTTTGTGGCTGTAATACTACTTCCTATGTTAGAGTGCGATTATAGTGGGTTGTTATTGCTGGAATAAACTAGGTATAGTGGCTATTTACCTCAAAGATTTAAATATAAATATAGAAATGAATATTTAATATAACTTCTGATACAAGTCTGGACAATGACTGGGACGTAATATGGAAAATGTTTATTAAATAAAAACTTCAGATATGATTTGTTAATACTAATCGAAAAAATAATATTCCATATAAAGTTTCATAAGGAAAAATCTATACTTAATATAAATAGTATATATTTACAACGAATGCCCATATTTTAACCATTTTTTAACATTCGGTGAAGAGTTCAGAGATTCAAGACAAGTTTCTATTTGTAACTTTAACCTCATGTTAAAAGTAAGGCCTAACATGCGAGGCCGCCATCAATAGTTGACTAATGTTCCGTTTGAAGTATGGCACCGCCGCCGTCCATGGATAATACTTTCATTAGTAAATTGTAATGTTTCTTATATCAATATTTTCAAAACATAAATTTCCACTACAATTATCCACAGGGCTATTATCGGTTTTTTACGCGGTACAAATCGGTTCAGAGCTACAAGAGCTGTGCGGGAGGAGGTATCCGTTCATGTTTGATAATTTTGTGAAATGAAACTGCTCACTATTTTGATTTCAATTCCGAGCGTTTCAGTCCCTTTCTTTCACTTTCTTATTCCTATCACTGATATATCCTTTGAACCATATTCCGAAGAATGAATCAGTTATGGCATATGTTTTTATTAAACACTTTATGTTATGTTCGTTATTTATGTTCTCTACTTATACAAGATATTTTTGTTCTTGTTCTAAAGTTTAGATAAGTATTGCCGTGTGTACTACAGAAGACCGTTTACCAACTCGGTCCATATTTATAAATATGCTCTTTGGTTCAGTTTTCAATATGTACCGGTCATTATGAAACTTCTAATATAAAAAAATTAAAATTTTAAGTGTATTGTTTATAAAAAGAAGATAACCAAAATGTTTTTAACCCGTGTATATTTTAATTACTTCCAATATTACTGTTACATATATGTAAGTTTCCTTACCATATTTTGAACAGAAAGCTTTCTTTCAGGTATAAAAAGTAAGTTTGATTCACTATTAGCCTCTACATCAGACGATGCTTTCGATATCACTAAGGCAATCACTATAACTACCCAAAATCACAATATAATTACTAATCCATATACATTTACAGTAATTACTTTTTGTCAAATAGTTAAATGAAAAACCTCCAATTTCTTCCTTTTTTTTCTTTTTGACTACTTTCATGAATCAGTCCTGAAGTATCACAATATAAAATCCAAACAAAAGTTTCGGCCACTAACGGCTATATGGAGGAGTTGAGCAACTATACACTTTTTATTAAATAACAAATTAAGAACATTATGAGCGTTGTGTTTGATTTCGTCCTAACACGTACATTTATTTTAAGAGTTGACTTAATTTAATATTTGGCAGGTATATAAATTGGAAAAACTCTGGCTTTAACCTTGTGTTATAAATCCCATTGCTAACGTCAGTAACGTAATTTCCAGGTGCTATTTTCGAGCAGGGGACGGATGAGGTGCAATCGGCATTCAAGTTCGCAATGCTGACGCACAACCAGAACGTGACAGGTCGGCGGTTTGAGCTGCAGGCCTACGTTGACGTCATCAACACAGCTGACGCCTTCAAGCTATCGAGGCTTAGTGAGTAAATTCAATTTGCATTCGTATTTATTTTAGATTTAAAGTACGCTTTAAATGTCACGCCTTTATTATATGTAATATGTTACGTAAAAACTTTGAAACCTCATGTATTTAATCTAAGTGAAAGTTTGTATTACTCAATATTCTCGATCTAATAAATCTCATGAATTTACTTGACTTCGACTATGTGGTACGATTATGTTATGTTTAAATATAAATAAGTTATGGGTTACCTTGGGATGTAGTATGTTTAGTATAAATAATGTTGACAAAATAAATATATATCACACACCTGTTATAATCTTTTAGATTTTTCTTTCCATTTAAATTATTTTTTATACATGTCATGCAATTTAATATTTTTTAAACACGTTCCATGTTAATCTCATCTAGTGAGTATTATATTATTTTATATTTATGCTGTTGTTTTACTTTTTTTATCGTGATTAGGTTTTATTTCCTTAAATTATTACTGTTTGTACTTCTCTTAAAGTCAATCAATCAATTACATTTGAGGCTTCTGCTTGGCTGATAGATCAATGCTTAAACATTTTTTAATATAATTTTTGAGCAGTTGGATGATATGGTTGATTTATTATACGTGTGAGTAACATTATGATGGATATCATACCAATCCCAAGAAAGATATTTGGTTATGTAATATGAGAAACAATCATGATGTAGTATTTTATTTGTTTTACAAATACATCTTTGACATAACATTTTAAAATTCAATAATGTGCTAATGGTCTTCATTTTTATTTCAAAATTACTGATAATTGTATTTGTTATGAAGGAAGAAAGAGTACCTAATGTGGTATTGAGATATAGTTAACAGTTTATTAAGTCAATGTAAATTATAATTTCCGTTAGAGTAATAACGATACAAGCATTCAAAAGCAGAAACATAGTAAGTATAACTTGTTAGTTTTGCGTCATTTTACATACTAAACTAAGCAAGAAAAAAATCCTATGTAAAATAATAAAAATATTGCATAAACATAATTCGTATGTAGATGTGTATGTATTAAATATTTAGGGTTAATTTTTAATAATGGAGCCAAATTCCGTTATATGCTTTCAAATCTTGAACTTATTCTGTTGTCAAATAGCGATCTAAAACCAGTGAAATAGTAAATAAAACCAAACAATAGGATCTATATTTAAATTTTTTATATTTATACCTTAATAGTTTCAGACTTTAACACAAAAATAAAATATTCCTAGTTTCAAATACTCTAAAATAATGCCTCCAGCCGTTATTGCGACGAATAAAAAACATCCCTCAAGATAGTCCCTTGGAATATAATAAAATTTTAGAGGATCTGATCACAAATGCTGAGAGAGCTGTCTTATATTATAAACTCATTTGCATGGATGTATTTTATAGGAAAATTTGGCGTTTTAAGCTGAGATTACGTGTTTTAAGTCCGTCATCTTTCATTCGATAATATTTCAAACACATTTCCTCATAACCCAGTAAAATTGATTCCCAGTAGACTTGGTTAATAAATGCAGTAAAATGTAAGGTATTAACTTAGATCATGATTTGACTATATAAATGTAATACTTGACGGGAGTATAACGAATTTTAACCGATAGTGTGTGTGTTTGTGTATATATAACTAAGAAAAGAGTTATTTTATTCTAAAAGTTTTATATTTGTTTACTTACAAAAAAATACGTTGAAAAAGGTCCCTATTAACAATCTGAATATGTGAGAATGTAATTACGTATATGTAAATAAAATGACAAATGATATTATTTAACTTATATATTATTATACAGTACATAGTAGCAGTTGCAAATTTAAAGCTATTAGTTTATTCTCGAATTTACTTTATAAAATAAATTGTGAAGTAAACCTGTAAATTACTTGAATTTGGTTTCCTTACAAAGTGGGATAGTTTATTTACATATCTGAAGGAATAAAAACGGAGAGACTATGCTTTAACATGATTCAACATCATTCTCTACTTGCCTAAAATTTGAGTAAACAAGCCACAACGAGTTCAGGGCTATAGTAAGTGGAATCTCGAATAAGTACACCAGCCACTAAATGCAATTTCTTTTGACATAAAATTGTTGAGGGAAAATTGCTGTAATTTTTCACTGATAAAGTATACAAAAATATTATTTTTATATTGATATAAATCCTAGAATGAACCAATAGAATATAATTATATATCGAACATGAATAGGGAAGTAAAACATATACTGTGTTGTATCAGGTTTCCAGACATGCATTCTTTCAAAAAACGGATAAATAGGGTACAAAACAAAGGTGCGAGCCGGGTCGTCCGCTAAGTATACATAAGTTTCATTTTAGGGAATTACATTAATCGTACATATTTTTAATACCTCCGGACCGGGTAAAAATTTCATGTCTCTTTGTGTTTATGTCTGTCACGTAGACTTGGCCATGCATTTATCTCGTAAGCCGTTCGACGTACAGAGAGACTTAGCACCAATGTACGAGGGCTATCCAGAAAGTAACAGACGTTTTAGAATGGTGCGGCAGTGGGCGGGGCTACAGCCGACATCTTGGTTTTAAAACACTCTGGCACTCAGTACGCATCGAACTTTAGTCGAGCGCTGTCTGTATCTATTTTACTTTTCTCACTGTGATTAATTAAAATGTGCACTGTAAATGAAAATCCTGCCACTGTTGAAGTGCCAGGAGTGATAGTTGTTGGTCTTGCCTAGTGACTGCATATTGTATGTTGAAAATCAATGAAAACAGTTCATGAAAATAGCCCATTCACAATGACTGAACTCTCGAAATATTTCACACAAATTTCACGAAGTTGACTTAATGAAACTGTCATAGGGAAGCTCGGATACCATAAATGTTGTGCCAGGTGGGTTCCAAAAATTCTTACGGAAGAACCCAGTGGTGATGAAACTTGGGTGAAGCATGTCAATTGTGAAACAAAAATACAGTGCATGGAATGGGGGCACACACATTTTCCGAAAAAACCAAGTGAAAGTCTCCAAACTCTACCAGCGAGAAAGGTTATGGCAACTGTTTTTTGGGATGCCACGGGTGTGATTCTGGTTGATTTCTTTGAACAAGGGTCAACAATCAATCCTGTGAAACATATCAGAAGGTACGGCGAGCGATATAAAATAAGCGTACGGGAAAATCAAGGTCAAAAATGTTGTTTTTCCATGACAATGCACGTTCCCATACAGAAAATCGTACACGACAAGTCTTGGAAGAACTTAATTGGGAAGTGTTTGATCATGCGCCTTATGACCCAGATCTGACACTAAGCGACTACCACCTCTTTCCAGCGATGAAGACCTGGCTCAGCGTTTTCATAGTGTTCACGCTGGCGTTAATCAGTGGTTAAGATCTCAAGTGGCAGAATTATACAAAGCTGGAATCGAAGAACTTGTGTCAAGTTATTCTAAATGTCTTGTACACTGGGATTACTTTGAAAAAGAGTGTAGCTTTTAGGTAAATACATATCCATTTGGAATATATTTAACTAAATATTCAAAGAACTCGTTCAACCAAATGGCTCATTAGTCATATCAGTTAATAACCGTTCCTATTCATATATGTAATAATCGATAGAATTGTTAAATTGTGGGAAGAGGTAGACAAATATTATGTATATTTTAAAGAAGTTTTAAAGAAAGATTAAAATCCGTGCATTATTATTGAGCAGCAACCAACAATTTTTTAGTGTACACAAAGATTGATCGAGGTGAATTTAAACGAATAAAATGTTCCTATTTCGGTTCGTAAATTTTTTATTTCAACAAAACGTCTATTACTTTCTGGATAGCTTTCGTTATTATTTAGCTAATCCGCAACAATTATATAGTTACGAGTTAGAACTTTATTGTGTTTAGAAAGGCAAGTGAAATGTTTTCTTGAATATTTTATAAATGTATCTGTAAATAAGCAATAAACTGTATGTCTATTGATGAGTGATACATAGCCATTAGTTAGGATATTTCAATATATGCTCTTTAGACCTAAAATTGAATACCTACGCAGATTTAAATACTTTTTACATGTAGTGGGATTTTCAGTAGAAAGTATATACCCAAAGTTTATTTATATTGTAAAAAATCATCCTTTTAGAAGTAAGAATAACTAATGATTGGTTTTATATTGTTCAGCGAAATAACGAAGGAATATTATTTGCCATTAGGATATTCAATTTGTATTATTGTTATTGATTCATCTTGACACTGAACATAGAAATGTTTTATTTTTAAAATAGCGCAGGGCTCAATCATAGTATGTGAAAGATCATAACTGTTATAATGTTAGTATTGGAATGTGATAGACTCACTGGTTTTGATTTTAGTTTTAATTGTGTTGCCTTCAATATAAATATGTACATCCATATAGTACATCCGTAGGCCTACTGTTTTGAAGCCGAGGTAACAACAAAGTTTTACGAATTTTTACCGGGGAAAAATATCAAATTCAAATTCTGCATTGGAGATATAATTTAATCGAACCTAAAGTGCTTCTACAAGCGCTAACATTTGAAATAAGAATAAGTTTCAATTTCGCTTATCCTCTGATCCTCCTAACCAAGCAAACTGAATGTGTACCTGATGCATAATTATATAACTACTTCCGTTTCAAAAATATCATATGACTCAATCTTATTACATAATAGGTTGAAAGCGCATAAGGAAACAATAAGGAAACTTACGGACTGACATTGAAAACAAATATATTCAATCTAGAATGTTGCATAGAAAGTTTGGGTTAAATCGCGGGTAAGTGCCAGTATTTCAATAATTTGCGTATGTACATTACATAAAAATCCTATGTGTTTAAATTCGAATCGCACGTTTGCGGTATTTTAAAACACACACTTTTAATGGCAATAATAACTAAGTAAATATTTATCTGGGCGGGGCGTTAAATATATAAATATGGTTTAAATCATATTGGATATGCAATCGAGTTGAAAGAGTTTAGTAAAGTGTAGTGTCTTTGATCGTATGTCAAGGGTCAAGGCCATGCTCGTTCTCAGGTACTTCTCGCACCCACATGCAGTATCCAAGTAGGTCTGAGGGTCCAGACCATACAGAGGTGGCACGCTAAAAGTTCAATCAGGAACGCTTTATAAACTATACATCTTAGTATACCGCACAAGGACCTAACGCGATACATACGCACTACGCAGATTGTGAGTGTTTAAGGACGAGATGGTAAAGGGGAGTTGCGTCCCGTCACCACATATTATCCAACCCCAACCCAAACCTTTCTGGTTGGAAATGTATAAGGGCTTAGCCGAGCGCAACGTGGCTATTACGGTCAGTGATGTCTCTTGTAACATGTCATTTTTAAAGGGGGTTTAAGTAAGGCATTTTTATTATGTTTTTGAGAGGAGAATATTTTTTAGTTAATGACATGTTATGATTTTTATTTCTTCCACCTACAATTATACTCCAGTAGCTCAACACCATCGCGGGAGACGTCAGCTGGCGGGGTCCGGCTCGACCGGGTAAGACGCGGAGTTTCAGGATACATCCGCCGGAGTTCCCTTCAAGGGCTGAAGCGCCTTACAGCGGACGACTCCAGTACTACAGTACGTAAGTACGCTGTGCCTGCTTCCTCGCTCTCTCGGTCGCTGTCTTTCGGTCGGTGTCTAGCAGTCGAAGTCGTCGAGTCGGAGTCGCCGCCCCCACACACGCCACGATAAGGTGCAAGTAAGTAGGTACTTATTTACCTGCCAAAACACGCGTTTACCTGAACTTGCCTAGTCACTAACGATAGGATAAGTACATGGCATTACGTACTTAAGCTGCTAACAGAATATAATTATAGATATCAAGTGTAGCAAGAAAACAGATCAGTACGAATAGGATTAGATTCTATTACTAGTAAAGAAGAGTTTAAATTAAGTTTTACTCAATTTATCGTTTCTTTTCGAGGCCGCTGGGTCGCTTGACGTACGTACGTTGGCACCAGCGCTCCTGAGCTTCAGCCTAAGAGTAATCTAATTTAGTTTTACTTAATTTATCGTTTCTTTTCGAGGCCGCTGGGTCGCTTGACGTACGTTGGCACCAGTGCTCCTGAGCTTCAGGCTAAGCGTAATTTAATTTAGTTTTACATAATTATCGTTTCTTTTCGAGGTCGCTGGGTCGCTTGACGTACGTACGTTGGCACCAGCGTTCCTGAATTTTGGACTAGGATTGAACGTAGTTTAATTTAGTTTATCGTTTCTTTTCGAGGCCACTGGGTTGCTTGACGTACGTTGGCACCAGTGTTCCTGAACTTCGGGCTAGGCGTAATTTAATTTAGTTTTACTTAGTTTATCGTTTCTTTTAGAGGCCACTGGGTTGCTTGACGTACGTTGGCACCAGCGTTCCTGAGCTTCGGGCTAGGTTAAATTTAGTTTAATTTTATTTAGTTTATCGTTTCTTTTCGAGGCCGCTGGGTCGCTTGACGTACGTTGGCACCAGCGTTCCTGAGCTTCGGGCTAGGCGTAATTTAATTTAGTTTTACTTAGTTTATCGTTTCTTTTCGAGGCCGCTGGGTCGCTTGACGTACGTTGGCACCGGCGTTCCTTAGCTTCGAGCTCTAGGTGAGCTAGGCGCGATTCCGAGCGAGCTCGTGTTTACATTTAGTTTTTATTTAGTTTATCGTATCTTTTCGAGGCCGCTGGGTCGCTTGACGTACGTTGGCACCAGCGTTCCTGAATTTTGGACTAGGTTTGAACGTAGTTAATTTAGTTTATCGTTTCTTTTCGAGGCAACTGGGTTGCTTGACGTACGTTGGCATCAGTGTTCCTGAACTTCGGGCTAAGCGTAATTTAATTTAGTTTTACTTAGTTTATCTTTTTTTTTCGAGGCCACTGGGTTGCTTGACGTACGTTGGCACCAGCGTTCCTGAGCTTCGGGCTAGGTTAAATTTTGTTTAATTTTATTTAGTTTATCGTTTCTTTTCGAGGCCGCTGGGTCGCTTGACGTACGTTGGCACCAGCGTTCCTGAGCTTCGGGCTAGGCGTAATTTAATTTAGTTTTACTTAGTTTATCGTTTCTTTTCGAGGCCACTGGGTTGCTTGACGTACGTTGGCACCAGCGTTCCTGAGCTTCGGGCTAGGTTAAATTTAGTTTAATTTTATTTAGTTTATCGTTTCTTTTCGAGGCCGCTGGGTCGCTTGACGTACGTTGGCACCAGCGTTCCTTAGTTTCGAGCTCGAGTCGAGCTAGGCGCGAATTTGAGTGAACTAGTGTTCGCATTTAGTTTTTATTTAGTTCATCGTTTCTTTTCGAGGCCACTGGGTCGCTTGACGTACGTTGGCACCAGCGTTCCTTAGTTTTGAGCTCTAGGCGAGCTAGGCGCGATTTTGAGCGAGCTAGTGTTTACATTTAGTTTATCGTTTCTTTTCGAGGCCGCTGGGTCGCTTGACGTACGTTGGCACCAGCGTTCCTTACTTTCGGGCTCTAGTTGAGCTAAGTGTGATTTCGAGCGAACTAGTGTTCGCATTTAGATTTATTTAACTATCGTTTCTTTTTTTTGGCCGCTGGGTCGCTTGACGTAAGTTGGCTCCAGCGTTCCTCGTTTCGAGCTTCAGTTGAACTATCAACTGTCGTATTAGGGGACGTTTAGGTAGTGGAACAGTCATCCTAAAGCAAATGCTGACGCCTTCCCTTTATTCCCTTTCGTTTCCGAGTCTGCTATGATGAAAGCATGTTGATCCGTTGATCATCGGTGCTGTATTTGCTTCGGCTTTTGGTTTCACATTAATTCGGTTCTGAGCTGAACTTGGAAACTACCTCTCCCTTTCGAACCCTGGATTTTACCCCTCTCGACTGTTCTATCCGGTGTCTTAGGGTTATATATGTTTATAAACTATCCCTGACCCGATTAAACGTTATAAATTTGGCGCCCGAACAATTGGACGAAATTAAACGATAGTTTTCTGAAAATTTAATTTAGTTTTCTGATTATTTAAGGAAATTAGTTTAAAATGTTTGAAAACGTTATATTTTGCAAGTTCTTTGCAGTTTTACGCTGGCTGTTGGGAGTATTTTATATTTTGCAAACCTCAAACAAAAGGGTCGATTTAGATAAGGCTAACGATACTAAGGGTGATAAAGATACCCCTGTACCATTGTCAACAGAAACTCGACCTTCGGCCACACTTAATGTCCCCACTAGGCAACCGGAAACAATAAAAGATAAATTCCTAACGGAAAATGACCCATATGTTGGATGGGTCTATCGCTTAGACAAGACCCAACTACGTACCGAATTATTAAAATACATTCTTGATAGTGAGGGAAAAGTTGACGAATTAAGAAAACGATACGTAGCATATTTACGGTCGGATAAATTAACGACTTCAGAGCGCGAGTCCGAGAACGAAAATAATAGGATGGACTATGCGGGTGTCTTAGAAGGCAATTCCGTATCTCACACCCACAGGGTACTGAGCAGCAACGAGCAAAACGAAAGCATGGCTCTTCGTGAAATTCTTGGACTCCCTCCTAACGCTGACAGCAAAACTCTAAGGGAAATGATTTTATCGTTAAAAAACACTAGAGAATCCCAGCCTTCAGCTAATGGCACGATGGGAACTCCGCACACAAACGTAGTACATAGCCACCAATCGATGTTACCGGACTATTCACTTCCGACGTACACACAAACGAATCCGGTCGGACTACAAAAACGACCAGGTTGTTTCGATCTGCAGAATGACTCGCCTAACTTATGCAACCTAGTAAGGAAATGGAATCTTCATTTTGACGGAGTGAAAGGACCGATCTCGTTCCTAGAGAGATTGGATGAGCTACTCGACGCGTACGGCATTGAACGAAACGACATCCTTACAGCCTTGCCAGAGATTTTCCAAAACTCTGCACTCCTGTGGTATAGAAACAACAAGGACTTATGGAACAATTATGTGGATTTTCGGAGGGACTTTGAAACACAGTTTCTTCCTCCTGGATACAAGCAAAATCTTGACGACGAGATCCGGAAGCGTACACAAGGTCAAGAGGAGCAATTTAAAGACTTTGTCGTGGCTTTAATGACATTAATGCGCAGAAGGGGGTCGTTAACACTAGACGAAAAACTCAATATTTTATATTCAAACATGCGTCCCGAGTATAAACTTACGATGAAACGACAAGAATGTAGGACCATATCTGATATGATTCACCAGGCTGAGCAGTATGAAGAATATTTGAGGGCCCGAAACACTTACCGGCCTCCTCCACTGCCATCACTCGCCCTAGTGCCAGAGACGGCATACTATGCAAAGAAGAAGTGTGATAAATCTCACGAAGCGTCTGCGGTTAGCAAGAACGGCGTTACAAAGACAAAACCCGCTCAAGTAGAAAATGAAATGAGTTGCACCATTCATGGCGAGGCGAATCACACGCAAAGACGGACGACAGAAACCAAAATTGTCAAACCTAACGTTCACAAAGATAAACGTGAGCTTAACGTGAGGTTCCAAACCCCAGTTAACACGGTGAGGCGTATACGCGACGACACCATATGTTGGAACTGCGAAAAAAGGGGGCATTTTTTCGAGAATGCCAGAGGCCCAAGACCTTGAGGTGTTTTTATTGTAAGCGACAAGGTATAGCAACTACCGCTTGCAATTGCCAGACGGGAAACGGTCGGTGGACTCAGCCGAGAAGGGGTCACCTGAGTCCCAACCGAAGAAATTAAGAACGACCCCAGAAGACTGGCAGAGTTGGCTTCGCACAATAGCGAATTTTTCTGGATCAGTACAGAGCAGCAGAAACATGGACAGCAGACCACACATCGAAATAGAAATCTACGGTAGCATATTTTCTGCTCTAATAGATACTGGAGCAACGATTTCAATGGTGGGAAAGAGACTAGCTGAGCATTTGAGAAGAAACGGAAATGTACCATTTAAACGCCCGATGAAAATCCGGATGGCTGATGGCTCACAGACATCGTTAGAAGAATATTATACGTTCAAAGGCTTGATCTCCTATAGAGATACGACGCATACGTTCGAAGCACTTTGCGTGCCGTCACTTACTTCGGACCTGATAGTTGGTGTCGATTCGATTGAATCGTTGGGGTTGCTGACATATGATTTCCCTTCCCAGACGCGACATGAACGTAATATCTTCTTACAGAAGAGTGAGGTAGGGGATGTTAGCGGATTGAATCAGCTATCAGAAGATGAACAAGAGGTCTTAGAAAAATTTCTAACAGAGGAGTTGCCTAAATTCGATGATGTTACGGGTAAAACAACACTAGTTGAACACAAGATTCGCCTGATCGATAATACACCTATTAAACAAAGGTACTATACGAGAAATCCGGCAATGCAGGCTGTACTAGAAAAAGAGTTAGAGCGTATGATCGAAGCTGAAGTGATCGAACCGTCTTCGAGTCCGTGGAGCTCACCGATTGTACTTACCAAAAAACCATCTGGTGCATACAGAGTTTGTATCGATTTTCGGCGTCTAAATGCAGTCACGGTGAAGGATGCTTACCCCTTGCCACAAATCAACCCCATTCTAGAAAAACTCAAGGAAGCCCGCTATATTTCGACCATCGACCTCAAAGAAGGATATTGGCAGGTCCCTTTATCAGAGGAAAGTCGGCCGCTGACAGCATTCACTGTACCTGGAAAAGGATTGTTCCAATTTCGCGTCATGCCATTTGGTTTGCATTCGGCTGGGGCTACCTTCCAGCGCCTCTTGGACACCGTTATTGGACCAGAATTGGAACCTAAAGTGTTTGCCTATCTGGATGACTTGGTTATCGTGAGCCCTAACTTCGAGGCTCATCTAGAGCTTCTTCAAGAGGTTTTTCAACGACTAAGAAGAGCAGGTCTGAAACTTAACCCTGCCAAATGTCACTTCTGCAAAACTGAACTGAAGTATTTAAGTCACGTTGTAAACGACAGGGGCATTAAGACAGATCCAGAGAAAGTTCGAGCCATTGTAGAATTTCCTAGGCCGTCCAATTTGAAAACTCTAAGAGGCTTCCTTGGTATGGCCTCGTGGTATCGGAGGTTTGTCCCCAACTTCGCATCTCTGACCACCCCCCTCACGAGACTGTTGAAGAAAGATACTAGATGGCAATGGACGGAAGAACAGGAGAGTTCATTCAAGACTCTTAAGGAAAAATTAACGACTACGCCTATCCTAGCCTGTCCTGATTTTGGACAAACGTTTGTTTTAAGAGTGGACGCCTCGGGCGATGGCCTTGGAGCATCGTTAACACAAACACAGAACGGAAAAGAAGTTGTGATTGCGTACGGTAGCAGATTGTTGACGGGCAATTAACGCAAATTCTCAGTCACAGAAAAAGAATGCTTAGCGCTAGTCTGGGCCGTAAAAAAATTTCGCCCATACCTAGAGGGATATCACTTTATCGCAGAATCGGACCATCAGGCTTTGAGATGGTTACAAAAGTTAGAGACTCCTTCTGGTCGGCTGGCCCGCTGGGTGTTGGAACTCCAGCAACACGATATGGAGATACGATACCGAAAAGGAGCCCTAAACAAAGTGGCTGACGCTCTGTCTCGGAACCCGGTCCATAAGCAACCAATTGAACATATAGGATCCTTTACGGCTGAAAATTGTTCCGCTCAGAAAAGAAGGCAGGTAAACAGAAGACCACGTCAGGAAGAAATTACGGATGAATCCAATGATGTAGGGATAGTTGATAGGAACCTATAGGAAAAAGGCTATACAAGATGGCCACAAAGGGTGACTCAAATCTAATTATAAAAGATGGGAACCTCTATCGTCGAATAGTAGTAAAAGGAAATAACGGACGCAGACAAGCCCACTGGAAAATGTGTGTTCGCGAAGAAGACCGCCCGAAAGTACTGCAAGAAAATCACGATAAAGAAACTGCAGGTCATCTGGGTTTTAGAAAAACCGCCTTAAAGCTCTCCAAGTGTTATTACTGGCCAGGTTGGTTTCGTGACGTAAAGGCATACGTAAAAAAATGTCTGATATGTCAACGATATAAAGTTGAACAAACGAAGCCCGCCGGGAAGATGTATTTTCGTAAGCCACAAGGTCCGTGGTACACGGTTACCGCAGATATAGTGGGCCCCTTACCACGATCGAAGAGTGGAAATCGGTTTATACTAGTGTGTCAAGATTACTACAGCAAGTGGTTAGAACTTAGTCCACTTAGATCGGCCACAGCAGCTAATGTGATAAAGAATTTCAAAGAGATGATTTTGTTCAGATACGGTGCACCCAGCGTTTTAATAACCGATAATGGGTCCCAATTTGTTTCGAAAATATTTCGAGATCTTTGTAGAAACTGGAACGTCGACTGTCAGCTGACGGCCCCTTATAGTCCTCAGAGCAATCCAGTAGAGCGTTCTAACCGCGTCATCAAAACCTTGATATCACAATTCGTTGGTGAAGACCACCGATCGTGGGATGCTAAACTAAGTGAGTTTAGATATGCATTAAACACAGCGAACCACGAATCAACAAACTTCACGCCAGCCATGCTTAACTTTGGACGCGAGCTGAGACTACCTAGAGCAATGTGTGGACCTGCGTTTGAGTACTCCGGCGACCAGGAAACGACTACACGAGGAGAACGACACGAACAACGAATGGAAGAATTTAAAAGGATTTATCAAAGCTGTCATCGCAATTTAGCCCGTGCCTTCCAGAGGCAGTCTCGATATTATGACCTCAGGCGACGAGATCATAACCTCCGTGTTGGACAATTGGTCTGGAAAAGACACCATACCCTGTCTTCGGCTCCTGAAGCGTATGCATCGAAGCTGGCGCCCCGTTTTGTAGGCCCCTTTGAAGTAGTTACGTTTAAATGCCCAAATATCGTCGAGTTAAAAGACTGTTTGACGAACAAGACTCAAACGGCCCACGTAAAAGACTTGAAAAGTTACACGGGGTCGGACTAAAGGGAGGAAATTAATAAATAATATATATCGTTAGTGGCTCAGTGAAATTTAGTGGTAGTTTGTTTTGGATGCATGAACGTAAGCTTGACGAGATGCTTTATTTGCAGGCTATATTGAAAATACTGCACGAGGTTTGTAGACAGCTTCCTGCTTGCGAACGCCTGTCCCACGCTTCTGTAGCTACGTAGAATAACTCAGTGCGAGCTAGCATGGAGTATCTCCGGCCAATACTACAGCCGAGTTCTGGAGAATTGGATTGCCTATTCCCTGGTCAAAGGATTAACGGAGACGTTATTAACGCGTACATGCGGTTGTTGGAAAGGAGGAGTATTTTCTACGCCACCGTACCTGTGACCTATTCTGTAGACACATATTTTTTGAGACCTGGGAAAGAGGGGGCTACGATCGAGTGAAGAGCGCGTTTAAGGGGATCAACCTCTTTTCTAGGGACCTGATTCTGTTCCCCTTACACTTAAGGGACTACGAGGGAGGTCATTGGGCACTTATCGCCGTGAAACCAAAACTCAACCTCATCAGGTCACTCGACTCGTTGGGACATCCCCGGACTAAAGATATGCGAGTGATCCTCGAGTTTATGGAAAATAATGCAGTGGAAAGGAAAGTAATATTTGACAGGGACGTTGGGATAATATGTAACACACCAGACGAGTGCCCCAAACAACAGAACGCTACGGACTGTGGAGCGTTCGTATGCGCCTACGCAGAACTCTTGTCAGCGGGGGACACGCCGTCGGGGAAAACCATCAACCCCCTGAAAACGCGAAAAGACGTAGCTCGGGCGCTTAGGAGAGGGAAAATATCCCAGGAGGACTTCCGGGTCTACGGCGAGGCAGGAGACAGGATGTCAACCGAGAGGGTCGTCGCGGTAGCCGAGGAAGACTTCGTTTTAATCAGAGAGCTAAGCGAGGCGATTGGAGATTTAGTTCCTGCGTCCCCGGAACTCCCGCTAAGCAGAGGAGAGGAGGATGACCCCGGGAGAGGCATAGTTCTACCGGATCTAACGATGGAAGAGCCTGCGGTGATGACGCCGAGAACCAATACTCCCACGGACGAGCGGACGTCTTCCTGGCTGTCTATAACAGCGAGTGAGACGTGGGAGATGGTGGAAGATGAAAATTGCAGCGCGCCGGAGATCCGAGTGTCAGCACCCGCCGCTAAACCCAGGACGCCAACGAACCCAGCAGTAGCGACGATGACTTGTGGGGATGCCCGACATAGGCTTTCCCGTACGAATGATGACCATTCGTCGGTTCTTCGGAACGGCCTTGGGAGTAACCCCCGCGTATGGAAAACCAAACGCCCAAGACACCCAGTAAGGGTAAGGCTCCAGAACCCTGATGGAACGTGGTACCGAACAAATGCGAAAAACGTTACAAAGAAACCAAAGTAAAGGGCAATAACCTCCGGAAGCAGTGATTTGCCTTCAATAAGTAACGGCCCCAACATAGGAAGCGATCTGCAGTTTAAGTTTAAGTTTTCCAGAAGAATCCTTTAGTTTAACTTTTCTCATTTTGTTTCCCCGAAGTGGGTGGGGGATGTAACATGTCATTTTTAAAGGGGGTTTAAGTACATGGCATTACGTACTTAAGCTGCTAACAGAATATAATTATAGATATCAAGTGTAGCAAGAAAACAGATCAGTACGAATAGGATTAGATTCTATTACTAGTAAAGAAAAATTTAAATTAAGTTTTACTCAATTTATCGTTTCTTTTCGAGGCCGCTGGGTCGCTTGACGTACGTACGTTGGCACCAGCGCTCCTGAGCTTCAGCCTAAGAGTAATCTAATTTAGTTTTACTTAATTTATCGTTTCTTTTCGAGGCCGCTGGGTCGCTTGACGTACGTTGGCACCAGCGCTCCTGAGCTTCAGGCTAAGCGTAATTTAATTTAGTTTTACTTAATTATCGTTTCTTTTCGAGGTCGCTGGGTCGCTTGACGTACGTACGTTGGCACCAGCGTTCCTGAATTTTGGACTAGGATTGAACGTAGTTTAATTTAGTTTATCGTTTCTTTTCGAGGCCACTGGGTTGCTTGACGTACGTTGGCACCAGTGTTCCTGAACTTCGGGCTAGGCGTTATTTAATTTAGTTTTACTTAGTTTATCGTTTCTTTTCGAGGCCACTGGGTTGCTTGACGTACGTTGGCACCAGCGTTCCTGAGCTTCGGGCTAGGTTAAATTTAGTTTAATTTTATTTAGTTTATCGTTTCTTTTCGAGGCCGCTGGGTCGCTTGACGTACGTTGGCACCAGTGTTCCTGAACTTCGGGCTAGGCGTAATTTAATTTAGTTTTACTTAGTTTATCGTTTCTTTTCGAGGCTACTGGGTAGCTTGACGTACGTTGGCACCAGCGTTCCTGAGCTTCGGGCTAGGTTAAATTTAGTTTAATTTTATTTATTTTATCGTTTCTTTTCGAGGCCGCTGGGTCGCTTGACGTACGTTGGCACCAGCGTTCCTGAGCTTCGGGCTAGGCGTAATTTAATTTAGTTTTACTTAGTTTATCGTTTCTTTTCGAGGCCACTGGGTTGCTTGACGTACGTTGGCACCAGCGTTCCTGAGCTTCGGGCTAGGTTAAATTTAGTTTAATTTTATTTAGTTTATCGTTTCTTTTCGAGGCCGCTGGGTCGCTTGACGTACGTTGGCACCAGCGTTCCTGAGCTTCGGGCTAGGCGTAATTTAATTTAGATTTACTTAGTTTATCGTTTCTTTTTGATGCCGCTGGGTCGCTTGACGTACGTTGGTACCGGCGTTCCTCAGCTTCGAGCTCTAGGTGAGCTAGGCGCGATTCCGAGCGAGCTCGTGTTTACATTTAGTTTTTATTTACTTTATCGTATCTTTTCAAGGCCGCTGGGTCGCTTGACGTACGTTGGCACCGGCGTTCCTTAACATCGGGCAGGACGTAATTTAGTTAAGCATTGATTTAGTTGAGCTTTTATTTAGTTTATCGTTTCTTTTCGAGGCTACTGGGTTGCTTGACGTACGTTGGCACCAGCGTTCCTGAGCTTCGGGCTAGGTTAAATTTAGTTTAATTTTATTTAGTTTATCGTTTCTTTTCGAGGCCGCTGGGTCGCTTGACGTACGTTGGCACCAGCGTTCCTGAGCTTCGGGCTAGGCGTAATTTAATTTAGTTTTACTTAGTTTATCGTTTCTTTTCGAGGCCACTGGGTTGCTTGACGTACGTTGGCACCAGCGTTCCTGAGCTTCGGGCTAGGTTTAAATTTAGTTTAATTTTATTTAGTTTATCGTTTCTTTTCGAGGCCGCTGGGTCGCTTGACGTACGTTGGCACCAGCGTTCCTGAGCTTCGGGCTAGGCGTAATTTAATTTAGATTTACTTAGTTTATCGTTTCTTTTTGAGGCCGCTGGGTCGCTTGACGTACGTTGGTACCGGCGTTCCTCAGCTTCGAGCTCTAGGTGAGCTAGGCGCGATTCCGAGCGAGCTCGTGTTTACATTTAGTTTTTATTTACTTTATCGTATCTTTTCAAGGCCGCTGGGTCGCTTGACGTACGTTGGCACCGGCGTTCCTTAACATCGGGCAGGACGTAATTTAGTTAAGCATTGATTTAGTTGAGCTTTTATTTAGTTTATCGTTTCTTTTCGAGGCTACTGGGTTGCTTGACGTACGTTGGCACCAGCGTTCCTGAGCTTCGGGCTAGGTTAAATTTAGTTTAATTTTATTTAGTTTATCGTTTCTTTTCGAGGCCGCTGGGTCGCTTGACGTACGTTGGCACCAGCGTTCCTGAGCTTCGGGCTAGGCGTAATTTAATTTAGTTTTACTTAGTTTATCGTTTCTTTTCGAGGCCACTGGGTTGCTTGACGTACGTTGGCACCAGCGTTCCTGAGCTTCGGGCTAGGTTAAATTTAGTTTAATTTTATTTAGTTTATCGTTTCTTTTCGAGGCCGCTGGGTCGCTTGACGTACGTTGGCACCAGCGTTCCTGAGCTTCGGGCTAGGCGTAATTTAATTTAGATTTACTTAGTTTATCGTTTCTTTTTGAGGCCGCTGGGTCGCTTGACGTACGTTGGTACCGGCGTTCCTCAGCTTCGAGCTCTAGGTGAGCTAGGCGCGATTCCGAGCGAGCTCGTGTTTACATTTAGTTTTTATTTACTTTATCGTATCTTTTCAAGGCCGCTGGGTCGCTTGACGTACGTTGGCACCGGCGTTCCTTAACATCGGGCAGGACGTAATTTAGTTAAGCTTTGATTTAGTTGAGCTTTTATTTAGTTTATCGTATCTTTTCGAGGCCGCTGGGTCGCTTGACGTACGTTGGCACCAGCGTTCCTTACTTTCGGGCTCTAGTTGAGCTAAGTGTGATTTCGAGCGAACTAGTGTTCGCATTTAGATTTATTTAGCTATCGTTTCTTTTTTTTGGCCGCTGGGTCGCTTGACGTAAGTTGGCTTCAGCGTTCCTCGTTTCGAGCTTCAGTTGAACTATCAACTGTCGTATTAGGGGACGTTTAGGTAGTGTAACATCCTAAAGCAAATGCTGACGCCTTCCCTTTATTCCCTTTCGTTTCCGAGTCTGCTATGATGAAAGCATGTTGATCCGTTGATCATCGGTGCTGTATTTGCTTCGGCTTTTGGTTTTACATTAATTCGGTTCTGAGCTGAACTTGGAAACTACCTCTCTCTTTCGAACCCTGGATTTTACCCCTCTCGACTGTTCTATCCGGTGTCTTAGGGTTATATATTTTTATAAACTATCCCTGACCCGATTAAACGTTATACTCTTAAGGATTGTTTTTACTGTAAAATGTCTTTTTATATTTTGATGTATTCTAGTCTAGTGTTCAATCAATCACTTCGTACTTTGTGGACACATTGAAAACCATTTTACCATATTGGCTAATATAATGTTACCCGTATAACAATGCTTACAGTTATTTTGTTATTCAATAAATTTTGAGTGTCTGTATAGTACAGTGTTTGAGTGATGACGAATGCTCTAAGCGGGTTTTGTCGGTTTAAACTTTGTGATCACTGAGAGTACATTTAAGGCTATAAAAACCTAAAAATTTTTACTCTGAGTTCCATGTGCCCCTGCTTTATTCTGATTTTATTAATTTAATTCAAGATTTACATTTGATTGTACTGACATGACTATCATGTTATCTCGTGATCTGTTTCAATTAATTTTATAAAATGTTCTCATGTAAGAAGACTACAGAGCATGTGTGTTGGAGTTTTGATAATGAAAAAAGTATATAATAGTTACATAAATATGTTTTGAAATCCAAAGTATGTTATATGTCCTTTATAACCTAAATTGGAATTTAAATATTAAATAGCTGTAAAAAACTTATAGTTTAAAAATTACCTATGGCATGATTTTGTGTCTGAAGGCTTCGAGATAGCATGTTTTTTTAGCTATATTCTAGATGCAAAATACCAGTGATTAGGGTTCAATGTTTGGTAATGCCAAGTGTTGGTAGTCTAATTATACAGTTAATAAAAATATAGGAACTATAGTCAGTGTCAAAGACAGTTTTGCAAATGACTAAAATCATTGTATTTGTAATCAGTTATTGGTATGTTCAATTTGTTAGTTTAAGGATATATTGACAAGTGACTGGACATTATGTGTTCATTGATTTACTGAGACACTTAAACATAATTAAAACATTGGCATCTAGAGAATATTCAGTGAACGAGCTACCACATTCTCTATAAAATTATATCAGCTGTAAAAAGTTAAAAAAATATCTATAACATAATGCTTGGTCCATTTCCTCACTATACAAGGTTTATAGTACACAAGGTTATAATTAATATTATTATTTCATCAAATAAACACGTAATATCGTTAAATGTTAATATTTGTAATGTCTAAGTCGTTTTGTTAATTTTGTTATCATTTAATTCTTTGTATAGTTTTCAGTATCCAAGATCATGTTTTACTATTTGTATATAATTAAAGGCCTGGTTTATAACTGCGTTTTATCCCGTCATTTATTACAACAGTTAGCGTTAAGAATGTTATATACGAGTATAATAACTATGTCAAGATAGCGCTTTTCAATTTTCTTAACTTTAAATGTCACTTAGAGAGTTGTAAGTTCTATATAATTATGGTGGTCATGGAATTCAGAGACTGCAATTAGGTACTGCAGCCAAAACCAATTACCTCTTACCAATTAGATAGGTGGTATCTGATTGTATTGTGTAATTGACAATGACAACCCTCATATCTAATCTAGACATACCAAGCACCTCTTGATTTGCAATACTGTGACATACGTCTCCCCAGTTGATGTTTCGTCTATAGTGGACTCAAATATGTTTAATTTTGTATCATGTGACCACTGTGGCGTTACTTGGTTTAGAATGTTTAATCAGCCTTATGAGGTATCAACACAATTAGGTTGTTAAAAATTGTGTATTCATAACTTTACGTTTTCCTGTAACTTTAAATTCTAGATAGACTATACGGTAATTCAATGAAGCAGAGAAACAAATAAGTAGCTAAGTTTGTTCTAGGCATTTCCATCGGGTATACATAATGACATGCGAACGGTCAGAAGGTAAATTTGCCTGTCTCCTTAATGACAAGCTTCGTTAAGTCTCAGCCACACCTTATAGACTGCGATGTGTCACCTTCAAGCTCAGTCGTGTTAAGTCTATAGCTCAATTCGTTCTCGACGTCTCCTGCTGGCAGACAGAAAGATAGATAGAGATAAGAAAAGTTTTACAAGTCTCCTCGATAACAAGTTTTGCTAAAACCATTGATTTCGCATCTCATTGACAGAGATACATCCCCTTAAAGCTAAATCTTGTTAAGCCTATAGATTAATTAATTCTCGTCATATAATTATGACTGTTATAAAGGCAGATAGGCAAAATAGAAGTTTTTGTAGCGTCTGATTGAATAGGCTTAGCTAACGCTCAGTTAATATATAATACACATATTCCCAGCCTTAGTTGTTCTCATTTTTAAGAAACTCCTCCTCGTTATCTGCTACATTCATCTCTTTCTCAACAAAAGCTATGATGCCAAATACAACGGGTAATTCTTGACTTAATATCAAAAAGTTGTAAATAAGTACACATTTCATTCAAGCATTTACTTGATTTTATATTTTACATAAACAGGTGGTCAGCCTTCCTTATCAGTTGATCCTTTTCTTGGTGACTTATTTATGTTACGTCAATCTACATTTAGAAAAATAGTTGACAGATGTTGCCACCATGTCGAAACTGATAAATGTCTACAGTTAAATGTCTACAGTTAACATGCAAAATGTTAAATGCTGGCTGCACGATTCTAAACTTCCAAGTGGCAACATGTTAAACAGTTTCCTTTTGAAGACTGAAAACCGCAAGAAGTTTGTATGCGAGATGCCTGCCTCCAGCGCGTTACCATATTAAGTGAGGATAAATAGCATTATAGTTTACTCAATCATAAATATTTGAATAGGCAGTATTCACTCCGTATTAAAGTCCAAAAAAATTGCACGTTTGTAAATACGATTTTATGTTAGCTCTTGATCGATATAAAATCCAAAACATTTCATGGAGTTGACATCAGTTTTGGTCCTGTATGACACTACCGTTGGAAAATCTAAAAACATTTATAGTTTTAAAATGTATTATTTCAGTTTGGTTTAAAAACGATTTTGTGAAAGTGCTAAAAACCTATTTTGTGATGTTTAAGTTTCCTTTTACATATTTTAGTTTAAATTTATGCTTAAACGGCGTGTATTGCGTAACTTTTGTATTCCCTTCTTGTGTTCACTGGTAGAATGAAGTAAATTTATGTAGATACTGAACATAAAGGGGCTGAATATTGAACCCTGCGAGACATATTTTTTTATCCTGTGACTTTTATGATACATGACTGATTTTTCTCTCATTATGAAAAGTATTATCACAGAAAAGGCTAAGTTTATGCGTTAAGTGATCCCAGTTGTCCACCAACGTATCGACCACAATCATTACTATGCCTACTTCTACTATCAAATAATACCATTCTGAAATTAAAGGTTTTTGTATAAAAGATGGTATTGTAACGAGTAAGCGTGTCAATAATGGCCTGTTATTCAAAACCAGTAAAACCTGGAAAGGTATATGTTTTATATTAAACTATAATCGCTTAATGATTGTTGGCATTTGATTTGTTAGTCTGAGGTGCGATAGAAACATAATCTTGAAAGAGAAAAATGTACTCTTCTTAAACACTTTTCTTATTTATCGACTACAAAATAAAATAAAATTGATTCCTCCATTTAGCATAACATCATAATGAACATAATAAAAAACATAAGCACATATATTTAAACTTACTTACATTAAAACATAAAACCAATATTTAATACTTTTATTATTTTGTGAAGGATATCTTCTTCAGACACATCACAAAAGTAAATACAAAGAGTGTAAATACTAAAAAGTAAATATATTTAAAGTAAGGCAGAGAAACGTAATATTATATATTTAGAATTAACTTTATAACAACTCTTTTTATGCTAGACGTTTTCATATTAGAAGTCTTCAGTCACTATTTTTATTTAGTACTCCTTAAAATAACTAACATATTTTTGATAGGGCAGGGTTGTCAGTGAACTCTCCGTAAGCTATAAGCAGTTTATATATATATATATATATATATATATATATATATATATATATATATATATATATATATATACATAGTTCCGAGATTCAATTAGACACACAATGTAGTTATTTAAGGGTTACATGATCGGAACATCGTAATAAAAACTGCTTTACTAATTTCTTTTACCAACCACATTCAAAAAAGTTATTTGTAACATTTGGTGAATCCTAGATTGCATTAGTAAACTTTTCCAGTATGATAGTAACCATTGCGTAAAACGCCAAAGATAAAATCGTTGGAAGAAACGTTTAGACAGCGAAAGACATTAATCATTGATCCCTGTAGGTATTCACTTATTCCTTTCATTTACTCAGAGGCTCCATTGATACTTTAACTTGCTAGGTTACTTATCTTTGTTAGTTGTAAA
The DNA here is from genome assembly GCF_021130785.1 of Homalodisca vitripennis. NCBI lineage: Eukaryota > Metazoa > Arthropoda > Insecta > Hemiptera > Cicadellidae > Homalodisca > Homalodisca vitripennis. The sequence continues at coordinate 85,350,429 of NC_060207.1, read as the reverse complement.
TTCTTATTTTTGAAGCTATGTTAGATATTCTTTTAATATGTATTATTACATTTTACAGGTTAATATGTAGGTTTGAAGTTTCTATTAACATCTATATTTATTGAAGTAAAATAAAAGTTTAAAAGATGGGCTCTTTTGGATAACTATTAAAATGCTTATAAAATGATTAATAATGTCACTGTAATACAAATATATAATTATTTAAATACTTTGATAAATTTTATCACTCTGTATCAAAACGAGTTTCAATTTTGTTGTCATTTGTTTCAATGAATGGATTATAACATGAAAGTGAACTTTTACATCTTCCAATAACTAAATGTTATTAAATGTAACTCTCACGCCGTTTTCGTGCACTACTACGCCGATTTTATAATTCATAAATCAATTTTTTTGTTATTATTTTTTTGATTATTTTGCACAGAGTCACTTTATATTTTAGCACTGAAATGTTTAAAAGAAACGGTTGGAGACATGCAAATAGGTAGGAAAATAGGAAATATCGGTAGCTAAAAACTTTGCCAACTCATCTATAATTCAAGAAATAATGTTTTATTGTGAGAATACTTCATTAATAACATGAAAAAAATTAAATAACTAATGCACGAGTTTAAATCAATTGAAAATTTCTAGGTTGAGCTATTAATTATTGGAAACCTTAATCCACTTGCACTTTAAATTAATTTCTATATAAAAGAATCACTTTAAATATAACGTACCCTACCAATGTCATTAAAATAAATTTAAGATTAAATAGTGTTTTATGATTATACAGTAGTAACCCGGAATATATTATTCCTAGAATGAACTTTGTTCAAGATAAATATTTTAGAGATGGTATTTCTAAAGATAGGAAATCAGTGAGGCGCTGCTTACTTGGGATCAATATACTTGTGGCGAGACCGGAGCTCCTACCCCTCCCATGACAACCCACCCCCACCCCTGCTCCTACATCAGTTATCCGGCCGCAGGAGATACGAAATCAGCTCCACCATCAGATCAGAGATTAGACACGCTCTCCTGCCTTATAATGACCACGGGTCCATCCTCATACCCCCTTAGCACCTGAATATACTTTTGTATCTTTCACTTATATTTGTGACCCATTACATAGTATATCTAATAAAGAATGTTCTCATTTTTTTGTTTCACTATCTGAAGTTATCTTCGAGATACAACACATTGGTTTGAAAGTTTGTTGTTTTTGACTAATTTAATCATAATTTAAAACGTGTGATTTCATTACCTATATTGGTTCTTAAAAAAGGAAATTAGATAGGAAACTCAATTTTAAAATAAATATTAATTTGGCTAGACAAATAAATGGTGTTAACTAAGTTAATATATGTTTATTAAAACTAGTACTGCTATATTTGCTGGATTTTTTAGATCCGTCTCCTTGAAAATTATGTTTGACCATTTATCATTTGAATTTATCTCTGTATTTATACATGAATGATTTGTAATTGTAAAAATATTCAGGTCTTTGTTGGGTAATAAAGTGATGGATTTTTTCGTTTTTGAATTGGAATATCAGCAGTTTTGGGTATTAGTATCATGTACTTCAAGCCAAACGATAAATTACAATGATTTGAATCCAATGTACAAATCCAGAATTGACTTCGTTATAATAATAATATAGTGTAATAATAATGACAATTAAAAACCAGTATTTTAGCTAATCACCATAATAACTCCCACATTAGAATCAAATTCACACCATCACTGAATACGCAGTATAAATTTTAAATTAATGTTTGTAATAACCCGCTTTACCACAAATAGTTAATATAGGTAGAGTAGTCGTTGGACAAGCCAAGCTAGTGTTGTCAAATGTCTAGTAGTTTGCTTTGGCCCTTGAATTAGCCGTGAACCACTAGTTTCTTTGTTGGTGAATAACTGTTACGTCATGCCAATTTACGTGTATTGGAAAAGTTTATGCTAGGTTTATTCCATTGAAAGAGCACGGTACTATCCTTAAAATTTTAAAAATTGATAGATAGAACTAGATAGCAGTGCAGGACATTAAAGAGCAATCTTTTTGTCATTTGGGTTGTATGGGCGACAATCGTTGTTCATTGGCCCTCTGACTCACACTTACTCTAATTATATATATATATATATATATATATATATTATATATATATATATATATATATATATATATATATATATATATATATGTATTCCTAACAGTTTTCGATTATTTCAGCATCCCATTAATTAACAAGTGATAACCTTTAAAACAGTCAATCTTAATTTAATCTGACATAGAATTAAAAGACTTTATCATATATGTATAAGAAAAAACATTTGTTAACAGGTAATTCATAAAATAATGAGGCTTTCCGAAATATCGGGATTTAATATCATTCTAACTTTAAAAAGGTGTCCAAAAGCACGTCCATGATATACGTAGTTTTGAATTTTTCGGGCTGTATTTGTTCCTAAATGAAACTAATTACAAACTATTTACTGTACAAAACTGCCAAAAGTTTACAAATAGTGTTGAAATGTATCGTTCATGTGTATGTACTGTAAGTTTATACGTAATATTCATCACTTGGAATAATTGTCCAGATAGATAGTAACATTTTGTTGGTGAATAAACAGATGCAACGAATATTGAAGTACCTGACAGAACGCAACGAAAGTGCTTACCGAACTGGCTGTAAAAATCTGAGGGTGGTGGTCTGACTTCCATTTGAAAAATAATATCTATTCTCGTGGACGACGAAGAAGTTATGTTACAAGTTTCGTGTCTTTAAGAACTTTATATATTGAACTGTAGTATTAAATCAGACGAACAGAAAGATAACAACACGACTAAAAGATCCTATTGGTTGACTAATAGTGGAGCAATACCAGAGTGATATTATTCTAAAAATCAGTGAGATTATATATTTAATTTCGCCAAAACGTAAAGGATATTTAAATTTATATGAATACTAAGCAAAAAATACCGAAAAGTTTTCCATGAAGAAAAGTGTTTTTTTATTTTTGTTCTTGTGAACTACGCCAGAATTTTATTTGTGTTTGTAATCCTTACGCTAGAATATAAATATATTCTTTAAACTTATATTCGATTATAGAAGACCTTCTTATAGCAACTAGAGTAACAATTTTCCTAAACATTCTAAAAGTACGCAATTTAATGAATTTCCTATAAATATTTAGTTTTGATTTACATCACTATACAGAAATATCAATTAACATTGAAATATTGCAACCGTATTAATTCAGCTTTGAAGCCAGAATACGTATTAATACACGCATAAAATTGGTGCCGATTAATTTATTTTACTAAGGCCTACAGTACAAATAGTTTTCCACAAGTTGATAGGAAAAGTCTTTTGTTATAATCTTTTTTCTCTATAAATTTAAAGTTAAAAAACTTTCGTGAAAACCCTTAACTTAAAGTAACATTTTAATTTGATTCAGTAACAAAATACACGAATTTCAAATCAGTTAAATATTGTAATCAATGGGAAAGTAGAGTAAGTGCAATCAGAGTATGCGTACACGTCACAAGGAAATTATCTTTGGAAACTTTGCGCAGTATAATTAAAGTAACGAGCTTGGCCCAACGACTCTGAAAGTTGGGTGCCAACAAAGGACGTTAATGTGCTAAAAGAGCCTGGTCTCGCAAGCGGTTCATGTTCCGCTGGACAAAGGCCTTTGATAGTCGACTCCGACCCTTCACATGAGGCTCGACAAACTTGACGTTATTCTTCGACGCGGTAGAGCCTCGTTGACAAGCTTAAACAAAGGACCATCTTATGGACATTAAGTACGAAGTTTAAACCATGTAAACTAATATAATGCGTAAATCAATAAGAACTTTCTGTTTTTAAATGAAAGCATAAATGTATTAATTGGATCCTTCCTGTATTTTGGTTGCGTGTGCTGTGGGTTTGATAGGTTTGATAACGTACCTTTGGAGGGACGGCATCCATAAACATAGCTTTTATATATAGATTTTTTGGCCTATACAAATATTTTTAATTAGCTATAGGATGTATATTTTTTAGTTAATTATAAATAAAATGTTTTATGGAATGTATGATTTCTATATATATATATATATATATATATATATATATATATATATATATATATATACAGGTATATATATATATTCAATAATTCGTAACTCATATTGCAAGAGGTTACCGTAGAAAACTTTACTTGCTAAAATAATTCCAACCTAATGAAGTAATACCAGCCACTGACTGGTTTGGCAGTTAGGGTGGGATGTGAAATGAAACACTTCTGATAGTTTAGTAGTGAGCAATATATAATCTTAATTAATTTAATAACACACTATCAAGTTCGGTCAAATATTTGAAAAGTTGAAGGGATTAAATTTTAATACAAGCATATTCAGTGATGTTGTTAATGATAGTGACTGTTATGATTCATCACGTTTTTTATTTCTGCTCATATTTCCTTTTTGATAAACGAAGCACTAATACTATTCTCTGACCTGCCAACTCTTTGTTTGTTTTTGGATTAAAGTTGTAAAAACCAATAAATACCAAAGTTTAAATGATACACCTGTAAAAACAATAACTTTTCAGCAGCATAAGCTACGCGAAATATTACACCCAGGCAAGCTTTGAAAATAAAATAAATAGCAAACGTCATAACAGATCTGTGTAGGTTATAAACAATAAGAGGTTTACAAATCAAGTTTGAACAGTGGAAGAGAAAATTGTAAATTCCTTTTAATTTATGGAGGATATATTGATATGTGATGGATGATACAGTATAATTGCAGAACATGTTCAAAAATCAACCAACAAATTCGGTTAGATTTTAACTTGTCAACCAATGGGGAGGAAACATTGAACTCGTGCCAGTGGATTGGAAACCGTTAAACTGGAATTGGTTTGCCATTACACCAGATTGGATGAGGGAAGTCTTATTGAATTGTAGGACAGTGGTCTTAGTTCATGCTGGACACGTACACGGTTTAAAAAATAAAAAGAGTAACCGTGTATTATAACGTGTGATATCTTTGCTCTTACTCTGGTGACGTGTCAACGCTCATGCGTTTTACTAAGGGAAATTATAGTTATAGTAACTCTGGGTATGACTCGTCCATAACACTTTTACAGCATGCAGAAGTAAACTGATAAGAAGTAATGGCATCGGAAAGTCTCTTTAGACTTGTTGAAAACTACATCGATAACATTTGTTTTAGATTATGTTCTTTTCTTAAATAATGCCGGGGTTTTAGGGCAGTTTAAAAAAAAATAGTTTGGAGTTTTCTACTAGTTGAGTATTATATTATCGGAAAGGGTTGATGAGGCACAAGGCCAAGAGACAACCTCACATTATTATTCGTATCAAAAACATTATGGTTCATTTTGTAAAATTAACTGTACAAATATTATATTATTTAAATACCTAGTATTAATAACCAATACAAGAAATAAACCTATACTTTTACTATATTATCAATTACGAGTTACAAGTTTTTTGTGTGTTCACAAACTAGAGGTATGTATGATACATTGCAAAAATCTTCATTGTATTATCTCGGCCATCAATGAATTGATTCAAAATATGATAATGTTTTACATAACTTGAATTAGCAATATTCCATCAAGCTCAAGTTTTACGAAGAGTTTTGCCTTATGGCTACTCTTGATCGCAAAATAGCAGAATAAATAAGTTTGTAAACAGTTGTATATAAGTTGTAAACCAATTATACATTGTTACGTCAGTATTAAGAGACGATGATAAGATGTAATTTTAGCGCACTCATGCATTCTAGTACCCTCCCTAGCTCACCGGAACTTTTATTATTTTAAAACTCTGTTATGAAACCTAAATTAAGAGCTAAAATGTGAATGTATCATGAAGTATGAAATATTGAGGAACATTTCATATATAGACAGTTACGTTTTAACGAATATTTATTTATACATTGACAAAATTAAGTTCTATGGCGGGAAGTTCCCCCACCATTTAATTTAGCTGAGCGTCATTGAAGCATATCACACAGTATGCTTGTTTTAGTGTCAGTGTTGTAAGCGGTCGTTATTGTTTTATTTATAATGTCAATAGTTATTCTAAATTCTTTTGTATTCTCTTTCTTGTTACATTCAATGGTTATTTCACTTCAGCCTAATTTATGGTTGATTTGTTAACTTAATATCTGTAACAATCTATTGCACTGCTATTATAATGGAGCATATTCTTATACTTAAAAAAACAGTACCAACCTTAATGATGAAAATGGTAACCAAGGCTGGAAGCGTTGGTTTGAAAAACTCTAAAATGGTATTAATTTATTGATGCTAATCTACTACTGTATATGAATATACTTACTAAATATAACGTATAGCACACTTTATATTTTCTACTATTTGTTGTATACATCGGTAAATTTAATGTTTATTCTGATGCAATAAACGTCTTCAAAACATTTATATAAAAATAGTCTATTAAGTGTTTCCTCGTCTAAAGCTCAAAACTTGACGCCAAGAAGCTAGAGAGACAATTGGTAGATAGATGACAGTCCTGAAACGTTTATCAAAAGGTTGTAATTTTAAACCTTTACTACTGAAATAAACATATAGAGTTCATTTGATATACCTTAATAGGTGGTTTACAATCAACACAAATTCGTCAAATTAGAAAACCACTCACTATAGAGCTCTTGAGTTCGCTCAATATTAAGTTACCACAACGCATCATCTTTTAATCCAACTATAAAATATAAACATCAAATTAGACTTGGCCATGAATACAAAGAATCAGGAACCCAAGGACGAACCAGAAATTAATATTGCCGCTGTAACATTAACAGAAAGGAACAATAACAGAAACACTGTAGAATTGAAAGTTTTACTAAACATGATATATGTAGAGGATGCGGTATCGAGGTTCACTATTAGAAGGTATGTGGACAAAAGACTTATAATGTAACAGAAATGCTACTATTTTTATAAACAAATTCTAGTTTGTCTACCGGAGGATATAAAAACTTCATTTTGTGTCCGCAAGACATCTCGAAAATGAAATAATCGATTGAAATTCTTCATGCAACATCAGAGACGCCTGTTACGCGACACGTCGAGTATTTCTACCTGGTTATAAATTAGAGGGAAAGGCAGAATTCAAGTAACTCCGCTATAAGCGCAGATAGAAATGCCAACAGAAATAATAAAACGGCTAAAGAAGTTGTACCAAAGTGATCTAATTACTTTGGTATATTAAAATATTCGAGGTATATTCACTATATTCAGGTTACAACGTGTTCAAGGAGTGAGAACATCGTGAATTAAACATTCCTACTGTTGAAAGAGACCTCTTACTCATATTCTTTGCTATTGAACATTGTTATTAATGAGAGAGACTTGCTTCACACAGTAAGCCCAAAACTTCTAACAGGAATATTACCAACGGCTAATGTATTCATGTAAAGTAACATACCTCGATAATTTGGCACATTAAAACTGAGAGTAAATAACAAATATAAAAAAGGGCAATCAGAATAAAAATCTGTGAATTGTTTACAGACTGAACTAACATACGTGAATTGCATTCAATGATCATAATTATGTGTTAGTTAGAGGTGCTAAGATAAATAAAAATACTATATACATATGTCACGTGTTTCCAGAAACAAGAAGTTGCAGGCACACACAGCAGGTGGAGTAAATAGATTAAACTGCTTCTTGGAAGATTACCTTTTATTGGCTCTGCTCTAGCCTGGATGAGGGGTGGAGGGGGAGGGGTTGTAAAAGAGGGTTGACGTAAAGCGAGATCACTCCCGAGTGGCCTCAATAAAAAGCTGTAAAAGAGTAAATCTACTTTTTACTCCTGTGATGGTTGGATTTTAATAACACTGCTCTTTTGGTTTGGTAGTTTGCTGTACAAATAGAAGTACCATATTTCACTCCAAATATTATTAAAACTATCTGAGTATAATTGTCATTATTGAATGATCGTTTTAAGTGACACTGTTTTGTGTAAGTTTAACGTAGTTTACAATAAGGTCTTGTTTTTTTACTTACATAGTCATGAATATATCGATAGGCCGTGTTAGCACATTGTACTGGCCGGGCAGACGCGTAAGTAAGATGCCAACGCAACCTACACATACATAATATGTTTACTTGCGAACTGATTTTGGTTATTATAACAATCTATTTACTATTAGAAACCGACTGTCTCAATATAGTAATTCATATTATTATAAATGAACGCATATATAATAATATATATTGCAATAAACATTGATATCGCGTGAGTATTATTATTATTATATTTTACTCATGTAAGCAACATCCTTCCTCTGATGAGCTTTTGAATACGAATTTCACTCAATTTCGAATTCTTATTTCATTTTATGTTCATAGTGGTCTTTACTTCGATGGCTAACCATTGTATATTTATTCTATATAAACATGGAAAATGAATAATTTAGAACTTAATGTATAAAAAACTATTATTATTTTGATTCATTTCTTTCCATGATAAGTGCTATACACTGTGTGTTATTTACAAAGTAGAGTAATTTTGCATTTCAAATATAAATGTCATCTGTTATTAGTTTGTTGTTAATTAAAAATCTTACGTTGTTATATTCCTAATAATATGTCATTTAAAGATGATGTATATAATTGAATGATAATCATGCGGATATGATGTATTTATTTGTATATCAATAAAGAATGTTGAAGTTTGGTAGCTTTTGAAGAGAATTTAAAAATACAATATTATGTTTAGAAGATTGGAATCCATCTTCTCGTTAAATTTTCAAAAACTGTCTGGTTTAAATACATTTATATATATATATATATATATATATATATATATATATATATATCATCATATATTATTAAACTGATTAGTATATGATGATGAGCTCACCCAAGCCACAGTTAACAAATTTGGTGTTTTCAGGCTACATAATGTTTTATTGATTCAGCATGTATGCTTTACCTTATACATTGATCATTTTGCCACCTAAAGAAGAGGGTGGATTCCATTCTACGAAACGCAATGATATATTTCTCTAACGTGATAGAACATGACTTGAAACTTGTTATCGTTTCAAACAAAAATCTTAAAATAAAGGAGAAAAAGTCAATTATATTCAATAAAAATGTTATTAATTACGTTACTGGCGTCAAATACTACGGTTCTGATTTTAATTCGAATGACACGTGTTCCAGTCTGTAACCAGTTCTCCAGGGGGGTGTTCTCCATGCTGGGGGCGGTAAGTCCCGACTCCTTTGACACGCTGCACTCCTACAGCAACACCTTCCAGATGCCCTTTGTCACTCCTTGGTTTCCCGAAAAGGTAATACTTATTCTACATCTCACCTGTAAGTGTAGGATTACTTTTTTCACGAGTAGTATATTGTTTGTTTGAGTAAATCGAGGTATAATTGATTTTCTAGCGTTTCTCTTTAATCTAGCTACGTTAATATTGTGACTCCCTTTTATGCTCATCTCCACCATGACTGATCATTAACATAACACTAAATCAGCAGATTTAAGACTACTCTCTACAGTATATGACTCTTTCCTTCGCTAGACCAGTAATTAGATTACGTTCTTCATGCAATACATTCAATGGTAGTCTATTTAGAGTAGGTTAGCTTACAATTTATTATACTATCAATATTCCTACGGGAAGGTACAGGAAAACGACTTGAATTAAATTTATTATAATAATTATTATTATTATATTATATTATAATATTATAATAATTATTATTATAATAAGTGAAATCACGGGTGTGTTCTTAGAATTTTATTTATGATCATCCAATGGATAATGTTAAAATAACCTGGTAGAATGACGAGACAAGGTCAATCTGCATACGGTATACGTAAAGAAATTGATATATAATAGTATGAATAAAACAGTTTTCTACCCTCTTCTTTAGGTGTTATAATCCTATCTAAATCATTGGGTAAAGCTATAAAGAAAATCAACTAATAAAAAAATGGCAACAAATACAAACTTTCTTCTATGCTAAAACACAAGGGTCATAACTTTGAATCCTATAAAAGGGAGTAAATACGGGTTGCCATAATATCTTGTTTCAGTTCTTTAGTTTATAGCGGTAGCAAATTTGAACAAAACAGTTGCTTTATATAATCGTCAGTTTCCTAATAAATTTATAAATGAGAAAGTGCCTGTGTTTGTTTGTTTTGCTTTCACGCGTAATCTATTTAACCAATTGTAATGGAATTTTAAATGGAGAATCTTATGGTCCCTGGTATGAATATAGCCCTATTCATTTCGCAATATCCTCCGGGCTACGCCTCACTAAGGTCCCTAAGGTAACGAAAAATTCTAATTTGGTCTCTAAATTTGTGAAATAATATTTGAAAGAGCATGTTAAATGGACTCAACTGTTATGTGTAAAAATAACCATTGGTCCAAATATTTGGATTCGTTTAATAATAACTTTGTTAAATTGGTAATAAACACATAAAATCAACAAACATTAATTGTAGAGAATTTAATTCTGAGAAAATTTATATAATCAAAGTCTAAAATAAAACAGAAATAAGTATAAAAAAATCGATTTTATTCAGTATAATACATTACTAGTTTTAAGCAAAATTACTCAGGTTGGGCCAACCGTACGCACCTATTTTTAATAGATGTTCTAAAATGAGGCCATCATTATCAATACATTTTGCAGCACGTTTGTGTATTGCTTTTGTTGCGTTTCTTAATTTTTCAGGACTTCCCTGTATCTGCACAGCTGAATCCATAATACGAGCAATTAAATCATCACGAGAATTCACTTTTGTCTGGTATACAATGTCTTTCATCCATCCCCAGATGCAATAATCCAATGGAGAGAGATCTGGTGATCTTGGTGGCCAAGGGTGAGGCCCTCCAAGAACAATCCAGTGTCCAGGAAATTGATGATTTAAGTAAGCAGAAACGGTACGTGAAAAGTGGGGAGGTGCTCCGTCATGCTGGAAGTACAAATTTTGTCTGAGATGTAAAGGAACATTCTCTAACAGCTGCGGCAACTCTTCTTGAAGGAAATTCAAACTCAGCATTTAGGCGTCCAGGTAATATGAAAGGTCCAATCAGCCGATTGTGCAAAAGGCCACACCAGATATTGACGCTAAATCGGTGATGAAAGTTCTGTTCCACTACCTCATGAGGATTTTCTTCTGCCCATGAGTGTTCATTGTGCAAGTTATTGACACCATCCCGAGTGAATTGTGCCTCATCCGTAAACAAAATACGCTTGTAGAGTTGATTATTAATATTCAAAAAGTTGCAAAAACTCCAAGCGAAGCGGACCATCCCCTAGCTGTAGATGTTGAACCTTTTGTTTATGAAACGGATAAAATTTGTTTCGATTAAGTGACCTCCACACCGTTGACTGCGAAGCTCCTATCCGCCTAGAAATACGTCGTGTACTTACACCTGGACTGCGATGAACAGCATTAATAACAATATCATCATCAAGTTGGACAGCTCGTTCATAATTGGTTCTAGTACTTGGTAGTGATCCTGTTTCCCGAAGAGTACGAAAAGTTCCTGAAATTGTTTTGGTATCTGGAATCCTCCTATTAGGGTAACGTAGTTCATATTCTTCAACAGCAGCTCTAGCATTACCATTACAGTAACCCAAAATAAAAACCATATCAGCGTATTCCTCTGATGTATGTAGTTATAATCGAATTATAACTCACAGAAAAATTGCATTTAATAACACGATTCACAGAACCCGATCTCCTGCTGTAGCTTGCAAAACACCACTAATACACAGTTCTAACGTAACAGTACAGAATACCATTGTTGATCAGCTGTTATTCGTGCGTTACCAACTTAGAAATTAATAAAACAAAAAACTGCATTTCGATGATTAGTAAACAATAATGGGGAAATGTTTGCTTCATTTATTTTCGAACATTTGATGTAAATTTTTATAAAAAAAATACAACGTAATAAAACATAATATTTTTATTTACAAACAAATTTATTTAACAGTTAATCTTGTTTTCTCAATTTATCTCATCATTAAGGAACAAACATTTTGTTTTTGTTTTATTTTAATTAAATACCGTACGGTATTTCTTTACAGCTAATAATGTATTATACTGAATAAAATCGATTTTTTTGGTACTTATTTCTGTTTTATTTTAGACTTTGATTATATCAATTTTCTCAGAATTAAATTCTCTACAATTAATGGTTGTTGATTTTATGTATTTATTACCAATTTAACAAAGTTATTGTACATCAAACTTAAAAAAAACATTGTTTCGTGCCCCAATTTTTTTGCATTTAACCCTGAATCCCTCTAAAACTACTACAGGTACAGTTCTGAAACCTATTTTATTAGCTTTATCAGGTAAAATTACATAAGAATCCACGATATTTCTTACTTAATTAACCTTTCCAAAAGTTCAGTATGGCTTTATTTTACTCTTTACCCAGGAATTCAGGCGAAATCTTTCGCTAGCTGTAAACTCGCTAACGAAGCGTTTTCGGATCTATGTTTACATAACATTTTTTTCATTATTTTTACTAGTACAATGTGCTGTAGAAGTGGGGGGAGAACTTCATGAATCACCCTATTATTCTATTTAAGTTGCGTCAATTTAACAAGTCTCATAGAAATATTTTAATTCATGGCTGAAACTATATTGATTTTTTATCTTAGTTAGACTATATTCATCTTTATTTCACTTAGTATTCGGTCATAATAAATTTGAACTTATTAACTAATTGTGTGATCTAGAATATGATAGCCTACAGACCTTTCTTTCATATTTATAATATCAGTAGCTCAACGACACACATCAGCCAGAGGACAGGGCAGCGTAATATAGTACGAGACGTGACATGACGTGCCAACTGTTATACAGAGATCGAGATAAGACGTAATACAGTCACGTGACTACAACATGGCGGCTCGCAGTACATACGAGATGTGCTCGTAAATCTAGACTGGTGAGTCAGTAGACTGATCATTGGTTTACAGTTCAGCTCTGTCCAGTTTGTACCTAACTATCAACATAAGAAAGAAATATGATACATTTCATTATAAAAGAAATTAATACTAATTAAAAAAATACTAATTTATTATTCACGTGCTATGGTGGGTAACGTAATAAGGTAGTACAACACTTTTATGAAACCGATTTTTACAAATCTCATTTTTCCGTCCTGTTACGTAAGTGTCGATTCGTCTTTATGAAGGATTTTCATTTTTTGTGGAAAACGAATCTACTTTTAATATAAAGTTTTTATTTAATGATCATAGAATGGTTTCCCAAAATTAAAATGTACTGTATGTTATTCTCTGCTTGATAAGACAGCACAAAACATGAACAATATAGCAAAAGAGTCCACGGCAGTTGGCTAGGTTAATGTAAAAATGCGTTAGTTGACATTACAATCTTAGCATTTCTATAAGTGTAGCAATAACATAAAAGATTGCAAAAGTATAAATTTTACATTTATTATTGTTTACTGTAATAGTTTATGGCTATTAAAAAAAAAAACACTTTTATAAAAGTGTAAAATTAACATAATTTTTATAATTTGGAAATGTAGTTATACATTTCCTCGATATGTAGTCCTTCGCCTTAGCTAGAGTTTGGTCGTAAAACAATAAACACTGAGAAATTTCGCTATGAACCAAAATTAAGTTATAGCATATGAATAAAGGAGAACACAATTTAAAGCAATTCAACAATCCACCCTACATATTGGTTACTGCAAATAACATTGTGCAATACATTCAATTATTCAAATTAAAATGGAACATAAGATTATATAATAGCGCCCATTAGCAATCCCCAACTGTGAATGGGCTGAGATACAATTCTAATACCCTTACAGAGAGGCCTCAGCCACATCAAACGTCTGATTATTGAGAAAGCCCTGAGGCTATTCTGGATTTTCATCTGTAAAATGGCCTGGGGAAATCCTGACATACAGTACCTCAGAAATACTTTGACAAATTAGAAAGTCATCATAATACAGTTCATTACTAAACAATACCTAATTTTAAAAGTGTTACTAAACGAGTCTTAAAGATGCCAGTTAATGCATTAACATTTAAAAAAGAAATTTAATAAATGAATACACCTTAACACCAAGACAGACCAGTCACTTACATTAGTCTTTTAGGTGTTGTACCATTACACATATGTTCTTCAAAATGTCACAAACGCTATATTGTTTTTCAACTTGTACAAAACTCAAGTTAAACTATACTGATATAACTAACAGTATCGTAATTACGAAGATAAGGTGCTTCTCGGGATGATTAAAGTTGAGAAATTACACTCAGACCTAACTGGAAGAGTGGTGTTTCATTTCAAAAGTCCCAGTCATTAAACTTCAGCTATTAATAAATTACTATAACTCTAAACGATAGTTGATTATTACTTAGTCAACACTTTAAGATGCAATTGATATTATAACTTTGTTAAGTTCGCTTCAAAAATTTTAAGTAGTTAAACGGTTTACTATACTCAAGTATCCAGTCCGGACAAGATGTATTGTTCTGAACCTGCTCAAACATGGGCGGCCAGCGGTGTGCCACGGGGAACCTCTAAGATGTGGTCAGGCCGGTCCTAACCCACATGGTACTACCCTCACCGCATCATGTGGTCCAGACATGACACGACTGTAAGGGGGCTCTTTGAAGTGCCATAGACCCACTCTAAAGCCACTCATTCACTTTACTCCTTACAGACTGGAACACATGCAACATTTCACCAATGCAAAGTTCTAATCAAACAAACCTTATAACCTAAACACTTCAGGAAAATCAATTATTGAATAGTTACTGTTATATATTCTATGTTAAATGATTCAAATGCTCTCTTGATTCACAAAAAATTTTGGTTTAAAGTGTTGTGAAAGTTTACAACTGAATTAGAAACGTTGAAAGTTCCCGTTAACGTGTCCTTACACAAAACGGAATGCAACCAGATCACACTTGAAGCTGAATCTCCGAAACAGCAACGCCCGTGCAAAGAAAAGCACAAGACCTTGATTGATAAACGCGATTTGCGAAATTTTTACAGAAAACATTAAACTTTTGAATTGTAGAATTGTTAAGTCGCATCTTTTTGAATTATTAAGTTACATTACTCTAGGTTACTTAACGAAAACTACTGTTATAAACATTAAGGCTTATTCATTAACGAAGCAATTACTTCTTGTAGTTACATCAAATCGTATCCTACGAGTCGTAATGGCTGTGCCCATAAATTACATACGTACGAGTTGCTTGTACCAGAATAACTGTGGAAAATGTACGTAGATGGGCCATTAGAAAGAAGTTTTTAAAAGATAAGGATTGGTCATTTTCATATTATTTCAATGTTCTTAATAAAACTAAAATATAGATTCAAAAACAGCGGCTCAACAGTCATAATGAATATGGAAGCAAAAATTTACATATTTTACATTTTATTTTAATTCTGTATTCCATTTTGTAACAAATACATGTATTTTATGTATATTGATTTATTAATTTCAAAAAAATTAAGTTAGAGGAAACAGCTGACTTTTTCACATTGCGAAGTCTTATTTAGCTTCCTAATTTAAGAGTAATTCTAACCGAAAAAATTATAGAAATGCTGAAATACAACCTTTTGTCGGAATATAATTATACACGTAATAGTAAGTACAAGCTTTCAGGTCCTGTATAAATTCAAAGCACAACTAAAACTACAACTATATATCGTTTTATACCATAAAGTTTTTTATTTTATATCGATGATACGTTATAAATAAAATGTATTTTTACAGATTACTCTTTAAAAATAGGAATAACAAAACATTTCTTTGCTGCCATTTCAACATCCATATGTAATTTATATAGTTTAATTCAATAAAAACTCAACAAAATCTATTTTATAATTGTCTATGTTCCGTAAAGCTAAATGTCTGATTATACCGTGAAGTATGCAGAATGTAAGCGGAGGACTTGTATTGTGAATTGCAAGTTAAACTCCTACATACTCGACGCCCCGTTGGAGTAGCTCGGCGAGTGCTCGGCCCTTTACGGAGAAAATGAGCGTACCCTTAGTGCTTGGCTTAAGCTAACCATGGTCATTAGTAGTTTATTTGAAAGTACTATACCACAACTACAATTCATAGTTTAACTCATTAATCTAATTAAGTTTTTTATCGTTTTAATTTTATATTTTTCTCGTAACTGATTTAAACTTGTTTAGTACTTTCCGTTTTCGTTCAGTAAATATTTTCCTCTAGCATGGGATGATTTGAGAAAACGTTTTCCAAAGTACTTGATAAATTCCTTGTAACGTAATATATAATACAGTTTTATCACGTCTTCAGCATAATAAATGTGGCAAGTAATGTGAAGTTAATTATTTGTATTATTGTTATATAAAATTAAATTAATATATTCTTAACATTTTACAGTATTAAGTTGCTGCTAAGTAGGCTACATTATTTATCAGCTGAGTAGTTTGCAACAATTATAAAAATACGATAAATAACTATACTTAACAAATTACACATTATTATTACATTGCTCGAAAATATTAAAGAAATCTTAATAGTATTATAGGGAGCTGCTTTTGGTGTAATAAATTAATCTTTTAGTGGCCACTGGTACATTGAAATATTTAATATCCTTAATTAGATAAACAATTAGATAATTAATTAGATAAAAAATTTAAACAACTAATGAAGATATATTTTTTCGGTTCAATGACTGTTTAACAGTCAAAGACACTTGCTATACATGATATTTATATCTTGTGATGATGATACAAAATTCTTCATGTTTCCGCAACCGTAATATGCTGTTATGTCTTCTCTAATTGCGAACGAGGCTAACCTGCGCAAGATGAACATACCATTGCTATATGTCACTGTTAAAATTATTAATATTACTTAATGTTTGTTAGGTTTTTATACGTGGAAATAAAAAATAGTTCTGTATTCGGCAACTAAGTTTACATATAAACCAGCAATTAATTATTTATTTTTCAAAATGTTTAAAGAATTGCATAAATTACTTTGATTTTAAATAATGTATGAAGAGACATCGAAGCTACTACCTTTTGCCTTAATGTTATTCTTTTTGAGCACATATCATAATTTTAAGAAAATATTACAAAAAGCTTCTAAGTTTAGTTAAGTCAAACAGTACTTTATTTTCAACTTTAAATTAAACATAATATAAAATAAATGACATATAAAATCAAATTAAGAAGAATAAACTTAAATATCACCTTGAAATTAACTTAAGTTCACGTTTTATTTATTTATTAAGTCTGCACTTGTGACATTTAGTAGCACAAGAAAGAAAATATAGTAAAAGTTATGTAGTATCATACTATCAATTTTTCAATATACTTGAACTAGTGATACAAGATTATCTAGAAAATATACAGGATTTTCCATGAATATACTACACTTTAAAATTATCAAAGGAACAAATAACGTATATATTTTTTACTACTACATGTACTTTATATACGATCCAATGATAATATATATATATATAATAGTTGTATTAGCTAAATACCAAGAACTGATACGATAGAATGTAATTAATTTAATAAATACCACGATTGAAGAAAAATGCCAGAAATAATATTTATCTTATCTAAAAGCTTGAAATGAGAAGAAATAAAACAATAAAAAACTTTAACTAAGTATATTTTATTGTCAATTGTTAATTCATTGTATGGTTATTGTCAATTCATTATTGTCTATTCTCCTTTCAAATCATGTTTTATAAACTTAAATCTTTTACATTTGATTATAATAAAGTGATTTCTTTAATTTATTTATTGAAATACTAATAAATATTATGTTTTTCAATATGAAATATGTAAATTGTTGTTTCCTTTTATATGACTACCAAAATCATAGCTTTTAATTTAAATTTTAGTTTAACCCTTTGAAGCACGTTTTACAAAAAATGAATATTTTAGTGATTTTATATTGTTTCCCTATAGAAATAACCTTTGTAAGTACAGTACATTTATTTTTAGATTTTGTCAATCATAATTTATATTTATTTTTGAGGTGGTTTCACTGCATAACCACTATGCAAGTACGGTCTTTGGGTGTATGCAAATAAAATTAAATTTTCTCCACCAACTTTTATTTAATACAATCAATAAATGACTATTCTAACAATCCAAAACTGATTGTGTTGATAATGTTATTATTACTTCATATGTGGACACTTTTTATTTATTCCTTTCGGTGATAGGCTCGGAAACAATCTTTTAGTTCACTCAAACAAAGGGCAACACCACACGTTTCACATACCCATTTCGACCGATGAACTTCTTCTTTGCTGGAGCATTGAGCACAACGTCGAGACGTTCCTCTTACTGGCATGTGTGCATTTTCCGTAAAACGAAGTTCTTGTGGAACCTTTGGTTTGTAGTTGTTGATTGGAGTTGAAGAACTTCGTCTTCCTCTAGTTTCTCCACGAGGTACTCCCAGAAGGGCTTTTGACACGCTTCTCCTAAACTCTTTTAGTGTCAGTGGTTTTCCCTGGGATAGCATTGAAAATATGATAAAAGAGTTTACTATGGTTGTGTCCAGAAAGTGCCAGAAGATTCTGTGCCACCACTTTTTGGACTTGCGATCTATTGAGTAGGTAGATTTCAACATGTCTGCCTTATCGACATAGCCCATGTGAGCATTGTAGTCCTTTACTAATATAGGGCATGGAACAGCTACAATTTCACCGTTTGCCTGTTTTCTGTTTACAGTTGTCACTTCGTTAGGATTGTGGTAATTAGAAAGAAAGTAGATACCTCTCTTGTCTTTCCATTCGACAGCTACAATTCCAGTCATAGTTGACATGAAGTCATGTTCTCCTTGATTCATAAGTTTCCCTTCAGGCAAACACTCTTTTGGAAAAAATTGTCTGTCAGCTCTTGTTGTACCACAAGCTTGAATATTGTTTTTCTGTAAGTAAATCATTAGATTGACTGAGCTAAAAAAATTGTCACAATATATTACATAATTCTTATTTACTAATTCTTCAGTGAGTTCTGTTACTACCCTTTGCCCAAGATTCTTTTCAACTATTCCAGCCCTTTTACCTTCGTAGATTTGAAATTGGCTGATAAAGCCTTTTTCATCAGCCCTCACCCAAACTTTGTACCCACGTTTGGTTGGCTTATCTGGCATATATTGCTTGATTCCACTCCGACCTTTGAACGGAATCATGCTCTCATCAATTGATTGAAATCGAGATGGAGCATAGCATGCTTTGTAGGTTTCTTGAAGCTTGTTTAGGAGAGGCCTGATCTTATATAGTTTGTCATAATTAGGAGAATCTCGTTCGGGCATGTCATTATTATTGTTTATATGTAAATTTGTTAAAAGCCAGCCAAATCTGTTCACAGACATGTATGAAGATATGTAGTCATCTCTCAAATCTGCCTCTGAAGACCAGTAATCACGGTAGGAGGGAAGTTTTTTTATTCCCATTAGGATATTTAGGCCTAGAAACACTTTCATTTCTTTCCTTGTTGTTGGAAATCTGATAACGCCCCCACCTATTTGGGTAGCGTAAACATTGGTTTCAAACACAAGTTTGTCAACTAGATCGTCGGGAAAAAGAGCTGAAAACACATCAACTGGGGTTGAAGCGTCAATTAGGGGACCTGTGCGTTCATTGAAATCATACGACTTATTGGGTGAGTAGTACTTTTGATACCACGTAACACTATCTTTGTAAAGTCTGTTAGCCAAAGGCTCAGAGTCCTCATCAAATTGAACGTCCATAGGCTGATTTTGAACGTCCAAGACTGCATTACCTTCGGGAATGCCAGGCTCTACCCCCTCTGCACTATGATTATCTTGAAAGTCATTTTCATTAATAATTAAAATCGGGATTTCATTACCTTCAGCTGTTTGGGCTAGGTCCAAATAATCTACCTCTAAGATTCCATTTTCTGCAACTGTGTATATTCCTTCAGCAACATCCGGGTATACTTGATCTTCGTCGTCCTCTGATTCAGGGTCAGATGGGATGTCTTCAGTTTCCGCCAGCCAAGCCTCTATGGATTTGTTCTCCATGGTTATAGTACCCCCTGAAATCAATAAGCAGTTGTAAAAAATGTAATAAGTAGTTTTATATAGTAAAAATAACAATATAAAACAGGTTTAGCAACTGGTACGTAGTATAAACGACGGCCGACCCCAAATGCATGGTGGTCATGTGGTGAAACCACCACAATAACGCCTAATATTTATTCGCCTGGCATCTCAAATCTAATTATTATAGTTTATATGTATATATTTAAGTACATTTATACTGAAAATATATGTTTGTACTTACCAAAAATGATCAAAGCACAAAAGAAATACAAATATGTCACACTCAGTCAAGGCATGGACTCTTCTTTCACCCAGTCGTGGCAAACAACGCTCCTGCCGGGATTTGGGCGAATCTAGTGGAGCGGTTACGTAATTTGCCGCTAGAATGCGTCCTAAATCACTTCTGGAAGGTGGTTTCGTATATGCACCACTATGCGGGAAAGGAATAGAAATAAAAACATAGGTGGTTTCACTATGATGCCACTGTGCTTCAAAGGGTTAATTGGGAACTATATATATATATATATATATATATATATATATATATATATATATATATATATATATATATAGATAGATAGTGATCGAAAAGACCAATGTATTATCGTAGGCCTGAAAGTTTATGGACCCTTTGCGACCCAAGAGGTCTCGCCCATCCCTGATTATCGGCCTGCTTAGTCCTACACTGTGTCTTCAGTTTATTCTATCACTCATCCAACTGCTTTTCGTCCAAATACGTCCTTATTGAAAATACATCATCTTAGTCATATATAAAGAAAAAACCTCAATGTATAAGCTATATCAACACATACTATGTCATTCGTCATAATTATTCTGTCTTTAAACAATTTTTCATCTTAAGGAGATAAAATATTCAAAGATAGAGATAATGGTATTACATTATCAAAGAGTCAAAAGTCAAAGACGACATTGATCCGTTATTCGCCGAGTAACACGTCGTAAGAAAACTATCACCGTGGTTTTGGGAAGTAGCGCGTACCAGCCATGGACGACCCCGAGCTGGTACATCCGTGGTCGTGAGGGCGCCCTCAGCTCGTGCACTATTCACACGGTCTGCCAGTTAACTACGTAGTAGAGCCCAAGTGAGTGGTTAGCCAGTGTTATAGTGCAGTACTGTCCATAAACTGTTGTGGACCAATGAATAGATAACGGAAATTTTTGCACTTGTACGGAGAGAAACCGATAATTTAGAATACAATAAATGAAGTCCATAAAGGCTGAATAAAGCACCCAACAACGAACGCTTTTCTGTCTTAGAATCGGCAAGTCCTGAGAACGGGGTTTGGCCAGCGTAGCGGACACCCGTATGAGTGTGTGTGAGTGAGGGGGGAGTCATTGCTAGCCAGAGAGCCTAATGAGAACATGTTTCACACATTATGTTAAGTATCATAGACACATCAAGTTAAGAATGCAGTTCTTATGTTGATTAACTTTCATGCTAAGTAAATGGTCAAATATCGAAATAATCATCCGGTTAAATCTGGGTGTGAGAGATTTATAGTTTAAGTATTAGTAATTTTATTTACATTCCTTGTACAGTTTTTATATTTACATACATAATACATCATAACTAACAATAATCTATGTATTTGCAGGTGCTTGCTCCCTCGTCAGGGTTCTTGGATTACGCAATTAGTATGCGACCCGACTACCACCAAGCTATCATCGACACAGTCAGGTACTACGGTTGGAAGCGAATCATCTATCTGTACGATTCACACGATGGTGAGCTTTCAGACGTAATATAATTAAACAGATTTAGTGCAATATAGTGAATGGTGTTTATTTAAATCGTATAATATGTTACTTGATTTTTCATTATAACATATATAATTATGGTCTGTTGTCTTTAACCTATTAGTTTATTTGATAAAATTGGAATGCTAGTAGGCTACTTACTAGATATAAAATCATCATTATGGCTCATTCAGTTATTGCTATATTTTACTCTATTCAATAGCATTGTCAATGATTCGATAATGCTCATAAAATCGTGTCATTGTCGGTCTGTGCGATAGCTCTTGATAGAAACGATCCCTACAGACAAAATTGCTACATAGATCCATCTTGTTCCAAGAACTCTATTGATTTTGGAGTCAAAATGTATAAGGGCAGTCCGTCCGACTGTCTGTATGTGCGATAGCTCCTGATAGAAACGATCTCTACAGACTGATACTTGCTACATATATCCATCTTGTTCCAAGAACTCTATTGATTTTGGGGTCAAAAGGTAAAAGGGTGGTCCGTCCGACTGTCTGTCTGTGCGATAGCTATTGATAGAAACGATCGCTACAGACTGAAACTTGCTACATAGATCCATCTTGTTCCAAGAATTCTATTGATTTTGGAGTCAAAAGGTATAAGGGCAGTCCGTCCGACTGTCTGTCTGTGCGATAGCTCCTGATAGAAACGATCTCTACAGACTGATACTTGCTACATATATCCATCTTGTTCCAAGAACTCTATTGATTTTGGGGTCAAAAGGTAAAAGGGCGGTCCGTCCGACTGTCTGTCTGTGCGATAGCTATTGATAGAAACGATCGCTACAGACTGAAACTTGCTACATAGATCCATCTTGTTCCAAGAACTCTATTGATTTTGGAGTCAAAAGGCAAAAGGGCAGTCCGTCCGTCTGTCTGTCTGTGCGATAGCTCCTGGTAGAAACGATCCCTACAGACTGAAACTTGCTACATAGATCCATCTTGTTCCAAGACATCTATTCATTTTGGAGTCAAAACGTAAAAGGGTAGTCCGTCTGCCTGTCTGTTTGTGCGGTAGCTCTTGATAGAAACGATCCATACAGACTGAAACTTGCTACATACGTAGATCCATCTTGTTCCAAGAACTCTATTGATTTTGGGGTGAAAAGGTAAAAGGGCAGTCCGTCTGACTGTCTGTCTGTGCGACAGCTCCTGATAGAAACGATCCCTATAGATTGAAACTTGCTACATAGATCCATCTTGTTCCAAGAACTCTATTGATTTTGGAGTCAAAAGGTAAAAGGGCAGTCCGTCTGCCTGTCTGTCTGTGCGGTAGCTCTTTCAGTACGTTCTGTTAGTCCTTAAATATTCCTCTTTATTTATTTCACGGTACGACATTTGCATTCTATGTACATATAAGAGCTTTCAATTGATAGCCTATACCCCAAAGGTCTTTGGTAATGTATACACGAGTTGAATCTCAGGTAGTTAAAATTAATTATTTCACAATCCTAACTGATAATCTTTTCAGAATTTTTAAAAGGTCCAGATTTCAACCTTTTGCTGATGTGTAAATTTAAAAAGCTGTAGTTTAGTTAATTATTTAACTATAAGATATGCATGCTGCTAAATATGATGTTGTGCTAGTCAAATAAGTTTTTTATATGCATTTACTTCGAATTTATTTAATAGTAATATAAGTTATGGTTTTAAACTCTAATATGTTCATCAACTGAAGGTCAATATGCAAATTCGTATTAGGTGCTAACTACCCGAAAATGTTAAGATTTTTTAGAGGTATTAACAGCATATTAAACAACATAACATTTAAAAAGGAACAGATTTGTAAAATTATGAAAATCAATAACAATATTGTTCAATGAATCGCATAGCTGCGGACGTTAAATTCTTGTTCGCGATTCGTATTAAACTTTAAATTTTTGATTGTTATGTTAGTTCAAATAAGATATGACTGGTGTGTATTTAACAAAAATTTATTGGCTAAAAAACTAAAGAAGAATTACAGGTAACAAAAGTCTATTCTAATCTCTGTAGTTTCTGTGATAACGAGATCTTTGGTTTAGTTCTACTATCAGAATAAAATCGAAATTTTGAACAGTTCAGATTTTTTATTCATTGATAAAATGATGCATATGTAAGCTAATGGCACATCATAAACCAATTTAGGGCGGAAAATAAATTAATAAAAACAACAAATAAAAACACAAAATATGTAACACAGTGGTCGTGACATATTTTTAGTTTTTTAATAATTGTTTTAATTTGATGGGATGTTGATTGAAATAATAATAATAACAACAACAATAATATATATATATATATATATATATATATATATATATATATATATATACATCTAACATACATATTAAATATTTAGTTTTAAAACTACGCCTGTATTAATTGGATTCTACTAGAATCATTATATCAGGCTCAATATATAATATACAGGTTAAATAATACTTATAAGCAAAATAATATTTCCTGTGGTGAAGATTTATATAGTTTATATCAATTGTGACAATAACGTGATATTTGGCCTCTCTCTTAAAATGTCAAATAGTACAAAAATAAACAGCATAGGCCAAAATATCTCTTACTGCTTATGTGTGTACAGATATTTATACTGATTGATTTACTTCTCAATAAAAACCAGTACATTCCAAAATAAAACATAAAATTTAATTAAAGGAAGTTTTTATATGCCAAAAAAAGTGATCACATTATTTTGTTCTAGGTCTTAAAGAACAAGCATCCCATATGGCAACGGCCATCATTTTTATTTCATGCTCTTAATATATTCATTCTTGCTCTTTTGAGGCATTAAAGATTAGCACTTATCATGCTTATGAAGGTTTTTTGATACAAGAAAAATACACGGTTTGCCAAATTAGAAAGTGGTAGTGCTGTGTGCACAATTACTGTGCAAAGTCAACACATATCTTCCAATACTCATCACTTAAGTGCTGCGTGTCAATGGATTATAACCACGTATAAGTAATCTTGTAGCCATAGTGCCAAAACTCTATGACAACTCTTTTTCCAATGCATTAAACCAATACGTGAGTTTTTTTAACTTCCAATACTTTTGGGTCGCAGGTAGTATTTTCTGTAATGCTTACTTGGCGCAAAAGCTTTTCTACAGTATATCTAGGATCAAAGTTGATTCAATCAATCAACCTGATGTATTATTTATATGTGTGTGTTTTAAAAGAATATTTGCTAATTATTATCATAAATACTCGTATACAGACATATATTATGTGATAACTAATTATTTATTAATAACACTTGTATAACATATGTTTATTATTATTGCATTTGTTACGTATTACGTAGACATGATATGAATGATAAATGTTCTTATTCTCTTTGAACATAAATTACATAAGTCTTTCTGCTGAATGTTACACAAAAGTTTACTTCCTCCAAACGACATAAAGTTTTGGGACAAAATATTTACTATGTAGTCTGTAACATATTGTTCTTATTATCTTGACCGTATATCAAGGAGAACTCCGCCAGTTTGTTACATTTATAAGAAAACTTTACTCAGAACCCTCCGCTATTTCGTAGTAGGTTAGGTGGTATTCATCATTCATGTTTTGAATTATTATTTTTTGGTCAGACGCGAAAAACTGAAGATCGGAAGAATATGAACTTTAATCTAAATTATAGATGATTAAATACATTTTTCTCACGGTGTACTCTATTCTGTCTCTGCTTGGTAACAGTAGACGTAAAGACTAATTTGCTAAGTGTCAGCGAAACCAATCACTCAGGAGCTGGAAAAGTTTCATTTCAGTCTGTATGTCTAACTACCCCTCCGTCCGAAAGATATCTTAAAATCGAAATGACCTGTACACTCGATATTTTTATATAATTGTATTATATTATTGTTTTTTTTAAGTTTCATTTCAGTACAGGAAACACGGAGTTCCATGATGATATATGTCACTCCGTGAAATATGCTTGAAAGTTTGCAAATATTTTACTTTGATTTTATGGTAACTAAGATAGCAACGAGAGAATAGCAGAACAAATAAATTTGTAAATAAAGTGAGCACAATCGTATGTGATTTTAAGATGGGAAATCTTTATTATTAAAGTGAAATCAAACAATAATAGATTGGAAAATAAGTGTTGAAAGTCAGTGACAGGGTTTATTTCGAGCTACTTTTTGTTTGTAGTACGTTTCCTAGCTCACTGCAACTTGTATTATATGGCAACTGGTATGAAACCTAAAATAATGAAAACATGCGATTATAACTAATATGTGGCAAGATACAGTGCCTTAAGAAAGATTTTTAGATTCGAAAATTTGAATGTAACTTCATTTTACAAAAAGAATAATTAATTCTACGATGGACAACGAAGGGTATCTAGAGAATTAAATGAGCTAGATTTTAAGTATTGTGTGCAGCTTCACAATACCCTACTACAACACATGTAGTGTGGTGTACTCTAAATTGTAATACAATTTGATAACAGTACAATCGGATTTCTGCTTGGATTTTAAGCAACAATGACGTAACATAATAACATTTATGACCGTATACGTAAATAATGAGCCTACCGCTTCAACAGACTCCTCGAATCGCCTTACAAATCCGAGTGTGTTTATTATAATATTTCTCGTGATGAGGTTATGCAGGGAAGTTAACTTTTACTAACGCTCATAAAGAAAGTTTGACAGTTATTTAAACCAGTGGTTCATACTTTCTCTTTACATAAAACAAATAGTTTTGTAATTAAAACCTACAATAGGATCATACCTCAGTAAATTTTATAAAGTAATGAAGTTATACAGGAGAGACATATTGTTTGAACAGGAAGATTGTCGATCTTATATCACACTATGATTTTGTAAGTGCATATACACATAAGTATACCTACAATTTTAAAACCTCAATACCTGCTGTAGCCGATTAGTCCATATTTCACTCATCCGGACTAAGATGCCTACTACTTGGACTAAAAAATGGTGTCTTATGGTAATTCAAAGTATAATTCATTAAATAGACTGTACTTTTATCTTGGCTGCTTTTCGATCGCGATCCAGTATCATATTTAAATGTTATATTATTACAAATCCAAATTATTTAACATTCATTAATTTCGCTCTTTAGGAGTTTTTTTTATTTTCTGTTTATATACTATCACTAAACATATGGTAATATTGTGTAACTAACCGACTCATAAACTAGCATTGTTTGAACATTTCAAAGTACCGCCCGATTTCTTAAGAAGTAGGCTGTCCACTTTCTCCAAGATACCCCTTTGTACTACATGTAATAAGAAGAAAACAGTCGTATGGAAAAATTATTATTTTAGTTTGTGATTTAATTCCTATTCTGTATATCGATATTGAATCATGTTGCTCTATGAACAAGCTATGTAATTTTTGCACCTTTGAACATCTGGCATTAAAATCAGAAGCTACTGGTTATGTACTCTTGTGCTAAAACATCGTCCACATAAGTAAGATTTAATATTATTGGTTCGCCACTTAATGTTTCTTTAATTTCCTATTTAATAGAAACTTAGCAGTTAAATCAATAATAGTTAATATATGAAAATAAAAGAGATCCTTGATAGAAAACTATGGTCGGTTTTACATATTCATTTAAAGTTGCAGTTTAAATAATAGCTTTTACTTTGCAGCGAGCCGGTGTGGGTGTCTATTACACAGCAGAGCTTTCCAATTAAACGTGTTGCTTAGAGCCAGACGTTGTCCCTCGCTCGCTTACTCGGCGAGATAAATTGTGTGCAGTAAACTAAAAATATATATTTCGTCAGAGACGGAACGAAACATTATTTAAAGTGCTATTTATTATACACAGCTATTGTACAGTATTCACGTTGACTGTGGCAAGCGCCTTAGGGTTAGTTATAGTACTCAATATAGACTAGCAGTGACCGTGTTATATAGACAATGACATAGCTAGACTTTTACTGTACAGTATTTTACAGTCAAAACTGCAATGAAGACGTTTTGTTATAATACTCAGTGTTACAGTCGGGAGGCACAAACGGGGTAGAAATGACCATCAGTGCTGTACATTCTTATAGCGCGGATACGCTAAAATTTTAATACTTGTATAAATAATATATTAAATTTAGAATTTAAATGCATTAGGAAAGCAAAAAAATCGTCTACTAATAATTTCTGAATAAATAAAATTTAATTAAAAAAAATTATGGTTGCCTGTAAAGTCGGTTTTACGGGCGAAGATTTTACGTGACAATGTCTTTTTCTCGGTAGAATATTTATTGATATGAATATTATTAAATTGCACAATAGGAACAAGGAATTGAATGAAAATAAGAATTGCACAATTTTAACTATAGAAATATATTTTGTTTACTAAAATATTGTACATAATTTGAAATTAATTAAAATTTGTTATTGTAAATGGTAAAGTTGAATAAAACATTTACTAAAATTGGAATTTGAAATTCTTGCTAAACACAGTTAAATTCTAACTCCGCGCGTGGTGATTGGTCGGTTTAGTTCGTTTGTTTGGTCGCACTGTTATGATAGGTTAGAGGTTATAATTTGTTATTTTAAATGTTTGACTAGCAATACGCGCTGTTTCTTCTCAATCGACTGAATTACGATTGATTGCAGAGTGATTTAAACTAATAATTTACTTAACACTATCAACACTTGTCAATAGTATGACATAACCTATAAACTCAGTTTCTCAACTTTTGTGTCAATCTAACAATTAATCAATCAATCATAGTTTACGATAATGAAATATCAGTGTACAATTATTTACCTTTATTGTTGTAGTTGTTGTAAATGACGAATCTAAGCACTCCACATTTTCACGAATAAACATAGTTATCTGCTTTATCCCGTGCGGCGGGCCCACAGTTATCTGCTTTATCCCGTGCGGATCCCGTGCGGCGGACCCACTGGACGGGCATCGTAACGTTACCGGGCGTTACACTTTTTCATGAGTGACTCCGAGCCGCAACCTAATTTAAGACGTTGTCACGTCAAAAGTTATAGCTGTTCCTAAATTTTAAACCTCTAACAATAAAAACTGAACTAATGTCATTATTTTAGTCCACGACAATGTTCATGTTGTAAAAATACAGTCATTTAATCTGCCTCATTAACATAAGAGCAAGTTGTGAGGAAGCTAATAGGATTTATCACAATTCTTTATCACAGAAATTCTGAAAAAAGTTTACATGTTCGAAGACACATTAAATTTTCAATAAAGTTATATAGATGCAAAATATCCAAAGTATTGTTGGACTTAAGCTAGGAGTATATGGTGACATATATGATGGTCAGCATAGTAAATTCTACCAAAACCTAGTGTAAAGTTACTTGAAGATTTTTGTTTGGAGCCTTGAGAAAATGAAAATGGTGCCAATTTTCATTTTCTTAGGAGGTTAGCTAAAGTCATTAGGGCAAATAGAAAATTGTTTTATAAGAAATAGCTACAAATCCATACTATAAAGCTAGTCTATTGTGAAAACTTTTTATAAGTACTGAAAATAAATCATAATATTGTGCAAATTGAATATTGATGATAAAAGAATCACTTTTATCAGTATGATATTTATAGGACTAAAATAGTTTTGAATACTCGGTGCAGAACTATCGTGCTATAGAAAATGGCATTAAACAATTAAATAAAACTATACCAAATTAATGAACTTTTTAACGACTAACATAATAGAACAAGAACAAACATTAGTAACCATAGCTCTAATAGTTGAAAAACTATCTGCCTCGTTTTAGAGGGAAGATTAGTCGTTTTAATTTATACTTATTATCTATATATATATATATATATATATATATATATATATATATATATATATATATATATATATAGATATATATATATATATATATATATATATATATTATGTTCGTGTCTATGTGACCGAACTCTTCCTAAACTACTGGACCGATTTTGATGAAAGTTTATGTGTGTTTTAAATGGAATTCGAGAATGGTTTAGATTCACAATTCGGTCCGATTTAAATTGTTTATTGAATCGATATTTTATATCTCAATTGTTTTTGTTTTTAGAATGTTTTACCTTCGATCCGGCAGACTGCGCTACGACACGTAACTGATACTTAACAGCTGTTAATACGTTCAGCTGAAGTTCATCAAAGAGGCAGAAACATTTGTTTACATTTAAAATTATTTAGAAAATGTATTATTGTAAAGTGCTTGATCAGTGTAATACAGATTGCATAGAAGAAGTTATTGCCTAATTTTAAATGTAGATTGCACCCGTGATCAATAAACTATCTCATGAAATTAAAATACTATTAAACGCTGTTATAAAAATCACCTAATCACAAAGCCGTGAATGCTTGCACATAAGGTAATCGAATAAGACGTTTATGATCGAAATTGGTTTTCGTTGATACATTTTCTTGATCGGAGCTCAAGGCAAAGTCCACAAAAATACTGGAAATATCTGAGACAGAAAATTAATTGTAACAGACATAATTTCGTTCTTTATAACCTAATTAGGTTATCGAGATTCATCTATATAAATTAATTGTACTGAATAACTTATCAACATTTAGCAATAACCACGAAATATAGAGACAGGAGATATGGTACACCCCTTCATAATATGCCCAAGAGGCTCACCAAGGAACGACTATCAATTATCTCAGGAGAGTTGAAAAAATGTGATATAAAAAGAATACGTAAATAGTGCACTGTTTTTCAAAAGAAAATGAGTGCGAAGCCGCGAGCAACTGATAGTTACATATAAATTTTCAGTCAGAAAATTAAAATCTGTCTTTTATTTATAATAATATAATTTTTTTATGTCCCCGATAAGAAGGGCTGTTCTAATAATAGTTACCTCCATATAATATCAAAGTACGGCAATAAGTAACAAACACTATATATGCATTAGTTATCTAAATTACAATTGGTGAATCATTTAGCAATAAATTTTAAAAATGTATAGAGTGAACAGATGTAAACGTGTGAGGGTGGGTAGTTCTCAGGTAACCATATAACCATTCATTACATTACTAGTCTTTTTCGTTTCAACCATACAAGTCTTCTTCCACATAACATGAGTGTGGGTGCTATAGAAGCTGTGTTGTTTCTGGTATTCTGTACATCCATATCCTGTGGGAGTTGGTTGTCAGAACCTTCGGTATTGTCGTTAATACTGAGTACAGTATTTAGTCGTTTCCTTATCAGTATTACAGTCAGTATCATGTTCAGAATTGTTGAGGGTCATGATCAGTATTAACACCAGTAACGGGTCAGTGTATTACCCACCATCTCCCTTCCAATCACGCAATTATTCTCAAAATATTATTTTTTTAATGTTTCTATAGTCCTATAGCTGATGTTCAAAACTTCGTATCTAATTCACAAGCTCTAGAGTTGAGTTAAGAGCTAAAGAGTTCCGATGTTATAGCATTAGCTCTTTTAGTATTAAGCTTTTAGAATAGATTTATAAAATTTTGAGCGAGATTATGTATTAGTAGTCTTATTTTTAGTAGAAATAACAAGGAAGTTGGTTGAAACCAATTTTATTCCTTATGAAGAAAGTCATATTCACAACCATCATACTTCGTCTATCCTCAGTAACTGGTATCCCCATTTGAATACTTGGGTCAGGAAGTAAGTGAAGAACCCTGTGGGTGGGATGCTGGGGGTGTCCTTTTGAAGAACGTAATTGGCCAATGGTTCACAGCTGTTTTGCCGCTTCTTCTATCCTCAGTAATTGGTATCCCAATTTGAGTCCTTGGGTACAGAAGTAAGTGAAAAACCCTGTGGGTGGGGTGCTGGGAGTGTCCTTTCCCCCGAATGCTAAGCCGCTCCGACCAACGCGGCTTAGTGTAGCGGTCATCCACTTCCAAATTCGGCACCGCTCCCAGGGTTACTATGTCAGGACACCACTCCACATTCCTCTAATAATCACCAATTTCAAGTTTATCTTGATGGTTGCGAGATAGGATACTGCTGGAAGTAGACGCTGAAGTCCTCCTTTTAGGTTTGGGTTTCTTCGCTGAAGTGAAACTAACGATGAAGAGTATTCTTTCAAAACCCTTGTGGAGTCTTGATAAACTCTTTTGGGTGATAGGATTTATTAGAATTAAATTTTTAGCGATATTAGGGAGGAGTTCGTACACACGGCTATTATCGGCAAGAATCTTTTGAAGAAGACACTCTGTATCCATGGAAATTAACTAAATAATTGGTTTTATTTTTTTTTGTCATGTTTCCATAGGTAAATATGATATTACAGAACGTAACAAAATAGAAGAAAGAACTAGTAGACAAGTCAAAAATTTTTAACACTGCTGGTCTGAAAATAGTACCATTAAAATGTAATAGAGTTATTATAATTCAACGGGATGAGAATTCTTTCCAACGGCTACTACGTAATATATGGTTGATTAAATACGATACACTGTAATTTTAATCTTATTTCAAAGGTGAAATTTAATTGAAATTAAAGTTATTATAAAAACACGTGTACTTGTCTATGACATCTCTTACATGTTCTACGTGATCGTTCATGGTCTACCAGTATGTCACTTATGTATTTGATTTAATTAAATTTTATGTCCTTGAGTATTGATAGCATAACTTGACCGCACGTGTAAGACATATGGTACTCTTTAACTTTCATAACATTAAAAAACGTTACAAACCCTTTTATTTGCTTACTCATCTCACTTAGCCCAAGTTTTGAATTTATTTTTGTAAAGTTATTGCAGCATAGTAAGGTGGTGGTAGCTGTGACCAAGACACCTTCAATAGTGTATTCTACAAGCTTCTACTTACTATTCATCTTGTAATTTATTGCCATTCTTGATCTGTCGTGTTTACTCACTAAATATGCACGACTTGCATAGTAGACAAACTTGGTCTAATTAGATTTTCTGATAGTATCTTATGGTAGTCATGACGAAATTGCCTGGATTTTCAAACCTTTCACCTCCAAATCACCAAAAATACAGCCATCTCACACAACTCAGGGCATTAGGCGTGAGTGGATGAACTTGTGGAAAAATAGTGTAAGCAAGTACTATTTTTCTTTTATTAAAAAACTATATTTTGAGAACCGAAAAAGAAATAAATTTAACATAAATTTGTAATGGAAACGCCAAATAATTTTATAGTTATATTGACCGGAACTCTGTTATCAATTGTGTAATCACACCTACCTTACCTTCACCGCACCTTTTTCGAGAAAATCCGTTCCGGTTAAATGTTAAGAAATCTTTAAAGGAATGCGAGTGCTCTGTACAGAACACATTGGTAATTATTATTATCATATTCTTTTTGTGATTTCGTCAAATCCATTCCAGCTTTGCGTTGGCCAGATTCATTCATTAAGTTTGTGATTATTATATTTGGTGGAAGAAATGCTCGCGTGCCTAGAAAAGTTAAAAAAAAACCTCTGTGGCATCAACTTATTATATTACTTTTCAAATAACGTATTGATACCAATCGTCTATTCATGAATATACTTTCTTTTTCCGAGGAAGCTACAATATATACTTATAAGCCACAACTTTATTACAGCTGACGTATATTTTTTCCCATTTTTAGATTTTTACCATAAATAAATGCTATAAATGCTAAAATTATCTATAACAATATAGGTTTAAATTCTAACATTACTTAGACATCTTTGGTGTTGAAAGGTCTCATGCATTACATTTAAAACTATTTGACAATTGTTTGTTTCTTTTACTACAAGAGTTTTTAAATAAGAAGAGCTTCTCCTTGATTTAATTTAAATATATAGCAATTATAAAATTATAATAATAATAGCAACTTTTTGACGTATAGTTAGCGTACGTAATTCTAAAATTAATTGAATTATAAAATCTTTATGTATTGTCATTTACCTTTTTTTGTTCTCTTAGGAAAAGAATGTTACAAATTGCACCTAGTCCTATAAGGAACTCTCGAGAGCCATGGGGAAGAATTTAGGGCACTAAACTCAAGTCATGTTCCCTCGGAAGAAAGGGAGGCCAGCTTTGAACCAGCCTCTCCAGTCAAAGCAGGCAGAGAGTGCCACCCTTGTGTCTAGACTAACAAAACCCTATGCCACATAAAGAACAAACCCCACCAACTCCAACATTCATCTTCCGCAGTAGACTACACCTATAAAACTACCCTTGCACTCAAAATCTCAACATTTGCTGGTAGTGATGTATCGCTCTTGGGCATCCATAAGGCTGCCCGAAATTAAGTGACACGTCGTTTTTTGCTGTGCTCGGTGTGGGTTCAACTGGAAGGTATGAACCAGCCACAAATGATCGCTGCTGGGTATTATTTAACTTATTAAATTGGAGTAATTCACATTTGAGTTCTGCAAAACTGAAGTAGGTACAGGAACATAATCTGTTCGAAATTGTAGAGCAGCCAGTCAAACTATATCTCAAATCATGAATGTGTATTACGATTGTTTTCTGAATAATACAAAAACATTTATACATAAAAATATTTTCACTAGACGTTATGTTTAGTTTTGTATAATAACGGAACGTAATGTTAATTTTTCAAGACGCTGAGATTCCACATTGGTTAGAATTTCACTTTTGTTTAACAGGCTGTCATATATATTATAGGCGAATTTATCCACTCACGTTTAGGCTCTTGACTTTGTGTGATATGGATGTATTTTTGATTTGGAAGGTGAAAGGTTTGCAACGAATATTGCAACCCCTCCCCCCTACAAGAAGAAGTAAAGAGCATTGTGATGTTTAGTTCTGGTGGTAAGTGGGGACAATAAATCCAGACAGTTTCGTCATGACTACCATAAGTCACAATCAGGTGGTAGCAGAAATGGCGGGAATACAGCGTCTGGTGTCAGAGAGAAATTGGTAATTTGTGAACTGCAACGTGACTTCTATTGCACGTTGACTATTTTTCTGCTGGTGTGTCTGTTTTAACCAGCCTCTATTTTTTATTAGATTTTTTTTAGTTTGTCATGGTTTATCATTTTTCAGAATTAACTAGGATGACTCCTTGTATTTCTTCATTTAATACCATCTATAAATTCATAAAAAGTACTAGTGATCTTTAAAACAATAACTCGTTCTTGTAAAATTCATTTATATTTTATTAAAATATATTTTCATGCACTTTATGGATTTTGCTTTAAATATATGAAAACATACTCCAATACCCATCACGCAGTACAAAATAAAACCACTGATGGATTAAGATTAATGGGTCCTTCAATACAACATTTCATTGCGAATTGACTGCGAGCTTTTAAGTTCCGATCTTCTAACTCCCATTTAGTTTTAATTGATCCATCTTTCATGTAATGTTTTCAGTAAAAACCTGGCTGATTTCAAAATATAACCGTCATAAATAATAAATACAACTTTTTTAGAATACAGTTACTTTTCTTCTCATTACTTTAATGTGAAGAAATAAATGATTTTCATTTTAACGTAATATTAGATCAAATATCATTTTATCAATTTTCCCTAAAAATTTTACATTAATATAATTTTGCCTGTAAAGAGCCCTTTTGATATAAAGCAATTCATGTACTTGTGGTAATAAGTATCCTAGTATTTAAAGAATGGCTTGTCCTTGCATGATGCCAGCTAATAAAAGATTCGAAAGCATACTTATCTTCAACCTGACTTCAAATATTAAAATAGTAATAAGAATATGATACAATCCAAATATTGGGTGGTGAGAACGAAAAAGATGAGTACAAAGCATCTGCAATAGCTGGGCACTGTAATTATTCAATTTTCATTAAATTATTTGTACGTTTATTTACATTAGATAAATTATTTTATATGATGTTTACACTGTTCTGTGTCTAACTATTCATGTATCTTTACTAGCTTTTAAGAAACAGTTTGTGGAAAATAGAATCACAGATATAAATTTCCAATAATCCCTGATTATAAAAAACTGATGTTCACTTGTCGGAATTTTATTAGTGGTGAATTTTTATATAAGATGATTAGTGCTATATGACCAAGGGCCTCTAATTGAATGAAAGTACAAATCTCGTAAGAATAACCACAAACACAGTTTGTATGCAATTAATTTTTTCTGAAGTAGTTTTTACCTGTCTTAGAGGAAAAATACTAGAAAGAACTATGCCAAAAATTTTCGAAGACAATGCCCTTCTTCAGTCTTGTACAACTTTGATATCTGGACAATCATAATGTATCAAAAGTTGCGTTGATCTCAAGACCACAGCACACTGAAGTGTTAGTATTTCCCTTAGAAGCATCAGACGAGCAGGGGCTTTTTGAGTAATCATTCATTAAATTAAATAGTACTGTATATGGAGAGTTAATTCGAGTCAACGACTAGACAAACCCCCATCCCTTATACTTGAAACTGGTTACTTGACCTTCAAAGGCTCAAAACGTATCAGTACTGAAAAGATGATCGACGAGAACGATTTACGATAACGATCGAAGAAGAGATAAACGAGAATGATCTAACGTTTGCTAAGAAATGTAAATATGAGGGTCTCTTGTCTTCATATAATTCTTTATTCTGGATTCTTTAGACGTATAAAAAGCATTACTTTAAATTTTGTACCACATGCATTCCCTTCGAGGTTACCATAATACTAGAGAAATAAGAACTTAGAACTGAAGAGCATGAAGGATATTGAAACTTTGTTAAACTGAGAACTAAATATAGTGATAAGTTTGACACTTATCCTCAGTATGCTATTGTGTCAGATAGCCAACTTCACAGATATTGCAACAGCATCCTACCCGACGTTGACCTCTTCACGGTTAAGTGTACTTGTGTGTGTGTATGTGTGTGTGAGAGAGACTTCCATTTTTTAAATTGTCACGAGAGAATCACGCTTACGTCTGTGAAGTTATAGTAAGAACTGATTACTGGAATGAGCACTTCTAACCAGCCAAGTAAACAAATTATATAAAAAAAGAATAATCTATTGACGCTTTACGTTTTATTGCAGGTATAGTTATAGTATACAATATAGTATTAAATCATTTTCTTTCTACTCTGAAAAGGATTATTAATGTATAAATGTTAGTCGTAAGTTACGAGAGAGGGACTGAGAGCTCACTTCATTTTTTATGCGCTATGAGCCGGCTTTAGTAAAATGACATCGAGTTTTCCTACTAAGAACACCGTTAAAGTTCTAACTTTGTACAACCTATTTTTGACCATAGAGTTATTCAAGATATCTAAACGACATCATTTCTAGTTCTTCTTAAAATGTATATACTGGTTAAAAAATTTAAGTTATAGAATACTATAATTTAGAAATAAATCTCAATTACCAATGTAAAATATATATGACGATAAAAATAGAGTTTTGAATACTAATTACATTATAAGTCCCACATAAATCTACGAAGAAAGATAAGCAAGTAAAAGTATTCGAGGTTAATACTGTTCTCATTGTTTTAAAAACAACGACCAACAACAGTTGGCTCCTAAAGTCATGTTATTAATATCTACTTAGCTTGTAGTTTGAATACGAAACAGATTAGATATTGTAATCCTCGGAAAGTATGAGCTCCAGAATCTTCAGCAGCTTGATTTTTGTTATATACAACTTCTGATAAGACCATATTTCGAAGTAGCTCAGATTAGAAACACTCTTCATTGAGCACTTTAAATCTTACGATATTAAAAGAAAATGTTTTCAATCAGTAGCCCACATTAAAATTACGAACATACCTTATTTTTGTTTAATAAAATGCTTCAATTATCGGAAGGGGAGCAGAGCTTGTTAAGGTCTGATGTTAGCAGATCATTATGCTAAGTGGCTCAATCTGCGGTTTACTTTCAATCGAATATCCTCGTTATTAGTTCTACTTTCACCGCGTCACAGCACAGCGTTCTGGTCTTCGTTCAAACAAGACTTTATTGCGATATTTTTAATGAACCTTTTGAGAACTCAACCCATTTCAGTTTTAACGACAACAAAAGTTTTAATTAAACATCAAACAGGTTTTCGTGATATTGCTATAATATTTTTTATGTGTACAAGCGTGTTTAGTTCAAAGGAATTACACGCTATTCTTAGATCGACGTATGAGAAAAATATTTTATAATAGTTGATTAAATATTTGGTATTACTATTTAACTGTCAACATAATATTGAAATACCATATTCAATGAAAACAAAGAAACAGGTTTAATATAATAATTTACCAATCCTGAGATAAAAACTTGATAACATTAAATGCAATAACATAATTACATGTTTTACAATAAATCGTATTACAATTACAAAAAATTATATTGTAGAAATTATATATAGCCATTTATCTGTATAATATATTTGGCGTTAATGTAGCTCTATTAGTTAGTTTTTCAAACTCGGATATGTATAAAAAAGTTGACCAAAAACGAACTAATAGAGGTACATTAACAGAAATTATATTAAAATTTTGCTTGTCATTTCCGCTTTTCGACATAATATAAAACTAAATATTTCTGGTGCTACACTGAATTACATTAACTTTAATCAATATGGATTTGATCCTAGGCCTTCATCTTTTAGTGTCAGGGGCTATGAAAAACCTTTCTTGGTAAGATTTTATCACATATTACGGTCGTACCAATTTTCGATAGCAAACATCCAAGGTGTCTATAGTCATTGTTTAATAAAACGATGTTGGCTTGGAGGTTCTGCCTCCTTGTATATAATAAACTAGTGCTTTGTTTCTTCTACAGAACTTTCGTGTAAATTATCGCTAATTTCCATCCAACAACGAGGTGGCTAGTGTATTTGTTCATACGATGGTTTTAACCGTAGTCACAACAAGTTGAAAGGTAAACATTTTTATAACATAGAACTTCTATTCCAATAGTGACTAAAACCAATCCTACAAATACAATGTCTGTTGTGTACAAAAAGGTTTAACACAAACTCCACCAGTCTTCGTTCGATTAGCGGCAACAACAAACTTAACCATGCTATTGATTTGTACAACGTACATGACATGTTTCGTAATCATACATAAAGAAAAGTGTCTGTAATTGTGACGATACATAGATTGAGTTTACATACACTATAAAAGGTAGATTATAAATCTATATAAAAGAATAATATTGCACATATAATGCGTATAAGCCTATCCTTGGTATTTACTCCATTTTATTTATTCAAGTAAGGTATAAAAAGCTATCATTCATCCTATTATTCAGTCAATCATTTAATATTGTTCTCATTACTAAGCTAGCTCACAGTGTTATGAATATTAATTTGGTATATATACTAATTAATAAAATCTCTGTAATGAAATGGTGTATAACGTGTGACGAAACTCCATTACGCCTGTTGTTTAAGTAGCTTTCAAATCACTAGCAATATTATAAAAGCTGTTTTTCCCGGAAGATTTTTTGGTTAATAATGGATCGAGGCAGATGTAGCATCTCTAAATATTTACTGTAATTGACTGTAATAGGTTTAAGTTCCATATTTGAATTTCATACCATAGAAATAATAAATTGTTTTCAAATAAGTTTTTAATTCTTATTCCATTCTAATATTTTATTTTACATGAAATAATTACAATATTTAACGTGTATCCACATCCGTTAGCCTGATAAAAGCTCTGTATCTCCTTCACTCCGCAGCAAGGGATTAAAGTAAACCCGCTGACTACTTTCTTTAGGAAATATTAATAATGTCTGAGAACTCAAAATTGTAAGCTGTGTAATTTACAGTTTTCAAAGTTTCAATTTATTTTAGTACTTAAAAATCAAGATCATCAATTATTATTCAAGTAAGCAAACGGATGAAACTTCTCGATCCAAAACGTAGGATTTGCTAGATTTCGGCATATAATCAAATTTTATACAACTTATGGTAAAAATTTTTAAAAAATGTAGTAAAATTACAAAATCCATATATGTATTTATGTTATTAATTATAACGAAAAAATATGTTCTATTAAGTGTATATTCTATAAGATTATCAAGTTGTACCTGTTAAATATGCATAATCAATGTGTCACTTTGTAAGGAAAATAGAGTACTAAATTTATGTAGAATTATAATTTAATTTACGCATAAAAGATGGTATTCAAGAAACTTAAGTTGAAAATAACCTATTCTATTTTTGAAATATGAAAATACAATTCCATCAATAAATTGTGGTTTAAATGCCCAACTAATTAACAGATCTATAACTAAGAAAATATAACAGCAAAAGTGTCACTAGACCGACTTTTCAGCACAATTTGACGGGTAGACCTAAGTCTATAATTTATAAAGTACGCTATCTAATTTAGTTTGACACAGCTACTGATACACTATCATACCAGTTCTGGTAACTAACATTTGTAGGCCGTCTAGGTTTGTGTCGTTTTTTAGTGACTTGAAAAGAGCGTGTTTAAAAACTATACTAAAGAAAAATTAAAACTTTACGTCGGTAATGTAGACAAAGAAGCTTGATTGTGTATTCAAACAAGGCAATATTATTGAAACACAGCAATAATTATTTTCATACTTAATTAATACTGGCATTATTATTTCAGGTCTTCTTAGGCTACAGCAGATCTACCAAAGCTTAAAACCTGGAGTCGAGACCTTCCAGGTTGAAATGGTGAAGAGGATACAAAATGCTTCTGAAGCAATAGACTTCCTGCACAGTCTAGAGGATATAAGCAGGTATTACATCTCTTGTAGTTGACACGTAGTTTATTTAAGTAATACTGGAATATAATAGATTTACTATAACTTAAAACCCGAAGTCGAGACCTTCCAGGTTGAAATGGTGAAGAGGATACAAAATGCTTCTGAGGCAATAGACTTCCTGCACAGTCTAGAGGATATAAGCAGGTATTACATCTCTTGTAGTTGACACGTAGTTTATTTAAGTAATACTGGAATATAATAGATTTACTAAAACTTAAAACCCGAAGTCGAGACCTTCCAGGTTGAAATGGTGAAGAGGATACAAAATGCCTCTGAAGCAATAGACTTCCTGCACAGTCTAGAGAATATAAGCGGGTATTAGATCTCTTGTAGTTGACACGTAGTTGATTTAAGTAATACTGAAATATAACAGATTTACTAAAACTTAAAACCCGGAGTCGAGACCTATCACGTTGAAATTGTCAAGAGCATACAGAACATTTTGGAAGTAAAGGAGTTCTCAATGGTCTGGATGATGTTAGGAAGTATTTCATAACTTACTTGTGGGATTTATGGTTTTTCTCAAAAAAGCAAGTAATTGTAGTTATATTTGTGTTTTAAATACATTTCAATGTTCTGAAGACTCATTATTATTAAGTAAGAGTTTGAAATTATGTATAATCTTGAAAGTTAGCAGGAAGCTTCATTTCTATACAGACAAGATCGAGTTCGAAAATATGCATGTTTGAGCGTAATGATAATTTTTACATTTGTACATACGTATAATCATGGTGGCAGCGAGATTTTCACCGAATAAATAAGTTTGTAAACGAACTGAATAAAATTGTTTTGGTCATTTTAATGTGACATTGTAACACATTTAGCCTAAACCACCAGTAAGATATCCTTATGAAACTTTATTTCTATATACGCAAGAAAGATGCATATTTGTCCATGGAATTGGGTTAAATCTCATTGAAACAATCAATCAGTTGGTAGGTAAAAATGTTCTTCTCTGCAGAAGTATGTAAAAAGTTATTTTCTTCACGATTGTCTGTTTACCTGCAGAAACTCTCAATAATGAAATAGGCATTATAATTGCATGCCACAGCGAAACCTGCTACTTGACACTGCTATGGTATGTCGTACTCTTACATTATTATTATTCCAATGAAATCTTTGAACAATTATCCATATTTTGAATTCTTTATGACTATACAAATATTGACTTTATAGTTATTCTCAAATTTAATGATTTAGAAAGCAATAAATTGTAATAGAAGTATTCTTGATGTTGTCTGTAATTTCACTGTAGTTAATAGCTACTTAAATTTCCTTCATTTTAGATTTTACAGACTATTGAGATATTGATCTAGATTCATATATTCTTCAAAACTATATATTGTAATATATTTGAAATTCGAATAAAAAAATATGCTAATGTTATTTATATAAAATTGTTGATATATGTTATAACCAATATACGTTTTATTTTATTTTACCATCGTCAAGAATAAAACACAATATCACACTCGTATGATAACTTAAAAAAAAATAAAGTTAAGTTATCATAATAAAATACCTAGAACATTAGTACTCTCCGAATAAGAAACAAATTCTTATTCCTAGATATCCATCGCAATAATTGTTAGTTTTTTTGTTAAGAGAGGTTTATTATGTTACCGTTATAATAGTTTGAATGCACCGTAATGTGAGCTTGCAGGTAAAGCAAATGTATTAGGTTTATAGAGTTAGAGGTGATTATTTATTTTGGTCCCGAATTGTTTAATAATCGGCTATTTTTATTTTAGGTTAGTAAGAACACTGTTAAACTCAAAGAATTACAGAAATTTCAAATTAATTACATCAATAACGGCATCAAATACCCTTTATTTATTCTATTACAGTTTGATTTCTTGTTTAAAACATGTGTAACTTGATCGCTCAAATATAACACGTATTCACTTCACTAGAAAACTACAAAAACGTTTGCATGATTATTAATCACGTATTTCAAATATAAAATTTCAATTTTTAAAATAAATTGTGAAGTTTTTGAGATTTAACATTGGACATACGGGATATAGCTCAAGATAATTTCGTTACATAAACCCTTAAAATAACATTTGAATACATTATAACTATTTGTAACGTAGAATTGATGTGTTTAATATTGTAATAACAAAACAATGTATACCGTAAATAATACATGACTTCAAAATGTAATGTTTATACAATGAAATTTAATAAATAATGAATACTATTCTAGGTCTATGTAAAGGTCGTGACATTTTATATCGTTTTGTTCATAATGAAGTAATTTTAATCTAAGTTTTACTATAAAACTGAGAAATGACTTTTTGTCTTGTATTCCTGAGAGCAAAAAGCGAGAGAAAGCAATTTTTATAACAACCATTTCTGCCTTTCTATGTAATAACTAGACGTCTTAAAGGTTGATAGCTGATGGCCATGTTCTAATTAAAGACTCCTACGTGAGTTACAGGTGGAGTAACAAGTACGTCGTGTTGGACTGTCCTACGGAGATGGCCAAGGAGGTGGTAGTGACCCATGTGAGAGACATCACTCTGGGGAAGCGCACCTACCATTATTTACTCAGTGGTCTGGTGAGTTCCTCATGCCTAAGTCTCTACATAGATATTTGTTTCATTATATTATGCGCTGGATATAAAAAATCTACTTTCTAAAACTTTTTTAACATGTAAAGAACTATTAAAACACTAATAGTGTTGATTTTTAGTCTCCCTTCATATACTTCCTTTGAGTATACATCGTGTTAATATCAAATGAATCTGCAGTGGTCCTATTGTATGTCTTATGAATGCCGTAAAATTAATGTGCCGTATAATGTAGGAATTCAGGTATACTTCTTACATGTATTTGATATACTTTATACGTGTATCGACTAAGTTTACCTCTGATAAGTCATAACTCACATTTTAGATAATGGATGATCGGTGGGAGTCAGAGGTAATTGAGTACGGAGCAATCAATATCACGGGGTTCAGGATAGTAGAGTCGTCCAGGAGATACGTGAAGGACTTCTTGGAAGGATGGAGAAGACTGGATCCCAACACTTCACAGGGAGCCGGCAGGGACTCTATTTCTGTAAGTCAACTTTTTATGTACGTTCATCATGAAGAAAATGGCTACTTGCACGTAACCTTGAAATGCTTTGGATTAAAAGTCCGATATTTAACTTGACTTGTTATTTCCCAGGCCCAAGCTGCACTCATGTATGACGCAGTGTTCGTGCTGGTGGAGGCCTTCAACAAGCTGCTGCGCAAGAAACCTGATATGTTCCGCAACAACCT
This sequence comes from Homalodisca vitripennis, assembly GCF_021130785.1. Taxonomy (NCBI): domain Eukaryota; kingdom Metazoa; phylum Arthropoda; class Insecta; order Hemiptera; family Cicadellidae; genus Homalodisca; species Homalodisca vitripennis. The sequence goes on along the minus strand of NC_060207.1, from coordinate 85,306,674 downwards.
TAGGAGAGGACAGATATTCAACAATGGAACCAGAGGGATAGACTGCAACACCAGTCGTGGCTGGGTTACCCCGTGGGAGCACGGGGATAAGATTTCCAGATTCCTGAGAAAGGTAAATCAATCCAACAGATTATACTGCGGTAATATTAATGAGCATTAGTCGAGGATGGGTTACTCTTACGAGAAAGGGAATAAGAGTTCCCAATTTCCTGAGGAAAATAAATCAATCGAACATATTCATCTAATAGTCATCATATTCCCGTATTAAAATATGTCTTATGGCTGCATTGGAGTACTTCGTTGTCATTATTCCTCCCGAGCAGCTAAATGTATGGCGAAAGTAAAAAATTCTGCCTCGGATAGTAATAAATAAAAAAAGGTCACAGTAACACCAGCAATAACTATTACCATCAACAACTGTTTAATCCAATGTTTAGCAATTTTAATTTGTGTAACCCATTTAACATAGAAAATCTAAGCAATAGATGTGTGTATTATGCTACAGAAAGACTGTACACCTTTTTATAACAATCATTTGTATCATATTTCATTTCGACCGATAAAGTAGCCGTCTGTTGTTTCTACGGCATTTGACGTAAATTTCTGAGCATAATCAAAACTCTTTATAAGAAAATAATGTAATTTAAGTGTTTAAGTATAGTTGCATCATACAGCGGTCTACTTTAGTACGTAATCACAGTTAGTGCGGTAAATAAAACTCGTTCTTATATAGTTGTAAATAATATTTGCTTTTAGAATGATCTTTACTTAATGTAAAAGAGTGAATATTGAATATGTATGGAACACTGTTATACGAATAGGCCATATATTCAGACGGCTGGGCTTAATTGCCAAGTCGGATTTAATGTAATGAACTGGTATGGCCAGGTCTATTAGTATTATTATAGAAGAAGTATTTAGGACCCCAGTTAAAATTTCCAACCACATTATTCGGTTCCTCTCCAAATGCATCGTTGGCACATAAATTAGTTGGAACTCATTAACAATATTTTACAAGTATGCGTTCCTTCAAATTATAAACATTGGTATCAGGATTTATGTATGGATTTATTTGCTGTCTAGTTTTGGTAATAAAACATGTGTCTTATTTTAAGAAACTATCGCAGGAATGCAAACGCCACGGATTTCGCGTCGGTCACGTACCATTACGAGAATGGACTCAACGATGTTTTGTTATGATCAATTCCCCAATACACCCCTCACAATTCACAACTCCCTGGCGTCGTATTTACATGGAAATTGGCGTTTCATCAGCTTCCAATTCAATGCACGAATGGCAATTTCAATTTTACATGAATTTGCAAGAAAATTCAATGCACAATTATATATATATATATATATATATATATATATATATATATATATATATATATATATATATATATAAAATTAGAATGGAGAACTGGCGCTTCATTAGACGAGAGAATAAATAACAGAAGAACATATTCTAAGAAATACAGATATAACTTACTCTAACTAAAGATAGTTGTAAATTTGTAAATATTACACAGACACACACATATATATTTTATAATTTATATGTAGGCTATTATTTCAGAAGTAGTTAACTAAGAATTTGTTGTTTCATTTTGATAAGTTGTGGATATTTTAGTCATTTTGATTCAGTTATTTACTTCTTACTTTATTTTATTAAATTTGAACTTATATTCAAAGTTTTGATCAAGGAATTCAATATTTGGGCCTAGCGTTGTTATTGCATGTTATTACTACGTAGTGTTAAGTTTTGTAGATTAATTTACTTCTTTATTTACGTCCATTATATACATAGTTTTCAAAATATGATATAAAGCTGAAATACAGAATAGAATATTGAATTCAATCTAAGATTAATAGAAATGTAACGATATATAAATTATTCAATATTGTTGCTAAACAGTGATAATTACGTACAACAATTAATAATAACAAAATGTTTAAAGGATAATAATTATTGAATAATAATAATATAACAATACGAAAACCATTAAAATGATGACAATGAAATAAAAAGTAATGATTGTCGAATAAAAGTAAAATTGTAATAATAATAACAAGATATTAAGTTATAATCTTAAGAACAGCTTTAGTTAATCAATGGCGATGTAACAAGCAAGAATTGTAATGATACCTGTGACTGTAAAAGAGACTATGGAGGACGAACCTGTTCAAAGATGGCAATGAAGATCTCTTAAATGAGGCGATGCCATCATGGAAGAAGATCCACTGCAAGAAGATTCCTAATTCTCTGTACTCGATTGATCGTGGAGTTAATCTCGTAATTAGTGGCATGATTTAAGCGTTCAAACAGTTCTTACGATTTTGTACTGGATGGTATACGAAGATTGATCTCAACAAAGATTTCCGGACAGTTAACCAGGTGTGCTTACACAAAACACATTGGTCATTTCACAAAAATGCGTATGTTTTACACGTGAATAGAATTACTAAATTACAGAAGTGTTGTATGGAAAATAAAAAAGACAGACTTCATAAAATTCCAGTTTATAATTTTTTGGGCTGAACTAAAATGCTACGCAACGTGTGGGCACCCCCGGTGTGGTCATAATTCTATTACTGATGTGTCGGAGACGTTGCTTTCTTTCCTTCACAGTCATTCCTGTTGGGTGGGGAGAGAGTTAAAGGTCTACGTATATATTACAGGTTAGTCTTATCTTTGGTTATTATACACAATGAACCGACTATAATAACCTCGAAAGAACAGAGTTTCGAATATGCAGTGGTTTTGTATTTGTTTTGTTTGTTTTTATATTTAGTTTTCTGTCCTAAATTTTAATAGACTGTACAACAGAGTACGGCTGAGTTACAAACTAGGATAAAAATTGGGTACCATTACTATTTTCATGCTGAGTGAAAAGATTAGAATATACAGTCAGAAAATTGTATACATTAAATAAAAAAAAGTAATGCGCAGTTTGATTAGCATATGTGCAGCAGTTATTAAAACATAAATGATAAAGATTTAATAAATTATTATTGTATTACATAATTGTATAGTTAATGTAGGGAATCGAGGTCTGAATGTGTGAGATGTTTTATATTGTTTCTATTTTACACTACTAACGATGATAGTTAAGTACCCCACTGTAGTGCCACCAGTCGTAAAATATTTACGCAACAACATTAAAACTATGATTATAACTCTTGTTTGTATAAATATATTAATGTATTAGCTATAATAGGACCCTGATGGTATGTAGTGCTTTACTTAGCGGGACAAATTTATGTAATTTAATATGTATTAATATGTAATATATATTAATATACATATATTAAATTACATAACTTTGTCCCGCTAAGTAAAGCACTACATACCAGCAGGGTCCTATTATGTGTATATACACACATATACGTGTGTGTGTATATATATATATATATATATATATATATATATATATATATTAATAATACACACACACACACACACACACACACACACACACACACACACACACCACACACACACACACACACACACACACACACACACCACACACACACACACACACATATATATATATATATATATATATCAGTACAATTATGGTTGTCTTCTAAAAAATTTGTAATAAATTACTGTTTTTACTTAAAAATATGCTCATGCATAATTGAGCATATTTTTAGGTTAAAACAGTAATTTATTACACATTTTTAGAAGACAACCTTAATTGTACTGATTGCACGGGTTTGCACAATCCTTCTAACTCCACACCATTGTGTAAATGAAATAAATTAACCTTTGTAAGCCCGATTTCTTACTACGTAATAAGGGTAGAGAGAATTAGGGAAATTACATTTAGACAAATAACTGTTTCTAATTGTAAAAATTATCACAATAGTGACACTGTCTATGAAGCAGTGTAGAAAATTTTGTGTGTGGATTACAAATAGTTTTATATAAATACCTTTCACTTCAAATTGATCACGCCCATGCACCAGCTAGCTACTTGATTCACTGTAACGAAATGTATTGTATCAACATCATTAAGGTACTGACTATCAAGGTTGGGTGGCCTATTAGTTTGAGGAAAGGTGATTGCGGTTCCGGAAAACCAATCACCAGGGCAGACCTTGTATGTATAACAGCGGTTTGATTGGATGAGAGAACAGTATCTTCTAGCCATTAGTCCAATTGGAAACTACTATTAATGCTGTGTAGTAGTTCTCTAATCTAGTAGCAAACAATGTAATTACAACAAAACACCCATTATGATGTAATCGTATGTTTATAATTAGAAATAAGCTATTATTTTCGGTAGATTGAAAATAAATTAAAATGTTCAGGTGGAACTGGAGGGGTTGACAGGTGAGGTGAGGTTCAACGACGACGGTCGGCGCATGAACTACACACTCCACGTTGTAGAGATGACAGTCAACAGCGCTATGGTGAAGGTCAGTAATGTGTCTACCATTATAACTTAAAACTATCTAATTCCTTATACAGGGTGTCCAGCAACCATTCGAACAAACTTTGCCACATTGTTCAGCAGGCCAAAACTAACAAATAATGCAATATAACAGGTGCCCTATTTCACTTCGTTTAGCGTCTGTCTGTCTGTATGTTGTTTTGGGGAAAAAAATTACTACTCGAAAACCACTTAAGATACAGAATTCAAACTTAACAGTTATGTTAACCTAGTGTTGGTCCTTTTCAGTGAAAAAAAATAAAACAAATATCTCATTGCATTTCAAAATGGCGGCCGTTCAAAATTTTCAAATTGTATTAGCTTTGAAACGGCTACTTTGTTGCCCGTACAAGAAACAAAGTAATAAAAGAAATTTAAATTAACAGGAAAAACTAACAGGAATTACAAAGAAGAACAGAACATTCAAACAGTGACAATCACGTTCAAAACATAGACTTGCTCAACAATGTCTTGATAGTTTGTTTATTAGTTTTTCTCCATTTAAAACACCTGATTTGGTTGCTGATTGTTGATCAGCTGTTTTCATGTAATATTATGCTATTGTTTTTTTAAGAGCATTGTGAATAGTTTGTTTCTTTTTTATTTGTGTGTGTGTAACACATTGATTACTGTAAATGGAACAAAAATGATAGTAATATTTTTTTTAGGTTATAATAATTGTTCAGTATTTTAATAAAGAACCTTAAAAAGTTTATTCGTAAAAATCCACTACATTGTTGTATGTACTTGCAATGCATGGATTTAACCTGTTTTTACGTTTGGTGCTGTAACTCAGTTATTTGTTATTCAATCTTTTTTAAATAAAAATTGTTGAATTGGTAATAAAATATGCTAAAAAAAGTTATCCTGGTGAATTTGTTGTCAAAGTAGCCGTTTCAAAGCTAATACAATTTGAAAATCTTGAACGGCCGCCATTTTGAAATGCAATGAGATATTTGTTTTATTTTTTTCACTGAAAAGGACCAACACTAGGTTAACATAACTGTTAAGTTTGAATTCTGTATCTTAAGTGGTTTTTGAGTAGTAATTTTTTTCCCAAAAAACATACAGACAGACAGACGCTAAACGAAGTGAAATATGGCACCTGTTATATTGCATTATTTGTTAGTTTTGGCCTGCTGAACAATGTGGCAAAGTTTGTTCGAATGGTTGCTGGACACCCTGTATAGTTAAGAGTGCTACAGGAAGGAAGTTGTAGCAGCTGATTCCAACATCTAATTTATCTTTTTGCGTTATTATTGTTAATACTAATAATTTCTTTTTCAATAGTATTATATGCATTGACAGACTGTAAAGCAAAACCTAAGCAAGACAACCATTTTTATCGTTAAAAAATAAAACAGTGTGGTTGAAGTTTGGTTCACCCTGAGGTTCTGACACATAAGCTTTAAACGTGTTTAATATCAATTTTGGGATTAGACATAAACTTTAATATAAGAATGCCAATGTTATGCAAAGTTTATCCAATTATAAGTATTTCATATTCACTTCCATAAGTTACTTGAAATATTGATTCCAATCTAGGATTTAGCTCTTTTTATTACATTGAATTAAAATCGAACGTTGATGCTGGGATCAATCAATCAAAATACTTTATTGTCGGAAACATATGTTCATATACATGATAAGGGTCAGTTAATACAATAAGGTCTTAACCAAGAACCTTATACAGTCAACATAATAATAATTGGCTTAAAGTTAAACTTAACTTAGAGATGGTCTTCTAAAAAGTCATTTACAGAATATATAAGACCATCGATATGATCGTCAAAGCACAAGTTGCTATCAACCGTTAGTCCAAAAAGTTTACTGCTATTGCAGCTCTTATTAAAATCATCACTTAAAGGAATACTAGCCTCATAAGGCAGTATTTTTTAGTTTTTATGAAGAAAGAGGATAAGTTTAGATTTAGAGATATCAACGAAAAATCCACTCGAGTTCATCCATTAAAGAACATAATTTGCTTCAGTTAACATGTCTTTTCTTATGCAATAACTATCCCTGTTCGCGATACTCAGAGAGATGTCGTCAGCAAACAGACAAAGGTTTGAATTTTTAGTACAATTGGAAATGTCAGGAAGGAATGTTAATGAAGAAGAGAAACAACTTCGGCCCCAACACTGATCTCTGAAGCACCCCAGATTTCGATATATATATATATATATATATATATATATATATATATATATCGATTTCAATGCCATTGGCTAATCCATGGAATATCTGGGCAGTATGCTGATGAAACGACTCTCTGTTTCTGTGAAATATCTAAATATCTTTAAGAAGAACAGAATTTTGTTAAAATAAAAAAAATGTGTTCAACATTTCAATAGCCTCATTTGTAAAACGATACATCAAAATCCAATGTCGATTAACTTTACTCTGTGTCCGATGGATTCAGAACAAAGCACTGTCAACATATTAGCAGATTCAATTCTGGAAGAAGTCTACAGCACTAATTCTCTTGGAATACACTTAGATCGAGGATTGACATGGAACGACCACGTTGACCTTGTTTACGCCAAATTATCCCCAGAAATTGATGTTTTGGGGTCTTTAACTAATTATTCCAACGCAGGGTCTGACGACGGAGAATTACGCTTCATTTCCACGCAAACAACCAGTGAGAGTGTGCAAATTGCAGAAGCAAGAGTTTCGAATAATCGCTCATTTGAATTTAAGAAAGACTTGTAGAGACCTTCAAAATACTTCGCTTGTCAACTCTCCCAAGTCTCCATTTTCAAACAACTCTGTTCTGTATGTCTAAATGTACCATGACAACCGGCTACGATATTCATTCATATGAGACAAGAGGCAGAGGAAAGTACCGAACTGGTAAATATAGAACGGTAGTTTACGAACATCTGCCTTCACAGGCAGGTGTTCACTTCATCAACTAGCTGCCCAATGGGACAAATAATGCCACAGCATCCAATGTGCTAAAAGCTCGTTTGAAACGTTTTTTAGTGTGACAAGCATTTTAACTGTTATCGAGTTTTTGGCATTGGATTGGGAGATCGCCTAATCAGGAGATTTACTTAGGCGCTGTAGAGGAAACATTGGCAAATGGATCAAGGATGCATGAACAATTATTCTATGTTTGAGTTTGGCGAGAATGTTCAACATTTTAGCATTGAACTCTTATTATTGGCTACATTTAAATTATGTCTCTGCGATATCTATGGATGGAAGTGTGATAAACTTATTCGTAAAACCAATGCCGACAACCTATAAAAATCCCTCGGGCAATTTCAATAAATAATAATTAACATGACAGTTTTGATATGTATCTACAAAATAAATATATCACCTGCCAGAATTGGATTAATATTTCCATTAAACTTCTCTGTAATAACTCTTAACATGTCATAATATAGAACCTATTTTTGTGAAAAAAATACAAATTAAAACTTTAAACAATACTTGAACGTGTTATCCCAATAATAAGAGTTATAAATCAATTTTATAATCTACCGTACCGTTAAACGTTCGTAATGAGAGACTAGACTGACATAATCGTTTAATAGACGCTATCTGAGCGTCTGTACAAGAGCCCCTGGACCCGCGCCACGGCATTAACCCTAATACTGTTTGAATACAGGTGGCAGGCTACTCAGTCGTTCCATTGCCTGTAATACCGGGGAACTGTGCAGTAAGTACTATCCGATGTCATAATAAGTAATCGTCTGTATATGGTTTCGAACTCTACCAATAATAGTGTGGTGGAGATCTACGCTAAGAATCGATATATTTCGGAAAATTCTATCTACTACTAATATCTACTATTATTATATACTACTACTAATATTTAGAATCTAATTCTAAATTCTATAACTATCAACGAAATCATCAAAAGAAGAAATCAAAGAATTGCTTGAATAAAAAAAGTACGTTACAGTTATCTAAGTAAAGAAAATGGATGTCATTTCAACAAACAAGTAATATATTAAAAATTGTTTGGAAAAAAAGTAAAGTCAATATTGGGGATAGTATGGCTTGACGTGCACCTTGTGCGGTACACGAAAAGCTTACGTGTCCCAGTTACCTCAAAAACATAGGGCTCTGTTGTTGAGGATAGCTCAAAAATATTATTCTGCATCTACTGATTAAACAGTCAATTGATAAATTTATTGGGTATGTGGCTCATTAATTGCTTAAAGTGCATTGAGATATCGTTAACGTAACTACTCCAATTGTTTCTAGAACAAGACGTTTATCCCTTGCTCCTAAAAATCATAAAAGTAAACCCAACGTCTTTTTTTCATCTGGCCTGCACATAACTACAGGCCTGTCTCAACTCTGACTAAACTGAGCAAAGTATTTGGAAATCTTCGGTTTGAGTGCCTAAGTTTTTAAACCAGCAAACCTTGATTTCTGAGAATCAATTTGATTTCAGAACGTGTAAGTGGACCATAGACGCACTCCTAAGCATATTAGAAATAACTATAATGGTTAGAAGATCGAAGCTCTAAATTAAAGGTGTTTCTCGACTCTTTTAAAGCAATTGACTGTTTTGATCACATAAAACTGTTTGATAAACATGAATTTCATGGTATAAGAGGTGTGTTTCTTCATTAGATTAATACAGTTTTAGCTATACAATACCTGTTTTCCAAGTATCAGCAATAATATTCAGTCTAATTTTCATTCTTATGTTTTGTCCATGAAATATCACTATGGTTTGGAAGATTCAAAGAATATATTGACGACAAAATACTTTACCTTCAGTATTAAATCAAAAATTATTCTGTAATAGAAATCTTAAGTGGCGCAAACAATTGTGTACAGTAAACAGCCTCGATCTCAAAGCAAATTCCGTAAAATAAAATGTGGTAGATTTTGATCATCTAGCTATCTTATTGCATGATTTTATGCTGGATGAAGTTGATCCTCCTTGTAATATTAGTAAGAGCCTAACAGAGCCGTGCAGCGTTTCCGAGAGGCTAAGCGTCAGTCAAGCAAACCTTCACGATTTACGCGTAGGACAACGTGGTCGAAAGCAGAAACGGTATTCCACGTGTCCTCGGTACACAGAATTATTATGAGTAATGAATTATTAACGCCACCATCGTCCTCCGGGCAATACGCCCACCGAGAGGACCCGACCTTCTCCATCCGGTGTAGTTATTTTCTAAAGTAGCAGTGGCCCGTCAGGAACTGACACAGGTATAGGTTAATCTCCCTGTGGCCACGGTTCACCAAACTTTCAGGTCTCTGTTAAGGCGGAAGGTTCAACGGCCGTACCCTCGTCCAACCTTTGCTGACAAACCTGCATGGGTTTTCTCCTCTGTGTTCTGATGCCTTTTTTGCCCCTTCTCAGAGGCAAGACGAATGATCGTCCATCTCTGAACAGCGAGCAGGTTAAGGGGAATAACTCCGACCACCACCATGACCGCCGCATTCGACACCGTGCAGTACACGCAGGCGACCTTGCTCTCCGCTGATCTTCCTTGTTATATTTGATCTCCACTCTGTGCTTAATTATACCTTTTTGTCGTCATGGTGGCCGCCCACACTTCTGCGCCATACAGAGTTGTCGCGTTTATAGTGGACATAAGGAGTCGTGTCTTGCTTGTTCTAGGGCCGCTTACAGTCCCTATAAACCTGCTAAGTGACGTTACAATCCTTGATGCCTTGTCAAACACGATCTGAATAACCGCGCCTCACTCGTTATCTGGAACTCGTAGGCACCCACAGTCATGAAAATCGCAGTGGGTATTCTCAGATGGCATATTACGGCTTAATGTATCCATCTCACCTACGGTTTGGTGTTGTGGGGAAATGCCGCAAATAACTATTTCTTCAGAGCGTTAATGACTATAAAATCCAACAACTTGTATAGTTTCTCATTTTAAGTTGATTGAATTTTGCAAGAAAACTCTTTGAAACCTCCAAATGATGATTGTCGCGAGAGACAACTTTATTTTACATGTGCGAATGTTCTGTGACAAATGGTTGAGACATACATGCTAATAAAACAAGAGGACAAGATATTTTTCAAAGTTTCCGACACAAAATGATTATTTACTAACAATTACCATAGCCAACAGGAGCTCATCTTGTCAAGTTACCAGAATAAACAATAAAGGCCTTGACGAACGTTAAAACTCGTTTGAAAGCATTTAGCGTCTAAAGCTTTTTGTAGTGCTAACGAGTTTATGCATACGATTGGGTGACTCCAAAACCTGAAAACTGACCACCGGCACTGGAAGTGATGAAATTGATAAGAATGAACGTGGTATGAATGAGAATGCTTTATTAAGATTTGGGTTCCGCTCCTATGTGGTGTATTTGTTCAAATTAATTTGGAATGCTTCATGTTCCGTCTTTAGGGTCAGTTTGGGCGTTTCATTTTTTTGGGCTTACGCTGCTGATTGAGTGTCATTGACCAAAGGAAGGATATGTGACAATAGATACGATTCCCTTGAATAAGACGATTGCATCACTATTCTAATCACAGCGGAATAAAGAAACTGAATCGTTTTGTGGGTATAACATGTTAAGTTTAAGAATGTGTTTAATTACTAAAACATTTCAGAAACATTGTTTAGTAGCTCCATTTATTTGGATTCCCCGATTAATCAGCTCAACGAACACGTCCTGACTAATTTAAGATAACACAATATAATAAGATTAATTTGTCTCACAAAAAGGATTACAAACTTTTACTTAATTGGAGAGCTTATTTCATAGTACGGGACAGCTAATCTGAAACAAGATTTTGGTTCGAACGGACGATTAGTTTTAATTTTACTAATTTTACACTGGTTGTTTAGAACTTATTTATTCGCAACGTTTTATTTGAATCTAGAAAATTGTTACTTGTCCATTGTTTCTGATACTATTTTCTCTAATTGGCTGGCTGCAGGTTGCAGAGTGGACAGATGAGCAAGGGTTCACACCTGTGGCCGCCAAGTACGTGAGACTCAGACCACCCAGTGACATCGAGAAGAATAAAACTTACATCGTTACTACGATTGTGGTAAGTATTCATTCATTATCTGATTCATTCTAGTATAGTATGTGATGGATAAAACAAATACATAACTGGTACAAAAAGAAGTTGACGTAATTTCTAAACATTCACATTAAGTTCAAATGTAACTTATTTTTGTGATTTCTTTAAAATATGAACTCTTTATACATAGAAACATTAAACTCGTAAATTTTACAGCATTTTTAATTTTTTGTGCAACTGTATTTTTAACATTATATAGTTTTTGTGACTACCATAGCGAATAAAGTTCAGATATAATTTAGAAACACACTAGAGAGACACTTGTACACTGGAGAACTATTAATATATTTAGTTCAAGTATAATATTTTCAAACTTATGGTTTATTACTATCAGTATAATGATACAATGCGTAGTTTTTAGTATTAGTTATCATGCTCCTTATAAAAGGCAAATTCAAAGATAGTGCAGAGCAAACAATATTTTATATTTGTCCAAGTACATAGAAGGCTAACATTATACTCGAATATGACACAACCAAAATATAGAGTACATTTTGTATTCTTTCCCCCATAATTTGTAATTATGTTGAAAAATGTAGATTTATGTAAATACAACTGATTGTAAAATATATATCAGCAAAATAAAAATGTGTTTGATACAGAAATAGTATAAATAAGAATAGTTCAGAATAAGTTTGTTCCCTTATTTACGGATTTGCCAACCATCGCCCGGTTTTGCCTCATTGATATTGCTTTCAATTTATTTTATTTTCTGCAATACCTTTTGGATTTACAATGCACGATGAAAAAAACTACTACGTAACGAAGTACAGGCCAGTTCATACTATAGATTTTGAACACAGGGAGGTCCAATTGTCACCTGAATGGACACTGTTCCCTTTGTAAACCATGTTCAGGATTATGCTGTCATTCCCCATTCGATCCTTTCTTGGATGTTCAGTGCGACTGGATGTCTTGTATTGGAGTCCTAAGCAAAGTTGCCAACAAACTTCACGAAGTAGATCGCAATGCTAAATAGCAAACATTACATATAATGATGAAACATGTCAACACCTAAGTACATCATAATGTATCAAACAGCTATAAAACTTTGCTCTGCTGTTATGATATTCTAAAGTAGAATTATCCAATACATTACTTACTATTGTTTAGTGAAAATACTAATGTAATTTTTAAGATGAGAAATTATTTATTTTTTGCATGAAAATATGCCTATTTTGAAGTATGAAATATTTCTTAGATTCAGTAAAATGAAAGATATCTGAATACATTGCATAAACTTTACTGTAGGGTGACATGTTTAAGAAATGTATTAAAACCCTAAAAAATCTTAAACTGTAATTTCCGGGAAACGCGTATAGTTTACTAACTGTGCACTAAAAGGCCCCTGGTAATTTATCTAGTTTTCAGTTTTTTCTCTTCTTCTTTTTAATAGCCTTATTAGAGAAGTATAATTACTTTGTTCTGTAATTATTATACTTTTCCTTTAGCCTTTATGTTATATCTCTATCAAGTTTAGTACGTTAAAAGATCATACGATTTTCTGGTATTAATTGTTATTAAGTAAAATTAGAGTTGTGTAATACTATACTAAATATAAATTGTGAAAATTAGCATCAAAGGATTTTTTGTAATTTATTAGCATTGAAACACTAAAATGTTAATTTATAAGGAAAATCATTTAGGAATCTGAGATCCAAAGTTAAAAGTACAATGTCAGATGAGTGACATCAACAGATTAGCGTTCTCTATTAATTAATTACAGTAATTAAGATGTAAATCATAATCATACCATTAATGTTATTCAATAACCTTTATTTAAAATGGAATGAATATCATCATGAAATAGATACTTTTTCTACCTGTAGGTAATAAATATATATTATTTGATAAAACATGAAGATGAGACTAAAACTATCCAAGTTTGTAGCAGTAATAGATCTCAAGTGGCTAGGGAACAGTAGGCTGCTATACTGGCAAGGAAAGCTTGTAATGGATTCGGGTAGGAACATGATAGCATTTAGGCTCCAGCAATAAATAGCCGACCTGCTTGATAAAGAGCTTCAACTAATAGAGAGAGTCAAGTTACAGTATTTATGGGCCCGATTATTGGAGCTCCCCCGGGGTGAAATCTCAGCCGGTATTTATTGAAACTGGACTTCTTTTTATCTTAATGGCACATCTTCAAAGCCGTTACGTTCAATTTATCTTCGCCATCATAACTTTGGTTAAACGTGATTCTTTTAATGTAAGACGCCGCCGCTTGAGTGTGAAGTTGCCCAGTAGTGTGAAAGTGAAACTCAGAATTCATATACGAGTATTTCCCGTTACTAGGATGTTTTAGTCCAAGTTTTGTGTTTATGTTTTTTTTTATTACTACCGTTATATCTTACTATACCGATAACTTTTACTGAGCGAAAATGTGCACAGTTTGGCTGAGAAAAGTTTTTAAATGTGAACCTCAAGAAGATCCAAAAACCATAAAAACGAGTACTTTAAAGATACATTAAATTTTACTAACATAAAAAGTAACAAAGTTATTACAAAACGAAACATGCCTACATATTTCAAATATTCGTAATGTAACTTAAAGATAACATTTCATTGCTCTATCAAACGTGAATATTAGATTATTTTGAATTATGAATACCGTTCAGACGCACTGTGATGGCGTTAGGTGAATAAATATAGTGTTTTTTTTCACTGATTAAAATTTCAAAACCCATAGTTGCGTATCATATACACTTTTTATTTTGTTGCTTGCTTTGCAAACCCGAATTTTAAATATGCCTACTACCTGTAAGGGAGCAGATATATAAAGAAGTAGTTTAAGTTTAAGAAATGAAATATTTTAATAGCTATAAACCTTAAACCGATAAACATCTGTTTGTAATATTTTAAACCAAAGGTTTAGCTTTATTTTAGTTTATTATGAGTCTCTTGTTACTGTTAATCAAAGAACAAAAATACTCTATTTCCCACAGGAGGAGCCATATATAATGCTGCGGACACCAGAGAAAGGTGAAAACTTGACTGGGAATGACCGGTTTGAAGGATACTGCAAAGATCTGGCCGATCTGATTGCAAAACGACTTGGAATAAACTGTGAGTACATAGAGTAAATCTACATTCATATAAGATTGATAATATGCCGTTTTATTGTAAATATAAACAATTCAATTGGTGAAATAATATAGAACTGCAATTTTGTACCAAATCTAAGTAATTAAAAGCCAATTATCAATAGTGCATGCACCTGCATATATGTTACAGCCATTGGGATTAATCAGTCATTATGTATAAATGTGGTTTTAATACGTCGGTCACCATTCAAAGTTATATATTAATTACTTTAATCAGTCATACAGAATAGGTAATACGATTTGGCTAAAATAATAATAGTCGTAGTAAAGACATAACCTTTACCAGGCACTATGCAGAATAGCTAACTTAAGTTGGTAGAAGAACTCGTAATAATATTAGGGTGGAAGTATAACTTCAAAAACCTAACCCAACCGAACGTAACATAACGTTATTATAACTTATCTAAACTAATCTAATACAACCCAATACAAGTCAATCAAACCCAACGCAAGCCAAGCTAAGAGAAGCCTAACCCAACCTAACTCAAAATAATTGTTATAAAAGGCAATAAATAAAGCATTAATCGGTTTGACCAATTTCAGTCAGATAATATGTATAATGGCTGGATAAAGTGATAAATAGAGCATTATTAACCACTTTGACCAAAATCATTAGCTGTTAAACATAATGAGCGTACATTATACATAATTGATATAATAATTCCTTTGGTTGCAATGTATACAAATCACGATTTTAATTATAGGGTCAGTAAATAATATACATTGTTACTAAACATATCACAATATTGAATTGTGTTATGTTACAGTTATATAAATATGTGTTGTCCCATCGTTCTTGATTACAATGCAGAATCGTTGTATGTTACAATAATATAACTCTGCGTTTCGATGATAAGACCATTTCGAATGAGTACCTAGAATAAATTGATTACAAATTTTATGATATCTGAAGATGATTACAACTCCTTAGAGTTTTGCTACGTACAGTGTAATGATTTTATAAATATTTGAAATTCTGTTATCTTTTCAAATAATTGTTTATCAATTTTTAAACATAGAATCATATATTCGAATCTGTTTGCTATTCTCTTTATGCTTAATATTTTCTGAACTATTAAATACTCTTAGAACTAGTAAATTCAGATTAGTTTTGCGTTTTTTATTCAGATTTTACATATTTATTTATTTATTCTTCCAACGGATACACCATTTACATATAATAATAATAAATAACCGTAACAACAATAAATAACAAACAAAACAACAGCAAATACATCAACAGTGGTGAGAGCTTACTAAGAGAAAACATTAACAGGGATAAACTAAGAAAACAGGAACAATTGGCAGTACAACTATGATTAACCAGAAAAACAAATATATTACCTAAGACTAAGCATCTAGATTAGATTAATGTTGCTCAAAGATCAAATAAAATAATTTCTTCCTGAAGGACAGCAAAGATTCACTGAAAAAATCTATTCTTGAGCAAATTTCGTTCCCAAGGCGCAGCAATCTGGCAAGACCACCATTGAGCGAATAGTTCGTTGGCTGATATTTGCGTGCAAAAACGTGCGAAGATCTGGTTCCTCTTGGTATAAGGAAGTTGATCTGCAGCAGCAAGTTAGCAGAATCAACCCCACCATTGATCAACTTAAAAAGGAAAATTAGGTCGAGAAACTGGCGTCTAAGGTGGAGAGGTTGGACATCAAAACGGACCTGGAGCTCAAGAAATGGGGGGATTCTGTAGTCGTATCCAAGACGAACACCCAATACTCGAAGAAAACGAGTCTGGACTTTATTCAACAATTCGACCAATTCGATTGTGTTTATATTGTGTTTACATATGTAAACACAATTTAAATCCTTAATTATTATAAATTCCCATTAACTTATATTTTAATTTAAAATGTCAAGATGATTTACTTTATCATGGTGAAAAGTTTGTTTATTTGCACAGTGCACCAAACTCTTTATTGTACTTATTTAACAAGTATATTTTGTAATGAAAATAATAATAATTTAATTTCATATGTATGTTCAAAATTATCTTATAAAAATACTACCCGAAATATTATTCCTAAATTTACTATATTTTCAACCAGGTTAAGCTATATAAAAATGTGTATTTGTACAATTTGTTTAATTTGTTTTTATTTTGAAAACAAACAGGAAACATACTTAATAAGGCTTTGAACTCACTTTCATAAGTGAATATTTTTGGTACCCTACTTTAAAATCTGTTGACTGAAATAATTCTATACAGTGAGGACGAAATATTTCAAGAATATAATTGTTTCAACGCTGTGTGAACTGGAAGACATAGGTTTGAGTTATTTGAGTTATGACACAGGTCGCGCAAGCCTAAGAGCTAAGATTAACCTAAAGAATTGATATTTAACATGTAGATTAAAATTTTACAGTATACTGACAACACCGAGTTAAATAACATTGCAAATCCATCTATAGGAATTGGTTGAGCGTTGGCAAAGCCTGATTTTGTGCAAAAATCTCTAAACTAATTTGAGCTATATACAACAAAGTTTTATTTATTTATAAATATAGAAAATATAATTAGATAATAAAGCAGGGCTCTCCAGAAGATTTAGGCCATAACTAAAGGCTATCACTCGTTGGGCCAGGCAAAAATAGTTTTCTGTCCACCTGAGAGCGGAAAATTTATTTTTTCCTGGTTACCTGTCGACTGAACTACGAGTATACCATAAACAATAATGTAGGTATAGTTTTACCTGAAAATTCAGTGAAATCTGTTACGTGACATGAGTCTTTGTGTACCTCTACCTTCTGATTAATTGATAAAATTAAACTTTTGTTGAAGCTTTTTTTATTCCATAGAAACTTTTAGAATACGTCTTGTTAAAAAAGGAATAGTCAAGGAAACAGAAAGGTAAATTTTAAGATTTACCAACGATTTTACAAATGTTTCAGTAAGAACAGATTGTTAAAAACAAACGTCTGTGCAATATTAATAACACGAGGGATGTGAATGGATAAAAAAGTAGAGAACTCCTTTTATTATAATACAGCACTTATTCCATATTGTTTTTAAGAAAGTATATTCTTATGCTGCATGATGGATTCTAGTGAAACATGTACAAGTGTACGTGTAATGTATTTAATAACAGTAAAACTCACTTGTATTTGCAAACTTTTATAAATTTTCAAGACCTTACAAATATTATTCACTAAAAGGTATGCCCCCTATTCCTTAGTTACTATAACTTTGAAATATCACATACTACTTGAAAATTATTTTAAACGCCATGAATTTGCAAAGTAAAACAACGGAAAATGTTCTTTCTTATAAATAACTGCATATTTTAGGTCATCTCATCCAGTAAGTTAAGTAACATTAACGGGCGCAATCTAACAAGTTCATATCTCAAGATTTTTTAAAATGAATTATTATTGATGTTAGTTAGAGCTAGCAACCATTAGATTTCCTTTATTATAATATGTAACCTGTTGAGTTAACACTAAGAAACAAAATAAGCTGGAAGTTTTTATTTAATAAATATCATTAAAATTACTTAACACAATACAAATAATCTATTTTACACAGTTCACCACATACACAACCACAAATGCTGAAATAACTTTAATAAACTCTGAATTAAATTATTAGTGCCTTTAAATATATTCCATTACACTTACATAAATAAATGTAAAACTTTAATTTAAATCAAATTAAATTAATACATTTGTATTTTACTTAATTATATTCAGAACGTTATATTTAAATAAACACTTCTATATACGGATTTAATGTCCCTGGCCTAGGAAAGGAAAAACGAGAACTGTAATAATCTATTTATAACTTGACGTTTGCTGAGACTAATTCGAGATAACAAAGTAAATTAAGTATGAATCAAGCTAAGAATTGTTAATTTATTCTACTAACATAACCTCGCCATTATAAATAACCTTTTAATACTCTTAACTCTTTCCTAAAATTTAGTTTGATAACAAACTGTATTGGGATGGATTAAATTACTTTTTGCCTGGTACTGGGACACGTCTGACGCAATAATATTACATCATATTTAAACTAAAAAATGTTTCAACATTATTGTACTAATGTTGTAGTAAATAACAACAAGGTGAAACACACGCCAGACTTTTAATCAGTGTTTCGAGGCTTCATGTTCGCTCCACAACGGACTTCATCCTGGACCGCAGTGTGTCTCGCAATGTACAAATTGTTACCATTTTCAATTTAGATTTAGAGGTAGTAGAGGTAGAGTTTCAAGCCAAATCTCAACGAGAATATTTAACTAATTCGAAATTTATCGTAACTGTTGTCCGCCATACAGAAATCTGCTTTCGTCGTCAAAGTGGTGGAAGAGACTTCGCTAAACGTTTAGCATATTAAACTTCAAAATGCCTTATAATACATGAATGCGTTTTAACGGGGGAAACCTACATTTTACGAGCAGTAAAATTTATTGTAATATTTCTTTGTAAATTTTCTTTACACAAGTATACATACATATGCTTGCGACTGCAAATAAACAAAAATGTATTTATTAGGAGAATAGTATATTTATTTTTGTGGCAGAATATACGCCCTCTTTTTAAATAGTACTTACCTAAAGATAATTCAACACTGGTATGAGTATAATATATAAACATATATAATAAAATAAACATTTACGCATTATATCATTTGTTTCTGGTACTGAGTTGTGTTCCATATTTCAAGACAATCCGTAACATTGTTTATCGATAATAAAGTATTTCTCCTTAACAGACAGACAAGAAAATGGACCAATAGAAACTTTTGATCTATGGTATTCCATATAGTATCCGTGCTTTGTCTATCATGTATATCCTATTATCAGTAATCCTAGTCAACGTAAAAGAGTAAAAAAACCCTTTTCATTTATCTTGCTATGTAATTAACGTTGCGGGTTAAAATAGCCGAGGACCAAATTGAATTATATAAGCATACGACCTGCTTTACCTCTTACAGATAAATGTATTTTAAGAAAGACACAGATTTGTTAATGTAACGTTGAAAGATTTAAGTCAGCGTCTAGTTACCTGCAGTAATATAAATAATATTTATCTGCCTAACGGCCAATTTTAAGAGTATAAAGGTTGAAAAAATATAATATAAGAAAATATTGTCGTTTCATTAAATATTAAAAATACAACCAAAAGTATATTTTTTTAAATTAATTAATTTAAAAAAATAATAATAAAAAGAGTAATAAAAAATAAGATAAATAAAATTATATTTCTAAAGATACATTATATTATTTAAAAACTAATTATGCCTTGTAGTCCGGAAGTCAAGCTGGTTAGGAATAATATGAGATACACTTGTGTAGTGGCTATTCAATGCTATTTCGCATCTATTGGACTAGTAATATCTTGTCCATTTATAATTAGATTAATACTTATTTAAGACAAAAATGTTACTGATTAATTATATTTCAGATATGTTTTGCAATATTTAGAGGATTGTATTTTATTAATTAGGGGTCTATTTTTTCGTTTAGGATTATTTTTTATGATTTTTAAGACATGTTCTATATTCTTTCAAGCTGTTTTATGTATTTATTAACTTGGCATTGGGAAATAGCTCTCTAGATAGTCAGCGAAAAAGAGATAATTGAAGTTGATAGTAAATTTAAATCAAGGAAATCACCAAGGCCTGGATGGAATACCACCAAGGATATTAAAGGGAAACAATCTATTTTAAATGAGAGCAATCCGTATTATGGGAGAATAACAATTTAAAACTATGTAGTGGGCATTTTTGATCTTAAAATGTGGACTGTGAGAAGTGTTTACCTAATGGAAGTTTTTACTTAAACTTATAAAATATTACAGTACAATCCTTTTATTTCCCATCATAATTATTACACAACACGCACTAGTCAGTCTCTACCTTTGTCTATACACAAAACAAGCCATTTTAAAAATCTTCATCTTGTACCAGTTAGCATTTATTTAATAAACTATATTTAGCATGGTAGGAAATTCCTACACTAGAAGTTTAAAACAAACGATTAAAGAATATGTATGAATGTATGCTTAACATTTATACTTTGATGATTTTGTTAAAATTCACAAAACAATAATTAAGATAAGAAAATCATAATTCCTCTAGTTTTAACTATACGTTACCATGGTTTTAGTTATTTTTTAATTGTTATTTAGTATTTAGCGTTTTTACATCTTGACGAGCGATAATTAATAAGAGTGTGATGTTCTATTCGGGTAGTAAATGATTCCAATTCATTGGTTTTATGAATAACCAAGTTGACAATAACAAAAAAAGAGTAAACAAAGGACCATTTTTTATGATTTTTAAGATAGATTCTATCTTCTTTCAAGCAGTTTTCTGTATTTATTAACTTGAGATTGGAAAATAGCTCCCTTGACAGCATTTGCCCTAATCAAATCAGTTACCCTAGAATTTTGACATAGCTTTAATTTGGTTCTTGTTTTAACTTGAATGCCAATTCATAATAGAATATTAGCTTATCAACAAATTGTTAAAAATTTACATCAATCGATTCACCAAAAATTACATGCAACCAGTCGCCATTTTTAGAAGGTTATGAAAAATTTCATGACACTGTTAAGAAAATATCCTGTGTTTAGTTGTTTTCCTGTTTTAATTCTTTAGTAATAAATTACTAACATTTATTATTGTTTAAATGTTAGATGAGTTATGATCTGAAAAGTCTGAGACTAAGGTTAAGACTTAGGTAATGCTGACAACCAATGTTCACTTAAAGTAAGTATGTCTGGATTTGCATTATGACTCATATACTCCAGCTGTATAACTTTATTTAAGATGCTTTGAACATTTTTGCAGTGTTTTCATTAGGTTTTGAGGCATGGATGGTATGTAAAATAATTTCGGCTGATGGATACATTACTATATGAAATTTGTGGGGTTTATTTGATTTAAAAAGTATAGTCGTTTTCTGGTAAAGGCAGTTTGCTTTTATTATATGTTTGTCTTGGCATGCGGACGTCTCTCTGTATGTCTGTAGAGGTTTCTTAACTTTTAAAGACTGATTATTAGTTTAGCTAAAAAAATTTTACCTGATTTGTTTAAGTATAGACCAAATTTGGCATAATGTTCAAAATTCAGTGGTCTTCTGTCAATAAAATTACACGAGTTTGCATTACTAGTAGTCTCATTAATCTTTATATTTATTTTTCATATATTCTCATTGAGGTCTAAATATTTGGTTTAATATATGAGGGTTACCGACGACGGGCATATTAATGTTGAACGTTATTTAAAAAAAAATGTACTAAAACTAAAACTATTAACTATATTAACACTAGTGGAATGTGTAACATCATTTGTGCCAGCAAGTAGGGTAGCTTGATCTTTATATGTAAAGTTCCTTGTCAAGTCCTGTAGGTTGTTGATCACGGAGTTAAGGGGGGCTGACTACTGGCACCTCTTAACCACTGCCTAGTTTGTTGTTGAGGATTGGTGCAAATTACATACCATGACTGTCCGCAGCAAGCAAAATTCTCCTCTTTGGATTTTCCTTCAACTGGATTACAGTGCTGTTTTTCTGGTTGTTGTGATCCATGGTTTGCTTTTGGTTTTAAATCTACTGGTGTTTAAAGGTAAAGTTTCGATCACACTAGAAACTTCATGTATATCATTAATGCGACTCTCAAGTACTTGAAAAGTGTTCCTCAATGGTCGTGTAAATGTTTTAAGTTTTGTGTTTTTTTATCAAAGTAACGTTTTAATTGTTTATGCAAGCGTGTTGGATATTGTGTAAAAATGGTGGTATTTTTTAAAAATAACTTCATTCACTCTTCTTCTTTCTGAATGAAGAACAATTTTAGGTTATTAGTGAGCCATTTTTTTACTTCATTGGCTGATAATAAGTCTCTATTTGAAGTGTATACAGCTAAGTTAAGGGTTTCAAATTTTTCTATAGTGGTTTTTTTTCAAATTCAGTATCTCATTCTTAATTTCCGAAAATTGTGATATTCCACAGTTATCATATAGGCTACATAATTATTCTTATTGCAGGTACAAACATAACAGCTCCAGTTTCATTTTATATCTGCAATAGTTTTAAACTGGGAGTAGTTCATGTCAGTCATGCAATCAAAAGCCACTTTTTGACCGATAGAAATTATTGATACTCGTAATAGACCGACGTGTACTATCATCAATACTGATCTAGAGTTAAGGTGGGACAATGTCACACAGAGAGATATCTGATTTTGTTCAGCAGTACCTGGTGGATGAAGTTGTAAAGAGTATTTTAAATTTGAACTTTGACAAAAAAGCGCATTTAATAAAAATACAATCGGTATTATATTTTACCTCTCGTGTTCCAGATGAATTACGGATAGTAAAGGACGGCCAGTATGGGGCAGAGAATCCAGAAGTAAAAGGTGGCTGGGACGGAATGGTCGGCGAACTAATAAGAAAGGTAAAATATTTTAATTAATGTTATTAATATTATGATATTATTTATGTCCTGAATAATAAAGATACGTAATATTAGCTAGGTACCATTTGTTTTGCGAGTGGTCATACTTCAAGATTGTAAGTACAACACAAAGCAAAATTATTCATACGAACATACGAATTGCGCTTTGTTGAGCGCCGTCTGAGCTGGTCTATATTTTCTTAATTTAATCTCAAATCAGTTAATGCAAATAACTTGAACATTTCCATTTGTGTTTAATTCATTAGAGAGATATTTAAATTAAGCGATATAAATTAATAACACCATAACGTTTCAAAATTGCGCCATTTAAAAAAGTGTTATTCCTACTACAAAGTGTTGGTAATCATTGATTTATTATAAGTTTGAGTATAACAAATTTAGCGATATCTTACTTCTGTAAACTAGTTACAAAATAAAAAAGTTACGACTATTTTAGCAGATGGATGTATAGAAAAATGCATCTCCTTTTCGATAGAAATGTTGACTTTTAATTGAAAACAGCTGTTAAGGAAGCGCATGTCCACTAGAGGTTTAGGGTGTCCTTTTTTGTGACGTATAAAATAGTAAGAATCCTTTATGTTATTCTAATCAATTCACGCAAATAATGTATCCTCTGGTTCGTAATGAAATTTACAGCTTAGAATGTTAACAGCAAATTTGTTACAAATGGACAGTTTTAATTTAGAAAATTTAAATTACTACCACTTTCAAACTGATTTATTTATTTATTTCCAACGGACATACTCTCCATTTTTACATTCAAGATCAATATACTAAATTATTATACAACTTAACCTAAACAAAAAACTCCATAACAAAACATGTGAAAGGCTGAAAAAAATTACATAATACTCTATTGCAAGGCATGATATATGCTAGAATAAATATGTATATAAATGTTTTAAAACTGTAACAATACCATAATGAAAGAACGGAACAATAAATAAACTATAACAATAGAAATAACATAATAAACTATAAAATAATATAACAGGGATATTCATAACAATGTTGCAAAACAGCAAACAGTAAAAATAACAATAGTGATAGGATAAACTATGGTATACAATAAACAGAGAATATGAACAAATATGTGTAGGCATAAGTTAGCAGCGAAAGACAAACAAAAGCTGATGGTTTAATATGATAGACATTAAGTGGAGCCATTTACGTTGGTAGCACTGCACCTTTAACTTTCCACTTCAATGTTCTCACGCCATCATGGAACAGGTCGACAGTTATAGGCAGGTTGTTGCCGGCCCTCTGCAGGCGTGCCACCGTGCTGTTTGCACGGATAACAATAAGATAATAATATTATTTATTATTTTTTTATGTTCCTTTAATTAGTTTGACGTAAATCCCTAGTTTTAAGTTATTCGAATTCACTGCTTATAGACGTAAATCTTCATTCTAATCTTCATTCTTCTTGTCTATGAGTGAAGTTATCTTGAGTGAATCCAGATCACCTTCTTCTTCGTACAGCGTCTGGAATCTACAGACTAAGATCCTTGAATCAGCAATCATGTTCGTTTGAAGAGATCCAAAAAAGACATATGTGAAGAAGTTCAAAAACCCTATACAACTAACTCTTAGAAACCAGAAAGGCCTAATCTACAAAATTTAGAGTAATCTAGGTTAAGAGGTTTTCTCATCGTCTAATCAGGTGCACAATCGAGTGCACTGCGATGTTTTAGACACAATCTCTGAGAACGGTGGAACAACCGAGTTTTCTACACATAAAGTGGCTATGGTGGGAAGGGTTAATAATTTTACTCAAAATTCACATGGAATCGACCCATCCAACCACAGCTAATTTTTTTGTAGAAAACTTGGCAAAGAAATTTTGGTATTTATTAAAAAAATTAGACATTATATGGAGAATCTCCACATTACACAAAACGATATGGGACATATTTTCTGTAAACAGTCTTTTTTTAAATGGTTTTGGACCAAATCCTTATTTATAAACCTGTCGTAAACACTTGTATGTTTAACGACAAAAAGTTAATTTATACATCCAAAATATACAGTCATTAATAAATAATGTAAGTGTCGATCCAGAAAACATGTCAATTTGTGGATTGTCTTCGTTACATCGTACATTAAACATTTAATACATTAAGAGCTAAGAGTAAATCATGAAACGTTCCGAGCTCTCACGGATGCTCGACCAATATACAAAGTATAAGTTCTGTAATAAAGTTAACTTTTTGCTGAAAATCCCATAAATGTTAATGTCGTCACCTAATAAATAAATGCGGTATGTATCAGTTGTGGTGGGTGGGGAATAGAGAAGCCTTCTACTAGTAGGGCGAGTGGGGGAACCCTGGGGAGGACCCCTCCCACATACACCTCCCCACCCGCTCACATCTCACAACCTGACAAATGGAGTGTCCACTCGCCACCGTGTGACAACTGCACGGTCATGATTTCCTCGGGGGCTATCGGTATAATGGGTATCGTTTATACCGAGCATCAGAGTAACTTCCCTAATCTTCCAAATACATTTTCCTTTGGATTAATTTTGTATATGACTTTGATCTGTCAAAACCAAAAAACAGAGTCAAAATCTTAAACAGGTTTTCCACCTAGCATTAAATCAACAAATTATTTATGCTAAATAACCTTCATTACTTTTCTTTGTTAATCGTAGTGGGCCAATCCAGTGGCCAACAAGGGGGGTAGGCTGGAAGGCAATCAGTACAGTATTGTTGCTAGATGTATGATTATACGATGATAGAATCTACATTAACGTAAAATTTACATCTATTTTAAATAAACAATCTTACTAAACCTTTTATCTTTGCAGGAAGCGGACATGGCGATAGCTCCAATGACAATAACTTCTGAGCGAGAACGGGTTATCGATTTCAGTAAGCCGTTCATGTCACTTGGCATTAGCATTATGATCAAGAAACCAGTCAAGCAGAAGCCTGGAGTCTTCAGTTTTCTGAACCCATTGTCCAAGGAAATCTGGGTGTGCGTTATTTTCTCCTACATCGGTGTCAGCATAGTTCTCTTCATCGTCAGCAGGTAAATAGTAGGTTGTCGTAACAGTTGACTCCTGCGGTTATCAAAGCAGATTTATACTTTAATGTATATTTTAGCATAGTCCCTTTCTTCTTTAGCCGATATATTCCCATGATATTTTTCAGATTTTCTCCTTACGAGTGGAGGCTTTTGTCGTACGCCGATGACCCCCACCACCACTCACTCCACCACGCGGGCTCCCCGGGACAGGCTCCCAGTGTACTCGCCAACGACTTCAGTATCTCAAACAGTCTGTGGTTTGCTCTTGGAGCGTTCATGCAACAAGGCTGTGACATATCACCCAGGTAAGTAGTACACACGTTTTCTCATCTTCTAAGTTGTATGGTTACGTAACTAGTTTTACTGTAAATGCGTATACATACATTACTACACATTATATACATTGTATACATTATTTATTTAATGTTAGGTTTACTGAAGATTAAAATGCGCCAATAAAGTAAATTAAAAATATTATCGCCTTATTATCCACTTTATGTTTAAAGTGATTGCATACAACTTCATTCCAAATCTTCGATTATTTTGACTTATGTCAAAGTGGTGCACAATTCTATTTATTAGACTGTCGCTATTAAAATAACCCCCATTCACTTAAACGATGGGAAATAAGTTTTAGTGTGAAAAATTTACATGGGTCCAATTTTATGGAATAAAAATCTAACTATATATTATTTAATCTGCTTGATTGAATTCATATGAGTGAGAGGGATATAGGGTGCCTAATTTTATTAAGCAAAGTTAGATTTAAGAAACCTCCTGTAATGTTTTCAGGGAGATGACAACAGATGTTAACAAGGAGATAACATATTAAAGATAACTTCCGAATCACTGAATAACCGGGTCATGAGAGCTATTTCTAAGGACAGCATAGGCCAGCGTTCACTCAATTAGGGAACAACCAAGCGCTTAGTTGCTTCAATGGGTTATGTTAGCTACAACTACTGTATCCACTGGCAAGGCATTAGTATTGATGATCTTACTCTTAGTTTTTAAAACAATTTATTTATGAAGCTCACTTATTATCGTGGATAATAATCGTTTTGCGAAAATATGAACTAGGATTTGTCCACTATTTTTTCAATAAAACGTTAAATTTGTTTTTTTGGCTACCTAACGATTTATCATTGACATAATTATTATAATTCACATGCTGTACATTTCCAGATCGATATCCGGCAGGATAGTCGGCAGTGTGTGGTGGTTCTTCACGCTGATCCTGATCTCCTCTTACACCGCCAACCTGGCCGCCTTCCTCACGGTGGAACGGATGGTGGCTCCCATCAACTCTCCAGAAGACCTGGCATCGCAGACCGAGGTTCAATATGGTACTCTGTATCACGGCTCTACATGGGACTTCTTCAGGGTTAGTATTTTTACTCCTGATCAATTAATGAATAAAATTGGATAATACTATTTAACTACCAGTATATTCTAAACTTCCTATATTTTTATCTTCATTTAGTGAGAATTTTTTAGCTTGACACTCTTGACACCTATTATTTGTAGAACACGTCTTCTTCCACCAAAAATTAAATTATTTAATGTACAAAGATTAATATTTCTAAATTCTTTTTTCCAATACATATTTTCTATTCACGTCACACCAATGATGATTTTCAGTCTATACTTCAATAAACTTAATTTAGGTACTCATTATCATAACAATTCCAGGAAGAAAGTCAAGAAATAACTATTTGTTTTATTATTCCCCAATATGTATGAACTGTGTCATTATTACTGGTATTTTTACATTTATTCTTCTGGCACTAACAAAAGTAAGATAGTGATAAGAAAATAACTGACCAAATGAAATTAGGTTAGAGTGGATTGCTTTGTTACATTTCTACAGTAAATAATGATAATGGAAATGGTGTTTCATTTTCATTAGCAATAAGTAAAGTAAACATGCAGTAATAAAACATATATAAAATATAGTTGCTTAATGTTTAAAGAGTGTCTAATAGATGGATATAAATAACACTTATATAATTTATTATTTATTTAGCTGTAGATACCAATAAATGAAAGGTTAATAATATAAGATACAAAGACTAACACTGTTAAAAGTTTCAATTGGTTGGAACCATAATTAACTAGGTAAACCATTATCGCCCTAAACATGTACTTAGTAATTATTTAATCTATAAATTTATATAATACTCACCACTGAAAGTTGTTAAGGTACAATATATCAAATCTTTCTGCATATTTTCAGCTTCACCTGCAGTACATGGATTTTTTGTTTTCAGCGGTCTCAGATAACGCTCTACAGCAAGATGTGGGAGTTTATGAACTCACGGAAACATGTATTTGTGCGAACCTATGACGAGGGAATACAGCGTGTTCGTACTTCCAAGGGCAAGTACGCGCTGCTTATAGAGTCACCGAAGAATGATTACACGAACGAGCGAGAGCCGTGCGACACGATGAAAGTGGGAAGGAACTTCGACTCCAAAGGTTTTGGAGTGGCCACCCCCCTTGGATCTCCTCTGAGGTCAGTTCGTGCTCATGGATGTTAACCTCGCATGTGAAATATAGAATTATAAAAATGTTACATCTATGAGAATTTAAATTCAAATAGCTCATTGTTCTTACAAAATTTTTTAGTGTATTTACACGCTTTAGGGGTTATTACATATTTTCTTCTCAATACGGGTTAGTGTAATATAAGACTTAAATGTGTAAAATGACTTAGATAGTGAATTAAACATACAGAGGGAGGATTGAAACGAATTACAATGTAAAATATGTTATTATAATATATGGAATACAATTTTAACAATTTATACACTTTAAAAATATTTTTCAGTTAATTATTTTTAACCTAACATAGTATCAATATCAAGTTTACACATAAAAACCAGCTGTTTTTTTTGCATTTACTTCTACTAATACAATAATCAAATTTGAGATTAGCGCAATGATAATACTTGAATTGTGAGCCTGCTGATTTTTCACATCTCTGTTATAACTTAGCGAAAAAAAAATTATTCTTCACCACCTTAAGTATCACAAATAGCTGTTGCTTGTTTATTATGACAAAAACAAATGTCTCTTTCTACAATATTGTAATGTTCTCTTACAATATTGTAATACTATATAATCGGAGTATAACAGTACAATCTACTTTCTAGTTTGTAAAGAATATGTTTTTGTAGGGAGGTGGTCAATCTTGCGGTGCTGTCACTCATAGAGAACGGCGAACTGACGAAGCTACTCAACAGGTGGTGGTATGACAGAACTGAGTGTCGCCACGATAACAAACAGGTCAGGATATAAGATTAACACGTTTAACAATAAAAAGAAAACTTATTAGATCAATTTGCCCCATGAATATACCATTTACAACGGTTTCATAATCGGAAAAAATGTCTTCATGGTTTAAACGAAAGGTTACGGTTTAATATCTAATTTAGTTCACTTGTAGTAATACTCAAGTATATTTATATACATCTATTTAGTCTAGGAATCAGTAAATATATATTTTACTCCTGGAGCCGAAAGGCTACCTTATTTATTCTAAGAAAGAAATCGATCGTTAGCAACACTAGTTTTGTTGGGGGCTGACATAGAGAGTATCGAGAGCGTTTGTTACATTTTTACTTCAATGTTACAGTCTGAAAACCAAATGTTTTACACGTTAATTAGTGTAAATCAACGTCATTCAATTAAAGATCGACTTTTGCCCTGTAATGGCGCCTTCCAGTATCTTTATCTCGTTCATTAACAGTCACTAATATAACTAACTTTTGGGTAAAATTTATAAAGATAATTACAATTTGTATCTTATTGTATTACAACCCTGGTATTTTCGTTTTCAACCTCGACAAAACTAACGAGGCTTAAGATTAAATAGGGTCTTCGAAAATGAATGCCGGGATTTTGAACCACCATTATACCTCAACGGCCTAACCTTTTTTCAAGATAAATAAATGATTTAAACATTTGAAGTTTAAATAAACTAAGTTTTTGTCCTAATAGCATGGGAGAAATCGTTGACCTTAGCATGCGCAGAACAGCTGCGCGGTGGCTGGGTGCTATTATGACTGAGACACTTGGCAGATGGTTACAGCAATGTAGCTTCGTCTGAGAACAGCACTCTTTAAATAAAATTGGGTTTATCATTAATGTTAGAAAGCATGAAACTGGCATAGTCTGTATACGTACGGCGATCATCGGATTTATTATGATGTCGTAACTGAATTTTGTAGGCATCCAGTCTAAAGTTCTTTATGAATAACATTTATGGACTGTCGATTTGGGTATGAACTGAAGACTTTATAGGACAATATATTTTTTGGGTTTTGATGCAATATTGTCAGATTTCTTTGACTTCGTATTCGCGACTGGCACCAGGCGTGTCACTCACAATAGTGGACTGCCACCGCGCAGCAGTTCTGCGCATGTCAACGTCAACGTATCCCTACAAGGAAAACAAAAGTTAGTTATTTCAACTTTAATTTGACGTTAAAATCGTTTAGTTATCTCGTATATTTTTTAAGTAACTGTCTTTCATAATCCCGGCATTCTTTTTTGGAGACTGTGTATTTGGATGGTTGCGTGCCTGCACATTACAAATTAACTCTCACCCCTCGCACTAGTTGTAGCACCTCCATTCCTAATAATATTTATTAAATTCAAACCAATGATTTCCGCGCTACATAAAGTGTACTTTATTTACATTAACCTCATTTTGTAGTCAAATATATGTGATGACATTTAAATTATGTAAAAATAAAAGACATTTATTTTATATAATATCTTAAACTCCAGCTAGCAGTACACTTTCCTTTCCCCTGCACTACATGTTTATCCATATTTCATAACATAATGTAGTTTAAGTTGTCTGAAAGTTAATCATAAAGTAAAGCTCACCTAAGTCAAACACTATACAAGATAGCTGTGTAAACTTCGTACTGCATACTGAAACTTCGTAGTGATATTTAATACATGTTGCTGTGAAATAATATGAATAGATAAATTGACGTTTTAAAGACTGTACACGTTAATGTGCATTCTATCTATAATCGTTATATCATTTTCAGTCCGGAAAAACGTACAAACAAGCTTTGTTGTAAAAAACTTTAACTGAAATTTCAATGCAAATACAGTAATTATAACAATTTATTCTATGTTTATAACTATAATAATTGGAAACCCGTAGATTTCAGTAAAGAACAATTAAATTAAGTTCCCTGAATACAGTAAAATATAAATCAATGCTTATAGCAACCGTAATCTTGGATTTTGAATTACTATCGCATCTAGACATTATAAAACTATCAATTATTTAAGCAAATTTTTTCCCATCAGAGTACATAACATTTACTTTTGTCTTTTATTTGTTCCCTATTTCCCTATTTAGATGTTATAATATGAGAGCATGATGCTCATTACCTACAGACCAGACTAACTTTCTTTGTGTGGTCCACTTCTTCTAAGTAAACACTAACACACACAATAACATGGCATTGACAAACCATACATATATAGTTATTTTTTTAAACTAAAGGCATACTACTAAAAGATGTATAAGATGGCAGCAAGAACAGAATTTTTGAATACAAACATGTAGACACTCGGCTCAAAAACTGTTTCATGTACTAATAATAGAAGATTTAAATTCCTTAGTTAAGTTACTACAAAGTTCTTTCACGCATAATTATATTAATATTTCCTCCTATAAATAATGATTGTATTTTCCACAGGATGCATCAAGAAACGAACTTTCATTGAGTAACGTGGCTGGTATATTTTATATCCTGATAGGCGGTCTTATATTGGCCATGGGTGTGGCGCTAATGGAGTTCTGCTACAAGTCACACAGTGAAGCCACGAGAGCTAAGGTAAGAAACTGTTTGTTTCTATAGTTGATTGTCCCAGTGTAGTATTTAGTGATCGTTATACGTACTATTGATATAGTGGCCGGCTAGAAGAGTAATTTGATGAAATTACTACTGACATAGTATTAGTATCCGTACATCTAGCAAAATGTTATGAAAATTTGTTACATTACTATTGTATAACATTCAGTATACGAATAACATTAGAAATTAAAACCGATAATCCAAACGACCATTTCTCGAAAACAATCTCCTATAGTAGTAATAACGTTAACTTTCTTAAAATATTTAATAGGGTTCCAAAGGAGTCGTTAGATTCACTGCGAACAATTTGTTGTACAATATATAAATTATATATAGTGGCGTGCAAATAAAATATACAATAAATAAAATATCCGGCTACCTCTTTCACGGTGTATTAGACAGTTTCATATTTCAATAAATTGTCATGCTGGCAATGTTAACGAAGCAGAGCTTGTAAAAATCATGTTTTAAATTACGATTTAATAAATATTATATTTATATAAAAATAAAATTCTCAGAAATATAAAAATTTAATGTTTTTTTTAAGAATAAATATATGATAAGTTGATATATTATATAAGTATAAATGATTTATGAAATGTTTACTGAGCAATATAACAATGGGTCAGTTGAATAAAGCCGAGTAGGCAGGCATGAGAGTGCTCCAAAACATCTGGGAGCCCACTTGCAAATGTGAGTCTAGTCTCAACTTCGGCTGAATAAAGTTTTGACATAGAAGGCGACTGCTCACTCACGTACAATTACAAAATGCGAGTGTGCTTTCACGATCCGAGGTGATGGAGAGCGTTCAAGTTTGAACAGTATTCTCACCTAACTGTCCCCTTCAACACCACAGGCACAACAGCTCCTTGATGTTATACGTCTAATGGAGTGACATAACAGTATTTATAAAAATAGAGATAACAAAAATTTTGTTTGTATTTTATATACATGTACATATATTATATATATGTATACATGTCATATAGTATAATATTATATAATTATATGTTTACATAAAATAATATATTCGACGTTCCATCTAAAATCGATTGTACCACCTTTGGTCTATAAATTATTACATATAATTTTCACCAAAACTTCAAACAAAATTTAATTTTTCCTACTGACAGAACCACAAGAAACTGTGGGTCTTTCAGGAAATATTATGTTTTATCATATTTTAAAGAATTTTTTATTCAAACAATATAAAGAAGGCTTGATAGTAAACTCAGTCAATATCCATTTCGGTTAATTTCCTAAAACACTACAAATCGAAATCGATTTTAAAATAGAGATAATCTCGGTAACCTTTTTCTTGTGCATTTCTGGTTACTTTGTACAATTTGTACTCAATTCAGGTGTTATAAAAGATAACTACTCCAAGAATACTATCGGCTGTAGTGATTCTGCTACTGGCCACACCTGCTGATCTGTGAGTGTGTTCTAGGTTGTGCGAGTAGCCTCTCAACTTACTTTCACCTAGAAAATGGAGTAGTCACTCACAAATATTTATTAAACTCGAAACATTACAGCCCACTCATCGTTACAAGCAAGTCTGAGCGATTTATTCAACTGAACCCGAGTGGGCACTCCTTAAAAACGAGAAATGACAGGGCACTCATCTTTATTAAATTAACCTAATACTCTTAAATTTATTTCTATTCTATTCTAGGATGTACAAAATCTATAATGATTATAATTTAACGTGCTAATTAATCTTTCGAATTAAAAAAGTGACCGATTATTACAAGAAAATGTTATAAAGAAACTTGAAAAATCGTGTTTACTTACATACTTATGCATGGAATTAGTTTATTTACGTAAACTAATACGTATTCAAACTTTTCTTCGACTAAAACTTTTTACACGAATTGTTTTCCAGATTCCACTATCAGACGCCATGAAAGCTAAAGCAAGACTAACGATAGGAGGGAGAGAGTTCGACAACGGACGGGTGAGAATAACATGAAATATTTATTTACAGAGTTTTTTTCTATTATCTATGGAATGCCCAAAACTTCAAACTCATTGTTCAAGTTCTTTCACTTTTAAGCACATAAAACGTTTAAAAGTATCTCTAGGTTTTAATTCGAAAATATTTGTATTGCAACATTTGTTTTAATATTGTGATAGGCATCCTTGAACTTCACAAAATATTAAATCGTAAAATGTTATGTTACTTATTTAGTCGAAGTATGAAATGTGTTTTGCATTGAAATCTGTCAGTACAACGAGTCCATTATTGACTAATCTGCACCAGTATTCGGCAACACTTGAAATTTGTATTTCAAATAAAACGTTCTAACAAAAATATAAAAATTATAATTAAGATAAATACAGAAAATGATGCAAGTGGATGCTGTTGACATATTTTGTTTTCCAGAAGAGGGACAACCTGTTTCAATACTACACTCCGGCCAACCAGATCAACCAGCAGGACGGAGACCAGCTTCACAGCAACACACACACCCAAGTCTGATGATACCGCTAGGCGCACCAGCAGTCTTGTGTACAGTTGTAAATAGTAGGCCTAGGCCGCGACATCACACGCGCTTGTCACTTACTGCAATAGCTTCCGGACATCGTAACATTATTAAAGACATTAAACTTCTAATATGACATCATAATGGACGGGATTTTCAAGCAATATGTCTCAGAAACATAATCGTATCTGTACTTATTTGTTTGCTTCTTGTTATAAACATAGTTCCAGTAATAAAGTGACACTTTTAAGTGATCAAAGTTCATTTCTACATGAAATAAAACTATCATCCATTGTTCATTATCAATTACTAACTTAGTAATGAACTATTTATCTTCTAAAGTTGAACCATTATTGATGAACATTTATTTCGACGTAAATAAAAGAATTGGCAGTTAATTCATCAACTTTTTGAAGCACTTATGGAGTAGAATAAAATATATTGTATCATCATGATTTGCTTCATCCTTTTAAGTAGGAAAGAAAATGGTTGTTTGTAAATTTTTAGAATGACTGCAAATCAATATGATAGGTGTTACTTATGTTAAAACAGATGTCTATTGATGGTGCTCTAAATAAGCATAACGCGTTGCATAATTTTCATTCCTACGCAAAAAATTTCCTACGACATATTTAACTGTTATGGGTTTCCTGATCGGAACTAATGAATATCCTGCCATTAAAAATAAAAGTAATTTGATTAAGGTATGAAAAGATATATCTAAGTGATGGCATTCAATCAGGTATTATTGTTACTAATTTTATAAGATATTTATGCTTTCAAAATCTATATGACGTACATTCTGTTAAATCCAAATAAAAACGATGTTACTTAAGCTACAATATAATGCATATTAAGAAAAGGGAACTAAGTTTACTACAACCTAAAAAGCCATCTGTATTGCAGTAAGTGACAGTGTGAACTTGATTAAAAGAAGAGTTCAAACAGAATTAATTTGATTACAGAAAATATACTAAGCGGAATTATGTTTGTGATGTATGTTAACTACATTTTATTCAAAACTAAATACAGCTTTTTAGTTTCTTACAAAACTGGTGTAAATAACGTAATCTCCGTTGTATTTGTATACAAACAGAACACATTTATCATTCTATGAGATACATCACAAAGAACACTCGATGTGCCAAATATTCCAAATGTTAGTGTATATACAAATCAGATTGCAGAGCAATCAGTTCTGGTGTACATTATATACAAGACTGTGCAATAGACGGGGTGCTAGTGGAGTGAGTGTATTCTACACGATCGTCTATCCACGACGTTCGCTTTACACACGGCCACGAATAACTGACGTCATTTGTAAAATATTTACTTAATGTGATCCTGTTAAGAAAACACTTTTGTATTTACAAGGTGAATTATATAGGTATGATATAATTACCATTACGTTCAGAAAGCGTTTACGTTAGTTAATTTTTGTTTAATTCTTGTTATTATTTAAAACGTAAAAGAATATTATGTTAGTAAGAGTTTGCCACAATCTTGTTGATGCGTTCGTACATATACAAGAACACAAAAAGTACATTCATCAGGGCTTAAATTAGTTACTGTATTCCAATACATGTAGAAAATCGTATTTTGAGAAATATTTGTTTTATTTGAAAAGTAATAATTTTTATTTTAGCTGAAGAACTGTACATGTGTTGACATGCATTGTAAATTAACGTTTAATTTAATAATTAAGCAATTTTTTACCTGATCAAGTTTATTAATATATTTTTAACAAATATGTACTTAATTTAAGTTCTTCACCAAATATGTGTACATTTTAAGTGTCTATATCATCGAAAGAGAAAGCCAACTGTTAATAATTTTAGCTAGTGCCAAAGTCAAAGACAATATGTGCCAAAATAAACAAAAGAAACTTGCAGTGTTTACTGTTAACTGTCAAGTATAACAAATATAAAACTTTATCTCCTGATATATTTGTACTGAGGAATTTGTAAATAACAATTAACCATTTTTACTGTACAGGTTCGATATAATTTATTGTTACGTGTGTGTCATGGCGCGTGCTGCCATGCCGCGCCACACGCTGTGAAAGTAGACTGTATAAATAATCTTGTAGTCAATGATGTAAAAACTACAATTAACCGAGATTGTTGTGTGTTTTTGAAAATCTCCATTGCTGTTGATTGTACGTGCTACGTTTTTCAAGTGATTCAGTGATCTCTTCACCCCACATTCGTCTTCCCCCCAATGTCGTCTCTGATAGGTTAAGGTGAATGTCCTCTCACGCCATGATTCCTGCTAATGACCACTGCCGCCTTCTTAATTATTATTTCAACTGCTTTAAGTTTCCACCATCTCCTTCGTTATATTAGGTTAATGTTTCGTATATTTATTTTCGAAACGTAATCAATAACAGATCATCTACACTTAAAATATTAACAGTTGTATTTATGTGATGTATATCCACATAAAGTTTCACCGAGTTATTTTTTATAATATAATATAAAATTATTGCTCCACCGCTTTCGACATTAAAACGTCATTGAGATTGAACATTAGATTACGTAAGAAGGTCAATAACGAATTTATAAAAAAGTAATTAAAATATTACAATTAAAAATATTGTATTACGAGAATTAATTTTCAATCGGGACCGTTTGTTTTTAATGTTTTATGTTATGAGTAGATATATATATATATATATATATATATATATATATATATATATATATATATATATATATATATATATATATATATATATATATAAGCCGGTTCTGGACCACTTTTAGAGACGAACGGAAATTCTATGTAAAAAACGAGAGATTTTACATAGAATTTCCGTTCGTCTCTAAAAGTGGTCCAGAACCGGCGTATATATTACTGTTATGTCTATATATATCTTTTAAACATGACTTTTTTATTTTGATATTTTTATTATTTTTTGCACACATTCGACTGACAATTATTGTATTCTAGTGATAGACAATGCAGAATACCGGGTAAAAATCATTTCATAGGGATAGTCTCAAGTCCACATTAACTATGTTTAATATAATAACTCTGAAA
The DNA here is from genome assembly GCF_021130785.1 of Homalodisca vitripennis. NCBI lineage: Eukaryota > Metazoa > Arthropoda > Insecta > Hemiptera > Cicadellidae > Homalodisca > Homalodisca vitripennis. Next base: position 85,269,205 of record NC_060207.1, on the reverse strand, counting down.
AATTTGAAAAATTATGATTTATATTATTGTTTAAAATGTTAATGGAATTTTTAATATTATTCTTTGCTAATATTACTTCAAATATTAAATTTGTATATTAAATACAAATATTTACCAATATGTAATTTAAATGATTTATTACTTCATACTTATGTTAAATTTATTTATTTCGCAATGGTCAATATCAGTGTATAGGTAATAAATTCTAAATGTTGAGATGTACATAAATCCTCCGAGTCCCCACAAATTGAATAGGCTGTAGGTTCTGCTCCAGTTTGTGTACTTATTTTTCTTACTTGTCATACGCTGCGACTCACTTTCCATTATTGGTACTAATCTTTTTTTGTGTAGTGTCCTAAACCTATTTGCAAATAAACAGTTGGTACGTTCCTAGTGAGTATTGTTGCTACTTTAATTTTTGAGGCCTTTTTTATCTGATGTTATGTTAACAGTGATAGGCTTTAAAGCTTGGACTTTGCTGTGTTATGTTTGTGATTGATGTTGTCTCACGTAATTATTGTTTTCTGTTGTTTGTATCATGTTTGATGCCTGTATGTTTGTTCAGGAGCAGAGCTCAAAGCTTTCATTTATTGTTGACAATGGACTATTGATTTGCTTATTGTTTGTGTACTAAAATCTTTTAAAATAAAACAATTTTTAAATAAAATATTGTTATTTCGTATACATGTGTGGTTGTACTTATTTTCCTATTTCTTAACAAACTGTAAGGACATTGGGAATGCCATTGATCGAGCGTTTGGTGTTGGACTTTGAATCTGAGTTATAGATAGCGTAGGTTTAAATCCTTATTCGGTTATATAAATTCCTATAACGCAAGAGAACGGGCACAATAAGGGTGAAAAGAGGTATGAAATCTATAGAAAAACCATCATATTATATTTGTTTTGAATGTGTAATAAAATGTATAAAAAATGTTTATACCTTTGTATGTTTTGTAAAAATATACGATCTTTGACATTATTAAAAAGTGTTTAATTGAAATGTTAGCAATTTTTAAGATTACTACATACTAAATTTTAATTATGTGGTAATATAAAATTTTCACATATGACCTAGTCTATAATATCAAATGTTACAAAGTACCTTAAATATCCATTTTATTTTTTTTATTAAATACTTAACAATAATTATTTGTTAATAATCACACTACAATAGTTATTAAATATAAACAATAATTAGCAGTAAAACTTCTTTAAAATATGCATTTATTGGTACATTAAAAAATATCTTGTACAAAAGCATTTTGTGCCCTTTGCAATGTTCGCAACAATTCAACATTAATATCACAATACACAGCATTGGCATGATAAAATAAGTAAAAATGAGCGTGGATACTAAGTTTTTTGTATATACATTAAAGACAAAGACTTTTAAGTCGATATAAACTCTGATAAACTGTTCTATGGGTGTAATTTACATGCTCTGTCCATGCCAGTATACTACACATTCCTATACCTAAATTAACAACTGACTGCTCATAATAAAGCACCATACCATTAATTGTTACCGGGAAAAATAACATTCAATTTCACATTAGACAGCATCCTTGATGTTCCCAGCACTATTGGTTTGCACTTAGACTAGTTCAGACTTAGCCCTTATCTTTGCACCACTTACATAACATAACTAGGTCTGCATTTATTAGGCTCACAGCGTATCAATGTTATCTAAGGGGCAATGAATATACATTTGCATATAAACGGCATAGAGCATTGTCCTGCAAAATACTAGAAGTTCATCAATTCTGTTAATACATAGTTTACCCCTGAGGCACCCCAACAGGGTCATGTTATAAGATTCTCCAACAGAACTCCTAAGTTATAAGATTCGAGTACAGGCAATAAGAGCTTTTTGTTTATACATTCAATAGCTCGAATAAAATCCAAGAGCATCAATATGTTTAATTTTCTCTGATCTATGGTGTGTCTAATATCATCTGTTACTCTTAACGGGACAGTCTGAGTATTGAAATAGGATCTGTAACCTGATTAGAATTTATATAAAATATTATTTGCGCCAACATACGCACTAACCTGATTATAAACTATCTTATCAAATACTTTTGCTAAAACACATTACACACTTATGGACCTGCAGTGTTTATATGCCAATGGATTATGGATCTTTGGCTAAGGTAAAATCAAAACTCTCTTCCACCGACTCGGATATATACCACTACTGAGTGAAGAATTAAAAAACATCCTTTATTTCGTTATAAACTAATTTTAAAAATTGTAAAGGAATTCCATAATTGTCTATTGCGCTGGAGGAGATATCATTGATTTCTTAACAGATCATATGTACATTAACATTTGTAAAAGAAAAGAATCGCGAGACTCCCCTAGTCCTTTCTTATTCCTATAATATTCAATCAAAATAGATCCATCCCATGATTAATACCGCAAAAATAATTTTTTAATTAATTTATATATATATATATACATATATATATATATATATATATATATATATATATATATATATATATATATATATATATATATATATATATAGTGGGATCTGACACACTCTTCTGTTCTTTACCTCCGCCTTGGTTACCAGACTTTAGTTCCTCTAAGAATACTGTGAAATGTTGATTCCTAGCATATCACAGCGATCTCTTAGTTGTACTCCTAGATTATCTATAACGGAGGAGTCCAAGGCTAAATTATTTTTTGTTCTTACATAATTTCTATACTTATGACTCTTTGTGCCATTAGTTCATCATTTATCCAAGGACATAGCGTTCTTTTCTTGTGAATAACTCTTTCTGGTACAATTTAAATAAATAAATATAAAAATATCTCCTCTAACATATTAGCCATATAATCGACTGAGTAACTATTACATATATTAATCAAATCCGTGTTAGTTTCAACACGAATTGGATTAATGTATGTAGTAGTTACTGAGTCGATTATATGGCTAATATGTTAGAGGAGATATTTATCCCGAGAGAGGGACAATGATTGCGAGAGGGGGAGAGGGAAAGAGGGAGAGAGGGAAAAAGGGAGGCAGGGTGGGACGGAAAGAGAGAGAGGAGAGAGAGAGAGAGAGAGAGAGAGAGAGAGAGAGAGAGAGAGAGAGAGAGAGAGTGATGGGGAAAAGGGGAGAGAGATTTTATACGTACGGTGGCGCAATGTAAGTTTCCCCAGAAGATAAATTGTAAGGCGTTATAGGTATATTAAATTCTACACTTTTAGGTCCATCTTGATTTCGTACACACTTCAAACAACGACTGAGAAAAGAATTACCATTTTTTGCAATTCAGGTTTATCGTTATTAACTGTTCATTTCTAATTTTGTTTCTGAGTTCGTCTATATTTTGCAGTTTAAGCATACACGGTCTCCTTTATAATACTCCACAGTGAAAAATCACATGGGGTCAGGTCTGGATAGCGCGCAGGTTAATCGATTGTACCACCACGACCAATCCATTCATTACTAAATGTGTTATTTTTTAAATCTCGAACTTGGACACCGAAATATACTGGGGTACCATCTTGTTGCCAGTTGAGCGAAGGAATATTAAAATAGGATTGTTTCTGAGCACATGAACTACTACTTCTTGCATCAACCGTAAATAACTTCCTGAGTTTACATTTCCTTGAAGAAAATAAGGACCAATTAGTGCAGTACTCGAAATACTTCCCCATACCATAACACCAGGCATATTGAGTTCTGCTTGGGTTATGAGGTGTACATCCGACCAGTACACGCAGTTACGCCAATTAACGCGTCCATTTAGTTTGAAACATGCCTCATCACACCATAAAATTGACCTTAAGAAAGTTGGATCAGCCTATGAGTGAATAATTATTGGCTCACAGAATTCCAATCACCTATCGGAAACATCCTCGTGAAGCTCTTGGAGTCAAGATGGACAGTATGGCTTAAATTTTAATTGCCTTAACATTCTTTGCACACTTCTTCTTGATATTTATATTTCAGCAGATGCCTTACGAGTCGATTTACCGGGACTGGCTACTAAAAATTGAGGAACTATCTTATCTGCAGGTTTTCTTCGTTGCAAATGTATCGTGGACGACCACACTTCATTTAAAACGCTTCCTGTGTTTTCAAATTTCTTATTTAACTTCCGCATATACTGTCGAGTGGGTATCGCGACACCTGAATATTGACCACTATATTTATATAGATAAAGAAGAATATGTATAAATATAGGATATTTTCTGGATATTTATTTATTGAAGAATTCTTCAATTATTATAGCAGCATTTTTATTAATGCTTCCACCACGACTGAAGGATGTAAACTCGTTGTTGGGTTGTAAAAATTTTTAAAACACACACAAACAAGTAACAGATTTAAAGAGTAACTGTACACAAGCCACTGGAACAGACAACAAAGAACTTACTCCATGTTGCTGCCAACTTAACATTGTTACCAACATATCGAAACAAAATATCCCAATTTATGGGGAAACAGACATATGCGCCACCCTGTACTAGAATATTTTTTTCTGCTCAGAAATATTTACGGTTCTCAATTTCAATAAAGAATTGTACTATTAAGTATGTTTTTACTATCAACCACAGTAAGGTGCGACCCAATCATCAAGTAGAAGGTTCAAGTCATATCTGATTAAATAGGTCATAAAAAAAGTTATTGCAGATTCTAACATTTTAAGACATATCTAATTTTAGACCATGAGCTTTTCTGAACCTTTTATTGACTTTAGGCCTGGCGAGTTCGAAAGTTAATTACTTGTTTCCATTGACAATGAAGATTGGTGAAAGTGTAATCAGCCAACGTTGACACCTGCTGCTGTCGGATCACATCCATGACGTCACCTAGATTCCAGTGATCCAGCCTTATCCTTGTGCTGTTTGTAATCTAACAAACTCCATATGACGTTTCAGGCTTCACAATTTTGTCAGATATTCATTAAGGTATGTGGCCACTAAACCAAGTAGCAATTTATCATACCAATTTTTCTGTAAATATATTTTTGAATGTCCTCCCTACTGGTTTAAAAATACTTTTACCCACTTTGCAGCTAGCTTAAAGCTGGAGCTAAAAAATAAAGAATATTGTTTGGATATACATGAAAAAAGAGCCAGAGGTTTACAAAAAAATTAAATTTTCACAATAATACTATTAAACATTAAATATTGTAAATTATTGTTACTTAGCTTCCAGTGAAAGGAAAGATCTAATGACATTAGATACAAAATTGGTAAATATATTTTCTGAATGTAAAATAATTATATAAAGTGTTACTAACGTAATAATTTTTTTATCATTCCAAAAAGCATGTATTTAATAGTTTCTTTATAGGGTAGTTCTGTTATAAACAACATTTACAATAAGAGAAAATGTATGGTGTACAAAAAATTGTATTTATTAATAATTCCTTCAAAAGTTCATAAACAATTTTAAAAGTGCATTTTTGGGAATTTTTAGATAGATAAATAAATATTAATTTTGTTCTTTGATTACAAAATACAGTCGATTAAAATTTATATTTTTAAAATATGATCGTTAACATTATTGCGTATAGTATTTTTTAGACATGAAGCTTGCATGTTAAATGTCAATTAACAATACAGAACTTTGTTATAATAGACAAATATTTTTATTTAAAACCAATAGATAAATGAATTTAGTATTTATGTGCTATGTAAATATTGTTGTTATAATAATTAACATTGTATAAATATAGTGTCGTAATCTTTAAATGTTTATTTTTTGTATTGGATTTAGCTTTAATCGAGTCAACATGACATAGTCGTATATACAATATCTTTTTTACGTACGGACTTAAATTAAATAATTTCCTTATGATAGTTATATTTTAACACATGATTATAATTCTTAAAATGCTTATGGAGTTATTCTTTGATTTATGTCTACAAGAAAATACCAAAATAACATTTCTACATTAGTATTTATTTATTCATATATAATTTTTTCAAACACCATTGAGCCATTTATCCTGCAATCTCTTTCATTAATTAACCTGATCCACTATTTGAGAAATTTACAGTTATATGGTTTTATAATACTATTTTAATTAATTTAAAATAAAATTAATGCAAACAATAAAAAATATGATTAATACAAAATTAAATGATGAGGCAAAAAACAATCCAATTGTGGAAGTAACTAATGTAAGATACCTAACTGAGTAGTTAAACTTAACTATCTCCTTCTTGAATGTTCTGCTAACAATTCAAGAATTTAAAAACAAGAAGTGGTGAGTAAAAATACAAAATAGCGTTATATTGTGCAAAGTCTCTTAGTAAAATGTGTGGTAAATGAAATCTTTATCGATATATCCTGCGGATAGTCCAGGTCGAACAATTGCGCTTGTGTCATGTTTGATTTTAACATAGCATGTGACTCTATTGATTATATTTAAAAAAAATCCTACTAAGCTTTGCTATCACGGTTATCTGTTACATAAATGTAAAACATTTTGGCAAAGTACAGCCAAATCTCAAGGAATGAGTTGCACCATAATTGAATTTAGTGTTCATCACACAGAAATTAAGCTTTGTGCCAAATTTCAAATCTGTCAGATGGGTCCGTTCTCAAGATATCTCGAGGATTGACAGATAAAAGATGAATTTTGTTAGCTCCTTGAGTGATTTTAACGCTCAGAATATAATTTTTCAGCTTGAAATTAATAAACGATTATCTTACCAAAAATATTAGTAAATTTAAGTATCATATAATATTATTGAAAAATTCCTTACTTTGAGAGGATAAAAATATTTCACTTTCGTATGACGCCAAAGTTTTCAGGAAAGCTTACCGCCCTTAGGTACTCTTATAGAGGTGAAAGTGAAAAGTTACGGTTACAGTAAAGTATGATTACTCTGCCGTAGCAGCAGACAACTCTCCGCCTACTAGATTTCTCTCAGTACAGTTACTGTTTTCTTAAAAATTTCAAATATAATAAATATAAATCACCTAATCTACTATATTCAAAGAAATCATTCTACATTTAAACATTTTAATAAGAATTTTATTTAAAAAACTGTTTAGGGTTTGTGCATACGGTTGGTTAATGTTTATTTTGAATATTGTAATATTTTAGGTTCTCTTTGTAACCGTATTGTTTACATACATTTTTGATCAAAACTCATGCTTATTTATTTAACAAAACAATTTAATGTGCTATTATTATATTATTATTATTATTATTAATTGTAAAAACAATTTTTGAAGAAAATAAGCATTTGTGAAGAAACCAGTAAAAATTACATAATCGTAGCATTGCTGTAGAGCTGCCACCTTGACAGAACTTTAATCGTCCAACAGCCTCCCACGTACTACATATTTAAATAAAGTAGCGAATCTCGAATGTTTTTATTGACCTGTATAGATGTGGTACGGTTGTATTTGTAATAAATACACATGAAAGTAATAATTATTGAATTATTGTCTGATAAAAGTTTGATAATATTGTTTCTTTTGTTATTCCTTAAAAAATATTTTAAAGGGCTGACACAAAATATTTATTTTGGAAAGTAAAAATTATTTTATATATTCAGTTATAACACTATTATTAACATTAATTTTCATATATATATATATATATATATATATATATATATATATATACATATATATGTATATATATATATATAAATATATATATATATATATATTTGTGTGTATGTGTTTTGATATAAAAGCTGCAAAAAACGAACATGAAGTTGTATTATTACATTGGGATATCTCCCTCCTTATGTTCTTGTATAATTATTATTTTCATACTAAAATTTATGAAACGAGTAACTTTTACTTCCATGATTTAACAAGGGTTCTTGTAACCTCACTAATTTTACGGCGTTGTTGTGAAATAGGGTTCAGAAAAAAGGTTTTCAGTTTTTGTTGCTTCTTCATTATTGTCGTACTCCTCACGCAACTTTGCTTAAAAAATAAAGATTAAAATAAAATCTTACCTTTCATAATTCCACATTTTGCAATGAACATCCAAAGATAAAATTTATAATGTGCATCTAAATTAATAGGAAGCAGTGATATTCAATATGCAATTTGAATCCTTAATGAAATGTTCCATAACATTTTAAGAACTGTGTTTTGCGGAAGAGTACTTTATTTGAAATCCAAATTCCAGGGAACCTTACATCCCCTACACCTGACACAGTGGTTTTAGAAAATGTATTAGTAATATTTTATAAATCTATAATACCGAACAGATGAAACAGAAATTCTGTTGGAGGCTATTAATGCAGTGTCAGTTGGTAGGTAAGAGGAAGGATAAAACTTTTGCAATTAAGGAGCGTAAACGAGAGCACTGAGTTATCTATCAGTATAAGTCCACATCTTATCTCTCTAAAATAATGGATATCTAACATAAAGTTGCTTGGTTCAGTCTCTTATAATTGTATTTAATAAACATCAAAATGAAATATGTAGTGGAGGATTTTGAGATATATTTCGAGTATAAAAGGATATTACACGTGTTACTTTTTTGTATTAGAAATGACGTTAGGAAATTATTTTATTCTGCCTTTTCCTGTACGAAATACAACATGGTAGTACAGTTATTGGATAAGCATTAGTGAAGCCTATTATTAACGGAGATGGAAACTTTTCACATCCGCCTGTCTGTGTGTTCAACAATATTTTTTTAATCTATTTGAACTACAGGCCTAAATTGAGTCCAATGTTGGTGCATGATCTTTATATCTTTCTGGCTGAGTTTAGCGAAGTCTGACTTTCAGCAGGTGGTGTTTCAGAAATGGATACAGCTATAGATTTAACTTATACCGTACACTCCTAATACTAATAGGGCTGTAAAAATTCTTCTTCAATCTGTATGTTAGTTTCTTAAAAGTTCTAGAACTGAATAAAATGTGATATAGACTTGAAATCTTTCAAGATGCTGTATTTCTACAAGATCCAGTCCTATTGCTTTACATACCGTTCATGACATTTGGTAGAAAATTAACATTCTGCAGGCGTTTTCTAGAAGAGATTGACCTTGAGACGTTACATTTACCATATTTTCCTATCACCAAGGAGCCTGAAGAAGTTTCTCTTCTGTTAGTCTCTATGTGAGTCAGTCTTTAACAGCATATTTCGAGAACAATAAATAAAATTATTGATTTTTTATAATGCTTCGTTTTAATACAGACAAAAAGATTAACATGCTAGGGCAGTGGTTCCTAACAAAAATGGTTTAAGGACCCCTCACTTTACTGACACGGACCCCTCAAATTGTTAAACTTAAATGGCAGATTACACGCATAATAATCTGAGTTACATTTGTCAGTGAGCACCTAGCCTACCCATTTGCTTTGATAGAAACTGTTCTTTTATATTTTTGTCAGAAAAATAACCTTAAAATTATGTTGTTTATAGCAACTTAACCAATCAGCTGATGAAATGCAAGTGAGTAATAAAGAGAAAGTCAACAGTAGATTGTTGCAACCGGTAAGATAAGAACAAGGGAAATTCCAAAGCATGTTGACTCATGTTACGATAAACAGGACAAGACAGTTAATGATTGAATGCTGCCTCAAGTTTTTACATACGTCTAGCACACTGTCAAACAGCCGAAGGTGAACAGTTACATTAAAACACGTGCTACATTAAAACAGGTAACTGTTTTTAGAATTTGCGTTAGTGTTGACTCATGTTACGATAAACAGGACAAGACATTTACTGATTTTATTATTGTAAATTTGTCATAAAATCTGTTAAAATAAACGTAGAGACCTCTAGTTTGCATTATTGGATTTATTTTTTATTCCCTTTAAAATGAGGGGTCACATGATAGGGGTTTGTATTTGAAAATGTTTAGTTGCCCCCCTTTACCCGCCTTTAGAAAAGGGGGGCAAAATTTTCAACAACTTGAAAAATTAAAAAAAAATGTTATAATAGGTAGGGTCAAGGTTTAACATAGATATCTCGGGCCGTTTAAATTATATCCAGGTGTGCCAGAACATAAAACTCACTCTGAAACCAGTCTTCAAATAATCACTGGTGTTTTTTTTTATTTTCACAGTAGGCATACAGACACTTTTAGATGTAGAAGGATTATGTTCACCAGACAATGACGTATCCAATTGAACATGCACATCAAATAACTCCTCATCCTCTTCGTCAATAGGTCTATCACGTTTTAACAATCCACTTTTTAACCAATGATTCATCGTCACTTGATAAAACTCGCCTGTACACTGTCGTGGCCGACAATCGTTGACAAAAATGCCAAACATGCAGCACGCACGATCTCTATTGGAAATTGAATAATAAGACTTAATAGATCTAGTACCTAACATTGCCGCTAGATTGAGCTAGTGCTAGTTGACTGTAATAATGAGAAACCTGTTAAACCTACAAAAAAAACTAATACAATAATGACTGCTGAAAGTGAAGTTAAATATAAAATATTTTAATTTCTCAGAAACATCTTGCGGACCCCTAAGACATAGTCCTGGGGATTCGCGGACCACCTGTTGGGAACCACTGTGCTAGGGTACGTCCCTCCATGGAACCTGGCCCTGCGTTAGTTAAAGCTAATTGTCCGCAGGTTATCTCCAAAACATACTAATCTATAGAAGATAGAATTGAATTTATCTATTCATTTGAAATTGGATCTCTTTATAGATAAACTACCGGTTATCGCATACACTTCTATCATATTTGTCTGAACGGTAAATTTTCAATATTTCTATAGCTTAGAGCACAATTCCTACTGACAGTATCCGAAAAAGGATCCCAAATTGCTTATTTCCTTACCGGTGAATGAGTGAACTCCTGGTTTTATAATTATATTTTGTATTAAATTTCACCTTATATTATATCATACTTATACAGAGTGAGTTTTATGTCCTGGCACACCTGGATATGATTTAAACGGCCCAAGATATCTATGTGAAACCTTGACCCTACCTATTATAACATATTTTTTTAATGATTCAAGTTGTTAAAAATTTTCCCCCCTTTTCTAAACAGATTTCATGACAAATTTACAATTGAGTAAAGGGGGGGTAAAGGGGGGCAACTAAACATTTTCAAATACAAACCCCTATCATGTGACCCCTTTTTACACACGTCTAGCACACTGTCAAACAGCCGAAGGTGAACAGTTTGAACACCTGCTACATTAAAACAGGTAACTGTTTTTAGAATTTGCGTTAGTGTTGACTCATGTTACGATAAACAGGACGAGACAGTTACTGATTTTATTATTGTAAATTTGACATAAAATCTGTTAAAATAAACGTAGAAACCTCTAGTGTGGATTATTGGATTTATTTTTTTTATTCCCTTTAAAATGAGGGGTCACATGATAGGGGTTTGTATTTGAAAATGTTTAGTTGCCCCCCTTTACTCAATTGTAAATTTGTCATGAAATCTGTTAAAATAAACGCAGAGACCTCTAGTTTGCATTATTGGATTTCTTTTTTTATTCCCTTTAAAATGAGGGGTCACATGATAGGGGTTTGTATTTGAAAATGTTTAGTTGCCCCCCTTTACCCCCCCTTTACTCAATTGTAAATTTGTCATGAAATCTGTTTAGAAAAGGGGGGAAAATTTTTAACAATTTGAATCATTAAAAAAAATATGTTATAATAGGTAGGGTCAAGGTTTCACATAGATATCTTGGGCCGTTTAAATCATATCCAGGTGTGCCAGGACATAAAACTCACTCTGTATAAGTATGATATAATATAAGGTGAAATTTAATACAAAATATAATTATAAAACCAGGAGTCCACTCATTCACCGGTAAGGAAATAAGCAATTTGGGATCCTTTTTCACATAGATATCTTGGGCCGTTTAAATTATATCCAGGTGTGCCAGGACATAAAACTCACTCTGTATTTATATTTATAATTTACCTTAAATACAAATCTTACAGTAATACGAGAACCGTTGCTTGAAATCAAAATCGGTATAAAACTGTCTTTAGATAAATAATATAAATCCAGTAATAAAAGTCATGCAAAGATAAAACCAGTAACATGAGGTCCTACAGGAATGTCGCTGACACTACCATTATAAGTGCTGACAGGTGATGGCAGGGAGGCTTGATGTTTTGACAGGTTTACACAGGTTGATTGATAACCTACCAGAGGGATGAGTTGTTAACTCGTAAAGGTTATTCTGGAATATTTTGGCGACATTAAAAACAATTTGTAACCCTACCAGATTGATGTTTTGTCACCTATATAAGTTAAATTGATCAATTACTACTTGATACATATTCGTATGGAAACACTTAGCCTAAGAGTTCTTAGTTTCAGCAATTAAATGATCAAAACACATGTCAATGAGGTTTTATCGGACAAGGTTAGTCTACAAATGAGTAATTAATTAGCCAAATAGCACGTTTGTTTAAATTTTTACCATAATTCGTAATTTTATAAGAAGTAAAAGTCGAAGTTTAAAACTAATTAAAGAACCTAATTAAACTTAGACAAAAAACTGAAAAGTCCTCAAAACTGTACGTTCAAAATACTTGACACCATTCGATTTTTTTAGGAAATAAATCACCAGTAGAGGTTTATACGCGCAGAGTATCGTTTTTATATGGTGATACATAATTTTCATAAAATTAAAATATATCGTACAGCATGAAACTCAAGCTATATAGTTAATCAGTCATAAAAATGAGAGTAACACCCATTTTTAGACTGCCCTTGTTAGATATTTTCTGTGTTTCACTAATTAGCAGATTTCAACACTGGTGTAATGTAATATCAGCATGAGTATTAACTATCTGATCAGTAGAATAAAGTACCCTTAAAAAACCATACAAATAGGGGTCTTTATGGACTGTTTGACGAAACCCACGAGTAAAGTATACCAAATATGGTATTTTTTAAACCAGTAAAAAGTTGTTTTCTTTTAATTTTGGAAATAGGGGGTCGTTGCATTAGAAATACTAGAACCCTACACATCCTTCCTGCTGGTCTTAAAAAAATGTTTAATTATAATATTTTGAAAACTAGAAGAAATGTCATGCAAACTTCATAAAATATATGTAGGTACTAATAAGAGTGCAGTGAAAGTTTTAACATTTTGACTAAAAACGTTTTTTGAGCGCAGTGAGTGTACGATGCAACCACATTTATTTGATGAGTGTGTAATTTGATAACATTAATTTATTGGTCTTGTTTTTCCGCACTAATTTGTCCATTTAATCTTTGCTGCATCTCTTATTGTTTTCAAGATCCTTTCAGAGTGCATGAAATTGGAAACACTGTATTATTATTTAAAAATAAACCCAAATTCAGTGCCATACCTTGTGTGATGTAGAAAATATTGTGTGATGCGTAGCCTGGCACTTAATTCCGTTAGATGGGAAATATTGAGAGGCATCAGATACCTCATTCTAAAATTATCTTGCTGTGTGTTATTATACTACAAATACTACTAATTGTGATAAGGAGTTAAAATGCAACAGATAACCTATTATAATTTATGTAGTTACTTTATTAAAAACCACATTAACATAAGAATGTAACACTAAAAAGCTGAGAACCTACCTACATTAAAAATAAATATAAGATTTAAATTACAGAAAATACTCATACTTAAATATTATTTATATTGAAACATTTTTAAATATTGCAATAAAAAATATGAACATGCATACCTACACAACAGAAGTGGTCTGCTGAATGCAGGATTTATTTCCAGAGGAATGGAAGCTACCTGATTTCTTATAATTTCATTGCATTCTCTATTGTAGTTGGTCTTATTACATACAACATTTCAAACTCCCAAATATCTGGAGAGGAGACGGAATCATCTACCGTTCATCACGTCCTATCCATTTATGAGGAAACTGTTGATTAAGTGTATTCAGGACTACGATAGCATAATGTAAAGGGGCACCATTTCGCTTCAGCCAAATTCTTTTCTAACTTTGTTTTGAAAACCCATCAATAGATTAAGCAAGATATTGTTAACGATATAACTATACAAATCTCAAAGTAAATTCCCATAAAAGATGTGTGAGCCAATTATTATGTTTATTATGCCACACCACGTGAGTAACGTCCAATAACTTTATTTAATTGTCTTCTGGACGTATTCAGTGTGGATTCTCGTGGGATCAATAACGAAGGTTATGCTATTACTCCCCGTCACTTCTAAATGGCGCCTCATGATACCAGAAGACATAATTAGAAAAGTCAAGGTCTTCATTCCATATCTTTTACGGCCAATAAACATTTTATACGTTGATGATCTGCTTGGCTAATCTCTTGATTGAAAGATACTTTGCAGAGGTGTATATTTTGTTCATGAAGGCTTCTCCAAATCGTCATGTGACTCAGCCGAGAGTAGGCCACTACTTTTTAGTCCAATCCTGTGTGTTTTGTAGAGCAGCCGCTAAAACATCAGCGGACTTTTCGCTTCTAACAGGCAATTTTCTTACCTTTGTTGTGATCACAATGCACACTTCCAGGTTCTTGCACACGATCAACCAAACTTCTAAATGCCTTTCGTGAGTAATGTTACCTATCACGAAAGCGTTACGCAAACAATACAGCCTATGCAGTGAGGTTTAAATAACCATAATAGCACCTGCACTGGTGTAAGCCACTTTAAAAATAAAATAAATGAAATGGTTTAATTGAAGTAACAAAAAAATGTATTACTGATAGTGGAGCTTAGAAGATAGCTGGCAGACGTTTCATTCTCTAAAATTCATTCAGCATTTTTATAAGTAGTTGATTTATCATTTTAAACACTTCGATGTATACTTTTAAATATAAATGATTGTTCTTCAAATTACACTAAATATTATATAGTATCATGGAGAAAATACATGTTTTGTAAAGTGTAAATTACATTTTTAGAAATACATTTCTTAATGTCTATTACTAATAGGTTTTTTGTAGACCAAATTAATAGAAATGTAATACAAAGACTAATAATGAAGTTCATTATAATGTACTAGTTTTAAATTATAAGCAACTGATATAAAAATATACACAAAACAATGGCATGAAAGCGTAAAATACAACATATAATACAGACTAGAATTAGTTATTGTTAAATTTGCTTTGAAAGCGAGAATTAATTAACTCTCTGGGAAATCCACGGACTAAATCGAATTGAATGGTAGAGAGGAACGTTAGTGGTCAAATCCATTTATTCACGTTAACTGAGTAAATAAACTATGCTGGAACCACGAGGAAAGTGCTGTGTGTTGGGCAAGTGGTAAACTGTTGTTCGTTCCTATAAAAAATATAACATCCTTTCATCGAGTGTACAATATTATTTTGTTGTATAGGCAATCAGAAACGCATTTATTCAAATAAAATACAAAAGACGTAATTTCTTTGATTTATAACGGCCTAAAAGTGTGTATTTATGTGGGTGTAAGTCCTTAACTTTACTTTTACTGTACTATATTCTACCTGTTAAAGTATATTGTGACACATGTTAAGTACCACATGTTTGAAGATTATGTATAGGCCAAGAATTCCAGCCTACTTTATAAAAATAGCAAATTACAAAGAAACTTTATAGTACCCTGTTATTTTAACTGTAAATGTAAAAACTTTTTAAACGGTGAAGTTTTAACAGAAACTGATACACTTTTATATGGTTTCGATAATTGAATATAATTAATTCTGTTAATGTCTTGTCTCAAACCGTGTGAATGAGTGTTATCAAACGCCAATGTTAGAACAGTCATTTGTTCTTTTTCAACGTTAAATGATAAAATTAGATTTCTTAGTTATTAGGCTTACGTGGACCATGTAAAGACACAAAAACGACATCGAAAAAAAGCCAACACAATTTTCTTTGACATCTGTGGACTAAATAGATGTCTACAGTAACGCCAAAAATCTCACGAATTTAAATATGCTAGTAATATATTTTTATGGTTCAAGTCGGGAAACATGATAATAGTCCAACATATTTTATGGATTAAAAATACACCACCCATACATATTAACGCGTTTTATCACGATGTTCGTGTTAATGTAGAACTTTAATTTTAATTCAGACCAACAACAACATTTTGAAAGCAGCCTATAAATGCGATTTTGGAACACATAATAAACATTTGTGCTATCCAAAACTCAAGGAAACACAAATCGCATCTTTCATTCAATATTTAAGTTCTAAAATATAAAAATTGCATATCTAAATTAAATACTAATTGTTGGAAATTAAGACAAATGGCGAGAGTAAGATATTTATGTTTTGTTTTAAAATGTTCGCAATAATCTTCATTAGCCTTTGAAGTAAAACAAAATTAAAAGAGTTAAAGGTATATATAGATTCCAAAGTTTCCATTAAATATGCAATTCCAATCATTTACTGGAATAACAGTGTAATACAAACTTCGATGACAATAGTAATATCAAAATAATGTTAACTATGGATGGCCCAAGTAAAAAATGTAACCTATTCAGTATACACGTATCTAAAATGTATTTGTAGTTTGTAATAAATCGAAGATATGTCATCTTTTGTACCCGTATCGATTTAAAATGTGATTTGATTTACTTATGCAAAAATCTGGATATTAAATAAACAACAATAATATCGATCATTGAATAGATCAACATTAAATGCTAAAAGCATTAAACAATATATTTTCAGGATTACCATGTATAACATTCTTTAAATACGAAAACATTAATACGTTTTAAAGCAACCACACGTAAACATTAGGTGATGTACTCTCAAAGTCAAAAATATTTAAAAACAAAAGTTATTGCACACCAACAGATTCAAAATTGTACATAAGGTTCTTATTAATCTGAAAAAACCATAAGATTTCCAATACAAGCACAATCCACAATCCACAAAATATTCTACACAGTATGTGAGACACAGGAAGTCGTATGGGTTGTGATTCTCCACACACAACTATAAATATCGTGGTCATACTTGAATCTTTCGTATATGAAAAGAAAAACTGTATTTATAATTTATTCTGTGTACATGTTTGACTATGGCATGTCCATCGCCATAATACTGATTTTAGATTCTAAACGAAACTCAAAACGTAGTTTTGTATTTTTTCTACCGATAACATATGTCTCAAATTCTGAAATGCCTTAAAAAAGAAAACAAAAACAGACAATAAATAGTAGAGGAAGATTATCGCATCCATTATGTTGTGCTAAAAGTTTTTACTTAAAGAGAAAAAATTATGGTTCAGTTTTGAATATTGTCACGTAAAGTACTCGAAATAGGATTCCTTTGACTCTACATATTGGGCTATTTACGATCGATTAGTCATTCAACTGAATCCTCCTACAGATCATTGAGAGATTACAAATTTATCAACTACTGGTGAGTGAAAAGTCCGAGAGCTAAATGATGACTTAACCCGTAACCTGTGCTGCTAAGGTTTCAGTGGCAAATTAAAAGTTTGGCCGTCACAGCCAAGTTGTTGATCTCTTGGAGCCGGTGCTTATCTTGGATCGACACTTGGTCTCTGACCCAACACCACCTTGGTCACCCTTGGAGTTCACTTATCGATGTATACATCTCACGCAAAACAGCTTAGTTAGTCTTTAGTCAGCATACAAATACTTTCCTTCAAAATAATAAAACGGATAACTATTTCTTTTACACCTTCTGGTTATGGTACAATAATTATCTGATTTTATCGTTATTGTTGGCCTACACATCTGCGACAAAAATACTATAGCAATTGTATTGCACGTTAGCTAATAATTCTATCCACTATGTTTCGTTAAGTCTACACGTAAGATTTTTTTAAATTTTATGATTTGCACAATAATTATACAAAAATAAGGATTCTCTAATGATCCAACAAGCGACACTATAAAATACAGTTGAAAATAGCATCACTTTATATTTGGATGTTAATTTTTTATCAGTATGTCAATTATTAATATGTGTAATCATACATTTGGAAGTAATAAATTATTGTTATAAGAAATATAAGACGTGTAAACAAAGCCTGTAAACTAAACAAATATTTGTTTCATACTGACGTTATAGTAAACAAGAAACATGCTTTAAAATGTGTGTGTATATATCAAATCAACAAACAAATTAGATATTATAAAGGCCAAAATTATTTTTCCACGATGATTCAAAACTGTTTGGTAACATCATTTGCTTTAAATAAATTAATAAGCTTCAATAAATATTAAACTTTAATACTGATCCTAGAGCATTCAGGTTCATAAATATTTTGATTCTATATAACAATTCAGTTGTTTTTGTCATAAGTATATAGTTCCACATTCTCCTGAACTTAGCGGTTTCCTAACAGAAGTTAGTTTCTTACTCAATGGGTGTAAGTGATCAGACGAACTGTACTTCCTTGAGACATTTCTATTTATGCTTGCCAGTCAGCTAAAATGTACTCAACTGAACTTACTTTATATAAGGGTATATTACTGGGTATACTTGCTGAATCTATAAACTCTTAAACATAAAATATTTCCGCGACTGAAACATTTCTAATACACTTTAATTAGAATATGTTTCTGTCTACAAAGAAATTAAAATTAAAAAAAGAAAAAAAAAATATGTAATTCTATGGACAATTTTAGAATCCTTTGTGAACTTTTAAAAATATATAACAAAATCAGAACATTTTTATTTGTACTGATAACATGAAGTTATAGTAATAACACGTTAAAAACCAAACAATCACAACCAATGTGGGAATATGTAAATAACGATCTAAAACTTCCAAAATAGTAATCTAAATATAAAATAAAATCAATAATGGCAATGAATTATATCTACGACATTGAGACTATCATCTAACAGTGTAACATTATAAGGGTACCTGTATAAATAACAGTGACAACACTATTGAATATTTTGAATCTAACTAAATAGATATATATGAGGGAAAAATTTTGATTTCTGAGGCCGGCTGACCTGATGTATATATATATATATATATATATATATATATATATATATATATATATATATATATATATATATATATATATATATATATATATATATATCTTTGCATCATAATTCGTTTAAAGTTTCACTGATAAAGAATCAGAATTCCAGCATCAAGAACTCAACTTCAGTGAACATAAATGAGTACTCTCTCATGTTTGAGATTACTAAAATATTTAACACTAAATTGAAATCCCATTAACTTCAACAATCGTTCTCTGCAATAAAATATACATATCGACTATGTAATCCGTATACTCCTATATGCTGCCATTGATGTTAGTATTGTGCCACTTTTGGAACTCAGTAAATTGGCCAGAATATGTGAGTGACAACATTTGTCTATTCTATACCCACAGTTTTATTAACAGTAGAATAGTATAAATCGAAAACATACACTACTTTATCCCAGATTATAGTACCCAACCCAGATTTGATACTATAAACTGAAGAAAATTTCTTTTGTTAAGTAAAAAGGTTTTTATCCAAGTAAATATATCTCACGAAAAGATGGATTATGCAAGAAAATGTTTGTATGTTATGGTAAATAATTTAGCTTATTGCACTGATAGAACTTTATTTAATTATTTCCAGCTCGTGTTAGTATAGAGAAATATATATAGTAGGTCTGAGGGAACATGAAATTAGTTATTTTAAATTTAAAGTTTTTGGTGAAGTTAAACTGTAAATGTTTATGGTTTACTAGGGAAATTTCAAACAATGGCCTTTAAAGTATTGAACTTATTTTAAAAAAAAAACCGTTAGAAATTACATATGAACCATGTAACCTTATAAACCATGATTAGTTTATATTTGGCACTCACTCGCTAATAACAATATTAATTTATATTTGTGTTATTAAAAGACGATGACATCTTTCAATGATGAGTATTACGTTCTGCATTTTAATATACCTATGTATGTATTAGACGTTTACGGCTTTTGTTTGTCTTAATCTTTTCGTTTTTATAAACTCTCAATTTGAGGATTTGCTATGGACATTCAAGGTATTTTTTTAAAGTAATTTTGAAATAAAATGTTTACGCATTATGACTGAGAGTATGTAATCATGTCGAAATAGTCCATTTATAAATAAAGGGAAAGGTGAACAAATGCCTCAGCGTTGTATGTGCATACAACTGAATTCCAGGTCCCCTGTAGCCTAGAGGGGTGCAACGAGAGGAACTCGTTACACGGTGAAAACGCTTCACATTGTCACTGTCTTATAACGTTAACTCAACTTTAGTGAAATATTAATGGACAAACAATTTAAAATACAAATGAATACATGTTTAATTTTCTGTTTAGTATTTAAAGTACGGTTTTAATTGACGGGTTAATATCAGCATTAAACATCTAGATATTTTAATCTAAAATGTTGCATTTAAGGGGATATGAAAAACAATCGTATCTAAGTTGTAGTATACTTAATTCAATAGGGGCATGTTTAAAATTACATATTTTGCTAAATCAAGGGATTTTAACTTAATATCCCGTAATGTAGTTTCTAAAAAAAAAAACATTTTTTTTTATATCATATGAGATTAGTAGCATAAATGGCCAAGCTTGACACTATATAAATTAATAATAAGACTAATCTTAACTCGATGCCAAAGCTGTCCTATATTAAACAGAATTTGTATGAAACTAATCAGCTGTGTCGGTATGAACGATTTAATTTACATGAATATGATAATTTATCTTTCATATCAAGTTTTTGAGGGAGTTTTAATTATTCATTCTAATTAATTATAGCCATCTCATTAATGAAGATAGGAACCAAAATAATTTGACGGTTTTCAATACAGTATCAGTGACTTTTTAGGATGATATAGCGGCCCGATGGTGCCTAGCCCGTATTCCTAGTTTGATGTTTTAGCCCTGTTATTATTACAAAATCGTTTACCAATATTTTGACAACATTTTTATGTACTAGTTGCACACAACCATCAGGAAACTATCAGTTTCGTTGTGAGTATTTTGTTTATAAATTAGAAGGTTTTATCTGAACTTTTCAGTTTGTTGTGTTTGGATTTGTTATATTACTTACAGAACATTTAAATAAATGTACATATGCTATTTATATGCAAATTAAATGTATCCTACACATATTTTAATTACCGTTTTGAAAACTAGTATCTGTTCTCTTCTTAGTAAGACAAATTCCAGATACAAAATTTCAACAAATAGTGATTTTTAAACTTTATTTAATTTGTTAGTTAAAATGTGTTGGATTGTTAAGGTTTAATGCGTTGAATAACACGGTAATACACTCACCACATGCATAGTTGACAGATAAAAGACATATTTTAAAGTATATTTTGAATAAATTATAATTTTGTACGTATTACCTTACGTCTAATTTTATATCTGAAGAAGGTATGTCTTGACATAACCAGACCTTGAAAACGTTACGATTTTTGTTATTGCATTACTTCACACTGTAAGTATAAGTAATAGTTTTATCCTTTAAAATCGTATACCGTTAATCATACATTTAAACAAAAAGAGTGATTTTCTATGTTTTGCTCAGTTTTAGTATTGTCTAAATAATGGTTTACATTTTAGTAAAACTTGTAAAAATTAAATGAGCCTAAAGCTAAACTCTAACTCCCATTTAATATGACTGATCATTCCGAATTTTTTTGTACGAAAATGTTTAGAGTATTTTATAGGGAAACATGATAAAATGTGGTACTGACTATATTTGCAGTTATGTATTTATTCGTCGGATCATTAAGTATTCAGCGAGTTTAGCTATTTAATTAATTGATTGTGAGCATTACGACAGACGCAGGACAGTACCCCGTGCCTCAAACTTGCTTAGTAGCAAGGGATCATATTCATTAGGTATAATGAAAAAAGCAATAATGCTGCTATAATGTGCTTGGTTATTAGCAGTTTCTGAATGCCACCGGATCCTCCTATGTAACGGGACAATGAACACTGTAAGGAACGGAGTTTGGTAGCCAATAATGCTTCCCTAACCCTTGCCGTTTGTCATGTAGAGGCATTACGCGGTTCAACCAAAGCTAGATATGTGACGCACCAAGAGTTGAATGTATTACGCTCTACGGTCATGGCGAATGCTACTATGAGCCAGCGTTACAAGGAAAACTGTTTTGAATGCCTTAATAGTAGAATTATTAAATCCCTAACCCAACTTTAAATGAATGAACGGAGTAGCAATTTAACATTTTTAATTTAACATACTTTTCGTAACCTTCAGCTTTTATTTATAAAGAGATATTATATAAGTAATTGTGGATTCAAAAGTGTGATATACATCATGCAATAGTTAAACTGTTGGTTTTTGTGACTTAAAGTAGTTAAAGATGAGATACTAAAATACAATTCCTGCAAGTAATAATCAAGGGTTTAATTAGGCAAAGCTAATTTCTTCTTGAACTTAATTATTTAAAAATATATTTATATAAATAGTGCTTTCATACCCATATAAACCATTCAATATTAGAAAACCACAAGTACTCAAAACAAATAAATTTTATTTCATTTCTTAAATCTATTTGGTTGTTTTGAGAGCAATTAAGGCATAATTATCATTAAGATCCACGAGCAAGTAGAATATAAAATATCATCTATGCTTCACCATTCGCACTGGTTGAAATAATGCTGTGCTCACCTTAACTTGTTATATTTTGACCTCGCTCTGGACATTTACTTTTAGTCAACAAATGATAGAAATACAAAAAGGTGATAATCGTCGATAGCCAAGACACCAGTTGATCAAGTCTAAAAATTAAAATTAATTAACATGACATACTTAGAATTAAAGGATAGTGTGTGTGGTAATTGATATTTTAACATCTATATTTTCTATTTCACAACGTGCTGACGTGGATGTTACTCATGCTAATAATAGCATAGACGTAAAACCTGAGATTATTAAACATGTTCATTTATCGAAGCATAACCATATAACCAACAAGTATGAACATATCTCTCCTTGGGTGGGTTGTCTAATAAAACAGTCTTCCTAATTTAGCATTGCGTTAAGTGAGTAGGTTGAAATAAAGTTCCAGTTCACGATAGTACTTAAGCAAATGTCTCACGTAAACAATCGGGTTGTCTCGAAACGTTATTTAAGTATAGAAAAAAAGATACCAAAACATTTAGTGAGGTTCGGCTAGTAACAGTCACATAACAATCCTAAAAGAAATTTCTCTGTGTGGTTTTCAACGTCAACTAATAAGTTAAATAGTAATAAAACGGATTAAAAAAATATGTTTTGAATCTACGCCTATTGTATTCAAATTAACGATATGCTACAAATAAATGAAATATAAATTCATTAAAGTTTGAAAGAAATATATTCTATTGCTTAAACACTAGTACTCAAATCAAGAATGACTCTATGGATAATGTGTAACATCAGTAGGGTGGCCTGCAAAGTGTTTTTCTATCTATAATTATATAAACGATAGATGTTATATTTTGAAGTATTATGATACTCCGTATAATCTAAAAAGCGAGTACCAATTGTGGACTATGTACAAATACCGGATAAGTAATCTACATGTAAAACTGTTAAACAATCAATAGCTGTTGCTATATCTTTTGGCTGATGGTGATGTAATAGTACGATGAGTAAAAAAGGATTAGTTAATTAAAATAGAAAATATACGTAGTGCACATCACGATCATGTGGAATGCGTTTTTCCTAATAATAATCCAACAGTACCTTTAAAGACTACATCAACCATCCATTCGGATTAGTCAAAGAACTTCCTTGCCTCTGCGAGAGCTTTAGATACGATGACACATTCCACATTCAGCCACACTGGTCAAAGGTATACCTTGCCAAAACAAAGCTCAATGCCATGAAATCTTCCACATCCTGTAGAAAGGACTGTCCTGCCAGAGCACGAGCTCTCAGTAAGACGGTGCTTCCAAAATCACAAGTGAAGTAGTTACCAAAGCTCCCTTGCCAGTTATATCGAGCCATCCTCGGTTTGAATTCTTCCCTGGGTGATAATCAATGAAGAAATTAAAGAACCTAACATACTATGCCAAATCATCCGAGATGAATAAAAGTAGAAAATATATGTTGTTCACTTTGGATAACTACGAAATCTAAACATAGTATATAGCTATAAAAAAGATTTTATACACACTTACTGATGTCACATAATGAAACAAAACACTTAAACCCAATTGAGAATCAGTTTCACCTACATTTCTACTTAATAGTTATAAACTTGTATTGTAGGGTGAAATAACACTATTTTCAGGACTATCGATGAAGCGTTTACATTTTAATGTGAAGTTCGAACTAATGGGTTAACGTCATGTTTGCATTTATTGTTTGATTGACAAAGGCCAGTGGCAAATCTCGCGTTGACTGAGATCGTAATTACGTTCCCTAAACATAAGATACCAGATTGCTCCAGAAGTGTCTTGACAAACAGGAAACGGAAGATTAATTTATGGGCAACTGTTGTGATAAAATCTCCATGCTTAAAATCTTCCAAATACCTGTACTGCATTACAAACATTATTTGTAAACATCGTTTTGGTAATTATTGATTAGATTTTTACATTATTACTATTATTATTATCTATGTAATTGTGGAATATTTATTATAGTCTAATTTGAATAAGCATCAATCAGAACTTTCATGGATGTATTCCATTGTATTGTAAAAATACGGTCTCATTAACTTATGGATAAACGTGACAGATGTTAAATTATAAATGTAATGTTATGAACTAATACTATATTATTAAACTTTTTATCCCAGATGTAACCCGTACGTGCCTGTAAATTTACAAATAATTCCATATAAAAAGTTTCGGATTGGAAAATATCCTTAATCCGTAAATACGATAGAAATTCAGATTTCCCAGAAAGTAATGAACTAAATCGATGTTGCTTAATAGACCATTCACTGAAACTCGGTCCTACAACACAAAGCCAGTAAAAGTTGTTTCCTCTCAAGTAAATATAGGAAAGTTTGAAGTCGCGCGTCTCCCAAGGGTCCCAAGTTGAAAACTTCCGATTGAGACAATCGAGCCAATGTTCCTTAGAAAACTTTTTCACATTCTTAGGCTCCTATATTACTTGTGCACGTTCTGTTAGACACCTGATGGAAATTGAGCAGAAATTCAACTTCAGCAAACCGGTCTGAAATGATTAAAGATGCTTGTCATGTAAACGATGACAACATTTCTGTTTTCAATTAAAGTTATTTTACTTTCCTGTAAGTATGTTTTAGCTTTTGGTAGCAACATCATAAACGTTTAGAGCCACATTCTGACTATGAAACATAATTTATTTATACACAGTTCATTATAATTCATTGATTATAGTACATATGCGTAAGTAGCCTTCTCTGTGCCCAAAAATGATATGGAAACATATCTCTTGATTAGAAAATAGAAGGAGGTTATTGTAGAGAAACACGAACATTGACCAGGATACCTTTTGAGATTCCTCTATGGAAGATTAAAAACCAAAACTCTTTGCAGAATTGATTTTCTTAATTTTGTAGTACATCTTAAAACTCTGCTCTGTTCATCACATTATTTTGGGCTAGGGTTTTTGAAATTATTGAATTGGTTTGTGGAGTTGGCCAGCTACGGAATGGTTCGCTTGCTGCAAATTTGACTAAGTATCAAGACAACCAATCACGAAGGCTCTGTGTCTGTTCAATTTACAGCTCAGTAGCTACTCAAATTGCGCTTGGCACGAGATTAGTACGTCATAAAGCGTTGGCTTCACACTGACTCTACGTTACCATGAATTATCACTAAGGTTATTCAAAGAAGGCATATCGATTTTAGTATGTGAAATGACAAGACAGACCACCAGATAGCTGAGTGAGAGGCCCAGATTTCTATTATTCTCTCCCACGTGTAAGACCCGGGTGAATGTAAAAGGGAATCTTAATGCCCATCCAAACAAATCTTATAACTGTCATTGTCGTTTTATTTTACTAAAGGTCTAAGACAATACGACTTTCTTTACCAAATTTTGAGGTATCTGTACTAATATATTTCATTTACAACTATTTGTCCCGATGGTTAACTCTATGACCCTGACATGTTACCTTTGAGAGCTACATACTTTTCTTGTGGACTCAATAAATTAGTATTTAATTTATTTAAGTTGATTTCAACATAATGTACTTAGACATATTTATTAGACAATATAAAAGTTAAATTCTTTGTTTGAAGTTTATTTTTGTTTGATGGAAGGATTGTGAAGGAAATAGGATTTTTCCGGATAATTGCCATCGTTCAGTCAAAAGATCAATAACACTACGTTTCGAGATCTGCAATCTGATCTTTTCTTGCGGTAAGGAACTAACCTAACACTTAATTAATTACAAACTAGGCTAAAATAAACAAATCATACCAGAGCGTTATGACACGTTTAATTCGGGAATCACAACCACCATGTTGTGTGTCAACTTCCCCAACTCTAAAACATGCACTTAATATAAGAACTATACACAACACTAATTATAAATAACACGTAATTATAAACGTTCACGCAATCGTTCATAACTCTTATCAGACCAGGTAACGGAGTAAGAGTACCACACTTGAGAGTGCGTATTGTGCGTGTTGATGTGTCCATATGTTACCACTGGCTGTTACTGGTTTAAACACGATCATTGTGAATAGAGAAGGCACTTCTAAAGCCACATTTTATACTTTAGAGTACAGTAATGGTTATTGAGGTGGAGCTTTTATACACTGTGTCGGTTCCGAATTCATATCACTTTAACTTGATAAACAGCGAAAATGCGTCATATAAACGTGCAAAGAGCCGCAAGACTTCAGACCCGATGAAAAGTGGGAACAATAAATCCGCGCAATCCCGACATGACGGCCATAACTCACAATCAGGGGGAGCAGAAATGGCGGGAATATAGCGGCTGGTGTCAGGAGAATGATGGCGGAGAGGAGTCGGTAATTTGTGAACTGCAGCGTAACTTCCACTGCACACATGGAACCCATGGATATATGGCATTTTGTATGCATAAGGATAGTAATGTGTGTAATAATTTAGAGAGCTTAAGAAATAAAGTACACTATTAGTATCAAGCACAGCAACACTACTTTATTTGCTTCACTTCGATAAATATATCTACAGTAAATGTTTTTGTTCTTTCAATCCTTTACATTAGTAGTAAAGTAGTTAAAAATTGTTGAAATTTGTTATTAAAGGAAGATAAATTCACATCAAAGTTATTAATATGAGCTAAGTTAAAATACTAGTTTGACCTGTAATTATTCTAAAAGATATTTGTTAGAAAGTGAAGAAAAATCTAAAATACTGATTTTTAAGTTTTGAAAACCTCTTTGCAGAGTTATTTTGTGGTAAAGAAGGAGCTACAACGTTGATCAACGTACTGTAACAAAATACAATTCCAAATTTTCCTTGGATAAAGATTTACGCTATATCATGTATGCTTAAATAAATTCTGTTCTCTCAACTTTAACAATTAGTTTTGAAGCATTAGATTATATTGAATCTATGCGTTATGATTATTACAGGACGGAAAACTTATCGGATGTGTTAAAATTTACTTCTATTAAGTAAATTAAATAACAAAAACAGCACCTACAACTGAAAGTTTATAAACACATTTTGTTTTGGACCTACACCTCACTATGTAGGATGTACATATTTTGTTCAATTAAAAGTTCTATCAGGCCAATTAGTACGACATTTAAACTTGTTTAAGGTGGTTCTGTAGAGGTTCGATTATGTTATAATTTTTTAAATCATAAAATCCTTTTGATCACATCCAATTAAAACATCTGATTTATTGATAAGAAGATATTATTATAAAAAAAATTGTAGGCATTTATTCAGTTATTTATCAGTTATTTATGAGATCTTGAAATCGGATGTTCTGAAAAAACTACTGAATAACACCCCTATGATTAAATTTACCATATAACAGATTTATTTTCCGTACAAAAAAACTTATTACTAATGGCTGTGTTATTTAATGCTTGTGTTATTGAAATGCTTATCCCTCGAAGAGCTGAAAATTTAATTTGTCTGTTTGTATATTTGTTTGTCTAACCACTGAAACCGTACATCGCCGCTCGCACACCCACAGCAAACCAACAGGGAAGCGCGCGCCCATGGTGGCGAACGGGATGCCGGATCAAAACTAAACTAGGTAAAAAAAAGAACACCGTGGTCAGCATACTCAGGTTCATTTACTAAGACACAACATAGGCCTATCTAGTCAATATAAATATATAAGTATAGATACTATAAATTAAAAAAAAAAAAAAATAAATTAAAAGTGCCTGCAGTAGTATATTCCTCAAACAATCCTTATCAGGTGCACCTGCATACAAAAATTAGAAACGCCATAATTTGAAACAAGAAATTCCAATTCCACCCGGTATCCTTCGGCTAAGGGCGGGCTCCTAATGAAATCCAAGAAATAACTAAATATATCTAAAACTAACTTAAAATTAAATAACAAAATATAAACTATATAAATGGCAACAATAACAATAACAAATAAATAAAGAATATAAGCAGGGCATCACAGAAGACTAGAAGCAGGGTGTTGACTAGAAGAAATGTCCATCATGGTGGCCCTCCTTCAGCAGAGCGCAAAAGCGAAGGTTCTCTGCGACCACGCATGATGGAGAGATGACAGGAGGAAACAATTCATCTCTTGGACCTCATCAGTGAGGGGCCGTAAACGTAGCCGCACATGTCAGAAGGAAAACAGCTCAGCAAAACTAACAAAAACACTTAATTAAACAAAATTTTAAGCTGGAGCTACTCCTAACTTGTACACCACGGCTCGGAGTCTTTGCCACTCTACCGGAAAGGCCAAACGCCTTCAAATGGTCAGTGGCCTCTGCAGCCAATAAACCACACACACATACACTATATAAAACACACATGAGCCGGTGAGATATAGGTATTGAACCGGCTCACCACACGATATCTCAAGAACGAACCCACTTTAACTTATCTAGACTTCAACTTTTGTATGAAGTTTAAAAGCGATATGCAGAACGATAATGGTGCATGTATCTATTTTATTTGGCTGAGAGTAAACGAAAATCTTGTTATTATGGATTAAAAATATGGCCTATTATTATAATGATATTAGGTATAAACTTTAAATATTGCATGCAGACTAAGCGAGACCTGTTCTGCAAAATGTGGTGTGACGTACTCCTACCTTATTATATTAGAATACATATTTTACTTGAAATATTTTTTCACAGTCATAAACTATAAAATACAAGTCTTTTGCCAATTAATTGAAGAATACGAATTAATTATATATTGCAAAACAATTCACATTCATATGGTCAGCTGTTTTACAACCTGGTAACATCGACTAATATTTGCACTTTAAATGTGTTTTTCTAATTATTCGTGGATTGGTTAATATTTGTACGTATTGTTGCTGTTCATAGAAAATTAATTTTGAGGAGTGTGATTCTGAATTGTCAGCAAAGTATTTGACTGAATCAGGTTGCATCAACATAATGTCTTAAAAGAATTTAAGATGGTTACTGTAAAAGTATACAATATGAAGCAATAGATGTAACATCGAAGCAATACAAGTAAAAATGTTTATAAATATACAGTAGTTTCTTACTATCTGAAACTTAACAAAGTCCACATTTTTATAAATCACTTTTACTTTATGATTTTAAGTTGATATACTTTATAAATATTTTGTGAGTTTCCTTAAAAATATGATTTAGAACTTATCATTTATCTTTGATATATTTAGAGTTGGCAAACACAAAATAATGATATACTTTTAGTCAGGACGGGATATTAAAATATGTTATTTTAATTGAATTCATCTACATTATTTTACATTATTATTATTATAGGTCATGTCACATATTACATTTTCTAGACAATTTTGATAACTTCCTAAACGTTTCTTTGGATCACAATTTTTTGAATAGTAACGTTACACGTACAAATGATTTTCATAAAATTATCCAATATACCTTCCTAAATTGTGGCTATTAGTATATATCTATGTAAATAGAACTTTCGGTAAAACTGTAGAAGGTGTTCATTATTTCTTTTTAATATTAGATACATCAGTACTTTAATCCTCTCAAAGTAATATTGGCTCAACAGATATTTCTTACGTATTTTTCATACATTTGAGATACAATTTTTTATTTATTTTGTTATTAATAGGCGGATGAATGTATACGTACTGTATAGGATGATAGTATTGACATCATGGAATATATTCGTTGTTATCATCTCATTTTTGGCCGGCGACTGTTTCTAATAATAGAATATTACAATTATAAGATCACAATCATCGCCAGAACAGAGTGTCCAGTAACTATAAATAATACCTCTGTATACAATGTTCTTAACTTCTCTAAACAAGCCTGAAAACATAGTTTGTTAAATAAAAAGAAACAAAATAAAATTATTAAAATCAATTTCCAGGTTTGCTAAATTTTTTAGCAGAAACTTTATAGTATTCCTACAGGATCAAGGTGTGAAATTCAACTTAATAAAAATCAAAAGTATTTAAGTAAAACGTTTCATATAAGTACGGGAATATAAATCACTTAGAATTTAAAATGACGGCTATGTAAAGTTCATATCATTGAAAATAACGTAAAAATCATGTTTAAAACAGTAAAACAGCGCATAACTAAACGATATAACTGAGAAATATCATTTTTATTGCTTAATTGAATCAAGGGTATTGTCAGTATTATTAACATGGTACAGATACCATTCTTTTATTAATTTCTTATTTGGTTACAAAAACGATTAAAATATTTTCATATTACTGCCGTTTTTTGATAATATATAAAAAAAGCCATTTGAAATGCTTTTGTTTTATATTAGTTTTCTTAAAAAATATATCGTATCATTAAATGACTTAGTTGTATCCTTAAGTGATTGTTTTATATATAAAACTAGGACCACGATTAAGAAATTGTCAATTTTAACTTGTATGCATTAAACCACTATAAACATACAAATTTATTTATTTAAAGCATATTAAATCAGATGGATGAAAAATACCAAAATAAGCCCAAACGTTTACAAATAATGTTATTGTCTGAGCGTTAATAAAGCTTACAACCTAGGCTGATATTATGGGAACTAAATGAGCTATACACTTAAAAATTTTATATTTTGCTCAGTGACCCTTAAGAGTTCTATAAAAATTTTTCTTTCACCTCTATTTCTGTCCATCTGCCACGTGTATATTTTCCGCTGCACATTTAAAAAGCAACTTGAAATTTTGTAATGTCATTTATTTTTAGACAAGGTCTTGCTTGATGATTTTCCTGTCACTATATGGAATTTGGCTGAGAGTTTACGTTCCTTAACTATTCGCAAGATATTTTGAATAAGATTCCATCTCCAGATTTTAATCTTCGCGTCTAGCATTTCTGCAAAGAAAAGAATGAGTTCGTTGATGGTGCATGTTCATCCTAGAATTTGACTGAGCCTTATCGAAGTTTAACGGAGAGTAGGCTGGCAG
Source organism: Homalodisca vitripennis (assembly GCF_021130785.1). Classification (NCBI taxonomy): domain Eukaryota; kingdom Metazoa; phylum Arthropoda; class Insecta; order Hemiptera; family Cicadellidae; genus Homalodisca; species Homalodisca vitripennis. The sequence goes on along the minus strand of NC_060207.1, from coordinate 85,237,780 downwards.
GAGCCTTTTATCTGGCGAATTTGTTTTCTGTCTGAACGACCTGTCTATCTTTCTGTCTGCAAAAGATTTCGATAATTAAATGAGTTATGAACTTTAAAGTTTGCAAGCAGCTTAAGCGAAACTTGTTATGCGGCTTATGCTGTGGAGTACTCGTTTATATTTATATAGAGGTAAAACAAGACATGAGATAGATCAAAATATAACGCTAACATGAACTGCGATTTTTTAGTCCAGCACAATGCACAACATGTTGCATGCCTTCAGACAAAAATATTCTGTTAGCCTACATTATTGTGTTTTCAATATAAAACACACAATTTTTCGTTTCTAAATACAGTACGATTAATTTTTTTTTTAATACAAAAACAGTTATAGTTTAGTTAAATATACTTAAGAATATTTGTTTTTCTTGCACTTATTATTGTTGTTTTAAATCGGTCAGTTCAATATAAGAATCCTATTTCAATTTAAAATAATTCTATTGTTATGTAGAATAATCTTTACTGCTTATGTCCTAGTTCTTACTATTTATTCAAATGGCATTTATAATTTTTCTATATTATAATTTAGGAAATAATGGGTATAAATTCACATTTTTTTACGAATATTTATAATTACATACGATGTAGCATATGCATTATCACATAAGTTTGGTTCCATATGTAACCTAATTTTAACCCAAAATTACCAAAAGTAATAAATATTTGATACTGAATCAATCTCGAAATATATAAAACGTATTATATAATGTAGTTATAAAATATATTTATGTATCAATGATATGTATGTTGTAATAAACTGATACTTTTAACTTAAGTAAAATTGTTTTGTTCAGTAACAGTTGTAAGGTTTCTTCACACTGAAGAAAGTTGAGACAAGCTCTGAGAAAACGTGCACGTACCGCTTCTGTTTTACAAGGGGGTTCCCAATTCCCAGTGACGCTAATCAAAGGCGGCCTGTTCAATACGAACCGCCCGCCAGCGACAGTTCCGGCTGCTGTCGCGACGTCAGTGTTTGCATACCATTATGTAAAGAGATTCAATGGCTCTTCTTCTTTTAAGATCTTGGTTCAACTTTTAAGTGCCATTTAGTTCACTTTGCTATCGATGTCTTTCATTTCCAACAAACGTTTCATGCATAATTTATTTAGTTTTTCATCTGAGTGAAGTTTTATAAGAGTAATGACATATAAGGAAATAATGTACTTCGTTCTAATAATGATGATTAAAAGAGTAGAGCGTTTTAAATTTATAATTTCGTAGAATCTCGTGATATCAGAATACTGGGTTTTACAAATCATTTAGATGTATTTTATAAAATATTGTCTTCTGTTCTTTTCAATGGAAGTTTGTTATTTTAATTAATCATTTAGATGTATTTTATAAAATATTGTCTTCTGTTCTTTTCAATGCAAGTTTGTTATTTTAATTGTTAATAGATAAGGTGTATTAATATTGTATTCAGCGTGATAAAAGTTATATATTCCGCACAAAGGATGTTATAAAAGAATTTTTATAATTGAGTGTTGATTTTCGTTTACCATTTACTCGAAATATTCCTTTCAGTCTTTAATTCTATGGAATGAAACTCGTTAAATACTTTCTACTTTGTAAATATTTTTCAATAGTTCATAAAATATATAAATGGAGCGGAATTTCTTATATTTTTATTTTGAGCATTTCTTATCAGTTTATATTTTCTCTTCTTCTCTACCGGTTTCTATTACCAATACTAAACAACCATGAGCGTTAGCTATTGTTTCAAATGTATATAATTTCACATTTCACAAGAAAGCCTCATACAAAATCCTAAGCAAGCCGCTCGTTGTCTTCGTTTTATGCTCGATTCTCAACTAAACCGTAAGTGGTCCTGAATACGCTGACTATTTTCTAATTAGTAGTTATACAGTATTGGAAATGGTTTGAATGGCAAGTATTTTGCCAATTCTTATCATGGCATTGGCTATTATTTTGTTTTTATAAGACGAATAATTGCATTTTTCGTCTTTTAATCATAACAAATAAACAAACAATAAAGAATGAGCTAGATCTGCGTTGAAGTTAACAAGTTTGTGATATTTAGTTTAACGATCATGGATATTAAAATATTATCGTATAATCGCCGTATCTGATATTACTGTAATAGGTAACTAGAACATTGTATTACACATTACATAAGTATGCGTAAACTAAAATACGGATTAACAAATCCATTAAAAAACAAATGATGAATGTAAGGTGATAGAATATGACCCCATTGTTTACAATTAAAAATAAAGGATATCCATAGCACGTAACTATTTTCTTTCGTAGAACCAAGAAATAACTGATAATATAGATAGGATATTCTAAAAACTATTATTATATATGTACTTATGATTATAACCGGTTGTGCATTAATAACGTATATTTTAAGTGAAGAGGGTTCTACCAGCGAACACACAATGGGTTCGCCACGGAAAGCCCGTAATATTTCAATATTGTATTTGTGCCCGACATGGTTTGAATGGAGAATTTTCATTTTAAACTTGACAGCGTCCTTATATGCCTATGACTTAATTATCTTGTATTACTTTTTTAAACTTATAAATGCATATCTTACTCAGGGGATCATGAAGAGATGAGTTATAAAATAATTGATCTGATCTTACGTTATGGTACTGTTAACAATACATAGCATTTCTTCTAAATCTGCCTATAAAATAACAATAACCCATGACCTTATTACTATCATCCCTCTTTCTCTGCCCACCATTACACTGTTTTGTCAAGGCTGAAATACTTGGTGTATCTCTCCTTGGCTGAATCATATTGTGTTTTGTCAAGGCTGAAATACTTGGTGTATCTCTCCTTGGCTGAATCATATTGTGTTTTGTCAAGGCTGAAATACTTGGTGTATCTCTCCTTGGCTGAATCATATTGTGTTTTGTCAAGGCTGAAATACTTGGTGTATCTCTCCTTGGCTGAATCATATTGTGTTTTTGGGCTGAATCTCTTGAATCTCAAGGCTCCTCTCCTTGGCTGAATCATATTGTGTTTTGTCAAGGCTGAAATACTTGGTGTATCTCTCCTTGGCTGAATCATATTGTGTTTTCAAGGCTGAAATACTTGGTGTATCTCTCCTTGGCTGAATCATATTGTGTTTTGTCAAGGCTGAAATACTTGGTGTATCTCTCCTTGGCTGAATCATATTGTGTTTTGTCAAGGCTGAAATACTTGGTGTATCTCTCCTTGGCTGAATCATATTGTGTTTTGTCAAGGCTGAAATACTTGGTGTATCTCTCCTTGGCTGAATCATATTGTGTTTTGTCAAGGCTGAAATACTTGGTGTATCTCTTTGGCTGAATCATATTGTGTTTTGTCAAGGCTGAAATACTTGGTGTATCTCTCCTTGGCTGAATCATATTGTGTTTTGTCAAGGCTGAAATACTTGGTGTATCTCTCCTTGGCTGAATCATATTGTGTTTTGTCAAAAGAGTTGTTTTCGTGTTTTATTTTCAGTGTTGCATGTTTACAGCATTTGACTTTTCGACAGGAAGTTTTTACGTGCTGAATTAGTGCCATAACTTTTGGTGTGCTAACTAAGGTGCACGTAACTCTCAATATGTGTGGCATTGGGACTTATAAAAGAAAGTATATACTTGTTGTCGAAATCAACATATCAGATGCTAACTATTAGGTCGATTTTGTCGAAACACAGATGCTAACGGTTAGTTAGGTTTTGTACACACTAAATCAGCGTATTGTACTTGTCCTCATGGCAGCACTTATCAAAAATGTCAGCATAGCTCTACTCCCAGAACTTCAAACCCCCCCCCCCCTCACGTTCTTTTTTGTATTTTCCGATATGTAACGCGACTTGTAGAAATTAAAGCCGACTCAAAAATAAGAAATAAGTCGAAACTTGGCACAAAAACACAAAGTACTTTAAAATTATATGCTATACGAACACATGTACTAAAATTTCCTCACCCCTCGAAATATATAAATGTTCTTAAAACTAAAATATGCACACCACATCATGAAGAACATTTTAAAGGTCTTAAAAGTTGATATTTCAACTTTTTGTAGATCTTGAGTGAGAACTAAAAAAACGGTTTTAATTGTTTAAATTAAAGGGTATCTAGTATTATTTCTGTCAATTTAATTTATTACATTTTCAATTTTAACTGTGGCCAGCTTGGTACCATTCGATGCATTAAATCGGCCGTAACACATTCACAACTTCGTTATGTATGAAGCTATGGGATAAATAATGAAAGTATTCTTGAATTACTATAATATTTCCTACACTTGTTTAACACAAATTTGTATGGTTTTTGAGATATTGAGTACGAGTAAATAACATGCGGTTAAATTAATTGTGTGTGTAATTATTCATTTGTCACAAAATCTACCTACTTTTTCAACTAAACCGGAAAGACTCATTTTAACACTTTTCGATATGTGTGTCGACTATCTAGTGAGAAGCATCGAAAGGGTAGTGACTCTTTCAAATTATAAATCTCCACAGTAAATATAACAACATAAAAATAAAAATGCTATTTCGTATTTGGGTTTTAGGATATTGAATAATATCGTTTACTGTGATGCGACAAAATATGGCGAGTATACGTGGAATGTGTATGGTGAAGAGGATATACAACAAGTCTGCACAATCGTAGCATGTCGATCATAAATCACGATCAAAGGAGGAAGCCGCTCAGATATTCTGAGTACAGAGATATATCAGAGGAGAAGACTCAATAACACGTGTTTGCATAGTGAGGTTTGTTTGTTACTCCTCCCAAGTGCAACATCTTACCGTTAATTTGAGATATTATTGTCTTCCAGCTTTATATACTTGTCGTTGTGTTGTATAGCAACAATTAAAAATGCTTCGCACTAACTTTATAAAGTTCATAGTTAAATTTGAATTCTAATTTAATTATAGAAATGTAGTATGTTTTATTGACTCTTATAAGAAATGTCGATGTGGATTATTATTCAACATCCAATTTCAACATTTTAAATAGTCGTATTGGAAATCAAATTTTAGTAATATTTGATTACTAAAATATATGAAATATAATTGCATAGAAACCGTAAAAAGTGACCTAATTAAAAAGACTACCATTTCAACGATCTGGACTATTAAAAACGTTACCAATTTCTTAACTGCAGCACACAGCAATTATCCTTATCTGACTGACGGAAAATTGTATAATATTTATTTTTTAACTGTGTCAAAAACCTGCATCTTATAGTAATAGCAGAATAAGTTAATTTGAATTCTCATGCCGTGCAAGGTTGCAGACCTATTACATATCTGTAGCAGTGGAAAATATGCAACTTGTCTTTGTTGAAAGACACATTTCAGAAATCATGTAGAAATGTATGTCGTATTTCACTCCTTAACAATGGAATTTTACTGTATTATATAAATATATTTTTAACAGTAATTTTGTTGTTTTTGAGCTAAAATAAATACGCAAAAATCATAATCATTTGAACTGGGGAATGTAAGGGGAAACTCGCTCAAATGCTGGATGAAAAATCCTGAAAAATCAATTTCTGTTCAAGTCTCTCAGGAAGTATAAAAGTTTAACAGCCACGATCTGAGCGTCGGTACAAGAGCCCCTGGACTGGCGCCATGGCATTAACCCTAATACTACTTGAAAACGAGTGACAGTGCGCTAAGCAGTACGTAACTACGGGGTAATCATGACGGAGTCTTATAGAGTTGCCTGCTCCATTAGTTTCATTCAAATATCAATTAAGTACGAGAAATATGTCAACATATAGAATAACGATTGTTTGTACTAGGAGTTTTTGCAACACACTTCACACTATGTTGTCATTAGTAAATACATAATAAATCGTGTAACAGGTATAGACATCTCTTAAACTTTAAATTGTTATACATAAATACTAATTTATAAAACGGTGACTTTGTTTACGGTGGTATCATATAATTCTCAAAATGTTTTGCGACAACACACTGGAAAGTGAACTAGATGATAAACAACTTTAAGAAGAAAAATAGTTGTAAAGTAACCTAAAATTGTTTTCCCTCTACGATGTCTAATGACAATTCGGTTTATAAATTTAAAATCTATCATTTTTAATCTTAAATGGATATTAACTAATGTTTTATAACATAATTGTTTCAAATATTGTGTGTCCAAAATCTAGAGACTTTTTATGCTATCAGATTTTTGTAATTTATTTTTAGTTATTTTGTACTAATTGAAAAGGAAACGTATTTAAGTAATGAATTTAATAGCTCTTATAAGTTATTCTATTCATAGAATTATATTCATACTGGAAATGTTCTAAGAACTTAATGTATTGTGTCTTTTGTAATTCATACTATACGAAAGAACATGTCTACCACAATTTTACAACACATTCGTCTTCTTGTAGTAAAGATAAAGTTTCAGATACAAAAGAAGATTTCTACAAGAGTGATCGGTCTATGTTGGCACCTGCTGTCAGAACACAATCCAATCCTCCCCTCTACACCCCCTACATATCACCGACTTGTCACTGTGCCTGTCTGTAAGGCGATCTGTCTCACCTTCTCACCACTTGGGTTGATGATCCATAAACTGAAGGTAACTCCTCCGCTTACACACCTCCTGCCATCTCACCACCGTGTCACTGTGTCTCTGTATAAGGCGATATGTCTCACCTTCTCACCTTTTGCGTTGATGATCCTTAAACTGAAGTAACTCCTCCGCCTCTACACCTCCTATCATCTCTCCTCCTTGTCACTGTGTCTCTGTAAACTGAAGGTGACTCCTCCACACCATTTGCCATCGTAGCAACCAAAGTCACGGTGGCTGTGTCGAATAACTGTTTATTTGACCTTAACAACATTACACTGAACTATTATCTCCTATCGGTAAAAATATTGAAGATAACTATCAATACTAACAAAGTTCATAAGTTTAACGCATTTGAAGTTATTGGATGTCTCAGTTTATTTATAATAGTGTATTAATATAAGGAACAAGGAGTGAAAGGCGTCAATACAAAATAACCATGTGTTTATTATATTATATTATTATACCTTCGGTGATTTCTTGCATTTTTCATTCCGGATAACAAATTTGTGATTGGAAATCGGTAATACATTCTTTTTAAGGGGAGCGGGAAGGCAAAAAATTTAATTTTTTTAGTTTTCTGTTTTTTTCATTTTTTGTTACTCAGACTTGTACAGTTTCAGAAAATATAACACTTTTTGTTGCAAGATTATCCTAAGTACGCAAAAAAAATTATTTATGAAGTAACTACCGGCGCTTTTGGCATGAAATTTTACTCCACACAGTGGGCAACTTTCATATAGTACAACCTGTGTTGTTACTGATGCAGTATTGATTGGTATTTTTGAATTCTTTTATAATCTTTTATAATTGACACGACAAATTTATAAGGATTTAACAAACCCCGAACTTCTAGAAAAGTGCCTTCACCAAAAAACCCAAAATCCTAACGAAAGTTTTCATAACGTAGTGTGGAATAAAGTCCCCAAAAATGTGTTTGTGAGACTGAACACTTTGAAGTTAGGTGTGCTGGATGCAGTTCTAAGTTTCAATGATGGATTTGCCAGTAAGTTGGATATCTACAATGAATTAGGCCTAACTTTGAGTAAAAACTCAGTGCTCGCGCTTCGTGGTTTTGATGTTTTGCGACTCAAGAAAGCCGACAAAGCTGCACAACTAATGACCAAGGAATCCAGAACAGTTAGAAAAAAGAGAAGACTGGTTCTAGAGGAGGATCAGGAGCCCTGCCTATGGTGCTGGGATGTTCTAAGCTAGCTAAAGTAAGTACAGTACCTAGTTTTAAATATAACCGTCGTTTCCCGAAAACTGTTTTTTTTAAACAAAGGTACATTTTTCTCAAAAACCAATGGAGGTATGGCAACCAATTTTTTTCCACTTATAAAACACCTAATTACCTAACCATGGAAGCAGAATATATAGTGTAGCACAACACACTAGCTTCAAAAAAACTATTTTAGAAATTTTTCATAACTTAAAAAAAAATCTAAATTATCTATTAATTTATTTTTAATTTTTACCATTGTGCTTCTGTAGTTAGATAAATATCATAACAATACACACACAAAATTGTGGGCCTATAGATTTAATGGTTCCTGAGAAAAGTGTGCCTAAATTTGTAGAATTTAACATGGTCGGTATAAGGCCTTCCCGCTCAGCTTATTACTTCGTGAAAAAATAGAAAATTATTATTTTGCAACGAATAAAAGAAGACATTCTTCTCAGACGGTGGTTGCAATAATCAGATATTAAAAATTTTCAGATTTTAACATTATTATAAAGTAGACAATCAGGATTATTAACGTGAGCTGCATCAAAAGAGTCTCGGATCACGTTATGGAAGAGGGGGGATATGCTTTGTTGGCGGAGATCAGTACTCTAGTTCAATAACACGACGTAAAACTCCAGCAGTAGTGACATCATAGGTAACTCTACCATACACGTACATCAACACTTGATACAAATCTACAGCAAACTAACCCATTTACGACATACGTAGGTTGGGGTACTTATTATTATGGACGATTCTTATTATAGTACATTTATCTAATTACAAATAAAACATACATATAAAACAAATAAACTATGTTTTGATTATCTGAAAATAATTACTAGATTTTTAAGATATAAAACTGCAATCAAAAATTTGAAACACGAATAAAAAAGATAAATAAATATTGAAAATCATATTCCAAAAAGGACAGAAATTAATCAGTTGAAGATACAAAACAAATATTAACACCATTTTATATAGCAAGTTGTTTTGTAAATGATTAGGAATACAAATAACGTAAACCTAACAAAGTTAATATGTGAGAAGATAATTAAAACTTGTTGTATTAGTAATTCTCACGGTCACATTTAACAGTTGTAAAACACTAGCAGTTACACGTGGCTTTGCACGCTGTTTCCTTTTGAAGAACATGTACGTCAAACCTTAAAATAATTTTAAATGGGAATAAAACATTGTTGTGATACATATTATTATCTCACATAACATTTACGGCCCCATAGTAGCGTTTGACGATCAAGGATGTGACCTGGTCTGAAAAGTTTACTTTGGTCAAAAAGTGATTAATTCTGGTATTCGCCTTGTTGTTCCAAATATAAAATTATATATCAAGTTGGTCCTAAACTTCAAAAAACCCTTGAAGAAAGTTAAACTGTATGAAAATAATTTCGTTTTTATACGAGTCACTGGGCACGTTTTTGTCAAATTTAATCTCTCAGATATTGAAAAGTTGGAAAAACAAACATTTATATTTTCTAAGGGTTGCAACCCTTTTTCAATCCCTATAGGTGGTTTATCATCATCAAACTGATTTTGATTTTCTATACAGGTGATGAGGGACGTGTGTATCAAATTTAATTTTTCTAAAACATCGGTAGTCTGAAAAAATTAAATTAGGTATTGCAATATAGTTCTCCTACGAGTAGTTCATCTTCAGGGAAAATATTTTATTTGTCTATTTAGAGCATAAACTACGAGTGTTTGTAAGAACATTCCGTGGTTGTAAGAAATTGGATAGTTGAAAAACTAAACTTTTCTAAAAGGAGTTGCAATTTATTTTTAACCCCCCATTGGTAAATTATGTTAATGACATACATTTTATTTGTATGATGAGATCATGGGACGAGTTTTTGTCATATCTTATCGTTTTAGAATATCGTGAAATTGAAAAACTAAAGTTTTCTAGGAGTTTTATTCCCACTTTAAGCTCTATGGATGTTTGACCTTTATGTAAATACAAGTTCTAGAATAAAACACGACTTCAATACTCGTACTAAAATCAAGAAAGTACAAAAAAGTAAAACGTAGTTTTAAATTTTCAAAACAAAACTTATTAAAGCCAATGCCAAAATATTTAAAGCGGCACCAAAATTTTTATCAAATTTTTTTCACAAAAGACGATCAATTATCTAAGACAAATAATGATAAGATTATAGGTTATAAAACTTCTCCTTTATTTGCAGGGCTTCCAAATAGAGTGTGTAACGTTTTATATGAAACGAGAGAAAATTATTAAATTTACAATTTGCATAATAATAATTGACGCATTCGAAAGGTGAATATTATTAAATATACAGTATAATCAATGAATGCATATTCTTATACTACGAGTTTGTCTCTATTTAATTTTCCTTGTCAGGAAAGTAATTCAGTACTTCATTTAATCTAATAGATCATATCAAAAAGAAATTACAAGTAACCGAGTTTATGTTCTAAATTGGATTTATTGTGAAATATGTTTAGTTTTGGGTATATTTAAAATCTTGCGCCACCTTTAAAATGTCTAATACGGGCTTTATGTATTTTGTAAAATAAAAATTACTTTTACGTTTGAGTTTTTTTATTTTTGTACATGAATTAAAGTCAGTTTATTTAAAATTAACAATTTATTATGTTTTAATGTTCAGTGAAAATACTGAACTAAAATATTTCGTATCATCCCTGAGGTAAATGATAGTAAAAGCTGAAAAAATATATCTGGGCAAAATATTCACATAACATACAATAGCATACAAGGGATGGTCTATGGAAGATATTTTATTTTTCTAATCCGTTTTAGAATAATTATAATTTACGTTTAAATATTAGCTTAATCTTAATAAGTTAAATATTTGTATTTTAGACAATAGAGTCGGATGTATATATATATATATATATATATATATATATATATATATATATATATATATATCTAAAACACCTCTGCTACATTTTATGATAGTTTGATGAAAATGCTCCAGTGATTTTAGTAACAGTTAAAATATTTTAGGCTGATACGGAAAAATAATAAAGTTGAAGGCCATATATTTTTAGTAGAAGCACATTTAAAGTAAATTTTGGATCACTGTAATAATTTTAAAACTGGAATAAACAAGTATCAATTAAACTTTTATAATTCCACAGTTTATTGTAAAGAGTCTCTTAATGCTTTTATTTAAGGGCCAAAGTGAAAAATTTTAGGAGGCAGGCGAGCCAAGTACTTTCACGTGTATATCTTTGAAAGCCAATATGGTTGATAGATACACCAAAAATTTAAACTTCTACAGTAACAGCCAATGCATTAGTTTCTAATTAAATGTATGAAACTTTTCGTGAAAAATAGACTGATTTATATACAAAATTTAAACAGTTAATACAAATAATTTTCACATTTTTCTATTGAAAGCCCCATTGTCATTTTTGGTATGCAAGAGATGTATAGAGTTACTTTTGGTCAACATTGTAACACTTTATGCATCATAATTTAACACAATGCACTAATTATACAATTTTACACTTTTTGGACACAGACAAACCGAACTGAGCGTTACAAACGCAAATAAACAACAACCAGAAGCAATGTTTAGTTACCGTCAACGCTAACCAGGCGGTAACCTATATTAAGAGAAAGAAAATAAAACTAGGTTAAGCTATTTAAGGTTAAGTGATGTAGACCGAGTCTCTTATCCCTGTTTACTCTACATAAGAGCACGCAGTGTAGTCCACACCATACGTAGTATCTATCAGTCGCTTTTTCAAATGAAGATCATTGCTCATAGTGTTCAGTGACGTTTCTACTTTGGAGCAGTATGTACTCACTCGAGACGCGAATGGAGTAAAAGGTTGCAGCAATTTTGCTGCCTTCAACCTTCAATTGTGAAGATTTTACGCTCTCTGATTCGATCTGCACAAGGAACAAAAGGCGCGTGCGTAGTGACATGACGTGAACTTTTCACCTAACTTTTCATTGTGATAAACTGTGGCGTATAATTGATGCAATTTTTTTTTCCTTTTTAAGGGCTAATTTTTTACCATACCGTGGTAAACTAAAGAATTGCTCGTTAAAAATAGCGTGAGACACTGAATTTTAAGAAGAATTGTGTTTGCAAGGATTAAGCATTTAGCCTTTGACGTTTTACAAAATCTAAGTTTATAAGCTTTAAATGATTAAAACCTGTTTTGAAAACAGTTTCTAGAAAATATCATCTCAGGTTCAAAATAGTGGCTATGCAAAATGTTTTACCAATAATACACAATAAAAATAAAATTTATAAAATGTTTAGTATTAAAATGGATCGATCAATTTTAGAAGAACGTTTTGATACCAATTTTATTTTACTGCACACAATAATAAAGGTTTAAGTGGGCACTAACCCCCTCAAGTACGCTAATCCAGATAATAAGTTGATTAACTGCTGATTTATAATCAATGAAGTTATAAGCTTTTTGCAATTTAATCACTTATTATGATATTTGTTGTAAGAAACGTCTCTTATCATCTAATTTAATATATTTAAGTCAATCTATGACTGTTCTAATGACAGTCAATGTTGTAAATTTTAAATTCCAATAAAATCAATATTTCGGTAGGGAATAAATTCAGCGTTACTCAAAGTACGAGTACTATATACGAGGTGGAAGCTCTCCCAAAGGAATGTTATCTATCCATCAACCCTTGTAATGTTGTCTAAGTTCGAACTTTGCTCTCTTGTCTAGTGCCAGCATCAAACGTCACAGTGAAGACTTTGTCAATTATGGGAGAAAATAGTAGCTGTAAACGTGATGAAAATTCACCGTTGCAAAATTGATTATAATTCTACTATTAGTATCTAAGAACACCATGTATTATTTATGTATTCACTAATATTATAATAACTAAAGATATATGGAAATAGAATATTGACATGACAACCATTGTGTTTTCGTTTACTTCGTATGAAATCTGTTTGTCTCATAATGCGTGAAAATTTATTGCGCTTTTGATTTCCGTTTCAGCTGTTTAGTTAAATGATGAAACGATTCTCTGGCTCAGCATTATTATAAAAAAACCTATCAAAAAGTGAGAAACTACACGTACATAAAATTTGCACAATTACATAGCCCACTTGTCTCTTATAGTAGGAATCTATTAAACATTACAATTTTTGTATTGTGAGTTAACTGTTCGCCCTATAAAACCTAATTACTTATTTTCATTTTTATCCATTAAAAATTTTACTGGTTTAAATAAACGAAGAATCTTTAATAATAATAATAATATGCAATCAGTTCAATGTACAAATTACAACAATTACATTTAGATGACTAAATCTGGGCTTACAATATTTATTGTTCTCAAATTACGCTACTACCAACGCATTATTGTTTAATATGTTTTGTAATATTTACGTTTACGTTAAATAACATTTATCTGAGATAATGTAAAGGTATTGTTTAAAGTTACCTTGTATCCAACACACAAACAGTATACTGTGCCCTCTCCATTTTGGCACGAAAATGTCTTTTGCAGCAGCCACTTTCAATGAAGCCACACATTATATACGAGTGAATTCTAAAAGAAAACAAGCGGTATTTGTCACAAAAAACGTTCATAGCGACCTGGTTATAGCTTGCGAAATACCATAAGTAATATTTAAACAGCGGATTGATTTAGTTGCCTAGTAAATTTTGTTGTTGTCACTAAATAATACAGGAAAGTGTGGACTATCGGTTCTTTAATTGTTACCTGTTGTTTAAAAGTATTTGATAACTATACCAACGTTGAAGACATTGTTAGGGAGAAATATTATTCATACAGAGTAAAACCTCATTAAGCAAATGTCAAATGAAATATCTTATAAATAATAACAATTTTTTAGCTTCAAATAATTCATTAAAGTTAAAAAACTTCTGAAATCGGTATTCAACATAAATTACTAATAATGTGACTCTTATTAAGAATTAAAGGCTAACGTTTTTTTAATTCCATATGTTCATCCAAAACCAAAACCGTTAATTTATCTGATGAAATTTTATTGTTGAATATTTACTAAAAACTGTATCTTAATATGTGTGAATACCATTTCAAAATTAGGCACCGTTTCGTTGATTAAAGCTATACAGTAATAAGTTTAAAATTTTCGTGTCATTAATTTGTAAAAGGGGAAAATATACTATGCTACCTTATTCTTAAAGCTAATTTTGTTCTAATGATTGTGCTAATCTTAAGAATTTTCGAATTAACTTAGGAAATTGTCCAAAAGAATTTTTTCAATCGTTTAAGTTAAGATGGTTACTTTTTATACTTTCTTCATAACGTTGGAATACCAAACATTACCCACTTCATCCTATAATCATAATAAAAGATTATATTTCTTCTTGGCTTCAGGATCAGGTGGTCAAGGTTTATTGTGTTTCAATATAGATTATTATTTAAATATTTTAAATAGCTTCCATTATGTTCTTTGGTACAAAACCAAAACAATAATTAATAATCAAAATAATAAGCACGTAATACTCTTGGTAGACATGGAAGCTGAAAATAATTATATAAAAATAAATGAGAATACATATATTACGTTTACTATTAGTTAGATTAAAAATGAACTAAATATTATTTTAGAGCTCTAGATGCATATATTTCCATCGTATATCATTGTTTGCAAATAAGAGAGTTATGAGAGTTCTTGGTAAATTCTAACTAAAAGTCTAGATTCCATGTGGGTCTAGAGTTTCTCTTTGTAGTCATATGACCTTGAATATGTGGAAAAAGGACCAGCAGAGCTGCTGGCGCTGCAAGGATGCAATCAATCCCCCATTTCCCTAAACTAGTCAGGTGAAGGAAACAAAAGCAACTGTTGTTAGAACTAACGCTCATCGTATTATTCCTTTTATTTCCAATCAATCTTACCCTTCCTCAATCTCGTTTACGTTTATTCTGCTGGTATAACGCAGATCAATAAAAGATGGATAATAGAATACGTTTATAACATTTAACATGACGTCAGACTATATTAATAAACATCGTGTTGGAAAAATTATTAAATTAGGAAAATACCCTTTGAGGACTGCAAAGTTTTATAATTAGTGCAGTTGAAACATGTCTCTTAATATAAAGCACATCAAATGTTCAATATAGAAGCGCTAAAATCATTATTAAATTAGTATCTTTTGATCACTGAAATATAAATGACTCTCAATTAATTATTTAGTTACTTGCTTTTAAATCGAGGTTCTTGTAAAGACCAAAGCGAGAACTCTACACGAAACATCGTATAACTGGACAGTAAAATGTGGACTTGCTTAAGTTGTTTTTTTTTACGAAAGGATCATTTCTATAAGACTACTTAGAGTTACAGACAGTGGTAATTTTTAGTATAATTCAGTAATTAAAGCTTTTGATTTTAATTTTTATTCTAAATTTACAGCAATATTAATTAACGGTTTAGAAAACTATTTCATTTTCAATATGCTTTTTTTGTTATCATGGCAGTGACTTTTAAATATTTTTAATGAAATGTAAAATATTTCTTAAAAGAAGAACTAATGAATGGTTTGGATTAAACAGGTTTAAAACTAAAAAGGTGGAAATGAATGGAAAACTTTGCAGCCATGTCAATTAAAACCATTGCCATTTTGTAGTTTTTCTAATTACCGTACCACAGGGCGTGGTAATATTTTTTGTTACAATTCTCATATTATGTCTTCTGTGTGTATACAGTGCGCCTGGTTTGTACATTGATATAGTTTGTCTTCACAACAACCGTTTTAGGTATACAGGTTACTATTTGGACTGTTTTCTACGATACTTATTCTAAATAAGAAGATAAGGTAAAATGTAACTGGATCATTGTAGAAGAGAGGATTCTAGAAATGTTGGATTTGATCAAAAGTCAAACTGTCTTAACCAGTTTCAGGGAATCTCCCTCGGTCCCAGCTGTCAATATTGGTAAAGGAATTATTGCTAACACCCCTGTTATTTCCTTGGTGTGATTTTACCCAAGAATGTGAGGATATTTGTATGGTCCGAGTGTTCTAGCCTTATTCATTCGTAATATCTTATTTAGTAATTTAATTTATTCCTTGAACTGGTTTTAAGATATAATGAATTATCTAACACAGCAGAGTTGATCAAATAAAATGTATTAAAGTATAGTTACTACTAAAATTTTGTGTGGTACTAGAATATAATAGCGGAATTAAGAAGAAAACTATAATATACAACTCTAAAAAAATTAACATTCTATAATAGTAATAGAACAAATCCACCTGCCTTGACTTGGGTGGACGCACAGCACGTCTAAAACAGCTGTCCTAAAGTCAGTACACGATGAGAATCACAGTGTAGGTGTTGACAACTTATTCTCTAGCTAGAGATGTATCATAGTTTAACTTACCGACAGCAGTGGATACACATTACTTATATACCGGCTGTCCTAAAGTCAGTATATGATTAGAATCACAGTGTAGGTGTTGACAACTTATTCTCTAGCTAGAGATGTATCATAGTTTAACTTACCGACAGCAGTGGATACACATTACATGATTAGAATCACAGTGTAGGTGTTGAAAACTTATATCGGCTGTCCTAAAGTCAGTACATGATTAGAATCACAGTGTAGGTGTTGACAACTTATTATCTAGCTAGAGATGTATCATAGTTTAAATTACCGACAGCAGTGGATACACATTACTTATATACCGGCTGTCCTAAAGTCAGTATATGATTAGAATCACAGTGTAGGTGTTGACAACTTATTCTCTAGCTAGAGATGTATCATAGTTTAACTCACCGACAGCAGTGGATACACATTACTTATATACCCGCTGTCCTAAAGTCAGTACACGATTAGAATCACAGTGTAGGTGTTGACAACTTATTCTCTAGCTAGAGATGTATCATAGTTTAACTTACCGACAGCAGTGGATACACATTACTTATATACCGGCTGTCCTAAAGTCAGTACATGATTAGAATCACAGTGTAGGTGTTGACAACTTATTCTCTAGCTAGAGATGTATCATAGTTTAACTTACCGACAGCAGTGGATACACATTACTTATATACCGGCTGTCCTAAAGTCAGTACATGATTAGAATCACAGTGTTGGTGTTGACAACTTATTCTCTAGCTAGAGATGTATCATAGTTTAACTTACCGACAGCAGTGGATACACATTACTTATATACCGGCTGTCCTAAAGTCAGTACATGATTAGAATCACAGTGTAGGTGTTGACAACTTATTATCTAGCTAGAGATGTATCATACTTTAACTTACCGACAGCAGTGGATACACATTACTTATATACCGGCTGTCCTAAAGTCAGTACATGATTAGAATCACAGTGCATGTGTTGACAACTTATTCTCTCGCTAGAGATGTATCATACTTTAACTCACCGACAGCAGTGGATACACATTACTTATATACCCGCTGTCCTAAAGTCAGTACATGATTAGAATCACAGTATAGGTGTTGACAACTTATTCTCTAGCTAGAGATGTATCATACTTTAACTCAAGTACAGCAGTGGATACACATTACTTATATACCCGCTGTCCTAAAGTCAGTACATGATTAGAATTACAGTATAGGTGTTGACAACTTATTATCTAGCTAGAGATGTATCATAGTTTAACTCACCGACAACAGTGGATACACATTACTTATATACCCGCTGTCCTAAAGTCAGTACATGATTAGAATCACAGTGTAGGTGTTGACAACTTATTCTCTAGCTAGAGATGTATCATAGTTTAAATTACCGACAGCAGTGGATACACATTACTTATATACCGGCTGTCCTAAAGTCAGTATATGATTAGAATCACAGTGTAGGTGTTGACAACGTATTCTCTAGCTAGAGATGTATCATAGTTTAACTCACCGACAGCAGTGGATACACATTACTTATATACCGGCTGTCCTAAAGTCAGTACATGATTAGAATCACAGTGTAGGTGTTGACAACGTATTCTCTAGCTAGAGATGTATCATACTTTAACTCACCGACAGCAGTGGATACACATTACTTATATACCCGCTGTCCTAAAGTCAGTACATGATTAGAATCACAGTATAGGTGTTGACAACTTATTCTCTAGCTAGAGATGTATCATACTTTAACTCAAGTACAGCAGTGGATACACATTACTTATATACCCGCTGTCCTAAAGTCAGTACATGATTAGAATTACAGTATAGGTGTTGACAACTTATTATCTAGCTAGAGATGTATCATAGTTTAACTCACCGACAACAGTGGATACACATTACTTATATACCCGCTGTCCTAAAGTCAGTACATGATTAGAATCACAGTGTAGGTGTTGACAACTTATTCTCTAGCTAGAGATGTATCATAGTTTAAATTACCGACAGCAGTGGATACACATTACTTATATACCGGCTGTCCTAAAGTCAGTATATGATTAGAATCACAGTGTAGGTGTTGACAACGTATTCTCTAGCTAGAGATGTATCATAGTTTAACTCACCGACAGCAGTGGATACACATTACTTATATACCGGCTGTCCTAAAGTCAGTACATGATTAGAATCACAGTGTAGGTGTTGACAACGTATTCTCTAGCTAGAGATGTATCATACTTTAACTCACTGACAGCAGTGGATACACATTACTTATATACCGGCTGTCCTAAAGTCGGTACACGATTAGATTTGCAGTGAATGTGTAAAAGTGGTCACAAGCTAATGAAATTTAAATTTAAATGTAATGTTTAGAACAAACTTAACAGAACAGCGTGTATAAATTAAATGTCCAAAACTGCTGAGGCAAGATTTGTACCACTTTTTCTGGAATACAGTGATATTATCCCGAAAAATGTATACATTGATCGATTTATAGAACCTGAACTTCGTATTTATGGTATAATTAAAGGCGAGAGATATCCTGTAGTAAGATATAGCATAAAGTATTACTTATCTGTCATCACACTTGCAATGTATAAATTTATTAGCTTTAAACTAAAGTGAGGTTTACTAGGTGTTCTTTGAATTAAAGTGGAATAGAGGACTTCATACCAATTTACGTGTAAAATTAGATCGATATTGTCAGAAAAAATTTTTACGGTATGATAAAATAACTTTTATCAAGTACAGAGTATTTGGAAAATAATTTTGTATAAGAAGAACTTTTTCTAGAATTATGAGCAAACTAATAAAAATCTCGGTCCATATAATGAATACTTATAAGCTTATAAATAAGCAATCAACGTAAAAAAAATAAATGTGAACAACATTGTTAATATTTTTTATACAATGTAAATATGGTTTATTTTTATATAAACTGTAATAAATATATATACCTATGTAGATTCACGAAGTTTTCTAAGTTGTTATATCACATATATGTCAATGACTTTTCATTTTAAGTGTATAGATTGAGTGTTATGTGAACGATTGTGTACGTGGTTACATCTACATACACAGATTTTTCAGGAAGTGACCTCCTTGCATGTTTTAGAACATTTTATTGTTAAAATGTGTCCTGCTGATTGTTACACGCTCAGAATCAATCGTCATGAAAATAGTCATATTTTGCTATCATAACTTTTCGGACAGTAATTTTAAATGCCAAACACACACAATTCGGGATACATAGGTTTGTATTATGTAGAAAGGTCGCGAATTTTCCGTACTGAACGTAGAACTGAATCAAAGAAAACGTTCCGCCCGGTCGGTCCTGGGTACAGTCTCGACCACTCTGTCACTAATGGAAGTGGGTGCTCGCTTTTACTCCGTCCCATACACTTCATTTCATTTTCAATTACAATGGTTAAGTTTCATTCATATTCAAATTACTTTCAGTTTAATATTTCTTGTATTTATGTTAATTTTTAATCTTACGTAATCATATTTAATTTTAGTTTAATTTTCAGGATATATTTCTATTCACGCACTAAATAGAAGCCCAAAATTAGGCATCGTTAATAATAATTTAAATTTTAATATTTCATCTGCATGAAAGCTCCTAGTATGATAGGTTTAATACTTATTCCGTAATAACTGCTTCAAAATAAGCAGTTTAATGAATTTTCGTTTAAAATTCTTAAGTATGTTTATTTAAATTTATATTCATATTAACAATCTAGTCACATAATAGCCATTCACAATATACCAAGTCTCAGACAATAAGCCTTCTTTTTGTGTATTTGTAGATTCAATAATGTGTTTTAGTTTGAAAAGGAAGGCATTGTTGTCTAGTGTTGCTGACCAGTACTAAACCGAGGTTAATTTTATTAAAACGAGTGTATAAATCTCACAAGAAGATGAAAACTCACAAATAAATACAACTTGACTTTGTTTGAAATTGTTAAACGAGTATTTTTAAGTGTATTAGTTAGTATAATCTGTAACTCGTTAAGTGTGAGTTTCTCGATTAACTATAATTATCCTGAATACCGTTAGAATAGAAAGGGTAAAGACCATGACTCTTCGGCTGATACGGCCAGGTGAACGCCAAACTCAGCAGTTACCATGGTAACACTTTGATGAAGGAGAGCTTCCTTATTCACTACTTTAGTCATCAAGGCCGGAGAAACCTAAAAGGCATTTATAAAATACACAGCACTAGGCAGTTGCTGAACTGGATGTGCTCACACTATATATTCATTTTCTTTAAAAAAACTACTTACAACTCTCCAAATTCGGGGTTCACTTTATCATCCGAAGACGCTGGCACGACATTATCTAGTAATTTTTAACATACAGGAGATTCGGTATTTACAGTATATATTAATATCTAAATGTTAGATTAGCAGCATGGTCTCACATTGGATTTGCTTAGGACACTACAAGTACGTACAGTAATACAATTGAAAGAAGAATTATTTTTCTCTTATGGATCAGTCCGTTTTAAAAACTTTAAATGTTCAATTTCGTATCAAACTTACCAACGAATAATGTAATTTCATGTTAGAGATGTAGCCTCGAAAAGGGTTTTGTAAATATGTATAACAATATGAAATAACCTTTTAACACTGTTTTTAAACTTTTATTTTTCTTACGATGTACATTTCGAAATCTGTGATTTCGTCTTCAGGTATTTTAGTAATTAATGTAATTTCGTTACATGTATTACGTTACAAGTTTCAAATCTGTTGGACCTCTTTATTATGATTTATCGCATTGAATGACTGCTCAGAATAGACGGATACAAAACGACACGGTGTTATGAAGAATCTGTAAAATTATTAATAATGCATAATTTTGACCACTATCGCTTGTGATAGTGAAAAGAACAAGTGGAGTTAAATTAGTGTATAATTATTTACAATCGTTTATTAAGATTTTTAGGAACAAGCTTACAATACACAACACTTTCAGAAAGGGTGCTATGTTGATTTATTTCTACATCTAACAAAATGTATAACTGTGAATACAACAGTACAGTACAACTAATAATAGCAATAGAATAAACAAAGAGTTTAATTTAATAGGCTCATAGAATTGACTTGAAAACCATAATTATATTGTTTAAGATAGAGGAACTGTGTAAGCATCACGAAATTGAAATACAAACGTGTTGTACAAACGATGTAAACAAGCCTGGATTTCTGCGGTTGTAAAAGAAGACATGAGGCATGTGAACGTCAGGACTAACCTTACCTTCAACTAAATGTTGCAGACGAGCAATGTAAACAAAGCAAATCCCCTGCAATTACCTGGCTTCATTGCTTGATTTAATGTATTTTTCTATCGTGTATTAAACATTATTAAATACTACAAGTGAATTTAAATTCTACATAATAAATCAGTTATAATTTTAAGTTTAGGGAACATCAATTCCAATGTAATACAACCTTACTTGTGAGTTACGAACTATAGAAACAAGATTTAAACTGTTTTTGGGGAATTTTAAGACAGAAAATATGTGTCCATAAATGTTTAACATATTATGTTTCAGTTTATTATATGAAACAAGAAAAGTATATTTTTTTAAACAAACAATCTTATTAGACTCACTTAATTGTTTTAACACATGATTTCTCCAGTCTTCTATGCAATTTACTATTAATAGATAAAACTAATACATGTGATGGACCTTCAAGTAATAAATATAATTTTGAAACAGATAAACTTACAAATCCAGTAAGATAGTAAAGTTAAAGAGGTGATGTACAGTTCGCATTTCCCACCTTGGTAAATGCTTATTTTATTTTACTTTAATTTCAGCTCACACCACGCAATTATCACCTTAATGATACCTGACAAGTTCGTCTCTTAAAATTTACTTACAGTCTCTAAGGCACTTATTCTTTTGTGGGTTACATGCAAAGTGATGTAATATAATGTATGCTATATTGTTCTATATATAGTGTTTCAGAACGCTACCAACAGCAAACGATACGAACCCAAATATATTAGTCAATGCTCAGGTTGTAAGGGGCATTACAGTTAGAATTGAGTCTTTGCTCATTTTTCCGATGCATTGTGCATTCTTTCAAATTCTTAGAGCCAAGAAAATTACAATCATTAGACACATATGTTAACTAAGGGATTTTTTACTGTAAATTGTTACCAAGTCAGTCAGTGGTGCCGATAATTTATCCCTTGGTGAAATAAAGTGTATCTGAGGAGAAGATATCCAACAAAGAGATAATTACTGTGGTGGCGCTGACCAATTATACTGATCGGCACGTGAAGTATTTTCCACAACACTTTCTCTATTCTTAGTTCGTATCTATATCGTTGTTTACCATCCGAACTAGGACTAAATGTGTTATTAGTTTCGTTTAAAAATGTTAGTATTCCATGACGAATTAAATGTTACCAAACATGTTTATATTTTTGATTGAGTAAACATTACGAAGCCTATCACCCGAGAGACAAAAGTATATTCCAGCCTTTATTTAAATATATCTCTCTGTCCCCATGAGAACGAAGTGCCCTATGGACTTTAAATTTTGTGCAAACTTCATTTTTAACTAACCACATTCGAGTTTGTTAATGGTGCATGACACTCCATAAGATTCTATTGAGCGTTAGTAAACACCTTTACTTTAATCGTATTTATGATGGCTATGACAAAACTCATAGAATAAACATAAGTGTAAACGAACTGAATTTGACATAAAATAACATGGCTAAATGAAATGAGCTATAGACTAGAAATGTTACATGCAATCACAGTGAAACCTGTTACGTGACACGTAGTCCAGCTACCTTGTGTTCTAATACTTAATTCTTGGTTTCTATTTTTAAATAGCAACACAACCTGCACATCGATATTGATTATTATGTTATATATTACTAGCTCCTCGTCATAGTTTCCGATCACATGGCATTTCCCATATAGTACACAAGGAGAGACATAGATTACCTCTTTTTAAACCGCATTCGTAGTACCTGTATTCTCATCCCAGCCATCAATGAACCATTGCATTTCTGATAAAAGTGTGATTGTATATCTGTTTCTTTCTAAGATTACCTCTTTTTAAACCGCATTCGTAGTACCTGTAGTCTCATCCCAGCCATCAATGAACCATTGCATTTCTTATAAAAGTGTGATTGTATATCTGTTTCTTTCTAAGATTACCTCTTTTTAAACCGCATTCGTAGTACCTGTATTCTCATCCCAGCCATCAATGAACCATTGCATTTCTGATAAAAGTGTGATTGTATATCTGTTTCTTTCTAAGATTACCTCTTTTTAAACCGCATTCGTAGTACCTGTAGTCTCATCCCAGCCATCAATGAACCATTGCATTTCTTATAAAAGTGTGATTGTATATCTGTTTCTTTCTAAGATTACCTCTTTTTAAACCGCATTCGTAGTACCTGTATTCTCATCCCAGCCATCAATGAACCATTGCATTTCTGATAAAAGTGTGATTGTATATCTGTTTCTTTCTAAGATTACCTCTTTTTAAACCGCATTTGTAGTACCTGTATTCTCATCCCAGCCATCAATGAACCATTGCATTTCTGATAAAAGTGTGATTGTATATCTGTTTCTTTCTAAGATTACCTCTTTTTAAACCGCATTCGTAGTACCTGTATTCTCATCCCAGCCATCAATGAACCATTGCATTTCTGATAAAAGTGTGATTGTATATCTGTTTCTTTCTAAGATTACCTCTTTTTAAACCGCATTTGTAGTACCTGTATTCTCATCCCAGCCATCAATGAACCATTGCATTTCTGATAAAAGTGTGATTGTATATCTGTTTCTTTCTAAGATTACCTCTTTTTAAACCGCATTTGTAGTACCTGTATTCTCATCCCAGCCATCAATGAACCATTGCATTTCTGATAAAAGTGTGATTGTATATCTGTTTCTTTCTAAGATTACCTCTTTTTAAACCGCATTCGTAGTACCTGTAGTCTCATCCCAGCCATCAATGAACCATTGCATTTCTGATAAAAGTGTGATTGTATATCTGTTTCTTTCTAAGATTACCTCTTTTTAAACCGCATTCGTAGTACCTGTAGTCTCATCCCAGCCATCAATGAACCATTGCATTTCTGATAAAAGTGTGATTGTATATCTGTTTCTTTCTAAGATTACCTCTTTTTAAACCGCATTCGTAGTACCTGTAGTCTCATACAAGCCATCAATGAACCATTGCATTTCTGATAAAAGTGTGATTGTATATCTGTTTCTTTCTAAGATTACCTCTTTTTAAACCGCATTCGTAGTACCTGTAGTCTCATACAAGCCATCAATGAACCATTGCATTTCTGATAAAAGTGTGATTGTATATCTGTTTCTTTCTAAGATTACCTCTTTTTAAACCGCATTCGTAGTACCTGTAGTCTCATACAAGCCATCAATGAACCATTGCATTTCTGATAAAAGTGTGATTGTATATCTGTTTCTTTCTAATCACTTGTTTGAGTTTGTATCTAAGGTTATAGTACTAATGGTAACGCTTTTGAACCTCATTGGAATTTAGTCCTTTAAATACACTGTGAAGTTAACGTGTTTGATTTTTCAAAAATCAGATGTTTAAGAATTTTTGTCTCTTACAGTAGTTCATACTTTGAAATACCAGTGATGTATTTGAAAGTAGTTAAAGTATATAATACACGAAAAGCAGGAAACGAAATCAGTTTGGTATGAAACGCTGAAATAACAAGTGTTTGAGCTGTTTTGTTACATTATTTATGTTAAATTACATTAAAATACAAAACCAATATTTAATACATATTATTGTGAGGCCTTTCGATATCCAAGATACCTTCATCAGACACATCACAAAATAAATACAAAAAGTAAATTTGATTTTTGTATTTACTTTTTAAATAATTTATCTTAAATTATCAAATTTACTTTTTGTATTTATTTTGTGATGTGTCTGATGAAGGTATCTTGGATATCGAAAGGCCTCACAATAATATGTATTAAATATTGGTTTTGTATTTTAATGTAATTTAACAGTGACCAATATAAGCTCCATCTACAGCATTATTTATGTTATTTTAGCTTATTATTATCGAAAACTAAATAACGATAATTGGTTAAATTATTATGAATTTATTCTTGCCAAATGTAAACATAAGAAAAGGTGACTAGATAGAAGAAACTATCCATATCCAAGAAAAATGTTATATGTGGAATAATAAAACAATGTATTAATTAACTATAGTCTCATAAACCCGATTTTGAGCAGAACTGACAACCTCCTTAATCTTACGTACAATGTAAAACTAATGTAGACAATAAGGAGTTACGATGGATAAGAAAATGAGTAAGGACATTATCTATAGTGCCTGCAGTAATAAGGAACTGTGCACTCCAAAGTACAATGTTTCAATTCTTGGTTCTCTGTAATTTTCCCTCAACACGTGAATTGTTAGAGAAAAGAATGTCACTAACATTATTTGAGATTTATTGCAAGTTTATTTCATACGTTACACATTTCTTTTGTCTGTACCATTTTCTCGACATCTACTCGTATTATTATTCTTATTACTACTTTAATACTTAATTTTAAAACTGCTATCCTCGTGTATATATACCAGATTACCTATTAGCATATACATGTTGGTATGAGCATTGTAGTTTGTATTTTAAAACCAATAATTGAATTGTATAGGCTGTCACTAACATGATAGGTTAAAAGGAAAACAAAAGGATTTATCAGTAGTTCGTTAAAGCTAACATCAGTATATTAGAACACCCTAGGAAATTACCATGTCACGATCCATTCACCTATACATACTAGTGTGTTAATTAATAGTTTCAACGCATAGTTGAGAAATAAATTAAAGAATGTTATTAACTTATAGCATTTTAATGTCAGTAGAACCCACTCTGGGTACAGAAAAGTCGTGTTGTGGCATTCAAGTTTTCTGAACAACTTAACCAATGTTCAAAAGTGGCACGTTACTGACTGAAAGTAACGTAACTTTTGGATTACATGGATAAATTGATCCACGGGTCTAGTTTATTGTAGAGAACACTTGTTGGAGTGAATGGGTTCCTTTTGAAATAAAGAGTTTAGTAATCCTAAACATGAGGGAGAACCCACCACTGTTCACTTGGGGCTCAGTAAAATATTTTATTTCTCATTATATCAAGGGCCAACCCACAAGAAGGCATAAGCAAATCTTAAATGAGAGCGTAGATCAAGGAGTAAATCATATTAAAGGTCTCTATTAGGAGAATACAATGAAAATACCTCAACCTCAAACGATTCAATATATTCAGAATAATATATATTGTTTCATAAATCCAGGCTTATTGTCGGTTTTTTTTCTACCAGTTCACGTTGCAACTTTAAATCATAACCTTAAATCATATTTGCATTGCAAAATTGATATTTATTTATAGTACTGATGTTTAAAGTTTTAATGCCTGGAATGTAAAAAAATAGAAATCCGACCCCATACTACCTGACTTGGTTAGCGGCCTTAGTTCATCATTTTTGTAGTAAAAATGTTTATATTCATGTTGGCAATAGATTAATTATATTATATTTTAATACTAGACCTGAAAAAGGTACTAGCATTAAACTTCACAATAACGTCCTTCAATACTTTATTCAGTTTGAAATAATTTAAACAACGGACATAAAACATGACATAAAGTGTAACTTTCTTAAACTCTAGTAACTCGTAAACATGTAATTAAAGAAAATGGCGAAGAATAAAAACCTTTTAATATTTTGAAGTATGACAATATAGGAAATTCTTGAACCAATGAGTAGTTTTCAATATTACCATCAAATTTGTTTAATTTTAATGTGAAATATATAACTGTTAGTGAAGTTTTCCCTTTTTGACGTGACAACGTCTTAAATTAGGTTGCGGCTCGGAGTCACTCATGAAAAAGTGTAACGCCCGGTAACGTTACGATGCCCGTCCAGTGGGTCCGCCGCACGGGATCCGCACGGGATAAAGCAGATAACTGTGGGTCCGCCGCACGGGATAAAGCAGATAACTATGTTTATTCGTGAAAATGTGGAGTGCTTAGATTCGTCATTTACAACAACTACAATAATAAAGGTAAATAATTGTACACTGATATTTCATTATCGTAAACTATGATTGATTGATTAATTGTTAGATTGACACAAAAGTTGAGAAACTGAGTTTATAGGTTATGTCATACTATTGACAAATGTTGATAGTGTTAAGTAAATTATTAGTTTAAATCACTCTGCAATCAATCGTAATTCAGTCGATTGAGAAGAAACAGCGCGTATTGCTAGTCAAACATTTAAAATAACAAATTATAACCTCTAACCTGTCATAACAGTGCGACCAAACAAACGAACTAAACCGACCAATCACCACGCGCGGAGTTAGAATTTAACTGTGTTTAGCAAGAATTTCAAATTCCAATTTTAGTAAATGTTTTTATTCAACTTTACCATTTACAATAACAAATTTTAATTAATTTCAAATTATGTACAATGTTTTAGTAAACAAAATATATTTCTATAGTTAAAATTTGTGCAATTCTTATTTTCATTCAATTCCTTGTTCCTATTGTGCAATTTAATAATATTCATATCAATAAATATTCTACCGAGAAAAAGACGTTGTCACGTAAAATCTTCGCCCGTAAAACCGACTTTACAGGCAACCATAATTTTTTAAACTTAGCTTTCAACCCAGTTTTTGCTTGCAATACATGGTATGAAACCTACATACGTGATGCTGTAGGCAGAAAAACTGACTTTGCATTTCACACTGTGACAGAATTGGGCATCATACATAAGGTGGCTGGACTGCCGGGAGGGTCTGCACCGGGCCTCGATGATGTTTCAGCCAATATTCTAAAAGAAAACATCCACTTTTTTCTTCAACCCTTACTTCATTTAATCGATTTAAGTATCTTAAAATGGCGATTTTCCTAATTTCTTCAGATTGGCGAAAGTATTCCCTCTAGATAAGTTCAACGAGTTCAATGATAAAAACAACTTCTGCCCAATTTCATTGTTAAGTGTATTTTCATAAGTATTAGAGCCCATAATAAAAGATAAACTAGTCACATATCTCCATGAAAACGAAATCCTGTATGACTCCGAGTATGGGTTCAGGAATTGCAAAAACACCACAAACGTTATTTTTTAGGTAAGTGTATAAATGTTTTATCTTAGTGTGAGTATGGGTAAAACAAAATAGGGAGATGTTTCTTGTTTATTTATATTAAGCAGACTGTTGTTTTCCAGGTATAAAATGTAGTTGGAACAATACGCGCAGAATAGGAAAAGTACGTCATAAAGTATTATCAATGTCACCTGAATACTTTTTCGACCGGCTAAGTACCGTATCTGATATATTCTTGGGTGAGATAAGTTGGCCTGGTACTGAGTGGAAGAGAGATATAGATGTTAGAGTATAGATGGAGGGTTGAGGTCATAGGCTCCAACCTCACCACAAGTATATTGATCCTGGCATGCAGCGCCTTACCCAATACATTCCCACTCTTACAACGTAATTATATTTATCTTTTTTGTTTTGAATCAACCAACCATACGTCTTGCTTTTTGCTTCTTTCTCTGAAATGAGTTCTTGGATTTCAAGTTACTGCCTCCCAGCGCTAATATATATAATTTATTTATTCTTGTAAAGCAATCACAACTTACTTACTAATTACTATTTATATAATTTTAATAATATTTTTTGATCAGCAAAAAACTTACTCATAAAAATATTTTAATTAATTTCACTCATTGAAGTAAATTTCCCAAATTTGAAGGTATAAAAAATAAATGATTATAACATAAATAAACTCTTACCTATGGATTGTCAGAGTTAATAAAACTTATTTGTTTAAATCTAATTTACATATGATTTTTTATTTAGTAATTTTCTTAACAGTTACGTCTTGAAACCATGAAAAGGTGTTACAATAATATGAATAGTACCTCTTGTGCTATAGTTATTTTTAGGTAATAACGAAATAATTAACAAAGAATTTCGATTAACTGTTCTGTAATCATTACTAAAAAAGGGTGTTAATATACTTGTTGCTAGCTACTGAATATTGAATCTATGAGATCTTACTACAATCGTAAAGAAATATAAAGGTATTTCAGAAAACAAAAATAAAATTGATCTTTCCTCTTTTCAAAATAGTACAGATTTAAAATACTTACGTATAAAATAACTTTAAAATCGCAAGTATAAAAAACACATTTTGAATACACTTTTTCATAATTATTGTTACTATCAATATTATTACAAATATATCTTGTTTAATCAATTACATGATAAAATATTGAAGTAGAACAATCAGCAGTAACATCTTTTATATTTATAATATGGTAAACTAACCAACCAATCATAATATATAGAGCTAAGCATTATTGGTACCTATAAAAATATCATCATTAATATTAGTTTTAATTATTTAGTTATAAGTGCGTTATCCACATTTATGCAATGGGGATGTACTTATAATGTCCATTTTGATTACATAATATGTTATACTATTGTAAGCAAAGATTAAACAATTTGTCGGTAATAAGTTATAACAAAACCTCAAAACATTATTACATACAAGTGGTTTATAACACATTTTTGCAGGGATTTCTTATAAATTTTTCTGAATTATAAAATAAATTTCATAAATAAATAATAAATAATTGCTTCGAAATTTTTGAAAGGATTTTATATTCAATCTATAACATGTATTCCTGTGTCACTAAAACTTTTAAGTTATAACATGATTTTTTTAATCTGTTGTAAATGTTCTCTATTGGAGTATTTTATGTAAACATTTACTGTGGAGAATTTACCAAATTCTACCATTTGAAAGTAACTACACCATTTCTATATTTCTCTGTATATTTCTATACTATACATTTTTATATATTAAAATGTAGAAATTCTGAAAAGAGGTTAAGTTCCAACCAAATTATACGTGGTAAGACACACTCTTTTGATTTTCAGGTTTTAATACAGGTATGATTTCCTTTAAGGGCAGTCTGACCGAAGAAATTTTTTTTGTGTGCTTTTTAGTTTATAACACTTTATTTTTCTTTGGAATCTCCTTTTTATAATGATATATAACACATATGGTACAGAAAATTGTAAATAAGTGAAAAAAATTATTTAAAATAACCTTGCACACCAAAAAGTCGATCCAGCCCCGCTACTATAGTCAGACTCATAAAAGCAACCCGTGAAAATGATACCTATGACCACACCAAGCACTTCCATTTGCCTGAGGTGATACTTCAAGAGATCAAACCTATATTTAGGGATCTTGCCAAGCCAGAACTGTTGCAAAAATGTCTCAGAGGTAAATCCCAAAACCCCAATGAATCTTTGAACAATATTATCTGGAGTAAAATACCTAAAAGAACATTTGTAAATCTTGAAACCCTGAAATTTGGTGTATTTGAAGCTGTTTTGACATTCAACAGTGGACACTTAGCTAAAGTAAAATTAATGGAACACTTAGGCCTACAAATTGGAAGGAATTCACTTCAAACTGCAAGACGTCTCGATTTCGACCGTGTTTCCAAAGCTGAAAAAGCTGTTTCCGATATGGAAAAAAAATTAGACAGTCACGAAATGTTGCCAAAAGGAAGTTAGAGTACTTGTATGAGGCAGAAGATGATCCAGACAATCCTAGTTACTGTGCTGGACATTATTAAAAGTAAGGAAATTTATTTATTACATATATATTTTTTTTGCTGTTTACCGAAACTTAAATTTTTTAAAACTGTAACTGTATAAAACCTACACCGATTGAGATATCTTAATGAAATTTTTAACACACATTCCTTGGCTAAAATACTAGTGCCCTAGGAGAGGGTTTTGGGATATAATTATCCTAATTTGATTTTAAAATATTTATATATTAAAATTTTAAATTTTTAAAACACAAAAATTTTAAAAATTCATAGTTTATTTATTAAAAGAAAAAAAACTAAAAACCTCTCCTAGAGCGCTAGAAACATACATGATCTTCAAAATAAAACCAAAAGCAATAAGCTATCTTAAATAGTTTTCAAGTTATGCAACATATAGTTAACATTGCGTTCTTATGGGAGTCAGACTCCCCTTAACATGCCATGAGCTTTAAGGCGGGAGTAATAAGAAATTAATAAATGAAGCCACATAATATACAATAGGCATATAAAGTACGGAAAAGGAATAAAATACCAAAGTTGAAGATGTATGAAACATGCACAATGTACAATAAACATTTTACGACCTGGTATACATGCTTCCTTTACTACCTAGCCAAGCATTATCTGTTTACTATGGGTTGTAGGTTACACTCACAGTTTGAATAGTAAAATATATTAAATGAATAATCAGTAAATGTTTTTTAAAATGGTATTAAAATTGAATACCAATTCGTTCATATCTTTATAGTTTGTTAACCCTGTGTTATAGATAAAAACAGTAATGATAAAAAGTAAATATATATATATATATATATATATAATTTATATATATGTAAATAAATA
Organism: Homalodisca vitripennis; assembly: GCF_021130785.1. Classification (NCBI taxonomy): domain Eukaryota; kingdom Metazoa; phylum Arthropoda; class Insecta; order Hemiptera; family Cicadellidae; genus Homalodisca; species Homalodisca vitripennis. The sequence goes on along the minus strand of NC_060207.1, from coordinate 85,206,080 downwards.
AATGTATGTACATATATATATATATATATATATATTTATATTTAAAAATCCCAATCAATTAATATTTTCCAACATTTTCCCTCTCAATAGGTATTCTGTACAAGTCGCAGACACAATGTAGTCTTATCCCTTCATAAAACAAATTTACATGAGAAACCCCCTTACTATACAGTAAGATATATCATTATAAAAACTGCCACTCTATTTGCAAAACAAACCATCAATCAAAACTTTCATAAGGTTGATTCGTGAGTTCCTGACAGATCGTCTCTACTATTCCGTAAATAGCTTAATTAAATGATTCTGGTGAGCCTACTGTATGTTATAATATAGCAGGTTGATTTTTCATAATTATAAATCATTTCCATATTAGTTACATTAGCATTCCTATAAGAAAATAAATAGCTAAATAAATAGAATGGTTTTAAGCTAACATATTTCCTGCGCGTATCATAAAACGGGAAATGAGAATTGAAATGTAAAAAATAAGTGTATTTATTTGATAATTTGCATTATATATATGTATATATATATATATATATATATATATATATGTATGTGTGTGTGTGTGTGTGTGTGTGTTTTTTGCATTTGTGAACAAAAAGGCCTGAAAAGTAAGCTGCCTGGGAAAGCTAAATAAAATAAAATTGTGTTGTACCAACATATTTCCAGCGCGTGCCGTAAAATGGGAAATGGAATTGTAATGTGTGAAATAAGCGTATTTACGGTACGTAATTGGTAATTACGGTAAAAGACGTACTCGTAGATTAACTGTCACTTTGTAAAATATGTATTATATATATATATATATATATATATATATATATATATATATATATATATATATATATGTTTTAGATTCAAGAGAAGAAATCTTCCTGTAGAGATCTTGTCACGTAAATACATTCCCAATACGTTCAATTATTTAGGTTTATGGCAGGAATCAATTAATCAAAATTACAGTGAGCCTGGGAGTGTCCTGTAACGAATTTTAATGTTGAATTTCCACTTTTCTTCTATTTTACTCTGTAAAGAACAGTAACATTCTGAAATAAGCATAATAAATAAACACATTGTGTTTATTTATTATGCTTTTTCTCATTGTTAACACGGTTACCCAAAAGACCAATGTAAACAATTCTATTTATTATGTCATTCCAATCTTCCTAACAGATTCAATCGGCAAGTAATTATGTAACTATTGAAAACGCTGCTCTTTGTTTCGCGAGTCAACCTTGACTGGGTCCATTTGGAAGTGTGCCCTGATTTTGGATCACACAATTATTCACATTAAAAGTGTATTTAAAGGTAATTTTTCAAGTATTATAAATATTTAATATTTTATTTTTTTATTGGATTCTTGACTTAACCCTAGAAGCCCTTAACAACTAGTTTTATTGTATTTCGAAAATATATCGCCCTTAAATTTTGATTGCAAATTAATTTAACTATTTCATTAAATGAGGAATTACTTAGTTTTATGTTTAAAATAAGATATTTTCAACGTAATCTCTTTCTCAGATTTAATTTATCTTTTGAAATGTTTTCTGATTTTGGAATGACAAAAATATTTAAATCTACATTAATATAGTTGATAATGGAGAGTATTTTTGTAGCATAATGAAGAATTAGGATAGTGACTTCAAATCCAATTTAATGTTTCTTTCTTAGATTATTGGCTTAACCCTAGTAGTCTCAAGGCTCTCGCTTTATATTTATTTGAGAAAATAGAGCTCAACAACGTTATGCTTATAGTAAGAGATTTGCAACGTAACGTCTTCTTCAGGTGGATTTTCTTTATACCTTTTTCCAGGAATCATAATAGTATGTACATGTACCTTTGAAATTGTTTAAATATATCTCAAGTTTATTGTGAGATAAGATGTTCCATGACTGTTAAAATATCTGCTCTGTAGCTCTGCGGTGTAGTGGTATGGTAATACACTCACCCGGCAAGTGAGAGGTCCATGTGAAAGTCCCGCCAGAGCAAGTCTTTTTTGTGATGATGGGCTGTTTTGTTTATACACATGTAATTAATGCTTAGACTATTAAAATTACACAATTAATTAAAGTATAAACCAAATTGTATAATTTGTTCTTAGAACACGTAGTTCAACACCAAATGTTATTACAATTTCCTATACATTTGTCAGTACTCCAATTGAAATTATAAACAGAATCGTTTACCAATGGTAATACCAGCCCACATTCCTCCAAGTATACTACTTGTAGTAACAAGTAAATCTGGGATCTAACAGGGACTTGGTACAGCACACTCAATGCTGTATAATACTCGGATCGGAATACTCTTATGATGTTTCCATTCAATGACCTGTTGAAAAACTCGCATGTCCATTGTCAACAACTTAATAGCTTTAATATGAAATTAATTACAATTAAGAACCAGTAATACTTAGAATCTCATTACTAAGGTAAACCTTTAAAGATTAAGTATCAATACATTACAATAAGTTCTTCTTAAAAAAAGTTGGTTGAACAATTTTAAATAATTTCAGAAATACTACTTGACACAAACATTTTATTCTTAACTATGATTGTTACGTTTACAAGGGTTCTCTATATGTATAAAGTATTTAACTCCATCGAAAAGTATAAAGTATAATTTAAACTGAAGGTAATTACTAAGTTACTTTCCTTCCATTTTCACCGTTGGGCGTGAAAGGAATGGAAAGCGTGGTTGGTGATCAGGTGTAACCAATTCCAGAACAATCTCACTCTTGCCGGTTTTTGCTCCCTTGGAAGTAATCGACCTGTAATTGTCTCTCTCCCCCCCTTCCTCGACAAACCAGGGACACTTAACTGAGGCACGAGTTAACCGACGCAATTACGGTGTTGCGGTTACTGGATATTTTCTGCTACAAATCATTTATTCTGGGTTGTTCTTCCAACAGCTATTTGTACAACATTAAAATTCCTAGCTATAGGACTTATAGCTTAAACAAAATAATTGGCTCCTCATGCAGATTTACAGCACATATATAAAAAAGAAGACGGTTGCTTTCATAGAGTACGGTTTTTTTCTAAATATTGAAATATTTATTATATACGAATGAATGTTCTGAAACAATACATGATCTTGTTACTGAGTGTAAAATACTTTCATTCAAGATTAAAAAAACTTTAACTTGATATAACAACTAATAAGTCGTTAACGTTCACGTTATTTGACCTTCCTTATCCAGTTACTCAAGCTGCACGTTTACGATATCCATCGAAAATAAGGGTTAAAATGTGCAATAGCCTCTTTGGATATTCTTGGTTCGTGGATAAACGCGGAATATTCCGACACCATTCACTGTAGGGGAATCTGGAACCAACGGCAGTAAATATTTATGGTGTGCTAGCTCGTGAATATCAGTGTTTTACCACTATAAAACATCACGCGTTCGCGAAGCTTATACCAATACTGACTTGGCTTTTGTGGTCGTATACCGTTTTATACCTTAATAGCGCAACATATAACCTATACGTATAATGTTATAATTAATAGTCTAATCATTGTTACACATTTCCATAGAAAAGAGCTGTGACATCATGACATAAGTCTCTTTGATACATCTGAGATATTCTGCAGTTCCGATATAAGTTACGTTAGTTTGCGGATATTCTGATTTTAGGAATGCTTTCTTAATCAATGTGATTATTTACCTCAAAGATCAGTGCATGTAAAATATAATACTCCAAAAACGATTCTTAATTAATGTCAAAAAACTGAGACAGAATGGTATATAGTTGTGTGGCATCACATACCTTGACTCTTTGTGTAAAAGTATCAGTTTCAGTATTTTCTAAGTTACCTTTAGCTCTTAGAATTACGAGCTACAAAATTCATCCTAAACATGTTTTTGGCTCATAACCCGATTGTTGGTAAGCCCTCATATAACCCAGAAGAAAGATACACTTCTGGCTGTCTTATAACTTCCAGTTGAACCAACACTTGGTATATCAAAAAACCAAGTGGTGTGTTTGGTGTTACTTATACCAGGACAACCCGTTCAAAAACTGATACATATACATGCACATCCAAACATTGTACTAATATTTTAGATTAAGGAGAATTCTCAATAATTTGTTACTGGATATCAATTATACAAACGTCTACGTAAATAAAATGAATGATTTAAATCATCATATTGGCAAAATAAAATGATGGTTTAAGATGTTATCGTAGGCTTTCCTTTCCCATGTAGTAATTGTTTAATAAAGAAATACTACCGTAAGAGCATGTTTAATTAGTACAAACAAAGCATCATAATAACGATGTCTCATACCTGTGGCTAACTTGTTGCCTTGCATTCCCTTTGTAAAATAGAGTGATATAAAGAAAGCGGTGTCTTCTGCTAACGTCCTCAGGGGTGAAACCACCCCCACTCACACCTCCACCTCCTCACATCTCACAACCTGACAAATGGAGTATCCACTCGCCACCGTGTGACAACTGCACGGTCATGATTTCCTCGGGGGCTATCGGTATAATGTGTATCGTTTATACCGAGCATCAGAGTAACTTCCTTCTAAACATTCCTCAGTACTCCACACCATGTCATGATTACTAGGTTATTTTGACATTTAATGTAAACCAAACATTTAAGTGTAAGATAATTGATAAATACGATTTTGTGATATAACAATGTAAAATATATAACTGGTTAGATAATAATGTAAATCAAATAAAACCTAGGTTAGAAATTTTATGACTGTAACATCATTATCTTTTAGGATATGTATGAAAAATGTGTTTTAAGATAAAATTGTTATGTGGACATAACTTGTTATTAAACTTGAATAAAGTTCCAAATTTATCCTTGTTAGATAGTATGTATTAGAACAGCCTCCTTTGAAAAATTCCATACAAGAATAGTAGAAATGAAATATTCGGATAAAGGCAAAAAAAAGAAAAAAAGAAAAAAAAAAAAATGCAAAATAGGCTACAACCAAATAAATAACTTTCGTTTTAAACTACTATTACAAGGAATTTAAACCCTCAAAACCTTCAACTTCAATTTATAAACGCATGAAACAAATGATATAGGAAACCATCTCTTTAATTAAAACAACTGGTAATTATTAATTAGCGGAGTAGTAAAGTTTTACACAGGGTGGTTTCTGTTTGTAATGAAAGGTTCGATATACAACAACAGTTGAAGCGTGAATACTGTACTGTTCTGCTCCGTCCTTTTTATTGCCTTCGCATTGTAAATTAATTCAATTACAGAATTTCAACTGTGGTGTAGTATCTGCGATTGTTAAAACCACATTGTTTGATTGGATGTTACACATCAATATATTATCAATGGCTGATGTTTTATGATGGATTTCATGCGCAGTGAGGTTCTATTTATTTGTTTACTCTCTGAAAATTTAAAGATAGTTTAAATAGGCCCAGATGGTATGATAAAACATCGAGATGAATAAGTAAATAATTTGCAGTAAAATATATAACGGACCAGTGATCACTATAATGAGATGGAACAATAAGAGTCAAGAGAGAATCACCACTTCAGATGGACTCTGTTTTCCATTAAAAGAAAATGTTTTGTTTTCCCAGATTCGAATGATCTAAGCTTAATTAAACTTCTAGGGTCTTTTGAATTATGCCTTTGCATTTTCCTACTATCCATACATACTGAATGTTATACTATCAAACTAATTGCTTCATATTAATGACGCATACGAAGTTTCGTCTTTCGCATTGATAGTAGCGTGGTTTATATAAATGCAGAATGTAGAATCGTTATCTCAAACGCTTCGGAGCCCAGTTATCGTCTTCGAAGGTGTCAGTTGCTGTAAGTACTTTAAAAGTATGCAAAAAGTGTTTGGAGTAAATATAAAATAGTTCTTATAGTAAGGCGACATAGTGAAATAACTAAAATGTGTACTAATATATGAACGGTATGCCATTATTGCTTTGGCAATTGAAGGCCGGCCATGGTTACGAATGAAAAACATCCCTTGAGATTATACTTACTAGTAAAATTAGAAGATTCTAGAATCTAAATTTTCCAAAAGAAAAAGGTTACACAAGTGCTTTAAAATTCTTAGGTATATATTCTTAGGTACAAACATATTCGTGAAAGAAATTTCTGAAATTAGCTTTAAAGGTTACTTTTGGTCTCTTGCTAAATAATATGACAAATTTGCAGTAACGAAACGTTGAATTCAAATTGATAAAAGAAATAAGCAGCTTCAAAGTGGAGTAAGATATCTGTTTGTAGATAGGTTATTGTATTCTTTGCTTTTCCATCGTGAGTTATGTACCAACATTAGGTAACTATTATAAAACCAATAGTATTTTATTAATCTACATTATAATTAACAATGTATAATTAACAAAATACAGCACAAAATGTATTAGCTAAAATGAAACACACACCAAAAATAAGTGATTTGTATTGCAAATATTACTGTTCTCAATATGAAAACTAGTAATAAGGAAATGTTCCATTGTGAACAGCGCAGCGTTTGCAGGCGCACCTACGGGTGATAAGCCTCGAGCCGGCTGCGACCCTTCTCATTGTGCCGGCACAGCTGAACATAGGTAACAACGATTAACATTCTCAGTAGGGAAATTAATAGGTCGTTAGTTGTGTAACATAAAAAGCGTTGATTGCCGCACCAGTAGCGATAAGCGATCTGGGTACGGGCCTTCTCACGGTTCCGGCACTGCTGAATCCATAATTAACAATGGTTAACGTTCTCAGAACGTATATAGTAGAACGGGTATGCCACAGCATCGACAATTTATTATTGAAACACTTGTTTAGGCGATAAGCCTGAAGTTGGTTTCAGCCGTACTCATAATTTCGTCATAGCGTAACCCATCATTAACATATTAATGTTCTCAGAAAGTAAATGACTGGAACGATAATATTACAACATTATATATATATATTATATATACATATTATAAAACATATAATATGAAAGTGCCTTTACTTAACCTATTCACCCAATCATCCCGTATTGTCTACATCTATGTCCATATCAAGTCGTATTATATATACATACTAGCAGACCCGACAGACGTTGTCCTGTACACACGTCTTTAATGCGAAAATTTTAAACTTTGATTAATCTGTAACAATCTGGGGCTGTTTTGATAAAAATGTCTATTAAAAAGTTATTACAATATCTAACTTCATCGCATGTACATTTAATCACACTTCGACCAACCGATAGTGTGTGAGTATAACATGAGTGATGTGAAATGTAGAGGATGTTTTAAATGAAAACTTACTTAATCTGAAGGTAAAAAAGTTGAAACAAATGATTTTATAACAGGTATAGTTTTTTCAATTTACAACTTAATTTATCGTAATGCCATTGAATGTACAATATTTTTTGTTAATCCTTCAGGAGTATACACAAACAAATTAGATGATTTTCCGATAGGGCTGAAGTATAATAAGTGACCTCCATCACAATCGAATTATAGATATTTCTGAATAGCCTATCTAAACTACTAAAATGATGAACTGAATTAGATTATAGTTATTTAAAGGCTGAATTATAATTAGCGTCAACATCGCAATCACATTATTGATATTTCTAATTAGCCAATCTAAAACTAACCGAATTTCATTATCTTTATATTTATATTTCTTGTGTGCGTGTTGTATGGAGCTGAACTCCTCCTAAATGAGTGGACCATTTTGGAATGTTTTACATTGTATCCAGCAGAATGCGCTACGATCACAGTTTCAAAAGTTTTCTATTTTAATTCCAGATTTTCCTGACAGTTTGTGCTGCTATCAAATATGTGTGTTGTTTTGTAACATCGTGTAACTATTGTGTGAGTGCTAATTGTAATATTACATTGATAGAGATTGAAGATGTTTTGAAGTATATCAAAAACTACAGTTATATATTGAAGTTATTGAACTAATTTTGAAAATTTATTGAACGAAGTGAGTATATTGATCGCATAACCTAAGTAGCATACAAATAAAAAGGTTGTGTTTCTATGTGTGAATAACTATTGTTAACAGTTTGGTCACATAAGTTCAAATTAAGTAGCATATAAATCACATGATTGAATAACTATTCGTCCTCTTCCACGAAGACGTGGCGTTTTCTGTAAAAATAAAATTCTGTATAATAGTACACAATGAATATGAGTAACTTATTGAATAGAGCAACAGGCTACTGCTACACTTTCCTATATCATGTTTATGACACGATGGCGAAACTACGCGTCCATCCAATAGACTCTCTTCAATGCGACAGAAGACAATAACTGAATTTATGTAGTCTTTTAAACAATTAAATATTGTACTCAATAATAATATCAGTACTGTTACGTCCAATTTTTGTTTGATTTCACTTCTTAATACAGTAATTTAAATCATACTTAACCTATAAGTTTCAATTTGGTACGTATTTAACTTCATTATTTATGTACTGTACCGTACACAATTTGTTTTAATAAAATACTATATGTCTATTTAAATTAAAGTTTTCTTTGTTTATGTACGAAATGATGCACCCATTTTCATTTTTTAAGTAATTAGTTCCTATAACTATTCCTTATCGTTATAAATGATTCCTCCTGGACCTGTTCGGATTAACCGACGTTCGGATTAGGCTACACGAGTTCGGATTAGCGGAACTCCCACTGTACAACAAATTATTTTAAATCCATTAGTTTAAAACTTGATTATCTAAAATGTTAACAATAGTTATTCACACATAGGAATACAACCTTTTGATTTGTATGCTACTTTAGGTTATTTGAGGTAATGCGAACCAATAATCTCTATTAATGTACTATTATAATTTTAGCACTCACTACAATAATTACCACGATGTTTTATTTTTTATTTTCTTCTTTTTGCCTGTTGGCTTTTATAAACTTATAACGCGGCCACGTAGTTACACTTTTTATAACTTCATTCTATTATATTTTAATGCTATTTCCCGTATTTACTTTTTGAAACATGAACCTTACAAAACAACACATACACATTGATAGCAGCACAAAATTGTCAATTTTCAGTTAAAAGCTAAAAACTTCCAATTTTATATCTGGATAATCTCTATCCTCCAAAGTGAGTACAGAATATATTGAAATAAGAAGTGGTGTTATTTTTATATGTGTATGCTTACTTTAATGCTTTCAAGACTATTATTGATTAAACTGTGTTGGTAATATTATAATGTTTACATAGAACAATTGGTGAAAATTTAACTTTGCAATCTGCATTAGACTACTGATCAAGCACTTTATAATAATGTAATCTAAATGTAAACAAATGTTTCTGCCTCTTTGGTGAACTTCAGCTGAAAATATTCACAGCTGTTAAGTATCAGTTCACTTTGTATTACGTGTCGTAGCGCAGTCTGTCGTATCCAATATAAAACTCTCCAACATCAACAACAATTTATAATTAAAAATTTAATTATATTTGACCGAATAAATAACTATAATGAAATTCAGTAGTTTGGATAGGCTATTCAGAAATATCAATAATTCGATTGTGATGGAGGCCACTTATTATATACTTCAGCCCTATCGGAAAACCATTTAATTTGTTTATGTACATTCCTGAAGGATTAACAAAAAATATTGTACATTCAATAGCATTACGATAAATTAAGTTGGAAATTTAAAAAATATACTTGTTATAAAATTAGTAATTTAAAATTACAGTATAATATCGGAACTGGCCAACAGAATTTAATTTAAAACCAATTGCTACACTATTAACAATAAGTAGTTATTATTCACATATGTGATTTGTATGCTACTTAATTTGAACTTATGTGACCAATTCTGACTGCAGATTAAAAAATGTAAATTACAACAAATTATTTTAAATCCAATTAGTTTAAAACTGATTATATAAACTATTAACAATATTCACACACATAAACACAACCTTTTGATTTGTATGCTACTTAGGTTATTTGAGGTAGGCCTATGCGACCAATATACTCACTTCAATAAATTTGCAAAATGAGTTAAATAACTTTAATAAATAACTATAGTTTTTTATGCACTTCAAACATCTTCAATCTCTATTAATGTATTATAACAATTAGCACTCACATAATAATTACAGAATGTTACAAAACAACGCACAAATTTGATAGCAGCACAAACTGTCGGCTGGAATTAAAATAGAGAAACATTATGGCTGTGTTGTAATATTATAATGTTTACGTAGAACAATTGGTGAAACTTCATGTTTGCAATCTGCATTACACTACTGATCAAGCACTTTACAAATTTAAAATATGAACTTTCTAAATTTTAAATGTGAACAAATGTTTCTGCATCTTTGATGAACTTCAGCTGAAAAATATTCACAGTTTGTTGTTAAGTAACAGTTCACTTTGTATTACGTGTCGTGGCGCAGTCTGGCGGATCCAATGTAAAACACTCCACCATCAACAACAATTTATTATTAAAAAATTAATTAAATAAACTATTTAAAATTGGACCGAATTATGAATCTAAACCATTCTCGGATCCAACTGAAGACACACAATAAGTTTCATTAAAATCGGTCCACACCGTTTAGGAGGAGTTCATTAACATACACACGCACACAAGAAATATATATATAAAGATATATATAATATCAATAATTCGATTGTGATAGTGGCGGCTTATTATACTTCAGCCTTTAAATAAATATAATCTAATTCGCGGATTGTCATTTTAGTAGTTTAGATAGGCTATTCAGAAATATCTATAATTCGATTGTGATGTTGCCCACTTATTATACTTCAGCCCTATAAGGAATACTTATTTAGTATTTTAGATAAATCAAGTTCTGTTGGCCAGTTCCGACACTATACTGTAATTTTAAATAATTATAATGTAATTCGTTAGTTTAGATAGACTAATCAGAAATCTCAATAATTTAATTGTGATGGTGGCCGCTTATTATACTTCAGCCCTATAGGGAATACTTATTTAGTATTTTAGATAAATGAAATTCTGTTGGCCAGTTCCGACACTATACTGTAATTTTAAATAAGTATAATGTAATTCGTTAGTTTAGATAGACTAATCAGAAATCTCAATAATTTAATTGTGATGGTGGCCGCTTATTATTCTTCAGCCTTTAAATAACTATGATCTAATTCGGATCCAGTTCCGATACTATACTGTAATTTTAAATAACTATAATGAAATTCGATAGTTTAGATAGGCTAATCAAAAATATCAATAATTCGACTGTGATGGTGGCCGCTTATTATACTTCAGCCTTTACATAACTATAATCTAATTCGGATAGTAGTTTAGATAGGCTATTCAGAAATGTCAATAATTTGATTGTAATGGAGGCCACTTATTATACTTCAGTCCTATCGGAAAACCATCTAATTTGTTTGTGTATACTCCTGAAACATTAACAAAAAATATTGTACATTCAATGTCATTATGATAAATTAAGTGTGAATTGAAAAAATATACGTTACAAAATTAGTTATTTAAAATCACAGTATAGCCTAGTATCGGAACTGGCCAACAGAATTTAATTTAAAACCAATTCCTACACTATTAACAATAGTTATTCACACAGGTGATTTGTATGCTACTTAATTTGAAATTATGTCACCACTTTTGACTGCAGATTAAAAATTTAAATTACAACAAATTATTTTAAATCCAATTAGTTTAAAACTTTATTATTTAAACTGTTAACTATAGTTATTCACACATAGAAACACAACCTTTTGATTTGTATGATACTTAGGTTATTTGAGGTTATGCGAGCAATATACTCACTTCATTATTAATGTATTATTACAATTAGCACTTAGCACAATAATTACATGATGTTCCAAAACAACACATAAATTTGATAGCAGCACGAAACTGTCGGGACAACCTGGAATTAAAATAGAAAAACATTATGGCTGTGTTGTAATATTATAATGTTTACATAGAACAATTGGAGAAACTTCATCTTTGCAATATGCATTACACTACTGATCAAGCACTTTACAATAACAATTTTCTAAATTTTAAATGTAAACAATGTTTCTGCCTCTTTGATGAACTTCAGCTGAAAATATTCACAGTTGTTAAGTAACAGTTCACTTTGTATTACGTGTCGTGGCGCAGTCTGGCGGATCCAATGTAAAACACTCCACCATCAACAACAATTTATTATTAAAAAGTTAATTAAATAAACTATTTAAATTGGACCGAATTATGAATCTAAACCATTCTCGGATCCACCTTTAATGAAGACACACAAAAAGTTTCATTAAAATCGGTCCACCCGTTTAGGAGGAGTTCAGCCCCATACACACGCACACAAGAAATATATATATATATATATATATATATATATATATATATATATATATATATATATATATATATATATATAAAGATATATATATATATATATATATATATATTTCTTGTGTGCGTGTGTATGTTACTCACACAATAATTACACGATGTTACAAAACAACACACATATTTGATAGCAGCACAAACTGTCAGGAAAACCTAGAATTAAAATAGAAAAACATTTGAAACTGTGATCGTAGCGCATTCTGCTGGATACAATGTAAACATTCCAAGATGGTCCACCCATTTAGGAGGAGTTCAGCTCCATACACACGCACACAAGAAATATAAATATAAAGATAATGAAATTCGGTAGTTTAGATAGGCTAATTAGAAATATCAATAATTTGATTGCGATGTTGGCCGCTTATTATAATTCAGCCTTTAAATAACTATAATCTAATTCAGTTCGTCATTTTAGTAGTTTAGATAGACTATTCAGAAATATCTATAATTTGATTGTGATGGTGGCCACTTATTATACTTCAGCCCTATACGGAATACTTATTTAGTATTTTAGATAAACTAAATTCTGTTGGCCAGTTCTGATACTATACTGTAATTTTAAATAACCATAATGAAATTCGGTAGTTTAGATAGACTATTCAGAAATATCAATAATTCGATTGTGATGCTGGCCGCTTATTATACTTCAGGCTTTACATAACTATAATCTAATTCGGATAGTAGTTAGATAGGCTATTCAGAAATATCAATAATTCGATTGTGATGCTGGCCGCTTATTATACTTCAGGCTTTACATAACTATAATCTAATTCGGATAGTAGTTATATAGGCTATTCAGAAATATCAATAATTCGATTGTGATGGAGGTCACTTATTATACTTCAGCCCTATCGGAAAATCATCTAATTTGTTTGTGTATACTCCTGAAGGATTAACAAAAAATATTGTACATTCAATGGCATTACGATAAATTAAGTTGTAAATTGAAAAAATATACCTGTTATAAAATAGTTTGTTTCAACTTTTTTACCTTCAGATTAAGTAAGTTTTCATTTAAAACATCCTCTACATTTCACATCACTCGTGTTATACTCACACACTATCGGTTGGTCGAAGTGTGATTAAATGTACATGTGGTGAAGTTAGATATTGTAATAACTTTTTAATAGAAATTTTTATCAAAACAGCCCAGATTGTTACAGATTAATCAAAGTTTAAAATTTTCGAATTAAAGACGTGTGTACAGGACAACGTCTGTCGGGTCTGCTAGTATGTATATATATATACGAAAAGTGAAAAAGGTTATACAAGTGCATCCAATAAACACTAACTAAATTGATGTCAGTCGGAGTACTTGTTTTTGTAACCTTTATTTCTAAACTGACAAAAGATCAAATTTATCATCTTCCGTTCTATTCTTTCGTGTATGTGTAATGATATAGATATTTAATCTTCCCTACGATAGTTACCACTTAGAATCTCTTTCTTATACTACCGAAACTATTTGAGTTGTTTACAGCAAACCCGATATATGAGTATTTCTGAATATTATGCTTACATGCAACGATGCAATACATTATCGTAATACATTATCTATGATTTATTGTCATCCTTTCTAACCCATTTGTGTTCTGAGTTATGTTATATAAACCCCACTTTAAGATGCAATTTTTTATTTTTCTAAATAATCCCACAAGATTACTGTAAAAGATTTTGCTTCGAATTAACAGTAGATTATAATGTAGCAGCATTACCTACAAAAACTGTATTTTGTATTATAATTAACACACTATTTCTTGTTTGATTCCTTGTTGAGCTCAATAAACTGATGGAATGTTTTTGTTGTTACAAGTAAAATAAAAAGAAACATCGAAAAGTAGGTAATAATCAGATAGGTAATAATTTTTGTTTTCCTGCGTTAGAATTACGGTATTGAGGGTAATGATATAATTACAATGACAGTGATGCGGAAGCAATATAGACGGCGGGGCTGTATGTTGTCTAATACTTCTGAAAGTCATTATTCAAAGAGAAAAATGGTTTCCTTTGCCAGCTGTGCATTGTACAATACTATGTCTAACAGTTTTGTCATCAATTAGTTAGTCTTATGGAGATAATACTAATACCCCAAACTTGTGTGGTGGATAGTAGTGCGTAAAAATATTCGTCATATTTATGTATACATTGGCGCTCTTACATCTTGAAGCATTATCCCATGATCTTACCTTTCAGCTGATTTAAAGAATTTAATATTTCAGGAGTGGTGGCCTATACGGAAAGATAAAAATAAAATCTACCTTATTCAGATGCTAACTCTAGAAAGCCCTTCCCCTTAGGGGAATCATATTGGAGATAAATGGAAATAACCAACTTGTTTAATTTATAATGAACTACAATATAAAAGGTATCTTTCATATATATATATATATATATATATATATATATATATATATATATATATATATATATATATATATATATACACACATACATAACTATTAAATCGTGAAGAAATAAATATGTCAGTAACATTATACACTCAAGACCTTATCATAATCAGCACTCTAGTCCTGTGGCCATTAAAGGGTAGTTTGTTTATCACTAATAATAATATTATATATATATATATATATATATATTATATATATATATATATATATATATGTGTGTGTGTGTGTGTGTGTTGTGTGTGTGTGTGTGTGTGAAATATATATTACATATATCAAATATATGTATTGTCCCGAGTAGCGAAAATAAACTTCACCGAAAGTCTCCTTAATCGCAACAGGAGGTCTCGGTAAGCGCGCCCCTCCCAAACTCGGAGCAAAGCAAAACAAAATTTCGAGTACATGATATAATTTATTTAGGTGGCAAACATTTTTACACAATTTTTTACAACTGCAGCCCCACGGTGCACCGCGTAACTTAAAAACTAAATAACAAAAATAAACAGAATTCCAATGTTGACAATAACATAATAAATAAATAATATAATATAAATAACATAATAAATAGAAATTTGGTATATAAATAACATGATTTCAGGTACGGCAGTAGTAAATATAAAATCTTTAACTGGTAAATTTTATGAACTGAGGGGAAGGAAAAGGTTATAGAATTTCTAGGCCCCACTATTTTTTAAAAAGTAATTTTGTTTCAAGTTTGTAGCCGAAAAATTAAAAAAAATATTTAAAAGACGATTTTCGAAGGAGGCGGGGGCTTAGTTGCCTCCACGAATCCGAATTAAAGGTGAAATCCTCCCCTACAGATCAGGTCCCTAAACTAAATACATACTAGGTAGCTTAACACTGGCCCTCCTCCAGATATTAATATCTGGCAGTGCTCCATACAACCCAATCCTCTCAAGTTCAGTACAAGAAGAAGGAAAAAACATTTTGGATCCAACCTTGTTCAAGACGAGTGGAGCACAGACACTCCAGTTGGATGCCGGTACCGTAGCGCTGGCAGGGCGCGGGCATTCAATTTTGGTTTCCAGTGCTGTTTGGGTAGATTCGCCGCACCAGTCCCGTTGACGGCACTCACGGGGACCCTATTGAATCCCAACACAACCAGTAGATATTCAGAAAAAATATTACTATAACCAGAGAAATAATAAAAAACTTAATTATGTTTGCCACAAAGTTATATATAAAATATTTAAAGTTAACAATTAAAAATAACCATCTGTAACTAACAGTACCTTTTAAGTATCAAAAGGACTATTTCCCAAAAAAATAACTCAAGACACCAAGTATTATAAGATACATTACTTGGTGACAATATTAAATATTACATACAAAACAAATTTTCAAATATTTTAAACAATTACTTATAGGCTAGAACAGCACCATACTAAATTATTCAGCTTGGTAACATTTACTTGTAACAATAATTCACTGTATTTTAACATTCTAGAATATTAATTGTAATGTAGGGCTAATAATAATAATTATGTAAATTACAAATAATAACAGTACATTATTTCCCAAATAACAATAATTAAATTATAATCCGTTCACGCTACCATAAGTCAATTAAATAATTAAACAATAAAATGGAAAAAATCATGAATGTTGCCACCCAATTTTGCACGCAACACAAAACACGAGGTAACAAAATTTGCGCAAAGTCTATACCGTCTCGCTTACACTAAATAAAGACAAGGTGTGTACACGGAATAAATAATTTCCGTTCGCCGAACGGAGTCAGGTAGAAAGCACTAGTGCAAAAATAATAAATCTTAATTGGCATAGTTAATAAATTAAACAATTTAGAACGTTTACTAAAGACAGGATAGAACATTTTGCGACAACGAAAATGTACACAAGGAAACACAATTTATAAAATAATAACTAAGCAACTTTTAACTAAACAACGAAAATATGTGTCTGGGTGGGAGAGAAAAACCGCCAATACTATAAGGTTAAGAGAGTGAGAGAGAAAAACATTTACCTGCCGAAAGTAGAAGAATTAGCTAGCCATGGGCATCAGGACGAGCAGGGAACAGCCAGAGAATCAAGTCGCTTCTGCCGAACGTGTCCGACCGCTCCGAACAGTAGCCGTTGCCGGTAAACAGCTGGTCCGTAATCAGTCAAGGTCAACCACCTGACCTCGAACCAATCAGTCCATCCAGGAAGAAAATAATCAATACTTTTGACGGAGTGACTCCCCCACCGACTGACAAAAAGTGGCCGAGGTGGGAAAGGTAAAAGACAAAAAAAAAGTCCAAACTGAGCCCCGGCTCAGTATATATACATATAATACAATATTGTCCGTGTAATATATGAAAATATTGTGACGACCCCAGCATATAGTTCTAAGACCGGACCGGTAACATCGTAAGCGGTCTTAATCAGCCAATTTAAAGTATTAAATTATCAGTAATATATTTTATTTTTATTCAGCATAACATCTAATTGTAGTAACGAGTATTGAATGTATGCAGTCAGACTTATTAGGTTAAGCAGTGCAGGTGGAGAAGATATATAGTTTAATTCAGCACATGAATTGTAAGTCCAAGTCTGTCAGCAGTAAGCCTGGTAACTTTCCAAACCCAGAGCAGCTGCGCAGTTACTGGGTGGTAAACAGGCAGGAATTTGCTGAGGTAGCGTCGGGAACAACGCTGCTCCCTGGAGTTCGTTGTTCTGAGTCGCAGTCGTGCCGGGGTTTTGAACGCGTCAAGCTCGCGTGAAATCGCTCTCTCTCCCGTTCTAAATTTGTAATTGTTCAACTGATTCAAAATTATGCAATAAAATTCAAATTGTTTTCGCAATAAACTAAATTGTTTCATTTGGCCAACCGAGGAGAGAATTTTTATTACAGCAACCTGGGCAGTTTCCATCACCGTGTCCAAATTAGAACCCGAGAACTTTTAAAATTAAATTACGTGTGGTCGTCACGCCACAATATCAACATTTCATTTCATATTACTTTTAAAATTTTGAATTCAGATACCAAATAACCGACATTGTTATAGCTGAAGCAGACTATGCATGTTCAATCTTAGTCATTTCACAAAAGGTAAAGGATAAAAAAGAGAAATGGGTAAAAAATTATGTAAAACATGTTGAATTAATATTTTATTATTTTCACTCGTATGTTGTAAAATACAATAAGAAAATATCATAAAATTTTTATAAATATTATTTAATTTAGATAAACAAAGAACACGTACAGTTTTGCCTCTGTCTTTTACCAATATCAAAATTAATAAAACAAATTTTATCTACAGAATTAACACTTACATTTCACACAATCAATAGTACAAATTGTAAAGGCTGCTAGTAATTGTATTATTTTATTTCTCTTGCACACACATCCGAGAGATAGATTAACACGTAGTGTGTACGGGGAGCAGTCGGTCATATTTCTCACTGACTAATGACTAGGGTCTCAGTATTTTAAGCCACGGTACACTGGCACTGTCTCTATTGTCTCCACAATATAGTGTCATTACAAGAATATTTCCGGGCAATTTTACTAATTGTTCATAATGAATTATGAGAGCAATAGTATTAAACGCTGTGGCACGAGGAGAAGGCAAATTAATATATTTCAATTGAATTGAAACGTATGGCATACTCAATTTCAACCACTACTGACAAACGGACCCACTGTCTTAAATGCTTTCACATTATGAAGGATTCAACAGATACTTCTTAAAATCGTATCGTTTTAAGTCTGTCTGTTTGTCTGTGAGATAACTTATAATACAGCATATATCGAGATTTCAAACTTGACGTATAGGGTACTCTTGGTCGAAGAAAGAAACCTATTGTATTGTGATCCAAAATACATAATTTAAAACTTGTACACTGGTTTTAGGTTAACCGTTATGGCAACGAGAAAATCGTAGAGGAAACGAATTTTCAAACAAATTAGGTACAATAATATTACCCTTTATAATACGTTAACAATACATTGCTGAAAATTTTGGTTTAATTGGTTGATAAGCCTTTCGTTACAATCCGATGAGTCCTTCGATACTACTTGTATAGTTTATTAATAACAAGAATGGTACAGCGTTTTGACTTATCTAATGATTAGAAATAGGCTATTACAAAACGTATACAGGCGTTCTTATTTCATGTGCCCAAGGTCGTTTTGTTGCATATTTTTTAAAGATGCTATTATGCCACCCGAGTTGTTATTTTTAGTCTTTTAGTCAATCTGTAACAGCTTTTGTCCATTAGTAGTGCAATGGTTTGCCCAAAAACAACAGAGCCATCAGCCCACTCAGACGGGGGGTGTAGGTCAAAAGTTTTATGTTAATCCCTTGCATAATGCCATTTTCCTTGGCTTAATTGATCGTTGTAATATACTTTTCTGTCATGTATTAAACTACTGTATGTTGTATAGTGCACTCCTTTATTTGAAGAACATACTGCAGATTCGTTCGGAGATTAGAGAACGTTGCACACGATAGGACAACATGCTAGAGATACCCAAGGTTTGACTCAAGATGGGAACAATGCTTTTTACTCTTTTCTTCCCAGATTTACAATGGAATCCCACAGCATTTTAAAGGACTCAGCTATGTCTATTTTAAAAATAAACTTAGGCTGCATTTGGAACATAATTTTTTTAAAGTGTAAGTTGTGTAGAAATATATTTATCTGTATTAGCCTTAGTACTTTGAATATATATGTACATTGAGTATATCGAGTTTTTTTTAAAACGCTTCAAAATAAAAACATTGTTTATTTATTTTAAAAAAAAAAACTATCTAAATGTCAAGCGGTCCATTTATCCAAAATAGTAACTTATATTATTCCTTTTATCCAGTTCTTCTGACAGGTTTTTTTCAACAAGGTAACATTTGTAACTTTAAATCGTACTTTTAAAATATTTACATGAATAAGTTGATATTATTATAGTGTTTACGAGGATATATTAATTGCTTTATCTTGAATGTTTAAAAAAATCATAAAGCTGACCCAATACAACTTGACTTGGGTATCGGCTATGGTAATATTATGTTTGTAGTATAAACTTTTATATTCATGTTGACAATAGATAAATTATACTAAGACCTACAAAACAATATCAATTTCCCTAATAGAAATGATCGGTGTTTTCAGAAATGATATATTCAGTTGGGTTACTTACTATCATTCAATTTAACTAACGTCATCACCCTTTATCACGTTTGTAATAATTAACAACAGACATTAAACTTATGCAAAGTCTCATTTACTTAACCTTAAGTAACTCCAAAGTGAGTAAGTAAAAATGTTGACAAGCATAAGCATTTTTTAGTACGCTAAAAATGAAAGTATAGGAAAATATTATAGCTACAAGAAGTTACAAAATTACCATCATATTAGAGAATGGCGGCCAACTGTAGAAATTTTACTCTGAAATATATAATTATCAGTGAAGTTCCCCCATTTAAATTGTACTCTATAATTCAGTCCTTTATGACTTGCCAATGGTGGAGTACGTACAATTTAAACCCTATATTAATGTTTCTACACGGTTATTCATATATATAATATATATTCATATTTAAACAATTTTAAATTAATTATTTTAATACTACGTTATGGGATTTCCGACTTTTTTGTTCATTGCAAATTTTTACTTCAGTTCATAATGTATCTGTTAAAACAAAAATATTATGGTTTTAAAATTAAGAATAATAATATAAGTATGAATAAAAGTTGAATCGAAACATAACCCATTATTTTGGACATATCAGATTAGGAAGGTATTTCTGGTTTATTTATTTTAACCAGAATTTTGTTTCCCATGTATAAGAAGTACGTGAAAAGTATTCGTACAGTAGGAAAAGTACGTAATAAGTTATTATCAATGTTACCTGGTTATACTAAGAAGCAAAGCTGATATCTCCTCGGGTAGGATAAATTGGAAGAGAGGTAACACAGATGTTGGAGTATAGATGGAGGGTTAAGGTCGTAGGCTCCAACCTCATCACAGTACATTGATCCTGACATGCAGCGCCTTAAACAATACTTTCACATTCTTACAGAGTAATTATATTTCTCTTTGTTTGTTTTCAGCAACTAACCAAACGTCTCGCTTATTGTAACTTTCCCAGAAATGATTGCTGGGATTCCAAATTGACTATATCCCAAGACTAAGATACAATTGATTCTCTATACTAAAATAAATATATGCCTTATTTCCTATTTAATATTTACATAATTTTGAAATTTGCACGAAAAATTCACTCAACAAATAATTTCATTTATTGCACTCTTTGAAATGGATTTTCTAAATTAAAAGTACAAAAATCGTTTCACTTTTATTTGTGGATACATTATTCCTTTACTTATGCGGTTGTTTGGTAGTTTCAGAATTAATTTCACCTATTTCTATGCATCTAGTGTATTCTGGAAAGTTTTATTTAGTAATTTTCTTACGCCTTAAAACCATAAACAGAATTTTTAATGACAATAACAGTACCGGTTATGCTATCATTATTTTAGGTAATAGTTGAATAATCATCAAAGAATGCAGTAGCTATTTGAAATTATTTCAACTCAATGTCCTGTGATAACTACAGATAACAATGTATGTTAATATCCTTCGTATTATGTACTGAATGGTGCATATTAAGGGATCTTATTCTTAACGTAAGTAATAAATTATGTTTTAAAACCAAATTCTCCTTTTTATTTTCAAAATACTGCAAATACATCCTTCTACTCGTATATGTATATAACTTAAACATCGTAAGGTTACATAACATATTATGATTACTTTTTTTCTAAATTATTGTTACTATCAGTATTATTTAAATTAAATATTTTAAAATCAATTATACTTTAAAATACTGAAGTATAATCTTCAGCAATAAACCAATGGCAATATATTAGTAATGAGCATTATCGGTGTAAGAATATCACTATTAATACTTCTTTAATTCTTTAATATTATCACCGTATTAACCGGATATATGTAATGAAAATGTATTTTTAATGTCAAAAATGTGGACTAAAAATATGTTGATATTATTATAAGCATAGTTTAATTAAAAATTGTGTAGGTAGGCTAATAAGTTATATTAAAAACTCAAAATATTATACACATGTAAAGGAAAGCGTTTTACAATATACTTTTACAGGGATCTCTTTATGAACTCATGCACAAATAGTTGTTTTAAAATTTATGATCCCATACTATGGTCAATATAATAATACGTATTCTTCTGTCACTAAAATTTTCAAATTATGATACTTTTTTTACTCCATCGCACCAATTCTGTATCTTGTGGGAATTAAGTATTATAAATGTGTAAAAAAATTTTTAAGCGGAAATTTGCTGTGGATAGATTGATATTTTTTACTAAATGTTCTATTTCAAAGTAACACTATTTATTTTTTCTGTGTATTTAATACATAAAAGAAGTCCGGTATGATCTCTCCTTTAAAACAGAAATTGATCTAGAGAATATGTTACCTCATGTTTCGCGTAACACGGATGGTGGGTATTATTTACGGTTTCGCAGTTAATTCCTTCTTTGGCCTTAATTGTCAGAACATGTTGTGCTTATATAATACAATCCAATGGCATATAGGCATTCCTTTTATACCTTTGTTTCTGTGCTAATGACAAAGGTCTTTCATCCCAAGGAAGTTTTTAAATACCGTGCACTTCTTAGCATGCTATCATTAAGTTTTTCTTAATATTTATCTCCCTTTACCTTGTGATGATATACATTACATTTGATACATCTCATGCCATGCATGACTTCTTGCGAAAATCATTTTCTTTGCCTCTTATCTTCAACGATTTTATCCTTAAAAAGTGTTGTCTATTATACCTGATGAACACAATGCCGTAGAAATCCTTTTCATTATAAACCATAATCTCTGTGCAACTATTTTTAGTGCTTCCATCCTCTTATAACACCGTATTTTATATACCCGATGAATCTAATGCTAATTGTACTCTTTGCATGTCAAAATCTGCAATTTATGTTGTAATTATAACTGTTATATTTGTTATTAACTATACTGCAAAAAGCACAGTTGTTTCCATTCTTGACATACTCAGTGTATACGATTATTATTACTTAATATTTAGAAATAATGTCATTTATATTTATATACATACTAAAATTCTTTTAAAATAACCCAGTTGGTATGTGCCTGTTTTGATATTAAAATGTATAAAATCTGAAAAATTGTGGAATTTGAAATGATGTCACATAATACAAAATAATCGTATAAAGTACGGGAAAGTATTGGAATAACTAAGTTGAAGATGTACCAAACATGCACAATGTACAATAAATATTTTACGATCTGATATACATGCTTCCTTTACTACCTGGCGGAGCATTTTCTGTTTACTCTGGGGTTTTTAGGTTTACTCGCGGTTTGAATCGTAAAATATATTCAATAAATGGATCTGTTAATGTCTTATACTTAAAAAAATCAATTTGAATATACATTTCTTGATTGTTGAAATTATTTTAAAAACAGTTATGATCAATCATGGGTAAAAAAATATGTCCTGCGAGTTATAATGTAACAAACAACGTATCATGTAAACCATATTTTCTCAAAATTCAATATTTTTGCAGTCTCGTGCATCTACATATAAATGTACCTTACATAAAACTCTCCCAATCCAAATCAAGTAATAATATCAACAATTTCTTATCACTGCAAAAAAATTAGATGAGAACCTCCCTAAATATATAGGAAGTAACCTCTTTATAAAAACTGCCCCTATATCTGCAAAACAAACCATTAATCAAAACCTTCATAAGGTTGCTTCGTGAGTAACTGACGGATCGTCTCTTCTATTCCGTGAATACCTTAATTCAATGATTTTGGAGAACCTCCTGTTTGTTATATTGCATGTTCATTTTACACAATTGTATAGTATTTCCATATTAGTTACATTAGCATTACTATAAATTTGTGGATAAAAAGGAATGATAAATAAAGTTGCCAGCGAAAGCTAAAATATATAGAATTGTGCTATGCCAACTTATTTCCTGCGTGTAGCGTGAAACGGGAGATGGGAGTGCAATGTAAAAATGAAGTGTATTTATTTTATTATATATGTATATATATTTATATAATATTGAGATTCCAATACTGGACTAGGGAAAGATTTAGAGTTTATAGCAGTAGAAACTTTCCTTATGGAATTTAACTGAAATTAAATCTGGTTGTTAATGGTTTTAAGAATGTGAGTGGAAATCAAAGTTATTTACGTTTTTAGATGTACTTGCACCATTTTATATTTGAAATATAACACGACTTATGTTTTCAGTAACAGGAAGTCTCTTTATTCATTTGAAGTCACAGACTAAGACTACGCCACAACACGTGTCACGTAACAGGTTTCGCTGAGGTTGCATGCAAACTTTCAAACCTATTGCTTATTTCACTCCAGCGGACAGACATTGTGTCAGTCTACTGAGCCATATCCTTCAGTACCGCCCAGCCGAATTCCATGCTTGGACATGCACTAGCATACAAAACATTTTTGTGTGAGTGTAGAAATGATGTTTCATTAAATTTTAAATTCAAAAGATGGAAATCATTATCTACTTTGTTTAACTGAGGTTTCATATCAGTAATTAATCAAAGTTACGGTAAGCCAAGAAGGGTACAGCAACGCATAAGCGCGTTGAAATCAAATTTCGCCGAATTTAACTTTGAATTTCTGCTTATATTTTAGTCTATGAACAGTCACACGTTGACATCTCAAATAAGTTGATCCATTTTGTTTACTTTTTATTTTTTTGCTTTTTCTCGTTGCTATCATGGTTACCCCAAATACTAATGTAAACTATTTACTAACGCTCAGCCAGATCACATAAAATGACATGCACCCTTTACAATCTAGATTTTTAAATATGTAAATGAAGCCTAATGCATAATTTCAAGTCGTTTATTTGTTTACGAGATATTATATGAATATATAGTGAGATAGACAATTCCCTTCCTCAGGTGGAGTTGTTTATATTAAGTACCTGTATAGCTTTTTCAGGAATCATAACAGCATATTGCTTGTCACTTTTGAAGGTTTAAAAGTAATTTGAAGTTTTTGTGAGATAAGTTCTTTCATGACTGTTAAAATTATCCCTTAATTTAAAAAAAGTATTTCACTAAATGATCGAAATAAATCATTGAATTGCAAAAAGTAAGGACTTTAATGGCGAGAGATCCGATAACGAGTCTCAGCAGAGCGAGTAATTTTACCTATTCATGTTTAATACTTGAATAGCTATTCACGGACATTAGAATATTTCCCTGTTATAAATTTAATATTTAAACTCTTAAAATTACATATTTAAAGTATAAAATAAAATGCATATATTTTTCATACAACATGTATTTTTAACACCAAAAGTCTTACACTTTGCGATAGATTTGTCTGTACTTCAATCAATAAAATAAACAGAATCGTTTACCAATGGTAATACTAGAGAAATCAAGCCCAGAGTACTCCATATTACAAGTAAGACCGGGATCTAACAGGGATTTGGTACAGCACACTCAATACTGTATAATACCCATTGTAATGCTTGTATTCACTAACCTTCTAAAATATTCGTATGTTATTGTGAATAACTCAAGAGCTTTAATTTACAATTAATATTTCTAGTGTAAAACAGTTAGTAGAAGCTAAGAAAAAGACAGTTATGGTGTTTATTTTAATGTTTGTTTAGTGGCTGTGGTTTCATTTATAACATCCTGAGCATACTGAGTTGAGGTTTTAACTGTACATAGTGCTAGAAAATAGCTGTAAATGAATATATGAGGTATTTTTTAACATAACTTCTGTGATGATTCCACATTTCACCCTTAAGAACAAGAATATCAACTTTAAACATGGGTTACAGATTATTTAATTGCCACAAATGGCCAAAGACTAAAAATGATCAGAATCGTCATCTTGGTGATTTGAGTATAAGTTATAGTATTAGTAGAAAAATTGTCTACTGTACAATTAAGAACAAGTACTACTCAGAATCTCATTACTTTTGTAAAGGAACAAAATCTTGTAAGATAAAGAAACAATACGTAAAGCTATATTACAAAAGTTTCCTCTTAAAACATTTTTCTCAGGTACTTAAAATTTCACAATATTTACAAAACTCAAAAATTCTACTTGACATATTTTATTCGAAACTGTGGTTTTAAGTTTATGAGGGTTTTCTATATTCTCAGAAGGCAAATTAAGTGGGCGGTAATATTACAACACGAATAGTGATTATTGCTGCGTCAGTAGGCATTAACCTTCGAAGTGGCTGGGCCGTGTTAATCGTGCCAGAAAAGCTACACACATAATTAAAAACGATTAATGTTCTCAGACGGCTAATTAAGTAGGCGGTAATATTACAACACGAATAATGTTATTGCTGCGTCAGTAGACATTAAACTTTAAACTGGCTGGGCCCTGTTCATAGTCCCATAAAAGCTACACATCATTAACAAGTATTAACCCTCTCAGAAGGCCAATTAAGTGGGTTGTAATTTTACAAAATGAACAATAATTATTGCCGCAATCTTCGAATCAGCTAGACCCTGTTCGGCGTGCCAGAGCAGCTGAAACCCTTATTAATAACGATTAATATTTCCAGAAGGAAAATTAATAGAACGGTATCATTTCAACACGAACAGTGTTTATAAGTAGTTATAGTAGACTGTGGATGATAAGTGTTTAGAAGATAGCGACGCTGGTCACCATAGCGTAACATCTTTAACATCCATTAACATTCTCAGTTGGAAAATTAATAGGACGGAAATAGCTATGTTATGTGTAGAAAACTTGATTACTGTCCTTCAAGACCTTGTCTAATATCTCACAGTGCACTCGATTGTGCACCTGATGAGCAATGCACTTAGATTACGTTTGGTATTGTGGCCTAGGTGTGACTGATATAAAGACGTTGTAAAGTTTTCGTTGTATACTTCTTCGTCTAAGACTCTTTGTTGGATGTCTTCAGTCGGGTATGACTCCATAGTCAAGTGCGTGACAGCGTTAGATTTCAGACATACATATTGAGAGAAATTGTACAAAATTAACAGTTGTCGTTGGTATAGCGTCTATTTCTATGAACAGTACAATTTTTCATGTGGGTTTGTAATAAACGGGAGATGTATATTTTTCATGGTCAATAACACAATTAGTCTTATTTTATTACTATTTCAATACAAAATAAGGTTTAACTTAATGTGACAGAAACTAAAGTAAACAATATAATATAAACAAGTAGATGTACATGGTAATTTCTCAAAAGAGTTGAAGATTCAACAATTACTGCTTGCATTACTGGAATGCATTTTTTTTAAGATTGAATACCCGACATTTACTGGAAAATGCTCACTTTTCAAAAATTATAGGTTAATTTGCATGTTTAATCAATTCTACAATTTGTTAACTATATGTCATACCAGCATACTTATTTATTGGTACTCCTCAATAATAAATAATGTTGCAATGGTAAAATTATAAAAATGTACCCTAATTTCCCTTAGATTTAGGTTAGAAATAGTTACCTCGTGAATTATCACAGGTATAAATTTCGAAATCTATTCTGTGTCAAATTCGCTAAAAAATTTTGTTTGATTATTTTCATTCCTGTTATAATTTTTAATTCTATCTTAAATTCCATAAAATACTGTGAATGAATACTGTATCATTTGTGAAGTGCCTGATGACAGAATCGTTGATTCCGAAAGGCCTTGTGCAATAAAAAAAGTAATATTGTAAAATATTCCTTTACTACTGAGAATAAATTAGTGAGAACTTCTTTCCAATTCTCCAAGATTATTCATTATTGTTTACACAATTTAATTCTTGACGGCAATCATAGTATTTAATTGTATAACTTTTTGTTTCTACACTGAAAACAAATCAAATTTACCATTTGAAAACAAACATCCCATTCGTTTAATAATTTACAATGATAAAAATAAAATTTCAATCTTCACTACATTTGTAACCATATAATCTATTCTCCTATTCAACACGAAACTATTTAAGTTGTTCGCAATAAACCCGATATATGGTATCTATGATGATGATGCTCACATGTATCGGTAAGCGGTATATTATCGTAAAATGTCTATGGTTTACAGTCATCTTTACTGACCCATTTGTGTCGAGAGTTATTTTATACAATCCCCAAAGTTAAGTCGCAGTTTTTTTTTTTTTTTTTTTTTTTTTTGCTAAACTAGATTACTGAAAAAAAATTTAATTTAATGTTAGATTATGGTGTTGCATTAAGTACAATATTACGTATTATAATAAAAAAATTATCAAGACTTATTTTTAGTTTGATTACTTGTTGAATTAAAGAAAATTAAGGAAGGTTTTATGTTATTACTAGCAAAAACAAAAATAAACATGGAACAATGGGCAATATTCAGAGAGGTAATAGTTTGTGTTTCCCTCAATTGAAACTATAGTATTCGAGGCAATGACATAATTACAATGACAGTGAGGCCAAAGCAATATAGACAGCGGGGTTATATGGTGTGTAATAGTTCTTAAAGTCATTATTCAATGTGAAAAAATGGCTTCCTTTGCCCGCTACGCACTATAATATTGTATTTCTACCAGTTTTTTCATCAATTAGTTAGGCGTATTGAGATAATACTAAAAACCCTACTGCAGGTTTGTGCGGTGGACAGCAGTACGTAAACATACTAGTCATAGAGATACATTGCCCCTTTTTCCTCTTAACGCATTACGCCATGATTTTACTTTTCAGCTTTTTTAAAGATATTAATATCAAGAAAGTCATTCCCTTTAAGGGTACAAGTTCTATGAAAAATGTATTTAATCTACTTATTTACATCTTTTTCATACTAAAGATAGGGGGTATCTTTAAAAAACTTTCAACATATAATACACCATTATTAAATCATGAAGTAATAAATATTTAGTAGGTGTGTATATAGTTGTAATAAGAGTTGAAATGTGTGTTTTATTATATATTACTAGAAATAGGTTTGTCAATTTTTGGGGTCGGAGGACCAAGTATTCATATAAACTATAGTATTAATAATTATAATATGATTACGAAACAAAAACTCTATATTAATGTAATGAAATTAACTAAAACCCTTTTAAAAATATTTTTATTAAATACATACACGTGTTTCGGTTTTTAACCATCATCAGTGTACATTAACCTCTAAAAAAACCTATTTTTTTAGAGGTTAATGTACACTGATGATGGTTAAAACCGAAATATGTGTATGTAATAAAAAGATTTTCAAAAGAGTTTTATTAGTTACTTTCATTACATTAATATATATATAGATAACCCTATAAGTGGAGTTAATAACATAAAAAACACTATAATAGCTGCAGGACTTGAGTGTACATTAACCTCTAAAAAACCTCTTTTATAGCGGTTAATGTACACTGATGATGGTTAAAAACCGAAACACGTGTACCGTATGTAATAAAAAGATTTTCAAAAGGGTTTTATTAGTTACTTTTATTACATTAATATTATATAGATTAATGTTATAAGTGGAGATAATAACATAAAAAAACTATAATGGCTGCAGGACGAGTCCAGATAATGTTAATTTCTTAAGTTTATTGTTAAAAAATATTTATTCCTTAATGATTTAGTAACTTATCAATGTTTATGTATAAAACTTTTAATAAAAGTACCTCATATATTTCATATAAAAGTTTTAAAAATACGTAAATTCTTTCCATTCTTCACCTACCTGAACCCCGTAAGAGGAAAGGCTTCCAAGATTTATGTTCTGAATAAGTTACATTTCAAATCTTCCCGTATAGGCCACATTTACGTCGTATTAGTGTCTTTAAATAAGCTGAAAGATAACATCATTGGATAATGCGTCAAGACGAAATATAATCAATGAACTATGACTAATATGTTTAAGTACTACTAATTACCACACAAGGCTGAAATAAAGTTATTAATATTTAGTTGCTTTTTGGAAATAGATTTTTGGTTTTTTTAGTATATACATTTTTACTGTTGAGCTAAAATACTGATGATAAAAGTGTAGTCAAAATGAATAGATTAATACCAATTATATTGTCAGAGATATACGCATAAGAATAGTAATTAGTATAACGCTAATTTAAAGAATACTTGGAAGTCTTAACCTTCATCAAAAGTATCAAGATTTGTTAATACTACAGATGTAACAATTATGAATGTTACAAAACCAATTATAATAAATTTTTAAAACAAGATCAATTTAGAAATGTAAACAATACTCCAAGATACGTATGTGTATGTGTTGCATGAATCCATAAAGGATATGGTAGTTGTAATCAGTCGAAAGAGTCAAGAATAGTTTGTTTTGTTGCCTTAAATGGGTCATCCGTATAGTTCATAAAATATACTTAGAGTTTCGTTTAATGTAGTTTTTATTGTTGTACTTATATTTAATTTTCTTACTAAACAATCAAATGTTGATTCTGTAGCATCACTTTCGTAAAATATATTAATCGAAATATAACTTTAAAATATAAAATTTTGGATACATAGTAATAACCAATTTAAAACGAAATAAAATATGTTATTTCCATTTATTGCTTGATATTACATACCATGAAGTATTGCATAATTTCCGAAAACATGCATAGTGTCAAATTAGTAGAAATATTTTTTTATAAACATTAAAACAAACTACCAATGATTTTGTGTAGCATTAGCGTTTTTTATTTAGCTATTTTTATTACATACATAGTTTTTACACCTGTATTAATACAGTGTTTTTATGATCTTTAATCGTCGATAGTAACAAATAAATTATGCTATTTCTCGGCTAAAAGTATTGTGCAATAGTAAAGAAGAGCGAATCAGTCGACATCATATATTAGAGTAGAACCCATTCAACTGACAACAGTTAAGGACTCCTCACAAAGGGTTAATTCTGGTATCGTTCTCTTTATATCTGTCTCTGTCTAAAATCCTTTGTGTGATCAGACTTGTGTCCTTCTATCTGCTTCAAGGACAGGCCTATCGGTTCGTATTCGTTTATTTTAGACTGTGAATTCAAATATAAGGAAATAATCTTCAACTGACGTTTACATTAAGGGTTAAATCGGTATCTTATTGTATGTATATACATTTTTTTCCGTGTTTTATATCTTCTGGCATTTATCCTAGTTAATTTAAATGAAATTATATTTCTTATTACAAGGATTTAAAATCCATACAAGTGACTAAGAGCAGTATGCGAGTGTGTTATTATATTCTTCATATATGGTACTTTATATTTTTATATTCAACATTCATCTCTACGAAGTATTCTACGGTGAAATGTACTAATCCTCCATTTGAAGTTTCGAGAAAGATTGTTTCCAAGCTAATACTCACACCAGAGTTAAAAGCTTTTCGTCAATAACAATTTACCCAAATCCTGATAGATTTTGTCTTGGACAGTGAAGTGTAGTTAAACCTGATCTTGGCATTTCTCAGTTGTGGTTGCTCATTATTCCTTAATTTTTATATGCAACCCAGTCATTACGTAAGTTGGACCACTTAGCCTTAGGGCAAGCTTTATCTCTTTGCTTCTGGAGGTGTCGAATAAAATCAGAGAACCATTTAGCAGGTTGTTTAGTACTCTTTATGAAACAAATGCAGCGTCTTGATCAAGAAGACTAGTCATTAATGAATTAAATTTTGACACCATAATATCCACATTATCAGCCGATGTGACCTCATTCCATGGAGTTAGAGAAGTATCGATAAGCAGGGAATATTGACTAATATATTTGTATTTTCTATAAAGCAAAAGTTTTCGTTTGATATTAGTTTATAAGCATGAAAAATTAGGTTATACTTCAAAAGGCCAGGAGCAGGATGTTGCCCGTGGTGCGCAAATAGGGTTTTGTCACAGACAGCAATATCAAACCAGGTGTCGGCAGTTTCAGTATTGTGAGTGGCTTTCAGTGGAAGTATAGTATGATACATGATTAAAATATATTAGTAAAAAAAGTTTGGTCTGAGTAAATCAGTATTAAAATTTCCCATCACAGTAACATGACTGTAGCCAAAAGAAACATTACAGCCAAAAGAAAAGTAGAAGATCTTGTTCGAGCTCAGCCATGTAGCCCAGATGATAAACTCTGTAACAAACAGCAATTGAAATGTGTGGTTAAAAATGTGTTTATTTTTGTAATGATTGTTAAATATAAACCAATATTTTAACCAGACTAATATATTTTTTCAATAAATAACAATTGAAATTTATAAATGTATCTATAGAACCAAAAGTATCAACCTTATTTGAATTTAATTCGTTAAAAGACCAATATATATGAAATAGTCCCAATTTGTTCATTCATTCATTTAATTCAATTTCATAAACGTCACTATATCTTTAGTATGGTATAAGTTAAGTGTAAAACAAAACGGCCCCTCTCGTAACCAATTCGAATTCAAAGTCGCAATATTACTTTTGATCAAAAGCAGTAAATATTGTTTAAATGTTCGTATATTGCCAAAAGACAACAATAAAAGGAGTAAATTTTCTTTAATTACTCTTTGTTTTTGTCTGTGTAACTGCCCACTGTATAAAGGCAGCGAGCTTATTGGAATCAGGCCAAACGCAAGCGTTTAGCACGTTTTTCACTTGTTCAGTTCCATTGGTAAAAACACATTATGACTCGGCAAACCGCTGCATCTCTTTTCTTGTCATTGCACTTCTTTGAAGGGAACGACATACTGCATTGTAATGATACTATATATTAATTATTATATATATTAGTATACTTAATAACTGTAGTAATACATCAAATAGGTTTCAAATAACTTCAGTTCGACTGAGGATTTAAAGGACAGCAATCAATTCTAGAGAACATTTTTATTGATGGTTTATACTGCCAGGAAAACTTGCAGTGGGTTGGCAAAAAACTGATTTTTCACTTAAATCTGCGTAACGCAGCTTATAATCAGTATCGGGACATTACTAACCACATGTACAAAATAATGAGTTTAGTGGATAACTTGATGGAAAAGCTTAGTTTAGAGCGAATTGTGATTTTTGATAGGTGTGGCTGCCTTGCTGAGTTTCTGCACCGCCAACCGTGATGAATTACCAACTCGTGCCCGCTTTGACTGGTAGAAGCTTAAAATAAGAAGGCCTCCCTTTTTTCAAGGTGGCCTGACTGAGACCAAGTATCCCTCTTCTAGGATCAATGTTATCTTAACAGGTTACGGCTCCAATCCTCTATCTCTACCCTTTTACAATACCCTATTATTCCGCTAACTTTCCATGTTAATCTTTTCTACAGTTTTGTATACTTTACAAGTGGCGCATATGTGGGTTTCCCCAAAAGAAAAATTTAAATGCGTTTTAGTTTAATTAAACACATTTAGGTAAGAAAATAAATTCATTATATGAAATTCTTACATATTACCATACAATGTTATAGCATCTGTTCGAAATGTCCACTTTGATTTTGTATACACTTCAAACAACAACTGAGAACAGAATCACAGATTTTTAGCAATAAAGGTTTATCGTTATTAACAATTTAAAATACATTTATAATTAGGATTGAGTTTACCAAGATTTTACGGTATTGAAGTATACACAGTCTCCTTTAAAATACCCCACAGTGAAAAATCACATGAGATCAGGTCTGGCAAGTGCGCAGGCCAATCGATTATACCACGACGACCAATCCATTCCGAAATGACGTGTGTCCCCTGACATTAATATTTTTATGTTAAAGTTATATCATATTTTTGTACCATTTTTGTACCTTTTTGTAATACCAATAAATAATTTTGTACCACAATAGTTCATTAATAAAGTACTATGTATAAACCGGGGAACAGGTGGACACTTGCACCCGACATCAACAATTTTATGTTAAAGTTACATCATATTTTTCTACCATTTTTGTACCTTTTTGCAATACCAATAAATAATTTTGTACCACAATAGTTTATTAATAAAGTACTATGTATAAACCGGGGAACAGGTGGACACTTGCACCCGACATCAACAATTTTATGTTAAAGTTACATCATATTTTTCTACCATTTTTGTACCGTTTTGTAACACCAACTAATAATTATGTACCACACTCGTTTATTAATAAAATACAATATATAACCGGGGAATAGGTAAAAACTTGCACCCGACATTAACCCGAGGGAACTCCCGCTATTAGGTTGAACCTAACATTTTTAGTTGTTGTTAAAGAAATGTTTTAATGTTCGTTGTATGGGCCTCAGGTTATAAATATGATATCTAGAGTATATTCGGCAGCTTTCCCTTTTTTCAAGAATCTATAATAAGGGAAGGGAGTGGCATGTGTGAGGAATGTCTGGGCCCACGCCTTTGTTAGTTTGGCCCTAACTATGCGAGCGACCCCGTCAGTGTCTGTGTTAAGTCGACCCTAACGGCGCGAGTGATCACGGAACATCCCATTCTAGTTTTATTATTGACTGTGGTTTTAGTGTTTGGTTGTGTTGGGGTTTTTGTTAGTGGATTTTCACTCGTAAGCTCCATTTCTCATATGTTTAGTGATGGCGAGAACAAATGACAACAAAATTCGGTGCTGGCTTGAAGAACATGATGTAAGTGAGGGTGATATGCCTTTTCAAGGACATTTATCAGATACCGATAATGAGAGTGAACATGACATAGATGACGTGCACACAGAACAGTCTGATGATGATAGCCCTTGTTATGACACCGTTTGTACAATCAATTTATGTAGATGTAAACACTGTGCAACCAGGGCCTTCTACACAAAAAGGTTCTAAACAGCCCATTGAGCGGTTTCTTTCTGCACTTTACACATCTAAAGACGGAGTTACTAACTGGAATGTCCACAAGCTACAAATAACGAAAAAGGCAAGACAAAATATTTTAAAGAAACTCCCTTCTGTTAATCGGTCATTTAGAGAATTGAACCACCCAGTTGATTGTTGGAAGATATTTTTCCCTCACGACATGATATTAGACATTGCACGTTATACAAACCAGCAGTTACAAGAAATGCGTCCAAATTACACAAGAGCGCTAGGCTGCAACGACACTGATTTAGTAGAATTTCAAGCATTTATTGGGCTCTTATATCTTATAGGAGTGAAAAAATCTAACCACTTGAACACTTATGAACTTTGGTCCAATGATGGAACGGCACCTGAGATCTATGCAGCAACTATGTCCAAGAGACGTTTTTATACCTTATTACAGGCTATTAGATTTGACGACAAACTTACACGATCTCAAAGAAAGAAAGTTGACAATGCAGCTCCAATACGTGAGGTCTTTCAACGGTTTATAAGTTTGTGTAAACTAAGTTATAATGTGGGAGAATTAGTAACTCTCGATGAAATGTTGGAAGGTTTTCGTGGCCGGTTTTACTTTCGGCAGTATATACCGAATAAGCCGGCGAGATATGGCCTTAAAACCTACGCACTTGTAGATGCAAAAACAATTTTTACTTCTAACATGGAACTCTATGGTGGAAAGCAACCCTCAGGTCCCTTTGCTACATCTAACGATGCTACAAGTGTGGTTCTAAGGATGATAAAACCCATTGATAACAGTGGGATAAACGTAACTATGGACAACTATTTCACGAGTGTCCCATTATTGAATGACCTTTACACTAATCACAGAATTACTTTCGTTGGTACTATTCGAAAGAATAAGCCGGAACTTCCTCAAGAACTCTCAGCCATAAAGGACAGGCAAAGGTGCAGCTCAATGTTTGCGTTTGGAAAACCACCAAATAGGTGTACCATTGTATCCTACTTACCAAATAAGAAAACCAAGAAGAATGTTCTTCTTGAATCGACAATGCATAACGATGATGAGACACTGAAGATGCTACAAAACCCATCATTATAACATGACTAAAGGTGGGGTGGATGTGGTTGACAGACTAAAAAGCGAGTATAGTGTAACGAGAATTAGCAATAGATGGCCGTTAACTGTGTTTGGTGGACTACTCAATGTTGGGGCAATAAATGCAAAAAAGTTAAAATATGATATAACTTTAACATAAAAATATTGATGTCAGGTGCAAGTGTCCACCTGTTCCCCGGTTTATACATAGTACTTTATTAATAAACTATTGTGGTACAAAATTATTTATTGGTATTAAAAAAAGGTACAAAAATATGATATAACTTTAACATAAAAATGTTGATGTCGGGGAACAGGTGGACACACGTTCCGAAATGTGCTGAGGCACCATCTTGTTGCCATATGAGCGAATGAATATTGAAAGCAGCATTGTTTCTGAGCTCGGGAACTACTACTTCTTGCAGCAACCGTAAGTAACTTTCTGAGTTAACATTTCTTTGAAGAAAATAAGGAACAATCAGTACAGTACTCGATATACTTCCCCATACCATAACACCAGGCACATTGAGTTCTACTTGGATTACGTTGTGAGGATTTACATCCGACCAGTGCACGCAGTTTTGCCGATTAAACGCGTCTATTTAGTTTGAAACATGCCTCATCATATCACAAAATTGATCGCAAGAAATTTCGATCAGCCTCTGAGCAGATAACTTTACTATTCTCTTACAGAATTCCAATCGCCTACCGGAATCAACATCATGAAGCGCTTGGAGTAAAGATGGACGGTATAGCTTACGTTTTAATTGCTTTAAACATTCTTTGCACGCTTCTTCTTGATATTTCTAGTTCAGTAGATGCCTTACGAGTCGATTTACCGGGACTGGCTACAACATATAAAACACCGTTAATAACGGTAACAGCGTGAAGGTATCTTATATAACACTTTCTATGGTTTGGTGGGGGCTAGCTAAATTCCTATATAGCAATACATAGTCACATTTTGGCAATATATGGACTTGGATAGAAATATTTTACAGGGTAAGGAACAAACTGATTTATTTGATTTGATATGATTTATTTTAACACTAGCTGCACCCTTGACATCCGACTGGTAACAGGGTCTGAATGTGATTTACTACTTGAGGTAGAAACTTTAATAAGATAACAGCTACGACTAAACCCTTTACTGGCTTTCGGATTATGGTTCTCTATACATAAATGCTGTTTTACGTATCTGATTCTGTGTTCAATAAAAGTCATTGTGACGACAAAAGACAAAAATCAGAGCTCACATATTTCGGATCTCAACGTTGCTAATGTGCTAACTAGAACCAACAACACTATAATACGACACAGTAAGTTGTCATCATAACACCTGACACCAAGCCATTACAATATAACTCACAATACTGGGTCAACTGAACTAAACTAAAAAAATTACTTTATTGAATCTTTTATCAGTGATCGTAATTTTTTTGTGAATTCTGCAACGTCTATCCTAATGAAGTGGTTTTAGTATGATAATTAATAAATTTTCTGTTCTCACCACGTGAGTTCTTTACACCGCTCAATTATATACAATGGTATAAAAAAGGAAAACCGTTCTCTTTAGCTTTTGCAGCCTTACAAAACGTTAAAAATTTGGTGCTCAATCACTAATTAACACTTTTTATCCCAATCTACATCACTCTTCAGTAAATATCTCGGTCTCCTATATTCTCGTGGTGCTGAATGTGCTAAGAGGAATTAATAAGTCTTGTGACAGTGCCCAAATATTAGTCTCAATACTAGCTCAATTGGAATGAGTAAAAGGAAGATGGAGCTGGAGACAATAGTGGAAATTCACAACAGTGTCTGTAGTTCACAGCCTTTTTACTTCTTGCTATCCTTGTTGTTGCGTGTAACCTCAACCTGCTTATTGGTATAGAAATACTGTTCATTATAATACATGAAAACTCAACTAAATTTCATGCAGGTATAATGTAAAATGGTTCTATTATAGGTACTAATAAGAAAGCTGGGACAGTATGACCAAAACCAGACGTTATAGTGCAGCGAGAGAACTTAACTTAACAATATTGATTTGTTGATCTTGTTATGACGCACAAAATTGTTCATTTAACATTTACGGTATCTCTTATAGTTTCTAAGATCCCTTCAGTGTGCATAAAATTTGGAACGCACTGTACGTCAAAGTTAGTATTTTTTTGTATACTTTTAATATCTCAAATAATTTCACATGAAAATAATAAATATATGTAATTATTATAAAATTTTTATAATTTTTGCACTATAATGTGTACTTATATAAATTCAAATACCA
Organism: Homalodisca vitripennis; assembly: GCF_021130785.1. NCBI lineage: Eukaryota > Metazoa > Arthropoda > Insecta > Hemiptera > Cicadellidae > Homalodisca > Homalodisca vitripennis. Next base: position 85,168,174 of record NC_060207.1, on the reverse strand, counting down.
CGCATGCAGCATAATTGGGATAATTGAGGAATGGAAGGAGAAACTCGCTCAAATGCTAGATCCACTGAAAAATCAATTCCTTTTCGGGTCTCTCAGGAAGCATAAAAGTTTAACAGCCACTATCTGAACATAGGCACAAGAGCCCCTGTACTGGCGCCAGGCATTAACCCTAATACTACTTGAAAATTGGGTGACAGTGCGCTTAGCTGTAAGTAAATACGGGGTATTCATTATCAAGTCTTATAGAGCAGGCAGTCCATCACTTTCATTCAAATATATACACCTGTAAGTATGCAAATATGACGTCAATTAAAACAACGATTGCTTTATACTATGAGTTGTTAGAACAAACTTCTCACTATGCTGTATTGGTAAATACATAAGAAATCGTGTATGAAGTATAGCTATCTCTTAAAACTTAATACATTTTTAATATATTATATGTGATTTTATATGATATTATATGTGATTATTATATGATTATATGTGTGCACTACCAGTTTACAAAAACGTTCACTTCGTTTACGATGCATTCAGCTATGAATTATTTTTTTAATATCATACGTTCATAAAACAATTTTACTGTTAATCTCGTGAATTTGGACTAGATATTAAATTTTAAGTATAAAAATAGTAACAAATTATTAAAAAATTATTCAGTACTGTTACAGTTTTGTTTTGAAAAGTTAATAATTCATATTATTTATGTGTTTATTTATAAAAGAAGTATAAATAACTTAGGAGTTTATACCACATAAGTACACACACACAGGAATCCATACAAGAAGAACATACACTCATGCAATTTTGATAACTTACAATAAACATATATAAATCAATAGATTTTAAAATTAAAAAAAACTAGCAACATATTTTAGAGTTAAAATTAACATAAAACAAATTTAATTAACGTACATATAACATAGAAATACATAAACTAATGTAAAATTGAATCATCAGATAAAAAAGATTTCTTTAGACCAAATACCACAGAATACATTAAATCTTAATATCAAGGAGATTGTTATGCAAAGTAAGTTTACAACACCTGGAGTTATAAAGTGAATTAGATCAGCTGTTGAATTTACAATAATGGAATTTTTATTCTTTTGAATGATGGCTTAATAGGATACTGAGAAGAAGCATTTCTCATCAAAGTTAATAAACATTGGAGTTATTAAATACATAATAATTTTATTATTTGTATGAAATTGGTGAATCTCAATTTTTGAATCCAAGAACAGAAAAGACATTTACTAGATGATGAACACTTGAATATTGGATGACAACCGGAACTCTCAGATCTGCAAAGATTACTACTACCAGTATTAAATCTACACTAAACCGACAAGGATGATTGGAAGATGAATAAGTGTCAATGTAACATACAAAGTAAAACTGGATTTGAACTCAAGTAAGATCTACCCAATTTATGATTCCAAATTTTTCAAAATTTAAACCTATTTTTGTATAAATTCAAATTTAACATGTACCTCAACTTTTCCTATGTTGGATATAATTTTATTTATGTGCCCATGGCAGTATAATCCACGAAACCCTGTATGTGACAAATAAACTCAACAGCAATTATTGTAAATCAAACGTTTATTTATTTATATCAATAGCTAGTTAAGCAAGGGCAAAGTACGGGTTAGATAAATAAATAAAGCAAAAAGAAAAATTTAATAGTACTTTACTGTACGATGCCTACATATCATGTTTTACGTTATATACTTATTCATATTTTAAATTTGAAATCTACTATTTTTTAAGCCAAAAGGAGATTTTTGTAATGTTTAAGTATAGCAGTAGTTAGAGATATATTGTGTTTCTAAAATCTACAGCGTGTGTATAGTATTCTACTTTCGTAATTTTGTTAGTAGTAAACATTCATTACGAAAGCAAACACCGCCACCATTTTTAAACATTTTACTGTTGATATCGGTTAACGAACTTACCAAAGGCACATTTAAGTACTATCTCCATATAAAGTTGGATTGACTAAAACATGGTACTTATAGTGTCTTCTAGTTTTTAGAATCAGATTTATAGTTTAGTTGATTAAGCAAAGTAACTTAAACCAAATTAATTACTATACCTGAAGAGGAAGTCATATACAAACCAAGTCTAAACGCTACGATAACTTCAAATATCTAGTGGACTGGCTATATATACACAGTATCCATAAATTAATGTATAAAACTTCACTATATGATTTGTAACATCAAAATAGTTAAGAAATGTTATACATAGTATATCCGTATTTTGTTTGTTTATCGATTGTTTTTTGTTTGTTTTATAAGAAAAAATCTTTACATTAAATAAAGGTATAACATTCAAACATTCCTTACTTTTTAACCTGATTAAACAAAGTTTCAAGAAAATATCATCTCAGGTTTACAATGGCGATTATACAAACTGTTCAAATTGTAATAACTCGAAAACAGTAGATTACATTAAAATTTAATATTAATACATGGATTATTTGTAGAAGAACTTTTAATGGAATCCATGTAATTATTGGGACAATTTTTATTATTGTATCTTTAATAATTCGTGTTTTATTTCACTACAAACAATAATAAAGGTTTAACCAGGCTGAGGTTTATCTGAGCGCTATCACTACCTTAAAATACACTAGTTAACACGTTGTGTAGCTGCTAATTGATAATAACCTGATTATTCCATTTCATAAGTGAAGTTGCGAGCCTATTGTTGTCATTTTGAGCTCTTACTATGATATTTGTTGTAGAAAACGTAACTCATCAACTACGTCAGTAACTGACCTGCACGTAGTCAACCCAACAGGCAGTTTACGACATTAAATTGCAACAAATAGACCAAACTCAATACTCCCGAATGAATACACCCGCCGTTATTTAGAGTACGAGTACTTTACACGAGGTGGAAGCCTTCCCAAAGGAATGTTATCTATCCATCAACCCTTGTGATGTTGTCTAAGTATGAACTTTGCTCTCTTGTCTAGTGCCAGCATCAAACGTCACAGTGAAGACATTTGTCAATTATGGGAGAGAATAGCAGCGGGAAACGTGATCAAAAGGAACCCTTCAGAATAAATTATAATTCCATTATTGGTATCTAAGAACGCCATGTAATATTTCTGTGTTCACGTGTATGAAAATAGAATATTTAGACTATAATCATCGGTTTTCGTTCACTTTGTTATGGGATGATTATGGGAGATTTATTGCGTTTGTAATTTTCGTTTCAGGTGTTTAATTTAATTTTGACACGATTATTTTTCTCAGCCTTCTTGATTTTTGTTAATAACATTGGAAAATGACAGCCACGAATATAAAAGATGTGATTAGCCGTGTATATATTGCCTGTATCTCATGATAGGATATTATTAAAAATTATAATGTTTGTGTTGTGGGTACGAATTTCCGTTTTATCAACTTACCTACTTTTATCCACTTTGCTATTAAAAGATTATAATCGATTAAATAAATAAAGAACCTATTAAATTAATAATAATACACACATATACGCATAATACAATAATAGGTACACATCAATTTAATGTACATGTTACATTAATTGTTTGTTTAAATTAACTTTAAATCTGGATTTACATATTAAATTGTTCTCAATACTACTAACAAGATATTATTGTTCAATGTCTATTGTAATATTTGCGTTAAATAACAGCCATACAATGTAAATGTGCGGTATAAAAGTTACTTTGTCTTCAACACGTAAAGAGCACAGCCCCCTCTCCATTTTGGCACGAGGATGTCTTTTGCAGGAGCCACTTTCAATGAAGGTAAATACAAGTGACACTAAAAGCTTTTACACTTTACAGCAAGCGCTATCTCTCACAAAATAATGCCACAGCAACTAGGTTAAAGGCTGCGAAATACCATTAGCAATATTTTTAACAGCGTATTGATTGGATGGGCTATTTGAATTGGTCGTTGTTATAAATAATTCAGGAAAAATGTATGTGCACTAGCACTGTTCTTTAATTAATTATTTTTGTTGTAAATAATGTTGTGATGGTTACATTAACGTTGGAAAATGTGTTAGGTTGAAAAGATTATCCATATAGAGTAAGACCACATGTAATAAAGGAAAATGAAATATCTAATAAGGATATTACTGAGAAGAAAATTAAAACTCGATAAGGATAGAACTTTTGATTGAAACTAAAAAGCTTATTAATACCTATTTTATATTGATAGCTGAGAGAGATACTCTTTATTATTATAAGTGTGTGAAACCTACTTATTACTGCAATGTGTAGTTTATCTCAAAGAGGTAAGACGTATTTAAATTTAAAAATGTTAAAACTCTATACATAGCTGAAATTCTAATATCTAATTCTAATGAAATTAAGGATAAAATATTCAGAATTTTATATATAACATGAATATAATGTTAGTCTGTTTTAATTTTTTTGTTTGTTTGGTGTCCATACTAGTAAGATTTTATTTAATAATCCAAGGTTTGAAATGAAGATACATAATATACAATGAGCATATAACGTACGGGAAAGGAATGGAATACCTAAGTGGAAGAAATATGAAACATTCACAATGTACAATAAAGATTTTACGACCTGGTATACATGTTTCCTTTACTACCTGGCCGAGCATTATAAGTTTAAGTATGGGATTTAGGCTACACTCACGGTTTGAATCGTAAAATATATTCAAGAAATGGATCAGATAATTTTGTAAAAAATGTTGTTAAAGATCAATTCTATTATATTTTTCTAGGTTGTTGACAGCCGTAACTATATGAATCAAACAATAATGATTAATGTTATATGTATATTGAAAATAATATATAGCTCTATGATTTCTAACGTTACCACTAACGTGGCATTCAAGCCCTGTTTTCTCAAATTTCTACATTATTCTAGTTTTAGGCATATACATCTTAATATCTATATGCAGACTTCTTTGGTAATTAATTTTAAGAAACTAAGTGTGTAAATAGAACGTAGTTATTTCTTTAGACAAACGTTATCGGAAAGGAAGTGCGTGATAAAATTAAGGGACTACGCTAATGAGCAGTATTTACAAATATTTTTATACGAAACCATTAAAACTTCAGGATTAGCGTTCATACTACATGTACCTGCCGTATAAAACATCTTATACACATAAAGCTTTTTATGTGTATAAGAAAAAGCTACTCTAAAACTTGAAACTTCACTATCGTTTCAAAAGTAGATTACATTCTTTTAGTGAGTTTAATTGATTAATATTTAAATTATATCATTTTTGTTCTTGATATATAGGATATAATATTTTAGTATCCTCATTTTCTTTTTATTGACGTGACAACGTCTTAAATTAGGTTGCGGCTCGGAGTCACTCATGAAAAAGTGTAACGCCCGGTAACGTTACGATGCCCGTCCAGTGGGTCCGCCGCACGGGATCCGCACGGGATAAAGCAGATAACTGTGGGTCCGCCGCACGGGATAAAGCAGATAACTATGTTTATTTGTGAAAATGTGGAGTGCTTAGATTCGTCATTTACAACAACTACAACAATAAAGGTAAATAATTGTACACTGATATTTCATTATCGTAAACTATGATTGATTGATTAATTGTTAGATTGACACAAAAGTTGAGAAACTGAGTTTATAGGTTATGTCATACTATTGACAAATGTTGATAGTGTTAAGTAAATTATTAGTTTAAATCACTCTGCAATCAATCGTAATTCAGTCGATTGACAAGAAACAGCGCGTATTGCTAGTCAAACATTTAAAATAACAAATTATAACCTCTAACCTGTCATAACAGTGCGACCAAACAAACGAACTAAACCGACCAATCACCACGCGCGGAGTTAGAATTTAACTGTGTTTAGCAAGAATTTCAAATTCCAATTTTAGTAAATGTTTTATTCAACTTTACCATTTACAATAACAAATTTTAATTAATTTCAAATTATGTACAATGTTTTAGTAAACAAAATATATTTCTATAGTTAAAATTTGTGCAATTCTTATTTTCATTCAATTCCTTGTTCCTATTGTGCAATTTAATAATATTCATATCAATAAATATTCTACCGAGAAAAAGACGTTGTCACGTAAAATCTTCGCCCGTAAAACCGACTTTACAGGCAACCATAATTTTTTGTTAAATTATCTTGTAATTCAAAATAAAATAACTGTCACATTATTTATATTCCACTAGTAACTATTTCTCTTCAACTATTAATTATATTTTCCTGTAACATAAATTATCTTTAATTTATTCAAGTGAAGTCTAAGATAAGGTAGAATTACACCACCCCACGTGCCGCGAAACAGGCTTGGCTAAAGTGGCATAAAAGCTTTCTAACCTATGGCTCATTTCACTCTCGAGGTTTGTGTCCTGCGGACAGACGGGCAATTATAAAGAAATGTGTATATCCCCTTCGGCAAGAAAATGATAAATTGTGTCATTATACTGACTCATAGCCTTCAGTGCCGCTCATCCAAATTCCATGGTTTGCCTATACTGTAATATAATAGAAAGTGTAATGTATAGTTTACAAAGAATGTAATTACTAAGTTACTTTCCTTCCATTTTCACCTTAGGGCGTGAAAGGAATGGAAAGCGTGGTTGGTGATCAGGTGTAACCAATTCCAGAACAATCTCACTCTTACCGGTTTTTGCTCCCTTGGAAGTAATCGACCTGTAATTGTCTCTCTCTCTCCCTCCTTTCCTCGACAACCCAGGGACACTCAACTGAGGCACGAGTTAACCGACGCCAGGGCGATGAGCGGTTACTGGATATTTTCTGCTACAAATAATTTATTCTGTGCTGTTCTCCCAACCGGTATTTGTACAACATTAAAATTTCCAGTCCTCTTTGTTAAACAAAATAATTGGCTGTTCGTGATATTTACAATAAATATATAAAAGAGAAGGTGGGTTGGTTGTAGAGAGTACAGTTTTTAGAAATATAAATATTTAATATATACGAGAGAATTCTGAAGGACAATGCAAATATTTGTTACTAAATCAAACATATTTCCATTAAAGATAAAAAGCTTTATCTGCATTTATTAACCAATAAGCCTTATAAATAATTATTATTTATTGTTTATGTACCTTATTAATCCAATTATTCAACCTGCATTTTTACGATATGCACTTCAAATAACGTCTACAATGAACACTAACCTAAATATTTTATACTTTGTTCGTGGATAAACTCTGAATATCCCGACACCACACACTGTAGGAGAATCTGACTCCAACGGCAGTAAATATTTATGGCGTGCTAGCTCGTGATTATCGCTGTTTTACCACTATAAAACATCACGCTTTCATGTATACTGACGAGGCTTATGTGACCGTACACCGTTTTAAATCTAATGAGCGCAAACTATAACACACTACGTTGCTGTTATAATTACTAAACTAATCATTGTTACTTTCATCTCTTCTATAACGAAGAACTGTGACATTATGAGATACGTCTGTTTGATACATCTGAGATCTTCTGAAGTTTTGATATAAGTGATATCCTAATTTAGGGAACGCTTTTTGAACCGGTGTGTTTCTTTATTATAAGGGTTAGCGAGTCTAAAATAAAATAATTCAACACTTTTCATTGATAAAGTTATAAAAATTAGACAAAATACCATACAATTTGGTTGAGTTGACCCTGAAATTTCAACATCATTAACATCCAATCAATGACATCTGAGTCGAGTTCTATTCTGAGAAACTATCTGTATGTAAAGGTTTTAATGGTCAGTTCCAGTATTGCCTAGAATTTCTTTAGTTCTTAGAATTTGAGGTAACAAGATTTCTACTAAAAATGTTTTGGCTCAATTAGCCGATTGTTGGTAATCCATCATATAACTCAGAACAAAGTTTTAATTGTAGTTAGCTTATGCCTTCCAGTTGAACTTACACTGACTTCAGGCAAGCTGTATCACTTATACCAGGGCAACCTCAATGAATGTTCAGAAGCGGCTCATCACTAACCGCAAATGCCGACATATTGTTGTAAAAGAATCGTAAAAGTCTAGTCTACTGTGAAGGATGATTTTTAGCGTGGGTAGGGTTTTCTTAATATTAAATGCTGTTGTTAACCAGGATATGAGGAAGAGATGTCCTCTGCCCGCTTAGAATAGAGGAGCTGGAACGAAGCTGGCCTTCCTGTCACCTCAAGGTGGCATGACTGACATATAGTGCCCGCTGTCCTTCTTTGATGGATCTCGATAGGGGTGGTCCCTAACCCCTACCTTATATATTCTATCATTCCGAAAGCAAGCGTTTTAAAAATAAGTGCAATTTAAAATTTATCAGCTTCTTGTCCAAAATAAACAAAATAAAAGCAGTGCCATGGTGAAGAAAACTGCATGGGAAAAGTACATTTTACACATTTTAGTGGCTGCAATATGTGTTCATTCCTTAAAATTGCTGTGATGTACTGCAATATCGAAACGCAATAGACAGTTGCTTCCAAATATTAAATTCAAATTTGACATGCTACAAAACTTTATGATGTCTGGTTTTACAATTTATAATAAAAATTTCGAGCGCACTCATACTACCTTTCTCAAGTGGCAAATCCAGACTCTAGAATCTTAATATTTTACTGCTAATATTATCTTGAGGGATAATTTTAATTCATTCAAATGGTCGGCCATCGATGGCCGAGGCAGTACTGACAGCCCGTTCAACTATTATTATACATTTTGGTCTCTCTTTGTACTTTCTAAACTACGTTATATTTACTCCAATCATTTTTTTGCATATTTATAACCTGCTTACAAAACAAAATTAACCAAATACTGAGTGATTAACCAATTGACAGTGATTATTTAACCAATTATCGGTATGATAACGGAGCATCGGAAGCGTTTAAGATAAATATTCTACCTTCTACCTTTAAATAAACCAGGCTACTCACAATAGGTATTGACCGACAATTCATATGCCTCATAAATATGTATTAAGTGTTTTGATAGCATAAAATAGTTACTAAAATAGTATGTGTAGTAGTAAACTGCGTATAATGCAAAAGACCCAAGAAGGTTATCTAAGCTTTGATAATTTGGATGTTACAAAAATGGAGCATTTTCTCGAAATGCATATGGAAAATAGTGTCCATTTGAAGTGATGACTCTTCCTTGACATGTCATATGTATTCATCCGATTACAGTGATAACTGATGTACTAATTATTTTACAGCAAATCATGTTATTGTTGGTATCAACGTTTACATCATCTCATCTCGGCCAATTAAAAATATAATTAAATTATCAGAGAGTAAACCAATACAAAGAACTTTTACTGCACACAAAATCTTCCATAAAACGTTAGCCTTTGTTAATATTAATGTGCAACATGCAAAAAAACAATGTAGTTTTAACAATCGCAGATACTATACCACAGTCGAAATTCTGTAATTGAATTAATTTACAATACTATGACAATAAAATGGACTGAGAACAGTTTAGTACTCACGCCTCAACTGGCGTTGTACATTGAACCTTTAATTACAAACAGAAACCACCCTGGGGATGAATTTACTACTCTGCTAATTAATATGGTTGATTTAATTCAGGATATATATTTCCATACAGTTTATTTTATTACACGTTTATAAAATAAAGCTGAAGGTTAAAAAGTTAAAATTCTTTTAAATAGTTGTTTTATTCAAAGGTTATTTAACTAGTTGTAACCTATTTTGTTTTTTTAAGTGAAGTTGAAATTAAGTGAAGTTTCTTTGTCTCACAAGTTCGAAAACGGCTAGACCGATTTGGCTAATTTTGATTTAAGGCTAAGTCCAAGTAGCTTTAAAAGGTAAGAAACATTGAGTAAGTTTCTCAAAATATTTAATAAATTCTAAAAAATAACTATAACATTTATGACGTAATCCAAAATTAACTAGTCCTACTACTGTTGGTAAAAGTCAGCTAAAATTCATTAAAGTGGCAGAGCAATAATTGTTTACTTTTAAATTTTATAAAATATTGAGTGATAATACAATGCTTGGTCAATAGTGTTATGCAGATTGCAAGGAAACAGTTTCTTTCACATTTTTATTTTTGGTTGCACCAGTGACGAATAAACAATATAATGCATTAAACATGATATTTCAACGTGTTCCAAAAGCAACATAGATGAACAAAAGAAGTGAAATGTTTTGTAAATAAGGTTATCGAATTTAAATGTATCTCATAATAATTTTACTGTAGTTAAAGGAAAAGAAGGGGACACACTTCCCTCTATATTAGAAGCAGAATATAAGTGACGGAAGAAGATGTATGTTAACCAAATTAGTCTTTTTAAGCTTGCGTTTTGCACATATTTTCTTGATCGGGGTAAACATTAATATTGCTTATATCACCAGAAACATCGCGTACTACAGATAACCGCTTTTAGTAGAATACCAAAACCCCCATATGTGTTTATTTTTGGTCATTGCAACAACATAAGCACAACTGTTCAACCGTAAATAAATTAGAAAGGAAATGAATGTAATCGGTCCTATCTGACTCGTTTGGACTGCAGTAACGTTTCAGTAGTATGTATATGTTTACTTTGTCGAAACGTAGAAGCAAACCATCACTATGGCACTGTACAAAGAAAGTAAATAAAATAGCGAAAAATGGACGATTTTTAATCGAAATTAGTTTCTGTTTATATATATTTTATTGATTTGGGCACAGGTCAAATTCAAATATTGCATTTGAAATACCTAGGTAGAAAACTAATCGTAACTTTTTGACCTAATTAGTTTTTCGATACTTATATATATATTCATTTATTCATACAATAAAACCTAAAATAGACTCGGTCAATATTTTATTACGTTTTCAATATCTCAACCGTGGGCACTTAACTAATATGTACCTGATATGTCTATTTATGCTTTAGGGCTCCATCATATTACATGATAAATTATTTTACTAAGATAGCTATGGTCTTCGCTTTTCAAAATTGCGTGTGAGAAGCCGAGGGAAAAATGTAAGAAAAAGATAATTAAAATACAGTCGTAAAATCTGAAATCTTGGAAAATGCTGATGCTTTTATATAATTATGTTTATACTTATGCATTTACATCACTAAATAGACAAGTTATACATCATACACTGTTATATTACAAAAAAGACCTTTGACGTGTATATACTAGGCTTACATTAAATATAAAAATAACTTGGTAATAATGTCCTGATGTGGAGTATTGAGGAATATTTGAGGGGAAGATACACTGAAGCTCATTATAAACGATACACATTATACCGATAGCCTCCGAGGAAATCATGATCGTGCAGTTGTCACACGGTGGCGAGTGGACACTCCATTTGTCAGGTTGTGAGATGTGAGTGGGTGGGTTCACCCCTGAGGACGTTAGCAGAGGACGCTGCTTTCTTTATATCAATCCTCTATTTTACAAAGGGAATGCAAGGCAACAAGTTAGCCACAGGTATGAGACATCGTTATTATGATGCTTTGTTCCACTAATTGAATATGCTTTTATTGTAATGTTTCTCCATGAAATAAGAAAATGCTTTTATTGTAGTGTTTCTTCATCAAAAAAGAATATGCTTTTATTGAAATGTTTCTTCATGAAATAAGTACCTGTACTATAAGGTAAAAGAAAGCATTGTATAATATCTTAGTTAAAAATCTTAATTCATAAATGAGTGTGTTGCTCGACACCAATAAACACTATAGGTAAACGACCGAAGCAGTTTCATAGACAACATCCCAGATACCACGCATTCTTTTTAGCAACGAATCTCTAGTTTAAATAATACTTCCTTGGTTAGTAGATAAAATTACGAAACTGTACAGTTAAAAAGAACGAGAAGGTTATAGAAAATTACCCGAATTATTTTATTTACTATAACATTTTGAGTAAAAGTTAAAAGTATTTGTAGAGTGAAAAATAAAATACACATAGAATTTATTAAACTCACTGTTCATGATACATAATACATTTGGACTTTAATTTATCCATTGTAGAGTGATACTTACTAAAAATCATAACGTCTATTTTTTACAAATATTTTTGACTTATCTAATGGCTTATATTACCAACGCTAAATTTAACTTATTTTTCTCGAGGTTTCTCTCCTCGCAGACTTCTGCTAGCAGACTAGTAGCAATTTATAAAGATAACGTGATATTTGTTTTCTATCGACATTCCATAACGTACTGTCGCTGCCATGCATATATGAAACTTTTATTCAGATAAAAACTTATTTTTGCTTGTCTCTCAGTATGATTACGTCATTATCACGATAATGTTCTCGATTGAGTTCTGACAAGAAAACAATTAAACCTTTTAACACAATTCGACGCTCATATAAGTCACCATAAGGTGCATGTTTTCTTGTCTAGTATTGTATATCAAGTGTTGCATTTTCACTTTATTTATTTTTTAATTCATTTCAGTTAACTAATGTTAATTTGCTATTTATAAATAGATTTTATAGATGTTCCTCTTAACGCAATTAAAATGTCTTAAATTCAAAGTTTATGAACTAAAAATTGTCATCAAGTTAGCGCAATAGCTAATTAAATTATTCATTGTCTGTTATTTCCATATGGGGGTGGGGGGGGGGGGGGGTGGGGGGGGGGGGGGGTGGGGGGGGGGGGGGGTGGGGGGGGGGGGGGGTGGGGGGGGGGGGGGGTGGGGGGGGGGGGGGGCAAAGTATTATGTCATAATTAACCTAAGATAATCCACTTTAAATTAACTTACGTAGTCAGTACAGAATTAATCCAATTATACACAAATTTTTTCTGATCTAGCAATATAAAAACAAATCATTTTAGAATTGCAGTATAAAATGTATGGTTTTAAAAGTGAAAAAATAGTTATTAACATTTTAAAAAATATATAAGTTTTTTTTTAATTATGAGCGCCAGAGGCCGATATAGAATTGTGGCGAGGATTGTATTAAACAGTAGACACGTCAGAAGTGATTCAACAAAAGAGTAAAAATATCATTCACAGGGATTATCGCTATCTCTAACTCAGATCTAAAGCCCAACAACTTGACTCGTGACAACTCATCTAGATACAGTTTTGTTACATTATTTGTTTGCTCTGACGTACCCCTTTTTGAAGTTATACGAACGCGGAAATAATGTTTTCGTATATTTTAAACCTAAAGCAGTGTATTTTAGATTGATAGCGCAGATCAAGTATTACATACCGCGACTTCAGAGACTCTCTATCGTTTTCATGATATTGATCATACATTTCGACAATCATTACATCCTCTAAAATTGAATTTTATAATTTTGATACTGAGTTCTATAATTGAACTGATGTGCGCAATTATATCACTAGAGATTAACAAAATCATGGAGTGAGGCCTAACCCTGAAGTTTAAAGCATTTTTTATCTCAAAAATGTGCTAGGTCGTTAGCTTTGGTTTTAATCATGTGCTTCACTTTGGAAATATTGAAAACTCTAGTCATACATATTCGCGGTGAATATTTTCATATTTATGTTGTTGATTTTGATACATTAAGTATTAATTTATTATGTTTCTTAACAAAGCATCAGGACAGCAACATAAACAAAATGTTCTTCTCGCCATATGGGCATCGTAACAGGCGCATCGCTGAGACTCACCGTTTTAAATTCCAATAGTTCAAGACCCTATGTTAGGAGACATCGCCCCCCTATTTATCGGTAAGTTTCTTAACATGGATCTATAATTTCTGATAGTTTTTGTTGTGGCGGGCGCCATAGAAACAAAAATGATTTTTAGCTGAAGCACAAAGGAATCATAATACATAAAACAAGAGTTTATAGTAGAATATTAAAGCTGTAGATATCATAATCCCTTAACACAGTCACCGGGTTTATGGTTATCTGGGAAGTTTCGTAAGTTTCTAATATCTTATTATCGAGTTTTCTAGCGCCCAAATTCGATCACGTAGCGACATCCACTTCTTATACCTTGGTTAACCCTATAGGTATCAGTCCACGTGATTCTTTCAGTTACAGTTAAAATTGTGTTTATAACTATTCGTTGGACAATTAGAAAACTTTTTTACAAATAAATTTTGTAGATGAAACCGTTCCTATCATTCATCTCATATAATGATAAATACACCCCCCCCCCGCTTTTGTCCTGATCCAGAAATGGCAGAGATTGCATGCACGATGGTACTGTTCTTTCAATAAGATGGCAAACGACGAAAATAAAAACCATTAATTTAATTTGTGTCTATACACGAAAATAAATTCTAGAGGTTATGATTAAGATATGGCCTGAGAGAATATCAAGCATATATTCTAGAATAGAATACAAAACTATAAAAAAAATGTAAAAGGTTTGACCATGGTAATCTTGGGTGAGTAACAAGGATATTAAAAATATAGTGAAGTGAATGATGAGCTTGTAGCTCTATCCTCGCGAGCGATCGTGCCACTCGTTGAAAAAATGAGAGACCCCCCTCCTTCGTTTCAGCCTCCTACAACCACGCAGTAAATAAGTAGCGTAATAAGATGGTAATGGATTAATGATCTCCCTTACGAATGGTAATCGAATTCACAAGTTTACTCTACACTGACCAAACTTGTAAGATCTCAATTTATCCACTGATATAGTTTATTTCGATATGCGTGATTGGTGATGTGTCGCTGACTGAAACATAAAATGGGTTTGCCCAGATTAATAGTGGCAACATCAAATCTTCTTTCAGAACGCATTGTAGAATTCTACTGCCAGGCCTACATAAACCATCCATTTCTCACGTAGAAAGCGGGGTTTCTGTCAAGTTAATTTAAAATAAAACTTGAACTGAATGTTAATTAACAACCAATTCATAATTACGATTTTTTAATTAATTAATATAAGTGTATCAACTAGGGTGGGAACGAATTAATATGCTTGTTTCTTCTTAAAAGACGTACAGAAATACAGAGTAGTATTTCAGCAGGTTTTCGAGTCAAAGGGGTCTTTAAAAATGGATCTGAACAAGTGAATAGTGTTAAATGCTTGCGTTTGGCCTGATTCCAATAACTTCACAGTCTTTATACAGGGGGCAGTTAAACAGAAAGAGAACAAGAATAATTTTAAAAAATTATCTCCTTTCATTTTGTTTCTTTTAGAATTTACGAATATTTGAAGAAGACTTACTATCTTGTTTATCACAAGTATTATTGCAACTTATCAGTATTTCTTGTATTTTGGTATACTTTGCAATGAAGTTGGAAAGGTCTATTATATTTTGTTCTAATTCTCATTTATTTTCATAAAATAGTAGTATGATTTAAAATAGTATTCAACAGTTTTTAAAAATATAACCAAATTTCTTATACCTACTTTTAATGTGTAAACCATAACTAATTCAAGGATGTGTATTAGGCTATCACATATAGCACTTAAACATAATAGATTATTGTAAATGAATAATTTTTATAACTAGCAAATAAATGTAAGCAAATTAAGACTAGAAAGAGTTGCACAAAACGTATCTCGCTTTAACGTATAAGATCCGATCCGAAACAAGCTATTTATCCTGTACATGTTCCCCGTGACATATGGCCATTCCAACGGTAAAGTTAAGGCTGCAGATTTAAGGCCGTCTCTGAAGCAAGAGCCACATGTGCCTTTCTTTATTATTTTCTCCTGCTGCCCACCCACTTTAATTTTTATGAGTACGATGAACGATGTACAAGATATGTGAATAATTATATGAAGTTGATGTGTTTTTTACACATGTGCATTTTTCAATTTTTAAATTTTTAATAAGAATGTGTGTTAACGGGAAATAATTTATCATTTTTATAAATAACTAGTTAAAATACTACACAAATTATAGATTTAGAAGTGAATGTTTAAAAAGTATGACTGGATCATTTTTCAACTTGTATTGGTAGTTTTAAGACATTTAACAATAGACTATATGATATTTATTTTGTAAAAAATCAGCCTATTGAAATTTTCTTCATGATACAATTTACCGTTTCAATTTAAGTTTCAGCGTAAGTTTTATATAGTATAATATATATACTGCGTACTTATATTATTAGGCCCACAGTATTTGGCCTTCCTATAATATGTTAATTAGCTTATTTAAATATATATCCCGAGAATATTATAATGTTTCCGTTTTTACAAAATCAACCAACTTATTTCTTCTACAATCATAATTAATTATTATTTTACTACTGTCAGATAATTTATAACGAATTTTATAGCAAAGGTCAATTATTAATTAAAAATAATCTCCAATTTATCACTCACTCATCTAGTCAAACAAACCAAGTCAAAAGTTAGTCTTAGGTTTGGATTATATGGTATAAATTATTGTTCTTATAAGATAGTTAATTTCAGAAATTATATAAATACCAAGAACTATTATTGAAAGGCCTGTTTATAAACTTGGTGCTTGGTACGGAAAGATAAGCAACAAGATACAAGATTCAGCACAAACTGACAATGCAGTGTGTACAAAGAAAAGCAATACTTTATGAGATATAAGTTCGGCTGTGGATAATATATGAAATAAATCTCAGATACGCATTCTTATCAACTTGCCTTCGTCCTTATTTCGGATTAATATTTTTACGTACATGTTAAAATTAAAGTTTCTGAACAAAAATAAAGAAACCTCCACAGTATAAGGTTTTTTGGTTCAATCTTACATATTGAAATTTATATAAGGCTCATCAGTTGATAGTCTCCAGATTAAAGATTTTTTCCTAAATTTTCGTTAAAGTTACAATATTTTCACATAGTTTTCAAGATACTATAAGGAACAACTATTATATATCTAGATAGAGGACATTAGCTGTAGATAAGGCATGTACTTTAAATATCAGAATATATTTAAAAGCCTTTTCAAAAGTATGGTGTTTTGGTTTCTCTATTGTCAGGTACGCGCCGAAAAACTTATATAATAAAGTTGTAATGTATGCAAGAAACACAAAAAGTGTATAACAAAATAGGCAACAAACAACACCAAAGTTAAGAGCTTAGGTGAGAGAGTTAAGAGAGTATAGAGTGTGGGTTGTAAAATAAAATGACCTAATACAGGTAACTAAATGACAAAAAAAAGGTAATTTAAATTGTATTGAAATCTCTTCTGTTCATGAGTTGTAACATGGTAACCTATTATTAGGTACATTCTTATGAAGAATTTAATGATGAACTTCAAGCCTTTCCTAGTCAAGTGGGTGGTCGTTGAAACAGGTGTCGCAGGGCTGGTTTGATGGGTAACGCTTACATTACATCCGCGGTCAATAATAAGCCAGCTGTCATCGTGTTGTAAATAATACTGATATGCGAACTATTAATTAATTTAACATTACTTAAGAAATTAAAATATATTGCATACTGATGTGTATTCGAAGGCTGTATCGGCTACAGACGATGCAGAGTTGCAGGCAGCCGGATCGAGAGTTTAACGCCCACAGGCTTACGAGATATAATCAATGTTCAATGTTGTGTAAACACATTCACCACCACTTATTTAAATTTTGGAGCCTTCAGAAGAACGTTAATCGGATTGTGTTAATAATGGGTATCAGTCATGTTCTGCCTGTTTCTTGGCAAGATGAACCACTGATCTCTAAGTCAGGGATCGAGGGTTGACGTTCCATGTCCGTGAGTAAATAAAGCTATTTTCTTGTTGTAGACATTAGTTTCTTATTTCTTGTCTTCTGTAAAAGGGGGGGGGGGGGGGGGGAAACGTTAATCGCTTTTAATGATGGGTTAATCAGCTGTTTTTTCTGGCAATATGAACACTGTCCATCGGACGAGGGTTAAAACGTTCCATGTCGTGGTAATAAAGCTGTTTCTTGTGGTAACATTAGTGTCTTATTTCCTTGTCGTCTGTAAACGTTAACCGTTATGTCTTAATGATGGGTTCAGCCTGTTCCTGGGCAGGATGAACACTGTCTCAGTCGATCGAGGTTGACGTACCATGTCGTGGTAATAAAGCTGTTCCTTGTTGTAACAAAAATTTTTACTTAGTTGTCTTATTTCTTTGTCTTCTGTAAAACCGTTAATTCGCTTGTTTAATAGATGGGTTTCCAGCCTTGTTCTGGTCAAAGATGAACCACTGTTCTCAGTCGGATCGAGGGTTAACGTTCCCATGTCGTGGTAATAAAGCTGTTCTTGTTGTAACATTAGTGTCTCTATTTCCTTGTCCGTCTGTAACGTAAACCGTGTGTTAATGATGGGGTTCAGCTGTTTCCACAGGGCAAGATGAACATCTGTCATCAGTTCCGGCATACGAAGAGGTTGAGACGTATCCATGGTCGTGGCTAATTAAAGCTGTTCTGTTAAAATTGTTGTCTTATTTCTTTGTCTTCTGTAAAACGCCAACGTTGTTAATGATGGGTTCAAGCTTTTTCTGGCAAGTTGAACTCTGTTCTCAGTCGATCGATGGTTTAACGTTTCCATTCGTGTAATAAGGATTGGCTGTTCTTGTTTGTAACATTGAGTGTCATTATTTTTCTCTTGTCGTCTGTAAACGTATTTAACAACGTTGTTAATGATGGGTTTCAAGCTGTTCTGGGCAAGAAGATGAACACTGTCTCAGTCGGATCGAAGGGTTGGAACGTTCCATGTCGTGGTAATAAAGCTGTTCTTCTTGTTAACATTAGTGTCTCATTTTCTTTGTCCTTCTGTAAACGTTAATCGCTTTTATAAATGATGCTAGGCTTTCAGGTTTTGTTTCGTGGCAAGCATGAACACTGTCTCAGTCCGATCGAGGGTTAACGTTCCATGTCGTGGTAAATAAAATGCTGGTTTCCTTGTTGTAACCATTAGGTGGTCTTATTTCCTTGTCGTCTGTACAACGTTAACCGTTTGTTTAATGATGGGTTCAGTCTGTTCTGGCAAGATGAACACTGTACTTCAGTCGGATCGAGGGTTGAACGGCTTCTCATGTCGTGGTACATAAATGACTGTTTCTTGGTTGTATAACATTAAGCTTGTCTTATATTTCCTTTGTGTCGTCTGTAAACGTTAACGCGTTGTTTAAAATGATGGGTTCAGTCTGTTTTCTTCTGGGCAAAGAAATCGAACACTGTCGCTCAGTCGGATCGAGGGTCAACGTTTCCCATGTCAAGTGGTAATAAAGCTGTTCTTTGTTGTAACACTTTAGTGGTCTTAGTTTCCTTGTCGTATACCTGTTAAACGTTAACCGCCTTGTTATAATGATGGTTATCCAGCTGTTCTGGTGGCAAGATGAACACTGTTCTCCTCAGTCGGATCGAGGAGTTAACGTTCCATGTCGTCGGTATATAAAGTCTGTTTCTTGTTGTAATGATTAGTGTCTTATTTCTTTTGTCTTCTGTAAACTATTAATCCGTGGTGATTAATGATGCGGTGATTTCACGACATGTCGTGCCGAGAACTATGTGAGAAGGTAACCCAACTCAAGAGGCTTATCGCTATTTGGTTGGCTTGAGGCAATCAACGCCTTTTTTATGTTTCAGACAATTACAGCCACTTAGTTAATATTTCTTCAACTGAGAATTGTGTGTTAAATCGTTAATTCGTTTTTCAATCGATAAAAAATTTTTGTGGGGGGGGGGTGGGGGGGGGGGGGGGGGGGGGGGGGGGGGGGGGGGTTCAAAAACAGTTGCCGGCTAAATGAGGAGTCGGTCGTCAGTCCAGGCCGGCTCGGAAGCTTATCCACCTACAGGTGCGGGCTGTAAACCGCTGGCGCTGTTTCACGAAGTGGGAAACATTTCCTTCCTATTAGTTCACCTATTAGGAGCAGTAATATTCTTTATCGTCCATAAACGGCCTTATTTATGATACCCATCTTCTTCTTTTTAGAGCTCATAAAATTATTGCTGTGGTTTGTTAGGTATTACATTATATTGGATACTAAATAAAATACTATTGGTGTTTGGACAGTAGTTACATTGTGATGTTACTGATAACCTAGATGGTGGTAGAGTTGAAAATATATTATAAAACACATCTATCAGAACTGATTATTAATTCCATATTTACTTGACAAGCTGGCTTCTTCTAGGTCTTTCATCAACTTGAATTTAACTCGTTTTCCCTTTTGTTGTAAATTTTACATATCTATTAGCAATAAGAGACTTACGAAAGTACACGCTTTTTATATATTCTGCAAACAGATCGGGCTGACCCCTAATTCAGGATTAATTTTTGGTCAGAAACGTGTTTTGTTTTGTAACCAATTATAATTGGTAATGTCGCTATGAGGGGCATTCCATCCTGGGCTATTTTAAAATTCTCTGACGAAAACATAATTCACTAATATGGACTACGGAAACTCTTACTGATGTGCTCCCAAACATTTTCGGGTTTGTCTGGCTAAACTAACTCGTCTTTTAATTTCTACTGTTTAATAAGCAGTATACCAGGATTACAGATTTGACATAATTATCTATAACGACTTCAATACTTCGCCCTCTACGATTGCTATCGGTTTTTTCTATTATATAGTGTTAACACTATCACAGTGCAATACGAAGTTTCGGCTTTTATCTAAGAATGCGTTATATTATACTATTGTCATCGAAATTCATATTATGGTATCAGTGAAAAATAATTCTTGGTTATAGTTATGAATAAATGTTGACCTGGAATAGTACAAATCAATTGCTGGATTTAAAATAACTAAATATAAAAAACAATTATTCCTTAAAGTGGAATTACTTTTATGACCAGGCATGAAGTCAGCGACAATTATTGAAAAAAACCAGTAAAATGTATTAACTTAAGAGTTATGATATCCAGTCATTAGATACTCCGGAAGTAATTAACTACTTTTATCAATATTCAAGCCAGTGTAACTGCATTCAACCGAAGCCAAAAGTTCATGCGAATGACAGAAATTACATAAAAAGAACACGTTTAGAAAGGGCTTTAAAAATATCAAACGACTACGAAAATACGTTTCTTCAAGATAAAAATTTGTGGGGGCCAACTTGTCCTAAATAATTTTCATTGAGGAAGTCAATTGAACGTTTAACTGACAAAACACACACACGGTTCAAAATGAGTTAATCCAGGCAGTGCTGTACTCCAAACTAGACATCAACGATTCAACTCTTTAATAACACTGGAACTCGTTTTTAATGTTAGGATTGAGCCTCATATATTCCTAGGCGAACGATTTTAAATAATGTGATCAATAAAAAATATTCTTATACTCTATTCGGACTTGCCCCAAATGAAAATACCTGGAAATACAATAAAAAGGGAAAAAATTTTAAAATTTGGTTAACGAAACCCAATTCTAAAACAAACACTTGGGGGGTGGGGGGGGGGGGGGGTGGGGGGGGGGGGGGGTGGGGGGGGGGGGGGGTGGGGGGGGGGGGGGGTGGGGGGGGGGGGGGGTGGGGGGGGGGGGGACATACTCTCCATTTTTACATTCAAGATCAATATACTAAATTATTATACAACTTAACCTAAACAAGAAACTCCACAACAAAACATGTGAAAGACTGAAAAAAAATTACATAATACTCTATTGCAAGGCATGATATATGCTAGAATAAATACGTATATAAATGTTTTAAAACTGTAACAATACCATAATGAAAGAACGCAACAATAAAAAAACTATAACAATAGAAATAACATAATAACAGAAATAACATAATAACAAAAATAACATAATAAACTATAAAATAATATAACAGGGAATATTCATAACAATGTTTCAAAACAGCAAACAGTAAAAATAACAATAGTGATAAGATAAACTATGGCATACAATAAACAGTGAATATGAACAAATATGTGTAGGCATAAGTTAGCAGCGAAAGAAAAACAAAAACTGATGGTATAATATGATAGACATTAAGTGGAGGCATTTTCGTTGGTAGCACTGCACCTTTCACTTTCCATCATGGAACAGGTCGACAGTTATAGGCAGGTTGTTGCCGGCCCTCTCCAGGCGTGCCACCGAGCTGTTTGCTGCATAGTTTGTCCCATAGTGTTGCCTGATGAAGAGGTCATTGGAACGAGTGCTGTTTGGTGTCTTGAAATTGAGGAGTTGAAGGACGTCTGGGCAATCCATCTCACCGTTCTCCAACTTATGGAGAACCACTAAGTCGGCTACAGTCATGCGAGTCTCAAGATGTTCTAGTTCAAGTTTGGAGTACATATCATCAATTGGTGCTTGTTGGTATTGGTATCCATTTCTGACACCCACCAAACGGATGAAACGACGCTGGACTCGTTCAAGATCGCCACAAAGGTATTTTTGGTGTAGATTCCAAACAGTCGATCCATATTCTAGAATCTGGCGTACCAGGGCACAGTATATAGTCCTCAGGGCTACCATATTTGTTATATGTTTAGAAAAACGGGAGATAAAGCCAAGCATTCTGTTTGCCTTCGAGCAGATATCATGAACGTGAGCCTCAGGGCTAAACTTCTGTGTCAGAGTAATTCCCAGTTCTCTCACTTCTTTTACTCTAGCGATGGTTTCTCCTTGTAACAAATAATTGTATATTATAGGCGAAGTACAACGGTAAAATGATATGGCTTGACATTTCTTGGCGTTTAGTGACATTTTGTTTATTAAGCACCATTCATATACGCCATGAAGACTATCTTGAAGTGATTCACAGTCCACAACATGAGTAATTTGTGAGTATAATTTGACATCGTCCGCAAACATTAGGCAGTCACTGTTGATATTCAGAGGAAGAGTTGTTGATCGTTTATGAAGAGTGCGAAGAGATAAGGTCCAATGATAGAGCCCCGGGGAACACCGGAAAGTGAGATAAACTCACAGGATATTGAGCCAGCAAACTTCACTGCAAGCCTGCGCTCAGAAAGGTAACTCGACAGCCAACGAATTGAAATGTTATCGAAACCAAGTGCAGAGATTTTTTTGAGTAATAAGGCATGGTCAACAGTGTCAAAGGCCTTGGAAAACTCTAAATATATTGTATCTAGCTGTTTGCCGTTAGCAAATGCACTCTGTACCTGAGTCTGAAGTAACATTAAGTTTGATAAAGTCGACCTTCCTGGTGAGAAACCGTGTTGCTGAGGACAGGTTAACTGAGCAATCATAAATCTTATTCGATCAAGAAAAAAACTTTGGTTAAAGCTGAGAGGATAGACATGGGCCTGTAATTTGAGGCGATGTCAGTAGGTCCTGATTTATGAATGGGGACCACGTAGGCTGCTTTGAGTTTTCCTCAGGAAAAATTCCCATCGCAAGTGAAGTATTAAATATGTGGCAAACTGGAATGGCCAAGATGCTTCTGCTGTACTTGAGTACACCTGGTGGAATCCCATCAGGGCCCCAGCCCTTTTTGTCATCAAGGTTTCTAAGCTTCTCCAATACTTCTTCAGGGGTGAACTCATAAGCAACTCCATCTCCGAGATGGTCATATCCGCTTGGAACAAAGACCCCCGTGGGCTTCGTGAAAACCAAGGAGAAGAAGTCCTTGAATGCTTCACACATAGCAAGAGGCTCATCAGCAACGACTCCATTGTGAACAATCTGAGAGGGCACAGACGAAGATTTTCTTGTGGAATTGACATGACTCCAAAATAAACTTAAATTGTTGGTGATTCCAGCTTCAACCCTTTGTATATGCTGGCGATAATCCCAGGCAGCCAAGACCCTACACCTTGCTCTTATGTTAGCAAATCTGGAATAATTAGATGCTGACGGAAAGTGCTTGTATTTTTTATGTAAACATTCTTTTGTTATTATTAAGTTTTTTAAATAAGGTGAAAACAATTTCGGAAACGGAGAGTAGCCAATTCTTCTTACTGGCGAATTAGCCTTTACTATGTTGGAAATTGTAGGGATAAAGGAATTTGTTGCCCTGTTAAGGTTTGAGTTGGACAGTATTGCATGAAAGTCGGTAGTTAAAAACGAGCGATGAACATTCATAAGGTTACACCTTTTCAGATCATATATGTCTTTTGAGTAAATGAGATTGGTTGATATGTCGGTAGTGGATCTCAAAGGATAAGGGTGGGTGGTGTCTCTCTTCAACTGGCAAAATATTGTCACTCTCCAGTGATACAGTAATATCTTTATTAGAACTCATAATCAGGTCCAACATGACGTCTCTGCTGTTATAGATTTGATTGATTTGGTAAAGCTGAAACAAGTCCATCAGTGACCGTACCACTCTTGACGCTGCGGAATGCGTACCAGTTGACAAACCATTCCAATCAATCCCGGGAAGGTTGAAATCACCCACGACAACCACCTCATCGAATCTTCGCCCCGTTGACATTAGTGCCTCTATTGACTGTAACAAACTATTGTATTTGGAGGGAGGCTGCTGAGGAGGGATGTAACAAGCTACTAGGAGCCATGAGATGTATTTGCAGGGCTTAAGCTCAATAAGAAGGTGCTCAATCTCATAGATTTCAGAGTAGAGTTGAGTTGAGGTGATAGTATCTCTGATGGCCACCATTACTCCACCCTTACTAGATTTAGAGCTGCTCAGTGAAGACCTATCACATCTATAAATTGAGAAGTTCTTGGGCAACACCTCAGGATCGTTAACGTCAACTGACAAATTTGTCTCCGCCAATATGACAACGTCGAAGATAGACATGGTAATTGAGGACTTGAATTCATTCAGTTTGCTTCTCATTCCATTCACATTTTGATAGTAAAAAAAAGTATGACCGTTGGATGAAACTAGTTTTTTGTCTTCTTAACTATCATCGGCACTCCATTCTGATACTTAATTATTAAATCTTTCTCACCATTCCTTTCTCTGTCAGCTAGAGAATTTCGAAGTTCTTGCAAGTGATATCTCTCCTTGACAGTTCGATCACGGGACACTTCAACAGTACTGTCAGGGAAGAGATTGCTAAGTTTGGGAGAATCAAAATTTTTAAAGAAGCAGATGGCCTCACTTGTGTCACTAAAGGAAACCTTCATCGGACGAGGTTTTCCGGGCTTCCCTTTACCAATTCGAACTATCTTACTAATATGAAGGTCTTTGGAGGACTTTGAGGACGTCATCCATTTTTCCCTTGCGCTGTATTTTACTCTTGATATCTATATGAGACGATTCGGGTATACCATATAGTATAGCATTCTTTGAGCGCTGGTTCCGATCATTAACTTCAGCAATGACAGTTTCCGAATCAAGTGGCTTATTATTCTTTAATAACTTTATATCAGCAGCAAGGGATGAAATCATTGACTCGTTTTCTAAGACTCTTGGCTCAATCTGGGATAGTTGGTCTCTAATTTTACCTACATCCGACTTTATGGCTTCAATTCCATCGGAGACGCTACCTATTTGTTCAATTTTCTCTGTCCAGCCCTCGATTCTGTCCATCAGTTTGTTTACGCTCGAAGTTAGAGCAACTATGGGGTCATCAGTTGACGGTTTACAGTCCACTCTGCTACAGTGCCATTCCTTGTTTAAATCCTTAGAGAATTGAGTGTACTCAGTTTTAGTTAAATTCATGCAAGGTCGGTGAAACCAGCGCTTGCAACCTCCGTCACACGCAATACCCTCTTCAGAATCCAGAACTAGTCTCATACACACCATACAAGCGGTCGAAGCATATGCCATTATGTAAGCGATTGCAATTCAAACAACTTTATGAATGTAAACGTATAATTTTGCGAGATGTCCTCGATCTCTGGAGCTACTCGATCCACCCCAGTTTGATCAAACTCAATCTATGAGGGCTGAGAATATTCCGCAACGTTTTAGTATAGTACTGCAGGATAGAGCCGAAGATGATCCAAAAGGCAGTAGCAAAAAAAGATGTACGTGTTATTTTATTTATGGGAGTTGGCAATTGTGAGTGACGTCACCGACTTGCGTTAATGACATTGACTGTTACTGTTGCCTGCATGAACACGACGAGTGGATTGCCAGCCAGGAGAGTGAAACAAAGTTATGTGGGAAAGATTTAGATGCTTTATGAAGGAACACAAAACATTCAGCGACAGTGAAAACTTACCGAACCAATAACCAAGTTCTAGCGTGCACAGAGGCCCGACAAATGACAAAAACAAGGTAAATTAACCAAATAAACGAGAGCAATAATCACGTCAGTCACCACTTTCAGCCATCCACAGAGGAAAAATGTATATATTTGTTTGTTAAAATGTAAATTTAAATGCCTAGAAAAAGAACTCAAAAACGGGTTCAAAGGTTAAAATGTAGCGGTTTGTCAAATCCTCTGGTCCTTAGAGAGAACTTTGTTCAACGATACAGGATATGTTTGCCTAGCTCATATTAGCCAACATACCAGGATCAAGTATAATTTCATACATAATACCATAAATATACAATCGTAAATCTTAGATTTAAATTAACCAACTATACATGTTGTATTGCAAAAATAATTATGTGACAACATTATTAAATTCAATACTCAAATATTTAATCGTAAACACATAGATTTGTTCAAAAATCTCCA
Organism: Homalodisca vitripennis; assembly: GCF_021130785.1. Classification (NCBI taxonomy): domain Eukaryota; kingdom Metazoa; phylum Arthropoda; class Insecta; order Hemiptera; family Cicadellidae; genus Homalodisca; species Homalodisca vitripennis. The sequence goes on along the minus strand of NC_060207.1, from coordinate 85,141,830 downwards.
TTCTAAAGTGCTGCCCTACAGTAGGATTTATGTCGATTAATGTAAAGTTAATATCGGTACTAATCTGAAAAGGCTTACTCATAAATTAATTTAATTTACTATATGAACCACTGATCAGTAAAAATAAATAAGCAGAAACTTCGTGCAGACTAAAAGAACTCTTTCATCACGAACCTGTTTTAAAACGTTCCATTTGTAAGAATTGCAGAAAATCTCTATCAAAACTAATTATCATATTGAGTAGAATTTCTACACTTTACCATAAAAAACTTAGGAGAAGTATTAAGGTGAAATGTAACTTCACTCAATCGTAACTGTTTCGTCAACTCTAGATCGGATAGGCGATTTTGTATTTTCATTAAAAAAGATTAAGAGCAATATAAACCGGCAAGGAAACCAAGAATATTAAGTGTCCACAACCGATGAGCCGTATACCTCTGTATATTCTGAGTTCGAAACCTGGTCCGGTACAAACGTTTTAGCGTGAGTCAACTTGGAGACATTGTGCAAAATCCTTTCACCAAGTTCACCGAGCTCTTCATTTTTATCTCTTAACACAGGAGTTCTCGAGTAAAAAAAAATATGTAATTCAAATTGCCTATTGCTTTTTCTCGCACATTTCCAGCATTTTATTTCATAATTATAATAAAATAATCTCTCTTAATCACAAAGATATTTTTATTTTTTATATCTTATTATAGTTCCATGTTCTGTCACCACACATATTGTAGGTAATGCTATAAACATGCAACAGCACAACACATGGTACTGATTTCTATTATAATTTACCGTATTGAAACATACTTTGCAATATTTTAAATTTTTAAAAATCCTTACATTTTCCTTACTTTTAAAGAACTTAACAAAATAAGACAGTAATTAAATATCTGTAATTTCTTTTTTACAGGATTCAATTCCCAACACTTTGTTGATTCCTTTAAATTCACCTTATGTGATCTTTTTCCTATGTTTTTGGAGTTTTATGGGTTTTGAAATGGTAAACGACATAACAGATTTACTTTTAGTCACTTAATGGAGCTCCAAATCAGTTTGTTTCTATACAACATATTACAGATTTATCATAAGTGATAAAAACCTACGCTAATACAAATCATTAAATAGATAAGTTCGTACTTAGTAAAATACTAAGCAGTTATTCTTCTGGGGAGGGTGACAACTGCTGTTTAGGTAGGTTTTAGGAGTTTTTATATACAATATATCTATTTATCAAAAACATAAAGAACTACTTTAAAAAGTGGTGAACAAAAAGAAAAACGAAACTGGCAATGCATGAGTTATGGTCCATTTTATAAAGAAATGAAAAATGTATTTAGAAAACATCTTGACATAAACATGACATTTTGCTCACCAAATAACTAATTGGAAATCCAAAAGATAAAATTTTAGATGAAAATAAAAGTGGTATTTACAAAATTAACTGTGAAGATTGCGATAAGATTTATATTGGCCAGACAAAAAGAACCATTAAAAAAAGATTTAAGGAACACGAAAGACATTATAAATACGGACAAACTGAAAAATCAGTTATTGCCAAACATGCATTTGATAGAAACCACACATTTAAAAACTTTACATTATTAAAACAAGTCCATAAACAAGAAGAACTCGACGCATATGAAACATTATACAGAAACAAACATAACGATAAAATATTAAACAATGATTTTGGACCGATTCAAAATTCACCATTCCTTTAAAACATAACTAAATTCTTTTTTGACAAAAACATTTATACATATACTAATATTTATTTTGTTTTACTTTTAACCATATAAATTTTGTATTAAGTTTTACTCAGCTGATATTTGTTTTAAATTGTTGATTCACAGCTAATGATGGCATCTTCGATGTCGAAAGGCCTCGTGATAAATATAGAAATTATTGGAGTTTGGAATTGTGAGTTTTCTTTAATAAACTAATAGAAAAAATAAATCTATTTGTTTAGGGCGTGGTAACAGCCCGAAAGTTCAGCCTGTAAGATCAAACTAACCGTTCTCTAGTCCTCTTAGAAACCCGGTTCTACACGAGTTTTAGTTCATTTATAGAGTATAATCAATAAAAAAATAATATTAAACACATAACAAAGTTTAAATTCAAAAGTAGCGTTTCGAATATTCCCACTCACATGACACACTATTGGCACCGTGCTGATTAACTGTATGTAGCTGATTGTCAGGTGATGTGTAAAGTTAGTTTCGTGAGTGGGCTAAGGTAGCAAATACAGAAATAACAGATATAATGAGTTAATAAGACTCTAAAACTCTCTATGTTTCATAATTACTATCTCGTGAACAGTACATGAATGTCATGAACTGCTTCTTATGTCCTACTGCTTTGAGGTTTTGTAATTTTAGAGAAAGTAAGGTAGTTTAGGAATTATTAGATGATTAGATGGATAACGACACTATTTCTACTCCATTGCCATTCCAGAGCTAAAGGTATATCTAGGCGTCACAGTGCAACGTGATCTGTCAACCATTCACATGCAGTTGTCATTACAGTACATAAGTATAGGTATGTATTTTAATTTTACAGTTTAATTTCACACAGGATAGTACTACTTTTCTCACACACTTCATGGGCTTTCTCTAACACGCCTCTCTGATACATCACTGACGGACGTATTGTAACGATACTTGCACCGATATAGCTTGCTTAGTCTGTACTGGAAGCTATTTTTATTTTACCTTCATAAGAACTAGCCAAATGCGATTATGTGTTTTTGTACATTAATTGCTTATACTCGTACATGAACAATTTCAATTTTTTATAGATAATATAATTTCTATATTTTAATCAGAAATAAAATAGAATGGAAGTGAAAATAATTTTTCAGCCGTAAGCTAATTAACTTATGCAGTAATTTATTGGAAAACTTTTGTTTTAGACAAATAGTATTGTTTGATATTTTCCTCGTGTATTAACAAAGGATAAAAGGAATTCCATACTTCAGTACTTTGTTTGATTTAGATTATATTGCTACCTCAGTGCAAACTTGACTTGTTTAACTTCTGTAGAGAATTAGCTCTCTTGAATTTACAACCCAACGTACGCGAAGCCAGCTTAGTTATGGTTACGGATAACAATAACAGGAACTTTAAACTTAGTTCTTCAATAGTCTGATTGTTTAGACATTTTAATTAAAACTAGCTGACATTGTTAGTGTAAGCGTCGCACATTCTTATGCCTACTGTAAAAAAAATAATTAGGTAGCGGCGCACTCGTACTTGCCTCTATAAACCGTGAGTTTTATTCACAGATATTGTACTTGTGACGTTTTCTGATAAACATCCTATGATGCACTCGTACTTTTTTTCACACTCTTGTTACGCAGACGATCAGTTGTAAGATTTATTTATTTATATATATAAGTAGGGCTCCTACAGTATCAGGCAGATTTTCATTGACATCCTTTCATTGAATATTACCGACCGGCAGAACTACATAATAAATAATAAATAGTGCTTTATGTAAAGTTGTTTTTGACGATGGATGGTTTGAAAGGATAATAAATTGTCGGACATTTACCACCGTTATATGTTACTCAACGTATACTATTTTTAATGACATACTGGCCAGGTATTGAGAACATATATTTATATTATATTATATGCGTAACATTTTTTAACCTAAAAAGGTGACAAATGTTATAAATTTTACTATCTATTCAAAATAAATGCTTCTTTTCTTTGTGTTCAAGTGCCCACAATATGTGGTCACTGTCCACTGAAAGATCACTACGTTTGTATAACGAACATTTATTGAACAATGTCTGTAAGATATTTTTTTGGTTTAAGTCACAATGGTAAAAATCAAATCATAACGATATATATTAATCTAGAATCAACGAGTATGTGTAAATTTGTATATTTTATTAAATTATAATTTTTTTCTTATTATTAATTGTTAACATTCCAATCAATTATTTGATTATATTTGACGCGGATTTTGTTAAATTCATGGAAAATTTTGTAACATTGTACTAATGATTTAGATACATATATATGCATATTGCAAATATATGTATGGAACATATATATCATCTAAGGAGTAGCTAATATTTTAGTTTAGATTAAACTATAACTTTCATTGAATAAGCAATGGAAGTCACTCATATGATCATTTGCATGAAACACTATTTGGTCGTGGATAATGATAGGGAAATAGTTCAGACGTCCTCAAAACTGGCTTTATTTATAAAGAGCAAGCCAGCTTCAGTGAACTGTCAGTTAATCTTAACACACAGTAATCTTGCAGCTGAACACAACTTGATATTTGCATTCCATCTACACATCGATAATTATATAAATCCTTATTTTATAGTTCTAATTCTAATTTTAAAAACTGATAAAAAATTACATTGTTGCATTGGATGCAACATTTATGGCATTACTTTGCGTATAAGTAACGATGATGGTTGATTGGCCACCGTTAATTAATTAGTTTGCTGGTGACCTCAAATGTGTGGGAGTATCCTACAATGGCCGCTAGCCTGAGGCTGGAGCTCTAATGACTCCTTCTCATTGTCGAGGCTTTTATTTTTTTAATGCCATTGAATGGAACGTGAATTAATTATAATATATGCACTATCCTACCAGTACAGGTCGTTTTTAAATTCTACTTAATTTAATAAATGATATATAATAATGTGCAGCTTCTTATCAAACAGTGGGTGTATTTAAATATATTTCTTAATCTCAATAAATGTTTTTTGATCTTTATGTAGGCTTTTATATATATATATATATATATATATATATATATATATATATATATATATATTATAAAATTTCATCTACAAATATACTACAAAAGGTATTCAAGAAATTGTTGGTATAATTTAAATTAATACGTTAATAATACAATTTTAACCAAGTGTCAATAACCCTCAATATTGAGAGGACCGGAAGAGTATATCTTCACGAAGATTTCATACAAGTATACATGAAATATAAGCCTAGGTCTACATCTCTGCGTGCATTGTCATCAACAAACACTTTTTGTAAAGGTATATGGAGATACAGTGGGTTATAAACTACGCCTATATTTGTCACCGGTTTATTTTTGAAAATAAAAAATACGCACGAATCTCACAAAACGAATAAATACTGTAACCGTTTACATTTTAAGCCTAACCTTTAAAAATTCAATTTTTAATTATTGAAATAGTACACAAAATAGTACCTCCATGAATATGAAGAAGAGATCAGATTGCAGATCTCGAAACGTAGTGTTACTGATTTCTTGTTTCACTGAACAATGGCAAATGTCCGGAAAAATCATGTTTCCTTCACAATCCTTCCATCGTCAAAAATAACCTTCAAACAAAGAATTCATAACTTTGTTCATTAAGGTTGGTTACATAACAGTGTTAAATAATATTTAAAATGCATTAGATTATTTAAATCCATTACTGGCACATTATTGATAAAAATGTATATACTAACTTCATATTTACGATCTGCATTACACTACTGATCAATCACTGTTTACTTAATATTTCATCAAATTTAAATGTAAACAAAATTTTCAGACATTCTTTCGACATAAAACTGAAGGTTTGAACAGCTGTTTAATTTGGATTATAAAACGTAAAAATTAAATTTTTTTCTGAATTTCAAAGTATTTAAGGTAACTTTTCTTATATTTTGCTTCATAAAAACCTTCCCCGGATTTCAATGAACATTTTACAAAAGGAATTAACCAAATTGGTCCAGCCGTTATCGAAATTAGCGTTTACTAACACATTTCGACATTCATTTATATATATATATATATATATATATATATATATATATATATATATATAAGATTAGAGTAATATTTGCAGTTGGATTGATTAGGCAGGGTTACTTAAAACTACTAAAAAGAGCAATTAGTAGAAACAAAGAGGAAGTCGTAAACAAACCAAGTCTGAAACGCTATGATAACTCTAAATACATCAAGTGGACTGACTATATACAGAGTGTCCATGAGACAACCATGTGATTTGTCAAGTCAAAATCGAGTTAATACATTGTTTTACTGCTGACTGTTTCATTAATCAACTGAAATTGTAAGATTATTAATTAAATTTTTTTCAACGTTTCTTATCATCTACTTCAGTTACTGGCTTGACGCGAAGCCATTCCATCACGTAGTATACGACATGTTTAACTATATTTTAAATGCCACAAAAATCAATACTTCCAAAGGAAATACACTCAACGTTAATCAGAGAACGAGTACTATATACGAGGTGGAAGCTTTACCAAAGGAATGTTATCTATCCATCAACCTTTGTAATGTTGACAAAGTACGAACTTTGCTCTCTTGTCTAGTGCCAGCATCAAACGTCACAGTGAAGACTTTGTCAATTATGGGAGAGAATAGTAGCGGTAAACGTGATGAAAAGTCACCGTAGCAAAATTAATTATAATTCTACTATAGGTATCTAAGCACGCCATGTAATATTTCTGTATTCGCTACCAAAGATTTTATGGAAATATTCACATCATAATCGGTTTTTATTTACTTCGTGAAGGATCTGTTTGTCTCATAATGCGTAGAGATTTATAGAATTTGTGCTTTCCGTTTTAGTTTTTAACTTCTATTTGAACATGATTCTTTGGCTTAGCCTTATTTACAAGTATTCACAAAATGACAGCCATACGTGAAGAAATTATGCACAGTCAATTTGCCTACCTGTGTCTCATGGTGGAAAGCAGGAGAAAATTACAAGGTTTGTATGTGAGTACAAATGTATGTCTCATTAATTTACATACTTGTATCCTTTAGCTAATAAAATATTTTAATAGTTGAAATAAAATGAGAATCTCTATTATCATTAATAATGATATGCAATCAACTCAATATACAAATTACAGTAATTTATTATATATTCACTGACTGAAATTTATGCTCTGAAATTATACTACCAGAAAGGCATTATGGCATGTTTTGTAATATTTGCGTTAAATAACATTGATGTCAATAGTGTAAAGGTATAGTATAAAAGTTACTTTGTCTCCAACACGGAAACAGCACACTGCGCTCTCTCCCTCTCTCCATTTTGACCCGAGGATGTCTTTTACAGGAGCCACTTTCAATGAAGGTAAATACAAGTGACACTAAAAGCTTTTACACTTTACAGCAAGCGCTATCTCTCACAAAAGACTTTCACAGCGGCCAGGTCAAAGGTTGCGAAATCCATTAGTGATATTTTTAAACTGAGCATATTTTGAGTGGACTACTACATTAATGATGCAGGAAAATGTAGATCAGCGTAGTTCTTTAGTTGATAAAAGAAAAATGTGTTAGAATGTGATAACTATAATGTAAAATTTAAAATCCGGATGTTATTTTTATTCTTTTTATTCACCCCACTTATACTATTCAAGTTATATATGGACATTCTTAGGCTTCCTGGAATACTCCTATTTGAATTTCAAAAATCCCTCCGTGCTACGCCTTACTCGTCTCTAATATAGTGACAAAACCCATTAAGAATACAAAACCCATCTAATAAATGTAAAATGAAGTATCTATTAAGGATCTTATTAAGAAGAAAGTGAAAACTTGATAAAAATATAACTGGTGATTAAATCTAAAAAGATCGAATTATAACTAATAGAAAGACTCTTTACTCTTATAAATATATAATTAATAGGCTACTCAGTAATTTAATAAAAAATATAAATGAAAAACAGCGTATTTTACTTTTTTGTTTATAAATTGCAGATATTATAATATCAAATTACATCAAAGATACTGTTTTCTCAAATTGGTGACCAGCATTCATTAATAATTGTATTAAAATATGAATTTTAATACTTTAAATTTTACAATTTCAGTAAAGACTTAAACATTTTAAAACGTATTAATTGAAATTGTTATTGCTAAATATTTACTTTAACAATAAAACTTTCATCTAAACACGAGTTAGTACGATTTCATAAATAGGTACTGTTTTATTAATTAAAGATACGCTGTATAATAATAGTACTGTACAAGTTAGACCATTTCTTGAAAATGGGAAAGGGAAAAATATATGAAGCTATCTATTTCGTTATGAATCTACCTATATGAATAGGTACTTTGTTTAATTCTTATTTAACATATTTTGAATAATTATGGTGTGGTATTAATAAAATTAGTAGATTATGTTTATTTTACATTTACAGTTTTTTTATGTTACTTCCCATCCTAATAATATTATAAAGTGATTGTTTTATTTCCCGCTTTAAAGTGTTAACTTAAAACGGCGGTGTTAGCTCAACCGACTTTTCTGAAATTTTACATGGACATTCTTAAGGTTCCTGGGACGAATATAAGCATATTCTTATTTCGAAAAGCCCTCCGGGCTTCGCATCACTACATTTAACGTAGCGAAAAATCCCATCTTGGCCCCTAAAGTTGTGTAATATTAATTGCCTGTCAAATTTAATGAACTGTTATGTGTAAAAATGTATTATTATTTTGAGTTTGTTTATATTTATAATGAATTAATTGTGTAACAATTAACCATAAATTATCACGTCATTCTTGATTTCAACGACTAGACAAATATTAATCTACAATAAAAATGTCCTAAAACATTAGAAGACTCCAACATAAGAAAACATAAGACTATAACTCCAAAGACTCCCTTTAAAGCAGTCGACAAGAACTATGCTAGATGAAATCTCATGACTGTTCTATTGAAGTAATGCACCAATCACAGCTCTAAATGTCCTAAAATTTAAAAAAACCTTTACTATATATTTAAAGACTAATATGAAACCTATATAAGTTGTATTTTGACAAAAGTAAGATTCTCAGAGCTGTGTGTATGTGTACATATTTTTTTATCGGGAGAAAGGCAAAATCAGCTTTGAAACAAAATGTACTAAAACCGGGGTAAATTTAAATGGCCATAAATATATACTTTTTTACATATTTTCTTGATCTTGGGAAGAAGCTAAACTCAATATTGTCATCATAAATACAAGTCACTCAAAGCGAAAGTGCTCATTCATTTGCAAAACCTACTAAATTGCGTGCGAAGGTGCGAATAACTGCTAGTATTTTAATAATTTAAATTGCTCCCTCACTTACTTCGGTACAAACTAAAAACAATAATAATTTATAACCCGGTTATTATATATATTATTGACTTTAGTTTTATATCTTATATCTTATATATATATAAATCTTGAGTCACGATGTATGTTGCCAATAAACTCCAAAACGACTGAACCAAATTTCAATCAAATTTCACATGTATCCGTAATTTAGTCTAACTTAGAAGATAGGATAGTTATTATCTGAATTATTCGCTTATGTCGTGAATATAAACGAATAAAATGAAGAAAAGTTTTCAAAGCGCCTGCACATTATAACCTGCAATTACGAGATAGATACGTATATTAAACAGTGAAACACTATTTGAAGGCGCTAAGTTATGATGTATAATTGTCTAAACTAAATTTTTGGTTGAACTTAAAGGTTGAGTGGTAGACCACTTTGTAATAAAATACATTATGCATGTACAATACATTTTTGACATATTTTCTTGATCGTGACATCAAGGTAAAATCTACATCGGGGTTGGAAATATAATTTACTTCAACCAGAAATGCTCATACGCGGGCAAAACTTACGAAAAGCGTGCGAAGCCGCGGGAAACAGCTAGTATATATATATATATTTATATTTATATTAAAATTAATATTCATTACAAGACTTAAATTTATGATAAATCCTTCACATTTGTAGTATATTGACTCTGAATAATATGAAAAAGAAACTGAATTAAACCGGAAATGACATTAAAATAAATAACTACTGAATCCAAATTACATCTTTTAAGTTTAAATTTGGTTAGATTAAAAGTAACTATATATTTTCTAGAGCTCTATGCACAAATATATGCATATAGCAAATTATCTTTTTGTAATTATTATAGAATTGTTAGCGAATTCTAGCAGAAATTTTCGAGTACATGTGGGACTATGGCTTTCCTTTGTAACAATATGACCTTGAATATGTGGAATAAAATGATCTGCAGAGGTGCTGGCGCTGCAAGGATAAAATTAACCCGCCCATCTCCCTAAGCATAGAAGTCGGCCGATTGAACCAAAAGCCAGTATTACTGGTAGAAACTCTCATCGTATTATTCATCTTATTTTCAAATCTTAGGCTTAACAATCGTCATTTCCATTTATTCTGCTGGCAATGACAATAACCAAACGTTCTATACAATAGTTTTTAAACAACATGAAGCAGGATATCACGCCATTTTTAGAAACATCCGTGCTGGCCAAAAAAATTATAAAATAATAAAATTAGAAAATATCCCTTGAGGGTTGAAAAGAAAATCATAATTAGTTCAGTTGAAATAAGTCTTTTTCAGGAAGTACATAAAATTTTCAAGGATGGACTCGCTAGAAAACATAATTTAATTAATATCTTTTGATTACTGAATTGAATAAGACACTCGATTAATTATTAGTTAGTTGGTTTCAAATCAAGATATATTATATTAACCAAAGCGAGAACTCGATACGACTTTTTCAGGAGTATAAATTGGACCGTTAAATGTGGATTTTTAACTTTTCCTTCTTTTATGAAAGTTCCCTTTTTAAAACACCACTTAGTGTTAGAGACCGACATTGTTAAGGGTCTAATATTATTTCATAGTAAACGCAATTGTTTTTTAAAATGTAATTATCCTAATTCATATATATATATATATATATATATATATATATATATATATATATATATACATATGTTAAAAGAAGTATTTGAGCAATCCAAGGCGTAAAACTACAGGGATGGAAGTTATGGGTAATTTTTGTAGCGATATCAGTTTAAACTATTACCATTATGTTCTTTTCTTAGTACCACGGGGTGTGGCAACATAGATGAGATGTCTCGCCTTACGTCTTATGTGTATAAAGTGTACCTGTTTTGTAAATTGATGTAGTTTGGCTTCATACAAACAGTTTTGGATATACTCGTATAGGTAGCTACGTGAAATGTTTTTCGTACACGTCTTTTCTGTTGTTATACGGTGGCTAGTTTATCGCTATTCTTTGATTAGTTTTTCATTTGTAAGATTGCTTATCTTATCCCTTAAGTGTTTTTCGATACGTGAAGAAAATTATAAGTTATAATCCTTGAATCGTACAGTAGTGTCTTGTTTTTGTAAAATATAGCTATAAGAAACCTTCATTATCCTTTTTTTTGGTAAAAATAACTGCGAAATTTCATTCATGTCACTGGCTACTTCCCTCTTAACTAATTCGAATTATAAGTTGGTGAAGAAAGAAATTTTTAGAGAGATATTTGCAGACATAGTGTAAGTTATCCGTAGAACCATTTTAACGTTGAATAATGTTAATTTACCACCTGGCATTTAGTTTTTATATACCAAGCATATATCGATAGTTATGGATTTCTTGCCTAAGATCTTAGTTGTAAATTATATTGTATTTAGTACTTTTAAAACTCTATTTCTGTCAAAAATGTGCATGTTTATAGTTATACATAAATAAGCAATTTGTGATCCAGATATTTTTGCCAAACTCTCCTCTCTCAAAAAGTGTTATCGGTTAATTACAGCGAACAGTAAAATTCAATGTCTTAAATAGATAATGTATTATTTGAAATTTCTTTTGTACATTTTAGATTGCTTCAGAAATGTATAACGGAACACGACTCCATAAAGACAGGCAAATTCAAAATTTCAGTATATTTAGTGTTGCAAGTCTAAATTCTCTATAATTTAAACAACATTGTTAAATGGCAATGACCTTAATTTTAACCTCGTAAAACTAATGTTAATCTTAACATTAATTTTAGCCAAATGCTATATAATTTGGCTTCTGCTAACAAGATATTCAGCGGCCCGAGTAAAAGTATATCTGTGTCTTCAGAGCAAAAGTGTAGAGTACGATTATATGATTATATTTTACCAAACGTGGCGTATTTTGAAATCATTGTTTGTATATTTAGATCGTGGAACTTTTCCAAGACTAAAATTAATGTTGGTCCAGAAAATAAATACTTATAAGCATACAAATAAGAAATAAACGTATAAAAAATAAGTTGTATTACATAATAACTACACTTTTTAACATAAAATAAATAAATTGATTGTGATATGAAACATGTGTACAAAATTATATTATGTCTCCATAAGCATATGTTCAGAAAGTGAACTCCTTCCATATTTCCAGGAAACTCCCAATTTTAAATCTGGATGGTGTAGAAAAATCTTTTGTATTGCGTGTTGCATGCTCAGAATCAGTCGACATAAAAAGGAAGTCAAATTTTGGGACCGTAATGTTTTGGGTAATTATTTTAAATACATAACCATCATACATATTATGTTTAAATACCTAAAAACACACACACATCATTTCTGATAAAGAGTTTTGTATTACGTTACAAGATCGCGAGTTTTATCTGCTGAACATAAAACTTTATCAAAGAAAACGCTCCGCCCGTTCGGATCTGGGTACAGTCTCGACCACTCTGACATTAATGGGAGTGGGTGCTCTCTTTTACTTCACAATATAACGAGTCTAAGACAATAATTCTTTAATTTGTGTATTTGTGGTTTTATTATTTTGTTTTATTTTCAATGAGGAGGGTGATTGTTTCAATTCTGCTGAACAATTCAAACTGAGGAAATTAATTTTATTGAAGAGGGCTTAGAAACCTCTAAGCAGAAAATCCACAAATGATTAATGCGACTATGTTCTAAACAGTTAAGTGGACAGATATAAGTAGAGTAAGTACTAAGGTATTTTACACAATAACTCAATAGATTTGAGTTTCTTGATTAACTATAATTATATAGTTGTAATTATATTTATACAGTCCTACCGTCTTGGACTCAAGTGGCCTGGTGAACGCCAAAAAAGTAGGTACCATGGTGTCTAGAAGGAGAACTTTCTCGTTCTATACAAGAGTACAAATTGTAGTAATAGTACCGGAGCGAGCTGAAAGGCACTTTTAACAACGACGATAAACAACCAAGATAGTCACTGAACAGGATTTGCTCACAATATATCTTCATTTGATTTGAAAACTACGACAAACTCTCAAACATTCGGGGTTTATTTGGACGCTGGCATGAACTCAAGTAATATTTAACATTCATTAGATTACCGTATTAAAAAATGTTAGATTAGCAGAATAGCCTCACAACGGACTATTGAAGGTACCAACTTGTACGTACAGTAAAAAAAAACAAAGTAGAAGTTATTTTACTTCAATGAAAGAAAGTCCGATTTAAACAAGTTTTTGTTAATTGTTCAATGAAACATACCAACAAAATAAGAAAATTTCGTTATATGTTTAATACTTAAAAAAATGTAAGACCTTTCTATCAAGATTTAACGCACAGATTGACAGACAGATGGATACATAATGACATGATGTTAAGAAGAATCTGACCACTCACATGGCTTATGATAGGAAATTTGGGATTGAAGTAACATTAGTAACATTCAATAGATTCTTACACTTTTTGTAGAAACAAGTTTACACACCACTTTTAAGGTGTGTTTTATATCAATTCATTTCTATATTTAACAGAAAGGGTGATATAACTGTCATTACAACTAGAAATTGTATATAGAATGCATAAATAGTTCAAAATACAACATAAATTTAAGAACAAAATGTGTGAGTTGGGCCTTCATTAATTGAAATATATGAACCAGTCTAATCCATTTGACGTCAAATTTTCCTTGTCTTCGTTTAAATTTCTGTCTTCTTTTAACAGTTACCTTAAAAAAGTTTCGTAAATTACGTAACTTGGAAACGATGATAATGTGTACTCTTTATGATAGAGGGTCTGTGTAAACGTTTCGAAATTGAACCCTAAACGTGTTGTTCAAACGATGTAAACAAGGCAAGATTTCTGGTGTTAAAGAAGGCATGTGAATGTAAGCACCAACCTAACCCTCAACTAAGTGTTGCAATGTAAACAAAGCAAATCCTTTGCATAACGCCCTTTTCCTTGGCTTCATTGCTTGTTAAACATATATTTTTCCATCGTTTATTATACATTTTTGTAAGTGAATTATACTTCTAGTTAATAAATAAGGTTCGTTTTTAACTTTAGGTTACATCAACTCCGCTGTAACAGAACATTACTTGTGATGTACGAATCATACAAACAATATTTAAACTGTTAAGGTGGTATAAGACACGAAATATATGTTCATCAATGTCATCGTGAATATAATGTTCCAACCAAATATAAAGAAACAAGTCAAATATATTTTACTACACTACGACATTTTACGAACGCAATACGAACCCAATACCATTAGTCATTGCTCAAGTTGTGGGCAACAAAAAAGTAATAACTGAGGCGTTTCATATTCTTCCGATTCATCCCACATTCATTCAAGTGTTTGTGGCCAATACAATTACAATTGTTATAAAAGAATCATTTGTTTTATTTGGTTAAGTTTTTCTTACATTAAATGTCCAATTATTTGAATTTATTTTGAAAATTATTCATTTTTGTGTATTATGAAAACCAGAATTACCAAATTTCAAAAATTTGTGTCAGTCCTCTACCTCAAGTTGCAAAAATATGAAATGCAAAATTTCTTACATTTTTGCAATTCACTATGGGAAATTTACAAGATCCCATGTTTTCGTACGTAAAATTCTGGTTTAACTTCTCATCAAACACAGTTTAAAGAGTACACCATTATTATCTAGTAAGCCAAAATTCATTCTTAAAGGGAATACAATATATCTTGAACTTTATTAAACCCAGATATACTTGGCTAAACGCTGGCAAAGCCTATCACTAGAGGGCCGAGAAAATATCATTTCTGCCTGTATGGCTGTCCACACGATTATGGAAATCGAACTGATCTACAGAATGAAAATTTGGGATGAAGCTTCATTTCTATTTAGGGAATAGTAAGTTCCATGATAGCGCATTTCACCCAATGGGCATGTATTAACGCTAGCGTTAGTTTAAAATTTGTACTATCAATAACTATGATGGCGACGAGAAAATAGCAGAATAAATAATGTTGCAAACAAACTGAGGACAATCATATGAGATTTTGATATGTAACATTTTCATTAATAGAATAAAAACAAAACAAAACAGTGGAAAATCAGTGTTCAAAATATGTGACAAGATTTAATTTTAGCATACTCTGACGGTGTAGTACTCTTCGTAGCTTTCCAGAATTTTTTTTATTTAAACACTGCTATGGCAAAATATTTTACCTGTAGACTTCCATTTTGCATGAAACTTTACTCCTAAAATAGACAAAGGGAATACTTCTTCATAAACAAATTTACACATACAGATATAACGATAATACCTTTATTAACATTAACGATGATACCTAGTCTATTACATTAAATTTTGTATTCTAGGTGGCTCTGATTTGTAAACTATGCAAATAGTTCATCTTAAGCTTCTTCGTCACCAACTTTTTATAACCTATTCAGACAAACATTGCTCCAGATTTCATGAGACCAGTACCTGACAGCGTCAAATTCCAGATGCTGCACTACAAGGAAGTTGAACCGGAACTAATCATAACATTAAGATTTATTGAACCTTTACCACCATTACTACGTTATGTGTAGAATGGAATTTTCCTGCGTGTAATTACGATCTTTTACTGAGTTGGGTTAAAGCGAATTCTCTGTTGTCTACCATCTGAATGTAAAATTAGTTTTTAGTATTTTTTTGTATAATAAATAATTAGTCTATCCCAGAACATATCTAGAAAGAAATGATCATTAGACATTTCGCATGCAACCTTAGCAAAGTCAGTCTGATATACAACACGTAGTTTGGCGTACATCTATAGTGTTATTATGTAAACATTGCATCATAACAGTTACAATGGTGCCATGTCAATCACCAGTCCTGATATTATCTCCTTTGGCTAAATAAAGTTTATCTGAGGAGATGATATCCTACAAAGAGATCATTCTTGTTGTGGGGCTAACAAATTATATTGATAGGCACTTGAAGCGTCTTCCACAATACTTTCTTTATTATTACTTCGTAGCTATACTATTCATTGTTTTTTTTTACAATCCGAACTACGACTCCATTTTTCATTCTTGTAAGTTAAAAAAACTGGTATTCCACCACGAATCAAATTTAACTAAACGAGTTTACTAGTTAGATTATAGAATTTTACCGAAGCCTTGAGGGATATCACTTGAGGGATAACTTCTACCCCAGTCTTTTCTCAATAATATTATACATCCTATACATCTATACTCAATAACGAACTGACATATGGACTTTGCATTAAAATTAACTTTTATATAATCCAATTCTTGTTAGATGAAGTGGAGAGGATTCTGCTGAGCGTTACATTATTCCTTGGTCTTAAGAGGGCAAGTAGAAAATTACTAAATAATTTTGAAAACTAACTGAATACAATCATATGATATTTAAACAAGTAACATAGTAACAGATGGCCAAATTAAATTTTACAGGCGAACTGAGCGAAGCCTTTTCCGTGACACGTGGTGTGGTGTACTCCTTTCTTGTATTCTAAAAGCTACGTTTCTGTGTGAATATGAAAACAAAAACTGTTTCCTGATATTGATTATTGTATTATAAATTACTAGTTATTTGCTATGGTTTCCGATTACATGGCATTTCCCATGTAGTATAAAATAGGAGCCATAGAAGACTTCTTTTTAAAAACCGCATTCTCACCATAACCGAGGTGAGTTTTAGTCACTATAAGATATTCTCATCCCACCTACCTCTGAACCGGGGTAGGAACATTATCATAAAATATCTGATAAAAACTTGAGTACAAATCCGTTTCTTCCTAAGCAATGCAGAGTAATATCTAACATTACAGTACCAGCTGTTAACGCTTTCGAACTTCACTGGAATTTACCCCTATAACATCGGACTGAAGGATTATGAGATAACATGTATGTTTTTACAAAAATATGATGTTTTAAGAATTCTTCTCTTACAGTAGTTTATAATTTCAAACACCTTTAACGGAAGACGCAATGCAGGAAACAAAATCCGTGTGGTACTAAACGTGTAATAGAAAATTTTTCGTACAAAGTTTTATGCTATTTACTACATTATTGATAAGTATTTGTGTTGTTTTTAGCCAACAATATCATATGGGTGGACGCATATTAAAATAAAAATTATAATTATAACGTTGGAGAGTGAAATACGTGTAATTGTAACAAAACCTTGCCAATTTTATACAGGAACATTAGATAGAAGTTGTTTTCAAATATCCGAGGAAAAAGTTATGTATTGTAGAATAAAATAATGTATTAACTAACTATTTTCTTATGAACTCAATTTCCAGCAGAATTCAATCCACGCTAGGGCTCAGAGCCACTGACACGCTTAATATATGAGTGCAATTAATGTTCATAATGAGGAGTTACAATAGAAAAATAAATGACTTTATCTACAGAGCCTGCATTAATAGGGAAATTTGCATTCCAAGTACAATGATACAATGGCTGTTTGTCTCGAAATTTTCCTTAACGTATGAATTGTTAATGACAAGCATGTCACTAACATTAGCGACATTTCTTGCAAGTTTATTTAATTTGTTATACGCTGCTCTTCTCGTCAGACTTAATGTACTCACATATTTATTTTAGAACCACTATCTTCACGTATTTTTCCCGATTGCCTTTTAGCTGATAAATGCTGTGTAGCAACATGTTAAAACCAATAATTTAATGGTTTGTATGCCGTAAATGGCGTTATATGGAGTAACAATAAACGAGATATATTCTTTGTGAGTCGCATAATAGGCTAAACGAAGAACAAAAGGATTCATCAGTAGTTATAAAATTATAAGTTTAATCATATTAGAACAACCTATGAAATTACGATTGCATGATCCTTTCACCGACATAGGCTAGTGTGTTAACAGTGATAACTCTGGTATGATAAATAAATTAAAGAATGTCATTATTTATATTATCCTAATGTTATTAGAACCTACTCTGGGTACAGAAAAGGCACGTGATGTCACATAAATCTTCTGGGCACCCTAATTATTATTCAAAAGTGCCATATTACTAACCGCAAGTAACGTGATATGGATTTTACGGATTAAGGATCTAGTTTACTGCGAGGAATGATTGTTGGAGTGAATAGGTTCAATAATTAGTCTTAAAGATTGTATTAGTCCGAAACATTTTATTATAGGGAAAACCCTAAATGTTCACTTAATCTCTGTAGAATATATTATTTCTCATGACGTAAAGCAACGGCCTACAAGAAGTAAAAAATTGTTAAATGTGAGTGTATCTTGTAAAGTACACCATATTAAAGGCTTCTATTTGGGGAACATATTAAAACTAACGGAACCTTAAACTCTTCAATGTATTCAAGATAGTACCTCAAAATTATATCCAGGTTGATTGTTGGGGTTGTTTCAACAACCTTACGTTTGTAATTATATATTGTAAACTTTAAAATAATTGCATCGCAAAGTTCATATTTATGTACTGCATTTATGTGTAAAGTATGACTGATTTAACTGGAATGTTTAAAAAATATAAAACCAGCCCAAAATACCTGACTTGGCTGTGTTGGTAATTATGTTTATAGCACCAGTTTGCATATTTATTTTGGTTATAGATTAATTACATTAAGATTTTATTACAAGACCTAAAAACAATACTAACATTCAACTTAGTAATTACGTCCTTCCCTATTTAGTACGTTTGAAAACAAAGGACATTAAACATTACATAAAGTTTCCTTTAACTTTAGTAACCACTAAAAGAGTAAGTAGAAAGATTTCCAAGAATAGAAACCTTTTAATGTTGATATATGAAAATAAAGAAAATTATTATAGCTGTCACTGATTTTTAAAATTACAATTCAGAATGGCGCCCAAATTTTTAAAGTTGTTACAAGTTGAAACATGTTGTTAAAGTTCCCTCTTTTAACATTTCTTGTATATGTACTCGTTTATGAGATACAAATTGTTTCATAGTGGCAATCGTGTGGCAAATTATTCAAGTAAAATAATCATAATTAACATAATTATTAATCATTATATGGTAAACTAGTCAATCGATTTAAATATATAGCAATGAGCATCGGTTTTAAAATGTCATCATTAATACTGGTTTTACTTGTTTATTTATCACCGTGTTAACCAGGTGTATGTAATAATGATATATTTATAATGTCCAAAATGTGGATTAAAGATTGATGATTGATACAATTATAAGCAAAGTAAAACCATTCTGTAGACAATAATTAAACAAAGCCTCAAAGAATCCTTACACATGGGAAAGTATGCGTTTTATGACACACATTAACAAAGATTTTGTATTCATTTTGAAATAAATAATTGTTTTCAAATTGAACCAATGTTATATGCAATCTATAATATGTATTCTTCTGTCCAGCATTTGGATTACAAGATGAATGGTTTTATTTCATTAGAATATCCTCTGTTCTTAGGGAATAAAGTACTGTAAATGGATAAAATATTACTAAGCGGATATTTTATTTTTTGCAGAAGTTTATATAGTACTAAGTTTTAAATTTAAAAATAAGTACACACCATTTTTATGCACTTCTGTATATCTATATACATAAATTGACAACGGTTGTGATCTCTCGCTTCTTTAAGCCTTGGTCTAACAAATATGACACGCCATACTTTGCAAAACACAGACGGTAAGTATTAATTACCCTTTCGCAGTTAATTCCCTCTTTTGCCCTTCAGTGTCAGAATATGCTATCCATAATAAAAACCAATGTCATATAAGCATACCATGTTAAACCCTGTTTCGGTGGTAATGGTACAGTTCATCCCAAAAAGTCTTTCAATCTAATACCTGCATTTCTGTATAAACTAAAATCCAGTTTCTCTGCTCTTAATTTTATGCCTTCACCTTCAGAAAGTGATATACCTCATGTCACACATTACCTCTCGTGTTATACTCACTTTCTTTACTACCTTGTCAATGATTTCACGCTCAAAAACAGTTGTCTGTCATACGTGATAAACCCAATGTCATGCAAAATATTTCTATTTTAAACCATAATTTTCTTGGAAACTTGTATCATTGTTTTCATCCTCTGATAGAGCTCTCTTTTACACCTGATATCTATTACCTTCTACTATTTCTAGTCTGTGCTGTACTTATTACTGCTATATTCAGTTATTATGCATAGTGAACAAAACACAACTGTTTGCATCCTTCACATACTCAGTGTATACAAACATGTATCACTTCATCTTTAGACAGAATGTGACTTTATATATGTAGAAATACTAAAAATAACCAGATTAATGTGTTCAATTCTCTTTTAAAAAGTAGAAAGTCTGAAAAGTGGTTGAATTCAACCAATTGCATAGATGGTAAGACAGTGATGTTTAGGCATCTTTTTATTTGTTTGGTTTAAATACTAGTAGTAGGATTTCCTTTATTTATCCAAGGTTTGAAATAAACCCACATAATATAAAATAAGCATATAAAAGGATAGGAAAGGAATAGGAATACCAAAATTGATGTATGAAACATGCACGATATACAATAAAAGTTTTATGACCTGGTATACATGCTTCCTTTACTACCTGGCCGAGTATTATCTGTTTACTATGGGTTTTAGGTTACACTTACAGTTTGAATTTTAAAATATATTCAAGAAATGTATCACTTAATGTTTTGTAAAATATTTTAAAATTAAGATAATTTGGATTATATCTTTCTAGGTTGTTACCCTAATTTTATAAATTCAAATATTATTGATCATATGATAAAATCATTTAGCTGCTATGATTTTGTAACGTAACCAATATCATATTACGTAAGGCATATTTTCTCAAATTTTAACCTTATTTCATGCCCAGGCATTTACATATATATCTTACTTGTATAAAACTCTACCAATCCTAACCAATTATTATTATCAAACACGTTCCTTCTCAACCGTTATAATTTACATGTCACAGACATGATATGATATTGTCACTGCATAAAAACGCATATAAGAAATTTTTTTACTCTATAGGAAGTAACCTTTTTAAAAAAATTACCATTATATCTGCAAAACGAACTATCTTTCAAAACCTTCATAAGGCTGATTCGTGAGTTCCTGACGGATCTACTCTACTATTCCATGAATGGGTTAATTCAACGATTCTGGTGAGGCTCGTGTTAATTATATAGCATTTTGATTGTTCACAATTGTAGAGCATTTCTATATTAATTACGATAGATTTGCTATTACTTTTTGCATGAACAGAACGTTATGCATGAAAAGGACTGTTAAATGAGCTGCCTGTAAATGTAAAAATAATATAGAATTGTGTTATTGCAACTTATTTCCCACGCGTATTGTAAAAGGTGCTTTGGGATTGTTGCAATGTTAAAAATAAACGTATTTATGCTATCGTTTGCTTGAGATATATTGTTTTGCATATTATGAAATATGTCTTTTTTTCGAATAAAGCCTTTTGAACTTGAACTAGAACATGTAACTTTGTCATAGTAAGGGAATTTTAATTCATATGTAGAAATTTGAGATTCCAATACTGGACTATTGAAAACTCTAGAATTTTTAACAATGAAAGCTTTCCTTTTGGATTTGAACAGAAACTAAATTGGTTGATATACAATTTTAAGAATCTAAGTCTAAATGAAACGTCGTATTTATGTCTTTATATAAATTTTATGCAAGCTGAAGTGCGTGATAAAATTAGTGGCTACAATAATAAGCGGTTTCGAAAAGTTTAATATCAAACCAAGATGAGATCTGCAAATAAGTAATAATGTAACTAGTTAACAAGCTGCTGCTCGCTTCGCAGATCAACTCATTTGCACGTGTTTTGATATGTGCCCCAATTTGGAACGACATAATTATTTAAATCCACATTAAAAGTGTATTTAAAGTAATGTTTTAAGTATCATAAATACTTAAGAAAATTACTTCAATCCGAATTTATTTTATTTTCTTTCTTGGATTTTTGGCTAACCTTAGCAGTCTAGAGTTTACATTTATATCAATTTGAGTAAATAATACCTTAAAGTTTTAACTGCAAATTAATTTAATTAATTTGGTTTTATGTTTAAGTAAGAGATTTGCAACGTAACCTCTTCCTCAGATGGAGTTTCCTTATTTTCATACATACCTATTTTAGGAGTCATAATAGTATTATTACATGTCACCTGTGAGATTGTTTGGAGAGGTCTAAAGTGAATTGTGAGATATAGTGTTCCATAATCAATAAAATAGCTATTTTGACAGTTAATTTCAATAAATAATCAAAGTTATTAATTGAATCGCAAAAATTAAGGGCACCGTGGTACAAGCACAATCCCTTAGAAAGTGAGAGATCTGGTTTCGAGTCCTATTGAAGTACTTCTTGTGATTTTATGTTTATTAAATATATATTAGGCTAAAGCCGTTTATATAGATTAAATTAAGGTTTATCCTATCCAAATTACATAATTAAAGCATGAACCATCCTAAACCATGGGTTAATAGAGTACTTAATTGCCACAAATGCTAAAACCTAAACATGTTCAGAATCTTTGAAGATTTTTAGAGCAATTGGAAAAACTTATAAATACTAATAAATTTAAAGAATACAATACATTTCCAATTTATTCATTTTTCGGACGAGGCCTTTCGAAACCGAAGGTTTCATCAGGCGACTCCACAAAATTACCGAAAAATAAATAAATTGAAAATGTATTGTACTCTTCACATGTTCAGAATCGATATGTTGATGATGATATGAGTTAGGTTGAAGTATTGGTCGAAGAGCAGTCCACTTTACAGAACCAGTACCACTCAGAATATCCTTACTAAGGTAAAACCTTTAAAGATAAATAAACAATACTTAGAGTTACATTATATTAATTTCCTCTTAAAACAAGTTCTTCGGGCAATGAACATTTAAAAATGTTTATAGAACTCAAAATATTACATGACACAAACATTTTATTCGAAACTGTGGGTTTAAGTTTATGAGGGTTCTTTATATGTACATCGAAACAGTAGAATGTATACTGAAGTTAACTACTAAGTTATTTACCTTATACGTTGAGCGTTAAAGGAATTGAAAGCGTGGTTGGTGATCAGGTGTAACCAATTTCAAAACAATCTCACTCTTGCTGGTTTTTGCTTCTTGAAAATAATCGACCTGTAATTATTTCTCTCTCTCCCTTACTCGGCAACCCAGGGACACTCAACTGAGGCACGAGTTAACCGACTCCATGACGAGGAGCGGTTACCGGATATTTTCTGCTACAAATAATTTATTCTGTCCCGCTCTTGCATTTGTACAGCATTATTATTTCCAACCCTTTTTAATAAACGAATTAAATGGCTGTTTGTGATATTTACAACGAATATATAAAAGAGAAGATGGTTGGGTTTAGAGGGTACTGTTTTTTAAGAAATATGAATATTTTTTATATATGAGAGAATTCTGTAGAAAAATTAGATAAATGCACAATGTTGATCGATTTATTGATACACACGGCAATGCACTATTTAAAAAAACAATACATACAGCTGTTTCTGACAATATCAAACATAGATGAATATTATTGTAAGATACTTCATCATGAATTGTGGGTGATAACGGTATAATATGCCAGTATGCAAATGTGAAAATAATAATAACAAGTTATTGGTGGCAGATCCATTTGGAAAATAACAATATATTACTCCAATATCCGCATAAACATAAAAATAACAAGATAGACTTCAAAAACAACAACGTCGTTTAAATGTTGTTGTTGATTAGGAATGTTTCCATTAAATGATCATTAAAAGTTTATTCTACTATAGCAACAAATGAGATAGCCCTTTAAATTATTAAAATTTTATGTTTTATACCTTATTTATCCAACTATTCAACCTGTATTTTTCCACTTTGCAGTGTAAATAACGCGTAAAGTGTACACTAACATCAGTGGGTTTTTCTTTTTTCGTGGTATATGTAACGTAGAATATACCAACACCATACGCTGTAGGATAATCTGGCACCAATGGCAGTAAATATTTACGGTGTACTAGTCAGGGAATATCAGTGCTTTTACTACTAAAACAACACACACTTGTGTAGCCTATACAGACGTGGCTTTTGTGGCCGCGCACAGTTTTATATCTGAAGGGCGCAAACTATAATCAATTACAATGCTTTTATAATTAGTAATTTAATCATTACTCATTTCCATAACTAAGAGCTGTGACATAATGATATCCGTCTGTTTAATACATCTGAGATCCTCTGAAGTTCTGATATAAGTGATAGTGGTTTCCAGGTATCCTAGTCTATCCCTAAGGAACGCTCTCCGAATCGATGTGTATCTTTACCGGAAAGGTCAGTGCGTGTAAGTTATAAATACTAACTACAAAATATTTCTTAGTTAATGTTATAAAAATAAGAAAAAATGGATTAGAGTTTGGCTGAGTAATGCCTAAAATTTCAGTGATTAGGATGCATCATTAAAATTCCCTGACGTCTGCGTCTTAATTTTCTATTCTGATGAATTATATTTGTATGTAAAGGTTACAATTCCCAGTTTAAGTATTTTATAACTTCAGTTCTTTCTTTAGTTCTTAGAATTAGAATTAGAAGTAACAAAATGGGTCCTAAGAAGGTTTAGGTTTAATAAGACTATTGTTCTTAAGCCCTTATATACCCCAGAAGAAAGGTTCACTTCTGGTTGAACCTACACTGTGTATAACATAAAACATGTCACTTATCCCAGGGAAATCCCAATGGATGTTCATGAACGGGCACATTACTAATCAGCAAATAACGTCTTATTGGGGTAAAAGAATCGATAAGGCTAGTCTACTGTGAAGGATGGCTATTAGTGTGGGTATGGTTCTCTTAGTGTTAAATGTTACAGGCAGCCCGTTTAACTACTAGTAGGTTCACAAACAAACAAAACTCTCATACTCAACGCAACGTAGTGACGACGACCTACCTGCACATGGTGAGGCGACACTAGCGCTGCTTGCTATACCGTTCAGTGCTGCTACCTGACGGCAACATTTTAAAACAACTGGTGGCCCATACTTCCCGCCGGCTCATACTATCCGCTTTCCCCCTACACGTTTTGGTCATTGCACTATGTCGTTGTACTTTCTTAACTATGTTAATTTACTCCAATCACCTTTTGCATATGTATAACCTATTTTAAAGATTAAATAAAAAACAATAAAAATAATTGTACTGTTTAAATCCATCATAAAAACGACAGCTTTTTTTAAATATTGATGTACAATATCCAATTAAACAGTGTGGTTTAACAATCGTAGATACTATACCACAGTCGAATACTGTAATTAAATTAATTTATAATACGATGGAAAGTATTCACGCTTTAACTGACGTACATCGGACATTCCATTACAAACACAAACTGATCTGTGAAAGACATTACTACGCTGTTAATTAATAATTACCAGTTGTTTGAATTCAAGAGATATTTTCTATATCGTTTATTTTATTATACGTTTTAAAATTTAAGTTAGAGGATTTGAAGAGTGAAAGTTATATATTCGGCAGTTAATTATGTGGTAGTAGCCACAGTAGCCTTTGCAACAAGTTCCTTTATTAGAGTATGTCATTTCTATGATTCGTGTGTTAAATCTTTTTTTAATGCTGTTTCAATACCTGCCATCTAATGAAAAAGAATATTGGACTATATTTAAGTTTAATTATAACTTCTCTCCATACTTAACAATCTTATTTCAGAACAAGTGGTTCCTGCATATTATCTTAATATATACAAATTAAATGACGATTGTTCGTCTCACTGAAAATTCAAGAAGGGCTGGACCGATTTGGTTCATTTTGGTTTTGAAATATCTATATAAGTCTACATACGGGTTACAAAGTAAGAAACATTAGAACAGTTTCTAAGATATTTGATAATTCTAGAAAATGATTATGATATTTACGGCACGTAATCCAAAGTTAACTGACCCTAAACAGCTGCAAACACTATCAGCTGTAATTTACCAAGGTGGAAGAAACATTAGTTTATATTTAAATTTTATAATATAAAATAGTTATACAGTCCTTGATAGGTAGTGTTATGTAGATGCGAAGACAAAGTCGCTATCTAATTGTTATTTCAGATTGCACCAGTGGCGAATAAATCATCCAATACATTGAAAATAATATTTAATCGTTTTGTAAATAAAGGAGATTCTTTATGACAAAAATAGTCTTTTAAGGCTTCCGTGTTCACATACTTTCTTGATCGGGGTAAAAACCAATATTACTTATAGTACCAGAGACATTGCAGACCGCAGATAAACGATTTTAAATCTAAGTTGAAAATAAGCTAGACTCAACCACAACCTAGCAATGGTTGTTGTTGACTGACTTTTTAGTCAGTGCAACAACATAAACTCAACTGTGGAATCGTAAATACATTAGAACGGAAGTGAATTTAACTTTTTTATCGCATCTGACTATTTTGAACCACACAACATGTCAGTAGTACGAAGTTATATAATTTCTTTATCAGGAAAAAATAATCAAACTATCATATTTGCATTTTTTCAGTCTAAGGCAGAAAATAAATTAAAAGAGCCAAAAGAAGACGATTTTTAATAGAAGGTGGTTTTTGTTAGCATATTTTATTGGTCGGAACACAATTGAAACTGAACTATGGCACTTCAAAGACCTTAGGTATAAACTAATGTAAACGAAAGGAATTTGACACTTTTTGACCAAAATACATTTTCGAGTCATATGTATAGGCTATGCATTTATTTATACAATAAAACCAAAAATTAAACCAGTAAAAATTGTATTTGGGTGTTGAATCTCTCAAACATGGATACTAAAAATATATGTACCTGATATGTCTACTTATGCTAACAAAAATTGCAGGTTTTTCGTCATATTATATCATAAATGGTTTTAATAAAAAATTGGTAAAATATAATTAAATTACAATCATCATGATTTTATACAATTATGTTTATATTCATCTATATATTTTTATGTTAAATGTTTTTATTTACATTTAAAATTATATTTATTTCATTTACATTATCATATAGACAGTTATATAGCATACACAGTTATATTACAAAAAAGTTTGATTCGTAAATACTTGGTTTACAATAAATGTAAAAATAGCCTGGTAATAATGATCTGCTTTGAAGACCTGAGTAATATTTGAGGAGAGATACTCTGATACTCGGTATAAACGATACCCATTATACCGATAGCCCCCGAGGAAATCATGACCGTGCAGTTGTCACACGGTGGCGAGTGGACACTCCATTTGTCAGGTTGTGAGATGTGAGGGAGAGGTGGATTGATTGGGGGTGAGTTCATCCCTCAAACTCGCTGCAGAAGACACCACTTTCTTTCTCTCACTTCTCTATTTTTAAGAGGATGCAAGGCAACAAGTTAGCCACACGTATGAGACATCGTTATTATGACGCTTTATTTTATTGAATACCCTCTTATTGTAATGATTTTTATAAAGCCAGTAGTAAAATGTAAGAAAACGCATAATACCTAAAAGATAAGTTTTAGATTATTAGTGAGTATGTTGCTCGAAACCGATAAATATTATAGACAATGACTCATGATTATTTCTCAGTATAATTCTAGATGGTGCACGTTATTTGTGGTGTTCCGTCTCTAGTTTAAAATAATACTTCCTTGGTTACTTACATAACATGACGAAACTGTACAGCTTAATGAACGAGAAGATTGTAAAAAATTAGCCGAAGGATTTGGCTTCTTACAAGATTTAAAATAGAACTTAAAAGTTTTATTTCAGTGAGGATTAATATTTCACTAATAGAATTGATTAAACTCACTGTTCATAATGCACAATAAATTCTGACTTTCATTCATAGGGGTGTTATTCTTACTGTACATCATAACTTGAACTCTTAAAAAATATTTTCGGAATCTCCAATAGCATGCTTATTACCTAGGTCAAACCTAATTTAATATTTCCTGGCTTCTCTCCAAGCAGACTCGTTGCAGAATATACATATAACACGACATTAAATACACCCAATAATAGTGACTGTAGATTTTGGGATGTTTCAATATTATATTTATATTTGCTTTAGACAATATCTTCAAATATTGGTAGAGTTCTCGCGTACTACTACAAGGGATGATTGCAATCGTTCTAATTCTATAGCACATATAAAAGTGTGCTATAACCAAATGTATAGGTAAGAACATACTGTAGTATTTACTACTATAACCAACGTATGAACATTAACATTTTATTCTATAAAATATGTAATGTAATCAGGAATATCACGTAGCGAAAGTAACTTTCAAACTAAATCTTGAGAGAGCTCGGGGCTCTGTCTTCATTAATAACTTTGAATTTTATCAAAGACAAACATTATATTTAATATATAATTAGTTTTAATACTTCTTAATGTGTTTTTAAAGTTAATTATGTAGTAATGAATCCATACTTGAACTGTCACCAACTGTAAAAATAAATTTGTAATTTGTTTGATAACTTCTTAAAATTTTGCAATATAAAATAGAAATGGTCAAAGTCTGACGAAGTTTACAACACTTTAAAATTATTACTGAATAACGCAAGATGTAGGAATATTACCAATGTGATTCTTTATATTATTCATTGTATTTACAAAGCGGTTTATAATTATTAAATAAATGACATGCGGTAACAAACCAATGAAAATTATCTTTAACCCACAATATGTTTTAGTTCAATCTACTCACAGCTTGAGTAATCCAATTTATTATTTGGCGTCATGCGATTCGCTCGACTACGGCATTGTCAAACGCACAAAAGATAAGTAAAAAAAAAACACACAGAACCAACAGAAACAAGTGCTATAAAATAAACAAATAACACTCAAAGGTTTGACTATGCGGGTCGTCATAATTAATATAGTTCAAAATATGAAAAGACCATGATTGTTCTGTAGAGTTCAGCATCGTGCATAGACTGATTGGTTACTTCGCGTACACGTCCTTAGTCGAGGAGTCCTCTAGTCTCCTCCCCAGTCTTCTTCGTTATCTATTACATCTCGCTCGAGTCAACCGTATTGCTTATAGTCCTATTATTATGGTTCTGTCATAAATGGGATGGTTCCTGCCGCCAATTATGTCATTAAAATATTGTTCTTACTTGTTCAATAGCCTTCATATATTTCTGTCTTATAATCTATTTAATCCCGTCCATGAAGTCCATGTCGTCATTGATTGGAGATTAATATTCCACAAACAGAATTGATTACACTCACTGTTCATGATACACAGTAAATTCGGATTTTCATTCATAGTGGAGTAATCTTTATTGTAAATCACAACTTTTACTGATAAAAATATTGTTTGATTCTCCAACGGCATGTACTATCCACGCCAAACCTAATTTAATATTTCAGTGCCTCCTTCCAAGCAGACTAGTAGCGATATATAAATATAACGCGACATTCTATAACGTACTCTAACGTATATAAAATCTTCATGTAAATAAAATATATTTTACCTGTCATTAAATTTGTTAATGTTAATATCATTTTATTTTTCTCAGCAGAGGTCTGATATGAAAATGATTTAAAGCTTTCAACAATGCAATGCTCAAGTTTATATAAGGTCCACATTTGCTTGTCAAATATTTAACATTACGTGTTGCATTTTTTTGTAATGAATTTTTATTTATCTTAGTTAATATTAAAAACTTTTCATAAATACTTTTTTATAAATATTTAAAAATTAGTAGAAATTGTCGTGTATTATACTACTATAACACCTATGACATTTTATTAATATCCATTATAATGCCTAGTTAAAAACCACAGCATATATTGTATTAGCTAAAATGAAACACGGACCATAAAGAAGTGGTTTATACGACTAATAATACTGCTCTCAATACGGCAATAATAGGAAGCAAATTTTCCATTATGAACAGCGTTTACAGCCGCATCAGTAGCGATAAGCCTCGAGTTGGGTACGACACTCCTCACAGTTCCGGCACTGCTGAGCCCATCATTAACAACGATTAACATTCTCAGTTGGAAATTTAATAAAACAGTAATGTTACTACCCAACAACCATTGATTGCCGCACCAGTAGCGATAAGCCTCGAGTTGGGTACGGCACTCCTCACAGTTCCGGCACAGCTGAACCCATCATTAACAACGATTAACATTCTCAGTTGGAAATTTAATAAAACAGTAATGTTACTACCCAACAACCATTGATTGCCGCACCAGTAGCGATAAGCCTCGAGTTGGGTACGACACTCCTCACAGTTCCGGCACTGCTGAGCTCATCATTAACAACGATTAACATTCTCAGTTGGAAATTTAATAAAACAGTAATGTTACTACCCAACAACCATTGATTGCCGCACCAGTAGCGATAAGCCTCGAGTTGGGTACGGCACTCCTCACAGTTCCGGCACAGCTGAACGCGTAATCAAGAACAATTAACGTTCACAGAAGACAAAGAGATAAGTCGCTAATATTACAACAAGAACATCTGTATTTCCACCCCTTAGGGCGTTAACCCTCGATCCGGCTACGACCTTGTTCATTTTGCCAGTACAGCTAAGCCCATCATTAAAAAAATGATTAACATTCTCAGAAGACAAATTAATAGCGCGGTAAAATTACAACATAAACCATGTGTATTGCTGTGTCTATAGGCGTTAACACTTGAACACACCTCGGACCCTGTTCATCGTGCCAGTACAGCTAAGCCCATCGTTAACAATGATTAATTTTCTCAGAAGACAAATTAATAGCGCGGGAAAGTTACAACCTAAAACCATGTGTCATTGCTGTGTCTATTGGCGTTAACACTCGAACACACCTCGACCCTGCTCATCGTACTAGTACAGCTAAGCCCATCATTAACAATGATTAAACTTTCTCAGAAGACAAATTAATAGCGCGGTAAAGTTACAACCTAAACCATGTGTATTGCTGTGTCTATTGGCGTTAACACTCGAACACACCTCGACCCTGTTCATCGTGCCAGTACAGCTAAGCCCATCGTAAACAATGATTAATTTTCTCAGAAGACGAATTAATAGCGCGGTTTTAAAGTTACAACCTAAACCATGTGTATTGCTGTGTGTCTATTGGCGTTAACACTCGAAAAACACACCTCGACCCTGTTCATCGTGCCAGTTTCAGCTAAGCCCATCATTAACAATGATTAACTTTCTCAGAAAGACAAATTAATAGCGCGGTAAAGTTACAACCTAAACCATGTGTATTGCTGTGTCTATTGGCGTTAACACTCGAACACACCTCGACCCTGTTCATTCGTGCCAGTACAGCTAAGCCCATCATTAACAATGATTAACTTTCTCAGAAGACAAATTATTAGCGTAGTAAAGTTAAAACATAAACCATGTGTATTGCTGTGTCTATTGGCATTAACACTCGAACACACCTCGACCCTGTTCATCGTGCCAGTACAGCTAAGCCCATCGTTAACAATGATTAATTTTCTCAGAAAGACAAATTATTAGCGTGGTAATGTAACAACATAAACCATGTGTATTGCTGTGTCTATTGGCGTTTTAAACACTCGAACAACACCTCGACCCTGTTCATCGTGCCAATACAGCTAAGCCCATCATTAACAATGATTAACTTTCTCAGAAGACAAATTAATAGCGCGGTAATGTTACAACATAAACATGTGTATTTGCTGCTGTGTCTATTGGCGTTAACGCTCGAACACACCTCGACCATGTTCATCGTACTTGTACAGCTAAGCCCCATCATTAACAATGATTAACTTTCTCAGAAGACAAATTAATAGCGCGGTAAAAGTTACAACCTAAACCATGTGTATTGCTGTGTCTATTGGCGTTAACACTCGAACACACCTCGACCCTGTTCATTCGTACTAGTACAGCTAAGCCCATCATTAACAATAATTAACTTTCTCAGAAGACAAAGTTAATAGCGCGGGGGGGAAAGTTACAACCTAAACCATGTGTATTGCTGTGTCCTATTGGCGTTTACACTCGAAGAAACACACCTCGACCATGTTCATCGTACTAGTACAGCTAAAGCCCATCATTAACAATGATTAACTTTCTCAGAAGACAAATTAATAGCGCGGTAATGTTACAAACATAAACCATGTGTATTGCTGTGTCTATTGGCGTTAACACTCGAAACACACCTCGACCCTGTTTTCATCGTACTAGTACAGCTAAGCCCATCATTAACAATGATTAACTTTCTCAGAAGACAAATTAATAGCGCGGTAAAGTTACAACCTAAACCATGTGTATTGCTGTGTCTATTGGCGTTTAACGCTCGAACACACCTCTACCATGTTCATCGTACTAGTACAGCAAAGCCCATCATTAACAATGATTAACTTTCTCAGAAGACAAAATTAATAGCGCGGTAAAGTTACAACCTAAAC
Source organism: Homalodisca vitripennis (assembly GCF_021130785.1). Taxonomy (NCBI): domain Eukaryota; kingdom Metazoa; phylum Arthropoda; class Insecta; order Hemiptera; family Cicadellidae; genus Homalodisca; species Homalodisca vitripennis. Next base: position 85,109,395 of record NC_060207.1, on the reverse strand, counting down.
CATGTGTATTGCTGTGTCTATTGGCGTTTACACTCGAACACACCTCGACCATGTTCATCGTACTAGTACAGCTAAGCCCATTCATTAACAATGATTAACTTTCTCAGAAGACAAAATTAATAGCGCGGTAATGTTTACAACATAAACCATGTGTATTGCTGTGTCTATTGGCGTTAACACTCGAACACACCTCGACCCTGTTCATCGTACTAGTACAGCTAAGCCCATCATTAACAATGATTAAACTTTCTCAGAAGACAAATTAATAGCGCGGTAAAGTTACAACCTAAACCATGTGTATTGCTGTGTCTATTGGCGTTAACACTCGAACACACCTTCGACCCTGTTCATCGTACTAGTACAGCTAAGCCCATCATTTAACAATGATTAACTTTCTCAGAAGACAAATTAATAGCGCGGTTTAAAGTTACAACCTAAACCATGTGTATTGCTGTGTCTATTGGCGTTTACACTCGAACACACCTCGACCATGTTCATCGTACTAGTACAGCTAAGCCCATCATTAACAATGATTAACTTTCTCAGAAGACAAATTAATAGCGCGGTAATGTTACAACATAAACCATGTGTATTGCTGTGTCTATTGGCGTTAACACTCGAACACACCTCGACCCTGTTCATCGTACTAGTACAGCTAAGCCCATCATTAACAATGATTCTAACTTTCTCAGAAGACAAATTAATAGCGCGGTAAAAGTTACAACCTAAACCATGTGTATTGGCTGTGTCTATTGGCCCGTTAACACTCGAACAACCTCGACCCTGTTCATCGTTGCCAGTACAGCTAAGCCCATCGTAAACAATGATTAATTTTCTCAGAAGACGAATTAATAGCGCGGTTAAAGTTACAACCTAAACCATGTGTATTGCTGTGTCTATTAGCGTTAACACTCGAACACACCTCGACCCTGTTCATCGTGCTAGTACAGCTAAGCCCATCGTTAACAATGATTAATTTTCTCAGAAGACAAATTATTAGCGTGGTTAAAGTTAAAACATAAACCATGTGTATTGCTGTGTCTATTGGCATTAACACTCGAACACACCTCGACCCTGTTCATCGTACTAGTACAGCTAAGCCCATCGTTAACAATGATTAATTTTCTCAGAAGACAAAATTAATAGCGCGGTAAAAGTTACAACCTAAACCATGTGTATTGCTGTGTCTATTGGCGTTAAACACTCGAACACACCTCGACCCTGTTCATCGTGCCAGTACAGCTAAGCCCATCATTAACAATGATTAACTTTCTTAGAAGACAAATTAATAGCGCGGTAATGTTACAACATAAACCATGTGTATTGCTGTTTCTATTGGCGTTAACACTCGAACACACCTCGACCCTGTTCATCGTGCCAGAACAGTTGAACCCATTATTAAATTTCTAAGAAGGTACATTAACATGAAGATAATGTTTTAACATGAACAGCGCGCTGTAATTGTTAAAACTGCGTTTATTGCAACTGCCGCTGGACGAGAGGTTTAGAGATTGCGCTTCTGCTCACCGTGTCAACTTCATATATATCTTAAACATATCCTAACATTCTCATTAAGGAAATTAATAAGACGGAAATAGCTACGTTATTTGTAGAAAACCTTCTTGCCTCGTCTTCCTTTAGGAACTTGTAAAAATATTGTAGTGCACTTACTAATGCACCTAGATTACATTTGGTATTGTGGCCTAGGTGTAACTGATGTCAAGACGTTGTAAGGTGTTCGTTGTATACTTCTTCGTCTCAGACTCTTTGTTGGATGTCTTCCGTCTGGTTTGCCTCCAGGGTCCAGGAGTCAAGTGTGTGAGACAGTGTTAGATTTCTGGTACTAACACTGAAAGTATTCTTAAATAAAGAACAGTGTTTTCTGGCATAGTATCTATTTCCACATGAGCAATAAATTTTTAGGTGGGTTTGTATAGTGTGGGTCAAATTAAATATTTAAAACATTTAGCTTTACTATTTCAATACAAAAAGACACAAACAAAATTAAAATACAAATTTTTGTTAATGTACATGGTGGTTCCACAAACAAATTTACAACAACAAAATTACTGGAATTATTTCAGTTTTTATATTAAACAACTTAAAATTGCTTATAAAACATTTGTCTCTGCCTAAGTATTTGATACGTAATAAAAGTATTGGAATTACACAACAATTCTAATTTATATGTTTTATTGATTTATAATTTGTTCTTAGTGAACTAAATATAATAAATTATATCATTATTTGTTAAACATAATTCTCAGAGTGTCTTAATAGTATAATTATATTATGATACTCTTCATTTATAAATAATTTTGTAGTCGTATGAATGTTAAAAATGCAAGAAAGGTTTATTGTTATTACCAGCAAAATAAAAATAAACATCGAAAAGTGGCCAATATTCAGAGATTTAATAATTTGTATTTCCCTGTGTAAGAAATACAGTGTTGAGGTTAATGAAACCAATTAAAATGACAGTGATGAGGAAGCAATAGATACAGCGGGGCTGTATGTTGTCTAATACTTCTGAAAGTCATTATTCACAAAGAAAAATGGCTTCCTTTGCCCGCTACGAATTATATTATACTTGGCTATTTCTACCAGAGGTGTTCAGTTTTAAGTCATTACTTTTAATGACTAATATCAATAAAAAAATATAAATATAAAATATTGAGATAATATAAAGCACCACACTGCAGGCTTATGTGGTGGATAGTAGTACATAAAGATATTAGTCATAGAGATACATTGGTACTTTTTGTCTTTGACGCATTATACCATGATGTTACCTTTCAGCTGATTTAAGGGTATTAATATGACAGAAGTGTGGTGTATACGCAAAAATGTAAAAATTGTTGAGAGAGTAAGTCTAGAAATCCCTTCACCTTAACTGGATCAGCTAGATAAAGATTTAAATAATCTACTTATCTACTTCTTTGTCATGTTAAATATAAAAGGTACATTTATGAATATTTTGATATATTATACATAAGACTATTAAGACATAAAATGATGAAAAATTAACATTTTTGTTCAATAATACACCATAGAAATTATTATAACAGACACTCTAATATCCTGAGACCACTTTAGTTTATTTTTTCAGTAATTTCACACACACACACACACACACACACACACACACACACACACACACACACACACACCATATTCATTTTACAAGAAAGTTACGAAATTAATTTTCAAACTACACTTTAAATGTTGTATTCGGGTAATAAGTAACTACTATATTCTATATAGTCAGTTAGTATATGCATGTCTAATCTAAGCTTTTCCACAATAAGATAAAGGATAAACAATGGAAATGGCTAACAAATTATTTAAAACTTGCTGATGGAATCTTTCATTTTTTTCATTCGTATTTAAAATACAAATAAGTTAATATCGTCGAGATTTTATACATACAGTATCATTTGGATGTATACAGAACACATACTTTGGTTTTTACTAATATCAGAATTAATAAAACCAATTTCGACTACAGAATTACCATTTAACTTTCCCCTAAATAATCGTACAAATTTTAAAGGCTGCTAGTGTTTGTGTTCTTTTATTTTTCTTGCACACATATCCCAGAGATAGATTAACACGTAGTGTGTACGGGGAGCAGTCGGTCATATTTCTCAGTGACTAATGAGTCTCAGTATTTTAAGCCACGGTACACTGGCACTGTCTTTATTGTCTCCACAATATAGTGTCATTACAGGAATATTTCCGGGCAATTTTATTAAGTATTATTATTTAGTATTAAACACAGTGGTATGAGGAGAAGGCAAATTACTATGTTTGAATTGAATTGAAATATATGCCATACTACTTTTAAACATTACTTCCAAATAGTTCTATTGCCTTATATTATTAAGGATAATTATTAATAATTATGAAATTATTACTGCTTTCTCATTATTAAGGACCCGAAAGGTTCTTCTTAAAATCGTTGTCTGTCCGTCCGTTTGTCTGTGAGAATAATCTTAATAGAGCATTCATAGAGACTTCAAACTTGGTACATAGGTTACTCTTGTTCAAAGAAAGAAAACTGTTTATTTTTTGATCCTTTGAAAGGAAAGATTTTCTAGATCTATCCTCTCGAAAGAATGGTTTTAATTCAATCTTTATCTATAGTCTACCAATCTTGTAATAATAAGATCTTTTAACTAGCTGAAAGGTAACTTCATATTATAATGCATCGAGAGAAAAAAGTACCGATGTATCTCTATTACTGATATGTTTAGGTACTACTATCCACCACACAAGCCTGCAGCAGGGTCATTAATATTATATCATTTTTAAAAATAAATTTAGAATTTTTTTGTCTGTGTTTTTTTATTTTTAAGCTAAAAGACTGACAAATAACAGTGTACTCAAAAGAGAGTAGATTAATACTGATTACATTTTCTGGGTTATACGTGAGTAGCAATTAGTCTAACGCTAATTTAAAGAACACTTGTAACTCTTTATGAATTTGACAAAACCAATCATAACACATCACAAAACTAGTTAAGATTAAAAATGTATTTATGACACACAATACCCAATAATACGTATGGATTAAAAAAAGGAGTTATATAACTGTGATCAGTGGAAAGGGACAAGAATTGGTTGTATGTGTTGTGTTAAAATGGTTCCTACAATGGTAGTTATCATAAAATTTGAGTCTGTTGTCATAAAATCACATTTTCGTTTATATATATATATATATATATATGTCAGTGTGTGTGTATATATATATATATATATATATATATATATATATATACACACACACATATACTTGTTCTAAATCAATTATTTTGTATTTGGCCGTATCTGTCACGCGTTTAAATAAGCAAACTAACGTATGATCGGTGTATAAACGCATATGTGACAGATACGGTCAAATACTAAATAATTGATTCAGAAAAAGTAAGGGCTGTGTTGTGTTAATGGTAACACATTCACCCGGCAAGTGATAGATCCGGGTTCGAGTCGCGGCGGAGCAAGTACGAGTACTTTTGGTGATTCAATGTTTATTGAAATTAAATAAGGCTATTGCCATTTATACAATTTAATGTAAATAAAATTCGTTTGACAGGTATTTTGTCTTCCGATCATATGTTAGTTTGCTTATTTAAACGCATATGTGACAGATACGGCCAAATACAAAATAATTGAATGAGAAAAAGTAAGGGCTCTGTTGTGTAATGGTAACACATTCACCCGGTAGGTATATAGACTACATGTAGGCTCTATATATATATATATATATATATATATATATATATATATATATATTAATCTTCAATTATATGTGTTGTGTTAAATTGTTCATAAGAATGGTAGTTATCCTACAATTTGAGTCTCTTGTTATACAATCTGCTTAAATTTTCGTTGATATATATGAATAATTTAATACATACATATTTTCTTACACCCATATCTTACAGTATTTTTATGATCTTTCAATCGTCGATAGTAAAAAATACATTACCATCCATTATGCTATTGCTCGGCTAAAAGTATTGTGTCATAGTAAAGTATAGCGAATCAGTTGACATCATACATCAAGGCAGTACCCATTCAACTGACAACAGTTAAGGACTCCTCACAAAGGGTTGATTCTGGTATCGTTCTCTTTATATCTGTCTCTGTCTAAAGCCCTTTGTGTGATCAGACTTGTGTCCTTCTATATTCCTTCAGGATAAGACTATCGGTCCGTATTCGTTTATTTTAGACTGTGAATTCAAATTCAAGGGAATAATCTTTTCAACTGTCGACCGTTGCCTTTAAGGAATGAATCAGTACCGTAGTCTTTATACATATATCGTTACAATATATATCGTTTTATATATTATAGCTGTTATACTTCTTTATTTAGTTCTAATAAATTCATTTTTCATATTACGTAGCTTAATTTAATAAACTGTCATTAACGGTAGTGTTATTTGAAATTCTTTATAATTGGTAGTGTGTTGTTCTTCGAACAAAATTACTTAACTGAAAAAAATTATTTTTGATCTCATTAATATATTTCATAATTAAGATCAAGAAGAAAGCTAAAATTTTAAAAGAGAAAATGGCACATTTAACCGCCCCAACACACTGTCTGACCTCACACAATCGCAAGCACCACCGGCTGTCACCCCCACAGTTTTCCCCGAAGCACGCTCGACTTTCAATACTTTTAATATCATCAGGGAAAGCGTTCTAAAGGCGACAAGCCTGAACAGTAGACGACCTACGAGTATTAAAAGTGATGATCTATGAATGGGAATTGATAGCAAAGTGGCTCCTCTTCTAGAAGGCCGTTCACTAATATCAGAGATTAAATTGGCAACCTATTTGATGTTCAGGAGCAGCACATCACTTATCACACATATTGAAATTACTAGTGGATAACTTGACCGTGACCATCCGTGATCCGTGAACAATTACCAACTTCTTCCGCCAATTTGTATGCTTTACTGGCTTAGGCTGAATCCAAGAAACCTCCCACTTTTTTTTAATGATGGTATGACTGAGATAGACTCAGGTATCCCTCTTCATTGAACCATGGGATCTCGACAGGTTATTGCTCTCTTCACCTCTATCATTTAACAATTTCCTGTTACTTTGCTAACTTTCCATGTAAAACTTTTCTAAAAGTTTGTCTTACATTGACTATTCCAATATAAGATTAATCTCTCGGGTATTTCTAATTAGACAATCTGTAATTTTTGTTCGTGGTAGACACTATTTGAATGAATCATTTTGTTTCGTCGTTCCCATAGGATTGAAGCAGCACCGTCCGTTTCTTTTAACGTAAAAAATTAATCATATTTTTACAGAATATAAAACACTTTTTTATTGCTACTGAAAATCACGAGCTATTCCATTGGTAACATGGTATGAGATGTGATCAACTAAAATAAAGATGTCTTATATTACCAGGCGAAGTTGGGGCTAAGAAGCCCTCTCTAACACTTAACCTAAGGACCAACAGCTTAAAGGTGACTTTACAAGCCTCACCAACGGCTGGGGAGGCGACGTCAGGGACAGGATCGCTCAGTGGTCATCCATCCAGCAGCAGCCACGCTTGACGTTGCTTGATGCGGTTATCTTGCGATAAACGATGTACCCGCTACATTGTGCCATTGGCATGTGATATACTACGTGAGGTAAAAACTTTAATAACATAATAGCTACGGACTTCCCGGATAATCAAACCCGTGACAGGCTAACGGATTATGGTTCAACAGTCATAGACATTCCAAATCACTCTTGTTTTATGTATTTGATTATGTGATTATTAAAAATCATTGTGATGCTCCCAAGCAAAAATTAACACAAAAAACAGATGAAATGTCATTTCAACACAGTCAAGATCTAGGCATGTACAGTCTAGCATAAAGAGGATGTGTTTAGCCCAGGTTGAACTATTGGATTTTAAAACATGGGCGAAACATCAGCGAATCCTGTTGCAAAGCATATGGCAAAACGTCATCTTGTTTGTTGTCGTTTTTTATGTTTTTTTGCTTGTTAAGAAAGAAAACCATTATAAATATTACCGGTAATGATTCTAGAGTTGTCAATAATGTTAATGTGCACACATAAGCCACTAAGGAACGTTCTAGCCCCTTTTTGTGATTATATAAATGGTCACCCATAACATTCATGTAATTATAATACTTTGTTCACTTCTAGTGATATTATAATTGGACATGTCGGTTTTTATAGTATTCTGTATCAAAATATATAAAGTTAATTTTATTGGATTTACGAAGTATTAATTTAAGAGATTGATTGGGAATGTGACAATTGATCTGTATTACAAATAAACTAGAACTATTACAAATAAAAAGAACTAAAATAAAATTTGTTTACGTAAACTTTTCCCTCCAAATAGTGTCAACATATATAACATAACAAATTATGTATTTAGATCAACGAATTGTGGTTTCACAGTACAAGTTGTTAGGCTTTGAATCTGAGTTAGTGATAGCACTAGTTTAAATCCTGCCTTTGATCGTTACACTTCGCACAAGGCAATGGTCCATGAGAACAGGCTGAATAAAGAAAATCAACTTTCTTTTAAAAAAACATTTTAATTTTTTAATTATAGCCAAATTGTTTTCTGTTAAAAAAATAAATTTTCAATCCACTAAAAAACGACTTTATTTAGGGATTGCAGAAAAACATGTGAAATCGTACTTATTTACAACTTATGCAGTAAAATTACATCTACAGTGAGTAGCATACGTTATTTTTGATATCATAATTTGTAAGTTCTTTTGTGATGTAAACTATAAATAAATCACTGAAAGCATGTGTAATGATGAATGGTTCACTTACGAGATTCAACTCAAGACGAGCTGAAGCGAAATAACGACAACCAATATACACAACATAAATCTGGTCATTACAAATAAGAGCACAATGTTATAAACACTGCCAACATCACTTTCTTGGGCTGTGTAACTGTGTCATTAATCACACTATACAACTAAACACTTATAACAATATATAACAAAAAATGAAATATAAGAATGGGTAGCTAATGACAATGGCATCATATTGTACTTTGAGTGTTGATTGTTGACTAATTTAACAAACTAAGAGCTAGTTTTGATAATCCCAATACGTAAACCGAAAATAAAGCGTCTATTATTAGGACGTCGGCAGTTTATGCATAGATTGCCAGCGTCCTATTTTTAGGACGTTTTGTAAAAAAAAGATTAAAAATATATTTAGTAATGTAATTAAACATATCAGTAGTGTTTTGGCAATCACAATAAAACAATCTTTCCAATTAGTACTATGTTTAATTCATAGACCAAACATTATAGCGCGTATTTTGATTTTCCAAGGTTGGGTAATCTGTTTATTTTGTTCTATCACCTGTTGCTGATCGTCAGCTGATGGGTGTTGTGGGAGTGATCAGTTGTACTTGCATTGGTTGTGAATGTTTTGATTGTAGTACAATTGTTAGTTGCTTATGTGTAACATGAAACGTTTCCCATTACAGTTAGTGAAAAACACAATACTTCAAATTGTAGAAAAATGATTATCTCTCTGACAGTTTGTGAGAGTGATATTTCAGAAACACTTGAAAAAGTGTTCAAGTTCACCTTCAGTTGTTGACGACAGTGTTGAAGGACCCCACTTTCAATTCCTAATAGACTAATCCATTCTACAGGTATTCGGGGACTAGGATTAAATAGAATAAATATAAGAATTGATACAGAATCGAGTGAATTGATAGTGATTCTTCTGAAAATGAATCACACGGCATCAAGGGGCTAGGTCCTAACGAATAAGCCACAGAATGGTACTCCCAGACTAGGCCTATCAATAGGGATGGAAAACAATAGCTCTCCGAAGGGAATTGAGGATGGATCTGGTGGTCGTTGATGATCAATGAATCCCAATGACACTGAACATAGGTAAATTCACTCGTAAAGTTTTATGGAACAGCCGGGAGTCAAGCACTGCCCTCCACAAAACTCCCCTCCAAGTTCATATTTCAAAACTTTTCTTCACATTCCTTTACTTGAAATAATGGTCCAATTTATAATAAGTATGCTACAGAATTTATCTGGACTAAAAACGGGGATAGAATGAAAAGCTCAAAGTAGGCTAAAATCTTGGAGGCCAGTTACTATCAATGAATGCAGCTTTCCTTCTTATATTGATGAATTTGGCTATAAAGAGCAGAACCACTATTGCTTCATTTTGGTGTACACTTAAAAGTCAACTGATTCCTTGGTTTCCTAGAATTGATGACAAGAAACCGCTTCCAAGCAATATTGCAATTTTTTCATTTGGTGGAAACTACAAACTTAGCACAGCAGGCGACCATAACTCATGATCCATGTGATCGATTCAAGCATGATTGAGCATATTGAACGGTTTCAAAATTGTATTTTTTTCACCTGATTAAAAATGTATCAGATTGATGAGAGCATGATTGCAACCAAGTCCACATCACAACTTTTGAGTACATGCCTAAACAAACATCACCGGTGGGGAGTAAAAAATTATGGATGCTGTGTGATGCTGCTACCCACTATTGTATCAGTTTTTATGTTTACCAAAGGGGCTAAGGCTAATGATAGACAACCCTAAGAAACAAAGGTTTAGGCTTTACAGTGTGGATACACTAATGAAATGGCTAACTGTTCAACAAGGGAACATGTCTTTGTAGACAATTTTTTTACTCTCTAAAATGGCAAATACTATATTTAAGGATACCTTCATAACTGGAACTCTGAGACTATAATCGTAGGGCATTCCTCCTCAAATGAAGCCAAATTTAAAGTTGGCCAAACAAAATATCTCAGGAAAAGGAGTATGTTATGCTTGGCTTTACAGACAAAAAATGTCACCAAAAAATGCAGGTTTGTTATTGTCTACAAATGATGTTGCTGCATCAGACGTTAAGTCAAAACGGAGAGGAAATGTGTTGTTCATATCTTCAAAAACAAAAATGATTAGGAATTACATAAAACTTGGGAGGTGTAGAGGGAGCAGATCAAATGCTATTACCAGTATTTGGACGACAGGAAGAGTTTTTACATTTTGGAAAAAGGGTAACATTTACAAACTAAGAAAGTAGTTTTTTGATGGATCCCAATAGCCACGTAAACGAAAAATAAAAGCTAAACTTAATAAATTTCAGAAAATGGAAGAGAAATGCTTTACCTAGTTTCACAATATTGTCGAAATACACTTTTACAGTTTCCTTGATTTTTTGAATCCTAATTGTTATATTGTTATCCCAGTCAATTTGTCAAAAATTGAGACCAACACAGAACCTTGCCTCAACTATTTTTTTTAACGAATAATGATACACAAATGGTTGTTTTATACGCAGACCAAAAGTATGTGTAATATATATAACGTGTATGGTATGATTCTAGAATTAATTTTAGCTTAATTATTTGGTCTATGAGGTAAAAAAAGGTATACACGCCCGAGATATCTAAGGTGTTTTTCAGCCAAGTGGGTCATGTTATAAGGGTTTTAATTTATTATGATGGCGGTGGCTATTAACAAGACTCGCTGCTAATTACTTCGGGTGAGAAGAAACCTTTTACCTCCTGTGATTTATTATTTATAAATTGAAACAAATTACAAAAGCTTTTAGCAGAGGTGTTTAAAGGTTGTCATGTAATATTAAACTGAATATCATGGCGCTCGTCTACTGGAGACTGTAAGTAATATTAAGGTTAGGGGATGAATATTACAGTAAGAACACAACAATTGGAAATTAGATCAATTAAGGAAAGGAGTAGTTCTTAGGGCAATAGATTTCCAATGAAAAGATTCTTTTTTTCTCAGTTGTTATCTTATATACATAACTAATTAAACAGTAATACATTAGGCAATGTATACATGCGGTACTGTATCTTGTCTAACAAAGAAGAAAGTTTTACCGGTAAGTATAATAGCTGTCAATTCTTACCAAATTTATTCTCAAAAAACTCTACAATGGAAGGTCTGATCCAAAGTAGCATCAATTGGTGGTAACAATATAGTAAAAAATAAAAAGTAAAAATAATATATCAAATAAAAATTATCTTTGAACTGTTTTTCAAGTCATACCCAGAGAAAACAAAGATACTTCAACATTTTTCGAAAGTAGTTTTCAAGTTTTTCCTTAAAACCTCACCTATTACCTCATTTAGATACAATTTTAAACAACATAATTTAAAAGCTTTTTTATAAATGTTCTAAATAAACTAATTTTTATTGCCCTCCAAGTAAACTGATTTAATAAACAATCTTTTGAATTCTATTAAAAAGATCTATTTTGGTTAAAAACTTAAAATATTTTAAAGTATTATAATTCTTGTAAAAACTGTTCAATTGCTTCGAATTCTATAAAATATAACAAATAGAGACGGGACATGTAATCTTTCATTAGAAAGAACTCAATGATTTATCTAGATGTAAATAAAAATCTCGGCTGAAAATGAATAAAGAGGGAAACATATGAAATAGAGGATTTAACTAGGACCTAGAAGAAAAAGTACAAGTTTCACTGTTTGTCAGTTTAACACCTTCACTATTCATGTGCCGATATTAGGACGGCCGGGACTGTAGTACGCCGCGTCCAGCGCATTCAAAGTGCCTACAGTATCCATGCCTCAAGCCTTGTCGTCACTTCCATAGCAGGTGTCCATTCACCTGCGCTACACTCACGACAATAATTTCACATTCAAGTGATAAGCTAATAATAATTTTTAAACTTCCTTTTAATTTTCTATTTTTGGTAACCACTAAAGGAAGCCTTCAACTTACTTGAAATTACATGAAACTAGTACAAAACGTAACTATTTTAGCAAATGAACAAGCAATGTTTTAAAAAATATTTATAAATTTATTACCTGCTTCCTATCCTTACAGCAGCCTACACGATTTACTGCATTCCTATTCGTACTGGTTATCATTTTTTACTGTTTTTACTTTTTCATCATTAATAAGATATTATAACAATTTAACAGTACGGTACATAATGTTTTAAAGATTTATTTACAAATAATAATGTTTATGTTGCACTAATGTAAATTTTGGTGCAACATTTTATACTTTCCTTATAAACAAAGAAATTTTCGAAAAAGAAGATTATAAAACGATTATGTAAATAAAAATATCTAAATGGCAAATTCATTTCCTTGCACAATTCCTTTCAACTGAAAGTAGAAGCAGTGAACGATCTAAATTTTATTAACTTTAGATATTAATTAAGAAATTTTAGATTGCCCATTTTCTTCAAATTATTACATCTAATAAATAGTTTCAAATCTTGATATTATTAAAGTTTTTTATTATGATGAAAATATTGACCACGTGATACAGAGTAAGTTAGGATATATCATGTAATTATTAATTACGTAAAATAATTCCAAAACACTTTGTCTGTAAAGCGCAATGTTAGCTCAATAACATTATACGCCCGTCACAAACAATCATTTTGCTCGGTATCTGTTCGGATTGAAGCACGGAACCACTGGTGAATTACCACTTAAAGCCTGAGCTACTTCGGGGAGACACAGTTAAGGTTCTTCGAAGTACCAATATTGACTGAAGTGAGTTGAAGAACATTACAATCATAGCACAGGGTCAGTCTATATCTTCCACTTAGGGTATAATGAAACCGATATGATTTGGTTATTTTTTTTATTGTTCCAGTAAAATCATTCTTATTCACCAGCAAACCCTACTTTATACAGTTAAAGCTTAATTTAATCTTTAACTTGAGTTTTACTCACACATTTTGTATATTTTGGTATATTATATGATAGTACATAATAGGCACATAATGACATCTCAACATCATAACGTGTTTTTCAAAGGCATATGCAGAAGGCTTGTGTTGCAGTGTTACCTAATGATTATACTGTCCACTTCTCTGCACTATATATATATATATATATATATATATATATTGCTGACATAACATGAATATGTCACGAATACTTAATGTTTCACATCTCCGAAACTTCATAGCTGGATAACCGTATTGAGATTGGATTGAGCGTTTGTTGTGAGTAGGTTTTCTGTGTACCTGATTGAAAAACATCTACCAATTTCAACTTCTATTGTAAATGTGATGTTTGACTGTTCTGCATTTCTTCGAACTTAACTGGTTTAACTTACGGTCAAACTGTCAAATGGGGCTGGACCGGTAAACTAGATCTAAAATGTTAGATTCTAGCCTCTATGCAGGGAATGTAGTAGAACACAAAACTTTGTCTCTTCTAAAAAGTGAAAATATAGACGAATGTGATATTTTTAATACTTTTGATTATATATAAACTAATTGTGTTAGAATATGAGGCATATTTTATATCTGGCTTCTACTAGGTAAAGTATCTTATAAACTTGGGTCTACCTCTTCTCCCTTAAAGTATGAGATGAATGACGTCAACATATCTTTGAGTAATGGATGCGCCTCTATAGTACTTCAAACACAATTATGCAATCTCAAAATACAAAACTGGTTAATGGATTTTAAAGCACACTTTGCATTGATTCTCCTAATATATAATGATTGAAAATATTGTTCTTGAAACTACTATCGTTTTTAACTAATCTTGAACAGTGATAATCAGTCGATAACGATTTTTAGCAAATAGAATATAGGCTACAAACCGTTTACAAGTTCCAAATGTTACTTTTACTATAGTTTATTGTGTTTTTTCCATACTTACAGAAGTGATTTTTATAAATAAATTCTTTTGGAATCATTGTTTCCTTATTCATACACCAGTGTAAGGACGAGTCCCTGTAGAGGAATAAGGGATTTTGCTGTATCAGAGTACTCTCATCTTATGTCCCCAGAGCCCGGACAACATATTATGTGTGCTACTGTATTGGCCGTTATGAAACAACTGCATTTTCTAAATGCTTATTTTGTCTCGTGAAATAACATTGTATTTGTGAGAAAAATTAAACAACTTTTACTTTGAATGATTGTAAAACTATAAACATGTTAATATTCTTTACGAAATCAGGTAAACACACTTTGTCAACATTATTAGATTTTCCATAGTTAAAAAATACTGTCTCAACACGGATGTGAATGAAAAACTCTCACCATATAGTAATATTATTTTGACTGTACCGTAAAATATTTGTAGTTAATAACAGTTTCTGGCTAAGCCTAAGGCTTTGGCTAAGCTGTAGGCTATAGTCAAAGTAGTCCATCATACTTAAAGCGTTGAGTTGAGGTTGTATCAAATACAATTATTTATATATTACTCCAGGTCAATCCTGGCCGCAGATATTAGACATGACTTACTTGACTTATTTCCTTTATTCCTTAGGTGGAACATAGGGCTGCCACAAAGTCACGCCATTCCTCTCTGTTCTCAGCCATCTGCTTCACGTTTTGCCAGGTTTTTCTTACAGTTCTCAACTCTTTTTCTGCTGTCCGTCTCCAGGTCATCCTTGGGCGGCCCCTTTTTCTATGGCCTTGAGGGTTCCAATCAAAACTATGTCTAGCTATGTTGTTATGGTCTCGTCTCATTGTATGACCTATCCAGCCCCATTTTCTGCGTCGGATTGTCAATTCGATTGGTTCTTGCCCACTCCTACGCCATAGTTCCTCGTTTGTCACAGTATCTGGCCACCATATCCTGTGAATATTACGTAGGCAGCGATTTACAAACACCTGAATCTTCATTGTGAGCCGTTTAGTTACCTTCCATGTTTCACAGGCGTATAGGAGAACCGACTTCACATTACTATTAAAAATCCGTAACTTAGTGCTTTTTCTTATCATTGCCGATCTCCAAATATAGATATTAGACATAGCAGTTCGATATCACGGACGAAGGGAAGAAACTCTAAGTGTAATTTATAAGTCTGACCTGTAAAAAATAAATTCCACACTCTTACACTTTATTCATGAATATTTTTCTTATGCTATGTTTAGAGTTATAAGAGAAATCCTGTTGATTACAAAACAATACACTGGTTCCTTGAGGTCTAAAGCTTGTAATTCAGTATTCACTCTACCCACCCACTGACTACGTTTCCAAAGATAGTTCGTTTCAGCAATTTCCCAAGTATTCACAAATTTTTTTCACTTGCCGCCTTGACTATTTTTGAAATTACAAGTTTGCCTCTGTTTATCACAGGATTTCCTGCGAAGATTTATTATAGTACCAATAATTGCAATCGTTTAATAATATGAAAATATATGCGCTGTTACTAATAAACGGGTTTCCTGTTGAGTCTATTTTACAAGTTTTAAATTAAGTCCAAACGGATTGAAATATCGATGGGCACCCTTACGTTACTTATTAAAATATTTTTTTATATTTAGTTTTTCCACCGCTTTTCAAAGTGGAGTACAGGGAGTGGGGTAAAAAAAATTTCTAATTGCAACCTCTATCTTATGACATGTCATTTTAAAGGTCTATTCAAATGAAATATACTGACATAAACAAAACATCACTACGGTAATCCTAGAAAAAGTTATGGGGAAATAACCTATTACATTGTAATGCCACCTAGAAAAATATACAAAAACCAATCCATGCAAGAACCAAAGAACCAAAACTATGCACCATAAATATTAGTATTACGTACAGGGATAAACGGGGCACCTTGTCTTAATAAAAGGGTTCACGAGTAGGTACATTGTGTTGAAATTTGCAAGCCATTGGCACTATCTCTACAGATAATTATTTTTATTACGTTATTTGCTCATAACTTTTAGTAGAAACGGCGTAAAGGTGTAAAACAGTATTTTAATAAGTATAGTGAAGGTTGTACATAAATATCTCAATCCGTTTGGAATATATCCAGGCGTATCAGGATTTCATTAACACCCTGTATATGCAAGAAGGATAATCAACTAGGTCTCATAAATACAAAACATCTAATTAACGAAGTTCTATACTAACAAAAGCACAAAATAATAATCCAAAAGCCGAGAGTCAATTTGCATTTTGCAGTCACACAACTTCAGTTTCCATGAAATCCATAGAGGATTTATTTAAAAAATGTATTGTCAGTCACGTCAGTTTTCCTAGAGTAAGGGGAAAACTGTGGTAGCGGATGGTAACAATAAAAACTTTGTGAAACTCTGTCAACCTAATTTTATTTTGTACACAATCTGATATACTATGTACTTAGTATATATTGATATACCGTTAGTATAAAAAACTGATAGATTTAATAATACAGATGAAACTCTGAGTTATCAAGTGAGACTGAGACCCCGTTGTGCTCAAGATTAGTTTGAAAGTTCTTCTCGCCCCATGATGTTCTGATTTAATTAGAATATCACATCATAACTTAAAGTTTATTTCATGTACAAGGTAACACTTTTAATATATAAGTAATTATTTATGTGACAGTCTTTATTTACTTGCATCTTGTATGTCATCCTACACGGAAGTTGTTATTTGGCGACATATATAACAAATCTATGAATATGAAACTTTCCTCGTAAACGTTAACTTGACAAATAGGGATAATCGGTCCTTATTGTATTTATTATTATCTTACAGACGGAGACGAGTTCGGTTCTAATAGAGGATATCTCATAACAAAGCATAATAGTTTTTAAACGGAATTTGACTTTAAATGTCATAAATCACTGTCAAAATCATTGTGGTCAACTCATTGTATCAACGTACAAAAATATGGTAAAAATGTCGCTAAAATTCAAAATTTGTTTCTCTTGCCATCACATATTATATTTTTTAAACACATTACAAAAATATCCAAAAATAAATTACTAATCGATGTTGAAACTAATCGAAGATGTAGTCGCCTCATCTTTATGAATATGTATGAACTTACTTCGATATCGGCTATAAGAAATAATATTTGTGTTATAAAAGTATATAAGAAATAATATAAGTGTTTTAGTACCTTTAAAAACTTAATTTATTTTTAGTAATACTTGCCTTTAGCAATACTACATGTCACAGATACAGATAATACTCTTATAGTTTATTACAGAATAATCGATAGACGCATACTTGTGAATGTCTCTTTTTCTATACGCCTTGCATAGAAAACATTAAAATAAATTATCAGTTGATTCCTGTAAAATGTATCAACATAACAATTATAACGTATGCTGTTTTTAACATTAGGCAATACATCAAATTAAAGCACTAAATATGTATTTTAATGAATATTAAACTTCATCCAATTCCATACCGATTGATTAAGTGGTATAACAAAATATATACTGATAATCCCTACATCCCCACTACAGATATAAACAGTAGTTTTGATAATTATATTGCATTCAGGTCATTAATAAGGGTTATTGTTGACTTCCTGAATCTGCATTGTAAGTGAATGATTTAATGTGGATACAAACACCACTTTAACACACAAACGGGCTGATTGCCAAACTAATAGTTCTTACCCAGTTTTAGCTTTTGTACCACTAGAATTGCTTAACAATAAATGTTAAGCACTAGCAGTTTTATTTTTGTACCGGCTTATAATTTATGTTTTCTTTAAACATGTACGATATATTTAAATATTGCATACTATTTTTTACTCGCTTATAGTTTATTTTTGTTTAACATGCAAAAGTAAAGTAATGTTTTATTTACTTCGCCCTTAGGCAAAGTTAGGGCTAAGAAGCCCTCTCTAACACAACCTGGGGACCAACGGCTTCTCGGTTGATTTCCGAACCACCACACATAGCATATAGCACGTATTATATATTTAGATATCGCTTATAAATTGTTAAGATATAGCTTTGTATTTTAAATAAATATTGTTGTAGGAACATAAATACGAAGAAACACACGGAATGGAAATTGAAATCTTTTATAATATTAAAATAGTATTACTAGGTATATTATTTATGGTATTGAAACTAATATCTTTTTTATTAGTATGTTTTATTTTAAGGTATATGTAAGATTTTCAATAATCCAGTAGAGTAGGTTTTAGTTTTTAATATTTAGTAGAAGACTCTGGATAGCTGTGGAAATAGTTTATCGCATTCCTATGCCAACACCAATACTGTTGAGTTTATCCACGTTACCTTTGTAACTATGGTCCGATTTAACAACAGTCTCTCACGCGTTGTCCTGTCTGCCTGCGTGCAAGGAGCGTCTCTTAGAAGCCTGTACATTCAGTGTATCATCGGAACCGTTCTGAAGATGTGGTCCGGCCGCGGTCACTTCAAAGTCTCGCGATTTGTTCTCTCTTGGGCAGAGTAGTGCCGTCTTGGGTCTCGATGCCCTATTGTCTAGTACTCGTTAGTGTGTATAGTAGCTTCTGTCGGAGGAGGTGACCTGGTCCGACCACGGTCACTTAACCCTTTGTTCTCGTGATGGTTCCTGTCTAAACTTGTTCCTACCCCGATGCAAGAGACGATTCTTAGTGAAAATAAGAGATCCGTTTTTCTGTGAATGCTCTGGAAGCTCTGGACGAGCTGGAACTCCCCTCCCTTAGACAAAGCGAAGCAAGAACCAAGATCAACATCGTTGATTTGGCATCTATCCTCAAATGCACCTTTTATAACCCATCCTGCCATCTCGGGATATAATTGTTCCTATTTTTATTTGTAGTTCTTTCTTCACTTAAAACTTTAGTCCTCTGATTCTGGAATTCTATTTTGTAATTTTATTTGTTTCTCTACCCCACACTCAACATTTACGTCCTAAGACCTGGTCTCTTTGTATCTGTTTGTGAATGTAACAGTACATTTTTAATGCTTATAGAAAGAAAATAAAACCTGATTAAATGGTTAAAATCTAGTAGTTTTGTCAAATCCTCTCGTCCTCGACCTCTCGTCGTGTGTTTATTAATACAGGAAATGTTGTCCTAGATCATTTATTATCCAAAATACCTGTATCAAGTATAATTTCGTACATAATACCATACAAATATAATCTTAAATCTCAGATTTGGGTTAATCAACTACACACGTATTATTAGAACCATAATTATGCGACAACACGAATAAATTTCAGTACTCAAATATTTAGTCATAAACACATGGTCATTTGTTCAACGTGGTGAATTATACAATGCAGACCTTAAGTATAATTTCAAAACTTAAAGCGATACTGTCCTAATATAAAAATACTTACTGAAGAGTTAATTTAATTTCAACAAAATGGAAAATAACTAATCAGTAGTTATAAATAAACAGTAAATTACCTGCAGGCTAAACACAATAACTCATTAACGACGAGTTGGTGTAAAAACTTGATTTGTCTAAGAATTGCATAAAATGTCTATAAAAATACTATTTATCGTATTGATTAGAAATTATACATTTCACTATTATACGATTAGAAGTATCAAGTAAACCCTAACTTGCCTCAATCCGTTGAGGTTAAGTCAATTCTGAATTGATATGGGAGCATGCACTTTGATTTAATGAAGTTCAAGAGCAGAGTAAACCGGCAAGCAAACCAAGAATATTAAGTCTCCTCAACCGACCTCTCTATATTCTAAGTTCGAGACCTGCTTCCTGCCCAAAAACTTTAGCGTGAGTCATCTTGAACTTGGAGAAATTGTGCAAAATCCTTTCACTAAGTTGTTCAAACTCTTCCTTTTTATCTTATAACATCTTTTAAAATATAAATCACTTTGTTCATCGCTTTTGTTCGTACCTTTGCAATTTTGTAACTACAATAAAAAATTTCCTAATAATAAAGGCAGTTTTGTGAAATCTAATTTAGTCCTATGTTTTGACAAAACATATTTGTGACACTGCAAACTAGCAACAGCACAACACAGGTTAATAATTCCTGTTATAACTTACCTGTTCTCCATTAAATTTCTCCTTGCTATTTACTTTGAATTCCTACAGGGAGAAACGTCAACTAAGCATCGCAATATTTTAAATGCAAAATTCATGACATTTGCTACCCAATTTATGGTGAAACAACTTTAAAAACGTACCTAATAAAATAGGACAAACATTATGTCTCTAGAGTTTCTCTTTCAAGGGATTCAGTTCCCAGCACTTACTGCTTCCTTTAAATTTGCCTTATGTGATCTTTTTTCTTTTTGTGGAGCTTTATGGGATTTGTGGCTAGACGACGTGACATCTTAATTATTAGTTATGAAATGGAGCCACAAATATGTAGTGTTTCTTTATAAATTCTAAATGTATCTTATGTGATCAAAATCTATGCTCTTATAAATTAATAAATGGATAGGTTCTTACCTAGTAACAACCTAAGCGGGTATTCTTCTGGGGAGGGATGACAATTGCTGCAAAGACAGGTGTTGGGGTTTCTAACAATCAATAAATCTATTCCTTTTGATTTAAGTAACAGCCCAAAAGTTTAGCAGTAACCTCCAACCAACCATACTCCTATCCTCTTAGAACAACGGTTCTAGACATTTTTTAGTCAATTTATTTAGTAATTAAGTACAAAAGACTTGTCTAATACAAGCCCGCAAAAGACAAATACAAAAATTAAAGATATAATTAGTTAATGAGACTCTATGACCGTCATGAACTGTTTCCGGTGCTCTACCGTATTTTGAGATTTTTGTAATCTCAGTGAGAGGAAGTTTTCCAAAGTTTAGGAATTCTCAACTGACTAGACGAATAATCTTCTATTTCATACCCTGTACTTCCGTTCCCGGAGAACAAGATCGGCAGAGCTATGGGAGCTACGCAGTGTAACGTGTCTGTAATCTGTCAACCATCTCACATACAGTTCTCATTACTGCATAGAAGTATAGGTATTTTAATGTTACAGTTTAGTTTGACATAAGCTAATATTACTTTTCTCAGACTGTTCACTATGTCCCAGACCGTCTCTATGACGCCTCTCTGAATATGCTTACTGACGAACGCAAGACAACGAAACTTCCACCGATGTAGCTTGATTAGTCTGTACTGCAAGCTATTTTGATTATAGCTTTATAAGAACAAGCAAAACTCGATTACTGTGTGTGTTTTTGGTATATTTATTGCCTATACAAAACAATTCAAACTGTTACATATAATAGTTATTGAAAAGTATACCCTACACAACAAAAGCTTAAAATAGTTTGGATTGATATAAATTAAACATTTAAAATGAGGCACCTCCTATAACTCTATAAGTACAGGCGAGTCTACAGAAAATCTAGAGTGTAACTGTTGGTGAACTAAAGACGTTACTTTCTCTTCCGTGTATCTAGCCTAATCTGGCTTACTTTTATTTCTCTACCAAAGTTATCGTGTTGTAGCTTTACTATTTTATAAATCATGTGTATATTTTTCATTTCTAGTCGTAGAAAGTTATTCATTTGACAAAGATACAAATGATTTGATTACCATTAAAAGTAAGACACGTAAGTATAATTTATAAATCTAACCTTTCATGTAAAATGTTATATTTGTTTGTATCAAAATTCAACATGCATTTTGTCATCTAGAGACAATTATGCTATCGAAATTTGTAGAACCAACGAGATTTACTGTAAGGACTAATAGGAATTGGCTAATAAAGAGTAGACATGTATTTGGAACTGAAATATACTGGAACCACAATAGACCGTGTATTACTCTCGAAAAGTACAAGTGGAGAAATAATACAGATAATGATTATGTTATTTTGACAATGTATCGTTATTTTTCATGGAAACTTTTCTCCAATAATTTTAAAACTTTTTAAGTACTATTGCTTTTCGTAAAAAATTACAATTTAAATCTTTATCTTCTAAAATTAAATATAGTTCTCTTGTAACATTCCAGGCATTAAGCTTAACATTATGCTGTATGCTAGAAGCAATTTAAGTAGTCTCAATTATTATTGGACCATTTTTAAAGACAAATACAACAATTTACTGAAAACATTTTTATAATAAACTTATTATGGAACGTAAAAATCATTTCCGGGAACACTTTAAATAAACAATCCTGTATAAAACTGGACAAAGAATTTAAGGAATTGAACATTGATTCATTGAACACAATGGTCCAGCATTTTAGGAATCTAAATATTTTTAATTGAAAAATACTAAATAGCAATTGATAAAATGTTTACATATTAAAATTATAAATTATCTTCACTATTTAAACTCGTGATTTGAAATATTACTACCATTCTCTACCATAATATGATATTAAATAAACTACGAAATCCTGAAAATAGGAACCTTTAAGCTATGTAAGAATAATTTGTCATAATTCCAAATTCTGAAGAAATGGGTTATACTATAATTGTAGATCTTAGAAACACTAGGACATAACTCTTGTGACTTACCTCTTAACAAGTGAGTTTGACACATGCATAAATATATCCTATTTTACAGTTCCCATCGACATAAAAAACGTATAAAAAATTCAATGGTTGCATTGTAAGAAACATTTATAGCATTACCTTGCTTACAAAATAACGATGATGGTTGATTTGGCCACCGTTAATTAATTAGTTTGCTGGTGACCTCAAATGTGTGGGAGTATCCTACAATGGCCGCTAGCCTGAGGCTGGAGCTCTAATGACTCCTTCTCATTGTCGAGGCTTTTATTTTTTAAATGCCATTGAATAGAACGTGAATTAATTAACCAAGCACTATCTTACTCAATACAGATTATCGTATTTTTTCTAAAAATACTACATGTAATACTATTTAATAATACATAATAATGTGCAGCTTCCTGTCGAGCAGTGGTTAAATTTTTAATAAATCTTAATATAAATAATTTGTAATAAAACGTTTTCAGTTTTTGTAATAGGCTATATAAATATACTGTTTTATCTCATCTACATTATATACCACAACAAGTATTCAAGAAATTTTTGGCATAATTTAAATATAGACGTTAATAATCCAATTTTAACCAAGCATCAATAGCCCTCAATATGGCGAGGGCCGGAAGAGTATGTACGCATGAAAATATCATTTACATAAAATATATGCCTACGTCAACTTCCCTGCGTGTATCATCAACAACAAACTCCCTCTGTGAAGGTACATAGACAGATAAGGGGTTATAAACTACGTCTATATTTGTCACTGGCTTTTTTTCAAACAAGGAATTCACCAGAATCTCACATAACGAATAAATGCTGTAACAGTTTAGTTTTTTGCCCACCTTTTAATAATTCACTTTTTAATTATTGAAATAATACAGGTTATGTGAGAAAATTGACCAATATTGGTTTTTAAAATACTGCACAAATGACAGCGATATTATTGAATTAATTAGTCCATGAAGAGATTTAGTGGTTTCCAGGTTTCCCATTGCCTTCTAAAAGGAATTTAATAAATCAGGTGCTGTAAATTTTAAATTTGTTTCAGTGCTCTAATTTAAAAACGTTGTTATTGTTACTATACGGAAACACAGCAGTATGACTATAACGTAGCTTTGGTAGTAAGGGTCAATTTAATGTGAATTTTGTGTTTAGACCCAGTTTGCGTTCCTCTTCGTGCAGCGTCTAAAACCAGACGTTGCCACAGACTTACCTACCAGAATCTGGAGTCACGTTCGTCCAAAGAGTTCCAACAAATTCAGCGACGAAGTTAAAAACGAACTCATAATGTTAAACATTAATAAATCAACGATTTTCCGGGACAGTAACACACACCAGTTAGAGCTTCTAGCGAAGAATTTTAACACATAACTACATTTTCTATATCGCAAACCTGAGCCATAATCTATTAATATACAAACATTTAGTCACAAATTATGTCGTACAAGGCTGGAGATACTTTACACATCCCTAGGAAAGAAAACTATATATTTACTGAAATACAGGGATAAATTTTAAAAATAATCTAAAACTCTATACATAATGTAAATAATTACATTTTAATGTATTTTAAGCAACAGATTTTTTTTATTTTTGAGCCAACGGATAACTGATATAAGGAATAATAATTATACTGGCTTAGCACAACTTATTGAAAAGTGAAAAAGAAGTAAATGCTAAAAAAGATATTAATTATGAATAAACGATAGAACTTATTTAACTACTACACAAACTCCAAAAATGAAACGAGGAAATAGTAAACCTATAAAGTAGCCTAGTAAATTTACGACCTGCACAGTAAAGAATACGTGCATTATAACTAATCGCCAACGTTTAAAAAGACTAAAGCATTTAACGACAGGTAAATAATTAATACAAAGTTATAGTAAATACATTGCAGAATTATATCTAACTTTAACACTGGTATTATTTAACAAGAAATAAACTGATACCATGGAGTATGCTACAGCGTAACTAAAGAGTTACCCCACAGACGGGTGGACTGTCATCAACCTTCTGACCCCAAAAATTAACTCAGTTCTTTCTTGGAGCAAAATGAATCTATGTATAAAGAGTTACCCCACAGACGGGTGGACTGTCATCAACCTTCTGACCCCAAAATTAACTCAGTTCTTTGTTGGAGCAAAATGAATCTATGTATAAAGAGTTACCCCACAGACGGACAAAATGTCACATGGCTTGTTGGCCCTAAAATAACATAGTTCTCTCTTGGAGCAAGAGGAATCTATGTATCAAGTTAAAGTTATCGTACTATCAGATATACGGAAAGACAACGAAAAGTTTTAAAGAAGGCCACTTAATTGTAATACATCAAAATAAGTATTGTTTTATATAATATTTTACAAGTATTTCGAAAAAGTTATTGATAAACATAATAAATATTATATGTCAGTAATATAAACAATTATTTAATTATCTTATTATAATATCTACGTATATTCAGGTTAAGTGAAATAAAGGCGATGTGGCCATTACTGTTGCCTGTAGAAATACAGAATTTTTCATTTAATATCATTCATATAACTTCTGATATTTCCTACAAATCATAACATTTTTAACTAGGGAACAGAAGGAGAAACTTGCTCATTTGCTAGATCCTCTAAAAATCAATCTAAGTACAGGATGTTCAAGAAGCATAAAGGTTTAACAGCCACTATCTGAGCGTCGGTACAGGAGCCTCTGGACTGGCGCCATGGCATTAACCCTAATACTACTTGAAAACGGGTGACAGAGTGCTTATCCATACGTAAATACGCAATAATAATGATTGAGTTTTTTAGAGCAATCAATCTATTAATTCCATTTAAATATCACTTAACTATATAGTATGTCACTATGTAAAATAACGATTGTTTTATACTAAGAAAGATCCGAACAAACTTCACACTATGCGGTTTTTCGTAAATATATAAGAAATGTAGTACGAATTTACTTCTCAAATCTTAAAAGTTTAACTTGGTGAACGTGCACTACTAATTAATAAGAACGTTGTCTTCTTTTCTTGTGTGATCAGCCAGAAATGATTTTCTATTGCTTCGATATCATACAATTCTCAAAATGTTTTACTATCACACCTGGGACAGTATTATGTATTAAATAACTTTAAGAATACAATAGCTGTAAATAATTTGACACTATAAAATTCTTTACTTAGCTACAGAATGACTAGTATATATTTCGAGTTTAAATTTGAAATCCACTGTTTCAAAAACTTCCAGAGATATTAAAATATACTTTGTTATAGAAGTTTGAAATATTGTGTATTAAATTCTACAGTTTTTATATCCTCAGTATTGTTAACAGCTGATTGATAACAGCGAATAGTGCTAAGTTTTTAAAGTAATTGTCATGATATTTGTTGTAGAAGACGTAACTTATCATCTACTTCAGTTACTGGTGTACACGTAGCCATTCCAACGGGTAGTTTACGACGTGTATAAACTAGATTTTAAATGCAAAAACATGACAATTTCCGAAGGAAATACACTCAACGTTTGTTGGATTACGAGTACTTCATACGAAATGGTAGCTTTCCCAAAGGAATATTATGTATCCCTCAACCCTTAAAATGTTTTCAAAGTGTGAAATTTGATCTCTTGTCTAGTGCCACCGTCAAACGTAATGTTTTCCGATTATGAGAGAGAATAGTAGCGGTAAACGTGATTGAAAGGAAGCCTTGCAAAATTAATTTTATTTAACTAATTGATATCTAAGAACACCATGAATTATTTATTTATTGACAAAACATCAAAAGATTACAATCATACATGTAGAATGTAGATGATGTTCACAGTCACATAGCCTATCTGTATCTCATGATGAGAAGCAGGAGAAAATTACAAGATGTATATGTGGGTAAAGATTGTCTCACCAACTTACCTACTTGTATCCTTCAAATAAAAATCCTTAATAATTTAAATAAAATTAGAATCTCTATTAATAATAATAATGTTCTGCTATCAACTTAATGTACAAATTACAACAATTTGTTATATTTTAATTTACTTAAAAATCTGTTTTCCAATTGTATTATCGACAAGGCATTATTGTTTAATATCTTTTGTAATATCTACTTTATATAACATTCCTGTCATGCAATGTAAAGGTATAGTATAAAAGATACTTTGTCTCCAACACGTAAACAGCACACTGTACCCCCACTCTCTCCCCAATTTGGCACGAGGATGTCTTTTGCAGGAGCCACTTCCAATGAAGGTAAATACAGGTGACACTGAAAGCTTTCACACTTTACAGCAAGCGTTATCTCTCACAAAAACCTTTACAGCGGCCAGGTCAAAGGCTGCGAAATCCATTAGTAATATTATTAAACTGCGCAATTTTTAGTGAACTACTAAATTGTTAGTTGTCACTAAATAATGCAGGAAAGTTTGGAATAGCTTTTATTGATTATTTTCTTCTTTGAAATTCTTTGGTTACTAAATCACTGTGGAAAAAATGCTTTGTAAATTTCCAATATGAAATTCTAAATGCGAAGGTGACTTTGATTCTTTTTTTGCCATAACACGTAATTATTCAAACGGTTGTACTGACGTTTACCATGAAACCATTAGGATTCATTATATAGGCCAATTCGTATTTCAAAAATTATTCTAGGCTACACCACATTCGTCTCTATTATATTCAAAATCTTATCTTGGTTTCTAAAGTTACGAAAGTTTAATTGATAGCATTTAAATTTTATTAACTATACTTTGGAAACATTGTTTTATGACAGCACAAACATATGTTTAGTTAATTTAACAACTATTTTCAGTTTTTTCACATTTGTAGTGTGAAGTTATAGAGTAGAATGTAAATTTAATAACAATAACACTGAGCACACAATAAGAACATATTGTGTTCAATAAATAACATATATTATTAAGTTTTGGTAAAAAATATACTTTAACTGTACATTTAAGCAAATATTAAGTATGCAGTGCTTGTCAAATACTGTAATGTAAATCAACTCAATGTGGAGATTACAACAATTGATTATGTTTTAATTGACTCAAAAATCTGTTCTCAAATTGTACTATCAACAAGGAATTATTGTTTAATATCTTTTGCAATATTTGCGTTACATACAATGCAAGTTAATAATGTGTAATACAGGTGGGCGAGGTATTCCTTTTATATATACTTTATCTGACGAAGAGGATAGATTCCAATCCTCGAAACGTTGTTTTATACCTTTTGTAACCATAACGATGGCAAATTTCCGAATTCCTGTTATTCTGTCAAATCTTCCATCGTAAATAAGAAACAATGAATTATTGGTATGTAAAATATTTTCTGACTAAACACCAATTATCTGTTATTATGTAGATTAAAATTATTCATAATATATAGGCTATTAAAGCACTTAAAAGTATGATTCAACCTCTACATGTGGAGTTTATTAGTCCTGATATTATGAAAAAAGAATCAAACTAAATTAGATGGGAAATTTCATCAAAATAAATACGTATTAAATGTAAATTATATCTGTTACATGTAGAGTTTGTTTGAGTAAAAACATTATTCTAGTTACATAACAGCTAGAAATAAATTATTCATCTTATTTAAAATCTTACATCTAATCGTCTCTGTTCCCTTTTATTCTGCTGATAATGAATAATAGTAATTAAATGGACTATAGAATAGTTTTTACAACATGAAAGAGGACGTCAAACTTTAATAATAAATATTCGTGCTCGTAAAAAGTAATAAAAATAGGAAAATATCCTTCAAGGATTGCAAACTATCATAGTTAGATCAGTTAGACATGTCTTTTTAATGAACTACATTTAATTTCCAACTATGAACTTGCTAAAAACATTATTTAATTACTTGTTTTTCAGTATTGATCAGTGAATTATAAAATGCCACTCAATGAATTATTAGTTAGTTGCTTTCAAATCAGGTTTCTTGTAAAAACCAAAGCCAAAACTCTATACAAAACGTAGAGTAACTGGACCGTAAAGTTTGGACTTTAACTTTTTCTTCTTTTGTGAAAGGTCTCATTTTAAAATACCACTTAGCGATAGGGAAAGACAGTATTTGAGATGAATATTAATTTATAATAAGATTTCATTTTCCAATTACTTTTTTCGTTATCATTGCTGAGGCTTTCAGATATTAATTTGCTTAGGAAACGTAAAGTATTTCTTAAAACAAGCAATATTTTAGCAGTTCTAGGCGTAAAAATAAGTAGTGGAAATTATTGGCAAATTTTTTAACCATATTAGTGAAACCATAACCATTAAATTCTTTTTTTAGTAAAGGTACCACAGGACGTTGCAATATGTATTTGAACAATGTCTCAACTTATGTCATATGTGTGTAAAGTTCACATGTTTTTTGTACATTGATGAGGTAACTACTTAAAACTTTCGCCACACAGTCTTTCTCTAGTTAGCCATTCTTTGGCGAGTTTATCACTATATTTTGATTAGATTTTATTTTATGCTCTTGTCCCTTGTTTTACTCCTATGAGTTTTTCGATATATGAAGAAGAACATAGATTCCAATCCTTGAAATATAGTGTTATGTTATTGTTTCATGTAACGATAAGCAATGTCCGCCATCATTTTTTCCTTGTAAAAACAACTGACAAAGTTCACCCTTGTTACTGGCTACTTTATATCTACTTATTACCACTTTGAGCTTTAAGGTGATGAATTACAAGTTTTTTAGAGTAATGTTTGCAGCCATAGTGTCAGTTGTCCGTAGAATTATTTTAATTTTGAGTAATTTAAATGTACGTTCTGGTATTTAGTCTTTATATATAGCAAGCATTCTAATACTATAATTAGGTAGATATACCTCTAACCTCTTTTATTTACATTACCGCTAAGATTGCTGCGAATAGAAAGATAACGCTAAGGATGTAAACCTAGAAATGTTGGCTGATTTCGCTTAAGAGGAAGCGTTTTGCTCGTAAACAAATTAAGCATTGTTGATATGAGGATGATCATAAAACTTATTCTGAATATGAAGACAGGCCAAAAATGTAACTGGATCGATATAGAAGAGAAATCTATAAGTGTTGAACGTGATCAGAAGTTAAATTGAACGCTGGAAAGGTTTTAACCAGTTTCGGAGTATCGTAGTCCCTGCTGTAAATATTGGTAAAGAAACTGTCGCTAACGTCACTGTTTTTAATTTGCGTGAGTTTGACCAAGAATGTAGGATATGTAGTCAACCATTGTATTCTAGTCTTAGATTTACGTTGTAAAGTGTATTGCGTTTAATAGTTGATTATATTATTTGAGATGCTTTAAGACATGGGTAGTTACATAAGCAAAAGTTCATTATAATCAATAATCTGACAGAGCAGAGTTAATCGAATTAAAATTATTAATGTAAAATTACTAGTACCACGTTATGTGGTACATACAGCTACTAGAATATAATACTAGTAGAAATAAATGTTATATACAGATATAACAGGACACACACATATTAGCTAAGGCAAAGCCCATCAGAACGTCTTGCCTACATGATATTTCCAAACTACTGAGGCAAGCTATATGTATATATGTACTAAGTAGTACAAAATAGTATAATTTTTGTAGTTTCTGATTATTTTGAAAGATTTTATATCACATAATGTCTACAATCTTTCATATAAAACGTATGGATAAATTTTGATATATAAAGTATGTTTATGTCTCCAGAAGCATATGTTTAAATACTTAAAACACACACATACACACACACACACACACACACACACACACACACACACACACACACACACACACACTTACAGAAACAATTTCTGATACTTGGTTTGTATTATGTTAAAATGTCACGAGTTTTATCTGCTGAATATAGAACTGTATCAAAGAAAACGTTCCGCCTGGTCGGTCCTGGGTACAGTCTCGACCACTCTGTCACTAATGGAAGTGGGTGCTCGCTTTTACTTAGTCCCATGTACTTCACAGTTACAATAGAGAAACTTAATTTATATTCAAATTAATTTCATTTTACAATTTCACGCATTAAAATCCAAATTCTATTTTACGTAATGATTTTACCCTCAGTCTAAGTTTCAGGATATACAGTGGGAGTTAGAAGTATGGATACACACTCTTTAGTTTCTTATAAATAAAGATGGAGGGATGGAACTCGGGACACCTTTCTAGGAAATAGAAATGAACTTATTAGGCACTATTATAACTTTACCATTCTCCCAAAATGGGATTTTGGGAGGCGGCGCAAAATATTTCAAATAAAAGACCCTTCAGTGACATCTCACTTGAATGGTCATGATAAAAGAAGACGACATTGGACTTTAGAGCTTTCTATCTCATCCAAGTACAAGAAGGCAAGTCAATAGAATTAATTAATGTATTGAGGGAAAATAAGAACATCCACATTCCGAAGGGAGGAAAGACTGCACGATCCAGGTTTTCTGGATGTTTAAGAGTAATTTCAATGTAAATTTGCAATTATTAGGTGTTTTCTAGGGATTACATGGGCTAATATAGATTTATGTAAAATTTTAATTTTCTAGCCTACTAGGAAGTGTGTTAGACCCTGGGTACTGAGTGCCACTGAAGGTTATGACGAGCTGTTTTATTACCTTCAAAGTACTTAATCTACGACAGTAAAATTTATCAGCAGAATAAGTTGATCAGGATACAATAGTTGATCGGATACAAGTTGATCGGAATATTTTGATTCAAAACTACAGTTATTTTCGAAAGTAGGGGGATGAAGCTACTGGGGATTGAAACAACAGAGGCTTCTTTCGAGGAGGGAGCTGGGAGCTATGTCTGTTATAAGAAGTCACATGTATCTTGGAAGTGTTTTGCTCAACCCCCTCAATCATTATTAGCCTATCCACTAATGCTGAAAACTTAAAAATGTAATTAAAGAACTTAATTAAAATGCTGTTCCTGACTATTATTGAAACTAGCCTTAGCTCTCCCGATTCAGGGGGGGGGATAACGACAGTCTCCTAAATCTCACGTAAACATTTACAAAAGTATTGTATTTCAACGCGTTTTTCAGCTAAATTAATGAAGATCAGTAGATCAGAAGTCACCGGACTTTCTCTGTAGATTGCGTCATATTCTAATTTGAAATGTTACTGAACACTTTTGGTTGATCACATTATTTTGTATTTAAACAAAGTTTTGTTATAAGGTAAAATATAAAGTTCGGTTTTAATCAAGCCTAGATATAAAACCCTCACGTAAAAACGAAAAAAACTATTGCAATTAATTGGCCAGATGGTTTATTTACGCAGGGGATTACCTGGTCATATTCCGGAAATTCCGGGGGGAAGGGTTTATGTTACTGGGGGTTAAGACACACGTGGGTGTTGATTCTATGAACATAGAATTCACTCTGTCTCTATCTACTATTGGTGCTTCGGTAACGTTCAGCGAATTCCCGTGTGGGAATATAGTCCGTCAATTAACTATGTTTTGATAAAATTCGAACCGGGCTCGTACATACCTAGTGTATATATATATATATATATATATATATATATATATATATATATATATAACAGTGAAATAAGTATAAAAATGCCATGTTATTAAGTTTACATATTTGTAATTTTTGTTTAGTGCACATTTGGACTTGATATCTTAAATTCCATGTTATTAAGTTTACATATTTGTAATTTTTGTTTAGTGCACATTTGGACAGACCCATCTCTTTGCTTTCTTCCTTTTCAAAATTTATGAAAAAATAATGAAGAAAAGATTAATACTATTTTTAGAAAAAGTAAAATTCTTTAGTACAAATCAATTTGGTTTTAGACAGGGAATGAATACGGAAACTGCATTACTAGATTTTATGGATAGGGTATCAAATGGAATGAATGATGGAATGCGAGTGAGTGGTCTATTTTTAGATATTCAAAATGCTTTTGATACAGTTTGATCACAGAATATTGCTACATAAGATGTACAATTATGGTGTAAGAGGTGTTGTGTACAGATGGTTTAAAAGTTACTTGCTGAATCGATCTCAGTGTGTAAGAATAAATGGGATTTTAAGTAATACACATTTATTGTTATTACTTAACAATAAATGTGGAGTACTACTTTGTTTTATGTTGGAGTAATAAAATATGGTGTTCCACAAGGATCTGTTTTGGGAGCAATACTTTTTCTAATTTATATTAACGATCTATGCTGTGCAAAATTTAATGGGAAAGTAACATCATTCGCCGACGATACAGCACTTTGCTATGTTGAACGGAATTGGAATGAAATAGAACTAAAAATGAATTCAGACTTAGAAGCGCTTCAATGGTGGTTTTCAAAAAACAACATGGTACTAAGCTCTGCTAAAACTAGATTTATGAATTTTTAGTTTAAGACGAGAGGTTATTTTTGAAAAATAAAATTTTTTATAAATGCATTGATTGTATCAGTGGAGGCGGGCAGTGTTCTACTGTTTGTGCTGAAGTAAAACCTGTGGACAATATAAAATACTTGGGAGTAGTATTGGACAGGGAACTAAAATTTAAGGAATCATATCATCATGAATTTGAAATCAAAAAATAAAAAATAGTACTTTAAGGTTATTTTTATTTTTTACGAAATATATGCAGTAAAGAATTATTACGGGTTCTTATTTTTCACTAGTGCATAGTCGATTGGATTATGGAATAATTTGCTGGGGAGGGACTTATCGTTCAAATTTCAAACCAATCTACATGATTCAAAAACATTTTATACGAATAATAGGAAAAAAGCTTAAAACTGAAAAAATCTTTCCCAATTTTTTACAATTTGAAAATCTTACCCCTGCAATATATGTTCGTATATAAAGTTTTAAAAATATTTTTCATTCGTAGCAGATGCTGCATAACTGATAAAGCTTTTAAGTCTAAACTAAGAAATGCAGCTAGTTTTACTGTACCCAAACCTTCCAATACATACTTCACAAAAACATATTACTTTTTAGCACCAAGAATGTTTTAATAAATTGCCAACTGAAATTCAAAATTTAAGAACAGCAACCTTTTTTGCTAATAAAGTTAGAATGTGGTTGTTTACTGTTGAAAATATTGAAGATAAGATGTTTAATATAGTTCAATAGAACATTCATTTCATAACTAGTAGTATACTATCCTATTATGATTGCATAGAAACGCTTGAAAACCTTTTGCCATACAATTCAATTCTAACAATATTTACAAATTTAAATAACGTCAAAAAATATAAATTAACTTTGAAAGACATTTCCTGGGACTGAAGGGCTTATACAAAACTGCACTTGAACGATACATTTTCTTTTGAAATATCAGTATGTTAAAGTTTGGAAAAATTATAATGTATGTGTGTATGTATGTGTATGTATGTATATATATATATATATGTATATATGTATGTATATGTATATATATTTATGCTCTGTTTTTGCCATAATATTACAGGATTTCTAGTGGTGGAAAGTACCTCCAAACAGGCACTGCCTTGGAGTACTCTAGTTCCGAATAAATAATAATAAATATCCAATATATTTTGTACAATACATTGACCCAACATTCTGATTTAATTTTGTTATATTTAAATGTGTCAATCCATGAATTTCACAGTAATATCGTACTTTATATTTGTTGTGCATGTATGAATGTGAAGAGTGTAAGTACTTTTATCCATGTTGGAATGAATGCGTTAAGTTTTAAGGATGTAAAGTTAGGGCTTGGCACTTAGTTTAAGATACTTTTAGATTTCAATTATTGTGGTAATGGCAAATGTATTTTGTTACCTAAGTATATTATTATGGTTTTTATTATCCTGTATTTGTACAAAGAACTATGTAATGTATTTATTTGGAAAATAAATTATTATTATTATTATTATTATTATATGTTCGAACTAAATCATTCATCGTTTTAAAAATTGTTTATGATATGCAATCTTAGTTGTCTCATATTAGGGAGCTATTTTTGGTTTATTTTTATTGTGCTGAATATTGTTTCCCATGAATAAATTGCAGGTTGGAAGTACTCGTAATATAAAAAGAAACACTGGATAAGTACTGAATCAGCTATCTTCTTGGATGATATAAGTTGGTCTGGTGCTGGGTGAAAAAGAAGTGCTGAAATGTTGGAGTATAGATGGAGGGTTAGGGTCGTTGTAGGCTTCACTACAATTATATTGAGACTGGCATGCAGAATGTGATGTGTATTATACCCAATGAACCCAATTACGTGCATATCCTTTCCGTTTTATACTATAATTTCAATGTTTTCCTCCCCTGACAGAACTGTGTCTTATAACTGATAAATCTAATGCACATTCAACTCTTGCCATGTCAATCGTAGTATCCGCTATTAATTATTTTATATTGGTATTTATGTTATTAAGTGTAGGGAACAAAACAGAGCTGTTTGCATCCTTGACATACTCATTGCATACAAATATGTATCACTTTATCTTTAGTAAGAATGTGACTTTATATAAAGTTTATATATAAACTTTATATAAAGAAATAGTAAAAACCTTTGAAAAATAACCTGACAGATTTGAGTTCATTTCCCTTTTAAAATGTTTAAAATCGATAACAGAGGTGGAATTTGAACCATTGCATACATTGTAATTGTAAGGCAGTAATGAAACGAAACTTTTGTATCTGTTTGGTTTAAATACTAGTATGATTTCCTTTATTTATCCAAGGTTTGAAATGAAGCCATATAATATAACATAAGCTTATAAAGCACAGGAAAGGAATGGAATACCAAAGTTGAAGATGTATGAAACATGCACAATGTACAATAAAGATTTTACGACGTGGTATACATGCTTCCTTTACTACCTGGCCGAGCATTATCTGTTTGCTATGAGTTTTTGGTTACAGTCACGGTTTGAATCGTAAAATATATTCAAGAAATAAATCAGTAAATGTTTTGTAAAATATGTTTTTAATAAAGATCAATTGGTTTATATCTTCCTATGATGTTGACTTTCTTTTATAGATCAAAACAGTAATGATCAATGTTTATAACTAAAAAAAACTTGTAGTTACAATGATTTTTAACGTAACCAATAGCGTATTACGTATGTTCTCAAATTTCAACATTCTTTCAGTCCCAGGCATCTACTTATATATGCAACATATATCAAAATCTACCAGTGCCAGTTAGTTCATATTCTCAAACATTTTCCTTCTCAATCTTTATTCTATACAAGTCACAGACGTAATATGATGTTATCATTTCATAAGACAAATGCGTATGGGAAATCTCCTTACTGTATTGGAAGTAATCTCTTTAATCAAAACTGTGCTTTATTTTACAGTAGTTACACTATTACATTAATGGGTGCCACACATGGGTACCCGGCTAAAAAACACATTTCGGGTTTGGTATGTTCTGTAAAAAAGTAAAGAACACACACTTACATATTTCCCCCAAATACTAATTCATTTTTAAAATAATATTAAATAAATCTTAGAAAAAAAACATATAAATAAACTTTAACAACTTAATATTTTTCGACTTGATCAAAAACATGCTTAGAAAATGCAAAAATCAATATCCTTAAAAAACCCCAATCAATATGTATAAGCTAATAACTTCAAATTTGTCAATAAAGAACTAATATCAATTATATCCCTTATTAAATAATTAATTTAAATTACCACTAGAGTACAAAATTTCTCAATTAAACGAAACAATGTGCATGGTCTGGGCCCGCTTTACATAAACGAAACAAATTTAAAACTGTTAGAAAGGACCCAATTGTCACCGAGATGTAACATTGACTTTCCACTCTTATATTTATTTACTTTAGGAACAAATAATATATGTTAAATCTGGAAATAAATAGATTTAGTTAGTTTGAATTTTGATTTATTATGCCTTTTCACGTTTACCCACAAGAAAATGTTTAAAAAACACTAACGCTCAGCCAGATCCCATTGAGTGACATGCGCTCTTATTAAATTCAGTGTTTTTAATATATAAATGTAGCTTCATGCATAATTTCAAGCATATTATTTGTTTGTTCGGTTACGTGACACTGCTCGAACAGACAGACAGATAGACAAAAAAACTTAAATTAAATTTTTCCATTTCCTCGAGTGATAGGCTTTACTAAAGCTCAGATGATAAATCTACATAACTTTGAAGCATGTTACATCCTCATCCTAGAACCTAAAAATCATAAGCTCTCTGTAAGTAAACCCCTAAGGTGGGTATCTATTATAGCACCTCGTCTTACACGTAAACATTCTACAGTAGATTATTATGTTTGCACGTAGGTACACAACAGATGCAATCTGCAAGTAATAATCTAACTAGTTACAAGACTGCTGCTTGCTTCGCGGGTCAACCCCGACTGAATGTGTTTTTAATTTTGCTCTAATAATTAATTGCAAAATTATTTAAAATCACATTAAAGATGTACTAAAAGTTTTTCAAGTACCATAAGTTAGGACATTAAACCCATTTTATTTTTTCTTTATTGGATTATTGACTTGACCTTTTTAGTCTATAATAACTAGTTTTATAGCAATTTGAGTAAATAAAGACATACCATTTTAATTGCAAATAAATTTCATTATTATAACAGGGGAGAAAGGATTTATAAGTCTAATAACAGTCTATGTTTATAAGTTATTATTTAAAACAAAACCACATCCTCAGGCGAAATTTCTTTATATCTTATGTGTACTTTTGTAAGTTGATGTTTATTAAAATTATATTAGGCTATTGACGTTTATAAAAATTTAATGAATCTTCATAGCATTAAAATTACATAATTAAAAAATGAACTAATATGCTTACATTTTCCTTAGAACCTGTAAGTCAACACAAAAATTCTTACACTTTCCGATAAATTTCTTAGTACTTCAATATTTGAAATTCCAAACAGAATAGTTTAACAATAACAATACCAATGGAATCAAGCCTGGAAACCTCAAAATTACAAGTAAGTCCCGGATCTAACAGGGACTTAGTAGAGCACCCTCAATGTTGTATAATACCCATTGTGAAACTTCCCTTCATTGACCTTCTGAAATACTCGTATTTTGAATGTGAATAACTCAAAACCTGTAATTTACAATGAATTTAAATCCTTCTAGACTACAATAATTAGCACACAAATAAGTAAAGCCAGTTATGGTGTTTAATTTAAGATTAATTTTTTTGCGTTGTATTAATTTGTAGCATCTTTGACACAATTAGTTGAGATTTTAGTTTACAGGGAACTAGCCAATGGTTTTTAAAGATTAAATGAGGTTTTTCTAAATACCATTTCAATGAAAGTTCTACAGTTCACTCTTTCAAACAAGAATAATAATCTTAACTGTGGGTTTAAAGAGCACTTAATTGCCGCAAATGGTAATTGCCTGAACATGATCAGAATCGTCATGTTGACAATTGTTTGACTTTACAGTCTACTGTACAGTACAAGAACTAGTACTAATCAGAATCCCATTACTAATGTCAAACCTTAAAAGATAAAGAAACAATACGTAAAGTTACATTACAGTGACTTCCTCATAAAAAAATTCCTCAATGATTAAAATGAAACCATATTTTACTTCATAAATACTACTTGACTCAAATATTTTATTTGAAACTATGTTTTATATATATATATATATATATATATGTACATGTATATATGTATATGTATATATATATATAGGTAATTGATATAAAAAGTATGTAGTAGAATTTAAAACGTAGGTAATTACTAATTTATTTGTCTTCCATTTTCACCGTTGAGCGTGAAAGGAATGAAAAGCGTGGTTGGTGATCAGGTGTAACCAATTCCAGAACAATCTCACTCTTGCCGGTTTTTGCTCCCTTGGATGTAATCGACCTGTAATTGTCTCTCTCCCCCCCTTCCTCGACAAACCGGGGACACTTAACTAAGGCACGAGTTAACCGACGCCATGACGAGGAGCGGTCACTGGATATTTTCTGTTACAAATCTTTGTAGTTTATTCTCTGCTGTTCTGTATCTGTATAACATTAAAATTTCCTGCCTACTTTGTTAAACAAATCAAATCAAATCACGTTTATTTCCACACACAAAAAGAAATGAAATACAAAATAAACCTTTACATTGAAATGATAACAAATGTAGCATTTGTATATTATCTAATTCATATAAACATACAGAAGTATTCTAGTAATACAATTCAAAAACTAAAATTAAATAATTAACGTTAAATAATATAAAAAGACTTGTGTTACATAAATAAATCAATATAATGAATAAAGAGATGAAATATACATATATATATATACATATATATATACATATACATGTACATACACATACATATACATACATATCCACATACATACACGCATACCTAGTAAAAACAGTATTAAATTTGCTACATAATTTCTGGATAAATTCAAATAATGGGAAAAGAGCCTACATGGGCCTTAATGGCCTGTGCGTAGACTCGAGTTGAAATTGTTACGATTCGAATTTTATCTCGAGCAGAGTGTAGATTAATTTTATAAAATTTGATAATTGAAAGAAGACATCTAAAGCAGAATAAACGACGGATATGACCTCGAATTCCGATAATCAGCAATATAGTGGAGAAAGTAGACAAAACAAATAAAAATATTGTTTATATTGTTATAAACATAGTAATTGGCTGTTTGTAATATTTACAACACACATATATATATATATATATATATATATATATATATATACAATAGAAGACGATTGGGTTTAGTGAGTAATGTCTTATAAATATCAGTATTTACTATATAGAAGAGAATTCTTTAGAACAATACAGAATTTTGAATGATCATTGATATACTCGACAACGCACCATTTTACGAAAACAATATATAGTTTAGCTACTTGTGATAATATCAAACATAGATGAGTATTATTATAAGATTAATAATATCGTCATGGATAATAGCTGATAAAACGGTATATTATGCCATTTTGCGCATGTAAAAATAATAAAAAGTTATTGATAGTAGATCCAGTTGGAAAATAATAATATACGAGTACTACTCTAATACCAAGAAGAAATAAAAACTAACAAGGTTAGACTTTAATAAACAACAACGTCGTTTCAACGTTGTTACTGATTCAAAACTATTTCTACTAAGTTAGCTCCAGCCTTTTGAATCATTAAAATTGTTTGTTTTTATACGTTCTTAATCCAACAATTGAACCTGCATTTTTACGATGTATAATGCCAATAACGATTAATATGTACACTAGCCTCTTTGGATATTCTTTCTTTGTGAATAAACGACACCCCTACACAATTCACTGTAGGAGAATCTGACCCCACCGGCAGTAAATATTTATGGTGTGCTAGCTCGTGAATATCCCTGTTTTACCAATAAAAACTATCATACGTTCGTGTAGCCCATACTGACGTGGCGTTTGTGGCCGTGCTCCGTTTTATATCACAAAGGGCGCTAACTATAACCTGTTACGATGCTGTTATTATTACTAAACTATTCATGGTGACGCTTTTCCAAAACAGACGGTTCCATACTCCCAACTTTACCCATTCTGGATACAGTGGTACTCCGAAAGCAAACGTTTTAGAATTATGTGCAATTTTACGTTTCTCAACTTCTTGTTCTAAGAGAACAAAAAAAGTACTCATGTGGTGAACAAAGATATCTTACACATTTTACACATTTTAGAGGCTAAAATATTTCTTAGTTCAGTGCGATGTACTCTAATATCGAAATATAACATATAGATGCTCCCAAAATACAATTCAAGTATGATTCGCTACAAAACGTCATCGGAATTGGTGTTACAACTTTCACTGATACAAATTTTATAGCAGTCATATTATTTTTTTTTTACTGAAAAATCCAGGCGCTAGATCCTAAATATATTACTGATAAGTATTATCTCGAGGAATGTTTTCATGTTTAACCATGGCTGGCCATCAACTGCTGATGTATTATTGCTAGTTCATGAAAAACAGTAATTATTAAAGTTAATTAGTTATTAAAATGACGCATAGATAATAGAAAAAATGCAAAGCACAATAAAAAGATCCGAGAACGTTAACTAAACTTAGACAATTCGAATTTGGAAAAACTGAACCCTTTTTTACATACTCATGGAAAATAGAGTCTATCTAAAGTGGTGGTTCTCTCTTTGCTCTTATTTTTTCACCCGATTAGAGTATCGTTGAAAAATGATCCACTATTTATTTTACTGCAAATTATTTAATTGTCAACCCAACGCTTATTTCATCTGAGATACTGCGCACAAAATCCATCATAAAACGCCAGCCATTGTTAATATATTGATGTGTAACATCCAATCAAACAATGTGGTTTTAACAATCGCAGATACTATACCACAGTTGAAATTCTGTAATTGAATTCATTTGCAATACGATGTCAATGAAATGGACGGGCAGAACAGTACAGTATTAACGCTTCAACTAACGTACATCAGGCCTTTTATTACAAACAGAAACTGCCCTGTGGAAAACTTTAATTCTCTGCTAATTAATAATTACCAGTTGTTTGAACTCAAGAAATAATTTCTCATATCGTTCATTCTATTTTATGTGTTACAGGTTTTCAGGAATGAAGACTTATTTAAATAGTAGTTTTATTCGACAGTTATTTCTATGGTTGCAGCTTATTGTGTTTTTATCCAATCTCCGTTATATGAGTATTCAATTTCTACGTTTCTGGTGTGCCATATTTTAAAGGAGACTGCTGTAGTACATACCATCTAACAAAAACGAAGTTAGGACTGTATTCCCACATAATATGTGCAAAATATGTGGTAGGAAGGGTTGATTCAATTGTATTTTGAGTTTAGCTCCAGTTCATCTTCCATTTATTGAAGCGTCAATTTGGTGAGATGATGAGACTACCACTTCACCTATTTATAGGTGTCCCTGATATCGAATCAATGTAAATATTTCGCTTTCAGCTTCTTCGTCGTCGATGTTCTTTGTATCTCTTCAGACGACATTGACTCCAGATTCCAGGTGTCAAGTCTGAGACAGTGTCAGATACCAGACGCTGCAATAAAAGGAAGGCGAACTGGAAGGAAACTCAAAATTCAACTATAATCCTGTTGAATTATAACCGAGGTCTACTCACTGAACTAATTTATGTTAACAAATATTGTTTATACATTTCATGAAAGAAAAGATACCGTTATAGGATTTTAAATCTTGGATAATATTGATGATTGCATGTAATGACGTATTATATTTCATTGATTTACATTATTATATACACATGCCTACATTTTACAGTTATAATTATATATTGTTACACTATACGCAATAATCTTGGTTTATAATAAATTTAAAAATAATCTAGTAATAATGATCTAATGTAAAGTACTGAGATATATATACTCTGATGCTCGGAATAACGATACACATTATACCGATAGCCCCCGAGGAAATCATGACCGTGCAGTTGTCACACGGTGGAGAGTGGACACTCCATTTGTCAGGTTGTGAGATGTGAGGGGGTGGAGGTGTGAGTGGGGGTGGGTTCACCCCTGAGGACGTTAGCAGAGGACACCGCTTTCTTTCCTCACTCCTTTATTTTTTAAGAGAATGCGAGACAAAACTTAGCCACAGGTGTGAGATATTGTTATTTTGATGATTTGTTTTTACTAATATTGAACATGCTCTTACTGCAATTATTATTTATAATACAAGTACTACAAGTGAAGGGTAAGTATTTAATAATGCCCTAAATCAGAATTTTAGTCCATTAGAGAGTATGTTGTTCGTTCGAATGAGATCAATATTACACACAACAACGCGAGCATATTTTACCAGTATATTCCCAATTACCATAAAGACCTTAAATATCCTCCCTTATTGTGGCGGCGAGCCTCTAGTTTGAAATATTACTCCCTTGGTTACTAGATTACATGTATTAATTGTTCAGA
This sequence comes from Homalodisca vitripennis, assembly GCF_021130785.1. Lineage (NCBI taxonomy): Eukaryota > Metazoa > Arthropoda > Insecta > Hemiptera > Cicadellidae > Homalodisca > Homalodisca vitripennis. Next base: position 85,066,824 of record NC_060207.1, on the reverse strand, counting down.
TCGAAGAACGAGAAGATTTATAACAGCAATGAAAGGAAATCGATAAGAAATGACCTAAACTCTTAATTCTTAGTTACTAGATAACATGACTTAATTGTTCAGTTCGAAGAACGAAAAGATTACAGAAAATTATCCGATGAATTTAATTTCTTATAAATAGTGATAGTTTACTGTTTCATAAATAGACTTAATAGATATCCCTTTTGGCGCATTAAAAATGTATAAAATTAATACATAGAAATGGTCTTTATGTCATACATTTTAGCATTATAACAAACTAATCAATATATTCATTGTTTTTCATTGTCATAACAACAATGAAAGGAAATTGATATAAAATTACATAAACTCTTAATTCTTAGTTTTCAAAGGTAAATATATCTGTGTTTACATAACTGTTACTTAGGAGTTGAACATTCTTTATTCAAGAAATTAATTTTCTGAATGGACGAATTGTTTATTGTCCAAAACCACAGTAAGAGTCTTGTATTGGCTGCATACCTGCCCAGAAGTAGAACCTGCTACCATCAGCCATGCACGTAAACAGTGGCACGTCTCGTTTGATATTTGGTAAATATAAATATTAATTAGATTTGTTACACATATATGGAAAAATTCTATTGTAGTATAAGTTTCATAAAATTAGCACTTTAAGTTGTTCTTGTACAAATATTTTGAATGGCTACCATTTTAATTTTTGTTTTCATTTGTGCAATTAATTATAGTATTATTTATTAAAAAAAAAAACAATTCTTATACAGCTGTATGTAAAACATGAAAACACTTGATACAATGTTTTTAAACAAAAGAAAAGTATAAAAAAGACGAATAAGTTCCAATATGAGTGACGAGATTTTGGGACGTTTCATTATGATATTTTTATTAGCTTTTGACAATAACAAAATATATTGGTAAAGAGTTCTTGCGTATTACTAAAGGGATGATTGCAATTGTTATTCTTTCCCTATATAAGTGTACTATAACCAAAACTAATTAGTGTAACATTTACTACCAAACCAACACATTGGCAATAAAAGTGTACCCTGCGAAATATCTAACGTAATCAGGAATATCACGCAGAGAAACAAACTTCCAAACTAATCTTGAGAGGGCTCAGGGCGCTGTCTGGATTAATAACTTTGCATTCATGAAGGACGAACCTTATAATTATTAGATAATTAATTTTAATACTTTTTCGGTGTTTGAAAGTTAATTCTATAATAATGAATCCATACTTGAACTGTCACTATCTCTTAAAAACAAATTTGCAATATCAATAAAAATTTTAATTGATCACAAATTTAAAGTTTAGATTAATTCAGTTTCAAAATAATAGTGAATAACGTAAGATGTAGGAATATTGCCTATGTAGAGATCTTAAGTACTCATTGTATGGACATAGCGGTAAGATAAATAATACCCAATAAAAGATTATTGAAATATTTCTTAACCCACTATACGGTTTAGTACAACATTTAGATGTTATAAGTTTAATTGTGAGTTAGTATAATTCCTTCAATAGAAATTAGTTCATTTTCTGCTTTGTATCCTTGGTGGATTAGGTGGGTTTTAATGGAAAAGACATTTCTTAGATACTTCCATAATAAATTTATTAAAAATAGCGCTTTCGCCGGTTAAGGCATCATCAGTTTTTACATTGTTTACAGAAAACAACATATGTGTAAAATAGAATAAACATATGGATAAAAAGAATAAAATTTAAAACTAACTGTAAAGACCAAAAACTAAAGAAATTAGTTCCTTGCAAATATTCTGTAAGTACACACTTTAAAATCACACACCATAACAATTATATTGAGTTTCAAATTAAACACAAACCTGTGAATTATACACGAATACATGCAAACACCTAATCCAACATATTATTTAGAAATACGTTACAAATTTCGGTTGTTATAAACGTGTGCATTCGAATATTTGGAATAAAAAATAGCTTCTTCTAAACAGTTTTGCCTGCAGATGAATCTTTACGTGAGGTTATCTCAAGCAAAATAATGCTCGGTAGTCTCTCCTGGATATTTAGACGGATAATTTTGTAAATAATAATTATCCTTAACCCTTAGTTTGAATTTTTCACTAATTTGTATACTTGAACGTCTACATCGTTTGGAGTAGGTTGTTTGGAATTTGTTGTCGTGTGTTTATTTTCTCTGTATATTTTACGTATAACATTTATTCCAGATACACGTTTCTTGATGAAAGCCCCTTGAAAAATAACCATGTGATTAAGTTATAGCCTATACACTTGTAAATATTTTACTGAAGACGAACATATGCATTAAAAATGCGTATGAAAACAGATTTAAAAAACTTACATTCTATAAAAATACATAAAAATAAAGAACATCACATAAGGTTGAATGATATAAAGGAAAGAGTAAGTGTTGTTAACAAAATCCCGTGAAAGAGAAAATCCAGTTATTATATTTATATCTTATTTTATTAAGTGCTTTAAAATTTAGGTAATAAATGTCAGGAATGTTGTATTAAAAATATTGTGGAATTGAGTTATTTTTTATAATTTTAAGAATTCGAAAGCTTGTACGTAGTAAGAAACTTAAAAGGAAGCAATATAATTATAACAGTAATTATTGCAATGTGTTGTCTTGCTGCATGTTTGCAGCGTTAAAATATGTGTTGTACTAAAGTTTACTATAAAAATTAGATTAAAAAATTATATTCCTTTGAAAATAGAAATATTGTTTGCATTTTTTATTTCCACACATCAAATAGAATCCAAAATAGATGCGGAAAAAATGAGGACTAATTTGGAATCATTTTAAAAACTACGAGAACTCTTGTGTCAAGAGATAAAACACGAATTATTTGAAGAGCTTAGTGAAAGGATGTTTAAACGTTCCAGTTGGCTCAAGCTAAAACTTTGCGGCAGAAGCAGGTCTCGAACTCAAAATATAGAGAGGTATACAGCGCGTCGGTTGAGGAGACTTAATATTCTTGGTTTGCTTGCCGATTTACACTGCTCTTGAACTTCGTTAAATCAAAGTGCAAGCTCTTCTATCCCATCCAGAGTTGACGGAACAGTTACAGACTCAGGCATTTTACTTTTTACTTCTAGTAGGTGTATTATATTAAAATGTTAAATATGATAAATAGTTTTGCATTGCCATTTTCAAAAATTCTGACACAAAGGATGTTACAACAGAGAGTTGTGGAGATTGAGTTATTTTAACCTTTTAGGATTTTCTGCATATTACCATACAAAAAACGTATAAGTTTAGGTTTACTATGCTAGGACTATAAATAAATATTATTTACTAATTAAAATGTAAAAAACATAAACGTGTTTAAATTTCATTGTGATAATGTATATTATGCAAATGTATAAATCGATCACTCTAAATTGAATATTTTTAGCTGATTAATAAAATCGCTTGTTAAAAATGCAACATATTAAAAATCCAAAGATATAAATAATAGATAATAAATATATTTCTAACAATAATCCAAATATTTAAAAATCGATGCGAGTTTAGTTGTTCTATTTATTTATTAAACATCTTATTATGAGCATAAAGATAGTGTGGATTTAAAACGTGTTTATTTATTAAATGGTTTACTTTAGTAACATTTTAATTATTGCTTTTAAAGTCTTAATTTCGATCTAACTCACTGGTAAACAATTTACAAAATGGAGCGTGAGGACTCTTTTAAAATAAGTGTCATTAAAGAAATCACTTTATGTGAACCCGTATTATTGGCTGAAAGTTAGAGAATCCTATTATTCGAGGTGTTGGAAAATTTGATTTCTGTCTCTCTAGGCACTCTAAATCTGCGAGATTTAGAATTAAGTTATTGCATGAAGTTTCATTTCTATATAGGGAACGTTGAATTCAATGATGGCGTAAGTTACTCTATGGATCTTGTCTGAGCGTTAGCGAATATCTTTTTACTGGTTCTATTAGTAATTAAGATATTTATAATCATACTGAGTAAAATAATATGAAATTTTAATATACAACACATTTTGATTCATAGAAATTTTACATACGACAATTATACAATGGGAAATTAATGGAAAAAGTTAGTAGAAACTTAATTTTAACACACCCTTCTTTGCCTTACCTTCCCCAGCTCACACGAACTTTCTTTATTTTAACACAGCTATGAAAAAAACGCGAAGGTATCATGTAAAAGGTTATGGTGAATATTATCTCATCTATAGAATTTATATTTCTCATGATACTTAATTTATTCCTATGAAATAGTCTGTTCTAAGATGGGGCTTATCCAACCATGGAGTATGGCTAAGCGTCATTTGAAGACTACCACTCAAGTTGACACAACTTCTCGTTCCTCTGCAAAGATGATCTAAACATTGCTTTATATCATGGCTGCCTTTCTGTTGGCAGAACATATCAAAAATGAAATGAGATATAGATTTGAAACTTGTTATTCAAACCTAATCGAAGTATGTCACGTGATATGTGTTGTGATGTACTCCTACCGTGTATTACATCTAGCTCATTGTTTTTTTTTATTTCATATTACTGTACATAGTGAGAAAGTCGTGATATCATGATTAATGCTCTTCAAGAGTGCATATAAGATAGTAAAATAGTTTTGCTGTTTAATGCTAATTGCAATTCTAGTTATTAGAATATATGAATATTGCATAAGATTGAAAATTATCTTTCATCAATTCCTTATCCGATCCTAAACAAAAAAAATACAGTTTGATTCTATTTATTAAAAGTAAAATGTTACAATTATTGTGAGTTATTAGATATAGTATTGTTCTTTAAGGTAAGTATTATTCGAAATAAACTCTACAAGACATGTACAGGCTAATCATTTAAAAATTGAAACAGATTCATACATACCAGGACGGTGTATAATATAGTGGCTTATACCAAGTAGTTGAGTTATTTGAAGAGCAAAAATATATTTTTAGTTATGTTAAGTTATTTTTTGAAAACAAAAACGAACAAGATCATAATTAGTCATGAAGATCAGTGAAGCAAAACGGCGAATCTTCGAAGGATTTCGTAGTCGATTGATATTTTATATTCCGGTATATTTATTAACGGGCACTTAGTAGGCAAGTGCAACAGACTATGGGTTTTAGTTTTGTTTTCTCGACCTTTCGTGTGTCAAAGTAACTCTGTATGACTAGTGTCAAAAACAATTTAACAGTAGTTGACGACGTCTATAGACAAAAACAGAAAACTTCAGCAGCCATCATTGTTTGTGAAATAGTTTTGTTATCTCTGGGTTAAGGTTACCAGTATGTGACAAAAGTAAATTAATAGTGCCAAAAGGTCTTTGTTTAAAAATACTGCTGTTGAGGTAGAAATGTAATCAGATTAGGACAGGGTGAATAACCGATTTTTCTCCTATAACAACCAAACTGGGCATTTTAATAGAAACATACTCACAAACAAATTTCAGGGGTGTCGTTTATATTTTAATATATACTGGTCAGACTTATAACTTAAAGTTAGATTTTTTCTACTACTTCGGTGATAACGAATTGTTAATCGTAATATCTGCAGCCAGGAGTATTCTAGAGTAATATATAAATAGTATTATTTTATAAATTCTCAACTACATGTATCAAGCATGATGGATTAATTTCATTGAAACCTACAGCTTAGCTAACAGAAAGTCTCCTGAACTAGGAATATTTCGAAACAGTGAATATAATATTATTCGGTAGTAAGTGACACTATATTCCCAAAATACACAAAAATGTGACACCAATTTTTTTTTTACTTAACAAATATTAAAATTATTTTTACTTAACATACCTAATGTAATTAAAACATGAATAAATCGTGTATTTTTACCAGATTACGTCAATAATATTAAACTTTTTATAGCATAAATCCCTCTTTTCTTAAAACGTTACCTAATGTTAAAGACAACTCAAGTTTATTAAACGTTAAAATAGTTTAATTTTATAAAAATTCCATTAATGTGTTGTTCCAAAACGAGACAAAAGCAACATCCAGAAAATGTAGTTGTTTCAACACGACAAATAAAAGTAGCATTCTTAATAGGTCGTCTGGGCTTTGGGGATATAAGTTGATAGTACCTTGATACAGCTTCCTCTCATTCATCTACAGCGACTTGTTCTTAAACTGTTGTACGAAGGAGGAAACATCGAGGTGGAATTGTGTAGCTCGTGAAAAGGTAGACTACTATGATTTCCAAAAAATTAAAATTAAAAAAACATATGTTTAATTAAGTCTGCGGAAAACTGACAGAGCTATAGTAACATTAAGATTTAATTATATAATTTTGTTTACTTGAATTAAACCTAAGTATAACATTCTATGTGCTACCAAACGTTCCTCTATGCTTCAAATTTATCTATACAAGCAGAAAACGGTGCTAATTCCAAGAAGCACATTAAAATAGCACATTTTTTAAAGTGCACACCTAAAGCACATTTTTGTATCAAATGTCATTTGAGAGGTATCCCAAATTGTGGATTAAACACTAATTTATTTTACATCTCCAATTGAGAATAATATCTCTCTCTCTTTTTGGATATGCATTACCGGTATTCCTCCTTGCATCGGCAAACTAATACATGGGAAAAATGTTGTCAAACCCGACTGACAGTTTGTCCGCACGGTTAACACAGATTAGATTGAAGAATTGCATAACTATATAACTACATAATATTCAGGCATCAGATTTACTCTAGAAGTTTACAACGATAGGCGCTTTTTCAATTTGTACTTGGTTACAATAAAGAAATCTAGTACACAGGAAACCAACTCGCAACAAATGTCAATCATCGATATCCACTTCCAAAATTCCGAGATTAGAAACATTATATAGTCGTGACATATTTATATCAGAGAGCAACAAATAGAGAAACAGAGAAGAGGACAGTATAGTAAAATGCGTACGCTGAAACACATTTAAATATGAAATCAAAGTTATGATGGTGAGATATACAGTGTGCCTCAAATATGTTAATTTTTACTAACAATTATTATGTAAAAATATACTAACTATTTGAGTGAAAAGTTATAGAATGTGTTTTGTTATAAAACTTAATATTATGATGGAGCTAAAATAGAAATTCCAAAACAAAGATAAATACATATTTTTATCCCTTAAGTGTAAGATTAGGTTACGTAAAGTTATTCTCATTTTCTTTTTCTATAAAGCACAATGTTTAGCTGAATAATATTATAATCCTGTCGACTGATTACTCGAACTAGAGCTCTGATTCGAATGTTATTCCCCTCAATTAAGTCAGTATGGGTACTTCAAAGACTCTAACCGCGGCTCCCCCAAGCTTCTCAGACTTTAGGCGGTAAATCACCAGTGGTTCTTTGCTTTGTGACGGGATTCTAACATTATAGACCTAAACATTGCGCTTTACAATCAAATAAATTAAGAATAATTTTACGTATTCTTAATTACACCTTAATTCCTAACTTAATTTTCATCACCTCTTTGTTTGAACCATAGTAAAACACATTCAAATATCAAGATTTAATACAGTACATCAGAAGTATTAATTTTAATTTACCTAATTTAGTTAATTTAATGCCGAAAATTTTCAGTTGCTAACTATAAATCATTTAATCCCTTTAAGTGAGAGATACTGTGCAACATTTGTAATTGTTATATTTTCAAGAATTCGAAGCTATTTAATAGTTTTCACAAGAAATGTTATTGCTTTCCTAGCATTTGGAATCTTTACTCAAATCAAATCTTTTTGCTAGAATGAAATATTTTGTATTCATAAGATTATATAAAACGTTAAATGTGTATAAGAGATATTTAAATTTAGTATATTTCCAAAATTAGACTATATACATTTTATTGTTTAAATTTTCATCGATAAATATATTTTTGTTTTATTTGTATTTTGTTTCAAAGGAGTTTTAAAACTATATAATGATCGTTATTCGATGTAATGTTGAAGAATCTTTAGTTTATCTAAATAATACTTGGAAAAACATATTATTTTTACTTCATACTAGCTGTTTCCCGCGGCTTTGCACGCTTTACGATTCAATTCGTTTACCTTTGCGCGCTCGGGTCGTTGCTTTGATTATTACGAATTCGTTTTGTTGCTATCGCACGTGCGCTGTGACGGCTTAAAGCACTTTTTTTTCTTGGCGGCATTATGTTATTTTCCAATAAAATTCGTCAAAAAAACTGCTCAAAGGAATTCTGTAAAAAAAATTGTTGAGAAAAACATTCTTCAAAGAATATTTACATGAGAAAACAAAAATACTTGCCTATTTTTTTAAACCTTTTACTGATGGAAAATAACACTGTTCTTGGAAATTGTAAAAAAGATATCAAATCACGTTTATCAAAAATTTGACATTTGTGACACGTTGTAAATGTCAAAAAATGTTTGTTTACATAGAAACGTCAAAAATATTTATGTTTACTTAGTTACTGTCAAAAATAACAACAATTTTTTGTCGCATTATATATGTTTACAAAGAACAGCTGATTAAAAATTTGAAAAGACTCTTTCACTTAATAACATATGTTTGCTGCAATGCATTTCTTACGGGTATTTCTGTAACCAGTGGGGCGGAATCCTGAATCGGGAAAGGGATAAAAAGTATCCTATAACCTTCTACAGATCAAGACGAACAAATTAAAAAAAAATTAGGCGAATCCGTCCAGCCGTTTGTGAGTGATGCTGTTACACACGAACAGTTTCATTTTTATATATATAGATTGATAATATTGATAAGTAACGACAGAATTTTTAACACTACTTGCAAGCGTGTTAAACTTTTAAATCACAGTCATTTATAAGTTTCTGTTAGCCTATGTTTGGTAAGAAATAACATAGATATGCTCGTATTTACCAGTGACACTTTTCATTGTCAGACAAGATACAGCCCCGCTGTTTCTAAATTACTTATTTTTTCCAGTTAAATTACTTATTTTTTTATTATTAATTTAGTTAGTTTTTAGATTTGGTTATCTTCAATTGTAAAATAAATCAGAAGATATGATGCAAAAAATATTTAGATCACATCTATGAATACAAATTTTTTTGTCAAAGAAAACGATTGCCTTTAATAACAACCCATGTATTTGATTGCGTTTATACTATAACACTCGTAATTTAACTTTAATAATATCAAATAGATGAGCACCATAATACTCCGTGTGTATTTAAAGTTTTAAGAATCCTTAAAAACTCCAACATCTTTGGTAAAACCTGTTAGTATTTGATTATATTAATAAATCACAAATCACAGGAGATAAAAGGTCTTTTCTCGCTCGAAGTAATTAGCAGAGAGTCTTGTTAATATCCACTGCCATCATAATAAATTAAAACGCTGATAACATGGTGGTCCACTTGGCTAAAAAACACCTTAGATTGCTGAAGGTGATTTCCCAATTTGTTACCTCATATAGCAAGCATATGCTAAATCAGGCAGTTATACAATAGGAACGTATGTTATAATAGCATCACATATACTTTGTCTGTATACAGAGACACGGACTTTAATCACTATTCGCTTCAGATAGATGAATCACATTTGTGTTGAGTTCACGTATTGTTAAACTGACTGGATGTCGCCAATTACATAAAATCAAACCTGCTGTGATATAGGAATGTAAAATTTTGCTTTTTGACCATAATAAGAACTGCGATTTTAAAAATAGGAAAAACATTAGGAATTATTATATTAAAATAATCCATTCATCATGCAATCTAACAATGTGCTACTGTCGTATATAAAGCTGTCGCCTATTAGTGGATGAGTATAAAGTTAAATTCAAATTATAAGAGCTCTCATCAAATGCTGATTATTTTTCAGAGAGATTTCCTGAAGGTCATAGACAATAAGGTTAGTCCTTGTTATATTTTATCTCTAGATATTTATTGAAAGTGTTTACGGCATTTGTGTATAATTTGTTTATTTGGCACGAGCACACAGCCCAAGAGAGTGTCGTGGGCCTTGTTTATAACTGGATTTATGTTGTGTATATTGGCTGTCGTAATTTCTCTTCAACTTTCGTGAGTTGAATCTCGTAATTAAAACATTCATCATTACACGTCCTTTCAGTAATTCATTGTTCTCAACATTTTACACCACACACAAATTTACCAAGTAAAAAATGATAAGAAGTAAAATTAAATGTCCTACAAAGACTATCTCAGTGTGTTTACTTTTTTAAGTTGTAAAGGAAGTGACGACCTAATATGAATTTATTCATGCAACATTTACATAATATTTGCAATTACTTTAAAAGTGTAAATATTTTTATGAACAAATTAAAATATAATTAAAAAATACATGTTTTTAAGAGGCCTATCCCTTTTTTATCCTTATTCTGGCCGATCTCATGGGCCATTAGCTTGTAAGTGGATGTTCTCATACAGTTCAAGTTCAGTAGTATTGATAAAAAGTGCAACGATCGCAGACAGGACTTGAACCCGCGCTCTAACTCTCTATCTCTAACTCAGATCCAAAGTCCAACTACTTCAACCGTGAAACCGCCGGTTGTTGAACCAGAGAAGTTAACTGTGGTGTTATTTGCTGCTGACGCCTTGGGGTCATGCAGTTTAAGGAATTAAATATTATTTTATTGCTTTAGGCTAAACAGTTTATTTTTTGTAGCGACCAAGCGTTACATTACTCAAAGACCTTTCTAATTAATATTTCGTTGATCAAATAAAGTAATCTTTATATTTTGATAATGAATACTATAACAATAGACGTATAAAATCATAAATTCATCAGAAATGAATATCATGATGAAAAACTATGAGTAAAAGAACTTTAAGAGGGCCTATTCATATATTGACAAACAGAGGTGAGGACGTCAATAGTTGTCATTTGTGTCTATTTTGTGACTGTTGATAAACCGGTAAAAAACTGATTTTGTGTTATTTTTACATTACTATTGTTTTTTAATAGCCAAAAAAGATAGGAGTACTTTTAGTACATGCCCTGTAACAGGTTTCGCAGAAGTTTCGTGCATAGTTTAAACTAAATAATTCCACTTGCGATGGAGACACCCATCCTATTGATGAATGTAATACAACTAGATCTTGCCTAAGTTAAAATTAAGTTTTATGCTTATATTGCGTTCTTAAGATTTCATTCGGTATACAGACAGACAGACAAAAGAAGACTTTTGGGAGCCCAGTGAGTGGTAGAAAGTATGCAAAATTTCGAGTCTATTGCTCACTCGGTTTTCGAGACATATTGCAAAAATTTGTCGAATGCTTAGTCCTTAAACCATTATCAAACTTCATGTTAAACGTATAAATAAATGTTTCAAATCTATAAGACCATTGGTTTTAGAAATATTTTACGTGGAAAATACAGAGAGAAGTGAAATTTTGTAGTCCTGTATGTTATAAATTATCTAACGCTCCGTAAATAATACTTTAAGCACAAAACAACAAATAGTTATTAAATAGTCAGTTTACAAATACAAAATAGGGCTCACTCCAAACCAGATTCCGGAATCGTTAAAAAATTCAACCTTCCATCCCAAAGAACAACACTTTTCAAGAACAAGGCCATCTTCCTCCAAAGCTGAAACCTCACCTGAAGCATTGGTTATCGTCGCGGGCCTTCTACACAGTTGGTGAATTCTAGACCTGGAAATACTTAGGGAACATAGAATTCTCCACCACGACGGAATTAAATATTTGTAAAAAATGACGCCTGTCAGATCTTAATGATTTCGCATAAAGGGAGGGAGGGAGGGAGGGAGGGGAGAGAGAGAGAGAGAGAGAGAGAGAGAGAGAGGGAGAGAGAAAGAGAGAGAGAGAGAGAGAGAGAGAGAGAGAGAGAGAGAGAGAGAGAGAGAGAGAAGAGAGAGAGAGAGAGAGAGAGAGAGAGAGAGAGAGAGAGAGAGAGAGAGAACCCAATAATTATAGAACCCAATGTCTATAAATTAACATGACTACATTTTTATCAGCAGCGACTTTCAATCATAAGGTCCACGACTTTAAGTCACCACACTTCTGGAAAGTACACTTAAGACTTTGATGGATGACAAACTGTAAGCTCAGTCTTCTGGTAACAATAACGGTATTCACCAACACGTTCACGGCAGTTGTAAAGGTGCCGATATTCACCTGGCATCAGATCATAAAGGTTTTACTACCAACGCCGGATGTGTCATGTAGGAATATCCATCACCTTAGTGCCAAAAACCATTCACTCGACATCTAAATGATCTGGATATAAGAATACATTCCACAAAATAAATTAATATTTATTGGACATATATTTTCGGCAAGACTAAGAATTATACTAGTACTATCAAGAAAGTTGTTGAAGGTGTATATTTCATTTTTAATTCCAGTTAATAAAATCTGTTACAGGTTTTCGGTTTGATGTCGTAAATCTTTGAAGTTTATTTAAATAATTTAAAGAAAAAAGAATACAATTACACATATTTTAAAGTAGTTATTGTTTATTTATTTTAATTAAAAAAGGCTTTATCACAGGTTCAATCTAAATCTCACTAAGAGAAATATTTTCAATTAACTAAATAAATCAAAACTACTTATTGCCGGTTAATAAACTTTGGCAAAATTTCCATAATCTTAAATAGCCAGCGCGATACATCATGCCTTTTTTTAAGAACTACTATTTAGCTGGAATGTCAACTACAGATTAAAACGTTAAAACAATAATATAACGTATTAATCTTAATTTAACTATCAAATAATTTTAAATATTTCTAATACGAATTTTTAGCTGTATTTATACAATTTATACTTTTTAGTTTTTGTAATTAACTTTTTAAATAAAATCAAAAGGAAATTCTGATTCAATGTTAAAAAAAAACACAACACTTTTCTATGTTCAATTATTATTAAGTATAAGTTAGTACACAATATATTTAATGGCTTCATAACTTTCTAGTAATTTTCGAGTGAAAATAATGTTTCGCATTAAATGTATTAACATGGTATTTACGTTTTTGTGACAATCATCTATTAATATTAAAATTATGTATATAATATTCCAAATGGGTCTGTAGTTTTACAATAACCAAACAATATATTCTATTTTGATATCACTGATATAAGCTTTAAAAAACAAGTCTATTTAAAGACATTTACGACTTGTTCAGTGGATTCAACAATTGTGAGTTATGTAGTAGTGGCTTGGTGTCAGGCGTTATGATGATAACCTAGGCTACTACGTTGTACTATAAACTTTTAGGTTCTACTTTGCAGATGTGTAACTCTTAGTTCCGGAAAATGTTTACTGTATTTTTTGTGTGGTCACAATTATTTTTATTTAAAACAAAAGTAAATATATAAAACAGCATTTATCTTGAATATTTAATACTATAGAACCATAATCCGAAAGCCAGTAACGGGTTTAGTTATCCGGAAAGTTCGTAGCTGTTATCTTATTAAAGTTTCTACCTCACGTAGCAGATCACATCTCAGACCCTGTTACCAGTCGGATATCGAGGGTACAGCACGTGATTCTCTGTTACAATAAAAAATATGTGTGTTCTTTAACTTGTACAATATATTTATTTAAGTTTAAATATTGCTACGGTGTGAATTTATATTTTAATATAAGACTTTTGCTAGCTCCCATTAATACTTGTAATCACACTGTGGCCGTTGTTAATGCCATTTTATATTCTGTGGAAGTATTTAATTATTGTTTTTCTTTTATCATATATTGTTATTGGAATGAAATAAAGTTTCTGTCTTACCTAATATATTAATGCCTCCGGCGATCTGTGTGGGACAGCAACTCATTCCAATGGCGACAAAAGAAACACCCATTCAAATAGTGTTTGTACGAAAACAATAGAGTAACAGTATATTGAGAAGGGGTAAAGATGGAGGTTTTGAGTCGTAACCTGTCGAGATCTCACGGTTCAATCACAAAAATAATTGGAGAGATTCTTGGTTTTAGCCACTACCAGTCAAGCGAGCGGGAGATGATAATTCTTCATGGTTGGTCATGCAAAAACCCAGTAAAGGAACCACACCTATCAACATTTACAATTGTATCTAAATTAAGCATTCGATTACGTTAACCACTTATCTCATCATTAAAATGTGAGTGGTTAATGGTTTCCCGCTGCTTTACATCAACTGGGTTATCGAAATTCAATTGACGTCAGTTTTTTCAAACACACTGTAGATTTTACGGGCAGTATAAACTAGTTACTAGTTACAAAATTATTCTCTAGGGAGGATTAATATAGTGTTAATTTTAAAACATTAAGTAAACATAGGTTTTATTGGGTAATTACTACGATTATTAAATAGTAAACATGTAGTATCAATAACATCCGATTTGTCTTTCCTTCCTCTCTTCCACCTTCAAAGGCGTGCGATGACAAGAGAAATGCAGTCTTTGGCCGATTAAAATAAGTTTTTATCAATGGAAGTGAACAAGTGAAAAGCGTGTTAAACGCTTGAGTTTAGCTTGATTCCCAATAACCTTACTTTTTTCTAAACGAACCTTGATTACGGGCCGAGACATTCACTCGTACGGGACTAGAGGCAGAGACAACTACCGAACTGGGAGACACAGGACGGTGGTTTATGAACGCTTGCCTTCACAGGCAGGGGTTCATTTTATTAACAGATTGCCTAATGAATTAAGAAAAGCCTCGACGCTCAAGGCGTTAAAAACTCGTTTTAAAACGCTGTTTAGCGTCAAATACATTTTACAATATAAAAGAGTTTTTGGAGTATGACTGGGAGACCACACAATAACAAGACTGACTCTAGAACGAAGTGGGAATTATTGGCGATGGATGAACGTGGAATGAGTGATCAAATGTATGTCTGAATGAGAGCTCGATGTGGTATGTATGTCCAAATTTTAACATATTTGACGTTTGCTATACAAATGTATTTTGTCTCCGCAATAAAAAATTGACTATTGACTATTGACTATTGACTATTCTACAGTTGGTAGTATCACACACTAAAAAAACCAAAATTAATTCTATAAACATTCTCACTCCTTTTACTGTGTTACTTTGACAACGTATGGAGATTTAAAAAATATTTACTTCTCTTTTTTTTCACAAGTATTATTGCAATTTTGTGTGGATATGTTTGTTACGGTATTATAATTGGTATTGTTACGGTATTGTTTTGACCTCATCTTATATGATACGAAAGATATAGTTATATTTAATAAAGATAAATTAATATATCAATATCAACTACCTTATGAAGAATGTAGTAACATACTCGTATACTGATCTTTAAGCCAATTTTATAAATTATTTTATCCTTTTAATAAATTTAATTTAATTAAGAATATAATCGACGATAAAATCCAAATATATAATACACTGAAAACAGATATATGTATAAAGAATATGATACCGATTCTCCATTAAGGGGAACGGTCGTCAGTTGAAAAGATTATATTTAAATTATATTTAAATCCACAGTATAAAATAAACGAACCGATATTCTTATCCTTAAGGTAGAGAGAAGGACACAAGTCTGACCACACAAAGGACTTTAGACAGACACAGATATAAAGAGAACGATACCAGAATCAACCCTTTGTGAGGAGTCCTTAACTGTCGTCAGTTGAATAGGTTCTGCCCTAATATATGATGTCGACTGATTCGCTCTTCTTTACGCACAATACTTTTAGCCGAGCAATAGCATAATGCCATAATGTGTGGTAATTTATTTGTTACTATCGACGATTGAAAGGTCATAAAAATACTGTAAGATATAGGTGTAAAGAACTATACACAACTAAAGCCCAGTCGTTAAATAGTACACAGCATTACCGATTAGTTGTGATAATTGTTATTTAAAAAACATTCCTATTGAATTTTCAATACAAACTTTCTGAAATTAAAAAATGATTTGTGGTATTCAATTTTAAGCAATAGATAGAAAGAACGTATATTTTATTTCGTTTAAATGGGTTCATATTATGTAGCCAAAATTGAAAATAATACAGTTACCACTCTAATTTCACGTAAAATTTATAGTTCAAAAAATATGTTTACGAAAGTAATCTTCAGAGTCAACACACGAGTGTTTAGTGAGAATGTTACATTGGTAAATATGGAAAATATATTTATTACATGAGTAAGTAGACTTCATAAAAACAGACTCATTTCTTAAGAAGGGTATCATTTGGTTGGCACATAGAAACCCACAAAAGCAACCTGTTCTTGTGTCTCTCCATTGATCACAATTATTTAGCTCCTTTATTGAATAATTTCACTACTAACTCATACATATGTAGGAATCTTGTTTGTTATAAATAGATTGGAAATGTATTTGTAACAAGAAATATTTGGAAAACTCCGACAATGTAATAAGTATTAGTTTTTTCCACTATTTTATTATACTTTTTTCATCTGTATATTTAACAATAATAATTAACATACAAGTCAATTGTTGGGTCAAATCTTTTAACAACACAATTACAAGTTTAAGAAATGTTAGTCACACTATTGAGAGCCATCTACAGTCAAGATATATAAAACTGAAACTTGTTAAAACCAAGTGACACACGTCTGTTTATAAAAGTGTGTGTGTGTGTGTGTGTGTGTGTGTGTGTGTGTGTGTGTGTGTGTGTGTGTGTGTGTGTGTGTGTGTGTGTGTGTGTGTGTGTGTGTGTGTGTGTGTGTGTGTGTGTGTGTGTGTGTGTGTGTGTGTGTGTGTGTGTGTGTGTGTGTGTGTGTGTGTGTGTGTGTGTGTGTGTGTGTGTGTGTGTGTGTGTGTGTGTGTGTGTGTGTGTGTGTGTGTGTGTGTGTGTGTGTGTGTGTGTGTGTGTGTGTGTGTGTGTGTGTGTGTGTGTGTGTGTGTGTGTGTGTGTGTGTGTGTGTGTGTGTGTGTGTGTGTGTGTGTGTGTGTGTGTGTGTGTGTGTGTGTGTGTGTGTGTGTGTGTGTGTGTGTGTGTGTGTGTGTGTGTGTGTGTGTGTGTGTGTGTGTGTGTGTGTGTGTGTGTGTGTGTGTGTGTGTGTGTGTGTGTGTGTGTGTGTGTGTGTGTGTGTGTGTGTGTGTGTGTGTGTGTGTGTGTGTGTGTGTGTGTGTGTGTGTGTGTGTGTGTGTGTGTGTGTGTGTGTGTGTGTGTGTGTGTGTGTGTGTGTGTGTGTGTGTGTGTGTGTGTGTGTGTGTGTGTGTGTGTGTGTGTGTGTGTGTGTGTGTGTGTGTGTGTGTGTGTGTGTGTGTGTGTGTGTGTGTGTGTGTGTGTGTGTGTGTGTGTGGTGTGTGTGTGTGTGTGTGTGTGTGTGTGTGTGTGTGTGTGTGTGTGTGTGTGTGTGTGTGTGTGTGTGTGTGTGTGTGTGTGTGTGTGTGTGTGTGTGTGTGTGTGTGTGTGTGTGTGTGTGTGTGTGTGTGTGTGTGTGTGTGTGTGTGTGTGTGTGTGTGTGTGTGTGTGTGTGTGTGTGTGTGTGTGTGTGTGTGTGTGTGTGTGTGTGTGTGTGTGTGTGTGTGTGTGTGTGTGTGTGTGTGTGTGTGTGTGTGTGTGTGTGTGTGTGTGTGTGTGTGTGTGTGTGTGTGTGTGTGTGTGTGTGTGTGTGTGTGTGTGTGTGTGTGTGTGTGTGTGTGTGTGTGTGTGTGTGGTTTTGTAAGTTTTGAGCTTCACAAACAAACTTTAAGTCAAGACACTTAAAGGGACACGTGTTTGTTGGTATCCTTAGCTATTGCCCCAACCAGTTAGGGGTCAAAAATGACTTTTTTATTATAACTAGGCTACTATTGATAAATAAATGCTGTATCTTTATATAACTTATATTTTTTTAAACTATTTTCCACACGGTTCACCTATTACCCTTAGGTTGTATGGGGTGTTTGGTTTCCTACTGCAGAGTGATTCTAATGTTTAATGTGATATGACGAGTTTAAGATCTCGCAGACTTCAACCGTTTTATTCCTAAATGTATACTGATTCATAACTATATGGAACTCCGCAGACACCTAACGTACAAATTTAAATTGTCCTTTAATAGCTTGAACATGTATTTAGTTATTGTTCGGCTATTATAAAGTTTTTAGCTTAATTTTGTTTCATAACCTGTCTAATGTATTATTTTTCCTTGATAAATAAAAAGAAATGACTGGTCGGGTCGTTCTTTAATTTCGATATGAATATAACTGTGGCTCATTCTGAAAACAATTGTATTTATTTCCTTAGGAAATATTCCTTTCTCAATTCCTTGTGTCGATCACAGGTTAGTTTAAGGTTTTTTGTGTGTTACATCATCGACCATATGTTAGTTTTAAGTGTCCTATTGTACGAATAACACATTAGTAGACCTGCTCACGAGTATTAAAACACAGATGAAACAGGATCTATTTAAGCGTTAATTCTCGAATAGATGTAGACACAATATAATAAATAGTTATAGAAACGAAGTTTGAGGTGGTTATTAAATAGATCTTTGACGGATTTATACACTTTCATTAGTTTTAATCATTGTACGTAACAACATAATATTTAATTTTAGATTTTTAGTACACTACAACTAAAATTTGCTATTTTTGTGTACTAAAACAGCAATTAACTCTAAAGGTTGATTTGTCTTAGGTTATAAATCTCAGTAAAAATAAATAATAATTTTTCACTTTTTACTTTGAAATATAAAACCATTCCAACAGTCTGGTGTTTCAGTTCTCACTAAAAACTTCGTTTCCCATCCGGCTGTCTGTATCTGCTTATTTTTTAATTCATATTTTAACCACATCAATCAACTTTAGTAAATGCATTACGTTGACTTTTAACAGCATTGACCAATAAAATTAAAATAAACCAGATGATCAAATAACATTTCAAAATAACGCCCTTTTGTATTATTAAAATAAAGTATTCAAACGCGTAAAAAAGGTAGCAAAATTAACCTTCATAAGGCACTTTAAGTATTGAAATCGGATAACAAATAAATGACTTGCAAGTTTAGTCAGACCATGCATGTGTAATCTACCGTTCTCACAACAAGGCAAAACAAAATATTTGAAACGTGTTGATTTCATGGTCTACTTTTTACAATTGTGTGTTGAAAAATACAAATATGAAAATATAATAGAAGCTATATATATATATATATATATAAAATATAATTTTGATAACCAGAGTCCCATTTGGTTTCTGGTTTTCACCATTATCAGAATTAATAAAATAAATTAAAATTCAAGAATTACTACTCACGTTTTGCACACATATCCGAGAGATAGATTAACACGTAGTGTGTACGGGGAGCAGTCGGTCATATTTCTCAGTGACTAATGAGTCTCAGTATTTTAAGCCACGGTACACTGGCACTGTCTCTATTGTCTCCACAATATAGTGTCATTACAAGAATATTTCTGGGCAATTTTAGTAATTGTTCATAATGAATTATGGGAGCTATAGTATTAAACGCTGTAGCACGAGGAGACCGCAAATTACTATATTAATAATGATACTCAATTTCAAGCACTATTTCCAAATAGCTCATCTGCGTTAACTGCTTCCACATTACTAATTATCTGATCCTAAGTCCTTCTTATATCGTGTTGTCTGTTTGTCTATTCGATAACTCTTAGAACAGTCATTCAAACTTAAATCTAGGAACAAGGGTTGCTCTTTTCCCAAAGAAGAAAAATATTGGTTTTGCGGTTGAAAGGTCCAAATAAAAAGAAAATTTTAACATTGATTGTAGGTTAACCAAGATGAAAAGGAAAAAAATCATAGAATTTGTAAACAATCTGAATACAATCATATGACAATTTTTAATACGTTAAAATACTCATGTTGAAGTCACTTTGCAGGGTTATTTGATAAGTATTTTGTTACGTTCTCTTAGATCACATCATTTCTTTACTAAAAGAAAGCTACAGATATTTAGACTCTGCATGCTTATGAGAGCTAAGATAATACAAAACATATATAGGGAGAAGAGGCGTTTTTATTTCATGTGCATAATATTCCTTTGTCGTATACTGTTTAAAGTTATAGACTGTGGACGGTTTCCGGTCTTTAGTAAATATTTTAGAGTTCTGCATTTTACTTGAGCATAGAAGTGCCTAAAAGCAACAGCTAAATTGATAAGCGCAATCAGGAGGTGGGCGTAGGTTAGAAGCTTGATGTTGCGGTGTATAAAACACCGCAACATCAAGGTTTGTAGTTTACCTGGAAATCTGGGGTAGATACAAACCCACTTGAAAATATCTGTTATCCTGTCCGGGAATTGAGAATGTGGTAATAAACAATACCGTCAATGTTAATGTCTGAAATCTGTCGCTGTTGCATACTTCAATCCTGGCATCTGGTGTCATGCCCGTCTAAAGAGATCCAATAAAAATTATGTGACAGAAAAGATCAAAACGAAATCTTTACACCCATTCGACATCAGAGACACCTAAACGTAAAAAAAACCAGTAGCAGTCGTGGGACTGCCGATAGAAGTGAAAACGGAACTATTAAGTTGAGAGTAATTAACAATACGTTATAGTAGCAGTACATCTGTAATTGTAAATGTGACGCGTTTTTAATTTTCCAATTTTAAAATCCACGAAAAAATATTATCAAATAACTAGAAATCTATTTTACCACGCTAGTAAGATAAATCTTATACCGTAATAATACTCATTTCATGATGAAGAGGTTAAATATTAAAAACATAATTAAAATGAATAATGCTAAATTTTAAATACAAATATTCGTACAAATATTAAAAATGTTTAAAAATATATTCGTTGTTTTCATTATTCATTTATCTGTATAAAAATATTAATATGTTTCATACTCACTTTTGAACTTCCCACGTGGTCAATTTAACTTTACTTACGGATAAAGTATATAATTGCAATAACAATTAAACCCACAATATTTTTAAAACTAATAAATTAGTTAAATTAACTTGGTTCTTTCGTAAAGGTATTTTTATTGCACAATAAACTAATTTATTGAGTTAATACGGTATCAGTGAGCCAATGCGCCAACTACAGTTCCGGCAGAAACGTTCACTCATCACTTCATACGCTACTACAGGCTAAACTAAACTTCCAATAGAAAAATGATAAATTACAAAAAAAGTATTCATGTATTTTCACAGAACTTTCTCGCGGACAAATTTTGTCTGACCAAAAAATAAAAAAAATCCTCGCTTACTACTTTTTTCTTGTCATTGTAAACGCTATGTAAAATGTAAACAATAATCTAAATTATTTCGAAATTTTTTTAATATTTAAAAATGTAACCAATAGATTGCCAATATTAAGAGCTTTAATTTGACGCATCTTACAGAGTTGTACGACATTGGCTTCACTTTTAAATCGCGAGAGGAAGCCGTAAAGGTCACTGATTTTCGCAGTCTGTTTTCATACTCCGCCGGGACAGTTTTAACACAGCGAGACTGACTTTTTCATGCAGGTTAGTAGTCCGCGGCCAAGTCTACGGTTAAAAAACACAGCGAGACTGACTTTTTCATGCAGGTTAGTATCATTAGCATGTCGGTGACGCGAACCGAGGATTTTACCCTCTACCAAAACGCTCAACGCGCCTAAAGAAGTTTTCACTTCAAAATAATCGCAAAAATTGAATGTAACGCGAGAAGAGGTGTTGAGTGCTCCACGATATTTTAGAAAATACCCTAAAGCACAGTGGAGCAATTATGGTTTTCTACGCATAAAGTAGCTATTCCACTAGCATTCCTACAACGCAGCCGGCTGGTGGCTTGTGTCCCACAGGAACAGCTTAAACCTGTTGACTGTGAACGTAAGTCGTTTTTAATGATGGAATCGGCTGTACCGGGAGGACGAGGAAGGTCACACGTAGATTTAAAAATAACGCCCACAGGTGCTGCAACAATCAGTGTTTATGTTTTAACATTATCAACCTATTAATTTGCCAACTGAAACTTTTAATTGATTTAATTAATAGGTTCATCTGTGTTGGCACAAAAAGGAGGGTTGCAGATATTTAAGACTAATCCAAACGGGTTCATTTTTTTAGATATTTTTATTAGTTGTACAGAAAAAATCCAAAACTTTAATGTTAATGGATCTTGAAAAGTATACACTTTATATAAAAAATGTAAATCTTTGGATGCATATTGCGTTTTGAAAATTAGCATGCTTTTTTAACTCTGTAGACTATTGTATCAAGTTTCATAACCCACAAGATAGATAAATTTTCATTTAATTTAAGAATCGAACAGTAAAAAAGTACACTGAAATTTCGTTCCAAAATTGACTGTTTAATCAATTAGTTACTTATTGATTTAGCATTTATAGGTTTACCAAAAACCTGAATTTTTGTAATTAAATTTGTAATAAAACGGAATGGAACCGAATATATGTTTTCAAACGTAAGCGAAACATCTTATGAAGAAATATATTGGATTAGAAACCTTTTTGTTAAAAACGTATACAATTATTTGATATTTTCCTCTTGTATTAACAAACGATAAAAGAATACCATAACCAAGTACTTGGTTTGCATGCAAGTTATTTGCTGCCTCAGGGCAAATTTGACTTTCTTTCATATCTGTAGAGTTTCAGCCCTCATGAAATTCGTAATGCTCGCGAAGCCAGCTTACTTTTTGACGACGATAAAAAAAATGTGCAAAATTGTAATATGGTTCTCAATTAAATTGTTCAAGCATTAGCTAAGTTTTTTGTGTAATTTTTGCACATCCTTATGCATACTGTAAAAACGAAAATTAAGGCGCGGCTCATTCGTATTCGACTCTTCATTTCATGAACTTTATTTATACACAACAGTAGTTGTATCGTTTTCTTATAAAAAAAACCTATGATGGCACTGTTCCTTTGTTTTTACACCTTTCAAAGCATTTCGACACTGGCGATCAGTTGCGTGATTTATTTATTTAGTCATTTT
Source organism: Homalodisca vitripennis (assembly GCF_021130785.1). Classification (NCBI taxonomy): domain Eukaryota; kingdom Metazoa; phylum Arthropoda; class Insecta; order Hemiptera; family Cicadellidae; genus Homalodisca; species Homalodisca vitripennis. The sequence continues at coordinate 85,044,013 of NC_060207.1, read as the reverse complement.
GATGACGACGGGGAAAATGGTAATGCACCAATGCACCGTCAGCGTATCCGCAAGTGACTAGGACTGGAACCCGCTTATACCCCACCGGTCCAGGCAAACATTTCGTTCGGAACTCCTTTCATTACTTCAAGAGAGTTCTAGTTAGGCCAACAGAGGTTTCCTATATTGTCAGGCCGATTTAAACTGAAATCCTTATCAGTGTGAACTCTGCTCCCTCTGTATACTCTGTACTACAGGAAACCTATAATACAATAAATATGTATTGTCTCACTATTATGGTTTTAAACCCATCTGGAAACACTTTAACAACTTGATTTCAAAGGGAGCGATTTCTTTCTAGAGCTTTTTATTATAATATAATACATTTCATATTTGAGTCTCCAAAACTGACAGATGAATTAAATAAAAACCTTATTAAATATTTACTTACGTATTAGGTTAATACTAAAATCGATTTCAGAAACTTTGATATGAACATTTTTATTTAAAACAAATATAGCGTGCAATTAAAAACCGAATATACCTCCCGGCCGGCAGAACGACACAACAAATACTGACTGTGGTTATAAAAACGTATTTTACATTTTCCATGATGTTAATATATTTTTTAGTTATGATTTTAAAAAACATTACGATATTGAATAACACAAAATTGAAAAAGTGTACTGTTTTTGATATTATTAAGAAAATGTAGAAATCATTCGCAACTTTAATGGTCTATTTCCTAAACTGCTTGTGTAACAAAACAGTCCAAATAGATCACAATTAGAGTTTTTTGTTGAGCGAACGGACCATTTCATGCAAGAAGTAGGAGTTTAGTTTTAAAGGTTTATATTGTGCACAAAAAAGGTCTAAAACAAAGAAACTCAATAGAATTTACATTGCAATATCATATTATCGAATGTAAAATGGGTTGCTTATTGTTGAAAACTTGCCGAATGACGAATTCACGCATTGGTACAGTTGCATTTCATTCAGAGCATTATCCTACATTTATGTCTTATCAGTAATAAAACTGTTAACTTTGGTTTACCAGTTTTTCAATATGTTTCCAAATGTACAATAAAATATTGTTATTAAAAGTGCAACTTTATTTCTATGTTTTCATTTCATAGTTATTCTATTCGCCTCGTTGTATATTCAATATACTAATTTTAACTTTCAAATTTGAATGACACTCACCCATTATCGGCCAAACACAATGTCCATAAAAATCAGTATACAGCGTGCTCCAAATTGTAGGCACACTGAAAGGATCTTGGAAACTAAAAGAGGTACAGCAAATATGAAATGGACAAGGTTTTGCGTAGTAAAAATACCAACAAATCAATGTCATTAACTTAGTTATTGGTCACGTCGGTCACTTGCTGCGTTCAAAACACTGTTTCTGGTTAAAATTTTCAAACTGTCACAGCTACCTTATTAGTACTTATAACAGAACGTTTTAAATTGAAATCTGCATTAAATTTGTTCTATATTTAAAATATTATAAAGAGTATATTTTCAAGACAAGCAAGCATGTAGTGTAGAATTTTTTTAGTGGCGGCCAAGTAAATTTTTAACTGTAGTTTTTAATTTAATAAAAAGAAATCGAACTTTTCACTGATTTCAAAAATACTATATACGAGTATATTTATACTTATATACTTAGTGTAACATAGTTTGTTTCATCAAATAATTCATAAGACTGCATTTTATGCCTGTTCGGCTGCAACTTTTACTATACTATTCGGATGAATCCTAAGCCTGAATGATATTTCACTACACACGGTGTTGGAATCAGCTGTCACTTCAGTTTTTAACTTATAGTTGAAGACGGGTTTGTGATTATTTAGCACAATAGAATGTTAGTTTTAAATTGTATCATATTTCTTAACGTTTTGAAAAATAATAATCTTCGCATAAAAATAATTAAACAACCTAATTAAATGTTTAAAGCTACTTACTTAACTGTCACCAAAAATAATATAAAAAATTATCATGTAATAGGAATTTAAGCACTAAAACATGTATTAGGTAGTTTTTAATTTTAAAAGATTTCAATGTGGTCCTTTCCCTGCTTCAAGCACGTCATACAATTTTAATATTGCATGTTGCTTTGCACGCACAGACTTGGCTAGCGTTAAAAAGTCTAATGGCGTCATGTATTTTGAGCGGGCGGGCTTGCGGAAATGTTTTGTTAGAGTAAAATAAACTGCGTTAATCATTCAGTTAGATTGTCTAATTATTGTTATAAGATGGTTTTATTTTATTTTTCAGAAGTTTATAAGAATGGAATACAATTTGAAACTGACATGTTATTGTGCTAATCCGTAACAAAAATGCCAGCAGTAATTATTTCTAGACTGACCCATTCATTTGAAAAGTTCCAAAAATGTACTTGAGCTCTACACTACCTGCTTGCTGATCTATAAATAATGCATTATAGCCTACTGTTTAAAAACTACAACAAATTGTATGTAGTTTTCACGCAAGAAAGAAACGTTTTGTTACAATTTGGAACATTTTACCAAAAACATTATATCGCCCAGCGAGTGAACGACGCAAACAATAATTAGCTTAATCACGTTTATTTGTTGGTCTTGTTATTATGCGCAACTTTATAAATTTAATCTTTGATGTATATCTCGTTTAGTTTCCACGATCTCTTCAGTGTGCATAAAAATTAGAAACAGAGTATAATGAAAATATATGCGATTGAATAACTTGTCATGAAACATTTTAGCTCTAAAAAAATAGTGTTTTTAGTATAACATTTATTTTTTTAAGAACACGTCGAAATATAATGGCTGTTATGACTTATTCCGTGGCGAAGTAACTGTGAAACTTACGTAATAAATTGTTTTTGTCTTAAATACATTTTGTAATTTTAGCTTAATAAAGTTTAATTTTTAGCTAATACTATGTGTCCTATCTTCTCTGTGTTAAAATGTCCACAATATATGAAATATTATTTATTGAACATGTCTTTTTTTGTTAGATTAGAAGTGATCTGGTGGAGACCAAGCATTACGCTGTATATTTATATAGAACCAAGGATAGAGACATTTAATATTCCCTTCAATATTTATTGATTTGTTATGGTGTCTTAGTAGTTCAACAATGGGTAAAATGGGATCAGAATAAATAGGATTACTTAGTCCTTTTTTCATAGATTAGGTTAAATTCTCACACTAAGTAGATGCGTGGAAAGTGTTTTAACATTTTACTAATGAAATAGGAAATATTTCTGTTCGTTCTAGACCTATCCAAAAATAGCCACTATACTGTAAAATTAAATCTTGTAATTTTGGGAAAATATAGAAAAAAAATACTTAGAATTAAATTTATTTACATTGTATAAGGAATTAAAACCTCTGATATGAATAGATTTGAGGCTATACTATCGTGGATGATGACGAGAAAATAGAGTTAAGGCACTCAAACTGATTTTTATATAGAGTCAGATCCAGTAAATTATCAGTTATTCTTAACATTCGGTAATCTTTACAGCTGAACATCATGTGAGACATGCATTCCACTTATCACTTACCCATCACTAATAAATCTTGTCGCTTCTTATTTTACAAATAATCTTTTCCAATCAACATATAAAAACTGATAATACATTACATTGTTGCATTGTATACTATCACGTTGCGCAAAACATAGTGATGGGTGATGTGGTCACCATTAATTAATTAGGTCACTTGTAACCTCAAATGTGTGGGGCTACCTGAAACGGTCGCTGGCTTGTGCCTAGCTAGAGCACTAATGACTCCTAGTCACTGTCCTGGGTAATATTTTAATGTCATTAAATAGAACGTAATTACCTACGCATTTTCCCTATACTTACTAAATTTAACAACACCGTATTACATATAGTAATGTCCAGCCTCTTGTCAAGCTTTGGCCGTATTTATAATATAATTTTTAATATCAATAACTGTTTAGAGTTTTCTATTAAGATGAATGTAATAGTTTTAAATATAGTGAAATATCCCCTCTACATACAGACTAGTACAAGTGTAGTATAAAATGTTGGCATAATTTAAATTTAGAAATTACTAGCCTAATAAAATTTTAAACAAGTGTCCCCTAAGCCCTTAGGATGAAAACCACCGTGAAGTATGTCATCTACATGAAATTTTATCCCTACGTCAACTTCTTTGCATGTATCATTAACAACAAGCGACATCTGTGAAGGTATATGGACAGGTAATTTGTGATAGAACACGCATATATTTTACACCGGTTAGCTTTTGCAAATAAGGAATTTTTAAGAGTCTCACAAAAATTTATAAATGTTTGTGACTGTTTCCCTCACAAGCCTACTTTTTATAATGAAATTTTTGAAATGTTTACATTTTAAGCAATAGACAGTATGCGAGGCTAGTCAATAATAGTAGCTTTTATAATGCTGCACCATTTGAGCTTTTTTAATATTTCATAAAAAATAACCACCTTATGAACCAACTTAATTATAAAAATAGCTGTTGTTAGTGCAGTATGATAAAAATATCATTATAACCTTATCAATAGTTTGTTGTAGCTAACTACCACAAACTGTCACTTCTAGTGAAAACAAAAATGAGGATAACAAATTATCTTCAATTTTTTTTATTAATAGCACTTCTTAAATAAAAATGACATTTACTAAATTACTGTAAAGTACTTACAAGTTTTTAATCATTATAAATATTCTCCTTCGGCCATACAATATTATGTATAAACTGAGAAATGGCAAAACAATCAAAAAAGCAATTCTGTAATGTAGCCAATTGTTTGTATTTTACACTATAGCATGTCATATTGATGGCAAATACCCGTTAACATGATCACTCATCCAAAATAACCCATCTTAAATAATATATTGAGAACTTAAGGAAATATTTAACTGCATTCAAATCTAAAATATACTCTTAGCACGCTATTACTCGTTAATGAGTGAAGAGTTTTAGTTTGAATACTGTTACCTTATAAGTTTATAAACCATTAAACACGTAAGATTAAACTATAAAAACATTATACTGTGGAGGTTTCTGCGTTTGTATTCAGAAACTTGATTTTACATGTACGTGAAAGTGAGAACAAAGTCATGTTGACAAGAAAGATATCTGCCACGTATTTCATATATTATCCAGAACAGAACTTATATCGCATAATGTATTGCGTTACTTTGTCCACACTGCATTGTCAGTTTCTGTTTATCTTGTAGCTTGTTACTTATCTTAGCTCCCGAAACTCAGGTGTATATCCGCTTCTGTAATATTACTTGATATTCATAGATTTGCTTGGATGATTTATCTTTAAAAAAAAACTGAAATTTAGTTTACACATATTTTCCTTACCCATACTGTTCAAACACTTATACAATAATCTTTTTATCAATAAATTTAGTTCATATATTATCGTTATATGGGGTGATTTATCTTTTAAAAAACAACAACTGTAAAGTTAGCTTCCAAATCAAGTTAAAAATCTATTCAATCGTCTCTTTTATCATGTATCAATAATTTTAGTTCTATTTACTTTTTTATGTGCAAAAAAGTATAACTATTTATTAGCGTAATCATTTATTCACCATTAACAGCTATTTTAAACTCATTATTTTTGTATATTGTACATGAGGAAATTACTCTTGTGTAAAAGCAACTCACTGTATTATGTTACTTACATATCTTATATATCGGTTAACTCATATTCGATTGTTGAAAAGAGTGACAAGTGTGGTACTTATAAAAGTTAAGGCGGGTGGCAGCAGGTGAAAACAATAAAGAAAGGCACATGTGGCTCTTGCTTCAGAGACGGCCTTAAATCTGCAGCCTTAACTTTACCGTTGGAATGGCCATATGTCACGCGGTACATGTACAGGATACGCATGTTTTGAAGCGGTTCTTATATGTTAAAGTGAAAGACTTTTTGTTCAGTTATTCCTTTTATTTTACTTCCAGTCACTTAGTACAATAATTTATTTACGGTAGTCGATAAGTACTGAGGCTGATATTATATTTGTTTATGAATGACATGGTTTAAAACAAATTAATATGTAAACAAAATAGCATAATAGTGCATAATTAAAAAAAAATGTTTTAGTACAGACTACGATTATAAAACCAGACTATTATAGTTTTGAAATGAATAAGAGATGAAATTCCTTGATGTAATAAAATCATAAATATAAATAAAAATCATACCTTAATCAAATTTCATTCCTTAATAGACCAACATAAAATAAATAATCTTAATTTTGGTGATACCACCTTTGTAAATATTACTATACCTTTAGTGTGATATAGAATGAGGTAAAAACATACGGTTATTCCCATAACAAATCGCAGACTTGTGATCAGTTGCAATAATACTTGTGATCAGAATGGTAGTAAATATTGTTTAAATGTTTGTACATTGTCAAAGAAACAAATAAAAGGGTGAATGTTTGTAGAATTATTCTTTGTTTTTGTCTGTGAAATTGCCCATTGTATAAAGAAAGAAACGTTATTGGAATCAAGCCAAACGCAAACGTTTAACACGTTTTTCACTTGTTCCGTCCTATTGTTAAAAAACCATTTGACTCGGCTAAACTCTGCATCTCTCTTGTCGTTTTTGTCTTTGGAAGTGAGGAAGGAACAAAATATTAAATTTGATTGATACTTTACATTTATTACTGAATAATCCCAGTAATTTATCAAAATTGTTTAAAATACCTTTTTAAAATTAAAACTACAGTAACTCTCAACAGGTAAGGTTTTTATGGCTGGTTTATACTTTCCAGTAAAACTTACAATGGGTCTGAAAAACTGATAGGTCACTGACTGAGCAACCCAATTGATGTCATGTTGCGGCAAATCACTAACCGCACATATCGAAATCATTGGATAAGTTGATACTTAACCGAAACGTCTTAGTTTGGAGAAAATCGTAATTTTTGTATTTACTGTTGTTTTTACTCCTTTTACTGTTTTTTCCAAACGCTAACCGTGATGAATCTACCCCCCGCTTTGATTGGTAGAGGCAGAAACCTAGAAATCCTCGCATTTTTCAATGTGGCATGACTGAGATAGTGCAAGTGTCCCTCTTTATTATAATTAAACAATAAAGAAAATAATGGAATTTTTATATCCATTTTCGATATCTTATTACTCTTCTAATTACCCATGTCAAACTTTTCTATACGTTTATGTGCATTCTAACACATGATTGTGCCCTCATACATTTCTATTCAGACGCTTTGGAAATTATGATCATGGTAGAGACTAACTGAATTGATGTTTTTTGTTACCACCGGAATGAGTCTTATATGAGAAACAGCGTGATTGTTCTTATACAAGTCTCCAATGTTTTGTGGGGCTGGTAAAATTCTTACATTGCAATGAAAATTCAAAGTTTGGTGATACTTGAGCTCGAATAAAAATAGTGTATACATTTTTCATTGTAACAGAGAATCACGTGCTTGAACCCTCGATATCGACTGGTAACAGGATCTGAGATGTGATCTGCTACGTGAAGTAAAAACTGTAATGAGAAAACAGCTACGAACTTTCCGAGTAACTAAACTTGTTACTAGCTTTCTGATTATAATTCTACAGCCTTAAATATTTGACGAAAATTTTGATTTTATGTATTTGATGCAGCATTTAGTAAAGTCTGTTCTAAGAAACAATTCTAAAACGATATTTGATCAAAGATCTCATCTCACCAAGTAAGTCCTCAACCACATAAATATTTAATAACGGAATTGATAAATAAAAATGTTTCGCAATGGCTCTTACAGCCATGTAAAGGTTAAAACTATATTGTTAAATTCATAATTAACACTTTCAGGCCCAGTAATCTGCCTAACTGTTCAGTAAATTACTTTATCCTATTCAGCTATATTCGCATGGTGCATTAATTTGCTAAGAGGAAGTATAAAGTCTTATGATAGTGCCCAAATGTAAAAATCTCAACACTAGTCCAGTTGGAACGAGAAAATGGAAGATGGGGCTGAAAACGGTAGTGGGAAATTCAAATCAATGTCTCTAATTTTCAGTCTTTATTTCTTAGCCTTATTGATGGAGCGTGACACGTAATTATTTCAAATTGGAGAGATTTAGTTTAGTTATTAAAGAAAATAACTACATTTGTTTTAGTAAGGATCAATTAAATATAATTTTAATTAAACTAGTAGTAGGGAATGAATTTAAATCTTTAATCATTCTGGTTTGATGAACAAAGTTAGTAGTTATTGCCAATATAAAAGTAGAGAGAATGAATGCCGGAAGAAGTGTAAAAAGCAAGAGTAAACTATCATAATAACACAAAGTAAGTAAATATATAAAGGATTTAATAGCTTAGCCATATTCTACTATTTCTGCGATTTGAGGACAAAATTGTTTAATTAATAAGTATATGATAATTGTATAAACATACATACAATCAATAAAAATGTAATCATAAAAAGTACTTGTTCCGCCCGCCGGGACTCGAAAAAGGACTCTCTTTGCCGTGCGAGTAAGCTGTCACTACACCACAGAACTACCACATAGACTTTTACAATAATTAATTAATTTTTAATTGACAGGTTCCGTCACGTAAGTTTTTTAAATAACCAAACTAACATACGGTCGGAATACATAATGCCTGTAAACAACTAACACTCATTAAATTACTATACACTGCAATAGCCAAGTATAAAGTAAATATAGTTAAACTCAATATAGTACTTTGTGATTCAATACAAAGTACTTACTCCGCCGGCACTGAAACCCGAATCTTTTAATTTCCAGATAATATATTAAATCAATAAAGTAATGTTTCAGTATAGATAACAAGGTTAATATTTTGCATCTGTACTAATATTAATATTATTTTTGTAATCTTTTGACATGTATCTCCATTGAACCATTACATTTTAATTTACATTATACTCAAAGGGTTTTAGTATTCAACTATAGATCTAGTGTTTGATTGATGGTTCCATTATTTTATTCATATAGATATATCACATTCATCGTTATTCTTACGTCTTCTTTAACACAATATTCTAAAAAAGCTGTAATTTTTAATATTTTATATATTATATTGAATCTTGAAAAGGCCTAAATGTTAATAATTCTGACTATTTTTTAAAACTCTTAAGCACTGTAGCAATTTTATGCCCATGCCATTTAAGCTCGCCCTTAGTGTCGTACAAATCAAAGTTTACACTCATCTTCTGTCTGAGGATCGTAACTAAAGTGCATAATGGTTTAGATTTTTGGCTTGAACAACAGAATACTAAAACCCTCAAGCTAGTTGTTTAATCTAATGCGTTATGTGGAATTTCTAGTTTCACAGCAAGTGACACAGTCCAGTAAAATAGGCTTATTTATTTCTGCACACAAGAATTATATTCTGCAAAAGGGTTATTGGTCCTACTCATGATAATCTGTCAGAACTCGTTGATCCCGCATTCACTGGCAATACCCAAAATCTTTAAATTCTCATGAAGGATTTTTAAAAATATTTTAGAAAAGCCGATATTAAACAAGTTATTTCATTAACTGTCACAATGTGTTGATATGAAATCGATCGGCTCCTATCTAATTTATTAGTTATGAATACCAGTATAAACAATCCCTCTTTAACAAGATATATTCATCTACTATAAGTTTAGTTAATTTAAAGTTTAAAAAATTAAACTTAAAACTAGAAGTACGAGTACGAGCAAATTGGATGTCTTATGGAAACTTCAGCTAAAATTTAGTCCACAAAGCTGAGAGATTTGGTGTGGCATATGATTTCAAAGCTTTGATGATCTTTAATCGGGGAGTTCCGTACTACAACAAGACAATGATAGTATTATCTATCGCTAGTTTATCTTGAACCAAATCTCATAACTGAGCTATTCATTAAGAAACGTGTTTTAAGTGATTTTCCATAACTGAGTGATTATGAGAAAGGAAATAATAAAATGGACACAACTTCTTCCTCCACCTTAGTCTTACTTAGCCTTAGTAAAACCTAAGTGAACAGAAAAGGCAGAAGCATTGTGTTTATTTTTGACTTCAGAAGTTTATATGCTATTAAACAATAGCATATAAACTACTTGTAAAGGATATAAAATTTTTTTATTAAAACGCAATTTTTTCAATAACCCCAGAAAAAAATTTTAAGGCATAAAGAAACAAATTTATATTTACAATTAAACTTCAGTATATTCAATTAAAAGTCTCAACGAGTTATTTCAACAACTTTCTTAGTATTCTTGGCGAAAAGAGATTTCTAATAAAGCCATATTGTTTTCCTGAAATCTAGTCTTTTATTCAGATCATGTAGATGTAAAGAGAGCAGTTTTGGGCACTGAAGTGTTGGATGACACATCCGGCGTTGGTAGTAAAACCTTTATGATCTGATTGATGCCTGGTGAATATCGGTTCCTTTACAACCACAGTGAACGTGTTGCTTAATACCGTTAGTGTTACCAGAAGACTGAGCTTACGGTTTGCCAACCATCAAAGTATTAAATAAAATTTCCGGAAGTGTGGTAAGTTAAAGTAATGAGGCCTTATCATTATATGTGGTTTCTGATAAATTTAACCTGGAGTTGTGTTACTTTACTGGACTATTGGGTATTTCACGGTTTAATTAGTTATCTCTTTCCTGTATCCTGTATCCAGTCAATTAGGCTGCAAGTCAAATACTACTATCTTGAATTGAAAATTATTTTATTAAATTATACCTTATTGTTCCTAGAATTTTCTTAATTTTTTTAAGTTATAGTAACTTAAAATTTTGCATTGGGGTAGCAAGATTTTTCTGCCTTTCTGTCCTCCACATTATATCTAAGGAACGTAATGTGCTATTTAATTATAAAATGTTGCATGAAACTTCATATCTAGATAGACAAGATCCAATTCTGTTATTTTCATATCCGTCTATCCATATGAGATATGTCTTAAGCATGGATTAAACTGTATGTTAAACCGCTTAACTACGCACGAAACTTCAGAGAAAGTACTCCTGTCTTGTTTGTCTACTAAGAATCACACTTTACTTGACACATTATTTTTTTATATGAAACTAGCTGACCCGGTGAACTTCGTTTCACTTACCTCTTGGCCATGTCGCTACCTTTGTTAACATATTTACATATGTAATTTATCAATTTGACAGAGTTACAAAATTCCACATTGACGTGAGTTTCAAAAGTGTTGGACAATATTGGCGAGTACGGCACAATCCAACGATTATCTACATCAAAATTTTGTCCTTTTATCTTCACAATTACAGATCGCCCACCGTCCTCAACTGATTGCCGACGATACAACGGGTAACCATCATTTCCCGAGATGGTTTCAGCAATCAATGCTCTAGGGTATCGCTTAGAGAACACTTGCCGTCGACCATACAGGGGGGGTTGTTGAAAACTCCGCAAGGTCCATGTATCATATGTTTACTTACTACTACTGCATGCAATTTTGGGTCAAGTGTTTCAATCGGGAATCTCGGCTGAAATTATGGAATCAATGTCTTCTGGCCTTAAGTTATCAACTAACCAAACTAATGTGTGCGCATGTAGCAGACCACGCTTTTGCCACTCAACAGAGTACATCCAACAACGTAGGCTACTTGGCCACACACACGATGCTTTATAATGAAATTCATTAAAGATTTTTTATTTTTGCTTAAACACTCTGGCAGTGACGTCATGCCTATCAATTGGTGTTTGGCCGTGTAGCAATTCTTTCTTAATTTCCATCCATTGCGGGTTGCAGGTGAATGTAATAAATAGGTCTGGACGGCCATATTTTCTAACATACGACATCGCATCTTGCGCGTATTCGTGCGTGTGGCGCGGGCTTCCAATGTAAGTTGCCGTCAAAAATTGTAATTTTTTTCCCAACATTTTCTGCATTTGCAACGGCATTAATAACATCATGAATCTGTTATGAATAAAAATTGATAGAGCTGACTTTTTTGTTGGTTTTCAGCACCTGGAATCAGAAATGATAAACAATGACATTTTTGCATACATTAAATATAACACATTTATTGTCAAATTATCATCATTATCATATCGGACAAAAGGCAATCAATACAGGTAATCAATTTAAAGCTTTCTGGTAAACTATATTTTTTGTCTTTTTTTGCGGTGAGTAAACATATAAAGATATACTTTACCATGTGTAACAAAAATCTTCGACATAAAATATTGGGTGCTGTCAGGCCCAAACACGACAGTACTTTATTTTGCCATCAATAAACACATATATTCTATCATGATCAAAGTCTAATTGTAAATTTCCGCATTAATTAGTAGTGCAGGATTCGAAGTTTGACATCGCACACGATGTAGCACATCCTCAGACATGTCATCCCTATATTTTATCCACAAATCTTCCGGATTCGAAGGGAAATATGTGGATATTATAATCGCAAACAATGTTCGAATTTTATGTGGTGAAGATATATGGAATCCTTGAGCGTATTATCCCAATGTAAATCATCCTCGAGTAACTGTAATAGTTGACACGCCTCACGGTAAGTAGCACACAGATGTCCATCCAACTGTTCTCAATTGTTGAAACGATGTCGGACCACGAACATTCACCAATAACAATCTAAGATAATAACATTCAGCGTTATTTGGATGCACTGTATTTGTCGGCACTATAATCGATTTCTGGATCGTAGGAGAATGCTGCTCGTTCCAGGTTCACAGGAGCATTGCGTTTTTGCGGAATCGGTCAATTTCCTTTTCCTGGGCTCGCTGCTGTTGTGATCGATGTGCCCGAACTCGTTGCATTCTTTGTCTATCCACTTCATTCTGATTTACTGTAGAACGCAAATGTGCCATACCAATACGACTGTTATCATTATCAGTCCTCTTGCTGGTCATCAGTGCGATTAGCGCGAGAGGTAGCTCGCCGCACATTCGATCTACTTCGACGACCTATGTTAGGTCGTTTTTCTTCTCGGCATTGTTAGCAGTATCTGATATTAATGTTTTCTTGCACTAATAATGTTAACCTGTAATGGCGACAGCTGTTTTACCCAAAATTGCATGCAGTAGTAAGTAAACATATGATACTGAGACACTTCGTCATTTGTATTTGTTTACAGCTGTTAAACTAATTATCGATACATAAACATCAATCAAACGTTTGACAGGTACGAACAGTTTGTATGGGAAAATCAAATTGTCGTTTTTAGTATTTTCCTTGCAATTTTGTTATATTTTCTCATCGTTTAAACCTTCCCTGGACTTCCACGAACATTTCAAGACCAAAATTAGCCAAATCGGTTCAGCCGTTCTCGAGTTTTTTAGCGAGACTAACGAACGGAAATTCATTTTTATTTATATAGATTAAAAGAATAAATCACTGAACACACGTGTAATGAAGAATGGTTCAATTACCTGATTCAACTCACGACAAGCTAAAGAGAAATAACAACAGCCAATATACACAACATAAATCCAGTTGTTACAAATATTGCTAGCGCTGTCTACACTTACAATGTTATAAACAAAACCCACAACAATCTCTTGGTTGTGTAGCCTACCAGTGCCAATAACAGCATTGTAACAACTCTGCTTACAGGAACACTAAATACTGTATCTAAAAATCACATACTCATATATCTATAATGACTAATTTAATTGTCTAGCCTTTGACCTTGTGAACGTTTGCTGAGAATTTTGCTTCTTCCTGAAAACTCATACATTTCATGAAAGTTCACGTAACTTTAATCTGACTCTTTATTCAGCCACAAATAGATTATAGCTCTTATATGACAACGGCACATTGTTAATTGGAATGTTGATGGACTGTTGTAAAATTATTTATGAAAAAAAAACTTTTTACGATGATATCAATACGTATATAGACCAAAAAGGACATTTACTCTTTCACAATGACCTAAGGGAAAGAGAGAAAATATTAGCTGATCCTACTTTCAAAATATTTTTTAAGTATAGAAAGGAATAACACAATAATAATTATTATGATATTAAAATCTGATCAATTAAAATATTAGAATGTAGCAAAATAATACAATTTAACAACCTGAAACTAATATTGGGTTTTTTATAAAATGTAGGAATTTTTGAATTCCTAAAGAAATATTTCAAAAGATTTTTCAATGGTCTTAATATGGTGGTTTAAGCCAGTTTTTACAGTAAAATCCTTTCGTCCCTAGAGAGAACTTTGATTAGTGATACAGTAAATATTGCCCTACAATAAGCTATTAGTCTACACACCAGAACAAGTTTAATTTGATACATAATACCATAAAAATGTAATCGTAAATATAAGACTTGTGTGAACTATCTACACATACTTTATTAAACCAATAAAAATGCCAATATTAGGTAAACATTTAATAGCGGCCTACTCCTTATTCAATTGTATTTACCAAAAGCAGAATTTAATATTTAATTTAACTTAACTTATAATTTTAAGCTATTAATAATTATAGCAACGTTTAATAAAAAAAATAAACAACAACAAGTAACTAATGTTTGAAGTATTTGTAAATGGCGATAGATACGGGAAAATTGTGTGAGATAAACAATGTGAGATCTTAGCAAACGGTTAAGAAAACTTTGGGAGTGGAATACCAGCAGACTGTTGCATAAATTTATCGAATATTTGGATAATAATAATTGACTAACGAGTGTAGGTCGCTTGGTAAAATCTCATAACATTAAACATTTCAATACTCAAAATTAAATCATAAACAAATAGATTTCTTCAAAACCGTCAGTTCTAAAGTGCTATCCTGAAGTAGGATTTGCAAAGTTCTAAAGCGATACATTCCTAATCTAAAAAGACTAAATTCTAAATTAATTTCAATTTTAAATTAACCACAGATCAGTCCAAATAAATATATGGGAAAATCCCTGCAGACTAAAAGAAATCTTTCTTCACGAGTCCATGTCAAATACGCTCCTTTTGTAAGAAGTGTAGAAAATTTACATGAAAACTTATTAACATATTGAGTAGTATCAAAATTCTACTTACATTTTACCATTATAAACTTAATAAGTGAAATGTAACTTCCTTCAATCTGTAACTGTTCCTTCAACTCTTGATGGGATAGAAGAGCATGCGCTTTGATTTAACGAAGTTCAAGAGCATTGTAAACGGGCAAGCAAACCAAGAATATTGCGTCTCCTCAACCGACGAGCCGTATACCACTCTATATTCCGAGCTGGTGACCTGTTTCCTGCCAAAAACTGTTAGCGTAAAGCAACTCAAACTCGGGGAAATTGTGCAAAACCTTTCACTAAGCTCTTCAACAACTTTTTTTATTACTACAAGATTGTCTTGCAGTTATATCATTTCAAATCCTCGTACTGTTTCGTAACTTTTAATTGTTTCTCCCTTAATTACATAGGTATTTAATTTCTGAAATCTTGTTTTAGTACCACGCTACAACATAATTTGAATGCTACAAACACGCATCTGCACAACCCAAAGTACTAATCAATATTATAGTTTAACTGCCTCCATTAACTTTTCCTTAGTATTTAACCTTTGAATTCTAACGGATAGAAACATTATGAAGTCAACTTCACAATATGTTAGAGCAAAATCACTGATATTTACTAAGACAGACATTGAATGTATGGAGTTTCTTTATTGGGATTAGATTCCCAACAATTAATGTTTCCTTTAAATTCCATTTTACGTGAACATTCACCTTTTGGGTTTTATGGGATTTGAGGGACCAAACGTCCTGAAATGCTACTTTTACTCGTTTTATGATTCTTCAAATCTATATTGTTAGCACATGTATTCTGAATTTATCTTAGATGTATAAAAGCTATACTTTTCAAAATAATAAATTCATAGGTTCTTACTTAGTAAAGAGGAGCGAGTATTCTTTTTGATTAGGGAGGTGAAAATTGCTGCAATAAAGTGCTGTAGCCTATTTGTAATAACAAATTATTATTTTGTTATGAGTTTAATATGAGGAACATCTAGTTTGACGATGGTGCAAGTCGCGCTAGTTGCTGAGCGTTAGCAAACGTAAGAAAAAAACATAGGATAAACAAATTTGTAAACAAACTTTTGATATATGACATTATCCTGTAATAATGTTTGAACTGGATGGTAACCAAATTTGTTACATTCTATTGAAATTATCCACCATCACTTTATACCAAGAAGGCTATAAAATATTTTAAAAAGTGATTACATATTTTGCTTTAACATTAGGCCGAGTTATGGAAGTGGGAGTGCTTTAACGTTGTACTAATGAATGAATTAAGTATAATAAAGTTTGTGGTAGAACTAGCACAAAATAACTTCTATACTGTAAAAATGTGTCCTATAACAATTGTTGAATGTTATAGTTTAAATTAAGTTGTATAGCATGAAGTATGATAAGTCGCTGAGATTTAACATTATGTGATCGTAGATGATTATGACAAAATAGAGTTAACATCCCCAAACTGATTATTACGAAGAGCCAGCTCCAGTAAATTATCAGTTAATCTTATCACTTGGTAATCTTTGCAGCTGAACACTATATGAGATATGCGTTCCACTTATCAAATATAATTCACGATATGTACATCGCTTCTTATTTTACACATAATCTTTTCAACTAATATAAAAACACTGATCCAACATCGAACTGTTGCATTGTATGCAATATTTATGCCATCACGTTGCGCACAACTTCATGATCGTTGATGTTGCTACCGTTAATGAAGTAATTCACTTGTGAACTAAAAGGTGTATTAGTACCTCAAAGGGCTGAAGTTCTAATAACTCCTTCTCACTGTGTTTAATTGTATTTTTTATGCCGTTGAATAGAACATGAATTAATTAATTAAACATTGTCTTAAACACTCACGGTATCACCATTTACCCTGTACTACTAAATTATATATAATAATGTGCTGCTTCTTGTCAAGCATTGGCTGTATTTCTTATACACTTTTTAATGTCAATAACTGTTTAGAGTTGTTCTAGAACGGTATTATAAATACTTAGTAATACCACAACAAGTATAGTAGAACATGCTACCATCACTAAAATTTAGACGTTAATACAAAATTTTAACCAAGTGTCAATACCCCTCAGGATTGAAACGACCGTAAGCGTATGTATTCACGAAAATGTCATCTACATGAAAATATATCCCTACGTCAACTTTTCTGCGTGTTTCATTAACAATGCACACTTTGTGATGGCATAAGGAGAGATAAGGGGTTATAAACTACTCCTATATTTGTCACCATTTGCTGTTGCAAATAAGACATTCGCACGAGTGTCATGAAAAATGTATAAATGCTGTAACCATTTACCTTCTACAACTGATTTTTTTACTATTGAAATTTTAAACAATACACAGTAAGTATATAAAGCAGTTAACAAATATAGTTTTTATACTACTTCATCATTTCAGCTGTTAATAATGATAAAAAATAAACCAATTTATGGATCAATATAAGTATTAAAATCAACTGTTTTTGTGCAGTACGATAAAAAATAACATTTACATGCAAACTGTAGCATATTATTACGTCTAGAAAATAAATAATACTTAGATGATTATATATATATATATATATACATTAAATTGTATAAATGGCAATTGCCTTATTTAATTTCAATAAACATTGAATCGCAAAAAGTACTTGCTCCGCCGGGAGTCGAACCCGGATCTCTCACTTGCCGGGTGAATGTGCTACCATTACACCATATGAGCGCTCTGTGGTGTAATGGTAGCACATTCACCCGGCAAGTGAGAGATCCGGGTTCGACTCCCGGCGGAGCAAGTACTTTTTGCGATTCAATGTTTATTGAAATTATATATATATATATATATATATATATGCAAAAAAACTTTATAACTTAGTACCTTTAGCATTCCTAAATTTAACTAACAAAAATGACTAAAAGACACAGTGTTTATATATCAGTCTTCAACAAAACAGTGTGTCTTTTTGGAGTGTTATAATTGAGCCTAACCATTTTTCGGCCGTACAGTATTATCTATGAAACGCGTTTTAATAATGCATATGACACAATAATATCATAAGAAGTACATTATGGCTTATTATTAAAATTAATATTAAATTATTTTTTATTTTTATAGCATGCTATAATGTTAGCGATCGTCCATTATCTAGAAACTCATCCAAATTATCCATTATAATTTATATTTTCTCTGCACTTAATTCGAAAATATAATTTTAACACAGGGGCGCATATTAATGAGACAATAACTTATAAGTGATGCAGTTATAAACATGTAAGATTAATCTATAAAACCTTATATTGTGATGTTTCTTCCTTTGTATTCAGAAAATTTGTTCTTTTACATGTACGTTAAAATACTTACTTGAAATGAGAACAAGTCAAGTTTATAAGAAAGATATATACAACGTATTTCATATAGTATCCATAACCGAACTTATATATCATAATGTATTGTGTTACTTTGTGTGTCTTTTCAGTTTCTGATTATCTTGTAGCTTGTTACTTGATTGTAGCTATTTAATTGCCAAGATCAAATTTTATAAAAATCCCTTTCAGTAATATTACTTGGTACTCAAAGATGTACTAGAATGATTTATACACAACAGCTGCAAAGATAGTTTACATGTTTGTTATTATCAATCCAATTTAAACATTTATCCAATTATCTTATTTATCAATAACGTTTTCATTTGCTTAATTTATGTATAAGAAATAGAACCACAGTATTTAACTTTAAATTTTATTTATAAACCCATTTGTATTGTATATTGTGTAGTAAAAATATTTGTATGTAGCAACTTAACTCCATCTTGATACTCTAATATCTTGTACATCGTTAATCTCATATTTGATTACCGAAAAGAGTGACAAGTGTGGTGCTTATAAAAGTTAAGGCGGGTGGTAGCAGGTGAAAACAATAAAGAAAGGCACATGTGGTTCTTGCTTCAGAAACGGCCTTAAATCTGCAGCCTTAACTTTACCGTTGGAATGGCCATATGTCACGCGGTACATGTACAGGATAAATAGCTAAGATCGGTTCCCTTAGGTTAAAGCGAATGACTTTTGTTCAATTCTTGTCTTAGTTTACTTCCAGGTATTTTAGTACTTTTAGTACTCCAGGTACTTTAGTTAGTTCAATTATTTATGTCTTCTATTATTTAATAACGTTTAAATACTGTGGGTTTACTATAAATGTTCTTAAATAGAAGTAATTACTTATAAAAAATTGTGTTCTTATAAAAAGGATTTTAATACAAACCACTTATAAAACGAAACTAAAATATTTTTGAAGTAAATAGGAGAATTTTCAGAACATAAATTATTAAACTTTCTTCTAATTTTGTTTCTAAATAGACCAACATATACAAACAATACAGCCAGTCTCGTAAGAAACTATTCGTAAACAAACTAGAAATAATACTTTTGATCAAATGGATAGTAAATATTGTTTTAATATTTGTACATCGTCAAAGAAACGCCATAGAGGAAGAGGATGTTTGTATTCTTTGCTTTTGTCAGTCAAACAGCCCAATGTATAAAGAAAGTGTGTTAATTGAAATCAAACTAAATGCAAGCATTTAATACGTTTTCACTTGTTTAGTCCCATGGTTAACAAACAATTCGAATTGACAAAACCTCTGCATCCATCGTATTTAACTAATTCAGAGTATAGAACGAATTAGATATTGAATTTTATTTATATATCTCTAACAATCGTGGTAACTATTAAAATAGTTTAATATACCTTTACTCCACAACTGGCGGTCATTTCATCCTGCAGTCTCGGGCTGTTTTATAGCTTCATGCAAGGTCTTTTAAAAAAACGTATTAAAATATATATTAGAAGTTGAATTTTGTTCAGAAATAAACAGAGAATTATATTTGCATTTAAAGTAGGCTATAAAAGTATTTTATTAATTTTTTTATGAAATGCAAATTTTGTAAAGAAGAATTTTTCAAATTTGGGGGGGATCGAGCCTACCAAATCAAGTTATTTTGAGAAAAAAATTTAAATCTGAGATAGCCATTTTGTGTAAGATATAATCTAGTTTCAGAAAAGCATAAACTTTATCAGCATGTACGATACCATTATAAAGCTATAAAACAAAGATTTTCTAATACAATTGTACATGGATATATGTCATTTTCGTATTTTCTTACTCAAAATGAAATGAACTATAGCGAAACAATGAAATAAACTGCATAACTCATTATTTGAAATGTATAAAATAGGTTACTTATTTTATTATTTAGAAGTTTTACAAAAACTGTTGTTACGGCAAAGTACAAGATATTTGAAAAAGTTTGTATTATATCAAAATTTATTGTTTATAACTGACAGAAAACGTTTTTCAGTTTTAGAAACCTTAAACTATATTTAAATAGACTATATAAAATAATACCAAATATACAAAAGAAAATGGGATAGTGCGCACCAGTTATAAATAATTCAAATCCACAACAAACACAGTGTTACTAAATTATCTAATCTTTATTTACATCAGTTTGTTGCTGCATTAGAATGAATAGTAATATAATCGTGAATAATGTAAAAGTGACAAAACATAAATATACGTGAAAGGAATTTTAGCCAAAAGAATTACATTGCCCTACCCAGAGCCGATAATTTATGATATTTCAATACAAATATATTTCTTTGCATTATTAAAATATCCAAAAACACACTAAACATTTAATACGAGACTAAAACACGAATAAAACTACTAAAACTTGAAAGCAATATACACGGCTCGGCACAGGCGTAAACGTAAACAACGCCGGCAATACGGTGTCCACAACAAACAGCTGACGTTTCCATTTACGTTTGGAATAATCAACTTGCTACATCACAACATGATTATTAAAGAGGAATAAAACTTATTTTTCGTTAGAATTTGTCTTCACAAATTGAATAGTGTATGAATCAAATCGACACGTTAACGCAGTATTTTATAAAAAGTGATTATGTTAGGGGATGTTTGACCGACAAAACTATGTCGGTTAACACTACAGAAACAGCAAAAGGCAACAACATTGTGTCCATAAATACTACGAGGTTGTTATACTTTTACAATGAAAACGACAGTAATCCTACCATAGAACATTTTTATTGTACGTTTGTACTGCTAATAAAACCTACTAAATGTATGGCAAAAACTGATATATATCACAAATAAGAAACCCAGTTTATGTCCAGGAGTGGTAAATCTCAAAGAACACATATCGAAATGATGGGATTAGTCGAAAACTTGATCGAAAGACTCATTTCAGAGTAAACTGTAATTATTGAAAGGCGTGACTTTATTGCTAGGTTATTGCAAGGCCAACCGTGAGGAATTACCAACTCCTGCCCCCTTTTTATTGGTCGGAATACTGAGATAGTGTCCACAATCCGCGTATGGTGTTATTGAATTTACAATCTGGAATCTCGGAATCTAGACAAGAGACGGCTTAAATTCTCTGTGTATACACATTCTGAATATACTTTTACTCTGGCAACTTTCCGTGTCAGACCTTTCTATAAGTATGTATACGTTCTAATGTACAATTACAGTGTCAGGCATTTATAGTTAGAGGCTCTGAAGTTTATTTCTTGACTTATACTATGTAGGGATGTTTTCTTTCGTCGCCACTATAGGAATATACTGTGATGCATGCTGGAATCAGTATATAAGATAAGATAGGATCGTCATCCGATCCTCTTTCTTTTGTAAAATAAATATACTTAAAAAATGTAAAATATCACTAATATCGATTAAAGTGTGTTATTTAACACCTTATACATAAGAATATGGGACTACCATCAACTATTATGTTTACAGTTAAAAAGTATTAAATATAACTGTATGGTTTTCATTATATCAAATTAAAAATATTAAAAAAACACACTTTTGTTGTACTTAAACATTGGTGTTCACGAAAGCAGTTTCGGTTTTGTAGGCAAAAATAACTATTTCAATTTATTTATCCCAGTTTGTTTTCAAAAATTCTCAAAATTCTCAAAAATGAACACTCTCTAAAATATTTCTTATAAAACTCATAGATTTAATGTCGGTTCTCATAATCATTAAATACGAAGTTCACTAGACCAACTGCAATGTCTGCCTATGAGGATGTAAAGCAATTTGCCTTATCTTCATGTTCTTATTATTTTAACTTCTCTGGAATTTGACCATCAGCATTTATCATTGTATTTATTTATAAGGTATGTATTTTTTTCTGGTAAACAATTACAATAATGCACATTTATACAAAAACCTGATGAACCAATTTCGAAACAGCCAATTCAGAACGAACAAGGAAATGATAGATAGGAAATATTATCTTTGGTGTTTATTACTCTTGCAAAACTTTTAATACTCAATTGTAATTTTGTTCATCTCAATTTTAAAATAACTTAAGCCAGTGCGGAGGCGTTTGTTATGTTGGTGGTTTTGGGTTTTGGTTATCAAAACTTCACTGCAGCAGATGTATGCTAAACGCTTTCCTGAAAGAACCTTAGCTGATAGTGTTAGAGAAACTGGAAGTGTGAATTGTAATCTCAACAAAGGTAAGACGATTGCGAGGCCAGTTAGAACAAAAAGATTGTTATGAAAGATTTATCATTCACGTTTAAAAGTGCTATAAGAGAGTGCTATTCCTTTCAATAGTTTATAGACGTTATGAGATAATCCATTATAAATATACTTATGACTCATTTAGTCTACTCATCTCAGTCTTATCTCCAAAGAAAGTAGGTGGTGTACATACTAAATATATTCATGATAAAACTATATACGATTCATTCCTTAGAATTACGTCTCAACGAGTTATGTATTCAACTTTCTTTATAGTCATAGTGTACATAGAATTCTTTCCGAAAAGAGATTTGGAATAAAACCTGATTTCTTTTTTGGAATATATTCTTATATCCAGATCATGCAGATGACAAGTGAGCTGTTTTGGGCATTAAGGTGTTGGATATTCCTACATGACACATCCGGTCCTGGTAGTAAAACCTTTATTATCTGATGCCTGGTGAATATCGGCACCTTTACAACTGCCGTGAACGTGATGGTGAATACCGTTATTGTTACCAGAAGACTGAGCTTACGGATTGCCACCCATAAAAGTATTAAATGAAATTTCCGGAAGTGTGGTGAGTTAAAGTGATGAGGCCTTATCATTTGTCGTCGCTGCTCATAAAAATGTAACTTGGAGTGGTGTTAATTACTGGACTATTAGGTC
Organism: Homalodisca vitripennis; assembly: GCF_021130785.1. Classification (NCBI taxonomy): domain Eukaryota; kingdom Metazoa; phylum Arthropoda; class Insecta; order Hemiptera; family Cicadellidae; genus Homalodisca; species Homalodisca vitripennis. Next base: position 85,020,845 of record NC_060207.1, on the reverse strand, counting down.
AATCACTGTTGAATTTGTTGTCTTTTCTTGTGACCTGTTAATTTGAGTACGAGTAAAATGCTGCTGTCTTGAATAGTGAATATTTGTTATTAAGTTGTGTTATTGGCCCTAGAATTACCTAATTTATGAATTGTATTTAGATTAATTTAACTGTCTTAAGTTGTTAGAGTATATATTATATTTTGTATCTCTTTAAAATATAATATGGCATAGGAAAATAATTAATAAATAAATTCTTCTAGATTTTGTACTTAAAATTAAAAAAAAATCTGTTTATAGTTTTTTATTAGTACGATACTTTAAAGGTAATGTTATCTTAACCTAACGTCATATAAGGCTAATGATATTATAAATGTTTGTGTACTTATCACTGAAAAAATATGTTTTCTTCAGTTGATTCATGAAAATGCTCCTCGTGGTTTAAAATACTATTTCCTGAGCGTTAGCTATGTTATCATTTACAGAGCTGTACAAATTGTCTGCCAGCAAGATGTTTTCAAAAAAAATTACGTTATAGGCTTAAAACTTTATTTCTATATGATTAACAATGAATTCGATGCTGTGTATCGCTCCAATTCGGCTGAGAGTTAGGAATATCTAATCTTTCTTAGGATGTCTCGTAAACTGATTGAACTATATATTTGTTATAAACTGCCTTTCTACTACTTAGTGGGCTGCCAAAATTCTTCTGACTGTCTTTCTGTCTTCCACATAATATCTCAAGAACGAAATATACTGAAATTTCATGAAAATGGCATGAAATTTCATTTCTACATATTAAAGATCTAGTTTGGTTATACCCAATGTCTGATTATGAGATTTCACTGAGCACTAGCGAATCCTATCAATATGTGGAATGTCTCCAGTGTGAGTTAAACTATGCACGACACAATCTGCAAGCCTGATACAATAGTAATGTAGAAACAACACACAAATATAAAGTTCCTCCATAAATTGTATTTAACACTTTCCACGCACGTTCCCCATTACATAAATAGAAAAACAAATTTTCATGAAGATCAACCGGTCATATGAGGTTAAATTAGGTTGAAAAAGCTAGAAAACCCATACTTTATTTTTAAACTTCCCACTGTCATAAAAAGAAATTTTCATTTTGAAATTGTTAATTAAATAAATAGAATTTATAAACAGGTATTAATAAAACTTGTGTGTTTTTTGTAATAGAAACACCGTCAAAAACTAAAATTTCCGTATTGTTAACTATTTCCATGGAAACTAGATGTCTTTAATTTTAAGAAGTGTGCTAGTCGAGCGTGTGATTAAAAGGCTCTTACCACACTAAGCAAACCGAAAATCAACATAATTGTAAAGTTAACTTTATAAGGAGGAGTTGTCATAAAGCTCACAAGTTAATTAAAACAAGCGTTTGTTTTCCCGGTTGATAAAAGAGTTCTTGTTTGATAAGGAGTAGAAAAGAGTCCGCACACCAGCTACTTTCTTTTATAAGAGGAGTAGCAAAAAACTAGGAGGTCTTTGCTTCGGAGAAACCGGAGGAAGAGAAGGTTAACCAAAGTTCCAGACTACATTTTGGAAAAGGGTCCAGCCCTAGAGGAGAAAACTTAACTCTAAAAGATCGAATAAGGTATTTAATAGTAACTTTACACTTATTTCTCTTTAGAAGAGGCTACCATTTCAAGGAAAAAGACTCCAAGGCTCGTTAGGTTTCATCTTCTTGTGCTCGACTCCTAGAAAAAGCGTCAGGAAAGTCTTCTTCTTGCATCCTAGAAACTTCTTGCATCTTGACGAAACTTTTTGCAACCATCTACAACCAATCGGGCACTGATAATACTATTACAATGTTGGCCAATGTGTTCGTGTAACAATCCTGAGAGCGGTGCTGAACGTACAAGATAGATAGAGTGGCCGCTAATCTACGTCGCGTTAGTCGAGCGGCGTAGACATAGTGGTACGCAATACTTCCAACAACTCTCCCAACATTTTCTACATCATCGATAGCAGGAAAACTAAAGACATTACAGATTCAACGAACATTAAATTATTTATGTCCTTAAGTGATTCAAATTTATGTGATAAATTATCATTTATTATTGTTCCGCAATAGCTAATGTGAAAATATATAAGAATTGTTTTTAATAGTTCATACTGTTCGTAATCTATCTAACTATACAAATATGCTTTTACATTATCATCAAATACTACGCACATAATAATTTAAAATATTTAAAGAGGAATCATTTGTATATTAAATAAAGATTGATATTTCTAAAGATTTACTAATCCAATACAATTAATAATATTCAAAAATGTATTGAAATAAGGTCCCAAACATTGCTTTATGTCAGATCAAATGAAAACCCTAAAGTTAAAAACAAAAAAAAAATATTTAACATAAATTTGTTAGAAAAAATTATTTAATCTGTCCGTGGTTAGTTGTGCTCAATATCAATGCGTTCCTGGTTAATAGGCATATCAAATAAAATTCTCTTTAGTACTTACTATTTTTTACGAATCTGTCTTTTTATAAACAGAATAGTTTTATTTCTAATATTCTAATAAATACGATGCAAATTAAATTGAGTGATTTATGGTCCATGTCTACTCGATAGGTTAATGTTTGAAAACATAAAAAACTACATACAATTATCCACAGAATCGGTGAAATTTTTTTTATTGGGATGGTAGTTGGCATCTTAACTTTTACATATCTATACCTAAATATGCGGTGGACGAAGATATTTCCATATCATAGGCTAAGACGTGATTAAAAAAATTAAATTAAAAACTAATTATTGTTATATTACGTTATAATAATTCACATTAGTATTATTTATATTACTAAGATTTCCTTATCTCTTATATTAGTACAAACGCTGGACTTTCACAAAACATACTTGTGAGAATAGCTATTTTGTATTGAGCATTTGAAATTAATAATTGTTACTTAATATTTCACCTTGATCATTTTGTAATATTAGCTGGTGGCTGAGCGTAAGCAATCTCACCTATACTCCATTTGTATCTTCTACGGCGGCTTTTACCTGTTTATGTGTACGTAAGATAGCTCGAAAATAATTGATTCTCGGTACGGACCCGGAACCAGTAAAAAAATCAAAGATTTTGAGAGCTTGCGTCTTAAGTTAACTAAACAAATTAATCATTTAACTTTTTTTGCATAAATGTAAGGTTGAAAACCTTATGCCTATAGGGTTAACTCTAAAAACTCCTTTTCATAGTACCAAAGCCTTTGGCTTCTGCTTCTAAATCTTTACGTAAATAAATAATTGCATATCATATCGTGATATATGCCTCTTCCATAATAGTATTGAGTGTAAAAAAAACTGAATTAAAAACCCTTATCGGTAAAGAATTCAACAACATTCTCGAAAGCACCCAAAATAGATGTAAAAAAGTGTCTGAAGAAAACGAAAATCTCCAAAAATAGGCCCAAACAATGTGATATGCCTAAAAGATGGCAAGGTGAATACGGATGCAAATAATAAAAATGTAATCAACCTCTCTTCAAAAATCCTCAATGAAACGGAAATATGAGTTTTATCCAAGAGTTGAAACTTTTCTGTGGCACTAAAATCTGTAAAGGCACTGGATTTCGTAACTGGAAATTCCTCCGACAAAACCCAATTTGACAATAGAGGAGAAAAAGGCCATGTCAATCCTTGGGATAGACGACACGGTCAAAATCTTACCAGCCGATAAAGGCAACGCTACTGTTGTACTTGACTCAGTAGCGTATAAAGAAAAGATTGCGGAATCTTTAAATTCTGGCAAATATACATATAACGACTTGGATTGTAGATATTAATATTCCAGAGTATTAATATTTAATTTATCAATAAGACATCCAAGACGATATAAAATATGTTTTGATTAGTAAGCTCCTAGTGAATATATAGTACAATTTATTACTAAATTTGTTAACTATTAAATATTATCTGGTTTGTCTAAAATGAAAATCACAGTTCTAAAAAAAATAATGAATTTATTTTAAACTGGCAAATTAATAAGTTCAACGTTTCAGAATTTTTATCACTCTATTTTTCCACAAAGACTTGACAAACCTTTTTGTAAATTTAAAAATTCCTTTGGCAATAAATAAAAACATTAATCAAATATATCAAACTAAAAATCAGAGCTCTCTTCTAAAATAAAATAATAAATTTTTAAAATAAAAATAAAATACCACTTGGAAATAACTAAAATAAAATGTTCACTTCTTAGTTCACTCAAAATTCAAAATATAAATTTAAACTTATCTTTCCACTATTTGAACCTTAACTTTAAAGTCTCTGCAATTTAGATTACAACTCTCTCTCTCTAAAAATTATTAAAGTTCAATTAATTTCCAATTAATAATTCACAATAAAACAGTTCCAGTTAAATATTAATAAATTACTACTTTTCCAAATCTCAATTTAAGTTATTAACAAAGTTCAATTTTAATTCACTTATCTTGCAAGCATGAACCAAATGTAACTTGTATGATTCTATTATGCTCTATTGTTCTTCGATAATAAGTTATTCAGAATGCTCTGTAGTTTCTATGAATTTAATTTTTTCCTATAAAAAAGACAACAAAATTAATTTAATATCAGATTAAGATGACTATTTCAATAAAACGTACAATAAATTTGGTCCTTACCTCAAAATCCCTCACGGAAAAAAATTTAAGTAACACGGCGCACTGTAATTAACTTTACTCACGAAAATAAACCAAAAAAAGGGCGAAAATTATGAGCGGGCGCTTAAATACTTCCCTTTCCAATCAACTTTGCAGGACATCCGTGGTGCTCTCTCATTGGTCCAGCTGTATCAAACCAGGAGAACAATACTCGCAACAAGACAAGTTCTAACCAATTCAAGGCAGTCAACCTGCCTTCCTAACAATTTTAAAACTACCAGTACTAACTTGCCAAAGGATTACATGTTCGTTTTTACCCTGACATTTCACAATCTAATCTAAAATTAAATCCCAATATTTCGATCCCAAAATTTTTATTTAATTTAAGTTTTAATTTAAAAAAAAAATAAATCAATGTAGCTTTAAAAACGATACAATACAGTTTTAAATAAAGACCCGACTGATTCATTTGAACGCAAAGTAGCAAACACCTTAAGAAAACACAAAGAATTTTTTTTTTTTTTTCAGATAAATTTAGATCTAAATTAACTCCTCACTATTCCAAAACCCCCCATATGCATAGCCTTCCCAAAATCCACAAACCTACCATCACTCTCTGGCCCATCATTTGTTCTCGTGATTCACCTTGGGAATTGTTTAAAGTCCTCTTGGACATCTTAACGCCATTGGTAGAAAAAACTGACTCTTTTATAAAAAATTCAAGGGATTTTGTAGAGAAGTCAAAATCCCTGAAGTTGACTGAAACTGACAAAATAGTAAGTTTTGACGTTGAAAGTATATTTACAAATGTACAAGTTCCAGAAACTCTCGGAATTATTAAATCACGTCTCACAGAAGACCAAACATAAAGGCTAGAACTAAACTTCCCGTGCCAGTAACTATGGAACTGCAGTAACTATGGAACTGTTAGAACTATGCACTCAATGCAATTATTTTGAGTTAGAGGGTACAATTTACCGTCAAGATGAGGGGATGGTAATGGGTTCTCCACTGTCTCCTATTTTCGCCAATAGCTTTAAAGAGGAATTTGAGCGAAAAGCTTTGGCTTCAGCTCAGTTCAAACCGAAGATTTGGTGGAGGTATGTGGATGATACCTTTGTTATTTTTTGTCATGGAGACATTTAATTACATAAGTTTTTGAATCGCATTAATAGTATTTCTCCTTCCATCCGCCTCACAATGGAAGTAGAAGTCCAAAACAAGCTTCCCTTTTTGGATGTATGTGTATTAAGAGACAGGGATGCCTATAAGACAACTGTTTTTCGGAAGAAAACACACACAGGAAAATATTTAAATTATCAATCCAACCATCAGAAATCTGTCAAAGAATGAGTAGCCTACTCGTTGTTTTATAGAGCAAAGAGCTTGTGCTCAGATAAAGATGGATTACAAGAGGAATTTAAGAAGGTTGAATCGGATCTCAGAAGCAATGGATACCCTCATTTAGTAATAAATAAGTGCAAACGAACTAGAAGAATCATTCCTGAGTCACAAAAACAGAATTGTGATAAATTTGCGTTTATGCCAATACCTTATGTGCCGGGATTATAGAAAACAATTAGACGAGTAGGTAGAAAGTACAACATTAGAACCGCGTTTAAAACACACAATACTCTTAGACAAAGTCTCGTAAAAAGAAAACTAAAAAATGGCACACGGGATTCCAAAAACTGTGTTTACAGTATAAAATGTAGTTGCAATAGGGAATACATAGGCGAGACAAAAAGACCACTAAACGTAAGGATAAAAGAGCACAAAGAAAACACAAGAAAGGGTCTCACAAAAAAAGTCAAAAGTTGCACACCATTGTTGGTCCGAAGACCATCATATGAATTGGGATGAGGCCAACATAACACTTCGGGAACCACATTTCTTCAAAAGGAAATTAATTGAGGCAACATACATTAAATTGGCAGACCAACCAATCAGTCAACCATCAGTCGAGATTAGGCCGCTTTAGTTGCCAGTTCTAAAAAATGAACTAAAAAGAAAATCAAAAGTATTAAACGGATCAGACATTTGTAATAAACCAATGCGCAGTGGCAATATGGTTTTAAGAAGAAGGAAGAGACAAGGTTGGAGCCTCGCGTGGTTATTCTCCTCCAACCACTCTGTCCCCACCCATTGGGCTTGATTGAAACCAATACGAAGCGAGAGGTGCTGTGGCACTGAAACATGAAACAGTCGCACACCATGTAAACGAACCATGCATCGTCGCACAGCACCTAATATTACAGATCCTAATGTCACACCACCTAATAGTGCTTCAGATTGTACGGGATTAGGACATTGGATCAGTGCCAGAGATAGTGCAGTTTCATTTCCTGTTTGAGTCCGTAGCACTTTATAACAGTACCATTACTGAATATAAATCTCCCTATAATTATTTTCTTTGATCAGATCGTCGCACAGGTCAGTGGCCCATGAGGACGGACAGAATAATGCTTAATAACGGAACGGTCTCTCCTTCAAAAAGAAATTTAATATTTTCGTTATTGTTTTCATGCTAACTAATATACATATTTACTACATTAAAAACTTGTTATTTATATAATTTTTTTCTGAAATAAATGATAGATCCTGTTACTCCCTTGTATTTTAAGGAGTTAAAAACATCTCATATGGTGATTAACTCATTATGTTTTTGATATCGTACTTTACTTGGTAAATTACTTGGGGGTGTAAAATAATGGGAACAATAAATCACTGAGAGCACGTGTAATGATGAATGGTTCAATTACGAGATTCAACTCACGATAAGCTGAAGAGAAATAACGACAGCCAATATACACAACATAAATCCGGTCGTTACAAATATTGCTAGCGCTGTCTACACTTACAATGTTATAAACAATACCCACAACACTCTCTTGGGTTGTGTATCAGTGCCAATAACCATATTATATACCACTGTAGTAAACACTTTGAATAAATATCTAGAAGTCAAATAAAACATCTAATTTAACTGTGTAGTACGTTGTCTTAAGGAAATCTTATTACTGTCAACTCATCAATTTGAATTTTACTTTATACTCAGCTACAAATAGTAAATAGTTCTAGCTTTTAAAGCAAGAATGGCACATTATTGGTTGAAATTTTTATTGAACTATTTTAAAATTTCTTACTAAAATATGTTTGATGATACAAATATTTAAATTGCTAGAAAAGAAACTTTACTACTTTACTGCACTTTAAATATTTCCAGGAGAAAGAGAGAGAGAGAGAGAGAGAGAGCGAATTAGGTTATCCTAGTTTCACATTAATGTCGTAATATAATTCTTATTATGTTTAATTTTTTTATAATCCCAATATTTTATATTACCACATTTGTCAAAACGTGAGCCAAGCACATACAGTGCTTCTACTATTCAACTGAACAGTGATTAATATGCAAGTGCTATTTACAAGTAAAGTATATGTGAAACTATTATAACGTACGTTAACATTATACACCTGCCTGATTTAGCATGATATTTTTAGACTATGAGGTAACAGAATAGGATTACACCTCCAGCAATCTAAGGTGTGTTTCAGCCAAGTGGGCTATGTTATAAGTGTTTTAATTTATTATGATGGCGGTGGCTATTAACAAGACTCGCTGCTAATTACTTCGGGCGAGAAAAGACCTTTTACCTCCTGTGATTTATTATTTATAAATTGAAACAAACTAAAAAATCTTTTAGCAGAGGTGTTGGAACTTTTAACTGTTCGTACACCTTGTCATACAGTATTAAACTAAATATTAAGTTATTAATATTACAGTCAAAATTCGAGAATAAGAAATGTAATGAATAAATTTAAAATTATTTTTTGGAAATAGTTTTTTTGTAACAGAAATATCCTTATTTATCCGTTCTTTAGCATTATGTCATTACATTAAATCTTTGGATCAGTTTTTTTTCTATCTATTGAACAGGATACAATTTTAATAACTAAGTCTATAAAACTAATATACAAAATAACTAAATGAACCGTAAAAAATTAAGGAATGTATAAATTGTTGTTTTGTATCTTGTCTCACTAAGAAAAAAAGGTTTAACATGTAAATGTAGCTATGTTGTTTCTTCCCAAGGATATCCTTACAAAAGTCTATAACAAACTGTCTAATTGAAAAGACTCTCTGGCAAGTAAATATATAATAAAAAATGTCACTTAAAAATAATATATAAAATAAAAATAATATTCGAAACTTTTGTAAAATACTAGTGAGATAAACCAAAGATTCTTGACAATTTCATCGAGATTAGCTTTTACTTAAAAATTCACCTGTAACAAAATTTAACATTAACTTTTAAACAATAACATTTTTCAAATGTTATACACTTGAAAATGAAGTAAATTTCACTGTCTTTTAAACAAATTATTATTTATATAACCGTCTGAATCTTTAAAAAATATTTAATTTTAGTAAATGGGGTTAATTCGTACAAAACCTTGTAATACTATAAAACTATTGATACTTATGTGTTATTATTATTCATTCCCTATTCATACAATTTATAAAATAGGAATTCTAAATTAACATTCCACGATTTTAAAATAAAAAAATATGCTATAATGACAAACAAACATTCAAAATCGTGAAATTATAACAGAATTGAGTTAGCTGCTCATTGATAGTGGTCACACAAAATAGAATGACGACCTTTCTGACTCGTAGATAACGGTACCTGATGTTGTTTGGTAGACACTGAAGGATCACGCCGTAAAATCCATAAAAGTCAAAGATTTGTGAATCAATAGCTCTAAAGTGACAAATACAGTTAATGTGATATGGTATACATGCTGGTAAGCTGATATTATTGAGGTAACATATCATTACCTAGTATTGAGGTAACATAATTAACGAGCTATTGGACCAGGCTGTGTCTTACAACTGCGATGTCATACGGTTGAGCCTTTACGAAGCCTGAATATCCTCAGGATATCACGAGATAGATTTCATTTATAGACTTTAAATTTTGCATAAAGATTCATTTCTACTTAAAAAAAGAATACATTCTATAAAGGGGAATGTCTAACCATGGGATTTAACTGAGCATCATTGAAGTCTGTTATTCAGCAGGCTGGTAATCTTCTGTCTGCCTAGAACTTATAAAAGTATCTTTTATGTACTTTTATTTATGTTTGATTTATGTCTACCAAAAACATAACTGCCAAAACCAAAATTTTACAGGCAACTTCAGCAAAGCTTCTTACACTATGGGTGGGGTGGCGTACACCTACCTTGTACAAATTTAATAACAAACTTATGCTGTTTTTGTAGAAGTATTTTTATAAATGATCTAATATGAAACTTCGCATAGTATTTTTAAGGGTTCATTCCGATGTCAAAATATGATTCAAATTCAAACAACGTTTAATTCCAGACTTTTAGCCGATTTATAGAGTTTTTACATGGTAAATATTTTATACATCAACTAAAATTAAGTCTAGTGAATATTCACACATTACTACTGACAGTATATCTTCACTATTTGCCCAGGGAGTTTATAATATTAGTAACCTTTTCTACCAACGTTTTATTCTAGGAAAGCAACTAAATGTTGCAAAACCAATCTAAGTTCTTTAAGTATAATTTATCCTAACTCCAAAATCCAAAGAAATGGTTAATATTATATTTCTAGATCTTAGATACACTAGGACATAACTCTGGCTTTTGTTACCTCATATCAAGTGAGTTGATGCATATCATTGTAGAGATGTGCATTTACATGCGTCCTTAAAACCAATTACTAACATATTTACATCTACTAAAAAATATCAATTTAATAATTAAATCAGAAATAAAACAAAAAGAAAACTGATATACGTTTTTAGACGTAAGCTAAACAACTTATATGGTAATGTATTAGATGAGAAAACTTCTTGTTGAAAACGTATAATAATATTTGGTACTTTCCTCTTGTACCAGCAGACCATTGAACGAATTCCGTACTCAAATACTTGGTTTGTGCGCAAGGTAATTGCTATCTCAGTGCTAGTTTGAGATACTTTCACATCTGTAAAGTTTCGGTCCTCTTGAAATTTCTGCACAGCATCCGCGAAGCCAGCTTAGTTATTGACGATTATAAAAATAACAGGAACCTTAAACTTGGTTCTTCAATAATCACATTATTCAGACATTTAAATTAAAAATAGCTAACCTTCTGTGAGTATGCGTCCCTCATCCTTAAACATCCTGTAAACAATTATTAGGGAGCGGCGCACACGTATTCGCCTCTTCATCCCATGAAATTTATTCATACGTACAGTAGACATAACGAAATGTAAGATGGCACTATTTCTTTGTTCTTACACCTCTGTTAGCATTTTTACACTGGTACCAACAACTGTGTAAGTTGCGTGATTCATTTATTTTTAAAACGGGGAGTATTCTAATGCAACGTCAGCGTATTCTGCAGGTGACTGGGGCTGGAACCCACTAACAATCCCAAGGCTATGCTTCCTTTCGGAACATTTTTTCCCCCACTCAAGTCGAGGGTGCCTATTTAAGCCGACGGATGGCTCCCATAATATCAGGTCGATCTCATTGTCATCCTTGTCAGTGGTGACTCTGCTTGTATATCTCATATGTACAACAGAATGATATCTTTTAATCCTATAATTATATGTTGTCTTACTTTTATTGTTTTAAACCCCTTTAGTTTAATTTTGCAACCTTAGTATTCAAAAGTGGCGTTTAATTCTTAATACCTCAAATTATGATTTAATAGATTTTGTATTTGAGTTTCCAATATAGATAGATGAATTAAAACACAACCTCAACAAACGATCTTGCCTAATACTCCTTTATAAATTGTGAATCGTCATTAATGGTATTAGTGTATTAACAGTATTTCGAAATAAATACCTCATCCGAAAACACCAAAATAATATTTCTTAACTTTTACACACAGATTACATATTACATTTGAATCAAATATAACATCTAGTTAAATCAGAACATACCTGCCGACTGACAGAACCACAAATAACAAATACTGACTGGTTATGAAAAACATGTTTTTCACTTTCCGTAATATTATTTGTGATATATTAACAAATTTTTAATTTATGAAATCTTGATCATTATGATGTTCTATAACACAGAATTCACCAAGAACAGTTCCTATTTTTGAGATTATTAAGAAGATGTAGACACTGTTCGTGCGTATAATCGTTGACCTCGTGAAACTCGTGTAATGAAAAATCTTATGCTGGGATTAAATATGAGACTATCGTTAGGTCTGTTGGTTGAGCGAATGTTTTAGTTCATGTACGAAGTAACAATTTAAGTTTTGAAGGGCTATTTTTTATAATGATCTATAACGGAAAACGCAACAATATTATTAACCTGTGATAAATAATGTTGAACTCCAATAATCAGATGTAAAATGCTTTAATTTTGAAAACTTAATTCAGAATAAAAATACACGAATCATAACAGTTTTATCTCGTTAAAAAAATTAACCTACTATTGTCATGACAGTAAATAAAAATGTTAACTTCAGTGCAATAGTTACGCGAGTTTTAACAAATTAACGATATGTTGGACAAATATTTTACTCAAAGTTCGATGTTACCTATTTAATAAAAATATAGAGCTGTAGTTACTTATTCCAACGTAGAGGATTGCGGGGTATATGAGAAAATTCCTTTAGAATTTTGTTTTAGTTTTAAACATATTTTGTAACTTCAGCATAATAATGTTTAATTTTAAGCTAAATTTGACCCTTATTCTCTGTCTCCCCAATATACATGCCCCGAAAAATCACCAAGTTTATAGAAAATAAGCATTTGTTGAATATATTTGTTTGTTGTGTTAGATTTAAAGTCATCTCGTGGAGCCCAAATGGCTACATCATATATTTATCTATAACCAATTAATTTCCTTCAATAGTTATTGTATATCTTATGTTATTATTAGTAATTCAAATAGTGGATCATCAGAATAAATAAAAGTATTCAGCTATAATTGTTGTCGATTTGGTTAAATTTTTACACCATGCAGATGCAGTAAAGTGTTTTAACATTATACTAATAATTACAATAAATATATTTTAGGTAGTGTTGGAGCTATTTTAAAATAACCAATGTATTGCACAAATAAATTCTGTTAATAATTGTGAACAGTATAGTTAAAATGAAGTAACCCTACATTAAATAAAGTATGGCAATCTCTGAGATAAACATATTTAACACTATGTAATCATGGACAATGGTGTGGAAAATAGTGTTGACGCCTAAAACACTAACTTTATTTATAATTAACCAGCTTCAGTGTATTATTAGTCAAATCTTTCAATAAAAAACTATATAAATATATTTCACTTAGTGGAGGAGCTATCAAAAAGTAACAATATATTGGAAAAATAAATATATATTATATAAATTTTGTTAATATTGGTAAATGGTATAGTTATAATTAAACTGACTATAATAGTGGTTTCCTATTATTTCCAATCTATATGCATGACACATAATCAACTAGGCCTCATTAATACCATTAATACCAAACATCTAATAATGAACAATCCTGTACAATCTAGAGGAAAACATAATAGTCCAGGAGCTAAGTGCCAATGTTCATTGTATCAGTACACAGCCTGGGTTATCTTGTAATCGATAGAATTTCAAATATAAATCAACCGTTAGGCAAGGCAGTCCCTCTAGACTATAAGAAAATTTGTGGATAACAAATGTAAATCGTATGTGAAACCTTTACTCAGTCCATTAATATTTGAGACAACATTTTATATACTGTTACTTACGATATATTGATTAGGAAAAATTATAGATTTTATTCTAGGGTTGAAACTCTAAGTGATGAACTAGAAATGAGACCCCGTTGTGCTCAAGATTAGTTTGAAAGTTCTTCCGCCGCATGACGGTCTGATTGAATTAGAATATCACATCATAACGTCGAGTTTATTTCTCATACAAACATTGTTAAAACCTTATACCACAGTGTATAAGATGGAACTCTTTTAATACAGGAAAAATATTTGTGTACAATTCTTTATTTATTTGTATCAAGTATGTAGTCCTAATGGCAGTTGTTTTCTGGTGCTATTCTAAGTAGTCTATGATTAGGAAACCTTTTTCGTAATCGTTCCTAATTCTGCTCAATGGAATTCTGCATTGGGAGGATAGGTTATTATCTTAACAGCTAATGTTGTTCATTAGGTAAGGTTTCATAGTAGTTTTAAAATAATTACAAGTTTCGCTGCACTATGGACGGTACTACTATCCAAGTGTACGCAGGGATAAAATATTGTCACCAATTTTAAATTTTTTTCCACTCTATTATTTTTTCTTTTCACTCTGTGCAAAATTTTACACCATGTAATCGCATATCGCTGTACTCAACTTGTTCCAAATTTATTTATTCTGGTGATTTCTCGGTTTCCATCATGGCCATTCATGTGACCAATTCAAAAATAATTGATAATGCTCAGCCAAATCGCATGTACTACTATTTAACTCAGTTTTGCTAATATAGAAATGAATCTTTTGCAAGCTATCGAGACTGCAGGTTATGTCGTTTTGGAGATATCGTGCAGAAATACAGACAGAAAGGAATTTTTCTAGCCCCACGAAATAATACACGAGTAAAGTACAAGATATTTTAAATGTTTCAAAATACTACTATTACTAAAATTCATTCAGTTTATTGCAGACTTAAACACGTGTTTTCGATACTTCGTTGTTTTCTACCTTAATACAAAGCTATAAGTTTCCACGATGACATTTCATCCTTCTTATAACAGTTTGAGGACAGATCCCTGTAGAGGAATGGGGGAAATTGCTGAATCAGGGTACTCTCAAACTTTTGTCCCCAAAGCCCAGATGACATATTACGTGTGCTACTTCATTGGTCGTATCGAAATAACTACATTTTCTGAATGTTACTTTTGTCTCGTAAAACAACATTTGATTATGTTTCTGAGAAGTTCCAACAATTTTACCTTGAGGTTTTATGAAAAGAAGGATACGTTTTTATACATTTTATAACATTTTAATATTCTGTATTTATTGTGTTAAAAAGGCATTGTTCAAGTTCTTATTTTATTATAATTTAAAGAATATACTACTTGGTGTAATAGTATCAAGTCGGATCTGAATGTCGACTCTCACCACAGAAAATAGTTATCTTCACTGTACCAAAATGTTCGAAGTTCATGAGGAGATTTACTGGTGACTAAAGTATAGGCTGCAATAAAATCACTCGATCATGCTTAAAGCGTAAAGTTAAGGTAATACCAGACTATATATTACTCTAAACAATCCTGGCCACAAATACTACAGATAGCATTTTAAAATCCCGGAAGCAGAGAAGATCCACTAAGTTATAAGTCTAACCGGTACGAATTGAAACAAATGTAACACTCTTGAACTTTATTCATGAGTATGTTTATCTTAACCTTACTGGGCTTTTGAGCTAATACGAAAATTTCACTGGTTCCTTGAAGTCTAAATATTGCAATGAACTATTCATTCTACCCACAAACAGTATCCCCAAAGATATTTCAATTTAGTATTTATTTATTTCATCACTGGCCTCCTGGACTATTTTGGATATAGCTAGTTGTTCTGTACTACTACTTAACACATATGTTGTGAAAATTGTTTACGTTGCGCACCTTTGCGATATTTTGATTATATATACTTAAAATAAGGGTTGTGAGTAGGATTTCCTATTACATCCGATTTCTAAAATCGTAACACAGTATTCCAGAAGCAAAGCATCTACCTGTACTTGCATTGTATAAACTAGTGAGTGACCGGCAGTGGCCTGAGTTTTCTTGGAATAGGTAGAGGGATTCCTTTTAAAAAATCAATCGTTAAATAGGGCAGTATTTTCACACTAAAAAAACTATAGGATAGAAATGGTAACACACTATTTATTGTATGTTCAACTCTCAGTCAATGTAATTATATCTGGGACACAATTGCTTATACTGTTTACTTAGAATATATTGATGAAGAAAACGGATATAGATTTAATTATAGAGATGAAACTCTTGAGCTAGCAACTGGGACGGAGATCCCGTTGTGTTTAAGATTAGTTTGAAAGTCCTTCTCGCCGCATGATATTACGTTTTCATTGGAAAATCATTATAACGGTGCTTCTCTTACTGTTTCTTGTCCAAAAAATAAACACTGATCTAGATGTAATACAAGACAGGAGTACACAACAAAACGTACGGCGTAACACATTTCGCTTAGGTTACATAGAAAGTTTTAAATATATAACTCATTTCATTTTCGAGATGTTATGTAGACAGATAGACAGCAATAATGAAAACCAATTCTTACATCACTTTTACAAACAAAAGTGAAATCCTGTCAGCCTAAAGTCTTCAATGACGCTTAGCCAAACTCTATTGCTAGATATGCACTAAATTAGAACTTATTCTTCTCCACGAATAAATAGTACCTAACTATGCAAATTGTAAAGCCAATATATGAAATAATGTTCAATATATCTTGTCACATGATGCATTCACATGTGTTATTTAAGTTAGGTTTATAGCAATGCTCTAATAATAAAAGTTAGGGGGTGTTCTATTACACAAAGATGCGGTGAAATCAAATATTTTCTCCGACTTTTATTTTTAATTCACCAGTCTACAAATGTTCTATGTAAATTCTGTATGAATAAAAATGTTTCACTTTGAAATCGCGAATTGTACTCAGTTTGGTTACAAACGTCACAGTTACTTATAAAACTAATGTAAAAATATTCGTCAATGATCAGGCACGTTCCATGGAACATCATACACCATTATCGAACTCAGGGTTCCTTATATATATATATATATATATATATATATATATATATATATATATATATATATAAATAAAGTTTCTTGCAATTTAAGTCCTAGATATCAGTTTATAGTTTATTTTCACGATATCCTGTGGCCAGACAGACACAGAAATGAAATTTCTCCATCCCCTCTAGTAATAGGATTCGGTAAAGCTCAGCCAATAACATGGAGCCACATTAAATAAGGGGAGTCAGGTGACCAAAATTGACAAAAATATGGATTTTCAGTTTTATTTTTTTATAATTATGTGTTTTTTTCTGTTTAACATGGTAAAAAAAATTATTTCAATCCGAGGAATAGTTTTTGACTTATGAATTTTTGAAATAACCCTTGTACTTGTTATTTTCTCGTGTCGTGGTTGTTGAACGTGCCAGAGTATTTCACTTTTGTTATAGTGCATATTGCACTCCACTTATACTTTTATTTTGTTTTATTGTGTTGGCAATAGTGTTATTTGTCAGCTGCTTTTGAAACAGACTGTCTAATATTTGGCATAACAGTGGTTTGTTGTTGTTTATGTTTGTGCTTTGTTTTGGTGTTTGATTTGCAGTAGGTAGTTTTCTTGAATCTTTGAAGTTATTGTGTAAATTTACAATGCCTAAATCAAATTTGAATGTGTTTAGAAAACGTAAAAAGGGTGTTTACTGGTCGGCATGTACATAGTAAAAGTGAAGTAGTGAGTGAAGTTGTAGATAACCTAGAAGAATTACAATCTAGGCCTAGCTGTAGCTCTACTAGTGTTGACAGTGAAGTATGTAATGTTGAACCAACTAGAATTAGTTCTTCTAGTAGTAAAATAAGTAGCAATTTTGATGCATACAGTGCTTATGAAGATTGTGACAAAATAAATGATTGCTATTATTTGGTTAGCGTACAATTATTGCAGAATTTGATGTCACAGATCGCGGTGTGTTCCAAATGCTGAGGCGCACTTTCACTCTACCCTTCAAATAGGTTAGGCCTAAGTTTCAAACTAAATTTAAAATGTAATGACTGTAATTATCAGGTCTCTGAAAAGAACAGTCCAACAGTAAACAAAAAGTCATCAATCAATGTACGCCTAGCCTATGCTTTTCGATGCTTTGGAAAAGGGGAGGAGGCAGCCCGTAATTTTTGTGCAATTATGAACTTCCCAACCCCCCAGAGTTCAAACACTATAACAAGATCCTATCACAAGCAACTAAGGAGATAGCTACTGAAAGTATGAAGAGAGCTGTTGAGGAGTGTGTAGGCCTAAATGAAAGTGGATGCAGAGATATTACGGCTATATTTGATGGGTCATGGCAACGCCGAGGTCACGCTTCACAGAATGGCATAGTTAGTTAAGTGACATAAATGGCAAGGTAATTGATGTGAGGATCTTTAGTAAATACTGTAGATGTACTGGGAGATTAAATAATGATCATGACACTAGCTGTATTTCCAATTATTCCGGTACCAGTGGCGGGATGGAATCAAAGGGCTTCCTCCAACATGTTCCAAAAATCTGAGTCGACTTACGATATAAGATATAAGTATTTTCTTGGTGACGGAGACAGTTCGGCATATCCCACAGTTGTACAAGCTAAGCCTTATGGAGAGGTATTGAAAAGCTAGAATGTGTAGGACACATACAAAAGCGTATGGGAACACGCCTTCGCAAATTGAAACAGAGTCTCAGTAAAAATAAATTAGAAGATGGAAAATCTTTGGGTGGCCGTGGTCGACTTACACATGCTGCAATAATGAAATCCAAAATTACTATGGACTTGCTATTAGGAGGAATGTGCATAGCTTGGAATCCATGAAAGCTGCAGTCTGGGCCGAGTATTTTCACCTTTCACCCTCTAATGACTCACCGATGCATGAACTATGTCCTAAGGGTATAGATAGCTGGTGCAAGTATCAAAGGGCTAAATCCAACAATGAAAATTATGACCATGACAACCACACTCACTATTCATCAATAATTGTTATGACTAAAATTAAGCATATATTTAAAGATTTGGCCAACCCTGAATTACTTCGGAAATGTTTGCATGGCGGTACCCAAAATGCGAGTGAATCATTGAACAGTGTTATATGGTCTCGTCTGCCTAAGTCAACATTTAATTTGTCTTGAGAAATACATTGAAGTTAGGAGTGTTTGATGCTATATGTACCTATAATGAGGGAAATATTGTTAGATGCCAAGTGCTTGATAGGTTGGGTATTCGTCCGGGGGCAAACTGTGCAAAACGAATGAAACGCATTGATGAGTTACGGGTTCAAAAAGCAAACAAAGCGATTCAAGAAATTGAAAAAAGTGCCGCCAAAAGAGGTTAATGCTGAAAAACAGACTAGAAGACAAGTATGAGATGGAAGAAGATCCAGACAACCATGGAGCAGGAATGCATTAAAGTAAGCATTTTGATTGTATACTTTACGTACCTATTTTCATCTGTCGTTTTCCGAAAGTTGTATTTTTTTAGACAAGAAATACCTTTTCTCGAGATCCGCTTGAAATATCTTAATGATTTCTTTTTTATTTTCTACAGCTTAAATAGCTCTATGATTTAAGCTAAGGAATTTTTAATATCACTTTTAGTTTTCGAGAAAATAAATAAAATATTCCGAAAAAAACTGAAAAATATCTATTATTTTTTTTAAATCATTATAAATTTGTTTTTATGATTTCAACATTTCCTTAGCTTAAAATATAGCTAAAACCTTCATAACTAAGGCAAAACAAAAATCATTTTGATATCTCTTATAGTTATTTTGAAAAGGTATCTTAAAATTAATAAAATTAACATAGCGGAGATAGGGACACCCGGACCCCCGTGCTTTATTTAGTACCATTGCACCTGTTTTTAAACTCCTCATGCTTCATTTTGTGAACTTTTAAATTTATTTTTTACTTCAAATTAAGACTCTAATGTTATAGCAGTAAACCATTTCACACGTAAGTAATTAAAAACACGTTTCAATATAGATTAGCTTTATAACCATTACTTCGATTTTGTATAAGTAAATTTAGTAACAGAATACGCTTTGTTTTTTAATCTTATTATAATTGGAAATGTACTAGCCTATTATATAAAAATATCTTGTACATATACAAATCTGCTAAAAACATGACTATAGAGTAATAGATTTATAACATTTATTTAACATACGTGATTTCAATGAAAATCAAAACTCGTTCATTTACCCTATAGTTTAATAAATAAATATCATTTAGTTACAGTTCTGGCATATTAATCCAAAAAATACACAATTTCTTGAATTGTAAACAATATTTATCAATACGAAAAGTACTTGCGCTTTAGTGTGTTAAATAAAATACAATAATATATGCTGTCTTTTTACCGAGAAAATAGATCAATAGAACAGATTCTGATTATAGTCAACTACAATTACAAAATTACTGTTACGAGAATGTGAAAGAATTATCTATATAAATAGGTCAACCTTCCATACAAGGAAATGTAACTGACTCATCGAGAACCCTGGCAATAACAAAACAGAGAATAGGTAAGTATTGCCTTTGGAATGAGACAGTGGAGATTTAGAAATGAATTTGTGAAATGATGTAATGAAGTAGTGATAATACTCGTGATCGTGACAGATTGATTTGTGTTAATAATTGGTAACAGTGTCAGTGTTAAATAGACTCGTGTGCAGCTAGATAGACAATTTACTTATTAGTGGATTGTGACAGTATAAATTATTGATAGTCAGTGACTTTTGTAAACAAGTAGTTTATTTAAAACCAGCCTAGTTTTAAGTTTGTACATATAATATTTAGACTGATTTATGAACACTCCGAATCGCATTAAACCATAATGTTAGCTATATTACACATTACACTACTACATTAAGTTGTAGTTAAGCTAGATTGATAATTTTTGTTTTATTATTTAGATTGGACCTTTGCCTAGTTCCTATCATGGGATTTTAGTGCAAACTAAAAAGATTATGTACCTATGATTTTTTTGTAAAAAAGCTTTAGAAAATTTCTTTTGAAAAGCTAGTTTTAATATTTTTTTTTTAGAATGTATAAGAAAAATCGTATGCTAGGAACTAGATGTAGGCCCAATTAACGTCTAAAAAATTTGGTTGAGACATCTTGAACGGTTTTCATGTAACGTGTTTACAAAAATTAAAAAAGTAATTTTTCGGCAATCGCACAAAATATGTTGAACAACAAAACATTATAAAATAAACAGTATCCTGCCTTATTTAATGTCCTCCTGCACTATAAGTGGGGTTGTCTGGATCTTTCTCAGCTGTATATATGTCCTCCAACTTTCTTTTCACTAATGTCCTCTTGATTCTGATTTTCTTTTCTATGTTGGTAACGGCTTTTTCAGCGTCCCATACCCGTTTGCGATCAAGGAGTTCCATTGCCTTGACCATATTTGTCCCTGCTTGAAGTCCCATCTGTTCCATTACTTTAATATTGGACATGTACCCAACATTAAATGAGAGAGCAGCTTCAGATACACCAAATCTTAGTGTTCTAAGGGTAACAAATGATCTTTTTGGAAGCCTTGACCATATTAAATTGTTCAACGATTCATTTGGATTTTGTGACTTTCCTTTTACACACTTCTTTAGTAGTTCAGGATCAGATAACTGTTTAAAAATTGGTTTTAAAAGAATCATGATAGGCTCTGGCAGATGAGAATGTTTAGAGTGGTCATAAAGTTCTTTCGAAACCAAAGATTTCTTGTATTTACACCACGACTCCTCGTCTGTCGGATAGAGCTGGTGCATTGGCTTATCATTAGTAGACATAATGTGGAAGTAGCAGGCCCAGACAGCGTTTTGCAATTAGTCTTTATAGCTATGTGTGTTCCGCCTTTATAAGTCTATAAAAAGTCTGTATTTTCTGTGTAGCAGCTTCAGTAAGGCGATTTTTACATGAAAGGGATTTCCCATCTGAGAGTTTTCCTGACACAAGCACAGCTGTCAACAAAAACTAAAAAACAGACAGACAGTGTAGCCAACTAACAAAACAAAATTACTGACCATGGTTAGCTAACAACATTATGTAATAAACAGTATAGCAAATGAATTGAGGGTTTTCCTTGCAAACTCATTTATAACCTAGGTAACACACAAAGTAAACCATTTTTAAAATATTATTTTTATTTTTGTATACTTAGTGTTATATATCATTGTAAAGAGGAGATTTCAAAGAATAATAATCAATAAAAAAAGAGAAAATCCATAAAAAATGTTTTTTTACGATTTGGAGTGCCCTTATAAGAGAAATGAATATTTATTGAACTCAGTATCCACCTAATGGTTCATTTAAGTAAACCCGTAACAGTACAACATAGTTAAATGGTATAAAACTTTAAAATTATATAAATATAATTTTTTTTACTAATTAAAAAATATTTAACGAACTAAATCCAGTGTACAATAAAACCAATAACAATATAAAGACACAAAAATGATTTACACTATAATAACTCTTATACTACAACATCATGTGTTATAACATACCTTAATACAAATAATCTCAATGAAAAGTTATTTGTTTTAGTGAGTAGAAATTCTACGTTTTACCATTATAAACTTGGAAGAAGTATCAATTGAAATGTAAGGTGCCTCAATATATAACTGTTCCGTCAAATCTGGAATGGATATAAGAACATGCACTTTGATTTTACGAAGTTCAAGAGCAGTGTAAACCGGCAAGCAAACCAAGAATATTAAGTCTCTTCAACCGAAGCGCCGTGTACCTCTCAGTTCGTGACCTGCTTCCTGCCCAAAACTTTTAGCGTGATTCAACTCAGGGAAATTGAGCAAAATCCTTTCACTAAGTTCTTCAACTACTTCCATTTTTATCTCTTACCACAGGAGTTCTCGAAGTTTTTGATATCATTATAAATTGTTGCTTGCATTTTCCTTATCTTTTAGTATTACATAATTATAATTATAGAATATAAATCTGTATATTCACAAAATAATTAATAACTTTTCTTCTGTTCGTTCTATGTTCTATAATAATGCTACAATCACGCATCATAACGTACACTGTTATAATTTATCTGATCTCCATTAAACTTCTTCTCATTTCTATAGTTCTGAATTCTTACAGATAAAAACTTTAACATACCTTTACATTATTTCTAATACAAAATACCTGTTATTTAGTAACTAATTTTTGAAGCACTTGATACATAAGATAAAAGTAAGATATCTGAATTTTTCTTCTACGCGGTTTTGTTACAAATACTTACTGCATCTTTATGTAATCCTTTTTTAACCTTTTTTTCGTGCATCTTTGTGGCAATTGAGAAGCCAAATGACCTAAATATTTACTGCATTAATATTGCAATATACATTCAATTGTTCAAAACCTATGCTCATACAAATAATGGAATGCATAGGATCGTTACGTACCTAGTAAAACCCTAAGCGGGTATAATTTTTTATTTGCAAGGAGACAATTTGCAAGGAGCTGCAAAGGAAAGTTTTGCGTTTTTAATAATCAATAAATATATTCGGTTTGAGTTTCGTGATAATTGGTAATAGCCTAAAATTCTATCCAGTGAGATTCGACCTTTATTCGTATAATAATTAACTATAAACCTCTTTACAGTATAGGCCGGTAAAAGAAAGTTGGAATTCGGAAGTAAACGTTTCTGATACTGTTACGTGATACACAATCGCCACCAATCTCATTGATAGCAGTCACAGAATATATTATGTCGATAGTTATGACTTAGGGATTGTGGCAATATCTTATGTTATTTATAAGACACTGAAGAAGCACGCTGTAATGTCCGTAAAAAGAAATGAATGATGTATAAATGACTCTCTTATAATAAGTAAAGTAATTATGGTGATTGGCCTATATATTGCTAAGCAACCAAAATACAAAGATAACAGAGATAATGAGTAATGGGACTCTGCCTATCTCATAATTACAATGTCGTAAACAGTATTAGAATGTCACAAATTCTTCCAGATTTACTATCGCGTTTTAGAATTTAGTTATCTCAGAGTTATCCTACCCCCAAATTTTAGGAATGCTCAGACGATAAGAAAAATAACGACACTAGTTCCATCACAAGGCCATATGAACTTCAGTGACCATAATAAAATGATCCGCAGAGCTCCAGGGGCAGCGCAGTGTCACGAAATATGTTCACCTTCTCACATATGATTCTCACTATTTTATAAAAATTAAAATCCTGTTTATTTAATAAAACGTAGTATTAGCTTTCTCAGGCTATTTTCGGGTACCCTCTACGACCCCTTCTTGTATACGCAATGAACGCTAAGATAACGAAACGGGCACTGATGTGTCTGTACTGGCGGCTATTCTGATTTTTGAAGAACAATACAAAGGCGTTTATAATTTTCGATACTGTTATTGCTTGTAAAAACATTTCACACTTTTTATCATAATAAAAATTGAAAATTATAGGCTTTTAATAAAAAAATGTTAATGGTTTTAATTACGTTCTGAAAATGAGTATATATTATTCAAATCCATAGACAAATATGCCCTAGACAGTTGCATGACCACCTTCTTACATCATTACCCGCACCTGTAGGTCTACCTTTTAAAGTAACCTTCACTTTTTTTGTCATGTTAAGAGAATGGCCTGCACGGAGTCAGAAGGAGATGTTAACTGAGAACATAGGTCGTGTAGTACATCAAACTAAAAGTCTTTATTAGTAGAGTACAATTCCCGTAAGTCCGACCTCAAAACGTTCACTTTTAAAAAATCACGCTGGTTTTTAGTTTGAAACGTTTTAGGACGTAGGTCCTGTTCTAAATACTCTTGTATTGGCTCAAAATTGTGAAAGTTATACGTAAATGAATATTGGATTTTAAGAAATAGTTTTTAATGTAGTTTTTTGCCGAACTTTTTGTGAAACATCCTTCATTGCATGTGAATATTCACTAACTACCTTAAAAAGTATTTCGTTTCTCGTTACAATAATTGTCGAGAATTATTCAATGTATATTCAATATATAAATGCTGCGCTTATTATATGGGGTGTAAAATGTATTGACCGGATTTGATAATTTCCAAATGACTATAGGTTAAACGATAAAACTTCTTACATCGTTCCGCACATATAGGTCTACCTTTTAAAGTAACCTTCACTTTTATATCATGTCAAGCGAATGGCCTGCATGGAGTCAGAGGGAGATGTTAACTGAGAACATAGGTCGTGTAGTACATCAAATTAAATGTCTTTATTAGTAGAGTACATATATATAAATGTACCAAATATATATATATACAAACTAGCTATGCTTGTTTCTGTAAACGTCGCATATTTTTATGCATCATGTAGAATAATGTATGAACTTTATTCTTACGCAAAGTAGTTGTAACGTTTTCTTGCCCACCGTTAGTAAATTTGTTCGCTGGTGACCTCAAATGTGTGGGAGTACCTGACAATAGCCGCAGGTCTGGGGCCATTGAATGCCATTAAATAGAACATAAATTAGCTAATTAAGGGGTGTCGGACAGGCCTATCTATCCCATGCTATTTTGTTGATTTTTAGGAACACATTTATCCAAAACTATCTGACTAAGGATGCTGCAATTTTGTTTATTTTAAAGTACATGTATTTAAGTGTTTTATGAACGGAGGGTTTTTATTATAGTGTTTAATTTATATTTTTTTACATATTTTAAAAACTTTTTTTTTAAAAATTACAATGGAAAACAAATTGTTTAAAAATTGTGCAAAAATATAAATATGAATGATTTTTAATGATCTCTCTGTTTAAAATGTTAAACTATAAAATAGAAACACATTAAAAAAAAATCAAGATGATATCTTTTTGTGGTTCTTGAAATATATGTTCCTAAGATAAAAAAAACGCAAGTTTTCGGGAATTCGCATTTTAATATTTTTTTAAGAACTGATGAAAACAAAAACTTACAATCAATGCATTCCAGCTCCATATGTTGGATTGTCTGGGGTCCTCCATCTCTTCGTAAGTGTCTTCTAGTTTCTTTTTAGCTAAGGCAAGCTGCTTACGGCACTTTGTTTCCATTTCTTGCATCGCTTTCTCTGCTTTTTTTACCCTTAGCTCATTCAGCGACTTCATTACCGTAATGCATTGATTGCCTGGGAACCTAGTTTCTCTAAAACTTCTAATCTAACTATGTTTACCTTTATTAAAGGTGGCAATAGCTTCATATACACCAAATTGTAGGGTTTTCTTCATGATGAATGTTGTCTTTGAGTTCCTTTGTCCAAGCATTTTCGTAGCAATTCTCGGTTTGACAAATCTCTTAAAATGGGTTTAATTTCCTCCATTACTGCTAAAGGTAAGTGGGTGTGAGCAGCATGGTCATACATTGTATTTTCAGCCATCGCTCGCTTGTATTTTCAGCTGAGAACGTCAAAATTGGTGCTGCATCACTCTACTAATATGCTTATAGAAAAAAAACTAATTGAAAAAATCTATAAATGTGGTATGAAAAGAAAGCTAAAATCACAAGCTTTAAAATGACACCAAAAACAAAAAAATATTTTTTTGCGAAAATTCATGTCCGACCCCCCCCCCCCCAAGCATTATCTTAATCAGGTCTAGGGTATTGTAAATTTTCGTATCATACTTATTGTTTTATATTTAAGGTTAGGTATAAGAGAGGACTTAATCGTCCTAATCTTACCAATTAAATATGTTTTTCTTTGTGATCAATAAAGACATTTTTCATTTAATTTCATTATAATACTACTATGTGACTTACAAAGTGTAAGAAACTTTCGCACGGGCTTGATAATTCTCGACAATTATTGTAACGAGAAAACTTAAGAAATACTTTTTAAGGTAGTTAGTGAATATTCACATGCAATGAAGGATGTTTCATAAAAAGTTCGGCAAAAAACTACATTTAAAAACTATTTCTTAAATCCAATAATTCATTTACGTATAACTTTCACAATTTTGAGCCAATACAAGAGTATTTAGAACAGGACCTACGTCCTAAAACGTTTCAAACTAAAAACCAGCGTGATTTTTTAAAAGTGAACGTTTTGAGGTCGGACTTACGGAATTGTACTCTACTAATAAAGACTTTTAGTTTGATGTACTACACGACCTATGTTCTCAGTTAACATCTCCTTCTGACTCCTTGCAGGCCATTCGCTTAACATGACAAAAAAGTGAAGGTTACTTTAAAAGGTAGACCTACAGGTGCGGTAACGATGTAAGAAGTTTCATCGCTTCACCTATAGTCATTCGGAAATTATCAAATCCGTTCAATACATTTTACACACTGTATAATAAAGCACAGCATTTATATTTTGAATATACATTTAAATGTTACTTATTGTTTTAAATTGATCTAGTAGACTATTTAAAATAGTTTTTAATCTATTTTAAAACCTCATCTTCTTACATACCACCACAAGTGTAGAAGAAAATGTTGCCATAATTTAAATTTAACAATTAATAATCAAATTTAACCAAGTGTCAGTGGTATTTGGCGTACGTACGCTATTATTAGGATAACATCCAAAACTTTTAGTGTGTAAATCAGTTTCACTTTCAGGGATTACTGAATTTCGATTCAAATTCGATTCTTCTAGAATATACAGCTGAGCGTATGTTGACTGTGCAGTCTATTGAAATCTTTTATAATGTTGCTGTCGTGTTTCTAAGTTTTATTTAATAAATGTCGTTGACAATTGATATTCTGACTTACTGAAGTCTTTGGTTTAGGAACAACGATATCGTCAGGATGTAAAGCAACGGAAGAGTATGTATGCCAGGAAATATCATCTACATGAAATATATCACTATATACACGCAGCGTCAGCTTCTCTGCGTGTATCATTAACAACAAACATCCTCTGTGAGGGTATTTTGGAGATAAGGGGTGATAGACCACGCCTATTTGTCACATCTTTACTTTTGAAAAATAGAGTCTCACAAAAAGAATATATGTGCTGTAACCATTAACTTTTCAAGCCTTCCATTCAATAATGAAATGTTTTAAAATATTACAATTTTGCAGAAAACACAGTATGTGAAACAATTTACAAATAGCACAAATGACAGCTGTTATTAATATATAAGTTAGTCCATGAAGTGATTGGTCTTTTGTAGCCTTATAAAATAAATATAATAAATCAGTTGGTTCAAAGTTTTATGCAATGCCCTAACTTGAAAGTTTTGTTATTGTTCCAGTTTGAATAAATATAATGGCTGTTTTTGATGCGTAAACATAACAGTATGACTATGTGGTAGCTATATGGGAAGAGTCCATTGCATGTGGATTTGGAGTTAAGGTCTAGTTCACCTTCCTTCTAGTGAAGTGCCTAAAATGACTTGACTCCTATAATTTTTTATAATGTTCGTCTTTAGAGATACAAAAAGACGGCGAAGAAGAAGCTCAATACAACTTTTCACATTGACCTCTTCACTGATATTGCCATGTATTTTATAGTCTAGTTGTCTCTGATATCGCAACGATATGTATGTCTAGTGAAAATTAAAAAAATAAGATAACTAAATATTTTTTCCTTATTATAAATATATATCTTCCACCGAATTTTGGAAGTGTTATAATTGAGCTCAACCATTTCCCGCTATACAGTATTACGTATAAAAATGAGTTTA
Source organism: Homalodisca vitripennis (assembly GCF_021130785.1). Lineage (NCBI taxonomy): Eukaryota > Metazoa > Arthropoda > Insecta > Hemiptera > Cicadellidae > Homalodisca > Homalodisca vitripennis. The sequence continues at coordinate 84,992,806 of NC_060207.1, read as the reverse complement.
CTTCATACATTTGACAAAATAATATAAAAATCAAATATTTAATATGGCTAACCCTTAAATTAAGAACACATTTCTATTTTAGCTCTTATAGCATGTCATATTGTTGGTGAATGCACGTTATCTTGATAAATCATCCAAATGTTACGTCATAAATAATATCTTGAGAGCCTTGTCAAAGTATGTAACTTAAAGAACATTTTCACTGTACTAAAATAGAAAATATAATTTTAACACAGCAGTGCACATTAATGAGTCAATAGCTGAAATGAGGTCAAAGTCAAGTTAACAAGAAGGATATCTAAGACGTATTTCATACATTATCCAAACAGAAAATATACCTCATCATATATTACGTTACTTTGTAAAAACTATATTGCCAGTTTCTGCTTACCTTTTAGTTTGTTACTTATCTTAGTTTACCAAACTCACATTTTATGAAAATCCCCTTCAGTTAGATTATTTGCTATTCATAGATTTTCTGAGAAGATATATCTCTTTAAAAACACGAACTAGAAAGGTAGTTTTCGTATATTGTACACCATTTCATTTCAAAAACTTATCTAGTTAACTTTTATATCAATAATTATAGTTACACTTTCTTAGCATTACATAAATACATTAACAGTGTTGTTTAAACCCAATTCTTATTGTATATTGCAAATTTGAAAATATTCGTGTGTAGATGGAACGTACATGTCGTTAATCACATATTCGATTATCGAAAAGAGTGACAAGTGTGGTGCTTTATAACAATTGAGGCGGGTGGCAGTAGGTGAAAACAATAGAGAAAGGCTCATAAGGCTTGCTTCATATACGGCATTAAATCTGCAGCCTTAACTTTACTGTTGGAATGGACATATGTCACGGAGTACAAGTACATGATAAATAGCTTGTTTGGATCGGTTTCCGTAAGGTTACAGCGAGAGACGTTTTGTTCAATTCTTTTTCGTCTAATTTTACCTCCAATTACATTTAGTTAGTAGAACGATGTATTTACGAAAATCAATCAAGTTTAACTATCATGGTGAACAATGTAATTTTCTTTAATTATTTATAGTTTAAGCAATATCTGTAGATACAGAAAAGTGTTTTTAATGCTGCACTGCAAACCACTCTTGTAAGACCAGACTATTAGATTTTGTTTAAATAAATATGAGTTGAAATTATTTGGTTTTTTCAGAACCCAAATTATAAGACCTTATTTGAATTTTATTAGTAAACAGGCCACCATAAAAGAAGCAATCCTATCTTTTTAATAATAATATTTATAAATAATACGATATCTTTAGTATGATATAAGATGTGGGCAAAACAATATATACAATCTCATAACAAACTTTTCGCTGAACAAGTTATAATAATACTGTAACAAAAGGATAATAAGTATTGTTTAATTGTTCGTACATTATCAAAGAACACAATAAAGCGAGTGGATGTTAAAACAATATCAGTAGATATAGAAAATTATTACTTTTTACAAATATTTTAATAAACACGATTCTCGCAAAACCAGACTAGTATATTTCGGAAGGAAATGTGAGTTGAAATTGCCTTATTTGTTTTTAGAACAACATTTATGTGAACTTATTCTACCTTCTAGTACATTCTTAAATTGGCCAATATACAGGAAATAATCACAATTTGTTATTAGTAATTAAACTATTCGTAGACACTTGCAGTAATACTTGTGATCAACAGAATAGTAAATATGTAAAAAGTTTTATGTTGAAATGTTCATAAATTGTGAAGGGAACTCAATCAAAGGAGTCGACGTTTGTAGAAGTTTTGTCTGTAAACCTCCCCACTGTATATAAAAGTGAGGTTATTGGAATCAAGCTAAACGCAAGCGCTTAACACTTTTCCCCTTCTTCAGTCCTATTATTAAAAAAACGATTTGTCTCAATAAACCTCTGCAACTCAAATATTTTTATTGTACGTCCTTGAAAGAAAAGATAATACTACATATTAATTTTTATTAAATAACCCAAGTTATACTTTTAGAATACAAATGACAATATTCCTCTCACGAGGAGTTTTTTGCAGGTAATAATATACTGTAAAAACTGATTTGTCACTTAAATCTGGGTTCATATTAGACTATTAATATTGGTTTATATTATTAGATAAACTTCTTAAAACCATACTGTGACTCCGCATTGGTTTATTACAAATATTTAATCCGTTTGATACTTTTGGTTTTCTTTTTAGTTCATTTTTTAGAATTGGCAACCAAAGTGGCATTATCTCGAATAATGGTTGACCGATTGGTTGACTGATTGGATACAACCAATCAGTATCCAACACAGTATTGTATCAGTATTGTTCCTTGTTTCATGAACGATGGCAAATGTCCAGAAAAAACCTATTACCTATACATACATATTTCATAGGTTTTGTTATAGGCAATAATGTACAATTTATAGTTGCTGTATGTTTGTCTATTATTATTGATCACTATCGTGTCATGAGACAAATCTTGTAAACTACCCATTTCCCGTTAAAAGTTCTATAAAAGATTTATTCCTTTCAATAGTTTAGACGTTATGAGATAGGCAATTATAAAAGTACTTGTGACTAATTTAGTCTACTCACCACAGTCTTATATGCCAAAAAGGAACTGGTGTATATAATAAATATATGCATAATAAAACCTTATACATTTCAGGTCCCAACGAGTTATTTCATAAATTTTCTTGATAGTCATATAAATAGAATTCTTCCGGAAAGAGATTCGAATAAAATCTGATTTCTTTTGTAGAATGTATTTTTTTATCAGATCATGTAGATATCAAGTGAGCAGTTTTGGGCACTGAGGTGTTGGATATCCTACATGACACATCCGGCGTTGATAGTAAAACCTTTATGATCTGATTCCCGGCGATCGGCTCCTTTATAACTGCCGTGAATGTGTTAGTGAGTATTTTTATTATTACTAGAATACTGAGTTAATCATTGTACGAGGCTGATGATAAAAACGGTTAATCACGGTTTAATTCGATGTATTTTCCTGTACCGTGTTATTAGAGTACGAGGGAGTAGTAAATTTTGTTTTTTCAATTATATATTATTTAATGTATCAGAAATTACCAAGCTTATGAAATTATATTTTGGATTATTGCTGCTTAATTTGTTATAGTACAATTTATATTTGTTATTTCTTCAAAATAAACTATTTTTGTAGTTTTATAAGATGATAATCATGTGTATATGTTGAAATTAATAAGTAATAAACGAATGTCTTAAATATAATTTGGACCTGAACCCGACATTATATGAGCCTTATACTATTTTCCACGTTTCTGAACTTATAATTTTAAGAACTACTTTTCCTTGAATTGATTCATGAAAATGCTCATCGTGTTATAACAATATTGTTAGTAAGCAATAGCTAAGCTATCACTCACAGGGCTAGAAAAATGTCACTTATGTTTACCTGTTTCCCTGCAAGAAATTTAGAAAGTTTTATGACCGTGCGTGTTCCGTAGATTTGGGTGATCGCTGGGAAAATATATTATTTCAACGAATGTCTCGACAACGGATTGAGCTATTGACTTGGAATTTTGCATATTTTCAAGAACGGTCTGTCTATCCTTCACATATCTCAAGAACGATATGTGTGAAATACATCCAATGTTGCATGAACTTCACCTCACATACGCAAGATCTAGTTATGTTATTTTCCATGTCTGATTATGCGATTTGGCTATATGAATTATATTAGGGATGCCTCCAGCAGGCTTAAACTATGCGGTTGATTCAGCGAAGCCTTTTTCTCTTCTCAAAAGGGACAAGCTCAACATTTAGACATATCTGACTTGACAACTCTGAAATATTCTGATACACTGAAGTTTCATCATATATTCATATTATAACCTAATTTCCGTTAATTATAAACACATATTACTTAACAAGCTTTGAATAAATAGTTTATTTGTATCAGAATATTGGGTAGATTTTATATCTGGTTGAGACTAGGTGAAGTATGTTAATAAACTATGGTTTTCTATTTCTCTGATAAAGTATGAGATTAATAAGGTCTACATTTCAGTCATGGATACGCCACTAGAGCGCTTCATACAAAATCATGTCTTCTTGAAATACAGAATATGTTATTAGTTTTAAAACCACACTTTGGAATACTTCTGACGTGAGATTTGTTTGGAAAATATTCTTCGTGAAGTTACAACCGTTTCATGCCAGTCTCGATCAGTGATAAACAGTCTATTACGTTTGTTAGCACATGGCATGTTTTATTCATCTTTAAGTTAAAGTATACGACATTGTATGAGGTATAAGACATTTTAAAAGTATCAAGCTATTACTGTTACTATAGCGCAGTCGGTTTTCTGCAGACTTAAACACGTGTTTTTGTTTATTCCATTCTTTCGGAATCATTGTTGTCTATTTTATAACGGTCCATAAGTTTCCACGTCGATGTTTCCTCCTTCATACAACAGTGTGAGGACAAGTCCCTGTAGAGGAATGAGGGGAATAGCTGTATCAGGGTACTTTCAACTTATGTCCCCAGAGCCTGGACGACATATTACGTGTGCAACTTTATTGCTCGTGTCGAAACTGGAAAATACTGTATTTGTGAGGAAATTGAACCGAATTGTGTTTAGAATAAACGTAACACTTTCAGAAAAGACGGATTTGTTTCATACCAATGTTAATATTATTCACGTAATGGGGTAAAAAAACATTATTCATTTTATTGATTTGTCATGATTAAAAAAATATTTAACATCACAATGTCAACTGGAATCTGAATGAAAACTCTTACCACTGATTAAAATGATCTTGACTTTAATGAAATATTTGAAGTCCATTAGGGGATTTTCAGGTGGCTACTCTGTAGGCTTTTATAAAATCAGTCTATCATGCTTGATACTTGAAGTTGGGGTTATGTCATATAATATATTACTCTAGGACAATCCTGGCCGCAGATATTACGGGTAGCAAATCGATATCACGGAAGTGGGGAAGACACTCTAATTGTGAGTTGCAAGATTTACAGGTATAGATTAAACTAAATTCAACACTATTTAACTTTATCCATTAGTTACTCATAAAATGTAAATATTAGAAACTACAGGAGAATTATTTTGGGAGTTTTAACCTCATACAAAAACTCCAGGGGTTCCATGAGGCCTAAAACTTGCAATCCAATTCTTCTTTCTAACAAACTTCCACAAAGATAGTTCCCTTCAGTATTCCTTCCATGTATCCAGTAATGTTATTACTTCCCACCTTGACTGTTTTAAATATAACATGTTTGCTTGGAATTGTAATTTAACACAGGATGTGTTGGGAAGATTTCATATGTGCCCGTCATTGCAATCTTAAGATAATATAAGAGGATAAGCGCTGTTACTAAGATACGGGTTTGCTAGTATATCCAATTTATATGCATGATGCATAATGAACTAGAGCCTCATTTAATAGCACTAAACTAAACATCTAATACTTGAAGACTATATAATATATATCGTCTCATATATATATATATATATATATATATATATATATATATATATATATATATGTATATATGTCTATGTATATATATACCATTAACTTAGAATATATTGTTAAAGAAAACCGATGGATTTAATTGTACAGATGACACTGCGAGTTATCAACTGAGACTGAGACCCCGTTGTGCTCAAGATTAGTTTGAAAGTTCTTCTCGCCCCATGATGTTCTAATTAAATAGAATATCACATCATAACGTCGAATTTGTTTCCCTTACATAAACTGTTTCAACATTATACAACTATGTATAGGATAATTCTTTTAATATAGGAATAAGTATTTATGTAAAATTCTATCTTTCCGTGCATCCTCTAAGGCACTTGTTCTTTTATGACATTTTGACAGCTCTGTGCCTAGGATGTCTATGTCATAGAATTTACCATGAGTATGATAAAACATCGGTTCTTCACTCTGACGTTATCTGATTTTGTCTAATGAAATAATACGTAGCGAGGAAACGTTATTACCTCAACAGAAGTATCATTACACGAAGACGTTTTGGTACTATCAAGTTACTTCGTCATATGGGTCTTTCGTAAAAATGATAGGTGCTTAAGTTGTTTAGTGCAGTTTGGCTATAGATGTCGTCATCAGCTGTTACACAGTTTTTGACACTGGTCATAGAGTGTCATTAATGCACGAAAGATTGAGAAGATATATATATATATATATATATAATATATATATATATATATATATATATATATATATATATATACATAGTGTTACATTTGTCATCATATAGGCTTACTACATGAGAGTAATTATAAAATATCCAAATATAAAGTAACAATTGCCTACGATAGATATTCCTCAAAGATTTACCGTTTTGCTCACCTGATCTTTAAAAATACTTATAACTTCAAATCGTTATCGTTTACACGAAATAATAAACCAAACAAAATTTAAAATCTATTCTTCTACAAATAACTGAACTACCTGATATAAGCCACTGTAGTATGATAAATACATATCGTATTTCACAATATATACATACATACATTATTTTTACATTCCAATTATTAGCGTGTATTTTTTTACAATTTATTTTGAATAATATTTGCCTTAATATAATAAATATTTTAAATGTTTCATTTTTACAAATAGAACCAATCTTTATTTTACTAGTTTAGAATTGGATACAGAAATAATGAATATGTGATATAACATATCATACATATTCCTAACATATTCCTATAACATATTCCTAATATAACATAACTATTTAATATGCATATATTCTAGAACTAGAATTGTAGGATAACCATAATACAATACATTTTATTTTATATTAAGTTTCAAATCTATAGCTCAATTCATTTCCGAGATATTATGCAGAGATATAGACAAACTGCCGTGATAAAAAGACATTTTCAGATCATCTTTGCAGGGAAAAGAAAAAAATGTGCCAGTCTGCAGGGTTATAGGCACATATCACTGTTTAGTTATGCACTATCATAGAATAAAATGTGCTCTACGAATTATTTAAGTATCATGAAAATTACAAATCCCATATATTAAACCAATTTTAACATATCTTTTTACATGGTACATTCCCCTTTTGTGTTCATTTAGTTTACCTAGGTTTCATAGCAGTGTTAAAATAATAAAAGTTCCGGTAAGCTAAGGAGGGTACTACTGCATAAGGGTGCGACGAAATCAAATTTTTCACGGACTTTTACCATTATCTCCCACTCTCTTATTTTTTCTATGTAAAAACTGTATGAATAACAATACTATATAATAAAAATTCGTATGATTGTACTCAGTTTCTTTACAAATGTCTCAAATACTTGTAACACCAATCTGTACAAATATATTTAACGGCCAAGTTCCATGGAGGAACATGCACCATCATCGAACTCAGGGTTCCTTATATAGAAATTAAATTTCATGTTATAACTCAAATCTAGAAATCAGTTTGTTCCTGCATATTGTGTGGCCACACAGACAGAAATGAAATTTCTTTCCAGCTCTTCAAAAAGGATTTTTTTAACAACTCAGCCAGGTTTACAAGAAGTGATTTATTTATTGTATTTCCACTTATTTTGAAATTTCTCAGGTTCCATTTTGTAAATTTTAAAATTTATATTTAATTCAAAATTAAAATTTCTTTAAAAGGGAGAAATAAACCACCAATGCTTTTGAATAAACCACTTCTTTAGTAAACACTTCAACACGTTGTAAATATGCACTAAATCTGTAGAAATAAATAGAATAATTGCGTATGAATAGATTTTGTAATTTTATTATTATTATAAATATTTTTTTAAATATCATTAGTATCTTTTTATTTTAAATATATTAAATTTTTATAAAGTTATTATTATTAATCAGCTAAAAATAAGGGGAAATATAGGCTATTTATGACATTTACATAATATAGAGTATTTGAATGAAATTAAAATATGATTATATGACCTTCAGCTTAGTAAATAAATATTATTTATTTTTAGTCTTGTCATAGCCTAGTAAACCAAAAAGTATTCGCTTCCTTGATTCGTCAACAAAATTTATCAATAAAAAATGTATGTGTGTCTTGTTGTCTTTAATATATACTGCAATAACGTATGCTGTTTTCAGGCAAAGATAATAGATCAATATAACAGATTCTGATTCGGTATTAAATCTTTTAAATTAAAAAGTTAAAAATAAATACGCAGACAATGACAACAAACTAAAAAAACTCTTTGCCACAACTTTTTGTTGAAACGTCTCTTGCGTAAGAATTGTAGAAAGTCACAATGCAAAGCTATTTACAATATTGAAACATAATTATTTATTTTACTATTATAGGAGAAGCTTAAAGTGTTGTTTAAGTTGTTTCAATCTGTAACTGTTCAATCAACTCTGGATGGGATAGAAGAGCATGCACTTTGAGTTAACGAAGTTCAAGAGCAGTGTAAACAGCAAACAAAGAATATTAAGTCTCCTCAACCGACCTTTCTATATTCTCAGTTCGAACCCGCTTCCTGCCCAAAACTTTTAGTGTGAGGCAACTTGAACTCTGGGACTTTGTGCAAAATACTTTCACTAAGTTCTTCAACAACTACTTCCTTTCTATCTCTTACTACAGTTCTCGTAATATTTTTGATTATTCCAAATTGTTCCTCGCATTTTTGTATCTACTTTAGGATTCCATTTTATAATTAAAATAAACTCTTTCTAATTACTAAGAAATTTAACTTTTCAAAAACATGTTTTGTCACAGCACATAATTTTAATGCTGCAAACACGCAACATCACAACACATTGCACTTAATACCATTATAATTGACAAGCTCCCCATTCAATTTCTTCTAACCCCTAAGCTTTTCTTCAAAAATAGAAACACTAACTTCCTACCTTTTAAAGCATTTATTAAATACGATAAAAATTTAATACCTGGAGTTTTTCTTTCATGGCATTTGTTTACCGACACTTTCCTTTCCTTTATACGATTCCACTTTATGTGATGTTCGTACTTTCAAGTATTTATATGGGATTTGAGATTGTTCAAAATCTATCTTTATTCACGTTGTTGAATAAATAGGATCGTACTTTATAAAAAGTAGTACATCCTTAGTGGATGTTCTTCTGGAGTACGGAGATGAAAAATTCTGCAAAGGAAAGTCTTAGGTTTCTTTAATGATCAATGTATCTATTCGTTTAGAGTTTGGTAAAGTTTGATAAGAATATAAAAGTTTAGCCAATGAGATTCAATCTACCTTCCTCCTGTCATCTTGAATTCCCGGTTATAAAATATGTTTAGCTCATTAATATCGTAATAAACTACAAACCTCGACTTATAAGCTGGCAAAAGGAAGTTAAAATTCGGAGGTAAATATTTTAGATACTGCCACTCACGTAGATACTCAACTGCGACCAAAATCATTGATAGTGGTCACATAAAATAACATGTCCCTTCTCATTCAGGGTTTGTGGCAGTATCCGATGCGTGTTTAGACACTGAAGAAGCGCACCGTAAGATCCGTAAGACAATGAACTATGTCTAACTGACTCTCAGGTAAAGTTATTATCATGATTAGACTATATCCTGCTAGGCTAGTAAAATACCAAGATAAAAAGATAATGAGTTATTGGGATCCCGCTTGTCTCATAGATGTATAATGTTTTGCCTGTTAACTTTAGAAGTCTTATTATTAAGATTTTCTAAAATAAAGCATTTCCGGGTAAATAATCCATTGCACAAAACAACTGAGTTCTTTTGGTTAGATTTTGCAACTTGTATGTTGTATGAGTAACTGCATGTTTAAGTGACTCTTGCATGAATTACATGCAAGAGGGTACTGTACTGTTAGAGCTCTGTATGAAAATGTTTGGTTTGTTAGTTGTTAGCTTCATTTTAGTTTTAGGGTATTTATAGGTCTAACCGTGATATTATTTTAATATGTTTCACTCTCATGCCTGCTAATTTATTTATTTATTATACGTAATTAATGGTTATATCTTGCGTGAAGAGACTAATGCAGATTGTGTTTGTCTTTTGTTGATATAACTCTTGGTTCATAATTGTCGTAAACAGTACCTAAATGCGATAAACGCCTCCTGATCTACTATCGCGTTTTACTATTTAGTTATCTCAAAGTTACTCTAACCCTAAGTTTTTACTTAAGGAATGCTGAGATGATAAGAAAAAAAACTACACTAGTTCTATTAAATAGCTATATGAACTTCAGTGACCGGAAGAAGTAGATCGGTGGAGTTATAGGGGCTGCGCAATGTCAGGAAACCAGTCCACAAAATATTAATTTGCCTACTGAGAACGTTAATCGTCGTAAATGATGGGTTTAGCTAAGCTAACACGAAAAACAGGGTTACAATTGGCTCTAAACTTATCACCCATAGATGTGGCATTAAACGCTGTTCTCGCTGTAACATTACTTACCAAATAATTTCCCTTCTCATAGTTATAAACTTTGTTATTGATGGGTTTAGCTTTGCCGGCACAGTCCAGGCTTAGCTTGCACAGCTGTAGATGCCCATGTACAGCTACCATTACCGACCTAATTATTTGCCTACTGAGGACGTTAATAGTAGGGTCGTTGGTGGCAAAAATCTCATACCTGATAGATTTACTTACCTTGAAATTAAATTATTTAATGCCCTTGCTCTACATCTTAGGTCAGAGTCGGATGTGGTTTTGTTTCGGAGGAGGATTAGAGAATTTTATGTCCGTTCGGAATGTTACACTGTTCGAGAGTATTATTCCTAACTGTCCAATCTGTAGAATAGTCATACTATAGTAACATATCTAATACATAAATATAAATGTATAAATATATCTGATATTTAATATAGTTTACACTGTAAGACAGTGCTTTATGGTCTAATTCTTATATCTACTATATTTATAGATAAATCATTTTTAATGGATCTTTGTCAATGCTATGTATATATTCGGATGACAAAAACACATTTTGAATTGATACCTGTTACTTTACTTAATGCGAACGTTAATCACTGTTAACGATGAATTAACCTATGCCGGCACAGTGACCAGGCACACAGTTATCTCGAGGCTTATCTTCCACAGCTGATGCTGTATACACTGTTCATGTATTACCACTATTGACCTAATTATTTTCTTATTGAGAACGTTAATCCTTGGTAATATAAATATCCACGATGACGAGGGTGGCAGCCGTCTAGAGGGTAATCGGCCTACAGGTGCGGCAATATTTACTGTTCATGTTGTAACATTATCGAGCTATTAATTTACCTAATGAGTACGTTAATCGCTGTTAATGATGGGTCAAGCTATGCGGAACATGAGGGGGTAAAAGCCGTCTCGAGGGTTATTGCCCACAGACGTACCAATATTCACTGTATAAACAGGATTTCCTTACATTTGCTATCCAGCATGGAATGTACAAAATATTCAGTACAACTTCATTTCAAGATCTGTAATTACATTTCTTCCTAACAAATTCGACACATCTAGGTTAAAATAAAAAAAAAAATAATTGTACCAGAACTTTATTCTTGTTAAAACAAAATTTTAATCAAGTAAAAAGGTTAAAAATTGTATGTGGTATAAGGCATTTAAAAATATTCTGACTATAACTGTTTACTATAGCTCTATCGGTTTTCTGCAGGCTTAAACACGTTTTTTTTTTTAATTTTAATGTTTATAAATCATTGTAGTCTACCTTATAACGAGTTATAAGTTTCCACGTCGATGTTTCCTCCTTCGTACAACAGTTTGAGGACAAGTCCCTGTAGAGGAATGAGGGGAATTGCTGTATCACAGTACTCTCAACTTATGTCCCCAGAGCCCGGACGACATATTACGAGTCCTACTTTATTACTCGTGTCGAAACAACTACATTTTCTTATGTTACTTTTGTCTCGTAGAGAAACACTTCCTATTTGTAAGAAAAACAAAACAATTTCAGCCTTGTATAAACGTTAAGAAGAGAGGGATCTGTTTTATAAAAATGTTAATATTTTTAAATAATTTGGTAAAAACATATGAGTTTTTTTGTTATAAATAACATTGTATATGTTATTATTTTTTCATAATTCGACATAATTCGTCACAGTGTCAACTATCACTACTGAATAAAATTATCTTGTCTGTACGAAAACATTTTGAGTTTATTATGATATTTTCATGTGGCTAAGCTGTGTAGTGGCTATAACATTCTCCATCATGTGTGTATAATACTGTGATACATGAACAAGTTAGGGCTATATCAATGACAACTCATTCCAGAACAATCCTGATTGCAGGTAATACTGAGAGAATTTCGATATCACGAGAGTATGGAAGATAAGCGTGACCAGTGTAAATAGAAATAAGTTCTACGCTCCTAAACTTCATTCATGAGTATATTTCTATTGAAATTCCCAGTGTATAAGTTATAGGAGAAAACCTTTTCAGATTTTCGTGTTTACAAAAACATTCCACTGATTCCTTGAGGTCTAAAGCTTGCAATCTACTTTTCATTCTATTCACAAACAACATCCCCAAAGGTCATGCACTTTAGCATTTTGTACATTTGTTACGCAATTTGATTTCTTGCCATCTGGACTATTTTAGAAATTACAAATTTGCTCGGACTGTTTTTTAATACATGATATACTGTAAAGATTTTTTATATTGGCCATTATTGCAATCTTTAGATAATATTTTAAGATAAGCGCTGTGACTAAGATACGGATTTCCTATAGTGTCCATTCTATATGCATGATGCATAATGAACAACGCATCATTAATACCTAACAACTAATTAATGAAGTCCTATACAAACTTAATCATAACGTAATATGCCAGAAGCCGAGAGTCAATTCGCATTGTATAATCACACAGCCTGTGTTTCTTGAAATCTAAAAGGAATTTCTTCTGACACAGAAATTAATTGTAGGCACGGAAGTGTTTCTAGACTGTAAGGAAAATTGTGGATAATTAATGGTAACAACATCGTACTGAGATACTCAACTAATTATTGGAATGTAATTATACTTCTATCATGATTTGATATACAATTTACATATAATATATTAATGAAGAAAATTGGTAGATTTAATTATAGAGATGGAACTCTGAGTTATCAACTGGGACTGAGACCCCGTTGTGCTCAAGATTAGTTTGAAAGTTCTTCTCGCTGCATACTTTTCTGATTTAATCAGAGTATCACATCATAACTTCAAGTTTGTTTCTCTTACATAAACTGTTTCAACATTATACAAACTATGTATATTATAACTCTTTTAATATAGGAATAAGTATTTTTCTAAAATTCTACATTTCCGTGCATCAAGTATGTACTCCTCTAAGGCAGTTGTTCTTATGTGGCTTTTCATCAACTCTACAACTAGGAAGCCTTTTTCATAGAAGTCACCTTGAGTAGTAGATATAATCGGTTCTTCATTCTACTATCACCTGATTCTGTATAATGATATTCCTGCACTTTCAGGAAATGTGTTTACGTTAGCAGCACTATTTTAAGACGAAGACATTTTGGCGTAAGTTCTCGTCACATACTAGTAACTTTAACCCAAGGATATCACTCATAACTAAATGATTTTGTACCCATTATAGCGGCTTGGTTTTTATGTATTTTGGCAGTAGACGTCATCATTAATTGTTTGTGTCACTCACTGGTCATCTAGCTCTGTACATGTAGGAGAATATGTATATATATATATCCCATAGCTTATTTACTTTTCATCTTATATTCCATGACAGTTTTATAAAAATACACGAATATAAAGTGAATATTGAATGCGAAACCCTTCGAATATTTACCCTTTGATTCATGATAATTTTCATGAATATTTTTCATCTCGCTCGTTTTCGTTTACAAGAATTAATAAAAAATTAGTTATTCAAACAATGTTATATATATAGACTATATATTAATAACTAGAATCATACACTGATATTTATGATAGAATCATATTTGTGTTCACTGAGTTAGGTCTCATAACAGTCGTAAAATAATAAAACAATTAAATCATTTCACCGAAATCTAAGATTGACATCCACTTAATTTTTATTTCACTGTGTGAAATAAATGTTGCATATTAAAATCGAATAGTTTTACTCTGTTTATTTACAAATTATATAGTTACATATACAAAACATTTTAAAATATTCGTTAAATATCAGCCAAACCCCATGGAGTAACATGCATAATCATGCTTTCCTTATATAGAAATTAAGTTTTCTTTCATACCTATTAAGTTGTATACGTCTCTTTGTTTTCAAGTTATCGTAATAAAACTTTCCAACTCATCAAGTAATAGGTTTCACTAACACTCAGCCAGTAACACAATTACACAAGAACTGATTGCTTTAATGCAATTATACCTGTTTTGAAATTCCTCACTCTCCATTTTGTGACTTATTTATGCGTAACTTCACATTAATAGTTTAATATAAACATTCAAACATTCGATAATGTAAGAATAAACTATTAAAAATACTAAACACAATGTAAAATACAGTATATATAAAGAATTAAAATATTTTATTTAAATAAATATAATAACTGAATAAGTTTAAATTTCTTATATTTTTATTATAATGATAAATGTATTTATCATTAATATCTTGTGATTTTAAATATATTGCATTACAATAATATGTTATTAATCGGCTAATTATGTGAACTATAGAGTAATAGATGTATTACATTTACTTGAAATGAAAATACAAAACATGTTTATGTGACCTTAAACTTAGTATATAAAAATTACTGATTTATAGCCCTGGCATAGTAAACCTAAAAGTACTATTTCTTGAATCATTATCAAAACTTATGTGTACCAAATTGTGTTTAAAATACAATAACGTATCTTGTTTTACCACTAAAAGAGGGAAATACAGGGTAAAAGAACCAGATTTTGATTTTAGTCAACAATACTTACAAATTCCTAACTTAGTCATCTGATATTAAATTCTTTTAAATTAGAAAATTAAAATTTTTTAATAAATAAATAACAAATTAAAACTGATACTAACAGATTATTAAACAGAAAATTAAGGGAAGTTGAAAATGTCCAAAGAAAGAATATCCTGCAAAGATTGTTTAAATTTGGAAGTCTCGTCTGGATTTGCAGGTGATGAAATCATCTCGTTGTTATAGTGAACTTTACTCAGTTAAACAGGAAATTCAGTAGGTTAGTAGCTAAAAAATACCAGAACCTAGTCTAAAGTCATACATAATACCACACATATTTTGTATCTGTTTAACGAGCTCAATTTAATTGTAGGAGTAAAGTAATAGGCCCTTAAAGATCCTAAAATATGAATTCCACAGCCAATAGCGGTGCAGCCCTACTTTGAAGAGACTTACTGATAAATTATTTCGATTGAAACAAAAAGTAAACAACAATCAATAAAAACAAATAAGCATAAAATGCCAGCAGACTAAAAGAACTCTCTCCACTCAGTGTCAAAACGTGCCTTGTGTAAAAATTGTAGAAAATCTCAATGCACAACTATTCATCATATTGAGTCGAAATTGCACATTTTATAACATACACTTAGGGGAAGTTACAATAGAAATGTAACTTGCCGCGATATCTAACTGTTCCGTCGATTCTGGATCGGATAGAAGAGCTTGCACTTTGGTTTAACAAAGTTCAAGAGCAGTGTAAACCGGAAAGCTAACCAAGAATATTAATTCTCCTCAACCAACGAGCCGTAACCCTCTATATTCTGAGTTCGCAACCTACTTCCTTTCCAAAAAATTTAGCGCGAGTCAACTCGAACTCACAGAAATTATACCAAACTCTTTCACTAACTTCTTTCTTTTCTAACATCTTCCTTTTTACCTCCTACCACAGGAATTCTAGTTTTTATTATCATTGCAAATAGTTCACCACATTCTTTCTTATATTTACCATGTACTAGTTATGACTAGAATAAAGGATTTCTCACAATAACAAAGACAATTTTGTGAAAACTACTTTTAGTTCCATGTTCTTAACCCACGTTTGTAACACTGCAGACACGCAACTATACATTTTTTTAGCGAAAAAAATGTATAAAGAACCTTTTAATCGCAACTTGAGGGAAGAGTTTGTTACTTATAGAAATATTCTCCATTCTACCATCAAACAAGCAAAATTTAGTTATTACAAAAATAAAATTAGTGAAGTTGGTAATGATGCTAAACAGTTTTGGTCAGTTGTTAACGAAGTGTCTGGTAGGCCTATGGGTAGGGAGCCGTTCCCGGTCGGGGCATTCTTGGAGCGCGGCGACACTGTCACTCAGGATAATATTACAGAAATAAGTAACTCAATTAATGAATATTTTTCCTCTGTGGGATCAGAGTTGGCAGGGGCTATCCAACCCAAAGGGCCTCAGGAAGTTAATGATGCTGACCACGCCGTGGATGCGGTATTTGAGATGCAGCCTGTCACTCAGCAAGATCTTGTAAATGTAATAAGTACAATGAAAGGTGGATCTGCACTTGGGTGGGACTTAATTCCAATAAAAATTATTAAAAAAAATATTTATAGCTTATCCCAACCTCTGTTACACATTATAAACCTTAGCATTAGAACTGGAATTTTTCCAAACGCCTTTAAAATCGCCAAAGTAATACCTATCTTTAAATCTGGCGTGAAAAACGAATTTTCTAACTATAGACCTATCTCCCTCTTAATTTCACTATCTAAGATCATTGAGAAATGCGTAAAATTGCAACTAACTAACTATTTAGAGCAGCAGAAGATTATTTCAGGAAATCAATATGGGTTCAGATTCAATAAAAACACTTTAAACGCACTTTTTGATATTACAAAATCCATCTCAAATCAAATCAGTCAAAAGAAACGTGTTCTTGTCAGCTTTCTGGACTTGGCTAAAGCTTTTGACTCAGTTGATAGATTTAAGCTTTTGTTTAAGTTAGACATGATTGGAGTAAAAAATACCTCATTAGAGTGGTTTAAGAGTTACTTTCAAAATCGACAACAGATGGTTTATATAAACGGAAATACTAGTGACACTATTGAAGTACCTTATGGAGTCGTGCAAGGGAGTACTTTGGGGCCTCTATTATTTATAATATATATAAATAATATTTCCAAGCTGGTCTTACAGGGTAGCATATTTCTGTTTGCTGATGACACGGCTGTGGTTTCTTCTGGCTGCACTTGGGATGAATCTTATGATAATGCATCGGCGGACTTAGCGAAAATAAAAAATTGGTTTGATCACAACTCTTTAACAGTAAATGTAAGTAAAACCAAATTCATGCCAATAGTTACTCGTAACCAAACAGACCCGGGTGAGAGAGTATTAAGAATTCATTCCTGCGGTGATGTGCGGTCGGCTGCCTGTGACTGTGGTCTTATTGAGCGTGTGGACCAATATAAATATTTAGGTGTAACAATAGATCATAAAATTTCTTGGTGTCCACACGTCCTAAACGTTAAATCTAAACTTAGAAAGCTAATATACGGGTTCACACAGTTAAGCCAGGTGTTGACCGTGGGTCAGTGCAGGTCTGTTTATTTTGCCTACGTGCAGTCAGTCTTGCAGTATGGTATCCTGGCGAGGGGTGTCAACCAATGTCTTAGAACCACTCGCGGTCGCACAGAGGTCAAAACTGTATTCAAGAAAAATCATAGGTATTCTACTAAAACTCTTTTCAACGAATTTCCAGTATTAAATGTGAGGCAGTTATATATAAAAAATGTATTATTATACATCAAAATCAATAAGATTGAAATTTTATCAGAATACAGCATGGCTATACAACAAGGCACAGGACTAACTACGGATTCATTACCACTAAATTAAATCATGGTTCAGAACTTATTAACTCTTTTTATCTTGCTCAAATCATCTTTAGAAACTTGCCAGAGGAAATAAAGATGGAGAGTGAAAGTGTGGCTGTCTACAAACAGAGGGTGAGTCGATGGTTGTACCGCATTGGCTGGGAGGCTGCTGAAAGGCTGTTGCGTTCTCCTTATTTTTAACATAATTTTATTTTCTTTCAGTATAATTACTAGTAACATGTCAGCATCGCATATTCTGATGGATACTCCAAACTTGATAATCTAAATATTTTAAATAGTACAAAGTTATTATATACTTTAGAATATATTTATATTAGTTAACATTTTTTAATTATAAACCTACAATGTATATTTAATTAAGTACCATGTGTAAGAAGTTTTTTTATTTTTTATTTTTAGATTAATGTGCGCAACTGTTCCGTTGAGCTCTCCCCGCTCACAGACCTACAGTCTTTGCGGGGATTATTCCTGTATTTTAATTTGTATTTCTAAAGTGTGCATTTGTTTAAGGAATAAATGTTGATTTGATTTGATTTGATACTATACAATTTACTAATTACTAATATAATTTATCTGATCTTTATTAAATTTATTCTTACAATTTCACTTTCAATTCTTATAAATGGGAACAGTAACTCAATTTCATAACATTTTTAATACAACATCCCTGAAATTTACTTCTCACTGTGGAAAGCAATTAATAAATATATGAAATTACTCTATCGCTGGATTTGGTTCCTAACACGTGCTGCTTTCTTTATATTATTCTGATTTATCTTCATAAGTTATCTTAAGTAAGACGTTATCTTCTAAATTTTCGTGCATTTTTTGTTTTTTATGGGATTTGAGTGGCTAAATGAGCTAAAAGCTATAATTTTAGGTATTCCATGGAGCTCCAGTTCTATATATTAACACATACATACAAAAATATAAAAAATCTATGATCGTATAAATTAATGAATCATAGGTTTCGTGCTTAGTAAAAACCTAAGCAGATATTCTTATGGTAGAGGGAGATGAGAATTGCTGCTAATGAAGTTATTGGGGTTTTTAATAATCAGTGAATTACTCTTTTTGAATTTGGTATTAAACCTATAGTTCAACCAGTGAGATCCAACTAACCTTCCTCATGTCCTCTTGGAATCCTTTTTCTACACAATGGTTTGTTCATTCATGTGATAATAAACTATAAACCTCTTGAAGGAAGTTGGAATTCGGATATCAATTCCTGATGCACTATCGTGTTTTGGGATTTAGTCAAATGATAAGAAGAATAACGATACTAGTTCTGTTTCACAGCCATATGAACTTCAGTAATTAAAAGATGATGATTGGCAGAGCTTTAGGGGCTGTGTAGCGTTCCGTGATCTGTCCACATTCCTATATGTAACTCTCATTACTATGTACATATTTCAATATTAGAATTTTACAATTTTATTAAATACAGCATAATGTTACTTTTCTACAATACAGACGGACGGAAGATAACGATAATTGCTGAAATATATCTTGATGATTCTGTACTGGTGGCTATTTATATTTAATCTCCATAAGAACAATATGAAAGAATTATGTATTTTATACATTTCTAAGTTTTTCGTAAAAATGAAATATCTGAAATCTTTCTTCGTTAAATATTCTTTTATTATTCTCTTTTAACATTCCAGACAGTGAGCTCAGCATAACGCTGGATGCTGGAAACAATTTTAGTTGCCTCTATCTTCTTGGTTAATTTATAAACAAACTGCAGCACAGATTACGGGACAATGTTTATGATAAACTTAATATGTTTTCATACGTAAGTTAACCGTTTACGTAAGTACCGTTTTACGTATATTGGTAAATTTGAATTTCTTTCACAATTAATTGTAGTGTTTCTTCCCAATAAACATTCCTACACAGCATATGCGAAGCCAGTCAGTTATTGACGATGATAACATAAGCAGGAACTAACATTTTTCACTCAATAATGAAATTGTTCAGGCATTTTAGTTAAAGCTAACTGAGCTTGTTTGTGTAAGCGTCACACATCAACATGCATTCAGTAAACAATCATTATGGCGCGGCGAATTAGTACTCGCCTCTATATGTCATGAACTTTATTATTACGTACAGCAGTTGCAACATAAAAAATCGCTCTTGCTATGCTTTTATACCTGCGTAGGCATTTTGACGTTGGCGATCATTTCGAGATTTATATAATATATTTAGTTATATTTTGTGTAACCTGAGCCCATTTCACTGATGAGTGGGAGTGAAACACGTTAAAACCCCACTGGTCCACGTATCACTCCCTCTCGGGACTGCCTTCTGCATAACTAGAGGGGTGCCTACTTAGGCCGACAGATGGTTCATATATCAAGCCGATTTTCACTCACATCCCTATCAGTGGTAATTATGCTTCTATACTTATAAGAGTAATTTATATTCTAGTATTATTTGATATATAATTAATTTTGCATCAAATACCTTTTTTTAAATTATTTCTCCACTTTCATTTTGAAAGAGCCGTTTCATTTCTAGTATACCATTTTATAATAGTACATAATACTTCTAAATTTTAAGTATCAAAACTGGAAAACTATAACAAAACGTTAACATACCTAATATTTCGTTAGTAATTAATTATAATAAAAGCTGTTACCAATGTTTTGGCATGAATACTCATTATCAGGCACTACAATAAAGTTAGTAAGAAACATTGACACCGATCCAAATATTATATTTCCAACATTTAAATAGAAGAAATAAAATATTAAATTACAAACCGAACATTACCGGCCGGCTGAACAACATAACAAATACTGACTGGTGCTTTGTTTAAAGTCTGTTATAGATAATGGATGGTTTGAATGGATAATAAGATGTCGTATATTTGCCATCGTTGAATGCTATAAAATGTATACCTGACCCTTTATTTCTGATACAGTGATTACTTATTATTTTTTTTTCATTCCGTGATGTTATATTAGACTATTGTTATAACAAAAATGTTATATTTACATACCACAAAATTCAACATACGTTTTCTTTATGTAAGATTATTAAAAAAAGATACAGACTATTCGTAACTTTAATGATCTATCTTCTCAATGGACCATGTAACAAAACACTTCATACCGAGTTCATACTAATTTATACTACAATTTATTTCTAGTTACCACCGTCTTATCTTTTAACATCGTAACAGTAGTCTTTAGTTTACGATTTTTTGGGTTATAAATTTTTAAAAAAAATTTGTTAAAAATTCTATATTTCGTAATGAATTTTTCTTCTATCCAAGTATGCAATATGTCGTTATATTAGGCACATCATAATTGTGATATTACCTTTTTAATAATTAGACCCTATTATCATGAACAATCACCGATTTGAGGCCAAACACAATATAATTAAAAGTTCTTAATGTTATTGTACAGGATTATATAAGCTGTTGTGACATATATTAGCATTAGACATACATACTAGGAAATCAATTAGTTCTTAAATTATTATATATTTTTTTTAAATATAACATTTAAAGACGATGGCCGGACTGACTTATTCTCTCTTACACGGTTGTAGATCAGTGGTTATTACTGAACAATTTGATTTAGCATTAAATATGTCATGTAACTTGAGGATAATGTACCCTTTCTTCTATTTGTCTGTTTCCACAATACACGAGTCAGTAACATTATCATATTTCTGAAACATAAACATTTGCTGTTAAGCAATGTATGTTAGTTTTCTTTGGCTTGAGGTCATTTGAAAACAAATCAGTGCATCATATATTTATCTAGGAATGTATTGTTTCCCTAAATTATTATTTGTTTATGTTTTGTAGGTATTAGTATTACAAATAGTGAGATCAGAATAAATAGTAATTGGTTATATTTGTCATAGATATGTCATAGATATAGATATAAATTCCCTCGTTGTGCGTATACGTAAGAAGTGTTTTAACACTTTACTAATATTTCGGTTCGTGGTAGAGCTCACGCAAAATAACCACTGCATTGTAAAAAGAGTACAGATACAAACTAACTTACATTACATATATTGGAATGAATAACAATCATTGGGATGAACAGATTTAACACTACATATTCGTAGATGATTATAAGAAAATAGTGTTAACGTTCTCAAACAGATTATTATAAAAAGACAGCTCAAGTGAATGATCAATTAATCTTAGTACCCGATCATATTTCCTGCTGGACACCATTTTACACATGCATTTCACTTATCACTTAAGCATCATTAATAAATAAGTGTAATAAGAGATTATCAAGTGATGTGGGTTAAATTATTTTTTATGGTCTCGTCAAACTCAGTTACTTTATTGTAAATACAAAATAAAGAGTTCAAGATCCTAATTACTAATTATAAAATATAAGCGACTACTGTAAATCAGATATGCAATCAACAAAAGTCCCTGTGCAAAATTGTTTTATATGTATAACTGTACTTTTGTTTATAGTTATACAATTTTTAATGTTGACTATTGCTGAATACAGGACAATATTTTCTCAAATTATTTAAAATTTTTTATTAAATCACGGTACATAAAAACTTCAAAATTAATATTGGCAATCAATAATGTAATCTTCATCCAATAATCAAAATATTTAGTTTTGATCCGCCAATTACAGAATCACTTCGTCTTCCAAAAGTTTGTCAAGAAAGGTTTTCAATTAAATTAAAACTAAATACTTCTTGATTCAAAATTTAATATGTAACTAAAATTATTTTTTTTACTGTAATAAAACAATTTCATTTAAAATAAGTAAATGTAATTTCTTTTGTAAGCGTAATTAATTTAATTTACATTTTCTCAAAAACTTCATTGTGACAAGTGTTCAGTTTCCTGTCTCACTTGACACAGATTCAAATGTAAAACAGTAGCTATAATATACTCCTTTAAACTTATTTACTTTTAAGTTGAAATTTTGATGTATTACATTATTCTGACTGTTTAAATTATCCCGGATAATACATTTCTATTAAAATAACTTTAAATAATATATAAATTGAAACTTATTTGAATAAAATCATGCTTGAATAAGTAATATCTTGCAATCTTGCGTTAATAATTCAGTTAATCTTCCAATTTTCCTTATTCAAATTTTATCTAAAGTACTAGAAAATTCCCTTTAAATTAAAATCTAATTACTGTAGTTTACAATAAATTCCCTTATGAAAATCGTAATCCGAATATACATTTCTATTGAAACAAAAACCTATACACATAATAATACGCCAAAAACTGAAAAATGCCGCAATAATCTCGAGTTAGAGCCTTCAGCATCGAACTTCCCTATCCTAAATGCCTTCATACTCAAAGTTTCTGATTAGCCTCCAATCATAAGGCTTAAGAAATGAATTATGACTTGCTCTACCCTATTGTAATCAGTTAACATAAGTCGACTTCCAGATAATCAGCTGTCTTTCAGTCCACTACCTTCCTTCGAAAATATCTGTTTGAGAAATGAAATTTTTAATGTAACCTATATACAATCATACTTATAATATTCTTAAATATCTTTGTATATATATTTCCCATTGCTATTTATTAATAACATTTATAAAAATATGTAGGAAGCACTAAATATATCGCTCCTTATTTCACAGATAACCTGTTCCTCAAGACGAAAACAGACTAATGCTATGTATACCACATTACGTTGTGACAACATTATGATGGTTGATGTGGCAACCGTTAATTAATTAGTTCACTTGTAACCTCAAATGTATGGGAGTACTTGACAATGGTCGCTGGCCTGGGGTTGGAGGTCTAATGACTCCTTTTCATTGTCGTTGGAATTAGTTTTTGAATGCATCTGAATATAACGTGAATAAATTTACTAAGCACTAGAAATCAGATATCTTTACCGTCGTGGAAATTTTACAAAATGCATAAAATATACAACTTAAATATAAACTTACGGAAATAATGTAGCTATTAAACCATACACATTTGTGATATTATACAGTTGTTTATTCAACAACATTTTCTTAAGTAGTATCTCAAAACTTTGAGGTGTCAGGGTTTTTAATCTTCCAGGTAATACATTGGGCGTTTTAACTCCTTAATACACAAATATTTGTTGAGTCGCTGAAAATATGAATCTTGTTTAAGCTATATTATATATTTCTTGTTATGTATGTCACTAACTGTAGTTGTGCTTTGCAAGTTCTCATTTACATACATAAGAACTGAAAAAACATACGTATACGGTAGAGTAAGGATACCTATATTGGTACTTTTTTACTGATATCCTTAATAATATTAATAAAATTGAAAGTAAAAATGAAGACTGCAGACAGACAATCTGTTATATACAAGCCTTACTATTTACCTTTCTGCCTTCCTTAATAACTGCCCATGAAGCCTTCGACTTATTAAATGATCCAGCAATAAAATTAGTTTGGATATGTTAGTGTCACATTTATATTTTACTTTCAGTGATTTTTATTTTTTTCCTTAATTACATTGTTATTTGCAGTACTGCAAATTAAAAAATAAATATATCCAACTCCTTTTTTAAAATGAAGCATTTGTTATTTGGTTGTTTGTTATCAATACTTTTAGTTTTTATTGATACAGAAGTAATTAGAGCCTATAGAAATAGATCAAAGAATACATTACACTTATCATTAATATCTAGGTTACTATTATATACAACAAACCAGTCTACTTTGCTATGATTGAACAAAAATCGAACAGGATTTTCACAATTTAGAGATTTGGTTATATTCTATTTTAGTTTGCAGACTCCAAACTGACTACTATTGATTACTATTTTGACATATTGGTTGTTAACAGCTTTAGCTTCAGCCAGCCATATTACAGCTCCCATAGGTTTCCTGTACACGTAGTCATTTAATATTGCCAGTTTCGGTTTAATATCCGTTGTTTAATGATTGTTCTCATTGTATTGTGGTGATATTTAAATCGCTTTAGCAATGTTTGGATATGGTGTGACAACGCAGACTATAATTGTGACACTAAACGGGGGAACTCGAGAACTAGGATTCTGCTATAAGTTACTGCTCTTTTAGTATTTATAGAACAAATTACCATGTACGTATAGTTTATCATATGAAGTTTGTCAAATATTTCAAACCGTTTACAAATTCTATGATGTCCTAAAACATTAAAATAATATGAAAGTAGCCTACCAATTCTTTTAATATTTCATAAACTTCAAACGTCAAAATTCAAATTATTAAACATCGGGTTATAAATTTTAAAATAACACTTTAGAATATGATTTATATAACGCAATAAATCATAACCCATTTCAAGAAAGAACAGGCATTTCAGATTTTTATAAATATCTTATAAAGGGTATGGCGTAATCCTTGAAGATACAGTAATGATACAGTAGTGATACAGTAATGATACAGTATAAAATGTTTGTTAAAACACAGCTATTCTTCCAGGTATTGAATACGTAAAATGTTAACAAATAATATTAATTGTATGTAACTTTTATTTCTCGGTGCCATAATTTACTTTACTAACTAATAGAGATGATTTAATGATAAATGGCAGCACGTAGGTCTTTGTGTAGGGACGAAACAGCCTTGTAGGAGAGTTATGTACGCGTACCCCCCCCCCCCCCCCCCCCCCCTTTCCAGAATAAGCACTCTCACAAAGTGACGCGGGAAGATAAGGAGAGATAAAGCACATCCCACGTGTCCCTTTACAGCCATGAAGCCTGATTTATCCCCATCCGCACAAACGAAAAACATTTCACTTTCACATACATGTCTATTTTAGTTACAATTATTGCTATTACATTGTGCCATAATATGAAAATGCATAAATTCATACAATTGGTTTAGACTTTTAATAATAATTCGAAAAATGGATGTAAAATATTTTTCTACGGGTTTTTCTTGTGGACATAGTACCCGCTATCCCTTCTCATGGAACCTCAACAAGAATGGATAGCAACAAGGCGGTGAGGCAGCCTAAACCTCATGAATATCCTGTCACTCTGGAAGCAATCGCAAATAATCATAAATAGGTGAAACAATAAATTTCCCAACGTCTTCCCTAAGTAAAACAACAGACATTTCATTATTCTGAGCTAGTGACACAAAGAAACAAAATTTAATTTACTTTGTTAATAGCTGTTTAATAAACACAAACCTAAATCTTATATAATAATATGAACTACCTAGTAAATGAAAACGAATAATAGCAAACTGCATGATTTTATTAAACACCATAATGTATTAACATTTAAACAAGTCAGCGAGAGTTTACATTATTGCACGGTGACGTTCTGGCCGATTATGAAAATGTCTTAAATCTCTATTTCTTATCTTACGTTTTATCTAATGAACGAACCATACTGAGTTTCCTTCAAGCCCTTGATTTAAAATATTCCTAGTAATTACAAATTACTTACGTCTATAACAATATATAAACTAGTTCTTAGTTATGAAATGTTGGTAATTTTGTTGTTCACTACAGGTTACTGCAAACAAGGTCCTTATATAACCTTTTTGGAACTAACATAGACTTTATGTTTGTAAATTTATTCGTTATTTACTTATATAAGTAATAACATAAAAGTCTTGTAGATAACAACGAGAACGTCAGGTTGAAGCAGTAATACTTAAGAATCACTTAGTAAAGTATTTGAATAGCATTAAGTTTACTAAGCACTCTACTGAAGACTTTAAACTGCACACAAATGTGAGAGCAAGATTAATACAGTGCAGGGGGAACTGAGGCAGCCATATTTCTATGTGACTAATGACGCCGAGTAATATTGGCCACCATACCGTGCCACTGTCTCTCCATTATTCTGTTTAACATGTTGGTTTCTGTAATTTATTCATATTTATTCAATGAGGGGACACTGCAGCTCGCTCCCTGGAGACAACCGCGAGCAACGTTAAGAATGGAACTTAATGCTAATGGGGTGTTCGCATCAAACTTTGGTTTATCTTAAAACTAAGACACATATTCCGCATAATCCATGCATACCTACTGGACCAAACACGACTCTATACAGCAATAATATTTCTTCCCTTTCTGCACGGATCATATTATATTGTTTTATCTTCGTAGGCTACCGGAAGAAAGTTAGATTTAAAGTTAAGCTCTAAATTTTAAATATTAGAGAATGGCCGAATAATACTTTGTCAAAGTTATATTACATATAATTGTTGCTAGGATGACTTAATTGTTAATACTTTACTATGTTATTTAAGGAAAAACGAATTTATCGTCTTAAAACCTCAAAATAAATATTTCAGCAGAAAAGGTGCAGTCATGTTTTTTTTTTATGAATTAACCATTTCAATGTTTAAAGCTCGCTTTCACCTTAAACTATGTCACAGCCGAAGTTTCCTATAAAATTCAGGGTTATTTGACAAATTTTATGGGCCAATAAACTGTAATAGTACTATATAATTATATATATATATATATATATATAGGCTCCAACTCAAGATATGTATCGCCATACCTAAACACATTATAAAAATATTAAATGTAAAAATTGTATTGTTTCTCCAGGCAAATTCAGGGCTAAGAAGCCCTCACTGACACTTACCCTGGATACCATCCAACACTTATACATACTTTACCCTCTAACTGTAATCCAACGGATGATGGTACACCTGCACACGATCTGATCGAACAGATGTCTGGTATATACTTTCATAAGATCTAACCCAACGGAGCGTCACGAGACACTACTAATATAATTTAATTACGGAATTTAATGCGATTCCATCGGAGTGAATTGTTGCGTACGTTTGTTATAATTACTTGCAAATTTATTTGGCAATGTATTTAGTTTTTAAACATTACCAATATAACGCTTCACTGAATATCAATTTTGTATTTGGATTGTTACAAAACATGTTTAAAATTGTTTTATAAATAAGTTAAAAAAGTGTTCATACAGTTTTTATTACACATTTTAATAAATATCGATTAAAATAAAAACCCGTTTTGAAATGTTTTGCTATTATTAAGTATAATCGAATGGATAGGATAAAACAGATAACAAGATTATTCTTAGAAATCTATATTACAACTTAATTTCGGGCAAGTTAACCAATCATCACCAATTGACACCACTGGTGATATACCGGAAATTCCCAAGTTCCTGGACCTTCAAGTTAACAACTAACTGGTTTTCAAAAAATGGCTAAATACATTATTAAGTTTGAAGTTAGAGAAACCATTACCATATTTGACTCTTTGACATCTTTTATTGAGTTTATCATTGCAGAGTAAACAATTATATGGATTACGACATTATGTCGTCATCTTCTATTAACAAAATATATTACAACTTGTACACATAAGTGAAATGTGGTTCACTAGTTAGGATGGGGATAAATCAGGTTCATGGCTGTAAAGGGACACTTTGGATGTGCTTTATCTCTCCTTATCTTCCCGCGTCACTTTGTGAGAGTGCTTATTTTGTTGATGGGGGAGGGGGTTGACGCGTACATACTTGTAATTCCTCTATAAGACTACTTCATGTCTACACTAAGGCCTATGAGTTGAAGTCTTCTTATTTAACTAATTAATACCAAGTGCATTAGTCAAAGATTTTGTGACTATTTATGTCACTACTTAGAATAGTGATCCATCATTGCTACATTTGTACATTGTACATGTTCGATATTTTTCCAATTGACAATTGAAAGGATGTTCTTGTGATTCATATCTTGACGTTCTACAAATATGTATTCACGTTCCATCAAATGAAGAGCTTTCATTTGCACGTATCATACTTGTAATAAAGTACAAGATTCAAAATGATATTCACACTCTTTAAAATGTATTTCGTTACACAGTTTTTGCCATCTTTAAGTTATATTTAACGCTTAAATGTCGCTGTAATACAATTGTAAAGATTATATTCCTTCCATACAAAACATTATAACATTTGTTTTAACGAATATGCACTAACAGCTATTTTCAGCAACTGTAGTTAGCGGTAAATAAATACAACATTATCTCAGTTGAAACAATGTGATGATGAGTCTAGGCATCACAATGTAAAAATATCTCTTTAGCGTCAACAAAGTATGATATTACAAATTATATTTTTAAGTATAACTTTTAAAATTAATATTACTGTAAAGTTTAAATAAATCGTTATATCAGCATTAACAATTATTTAAAAAAGATAACGTTTTAGGAACAAGATTGAAAATCTTACTTTACATAGAAATTTGACATATAAAGAAACGGTGCGTATAGCAACATAATGATGCATTTCAAAACCGTAAGTGCGTAAGTAACAACAGTAAGAGAATATAGTCACTTCCAAACTCATTAAGAAACTACACATTGTTTTAAGGTGTAAAGCCAAGGTATCAATTTCAAAGAATACACACACATTTAACTCGTAGCATTGCTTGATATTGAAAAGCAGATGATTAAAGTATTTCTGAACTATATAAGAAATGATTGCTTGAAATGGGTTTTATTGTATAAATATTCCTTAGTTGTTACTTGTGGTGTTATGTAAAATATTACTGGTATCCAAAATGAATATTTTACTATAAAATAGTTTCATTACTTTAGATATTACAAAGGCAGAACTTTTACATTAACAAATGGCGGAGAAAAGCAATCTGTCCAGGGTTTATAGAAACTAGAAAATAAGCCATTAATACAAATTAAAAACACAATTGTAAATAAAACAGATCCTTGAGGTATTCCAGCACTCACTTAGAGGGGAACTCATCTGAATAGCAATCTTCACCTGTTGCACCCTATCATTAGGGAAATCCCCAAACCATTTGAGAGTGACCCATCTGATGTCTAGAGCATGCAACTTTCCTACGAAAATCATATGATTTTCAAGATCCAAAGCTTCTTGCAGCTTCATCTGTAACACCACCTGCTCTCCCTCGCCAGGACCCTATCTATACTGATGCAGACATCGTGTCCTAAGACCAGTATGCGGCTTTTTTCCATATTGGCATCGCCTTCATGGACATGGAGACGTCGCAGGCCCTCCGTAAAAGGCCACCATTACCTCCACTCCTTGGCTGAGCCTGTCGCATCCTGTACCTCAACTTTACCTTTCTCAGTACCTCCGTAAGCACTTATTCAATTATTTTTCTCACGTTCCAATGAGGGAAGCTGAGCTCACTCAAGGCCTCAAAAACATCATTTTTTCGGCTAAACCTTAAGCTACAAGTGATATGCAAAACAGTAACATCCCGGTATTGTCTGCGTATACCCCGGCCTGCGAAAAGTAGATACACTTTCGTCATTGATCACCGCGAGTCCTGTTCTTGCAACCATCTCAAGGATGTATCTTTCTCTGGCATTTATACGTGTCAAACCCTACTCCTAAACTTTCGCAATGAAGTCTCCGGTGACCACGACATTACCATCAGACGTTCATAGGATGTCTTTCAAATTGTCAGGATGGTCTCGTTGGGAATCCTATGTTTCCATCCTTGTATGATATAAAACAGATCCACGTACTCTATTACTGTGAATATTCATCTTTAGAATACGCACAATCGTTTTATTTTTAGCTTTTACATGTGCCAGAGCCATTTTGAAAACAGAACAAGCTTCAGTCCCCAAGATATGTCTTGATATCAGGAGACCTCACATTTTCCCCTTTCAGAGAAAACATTGTGAATCGGCCTTGTATTCCTTATTTAAGTGACCTATACCTTCACACTGCAGACATATGCCATCTTTTCTTTGGTCAGGGCCTTTACAAATAGCTTGACAATGACCGACTCAAAAACACCGGCAAACAGCCCACAACTGCCACACGGGATCGCACTCTGCAGTATACCCAACCAATCCTGATACGTTCGGTTTTTACAAGACAGGTGGCAGCACGCTCACCAAGCTCAACTATTGCTAGCCATTACTTCCTCAAGTTCGGTCTAGTAAGCTTGCTCTGATCTCTCTCGTGTTTCCGCCAATCTCATTTCCAATGGCTGCCTTAACTTCCTTACCTTCAGTTCAACAATTAATGTCACGAACTTCAATAGCAGGTCGAGGCTCAAGGCTACGGACAAATTCAATTGAAACAAGCACACCCCTCAGCGTATCACAAACTGTGCTTTTCTTATTTAATTTGTGCCTAGCTCCAAACGTACATATCCTGATCTTATTTTTCTCAAATATCGAATCTCAGTGTCCGTATTCTCAGGTTTACTCTTTGCTCGAATCTCTCCAAGTACATGAGTGAAGGTCTTCCCTTCTAGAAGCTTGATCAGAAGCGTCTCCGGACGCGCCTTAGCTAGCCTTCTTACTTTTTTATAGATGGTCGGCTGTGGAATTTATACCATTCCTACCACTGCCCCATCGGCCAACAAGAGTTATTTGGTCTACTATAAACTCTTCTTGCTTTGTTGGGTTGCCAAGACGTTTGATGATTGCACGTGAAAGTCGGAGGGAGGCTGTCGTGGAAATTTCTTGGCTGGAAACACTATCGCCTTCGCCTTCCGCTTCACCTGTGCCTTTTTCTTCAAACCTTCCATGTTCATAACTGGTCTAGCTGCTCCACGCTTTGCAGCAGGTGTGAGTGTTCGCACTATGGAGGCCATTTGCACAGGTGTTTGAGTGCACGAGACTTTCATTTTATGTGTGACATCAGCTTTACTTTTTCAAGGGATCTCTGTGATCTCTTCGGTCATAGATTGAAAGCTAGAAATATCGTCACGCAGCATCAGAACACAGTTCGTAACTTCAGAAGATATATATTTTAGTTATTTGGTGACCTTACGCATCCAATCAAGGATATCCTGGTAATAACGGTACATTTATTCTAGATCAGTGCCATACCCACTCTTCTTCTCTGCAATTGGCGTGCGTCATTCCCAGGTTTTCAGCTGTCTTTAGCACTGCAGCAGCTCTTTTTACTTTCACTAGTGTCTTATTAGGAAAATCTGGCACCACGAGGATTTCACCATTTATTGAGAACGGCTGAATTCCTTCTCCGCTTCTCTTTTTGGAACCTATTTAGCTCCTCCTCCGTCATCTAAAAAACAGAGAACCTCCAAGAACCGGTATGGTGTTTTTGCCACCATTTGTTAATCCAAGGTGCAGGGTTGCGTTCACGAACCTACAGCCAGCGACCAGCAAACGGGCACCACTCGGTGCCAGAATCCACTCCATAGGAAGACCTATTGATCCCGTCGTCTATTGCCCTCTTCGCCTCAGGCGACCAACCACATGAAGATCCTGAGGGTGCAGTAGGCTTTCAACCACAGACCCACCTACTCAGTATCCTACCTGATCAAAGACAGCCAGATATTTATCCTAGTTTAGTATGCGCTACTTCCTAAACCACAGTTTACCTGTAGTAGATCCGCTGCAAAGAGACGTGTTGAATCTGACAGCCCGCAGACCGCTTTCTCCTCAATCATCAGCTACGACTCCGGGTCAGGGGATGTGGTAAAGAGATAAGAGTGTGATGTTTGGGTGATGATGGAAATTGAAAATGATGGGAGAGAGAAAGCCGACAGCCGACTCGATTCAATTTACGAAATCCATTGCATTTAGCGATTTTTTGTGCCACAGAAAAATGTCAATCCTACAAACAAACTGATATTTCCGCCTCAATGAGAATGTTTGGCGTAATATCAAATTCTTTAGCTGTGTTTGCGTTTTGAAGTTGTGTCGATCTCAATGACCTGACAATGTTTGAATTATTGAAAAACCACATCATTTTTGTATCATAAAGACGATAGAACATTAATATAGTACAACTTTAAAAATAAATATCAATAATTATGTATACAAATGTATGGATATAATATATCATATCATGTCATATAATCTTTATATTAGACAATATTTATATTAGATTATTAAACTAAATTTAATTTGCTCCACATTAATACTGTGTCTCTTTAATACGATTATTAATGTATATTTAAATTTTTTAACTCTTTTGATGAAATTAACACCAATTAACTTCGAGATTTATAAATTCCTAGCATAGGGGTCGTTATCGGTTGAAACAATGGCCGTATTATTTACTTATCTCATGAAAGCAGTTCTGTTTTTAATGTTGTATATTTAAACTAACATATTTAAGCTGACTTACATAAAGTATATTGTCATTATTTCTCATACTATACTCTCAATGTAATGAAGATGGTAGGTATGCTATAATAATACAGTTCTTGTGCTGAGTATTAGTTATGATAAATAAAACCTGTTTCCCAGATAAAAGACTTCCCAGCGTGATAAGCGGCAATTTTAAATGTATTTGCTATTGTTCAATAGTTCCTTTGCTTAGTAAAACTGTCTGTTGTAATCTCGATAACATATTTATTCCCAAGTAATATTCAGGCAATTATGATTTAAAACATACTACTACTAATAGGGGTAGTATTTCGGTTCGATACAGCTTAATCTGTAGGGCATGTTCCAAAGTGCAAATACACTTTAGAGTAGCCCAAACAGCAATCAGCTGTGAACTAGGAGCAAGTATACCGTAACAACATTGGATTGCGAGATTTGGGTTTACCTTACTGTGGTTAATGTTACGCAGAGATGATTGTATTGAATCTGATTATCGATCTCGTACCGTACCTTCACGAGTTACAAAGTCTGGGCAGAGGAACAGTACCAGACATATTATCGAGCATGTGCGGGCAGACATAGGGACGGGAAACATTTATATTATTTATCCCCTCGAGTGACACGCTGAGCATAAGCAAACTTGTTATTGCTAATAATTGCCAAAACCTGGGCAGAGGAACAGTACCAGACATATTATCGAGCATGTGCGGGCAGACATAGGGACGGGAAACATTTATATTATTTATCCCCTCGAGTGACACGCTGAGCATAAGCAAACTTGTTATTGCTAATAATTGCCAAAACCTGGGCAGAGGAACAGTAGGAGACATATTGTCGAGCATGTGCGGGCAGACATAGGGACGGGAAACATTTATATTATTTATCCCCTCGAGTGACACGCTGAGCATAAGCAAACTTGTTATTGCTAATAATTTCCAATTTTCAAAAATATACAGTGTGATTCAAAAGAAAGTAAAATAGAAATGTAAGTTGTTTGTGGTTAAAACAACCTTTGCTTGGCTATCGGACTTTTTTTGGGACCACTTACCATGAAATACATTCATCGATCGTGTCTTGGTAAATTCTAGAAACCATTATTACTTTTAAATTATAACTAAAAAAATTTAAAGTAATTAAATACTAGTTTTAGTGCATTAGGAAATAGTAAAGAGTATTCCCGCAAGTAGACTTTCTAACAGTAATATTACACCACTGCGTGTAAAATGAAAGATAAACTATTTAATGATAACGAAATAAATATAACGAGATAATTTTCACGTATGGTGAGACAGCAAGGAAGATAAGAGAAACACAACAGCGCGCTCCGCCAGGGGATCTACCGATAGTACGTTATTTGACTAACATTACCAGCATACTGATTATGATAGTTTCACAGATAATTGCATATTCCATACAATGCGAACAATATGTTAAATAGAAATTGGACTTTTTATTTTTACTTTATGTACTTTTACAATAATTTTAATACCACACAACATTATTATTAACTATAAATATTATCTACGTTATATTTCGCATTTATTTATTTATTTTGTGTGTCAAATAATGTTTCTTTTTCCTTAATTTTACGATTATTTTCCCTTATCTTTTACTATCAAACCCAAATTAAGACCACTCAAAATGTTTTTTATCATAATACAGTATTGATAGTTAGATTGAATCTACTTACTTACAGGAATTTAGTTACTTTTTAAGAGTAGAGGGCGATCACCTTTTTAAACCTTGTTCTACCCGTCCTCATGGGCACTGATCTGCGCGAAGATATCAAACAGAATAAGGAGGAAGGTGGATACAATACAAGGCTGATGGTACTGATAAAACTTGCTATGGTCACATAGATGATGTTTCAGTGCATAATTTACTAAAATACTTTATTACATATTTACAAACAAAATGGTATAAACAGTTATTTAAATAGCGAGAACACGGTAATATATAATTTGTTTAAAGAAAACATGTTTTGAACTAAATTAGAGAACTTACAATACATATAATAAAATCAAATATCAATATTCTATGTAAAATCACAAATAAACACTGAAATACTTCTGCATGGTTCGTGGAAAACACGTAAATCAACCAATATATCTGCAAGAACCTCCGGCATGTGATATGACGCAGGTTCAAGCCTGATAAACAATCTCCAAGTATCCAGGTTAGATACTGTTACCTTGTTTAATCTGAGTGATAAAACTTTCTAAATACTTTGGAAGTAATGAGGAACGAATTATCTTATATTTAATTTATACTTACTTTGCTCTGTGCGGTAATAGCGGCAATGTAAACTCTCAATAACAGTTTTAACTTCAGTAAAAATAAACAAACAAGTATACAATATATAACATAATGAGTGGGTATTATCAAGCGTAAAAGATAAAATCATATCAAATACAAAATTATCAGCATAGGTTCAAATGTTTTAAATATTACTCTATGCGTACGGAGACAACAATTGATTGTATTACAGGATGCTTAATTATTACAATTTATAACAAGTTTTGAGAATTTCGTTTCGAGTACCTATTAAAGAACCTCTTACCAAACAAATTACTACAGGACTATTATTTAGGATAATACACAGTGTTTCATAACTATGAGGCCACCAACAATGTAGCAAAGAGTTATAATTGTGAGAGAGTAACGGAGATGGCTTGTCATCTCCCTCGTAACCATATCAAACTCTAGATACTCTAGAGTAAGAAGCACAAAGAGAAAGATAGGGAAAAGAGAAATACATAGGAATCAGCTTTAAAGTGTGGTCCTTAAGGTCTAAAGACTTGGAAAGTGTCCTTAGAGCACTGGAACTACGAGTTTCATCACTTCTCCTTCATCCATACCATTCAATCAATATTCTAGTTTCAAGCAGATTTTACGCAATCAAAGATTGGTATAATATTTTCAGTTTTATTCTAGAATACCGACATATTTTTCTAGTACAGCGGCATCATCAGACCATTTTTTATTTTACTATTCGACGAAAACTGAAAACTGAGACTCAAGAATTATCCTTATACCTATTTAATTATTATATTTTCAATATTTAGAGAGTAACAAAGGTTTTTATAATAATATACGTACTATTTTCGTCTGTATGCGTAAGAAAAAGAACTGACAAGTGTAACTGTGTGCTCTCGCTATGTGCGTGGGCGAGAGAAAACGGCGGAAAAGTTCAAACGTGTGCCCTTGTCGTATGTGTAGGCGAAAGAAAACGACGGACAAGTGTAAATGTGTGTTCTCCCTGCGTGAGTAGGCGAGAGAAAATGACGGACAAGTGCATCTGAGGTTTGAAGTGATAAAAACAAATTTTAATTGCTCTAAAATAAAAAAGTTTAAATTAATACCACCTAGAAAAAAGTCGGGTTTTAGAATAGCGTGGAAATTCAGATCTTATGATGCAAAAAATATGACTAATCGTTTAATTAGAATTGTATTACTTTTATACGGTTATTTTTATCGAAATTATTTTCATAATTTTTTGTAAATATCTGCATGTTTTATACACCCTTCATATATAATAATGTTTTATTATATAGTACTATATAATATATTACATAGTATTATAAATACTAATATATAAATACTATTAAGAGTTACTAATGAATAAAAACTTTCATTAATACTGACACTTATCGGAATAAGCTAACCCCAAGGGTCAAAAAATAAGATATATTATGTTATAGAAGCGCAATTTCACACCGACTCATGTCACAACACTATAACAGCACCCAGAGGAGAAAACTGATCTCTTTATGTCTACCATCTCTCACGTGTTGTCATGTCAACAGAGCACGATTGCGAAACTCAGCTAAGCGTCATTCCACCATTCCACCCACAGTTTCGGTTTCATTATTGTTGTCGTTAAAGATTCGAAGCAAATCAGTAGTATATTTTTTATGATGGTCCCAGAATCATTTCACTCCAATAAAATAACGTTGTAATCAAACAGGATACTGTACTTTGGGTTCGCATGTAAAGTTGTATGTATAAAACCGGTTATTAACCGGTGATTAACCAAGTACCTGTTTACTATGTATGTAAGTTAATTAAAAACGAAATTTATAAACCTGAATGAGGTAGGCAAATTTTTACAGGTAAATAAATAATGTTTTATTTAATCAATCAAAGTTATATTTATCTCTTGAAGTAACACAACCCTAAATACTTCAAATATGTAATCAACTGCAGTTTCGTAAGCTCTATAATAATATGGTTTCTCGATGTTCTTTTCATAATTAAGTAAGTATATTTAATTTTACGGAAATATGTATAATTTTTTCAACTGTTATATTGATATTATTTTCCCGATACTATTTTGACTTCTGTATCCACTGGAGGTCTAAAACTGAGCATTAAACATTGATACATTGATATAGTTATAATTAATAATACCATTAATATTTTATAAAAGCCTTTACACTGAACGCCTACAAACAATAGTTCCATAGTTCAATTACAATATAGGTTTGTAGTTTGTACCAGTTATCTTCAACCGTTTGTATTTTTAATCGGACCCATATAAATTGATTCAGTGCCTCGTTAGAGTCTTCCGTCTAAAACACGGTAAGACGCAAAATAATAACGAAACTCAAACCATACAGAAGAGTAAGGTTAGCCAGGTCTTGATACAAATTTTTTATTTGTGTAAGCATAACTGGCAGCAGTGAATTTTTGTATCTGTAGACGTGATTAATACCACAGGGCAGCCAACCTTTGAAACCGGAATTCAATTACTACTGATATTAGGAAACTATATAGCATGTACACTTGCAGATATTTACATCTGCATCTAAAACTAAAGCACTTTAGTTATGTTTTAGACACATATAGGACTTCTATTATTGTGATAAAACTGTGTAATGTTTTTAAACATCAAAAAATGTCAAAAAGAAAAAAAATAATTGCATAAACGCCACAACATTACAGTGTACTAACACAAAAATCATATTCCAGAGTTTTAATAAAATTTAAATTTAACACCAACAATGTATAAACAGAATATACATTGTCCTTATCGGTATACTAACCGTGTTTTATACTACTAATCCGCTAGGTCACCGTGTTCCTTATAGTATACAAATCTCAGAAGCGTCAAATGTAATTAGAAAGCGTAAACCCAAGGGAGGCAGCCTTTTCAGCAGCAATATAATTTTATAATCTGAGAACGTAAATATCTAAATGTAACCCTTCTTCCAAACGTTTCACACTTTACGTACAAAAAGTGATGTTTTCTTATAAAACTGTATAATATGTTTTACTGCAAAGAATTATGGTAAGAAAATGTTATTGAATACAACAGTAACATAGAAAAGTATAAATTTTAATCTAAGAGTTGTATTGTACTTTAAGAAACTAAAAGACCTAAATGTATGTTTTATTCAAAGTAAAATGCTTTTTATATGTAATTTTGAACACTCGACTGTATTCAATACCAATCACTCGATAAATTGGGTGTGAATAACAACAAAATTTACTCATGTTTTGTTTCCTTTTGTCAACTTAACTAGACTTTTATTACTTTTCCGTCGTTTAATTTTCAAAACATTGTAGTCTTTTGTATGACCGTATGATAATAAATGAAAATTGTTTTTAATGTATATTACATCGTAAAACGGAAGAATTTCAACTCGTATCATATCCTTAGTATCCTTCATATATCGTAGCTAAAGTAGGAATTGTTGATTCAATTTGAATGTTGAGTTTAGCTTCAGTACAACTTCCTTTTATTGCAGCGTCAGGTAACTGACGCTGGCTCAGACTTGACTCCTAGAATCTGGAGTTATGTTCGTTTAAAGGGATCCACAGACAGTCGGCGATTAAGAAGCTCAGAACAAACCTTAACATCGTTTCGACGTTAGAAAAACCTATACAAAATTCTTAAACATTACATTTTTAGACGACTGCATTTAAGCTTGACATTGTTAGGTCTAGGGGTAAGGATATCTAGATATGGATGTAACTGATACTGTACATGGTTGAATACTACTTTATACAAATAATGTTCCTATAATAAGCGTTTTTATACCACTTATGGGTGAAGAGTAATCCATATTTAATCAAGATTCAGGTAATAAGTTTTTCACATACAAAATGAATAATAAGATTCACTTCAATATTATAACAAGAGTACTAAAAGGTATATAATAAGGATATAAATTAAGGGTATTAAGCGCAATAAAAGGAAGGTGAACCGTAAATAAACTCAAATATTTAAATTGAATCAACCCTTCCTACCATAGCTATAGTATGTGTAGAAAACTCGGTTGCTCCACTGTGCTTAGACGTAGCATCAGAAATATCGTAGTGCGCTTAATTGTGAACCTGATGAGACAATGAGACTACCACTTCACCTACATCACATTACACTATATTTTGTAGTCTAGGTGTCTCTATTTTCTAAACTATGTAAAAAGAGATCCTTCGTCTCCGATATTTTGTGAATATATTCTAACATGACTCCAGCGTCGAGTCTGATAGCGTTAGAGTTCAGACGCTGCAATAAGAGGAAGGTAAACTAGAGCGAAACTAAAAATTCACAACGACCCTTTTCATCATAGCTACATTATGTTGTGAGTCTATCTTGTTACCCAGATAGAGAAATTACAAATACACAGGTCTTGGAAACCCACTTCGGTCAAAAAAGATTACTTTTATCCCTTGCCACGTAATTCCGATTTAAGATATATCATTGTAGAGTTTGACCTATTGTCCCGACAAAGAAAATATTTACCTACGTAGGACTCAGATGCCTACTTTGGCAAAAATATTCCTACTTTTGACAGTTTAAATTCACTTGACAAGCCACGGTTTAGTTTTCCATGTTGCCTCTCGGAAATCTTCTTTGGTCAAAAAGCGTCAGCTTCTGGCTCTTGTAATCCACTAAAATTTTTATATAATAATATAACTTACAAACGATATCACTGACGAGGCACAAGTA
This sequence comes from Homalodisca vitripennis, assembly GCF_021130785.1. NCBI lineage: Eukaryota > Metazoa > Arthropoda > Insecta > Hemiptera > Cicadellidae > Homalodisca > Homalodisca vitripennis. The sequence goes on along the minus strand of NC_060207.1, from coordinate 84,953,012 downwards.
AGCGTTGTAACAAAATGCCACAACCGTCAATTTGATAAAGGTCAACAGAATCCTTTCAGTAAAGACTTACCAAGACTAAAGACTATTAATTGAAGTGTTAATTTTGTTTTGAAGGTCGCATTGATGAAATAAGATTTTTGTGTATAATACAAGTTAATAATATTAACGCAGCTTATTAATTTTCGAAAAACTGAATTTCAGTTGCTTCAGCTATTAGCTGAACTAGAAGAAATCTGTGTTGGTGATGATACTCTACCTGGTATAAATTATCTCTATTTTCTCATATTCAAAACGTTGTTGCAACTATGTTTAGTTGTGTAAGTTAAATACATTTTGCAATTTAACAACAATAGCCTACATTCTAGTAAGAACCCCGTTTTTAATTGTCTAAGAATATATATTGGTGATTTAGAGATAAAAAAGTGGTTTGAATAAGAAGATCACCTTTTAAAAAGGATAGCTTAGGAGACGTAAGTCCACTGTTTACTGCTACAAATCCTCGCCAACATTCAAATGATATTAACTATTCCAAAATTCACAATATAACAAAACTTTAAAACACAAACATTATGTAGAGAATATATAAGACATGATAATGCCTTAGGTAAATGTAATTTAATTAACCTCAGTAGTACTATTATGATAAATTATTATTTTTGCACCTATTTTAAAAAGGCATTGAATTTTAAATAAAAGTATTATATTTCAATTTCAATATAAAATTAATTTATAAAAAAAGAATGTGTGAACATACAATTAGTTGTTATTACCATTATCCATGAACACAACAGATATTAGGATATGTCAAACTAGGAGAAGAATAGGACTTTACGTGGAGCCCTTAAACGTGTCAGTTGAATGGTAATATGGCTGAAATATGATGTTGTTATGCTCTGAGTTTCTCTCCTATCTGTACTTCCTATCTGCACTTGCTGGATTGGTATTCTTATTTGTATAGTTTACGAACATAATATGCATAATAACATAATAAACATAATAGCACTAACATATTATGTTAGTGCTATAGTAAACCTCATTTTATATCACTAAGTTCAGTCCTTAGAGTTCAATAATGTAAATACTTTATAGAAGTCAAAACATAATAGTGCTGTATGGGGCGACTTTCCCAGATCAATAAAGAGAAAGGTTCGAATTTTAAATTTCTATTTATTTTACTACAAAATCCCCTAATGTAATATTCCAATCTTGATTCACTATAAAAAGAAATGAAAAACATATGAGTACACAAGAAATTAATACATAAGTTTAAAAATTTATATATTTTACGATGCTCTAAGCCTTGTTTATTAAAAAGAAAATGTATTTATTTATCAACAATTATTGGGTATTTTATGATCTTAGAGGTAATGTAAATTTAGGTGAATGAATACAGAAGTTGTTAATAGTGAAATGATATATTACGGCTGTCGCAAATTGAAATGTAATAGTAATCTTTTACTACCATACGCATGATTTACCTTATCAGGTATTAGACAGCATTAAAAGAAATCTGTGACATTTACATGGTAACTTATATGATTATAAAAATTCAATCAATTTACATATTATTGATTCTATTGACAGAAAAGGAGCATATATTTAATATCACACATTTATATTGAGATATTGGTAATTAAAATGAAGATTTGGTAGTGTATAACATAGCCTGTGACGGGATCAAACATAGCTGTGTTCGCTATCGTGCTCTATTGATATGACAACACGTGAGAGATGGAAGACATAAAGGAAGATCAGTTTTCTCCTCTGTGTGCTGTTATGGCGTTGTGACATGAGTCAGTGTGAAATTGATATTCTACAACATTACCGTGCTTATTTTTGGAATATAGTTTCTTTAATACATTAAAGAAGTTAGACTATTGTAAATAATGTTAGCTGTATGTGAAACATGTGTAATATAAAGCACTAAAATTTCACGTTAATGCCTGGAATTGGTTAATTCATAATTATTATAAAGTCTGATTGATAAAACAATAATTTTTGCTAACAGTAGGCCTACAAAAACCATTAACAGGAAATGTGACTTTTAAAGTAAATAAATGAAAATACTTAGTTAATAAAGTAAACTTTATAATTCATTGTATTTCAGAACAACCCATATTATATTGTATACTTCATACTTGATTATACGTGTTAAGATTTATTTTTTACAACAGCACATATGAAGATTTTCGACTGATTTAATAATTTCTTTTGATAGGTAACTTTTTAATCAATGTTACGTTAGAACACTAAGGTTTCTTTTCAAAAATCTTCAATTTATCATGTCAAAAGTCAATGTTTGTGTCTAGTATTATATGCCTGTATATTATAAGTAGTATGTGGAGTATAAAACTGTACACTGAAACGTCAAAAATATAAATACTAGGCATTGTTACAATGTGTTTGAGGAGGAATTCTAAAAATGAACCTTTTTGTTTTCTGTCAAACAAAAATTAGTTTTGATTTTGATTCCCTTGCTCCCTATAAAATTATAAGTATAAATGTCCGATTCAAGCAAGCAGTGGTATTATGTCCAGAATTATGACTTATGTTTTTGTTTGTCTTACTAATCAACTAAGTCCCTTTGCACTCACGTACAGTGGACAACCAATCAAAACACTGATTTAGTTTATCTGACATTTGCGTTGGCGGTTCGGTTTCAAGTAAAGATTTTGGAAAATAAGGATTCCAGATGGTAGCTCATTTGGAGCTCCTGAAACTTTTGTGTAACAGGACAAAGTGAACAGAGGTAAGTTCAATGTTCAATCATCTCAGTTTAGTTGCAGAAATCCCATGCATACAATATCTTGATTATATATATATATATATATATATATATATATATATATATATATATATATATATATATACAATCAAATTTAGCCACATTTAGCACAATTATATGTTTGGAAATGTTGTCACATGAATGATTTTGGTACAATTGAGATTACAGTATCTTGGTGAATAATACCTAATTACGTGATTTTATTCATTTCTAGAACCATTATTAACGGACACTTTTCTTTTCACCATACACATTATTTAGTTTTGTTATCAGTAGCAATTAGCTGTTACATTATCAGTAATCAGTATGCAGGTAATGTTACAGTCAGACACCGCACTATCAGTAGATTCCATGGCGGGGTGCGCTGTAGTGTTTCTGTTATCTTCCTTACTGTCATTACCATACACGATAACAATCAACAATTAATATCAGCATTATCTGTTTTATAAACAAGTACGGATAATTCAATAAGAGGCAAGAGTTTATGCTTTCGTAGGAGAAGAGCCTGACAAGTTCCAATGGCAGTGGTATGTTAACTAAGATACTGCCGTAAATGAATAGGTATGTTGTAATCCAAAATGGATACTTGGGCATTTCTTTAGTTAAGGGCATTAAATCATTAGTTACAGTAATTAAAGAACAGTTCTACTTTTATTGTTGACTATTCAATATTGCACTATATAGTTTCATAACAGCATAGCCGTATGTGTTATAATACTAACATATAATGCCTTATTATAAGAACTTAGCATTTAATATTATTTAGTATAGTATAATATTTGTTTATTTATACAATCGGCTTTTAAGCTCCAAATTACATCCAATGTATTAATTTACTTCGTTACTTTTTAGTTCAGTTACATTGCAGTCCAACCTTAAAAAAATGTGTAAACTAATTTTTAAGTTTAAGTTTAGGTTTCTGAGATTAAAAATTATTTTCCTTTTTAATTTTTAGATTTATTAATCATGAATTATTGTACTATGTCTTACTCTTTAATGTCTAATGTTTTGTATATATTATTTTAATTAGGAATTAAAATTAAGATTTCAAGGAACTAGGACCTGGCAGTTAAGATCATGGCGGATTAGAAGAATGTATGTTAGTTCGTCAGAAAACGAGTAAATTGTAAGTGAATCATTAATTTAATCAACCTTTTTGTATTGACTGTCAACGTCGTACCAAACAAGGCTTTCGAATAATAAGTTACCTAAAATACTTCCACTACTGCGTCTGAGAATAGTCATAGTTATTTAGAGAAAACGTAATCTCTCCACTATATCTTATTCGGTTATCCAATGAAATATATTCATACGTATATTCCAACCGAGGTGCTATACCAAAACACGAATAGAAGTAAACAGTGTGTTAGATCGTATGTTAAATAAATATGCTTCTTCTCATTTCTAAATGAGATAATTAATGGGTATTTTTACCATCCCAATCTCTGCACTTCACCCCGTACCGCTGCTCTAGGATTTATTCCACACTGATTCCAATAGAAGCGTCACCAGAACAAATAAAAAATATTTTACTCTAAAAGAAAATGCATTTCTGCAACCTATTCCGCATAGTTATTTTTGTCCAAAATAGTTCATATATTATTATCTATCTGGAACCATAAAAAGGAAAATATCCTATGTTATCTCTGAAGTTCCTGCCCTCTATTCTGCCTCACTGTTTAGGATCGATTTTACATTGCCTTCAACGCCTTATAGAACACTAATATGAACAACGAAATGTTCCTTGACATCTGTTAGACAGTGATAGTTATTGAGAGAAAACTATACCTTTGCAGCTTAATCCTTTCAATACTCCATATCATGCTTCAAACGACTCCTGTAGGAGCGCAAAATGAAACCCTGTTGTAAACACAATAATTCTGAAGAAAATCACAATTGTTTGAGAAATTCCAATCTTTTCATTCAATTTTGTTACATTTCTCTTGAACAGAATTCACATTGTCTCCTTCAGGGTTATTATCCCGAAGCTGAACATTGATATATCCTAGCACTACTGAGATAAGAGGTTTTAGTTTTTTCAATGACACATCTGTAATTTATTTTGACTTCCACATCCATTAGGTCTATTTGTGACTTATAAAACATGGTCTATTTATAAAATGGTCTATTTACTGGTGCAATTAAAATATTTGAAAGGAACCATAAACGAGCAGCCCTCTTTTTTCGGAAAAGCACTTTGGCAAAATCTGTGCATGGCATAAAAAATGGTATATGTTTAAAGGGTGTTAAATTGTTAGATTTCTTCTTTTTATGAAGTGGAGTAATAAACAGTCTTAAAAAATGTAGTGTATTGTGCCTGTAGCATTATTTAAAATCTATGTAATGAGCTTCTGTAAAATAAATAGTTTTAAAATAATAATTACATGGTTTCACTGTCAAAATAAATTTGTCTTCATAATTTAGCGTCTTATTAGAGGATCAGTTAGTGTAGAAAGTAGTTACTGCTCCTAGCTCGTTACTTTTACAGTAGACGCCACAAAATTTTCTTAGGTGTAAACTAATAAAAACTTCAATAAATACCTAAGTGTAAACATAATGACTAGATTTAAAAATAGAGTGATTTTTGGAAAACAGCGGGATGATATTTTTCCAAGCAAATAAATACTTATGCAATAAAGATTTTAATATTTATAGTAAATTTTATATTTTGTGCGGAAAGTACTAACTCAAATATCTCCTCAACGTTAATAACTTAACGTTATAAAACTGTTTCACTTTTTACAACTACTTTTGCATTAAAAATAACTTTGTTATCAAACCACGACCACATACTTATGGTTTTACTTTGAAAAACCTAAGATTTGTGTGATTAAGTAAATAAATCACTGTCAGTCTTTGTTACAAAGTCCCACTTTCCGGAGTTTCACTATATAAGTTGATAATTACTTTATTACATTACAATAACAAAGGTTGCATGAGTAAGATACAGTGAAGCAACATCTCCAAGATTAAGATGCTCGGTAATGTATATCCTCAGGCAAAGTAAAGCTCACATCAAAGATGCTGCTCTCCACTAATCAAGGAAATGAGGGAGAGAAGAGTCACTCTCACACACTAACATGTAAGCCTCCTTCTGTAGCTCGTTTGTAGCTCGTTTGCTTTTTACTTACAGAAAATGTTCCTTCTTGGAACGTTTATGTCGGGTAACATCGTGGATTTATAAAATTATTACCGGCACTAACCAGAATATTCTGCACAGTAGAGTAAGCATAAATTATCTCATGGTAAATATATGAGTGGGGCCATTTATTTTTAAAATATTCGTAAGATACTGAACCCAAGACTTTTCCCTTTGTTTTGGCAATTAGCGGTTCAGCTTTTTATTAAAAAGGCATAGCTTTAAAACTACATTTGAACATAGTACATTTTAACGGTAACGCTTCAAAATGATATTGCACTATAAAGGCCAAATAACGCGAGTAAGTAAAAGTAAACACCAACTATCCCGAAGTTCCTAAAAAAGTTTGATATATAAATGGCAATCCATTTAACACATAATAATTATATAAACAAACCTGTAAGAATGTGAAGAGTTGGCTAAAAGAAGCTCCGCTTAGATTTATTGTTTATGAAGTATTTGTATTACTGTATTAAATTGCATGCTACTTTTTTTAAAGCTGGTACTACATACACGACGTTGCAGCAAGTTTCATCTTGTAAGTTACCTTTTGTTTTTATTTAATATGTAAAACATACGACTGGAGTGTTTTGTAATGATTGTTCTTTTTTATGTCCTTATGAAGGAACAATTTAAAATACATCTGTTGTAAACAGAGAGATTCTTCCACGTATCAAAGCATCAAAATCCATTACGTGCAGCAGCACTAAACCTGCTGTATCCGGCGTAAATACGACTTCCGGTCTACTGGAGGTAGAGTGTGACACAGTTCCACACAGCTTAAAGCCCGTAGCAACAACGTAAAGTGTTAGTATCGGGAATCGGTTCTCACCAAACAAATCACACACCACATTCGGTAGGTACGTACAAAGCGTGCACGCGATGTGAAGCGTAGATCACTAACACCACGTAGCGTTTGTAGCTGAACAACGTTCAGTCTGTCGAGTGGGATACAAATTGCAGTATTTATTTTACGATGTTCACGTACTCTACAGATATATTAATTATGAGTTCTTTAATGAGAATACTATAATCCTTTTGCAAGTGAAAGAGAACTGTTATATGTTATTAATATGTAGTACAGTACGAGATTGACAATCTGTCTCTGTTTTAAAAACCAGAAAGAAAGCTTTTCAATTGCAGTTACAATCAATTTATTTCATCCCAAACCAAATTCATTGATATTTGGATCTAATTATAAAAAGACTAAACAAAAGCGTAGTTACAATTTCAATAATTTCATCCTGACCAGTTCAGTATATATGAGAAAAGTCTACATTGTAATTAAATATTACGTTTTCATAAATATTTGCAACGATTTACATCGCTGCTATGGTAAACTAGGCATAATTATAAGTTGAACATACAAAGATGTGTTTGTATACATGTAAAGTTACAAATAATAGTATAGAATATTATAAATGTTTTTCTGTATCTTAAATGTAAACTTCGTGTAAATCACCTTTTATATGGGTAAAATTGGAAATTCCACAGAAAAAGATTAATTTTAAGGGTTGAGAGCAAAATTTCATTGTCATCATAATTACATAATCAGGCTCTTTTAGTGGAGGTAGAAAGGGTAGGGTATCTAATGGCTGTAGAAAAGAACACTTTTTGTTAGATAATATTTTTCTTTGCTTGACATTTAAAACTGAGTACAAGCACATAAGTGATAATAGTTCATAACTAGAAAAGGAGACTGAAATTTGCGCCTTTTCTCCAAATTGAAGACGTCTCTCATGGTGATCTGATATGTTTTAACATTCATTTGTGTGTCTGACATTTCGTTCGTTAAGTAATACCACAATCAGAGAAAAATATTCTCTTCTCATTTGTTTTACTCTTTTAACACTCGCGATTTTGTCATCCAGCAAAACTAGCGGGACTAATGATGGATTACTTTCCATTACTTCTGACGTATTATTAAGTTACACAATGGTGAGGTAAAGTAAGTTTTTGTGGTAATCCAAATTGTTATATGCAAGGGATTATAAAAAAAATTAAAACTTTGGTTTAATAATATAAAACAAACATCTAACTCATAAAATATGAAATTGCATACATGATTTTGATTTAAAAATCAATTTATGATTACACATATATATTCAATAATATTTTACATCAAATATTAACAATATAAACACTCAGTTTTAACTTTGTAGCAAATTCAAACATTTTCATTTGTAATATTTACATTAACAATTTTTGTTGCTGAGGAAACCATTATTACCTCAGCAGCCTATTGAACTTGAAACTGGATGAAATCGTTTGCTATGGTATTAACAGGAGAGCTCGTGTAAGGCTTAGGTAAACTTTTTATTATAAAATCTACGTAAGTAAATTTTAAATTTGTATTTAATGTGTGGTGTTAATTACTATTATTTATTTTGGAACAAAACACGATTATTCTTGTCTGCTTATAAAAGAAAATTATTAATAAATTGTCTACTTCAGAAACAGTACTACATATTAATTTAAAAGCACAGTTAACGTGTACTATGATCTATGAGACGCTCCATATCATGTATAAATATAACCTTTCTCTATTATTAAATACACCTTTTACATAATTTATTGTATTTTCATTAGAATAGTATTCATTCTGATAAACACTGATAATACGTCAAGGATAATTGCACACAAGACAGCTTTTCGCTGTCTAAAAGAAAACAATATTTAAACTATTGAATCGTCCATACAAAATATTGTTGAGAGTTTTGCCATGATAAGTTGATTTTTTGATGTTTTTAAAGCATTCAGGTGTACAATTTTTCTTGCATTTATTTCCTGTAAGCTCAAATTATTTCGACATAATTTAGTTTATATTGTTTAGAAATTCAATACATCATAATGTGTCTTTTAATCTGTAGATGTTCGTAAAAATAAATCTTTTACTATCAATTTAGAGACTGTTATAACACCTATTTCAGTTGTCATTTGGCAGAAGTAGACTTCTCAGACCTGTGTATATATTTTTTCTCGGTAAAAAAGGGTAAATCAACTAAGGTACAAAAATACTAAGACGTGAGTAAAATACAACGACCATAAATATACACTTTTGACGTATTTTCTGGATAGTGGTAACTAAGGAATTGGTGTCAGAAATATAATTCACTCAAAAAAGTATTGCTCATACACGTCCAAAGCATACGAACCTGTATGTGAAGACGTGAATAAATGCTAGTTATATATAATCAGCAAAACAAAAGGAAACAAAAGGAAAGAATATAAAAATAAAAGTATGAATGTAAACGAACAATAAAATGTTTACAACATTGAAACGACTTACTCCACATCAAGCCTGCAGAGCGTTCAATAACTTTATACTGTGTAGTCAGTGAATCATAATCGAGTTGTTAAGGCTCAAAGTCACCAACAGCTTCGAGCTCCAAAGCGACCACGTTGCGTTAATGTAATCTTGCATAATGCTGAGATCAATATCGGCCTCACTTCTGAGAGAGAATCAACCATAACGATGGGTTACCTCATTTTAAATATTTGACAATAATCAGTGAACGTACCAGACCATATAGTGAAGTGAAGAAGCAGTTATGCTCGCAAAAACTCGTTGCTAGAAAGGAATTTTACCAAACCACGTTGCTGGAAAGCAATATTGACACATTCCGTTTTTGGAAAGAAGGATTGCCACATCAAGTTGTAAGATAGTTAGTTGTGTTGCACATTATGTGTTTCTGGAAAGCAGTATATTAACACAATGATGCAATGAAGTATTACTACCACGATGATGAAAAACAGTGTTGCCACATCACATTGTGGATATAGTACATTGGTGGTTGATTAAACCACAGCGCTTTTCTTACTGCGTTCTGTAGAAATTCCCGTGAGTCTTCTTCCCCCACCCTGTCTTGCTTTCTTGAGAACAGACTTTTTATTAGCTTACATGGCTTGGTGCCTCATTTAAATACTTAGTTTAACATAGTTAAATCGAGTTTACAACCGTTAAAACGACGAAGTATGTCATAAGTTTAGTTTATTTTCTAACTAGACTGGCACAACGCTACAGTTAAAAAAGTACTATCTGAACAAATTTATTTCGAATTAACATAGTATCATGACAATCACATACATACTATTCTATGTCTGTATTCAAATTCATTGGAATAAAAAAAACTTGATTTATTTCGGGTCATACCCGAAATATTTATATAATATTTATTATATTATACTAATATAATATTTCTAGTTTATTCCCTGTGATATTTTTGCTCATTACCATAAAAATATCCACTTTTCTATCACAAATATTATTCCTCAAAATAAATATTTTTATTTACCAGCTGGGTTTTAAATTTTCCTAAACATTTTCAACTTTAAAATATGATATAACCCTGGCCATTAAGTGCACAAGGGTCAGATTTCCAATTTGCAGTTCCCAGAACAGTACTCAGGCAGCTATAATGATGCACTTGTAAGGGAATATTGACGGTCTTTTTACGTTGATTTGGATCAAGAGTTAATTGCAGCGTTGTAAAATTACTTGACGAGCACTTGGAAAACTCATAACGGGATATGTCGACCCATTTATTAACGAGAGATCGATCTTACACACATTACACCAAGTCATTAGAATTCATGCAATATAAGTGAATATCTGTCTGCCTTTATTCTAAATAATACATAATTAAATAAATTATAATAGCTTTTAAATAAATGCTTTAATTTCTAATAACCTCATTCCTTATAAACGTTTATATTGGTTAGTGTAGGTTCAAAAATACAATTCATTGACCATGATCCTCGTAAAACACATAAATCAAATCTTACCAACAGATTCGGTTTGTTAAAATAAAAATACTATAAAACCTGTTGGGCGTTGTAGAAAATTTAAAAATATTAGTCAATGGTTTGGTTGCTGTTCACAAACCAGTATGCACCCATTTATACACAATTGTGGCTGATAAATTTAACAAAATTCCAAGTAACTACTCACTATTTTAATGATATTTTATATTTGATTCAATTTTTGTTTGTATGGCCAATAAATGAACAACAACCCATTATAAAAGCAAGAAGAAGAACCAAAACATAATTGATAAAGGAAGGGATGGTAAATGATGCATTGAAGGGCGAAAAGCAAAACTTCCATCATCAGCTTGTCAACACACCGGAAGCAATTTTCTCTCCACCTTTAAGCATATTTATATGGAAATTAGTTTTGGCAAGGTCTGGGTTCACTGTGCAGAAAATAAACCAGTGTAATCGAAATCTTTACGGGAAATACTGATGTTCATAAAGATGAAATAACTCATTAAGTTCGGATACATAACTTAATTGTAAATCAATTACTATGACTAAGAGTAAAACGTTACTAACTGACACTCTGATACATTTATCGCTGATTCTCATTTAGCATCCAGCCAAATGAGTAGTGCCAATTATTGTAACTTCTTAATATAATAAATTATTTTTATTAAGAAATTATGCATTTCCTTCCCTCTCTTCGTTCACCTCTTCCTTCATTGTTTTTAAACTATTTTCCATTTTACTTACTAATTTGTGTAGACTACACTTCATATTTTATTCGTATAAAAAGAATGGAACATACATAGTTTTCTCCTTCACCTTCGACGCGCTCTTCATAAACACATGCATTTATCACTAATATACAAGGACATGTTACATGGGACACGGCTATTCAGATAACACTTATTGCAATGAGATTAAACCAAAACACAATGTACACTTGAAGAAATCGTATAGTCTGTAAACGATCTCTTAGCAGAATTTCGGATAAGCGTTATGGGGAGAAAACACTCGGTGGCGTGCACATGCAATTTTTGTGTACACGCTACTTTATAAATCGATGCATTTTGTTTGGGAAGTTGATATGCAAAGTGGCTTCAAAGCTGTAAATATTTATAAAAAAAGTTATAAAGCAACTTTGTAGGAATGCAAGAACAGTAGGTTGAAATTAAATATAGGTATTAAATTATTACAAAGTTCATTATTTACAATCTTGTATTCACTTTAGTTATGTACTTTAGTTTGGCCATCCTACCTTAGACAATGGTAGAGTCTCAAGCTAAACAGTGTGTCACTTCATAGGTTATAAAAAGCAATATTAGCTGTACGTACATTAAGTACATATTATAATATTTATAAACAACGACAAAACAAACGAACTATACTTGAGCCTGGGGGCCCTACGGCATGTTCAACGATATCAAAATAGTTCCAGCCTGATAGTTCATCGTTCCATTGCAGGACTCATAAATTATAAAATCAATGCCAAGTTTACAACAATATAACTTACCATATTTCTATGTTAATATGAAAAATATAAGCTGGAAACCTTATATCTATGAAGAACCTGTATCTCAAGAAAAACTTGGTTTAACATTTATAACTAAAATCGGTGTAGTATTTGAAATAGTAGTCTTGTCGGCGTGGTTACTGCTATACGAAAAGAACACGTCATACTGATAAAATCTGTCTGAATACAGGAGCTGATAAAAACAAAACAAAAGTCAATTTTAATACTTTTTATGAAAGGACAATGGAAACTTATGCGTAGCACTACAAGGTCTTCGTACAAGACTGTATTATTGAATGGTGACAGTGAAATCAAGACCCTCCTGAAACTGTCTAACATATTATGACAGACTGGCCAGTTTAAACTTAAAGTCACTTTTGACACGTCTAGTATGTTGCCTTCCTCAGACATCTAGGTATTCCTTGCGAGGTACATCGCTTCTTAGACTAGAATACCTGCACACTGCTTAGTCATCCATAATTCTAAACCATTTGAATCTTTGACCAACAAATTTATTAAGTTGGCTGAAAATGACTTAAGAACTCTAAAATTATTCCTACTCTCGTTAGTAAATTGCGGTTTGAGGATGCCAATAGGCAGGAGCATAGTTCAGAGGCAAAAGGATGAGAAAATAGTTTAAAGTTATACATTCTTCTTATTGAAACAATTGGCATATCTTAATAGAAACCGCTCTTAAACGCCGTTATTACCTTACTCCTAATATTGTTACCTGTTGGACGTTTCTATTTTAGGTATGGTTATAATTTTAATTTTAAAAGATTGCATTAAAGTGTTGTAATTTAAATTTTGTACAACTATGTCAAAATAAAAACTTAATTTTTAAGCCGATTAAAATATTGAATTTATTGAATTGAAATCCAAAAGTATAAATGTTACACATTGCAACTGAGAGAGATTATTTTAATTTATTTTAAATATTATAGTCTTAGGTGTTAAAAGTCCAGCTTGCGGAAAAACTATTGCATTCAGATTTACAGTATGTTAAGTAAATTACATAAAATAAAAAAGTATTACTGATTAAAATTTGAGGTTTATCGTTAGTTATGTGTGTAGGTACGTGTCTAAAGAAAAAAAAACTGAACAAATGTAATTTGAATTCCTCGAAGGGCCAACAGAACCATAGCATAATACAGCATTCCTCATTATATAGCCTACAGAAACTCAACTCGCTATTGAATAGGTAATGATAATGAATGCGAATAGTTACACTAATAATTAAGAAAACTTTAGGCTCTTATTGTTTTGGCGAAGTTAGAAGCCTCTTAAATAATTAATGAGCTTAATTAAGTTCGAGTAATCTTGTCGCAGAAGTCAAACTTTTCAAATACATTTCATCTATCACGACTTCGTACAAAACCATTTTCAGCAGCGTGTTTTCCTGTCTCAATACTTTTCAAGTTCCTAAATCACATTGCGTAAAATCAGCGGCCTTCTTTTTAAAACTTGTTAATGCAAGTGCAAACAGAAAGCGATTGCTTTTCCAAAGTAACTTTTTATAATTAGAGTTACACTCAAAAGGAGTCTGAGAGGAGAATATTTATATAATATAAAATTATATTTAAACTGTGTTTTAGTCTTCAACTTCAGGCTACTCCGACACAACTTTCGAGATCAACATATTAGCCGCCTTGGGCTTCACTTTAGCATTATAAGAACAATAGGTAACCTCGAACACTTTACATTCATATTTGTGATAGGAGAAACATGGGAGACCTCCTAATTTGAATTTGTGTTTATATTACTCAAGGGCTTTGTATTCAAAATAAGTCAAAAGCTTTGTGAAGTCTATTCAATACATATTTAAAATGTTACTTCTATATACAAAATGGAGTAATTAATGTTTAAGGATTAACGTTTTTCTAATAGGTAAACATGAAAGGATTAATATTAAAGGTTTTAATAAAGTTTTCTTTTAAACAAAAGGTCTTTCATCCATCTTATTCAGTAAAATTTATTTTTAAAGTTAGACATCTTTTTACCTAATATATTACAAAACATATATTTTAATGCTATAGAGAATTCAGTATTAAAGTTAAAATGGTTTAGCAAACATTAAATTTAATCTTTTAATATGTAACTAAACTAAACAATAATTGTTTCATTTTATATTATTCTAAAAGGTGTCGAAAAGGGATTTTAATTAGTATAAGGAGAAGGTTACAAAACGCAAGATTTCAGCAGTGAATACTTCAAACTACCTTATGGGTACTATTATAAAGACCTTCTGTCATGGATTGATCCGGGACTCTATCTCCGAGATTCAGTCCAAGAAACCAACTGACTAAGGAGACTGTAGAAGCCGAATCGGAGAGGAAAAGGGAGCCATCCACGAAATGAGTGAAGCTGCAATTAGGCAAAATGTCTGGATGGAAGTCAATAACGGCCTCTTCTCTCTGGAGTAATTCATAGATCTCATTGACTCTATGTGTAAACACTGGAAATATCCTTGCAGCGCAGCGCCTGACAGAGGGGTTGGTAAAATTAATATGTCTCCCTTGGCCCGCGGCTCCTATGCTAAGTGAGTCGCGACAAGTCCTTCGGTGTAAATCAGGGAGGAAAAAGGCAGTGGGAAGCGAAGGGCGGCTCCTCAGTGCTGTTACCAAAAGTGACGGGTATTATGAGATGCAAACCAAAGCCCAGAAAAAATAGAGAATGCGAAGGAAAGGGCAGCGCAAATGCAAGAGAAACGTCAAGAGGCACCCGCTTCTGATAAACAACCGGCTAAAAACACTCGAAACCCTCAAATCCCAAGAGTCAGGTAGTATTGGTCAACCCTACTGTTGGCAGGACCTACGCTGAAATCCTTGGAGTCATGAAACAGGATATCAAGTTAGAGGAATCTAGTACTGAAGTGCGATGGATTAGAAAAACGACCACTGGAGCATTGTTCCAGAAGAAAAATGCTGTCCACACCATTATCCCAAATCTGAGAGTCAAGGTCCTCGTCAGCTTTACCACCTACGGTGACGTAACGGTGGCGGTCTGATAGGATTAACCCAATCATAGAGGAGTCCATTTGTGCCCAACAGCGCGAATAGGGAAAAGACGTTGCTCAGATGGACGAGAAGGAACGTTTAAGACAAGATAGTGGTCGGCTGTCAGCGTTAAGTACGGCAGCGGGTGAAAGTAGAGGTGTTACCAATGCCTCGGATACGGCCAGAGATGGAATTAAGCTACCATGGATGGTGTGCTATTTTGGAGACCAAAAACAAAGTTTTAACTATTTTTCAATCATTTTTATCAACATCTATTCATCTTTTAGAAAAGTATGTACGTGGAGTGAAACAGGGACTTTTAAGAAATGTAATCTAGTTAGTATGAAATAAATATACAACCTAGGCCTATATGCAGTTATTATATGTGTAGGCTGTATGTACTTTGTACATTCTTTGCGGCAGGGAAGCAGTGGTGTTAATCCATTAGTTTTAAGTTTTAATTAGAAGTTACCCAAGTCGCATCCTGCCGAGTAGAATTGGATTCCTTTGCAGTTAGTTTCCTGTAACCATTGTGCTCAGATGTGCCCATGATGGCTTAACCGTAAACCGCACTTAAACTTTTTAACTCTGTCCTCCCACCAAAATAATATTACTTGTTTATTTTTGTAGCATAAGTGTAGGTCCGGATTTAAGTGTATTTATTTATATGTCCTATTATTAGTTTGCTATTTCGTTTTTGTTCTCCATTTCATAATAGCTAAATATTGTTCTTGTTTTTACCAATAGACTAGTAAACAAATTTCATATTATAGTTACTTTTTTGTCTTTTGGTGCTTGATCTTGTTACCCCTGTATTATATTGTCTATTTTGTAATATATTGTACTTGATTAGTACAATATATTATATGTACTAATCCTTTCGATACGCAAAACTATTTGCTATTCAATTGTTCACTTAATAGTAAAACATTTGTTCACTTGTTTACTTAAACATTTTTCCTTTTCGCACTTGAAAGACTATTACTCGTAAATTATGCAGTATTGTCTATTTTTTATATGATGTAATTAGTTATTTCTTCCGCTTTTGGATACACAAAACTATTTTGGCTTTAAATTTATGTTAACACAAATTTCCTTTTAACTTAGTCTATATTTTTATGTTGACTATATTAATTTTTTTTGCGTCATACCAAAGCTGTAATTATAATTTCTATGATTTTATTAAGAAAGGACCATTTTTGTTCTACCTAATCAAGCACAGTTTTTGTAAAACTATAGGGATTTATTTGTACACAATATAAAAAGCAATTATGTAAAAAATACTTTTCTAAACTTTAGATTGTCTTTAAGGGAAACGTTTTCTTTTTTTTCTACCTATCAGAATGGCAAAAAAGCGAGTTTTGCATATTTTGCTTGTTTTATCTTGGGACCTTTCTCTTTTTGGGTCCAGCCGCAAATCCACCTATATAACTTTTGCAACAAGCTCCATTTCTGAAGCTGGTTTTTATGGAATGTTAGCAAATGCTTTTACATAAGACTTCATGTTAGCAACACAACAACGAGAAAATCGTAAAATAAACCTTCAGTCATAAATTATAGTCATTTAATATTTTATATATGATATATAGTAATTATGACTCTTTATTAGGTTGGTCGGAAAGATCTGGTAAATTTATTTGGCTCGTTTGTCAATCCGTTGTATCGGTTTATTTTTATGTAAACAAAAGCTCATAAGATTATTATTTTATGTAGGTAAAACAATGAAAAAACAGCCATGGTATCTGATGAGCATTACAGAGGGCTTTTACTCAGGATGATATATTGTGAATAAATTGAAATATACACTATTTTGTTATACTTTAAATGTGTATTATTAAGGTATTGGAAAATTTATCTTCCGCCTATGTCTATCTGCATGTGTACATTTTTTTCCGCTGTATATCTCAATAATGATTAGCACTCGACTCGAAATTTTGAAATTAATTCTATACCTAGGCATCGTGTCTGGTGATGGACATTAGTTTTGGCTGAGTGTTTACGTAGCCTAACTATATCTAAGATGTAGAGAAAAACATAATAATACAAATTGTATGAAAGTTCGATTCTATATAAAGAAGTACAATATGATGCGTGTACATGAATGGTGCATGCCCTTCCATTAGATTTAGCTGAACGTCATTGAAACCTACCATTCTCTGGGGTGATAAAACGTCTCTGCTGTCTGACTGAGAGTTTTAAAAATGTCTGTCTGCCTCTCTATTTGGAGGACATCTCATACTGAAATGTACTGTAGGATAGAAACCGTGTAGTCTGCCGTACCCCGGGCTTGTATAACACTTGTAATTACTACTCATGAACTGTTACATTCTTTTAGTTATATGCCTATGAATAGTATAAACTTCTATTTACTTGAGACTCAGAGGTTAGTGAACCCTTAAATATTCAAAAACGCCCTTCCACCTATACAGCTACAACACCAGACATGCTCGGGATTTTAATCTCTCAACGCACAACACCTCAAGATTCGAGAAAAAACCTTCCTACGCTGGTGCCAGACTCTACAACCGGCTGCCTGAACAAATCAAGAGCTCCAGCCCTCACATACTGAAGTCCCGACTCAGAGACTGGTTACAGCAAAGACCATTTTATAGTGTTGCCGAGTTTTTATCCTGGTCAGGTACATGACCTGAACAAGGCAGAGACTGTTCTTTGACAGTGTGTAATTTATCATTGACGCTATTTCATTCTTGAAGTCTGTAAATAAAGTTTCTCTCTCTCTCTCTCTCTCTCTCTCTCTCTCTCTCTCTCTCTCTCTCTCATACCAGTTACATCATTAATTATTATTTATAACATGCCCCAAAATAAGCATAAAAAATTACAATGAGTTAACACCGCTGTTATGTCAAGTTTTAACTGTAAGATCAGACTGCTGACTATTATATTTTTTTATTATTTATATGCACAATTATTATTAGTCGCACAAATGTTTTACAAGAAAACATAATATAATAACGTGACATGTTACTTTTTTATCATAAAACTGTCATATAGCATGTAGAACTAATCGTTTACATTCCTACTGTTTCTGTCTTATTAAAAAATGTTAAAATTGTCATCACAGTGCCAAATTTACTGCACGTCTGATTGGATATGAATCATTTGGAAATTTCATAAAATACGATATTATTTCTCAGTCTGTTGTATTTGCATCATCTTTGTTAAATAGGTCTTTGATAAATATTTTTTAAATAAAGCTTTCTTAATTACAAAAGGAGAAATAAAGGTTGGTTTTCTTAGAACCAATCATTGAAATACAATATTATATTCAGAAAATGATTTAAAGAAATGTATTAACAGTGAGTGATTGTTAGCATTATATTATTATTCATTTAACACTACTAATACGAATTCGATGTAGTAAACACTGTACAAAAACGGAAATGGTTGTCTATCGTGAATAAATAATGAGAGGATCATCGTTAATTATATTGAGCATTGTTGTTTTATTTATTCATATCAATTAAAAAAACTATATATCATAATATTTAATCATTTTGTGGGCAGTGGGGACGCACAAAACATTGTTACTCTATTGTTTAGAGTATGTAAAACGGCGGTCATAAAAAATGGTCAACTAGTATTTCTTTGGAGGAGAAGGGATGACGGGATTGTAGAAGAAGCTTGCCACTGTAATGAACGGCCTTATAAAGGCCACGAGGACGAATCATCACCATTAACCGAAATCTGTGTTAACCTCAGAGATCTTTGTCTTTGTTATGGATTACCACAATTCATTACCAATGCTGTCATGGTGACAAATATTGAAGCAGCTTTTGCTGTGAGTTCTAAACTTGAAAGTAAAAAGCGCGGCTGACTGTGTATGCGGCAGCTATCCTTCCAAACCTACAACCTTGGCTGTAGGGTGAGAAGGTTGACACCTCGGAGATAGAGCATTGTGACGTTTTCACAGAAGAGGGGTTGTGGCCTTGACCCGAGACTGGCCGGAAGGATACGATCAATACAAGGATAACGGTAATATACAATTCCCAGAGCCTGCTTATAGTCCAAATCACCAAATTCGTTGAAAAGATACCAGCAAGGCAACTCTAGTGGTACAGTTGCCACTACATAGGCCACGGCTGCGACAACAACAGGTAGGCCATTGAAGTATAGCAGCCACTGGTGGCAACCACCTGGAGCTGAAGTGGTAGTTGAGAATGGTTTTTACTGCAACTGCGGCAGTCAAACTAAGGGTTTTACGTATAGAGGTCCACAACCTGAGAATGATGTGAAATCAAAGGTAATATATGAAATGTTTATGTGGAATCTGGATTTTAACTTATCCATTCCCAAAACCGGGTGTGTGGCTCATTACTTAGAATTTTAAGCAGAGCAAAAATACTAAATTCACAACCTTCCATGTGCTAAATCGAGTGTACGATGATAAAATTAACAATACCGAGTTGAAATTTGTATGCTATTTTTTATCTCTATTGGAGATCACAACTACCTCTTATTGACACGTTTATAATAAGATTTCTCAGCAGGCAAATAAACACAGGAATTGTACAGCTAAACGTTTTCATGCACGTACAAATACAATAGATTTAATTCAAGAGGATCTAAATAATATTACTTATCAGTTAGAGTAAGCTAAAAGAGCAATACATGTTTTCTATTAATCAAAGACCGTTGAAAACATTCTCAAAGAGTATATCAAGTCCACGAATATTACCTATTGACATAGAGCAAGTGGATACGTATACATACTGAGCTTGAGCACAGGGATGCCCTATATCACTATCATTGCTCTCACATCATAATAACCTACCTTCATATATTGCTATTAGTAATTGATACCCTTGTTGAATAGAACCTAGCTGTACGGCCAATACGCTGGCAAAAGGAGAGATTACTCATCAATCTATACCGGGGTATAGTCAGTCAATGACTAGGTACTGAGATATATTCAATAAAACAACTGTGTTTATATATAGCGAAAGGTCTTGAAAGGTAGAAAATTGTAATAATAGGTTTCCCAAACAACCAGGGCCATTTTGATTGTAAATATTTTATTTCTCGATTAGTAAATTAATATTAATGTAATATTTAAATATGTTAATATCGATTGTATTATACGTTCTTATAACATTAAACAATGTCTGGAATTTAATCATACATTTAGAGGGCAAATAACCTTACCAAATTATTATTATACAAAATTACGGACTTTAGATTACTACTAAGAAGAAATAAACGCATTTTATCGTTTTGGATTATCCATTTCACCCTTATGCTTAGCCGAATTGAATTGAAATTTGAAGCACTAGTAGCTATAGTGGAACCTTTGAGATTCATATATTTTCTCCTTCTTAAGCACAAAAGAATATTCTTAGAGAAAATTGTGTATAACGCTACAACGCAAAGAATTATTTTTATTTCCCCCCACAAAATACTTTTACTTACATTTAATTGATGTATTTATTAAATAATTATATTGTCCTGCATGGAACGATGGAATTTATTGAATTTTAATAAGTTTTTTATGAATTACAAGACCACATTTCTATCAGACGCAATAATTCGTTTACTACTATATGCCAATATAAAGTACCTCAAAGTTTACAATTCACAATAATTCAAACAGAGTTAAATCATACCTTAGCTACTACTTTTTTATTTTATACTACGAGTTTGCGAGTTTGTGTTCAGATAATTATGAAATAAAAGACAAAATTAAATAAACGAAACTATTTTGAATCTACTCCATATATTAAATTGTTCTAACAGTATTGTGATTCTAAAGTACAGAACGTATTTATTTTTAACCAAAAACAAAAAACTTTAAAATGTTCTAAATTATTTACAAATTAGAAAAACTTTTGCAACACAAAGCATATTATGATTCCTATAACGAACACATCGTTGTATATTCTACAAAGTTTAATAATAATAGTGCATCAGTATTTGTTTGAATAATATATCTACGAGTACATAACCCATCATCAAAGCAAATCCAACCGATCAAGTGGATATAGAGCATCTTGAATATATACATTAAGCTCGTGTGAAGCGCTACTAAGGATGCTCACTAATGACATGATTCGATGTTATAGCATTTCCGTATTAAAAAAAACATTTATGTGTTTCCACTATGGCTCCTAACGATTGCGTACGGTAAATCGTTAATAAACATAGTTTTTCCGAACTCCATTGTTTGAAACGTAAAAAGAAATGTAAAAAAAATTAGAAAAAGAATGTTTAAAAAAATTAAATTTTTTAATAAATGCATGTTTTATATCGTAAAATATGAACTATATTTTTGTATGTTTTCATACAAAATGTTTTATTCTCTAGGTTTTCAATGAAATTAGTTCGTATTAAACGATAATAAACAAAATTTACTTCTTCTTACTTTAAATTAAACAACAGCATTTGTGCTTCTGAATTATCGTACAACAATACACTTATACTGAACATAGAAAGGTTCACTCAGGAAAGTGGAAACTGTACAAATATTGGAACCCTTGACAACTGGACTTACTTTATTTGTCTTTCAGATTGCATTCTGCCGTAACTCTTAGAGTTATTCTCTTTGTTTCTTTATTGTAAATTTATCATGTCCGTGCGACATTTGTAACCTACAATATTTTTTTATTGAATAAACCATTATGATGAGATAATCATTGGTTTTACTTTTAGCACAGATAATGAGCTATTACTAAACTCAAGGGGACATCCTTATCTTCTGGTTAGGCTAACCTTCTATTTGTGCTCACTTATGTGCAGTCTTAATTACGGAAAAGATTATGTTGTTACTTTACCGTAGCCTATTATGAGGCAAGGGTTTAAAAATCTGTGATATAAATTTATCCCTATGCACCTATATCGCAGTTCTGTTTAAACGTTTTCTGTATCTATTTATAACTTTTAGGCATTTGGATCATAACATCAGAATAAGCAAAAAATTGTATTTCGGATGCAAGAAGCGATATACTTAACAGGTTTAGTAGATATTACATAGGAGATAATAGTAAATATTTATTTTAACCCTTTCGTACTTACCGTTTTCGTATCATATACCGTCCAACATTTTTAAAATGAGCCACCAAATTAACATGTTGCGTATAAAATAAGGCTGTAAAATGTTTTAGATCTAGCGCAGTATATGTGGAATTATGTTTAAATTAAATATAGTCGATTTTATATTTTTGGTTTTTTAGTTATGCTTTTCAAAAATATTTCATAAACTAAGTGTGTGAGTACATACGTAGTTTTATATATTAGGTAAGAGAATATATTGTACTAAAGCTAACGGCGCGGCGCGGCGGGGTACGTCAGGCGTTGCAGCATTGTTTATTCAGCTAATGGGCGGTGTGAATTAAAAAAACGAGTAGGACAAGTAAATACTTGAACATTTTAAAATGACAAGTAAAAAGCCAAAAATTGAAGTGAATAAATCAAAGTATTTACTCTTGCTCGTGAGTAAATACTTGATAGGATAGTAATACACCGAAAAATGCCAATTTTTATGTGGAATAAACGCAAGTAAATACTCGTCCCATTTGCAAGTCAATAACCGACCCCCAGACTTGCAGTCGTACTTGTTACACGAAGATGGCTGCATTTTTGAACCTGCGTGGTGTGAAACGTTATAGAGACCGGCGTCGATATAAGTCCCGATCTGATCTAAGGGACTACTAACGGTTTCGAGAGCGAAAAAACGTAAGATTTTTCACTTCGCCCCCCCCCCCCCCCACACTTTCTTGACAAAATACTGATATGGAAAAGTGGTTGGAGGATTAACTGCCACGGCAAAAAAATGGAAATTTTTCTAAGATACGTTAGTGAACCAGGATTCCAAAGTGGTGTTGCAACGAACATGCGGGTTGAAAGAGTACGTCAGCAGAAACATTTTCAGTTGTATTGGATAAAATAGTGTCGAAGTTGAAGATTGGATTAATTTAAAATTTCAAGCAACTATTGAAGGATATGGATCAGGCAAGCAGATTGGGCATCAAAATTTCGCATTCCGGACTGTTCATTGGTGCTATAGATTGCACTCACGTCCATATTTATGAAACCCTTCGGAATTCGGCGACGAGTATGTGAAACAGGAAATGGAAAAACAACAATAAACATTCAGATGACTTGTTGACGCTAATGAAAAAAATTTACAATGTGTGGACGCTCAATGGCCAGGGAGTGTACTTGATGACAGGATTTGGCGAGTGAGTGGAATTCAGGGACGTGGTGCGGCCGATATGATGGTGATGTTTGTCGCCTTGTGATAGCGGAAATGGAAATTACTCCTTGGATTACTGGACTCCTTTTGACGAACCAAGAAATGTCGTGAGTCGGAATTAACAATTTGACCCATGCTCAGGAAGAGTCATAGTTGAACGTGTTTTTTGGCCAAGATGAAACGTCGTTTCCCATACTATCCAAGCCAAAGTTTAGAATAGCAGTCAAAAATGATTCCAATTTGTAATAAGTTGTGCAGTGCTTACAATGTAGCAAAACATTTTGAATGATGCTTGGGAATTGGAAGACGAAGCGAAAAAATGATGTGGCTGAAGAAAATGTACCTGTATATAATTTAGATCGGGTATGAAATTAGAAATAGACGACGTTGTGGTCAGCAAAAACGATTAGAAATTAGTAATAATATGATTATTATAAATACACATTTTTGACATGGAAAAATAAATTTAATCCTATTTCCTTTACTCCAATTCCAATCCCATATGAGAAAAAATAAATAACAAAAGTAATAAAAAAGTATAAAAACTAAAATCTATCTTTTTAAGTATGTCACATGTGCGCATGTGTGTGTTGTGTGGGCTACAATATGTCAGGTTTAACATGGCCTGCTGAAAAGCAAAAGCGCATATACAACAGCCTATGAGCCCTCCTACGGTCATGCCATACCTGACAAAACTGCGTACAGCTGCGTAAGGCCGCGTTTCCACTGGTCCGGTGGTCAAGGCCAGACGCTGGGGGGGCGGGCGGGGCCGAGCCATCACAAGCACTACGATTCTTTGATCTTTAGCGCTCCTAGGGCGGCAGTTCGTCTGCTCAGACATGGGCCCGGGGAATGCGCCCTACGTTACGCATTTAACCAAGCCGTTTGGTTTCATTACCTACTTCACGTATAGGCGCACATGTTGACGTACATCATATACTTATTTTATTTTTGTTTTTATTTATTTTATTATTTTATTATGTTTGTATTTTATTTTTTTATTTTATTTTTTTTTACAGAAAAGGAATATTTTAGGAAGGAAACAGGATACAATTTATTAAACAGGATACAATTTATTTCAACACAAATATTCCTTTTAAGACATGTATTCTTCAACCACACACGCGTTTTTCAACGGACTCCGTTCGTTGTGCAGCTCTTTGGTTCAACTCCGTTATCATCATTTGTCTCACGTTCAGCCAGAAGTCTTGTTAGCTTAATTTGTTCAAGTAATAATAAACGCTGCAGCTCACCAGTTGTCAACTTTGACGTCTCGTTCAGTTTCAGCTGAGAGTTTTCAAATTTCTTATTTTTTTTTCAACTTGTCGCATCGCTATACGTTTGCAAGTCACTGGGTGTGTGATGGGACTGGTTTGATGCTAAAATGTCAACGGGGTCATCTTCGTCTTCTATTCTCATTCTCCTCATTAAGTTCAGGCAATGGTCGGACGTAGAACTTGTTCCAATCCCAACGCATGAAGCCCAGGTTTATTTTGCAATTAAAATGGGTTCTCGTTTGACTCGGAAATTTTTAGGAAATCTGACTCCCATGAACCAATGTTATTGGTTGATTTCCTGTTGCGTTGACATCAGTTCTTTTTCTTGACTTTCGTGTTTTATATTGTTCATTAGGCTTTTTTAACTGTCCAACACTATCAGCTGAGTAAAAAACTATCAACAATTTTATATGGTTAAAATTAAAATAAAATGAGAATAAATAATAGGTATATGTATAGCGTTTTTGGGGTCACAAAAAGAGAATTTAGTTATATTTTAAGGACTTGTGTGAATTTTGAATCGGTCCAAAATCATTGTTTAAAATTGTATCTTTGTGTTTTGTTATGTACAATGTTTCATATGCGGTCTCGAGTTCTTTGGTTTGTGGACTTCTTATAATAAGGTAAAGTTTTTAAATGTGTGGTTTGTTTCAAAAGCATGTTTGGCGATAAGCAGATTTATCAGTTAGTCCATTATTTATAATATCTTTCGTGTTCTTTAAATCTTTTTTTAATGTTCTTTTTGTTTGGCCAATATAAATTTTATCACCATCTTCACAGTTAATTTTGTAAATGCCACTGTTATTGTCATCTAAGATTTTATCTTTAGGATTTCCAATTAGGTTATTTATCTTATATGGGTGTGTAAACTGTTTATGTTTATGTCTTGATGTTTTCTAAATACTTTTTTAATTTCTTTATAAAATGGGACCATAACCTCATGGATTGCCAGTTCGTTTTTCTTTTTGTTCACTTTTTAAAGTTGTCTTCGATGTTTTTGATAAATTCTTCTTTGTTTCTTTAATAAACTGTCAATTAATATTTAGATGAGTTTCCATTGAACGCTGCTATACTTTTTATGTTTATTATTTCCTTCATGTATTTCATCGTGTTTTAAAGGTGTTGTAAGTAAATCTATTAATCATTGTGTGGAAAGCCGTCTTTGTTTGGGGAGGGTGGATGGTTCGAATGTATGATGTGGTATGTATCTGTTGTTGCAAGTGGGTTTTCTGTAAATGTCATATCTATGTCGCCATTATTCTTTTCACTGAATAATCTAAAAATGGCAATGATGAATTAGTTTCAATTTCACAAGTATTGGCCAAAACAAAAAGGAACTTATTAAAAAAAGATGTAAAGAACACGTAAGATATTATAATATGGACAAACTGATAAAATCTGCTATCGCCCAAACATGCTTTTGAAACAACCACACATTTTAAAAACTTTAATTATTAAAAGGAAGTCCACAAACATGAAGAAACTTCGACGCATCATGAAACAATTGTACATAAACAAAAACACAAAGATACAATTTTAAAACAATTGATTTTGGACCGAATTCAAAATTCACCATCCTTAAAATATAACTAAATTCTCTTTTTGACCCAAACTCTGTATTACATATTAATAATATTTATTTCATTTTATTTTAATTTTAACCATATAAATGTCCAACACTAGTTTGCTTCCCGACGTTTTTTCGAAAAACTGGCGTTCGGCTAAACATCCCCATGCCATCTCTTTAGCAGATGCAACTTTAGGGCAACATGGATTATTTAAGCACAACCACTAAAGTTCTTTCAATAACGCTACAAAAAATAGCCTATTGTCACAAACTGGAAGTCACACCACTGTCATTCATAGCTGGATGCCCAAGAGGACAAAAACAAACGGTTAGGGTTTAACGACAAACTGAATTGTGAGTAATGACGGGGAGTCGATTTTAGGCGAAACAGACCAAGTTACAAACTGGAGAGGATGCATGTAGTCTGTGTGGCGCACAAGTATTTACTTGTCTTTCTTGTGCAGTCAGTTGTCTCGCGGAGTAAATACTCTGCTGTATACCTCGGGTTGGCGAGCACTGGCACACGGTTACAAGTAAAACTTGACGCTTTATTACCATCGGTTTACTCGGGGTTTATATACTTGTAACATTGTTACTTGTAAGTTATGTACTCGTCGTACTCGTTTTTATTCACACCGCCCATTGTATATTGAAACACTGAGTGAATATTTTGTCGCAGATCGTTTTCCGATACAAGCACTTTACATCGTGCCAGACCTCCGGGCATCGCTCCCTCATATGCTAAATGTAACGCTATGGTGTGCTCCAACTATGTAGGATCTGACAGACATTCCCATAGATCTATGACCAAATTAACATTTTTTTTAACTTTCCTCAATATTGACAGATTGAATATTGGAGAAAAATTGCTGGTGTGCCAAGAGTCGTTAAAAAAAATTTAACGACTTATGTTGTTTTCAGTTTATATTAAGATTCGTATATACACTCACACCATTAATTTATGAAATATTTATCCCCAAATACGTTTATATTAGTTTCAATTTGAACTGCAGATTCTCTTCCTTCCAATTTCAAAATATATGATCATCAAAACAAATTGTTATACACAGTACCCCTCATATCTGACCCTAACGTGACAGTCCCGTGGTCGGAACGGGATTGGGTCGGGTAAATTGAGGAGCAAAATAGCCTTTTCCCAACTATAATATAAACTATCCGATATTTATATTACAGTTTCTGTATTTTTACTTGATGTAAGTGTTGTTATAAAGAAATACACTCATAATAATAGCTTATTTTATATTTATTAAGATATTTATTCATTAGCTCTTTAGTATTAATATACGGTCAATAATACCTTCACAGCGGTATGTTGTACAATAAAGTGTACAAAGTAAAATGATTTAGCACTTGCCCTCGGCTAATCTACTTATACGTTTGTTTGTTAATTTCAATGCTAAGGCAGTCCGATAATCACCAAAATAGCATTGTTTGATATTCATGTCATTAACTTTATTGATAAATGGTTTAATTAGAAATTTCCCTATCTGATTATTTTCTGTTTCACATGTATATCTAGTGTAACAATTACTAATGTTTGTATATGCAAACTCTTTCATGATAGTGTGTGAAAATAATATAATAAAAGTACGTAATTGAAATATTTCTCCGGTATTTTGTAAATAAATTCAAGCAAAACCCATAATTTGAAAACATATATCTTTAATAACCTACTGTACATTTAAACTGGTGCTTATCAACTGTGTGTATTTACTTATTATACTCGTATTCAAATAATACTGAAAGGTCTTAAAGTTGTATTTTTGTAAGAAAATTTTTATTATTTATATCGTATAACATTGATTTCCTGGTTTTTAACAGTTTAGGTTTACATACATTAAAGGAAAATTCGATGAATTTAAAAAAGCTAATATAAATAACAAAAAATGAATAAATACATTTATATGTGTATTTAAAACCTTTTAAAGCATTTTAATGATCCTCCATGTTATAGTTTCAAACACTTGTAATTAAACCACTTTATTTATGCCTGTGAAATGTATTTGTGGTTGAAACTAACATATTTTACCTCAAATGTTTATATCCCTGTATAATAGAATACATAAATTTGTAAACTGACTCATACATCCATAGAAGATTCCAACGTGTGACATCTCTGTATAACAGAATACATAAATTTGTAAACTGACTCATACATCCATAGAAGATTCCAGCGTGTGACATTTTAATACTTGTAACGTAATTAAGATAGTTATCCGAATACATACAACATAATTTCAGCCTTTTATAGTGACTTTAAATTATAGTGAAATTAATGAACATGTATCACGTGGCAAGATATGACGAGAAAAATGTCGCATGTTTCATGAAACTTAATTCCTCCAACAATGAGTTATACATGATTATCGTGTCAAATTATTTTTTAAATGATTTTCTTTCTATCTTTCCACTGAAAGCTCTGGTATCTAATGAGTTATACATTTGAAGTTTTGCATGCAACTTCAGCGAAGGCTGTTACGACACGTGGTTTGGTTTACTTCTACCTTTTATAACATGACCTCACTAGCTAACGTTAAGAATGTGTATATTTAGAACCCCAGAAGTCGTCCATTAACTGGGCGATCACAGACGTAAGTAAGCGTATTACGTGGGTAAAATATAAATCTAATTGGACGATGAATATATATATATATATATATATATATATATATATATATATATATATATATATATATATATATATATATATATATATATATATATATAAAGAATATTCTGGTAGGAAAAAACAAGAAAGGATTCAATTAGTTTAATAATAAGCTAAGGTTAAGTATTAAAGAAATCTTATGGGTTAAAGACAAAATTATAACTTGATCAAGTATAATTTCAAGTACGATTTACACAATGAAACAAATATCATTGGCATATTTTACTAATATAAAGTTTCTGAAATGTTACTGACTCAATAAATCTTATTAAATCAGGTATCAAAATTGAGATCTTCTCCAACAAAAACAGTTAATAGAATAGCCACTGAAGAGATAATTTGTTATTCAAATTATTCATTACCTTGAAGAAATCGTATTAAAACTATTTTTGAAGCTTAACTACTGTTGCGCAATCAACAAAGATTTCAGTTAATTTCATTTAACTCAATTCTATAGTTGAAGCTGGCTATAATATATATATATAATTAAAACATTCCGTCTAATTTTATGAAACTCGTTAAAATTTGAAGAGTAACAAAAAGAGTCAGAGAAAATGTTATGCTTCTTTTATGGACTTGCTGAAACAACTATACGAATTGTAAAACTATCAACGCCGCAACGTGGGCTACTAATACTGTAGCTAGAAAGGTGACTGAGTTAGAAATGTATACGTGGGACACAATATCTTACCGTCAACAGTTAGCTTCATTTTACCTATTAAACAACGATTAGGTATTATAAATTAGCACTTTCAAAACAAAAAATATCAGTGATAACTTTTCAGAAGCAATATGAGACGATAACTGGCAGGCATATATCCTTTTAACGTTAATATTATAAAATATAACTTTTAATATTATAAAAAATGTCATGGTCATAATGGAAATAGTTTCTTACTCAAAAACAAGTGCGATTTAAAGTTTTGTTTAGTATTGAATTGCAGGTAATGTACGACCCGAAAAGGATCGCGCCCTTTGCCCAAGCGGTTTAGGCTGAGCCGCTAGTCAACAAACACGCTGAATCTCTGCCGCACCTCTCCATCCTGCGATTAATCACAACTTGCAACTTTGGCTGGGTACATTTTGCGTTATTCATTAAGTGTTCTAGAATTTCTTCGATGGTGCAAATGTAATCTGTTTATATTCCTCAATTTGAAACTTCAAATTTATCATCAAATTTAAAACTAGCTGAATATTGTCGTTATTAAATTATATCTGATGTCAATTTCACTAATAATCAAAAATTTACTCGGACTATCAGTATTATGTCATGTACACAGTAAATAAAATTTTCCAACAATCTTCAAAGAAAAAATAATAAAACTGTATACAAGTATGTTTCTGTATTGTTAATTATTCTTATGAACACACCTTGTAAATATCAATATCATTTTACAGGAGATATATGTCTCTTACTTCTCACTAAATTAAATTTTCGAAAAGAAATATAAATGTATCTGTGAAAAGCTCTAAAATTAAGTACACCAAGTAAGGAGTTAAAAAGTTAAAAGTATTAATATTGTCCCTGTTACTGTGATAGCAACGCTACACGTGTTACTGTATATTACTGCTTTCTTCAAAATGCTATATTGATGTAAATTAATGAATCCTCATTAAATTGGTTGTACCTTTGTGTGATATTTGGTAAATCGATAGCCACCAAGGATATAATATTGCTCTAACTAAATGAGTAACCCGAGGTATAAAACTGATTTAAATCCATGGGTGGCTCTGATTAACCAATGGGTGACCAGCAATATAGTATTGCTCTAAACCAATCAGTTCTCCAAGTTCTATAATATGACTCACTTGAGAAGTATACTGGCTGTAAATGAACCGGAAATTACTATGATAGATAAACTAAATTTGAATAACATTCCATAAATATTTCCAAAACCCCGAGCTTTTTATAAATAAGTATGAACACCGTGAAGTATTGATTTGACATATTGTATCAGGATTATTATTAATCAATAGGTATCCTATTGCAGTCTGAAAACTAAGTGCATTATGTCATTTAACGTTTTATATTTTATAATGTATGCCATCTATAGTAAATTACAGCTAACATTGACATTGTGTTGACCTTGGTCGAGAAAGGTGTATCTAGACACAAGCCTTGCCTGCCTACTTGGCTCAGGCATCTGGACTCAACAAGTCGCACAACTTCCACTAATGAACTTATATCCACTTTTACCATCACTTGAGTTTCTGGATTAAGTTAGTATCCGAACTAGTCACTACTTTCAACTTGATTATGTTCTGAGTGAAGTTTAATGTATTTCATACAATTAATGTTCATATTTATAAATAAATCTCTTAACCATCATAGCTCATCAGTTTTCAATAATCAATTTTCAAATGAATTTGTTAAGCATGACTTTTTACGTTCATTCCTCGTATAAAACAAGGGCCTAACGTGTTTAGTACCAGAAGTAATAGTGTCTAATTAACAGTACGTACATGTTTTATTTCATGAGAGGCAACTAATAAAATACCAATTTTCCTTTTGTCCAATAATATGATGCACATTTCAATTCAACAAAATGATTTGTACTATCTTCAATATTTTCATTAGTAATTCAAAAAATAAATCTCAATCTTTTTTACTTTACCAGGTTATTGTTTAAAAATCTATATTTTAATTTAAGAAACACTAAAAAGCATTTTGTAAGTGTATTTATCACTTGAATGAGACATTTTACTGTTTGAAGTTTAACATGAGTTGAGGTTGCTCCAGTACAGCACTTAAATAGAAATAAGCTCAGTTGAATGGAACGATATCAGGGGATCAGAGATCAGAGAGCTGAAGCTAAGTTATGCAACACCCGGAGTCTACAACTATGTCAGGAGTGTGTATCGGAAAACGATCTTGTCGAATTATTCAAACGTTGCATCGATATACAGCGGCTGTATGAAATATAGCGTTACGGTTTAGTGCAGCTTTTGTAGCATCTAACAGGAGGGTAAGTGCTCAAGATATAGTGTTCTCTAGTTCGGTAGCTTTTCTTACTCTAACGTTTTATTAACTCAGTTCAGAACATATATTGAATACATACATACCATCAATGGATAATTTAATTAATAATGAGAATCAACTGAAGTAATTAGTGGATCGTTTTCCACAATGCTTGACATTATGTGTGAGTTAAACACATACTAGTGCTTGACTGTGGTTTTACACGCAATTGCGTTGGCTTTGCACGTGCATGAGCACTTCAAATAACAAAAAAGCACTCTTTGTAATGCGATGTAATGGCGATGTATTGTGTATCGGTATGGTAACAAAAATTATAAATTTGTATTGAATAGTGTACGACCCGCGTGTTAGGCTGTAATTTAACATAACACCATTTAATATTGATTCCAGAAGGAGGGGATTGTGGAGTGGAAGTGCAGTAAGCCTGTCAATATGCTGATGACAACATTAAGGAGTTCCATGATTGATGTGGGACGAGACACACGATACCCCTTGTGCCTATATACAGTCATGCAGTGTTCAACTCAGTTGGCTTGTTTAAATCTATCTATCCATTTTAAAGCGTGACTCAATTATATATTTATCTTTTTATTGATAATTATTATGAAGTACAAACACTACATTTAAATTCGACAGTTTATAATATAAACAATTTCCTACAGTTGTGTAGAAGCATTTTTCGAGATGGCACAACAAAGGACCACTTTGTACTTATTGTAAAGGCCATACATTCTGATTTTGTATATTGAGTTAATGGGCAGCGTTGTAGTACCACACATTCTTGAATTACGTTGATACATTACTTAAATATTCCTTTTTTGTTAATAGAAATATTTTTTCCTTGTTTTTGTTATTACGAGCATAACTGCGTGCGACAGCGTTACTTTATGCAGTTTTATAGCAGTAATATACCAGTTATTATAAAAAATATATTCTTAGATTTGTAAATAATATAACAGATATAATTTCAATATATGACTCGTTGCAAACTTTTGCACATGAAAGTTTATATTTTGTATACTTTATTGTTGGATACAATATTATTTTCATTTAATTGACATAAGATTATTTTATAATTGAAAATATAAAAACAAATTTGAGATAAGTTATTGAGCTGTGTTACAACTGTTCAATATACAAAAAACACAAATTTACGGCGTTTATGTCGCACTACCATATGGATTTGAAATGACTACATTAATAATAATCTTATAGTCATGTGTGGTTTTGTTTTGTTTTAGATGTGAGTCTACGCACCCTCACACACACACACACACACGCACACGCACGCACGCACACACACACACACGCACACACGCGCGCGCACACGCACGCACACACACACACACACACACACACACACCCACACCTAGATCATGACTTACATTGTAAAAGTTTCGAACTTTAAACCAACGTAATTTTTTTAAAGAGTGAACTCTTTCA
This sequence comes from Homalodisca vitripennis, assembly GCF_021130785.1. Taxonomy (NCBI): domain Eukaryota; kingdom Metazoa; phylum Arthropoda; class Insecta; order Hemiptera; family Cicadellidae; genus Homalodisca; species Homalodisca vitripennis. The sequence goes on along the minus strand of NC_060207.1, from coordinate 84,919,656 downwards.
TATCGGATTTGCGGCACTAATATCGTACACAGACACGGTGTTATGATGTTAGTTACGTCATATTTTTTATATCTGAAACCTGCCTGACAAGCTGACGTCAACGTGACTTATGAGCAACTCCGGCAATAGTATTTGTCTGCAGAAATGCGTCCTTCGTTTACGTTTATAAATGTTATGGTTAAATGTAAGTCAAACGTTTTCAGTTTTCTAGTTTTGGTTGTGTAATTTTTTAAGGCTATAAGGTGTGTACTCAATTTTGTAATGAATCTTTTATCAATTATAACAACGCAAGTGCAAGTTATGTTGATGTGTGACACATATCAAAGTGAACAGATGGAATTGCACACTTATTCATTGTTGTTGTATTAAATTAGTTTGTAAAAGGGGATGGAACTGAACTACAATGAAGGAAGTGGTAGACAAGGAGCGAGAAAATTCCAGGCGTAATGTGGTTATAAAGCTCAAAGTGGCTGAGAAATTAGATTACAGTTGTATTGTGTAGCCTCTTGTCACACAGCGCTGGCTGGGCGCTTGACACTCGTCACGGTACACGTTTCTTCCATTCCCGATATTTTATTTTTAAATAAAAATTATCGCATTATGGTTTAAACTGCAAACGGAAATACATTCAAATTAGAAATGTAAACAAAACATTAGAGCTTGAGCGCTTATAGAAGACAGTTTGCAGATTATGTTAAGATGTCTTTCACATATGCACGCTGGCAAGCCCTGAGATAGATCCTTTGACTGCGGTAGGAACCGGGAACGGAGGATAAGAACTTATGCCATCACCATGGACTTGTAGAAATAAATCAATAACAGTTAGGCCATATTCGATGCAACAGTTCTATTATTTACCATGCTTTAAACATGCTTTAAATTCCAAACGCACAGCCTTCATGTTGGAGAACATATCTGATATTTAGTGCGCATTTTTTTAAAAGTAAAAATCTGCTCACAATATTATTGTGAATCTTCTAGTACTTTGTGAGATTACAGTAGGTCTTTCAACATTGGAGAGTGAAAGTCTCAAGCACAATGATTTAAACCACCCATAAAAGTTTGAAAAGTTGCATGGAGTGTAATTTTGTCTCTAACTTACGGTGTATAAATTAAATGGATTTATATTTACAACTATCATCTAAATTCTGTTCACTCCTTATCTACAGAACAGAGATAATAGTTTACAGCCAGAACGCAAGTTGGCATTAGACTTTATATCGCTAGCCAATATGCAATAATATACTGTTCAGAATTAGACGTGTGCATTTCTGAGCTGCACAAAAAACATTGTGTTCCAAATTTCTAATTTTGTACGAATTAAAAATATTAAATGTACAGAAATATTTATATTTCGAACGTGTAGCGTTTTGTGGTGTAAGCCTATTTAGACCAAGGTAAGAGAAAGCGTAATTTAGACTGATTTGTCTCCTTAGCTAAAACATGATTTTCAAAAGTACATTGTCAGATGTACTATCTTGCCTAATGGGATGCTGCGTATCTAGTCAAAAGTAATAAATATGTGCGTTAATTAAAGCTTAATGCTGCAAAAACAATATTGAACTAAACAAGATGGCTAAAGATTTAGATAATACGAGTAGACTGTAGAATCGTAAGTAAACTGTGAAAATTTGACGGTGAATAAATCTGAGATTACGAATAAAATTACACCAAGAGTTCGCTAAGACTTTCTTGTAAACTTGACGTCTACGTTGAAAAATATAGCAATCTACGGATGTCACGTTGTATGTAATCCAAATATATGCAAATTAAAGTATATTCTTCGTAAAATTAGTTATTTGTAGCTATTTTGTTGTTGCTATATCTGACTAAATTTAGCAATTAATATTAAAGTACTAATTGAATAACGTTAATCTGAATTGTTGTGTTGTAGTACGCAAACATTATTGTGAGTAATTAATTAATGCTTTATAATAAATAAGCGTGAATTACACAAAAAATGGTTATGTGAATAGTGCCATTTAAACTAACTTTTAAATTAGTTGCACAGATCACGCCAAATCGGTTCTAGCACAGCTTTTTCAGTTCATTAATTATTTAACTTTCTAAGAAAATTCAATTAAACAGTTAATTCGATGTTTGATAAATCTCTATACTTCAATTATCTTGTTTCTTAAAAGTGTTTAGTTAGAAAAAGTGGCTCACTGTCCCTTTCTCTATAATTTTCATTCTTTTTACTAAGGATAGTAACGAAATTTAAGGGGAACCCATCACCACAGGCCAACCCTAATTATATTTTAAAGGTAATTAAAGCCTGGCTGAATAGACCATCTGAGAAGCGTATCCTTTGAAGAAGTGCCGCTTTAAAATCTATTGAAAATAGTTTATGTTGCACTTCATAAAGATGTATAAAGATCGAGTGAATTCTCATCATATAGAAATTTTACTGGATTTTGCGATAAAGATAAATGGTTTAAATTTGATGCAATAAAGCATTAGCTCTACAAAGGCTTGATTGAATTTAAAGCCAAAGAAATATTAACTATATGGAATAGGTTGCTCAATTCCATTATTCGAAAGGTACAATTAATTTTGGGGTCGGTAAACAGTTTTCTGTGCAAAATTCGTAGCTCTTATAGAAAACTTTTCCAACGACAGAAATGTTACAAAAAAGTTAGGATACTACGTGAAATTACATATTTAAGGCGAGAATTTAGGCACATTGAAATTAGTCCGCATAAAAACGGCTGAAGATAATAATTTAATATTTAAAGAGTGTAAATAAGTTTTAGCTCGAGGGACATACATGTAGTTTATAAACCAAATATAAAAAAATTAAAAGTGTAATTTCCTTAAGTTATAACTGAATACAAAAACATATCACTTCTTGAAGATGCAATTGATGTACATACTACAAAAACTTCACATGATCTTTTTGGGCCTGAACACATGATTAGCTAAATTGTGTACTTTAAAAGCCTGCGTTTTCAGTAGAAGTGACCAACAAATGTTTTTACTATATTCAAGGATGTTATCTAAAAAAACCATAAATCTAACCTAACAAAATATTTTTGAACCCAACATCAGTTACACTTCTATTGATGATTGTTACTACAGATGGATTGATGAAAAAAACAATGTTAAATGAGCAATAGGTGTTTTTCATACCTTATTCGTTGTTGGATAAATCAGAATTGGAGGTACCTGTCGCACGCTGTAACTGAACTAATGTTGCAGCTCGGCATAGCAGACGACTGGGGCCGCTGCTGCAGCCTTATCGCGTTATCTGATGGCTTATCTTATTGTCCAGTTATACCCGGTTCGGTAGCGATGTATAGTTTTATTTCCAGTTTTTTATTATGTTTCTGCTTTTATGGTTTAAAATTAAGGAGTTAATGCAACTCTTCCATGTTGCTAAAGAACTTACAACACCCACGCCTAATTTGTTTGCTGTAGATTAATTATTATTTTTTTAGAGTGTTTTGAACCAATAACATGCAAGGCTTTATAAAATGTTCTATTTTCAGAGTTTCAGCGTAAAATTTCACTACATAATCTTCTAAACTACAATATTAACCCTTTTAATACGTTAAACTATTTCAGTATATTTCCAAACTTTTAAGAAAATCTATTTGAAATACATCTTTTATAGGGTAAGTGTAAAGTTACATCCAAACACACATTATGCAGGTATAAATTTTATAATAATGAACTATAGTAATAATACGACAATGATCTATTGGAATTCATTAACAATATTGTATTTTATATAACCAGTATTGAGTGGTTTATTTAAGCCAGGACCTGCTAATTAGTCGTTGTAAAGTTGTACCACTTGATGTCTGAAACAGCTACAGCATTCAAAATATGACTTGTTACCAAATACTCATTATTAACCTTAAACATATGCCAATAGAGCTAGAATATCTTTTTTAATAACTAGAACTACATAAAGGTAAAGTAAAGATGTCTTATTTTACCAGGCGAAGTTAGGACTAAGAAACCCTCTCTAACACTTAACCTGGGGACCAAAGGCTTAAAGGTGACTTCCGAACCACCACTAATGGTCGGGAAGGCGGGCTGCTTGCAAAGACTGGATCTCTCAGTGGTCACGCATCCAAGCAGCAGCCACGCTCGACGTTGCTTGATCCGGTTATCTTACGATAACCGTTGTACCCGCTACACAGCGCCATTGGCGCTACACATACTCTCCAGATTAAATTCCATTCATGAAAGGTCTCATGGAAAAATTTCTTACTAATTATATTGTATATTAATCAACATAATTTTAATTAAATTATTATTTAAATGCTAGTTAGTTAATTCTACTTTGGCAAAGAAACAAGCTTAAGGCAAACGTTGTTAGATACGCTTATTAAATCGGTGGTTTCACTGCATGAAAGAATGTATGCGGAGGTAAATTTTAGCGTAATCTTAGAAAGATTGAACTATCATGGAATAAATACTGATGCTCGTTACCGGGGTGTATAATCCGATAATGAGTAATCGACATACAGCCGCAGTGGTGGTCGATACCATGTCGGGAACACCACAGCCGCTGTGATGGTGGCAATGTGGTCAGGTCACTATTAATTTGTGCCATCATTGTTGTGGACCATGGGAGAGGTATGTTTCTCGCTGTCTGTTTCTGCCTTGTAGTTTCATTTTTTATATTGTATCGTAAAAAATAATATATAAGTATGTTGCCCATAAATACAATATTATTCTCCTTGTAATACCTTGATTTTGTAATGGAACATGGAGCTATCTGTCTTAACATGTTTAACTGTCTAACACTCTTAATGTGTGTTATACGAATAGATAATAAGGACACAGTTCCAACTAAATGAATGAAATTAAATTTGGGATAAGTTTCTTTGACTCATATCTTCAGTTAAGAGTCCAAGCCAGTTTTGTTATTTTTTATAATAAGAAAGAATTGTTAAATACTACTATGTATATGAATGTTGGTTTTCAGTTTTTTACGCATGTATATACATCTTAAATCCTTTAAGATGATGTTGTTTCATTTTGTAATACTACAATAACCTTGCGTAATTTTTCAAAATAACTGTAAAAGTGTTTTAATGTGTGCTTGAATCTATTTGTTCAAGTAGAATTTCCCGAGCAGCTTTAAACATTATAAAAATTATTAAAATGATTATTAGGAGAAAATGGCTTTAAACACGTATACAGTGTCAGTTAAAAATATGGATAAACTCTGTTTAGCTTTAGGTGGATAAAAATGGAAATATAGAACCCGGGAAAATAAGATATTGGGGTTTGGGTGGCTAAAAATGTTTAAATGTAGATACCCATTAAGTGACACTTATTTAACAGCTCATTGAAATGAATTAAAAATTAATTTAGGGGAAAATCCACATTCAGGAAGTAAATAACTTCAAAAGACACCACTTTCCAAACAATTTCAAACCTGTTTTATAGTTAGTATCTGCTGCAGTGAAGGCCTTATCTTATCACTTTTGAGGATGTACAATATCATGTTCAGTTTCAGGTTAGAATTAACAAGGTTAAGACGTGTTTTTGTGATACTTTAAGTGGAAAAGGAGTGTTTAAGTAAACAAGAGCGTCCTGATGATGCGAGGTTACGGAGACCAGTTAAGATCTTATGATTGAAGTAAGGAATTTATTTAATTATACTTATCTCAATCGAAACCCTGTATCTAAATAAGGAGTTTATAAAAAAACAATCCAATGCTTCCAGGAAACAGGCAGCGTCAGATACCGCCCCAAACCTGGACGACCAAAATCGGCTTCAAACGAAGCATTTTCACTTGACGTTTTATAGTCTGTTGTAGAAGATCCTCCTGCCTCAACAAGAAATGTCTCTGAAATATTAGGTATATCACATACATCATATAATGTCATTTTTAAATTTTAAAAAAGTGTTACATACCAGTAGTTATAAAGCGTACAAAATTCGTTTAGGTCATGAGCTAAGTGGGACGATTTTGATCGTCGAGTACAATTCTGTGAAATAATGATGCGGAACATTGATAATAATACAATTGGAATAAATACATTGCTTTCTCAGATGAAGCAACTTTCGTGTCAAACGATAACGTTAACAGGCACAATGCTTGTTATTGGGCTAAAGTTAACCCTCATTGGATGAGAGAGCAACATACCCAGCACCCTGAAAATTAAACGCTTGGCTTGGCATTGTGAGGGATCACTTTAATGTGCCCCTTTTTATTTATGTAAACCCTAATTCCAAGGTATACCAGGAAATGTTACAAAATCAGGTTTATCCAGCTATCTAAGTAGCAAACAACAAATGTAATGAAGTTTCGTTCCAGCAGGACGGAGCACCTATGGACACCATAGCACAATATGGACTGCATGTCCACGAGTATTTAAACAATATTTTTCGAAATCGTTGGATGGCAGAAGAGTGGCCACTAAGAGTGCCAGATCTATCTCCACTTGGCTACTTTGTGTGGGGTCACATTAAAAACAACGTCTACAAAACGAAACTCCAGAGCAATAATAACCTTAGGGAGAGAAAAATATCGGAAATTCAAAAAAGGCCCGCATGAATCAATACAGCATGCCGTTTCAAGCTTCTACAACAGGCTCGGACATTTTCAAACTGTCCTGGGACAGCGGTTTAAACATCTGATGTACAAAAATACAGGTTACGGATTCTTATCCCTTTTATTGTTTAACGTAGTTGTAATTACTAGTGTTATTGTAACTTTACATTTAAAATTTTTTAAACTGCCCAACGAACTAAACCGACCAATCACCACGCGCGGAGTTAGAATTTAACTGTGTTTAGCAAGAATTTCAAATTCCAATTTTAGTAAATGTTTTATTCAACTTTACCATTTACAATAACAAATTTTAATTAATTTCAAATTATGTACAATGTTTTAGTAAACAAAATATATTTCTATAGTTAAAATTTGTGCAATTCTTATTTTTATTCAATTCCTTGTTCCTATTGTGCAATTTAATAATATTCATATCAATAAATATTCTACCGAGAAAAAGACGTTGTCACGTAAAATCTTCGCCCGTAAAACCGACTTTACAAGCAACCATAATTTTTTATTTAAAGGTCAGTGTATTGGAGCCCAAAATTTAAAGGAGGCTCGGAATTAATAATTGGTCCATAGCCCCATTATTGGCGAGGCCATTACCAAATACGATGGAGCAATCAATAATTATTTTTAAACTTAAATAGGAATATTAATACTAATGTATTATTGAAAAATTGGAAAGTTTAAGCTGAAGTTCATTGATCTGTCCTTGCACCGTATCTTCTAAAGAAATAGTTCAGAATCACGTAGTATTTTCAATGAAATTTCAAAAACAGTAGAGGATAAGTGTTAATATGCTTTAATACGATAATTTATAAGAGTATTTTACCTGTAACTAAAACATTGTCGTTTAGAAATTAATGTTTTTTGTATCAACTCTAATCTTATTGTATGTATTATTAAATCTTTGAAGATAATTTAGTAAAACAAGAAAATTATATATTATATCATATTAATTCATAGTATTGTTTATTAAGATGGGTTTTTATCATTATTAATTATTTTTTTCTGACCTGCTGCCTAGAACCAAGATGTGATCTATGCCAGCCCAGTGTACGGTTTGCAGGTCTGAAGTGGACGAGACGCACCACTGCCAGTGGGGCCGTCAAGCTGTCAAACCTGGATCTGACCTGCTGCTTAGGAACAAGGTACGATCCATAGGCCAGTGTAAGGAGGAAGCACGAATTGCAGGTCTGAAGTGGACGAGACGCACCACTGTCAATGGGGCCGTCAAGCAGCCAATCATGGCTCTGACCTGCTGCCTAGGAACTATATGCGATCCATGCGAGGGACAAAAATCGTGCAGTGGAACAGAAACAAAACGTACTTCCATTACATATTACACTAATTACAATTGTACACTGCATTTTAAACAATAAAATATGTTTGTAATATACAAATGATAACAATATTGGATTATGACATAATTAATTATATGCCTTATTTTTAAACAATATCTTAAAAAAGTAATTGTTTAAAATTATAACCTTTTAGAATAAAAATAGAAAAAGCAATTTAAGTGTGTATATTACATACCTATTCTATTGATATGCGTCTAGTCATTTCAGAGTTTGAAAATAACCTTATGCTCAAATAAATTGTTTAAAGACATAATTTAGATTGTAGGATACCTTTTTATTCACAGTAAAATATTCTAAAAGTTGGATATTTTACTTAACGTATGTGATTTGTACATAATTCATTTGTTGAACAAATAAATATTTTGTTATATAGTTTCCCCCAATCTTAGTCTTAGTGTACTTTTATATATGCAAACATGTTTTATTTTCATATAACTTCATTGTTAATGTTTGCTATATCCGCATATGAACTGAGACACTTTGTGATTTCCTTTGAGCTGAAAATAATTTTCTTAACACAGGAGAATACATCAAAAGATTCCAATACGTTACATAATATCATGTGTGACATCCTCGCATGTTATTGCCTTCTACCTATATTAGAACACTATAGTGAATTCTTCTGAAAAAGATGAAAACCAAAACTTCGTATTATGTATAATCTGGTTTCCTTATCTATTATAGAACAAAAGATGTTCTCTTGTTTAATTTGAAACAATATACTGCTTCTGGTCATTTTATGTACTGAATTATATACATTTAAATGCCTTATATAATAATAAGACATATTATACGCGTTACATGGCCTACATAATGTACCTAAAACTGTACCAAAGCATTTTCATACGTCAAAATAACACAATATTATATAGATATGTTTTTCAAGCGTTGCTAGGTAACTTTGTATCTACAAATTTATACTTATAAACCATTTGTTATTTATCATTATCAAGAGGCAACATAATTCGAAATTTAATATATACAACTCAATATGACTCACTAACTTAAAAGTAACAGATATGTTTAATTTTAATATTTATAAATAATTTTATTAAAATGGTTGATGTCAAGTTTCAGAGGGGAAGAACATTTTATGGATAAAAAACAAATGAAGAAAACATAAATTATTTAGTTTTTTATTTGTAAATAATTGCACTTTCATGCTTGGCTAAACATTGGTCTTAAACAAGTTTCCTTTGTCGTCATTATTGATGCCCAATCTATTCTCTCTAATCTCCTGATAAAAATTGATCAGTTTGGACTCAATGGCTTTGCGCCCAAAAAGTGTAAATAAATAACTAATTATTAGTACACAATAATTATACAATAATATTTTTTTATTTAACTCAATTTAAAATATAATATTTTCTTAATTTTAAAATACGTATCAAACTTATTATTACGATAAAGCCCATAATCTGTAATTTAAAATTGTCAAAACAATTAAAAAAATTCATTAATACATGTTTTTTTGCATTCGACTTGATTTTTTTCCAATTTAATTACAAATATTTCATTTGAACATTCGTCCTAATTTCTGGAAAGAGGAAAAGTCTAATGTTATATTTTCTTTATATAATGAATCAATGTCTTTACTAATACTTTATTCATAACATAATTTTAATGCTGAATTATTTATAACTGTATTATCGTTCTCGCTTGTAAATTATATTTATAACATTTATTTCTTTTACCCCTGTTTTCAATGCTATACACATTGTTATACGATAGTACTTTGAAAATCATCGTTTATATAACGTGTTATTGAGGTAGTTAGTTATTTTTAACTCATGTTACTTGCTGTAACTAATATTTATTTACACGAGTGAAATATGATACGGTGAGGTGTTTTATCATTGCTGATTTACGCTGAATAAAATCCGAATTTCAATATACTTACACTGATAACCAAGCAAGACTATACTGTACTAGATTTATCACGTTGTAGTTTAATATATACTTTATTTAGCCATTAAATTCAATATTGTGAGAGTGAAATAGAGAAATAAAAATCTACAAAATAACGTACATTTGTAAAAACTTAATTCTTTCATTGTTAGTGCTAGTTGTATAATAAATTAGGGGTAGGACACACCAAGCAATAGGTTTCACAAAGGTTGCCTGCAAAAATTTTATATGTAGCTAATTTCTTTCTTTGAGATATCCTAAGGAATGATGTACAGAAGTTCAGACATTCAAACAGAAAAGGAATTTTTAAATCCCCCCAGCTGACAAAATTAAAATCAAGTCTTTCTCCTTAGTGATAGGCCTCAATACACCCAGCTAACTTCATAGTTAGACATATTTGTCATAAAACGTATTCCTGTCTATGTAAAAATAACACTTAATGCAAAACTGAAAGATTACAGAAGAATTTTTTTTCACATGATACATTAATACGTTTGTTCCGTAAATTAAGGTCCATAGTGTTTTTGAAATGATGAAAATTACTGAGGCTAAGTAGCGTACTACAACTCAACAGCCGCAGATTAAATCTTCCCAGCAATTTAAAACATTGACTTTCCAAACTATTATATGTCATTTATCTCTATGAATGACATTTTTACAAAAAGAAAACTCATATGATTGTTCTCTGTTTTACAAAAATGCATTTATTCTGCTATTTTCTCGTTGCCATCATATTACCTATAAAACCAATGTGAAAATATTCACTAATGGTAATCCTAATTATATGTAATGGCATGGATTATCATTAGACTTAGTGCTCATATAAAAAAAGTTTAAATCAAACTTTCAAGTCTATAAGTAAATGTGTTTTTGAGATTATCTTGCGGAGAGACAGACATATACAGACAGTCAGGCAGAATAAAATGGTTTTAGCCTCTCCAGTAACATGCTTCGTTAACGCTTTACCAATAAAATATATTTGTATTAAACATTTCTACGCGAGCTACCTAAGTTCATGGAATGGAAGAATGTTTATAAGAATTTAGAAAATGAAACTATTTAAAAAACACTAAAATTTTATATAACCGTTTTGAGATTAAATAAAAAAATATTTAGGTAGTTATCGTTAAAGCTATACTGAACTAGAATAAAATATTTACATGAATATAAATTAATCACCGAAATGAATTCTTGTGAATATGTTCAACTACTAGACGTTAAGTATGTACGTGAAGTACTAATCTTCCTACAACTGTGTTATAAAATAATGACTTTGGGCTGAAGCCCTGTAGCATAGGGACTAGAAATAAATTTCATTGCTAAGCACAAATTCTTATTAGGGTATATATGAATAGGAATACGCTTACGATTGGAATGGAATTGTGTGGGTACAGAAGCAGTTTTAAAGGTAGGTGACATTTCTTTGTATATAATTTAACTTTAATTTATAATCTAACTATTATACATGTAAGTTAAAGGAAAAGTAGGCACTCGCTAACTGCCCTTGAAATAACCTACCCTTTTCAAGAGATGTTTTTCATCTGACCCGCTGCGCTAATGAAGACCGTCTAAATATTGACAAGTCGCGACACGTCTCTTTGCTTTTAAACATGTTGATGTTTCCTTATTACCTTTTACGATTTTCAGTACCAGAAACAGTGAATGACATCTAATTTAGATAATAAAATTATTATTAATTAAAAAAAATTGTTTCTAATAATATAAGATATTTGATTTTGTATTGTTATGTAATACATAAAATTTACAATTTTAATTTTAACCAACTTTTAGGTTACCCGACCTATTCCCAGTCCCGTTTTGGTCGGTTGAAAGAGAATCTACTGTATGATAGTATATGTGTGTTCAAAGCGATAAAAAACAGTCGTGAAGTGGTATAAATGCTTGAACCGGTGATTTTTTGATGAATACTAATCTAAACGTCAACTTTTATACACGAGAAAAAACATTGTACATAGTGGTAATTACACATTTTAGGCTCACGAGAGGTTAAAAGTACAAATATAAACAAACAAAAAATCGAGTTGCGGTGTGTGATGATGTTACAGTCCTCCAGCCTTCGAACATTGAAATATGTGTGGAACAAGCTACACATTTTGTGGAGCGTTTGGCGTTGCCACTTTCTCTTGTGCATTTTAGAAAATATTATGATTTGTGTGTGTATTTTCTCTCCCATTATTACAATACTCCCATCTTTACTAATACTTATACAATAAACAAAATCACTATTTTACGTAACTATGACTAATATAAAGCAGTTTCATTCGGAAATAAAGAATTATTGAATAAGTTATCATCTGTTGACAGTAACATTAAGAACTTAATAAACATGTTTAACAATTAGAAGGCTGTGAAGAAAAGGAGAAAAGACGCTCCTCAAAGTTATAAGCCACTAGCAAGTTTTTCAACCATATTAAACACTAAAAATGTGAACATTCCTACCTGAATTATTGGCTGATTACCATATTCTTTACGAAGTATGATTAGCAATTTATTGGTGACATGTTTTAACTATATCACATAATATAAACATATACATAAACGTCATACAAAAATAGGTCGATAAATGTCTTATTTAGTCACTAGGCGCCATTTCGTATGTTTTAGACAAAATGTATTCCTTCTACAACACGTTAACCTTATGAAACCAAATTTAACACATAGATTTGAATAAATAAGAGGAAAATAAGAACACGTTGTGTTATTTTCTTTTATATTAACAAAATTGCTTCTGTTGGAAGTTTTTTTAAGTCAAGTAACAAAAAAATTGTATAGTTATAAAAGTGTATTCTTCACCAACAATTTAAACAATTTCATTACAATACCAACGGAATTGTTTTTACTTATTTAATATGAATAATTATTAAATAATAATATTATATATAAATAATCCAGTCAAAGTCCATGTTTTGTTTAGGATTCTACAAATAAGTTGTTGAAATATTTGGATGTATTAGTAATAATTTATGTAAATTACTAATATCAAACTTTTTGTGTCTCATCTTATAAAAACTTACAACATTTACAGGATTACGTTGTTAACAACAAAATAGCCTTTTTTTATTCAACCAACTGGAAGGATTGGACGAGCTACTGACCTTGGAGAGGTCCAGCAATTGTGTAAATGGAGACGCAACCCTCACATAATGTTGTGTGCATTATCACCTCATTGTTGTTTCAGTCGATCGTGTGAAGGTTGCGTTGTACCTCAAACAGAACTATGTGCATTTTGAATCCATCATGAGATATCGATGTATTGCTTTCTAATTTCATATTATAAGTGTGAATAATAAAATAAATCACCCACGTATATTTTAGATTGGTTAAGCTGTAATGAATGTTTAATAAAAAAAGAGTCTATAACATAATTTAGTTCTTAAAATGCTTTATTTTCTTATTTTCTTTGAGATTTAGAATAAACTAGATAGATTATTCCAACAATATTTTACTTTCAATTAAATATGAGTGTTGTTAAAAATACATGTGTTTAATAATTATATTACTTTCTTTATCAGACCTCGATCATAAGTAAACTCAGAAAGATACTGTGTCTAACATACAAATAAAATAAACTTGTTAGTGGTATACTTAAATGTTATAAGTATTATACGATACTTTACTAAACGATCATGTCAGATTCGTAATGGCCAATGTTGACCTTGCAAAGAATGCTCAACTATCATTCCTTAAGGAAGAAATAAATAAGTTAAAAAAAAATTATATATAATATTCTATATACCCAATCAACGAATGTAGAGGCGATAACTTTAAGTGTATATTATATATATATATATATATATATATATATATATATATATATATATATATATATATATATATATATATATTGAATGATTTTGTTGCACAGAAGCTTTCATAAGTCACGGATAATATCAAAATCAGATATTAAAACATTAAATTAACTTATAATTCCTGTTTACATCTTAACCAGCTAATTATAAACTCATCTAAAGGCGAACAAGTACTGTTGAACACCAAGTTATAATTCAACTGAAAAGATAATTGGAAAAAATTTAAATGGAGTAAAACTCGCTAATTGCATTAAAGCAACAAAAGTTATGATAACTTGTTGCGTCTTATGGGTTCTAATAATGTCTCTATTAGAATTGTTTAACCATTAACTTCATTCATAATATTCAACTGTTCATATCAAAACTGGCATGTCCTTCCCAAACATTTATCTTAGTTTAGTTAAGTACTCGTACATTTAGTAATGGCACAGTCAATGCAACCTTACTGGGTTCATAGCCTGCAAAACGAATCAATTAACTTCTTATGTTTGTATTCTAGTTTCAAACAAGTAAAAATTAATCGTTTGATATATACAGTCATTAGAAGTGAGGTTTATACACAATTTTATTTGCATATTACTTTATAATTAGTACTACTGTACATGTATTAATAAAATACTTGATTATTACTCAAAACACTCGTCTATTCTATACTTGTAAGTTCAAGAGAAGCTAAATTGCAATGCCATACAAATATTTCAGCTCCAAACTACTTCTAGGTATTAAATTACTGTCATCATACGATCAATTTAGTTGCTGTCCATATTTTAGTTTTTAAGTAAACGCCCTCAGTAAGAAGAATGGAAAATGAGTGGATGTAAAACAGTAAAGTGCACTTGTCCACTTATGTGTATGGATCACTCGACTAAAATTATCAGAACTACAGACAGCACGTGTACGTATATTGACTTTAATTTTGGTAACCTTCCGTTGCGTCCATTCCAGATACAATGGTAGGCGCTTTGTATCTCTGTATTCACTTCCTTTAAGAGTTTGCCTATCTATTTACTTTCCGAAAAAAAGTGTTTTCCAAGCTACGAGTATCATTAGGAAAGTTGTGTATACATATCAGACCCCATTGTGAAAAAAATTGTTAAACACATTGGCTTTTTTACTAGGTATTCTCATATGTAATTAAAAGTAAAATATTGTAGGTATAATCTATTTAGTTCATTTAAAATGTCAAAGAACATAAAAAATGTCAAGCATTTTAACTATATTACGTTATTCACTCTTCTTGTATTACATTTTCACTACAGCTTAACTATTCGAAAATATACGTAGGTGAATGATTCTATTGTTCAAAATCATAATGTGAAATTAGACTGAAATACATTCATTGCTCTTAATGGATACTTACTCGATATGTAAGAATGGAATTGGAAATGCACATGGCAGTCGAGGTACAACGCAAAGCTTCACACAGTCGATTGCAACAACAATGAGGTGATAATGTACAAGTAAACAGTAGCGGCACACAACATTAAGTGATGTTGTTTCTCCATTTCCACAAATCTGAATAATTAGCTTACACTATCAGTACAATAATTACAAAATGTATAAATAATAGAGTAATCAATTTTTCAAAAAAAATTTCAACAACTAGTGGCAATTATACAGTTTATTAAATTTGTAAATATCGGTAGAAACATTAAAATTGGAGGCTTTAGAGCCGTGTACTATCAAGGTATTTACAGTGAAATTTATCCGGAGATATAATATTCTAATTGCACCATTGATTTTTCCTATTAAGAACCGTTTTTAACAGTCGATAGGTACTTTAACCCTCATTAAGCCCAGACAATGAAGTGATAGTACCATTGAGCATCACTATATTGTTACGGGTTAATGTTACCTAGAAGTCCTTAGAGGTCTCATAATTGTTTCTTGTAGTTTTGATAGCAACAACATGTGACATTACCAAAGAAAAGGAGAATAGTAAGTGGAAATATGACAGAAGGGTTGGTGGCACTCACAGAATTAACGTTTTTTTTTATTTACTTAAGTACCACACGTGTGATGGGTCGGTGGATACCTTACCCGTAGTGCAGCTCTAGTGTTCATCTTGTTCCAATTCATAAAATCTCTATATCTGCTCAAAGAACCGAAGAGGTGAAGATTCCCCTAAACTTCTTATAGGTCAGACCAAATCTTTTGAAAGCTTAAGGTTATTATGTTATTATTTACCAAAGCTAAGGCTGCAACAGCCATTTTTATCAAGCGTGGGAGCCTTCATTGGCTAAACGTTATATGCCACTGTATTATTTGATAATTACCAGGTATCGGGATGTTGTACGTATCTCTATAATACTAACTCCATCGCGTTATATTCTCAGACATTCCCCGTAATATCGTTATCTTAATTTTAAATCTGCGAATGTTTATGTTCTGTTCTGATATTTTGTGATGGTATAGTCACTCATTTAGCTATTATCTTTTTCATTTCAACCCATCTCAAGAATATTCTTGGAGTTGTGATGGTCGAATTTAGTTCCAAATTTTGTGAAAATATTAATAAGTATGTGTTCTATTGCTAAAATATCAGAATATAATTTTTCTGGAATAAGGTGGATTATGGTCAGATTTACAAGATCAGTATCAAGGTGACACTTTAGTGAGACAGACTTGTATTGTTCCAGGATGGACTCTATATGGTAATGGAAAAATGAATAATGAAATCAGTAATTTATGAAATTCGTACAGTTAATAATAATCTACTGATGTAATATTTATTCTTGTATTTGAATATATAGTCATATTTCAGCAGTAGAGGTTGATTGAAGAGCTCGCTCATTATTTATTGTTCATGTGTATCTCTAGACGTTTATGGCCAGAACCAGCTGCGCAGGTGGAGAGTCTACCAGTATACCTTCTTCCATATCTTGTCGTAAAATGTAACTTCTATCAGGTTTCGTAGTGTAAAGTCAATTTTTTATCTTCATACGCAATTCAGACTACAGTGCTATTATATTCTATAACGCTACAGTTGTAACTCTTAGTTCTTATTATGATCCACTTTATTTAATCCTTAATATCCTTTTACATTCTTCCTAATTAATCTTTCTTATAAATACCACATTATAAGTATCTATGAATCAAATTTTTATTACGGTTTTCTTTATAAACTCACTGCTAACTACAACGTGAGAAATATGAAACTAGTATAGTCATATAATATATTAGATCCTACGCTAAAAAATAAGCTTTCCTCAGAGCATTTGTAATATTCTTCCATTTTTTTTTTAAGAGTGGCCGATCCACTTAATAGCCTTATTAAGCACCATCCTCATGGGCTACTGGCGTGTTCGAGGATCTTTTCAAGCAGAATTTGGAGGAGATTCGACACAGTACTAGGTCGACGGTACTGATATAAAGTCAAACGGTCACTATGTAATTCAGATTTAAAGTCTGCCGTCTGGCCGTTATACGAGACATCTTGGCCACATGCTCTCCACCTGTCTTCTGTCAATTTCTACTATTGAGTTATAATTTATTCCTTTATGGGCGTTGGGGAAAGTTGGACAGATGTCTAGGGTTTAAGCACAACAGTAGGGTGACAGAGAGATAATTATTTAGTAGAGGATGTAGCTAAATTGTGATAACTCTACAAACAACATTTTTTTTATATATGGTACCATATATTTGGCTAGAGTTACATTCTCCTGGTTATGCGGCTAGTAGAGGAGTTATTTATATTATATTTCATCTTCATTCATAAACAGTCATAGCCTAAATGCACTCGATAGGATCCCATCAAGGTATACTTATCTTGTATGATATACCATGTATCATATTTTTTTGTTTCTTTGCGGTAAATATAATATTCTCACAATGCTTCGTCACAACTTTTGATACATGCCAGGCCGAAGTCCTTGTTTTCCTTCACCACCATCACAAATCTGTAAATTTACACCAGACTACTATATTTAACGTATTACGTAACCTTTAAATACTTTCGAAGTAACCCCAAATTTATTTTACTAAAGGTTTTTGCGTGATTGGTTTTGTTACATCAAAGTAAATGCATCTTTATAAAGCAAAACACGTTGAACTGGATATTATCACAGGTAGTGTAAGACACCATTTAACATTTTTAATTATACTATTTTTTATTTTAGGCACATATTGGAAAATATTGATAAATTAAATCTATGAATGTAATCACAGAGATGAAACTCAGTGAGTCATTAACTGGAACAGAGACCCCGTCAAAGCTCAAGATTAGTTTGAAGTTGTCGCCCGTGATGTTCTGATTTAATTAGAATAACACTTTACATCACAGAGTTTGGTTTATTACCCTCATGATGGTCACAGCTTTGTTGGAATTTCGTATATTTAATTTGATTATTCTTATGCAAAACTACTTTGGTGTGCCATGAGGCTTGGATCATCGACCACTATATTTTTAAATGTTAAAATAATACTCATACAATTATAGCCAGTTTTAACTCAAAAATATTTTTTGAAGTTACATTTCTTATGCCTTCAGGCCATTTCCAAATTTTCTGTAATCTAAAGACCGTGTCGAAGGTTTGATCACTGAAATCTGTGATTAAAACTTACCTGAAGAGCAAGTGCAAGTCAGATTACAGAAAACTTGGGTATGCCATGAAGGCACAAGAAATTGAAATCTTAGATAACGTATACACCATACAATATTTGACTGTACGGTCATGATTTGTATCTGTGTAACGTAATCTGAGACAACAATCATATAATTAGCTGAGCCTTAGGGAACACCTTCATAGGGTGGCTGGCTATTTTACTATGTGCACTGTATATCCAGAACAATGTGAACTATAGACTTTAAAGAGTACATGAATTTTCTACATAGGCAACATCGAGTTCGTTGATTTATGGCACTCCATAGGATTTTGCTGAGCGTTGAATATTTTTACATTGGTCTTATTAGAAACAAAATCATTGCTGATTTCTAGTTAAGCTGAGTACTTTCATATGACATTTTTACATTAAACAGACTTACCACCCGTTAGATATATCGAGAAAACTTTCATATACAGACTTTAAACTTTGTATGGAAAATTATTTATGCATTGATAATAATGAGTTTGATGATGCTGCATATCCTTTCATGGGATTTGGCTGAGCGTCATTGAAGCTTATATTTCAGTACGCTAGCACATTTTCCCTTCCGTATACCTGGGGATTGTAAAGATCTCTTTCTGTACAATCGTCTATCTATCTCTCTGCCCGCAGACATCTCGAAAATAATTACCTATAGACTTAAAATTGCGCATGACTTACGCATATGTTCTACCTTACTACTGCCTTGACGTAGCAATAGACAATCCAAATTAAGTCTGCCCCTGGCATGTTACAAATTACTTACGTACATTAAAACATATCATCTACATCTTGGAATGGAAGTATAGACACGGTATGGGAATGTTTTTGTATGGATGATTATTTTACATTCGACTGAGTAAAATTGGATTCTCACGTACATTTAAATTTACATGTTTTATAACGTATATTAACTCTAAAAATACATATATATTAAAAGTTCCCCATAATTCGTCTTTATAAATAATGCCCACTGACATGTATGTCTATTTGCGTCACCAAAATTTCCTACCAACTTGATATTTTTGTTGAAATTATTCAATTTTCTAACAGATTGCCACTAATATAATTATAAAGAAAAATATAAAATTTTTATTGTTTGTAATAATTACGTAAACAGCTTTTACAATTTAATGTAGTTTTAGGACGGACAAAATAACAACGTAAAATACTTCCCAAAGTGCCATATAAGATGCATATCCCTGTATGTACATATATTTAAGATAGATCGAATGATGAATGTGTGTAGAGGCGGATATACAAAGTAAATGCCAATAACCAATACATAACGTGGAGTGGCTGTCCACTTGACCTCTGTCTTGAAAACTGTTGGTATATTCTAGATTATGTTGCCTTGGTTGAATCTAAAATGCCAGTTGGAAAAGCTACTGATCTAGTTGAAATTCACCATAATTTATTAAATATTTTATACTCGGTATTTTTACTCTCGTTTTTTCTGCCAATGATTAAAACTATATATTTGATGAAATATTATAAATTTGATAAATGGTTGCTGTCTTGAAGCTAAATATGTCAATAGAAGCACACAGATACTTATGTTAACTCAATGTGGTTACTTATGGTCTTCCATGCAACGAAAAGAATAGAATGTTTTTTCTGGTCCATGTATTAGTTTCTGATGCTAATAAATGGAACAAAATTCACTAATCATTAAATAAAAATGAAAGAGAAAACTGGTCACAATAGCGTTCCTTATGTGGGTCTATATTTCATTAAAAATTTAAAAACTAACAACGTTTTTTATGCGATAGATGCATGTATAATAAAGCAAATACAATTTTTACCCTTGCAGAAATGTGTCTATGGTATACAATATACAATATTGTATACAATAGTATTGATATCTGTCTAAATAAAAACGATTCTATTTGAATGAATGCATTCAAAATATATCACTTTTACGAGTGACTATAAATTAGAACAGTAATGTACATTACAAATATAAAGAGTAGTATTAGTAAATTTTCAAATACAAATTCTGAAGAAAGATTTAAAAAACTAAAAGCAAAGATAGAACTGTCTAGACAGTCATGAAGGGCTTGGTAATTGACAGTTTACGGTGCCGATCGTCAAAGGGCCAAACCCTACAAATACTCCAAGACGACCTGTCGTTTGGAAGGTTCCGCTGAACAACCGATAATGGTAAGTCAATCCTATGTTAGCTGGTTTCTAGAGAGCTGAATAAAAGCTACATAATCCACAGGGAAACAGTATTACTATATACGATACCAACATTTCTCTAATTTAATCATGCTCCTTCTTAGATTTTAACCATATTTAAATTTTACCAACTTAAAAGGTTTATTTGTCATTTTCCTTTTAATAACTTTTTAGTTTTAAAAAACTAAAATTTATGTTACACATTCATAGTTCCAAAAATATATAGTATTCGCATATCACGTTGTGAATTTGGTATTGCAAATCTACTACAACATATTATATTGCTTTGAGTGCAAGCAAATGGAAATCTTCTACCCTGAATAAAACAATTATGTTCAGATATAATTCTCAAATTAACTCAATGTCCACTATCTGTCTCTGATATTAATTAAATTTTACAAAATCCTTTACAGTATTACTTGAGACATATGCAATAAATTAGCATATTATAACAAATGTGTATGATTTTCATCATCTAAATAATTTATTCCATATTGTTTGACCAGGTTTGGATAAAGAAATAAGTTTTCCTTATGTATGTAGTACGTTGTGAAAGTTCGAATGTATTATGAAGGTCAAGGAGCCGACTACAATATCCTTCACCCATTATGTTTCCGATTTTCTTTGGGTTTGAAATTTGAAATTTCGTCAATTAAACTTTTTATTTCAAACTAAACCCAATTATTTTATGTTACATTAGAAGCTCTTTAACCCACATATACATTCAAAACATAATGCAATATTTATATTTTTATAAAATCCTGAGAAAAATGAATGTCTACTAGATGAATATACATAACAGTTTCAACCTAACATGTCTTTCAGAATAACATACCTGTTAGGTTGTATGTAAGGGGTAGCACAAAGAGTTCCAGTTTGTCCTTGATCTCTGTTCACCCACTTACTTTCTACGGCTGATAGTTGTAATTAACCAACATTTCAATGTCTTATGTGTTAAAAATACAGTGCTCAACGTCTTATAAGTGTTATAAACTATATTGTTTTCTTATTCAAAATTAATTTGTAAATATCCGTTTTTTCTGTTATAACGATGAATAGGAAAATTTCATATATACAAAAGTTAAAAACAAGGAATGTTAAAATGATTATTACAGGAAGGCTATTTTTATGACAAGATATTGATTTAGACTTTTTGCGAAAATACGACTTCAGTGTAAAGTATACTTTTATACGTATCATAGACCATTAAATATCAAGACGATGTTTTTTGCGAACAAATTTTTCTCAGATTAAATGTTTCTTCATGAAAACATTTTTATAAATTTAATAAACATCACTATAGATGAGTTGATTTAATTTTGGCAAACGCCGAGAAACAGAAAGCAATTACAAGCCATCGTGTTAAAAAGCTTGAAAAATATACATTAATGATTTTTGTTAGAAAAAATGAAGATACAATAATTCAATCCAAAGTATAATAAAAAGTGAAACATGAAATCAAGAACAGCTTGAAAATATATATGACGTAATTCATGTCGAAGCTTTCACTACTTCCAATTTAGATGAATACATAGATTTTGTTTATCACTGGAAATAAGAAATGTGTTTTCTCAGAATACTTGAAATACTTAAAAGAAACACATTTTTTGAAAGTAGATAAAAATAACAAAAGATGTAAGGGGACAACTTCTTAGTCCACACAACACCAAAACATACTGAAATATGTTTGTACATGTACAGAATGTAGAAACGTCCTAGGTTTTAACGGCTGAAGAAGCATTTATTGGTCGAAAAAATTGTGTTTCCCACGCTATAGTCAAATTTCATTGTTGGCACGATTTCCGTAATTGTAATAAACTTCCAGTCTAAGGTATTTCTAGGTGAGTGAACGAGAGCTTTGCCTTTTGTGTATAGAGGCAAATATAAAAACATTATTATTATAACTTGTATAAATTAATTAAGTCGGAAGTAAAAAGATTCGATAGTTTCTTAAACGGAATACATTTAAACATAGCAAAAATAACTTTTTTGTAGGCTTTGCATCCCTCTTACTAAAAAAAGAACATTTTATTAGCATCAGTGAAGAAAAATATATTTCCTAATTAATATATTCGTTTTCTTTGAAAACTAGATTAATTATTTTTCTAAATATCGAGTTTTCCAAGCAAGCGAAAGCAAAATTTAGATGGGTTCTAAAGCCGAAATATACATTATAATCAAAGCTTTCTTCAATCTCAACGTGACAATCTAATATCTGCCTTGTAGCAAAACACCATTTCACACGGCTTAGTTACGAAAACTACTATTCCACTTATAAAAATCAATTAACCAACTTTATTTACGAAGCATTCCAACTGCAATTTTCAATTACACACTTTTAACGTGTAAATACAGTGTTTGTTATAGCCAAGTAACAGACCAAGAAACTTGCTAGGTATTATTAAGCTCTATGTGAGAAGCTTACACACTACGGCATGATAGGTTTTGATACAGTTGAAGATCTATCGAATAAACATTTTTATTGCAGGACCACCTCACATGCATCCAGCCTAATTTTCGGTCAATAGCATGTGAAGGGCCGTTATTTACTTGACGGCAACTTCTACTGGTACCAAGCTGAACTACAACTTAACACTTAGCAACTCTGGCAGTGTTATCTGAGTGAATTAACCAAACCGACGCGACGATCAGAGGCCTGAGTCAATAGTTCACTGTGGATGACTGACCAAGAGATTGTCTTTGATTCCATGTTTGCCAGATTTGCTTTGTTATCGCTTTCTTGCGATATTACAAGTTTACATGTTCTTGAACAACACATCCAATTATTTTGATTGCTCAACTATGTTCTATGAATTTCCAACAACATTGCTATTTTTAAGTTTTACAATTAAAAACAACACTACCAGACGTTTAAACCATAGGCTTAATATTGCAAAAATGTAACACAATCGACAAATGGTAAGGAACATACCAAATTTAAAGTTAACAACAAACAAGTTGAATGTAAAATATTACCAAGACTAAGTCGAGGTTAATAACTAATAATTATAGAGTAGTTTGATTCTAGTATAAAACTAGTATAATTCAGTTTAATTATGTATATACTAATGTACAATCAACCAAATTTATGTCTGAGATTATCCTCATCATTTTAAACATTACATGTTTACCGGATTGGGCTGAGGTCTGGAAAACACGCTGCTTGTAACCGCTGTAGCTCACATAAACACAGACTATAGTATTTCAGAACAGCAGGGCGGTGCGGTGGTCATCATCAGATGTGCTGTGGTCAGATTAAAACGCTGCTGGTAACCGCTGTAGCTCAGAACAATATTTGTTATAGTATTTCAGAAAAGCTGACCGTAGCGGCGTGGCCAAAGATCACATGGGCTGTGGTCCGTACAACACGCTGCTAGTAACCGTTGTGGCCCAGATCAACATGGGCTATAGTAAGTATTTCAAAACAGCTAATCAGTGAGGCGCGGCTCCATTACATGGGCTGTGGTGCGGACAATACGATGTTAATAACCGTTGTGGTTCGGATCAACACAGGCTATGGTATTTCATTGATTTATAGGAGCAATATTCCATTTTTAACAAAACCACATTCATTTACTGGACTCTGTAGTGCCATTTCCGAAAATTTGCATAAACTTATTGTACAAAACTCTAATATTCAAGTATGCACGGGTAAAACACAACCGCCATTCGGAATTATCTTCATTTATTTTGGCTGAGTTCAACCATAATCATTACGTTACAAATAACTCTTCGCTGCTATTACACTCGTCTATTTGAATTTCCCGTGTTTTATTCCCAAAGTGGTTAATTTAACATAACATCCTGAATTGGGGGTTTTATTACTTGTGAATTTTTAGTAACCATTTCATTTAATGTCATCCATAAAAATTAATTTGGGATTAAAAATTTATTTATAAATTTTATAGCTCAATAAAAGACATCCTAAACTCTCATGAGGTAGATGACAATCACAATTACATAGAAATCGCCTACGCCACTTTTAGATTTAAATTTAAAAAAAACAATATGTTTGGACTTTTAAGTCGGAGATTCAGCTATAGAAAAGTGTTATAAGCACTCGTGAAACAATTCGAATTTATCTCCTGCACTCCACGATATTTGATAGAATTCGTAACAATTATTTCAGTAACAATTGGTCTTTTTTAAACCTTTGTGGATACATTTTGAAGTTATCAGTACTTAAGATTATTGCTTCTGTGCAGGTTACGGACGGAAGTAGGCATACCCTAGATACATATTATGTGGATTATTTTAGCTTCGGTCCACGTATTAGTAGTAATTCGGTCTGGTTCAAAATAATTCTATTTCTGACGCCATGGTTTCCTTGCCCAATTTATCGACACAAGAAAAAGTTTAGGTCTGTAAAACGAACATAACGTCTGTAAACAACGTATATTTATAGCCATTGTAATTTTCTACAGTCTAAGGTGTATATTGTACCATAGTTGAGATTATTCTTTAAGTTTGTATCTAAAGCAAGATAGTAATATTGTCTTTGGTATCTTTATACTTACTCTATGCTTCAAGCTATACGTATAAAAATATTCAAAATGGCACTTAAATCAACATAATCGTGTTGTCACATTATTATGTTTACAAATAACAGTCGATTATAGGTCAGTGGGGCGATGCTCTGATGTCGAAAAGAAAAAGATTTCCTTGGTGCGCCACTAAGTGTATATATGTTTACACACACACACACACACACACACACACACACACACACACACACACACACACACACACACACACACACACACACACACACACACACACACACACACACACACACACACACACACACACACACACACACACACACACACACACACACACACACACACACACACACACACACACACACACACACACACACACACACACACACACACACACACACACACACACACACACACACACACACACACACACACACACACACACACACACACACACACACACACACACACACACACACACACACACACAACACACATATTTGATAGCGGCACAAACTGTCGGTAAAACCTAGAATTAAAATAGAAAACATTTGAATCTGTGATCGTAGCGCATTTTGCTGGATCTAATGTAAAACATTCCAAGATGGTCCACCCGTTTAGGAGGAGTTCAGCTCCAGACACACGTACACAAGAAATATAAGTATAAAGATAATGAAATTCGGTAGTTTAGATAGGCTAATTAGAAATATCAATAATTTGATTGTGATGGTGGCCGCTTATTATACTTCAGCCTTTAAATAACTATAATCTAATTCGGTTCGTCATTTTTGTAGTTTAGATAGGCTATTCAGAAATATCAATAATTCGATTGTGATGGAGGCCACTTATTATACTTCAGCCCTATCGGAAAACCATCTAATATGTTTATGTATACTCCTTAAGGATTAACAAAAAATATTGTACATTTAATGGCGTTACGATAAATTAAGTTGTAAATTGAAAAAATATACCTGTTATAAAATAGTTTGTTTCAACTTTTTTACCTTCAGATTAAGTACGTTTAAGTTTTCATTTACAACATCCTCTACATTTCACATCACTCATGTTATACTCACAAACTATCGGTTGGTCGAAGTGTGATTAAATGTACATGTAATGAAGTTAGATATTGTAATAACTTTTTAATAGACATTTTTATCAAAACAGCCCAGATTGTTACAGATTAATCAAAGTTTAAAATTTTCAAATTAAAAACGTGTGTACAGGACAACGTCTGTCGGGTCTGCTAGTATGTATGTATGTGTATATATATATATATATAAAATTGATTTAAGTACCATTTTGAATATTTGTATACGTATATATATATATATATATATATATATATATATATATTGTAAACATTATTTTAACCATTCGATCTCAAACCCATACGCAAAGGCGGACGCTTTATACCGTGCAGCAACCAACCCTCCCTGTAGATGGCATGTTGAGAAGAATCGTTTATATAAATAACAGTGGCAACAATCGGATCAACGTGTTTGGTTATTGGCACGGATCAGACACAACATAGAAGCCAACAAATTGTCAGTCAAGTTAAATGAAACAGTGAGTTGTGGTGGGTGGTGATGGGGCGATAGAGAGGGAGATGGACTTAGGTCGTTTTGTCTTGCCTTGTCTGTTTTACATCAATCATGAGGTATAACAGTATTTTCCGTTTACTGTCGTTAGTAATTTTAATCAGATGCGAAATTTACAGATAACATTTCGTAACTTCCAAAAATACTTTTACTATTGCGTTATTTACGAGGAGAACCTGTTAATACTACATTGAATATATCATTTTGCCTTGATATCCATTACTTATCCTAATAATCGTTGAATAGTTCAACCACTTATATGAATTGTACAGAATAATTCATAATTAGTCGTACTGGTATTTTAATTATTGATATAAGAAGTAAATGCAAATTCAATAATGTTAACGAGAAACTAACAAGTATTTGATAACACTTTTTCCTGATACAGGAAGTAACGGTTATGACTGAGATATGTGGTCACCGTTCAGTACAGCGTCAGTCCCGGATATGAGATGACTCAGTCAGACACAAGATGGCGTCGCGCAATTTCCTTTTAAGACAAGCCGCTTTGAATAACAACCAACCCTTACTCCCTGCGAATTAATCTTGTACGACTTTACATACTGAAGATACTTTCAACCCCGACACGGAATTCTATCTGATTTATATTTAACAAACATTCCTTCAATAATTAGTTTTAATAACAGTGAGTGTTCGTAATCTACGTATTTTACAGGATGTTTCATCATTTAGGGATTTACAAGAATACAATACAATTAATAGTTTTGTAAATTACACAGTATAGAAAAAATGTCCTCTTTTTAACTGTTTTGATTTACTTTTTCATTCACGTAACTTGCTTAGCAACACATTTTCGAATACATAACAAATTAGCAGAAATCAAACTGAAGTGTTGAATCATCGTTATTGAAGTACAGTAATCAAATAATTGGTAAATATATGTTAAATTTAACTCCAATAAATAATCCTTTTTCCAGTAAACTTAATAATTTAGTCCTGACATTTTCATTAGTTTGGCTATGTGAATATTTAAACTGGAAAAATGTTTTTTTGTTTTCTTTACTGATTAACAACTCGTATTTTAGAACAAATAACTTATTAATTATATTATTATTATTAATTTAAATAAGCATGAATCCCCAAAAGTTCTTGCTCCGCCGGGACTCGAACCCGCATCTCTCACTTGCCGGATCTATCACTACACCACAGAGCCCTTACTTTCTACGATTCAACTATTTATATTTTTCTGTCACATATGAGTTAAAATAAGTTAGATATGACTGGAAGACCAAATATATGTCAAACATTTTTTATTTACATTCATTTAATTTGTATAAGTAACAATAGCCTAATTAAATTTCAATGAGCATTGAATCACAAAAAGGACTTGCTCCACGAAGCACTTTAAATACCATCCGCACCCCACTTCTCCCATTACCCAAGTGGTTAGTGCTATAAACTCATAGCCTGATTGGCCTAGGCCGCAAAGTTACAAGCAGATGAGAAATTAGCAAGCAGTAACCAACCTCTAGCCTAAAACTGTCTTAACTAACCAGTTTATATTGACCCACCAGGCATCTTACAGTACACCCCGGACTCAATATAATCTACTCCACATAAAACAACAGTTCACAGAATAGACCGACGCGACGGCCGGACCTAGTACCACTATTGCGGTACAACGCCATAAAACTAAAAACTGCTTTAATTCTATAACTTCTTAACTGTTAGATTATTATCAATACATTTATTTTACATACAGGGTCTCAGAAATAGTTTTTACTATTTTCCTATCTATAAACATGATTGACAGTTAGGCTACGTTAATCGACAGTGATGATGACCGTGTATTTTAGGTAGGATAAACGTTAATTGCCTATTTGGATGTGCTGGACATTGTGTGTATATATATATATATATATGTGTGTGTGTGTGTGTGTGTGTGTGTGTGTGTGTGTGTGTGTGTGTGTGTGTGTGTGTGTGTGTGTGTGTGTGTGTGTGTGTGTGTGTGTGTGTGTGTGTGTGTGTGGTGTGTGTGTGTGTGTGTGTGTGTGTGTGGTGTGTGTGTGTGTGTGTGTGTGTGTGTGTGTGTGTGTGTGTGTGTGTGTGTGTGTGGTGTGTGTGTGTGTGTGTGTGTGTGTGTGTGTGTGTGTGTGTGTGTGTTGTGTGTGTGTGTGTGTGGTGTGTGTGTGTGTGTGTGTGTGGTGTGTGTGTGTGTGTGTGTGTGTGTGTGTGTGTGTGTGTGTGTGTGTGTGTGTGTGTGTGTGTGTGTGTGTGTGTGTGTGTGTGGACCGGCTGATGTTACCTCTATTAACAGAGTTAGATCAATCAACAAGATAAGATTACAAGGTTTTAAGTTTAGGGGTAAATACATCTCTTACACAAAAACCGTTGTATATAAAAAAATATATTTGCGAAATTTTTTGGTATCTCGCAGTTACAACAAAAACTTGAAAACAACCTGTGTAAGATGCATGTAATATGGAATCTATGAATTTTTGTTGACATGTTTGCTTTCGAGTATTTCAAGTTATTCGTTTCCAATATATATAAGAGATTGTAGATTGAGTCTTGTAACACCAAATTCTATTCTTTCATCATATATATATATATATATATATATATATATATATATATACACACGTTAAATTGTATAAATGGCAATAGCCTTATTTGATTTCAATAAACATTGAATCACAAAAAGTACTTGCTCCGCCGGGAGTCGAACCCGGATCTCTCACTTGCCGGGTGAATGTGCTACCATTACACCACAGAGCGCTTACTTTTCCCGATTCAATTATTTTGTATTTGGCCATATCTGTCACATATACTTTTAAATAAGCAAACTAACATATGATCGGAAGACCAAATACCTGGCAAACGACTTTTATTTACATTAAATGGTATAAATGGCAATAGCCTTATACAATTGCCTTAATATATATATATATATATATATATATATATATATATATATATATATATATATAAAGACAAAACTATGACACGTAAAGTAATACTGTATAAAATGTTCATTGCCTGGTATTTTGATTCCTTACTAAAAGACGTATTTATAACACTTATAGTTTATAACCTAATTAAAATGTATCAAACAAAATCATATTGGCAGGTTTAAAGCATATTTTGATTTAACACCATGAATGTTTGTTGGGACAGATTATAAATTACTCTAATCGGTATGCAAAGAGTGTTTTATAATACTAATCCGCTGTCTCGCCGTGTTCCCTATAGTATACAAATCCCTAAAGCAACCAATGTGATTAGAAGGCTTAATCCCAACGGAGACAGTCTTCTCAGAAGCAACATAATTTTTATTAACTGACAAAGTAGGTATCTTAGTACAGTCTATATACCTACTATATACCTAACGTTACGCAATTTTCTTACAAGAACTGTTGTTTCCTTATAGAACTGTATAATTGTCTCCGTTGGCAATATGGTAAGACAATGTTACTAAATACAAACTTTTTCTGAATAGGAAAACATATCCCAAATTGAACAACTAAGTATGGTAATTAATATAAATTAATACATATCTTATCAAATTTTATAAAAACTACCCAATACTGCTTAAATAAAAGTTTTGATTTATGCTTTAAAAAACGCTCTCCTGAATATAATAGAACTATCTCAATTTATAATGACTTAATAGAATAGAATAGAAGGTATAATTACAATAATACAATTACAATATATAATTAAATATAAATGTTATTATATGAGTTGTGTTGTTCTTTAAGAAACATAAATTGCAAAAAACATGTTTTATTCAATGAAAAGGACTTTTTTGTGTTAATTTATGAAGCGTAAAAGATTACTTGAATGTGTCCTATAAACATTATTTACTGTATTGAACGAAATTGAAGAAAAATAAAATATGACTCGTGTTTTATTTCCTTTCTACTCAATTTAACGCGACTGTAGTCACCTGTCCACCGTTTATTTTGCACAATATTGTAATCTTTTATATAACAGTCATATAAAAATAAACGCAAGTAATTTCGTATGTAAGTATCGATAAATACCTTATCCTACATTATAAAATCATAAGATATTGAATTATAATCATCCTGAATAGCATTGATAATGTTGAGGCCAATAGTGTTCAATATTTTTCTAGAAACTGTAATTTTTATTACATATTAATTACTTTTCACCATTCACGTTTTTTATAAAAAACATACTGTGGAAACATTATTTGTATAAAGTATTAGTCAACCCATGTATAGTATCAATTATAACCGTATAAAGATATCTTTACCCCTAGACCTATCACTGTCAAGAATGAATGGAGTGGTCCAAAGTCATGAATGCTCAAAGATTAATTACGATACATTTAAACACGTAATATTTAAACTTTTGATCCTCCAATAAAATTCTTTGGAGAATTCATGAAACCCCTTTATAAAAAGGATTTCAGTGTACGCATGGGCGTGGTTGGACTAGTTTATGAAGCCATACCCATTGCAAAGCAGGTTAATTAAACATGCAGTAAACCAAGACCTTTTGGCCTCGTACTTCATGATAATTTCCGATATTCAAAAGACCTGGAGTTTACAGGTAAATTCAAAAGATAATTTACAGGCACAGAACAACCTAGCTTTAAATGGCCTAAATCGTTCATCTTAGAAAACCCGCGACCATACTGACTATTAGGATCACCAGGACATTGCTAAAATACAATAGTAGAAAAATCGCTCATATAAGTCTCTGGTATATTCCGATCACCATGGTAGATTAATTCAGCAATAACTGTGTACGGTTCCGTTATACTTTCTGAAGCTTTATCCATACGGTTCCTGTTCTATGACATTTTCTTCTTGTCCAAGTTTTGTCTATTTCGTAATATACTTAACTCTAGTTAAACCATGAACGCTATAATAATCCTTTTGGAAAAATCTGCATTTCACTAACTATTATAAGTTAGTACTTTAGCCATACAACACTATAGCACTGTACTTTTATACTTCATAGCTTAGAAGTTACGTGTAATCGAGAAGAAAACTATTATATCCAGAAATTATTCATCTACATCCAAAATGTTTTTTTGTATTGTGTCTGATAATCCCATCCAGCAATTGTTTTCTAAATACTACTACTCATTGGTGCCACTGTTGGAATCGCAAAATGACAGGTATTTTG
Organism: Homalodisca vitripennis; assembly: GCF_021130785.1. Lineage (NCBI taxonomy): Eukaryota > Metazoa > Arthropoda > Insecta > Hemiptera > Cicadellidae > Homalodisca > Homalodisca vitripennis. The sequence goes on along the minus strand of NC_060207.1, from coordinate 84,888,038 downwards.
TACTGCAAAATATGGTGGAATGTGGAAATGGATATGTGTATTCAACCGGCAATCACTTTAAGAATATGGCTAATTGTGATTGCGTGTAGGAATTCGACGACTAATCCTGATTTTGTAAAAGGCAAAATAATTTAAAGCTTACAAATATCAATGCTCGCCATGCACTTAGTGCATGATGACTTATATCCAAAAGGTTTACTTTTTATAAGTTATATTTATTTATTTATTCCTACTTTTTAATTTATAAGACTATTATTACAAATTATAACATCATACTTTTATAAATTTAAACGGCCTTATTCAACATTTTCTGTACGGCCTTATAATGAAATAAGGACTGTAATCGGGAATAACAATATCTTAGAGGGTATTGATTATACAAATTCTTTTCGAATACACATGTCCCTCTATAGAGATGCTGTTCAACGGTTCCCGATGGATACGATTTGTAGGAGCCAGACTAGCTGCATGGCTTACAAAGTACTGAATATACTAGACAATAATTCTTATGTGACAATCTAAAATTTCGGGATGAAATCTCAGAAAGCAGTGCCCGTAATGACCGCCAGCTTTACTTTCCGCGTGTAAGACTCCTAAATTATCAGGAAGACCTTCTCATACATCGGACCAATCATATACAATGGAATCCCTGGGTGCCATTACGTAACCTCCATGAAGCATATGTTAAGAGAATGTGTTAAGGATTATAATAATATATTTTAGCATAGTAAGTAATGATATTATCATATTTCAGTGGCTAGAGATGTTCTGAAAATCGAATGTAATTGAGAAATACTCGCAATAAAAGGAATTTTTTTATTTATCTATTTAAAATAACTTACAACAGATATCACTGACGGAGCACCAGTAGGTGTTGTAACACAATGTCACGACACAATCAATTTGATAACTGTCACATCGAAACACATATAGCATCCTTTTTGTCATCAAAGTCATCAACTGAAATGTCAACTATGTTTTAAAGGTTACATTCATCAAAAGAGTTTTTTTTATACAAATTATTGGCGTTAAAGCAGCAAATACTCTCAGATACCTTAGTTCAGGAAATAAAAGTCTATTCGAAAAACTGGATAAATGTCAGTTTATTAATCTGTCAGCTATAACTATAAGAAATCGATGTTGAGATTTTATAAACCGTATAAGTCATCTATAATCTTCTCACATTCATATTGATAAATGTGGCAACATAGATTGGTGACTTTTAGACTAACTTACTAGTGTAGGTCATCTTCAACATGTTCACAATCATGTTGACATTTTATGCTAGTAATAACTCGTGTTAATGACATTAGACTAACTTACTGGTATAGATTGTTCTTCAAGTCTCTCACAGTACTGATGATATTTGATGCTAGCAGTAACTGGTGTTGATGACTATCGACTATCATGTTGACATTTGATGCAAAGAAGTAACTCGTTTTTATGACTTTTGGCCAACTTACTAGTATACATCGTTTACCAACCTGCTAACTGTACTGTTGACATTTGCTTTAAGCAGTAACTCGTGTTCATGACTTATAACCTATTAGTATATATCGTACTCTAACCTGCCCACATAACTGTTGACTTTTAATGCTAGCAATAGCTTGTGTTTACGATTTTAGACTAACTTATTAGTATATCTACTCACAATCATGTTGAAATGTGATGCTAGCAGTACCTTGTGTTGATGACTTCAGGCAAACTTACTAATATAGATCGTTCTCCAACCTGCTTAAGTACTGTAAAAATTTGATGCTAGCAGTAACTAGTGTTGATCACTTTAGACTAACTTACTAGTACAGTTCATTCTCTAACTTTCTCACAGTAATATTGATATTTGATGTATGCAGTAACTCGTGTAGACGATTTTAGACTCACTACAAATTTCTCAGAGTACTGTATATATATTATGACGATATCAGAAACTCGTGTTTGTGAATTATATACTAACTTACTAGTATAGATCGTTTTCCAACCTGTTCACAATCATATTCACATTTGACGCCAGCAGTAAGTCGTTTTGAAGACTTTGGACTAACTTACTAGTATAGATAATTTTCCAACCTGCTAACAATACTGTTGACAATAATTGATGTAACTCGTGGTGATGATATTAGACTAACTTGCTAATGTAGAACGTTCTCCAAGCTGCCAACACTGTTCACATTTTATTTTAGCAGTGACCCTTGTTAGTGATTTGTAGACTAATTTACTAATATAGATCGTTCTACAACCTTCTCAGAGTACTGCTGTCATTTGTTGGACAAATAACTTTAAAATAACTTACTAGTACAGATTGTTCTCCAACCTAATCCCAATTATATTGACATCTGACGCTATCAGTAACTTGTGTTGATGATTTAGACTATGATTTTGTCATTTGATGCAAGATGTAACTTGTGTTGATGACTTTAGGCTAACTCATTAGTATAGATCGTAATTAAATCAGTTATAATTGGCAACACAGAAAAAAATCTCAATTTCTTGTGTCATGACTTCAATATTTTTTTTAATGTATTTGAGATACAACATAATTTTAAATTATAGCACGAACAATATCTCTAAGATGATGATTCGGGGCAAAGTTCTTATTCTTTCACAGTAAAATTTACATTAAGTAAGAAAAAATTAAAGAGGCATCGTCTCAAAGTATGGTCTGATACTGTTTTTCTGATCAGACACTGTCACTGGCAGTGAATGTTTGTTATAAGATAAGGAGTAAGATCTCTAACCAAAGATACAATACCTATAGACAGCACTAATCACAATTTTCTTAGTTTCCACACAGGAAGGTAAACACTAATCTCCCCTTCCTATGTTATTATGGTTATACTTGCTCTTAGTTCCCTGCTGATTGCACTTTGGTAAGACGAAAGTGTATTTGCAGTTCGGTACATAATATATGATTTGTGTGGGACTGTTTAGTCCACCGAAACAGAACCAGTACTTTAATTCAAGTAGAGGTAAATATACAGGGAAATCATAAACAATGTTGTGCTGGTTATAAAAACATATATAATCGAACCCATTTTGTCAGAAAATTGTATAAATACCTAATCGTTCTAAATAATATTAAATGATAATTAAATTTACACTTTATCCATTTTATAAAGAGATGAATAAAATGTACGTTTATTATTTTAATAAAATACACACTACTTTTTAAAGTTGGTACTAGCTAGACGAGGTTTCCGCAAGTACTAAGTAAGTAACCTTTGAATTTTATTTCGTGTAAAACATAAGTCTGGAAATCTAATGTAATGTTTGTTTTCATTTTATGTCCTTACTATTTATTCGCAATTTGAAATACAAGTGTCGTTGTAAAATTAGAGCTGTCCATATATCCAAGCATCAACATAGACTACGTACAACAGGATTATATCTGCATACGTGGTGTTCGGTGTAAAACACGACTTCCGGTCTACTGGAGGTAATATGTGACACAGTCCCCCAGATGAGCCATATGACACTGTGCAAAGTTTATAGATGTTATCTCCTATGGTTTTTAAAATATTAAGCCGTACCCATATTTTTCAAACACCCTGTATACAAAGCTGTGGTGCGTCTACACGTGATGTGAAGTGTAGGTGTATATTATCACGTAGCGTTTGTAACCTAATAATCTTCAGCCTGTTGAATCTATAAAAATTAAGGGTTTATTTTATAATGTCCTCTTACTCCAATATTAAGTATGAGTTGTTTTACTATATGTGTGAGACCTTTTGTAGTAGGGAAAGAGCTGTTACATGTTATGAACATATAGTACATTGGCCTAAAACGAAAATCTCTGTGTCAAAAAACAGAAAGAAAGCCTTTCAATATTGCAGTTACAGTCAATTATCCAAACTTAATTCACTGACCTTTGAATCCAGATATAAACATACGAAGTACAATCGTAGTTATAGTTTGAATAATATATTTTTTGGTACGGGAATATATTTGTATCCCCTCCAGTTCAGTAGTGTATGATAAAAGTGTACGTTTTAACGAAATATTACGTTTCTATAAATATTTACACCACTACCATGGGAAGCTGACAATAATTATAAGTTGGATTCTAAATGCACACTTACAAATAATAATATATAAAATTAAATATATGTTTCTGAATTCAGATGCAATCTTTGTGTAAAACCTCTTTTTTATACATGTAAGATTGCATATACCACAGAAACAAAAATGACAATTTAGGGGTTGAGAGCAAAACTGTATTGTTTAACGATAAAATCTGGCTTCTTCTGACATATATAGAAACATTTCTCTCCAAAATGAAATAGATTGCCAACCGCGCCAGTTTAAGAGGTGGTAAAAAGGGGAGGATATCTAAAGTCCTACATGAAATTATACTTTTTACTCTGGTTTTATGATTCTCAGTCTGACAATAAAAGCCGAGAATAAGCGCATTAGTGGTTAGTTTATCAATATCAGTCAAAAAGATAAAGATACAGAAAATTGTGCCTGTTCTCCACGAGAAGAAGATTTTAATGGTTAGCTGACATGGTTTTAACATTTATTTGTGTGTCTGACATTTGGAATTAAGTGTGTCAAGTTACACATCATCATCTGAGAAAACTATTCTCTTCTCAAATGATTAACTCTTTTGATAACTGTAGCGTTTTTAAATCTACATTGGTTTTTTTTTATTAAAACTTAAATTAAATGAAAAAATTGGGAACGAAATATTTGGATTTAATTTTAAATTAGATTGTGAGAAGTTAGGATAAAAACGAATATGTAATCCTTTCGCAAGTTAGTACTGGTAGTTTTAAATTGTTAGGAATGCGGTTCACTGCCTTGGATTAATCAGAACTTGTCTTGTTACGGCTATTATTCGCCTAGATGGATACAGCTGGGCCAATGAGAGTACACCGCGGATGTCCGTCAGAATTACTTGGAAGGGGAAGTATATAAGCGCCAGCTCATAATTTTCGCCCTTCTTTTGGTAATTTTCGTGAATTAAGTTGATTACAGTGCGCCGTGTTTCTAATTTTTTTCCGCGAGGGATTTTGAGGTAAGCACCAAATGTGTTGTACGTTTTATTGAAATAGTCTTCCAGATCTGATATTAAATTAATTTTGTTGTCTTTTTTTATAGGAAAAATTAAATTCATAGAAACTACAGAGCAATCTACATAATTAATTCTCGATGAAATATAGAGCATAATAGAACCATACAAGTTACTTTTGGTTCAAACTTGCAAGAAAAGTGTATTAAAATTGAACTTTGTAAATAACTTTAATTGAAATTTGGAAACTTTAGTAATTTATTAATATTTAATGGGAACTGTTTTATTGTGAATTGTTAATTCGTTGTGTATTTAATAATTGTTTGAGAAAGTCGTAATCTGAATTGCAGAGACTTGAAAGTTAAGGTTCAACTAATGGAAAGAGAAGTTTAAATTTTTATTTTTTAATTGTGAGTGAACTTAGAAGTGAACATTTTTATTTTAGTTATTTCCAAGTCGTATTTGATTTTTATTTTAAAACTTTATTATTTTATTTTAGAAGAGAGCTCTGATTTTTAGTTTGATATATTTGATTAATATTTTTATTCCTTGCCAAAGGTACTTTTAAATTTACTAAACGGTTTGTCAATTCTTTGTGGAAAATAGAGTGATGAAAATTCTGAAACTTTGAACTTATTAATTTTCCAGTGTAAAATAAATCCATTAATTTAATTTAGAACTGTGATTTTTATTTTAGACAAACCAGATAATATTTAATAGTTAACATTTTAGTAATAAATTGTACTGAATATTCACTAGGAGATAACTAATCAAACAATATTTTATAATATCGTCTTGGATGTCTAAATAATAATATCTACAATCCGTCGTTATAATAACCACCAACCCATTTTATCTTCCACCAAAACTAACAGAACTAACGATTATACTATGTAAACTGGCATTTGGATCGTAGACTATGATGACTTAGTTTGCCAATAATATGAGGTACACGAAATAAGCAATCGATAAATTAATGTTGATAAAAGTTAGTTTGAAATTGAAGATCATGTGTATTGAGCACGATTGACACGTGTGCGTCTAAGAGAGGGGCTGGAGGGGAGGGATGAGTGATACAATGAAGGACAGGACGGAGCAGCTTCCATCATCAACTTGTCAATCTCCGGAAGCAATTTTCCATCCACCTTCAAGCATATTTGTATGGAAATTACTTTTTCCAAGCTCTGGATTCGCCATACAAAAATAAACCGATGTTGTCAAATCTTTTCCCGGGAATCTATTTGGATGGTCGTTTCGAAATAGATTTTATAATGTGAATTTCATTTAGAGACGCAAAATAAACTGACACGTTATTAAAAAGAAAGTTATCTATCTTCTTATAATAATTAAATTGATTGTATCCATGTGTTATTAAACTTGTACAATTAAATATGTAATCCTTGTAATATTGATATAAGTAGCAACGAGATTTTCTTATTTCTAATTACTAGTAAATTATAAATGTACAATGTAATTTTTTAGTAGGCAAAAAATAAAATAATAATAAAACCTACTAACAAAAACTGAAGTTAATATACCGTAATGTATGTATTAGTATTAAGTATTATTAAGTAACACAGTGATGAGACAATCATATAACTCATAAAGTATGAATTTACTTGTATGATCTTAATTACATTTTTTAAATCTATGCTTTTGTGTGTGTATGTGTATGTAAATAATTTATGTATTTTTGTAACGAATAATCAATAACTGGAAGCTGTGGGTCTACAAACTTTTACAATTTTAATGTATTTTAAATATATATACTTATACATGAATATTTTACATAATATGTTTAAAGTATAAACAGTCAGTTCAAACCTTAAAGCCAACCCTTATTAAAATTAAGTAGTATTAACATTGAATATTTTAGGTGCCATGGGTACCGCCATTTTCTTAAATGTAATTCTCCTGAACTTGAAACTCGACTGAATCGGTTGGCATGCTACTGACAGGAGACTCCTATATAACACACTTGCTGCTAACTTCCCACAAAGTCCTTCCAACTCCAATAAACAACTAATAAATTTTCACTAAGTGTATGGTGTTACTTTTAAATATTTTGAAACAAAATATGATTCGTCTTGTCAAAGAGAACTAGTAAAACAAAGTAATTAATTATCTACGTAAAGAGTTCAAATGGTTAAGCATAGAGATCGAGTCTTTCAGCAGGATACGTTCATAAATATAAACTAAAATGGCGAAGAGAAACTTGTCGTGTATAATACACGTAAAAAGACAATTCTTTGATCTCCCCTCAATAACATCACACCAACTCGTAAATGATAAATGATATAATATTTATAATATAGGAAAATGTAACATATAATTTTTATACTTGCGATATTAGTTAGTTCTTTATTTCCTGATCGTAGTAGACATGATGTTATGAATAATACAGTTATAAACCGCGAGATTATTTTAGTGATATGTAATTTAATCTAATTGTAATAGTTTAATTTTAAAGTGTTCTTCAATTTTGTCAAATTCTTAAATTGATTGAATTGAGATTTGCCTGTAAAATGGTTGATTTATTAAAAACGTAAGGCAAATTATAGGATTAGATACACACTCAATAACGACAAGAAAGACTGCCTACACAATGCCAAAATGTATGAATAGATGTAATATAATATATGATGATTTAGTGTCATAAGTTTTTTTCCTCTGTGCATGGATATTGAAAATTATTGTAGTTCACCTCTAAAATTTGGAGCCATAAATTGTTACTTCCAATTTTGTTAGAACTCCAAATAAATTGTGTAATGGGAGGCTAATAGATTTGTACAGGTTGAGCCTCAGATTGGCTATAACCACTGTTCGAGGTCACTGTCAAGGACACGAGCCATGGTAAAGGACACATATTTCATTAGAGAAACTAAATCCCCGTCAAGATACCTACGTATTTTCCTGACTAGGGAATTTTATTCTCGGCTGAGGGATTTGTTTCAAGAAAATAATATGAACTTCCTGTGAGAGTTACATATTGTATAGGCGGGTAGTTATGTGCTTCCTTGATTACATCTTAGAGATGTTGAATGAGAGACCAATACACGTGGAGATAAAAAGAATTATTTGTGATTTTGTGCAACAAAGGGATTGCACGGAAACGTGTGTACTATTGATAAGTGTATTATCTTGTATTATTGATAAGTGATGACACCAGTTGTGCGTGTTGTAATATTTATGGCTTATGACATTGATGCAACTTAGTGTATCTACTACGAATTGAGATCCAATTGTAGATATTTTTGTGTTTGCCATTTGACAGTGTTCAGTTGATAGAATGTTCTTACTTTTCTCAAATTTACAGCAAAAACATTAAATTAAATAATAAAATATTAAATTCTAATTGGAAAGCTAGTTATATTTTATATTATAAATATTACTATATTGGCATTTCGTTTTAAACCCCTACAGCCTTTGGGCAGGCTTTATGTTAAGAGGTATATACGATATTTATATTTATGGGAAATTCCATTGACAACATTCAATTGTCCAATGCATTATTATATCTATCGAACTGGAATTACAATGGAGCGGAAACTAGCAGAAGTAATCTTATATTATCTATGACACAGTATCAATGTTCATAACTTAAATTGTATTTTAATCTATAAGTATATACCTCAATATTACATTCTGTTACAGCAAGGTAGTGATGAAACTGTTGTCTCAATAGAATGAAGCAATAAATATATACTATGTATCATATCTCATAGTTGTCAAGGTTTTTGGAAAGGGTTTAACTTTAAGTATTTTACTACATGATTAGCTTCTTACTTATCTATACAACGATGATAGAGTAAATAATAATGTATTGAATTTTTATTTGCAAACTAATTAAAGTAAAATAAAAATACAACGGTATTTTAGATCATAGAATATAATACATATTAAGGAAACCCACTAATACCTGAACACGCAGTGGTCTTGGACAGTGACCTTGGGTGATGATGACTTGGACTTGGACCTTATCCAGCGACCTTTATCAATGAACTTTAAGATCGTTGATCGATTTTAAAGGTCACTTACCAACCCTGAGGGTCATTGAACTTTGTTGCGGGGAGGGGGGTAAGTGGTTTTTTGTTACGCATTCCTGAATGATGACATCATGTGACCATTGATGTCCCCCAAGGAACAATTTTTTTTACTAACAAATATTATTGTTTGAGATAGCATATTAAATTTTGTAAACTGTTCTGTGTAAACATTGTTTTTTGACAACAACTACAAGTGTTTTTAATTAATTTAAACACTATTTTCTATTTGTTAACATTTACAGTTTCGAAAGCAAAGTTAGCTTGATATTAACAAATTTTTTTACCAGTGCTTAACTTTAAATGTGCTTAACATTTTCTGTAATCAATGTTAAGAACAGAGTAAGAAAACTCCAGATAATAAAACGAAAGGTTTAAGAAAATATACTTTTATCTGTACATTGTAGCAAATATTAAATATGCAGTGCTTGGGAAGTACTGTGGTGGAGGTATTAAAGACAAAGTTACTACCTAATTTCCAAACTCTAAGTTTAAAAACAGATAAAAAATCCAATTTAGAACTGTGTATGTATATATATATATATATATATATTTATTTATTTATGTATATATACATATATGTATATATATAAATAAATATATATATATGTATATATATATATATATATATATATATATATATATATATATATATATATATATATTAATAAGATTATAATGCTAAGATTAAAAATACAAAGAAAATTACAATGGCCACAAATAAGCCCATTATGACATATTTTAATATTATGGCAACAAGGAAAACTCAACATTGCATCGGAAATATGAATCACTCGAACCAGAAATGCTCATACACATGCAAACCAACTTGGTTACTAAGGCGTGTATTATTACTAATTATGTATAATCTTCAACATAAATAGAGACGAAAGAAAGTAAGACCGTAAGTATGAATGGAAAAGACCGACAAAATGCTCACAACATTGAACCCTCATTATGAGTTCCATTCTGTAAATAGATGAATGAACTGACTTACTCCACATAGATCCTGTCAACTTTCCACCAAATACTCTGTGTAGTCATTGAAGCGTAATAGTGGTAAGAAGATGAGCCCAAATTCAACAACAGCTTCGCGCTCAAAGGTAACTACATCCCTTTCCAAGTGATCTTGAATAATGATTAGAACACTATTGACCTCATTTCTGTGAGAAAATCAACCTTAACGATGGGTTATCTCCTTACCTCGTATTTAGCTATAAGTAATGAGCGTACTAGACCATATAGCTACGTTTTGAAGCAGGTTTTCTCGAAACAACTTGTTGCTAGAAAGCAGTGTTGCTAAATCACGATGCTGGAGAGCGATTTTGCCACATTCCGTTTTTGGAAAGAAGTATTGCTACATCTCGCAACTATAAAGTAGTATGGCGGCATCGCGTTGCTGTAAAGTTGTTTTGCTCATAATGCGTATTGGGAAAGAACTATATTACATAAATGTGTTGCTACAATGCATTATTGTCACTATGTTGCTGAAAAGATGTCTTACCACACGTTACTAATATGGGGGTTAGATAAGTTAAAAAGGTACTAACACTAGGTGATTCATCGAATCACAACGCTTCTCTTTTCCCTATTCCTAACACTGATTGCATACAGATTGTCCATAACGTTTCGAACCTTGACTTGCTGAGGGCCTTTCACTAGGGTATCTGACTTGGTGTTACATATATTTACCTGTTTTAACACAATCAAATCGAATTAATTACAGTGACGCAATATGAATGATTATAACTATCAAAGTGACGAAGTATATTGTATGTAAAGTTTATTTTCTAACTAGACAGGCACAATTTTATTATCCAACAATTTATAAATGTAAATAAATTATGTGCAATTACCATACCATCACGACACTCACCTAAATACGTTAATTCTTCCTATTCGAATGTTTTCCAAGAAAAATAAATATCTGATTCATTCCATGTCTTAATTTAGAAAAGATTTTACTTTATTCCCTGTTATATTTTTTACCTATTGCCGTAATACTATGCACTTTTTATCGCTAAAAGTGCAATATTTCAATTATATTTTTCAAGACAAATTTTTTAGCTAATGGATTTCGTCATTTGTTTCAACATTTACATCTTTACAATATGATATAACTCTGACAATTACATGCACATGGGTTAGATTTCCAATTTGTGGTTCCGAGAACAGTACTCAGGCAGGTATAATGATGTACTTGAAAGGGAATATTCGTAGTCCTTTTACGTAAATCTGGATCAAGAGTTATTTGCAGCGTTGGAAAATTATTTGTCAGGCACTTGGCAAACTCATAACGCGATTTGTTGGCCCATTTATTAACGTGAGATAGATCCTATACATTTTACACTAAGCAATTTACTTATAAAATATGTATCTACACCATCTCAAATAAACCATTGTTTAGTGAAATAAAATAACTGTTAAACGTGTATTTTAATACCTGGTTACTCAACTCCTTATAACGCTTTTTATTAATTAATTTCTGGACGAAAATAAAATTTATCAATCATTTTACTCGTAATTATAGTAAATCACTATCACCAGGAGATTTGGGATATTAAAACAAAAATATCATAAAACATGTGGGGCATTACAAAACCCATTAGCTGTGGATCATGTTAGCTTATAGTATTGGATGATTTGGTTAGTGCGTACATAAGACTACTCATCATATACACACAATTATGGCTGGTAACAGTTAAGAAACAAAATATTCAGCTAATTTCTCATTATTTATTAATACAATTTCTTCAGTTGATGTTTGTATATCCAATAAACGAATAATGAGCCATCTTGAAAGCAAGAACAAGAACCAAATCATAATTGGTACAAAAAGAGAAAGGTGAATGATGCAATGAAGAGTATTATTTATCCTTTCGTTTAAGGGCAAAACTTCCATCATCAGCTTTAAAATACACCGGGAGCAATTTTCTCTCCATCTTCAAGCATATTTATATGGAAATTGGTTTTGGAAATGTCTGGGTTCACTGTGCAGAAAATAAACCAGTGTAATCGAAATCTTCACGTCAAAAATGTTAATGTTCATAAAGATGAAATACATATTCTGTTTGGATATATGCCTTAGCTTGTAAATCAATTATTAAGAGTAAGACGTCAATAACTCTGATGCATTTATCTTTGAATCTCTTACGTCTCTACACCGTAATTGTGACCTACGTTAAAGCCTCAGAGAAACAAATTTAAGTCGTCATATTCCATGTTACCAATAGTCGTTAAGGAACGATATTATAAGTAAATTCTCTAACTTGCATTCTCCCAAGTTGGGAAGTGTGGGTTTGTCCCATCTTCTCATTACATGAAATCATTAGAATATACGTTTGTCTTCAACCATGTCAAGGTATGAATTTTGGATATAATATGTAATAGCAATATTCTTTTGTAAACATATACATGAGGCCGTACAAGTTACCTGTGGTCGCTTCGTATCCCAAACATGATTAATTCAAGGCGTTATATCAATATTTATAAACCTGATCAGTATTGCAAGCCTCATCAGTGAGGAATGGATGCGATGACTGCTCACCTATTTTCTGTCATAATAATTTACTTACAGTGTCCGGTGTATTGCTTGTGGTTTCAGTTTGTATGACCACGAGTTCACTGCGCTCGCTTGTATCCTAAACGTGTGCTTAATCTCTCCGATTTTGTTCCTCAGCTACTGTAAATATGCCGTTCCATAATGTCAAACGAACCAATTTCCAGTACGTTATGTACACATTATAATTGTTTTCATGAATTAAAATCCAGGATGACGTGAAAATTATTCGTGATATTGTCCTTGCTGCCATATATAATAAAAATTAGTATTTTGGATCAGAGTATGCCTGTGTATGAATCCTACGGAGCATGGAAACATGCCTATGCTCATATAGAGCATATAACTAACGTACATACCAAACATTCTTTATTTCTGTTAAATTTTCACTTTCTTAATCATGTGCTCCAGTTCTCAAGGTATACGCGGTGAGAGGAATACAATGTCGTCTACAAATATCTGTAAGTTTGTTCAATAGCATAATTTCATCCTCCATCTATTTTATCAATACCAAAACTGCAAACATAAAGGGGCCATGAATATTACCTAGCCTAAGGTTCATTTAGTTAAATGTAATAAATAATTTCAACCCCATCAGGTAGTCGGATATGCTGGGTATAGTCGCGTAATTACCGATAATGATAAAAGGCTACATCAGACCCTCTCGAGACCTACAAACCTCATTCGACTACTATATAAATGAATCTGAATAGTGTAAAGCACATTGCAACGGTATACCAACACCAAGCAGTATTGTATACAAAAAACATAACTTGAAAATGAACAGGAAATCGCAACAACATTAAATAAAATTGAAATAAAGAATATTAAAACAATTCGATGACTTCAGTAAGAATACCAAACACACTATAACTATGATGAACGCAACTATGTTTTTTTTATGAAACAAACATAATTCATACAAGATCCAAACAAGACTAATCAAAATATCTCTCTGGTTATTGGCGATGGATTGTTTGAAAGGATAACAGGATTATGGAACTTACTGCTTATTGTAACATATAACAATGTCAAATGTCTGAAATATTATTATTTTTCAATAAACACATATAAACAAAATAAATCACCTTTTACTATTCATATTTAATGTAATTTATTTTTGTAGTAAATTTACTAACGTTATAAATAAGTATTAAAACGTCATTCTCTATATAAAAGTAAGGTAAAGGGTGACTTTCACGCCATTATTTAATTTGGTACACCAAGAAGAATGGGCCTGTTTGTAACCATTATGGCAGCGAGCGGGTTCCCGCAGTTTAACAGTGTCAGGATTATTAAAGTAGAAAGCCCCCAGGTGGGCTGGGCTACAGCTTCCTGCCAAACCGCGTGTGATAAGTTATTTAAAATGGTTTGGCGAATAAGGAATTCACTGGTTTTTACGTGAAGATAAGGTAAGAATTGACGTCCATATGCATCAAGGACTCTTAAAAAAAAGTATATGGGTGACGTTTTGTGTTCCTTATTGCATCCTTATTGATTTTAAGAGAGCAATAATTTAGGTTTTTCGAGAACTTTGCAATTCTTCATACGCTTGGATAATATGGGTGATATACATGTAGGCAATGTTATTGTATTTATATATTTACGCATTGTATTTTTTCAAGATTTGATCTTTCTATGTTCCATATATATCAATTCACCTTATTTGTATTTTACATGGCATTTTTTCACTTTTAGGTTGATTTTTAATTCTGATGCTTATCAAGTTATATTCAAAGAACTTATAAAAGTATCAACAGTATATACTGCTGCCGCGCCGGGAATGTTTAATGAGCATGGATGCTTCCTGAGATGTCTCAAAAAGGCTGTCTTCTAATTTGGTTTTCATTGTATCAAATTTAGGCTAAGTATTTTATATATACCAGGACTATAACTATTCTTTTATTTTAAATATCTCGCAGTTTCTAAATGGCGACGCAATGATTGCAAAACTTTTTGAAATGTATTCGATACCATTTTAACTATTTAAGTGAACGCTAACTACCATCATTATATTTTTAAGTTTGTATCGCTGTTATTTCTGAATTAAGCAAATGTTTTAAAGTCCATAACTAGTTAGAAAGAGCATTTGTATTTATTATATTTTATAAACTTAAAGATAATATGTTTATCGTCTTAAGTTTTCCAAATCATACCACATCGAAACACTGCTTACACAACTTAATTCTTAAAATATGTAAACGTCATCTATCATCCGTTAAGATATGAGTAAAACAAAAACAGGAGATATGAAGAAAAGTTAATTTGTTAAAGGTACTGTTTTGTACACAATCACAATGCTGAAATATCTTGTTGTTTATTAACTGAAAAAACACCACATTGTTTAACTAAAACATTTTTATGATAAAGAAAAGTAATAATTTTCTGTTATAATGCACACAATTTTAAATATTGAGTTTTACAAAAGATTATAACAATACGAATGAGATATTTATGTAAAACCTACTTTGATTACCAGTACATTTATAGGTATATTAAATCCGTTTATTAAACCTGAAAGCCTGTTTTATGTTTTATCCTATAACTAGCAGTTACACGCGGCTTTGAACACAAATTCGTAGGTATGGCATATATGAGCATCTATGGTCCGTAATCGGTAATAATTTCAGTACAATCGGTTGAATATTGTACGCGTCAAAGCAAAACAAATAACAAAAGGCACTTTCGCATTTATAACGTTATTAGGATAGGATAATAACAATGCAATTTATATAAAATTGAGAAATTATGACATTTACATGATAAGAAGGTTTTTATTTTGTACATGATAACATCAAATATTTTAGGATTTAATAATAGAATACTCATATTATAACTGAAGTTAAATAATTAAAATAAGTGTAGTTAAGGGGTTTTTTGTTAATAGAAATAAATTATAAAAATGTAATTACATGTTGATCTTTATTCTTTGTGAATAAATAGACTTATTAAGTTAACTTTAATCTATATCTAAAAATAGTCAAATTGGAACAACAATATGAAGGAAATTATAAGCTAGTTTATATAGAGCAAAGTTTGAATGAAGAGTCTCTTGAGCTATCAGCATTCCAGACAGTGCGCCTGGAGAGCTGATTATTATTACACATTGCCTGAATATAGTGCTGATATGTCACGTTTGGAACTTACTCTTGAGTCATAAGCACTCCCGAAATAGCAACTGGAGAGAGCTGATTATTATTAGTTTTTTATTGAATACTGTGCACATATGTCACATGTGCGACATAGTCGTCAGTCACTAAAATCCCAGACAGTACCTCTAGAGAGCTGAATATTATTACACATGTTTTAATTACTGTTATTATATAGCATGTCTATGATGCGCCCTTCAGTCCTCTGCATTTAAAAAGTGCATCTGAATTCCAAACGTGACATATCAGCATTATATTCAGGCAATGTGTAATAATAATCAGCTCTCTCTAGTTGCACTTTCGGGAGTGCTTATGACTCAAGAGTAAGTTCCAAACGTGACATATCATTATTATATTCAGGCAATGTGTAATAATAATCAGCTCTCTCCAATTGCACTTTCGTGAGTGCTTATGACTCAATATATATAGTGAGAGAGAGTGAGAGAGAGAGAGAGAGAGAGAGAGAGAGAGAGAGAGAGAGAGAAATTGTATACAAAGTTGCAACTACTTAATCTAGTAAACATGTTTATTATATTATCATAATTTATCGTAAACCACTAAATTTTCAGGAGTGTCGTAGCGAGTGTATAGCGCGGTGGCCAGCGCTATGTGACAAGAGGCTACACAATACAACTGTAATCCAATTTCTTGGCCACTTTGAGCTTTTTAACTATATTACGTCTGGGACTTCCTCTCTCCTTTTCTATCACTTCCTTCATTCTACTTCAACTACTTTCCATTTTACCTTATAATTTTTTATACATAATATCTATTCTTATTACTATATAGTGGAATGAAATACACAATTTTCAACACAGTTATTATATCTATGTCAGTATAAAACATCATCATCAAGGTATGGTTCAATATACTCGTATATAATATAAATCAGTTTAAAACTACAAAAGGTTGTCTTGTTTAGAATCGGCGTAATTACAGTCAAACTAAAAGAACAGTCATATTGATGAAATCTGTCTGAACACAGGAGCTGGCAACAACGAAACACAAGCCAGTTGTAATGTTTGTTTATGGAACACACGACAATACTAACTTGTGCATTTATTTATTTTTTTTTTGTGAGGGAGAGGCAAGAAAAATGCAATTACTCACGTAGGTGGCCAGCCTGTAGTGTGGGACTCCCCTAAAAACAGGTTTACCCACTAAAAAACCTCGTCTACTCTTTAGGATTCTAACCTGGGATTGTTTATCACATTACTTCAGGCTAGACCTAAATTTGGCTTAAGCCCGTGGGGCTCGCTCCTTATCCAGCCGCTCGGTCAAGGGATCTGGGCCACTTCGCGGTGCAGATCGGGTTTCTTTTCCAGGAGGGTGCCCCGGACGAACTGTGACAAACAATCCCAGTTCCCCTCATCCTCCATCATCTTTTCGCAGACCGTATCCACCGAAAAAACACCGAGTTTTCTTGTGGCCTCCAGGCGGGGCCTTTCCCAACGCGGACAGCGGAAGAAGATGTGTTCCGCGTCGTCGGGAACGCCCGGGCAGTAGATGCAATCCGGTGAACCGGTCTTGCCCATCCGGCTCAGGTACTACTTGAACACTGCATAGACATCCCTAATTCCAAACCACTTTAATTCTTTGAGTATAGCCTTTCTCCTTAAACAAAGTTATTAAATTGGCTGAAAATTACCTAATAACCTAAAAAATATCACTATTCTCATTAGAGTATGTTGAGGGTTTTGAGGATGACAAAAAATATTCGAAGACACGTTAATGATAAATATGCTTAAAATTCTACATTCTTTAGAAAGATCTTAGCACCTTTTCAGTGTAGACTACACCCAAAATTAATATATTTAAAACTATTCTATTTTAGGTATAGTTCAATGGTATAAAGATTACAAATCCGTCCAAATAAAACTTCTGTTATAAAGCGGACTGAAATAATGAGTGAAAATTACAAAAAATGAATAACATTGCAACCAAGAGAGAGATTCTTTTTCATTAGTTGTAGGAATATACTCGTAGATGTTAAATGTCAGATTTTTCTGTATTTAACTATTGAATTCGGATGTACAGTATATTAAGTAAAATACGTATAATTGATTGTAATTTGGAGTTTATCGTTGGTCATACGACATATACGTGCGTGTGTAAAGGAAACAGAAAAATAGATTTTAATTCCACAAAGGATCAAGAGTTCTATAGTTTATTATGGCGCTTCTAATTATATAATCTCCAGAAACTCGACTCGCAATTGAATAGGTAATGGTAATGAATGCGAATGTTACACTAATAAGTGAGATAACTTCTTATTGTTTTGGCGAAGTTTGAAGCCTCTTAAATCACTAATGAGCTTATATAAGTTTGGGTAATTTTGTCGCAGAAGCCAAACTTTACAAATAATTTTCATCTATCACGACTTCAACTATTTTCAGTCCCATTACGTGACATCAGCGGCCCTCTTTTTAAAACTCGGTAATGCAAGTGCAGAGCAGAGGATGATAGCTTTTGCAAAATTTCTTTTCAAAATGAGATTTAAAGTAAAAGGTTTTCGGAGGAGTAAAAATAAATAAATAAATTATGTAACGTTATACTGAAATTGTGATTGAGTGTATGGCTATTCCGGCACCACATTAGATACAAATTGTTAGCCGCCTGTCAACGGGCTCATTAGTGTAGTTCAGTCTAAACTTTTTCCTGCCAATAGAGGGGCTCCACAAGGCCTTGGACCAGTGTATTCATATTATTCATGGACTACTTCTCAGAACATATAGAGGAATAATGTAAAATACCGAAAAACCTCTTATAAGTGAACTGTCAGACCATTAACCAGCTGACGATGTTTAACACATAGACCTTGTTATACATCGAACAAGATATATACTCCATCATCTGAGCAAATCCAACCGATCAAGTGGATATAGAGCATCTTGATTATATGCATTTAGCTCGTGTGAAGGACTAGTAGTGGGAGCTCACTAACGATATGACTAGATGTTTATAAAATTTCTGCTGTAGAAAGAAATTTACATGTTTCCATTAATGCTCCTAGTGCTTGCATATGGTAATTCTTTATAAAAATATTGTCCGAAGCTCCTTGTTGGGTAAAACGAAAGAAACAATTGGAAACTAGCACTTCAATAAACTGAACATTGTAACTACGTGCACAAAAAAATAATTCATTTTTTTGGTATTTTTAATCTAAAACACTAAACGTATCCTTTTATTTCATAGTATTCAAGGATATCACTCGTAGTTATCAGTAAACGATAATAAGTAAGAATGTTTCCTTCTTCTTCTTATTCCTTTGATTTATAGACAGAACTTGTGCTTCTGAAGTACCGTTCAACAATACACTTGTATGGAACACAGAGAGGTTCCCTCAGGAAAGGAGAAACTGTACAAATATTGGAACCCTTGACAACTGGACTTACTTTATTTGTCTTTAAGATTGCATTTTGCCGTAACTCTTTAGAGTTATTCCCTTTGTTTCTTTATTGTAAATGTATCGTATCCTTGAGTAATCTTTAACTTAAATTGTTTTTTATTTCATAAACATGGTTGATGATCATTACTACGGACATGATCGCCTTTTATAGATTATTGCTTTTCCTTTGAAGCACTGAAAACTATTTGATCAAGCATCCTTATCGAAGTTAGGATAATCGTACCATTTGTGCTCACTTACGTGCAGTTCTTAGCACAGCAAAGTTTGTCCTTTTACTTTACCGTAGCGTATTTTAGACGAGAAGTTAAATGTATTTGGTATCCTTATGTATCTTACCGCAGTGCTGTTTAAATTCTTTCTATATAAGTTTACACTCTTTAGGCGTTTGAATCATCACATCAGAATACATCTAAAGGACTTATTAAAGTGGATTAATCCATGTACTTAACGGGGTTAATTGAAATTAGATAAAAAAAATTAGAAGTTAGCTGGCCTAATTCGCTTATTTTCATCGAAAGATTGAAAGTATATATTTAACCTGATCGGTAGTTATCGTTTCGGCATCATCTACGATCCAAAATTTCTAAAATTATGTTATAAAATAACATTTAACATGTGAAATAAGGTTGTATAACCTTTTTAATCTAGCGTAATGACAGTGTATACTAAAACGTTTAACGTTTAGGGAACAAAACAACTCTAATAATCAAATTGATTGCGACGTAATACACGAAACTACAACGTGCTCCACTCCATGAATTTTATTTATCTTTAAATAACAACTTTCTTAAAATAAATCTGAGTGAGCCGGTGTCTCTATTCCATATCTTAGAATGACATTGACCTAGTCTAAACTGAATGAACTAATGGGGTTTATTGTAAAATTATCTGGTTATTAATTCAAGGGTGTGTGGTCAAGTATATAGATTTAAATTCGTAGCTGTTTTAATTCGTTTAAATCTAATATATATACAACCGCATGTGTAACTGACTGACTGACTCACTCACTCACGTATACTAATTCTAACCTACTTCCAGATGAGTTAGAGACTTGAAATTTGGTACGCAGATAGCTTTCCACGTGTAACCACCAGGAAAATCCCGAAAAGTGAGAATTTTTCATTTTCAACCCCTCAAAAAAATTCCCAAAAAATCGCGCATTCTTCACCCCTGCAGGCATTTTTTGTAAGCCCGATAGCGGGCGAACCGTTGGAGCTAGCTCGGATCTGACGGAAAATTCATGGTCAGGAATGAAGTGAACTAAAAAAAAGGTCTAATGACTTTTTGCTCTATCTTCCATGGTTAAGCGACAAAACGCTCGAACATTTGAAATTCCAGAGATTTTTTCTATAAAAATAATGTTTCAAGCCCGATAGCGGCCGAACCGTTGGTCGTAGCTCAAATCTGATTGACCCATCAAATTAGCAAATTGCGCGATCTACAGAAAAGGTCCAGTAATCTTTTGCCCTATCTCGATTGGTTTGGCCGAAAAAAAAACGTGATTATGTACAATTTTGTTGTAACTTTTACGCGAAACTTTTGTTTTTGGGGTCGATAGCGGCGAAACCATTGGTCGGAGGTCAAAATAAGACTAACGTTTTATTTAGGAAATAAGATGACCTACAAAAAAGGTCCAGTGACTTTTTACTATATTTCCCTTAGTTTGACCGCAAAACGCGATTAAGTGAAAATATTGGACATTTTCGCCTAAAAATTCACATTCCGGGCTTGATAGCGGCTAAACGGTTGGTCGTAACTCAAAACAAATTTTAAACGGGATTTAGGAAATCACGTGATCTACAGAAAAGGTTCAGTGACTTCGGGAGTTGGCTGAGCGTTAGCTAAGCGTCAATAGTAGATAGGGACAGAGGAATATTTATTATGTTCACAGACACAATACCCTCTAAAAAAGGCCCAAGTGTGTCATTAACCCCCGGTAATATTAACCCCCCCCCCCCCCCGGGGATTTCCTGGTATGACCTGATAACCTCCTGTACATTCAACCCCCTGATGTGTTAACCCCCCTGGTAACATTAAACCCCCCCAGGGAATTTCCTGCCATGACCTCATGTCCGAATTTTACCAGTCACTAAATCTCTTAACCCCCCCCCCTGGGAAGATCCTGGTATGACCAGATAACCCCCTGGAGACTTATCCCCCGGTAACGTTAACCCCCCCTGGGAATTTGTTCATATGACCAGACAATATCCTGACGAAATTAAACCCCCTCTTGTCTTAACCTCCTTAACATTAATCACCCACCCAGGGAATTTCTCGCCTTGACTAGATAGTCTCCTGGTGATATTAAACCCCCTGTTCGACTTAAAATACTGCCTTGAGGTCGGTTTTTATTATGTTTATACTAAACAATTCAAGATAGCTGACCCGTGCAGACTTTTCTCCCGAGCTCATTTCTGGCTAAACCATAGGTCGTAGATCAGATCTGAGGGCACAATCGAAAGACAAAATTAAATTTCCAACAAGAAAGGTCCAGTCACTTTTTGTCGTATCTCTAACGGTTTAACCGCAAAATGCCCTCAAAGTCAAAAGTTTTTACGAATCCGGAAAAAAATCTATGAAAAAGGTCAATTTTTAAATCCCTTGTAATTTACTTAATGTCCGGACTTAACCAGTCACCGAATTCCGCTTATCCCCGAATTTGCAAGCGTTTACTTTGGGGGCCTGGGGGCGTAGCCCCCAGCGAGCCGAAGGCGAGTATATTTATAATTATGTTTAATTTAAAATCATCTATGCTCATTTTAGTTATACTTTCCATAAATAATTAAAAAACTAAGTGTGTTATTAGATACGCAGTTTAATTTATTAGGTGAGAGAATATGTACTAAAGCTACGGCACGGAACGGCGCGGCGCGTTACGCAGGCGCTGTAGCATCTTTATAGCTATTATATACTTTATAGCTAACTATTATATATTGTAACACTGAGTGAATATTTTGCCCCAAATTATTTGGTGTACTCCAGCTATACTGGGTCTGACACACATTCCTAGGTCTATATCCAAGTTTGACGCACACATTTTTATGTTGACATTTTAGCTATTTTTCCATTTTATTTTTAATTTCCATCTAAGTTTAAATTCGAGACTTACTCGTAAAGGTTTATCAAATTTCTATAAATATAACAATTTTACGCCAAAAATCATATTTCAAACGTTTAATTTTTAAAGATTGCAAAGGAAATATCAAAACAAATTTACTGATGGTAGCAGACCACAGAGATAAATTTGGTACAACAATCCATTTTTTTGTAAAGGACTTAGCAACATAATTTTTTAAATTGTAGTTAATTATAACAGAAGCTTGTCCTTCGGTAGTATTTAAACATCAGAAAATTTACTGTCATTATATTTGGATAACAAGACATTATTATTTCTAAAACTAAAAAGTTACCCCTGGAGGACAGATTAAAGTTTACAGGCCATATAAGAAAGTACAAGGCTGTTGCGTAAACTCGCCAATAGTATACTAATAACTAATACACATGTAAGTAAATAAAAACAGTTAATAGTAAATAGGTAGATACCTATATATATATATATATATATATATATATATATATGTTTTTTAAGACATTTTCAAACTGATTATTAGAACTATTTCTTAAAGTTACTGGTTAAAGAATTTTCTCCTTAAACGAGCTTTTTGTTCGCTTCATTTGAGACGTTTGAAGACGTTAAGCTAAAAGCCAAAAGAGTTATCATCCAGATAAAAGCGAGAGCTGACTTTAACGGTACAACCTTCAGTGTTACAAAATAAGAACCATTTTAAACTACAAAACTCATGCGCCCTTATTGTTGGTAGTAGAATAATAGAAGATATTTAATTTTAATTATGTAAACAAATCGCATCCCAATGTTCCTTGTTAAATGTATATTTTCTTAAATAATTTAACGATAAAGTTTTAAAATGTTTGATATTTTATCTGAAACCAATAAATTAATGCGTCCAAATCATGTATTCAAAATTAACTATCTGTTATAGAATAATTCTACGACTAAAAATAAATATTTGAAGTATTTATTTAAAGGTAAACACTATCCTTTTATAGCTAAAAAGAAGATCCACCAGTACAGGCCGTCTTAAGTCACATACTTTAATTCCGGCTGACTTGTCCAATAACAGAGTAATTCCAGCGCAGAAAGAAGAGATATCTCAAAGTTGGTAGGGACTAACTCAATATATTTACGATCAAAGCGGCTTGTAGTAGATGTTTATATTGAACTAGTTCAGGTACTAAATCTTCTTTATATCGACAAGGATACTGAAGCATACCCCTATAATAAGTATAAAGGTTATAGTGCAAATAATCTTAGTCCAAACTACCAATTTTCTTTAAAGGTAAAAACTTTGTTATTGGTGTAATGAATTGCCGAAAACAACATTTCACATTCCGCTGAAACTATATTTTTTTGCGTTCAGCCTCTGTTATATTTTAAGTTTTATAAATATTTATAAAAATCATTTTTCCAGCGCATATGGCTCATTTGTAAATATTATAAATTATTTTGTAAATCTAAAAATGTTACGAGATGTGATAAAAATGTAATGCAATAATAAATAGTAGCACATGTAGACGGCCAGAATATCTTACAAGGAGAACGGCCACTCCTTTACTTAATACAAAAAAACTTGACTTTGTAAAAACATATTTATCAAAAAAGATTAGGACGCCTTTTGAGACCAATTTATTTTAATTAATGCTCCATTTTTCATTTTTGTCCTTAGTTTAATTCCTAATGTAAATTAAAAGAGTTATTGAACGCATTATACATTACATCGGTGCAATAAAAATTATCTAAAAAGTTCACAATTCGTTTAAAAAAATGTTGTTTAAACTGATGTGATTTTTAGATAAAGTTCATCTTTTGCAGTTGATGAAATGCTTTTCGTGTTCTAGTCAGATGTCTGAGACCGCGACCTCCTGCGCGAAGTGTTTACAGACTGCAACAGCCAATACAGAGACCGAGCTGTTGATAGATTTGTGACCATATTATTATTGGCGGTGATCAAGTGAGGTAGGGGGGGGATTTGTGCTTTTTATTTCATCAATGTTAAAATCACTAATGAAAGAGTTAAAATTTTAATTTTACGTTAATTGTAATGCAAATGTTTTGAAAAATTAATTTATACAGCTTTTTAATAGTCAGTATAACACTATTATATGCTATTTCCTCGTCCCGTTTTGTGCGGAATTTTAAGCCTTGGGTTTTAAAGTACATACGTTTTTTTAACATTTTGCAAATACATCAATACCTCCCCACTTATAACATTTCTGTTAATAAGACGGGCCAAAGTCAAGTTTTTGAATTTTAAACGGATAAATGGATAGAATTCTCTCAGAAACCGCACGCACAGGTAAAGTATACACTTTGTAGCACAATAAACATTCATATGTAAAATAATTGATTTTTGGGGAAAAACCTTTTGTTTTGATCTTCAGCGTTAATTTGGAATAATTTTGAATTAAATAGTATAGTTGATCATTGAAGTCCCTAATTTAGTTTTGTATTCGCAATGAGTTTTTAAATACACACGAACTGTCTTCGCTATATACTTGAAGTCTTATTGAAGAGTTCCTGTTATCAATAAGTCTAGTAGTGGCGGTGATTTTCCGTCGGTAGTTTCAGAATAGATGTTGAAGGGCAAGGCGGAGGAGCCCGCAGAGACAGGATTACGAGTGAACCTTTGCACTGGCAGGTCGACCAGCAACTTTATTACACTGGCAGGCAAGTACAGGCCGTATGAGCTGAAGTAGTCAATAGTCAAGTATTTATTGCGGAGACAAATAGTACATTTGTATAGCAAACGTCAAGTATCTAATAATTTTGACACACATGCTCTGTCATACATACATTTTGACACTCACTCTGCTCCATTCATCGCCAATTTTTTACCCACCTCAATTCGAGTGCAAGTCTTCTGATTGTGCGGTCTCCCAGTTATATGCCATAAACTCGTTCACGCTATAAAAAGCGTTGGACACTAAACAACGTTTCAAACGAGTTTTAAATTATTCCTCGTATGCGTAGGTGAATTTTTAATTTCATCTGGCAACCTGTTGATGAGATGAACTCCTGCCTGTGAGGTCAAACGTTCATGAACTACCGTCCTGTGTCTCCTGGTTCGGTAGTTTTCTCTGCCTCTTGTCTCGTACGAGTGAACATTCCGTCCGTTGGTCAAGGTGCATTTGACCATACAATATGACGTTGTTTCTAAAATGTAGAGACTTGGCAGAGTCAACAGTTGCAATCTTTTGAAAACTGGCCTGCAGTTTTCTTAATTTTAATTTTGCAATGATGCGTATCGCTCGTTTTTGAAGCTTGAACGCTCTTAAAAATTGGTTACTTGCACATGCACCCCAGAGCACTAGTCCATAGGTGAGATGTGGATAGATCAAGCCATAATAAGCCGTCATCATAACCTGAGTAGGGCAGTATTTAGCTAGAGACCTCAGCACATAAATGTCTGAGGCTAATTTGGAGCAAACGTAATCGATATGAAAATTCCATGTCAAACCTTGATCAAGGTATATTCCAAGGAATTTCGAGGAACAGACCTCTTCTAATATGGTCTCATCCAACACGATTGCCGGGCCATATTCGCAGTCTGTCGAGCGCAAAGAAAAATGTATAACATTGGATCTTGAAGAATTTGTTTTTAGATTGAGGCTATGAAAATGTTGCACACAACTGTTTACTACAACAAAGATGTTTTGTTCTAAAACTGATTTTGTTGTATCATTAAAACAGAGAGTCGTATAAAACAGAGAGTCGTAGTGATGTTGCTCATGTCCAGCATCTCCCCACCCTCACCAATGGTCAGTGACGTTCACACCTCACATAGCTCAGTGATGTTCTTATTGACGTGGAGTTGAGTGTGTCTAGTGTCGTCTTGTTGGACTGGGCTATTGGAAGAAAGATGATGCCTTGTAGACTATAAACCTAGTTAAGTTAGTTGTAATTTTAACTAGAGGCATTTTTAAACTTCAGTAAGCTTTTTGTTACAACCTAATTATCATTCCCATATGGCTCTACATTTTAAATTTCATCACTATTGTTTGTTTTTTTCCTTTAACATATTTTTTGTTATCTTATAATTGCTTACACGAAAAATATGACTTTCCTTACCTGTATACTTATTTCAACGGCATTGTTTTTATCTCTTTACTAAATATTACGTTACTTGAACTAATGAGTAGTCAAATTTACTTATTAGGTTTATTCTTGTACCAGTGTCATATTATAGCACGGTCTAGTTTTACATAATTAGGTTAGTTGACTGTTGTGTAATTAGAACTATATATTATAAGCTAACATAAAAGTTGAAAAATAATCTCGCACTTGTTTTATATAGTGTTTTTAAATATTAATAGTTGTGCTTTTAAGAATGTTTAATAACTTATAACGAAGTAAATCAATTTTAATATAAAGTAACTAAAACTTAATTTTCTAATATGAAGAATAATACAATAAATTAGTCGATGGATTAGTTTGTTAACTATATTTATGGTTATTTCACTATTCAGACTATATAACGAAAATTATTTCATGTGCTATTTTTACATATAAAGCATCAGTGCTACTGCTATTATAACAATAATTAAAAAATATTCATACATTATATACATTTTTAACAAATCTAATTTTAAAGCAATTTTCATAATTTTATTAGATTTTTTTAAAGGCTTTTTGTTTGTCTTTCGTTTATAAATCTTAAAATATATTATTTAAAACAGCTTTGTTAAGAAAATATAACAATATGATATAGAATTTAGGTAAAAAATGTTGAGTATGATAAAGGTAATAGCTCTGAGTATTTAAAAAGGAGGCATACCGACCAAATATGGTACATTACAGTATATAATAATTGTACACAAGTTTTATAAAACCACGCCACTAAAACTTAAAATTTTAATAGGCTGGCAGTGCCTTCTGACACCAGTGTGGACTATGACATTCCTACCTTTCGACAGACCCAAAACTATTATAAAGTTATAAACCACTATTGTCTAGATAAGGAATCCTAGCCTCATTTATTGTTTCAAAATACATATGTGAGCCTTATAATTCTCTGCTTAGAGGGCAATGTGGATTTGCCTGATATCTGAGCATTGTATCTACACAATCACTACACAAACACATGTGGCCACAGGGAGCGACCATATGTGTGTAGACCGCTGTGAGAGACACACTACTCAGATCTGGGGAAAAGAAAGTGGGTTTGCCACAACAGGGACTACCCCTTCCTCTACAGCATCTTCAGCTCCAATAGCTGCAGCAGCGACATGTGGTACCTGAAATGAACGATGAATTCAATAGGAACAAAAATATATAAACATCTTTATGTAGTTTGGGGTTAATGAAAGTTCTAAGTGATATGGAGGTGTCATTTACTATCTACAATATTGATTGTGATATTGTTAGTGTTTATACCTGGTTTTCAAGTGCAGGGGGGCATGACCGGTCGAGGCCGGGATTACTGCAGGAGCAGCGACAGGTGGTACCTAAAAAGAACGACGAATTCAATAAAAATAAAAATATATAAACATCTTTATGTTGTTTGTGGTTATTGAAAGTTGTTCGTGATATGGAAGTGTTATTTACCATACAAAATATTGTTCGTTGATATTGCTATTTCGTTAATTATATTTTCTACAATAATTACGGACGGGTAAGAAATTTGGTTATTACTGGTTATGGTAGTACGGCGCCCAGTTCCAACAATTTCTAAAAGAATACAACGTTTATTATGGTGTCAGTGCTTTACCTGGTTGTCAGGCGCAGCCGGTTGTGTTTCCTGAGCCGCTACTCTCCGCGGGCCCAAGCGCTCTTGCAGCCGACGAGTACAATGCGACATCTTGTCAAGGAATTGTGCCACATTGCACTGTCCCAGCATCAGCTGCTCAAACGCCACATGGATGGCTCTGTCCTGCCTCCTGTAAGCTCTCCTGGTCGGTCTCACATGGAGAATCCCATCGCTAATTCTCCTGTAGTCCATCCACTGGCAGGACTCAATTTTCCTTAGCTCATCTGCAATGTTATAATTCAGTTACATTTATGATAATTTTATTTTGTTTTATCTTACATAGTTTATGTACTAAAAAAGATTGGATGAATTTTTACATGTTAATATCTCCAAATGCATTCCTTGACAAAAGTTAGAATATACAGGCATTAGATTTTAGTTATTTATGTCTTGTTTGACAGTTGTTTGTAATTACACCATCATTAACGGTTTTTACTAAAATATTCTATTTATGACAAGGCGAATACCATCTAAAAAGTGGCTAAGTGTGGAACAACTATAAAAAAATAGTTATCAATTCTATATTAAATATTACCACTGAAAGCCCAGCCCCCAGGGTGAGGGCCCATCCTCCTCAACAAAAGGTTGTAAAACCCTTCTAATGCATTATTTGTTCTGTGGGACTGGCCCAACTTGCTACAGGTGTTTGGGCCCACAGAACGCATATATGTGTTCATCATCTATCTTCAATAATTATACAGTATTAGAATTGGAAAAAAATAAAATTCAATAGGTTAATTTCTTCCACAAATATTTACTCTCCCATCTCTTGTATTGATTTAGGATATAATAAAGTTATAAATTATATACCAAAACTAAGTACACTTCTACCAAATTAATAACATGTCTCAAACTGACCTAAATTTCAACATTATTACAAAAATAGAGGACTTACATTAAGAGTGGCCTGAACTGTTGAAATATGCCATGTGTCCTTACATAGTGTGCCACTACGTCCAAGCCTGCTTGTACTCTCTCAGCAGGTAGTAGACACAATGACATTAACATGTCTATTGCCTTCCCTGCCTGAAGGTTCTTCTCAGTAAGAGGTCTCAGCCGCATTGTAGTGTGCATTCTATACACAACCTGCAACAAAAACTATTTTTTAACTCTTTAAGTAGAATATATGGCTATAAAAGCATGATATAATAAATAAAAAACAACATTTAAATAAAGTATCTGCGATTCGACTCTTTTAATACTTTCACCAATGTGGCCGATAGATTGGCTCATTCACTACCCCCTGCACTAAACACTCTCAACATCAACCCTTTGTCACTTGAAATACCTGCCATTCTTTTTTTTAATGTAAGCTACAATGAAATCACACAATTTCATTAAAAAATAGCAAATTGAAAGATATTTTGAGATCTCTAAGTTCTCTTCTAAAGGAGTATGTTTCTCTCCTATTCCCACTCATCTTTTTAATGCTTCTTTAAGTGAAGGGATATTTCCATCTGATCTAAAGGTAACCAACATTAAACCTTTACCAAAGAGTTTGGATTGGAAAAATTTGGATCCTGATTCCTTTAGACTAATAACCATAATACCGATATTTGCAAAGGTATTTAAAAAATCATGCATTAAAGAATTTATGATTTCCTGGAAATTAATAAACTTTTAACCCCAAGTCAATATGGCTTTAAACCTGGATCAAACACCTAACTTGCAATAGCTAAATCTGTAAAATGAATTAAATCATCTCTTACTTCTAGACAGCACACCCTTGGTCTTTTTGTGACCTCAGCAGGACATATGATGTTGTATTGCGTTTCAGGCTCAACCTTTTCAAAATCTCAATTTTTTATTTTGGTCCTAAACTGTACAATTATTTACTTCCAAATGTAATCAAAATTCAAACAAATGTAAACAGTTTCAAATTTTCTATTGGGGAAGGCTTTCTACAGTCCCCACGAGGCTCTCTCTCGTGATACCCATGTCTTGATTAGACCGACTTTTTTGTACTATGCATAACTTAAAATTGTTACAAAAAATTTTTTTACCTGTAGTACGCTCTATTGTAAAGAGTTATTCTGTTGCTTTTTTATACTTACTTTTAATACTGAAGTTTTGACTTGCACAGAAATCCTTTGAATTCTATTGTGTGAATAAATTATTCTTATTATTAATATCAAAATGTTAGTTCTCGTTGTTTTAAAATTCATCAAAATGTCAGCAAATATGCTGTTACTAAACCTTTTAGCTGCACAACTAAGTTATTTGCTCCGATTTTATATAACATCTTAGAACTTACTTGAGCGTAGTGGAAGAAGCAACCCACCACTCTGGCATGTGGCCAAACTAAACGGGCTGCATTTCTGATGGCAGCCTCAAAATCTACCATCACGACCTGCGGCTCCCACTGTGGCACTAGCTGTTTTAGGTGCTGGAGCACCCCCTCATAAGCAATCTGCGTTTTTCTGGGCATAATGACAAATGCAACTGGGAAGAGCTGGAAAATCAACAGTGATTAATAACACTTATTGTTATGTTTAACAGAATACTCATATCAACTGTTTCAGTAAAAATATACATTTCACTGTCACGGGTAACTACTGGCATTTATATAAAAAAAATTCAATGTTGAACTAAACTATTTAATAACTGTTACTTTATAATATCTCTAATAACTAATAAAGTTATTGTTAAACAACTTTTTAATCAATTACACCGGGAAAAATAATGTATTAGCTGTGAAATCATCATAGTAAGATGCGTGAAATTGGATTTCGGCTTATTGTTTTACCATTGAACATTAAGCCGACTACGGTGTTTTATACATGAATGTAAGCCTACATATTTATCAATACACTACGTTGTTGAGATTATTTTCTTTAAATGTCATAAGTAGTAGAAGAATAAGAATGCTTATGACAAAATTCACTTCAGGCAGGGGAAGGCAACTACAGTAGGCGGGAGGCGTGTA
The DNA here is from genome assembly GCF_021130785.1 of Homalodisca vitripennis. Taxonomy (NCBI): domain Eukaryota; kingdom Metazoa; phylum Arthropoda; class Insecta; order Hemiptera; family Cicadellidae; genus Homalodisca; species Homalodisca vitripennis. The sequence goes on along the minus strand of NC_060207.1, from coordinate 84,857,119 downwards.
GATGTGAGCGCGACCTTGGCCTTGAGGTGTGCATGACACGGGGGTGAACTGTGGGCCTCTCTGCAACCATAAGCACTGCCACCAACCCTACTCGCTTGGCTCTGGTGAGTATACAAAAACCGACGTTTATACACATGACTGTATACCGGTCGCGCGCACAGGTACATACTTCCTACAGCACCCGGGACACCACTGCAGCTCCTCTCGTTTCGTCCGAAGAAGGCATATAACTATTTTACTAGTTACAATTTAGATACTTACGTGATTTAAATATTCTACGTGCGCAGTCAACAGTTGCAGATGTGCTCCCAGTTGTAGAGGCAGCACCTTGTATGTGGCATCAAGGTGGATACGCCACGTATTGATAAGACTGGCCTGCAGCCTTAATGACAAGTACACTGCAGCGTGCCCATCCATCTTGTCCATCTGGGCCGATCTGAAAAATGTTGGCCCTACGCCATCCTCGGACTCCTCACAGCAGCTCGAGGATACCTACATGAGAATTCGAGTAATATAATTATTACAGGCGTTACTTGTTCATTAATTCATTACTTCCATTGATTCAGACTAAAATAAAATATTTGAGATTTCTTTTAGCGATATTTCTGTTATTCTTTCTGACAAATAATGAGCGTTCTTGCATTACAAATGCTCAATCTACTTTCTGTTCATCTGTTTATAATTTTTTAATTGGGTAACAATCTCTCCAAAATTATATTATTAAAAACATTCTACTTTAAAACCATGCATTTATATACTTTTCAAACTTTAAATGGCCACCACTTGAAACGTTAAGAGCTACCGGAAATTATTTACCATAAATGTCTCTTGAAGTGTCAATTCTGATTTATGTTGTTAACTACCCAAGAGTACTTTAATTATTATAAAATATTATTAGAAAGTAAATATTAAGCTCATATTAAAATTAACTCGAGAACCTCATGCAAGCAGTAAACGTCCTACTTTGGAGATGATATTTTTTTTAAGTAACTTAAGTAAAAGTATAGAATTTTTATAAATGTGTATCCTCAATTTCTCTATTTTCAAATGATTTTACTTTATAATTGTAGGACTATTTCCTGGAATTTTGAATAAATTGTTGTTATTCGAAATAAAATAAATACAACGATAAATTAATAGAGTCTTAAGATACTATGTGACATGAAATATTCTCTGAAACTGGAACAGAAGGGTTTATTAAAGTTATGAAAAAAAACAACAAAATGTCAGCATAGAATTAAATATTCCACCTTAAGCTACACTGGCAGTATTGTCATCGACAACGTCAAATTCTTTAATTAAATAGAAAAAGAGAATAAAATTATGATCGATTGACTCAAGTCACTACTATTCAAACAAACAAAGAGGTGGCGGAAGTTGTGGAAATATTATGATAGAACCCAGATGGAGATGAAAATATTAAATGATTGGTTTCAAGAAAGTAGTACAGTACTAGAGCTTAATTAATATATTGTAGTACAGTAGTGTACAGTGGATTTTACGTAGTGCATAAATGTACCATTTTATCATTTTTTTTATTTGAGTGATACTAAGAAAAGAAATTTGTAACTTAATATATTGAGACTAATCCTCAATATATCAAGGTTAAAATTTCAAATTTCAATCTTAAAATCAGTTGGGAAATCAACCTGACTGTTTGAGGATTGTAACAAAACAGTCAAGTACGGATCAAAAACATATCGTTTGACTAGCGAGAAAGACAAAAGAATCAGTAGTAATACTCTTTTTAAGAGATCTCTATTCATCACGAGTAAAAAAAAAAAAAATAGACTGTTTAGGAAGAAAATTTGAATAAATGTATTAATAATGGAAAAGCTTCAAGATTTAAAATTTCCATAGTTAAATTTTTTAACGCAATAAACTATAAAAGTTTGATAGTAAAACTTCTTTAATTTTTAATAACTATTAATTCTGATGGTCATTGACGATACAAGTCGTGAAGTACTTTCAAACTTTATTATTTAATAATTAAGCAACAGACTATACATATTTGCGTAAAACTATGTAATTAATACTAAACTAATTAAAAATAAGACCATTAGGATGTATTGGAACGAAGATGGAAAAATAAGCCTTTTAAAATATTTAGTTCAATATTTTTATCAACACTTACTGAAGACTGACGGGATGAATTACCACACGAGATGTCAGCCTTCTTTCGTGCGAAGCCCGTTGTTTCAGTTCTGCTTCAAACTTCAGAACCTCTATCTCCACCTCGTCCGGCGGATGGTTGTAAGGACTGGGCCTCCAGGAATGTCACGGTGCTCCCACAGCCCTCGACTCTAAACTGGACGTACCGTATTCCGTTTTGAAATACAAGGTAGCCGTCCTTGTGGTAAATTAGATCCCCTTGCAAAACCTACATTGCACAACACAACACGAAAACATTAGACTATTTAGAACACGATGCTTCTAGTGAGATGGACTAGCAGCGAATGAGATTTTTGTTATTGAGGCAACATAGCAAATACTATTACGGTAACAGATATACCTTAGACTGGAAGTAGATTACAAGGGCCAGATATAGAGGCTGTTTTACTGAGGTAGGAGTTTTAAACTTACGTAAGAGTCATGGCAATCAACTAAAGTCAAGTAAATTACTGCTTCTGAAATATAATTCATTTGAACCATAAGTGATCCCACAAAAACAAGCTTGAAATTTTGTGGGCCAGGCACAATTTTGTTTAACATTTGAATTTATTAACCATGGACATTGGAATGACGAGTTACATGTATAAAATATGACAACTGAGGATTTAGAACTATCATAGTGCTGTACCATATTACATCGAAATTAATTTAACTATCAAAACTATGTATGGGCTTGAACTTTCGGATTCGTTCCTACTGGACAGTCATAGTTCAAGTAACTGAAATTGTTGAACCTGTTCATGCAAGTATTACGGAATTTTACAGAAAAATCTAAATATTTTTATTGGTACTTCTCTGACATTAAGGCGTCAATACACTGTTCTTTAAGCCAGCAGTCCAATTAATCTGAAATGGATAATCGGGCTCGAATATCTTCCAGTGACTATCTTAGGGGTATTTATTATGATGTTCAAAACATCTATGTAGATGATGTTCGTGTTATCTAATAGGAAAATGCGTTCAATGCCGCAGGTAAATTTATTACTATTTTACAAGTTCCTACCAGATGATACCCATACTAAAATGTTGCTTTATAAAATTAATAAAGTCATATATTGTAGTAGTTGTTGATGTAGAAGGTTTTATAATATTTTAGATGGACTAAAAAGTTCCCAATATTTCTTTGCATTTTCCATTTCGGCTTAGTTTACGATTTATTTATTTGTTGGTGTATCAATTACAAAAGTTTTTAACAAATAATTTTCTTTAGTTGAAATTAAGTTTAAAACTAGTTAGTTATTATAGTTTAGTTGTTATATTTCCTATTTGATAAACAGAACTAAATTTATTTTAGGATAGTATGGTTAATTTACCTTAAATAGGTCCTGTCATAGTTACTTTGTCTGAAACTAGGTTACAAATTATAATTTAACACCACACTGTCCATACATCAATTGTCGTATATATCCTGGTGAATTGGGTTAGCACAAAGTGATATTCAGTATATAGAGTTTGTAGCGACATTAGACCTACAGTGGTTTATAATTTCGTGTATCAAGCGTTGTAATCAGCCATCTACAAGTGGAGGTTGTTAAAGATTACATGGGGAGATAATATTTGGATTAATAGAGACGTTATTTACGTGTGCATGAAATTTAAAAAGAAAGAAATGAAAAAAGAAAGGAATATAAAGGAAAGGATAGAAATATTCCAGACTGTTGCAATTGTTATATTTTATAAAAATAAACACTATATTTAAGTTACTGGAATCGATTCCCTTCTTCAGCATTCAAACCCAATATTATTGAAATTTTTTTTTTCTTATCTGATTTATTTTGTTCAAAAATGTAATATCCCACATGGCAAATTTGTTAAGGCCCACTTTTCATGCCCTAGTTAAGTTGATCAAAAATTAAAATTAAAATCAAACCGGTAAAAAGAATTATATAACTTAGGTATATAACTAGGGTAATGCAAATAATATATGACCTTTAGTTCTGATTTGACAAAATACAACTGTTCTAGACCTACAAAGTCAATTGATTTCAAAACGTGAATATATAATTATTGAAATATGTATATACGTGTTCAAACCAGTTTTGTTTTTTTTTCTGCGGACTTGGGTATACATGTAAAATACTGGCTACATTTAGTTTAGGCTACAAGCTATAATAGTCCAGTAAGAAATATTTCATTTTTCCAGCACAAGGGTTATCGAAAATCTTCAAGGAAGGATTTTGAGATCTTAATCGGATATTTTGAGTTAATTAAGTCTATTTTCCACTTGTTTTATTGATATTTTATACTTTTGTTTCCTTTAGAATGAAACATTAACCGTATGAGTTTATTTATACCCTTTAAAGTAACTCATCTACATTAATTTGCAGTCATATCCTAATGGGTGATTGATATACTTCGAATTTATATCTACATTTTGTTATTGTTTACCATATGGATAAGTTTTGTTATCTTAAATTAATATTTATATTACTATGTACTGAAAACTCAAACATCTTGAGACACCTAATTTTAAATGCATTAGCCTAATTGGATACGTTGGTAATTTTTAGTTTTTAGAGAACAATTTCGTATTACTACACTGCTATTCTTAGCCGAAAGAAAATTAATTTGTTGCAATGTATGATACAACTAAATTTTAATACATCTACACACATCTGACAGAATATAATTGAGTTTCTTTAATAAGCTTATAGGCATTTTCTGACTTATAGAGAACAGATATCAATATATTTAGCTTGGTTATGGCTATATGAACAAATATATAATTTGGAGTAAAATCTTCCAACCTTTGGTTTTTACACATTTGTTTATGAAAGAGTTCGAAACAACAGGTCCTTGTAGAGTGCCCTGATATCTCAATTTTCCGAAGGACTTTTGTAACTTTCTTAGTTGAATATATCTTACGATTTTAAATAACAATGTTTCTCCACTTGTGCTTCTAACTGTGGAATATTCTCTTTTTTTAAATACGAAAGTGTATTGATTTACAGAGACATTTCTTTATGTTCATCATACTACCTTTAGTTTCTTACATGTAATTCATATTATATGGGTTTAATGATACAGGTTTATTAGTACTTTATAAGGTAATACATTATCCAATAAAACCGGAAGCAAATCAAATTTTGTTTTGCGATCATTAGCAACTGTTACTCGAAATAAAAATATTAATATACAGTATCTTGAAACAAACAGCCTCTTTGTGTCTTCAAATACTTTAATACATGTTTCAGTGTGAATTATAGATTCCTTTCCTTCCAATTTCTAAATATCTGATGATAAAAACAAATGTATTTATACAGTACCCCCTCATATTTGATCCTCATGTGACAGGGCCGTTGTAGGAACGGGAATGGGACGAACTAACCGAGGAGCTAAGAAGCCTTTTACCAAGAAAAGTCTAAAATTTACCGGAAACGCTCATTCTCAAACAGAATACTGTATTATCAATGTATTATGTAAGTATTTAATGTATTATTGCTATATATTATTAATAAAATATTCAGCTAAACATTAAAGTATATACAGCACTGCAGACGAAAACCTGAAATGTCCGGACACGCTTGACTTGGAACAGACAAGAAGATAGTCGGACTGTAGGTGAGATATCCCGAGGATTCGGTTATGCCAAGGTCGGACATGAGGGTTCTTACTATAATATAAACTGTCCGATATTATGTAAACAGTTTCTATATTTTGAATAGTTGTAAGTGTTGTTGTTACATATTAGGTATATTATAATATGTACGAGATTTCATAATAATTTGGAATTTATTATATAAATTATCATATTTACTCATTAGCTTTTTAGTATTCATATATGGTCAATATAACATATACAGTACTATATCGTAGAATAAAGTGGGATGAAATATGAAAAGTAAAATTAATTAGCACTTGCCCTCGGCTAATCTGGTTATACGCTTGTTTGTCACTTACAATGCTAAAGCAGTCCTGTAATTTTTAAAATAGTAATGGCTGACATCAATGTTCTAAATTTTAACTATACACGGTTTTACAAGACATTTTATTTCCTGATCATTTTCTAGTTTATATTTATTTGTGACTAATGTAACAATTATTAATTATTGCACATGTGAACCCTTTGATATAATTGTATTTGAGAATAAAAAGATAATAAACTAATTATGAATTTCAAGTTACAGTTTTTTGTCAATACATTCTTGAAAAAAACACATTTTGAAAACGAATATATTCAATAACCTACTGTACATTGTAAATGTCTTTTTAAAGAATTTCAAACTGTTCAATTTTTTTACCAAATGTACATTTTACTGCAATGTCTTACAGTTGTATATAGGAGATATTTATAATTTAATATTTGGTTTTTTGATTTTTGCACAGTTTTGGCTGCATATGGAATGGAATATAATTTGATTAATTAAATTGGCTATTATAAATTATTAAAACGTAAATAAAGACTTTTATTTTTCTTTCGTTTCATTTATATCATTTTAACAATACCAGTTTTTATTGTTTCAAAAACTAGACATTTTACTACAGTTAACAAAAATACTGTAGACTAGGATACATATCTGCAATAAGAGGTTTCATATTATTGATAATCTCAAAAATATGAAAACACTTCTAAAGATCTACACTAAACTATATTATTCAAATTTATTTTTACAGTTTACAATATAAAGCAGTAAAGTGATGATTGTAGCTTCAATGGCAGATACTATAGCATTTATAATAATTATTATATTGATTTTTTATTTGACCTCGTAAATAACCACATTACAAACAATTATAATATAACCATCTCATACCTTCGCTCAGTGTACGAACAAACCTACCTTTACTTATTCCAATTATTGTAAACTGAGAGTAACAAAAATACCAGTCGGGAAAAGTTTAAATGTTTCAAAAGGGAACCACATTATCTGGTCTGTTTATGCTGTGTATTCTTGAATGCAAACCAATAATTTAAATAAATATTTAACTGTCACTAACTATCATGTCTGGAATTTCCTGCCACACTTAATAACACAAATTTTAAGCACTCCATCGGTTGTCAGGGACTATGTGTAGGACTTTGAGATTGGGGTTAAGACGTACTGAATAAGAATGAACTACAGTAATACATATATTATTATCTGTATAAATGGTATCATAATACATCAATGCTTAAATTATTCGTTCTATTAAATTTTTAATAATGAAGCAAATATAGATGGAGCAATGTAAAGTACACTTAACTTCATTACTCTTTCATGTCTTTAATACAGTATTAGGAAAGACGAGTTTAGTTTGGTGTTCGTTGTAGATATTAGTGTCGTGATTAATGCCTATATTTTAAGGTCATATTAAAATCTAATTTTGCCTCAAAATACGGTATGGTTAATTTGATATCATTTTAATGCACAGCACCAATCTACTCTGCTGTACTAACGTCGTCTTCTAATCCTCCCATAAATACGTTCCGGAAATTTATGAGTTGATGATAATCAGTAGTATTTCAGTGGTGAAACTCTCTGCACAGTCATAAGCACATAACTGGTAGCCATTAGCACCTAGCATTACATTAGAGGTCCCAACCACCTTCAACCTCCTGTGGGCAAGAACTGATTCAAAAAGAGTATTTAGACAGGGGTTTCAATAAATATGTAACTTTAATGGTTGGTAATCGTCACTTAATAACTCAAATCCATCATATTTTTTACCTCAGACCTGACAGTTTGTGACTGTTTAGATGGAAATTTAAATACTTATCTTAACAGTGGGTCTCCTCTAGATTACTTTTATTATTTAAGATAAGGAAAAGTCATGTGAAAACTCTCCATCTCTACTCCCTTGACTAAAGAGGTTGGGTATTATTGATGTTACCTAAAGCTATTCTCGTATGCATCGTCGATATTGTAAACACCTCGTTAATTTGCATGACTGAAGTAGAGCAACTATGGAACACCCGTACATGGACACAAATATAAATGTTAAACAGTATAATAGAACAGTTTAAACCTTCGTTTACAAGCCATATTCACATCGAGATGAAGACCATAAATCTCTCGGATAATCTCCAAAGTTTCGTTTCGATAATCTCAAGCTTAGGTTGGCTTTAGGATAGTAAGAATCAATCGTTACTTGTTAGTGGAAGGTGGTAACATAATACATTTTAAATAAAATATATGATTTTTAAATTGCAGTAAAGGACTTCAAGTTTCACCATGCAGGTCTATATGTAAAAGAGGAAGTATAAGGTAATAATTATGTGAATAATCTCTACATTTGGAAGATTTCTGATGCCCTAACATTTATAATCTGTATCACGACGTTATTTGAAAATGTTCAAGAAATAGGTTACTAGAGTTGTAACTTATAGAGTTATGACCTAACCTAACAAAGGTAAACAAAAACCCGTTCCAAAGCCTGCAGTATTCAAGGTAGTAGAACATATTAGTTTAAAGTATAAGAATTGGAACAGCATTTGTCATTTATCCAATAATGGACTGACTCGGATCACTTAGTTATTCAGTCACCGCCGTTCTGCAGTGGTCTCCATCATACCGCCCTTATTGATACAATTTAATTTTTTATAAGATAACGATGTTCCATATCAGTGTTTTACACTGACTTGGTTCAAGTTCTTATTTATATAGTCTGTTGAAAATTGCATTAATCCTGCGTAAAATTCAGAACTTCCTAACTAATCGATGTTATTATAACTATTCTAAATCAAATAGTATTGTATCATGGCTTAGTTTGAAATTAGAATTAATATTACCACTTTGAACACAAAGTGATGACATGGTGAGAGATGCTAACCACATTTTTCTTATTTCGAAACCTTTTTCCGTGGTCAAAATATTTATATAACAGTTGATGACTAGCTAACGTAAATAATGTGTTCCTTTGAGCACCAGGAGGCCATAATCAATTCTACGACGAAAACAGGTAAGTAACCACAATCACTGTAGAGTAAAATAATTCTTCAACAATTAGCTATGACCATTTAGGACTTAAAAAACAACATATAATACTTATAGCTTAATAGAAGCAATATCGGAGGACAATTGGCAGGCATATATTCTTTAAGTCTTGAAATTTTGTGATAGAATATAAGTATTAACGTAGAAACATGTTTTTTTCTCATGGTGGAAATTATTTCTGATTTATAACTAATGCCTTAGTCAAACAAACGCGTTATATGGGTTTCATATTATATTGCAGAATTAACGGATGAACCGAAAAAAGATCGCTCCCCTCACCGAGAGGTTTAGGCTAAGCCGCTGGTAAACAAACGCTGAATCTCTGCCGCACCTCTCTTTCCTGCGATTAATAACAACTTCCAACTTTGATTGTGTGTATTTTGCCTTATTTATGAAGTGTTCTATACCTCCTTCAATAGTGCAAACGTAATCAGTTTATATTCCGCAGTTTCAAATTTGTAAGTCAATTTGAGTAATATTTCTTCAAAGAGCTATGAACTAAAATGTAAAACTTCTAATTCTCAAACTTAACTACATATGAGTAAACTTATGATAATATTATAACTTGAACATTACTTATCCTCATGTTCAAACTCAATCTCCTCATTGGCCTTAAACACATGTACTGTAATCAATTCTCATTAAATAAAAGACTATTTGAGTAAAAGGCTATTTCAGGTAACAATATCCTGAACCACCAATTTAGCCGCGTTCTACATCTCGGCGTTCAAATTAGGCCCTTACATAATTGACAAACAATAACAGTCAAAGAAAGAAATTGTGTGTGTGTGTGTGTGTGTGTGTGTGTGTGTGTGCGTGCGTGCGTGCGTGCGCACGCGCGCGCACGCGCGTGTCAGTATTAACATAAACATGTAGAACATAATTGATATACTTTAACTAGACCACAAACTTTTACTTTAGGGATGATATTGTGTGAGGATTAAGGTGCAATATTGTGTAAAGGCCATTTCACACCGCATGTAGCGTGCGTGGCTGGATGTACGCTAGCCATGTTTCAAAAGATCGCTCCCCCAGCTTATCAAATGAGTCCGTTCATACTGCAGGGCCACGTCCACGCGCCACGGCCCGCTATGCCCGCTACGCGTAGCCAGCGTTCGCTCGGTGAGCGATCTTTTTGAAACATAGCGGCTATGTTTTAGCCCACGCATGCGCAGAACGCAGTTAAGACCACGTTTGCAGCCTCAACTACACGTGCACTGCAGCGTTCCCCATTGTGTGGTTCTTATTTTTATCTTTGGATATTGTTAATTTTGGTTATCTTAGTGAAAAATGGAACAGCTGATCGAAGAAGTACGTGCACGTCCAGTGATTTGGGACTCTACATTAGAGGTGTACAGAGATATTGGAATGAAGGACAAAGCCTGGGACGAAATTGCTCAAGTGACATTAAAAGACAGTAAGTAAATTTATAGTATACTCTGGCATTTAATTTTATTTACAGTATAATCAGAAGAAATAAAGTTTATTTTTTTACTACTGTTTAAAAAATATACAGTGCCACATTGAAACACCACACCATAAACGCATGAATGAAAGTAGGCTTACAGTATCAATTTTTTATTAATATTGTTACATTTGTTAATCTTGCTATGGCACTGTACCCTCATCTCAATTAAAATAAACAACAAACTCATTGCGAATGTGTTTTGCTTCATTAGAGGCTTGCGATCCGAAAACGAGGCACAGGGCTTCCAGCATTTCTTGTAGCCCTCTGCGATCTCTTGGCCGAAAGTACACCCGCCATCTTTGTGCTAATATACCGAACGCATTTTCCACAACTCTCCTGCAACGGCAAAGGCGATAATTATATACACGCATTTCAGGTGTGAGTCTTTTGTCATGTGGAAAAGGGCGAAGTAAAAATCGCTTAAGAGGAAATGCATCATCTCCCACTATAACATATGGCAGATTGATACCCAGCTCAACAATTGGCTCATCAGGCGGCATTGCAAAACTGTAACTGCAGATCCTTTGTCCAAGAGCACTATCCATAAAAAATACTGTTATCACACTCTTTACCATACGCACCAGAATCTATCGCTATGAATTTATAGTCAGAATCGACAAGTCCAAGTAGTACAATTGAATAATAATGATTATAATTATAAAAGCTAGAACCAGAGTGAGGGGGTGCCTGGATTGCAACATGTTTCCCGTCAATTGCGCCTATGCAGTGAGGGAAGTTCCATCTTTCTTTGAATCCTTTCTCAATTTGTCGCCACAGAGCTTCATTTGGTGTTGGCATGAACTCTGGTTGCAAGCGTAGCCATAATGCATCACTCACTTCTTCTACGATATTAGCAACTGTGCTTATCCCAATTCTGTAGCTGAAACTGATTGTTGTATATGTATCTCCAGTTGCCAGAATCTGAAAAAAAAAATTTTCAGAAAACTCTTTGAGACGTGAGTGGAAAAAACTAAAGGACTGTCACCGCCAAGCTGTACTTCGCCGAAAAACAAAAACTGGGCAGGCAGCAAAAAAGATTAAAAAATGGAAATACGAAGATCAAATGTCATTTGTGCTTAAAACTAGCACGCATAGACCGTTAAGTATAAGTGTTTAATTGAGTGCTTAATGTTCTCTCATATTGTGAGGCTCTATCCAATACACACTGTACGTGTTTGTTAGTCTTAGGTGTTAGTTAGGTCGGCATGGACTAAAGATGTTTTACATTCCTTTTGAGAAGGAAACTCTAACTTTTTCATAGACCTGTGTTGATATAAACATCGTGTTTTTCTTCATGGACAAGGCTGTTGGAATTTTAGTCGCAAACTAATAATTTCTAAAATAGGACCGACTACTATTGTATTTTATTTTATTTTCAGGAGCGACTCTAACACTCCCATGCCGGATGAAAATCGAGGAACATTCGAATCATTGGGTACAGCAGAGAAATTTATCCGAGCAACAAGATGACATTGAACGGGGAAAGTATGGCCGATGATGCTGAAAACGCAAGTGAAATGACTTCCACGGTAAAAGAACGAAGAAACCGATCACCAAGAGGCGTAGACAAAGTGTTGGCTTATATGCAAAATAAAGAATGCAATAAAAAAACTCGAGCTAAAAGCATTCCTGATGATATAGACTTATTTTTTGCTAGTGCTGCCCAATCGGTTCGGAAATTACCCCCGCCAATTACAAAACAAAATAAAAATGGATTTTGTTAAGTAGCATTTGTAGAGCGGAAGAGCAACATGAATGGAACTGTACCTCTGCTTGTGGGTCTACTTCACAGCAGTTGTTTTGTTGCCACTCCATCCCCCTCCACAAGTATACAATCACAACCATTTTCATCAGCTTCGCCTTCACCTACACTTCAGTCTCGACAGTCAACTGCTCCGATCCCAGGAAAACAATGAGACATCTCTTTCCCAGACTGGATATATTTTATCTTCACTCAATGATGACATTTGTTATAATTAATATATAAAATATTTAGTAAATCCTTTTATGAGGTCTTTTTTTAGTAAGTCCTTTATTACAGGCACCGTCTCTTTTCTTTCATCCTGCGAGATGAGTCCATTTTTGTAGTCTCAAGTTCTTTATTATTTTGTACTTGATTTATATAATTAAAATATTGAGGGGTGGCACCTCCTTCTGGGGCCACCACCTCGTGTGCCGTATTTTCCTCACAGTTTAAAACAGCTCGGTGCCTGTCGGCACAGTGCTTCCCTTTCCCGCAGGCGCTCAGCCTGTGGTTTAGGTGGGTGGCGTGCCGGCAGTCATCGGTTGTGACTCAGACGGAACGGACACACCAACAACAGGGCTTTTTCATTCTTAATATTTACCTTTACAGTGAATTTAAATCATTAAATACTTTAGTTTTTTGGCAACTCAGTTTTTCTTATATTATGATTATTAAGTTAACACAGAAAATAGCTGAAAATCACTTTTAACAAAATTTTCTTATTTTAATGTTATTGGAATTTTTAAATTGATTGTATTTAAAAGTAATGTAGCCTGTCTATTATTCTTATTAAAAATAATGTTGTCAAAATAAGAGACTTTTTTCTTACCTCAAGCAAATTGCCAGCCCGCTCCCGGCTAGAAATTGCCCTCCCTCTAGTTTGTATTATTTTTCCTTATGTCACCATCAACCATTGCCAGGACTTCGTCGAACTGTTCACGACTTAACCTAAAATAAGTCCTAAATTTTTTCATCATCAGCCTCAAGATCACTCATCAAGTGGTGATATTCACCAAAAACTCTTTCTTTTTCTATTGATGCGATGTACCCACTCGTTTCTCGATGATACACTATATAACAAAATCAACTCATCATCATCACTACTGCTGCTGCTGTCATCGAACCAGGGTATCCGCAAGAAAACCCAGACTCGCACCATGAGACTGTCGGAGCAGACATCTTCCTGAATACTGACGTAAACGTAGCCACCAGCATAGCATCGCAACCCTCGCGGCGGTGTGAATTGGCGCATCGCTAGCATAGCCGCATCGCGTACATCCAGCCACGCACGCTACATGCGGTGTGAAATGGGCCTTAACTCGTTAGCCCTCAGAGATATAATATTGCTCTAAATCAATAGCTACCCGGAGGTTTAGCATTGATTTGAGTTTATGACTGCCTCTGATTAACCAATTGGCCTCCAGTTATATAATATTGTTCTAAACCAATCAGTTCTCCAAATTGTTACGAGATAAGAATCAACTGAGAAGTATTTATTACTGATGTTACCTAAAGTTATTTCTTTAGTGACCTATTTCTTAAATATTTTCAAATAATAAGTTGTGATAAAGATTATAAACTGTAGGTCATGTCAGAAACTAAATGTTGAAAGTGAAGTGTTGTGTTCCATATCGAAGCCACCTTTATATCTTATAGTATGAAGAATTGCGGTGCGATATTGTGCGGCGTGGGTAATTTTCTCATTCGAATCATTGTTCGAGCAAGGCCATAAAAGGAAACAATTGTTTGCCCTCTTTGTTCCTACGAACTCTACTTGTTTCGTAACATTAGACAGACTTGTTTCATTCAAATATAATTTGCCAAATTCTAAGATAATTTAAAACACTGATATGGAACATGCATTATCTTATACAAATTTATAATAGTAACAATAGGTCAGTATGGCGGGTATCACTGGAGAAAATCGATGATCCGAGTCAGACCATTACTTGAAAATGGCAAATGTATAAAAATTCAGTATAATTGCTATATATGGATAGAAACTAAATGTGAATTTACTTCTTGAAATATGTTTCTGATCATCCTGCACACAACATATCTTAAAGATGGGACAGATTTTTGTGATATAATAGATATCAAGTGTGATATAAGAGTCGTTCAAAAACGCAAGCTTGCGTCTGTGCTTGCAATCAGTTGCCTGTGATTGGTTGATATTTTAGACAATATCATGTAACAAAATACATAACTGTAGATGGGAAGTAAGTTTGAAATCGTACATACATAATTGGAAATAAGTAAAGTAGTACGTTTCTTTGTAGTTTGATACAAGTATATAAATGCGTATTTATATGCATAAGCTAACTTGTACACTATTTAAAGTCCATTTAAGATAAAAATATAGCATTAATGACATTTTGAGGTCTACTAAGTGCACTACAATATTTAGCACGGCCCCAAAGAACCGTGAAGCAAACGAGTTTTCTACACATAACGTAGCAATAATGGGAAGGGTTGATTCAATTTGTATGTTGAGTTCAGCTCCAGTTCACCTTCCTCTTAGTCCAGCGTCTGGAATCTGACACTATCACAGACTTGATTCCTGGAATCTGGTATCATGCTCGTTAGACATTGCACTAGGAGGAAGTTGAACTCAACATTACATTTAATGAACCCTTCACACTATACTTGCGTTTAAATGCAATACATAGATCCGATTGAATTTTAACATGTTACCTGCAGTACCATTTAAAATTTAAGTCACTTAATTGTTATTACCATATCACATACGCACAATTTGGGGAACTATAATATGCCAAATACAATGTGAGTGTAAGGGTGTCATAAAGAAATAAAGCTTTAAAAATGCAGTATAAAACAATATACCAAATAAGTAATTATTTTGTGCAAGGTAAATATATAAGACGGTTTTACGAGTCCTATCTTCGCGTGCCGATGAATTAGTTTCTAACAAAACCAATTACTCTCAAACGGTTTAAGGCAGCGCAAATAAGACGGTGAGCCCCATCTTGACTGGATTACGAGCATCATAATCCGTAAAACTGCGTTAAAATGCTAAAATATTCCATCTGTATGCTAACACTCGGTGGCACAACACAGTATCAGTTCCCGTACCCAAACGACCGGCGAAGCAGTGTTATTAAACGACACTTAACGATAACTACATTTACGGGGGATATTTTGGAGTAACCTTCTTAAAAGTCAGGTATTTTATGCAAGTGTTAATTCGTAATGCAATGAAAAAATATATAAAATATAGTTGAGAGTCAGCTATTGTGTAAATAATTAAAATTATCAACTACAATATTCCAATTAGTTGTATGAAGTTGGTGTATAAAAGTATTAGGTGTATGAAAGTAAAGGCTATAACGAATAAATAGAAGAAGCAGGTTATTCAAATATGATATACTGATATCAAATTCCAACTGCAATATTTCATTGTATAGAAATAATTTATTCATAGGCAATTACAGGTTTATTAATGCTCAAAATCCATAAAAAACTCATAGCTTAGTATATATTAGTTAATAAATGTAAATTTTAATGTCAATAAAAAAGTTCTTTACTAAACAATACATAATATAAATTAGAAGAACATTTAAATCATGCAATATTTCTGAATAGATTGTAGATTCATTAAAATTACAAAAGTTGACCATTGAAAGAAATATTAATTTACCAATACTTATATATTTTACCAAAGCAAATGTGTCTAGCTTATCAACCCAGTAACAAAGTAAGAATAATCTCAGTTTCACTATATTAAAATGGCGTTATAAATCTAATCCAATCAGTAAAATATTGTTTAGTCACAAACTAGTTTGTTTTGCATTTGATAGTATAATGGTGGTATACATTCTTCCAATTTAATCCGTCGACTAGTAAATTTGAGCTTTTCAGATTTGAAGATCTTACTGAACCGCTTACTTGTTGAATTTGCTGGGTTTTGACGCAACTGAACATCAATTATTTAGGTAGAGTTAAGTACAATATATCATTGTAACTTTGAAAATATAATTACCACCGTGTGACTTGCTAAGAATAAAGACTATTTTTTAGTTATCTTATATATACTTTTGTACATATAAGACCTCTAAATCGTATTTATTATTAGTTGAATAGAAATAATTTGTTTTTATCCAAAGAATTTAAATTAATATAATGCTGTTTATCCCGCCAAAAAATTATTAATACACATCTCTTTCTGTATAAACCTTAAGGGCTGCTATATAAGGCCTCTAGTGGATGTGTGAGCTAGTAATACCCGTATACAGTAATTTCTGAGCCGTGACAAACCAAGAACTGTAATGACATCATGGCCGCTATAACGCTGACCGCAGATGTCACTGTAATGTCAGGTAATTAACCTTTTGTGGCACCAGGTGTGTGTTTAGGGGAATAGTAATTACTGAGCTATTAGTGGTAACCGTTGTACTTTTACAGAATTATGTTTGCATTTGAGTAGGCGGTAAAAATTGAATGGTGTTATAGTGCTTGTATAGGACATACATTTGTCATTATTGCAAGTTTACAGAGTCTCGTATATGTAAATTATAACAACTATTAGGTATCGGATATCAGAAATTAGTCATCATTACATTTTATACACAGAGAACATTTCATTTTAAAAATAAGAACCGTTAAAACCATTAAACATAAGATGAGGCATGCAAAAACAAAGTGAACTAATCCAAACACGATGATGAAATTGCGTCAAACTTTAAAATTAAATAACTTGTACATCAAAACAATGCAGACCTCAAAAGACAGCATAAACCTAAAAGTTGAGAGGGGCCCGAAGAAGCAGAGATCACATCACTGCACAAACAGATGCACTACATAACACATGATCCACACACCACAGATGTAGAGAGAGATGGGCTTATTTATTTCGTACTTAGCGAATTTTTATTGCTTAGTTCACAAGTTTGACTTTGAATTGTTCATGTTCATACTTTGATTTTTCATTTTATGTGATTGCGTAACATCATGTCTTACAGATTTGACACTTAAAGAAGAGGTCAGATATATTCGTAATAATTTCGATGGTAAATTTTACCTTTTTGTTATTCGTCCTCCCAAGTATTACTAATTGTTCTGAAAATGAGAATTAAAAATGCATCTTGTTAAACCAGACTTGCAGGCCCAATATTTAGCACCTTGTGTTATTCTTTCAGTATGTCATAATAAACATTTATCTTATAATTATATTCCAGTCTCTTATCTAAAAGACTTTAGGAACCCAAAAACAGAATAAATAAGGTGGTATAACATAAATTTACTTTAGAAATTGAAGTATTCTTATGTAAACTGAGAACACCAGACGAGTTATAAGTTGAAGATAACTTTATTGACATTTCAATCACTTACAGAAGTTTTTTATCTGGACATATTAAATGCAAATCAGAGCGTAGAACGAGCATTTGGACCAGGAGATGTGTGACAAATCAACAGCAGTATTTATGCATTAGTTTTGTGTTTTGTACAAACCATTCATTCCAATTATAACATTACATTTTCTGAAAGTCCTACTTTGGAATAAAGTTTGGTGGTTTCTGTCTATATAACACAACAATTTGATATGCGTCGTTGGTAAGTCTCGGTCAGAGATGAGAAGAAATGTATGTAACTTAATAATCATCAAGCTAGTTACATATCTTACAATTAGGACAATTACTAAGACTCATTGTTGTCTAATTTAAGATCTTAAATTAAGAGATCATTAATCATCTCATTCTAAATATTGGTGTTTTGGAATAAATAATTACTAGATTCTCTCAAGAATGACAATGAGTTGGCCTTCAATTGGCTCAGTTATAATTTTATTATTTTTTTACGCGTTTCATCTTTTTCTTCTACAGACCTTGTGAGTGAACTTCGCAACTAAATAGCGTTGGTGTGGGGGATGGGGAAATTTGAAAGGTCAGGGTACAGGGTTGTGAGACGGTCTTGCAAGTGTCAAACTATAATCCTTAAGAGAAAGTACTGTAGCACTTGTGAAAAGTTCGACTTTTAATAATACTTTACTATGCATTACCGAACACTCATTACAGTTTACTGTACGTTGGAGATAAAATTTACACCTTTGGACGTTTTCTAAATGTACTAAGTGGAGGATATAGTTCTTATAAAAGTTGTACTTTACCATTTGATAACTAAGTTACTCGAACAACACCTCGAACGTGAATATTAATTGCTATGAATGTCTCAGTACGGTATTGACCAGCAGCTTTTTACTTCCACTAATATTTTGCAGGTAATAATTAAGTGTTTATCATATTTATTTATATTCCCATGTGGTATTGTGACAGTAGCAATAACGTTTTACAAGAGATTGCGTAAGTACCTTCTAACTCCTCCAGGAAATAGCTTCGTGGTAGTGTGTCGTTAGGATAGAGGGTGATCATGTGGAAAACTCTCAAAGACCAAAGACCATCTTTATGCTTCATAAAATTCACCTTCATGGAGACAAACACTTGGAAGTAACAAGATTGTGTATAAAAAAATAATGGAAGGCTACCTTTAAAATATTTTGGATACCTGTAAGCACTACGTTTATTCTTTAATGATATCATCCTTAAAAACATATTGGCCAAAAAGAAAAATAAAGAAAGTGTTCATCAATAAATCAATAAAGTAATTTTAGTACCCTAATAAATGTATTCAAATTTGAAGAGACATTTCCCATCATTACTAATAACAATATATGTTTTTTTCTTCATCATCATAATGAAATATAATTCTGTAATTAATTAGCATTTTAACTTCGTACTTTTAATGTATCAAAATGTACATGTATTCGGATAGTACGTTTTTGAGTCAAAATTTCTTCAGAATTTCTTTAACATTCCCAAAACAAGGTAAGCCTGGAAAAGACCCGCAATTAAGGCTCTAAAATACGCGTATTTATGATCTATTATAAGTAACACACTTTTAGATCCATATACACATTTAATTAATCATAACCAATCTTTTCTGTTATTAACAAATTAAGTAAGGAGGAAATAATCATCATCAGAAATACATAAGAAAAATAAAATATAGTTTTGTTTCCACCACACATATATTACGATGACTTGAGAACCGGCCCCATCATCTCCATAACAATAGTTTTAACTCCGTACATTCGTATGCCCTTGTTTTAGTCATAGAATAATAGCACATAGCTAATTCTTAAACTGTAGCAAAATTCAGCCAGATGATTTCTATAAACTTCAATATTTTATTAATAATCAAGAAAAAATCTAATTTTTTACTTTACCATTTAAATTTTAATGTATACTAAACTTTACATTAAGGAACACTAAAAATCTTGAAACATCCCATATGTGAAATTAGCCAGACATCTATTTACTGTTTGGAGTTTAAGTAACGTTTCACTAGAGCCAGCACTTAAATAGAAATAAGCTCAGGTGAACGGAAGGTATCAGGGGATCAGAGATCAGAGAGCTGGAGCTAGGTTATGCAACACCCAGAGTCTACAACTATGTCAGGAGTATGTATCGAAAAACGATCTTGTCGAATTATTCACACGTTGCTTCGATATACAACGGCTGTATAAAATATAGCGTTACGGTTTTGTACAGCTTTTGTAGCCTTTAACGGGAGGATAACAGTTGGAGATAAATTTTTCTCTAAGTTCGGTAGCTTTTCTCACTGGAACGTTTCAATTACTCAGTCAATTCATAATCATTTTTGAATAAATACTACTTAACACATTACTTAAATAGCTAAATAGATTAAAAACTGAAAATTTTACTATTCACACAAGTAGTTCGTGCATCGTTTAAAAAATTGTTTTATATTATTTGTGACTGTGTGTGAGTTATATACACGTATTAGCAGTTTACGGTTGTTTCCCACGCAATTTGGCCATTGCACGTGTATGAGATCTTCCGTTTCGAATGAGTTATTTTTGTTTTCACCATTATAAGTTACTCTGTTCTTAATAATTTTGTACCATCTCAAGTACATATATATATATATATATATATATATATATATATATATATATATATATATATACTACAGGCCTACAGGTAGTATTCTCAGACCTGTGTATAAATACTACAGGTCTGAGAAGGCTAATTCTTTCAAAAAACAACTAAGATGGGTTTTATAACAGTATTTTTATCTGCATTACAGTACTAACCAATTTATACATGATATTTGCTAAAATGTACGGCTAATAGTTTATTTTTACTAAGGCTTTTAGTTATCTCATTAATACATTTTCTTACTTTGCTCAACAGCGGTTGCATAAAAGGTTGAATTAATTCGTATTATTACTACTGAGCTTACTTTACACTTCCAACAATATAATATTTTTATAAATTGAAAACAATGGTTAATTTAATTAAACATGCGCTGTCATAATAACATGTATATACAAAACAGTTGATTACCTGTAATAGGCTCTTTCACTAAATAATATTTGTTTGCTGTAATGCAACTCTGGAGAAAATTGGGGGCGTAGCCCGGTGGGAATTTTTAAATAACAATAAGTTAATATTATAACCAGGGACAGTAAGAATATGCATGTAACATTTCAGTACAAGAGGTTCAGTGGTTTTTGCGTGATTGGGTAACAAATGCACGCACACATGAACACACACCCCCATGAACACTATGAAATTAAAGTTCAAGGTGAGGTTCTGAATTAACAATAATAACAGTTATTTTAAGTTTCTGTAACAGAAAATGTCCATTTTTACACATACTTCATGGATTAATGGATGAAAAAGTATTAATCTAAAAAAAATTCGGAGATGTGTTGTAATTCATAAGAGCAAACATAAATTAGAACATAACTAGGGTACGACTCGAGTGCTAGGCTGTAAAGGAACATTAAACCATTAAACATTGATGGCAGAAGGAGGGGAAGATAGAGTACAAGTGCAGTAAGCCTGTCAATATGCTGATGACAACATTAAAGAGTTCCAAGATTGATGTGGGACGAAACTCACGTTTCCCTCTACACCTTTGAACTATTGACAATCATTGCAGTTTTAGACTTAATTGGCTTGTTTATATATATACTATTTATAAATATAGATTTATTACGAAAGTCTCTTTATATGAGTAATTTTTACGAATTACAAAGCGAACACTAAGTTTAAATCTTACAGTTTATCCTGAATGTAATTTCTAGCTTTTGTTAGAAGCACATTTGATTTTTTGAGATACATTTACGTAGGAGTACTTTGTACTTTTAGTAAAGGTCATCCACTTTTACTTCGCATATTGGGTATATTAAACAGCATTGTAGCATTTCATATTCTTGAATAACTTTGATTCATTATTGAACTATAAAGTTTTTATAATAAAAGTATGTTTATTTCTCTTTTCGGTTATTACGAGCTTAGTAACGCGTTTTCTTTATTAAAGTTGTAATCTAAACATGAAATCATAGATTTATTATAATACATCTTTTATTATTTCTAAATAATTTTCTTTGCCTACTTTACACACGAAAAGTAATATTTCAAATTTTTTATTGTTGGCTGCAGTGTTGGGTAAAATTATGAGTTGAAAGATGTTATTAGTAAGTTTTATTTAATAGATAATAGGTTATTTAATATTTTGAATGGTGGAAACAAATATTCAGAAAAGTTTTAGTGCAATGAACTGTATTACAACCCAACAACAATCCTAAAATGTGAACATGACAAAAATAAATTTTCAGTACCTTTCTAAAAAGCGCACTGTTTATATAAAACTACCGCGTGAATTTCTAAATTTTTATAGTTGGTCATTGGTAATAACATTTAATATATACATAAGATATTATAATATTACACAATATATGTAGTCAACTATGAAAGGAATGTAAAATTAAACTAATATCGTATACAGACTCGGTGTTGTGATGTTACTTACGCCATATTTGTCATGTGTGACACCTGCCTGACAAGCTGACGTCACCGTGACTTATGAGCAGTTCCGGCAATAGTATTTGTCGCTGGAAATGCGTTCTTCGTTTATATTCATAAATGCCATGGCTTAAATTTAAGTCAAACATTTTCAGTGTTCTAGTTTTATTTGTATTTATACAAGTTAAGTACACCATGTGCTTAATAGTATTTTTCAGGCCATACAAGATGAAAAGCGTGAAAAATGCAGTTTTGGTCTGATATGTAGGCCTACTTACTAGTATATAGGCTAAAATGGTTAATTAATTCGGATAAGGTTTTAGATATGTTCATTGGATAAAGGCCTCGAGATTCACGTTGGGATATGACAAGAGTTGTTAGGCGCCTCTTACATTATTTTGAGACAACTATTTTTTAGAATGTCTTACTCTTTCACCTTCAGATATCTTAAGCCCTACAGTTAAAACACTATTTCCTTTTATCCGTGTATAGATATTTTTATTATTATGTTTCATTTTAAATTGTTATAGTATGATTAAACTCGACAGAATGAGAGTTTAATTTATATCTATAAATGCTACTGTTTGATCTTCCAACATCTCACAGCTGCAAAATTTGGAACCGTACTTTTGTACGATTAATTAAGTAGGGATGAAACATTTTTATGGGAATATTTGAATATTTATTAAATTATGTGGTTCAGTTGAAATCAAGTGCGTGGCAATAAGGCATAATATCTTGACAATTTTAAAATGTAGTTTCATAAATTTATTTGTAGACCTTTTTGAACTTTGAATTTATTTGTTTTATATATATATATATATATATATATATATATATATATATATATATTTCAATAAACACTGAATCGCAAAAAGTACTTGCTCCGCCGGGACTCGAACCCGGATCTCTCACTTGCCGGGTGAATGTGCTACCATTACACCACAGAGCCCTCACTTTTTACGATTCAATTATTTTGTATTTGGCCGTTTCTTTCACATATGTGTTTAAATAACCAAACTAAAATTTAAATGAGTCCCGGCGGAGCAAGTACTTTTTGCGATTCAGTGTTTATTGAAATAAATTAAATTCGGCTATTGCCATTTATACAGATTTAATGAATGTAAATAAAAGTCATTTGACAGGTATTTGGTCTTCCGATCATATGTTAGTTTGGTTATTTAAACACATATGTGAAAGAAACGGCCAAATACAAAATAATTGAATCGTAAAAAGTGAGGGCTCTGTGGTGTAATGGTAGCACATTCACCCGGCAAGTGAGAGATCCGGGTTCGAGTCCCGGCGGAGCAAGTACTTTTTGCGATTCAGTGTTTATTGAAATAAATTAAATTCGGCTATTGCCATTTATACAGATTTAATGAATGTAAATAAAAGTCATTTGACAGGTATTTGGTCTTCCGATCATATGTTAGTTTGGTTATTTAAACACATATGTGAAAGAAACTGCCAAATACAAAATAATTGAATCGTAAAAAGTGAGGGCTCTGTGGTGTAATGGTAGCACATTCACCCGGCAAGTGAGAGATCCGGGTTCGAGTCCCGGCGGAGCAAGTACTTTTTGCGATTCAGTGTTTATTGAAATAAATTAAATTCGGCTATTGCCATTTATACAGATTTAATGAATGTATATATATATATATATATATATATATATATATATATATTATATATATATATATAAAACTTTAGTTAGGCTAAGCATATATATATTTTATATATATATGCTTAGCCTAACTAAAATAGCTTTTTGACTATTGTGTTATCCTGAAACATTTTTTAACGTACTATACAAATATTTTCTTCCTTCGTAAAAGTAAATCAATATTTATGTACTGAATTTTAAAAATACAAACATGTTTAGGTAAAAAGTAAAAAATATTGTTTCTTTTCAAAAATAAAACTAAAGTAAAATTATTTAACGCTTAAGAAGATGCAACATTTTTATTATGTAGTTTATAGAAATCTACATATTTCAATCACCCTCATGACAGAATTTCCGGAAGACTTTTTGCATTTTTTTCCGATCATGATCGATAATTCTATACTAACACAGTTTAAAATTTACATATATAAATAACAATTTTTATTTTATGTATATCTATATATATCATAAGATTTACAAATAACTGGAGTACAATGTTAGTACCTATTATTAGTAATATACAACTTTGCGTGAATAATTTTAAAACGATAACTATCGTAGTTCTTAATATAGCAAGAGCAAATTTGGTACAAAGGCAATTTTTGTATATAGCTTATGTGGGTTTGTTGAATACTAGCTATCAACAAGTTAAACGTTCAAGAGTACGAGTATTCGCATTTGGACAAAATTGTATTCTCGGATATATGAATGTATGAAAATTTCAACTTTTTATAAAACTAATTTAAATCATGTTTACATTCCCTTATAAATTTATTCTTCTTTGTTTTACGATAGGAATTACGTTTCATGAAGGATACAGTTTCAGTTGAAAATGTTAATAAAAATACGTTTTAAAATGGATAACGTTCTTTACAACAACAAAAACGCTTACATAGAGTTTTTAAATGTTTAAAGTGTGACGATTATGGTAACATGGCAACATTGATAGTTACTATTCCATCATTGTTGTACGAATTAAACATTTAGGGGGACATTTCCAAGCTTACCTGTGGACAATGGCAGGGTATGAAATACCTTTAAACAAATATTTGGAGAACGAAAACGCTAACGAAACTTTCTGCAGCATAAGATGAGTGACCTTGAGAGCCTTCATTCTTTCAAACTTTTCCTTGGTCATAAGCATTTATTAGTATCTCTGCAAATGAAGGAAGGATACTGAAGATAAAAAAATAAGATTCAAATCTATGAACTATTGTTTCCCAGGCAAATACAGCAAATCATATCAGGAGTCCTTTGAGGTTTTAATACGTACCGTCTAGTAATATGGAATTCCTCAATGAGGTGTTTGGGTAAGGGGGATGTATCATCTAAACCAACAAGTACAAGAGTCCCACTTATCAATTCTATTGTGAAGTCTGAAGGTATAGTAGAATACCTACAATGGATGCAAAAGAAACCACTAGAACAAATAAACTCTTAATTTTATCCGTATAAGGCTAAAAAATAGAGTACAAACTTAATTTAAAATATTGAAACAAGTCAAGATACAATGTCGGACAGTTTGACTTCATGTTACAGGGATGATAAAGTTCTTCTAAAATATTCATAAAACAAACAAAATTAAAAACTATATAAAGAATGACTGAATTATATCTTTAAAACCAACACTCGTAAATTCTTGGTGGTTGAAAATCACTTGAAAAGTTAACCTTCTGCGACAAGTTTACTCCAACTTAATATACATCATTAATTATTTAAAGGGACTTCAAACGTAATTAAAACAATAAAACATTTCCCGTATTTACATTAATTATTCACGTTCTACGTTTAAAGTCATGTATAGAATGACTCATTTTGATAATTCATAAGTGAGCAAAGTTCCTTCTATCGTAAAATCAGCAAACTTCGATACATTATTAAAGTTATTGACGTGACAACGTCTTAAATTAGGTTGCGGCTCGGAGTCACTCATGAAAAAGTGTAACGCCCGGTAACGTTACGATGCCCGTCCAGTGGGTCCGCCGCACGGGATCCGCACGGGATAAAGCAGATAACTGTGGGTCCGCCGCACGGGATAAAGCAGATAACTATGTTTATTCGTGAAAATGTGGAGTGCTTAGATTCGTCATTTACAACAACTACAACAATAAAGGTAAATAATTGTACACTGATATTTCATTATCGTAAACTATGATTGATTGATTAATTGTTAGATTGACACAAAAGTTGAGAAACTTGAGTTTATAGGTTATGTCATACTATTGACAAATGTTGATAGTGTTAAGTAAATTATTAGTTTAAATCACTCTGCAATCAATCGTAATTCAGTCGATTGAGAAGAAACAGCGCGTATTGCTAGTCAAACATTTAAAATAACAAATTATAACCTCTAACCTGTCATAACAGTGCGACCAAACAAACGAACTAAACCGACCAATCACCACGCGCGGAGTTAGAATTTAACTGTGTTTAGCAAGAATTTCAAATTCCAATTTTAGTAAATGTTTTATTCAACTTTACCATTTACAATAACAAATTTTAATTAATTTCAAATTATGTACAATGTTTTAGTAAACAAAATATATTTCTATAGTTAAAATTTGTGCAATTCTTATTTTCATTCAATTCCTTGTTCCTATTGTGCAATTTAATAATATTCATATCAATAAATATTCTACCGAGAAAAAGACGTTGTCACGTAAAATCTTCGCCCGTAAAACCGACTTTACAGGCAACCATAATTTTTTAAGTTAAATAATAGTAATACCGTTGATTGACCCATGTTACGTAACTATTATTTTGAATTTGTAATAGAGATTTATAATTTAAAATAAAATCACTTACATACCTATTTATAGTTACCGTTCAAACATACAATAAAATAATCTTAAATTTTACATACATGAAAAAATTCACCTATTGTCAACTTTAGAATATTTTGAAATAATTTACAAAAGTGCTCAATTCAATCCTAATGTACAATTAAATGACAACGATTTTCTAGCAAATATGTATTATTCAACAGATTTTTAAATTATATAAATTGATTAAATAAAATATTAATACTAAATTTAGCCACCAAGGTAGTTAAAAACATATACCAATTTGATTTTAATTATTTATTTACTACATTAGCTTAACCTACAAGTACCTGCAGATGGATTCATTGAATTAAAAATGTACCTTGTACACAATAAAATCAAACAGAAGTGTCAAAAGGTGTATTATTCTATATTATGATAAACAGTTTTCCTCTTTAATTTTGCATTAGCAAATTTGTATACAAATTATTATCTAATGTAACCTTTGTACGTAAGTCTCTCTATTTTTGCGAGTATCAAAGCTTAACTGACTAGCTTTCCATCATATGTGTTATAAAATATGTGTGAAGTAAATAGTCAAGCACGTTAAAATGCATTAAAGCTAGCTATCTTTAAAAATATATTGTTTGTGATAAAATATTTGTCAAATTTTAAGTATTGTGTTAACAAAATTAAAGATAAAGCTAAAAGTTAGTAATGTATACTATATGTTATAAAACTATACTATACTATACAACTAAACTATATATACAACTATATATTAGTTTTCCACCGTTTATGGTGGTGGACCACATAGGAATGCATTAAAACGGGTTAAAAATATCAAAAATATGTTTTACCATTTATCCAAGCCAAAATTTCAGACACAAGTATATTTTAATCAGCCAACCATATAACAACTGAGTAGCCTTCTTGTAACTTTCAGTATCTTAATCTAGTTGAATAACTTTGATTTAACCTATCTGGTGTCGTAGAGGTTTTAAGTGTGTTAACCTTAAAATATATGAACTGAGAAAAATATCATTTGAAACTAGACCACCTACAATACCCTAATACAAAAACACCTAAAACCGCTACCCAGATAATTGTGGATCAGCTATTTTTACTAATGTTTCATTGGTTCAAATGGAATTTTCATCATAAACTATTCGATTCCTTTTAATGTATTTAACGCTTAATTGTACATATTTAAAGATTGTGCCCGTTTTTATTAAAGTTTGAATCAATATAGTTCATAAATAAATACTTTTCAGGAAAGAGTTGTTCCATAAACCATGGTTTTAGTTCATATAGATTCATGACGAATGTATATCCACTGAAAAATGTGATTAGATTGTTGCGTCAATATTCTTCTTCGTTCACGATATATAGGCTGTAAATTTGAATACACATCGTTTGGGCCTTTTTGAAATATACAGCATAAAGACCAACCAATTCAAGTTTTATTGTAAATTCAAAGTATTTTTAAAATATAGAAAATAATCTAACATGTCTGTATATATCAGAGTGAACAGGAAACATTGCATCTTAAGTACATTTATTCATTTCTGTTGTAATACATCAAGTTTTTAAAATATATGTAATTGAAATACAATGAAGGAATAGGTAGACAAGGAGGGGGGAAGTCTCAGACGTAATCTAGTTAGAAATCTCAAAGTGGCCAAGAAATTAGATTACAGTTGTATTGTGTAGCCTCTTGTCACACTGCGCTGGCTGGGCGCTTAACACTCGTCACGGTAAGCGGAACTTCAATTCCGAAGCTCTCTTTAAAAAAAAAAATCTTTGTTCCTACATAGAATACTTTATTATATGACGTAATCTACCAAATGAGTCTAAAATTCCCTATATTCCAGTAACCCGTATATGTACAAATCTAAAACGTCGAATTCGCAGGAATATTTATTTCATAAACCTAAAAAGTTTGGCATTTTGTCGTCTAAAATTATTTTACCCAAGAGAAATGGAAGCATAATTTACATTAATTTGTTTGTCTATAGTAAATATAATTTTCAAAAGTTTATTCTCATATGTACTATCTTGCCTATTATGCGCTTATACTAGATTTTTATGTTGTGGTAGTAATCATTATTGTGACTAATTAACGATTTATATTTATTTCAGTGTCTTCTCTCTAACATAGCCTATAAGTAATATTTGTAAATCGGCTTGTGTAGTTTGTGTAAGTAGGCAAACATTAGGTGTTTGTTCTATGGTACCATGTGTGTAATAAACGTAAAAGTGGCTACTACCATTTGTTTTAAAAATTAAAATAAAAACTGAAAACTACAGTGATATAGGAATTTGTCTTGTCTACCCTTACAATAATATTGTTAGGGCTACGAGACTAGACCAACTTTTAAATTTTTAGCACAAAACATGTCAAATTGTTTTTATAGCTTAACAGTTTCTTTCTAACAGTTATTTAACTGTCAAAGTCAATGCGTTGAAACAGTAACTTCGAAGGTTGATAAATCTCTTAACTTGAATTATCTTGTTTCTTCAACATCTTTAGTTAGAATTTAAAGTGGGAAGTAAATTAGTTTACATTTTCCTAACTTCCTCGGTCCCTTAGCTTACCGTTCCTTCCTTTTTAATTTTCATACTTTTCAATGAGGACAATATCAAACGTTTAAGCGAAAACCCAATGGACAACCAACATAACTATAAAGATCATTAAACCTCGTCTGAATAGATTATCTGAAAGGCATATAAGTTGCATGTTTTAACAAGTTACGCTTCAAAACCGGTTTTAAATACGAGTAGTTTATACAACATCTCAAACAGGTATGAAGATCGAGTAAATTCTCAAAATATATCAATTTTTGCTGGCTTTTGGATATAAACAAATTTTTAAAATCTGGTGCAAGAAAGTATTAACTCTATAACAGCTATATTTAATTTAAATTCAAAGAAATGGTAATAACGAACACTTCGAATATATGGAAGAGATTATTCATACCAGTATTGTTAAAGTAGTGCTGTTGATTTTGGGTTAGGAAAATAGTCTTTCTGTTAAATGTTTATATTTTACAGATAGCGCTTCTAAATACAGAAAAGCGAGAAATAAACTTTTAATCACAATAAACTATAGGTATGTAGTTTTGGTAAGTTAAGCATTTTTTAATTAGGTCCTTTTCTAATAAGGCCAAAAAATCGACCGAAGACATTGATTTAATTTTACGGCATGTACATGAGTTCAACTTCAGTAAGTGACATGTTTTTTTATTTTTTTTTCATTCAGTTTTGTTAAAAAATATGTGTAAAAATAATTTAAAAACGTAATTTCCTTGAGCCATGCTTTGATAAAAATTTAGTTGAGTTATAACTCAAGTATAAACTGTAACATTTTCATATTTTTATCTTCAGCAGTTTTTAGTTAGGTCTGATAAGAAAATTCCCTTACATTTATAATTTAAATGCATGTAATCCCACTTGGAATGATTCATATATTTTGTGTACTCAGAAAAGTTACCTTTAAAAACTATAAACTTAACTAACAAAATATTTGCCAAACCCAAAATCAATTCCACTATCTTAATATTGATGGTCGCTACAAGAGATAGACAGAACACTGTGAAAACATAAAACTAAATGATTGAAAGATGTTTAACATACCTTATTCGTGATCTGAAGAATCAGAACGAGCTATGCTTCACGCACTACTAGGCTACTGAGCTAACGTTGCTGTGAGGCACTCGACTGAGCCAGAAATATAGTGAAGGGCTGCAGTCTTATCGCGTTATCTCATGCCTTATCGGACTGTCCAATTATACTCGGTTCAGTACTTTTGCAGAGTTTTATTTCTGGAACTCTATTACCGGTCTCCTTCTCGCAATTTTAATAATCAATATTAAAAAATTATGGAGTTGAGGCACATTTACATGATATTATCAAAGATACTACAATAACCGCAGCACTGTCTACTTTTTTGTAAAATTATTTTTATTTTTCTTATAGTTATTAGAGTTAAGAAGACTCGATGCCTTATAAAGTGTTTTCTTTTAAGATAGTCAGTCCATTATTGCATTAAATAATTTCCTCCAAAATATTTGAGAATTATTCCAAAACTTTTAAGAAAATCTGAAAGATTGTATAAGGAAAGTGTAAAAGCTGTATCTAAACATACACTATGCAGGTACACATTTCATTTTTATGTACTAATAATGTATTAATACGAGATTGATCCAATAGCATTTACTAACATTATTGCCTTTTATTACTATTGTATAAACTCAGTACCCGCTGAATGGTTGCTGTAAAGTTGTGTTACTTGATGATTAAATAAGCTACAGCTTTCAAGAGATAACTAATACTGATTATTAGCTTTAAACATAAGCAGTAGAGAAAGAATTTTGTTTTAATTATTAGAATGGTACACTCCCCACACCTATAATGCCATTCGTCAAAGACCCCATGGGAAGATTCCTACTAGTTATGAAGCTGCATGACTGCTCTGTCATCCTCACACACTGCTACTCCCATTATGTCATGAATCTCCAAGTACAGTACACCGACCTTGAAAGAAACCAATTTTGCTAATGTTAGGTAAGGGAGTATTCACATGTAAGTTTTATATTTGAACCGTTTGTTCCATTATGAAATATGGGCCATAGGATTAAAAACAAAATTAATTTAGCTTCAAAAACAACTTTATGAGATTATAAAATATTTAACTACACATTTAACAATTCAAAGAAATTCGTCTGCTATCCTTACTGTAATGTTATAATATTTATCAATGATATTTTAATTGAATTGTTATTTAGGTAATAGTTCATTAATTCTTCTTTGGTAATGAAACAAGTTTATGGCAAACATTTATAAAAAATGGTGAATGAATATAACAGCGTAATCATAAGAAGATTCAACTACCATGGAATAAATACTGATGCTCATTAACTAGGATGTATAATCTGATAATGACTTACAGCCGCAGTGGTGGTCGATACCATGTCGGGAACACCACAGCCGCTGTGATGGTGGCAATGTGGTCAGGTAAACTACTAATTTGTGCCATCATTCGTTTTGATCGTGAGAAGGATCCATTCATAGCCGATTCCTAACATGAAAGTACAAAACGTTTTGTTGCTTTAAGTTTTTTAGTTTCAATTTTGATCTTCTATCATAATAATATAATACATATGTACGTTGCCATTAGCTATGAAATATAATTCTCCATATACGTAATACCTAGATTTCGTAAATAACATAATGAGATCTGCCTTTAACCTCTTAATGTGTATTATACGAGTAAAACAATTCACAAGTCACAATTAAAAACTTAATTAATGGAATTAAATGCAGGATTAACTTCGTTCAAGTTCAAACCCAATCCAAAAAACAATGTTTAAAAACAAATGTTGGGTGTACTTTTACATTTAAATAAAGCAAAATTCTTATTTCATAAATAAAATACTAATAATGGCTACCTAAAGTTAAAACGTTTAAAATCTAAACATTAAGCAAACCTTACATGACCATCACGATATAACTAAATCTTGTGTGAAATAATCACAATTCTAAACAAAATGGGTCATAAAATGACATTAAAACTTAAAGATGCAATGAAGAAAGCAGTTAATAGACTCTGAAATTGACATTATCTGTATCAGCTTAGGACAAATGACTTTAGATGGCAAATAATTAGTAACAATTAACAAAGGCATCAATACTAATGCTAAGATATGTCAATTGAAGAACACTATTTGTAGATTTGTTTAAATTTATATACCAATGCACAATATTATAAACTAATACGGGGCACCTGTCATACAGCAGTAAGAAATATTTGTTTATAATGTGAAAACCGTATTTTATTCAAGTATCCGTTTGTTACCAGAAGTTACACAATGTGTCTGAATTGCACGTGACAATATATACCAAATTAGCCAAAATGTTTTAATTGTTGTCTCCATGATTCACATACTTCTTTACTTGCTCTGAATTCGTAGCATTTAATAGAGGTGGTTTAAGCCTCATCATATTTTAGGGGAGTTAAAGTTTTACCCATTGCATGAACACTTCTAATTAGCTAGCTTTTGAGAGAAAACTTGGCCTTAACTTCGTATCGCTGCATCAGCACGTGAGCTTCCCAACAAAGTCTTTTGTGCCGTGTAGCATCTACTACAAAAGCAATTTGAAATTTACTTCTTAAATATTCATGGGAGAAAATATTTTAGTATATAATTAATTATGTCAAAGTATAGGTAAAGTAAATTATGTAATTTTTCAAGAAAGGGTCTGCGAATATAGGATAATAGAGAGAGAGTAGGTTTTTCTGGTAGTGTAGTTGGTTAACGTGATTACAATAGCGGTAGTTTTAAGATTGGTTTGTTCGCTCTGACCTGTAGCTGGATAGTTGGAGGCCAATCAAAGGCTTGGTTTTTTTGTAGGTGTTTTACTGGAAAGGGAGGTATAAATAGCTACGACACACGATACTCTGCGTCTTTTAGGAAAGATATTTTGCGGTTAATGTAATTAGTGGTTTTCATCTTATTAATTTATTTACCCATCGGCGAGGGATTTTGTGTAAGTAGTTCTTTGATAGTCGAATTTTCAGATGGGAGTTTTGCTGTTTACTAATAGTTGCTTTTTTCACAGAGATTTTATACATTTTTATATAAAAGGGAAATAAGAAGATTTGAATTCACTTAATAATTAACACAAGTTTTCAAGAAAGCACATCTCCGTTGCAAGTATAGTTCAGGATAAATTCTTCAATTTTAATATTATTTTAAAGTCCCTCGTAATTACCATTTAGTATCCAACTGTCAGAATAATTTGTATATATACAGATATAAAGCTTTCAAGAAAGATTTTGGAATGAAGTTTGCTGTCGATATATTTCCACATGAAATTTTAGAATTGGGATTGAATCTTGACCTCAGTCACAATTTTGCTTTATACACTTATTGTTGAGATTAAATTTCCCCTCATTCCGAAATGAGTGGGTAAAGTGGCATCTAAAACTGCAAATAGCAAACTCCATCACCGAGAGAGCACAAATATCAACTTTACATGATTTCCGAAACAAGTGTATGGAAAATACTTTCTCCTTTTGGAGTGGCAATGGTTTATTTCTTCAGTACATCCAGGGATGTTATTTTTATTAAATTATCCACAATTATTTTTGGGAGATGTGTTAATGGAGTTTTGTATTATTACTGGATGATGTTTTATCTAGTAAAGTGTGTAGTGTGAATTATTTATTTTAGATTCTAAGTTTATATTTAATTTTAGGGAGTCAAGGAAAAGAATATAAACTTCATAGTGTTAAATTAGGTCTGTCTATTGGCCATGTTGAGACACAAGCTAAAGCCCACAAACTCAACCATTAGCAATTTAACTTTGCATATTAAAATAAATATCAGGCCAATGACTTTTAAAATAATATATAAATAGTTAAAATAATAAATCTAGTTATAAATTTTAATATTTTCTACCTGTGTGTTTTCTCGCTACTGAAGTAATATCGGTGAAGTACTAGGCATCGTGTGTGATATGAGGGCCGGGGTGTTTAGGTGTCGTTTAACTTTGCACATTCCAGGCCGAACACTGGTGCTCTACTCTTGTTCTCATTCTCTTCTTTCCTTACACTTGTATCAAGAAAGAAGAACTAAGATATCCCAGAACCGTGCTTGCATCATGTGACTGAAAGGATAAAACTCTGATCTTTTTTACCAGCATTCTTACCCGTTGAACTGATATACGTATTGATATCTCTAATTCAAATAAATAAGTCAAATTAGTTTTAAATCTATAACCTTGCTATGTCTTAACTACTTCCAAATATGTTTTTTAAAACACTTACATCTTTTAAAATAAGTAATTCTCTACTCCATTTTGTTTTTATTACTAATAGTATGTAGCAACAATTTATTCTAACGTTTGAAGAGTAAGGTGCAGCTGGAAATTAGGTTTTTACATTACTCCCGCTTCCTGACTGTAAGTAGGTATCTTGACTAAGAAGGTATGTATGTAAATTTTAACCCAAAGATTATGTTTGGTTAGTTTAATATTGTTCATTATATATATAAAACGAAAACCATTTTGAAAACTCCTTCAACCTAAAATGAATTTTGGGTTATTTAGAATTTATGTCAGTTAAATAAAATTCCTGAACTTTATTTAAAATTTAAATATTTAAGGTATGTTACAATTTGTTATCAACTATTATA
Organism: Homalodisca vitripennis; assembly: GCF_021130785.1. Taxonomy (NCBI): domain Eukaryota; kingdom Metazoa; phylum Arthropoda; class Insecta; order Hemiptera; family Cicadellidae; genus Homalodisca; species Homalodisca vitripennis. Next base: position 84,822,347 of record NC_060207.1, on the reverse strand, counting down.
AGAATGTAGGCAACCCGTCGGTCTAAATATAAGATGAATTTATCTTATGTATATTTTATTTCTTTATCAATACTTAAAAATATTATACACAACAGCTGGTGGTAAATTAGTCTTTTTTAAGATATGCATTTGTTTATTATTGTCAACTTTTTATTATTATTGTGAGTTGTGTTAATATCGTTATTCAGCAGGAAATAGCTTGGCGATGCCGCCGGTAAGTGCTAGTTTGCAACACTTCGGAAAGTTATTAAAATCAATTTTCTGATAAATTCAGTACTGTTTCATTTACATAATTCCTCTTAATGTTTCTTTGGTACGTTACATTGTAGAAAACGGAAACCAACTCGATTCAGATTAAGTCAAGTTTCTGTCCGGAAACATGAACAGCCTTCTCATCTACAGGTGTTCTGCGGTTATTACGAAGGAATATAAATGAAGCCGTGTTTCATTAAAGTTTCCATTCGTTTCAAATCCAACCTGAGACGTCTGTAAATACTAAAGTTCACTCTCTGGTAACAGTTCAGTAATTTGAGATAGTATATACTGTACTTAAGTGCTTTCAAAAGTAGTGTTTAAATGCTGTAATGAAAGTGTGTTGTCTAATGAATAATTTTAAGTGGTTTAAAAAAATATGAATTTTATGGTTTTTTTTAATAAAAGTGTACCAATTTTTGAATTTATTCCCTTGCCAGAAATTGAATCCAAGGACAGGTGGTGCAACTGTTTTAGGGGTAGGAAAATATTGTTTGTGTTAAATTCCTTTAACTAACTCCCCTATATAAGGAAACAGTAGACAAATTACAGGAATGTTGAGCAAGAAATTTAGGCATTTTCGACCCTACCCAAATAAATAGTTATGTAGACAAAAATGTGAATTACACAGTGAGTCAATGAGTTACATATATCCTACAACACAAGTTAGTGACACGCTTCAGGTAATAACATGCTTTTTTTATATTAAATATAATTTGTTTAAGGACATAATTTTGAGACAACAATTTTCTTAAATTGAACTCTGAATTTTATTTCAAAATATATTTTTTTTAAATAATAAAAAATTAAAGGAGCTTTAATACCCTTTAAAGATATTAAAGCTCACATTCTTTAGCCGTTTCTATTTTCCCTGATTAAAACATTTTCTAAAATTCCTACTTTAATAACATTAATTTAATACCCTACAGATTCAGAGAAGTTATCTTAAATATCTGTGTATTTAATATAAAATAATACATTTGAACCATAAAACCTATTGCTTTGCTTCAACGCTATCATGATCTATACATTGTTATGTTTATTATCCTTTCATATTAGTACTTTCGAAAGTACTGTATTGAATCTTGAAATATCTTAGGAACAAGCTCAGACAACTTAAAACAATTTGTAAATACAGAATTTAAGATAGAGTGTTCTAAGTCAGTCACATCTCAAAATAAATTATATATAACATTACATTAAAACGATTTAAAATTATTTAGTAACCTCCATGAAAATCGACATCATGACCTCTGGGTGCCACGACCTCACTATACGGTACAGTGACTGTTAACCATTTTTATATTTATTACAGTTTTCATATAGTATTTAAAAGCTTCTTTGAAAAAGTTACTATTAGAGTGCATTAGCTTTATAAAATACAGATTCAATACAATTAGGTATGCATGACTAAACTAAATTGGAAAAATGCAAGGGAAATCGTTGGTATTCTCGTCACTGGCTCCTTTTCACCTGGCTCGTTGTGTGGTGGATAGGCCGCCTGATACTAAATTCTACAGTAGTAGCTCGAGTGGTTATCTTATTCTGCTAATAACAATAGTATAGTTGAAAAGGGGAAACATTAACAAGCGTAATCGTCCTCACGTTACATAGCTAAAATCAATGATTAAATATCATAGAATTCTCCCATGACATTGTCAATAATATGTAGGCTTTGTCATATTATCTAAAATGAAGTTCTACCTTAAAAAATTTAATAACTGCACTCAACTATATTTATTATATATTTTTAAATAGATGAAATAAAACTATTTTTATTCACTAAAAGTACGAAATATTGTACCAGACCTGTTAATGTACAATATTTCGTATTTTTAGTGAATAAAAATTGTTTTATTTGATCTATTTAAAAATATATAATAAATCTAGTTGAGTGAAGTTATTTTTTGTGCAGTTATTTTTTGAATGCAGTGAATTTCCATGTAAAATTTCAAGGGTGTAGGTCAGTTTGTTTTTAAGACATCCTGCGGACAGATAGACAGACGAGTAAAGAGAAAGACATATTTTGCAGCCCTTCAAGTGATAGGCTTCACTAACTTTGAGCCATAAAATCACTTTTTAAAATCAAAAGTATTCAATATATCAACGCACATGTCCCCAGGAGGGTTCACTTCTAGTTGGTTTATAACTTTCGATTTAACCCACACTGGGTACAGTAAAACATATAACTTAAATAAAAACAATTCAGTAAATTGATCACCCAGGAGCAGCAACACATCATTAAGCGTAAAAGTCCAGATTTAGGGTGCAAGGGTAGATCGATAAGTCTAGTCAACTTTGGTAGTGTAAGGGTTCAATTTTATACCCCGTTTTTTTTTTTTTTTTTTTTTTTTTTTTTTTTCTTAAATGAGAAAACGTTTATTTTGACAAGTAGGTGTGTCGATTTATTTTTCGTCGATAATCGTCGTCGTCATTCCATTAGAAGGAGTTGATTTGAGGTTAGGGAACTTCTCTACTCGGGGCAGTGCAGTTAGCCGGAGCTCCGATGTGGCCGCTGCAGCGTCTGGCAACGACCGACGAAAACGCGTTTCTGCGCATGACCGGCTGGCGGTCTACTTATACAGCCGACCCGACAAGGGAGAGGAGTTTTTGCTTGTGGACGTCGTCGTATTAGGTCGAGTCAAAGAGAGAAGCCCTGTACGAGAGAATACGCAGTCGGCATACATCATCTATTTGGTGAGTCACCCCGAATTGTAACCATTACGGAAATTTGAAAAGAGTAGGAATATCGAGTGTTGAAGATTAAATATAAAAATTAGTACTGATTCGTTAACCTAGAATTCTACGGAATCTTTGAAAATTAATAATTCGGTGCGTAGGATAGGTTAAGACCAGCTTATAGGTTATTGCGGTTAGTGACAGTAGCGTATCTATTCACCATAGGTTACACTACCCTTCACTACCTTTCCCAGTTTGCAAACGCATATTTTACATCCTATAAGCCGCATAGGCTTGTGATCCTATTCCTAAAAGCAATAACTCGGTGCGTAGGACAGGTTAGCATCAGCTTATAGGTTATCGCGGTTAGTGACAGTAGCGTATCTATTCACCATAGGTTACACTACTTTTCACTACCTTTCCCAGTTTGCAAACGCATATTTTACATCCTATAAGCCGCATAGGCTTGTGATCCTATTCCTAAAAGCAATAACTCGGTGCGTAGGACAGGTTAGCATCAGCTTATAGGTTATCGCGGTTAGTGACAGTAGCGTATCTATTCACCATAGGTTACACTACTTTTCACTACCTTTCCTAGTTTGCAAACGCATATTTTGCATCCTATAAGCCGCATAGGCTTGTGGTCCTATTCCTAAAATCAATAACTCGGTGCGTAGGATAAGTTAACAGCAGCTTATAGGTTATTGCGGTTAGTGACAGTAGCGTATTTATTCACTATAGGTTCTATTACCTTTCACTACCCTTCCTAGTTTGCAAACGCATAATTTGCATCCTATAAGCTGCATAGGTTTGTTATCCTATTCTAAAAAATTATAGTTTGGTGCATAAGTTAGGTGTATGTACCTGGTCCATCTACTAGATATAGCCTATAACCTTTCTATAGCTCACGACAATATATTTTGCATACTGTAAGTCGTGTAGGCCTAATAGCCTAAGCTTAAAGTTATTGATCAACGCCAGGATTATACCGAAACACCTCACAGTAGTGACTGTGTTACATGCAGTCATAAGCTGACTAGACATACATAAGGACATGCTAGCTCTGCCCGCTTTGACTGCAAAGGCTGGTACAGAGCTGGCCTCCCTTACACATCCCGAATATCTGTTCACTACGTAAGCAAGCGTAAACATCCTGTTAGGACTAATTGTAATGAGAGGTTCCTCAGTTATTTGTGGCGAAAAACATGTGAATTTTTAGTCAAATTTAAAATATGTTTATACGTAAGGATAACAACTTATTATTATTTTTTTAAATAGACATTTATATAGGCCAGGACCGCAATCAGAACACGGAAATAGAATCTGCCCCGTGTTCTGCCTCATAAAATTCTCAATTGCCAATTAGAAATTTAATTTGATTTTACTGTAATATTCATAACTAACAAAATCTTAAGAGGTTTAAATACTAGTGTATATCGTATCAACTAGTGTTATTTTAAGATAGTTATAAAATTGTATGATACCTGAAACTCTCACGCCATTGTATTAAAACCGCACTAATAACAATCAATGGTACGCTGTAAGATACATAAGGCTAGAGAATGCTACAGAACATGTCGTTAATCTGTATAACTCAGTAAAATAAGGCAAAATAAGGATGCAACCTCGGAATGAAAGATAATAAGCTAAAAAATTTGCATACGTCTTTATTTTGATGGTATAAAACTTACCTCAAAAGTCTCATATAATCACGTGTACGCGTCTTTAGATATTTAAGGTCAAAGTTCACGAAAATCAGTTTTTTGAAAATATCTCGTTTCCCTTACGCTAAATGACTTTGAAGGTGGTAAGAGAAATTGTAGAACGAAAAATTCTCTTCAACTTTTGTCTGAAGTAATTTTTATGTACGCTCAACCCTTTTTGAGATACAGCGCAAAGAGTAGTGGACCGCTTACCTGTATATACGATAATGCGAGGTCAGCCAGTAGAATACAATAAACAAATGAGTTATATTGTTAATTATTCACTTACTATTATTATTATTACTTAAATACTATTATTATTGTTAGCATTATTATCATTATTATTACATTTTTATTATTATCATTATTATTACATTTTTATTATTATTTATTATTTAATACTCCATATTTATAGATATTAATTATAAATTATATATTCTCTAAATAATACTTATTTTATTTTTACCAAACATACAATATTAAAAGAAATACTTTTCTTCCATATTACTATATTACTATGAATTTTATATCATCGATGGTTGATTTCTCTTGCATCGCGTTGTATGGAATAAAGATGATACTATCTCTCATATTTTGAATAAATATGTCAAATATTTTACAAACACATTATGTGTTAAGTATCGTTGTTTGTATTTTATGCTTACTCAAGACTACACTAAGAACATTTAAAGCAATGGAACAATTAAGAAGAACTGCTGGTGTTTCAAAATCTTACGAACTCCGCTTTGATGAAACAATGGAGGTGCCAATTAGCCAAGAAAAATTTTTATCGAATTCATCTAATAAAAAAATATTTATAGACATGCTTATCAACAAATTAAAAACTGTTAATATCACTACAAAACAAGCCAGAGATGATGGTGATATTATCAATGTAGAAACAGCTATTGCAGTCTGTACTTTAAAAAAATTACTTCTGTCATTGTAGGAGAAGATATTGATTTGCTAGTTATCTTGATAGGACTTTTCTCAATCACACCAACAAGAAATTTTTTTCAAAAAAAAATGGGTAAGAGTAATGTGGAGACAAAAACTGTATTTATCGAAAAGTTTTGATAAATACCCTCATTCTAAGAAACACATATTTTTACACGCGATCGTTTAGTGGATGTTATACGACTTCTGCGCTTTATAAAAAAGGTAAAATATCGTTTTTTTAAATGTTCGAAAAAAAACATCACGATTTAAATCAATCAGCTGAACTATTTAAACAAAAAAAACTGCTCTGTACAAAAATTGTTTGAAAATGGAGTATTTTCTTAGCAACGTATAATGCTCCGAAATCAGAAGATGATATAGACTCTTTTCGATACACCCAGTTCATCAAATCAACAAGGACGCAACAAACCCAGTGCAGTTATCAAGTCTTCCACCTTCAAGTACAGCAGCTCGTCAGCATATCCTTCGTGTCTATTATCAGACCCAAATTTGGTTGGGAAATGATTTAGAACCCCAGGAATTCGGCTGGGTTACTGCAAAATGGAACCAATAACAACATTATTACCACCAGCACCAGAAGAACTGCTGAATACAATATTTTGCAATTGCAAGAAAGGTTGTGGTTCTAATTGCGGATGCAGGAAATCAGAATTGCGATGCACTTTAATTTGTTGTGGGTAGTGTAATGGACAATCATGCCTCAACGCTTCATCAACTTCAGATGGTTTCAATGAAGGAAGTGAATATGCACCTGATATTCTTGAATCTTTCTATTCTGATACTTTTGTAAAACGAGAATGATGATAATGAATCTGATATTGAACAGCCAGAGGAAAAAGAAGAAGAAGAAAATTAAAACACAAATAATATTAGGCTAATCATTAATAATAAAAACAAATATTTTATATTTGTAATTTTAATAAATTGATTATTGGATCAATAAATAAATATATAATTAAAATTCATTTTAAATATTTCTTTTAATATTGTATGTTTGGTAAAATTAAAATAAGTATTATTTAGAGAATATATAATTTATAATTAATATCTATAAATATGGAATATTAAATAATAAATAATAAAAATGTAATAATAATGATTAATAATGCTAACAATAATAATAGTATTAAGTAATAATAATAATAGTAAGTGAATAATTAACAATATAACTCATTTGTTTATTGTATTTCTACTGGCTGACCTCGCATTATCGTATATACAGGTAAGCGGTCCACTACTCTTTGCGCTGTATCTCAAAAGGGTTGAGCGTACATAAAAATTACTTCAGACAAAAGTTGAAGAGAATTTTTTCGTTCTACAATTTCTCTTACCACCTTCAAAGTCATTTAGCGTAAGGGAAACGAGATATTTTCAAAAAACTGATTTTCGTGAACTTTGACCTTAAATATCTATAGACGCGTACACGTGATTATATGAGACTTTTGAGGTAAGTTTTATACATCAAAATAAAGACGTATGCAAATTTTTAGCTTATTATCTTTCATTCCGAGGTTGCATCCTTATTTTACCGGACTCCAACCGGAAACTCCTCACATACATACTCTACCTCATGGGTTTCATTGGCACACTGAGCCCTCTCGGTTGTAAGCGTGGAATCCTACATATGCTGAAACATTAGCTGTCAACCGCACACACTTTGTTGTTTTATACCACTTTATAGTTTGTACAATTTATTTATCCATAGATGTTGCTTCCAAAAAATCAGATTATACTGACAAAAAGCTTGTGTATTTTCGTTTTACTACAACAAATCTAGTTATTATAATATTGAAAATTACAAATTTTAGTTTACATTTGGATAAATTAGTGCTATTTTTACTCAGGCATACGATTTGGTCAATGAAATAATTAAGATAAATCGGTAACGAATCGATCAAACCTTTTTTGTCGTAATCAAAGTATGCGTAACAAATGAAATTAATTTCAATATTATAGGTTGAGGTAAGTTTTAATTTGATTACTATTATTAATTTGTTATCTATGTTGATTAATGTGTTACATTCTCATAAAAACTTACGGTTGTGCTTTAGTCTTTAATAGACCTAACATTGTTGTTAAAAATCACTTCACTGTACGCCAAGTAATATTCAAGATTATGGATAGACAAACACACTCGCAGATGCACAAAAATACATAAAATCTTCAATATTTTTCCGAATACTAATAATATTTACGATTCCTTTATTTTTTAAAAGGCAATATATGCCTACTTTGCAGGCCAGCCGGCTCCCTACCTTTGTCGATCATAACTTGATGTTCGGTTTTAAAGTTGTGAGTATCTGTAAGCCTGATTCAGAACAGTGTATGCTCTTGCTTCTCCATTATGGTTAACTGTGAATTCTATGAATATTGGTATACCTAATCAAAATAGTATTTTTATTGGCGAAGAACGGGCGCGATATCTCCTTTGCGATTTTCTGCCATAAAAATTGCATCAAGTGCCTGGTGTTTTGCTATATAATTTGCTTTATAGTTATGGACCCACTGTGGCCGCTTGTTTCCTCATAATGAGTCTAGGAGTAAATAGTTCGTTGAATCATCCCTGGACCCTCCGTTTTTGTTCCTATACCTACTACAATTATGCCGTCCCACAATATCTAATGAAACTAATAATGTCTCAAGTGACCTACACGTATACATTCATAATTGTTCTTCATGAAGTAAATGTCAGGTACAAACTAACTGGTTAGAATCCGTAATCTCTACCGTCTATAGTAACAATTACATAATACATATTGTCATTAGTATTTGTATTGCAATATGAAATATTAACTACGTTTTAAAAGTATTTCTGTTGGTATGTTTTTAATAATAATATTTCTATGATTGATTCTTATAAAAGAGTAAGAGTAATTTCAATCAAATTACTGGGTGAAATTGAGTATAAAATATCCAAACATCTTCTGAAACTATAACTATATAAATACAAACCCGGCAAATGAGAGATCCGGTTTCGAGTCCCGGCGGAACAGTAACTTTTTGTGATTCAATCGTGAATACAATATTGAAATTAAATTAGGCTATTAACGTTTATAGAAATTTATTTAATACATTCATGCATATATATATATATATATATATATATATATATATATATATATATATATATATATAATTAGGTACATTTCACTACTAAAACCAATAATTATAAAGAAGGCTTGAAAAAATGATTGGAATAAAAACAATTCTCAGAACAGATCTTACAGATTTTTAAGTTTAAAGTTCTATTTATTTCACTAACTAAAATTGATTTAATGTAGACTATATAACTACGAGTAACTTCATATAGAGCATAAAATACGGCAGTATATACACTTTTTAGTTTGGAAAAATATTGGTAGATTTCTGTATTATCTGTTGTGTTTATGGTTTTATTTGAAATGTGATTAATTCTTAGTATACTCATCAGTATTTGATAAAAATAATTAGGATTTTAAATAAATTAACGTACTTTGTTGCCTTTCAGGATTTTACGACCAGTGGAATTATAAAAAGAGGTATAGGAAGAATTTAAACTGGTAGTGATATAGCCCGTCTAATCATATCATCATTACAAAGGCAACGGTGTGTAAGGATAAAAGTACTGCTTCCTAAAATTGGTTATAGACAATGCTAATGATTAAATAGCTTCAATTACCAGGAGTATAAGTCCAATCTTTCACTTCCCCAAATCCTTTTTTAATATAGTCAAACGCTAAGCAAAGACGTAATTAAAGACAACAGAAACGTCTACGTCGGGACATAATACTCCCAAGGCATTAAATTTACATTGTTGCTTTGACATTGCTCGTTGAGAATAACACGCAGTAATTTAATTTTCACAGCTCTGACACACAACGAGATGATTACAATTCTCTTAGGGTCACGATCTACATTAAGTAACGTTAATGTGTTCGATTCGTGTTCCCATGGTAATTATTGTACTAATCACACGTTTTAAATTTTACAAAAGAGAAAAAGTCCAGTTAAAAATGTGAAGGGTTTACTGTAGGAATATCCCTCTCAAACATGCAGTAATCGTGTAAGTTGTCACTTTTTGTCTTTACTAGTTTTCCACCATTAATAATCTAGTACTACTGACAGGAGATACCATTAACCATTGCATAGGCAAAACACTTATTTTTATTATGTGAACAATGTTTTTATCGAATAAACAAAATCTACGCACCGAAAACAACGTTTACTCTTATTGATGGAAATTAAATTTTATTGTGTTAATGAAATGGTATTTGAATCTTTCACATTTACTGCGTACGTTGTTTATTTATCATTGCTGATAGAATCAACAGCTAATTTTCACATTACTCATTCTATTGCAATTTTTATTATACTTATAATAATATATTATAAGTATATACGTTCTAATCTAATTATGGTTATTACAAATTCTCCAGCTCATTTGCTCCTCATCATTCAGTGTTCACAGTGGGTCTGATATTTATACACAGATTTCTTTGAGATACTCGAGTGTAGGGTATTATATTCTTTTACACATTAATGGGTAGGCAAACTATGAATAATGAATAGTGCAGCAACGATTGAATTGATTATTGTTTCTGAATAGTATAACTATACCTGTCTAAGCCTTACAGATATTCTTTTTGTAGTTCAGTCACTTGAGCGAAGTGAATGCAAAGATTTCAAGCGCCTTTCATTGTATCTGAAATGGACTCAATGGAATAATCAACGGAAGTTGGTCAAAGTTGATCAAAATTAGAATCAATATACGTACACGTGCACGTGGTAAGGGTCCTCAGACAGAGCTGTCCATAGTTCAGATAGTCGTAGTCGAGTGGTCCATACACATACTTGGACAAGTGCACTTCACCGTTTTACATCACAAGTACTACCCACTCTTCATTCCTCGCAACATTCTGCTTCCTGAGGGCTTTTACTTAAAAAAACTAAAATGTATGAATTGATCACCTCTAGTTCGTTTGGATACAGTATAATGAGCGGCCACCAACATATTCGGATGATTATCGATTTTAAATATCGATATGATAGAATACGACATTTGACCTATAAATATTCATAATTAATCATTGCCAGCTTTCTTTATTTAGTCTAGTGACGTCATTAAAATCTGTTCCTAGTGACGTAATTACCATCTGTTGTTATTTCGTTTATGTACGAAAAGGTTTAGTGACAACGACAAGAACAATGGCGATGAATATGCAAAATTCTTTTATAAATAAAGAAATCTTTCAAAACTGGCCTCAGAAGTGAGTCCATTGCCGATTATGTTGCAATCTATATGTGTGTGTGTGTGTGTGTGTGTGTGTGTGTGTGTGTGTGTGTGTGTGTGTGTGTGTGTGTGTGTGTGTGTGTGTGTGTGTGTGTGTGTGTGTGTGTGTGTGTGTGTGTGTGTGTGTGTGTGTGTGTGTTGACGAGTAATTATGATTATTGGTGGATTCGAGCATTTTTAAATGCTATCAAACATGTCTATCTTGTGAAGTAATAATTAGTACTATGGGGCTCAGGAGTACTCTAAATACAATTTTGTTATATTATACAATTTAAAAAACAAACTCCTTTCTTTTACATATAAAAATATACCTTCTCTATATTATCAATTTTATAGCCTAAAGCTTAAATCAATTCGACATCTTCAAAATTGATTTAAATTAAAATCTGGTTTGGAAATAAATTCAAAATAAAAATCATGTGTTTTGTTATTGACTAATGGCGGCAAAACCAGTGACGTACGTATCTTCTGTTTCATAAGCAGTCACTTTTTTATCCTTGAAAATACGTAAGGTAAGAAAATGCTATTATTTTGTTGTAATTATATTCCGTTATATATTATATTTTAATATGTAAATTATATTAATATTTACACATTAATTTCTAAGATTGAAAACTAGCCAAACCGTATTGTTCTTTCCAACATTTAATACGCCGCTTATTATACTGCGGTCGTTTATTGGCCTTAAGATGTATTTAAATTAGCTGGTTAAGATGTAAACAGAAGTTCTAAGTTTCGATTGCATTTTTGAACTTCCGTTTTTTATAATATCTGTGATTTTTTAAAGCTATTGTTCAATCAAAGCGTGAATGAAAACTTGACTGACTTGCAACATCAACAACGTTCGTTGCCAATCTGACACGATCCTTTAGAAAAGGATTATATAAGACTTAGATTATTTACATATAAAGTAAATTTTATTGGTGCATTAGGCATTATGGTTATGGTTTTAGTTATTTTCAAAATTATTGACGACAGGGAGTGATGTCTGATAGAATAACTAACATAATAAATTATTAAACACACTGGATATTTCACAACTTCTACAATATTTTACATACAATAATTATAATTGGATTTCTTACAACTCATAATTATTGGAATTAGAATATTATGGAACGAACCTGACTAATCCCTTCAAAATTCCATTGACCATGTTAAGCGTAAATTACGTTATACGGCCTATTATTAAAATATTCATTGCAGTTTAACTGTTTAAAACCATACGTAGCTGATTTATTATATTATTCAAAACACCAAAATTCTGCAAAAAAACATTCACAGCTTGTAATGGATATTTACACGATATATCAGAATGGAATTAAAAATGCACCTCAATTTGGACGTCACTCTTCTATTGGAGGTACAACGCAAACCTTCACACAATCAACTGAAACAACAACGAGGTGATAATGTTCAAGTAAACAGTAGCGCCACACAACATTATGTGAGGGTTGCGTCTCCATTTACACAAATCGGAATAATTAGCTTACACTATCAGTACAATTGTAGACTGTATAAATAATACTGTAATCGCTTTCACAAGACTGTAAACAATAGTTACAACTAAAACTTTTTGCATTCTCATAGTGTTAATAACGGTAAAAACATTAATATTTAGCCTTTAGGAGTGGGTATTTTGAAGGTTGTTACAGCTTAATATAATCCTAAAGATATTTTTGTAATATTCTATTTGCACTATCGGTTTATTTCCATTGGGAACCGTTCAAACAATTGACATACTAGGCAATTTAGCCCTCATGAAACCCTGATGCTGCAGCTACTATCCTTCACACTTCAATCTATCTCAAGAATATTCTTGGAGTTGCGATCGTCATATTAGATTTCACAAATGTGTAAAAAAAGTTATGAATGCGTTCTATTGCTAACAATTCAGAATATATTCTTTCAGGAATAAGGTGTTGTAAGGTTAATTTAACAGGATCGGTTTTAAGGTGCTATGTTTATCAGACAAAGACTCGTACTGTTTAGGATGCACTCTATATGGTAATGACAAAATGAACAATGAAATGAGTAAGAAATGAAATTCACCCAGTTAATAATCATATACTAATTTAATGTTTGTTCTTGTATTTGGCTGTATCGTGATATATCAGTAGTAGGAGTTGGTTGAAGGGCTCGCTCATCAATTATGTGTGATGTACGTCTCTTGATGTTTATCGCTAGAACCAGCTGCTCAGGTGGAGAGTTTACCAGAATACCTCATCCCATGTCTTACCTTAATATGTAACGTATACGTAATCAGATTACCTTTATTATATTCTGTAGCACTATAAAAGAACTACAAGCTTTTGGTCTTACTATAATCCACTCTACTTAATACTTAACACCCTTCTTAATTATTCCTAATGAAACCTTCTTATATTTACCACATCATAACTAACTATAAATACAATTTGTATTATGGTTTTCATTATTACAAAAAAGTACAAGATTGTCTTATACTAATATATTTCCTCCCTGCGCTCAAAAATAGGCTTTCCTTACAGGGATGGTTTTGCGATAGTCACTAAGTGAAATTTCTTTTTCAATAAAATAGAGGCCGATTCCCTCTTTAGTCTTATTCTCCCCATCCTCATGGGCCACTGGCTTGTTCGAGTATCTTATCAAACAAAATTAGGAGGGATGTCGGTATAAAACAAGGTCGACGGTACTGATATAAAAGACCAACGGTCACAGATTGGATTGTAACATGTGCTATCTTCTAAATGCAAGACTCTGGTTCGACGAAGTTATGCCACGACCACTCACCCACCTGGTCTCCTTAGGTCTCAATTTTTACGATTGGATTATAATTTATTTCCTTATGGCCGTTATGGGGAAGGTGCACAGATGGGTAGGGTTCAGGTATTTTGACGATGGGACTTTCGTCCTCTAACATTTGGTGATAATTCTATTGAAACTAAAATAAGGTATCATTTTCATGGCAAACATGAATTTACATTGCATTCAGTTGCAGTGGGAGAAGAGTTAATTCTATTGTATTTTACCTTCATTCGTAACCAATCATAGTCTAAATTCACTTTATAGTATCCGATCAAAACAAACTAAGAATCATGCATGATTTATCATGAATCGTATCTTCTACTTTAATTCAGGAAGTGTTCCATTGTAAGTACTACATTCTCACAGTACCTGTTTCATGTCATAACTTTTGAACCAATTCATCCAAGTAATTTTTTTATTACGTATTACAAAACTTTTCAGTACTTTAGACAAAATCTGAAATTGGTTGTACTAAAAGTGTAACTGATGTATGATTTTTTCACTCAACAGCAAATGAATCTTTAATAAACAGTTAACCGAATGCTATCACAGATAACTATAAAATATTATTTAACGCATACTATGTTTCTTAGACACATATTATAATATATATTTTGATAAAAGAAATCTATGAAATAAATTACTCAGATAAATATCTGTGAGTTAATAACTGTGACAAATACCTCTTCAAGCTTTATATTAATTTGAAGTTGCCGCCCGTACTGTTCTAATTTAATTATAATACCATATTATATCACAGAGGGTGGTTTATTAGCCTCCTGTTGGCCACTGGAATGTTGGATATTTCATTTTATTCAGTCTTATTTAAAACTACTTTTGGTGTCCCATGAGGCTTGGATCGTCGACCGCTATATTTTTAAATATTAGATTAATACTTTTCAAACTATAAGAAGTTTTAACTAAAATATTTTCTAATGTTATGAATCCTTATGCCTTCACGCCAACGCTGTTTTATGTAATCTGAAACCGTGCCGAAGGTTTGATCACTACAGTCTATGATCGGCACCTATCTGAAGACATTCACCAAGATCGAATCAGATTACAAAAAACTTGAGATGACGTGAAGGCACAAAAAATCGTAACTTTATATAAAATATCCACCATAGTCTACCGTCATTATTTTAAACTAGATAACGTAACCTTCGACGGTACATATAATTAACTGAGCGTTAGTAAACCTCAGGGGCTGACAAAACTTCTTTTTTTTTCTTTCTGTCCGCACGATATCTCGAGAACAACGAGACCTACACGAGGCTTCTACTTAAGCAACATCGTAGTTCAGTGTTGCATATCACACCATAGGACTTTGCTGACCGTTGCACCTTTGGTCTTAAAATTTGGGTTGTAAACATCTTTTCTGTACGATCGCCTATATATTTGTCTATCTGAAAAATATCTCGAGATGGAAATTATCTATAAAACTTAAAACTGTACATAACTTACTACTACCTTGAAGTAGTACAAGAACATCCAAACCAAGTCTCCATCTGGCATGTTAATAATGAATTACTTGTGTTAACAAATATTATGTATTTCGTAGATAGATATATAGATGCAGTATATCCATGTTTCAACATGAATGGCAATATTATCAATTAAAGACAACATGTTTATTTTATCTTTGACTGAACCGAAACCGGAAACTCACATACAATATATATTGACAATTGTTATAACTTATATTAACTCTTCTGTAATTGGAAATATATCATTCCACTTGGTAATCAATGTCTGTCCGTTTATATGATCGAAATTCCATAGTAACTGTCAAAAATTTGTTGCAGTTGCATATTTTTTGTGTAAATTATAAAACTTGCACAAATTCCACATATAACGTTGACCATATGTAATTAACGCTATGTATGTAATTTTTATTGGTATAACATTTTTTGTGTATGAGAATCTTCGGTAGAATGTTCTTTAATTGTCTTTTATTGCATCTCTACATTTTAAGATACACTGACCGGCTATTTAAATAATTATAATTGTTTCAGAGAATAAAAATTTGTGAGCTGTATGTTTGTTGTCTGTATAAACTTTAAAAAGTCGTACAGGCTCATCACACACACACACACACACACACACACACACACACACACACACACACACACACACACACACACACACACACACACACACACACACACAAAGTGGACCACTCTGCTTTACACCACGGCTCTCTCTCGATAAACCCGAGAACTCTTGTCTTTAGCTCATAGACGCTCGTCACGTACTTTCGAAACCCAACACCTAACCCCACCAAAACGTTAGTAAACGTTGTAAATTGGCCGAAGTTGTTAAACGCCTCTGTATGTTATGAATATATTTTACATAATACACGAACTTGGCATGTTTTTTGCTAGAAATAATTACTGTATTTTGTAAGATTGTTTATTCGAAATTATAAGATCTAGACCAATCGTTGTAGATAAACACTATTCCCAAATATATTCATGTTTGAGGCTGTGTCACAAACCATTCCCAAAACTTGTATTTGTAGCGATATACGCAAACCTTTGTATTATTATGTACAAGTGTTATAAGTTTTTAAGTTTAACCACTAGTTAATTTACTATGATTGACCAATTTGGAATATAACGGTCGTAGATCACAAATGTTTAAAAACTTAGTTTTAGAGTTATTCGCAAACATTTAGAGGTATAACTAAATTTTATAAATAATTTTGAATTTTTAATAATTCTAATACACTTAAGGGTAATTATGCCCCAAAAAATGGAGAATCAGTATAGATAATTTTAAAAGCGAAAATAATATCTTGAGGAAAGAAGTGAACACGTTAAATAAACGCATCAACTTGGGGGATCCGTATTCAAGAAGTAATTATTTTAAAATACAGGAGGTGCCTGAAATTTACATTTACAATTTACAGGAGTAGTTGGATTTAATTTGGAACCCAGATGTAGATGCTGTACATAGGCTGGCTCCAAATGTCAAAAGGAGAATCATCGTCAAGTTCTGTCGCAGAATCTACATGAGACGCAAGGCTAACAAGAAGAGGGGATTCTCGGCATCGAATATAGGGTTGGCAAGTTAAAGGACTGTGTATGTAAACTTGGCTATGTCAAGAGAGACTCGGACCTGTGGGCAGCGGTTCGCAGGTTCAAGAAGGAATCAGATTCGCTTAGATCACCAGCTCGGGAAAAATGTATCTTCGGAAGGCTGAAAAGAAACCTGCATGCTTGATTGAGGACGAAACCGATCTCCAGCGCCTACAACCCGCCAAAAAAAGAACACTCCACCTATTGATGAATTTTGTTCCAACACTAGCTATGGACCTATTCTGTTAAGGTTTATCAATGTCTGTAATTTTACTGTTAAGTTATACAGTTTATTAGCTATTTTCATAAAGTCATGCTAGTATTATCTTGTAATTTATTTTCTGTGTTATTTATTTATTACGACATTTTATTTATCAATATTCCTAATAACGTAAGTTGTTATTACCAACGTTAGTGGTCTCAGGACCAAAATTGCAATTCACGCTAGGTGTTACCAGTAGTAATTACGATATAACTTCAATCACTGAGACATGGTTGAATAACTCAATTGAAAATTCTGAATTTTTATTGGTGACTCTGAAATATACAGCAAAGATAGAATTGGTCATGGTATTTGGGAGGGCGGGGTTTTAATTACAGTAAGAAATCGTTTCAAATCTTGTAGGCTGTATAATTAAGAAGCAGAGGGAGAGCATGTTTAAATAAAAATGAATTTTTCCAGGTCTTTTTCCTTAATCGTTGCCTTGGTTTATCTCTCACCTAATTCTACATCGTCTAGTTATAGATCTTTTTTTTTTAATTAGAGCAGTATAATTTTAATAAAAACGAGAAACATGGTATTCTTGGTGATTTTAATTTACCTACATCAGGTTCTTTGTTCAATTTAAAGGGTGGTGGGAGACCTATTGACAGTTGTTGTTTTTTTACTGAAATAAAAGAATAACAGCTGTTCAGTTTTTTTTTTTTTTATCTTAAGTTAAAAAATGATATTCATAATTGTTCAGGTAATACTTTAGATTTAGTACTATAAAATATTGCAAACTTACTTGTTTATGAGGAGCCTCCTCTAGTAAAAATAGATATCTAACACCCTGTTTTTGGAATATATTTTGAATTTTTGAATAGTTCTAATACATCTAAGGGTAATTTCCCCCCCAAAAAATGGTGAATCATTTGAATATTAAGAAAGCTATGTTTTTTTAACTATATCGTTCATTGAAAATATTAACTGGCGCCCTGTTAGGCTACTAGTAGTTTCAATCTAGATAATAGTGTGGATTCGTTTTACAATATCCTGTATTCAACAACTGATTGCAATGTTCCTAAATCGCATTGCAGAAAAAAGAAAGTTTCCGATTTCGTTTTCCTACAGTACAATTAAGAGCATGAATGTTAAATAAAAAAGAGGAGGTTATACGAACAGATAAGATATGTTAATTTATTGAACGAATATAAACAATCCACAGCTGAGTCTTAAACAGTTAATTAAATTGATTATTTAAGTTACACTTATCATTTGGAATATAATATTACAAACAATCCTTTGACTTTCTGCAGTATGCAGTAGTTCCTGGAGATTACGGTTGACAGATAGTTATCTTACAACAATGACGCTGGACGGGATAGAGGTGGAGGGGAGTAGGGAGATAGCGGAAGAGTTTGCAACGTACTTTAAGTCAGTGTATGACTCATCAACTATGACCTTGGATCAGCTGATAAGCTACGTCCTCTCACCTGTTCCTTCTGATTTCGGCTTCCTCACTATCAATCACATATCTGAGAGTAAAATATCCCACGCTAACAATAAAATGAAGTCAAAATCGTCATTTAGCCCCGACGGCATTCTTTCCTCTAAATTTAAGGGTTGTTCTGATTTTCTAACTAATTTTTTTATAATTATTTTCCTAACCATTTGAAATCGACGAAGGTCGTTCCTGTCTTTAAAAAGGGCTTCAAAAGAGACATAAAACCTATAGGCCAGTGCCTAAACTGGGGTTCTTTCAACCCCAGCTAAACTCTTCGAGTCTTTTTTATATAACAAAATTTGTATTCATGTAAAAATTATATAACACCTTACCAGCACGGCTTTTTTCCTAGGTAAATACATTAATTCTAATATCCTTATTATTACAATTTTTTGAAATTTTTCATTGGACGAAGGAGGCAAAGTAAATGTTATTTATCCAGATTTTTCAAAAGCTTTCAATAAAGTCAATTAATTGCAGTGATTAAAAAAATACTTTTTTGACTTTATATATCATTATCTAATGATTTAATTAGGTTTTCCTAAACTTATCTCCACAACAGAAGGCAACAAATAAAATATTCACACTGTTATTCTGATTAAATTGTGGTGCAGTCTGGCGTCCCTCAATGTTTAAGTTTGTGTCCATTACTATATTTCTACTATTTATCAATGATATTGTTTATTGTGTGAATAATAGTAAAGTTCTTCTTGGTGCTCATGATATGAAAATATTCCGTGAAATAAATTCTCGTGATAAGCTTCAGGTTGAGTTGGACCACCTGGTGGTATGGAGTAGAAATAACTTAAAACAAAATGTTGATATTTAGTAGTTCGTTACACCAGGCGTATTCGGGGTTCTTAAGAGTTTCACTATCATATTGGAAGTGCATTTTTAACTAATAAGACTCAAGTAAAAGATTATGGTTCCTAAGATGAATAAAGGCATATTCATATTTAAAAATTATTAACTATAAATTTAAACACCCATATAAAACCCATCTTAGTTCTATTTTGACAGAAGTAAGCTCCTCTTATCTGTGATGTACACATTTTCTTGATCGGGAAACAACACAAAATCAAATATAGAACAAAACATACCAAGAACGAACTAAATTAAAATGTCCATAATATTATAAACGAAATTGCGCGTGAATTCGCGGGTAATTGCTAGTAATTAAATGAATTTATGTGCACAGTAAAAAAACATTCAACAACGAATTTAAAAAAAAAAACATAATAAGGCACCGTAATAAGATACAATTAAGGTGCCTTATTTTATCTTAAATATCACCACCTTTATTGCTAAATAAAAGAGGAAATCGCTCGCAACTGTGTTACCTAATTAGAGTTTACATTTCATTAAAAAGTAAAGAACCAACAGCATTCAGGTGGTAGGTGCGGGCCTATAAAGCAAATACTATTATTAACCCGCCTTATATGTTGTCTTTAGTAAGTATATACAGTACTAATTAAATCTATCAAAATAAAAAATAAATTAGTGGAATGAATACTAGCTTTAAAATATTAAAACTTTGCGAGGCAGTATAAATTAAAATATCAATACATTACAAATGCCAAAATACAAATTTTGAAAAAAAAATTTAAACGAAAAGCAAAGATAGATCTGACTGGACAGTCACGAAAAGCCTCGTAATTGACAGTTTACGGTGCCAATCGTCAAAGGGCCAAACCCTACAAATACTCTAAGACGACCTGACATTTGGCAGGTTACGCTACCAATAATAGTAAATCAATCCTGTGTTACCTAGTTTCCCGAGTTAACTCATTTTCATAACTAAATAAATAAACCCACAGGTAAACCGTAGTACTGTATAATATATCTACATATATCTAAATAAAATAATTGTTATATTTAGTTTTCAACCAAGAAACATTGACAAATAACAAAATTTTAAAGTCTCTTTTTTATAATAACTTTTTGAGTCTTTTACAAAGCTTAAGTGTATGTTACATATTTAAGACGTTTAAAAATGCTTTTTTAACATTTATATAAATAGGCGTTCCCTTCTTAAAGACTCAATAATCACTGGAAAATATTACAATCTCCTGATAAACATAAATAGTTGCACTTTAATTGTTACAATTATTGTGTTTACGAATTTGTAAGTTTTATAGATTATATAGTAAGAGGTGGTTTACAATTAGGTTTCTACTTACGTTGTTTTAGATATTTATTACATTTTAAAATAGCGAGGCATCAAAGTAGTTCTTTGTTCGAAGGTTATTTTTACTCATTTACTCATTTTATTCATTTCTATATTTCATATAAACTCATTTTACTCATTTTTACTCAAAGTAGTACACAACATAACGAGAATAATTGTGAACTCGATAACTGCCATAGATCTCAATAACTTCAGTTCATCTGTGATATTGCACGGAGAATGTATTGATACCCTGGAGTCGGTGAGGAATAACAGTGTTATATGTGTGTGTGTGAAATACAAAAATTTCTCAGCAACAGTTAATAATACTTGAATAGCTAGCTATCTTCAACAATTTGAGTATTACTTAATATGTCTTAGGCTAGAGTGATGAAGTATTAAGTCTGTCGTTATTATCTTAGTAAAAACACTTATGAATACAGGAGTGATAGAGACCTATAATGACATAATTTTAAACCGGAAGTAGACATGTTTGTAGTTCTTACTATTTCTGTTTTCAGTGTTGAGAAAATCAAAATATATCAAAACTACCACCAACTCTTATTTGAGGTTTAGTGTCTGAAGAAGCATTTATGGTTCGAATCAATTATATTTCTCACACTATAGTAAAGCTTTCTTTGTTGGCACGGTTCCTATAATTTTACATTTCTTCCGGTATATATATTGAATCAACGCAAATTCTATTATGGCACAAAAGGACTTAACACCGGAAGAAATGTAAAATTACAGGAACCATAATAATATAAATTATATATATATATATATATAATTATATATATATATATATATATATATATATATATATATATATATATATATATATATATATATATACTTACTTCGGCAGGACTCGACCACAAATCTCTCACTACACTACAAAGCCCTTACATTTTACAATTCAGTAATATAACCACATTTCAACCTCTATAGACAATAGAACTTTACGACAATTTTTTGTTTTCATTTAAGTCACGAGAGACTTGTGTGCCAAATTTCAATTTTAGAAAATTAGAGATCAATGTGTGAAAGAAAGAAGATTTTGTATGTTATTTAGAGATAAAAATACAATCATTATTTAATATAATATTAAACAATAAAGTAATTATTGCTTACTAAATTGTGACATTTTCTTAAACGGAATAACTTTCAGCGAAAATAAAATTGGTGTTAGGATTTACATCACACTTACTCAATTAAAAATATTTTTATTCGCCTAATAGAATAAAATTATTTTCCTTGTGAATATATTCGTTTTTGTACTAGATTTCTTTATTTTGTAAAAACTGAGTTTGCCTAGCAATCAGAGCAAAATTCTGTATGTAAAGTTTTTGCCGACATACGATAGACATTCTCACCAAACCTTTCATCAATCTCACCGTCATCATTTAGTATCAAAACAAAATTTCACAAAGCATCATGGATACCAAAACTACTATTCAAATTAAAAATCAATCAATGAACTTTAATCACAAATTATTCCAACTATGGCCAAATGGCCAAATAAGACCAAGAAACTTGCTAGGTATTAATAAGCTCTATTTGAGAAGCTTATACACTACAGCATGATAGGTTTTGATACAGCTGAAGATCTATCAAATTCCGCGGTATAAACATTTTTATTGCAGGACCACCCCACATGCACCCAGCCTAATGTTCGGCCAATAGCATGTGAAGGACCGTTATTTACTTGACAGCAACTTCTACTGGTACCAAGCTGAACTACAACTTAACACTTAGCAGCTCTGGCAGTGTTAATTGAGTGAATTAAGCAAACCGACGCGACGGTCAGAGACCTGAGTCAATAGTCCACTGTGGAGGAGTGACCAAGAGATTGTCTTTGATTCCATGTCTGCCGGAATTGCTTGTCATCGCTTTTTTACAAGTTTGCATGTTCTTGACCAACACATCCAATTATTTGATTGCTTAACTATATTCGAAGGATTTCCGTACATTTTTACTCTTTTAATAAGTTACATTTAACTCCTACGTTCCATTATATTTGATTGAATTCCTCCGACTAACAATTCGACTAATCCTTTCAGTAACAATTTGACTATTTTAAACTTTCATGGAGAATGTTGAAGTCAAAGTTATTAGAATGACGTAATGAATGGTAGGCTTCTATGTAGTAGGCACATATACTAATGGAATTAGGCTCATCTTAGATACTTATTATGTTAGTGTTCATGGTTAACAACTTTAAATTATAGGCAAATTCGCTAATTGCTCTTATCTTAGGATTAGTGCACGTAGTAGTACTTCTGCTTGGTTTGAATTAATTATATTTCCGACGCCATGGTTGAGTTTGGCTTGTTTATCCATTCAAGGAAAACATACATATGTAAAAAATGTATACTTTTAGCCACTTTAATTTACTTCAGTTTAAGATATACCTTGTACAATGATTGAGATTAATCATAAAACTGCAGCAAAAGTAAGATAGTAATTTTGTTTATTGTATCTTTCAGCCTTATATATACGTCAAGATATGCATGTAAAGAAATTTAAAAAGGTACTTAAATAAATTAAACATACGATTGTGTTGTCACATTACAATGTTTACAAATAACAGTTAATTACAGGTCAGTGGGGCGATGTTCTAATGTGAGAAAGAAAAATATTACCTTGGTGCGCACAAGGTAAACCTATGTACTGAATTTCATGTCTCTTTTTTGCTAGGGGTTGATGAATTAATCAGTCAGGACAGCTCTTTGTATATAAACATTATTTTAACCATTCTATCTCCAACGCAAGTGCAAAGTTGGATGCTGTATACTGTGCGGCAAACATTATTGATTGGCGTGATGAGAAGAAACATTTATGTAAATAACTGCAATCGGATCATCGTGTTTGGTTAATGGTACGGACCAGCCAATACACACAGGCAGACAAATTGTCAGTCAAGTTAAATGAAACAGTGACTTGTGATGGAAGGGAAGGGGAGTCGTATAGAAGGAGAACTTAGATCGTTTTGTCTTGCTCTTGTCTGTTTTACATCAGTACAAGGCATAACGGTATTTCTTTACTGACTCTCGTTTCTGATTTTAATAAAATACCAAATATAAAGTGATAACACGGCGCTACTTCTTACAATATTTTTACTACTGCATTATTTACGCGTAGAACGTGTTAATGCTACAGTGGCTATAACATTTTAGTTTGATATATATTACTTATCCCAATAAAATAGTTTAACCAATTATATACAGTGAATTGTACATAATATTAATAATGAGTGGTATGAGCTTTTAAATAATTTTTATTAGACATAAATGCAAATTTCTTAATGTTAACGACAAAAGTATTTTTACACACTTTTGTCTGATACGGGAAAGTAGCGGATATGACTGATATACGTGGTCACCGTTCAGTACAGCGTCAGTCCCGGATATGAGATGACTCAGTCAGACACAAGATGGCGTCGCGCAATTTCCTTTTAAGACAAGCCGTTTTGAATAACAACCGCCCTTAGTCTCTGCGAATCCCTAGTGTACGTCTTTACACACTGAAGATACTTTCAGACCTGACACGGAATTCTGTCTGGTTTATATTTTACAAACACTCCATCAATAAGTAATTTAACAGGTAATGTTAATAATATACTTATTTTACAGCATGCCATTGCTGATGTTCATTTAGGGGTCACATAGTTACGTTAACTTCACAGTTTAATGTGTACAAACATTTTCACTTTTTAACTGTGCAGAGTGTGATTTACTTTTTCATTTATATAACAGGTTGCAAATACATAACAAATTAGCTTCAACCAGGAGTGTTCATTCATCGCTATTGAAACACCGTAATAAATTAACTGGTTGGTAACTGTGAAATTTAACTCTACTAATTGATACATTTTTCCAGTAAACTTTCTAATTTAGTCCTGATATTCTGACATTTAAAAGGAAAAGTTGTTTGTATCCATGTAACACAAATTCATGTGATCTTCTATCTCAGAAATACTCACATCTATCAAATTGAGTAAATACCTTGAGTATTTAAGTCTTGTATGTGATCAAATTTATTGATATTATCGATAAATTCACAAGAAAATATGCCTTTAACAAACAAAATTTTAAAAATGTCATCATCATTTGGCCGTCTTCCTAGGGCAATTTTTCTGTAAAACGGCAATGGTCTCCTTTTTTCGGTTCTCATCACCAAATCCCTCAATTTCGCAAATTTTAGAATTTGTATATAAAATCTCCTATTCCTCAGTCTATTTCAGAGCTTTTTTAAAATTGCGGAGGGACACAGAGAGTACATTGAAGAGAGTATAAGAGTTTTACGAACCAACTAAAACCAATGTATGTACTTAGGTTGCCAGTACAGCGTACAGTGGAAAAACCATAATGTTGTTATTTAGCTAAAATTAATTGTTTATATTTCTAATTTAAATCATATAAAAACATTTTAAGTGTTTGAAATGTAATGATTCGTGTTAGAGGTTTAATAAAAGCTCGGAAAGTCAGACATATACCGAAAACACCGACCAGGCGCAGAAATTTATATTGATTTTCGATTTGTCCCAAAAGTGTGGTTAACCGGTATGCTGTTGTGTTATTTATAGTCCTTTGAACAGGGAATTACATTGATTTATATCTATTAATATTCCGTAGGTGATGAAGAAATCGAATTGTATTACAGGAGCCTAACCACCGTGGTTCACAATCCATATAAAACTACAGAAACTACGAGAAATATCTCAGTTGTATAATTGTATTCTGATCAAAATGTACGACCATATGATCAATCTAAAGCAACTTAAAAATAATCCGTTAATTTCCGATTATTTTTCTCTTTCAAATAATATGTAACATATTACGGAGTGATTATTGATAATTATTAATTATAATACTGTAACGTAGACCTCTATAGAACCTGACATTTATCTTTCACTTTGACCGCTTATTCAATAAACCAACAAGCACTTACGGAACTAATTAAATTAACATATACGATTTTACACGTACCGTAACTGAGCAATGCACGGGTGATAATTATTAATGAATACTGCACTGAAATTGCTTTCTATAAAATATAATTCTCGTATTTACAACACAAGTGCCTTTTGACTAAACTATGCAGTAAATTAAACTCTAGTAATCAGAAGGCATAAATATTTCAAAGTTTTATTTATCACTTTGCGTGTTATTAAAGAGTTTAGGATTGAAGGTTTCTATAGTAAGTTTGTTAATAACATACGATATACAGGAGAAATGTTCATCAGGTCTCCAAAGAAGTACTAGCTTTTTTTTAACAAATACTAGGTATAATATATTAATGCTGGTTATTTTTTTATTATTCAACATCAATATCATTATAAATTTTTGCTGTTTGTTTTCCTCCAGGTTTTACACCATAAATTTAATAACTAAATGAGGTTATCATGAAGTATTATTTATTTTGGTTAAGCAGAAATAATCAGTATACTCAGGTCTGCATCCGTTGGAGCTTACTATGGTGCATTGTTTATGAATGTGATGCAATCAATTTAGTTTCGTACTTTTATTTTATTTACACTGCTGAATCAGAAGTTTGAGTTTGGTAGTTATCGTGTGTGGTAGAGACAGCAAGGAAGATAAGAGAAACGCTAAGGCGCACTCCAGCAGGGGATCTACTGATAATGCGGATTATGACTGTAACATTACCCGCATACTGATTACTGATAATGTAACAGATAAATGCATATTCCATACAATACAAACAGTATGGCAACATAGGAAATGGGCTTTTCAATTGTACTTTAGTACTTTAATTGTAGATTACAATAATTTGTATTAAATTGGTAATGGCCACACACCACTATTATTAACTATAAATATTATAGTTTAATAAAATTTTTTTATTTATTTATTTTGTAGACAAATTATATTCCTTTTAAGTTAATTATATACTATAATATATTTTGTCCTGTCTTTTATTCCCAAACACGAAATACGATTACAGTACATCAATAACTTAAAAGGAATATTATTTGATTGTTACATTAAATTAACTTAGTTACTGAAATTTAGACATTGTTCTACCCGTCCTCATGGCACACTGATCTGCGCGATATTAATCAGAATAAGGAGGAAGGTGGTGGTAGAGATAAAAAGTGCTACGGTCACAGAGAGTTTTCGTATTAATTAAACTTGAAGTGCATAGTTTACTCAAATACTTTTACATGTATAAACAACACGTTTGTATTAAAAATTTTGAATATAGCAAAAACGATATAATATTATATTATTTAGTTAAATAGAAACAAGTTTTAACTAAAGTTAACTAGAGAATTTACAGCTCATATGGTATCAAATATCAATATTCTATGTAATACCAGAAGTAAAGACTTGTGAATGGTTCGTGGAAAACATGTAACTCAACCAATATATCTGTGAATCCCTCCGGCATACGATATACCGCACTCTCAAGATTGAGATAAGTGAATATAAACCATCTCAAAGTCTCCAATCTGGCTTGTTCACACTGATACAATTACCTTTTTCAAAATACGTGATGAAAGTACTAATGATCAACGAGTTACCTTACATTTAATTTATATTTACTTTATACTGCGATAGTATAAACTCGATAACAGTGTTAACTTCAGGATAAATAAGCAATCAAGTATAAAATTTATACCATGCAGGAGTATTATTAAGCGTTAATCATCATTTTATGTTTAAGTTCAAATACTATTCTAACTGTACAATTGTAATATAATTGATTTTATTAGATGATGATTGTATATAATTTATAACGTGTTTTGACACAATTTTCGTGTACCGAATAAAGAAAGAACTTCTTACTAAATATAGTGTTACAGGTCAATTATTTGAGGTAATACATAGTGTTTCACAATTATAACTCAACAGCAATAAATTTTTCAGATTCACACAATTACACTATGTATGTAGATACATTATAATCGGACATAACCAAAGCAAAGATAAATAATAAACAGACAAACTAACGGAGATGGCTTTTCATCTTTGTCGTAAAATATGTCAAATTTTAGATACTATAGAATGAGAAACACCAAAAGAAAGATACGGAAAAGAGAACGGGACTAGAATCAGCTTTTGTGTGTGGCCCTTAAAGTGTAAAGAGTTGGAAACTGTCCTCAGAGCACTGTAACTACGACTTTCATCGCTTCCTTTCATCCATATCATACGGTTGGATGATTTCTTTTTATTGATAGTCTAGTTTAAACCAGATTGTACGCATTCAAAGATTGTCTTATTAATTTCAGTAACATTTTAGAATATTGTTATTTATATCGCATCTTTTCAAATTAATAAAAATGTAACACTAGACGAATTTTATTGGGATTTACCATGATAAATCTTAAATCTATTTTGAGGAAGATACTCAAAACATAAGGATACGTATTTTTTTAATAATACACTAAGAATATGTTCGAAAAGTATTAGTTGTATCTGCCTTACGGTTCAATGCAATAGTACAAAAACATATATAGAATCTATCACGTAATGTATAAACATAGCTATAACTATTTTTATATTAATATATAAAAACAGCTTTCAACAGTTTGTAAGAAATAAACACTTTTATTAATATTGTCAAGTTTAAATGCATTCTCGAATGGCTTTCTCAATAGGTTCTCGCAAGGGTCCAAAAATAAGATTACGATAATGTTGTGGAAGCCCAGTTTCACACCGACACACATAACAGCACCCAGAGGAGAAAACTGATCTTCTCTTTGTGTCGTCCATCTCTCACGTGTTGTCATATCAACAGAGCACGATAGCGAAACTCAGCTAAGCGTCATTCCACCATTCCACCCACAGTTTCGGTTTCATTATTGTTGTTAAGCAAATCTATAATGTCTTTTCTTATGACGGTGCCAGAATATTTTCATTCCAATAAAATAATATTACGTACAAAGAGAACTTGTACGCCCTATTTTGATTTCTGTATCTATTTGAGGCACAGAACTAAGCATTCAATATTTATATTGTTCTAATTATAAAAACTGACAAAGATTTTATGAAAACATTATACTGATGGACTATAAACAATACCACAGTTCAATTATAATCTAATTTTGTACAGTACTTTCTACCAATTATCATAAACAGTTTGTATTTTTAAGAGCTTTCATTTATAATTAACGCAGCATAACCATATACTGTAGCTACCAGCTATATCATCAATATTCTCTAACGAAACCTATGGGCCAATCACAACACTCACACTAAATCAAACTTTTCCAACATAGCTGTTATTTGTACTCAAATAGAGGTTTTATGTTTTATATAAATTGAGAAAGTTATTTATTAGTTTTTATAAAATTATCAAATTTTTAGTATATATTGTTAAGTTCTAAAAATAAGTTAATAAAATTTATACATGCAGAATTGAAAATTTCAACTGTATGTTTATGAGTGGCAGCTACAGTTGTCTTATGAGCTAAGACGGGTAGTGGGTGCCGTATTGAAAATCAATATTTCTTACCGTTGCAGTATTTTTATATGCTTAGCCAATAATAAAAAAAAGTAAAGAATGTCTTATTTTACCAGGCGAAGTTAGGGCTAAGAAGCCCTCTCTAACACTTAACCTGGGGACCAACGGCTTAAAGGTGACTTCCGAACCACCACCAATGGCCGGGCAGGCGGGCCGCTTGCAAGGACAGGATCGCTCAGCGGTCACCAGTCTAAGCAGCGGCCACGCTCGACGTTACTTGATCTGGTTATCTTGCGATAACCGCCGTACCCGCTACACTGCGCCATTGGCAATAATGGACTGAAACGTAACATAGGCAAGTGCACTGTCCTTCGCCTAGTACTTCAATACCTGAAATAGGCCCTTATTAGTTTAATGATGACATTTTTAGCCAGTTGTAAAAAAATAGTGATGAAGAATTTCAAAAAAACATGTTTGCATCGATATGACAAAAGAGATACTGTACCATAGTGTAATCTAGGTGAAGAAGTATTCACATTGTCTCATCAGGTACACAATTATACTCTTGGCCAAGTCTGTGACAGCGTCAGAATCCAGACGCTGCACTAACTGGAGGGTAAAATAAAGCTGAACTCAACGTTGAACAAACCATTCCCACCATAGCTACTTTTTGTCTAGAAATCTCGGTTGCTCCACAATGCTTAGAGATCTTTTATAAACCATCGTAGTTCACTCAATTGTGCACCTGATGAGACAATGACAATAAATCTTCACCTAGATTACACTATATTTTATAGTCTACGTGTCTTTATTTTCGAAACAATGAAAAGAGTTTGCTTTAAGGTTCTTCGTCGTCGACATATTTTGGATCTATTCAGACTAAAATAACTCCAGATTCCAAGAGTCAAGTCTGATAGCGTCAAATTTTAGACGCTGTAGTAAAAGGAAGGAGGACTGGAGCTAAACTGAACATTCACAATGTATCAATTCTTTCTATAATAGCTAAGTTATATTGTGAGTCTGCCTTGTTACCCAATAAAGAAATTACAAATACAAGTCTCTGAAACCTACTTCGGTCAAAAAGCGTTTACTGTTAGTCCTTGCTATTTTCTTCCGGTCTAAGGTATTGTGAGATGTTTCGGTATAATCGTTTTTTATATCGTCTGCCCTGATAGTTGCAGTCGTGCTGGGTTCTATTCCAGGGTTGGAGTATCGCCTTATGTTTTTATCTTACCCGCGCCCTCACCGTACGCTAGTAGAGATCGAGATGATAAGCAAGTTTAAAAGTAAGTGAACAGAAAACTCAGACTGTCGTTCAGAGCAAATTCAGTTATTCGTACTCTTCAATTGAACGATATCATCACCGTTTTCGGTTCTATATTTCGCGATTTCACGTAAATTGTTAATTAGAACTAAAATATGACGTTTAGAATTAAATTCTGTTGTAACGACGAAGATTCAGCGATTATTTGTGCGTGAGAGGAAACCAGATTTTAATATCAGTGGTCCGCGAGACCTTCTATTCCACAGCCGTTGAGTCGAACCGATCCTTGTATCGTCTGCTCGTTTTTTCAGTGTCTTTTGTTGTGCTGTGTTAAGCTGAGGTTATGTTTTGCCATAACAGATATCAAAATTAAATATATTTAACCAAACAAATTCCTTCTCTACACTAATAATACAAACGTTATCATATAAAGTTAACCTGAAAGCAACATGTCACTAACTACGATAAACTATTAGCTGCTCCTAACGTATCCTACGCACCGAATTATTAATCTTAGGAATAGGATAACAAGCTTATACGGCTTATAGGATGCAAAATATACGTTTGCAAACTAGAAAAGGTAGTGATGGGTAGTAGAACCTATGTTTAATAGATACACTACTATCACTAACCACGATAACCTATAAACTCCTCCTAACCTATCCTACGCACCGAATTATTAATCTTAGGAATAGGATAACAAGCTTATACCAGGCTTATAGGATGCAAAATATACGTTTTCAAACTAGGAAAGGTAGTGATGGGTAGTAGAACCTATGTTTAATAGATACACTACTGTCACTAACCGCTATAACCTATAAACTGCTCCTAATCTATCCTACGCACCAAATTATTAATTTTTCTTAATGATTACAAATCGTGGTGACTCACCAAATAGATGAGGTATGGCGACGGCGTATTTTCCGATACTGGGCTTCTTTCCACAATTCCGCGACGAAGTCATAAAGCGAACTCTCTGAATCGATTCCACAATTCCGCGAAGAAGTCAGAAAGCGAACTCCTTCTCCTCGCCTCTTGTCGGGTCGGCTGTATAAGTAGACCGCCAGCCGGTCATGCGCAGAAACGCATTTTCGTCAGTCGTCGGCGGACGCTGCAGCGGAAACATCGGAGCTCCGGCTAACTTCACTGCCCTATGTAGAGAGATTCCCTAATCTCAAATTAACTCTTTCTAATCCAAAGACGACGACTATCGACGAAATAAATTGAAGCATTCACTCGTCAAAATAAACGTTTTCTCATTTAAAAACAAAAAATGGGGGTATAAAACTAAACCCTTACAGTATTTCCAGTACCATGGTAGTTTGACCTGTTGTCTCGACAAAGAAAAACATTTACATACGTAGGACTGAGATGCCTACTTAGGTTGAAATATGCTTCCTTGTGACAGTTTAATTCACTCACCACGTCACAGTTTAGTTTGCCTTGTTGCCTCTTGGAAATCTACTTTGGTCAAAAAGCGTCTTGTAAACCCTTTAGTTTTCATATTATAATATAACTTACAAACGATATCACTGACGAAGCACAAGCAGGTGTTGTAACCAAGAGTCACGACCGTCCGTCAATTTGATAACCGTCAATATCGAAACGTACCCTTTTTTGTAAGTCTTATCAATGGAGTGACCGTTTTGAAGGTCACATTCATCAAATAGCTTATTAATTTTTAGATAACTGATTTCAGAAAATTACAAACGTATCGAAAAACTGGATGAATTCCACTTTATTCATCTATTAACTTAATATTGAAGAGGACGGTGACTACGTTACCGTATGTATATATGGCGTGTTCAGAAAGTAAGTACCGTTTCATTCTACTGCCGCCCTAGCGCTGCAATCTGTGTTCCGCGCATGAGCACTAGTCGTCCTTGTTCACTGGCTATCGACTCACGCCATTTTAGT
The DNA here is from genome assembly GCF_021130785.1 of Homalodisca vitripennis. Lineage (NCBI taxonomy): Eukaryota > Metazoa > Arthropoda > Insecta > Hemiptera > Cicadellidae > Homalodisca > Homalodisca vitripennis. The sequence continues at coordinate 84,790,133 of NC_060207.1, read as the reverse complement.
TTTTCTTCGTTTAGTTTCCAGTATTCTCTGAACGTTTAACATGTTTAAGACAATTAGTGATCACGCTGATGTGAGATTCGTTCTGTAATAAGATTTTTGAACGAAAGGATGGGAAACCGGCTGAAATTTACTGTCAACTTCGAGTTATTTCCGGAGAAGACATGATGAGTGAAGTAATGGTGAGAAAGTGGGTTAAAATGTTCAATGGCGATCGAACAAATATGCATGATGAGAATCGGAGTGGGCGGCCTTCTCTCGTTACCGATAATCTGGTAAGAGCAGTTGACCAAACAATCCAAGAGAACAGACGTTTCACTATGACAAAGCTATCTGATGATTTCGAACAAATTTCACGCACTCTAGTGTGTTACACGTTAAACTACCGTGGCTACATTCGTTGGTGGGAACCATGTACGAAGAGGGTATGGACTAATTGATCACCCACTACGACAAGTGTTTAGATATCGGTAGAAACTATGTTGAAAAAATAGATATCGGTAGAAACTATGTTAAAAATAGTTTAAGGTTTGGGCTTTTAAGTAGAAATAAAATCGTGTTGAAAACATTGTTAAAAAACTGTACATTTCTGAACACGCCTTGTATCTTCTCAAATTTTCTTATATTCCTTTGGACAGCTCTAAGTAGTAGAAACTTGTCATTTTTAGACTAACTCTCACAATCATGTAGATATTTGAAGCTAGTTCTGGAATTAATTCATGTTGGTGACTAACTCTCGTAGAAGTATAAATTATGTCCAATTTCAATTTTCTCTTATTCCTAATGACTTGTTACAACTTTGGTTATAAGTTCAGTTTATAACAATAACCTATATCCTAGTAAGAAAATAGTTTTCAATTGTCTACAAAATATATTTTTATTTATTTAAAGATAAGAATCTATGGTTTTAAGCAGATCACGGTTTGAAGAGGGTAATTTAGGAGACGCAGCTCTACTATTTAGCACTACAAATCCTCGCTAACATTGTAATGGTATCAATTATTTAAAAATTCACAATAGGATAACACTTCAGGACACAAATATTATGTTGGGAAAATATAGTACGTCATAATCATTGTCTTGGGTCATTGTAATTTAATTGACCTCACTAGTAGTTTTGTCAGAAATTAATATTTTTGCACCTATCTATGTAAAGGCTGTGTATTAAAAATAAAAACATTATATTCCAATTTAAATATAAAATTAAGTTATAATTAGATAAATGCCTGAGAACACAATAATTTATCAATACCATTGTCCATGAACACAAGAGATATTATGAGTAATATTTTTGACAAACTAGGAGAAGAATAGGACTTTACGTGGAGCCCTTAAACATGTCAAATGAATGGTAATATGGCTGAAATATGATGTTGTTATGCTTGTGCTATTCTCTCCTATCTGTACTTCCTATCTGCATTTGATGTTTTGGTATTCTTATTTGTATAGTTTACGAACGTACGTTAGTGCTATAATAAAACCCTTTGTTATATCACTCAGTTCAGTCCTTAGAGTACAATTAATGCACCTTATGGAAGTCATAATATATTACTGCTGTATTGTACGGCTTTTACAGATTAAAACAAAAAAAGATTAGAATAGTCAATTTCAAAAATTAACTTAACATACATTTTTTAATATTAAATAGTTTTAACTTTTTAAATTACAAAACAGTCAACATGAGTACAGTATTTCGTTACATATGTTAGAATTTAAATTAAACAACGTAATGTTACATTTTATCAATTCTTTTTATTTTACCACAGACTTCCCTGATATAATATTCGGGTTTTGATTTAATATAAAAAGAAAGGAACAAATATGACTACGTAAGAAATTAACATATAAAATTAAGGATTTGGCAATTTAATATTCGACAAAAATAATAAGCCAAGTTTATTCTTTTTAAGTTAATTTATGTATACCCAACTCATACTTGGGTATTTTATGATCTTAGAGGTAACGTAAATATAGGTGAATGGATATAGAAGTTGTTTAAGGATAAAAAACATATTACGGTTTAGTCAATACTTTATATTTAAACGTAATTTGTTACAACACTACAACTGATTTCCCTTATCAGATATTAGACGGAAGACATAAAGGAAGATCGGTTTTCTGTTCTAAGTGCTGTAAAGGCGTTATCACGCGAGTCGGTGTGAAATTGAGATTCTACATAATATCGTTCCTTTTTAAATTATATTTTCTTAAATACATTATAGAAGTCGGACTACTGTCAAAAATTGTGTGGAAAATACTGAAATGTTATCTAAATACAATTGGTTAAATATGAATTATTATAAAGCCTGTTTTTGAAGACATTACTTTTTACTAACAGTACAATGTCATTTGATAGGAAGGATTACATTATCACTGAAATAGATTTAAATGTTTTATTAACAGGGTTTCTCAGTTACGCTTTACTTCACAACACCCGTGTTATATTGAATATTTGAATATTTTTGCTGTTGCATAATCATAGGGACGTTGGACACAAAACAGTTTTTTTACCAAATATAATTTCAAAACAGCATTAACAAATTCCCAGCTTTTTTATTTATTGAATTTAATAGGCAGTATATTGGAAATGTTTGATTCAGAATAATTATGTTTCTTGTCAACAATCTTCAATCTACGATTTCACAAATGTATGTTTGTGTCTAGTATTACATGTCTGAAAATTATAGGTAATATCTTGAGTATAACACAGCATATACGGAACCTCAAAAATATAAAGACTAAGCATTTTTATAGTTTGTTTGAGGAGGAAATTTTAAATATAAACTTTTGGGTTTTATGTCAAACAAAATTTGTTTTTATTTTAATTCTGTTGCTCCCTACAAAATCATAATTATGAATGTGCTATTCTAGCAACCATTGGTATACCTAATTTAGTCAAAGCATAGTCTAATTTTTCAATCCACCTTAATCTCCGAAATACAAAAATGGCCTGATTTCGAAATAGTAGAACTTAATTAATGTTATTACGTCCTGAGTTATAAGATATGTATACGTTTATCTCATTGATCAACTCCCAAGTCCCAAGCATGATTACTACACGCCGTAACACGCTAAGTAAAGTCTCAAGAAAGGGATTATTGCAAGGATTTAAGTATTACTAATAGGAAAATTCCCCTTCTTGCTTAACTCTGCACACTAGCTGGATAACTATTCCTAAACAACATTTTTGGCATAAAAACTATAACCTCTAAATATTACGTTCAAGTGAGAATATTATTTTTATTTTCCAATATAGACTACACATTTTATTGTTTTCCTCCAGTATCAACTTCGGATATCGTACTTCGTAATCAGTGTCTATAGTTTCTGGTACTGAACGAATACATTTTTTAGACTGATTCAAGATAAACCAAGAACTATAACTAATAACAGGGGAACTAAATGTGGTGGAACATCTTTGCTATGGCCACGCTTGCACTTTAGCTACACCATACTTCAACCATATATCGACCGGTATATTTACTACCAGTATTGCTACAGTGGTTAACAACACTCGTCCAATGATCTTCGGTTCGTATTAATATTTTTGGGTTTGCAAGTTTAACGGTGATTGCTTTGAGTAGAAATTGACAACATTAATGTATTTAGTGTACTCACGTATTAAAAAAATAACAATGTGTTTTACATACAGCAAATAAGTGGTTTTCCTTACATTTTCTAATATTTTAACAAAATAATATGAAATTCTCAGATTTGTTTTATTCTGGGGAAAAAGTTTATTACATGTTTTTAAATCTTGTCATTAGGCATGAACCAGTCATTAGTTTTATTTCAGTGCAGAGCTCAAATAGTTACGGGATAGAGAATGCCCATTATTGTGTACATATCCAGATAGGCGAATAATGTGTGAAGAGGCCTCTCACCATTGTGGACAGGAAGGCTTGAGTTGGGTGTGTGTTCCTCATCTGAAGAGGGAGTATCGAAGACTACTTATCCGGGGTTTGGTGTCCTCAGAACTGAGGGGTATCCACTTTGGCTCAGTGTGTCTGTGTTTGCTTCCCTCTCCTTCACTGGGATGTACCGGTGGGTTTCATCCTTCCTAAATGAAGCAAATGCAGTTTGCTCCGATATTATGTGATAGTAAACCATATTTCTCTACAAGCCGCATGCAAAACCGTACTTGTGTATCAAGTTTTAGTTATTCCTTAAAACAAACGTAATCCCGCTTATCTTTATTGTTTTTGTAGTTAGAAAAACATCACTTATCTTAATGAAAAACTCGTAAATGTCAGAGACATGTTTTAGTTAGTTACATGTAATATATAAGTAAAATGGAAATTAGTGTCAAGACTAACTCACTTTTTGAAGAGCGATGTATAGCAAAGGTGATAAACACAGCAAATTTTTGAAAATGAATATATTACGATTGATCGCAAAACGAGAAGCACACATGAACAGAAATATAGAGAAGAGAGCATAAGACAAGAATAGTGTTTTGTGTGTGACCTTAAACATTAAAGATTTGAAAACTCTCCTTAGAAAGATGAAAGACATGTTTTGCCTTTCAACCATTTCTCTCAGTTGCGTGGAACTCAATAGATGCAATAGTCCGCGTATTCAATAGATTTAACGGAATTCAATTTTATATATATATATATATATATATATATATATATATATATATATATATATATATATATATATATATATATAATTACACAACACGGGTGTAGTGAAGTAAAGCGTAACTGAGAAATCCTGTTAATAAAACATTTAAATCTATTTCAGTGATAATTTAATCCTTCCTATCAAATGACATTGTACTGTTAGTAAAAAGTAATGTCTTCAAAAACAGGCTTTATAATAATTCATATTTAACCAATTGTATTTAGATAACATTTCAGTATTTTCCACACAATTTTTGACAGTAGTCCGACTTCTATAATGTATTTAAGAAAATATAATTTAAAAAGGAACGATATTATGTAGAATCTCAATTTCACACCGACTCGCGTGACAACGCCTTAACGGCACTTAGAACAGAAAACCGATCTTCCTTTATGTCTTCCGTCTAATATCTGATAAGGTAAATCAGTTGTAGTGTTGTAACAAATTACGTTTAAATATAAAGTATTGACTGAACCGTAATATGTTGTTTACCCTTAAACTACTTCTATATCCATATATATATATATATATATATATATATATATATATATATATATATATATATATACATACATACATTAATTAAATATGCATTATCTTTAATAAATTTTAAAGATTTTAGCTTACACAAAGTTCTAGAAATTATTAATCACTTACTATAAGTTTCAATTTGTAAGTTACATTTTATTGTGTGAAACAAATGATTTAAAACAGCAGTTTTCTGTCAACAGAGATCTTTGTACGTATCCAATCATCAACATCGACTACGTGTAACAGGATTATATCTGCCATACTCGGTGTTCGGTGTAAAACACGACTTCCGGTCTGCTGGAGGTAATATGTGACACAGTCCCCCAGAGCGAAAAGCCTGGAGCTAAAACGTATTGTTGGTATCGGGAATCGGTTCTCACCAAACAATTCACACATCACATTCGGTAGGTAGGTACAAAGCGGTGGTGTGGCGACACATGATGTGAAATGAAGGTCTATAACATCGTGTAGCGTTAGTAGTTGCAACAGCTAACATTGTTCAGTCTGTCGAATCAGATACAAATTGGAGTACTTATTTTATGAGGACCACATACTCCATAGCAATAATAATTATGAGTTGTTATACTATATGTATTAAACCTTTTATAAGAGGCAAAGACCTGTTACATGTTACGAATATGTAGTACATTGAACTGAAACGACCTGATCTGTCCATGTTTAAATAAACGGAAAGAAAGCCCTTCAAATGCAGTTACAGTCAATTAACAACACTTACAACTATTGTTCATCTTAACACAATTCAAGTCTCTTTGGATCAAGTTAAAAACACACAAGGTAAAGCCGTAGTTATGATTTTAATAATTTTATCCCCACCAGTTCAGTAGTGTTTGAGAAGTGTACGTTTTAATCAAATATTACGTCCTTATAAATATTTTCAACTATTTGCATCGCTACCGTGGGAAGCTGGCCATAACTATAAGTGGGATTGTAAATGTACGGTTATAAATAATAAGATGAATTACTAAGTATATTTTTCTCCACTTTAGATACATACTTCGTGTAAAATCGTGTAAACCTTTTAAACGTGCAAGGATTGGAAATATCGCAGAAGAAAACATGACTATTATGGGTTGAGAGAAAATTGCATTGTGTAAGCACAAAATCAAGGTCTAAATTAGAGGGTATGAAAATGGATGTACAAAGTGATAATATTTCTGAGATATTTTTCTTAGCTTGACGTTCAAAACCAAGTATAAGCTCATCAGTGATAGTTCACCAACATCAGACAACTTGATAAATATAGTGAATGTTGCGCCTTTTCTCCAAATAGAAGATCTCGTTTGTTGTTAGTTAAAATACTCAACATTTTTTGTGTATCAGAGAGTTAGGTTTAAGTGTGTCAAGTTATACACCATGATCTGAGAAAAATACTATCTTCAAACATGTTTAGCTCTTTTGAGAAACCCTATTTCGTCCTCCACCAAATCTAGTAGCCCTAACGATAAATTACTTTCCTTTATCGATTTCTAAAAAGAATTATGACTTCCATTTTAAAAATATATTACAAGCAAGGAGTTACACGAAATAAGCAATAGATAATTGTTTGATAAAAGTGAGTTTGAAAGTAAAGATCATGTGTATTGAACACGACTGACACGTGTGCGAGTAAGAGAAGGGCTAGAGGGGAGGGATGAGTGATATAATGAAGGACAGGACGGAGTAGCTTCCATCATCAACTTGTCAATCTCCGGAAGCAATTTTCCATCCACCTTCAAGCATATTTGTATGGAAATTACTTTTGGCAAGATCTGGGTCCATCGTGTAAAAATAAACCGATGTTGTTGAATCTTTTCCCGAGAATGAATTTAGATTTTCGTTTCGAAATAGATTTTGTAATGTGAAGTAAATATATTTAGAGGCGCGAAATAAACTGCCATATTCTTGTAATGTAAGGCATTTAATGTAAGTAATTAAATTGGTTTTTAAATCGATGTATACTGCAACCTTTATAGTAGTAATATAAGTAATAACGAGTTTTTGTCAGTTACTAACAACTAGTAAATTTATATGTACGATATAATTTGTCAGCAAACGAAACATAAAATAAAAACCAAACCTGATAATAACAATGACAGTTAATATACTAAATATTGTAAAGTGACAGAATGATAAGACAAATTAATTTATACTGGCAATTCAAATTCTATATTCAAGGTATTATAAAATAACAATCCCTTAAATATAATTAGATAAAACAATCGTCTCACACACGCACGCACGCAAGCACGCACGCACGCACTCTCTCTCTCTCTCTCTCTCTCTCTCTCTCTCTCTCTCTCTCTCTCTCTCTCTCTCTCTCTCTCTCTCTCTCTCTCTCACACACACACACACACACACACACACACACACACACACACACACACACACACACACACACACTTGACAGGTGAGTCCTTGTAAGAAACGCTGCTATCTTCCTACAAAGTATGTTTTTGATCTGTTCTTTTTTTTAATTCAACAGGTCATAGTGTGTGATCTTCCAGCAGAATACTTTCGTAAATATAACTTTTACTATAAATTTAAAAGCTTTTAATACATTTGTAACCCCATTTTATTTGCCTTTTGACAGAAGTAAGCTCCTCAGACCTGTGTATGTATATGTATTTTTTGCTCGGGAAACAAGGAAAAATCTACTAAGGCCAAAAATAAACCCTTTACACATATTGTACTAATCGTTTTCACAGCAAGTTCAACATTGAAATATATGTCACTCGAACCAGAAGGGCTCACAAACGACCAAAGCCTACGCACTGCGCGTGAAGACGTAAATATATTTTAATTTTATATAATCAGCAACATAGATGGAGGGGAAAGGGAGTAAGAATATAACTATGAATGTAAATAAGCGTTAAAATGCCCACAAAAATGAACAGACTTACTCAACATAGAACCTGCATACCGTTCACGATTCTATTCTGTGTAGATAGCAAAGCAATATTGCCACATTCCGTTTTCGGATAGAAGTGTTGCCATATCCCGTTGCTAGCTACATTGGTGATTGAACCAACTACAACGCTTTTCTTTGTAGGTTTAAAGAATTTCCAACATCTTTTACCCTGACTTCAAGAAGGCAGAACTTATATTAACTGACATGACTTAGTGTTACATTCAGTAACATAGTTGTACACAATAAACTCTAGTTAATTATAGTAACACATCATAAAATTAAAACTTTTAAAGCGAATAACTATGTCGTACGTTTAATTTTATTTACTAACTAAGCTGGCACAATTTTAACTCCCTTCAGTTAAAAAACTTACTAACAAAATACATTTATTTGCAAGTAACATACCATCAACACCTTACCTACATACTTGTATTTCTTTTGAATGGATTTCCTATTTTCGTAAACATTTTCAATTTTTAAATATGATCAAACCCTGACAATAACATCCACAAGGATCGGATTTCCAATTCGCAGTTCCGAGAACAGTACTCAGGCAGCTATAATGATGCACTTGTAAGGGAATATTGACGGTCTTTTTACGTTGATTTGGATCAAGAGTTAATTGCAGCGATGTAAAATTACTTGACGAGCACTTGGAAAACTCATAACGGGATATGTCGACCCATTTCGAAATAAACATCTCTGCATTTATTCTAAATAATACATTATTCATTTAAATATAATTGCTTTTAAGTGTATGTATAAATGTATATGACCAGTATATATATATATATATATATATATATATATATATATATATATATATAACTATATATATACATTTATACATTATGTATTTATACATTTATTAATTATGTTTTAGTTCTTATTCTTGTTTTCATTATGGCTTATTGATAGTTTATTAGCCAGGCATGCAGGAATTGTGTTTGATATGTATATACATATATATATATATATATTATATATATATATGTATATACATAAAAAACTCAATTCAAAACAAGAATAAGAACTAAAACATAATTAACAAAAGAGGGGAAGGTAAATTATGCAATCAAGGGTATATATATATATATATATATATATATATATATATATTCACTTCGGGTGTATAAAAGCAGAATTGCTCTATTATATCAATTATTAGACTTCTTGATATAAAGTTCCTTTAATATTTCGGCTTTGCCGTTTTCAAAAAGGTATAATAAGGTATAATAAAAAATAACAACACAGCAACAAAATTTACAAAAGTAAATAAATAAAAATTGACATAAATAAATGAACAGGAATTTTTGAACATGTGATTAACACCAAAGAGAAATAAATAATATCATGAACAGAGAAAGAATTTAGAAAAATAATTTAGAAAAAATAATACATAATAAAAACAATTTATCATTTCATCTTTTATTCAGACCAAAGAGTACTTTTGATTTTAATATTAACTGATGTGCTTGTTCTAAATTTTCTAAGTCAATTTTGTTTCCATCTTCGGGTACTTTGCAAATACCTTTCAGTGAATAACATTGTTCAAAATTTTGTTGGTGGCCTAATGCGTGTTGTGAAACCAATTTTTCATCCTGTTTTTTAGACGATCAACGATGATTATTCATTCTTATGTGCAATGGATTTGTTGTCAATCCAACATAATCCATTGCACAATTTTTACGTGTTAATTGATAAATTACATTTTTACTTTTGCAATTAATTTCTCCTCTAATAGGGTAAGTTTTCTCTGTATTACTACTGGTAAAAAAGTTGGACGATTTTATAATTTTGCAAGTATTACATCGTTTGTCTTTACAGGGTTGACACTTAAAATTTTTCTTCTTTTCTGAATTTTTAATGTCAGTAGGTGGCAATTTGGGCCGTACCAGAAGATTTTTCAGGTTAGTATTTCTACGAAACACTAGCCTGGGTGGTTTTGAAAATAAGTTTTTAGTAATTGGTGAAGCTTCAAGAATTTTGTGTGCCATTCTTAGAATATTGTTTGTTTTATATAAACCAGGAAAATATTTTGTTATAAATTTTACGTCATCATTTATATATCAATTATTAGACTTCTTGATATAACGTTCCTTTAATATTTCGGCTTTACCGTTTTCAAAAAGGTATAATAAAAAATAACAACACAGCAACAAAATTTACAAAAGTAAATAAATAAAAATTGACTTAAATAAATGAACAGTAATTTTTGAACATGTGATTATATATTATATACCCATATATATATATATATATATATATATATATATATATATATATATATATATATATATATATGGGTATATACATATAAAACTCAATTCCTGCTTGCCTGGCTACTAAACTATCAATAAGCCCTCATGAAAACAAGAATAAGAACTAAAACATAATTAACAAAAGAGGGGAAGGTAGTGAATGATGCAATCAAGGGTGAAAGGCAAATTTTCCATAATCAGCTTGTCAATACACCGGAAGCAATTTTCTCTCCTTCTTCAAGCATATTTATATGCAAATTGGTTTTGGCAAGGTTTGGGTTCACCATGCAGAAAATAAACGAGTGCAATCGAATTCTTCACGGAAAATACTGATTTTCCTAAAGATAAAATAACTCATGAGGTTCGTGTACATCTCTTAATTGTAAATAAATTACCATTACAAAGAGTATAGCTTTACTAACTAACTCCCTGATGCATTTATCGCTGTTTTTATTACATCTCTATAATCTAAAATATCTTATCTCTATATACAATAATCACACATTCACTATGAGGAAAAGTGAGTAAGAATTATATCGGGAAATCTTCATATGAGAGTTTAATAAACTCTACAACAAGGAAATGCGCATACCAATAATTCCGGTGAACGACATCGCCTTAGTGAAAGAAATGCAAGTTGTCATATCACATGTGATCTATTCATCGTTGAGGAATAATATTACACTTAAACTCTCCAACTTGTTTTCTCTAGTGTGAGGTTGCTCCAAAATGGATCATATGAAATTTTTCAAATTATTGGAAAACGTATGCCCTCAAGCATGTTGAGGTATGGAATTTAAATATTATACGTAATAACAATATTTTTTAAATGAAAAGGGAATGTATACTTTATTTGGAATTTGTTTTATTCAGTATAGGACACCATGAGACCATAAAATACCTTTTGTTCCTCCATATCCCATACATGGTGTAGCCTAGGAATTAGTTCAATATTTGTATACGTAATCAGTATCGTAAACCTCATCAGTGAGAAACGGAGCGATTTTCCCCTCCTCTCCTCGGTTTTCTGATATAATAGTTTGCACAGTGCCTGGTGTACTGTTTTGTGGTTTTATTTGATTTCATCACATGTTCACTGCGTTAAAATGTTTCTTAAAATTGTAGTGACGGAGAGATTTGTTCGTTGAATTTTAGTGTTAGTGCTGGAACCCTCTATCATCTATTATTAGTATACCGACCTATAATGTAAAAAAAAACTTATTTCCAGAAACTTATGTACACATTCTAAATGGTTTACATCAAGTAAAATCCAGAATAATGTAATTGTATGAGTTCGTTTCTGCTACTATCTATAATAATTTATATATAATACTATTTTTCATATGCATCTCACAATGATACTACTCATGCAAATACAAAGTAAAGTGAACAGTCTGGAACAACTAGCCAGCTGTCAAAAATATTTCGCATCTGCAACAGTAAGTAGATTGTGTTTAAATAGCCTTTAAAATATTTACGAGTGGTATTTCCGAATAATGTACGCCTACGTTTGAATGCTATACATAAGTAACGTACACGCCAAACACTCTTTAGGTTTATTTCGGTTTAGATCATGATCACAAGGTTAAAAGTATTATATTTTCAATTTCTCAATCGTGTGTTCCAGTTCTTCAGATACACGCGATGAAAGGAATAAAATATCGATTATAAATAATAGTAAGTTTGTTCAAAAGCAAGCATAACTTCACCCTACATATATTTTATCTGATTGTATTATTACAAAAAATGTTGAAAACAAAGTATCAATAATATGATCTAACCTAAGATCCATTTTGCTAAATGTAAGAAATAATTTAAACCCCACCAGGTAATCTGACATGTTTGGTATCATATACCTACTGGAAATGATACAGAACTATTTCAGAACCTTTTGATACCTACAAAGCTCATCGACTACTTCATAAATGAAACTAAATAGTGTAAAACACATTGCAAAGATATACTAACACCAATATTGTGTATTAAAATCATAAATTTGAAACGACCGGTAATAACAATAGCAAATCTATTGACTTATTGTGAAATATATAACACAAACAAACATAATGCATAAAATACCTAAACCACTAATCACATCCCTTTGTTTAAGAAACGTTATTGACGATAGATGATTTGGAAGGTTAATAGGATTACAGATCCTTTAGCTTTTTTTAACATATGATGATGGTAAATGTACGAAATCCCATTGTTTTTCACTAAATAGATATTAAATTGAGTATAAAATTCAAATTTGCAGTTTGCAAACCTTACTACCTATACTACAGTAGCAATTAAACCTACATGAAGTTTCTATATTATTACATGACTTTACGACACCTCAATTAAGTGTAATTATATTTAATTTCTGTACATGCTACAGAAATCAAGTAGCCTACACGCAAAATTTTTCTGAGTCAATATTGGACCAGTAAAATTATCTAATTTACTTTCACAAAGATTACATGCATAGTGTGTTTAATGTAGTATGGATTGCAAACATGGACATATTTAATTAATAACAAATATCACCTAGCAAGAAAACATTCTAAAACCACTTAATTGAAATTGAACGTTTACATAGACAGCTTTGTTATTAAAAGGAATATATGTTTTAAAAACACCTACACTTAATTGTTTTATATGTGCTAAACTAAACTATACAACATAAATTACCATTATATCCATCTTCAATATAATTTATTTTATGACAAATTCCATAGCATTATAAACAAATATCAACACATTACTCTTTTTTTAAAGTAAGCTAAATGGTGACTTTCACGCCATAATGTAATTTGGTACACTAAGAAGAATGGGCCTGTTTTTAACCATTATGGCAGTGAGCGGGTTCCCGCAGTTTAACAGTGTCAGGATTATTAAAGTAGAAAGCCCCCAGAAGAGCTGAGCTATAGCTTCCTGCCAAACCGCGTGTGATAAGTTATTAAACAAAGATTCTCAGGCAAGGTATTAACTGGTTTTTACGTGAAGTCAATGTAAGAATTGTAGTCCATTTACATTAAGGACTTTTTTGATATTATGTGAGTGACGTTTGTTTTCCTTATTGCATCCTTAGTAATTTTAAGAGAGGAAATATTAAGCGTTGTCTTGTTTGCGCAAAATAAATCATCTAGAAATTTGCAATCTTCATCCACATGGAACATATGGATGATGTACATGGAGACAATAGTATTGTATTTTAATAGTTATGCACTCTACTTTTTTTGAGCTTTAATCTTCTGTGTTACATGAAAAATGTACTTTGATTGTATTTTTAGTTGGCACTTTTTTTAATTTTTGGGTTCATTGCTAATTTAGGTGCTTATCTAGACGCTCAAAAGTATCACAATTACAGACTGCTTGCTGAGTTAGATGGTTAAGGCATGAGTGTATTCTGAGAAGGCTACGTTCCAAAGTGATTCATGTAAACTCTTTTGTGGTCTTAGTGCCTCTGATGAAGACAAGATCCAAAGAATTGGTTAAAAAATAAATGTCTTTGCGGACTTTTGTATCTCTTCAGACGGGCGTAGATTCCAGAATCAAGGAGTTTGTTACAAGAGTCTGTTACAATGTAGGTTTCAGACACTGGACTATATGGAAGGTGAGTTAGAGCTAAGCTCAACATTTGGATAAAACTAATAATATTATCAGCGAATTTAAATGAGATAAGTCTTCTTTGTATAAGATCAAATGAAAGACTTTGATATACTCAATAAGTAGAAATTATGTGGGAAAATATCAAAGAACCGGTAAAACATGTGTCTACTGAATGACATCCATATATATATATATATATATATATATATATATATATATATATATATATATATATATATAATATATAACAAGCGCAAACTCAGATTCAACATTTTGAAGTTTAGAGATGGTCACATGATATTCCTAGATGTATTCAATACCATTTGAACTATTTGAGTGGATACGAACTACCATCATTTATATCCAACTTGGCAATATAACATAGTACTTCATTATAAATTAAATAAGTTTATATATAGATCTCCCTATTCAATTATTTTCCAGTGATTTTTTTCATTGATAATATCTTCGGTTTTTATTGCTGTTACTGCCAAATTGAGTAAATGTGTCAAGTCCCTAACTATTTATATAGAACTATTGTTTTTACCATATTTTTAATATTATATGAACGATAATGTGATTATCGTGTAAGTTTTCCGACTAACACCGCATCGTAACACTGCTTACGAATTTATATTCTTAAATTATGTCAACCTCCCTGTAGAGAGCTATCTTCAGTCAAGAGATAATAGACCTAAACTGTTTGGCCTAACTCTGGAGTATTAAGGAAAATCATTTTGTTATGGTATCATTTCGTTTTGGTATTATTTTCGACTTTTTAAGTACATAAAAAAACATATTGGTGTCTATTAACTTAAACAACTCACAAATGGTTCAGTTCATAAATCGTAAAAAGAAAAGTAATACTTTGATTTTATTATGGATGATATTTAATATTGAGTTAAAAAAATATCCAAAAACAGAAATAAAATATTTAAAACACTTATTTTGAATACCGGTTTATTTACAGGTATAATACATTTGCATCATACATCTCTAAAACTCTTTTTTGTTTTATCATATAACAATAACAATGTAATTTATATAATAATTGTATAAATTTCGCGTTTTAAATGGAATAGTTAGAATAATTAAGGTTTAGATAAATATACGAAGGTTTTTATTTTGTACATGAAAACATCACATTTTTACATTTTAAGATGGAATATTGATAAAAAATGGGACTTAATAAATCGCAGAAAGAAACTTAAATGTTGTAATTAAATATAAGTGCGAGAAATCGCACTTTGTTTTTTTACATTTGTTGTGATAAAATATGCGTATTAAGTTAATTAACAATTTAGGGATTTAAGTGAAAGGTCTTAGCAAAAAAACGGAAAATTTGTACAACAATGTGAAGGAAATTATAATCTAGTTTATAGAGAGCAAGATTAGAATCAAGAATCCCTTGAGTCATCAGAATTCCAGACTGTGCCTCTACAGAGCTGATTATTATTACACATTGCCTGAATACTATGCTGATATGTCACGTCTAGGGACATATGCCCTTGAGTGATCAACACTCCTAAATATGCAACTGAAGAAAGCTGATTATAATTAGACGTTTATTCAATTCTGTGCTAATATGTCACGTGTACGACATAGCCTTCAGACAATAGCATTCCAGATTGTGCCTCTAGAGATATGATTAATATTACTCATTCCCTGAATACTATGCTGATATGTCACGTCTGGGACGTGCCCTTGGGTCATAAGCACTCCCTAAAGTGCAACTGGAGAGAGCTGGTTATTATTAGACGTTATTGAATACTGTGCTAATATGTCACGGGTATGACTTACCTTTCAGTTACTAGCATTCCAAACTGTGCCTCAAGAGAGCTGAATATGATTACACGTTTCCTGAATACCAGGGTAATACGAGTATATCACGTTTGGATCACACCCTTAAATCCTCAGCATTTTAAGAAATGCATTTGGAGAAAGCATATTAGTAGTAGACGTTATTTGAATACTGTGTTCATATTTCGCGTCTGAGACATTCTTTTGAGTTATAATAATTTCCAAATATGACTCTTAAGAACTGATTATTATATTTTTTGGGTACTATGTTGATATCTCACATCTGAGATATGCCCTTGAACAATCAGTATTCTCGCCAAAAGTCATTGGAATGAGCTGATTATTACACGTCGACTGAACATTGTGCTCAAGGTGAATATTCCTTAAAGATATTAATCATTTTTACTTACTTTTTAGTAAATTTCTTGTTATACTTTTTTTTATTTTAGTAGGTACATATCAATATATTTCATTGGCATATATTATTAACAGATACATGCGTTTAACAAACATTTAAAAATGTTTCCCTCTCATTGTCAGCCAAAATAAGGATATGAGTCGTCAATGAATGTAAACTATGGGTTCTAAAGCATCTATAATGGACGCTAACTTAAAAAACCGCTGGTTTCAGCAATCGCGAGGACAGCGTTTCCTTTGCAATACCATCCATAGAAGGGAAAACTGGTGCATTAGTGCAGGCGAACATTTTTCCTGACATTATAGATTTTCTAAGTAATGGATATGAATTGGTGTATCCTATGTGGTTTAGGTGACTTTAAGCGAGCTTCTCTTACTATTCAAAGTGATTTGTTTTCCGTCCGGCAAGGCTCAAGAGTTTTTACCTCAACACCGCTCCCAACCTTAATTAATCACCTCGCGTTCTTGTTTGCGGCATAGGTGGTTATGAATTTATCACAGAACTACGTATCTCTATGAGATCTGTAATTTTACAAACAACGCCGTGGTGTGGCGTACTCCTACTTTGGTGTCTGAGCTTTAGTGAAGCCAACCATTCAAAAGATTGGGAAAATATCATTTTTATTTGTATTTTTGTCTGTCTGTCTGCACGTATCTCGAAAATTAACTGAACTATGGACTTTAAATTTTGCACATAGCTTCATTTATATTTAGGCAATACTGAGTTCTACGATTGTACCTGTCAGCCCATGGTAGTTGGTTAAGCATCAGCGAATATATTTACATTGATTTATGGGCAACCATGATGGAAACTTGAAAATAACAAAATCAACAAACTTTTATACAAACTGTGTACAAAAACTGTGTAACACGTTAACAGTTACAATTTTATTCGTAGAATAAATATATATATAATACATCAGAGTTAATGTTAATATTTTGTAGCAATAATTTAAATCGGCATAATTTTTCGTTTTAATACTCTCATTAACTTATCTGATCTTTTATCATTTGAACAATGCTATAAAACATAAAATACTGAACAAAAATTCTAATTTATCATGTGGCAAGTTATCGCGAGAGATATTTCATTTTCAATTTTCCATGGAGCTTCATGTCTACATGTAAAAGAATGAGTTTTTGAGGGCGGTTTATTTCCATACTTAGACATGTCAGTGCACGGATACATACATCGCAGGGATGTAAACATTTCTTTTCTGCATGATTGCATGTCAGTCTATCTGCCCTCATGACATTTAGAGGATGAAAGTAGCTATATAGACTTTAAAATGTTGCTTGCAACTTTAGAGATGCCAGTTACGTGATATGTGGAGTTACGTACAATTACCTTGTATAGTAACACATATGACGAAGTTAATGTGTTGGATTGTTTGGTGAGACTTTCGTTATGCTCCGTTGAATCCGTCGATACTTTGTTTTGTTGATTTTATTAATATGGGAAGATAGACAATTTCAATGTAATTCCACCTTGTTTGTGTATTGAGAAAGTATATTTATCTTCTGTACTTCTGTATCTTTTTTCTGCACAGTAAAATTTCGGTTCATCCTGGGTTTAAATTCTATCGTAGAAATGTGACATGCAAAAGCTTGACAAAAAAGTCAGCTCTGCTATAGCACATTTTATCGTTACAAGAACTCAGGTCTACCAATCTATTACGCAATATGCTCTCGATATATGGTTGAGTAGGTTTAATAGCGCCAGTTTGACAATCAAAGAAGGGAAAATAGTCATTCGGAAATATATTGGCTCTAAAATCTATTAATCAAACACCTTTCACGAGAGAAGAAGTCTGCCGTAGTAAAATGTATAGTATTTGCTTACTCTTCTGCGACATGGAAGGTATTTCAGAATGCTGAAAATGTTCAAAGATGTTCTTGGGATATGTGGTGGGTCCTAAAACTGCACTAAGAAAATTTGTTTCGTACAATATTACGGAAATGATTTTAACTTGGCGTTTTTGTGATTCCTTTTACACCGATCAGGAGACTATATAGGCTTATATAGGCATTATACTGGAATCTGGGTGTATGACATATACATCCTTTTTTCGAGCATAACTAGGTCCTGCCTATTTTATTTAAAATATAAAAAATATATACGTATAAATATAGAAAAATACAAAACAAAATTATCCTCAGCATCAAATCGCAACCTATTGTACCCTGTTTACAAATTATAAAGATTTAGCTTTAATCCACACTACATTTTCCATGTTTACTATCTACTTCAACTGGTTTTTACATGACTAAAATTACACAATAACGTTAACCTACGATAAGATAACAAATCTTAAATCCTCCGTAATAGAAACAAATTAAACTTTCTACAGTCAGAAGCAAATAATACTGAGCTTAAAAAAGAAGAGAGATCAATGGACCAAAAGCCGATGAAAAATTATAAACTAAACTTATCTACTTTCATTTCCTATAAATACATAATTTACTATAATTACCCACCTCAGCGAAATCGCTAATTTATACATTACAAAATATAAAAATATGTGTTTTCAACTATTTGGCATTTTTCATTCCACCTAGTTTAAAAATACTATCGTTGAAATGTTCTGAAAAGATTTCTGTAAAACCCATATAGAACCTTGTCAATGCATGACAATTTATTACGTTTTGACTACGTTTGACATTTTATTTCGTTCAGAGAAGCTAACTACATTTACATTATAATCTCCGATGCAAAATACTGTGCATAACATTCAGTACAACCGAAAGATCAACACACTTTGATATTTACGATGGGATAATATGTCTTTGCATTTGAAATAATTTTTAATTTGTTAGTTATACAATTATATATATATACATGAATTTAATACCATTATTTAATTTTCAAGTAAATACTTTTTGTATGCGTATACTGGATATTAAATAATCTCATTCGATATTTAATGAAGAATACAAAACTTTACTTTAACTTTACCTGATCATCAACAGTACATTTGATACTGAATCATCAACATCAAGCTGTAAATTCTTCTTCGCTATATCTAGTAAATCTACTAAAATAAGCACAGCCCATGTTATCGCACCACTCCAGTTTTGTCACTACACCTCCACCTGTCCGTCACTTCCCACCTTTATAACGAAGTGTTCAATGACGCATAATTTCATTGTTAGATAATATGATAGCAACATTTAGAACGCTTAAACTATCAATAAAATATAAGCAGTTTAGCGGCATTAGTCAATGCATTTAACAGGGTAACACTTAACGGGAAGTGAATGTAATTCTCTCACCTCGTGTTTAGTTATCACACTCAACCTATCGATTAATTCAAATGTCTTCTTATTTACGTGTAAAATACAATGCCATTCCTTAATTTCATATTTTTTTATATTTATTTTTGTATTCAGAGAAATCTATCTATCATGAAGTTATTGTTTCAGATCTTTCCCTGTGCGTACGTTGTTATTTGTAACAGAAAAAGCCATCTGCAATTAGTAAGTTGCTACAATAAAGAGTTGGAAATCATCGGTAATATTTAAACTCTAAAAAAACTCTAAACTACGAGTATACACATACTATTTTATTGCATTTTAGTAAACAGGTGACACAATAGCGGTTACTCTCGTAACTTAATTTTAATGAATGTGAGATTTTCTATCTTATAACCTTCTGGAAAAATGGAACCACTTTATTACTAACAATAAATACACCCTTACATATTTCAATAATTCTTAAAATTTACATATAATAGTACATTCTTTTACGGTAATAGTATAAACTTAACAGCCAATCAAACATGAAGTACATTGTAGGCCCTACACAATGTACGACACGATTGCCCGACACGGCCTTTGTGTCTGAGCCTCTCCTACACATGCTGTAACCATAAGGTAGCGCGGCCATTAGAGCAGTACTGTACAAATGCTTGTGTGGAGTGCTGTTAAAGTATGTCTATCTAAACCTCTCCAGGAGAGTTCAATTATAGCTTGTTTATACTTCCCAGTAGAACGTATACTGGGTACAACAAAATTCAAACGTATCACTTGTAGCTGGGTCTCCCTATGGATGTCCAGAAGTTTCTCGCTTTGACTGGAGAGACTGGTTTAGAGTTGTACTCTCCTTTTTCCAGAAGACACGACTGAGATTAATGCCCAAAATCCTTCCTCGTGGATATCGTAAGATGGTGACCTCCTCCTCCAATCTTACCCATCCTACATATCCTGTCATACCGGAAGTAAGCGCAATGCTCTTTCTAAGACTAATTGCAATGAACGGTTTCCTCAGCTTCATTTCCTAAGAGAAAGAAAGAAAAATAAACTTAAAAATAAAGGGGTAGCATTGTGTTCTGTGGTACTAACACATACAAAGTAATTAGGAAGGAAATTAGTGTGAACCCGATTCAATAAGACCAATTGCAGCTTCTTAATCTAATAAATATTTTATTGAATAAATTAATCATACACTTATCGAAAACTGCAAAAGACTAAGGAGTATCGAGTGTCCAGCCAGCGCTGTGTGACAACAGGCTACACAATACAACTGTAATCTAATTTCTCAGCCACTTTGAGCTTTATAACTGGATTACGTCTTGAACCTTCTCTCTCCTCGTCCACCTCTTCCTTCACTGTATTTCGATTACTTTCCATTTTACCTTCTAATTTTTATATACTTCATACTTAATTCATATTACAAGATAATCGAATGGAAAACATATAGTTTTCAACAACCTTTGACAGGTTCCTTACAAAGAAATGCATTAATTAGTAATAAACAAAATATGTAACATGGGACACGGTTATTTAGATAAACACTTATTGCGATGAGATTACACAAAAAATACAATTTCCATTCAAGAAAACCGTATAGACTATAGACGATATCAAGACGCAATCGAAGGTAGATACTAAATTGCTTAATACAGAATATCAGAAAAACTTAATGGCATACACATACAATTTTGTGTTCACGCTATTTTTCTTATAAATAAACGCACTTTATTTGAGGGGCATTAAATTCCAAAGAGACTTCCAAGCTTTAAATCTTCAAAAAATTTACAAAGCAACAAACTCAGACTGTATTGTATAAAACAGACTACGATTCAATATAGGTGTTAAATTATTACAATGTTAAATTTTTGTAATATGGTATTCAGAGGCATGTTCTTTATTTCGGCCACCTACTTCAAATTATTGTTATATTATTAAGCTAAATAGTGTGTCACTCAAGCGATCAAGAAAAGAATCATTGGATGTACGTCACATTTTGGTACATATTATATAAACAACAAACAATGTAAGGTCTAATCTTGAGCCTTTAAGCACTCCTATAGTACTTTCAGTGGAACGCTCAAAATATACTCTACCAAAACGAATTTGAATTAAAAATTTCCTTTCCAAGGTAAAATCATAAATCCGTAAGCTTTCTCGACAGTAACATTTATGAACGATAAGAAGATAGTGTCATCCTGATAATTAGTCGCTCCACTGCAGGACCCGTGACTCCTAACATCAACGCCAAGTTTACAGCAATACAACTTATCCCGTTTCTACACGGTATAAAAATATACGCTGGTAAACTCTCTCATGAAGAACTTGGTTCAACATTTATAACAAGAATTTATGTAATATTATAAAAAGTAGTCTTGTTCAGAATTAATTGGTGTGGTTATTGCTACTCGAGGGGATAATGTCATATTGATAAATCTGACTAGACACAGGAGCTGGCAAAACGCAGGAAAAGTCAGTTTTAATATTTTTGATGGGGAATAGGACAATGTCTTCGTACTTTAAGAGCGGTATATTGGCATCAATTAAAACTTTATCATGAATGGTCACTATGAAACCGAGACCCCTCCTGAGACTGGCTAACACATTATGGCAGATTGACCAGTTTTTACTTGAAGCCACTTTCATTACTTTTGAAATTTTAGCTTCTTAAGATATCCAGTTATACCTTGCGAGGTACATCGCTTCTCAAACTAGAATACCTGCACACTGCTTAGTCATCCATAACTCTAAACGAATTGAATCTTTTAGCAGAGTCTTTCTGCGTAAACAAAATTATTAGTTGGCTGAAATTGACCTAAGAACTTTAAAATTATCATTAGTCTCGTTAGTGTATTTCTCAGGATTTTGAGGATGTCTTTAAATACTTCGTAAAAACTCAAAGACAAAATTATGAGAGTTTAAAATTATAAATTCTCTTATGGAAACAATTATAATCTTTTCAGTATAGAGAGGTCTTAAATCCTGTCGTTACATTTTTACCTTTTCTATTTTAGGTATAGTTATGAGTATAATAAGTAAAAAGTAAAAGTAAATAAAAGATGTCTTATTATACCAGGCGAAGTTAGGGCTAAGAAGACCTTTCTAAAATTTAAGTCTGGGGACAAACGACTTAAAGGTGACTTCCGAAGCACCACAATCGTATAAACATTGCAATAAACGGTCGGGAGGAATTACTTTTCTTTAATTTTAATATGTACTCGTAGATGTTTAATGTATCATTTACGCAATGTTTTAATATTGCATTCATATATTAAGTAGTATATTAAGTAAATTACGTAAAATAAATACGTGTAATTTATTATAATTTGAGGTTTGTCGTTAGTTATACGGTGTGTATGTGCCTGTCTTAAGAAAATACTGAAAAAACTCATTTTAAGTTCACAAATAACCGGGAGGACTATAGGATTTTATAGCGCTCCTAATTATATAGCCCCCAGAAACTCGACTCGCAATTGAATAGGTAATGATAATGAATGCGAATGGTTACACTAATAAGTGAGAAGACTTTAAGCTCTTATTGTTATGGCAAAGTTTGAAGCCTCTTAAATAATTAATGAGCTTAATTAAGTTTGGGTAATATTGTCGCAGAACCAAACTTTTCAAATAATTTTCATCTATCACGACGTCGTGCACAACAATTTTCAGCAGCGTGTTTCCATGTTCCGTGTTTCCTGTTTCAATACATTTCAAGTTCCTAAGTCCCATTGCGTGAAATCAGCGACCCTCTTTTTAAAACTCGTTAAAGCTTGTAAGTGCAAAGCAGAGAACGAATGATTTTGCAAAATTACTGTTTATAATTATATTTACAGTAAAAATTAGTTAAAATACATGAATAAATCTTGTAAAATTACATTTAAAATGTGTTTTAGTCTACTGCTTAAGGAACAATTGCATCACCTTGGAGATAAACATATTAGCCGACCGTATGGGCGGCCATCTTTAGCACCATAAGAACAATGGTAAACCTCGAACAATTTTACACTGTTATAATTATGTGATCATAGGAACATGAGAGATGATTCATTAAGATATATTTATATGCATCGAAAGTCTTTGTAGTTTTTTTGATACTATTCTTTGGCTATTTAGAAAAACTTATAAACTCTCAAAGTTCTTAATAAAATACTTAACAAGTAGTTCAAAAGTAAAAAGCGCATGGAAGTGTTGGCCTATCAAATATAGATATAAAATCTCCTTTCCATAATCTTTATATCTTATATAAAACTTTCAATTACCACTTAAGAACTATTTATTTTTCAGTTGTAAGCCTATAAAATCGTATTAATTTCTATTCATTTGAGACTCCAAGTTAAGCGAATCCTTGGAAATTCTAACGGTTAGTAGCTATAACAGGCCCCAAATTTATTATAAAAATGACAATTGATGTTAACATAGCAAGACTGCTGACTATAATGTATTATTTTTCTATGCTATTTCACAGAAATGTTTTATTGGTAACGAAATCTTGGTGAACTGTTACAAGTTTAATACCATATAGCATTGCAGATACACATGAGGCAATGCTGAAATATTTATTGTTCATAGATATTATTAGGTTGCATTAATAAAATAAGGAAGGATTTATTATACGGTCAAAGGTTTTGTTGAAGTTCAGAGAGACGTGGTTGCTGATTATAGCAAAATCAATAGAAACTCGTAGAAATAAATGTTGTTTCATTTCTAATGTTTCAATCTTATGCTAAAAAACCTTTAAATCATAATTACAGAGCCCAACTGATGCGCTAAGTCAGAAGGGGGAAAAGCAGAGATTACTCATCATTTTATATTTACCGAGGTATTTCCAGTCTATGAATAGCTACTGGGATATATCCAATAAAACAACCTGTGTTTCTATTTGACGAAAGGTACTAAAACGTAGACAATCTAGTATTACAACATTTCCCAAACAACCGGGGTCGTTTTGATTGTTAATACATATTTTCTCCATAATTATATGGAGAACGCTAATACAATAGTAAAATAAGTTAATATTAATTGTATTCGTTGTTCTTATAACACTAAATAATGAATAATATATCCTGTTTTGGAGGTACCTTATATATAATCTGACTTGAATCCGAGATTTTTTTTCTACTTCAAACAGTTTATAAATAAAAAATCATACAAACTTGTATGTATTAATATATTAAATACGTGGGATTGACCTTTCGGTTAGCATACAGGCCAAACAACCATATTTGATACCTTACAATATTACGTCCAGATATTTCCGAGCAGATACTTTGAGATTATGATCTAGGCTAACTAAACGCGTTCTATTTTTTTAGATAATTCGTCACACCATTATACCTAGCCAGGTTGAATTCAAATTTGAAGCATTATTATTTGTAGTGAGACATTCAAGATCTCTATCTTTCTTCTTTTTGCGCAGGAAACAATATTTTTTCATCCTTAAAGAACATTTTAGAATGCCATAATACGCTTTTAAGCATTTTGTAAGAATTCAGGAAAATATTTAAATTAAATTAATATTTTAAATCATAATATTTTGCTCTATTGGTCCGCAGAATTTATTTAATTTTTAACAACAGTATTTCATTTATTACATGATCATACTTTCATCCGACAAAATAATACTTTTAGTAATATGTGTTAATATAAAATACCTCAAACCTCAAACTATATTCATAACAAAATACCCACCTAGGTGAAATCCTACCTTGTTGTTTTATAAAACAAGTTTGTGATTTTCAGCTGTTTATTAAATAAAAGACAAAATGAAATAAACTAATCTATTTTGCATTTTCTTAAAATAATAATTAGCTGTATGACTTGTTTTTGTTTTATTCAGGTGATAAATAAACTAGCAATTAAACGCATCTACAATCTAATGATTTCAAGTCTAAAAATATTATTTTTAGTTGAAAAACTATAAGACATGACAAGGAATTAAATTTTTCGTAGAACGATGTTTTATCATTCATATAACGAAAGATCACATCGTTTTATATTCTGCAAAATATAGTTATTATCCGCAGGTAATGAATTTCAAATATATCAATAATAATAGTGCATCAGTTTCTGTTTGAATAATATATCTACGAGTACATAACCCATCATCAGAGCAAATCCAACCGATCAAGTGGATATAGAGGACCTTGATTATATACATTAAGCGCGTGTGAAGGACTACTAAGGATGCTCAATAGAGACATGATTCAATGTTTATTATAACATTTCTGTAGTAAAAAGACCTTTTATATGTTTCCATTACCGCTCCTAATATTTGCATATGGTAAGTCATTTATAAACATAATGTTTCGAATTTCTTAGAACGAAGAAACATAAAAAACGATTATGAAATCGTATTTTTACTTAATCTGAAACGTTATTTTAACTCTATCATTTCAGGACATCACTCATAGTTTGCAGTAAATTATAAGTAAAAAGCTTTCTTCTTCTTCTTATTCCTTTCTCCTAAAGAACAGAACTTGAGCTTCTGAAGTACCGTTCAACAATACACTTATATGGAACACAGAGGTTCCTTCAGGAAAGGAGAAACTGTACAAATATTGGAACCCTTGACAACTGGACTTACTTTATTTGTCTTTCAGATTGCATTCTGCCGTAACTCTCAGAGTTATTCTCTTTGTTTCTTTTTTTAAATGTACAATATCATATCCTTGAAAAAGTTTCCTTGAGTAAGTATCATATCCCACAATGTTCTTTTGTTGAATGAACATTACAACCGAAATGATTAGCTTTTATAGATTATTGCTTTATCTTATTAACACAGAAGATAAGCAATTATTAGTATCAAGTTGACATCCTTATCCTCTGGTCACACTAACCTTCCCATTTATGCTCACAAGTGCAGTATTTTGCAGGGCAAAGTCTATGCTGTTACTTTAACGTAGCCTGAGGCAAGTAGTTAAAAGTCTGTGGTATTAAATTTATCTCTATTTGCCTTTATCACAGAGCTGTTTAAATGTGTTCTATATCTGTTTATCACTTTTTGACATTTGGATCATCACATTATAATACGTGTAAAGGTTTTATTAAAAATGCAAGAAACCATGTAATTAGCCGTTTTAGTATAAATTATATAAGAAATAGAAAACCTTTTTACAATTATTAACAAATAAAGTTTGTAAGCCTAAATCGTTGATTATCATCGAAATATAGAAAATAGTTATTAAAAGAAATTCGTATTTAGCGTGTCTGTATAAACGATTTATACTAATTTAGAGCTCGTATCTATACTTGATCCACTCTATGAATCACATTCATCTTTAAATAATAAGGTCCTTAAAATATAATCTGCGTGAGCCGGTGTCTCAATTGATAGCTTATTTTGAAAATGACAATCTAAACTTAATGAAATGAGAGTGGCCTATTGTAAAATTATCCTGATAACAAAGGATAGTGGTCAACTACATTGATTTATATTCACAGCTGATATACTTCATTTAAATATATGTATAATTAAGTTTTATTTAAATTTATCTGCATAGATTTCAGTTATATTTTCCATAAATACTTAAAAAAACTAAGGGTTTAAATACGTACACAGTTTTATACATTACGTGAGAGAACACGTACTAAAGCTAACGGCGCGGCGCGGCGGGGTACGTCAGGCGTTGCAGCATTGTTTATTCAGCTATTGTATCTTGAAATACTGAGTGAATATTTTGTCGCAGATCGTTTTCCGATACAAGCACTTTACATCGTGCCAGACCTCCGGGCATCGCCCCCTCATCTGTTAAGTGTAACGCTATGGTGTGCTCAAGGTGTGTAGGATCTGACAGACATTCCCATAGGTCTATATATCGAAACTTGACACGCATTATTTATTAATACTGAAATCCTAGCAATTTTCCCAATTAATTTTGAACTAGAAGTGTATACACGAGACCTACTGGTGAAGGTTTATTAAACATTTTAAAATCTAAAACAAGTTTCAATGTGTTGAACTATTTCAATAAAAAGATTAACACAAATTTACTGATAGTAGTAGAACACAGATATTAATTGGGTACGAAAACCTGTTTTCACAAGGGACTTAACATAATTAACTAAAACATAATTTTAAAAATGTCAGTGAACTATAACAAAAGTTTTTTCTGTGTTGTACTTTAAAAGTTAGATCATTTACTGTTATGTTATTTTTAAAACAATACATTATCGTTTCTAAAGCTAAACATTTACCCCTGAAGGACAGATTGACGTTATATGACCATCTATTAAACTACAACACTTGCGTAAACTGACTAATAGTATAGTAATAACTATTTCACAGGTCAATAAATAAAATCAGTTAATAGTATATTGATAAATACCACAATACATGTGTTTTGCAAACATTTCAAACCTGATTACTTGAACTATTTCTTAATATGTAACTTTTAAAAGGGTTTTCTTCTAAAACGAGCCTTTTTTTTGTATTTTGAGATGATTGAGGACATTAAGCTATAAGCCAAAGGGATTTATCATCCAGAGAGAAAAGCGAGAGCTGACTTTAACGCTGCGACCATCAGTGCTACAATATAAGAACAATGTTAAAGTACAAACACTTTTACGTTCTTATCTTAGAATTATTATTTAGAAGAATTATAGAATATATCTCATTTCAACGATGTAAAGAAATCGCATCCCGACGTTTCTTGTAAAATGTACACTTTTTAAAATATTTTAACGACAAAGTTCAAAAAGGTTTTATATTTTATCCGAAACCATAAATGAATGTGTTTCAATGTCTCTTAATCATGTATTCAAAATCAGCCATCTCCTGTTAAATAATTAAACAACAAAAATTTAGTCGTAAACGTGTTTGAAGTGTAACAATATTCTTATTTGGCTAAATTTAAGATGACAGCTAGTACAGCGCCTCTTAAGCTAGATATTTTACTTCCGGCTGCCTTGTCCAATAACAGAGTATAATTCCAGCACAGAAAGAAGAGATATCTCAAAGTAGGTAGGGACTAACTCAATATATTTACGATCAAAGCGGTTTGCAGCAGATGTTTATATTGAACTAGTTCAGTAACTAAATTGCATCTTCTTTATATCAACAAGGGTATGGAAGGACATTACTTATTACTCCTCTAATAAATATTAAAGCTATGGTGCAAATAATCTATTCTAAACCACCTATTTACATGAATATAATAGTGTTAAATTTGGTTTCAAAAATAAAAAATTACAAATATTTATAACACCCCCATAATTTAATTCTTTTGTTTCAAAACAAAAATGTATCGCTCCAGTAAAAGGATTTTTAAAAAAATATTTGCATACTTTCGCCGATAATAATAAAAAAAACATCACCATCACCACTGACAAGGCAGGTAATTCTCAAAACCGCTCATTTAAAAATAAACAAAGTATAATTTACAAAATATATTTAATAAGTATACTTAATAAAAACTTACACTTATACTTAATAAAATACATTAATAATAAGTATACTTTAAAATAATATATACGTATTGTATCACAATCGTCATATATTTATTCTAATCATGTACTCTACAGAAACACATTCTTACGTACGTACATATGCCGAGGACTGTTAGCTTCACCTAACCTATGAGCCTGGGGAATTTCGCTCGGCTATTGGAAAGCTCTTCGATGATCTTGAGAGTATAAGTGTGTGGTCAGTAAAACATGGTCTCAGGTTAAATAAAAAAAGTGTTCAGTGATTTACATGGCATCGACGTCTGAAATATAAAGATTGCAGGAGGAGAAGGTGGACGTTATACTCGAAGACACAGCATTGAAAGTGAGCAGTGTTGTCAAAGCCCTTGTGTTTTATGTTAGACAGTAAAATCACTTTTACTAAATTCTGGGAAGACTTGGGGGTTTGTACATCTATATAAGTATTTTACCACAGAAAGCAAATTGAAACTTGTCAATTCTCTTTATGTTTCATGTTTTTTATTATTTCTTCCCTGCATACGGCAACAGTATCTCGAAGGAGGATATTGGGTGCATAAAAAAGTTGCAAAACACTTCCGTGCATTTTTTCTGCAATATATGACGACAACAGCATGTATCAGCCTATCGAGATGCTGCCAATTTGATGCCAAAGGAAGTCGTGTGTAGAGAGCAAACCTACTTCCTGGTTAACCGTGTATAGAGCAAAATATCTGGCCGATAGATTGATACTAAGGAGAGAGGTCGCTCTTAGGGACACACGGCAGAAAAACCAGCTTCGTTATCCTAGACTGAAGCTGGAAATAGGTAGAAAAAGCTCTACCTATTTTATCCCATAACTGTATAATGATCTTAGTTGTGATTTAAAGTACTTAAAGGTACCACGTTCTAAGCGAGAGTAAAAGAATATGTACGCAGAACCTGCTAAAAGCTTTTGTAATCATACGTTTTTATATTTTTAGGTTAATTATTATCCATTGTATTATTTGATAATTTCAAAGAAACCTTTATTAATCCAAAACCACCCTGATAAATCAACTCTCTGAATGATTTTCCTTTGACAAAACAAAGTCTCCTAGCTCCCTAAAATCATTTCTGAGTACCTCAAAATTCAAAAAGACTCTTGCGGCTTTTTTAGTCTGTAGACTCACTCACAGAGAGTCTGATTCCATTTCACATAAGGAGATAATAAATTATATAGCGATAAGCAGTGGACAATATCATGCCAAGTTACATAGGAGAAAACCCCTTAGAAAATCCATACACAGACATTTTCCACGAGATCTTTTTCTCTAAATCCAAATTGCATCAGACAATTTCTAATGTGTATAAAAGTTTTAAGCAGTTAAAATAATATAACTTTCCTCAATACTGGCATAATGGATATTGGAAAGAAATTGCTGGAGTGCAAAGGGTCGTTTTTTTTTTAAATTTTAATGACTAAGTGTAAACATTCGCACTAAAATTCCGTTAATATCACAGGATTCTTTAGACTTATATCTCTGTTAAAACACACACACACACACACACACACACACACACACACACACACACACACACACACACACACACACACACACACACACACACACACACATATATATATATATATATATATAATTTCTAATTTATATATTAATTTATATAATATATATAATTTATATTACATATCATCAATTAACATTGAATCACCAAAAGTATCCATATATATATATATATATATATATATATATATATATATATATTATAAGAGTTTTTTTCAATATTTATTAATATTTCGAGATCCAGCTATTTTCATTTATATTAACTTTTGTTTACATTTTTCGTGGAAAACCTAGTCATAATGAAAATTAAAACCGTTATTGAACGCGGAAAACATTTCATCGGGACAATCAAAATTATCAAATAAGTTCCTGAATTCATTTGAGAGAATTTCATTTAAACTTATGTCATTTTCGACGAAGTTTAAATTGGAAAGTTTAAATTGGTTTATATTTGAAACCCTATATATATATAATATATATATATATATATATATATATATATATATATATACATATATAATTTCAATTAACATTGAATCACCAAAAGTATCCATATATATATATATATATATATATATTATAAGAGTTTTTTCAATATTTATTAATATTTCGAGATCCAGCTATTTTCATTTATATTTACTTTTGTTTACATTTTTCGTGGAAAACCTAGTCATAATGAAAATTAAAACCGTTATTGAACGCGGAAAACATTTCATCGGGACAATCAAAATTATCAAATAAGTTCCTGAATTCATTTGAGAGAATTTCATTTAAACTTATGTCATTTTCAGATAAAGTTTCTCTTTTGCTGTTAAAGAATTTATTTCGTTTTCTAGTCAGATACCTGAGACCGCGACCACCTGCGCGAAGCGTTTAGAGACTGCAACAGCCAATACAGAGACAGAGCTGTTGATGGATTTGTGACCATGTTATCGATGGTGGTGCTCGAGTGAGCAGTCACTCTCGTTAGCGAGTCTATGAACCACGTTAGATTGAATGAATTTGGAACGTTGCGTTACCGTAAGGTTTGGGGTTTTTTGCTGTTTATTACATTATTGTTAAACCGCCAATGACAATGCGTTAAAATTTTTACATGAGTATGCTAATTATAACAGATTCAAATGCTTCGACAATGATTTTATACAACATCTTGATGATCTGTATAAGTAAATAATTGCAATAACCTCGTCTCTTTTTGTGCTGATTTTAGCCTTCGTTTTGTATGAACGTTTATTGAGAATTTTACAAATATAGCAATATCTCCCGAATTATATATAACACTTATGTTAAAAAGACGTGCCAAAGTATTTTTTTTTTTTTTTAAGTCGGTATATCAAATTATTAACAGCTCATGCACTTCGTAGGACATTAAACACTCAGATGAAAAATGTTAAACTACTTCGGTGAAAACCCTTTTGTTTTAATTTTTGTTATTAATTTGGAATAATTTTGTATAAAATAGGATAGTTGTTCAATGAAGTCGGACTTGAATCCCAAATTTAGTTTTAAATTCGAAATGAGTTGGAAGTTTTTTTTTTTACACACGAACTGTCTTCGCTATAAACGTTCTTAGCGAAGTGTTCCTGATATCAATAAATAGTGGCTGTGATGTCCGTCGCCAGTTTGGGAATAGATGTTGAAGGGAAAGATGGAGGGGCCCGCAGCGATGGGATTACGAGCTACCCTTTGAACTAATGGTAACCGTGAAACAAAACATTGGCAGTGCATAAATGAAGAATGATAAACCAAACATACCTTCCTAACTAAGCAATAGTTGACCATACAGAAATTAACAGTTTAGACACAATTCAGGAACTTGATAAAGTATTATGCAAAACAATCTTCTAGAGAACTCCAACAGCCGAGAAGATGAACTTTGATCAACATTGGTGGTGGAGAATGAGCATTTGAAGATGGAGACATTGAAGCTAAATAACCAGTTAATTAGTATAAATGGAAAATTGGACGAAATGGACGTTGACAAAAGTAAATGCATAAGTAAAAAGCTTAAGCCACCTTCTTCAAATAGTTAAGCCCCACGAGGCTTTACTAACTGAACATGGACTGACTCAGGATTACATCATCAACACTTGTCTTGAAGACTACTGTCTAGCTGCAGAATAGTCGACCAAATCATTTGAAGGGAGATGACGCAATCGATTGTCAAGTATCCTTAATGTATAAAGTGGAGCCAGTAAAAGTGTATAACTTCTGCATTGAACCTATTTGTGAGATAGCTATGGTGAGATCAAAACCCCCAAGCAACAAATCTACATAATAGACGTCTACCGTCCTCCTCAGGGTTCACTGTCTGAGATTATGGATCTCATTTCATTATTGTTAGATAAAGGTATCAACCTGCAAAACCCCCGCTATTATGGTTGGTGATATCAACATTGACTCTCTTACAATACATCTGAGCTATAATATGAAAACCATCCCTCTCCCTCCCACTAGAATAACACCACAGTCCCAAACATAAATTGACTGTGTTGGCACTAACGTAAAGGAGGACAAAGTGTCTATTAAGATCCTCAGTTCAGGGATTTCTGATCACTTGCGTCGACTTTGCATGCTTCAGATTTTAACAGAAAATTCAACTAATATTAGAGGACAAAAGAGAAATTTAGTAATCACAATATACATCGTTTAAAACATTTATTCACTTTTGAAACCTGGAATAGCGTTTTCAACAGTGATAATGATTACACTGCTTATGATTATTTTTCCAATATTATTGCATCAGCATTGAATCAAATATGTCCATTTTAAAATTATAACCAACATAGAAGCAAACATAAAATCTGAAACCCGGAACTGAACACTTCAAGAAGGGGATTTTTAGATGGCAATGATCAGTATCTCCTGACAGACTCATTAGAACAATAACAAGAAGCTGCCACCAAGAAAAAGAATTATGATTTTAAAATAAGGATTCATAGGTCAATCAACAGCCAATCAAATAGCACAATCAGAAAAACCATCTGGAATATTATGAACAAGGAAAGAAGAACAAAAATTTCACTAGTAGGCCTCAAAGAATTTTATTATATTCATTATATTCATAATTTACTAAAACAATCAATTCCATTCCCGCTAAAGTTTGTTTAAAATATTTTCCATAATGTTATAATTTCTTACATGACAATATTAGTTCCCTAACCTTTATACTTATTCTACTTGTTCCAACTGCATTGTTTTTTTTTTTTTTTTTTTTACCTCAGCGATAAATATTAAACCTTCCTTTTAGTAATCAGGTGTAAAATTTACTTATTAAGTACGTATATTCTGATTCCAATGTCCTATTCCGCCACTTGGTCTAGCCGTACTTTATTAGGTTGGTTGACTATTATGTACTTAGGTTTTTGTTATGTATACATTCCATCCAAATAGAAAGGTTTAAAAATAATCTCCTACTTGCTTTATATAGCGATGTTTGAAATATTAATAGATACGCTAAGGCTGAACTTCGAACTTGATGAAGTGAAATCTGTCAAGTGCAGGTAAACAAAGTTTCAAATTTGTTTAATAACTCGAAATGAAGTAAAGCAATTTAAATACTAATACTAGTAACTGAAACTTAAATTAATTTTTAAATGAAGGGTAATCTATTAAATTAGCCGATGGATTACCATTATATTTACTAACTATATTTCTGCTTATTTCAATATTCAGACTATACAATTGAATAATCTAACGTGTTGAGCTTTCATATACACCATCACTGTGCTATTACTATAATTATTATTATTACATAAATATACGTTAACGCATTTTTCATCATTCTATTAGCTTTTTAAAGGCTTTGAATTGTATTTCGTTGATAACTTTTCAAATATATTCTCTCAGACTGCTTAGTTAAGAATATATTATAACAGTATGATGTAGGGTTTAAGTAAAGGATGTTGAGTATGATAAAGGTAACCGTATAAATAAAGTATAATAACCGTGCAATGAACAAGGAAGCATATAAGATACAGTATAGTGTATAATAATTGAACAAACATTATAGTTAAAATTGTTCCCTTGTATTAGTCCCTACAGTAAACCTTACCACCGCGAATTTCGCTTCACCATGCTCTTGTAGTCTCAACGCGATCTTTCATTAAAAGGCCAGTTTTCATCAAGAGTCTTAGGGCAGTACTGGTTAGTCTGCATTAATCGTCATTTATATATCCCGTCCTTCTTTTCTACATTCTTCATCCTTTCAAAGCTTAAAATTTCTTTATTGGTGATTTTAGGAAAGCATATTTATATAAGGAGCAGTTCCCTACTATCGTTAAGGAAGAAGCCATATCAGGTTAGGACTAAACCCAATCGTGGGCTGTCTTCATCACTGGTTCACATCTTACCTCATGAATCGGGCTGTAATATACAGCTCGGCTTTATCTGATGATTTTATATCTACTTCTGGTGTTCCACAAGGTTCCCATCTTCGCTCTTTTTTATTTAGTATTTTTATGGCTTACTTGGAGCGTAATTTCTCTGCTGAGGTGTTGTTTGCAGGTGACTTGAAATTATTTTGTAAGGTGACACTACGGAAAGTGTGTTGTGTACGTCGTCAGAGCATTTTGTATTTGGAGCCTCGTTGTCACGAGAACTTAATGATTGTAAACTGCAGTAAAATTTTGTAATTACATTCATTCGACGGAAATAATCTGTGGACTTTCAATCCTCGTTAAACGAGGGTAAATATTATCTGAGATCTTGGAGTGATTCTACCTGCGAACCAGTCCATGGAGGCCGCTCAGGGAGGTTGAGAGCAAGGTCAATCACCTTCTTTCTTATTCGCTCAACCAGCGGCATAATAACCATGTTATACTTAGCCATGTGTGTTTAAACACGAGTTTATTTTCATCTAGTATGATAAGATATGTTTAATTCATAACAATTGTCTGTGTTGTTTATTTTAGAATAAACGGAACCCTTTAATTTGTTAATCTATTTTATTTAAACTTTTAAGTAAGATGGGCGTAATAATGGTGAAAGAAGAACTGCCAATGCTACTCAAAATGAAAGCTATTTTAAAAGGATAATTTACAAAAGCAAAACGAATGCTGGAGGGTACTCTAAGCACATACGAGGTTACGGCAAGAGTTTAAATAATAGACAAAATATTTGAATCTCTTCTAACATGTCAGCAAACATCTTGCACTGTTACACCCAAGAGAAAAACAGGTAAAGAATAATGTAACACTTTGTTAGCAGATATTTTGTTGGGATAAAAAATTGATACCACTTTTATGTGATCCATTACTAGAATAAACGTTCTTAATAGCAGTACGATAAGAACTTCTTCAGTCCCCAGTAAATACCCGTTGCTTCTATGTCAAAATTTACTGTATTTACGTTCGCACGTTGGATACGCGAAGGGAAACCTATTGGTGTTTCAGTGCAATCTCTGTATATATGAGATAGAACTGCGCTTAGTCCCACTGAAGACGCGTCTCTCGTCCAAACATGAGATAAGTCCGGGTAAAAGTGTACAAGTACATTATCACTAACCATTTCTTGTTTTATTTTGTTGAGGCTTTTTCCTTATTTCATGGTCCAGTTAAAAGGTTTCCCTTTTGCAATAATTTATATAATGTGAAGAGGTAAGAAGTAAGATCTTTAATAAACCTATTGTAATAGTTAGCGAGTCTTATAAAAATTCTAAGTTCACTAATATAAGCTGGGTTTGCTGCATATTACTGCTTTAACCTTTTCTTGCGTCTTGTAGAGTCCATGTGTTAAGGAATTGTGAAAGCTGTTTACCACATTTGGACTCACAGCTATATTAATTTCGGATAATGGGGCCTAATTCATGTCACATGATTTTAAACAGTTCCTGAAGGAAAATGGTAATTCACAAAACTATTACCCCCCCCCCCCGTCATCCATCAGCAAATGGCATATCGGAGAGATGCAAACGGTTCATTGAATACTATGAAGAATGAAGGAGGAAAACTGAATCGAACCTGTATTATATACTTAAATAAGCCTGTAAAATCAACTGGTTCAACATCATGCAAGCTAATGCGTGGCACACATGTCAGAACACATCTTGCACTGCTGCACCCAAGAGAAAAAAAAACAGGAAGAGAATAACGTAACATTTGTGTCAGATATTTTAAATTTGGCAACAAAGTACAAGCTAAATATTACAGTAATGAAGTATAAAATCTTATATTCAAAATCAGAATAAATTATGGAGTCATCTGGCGTAGACTCTAAATAAATGCTACACTGCAAAATGTTTGCTACACGTGTTTATATTCATCTAATATGATAACATGTTTTACTCATATCATTGTGATTTGTGATGTTTATTTGAGAGTAAACTAAACACTTAAGTTGTGCATGTGTTTTATATAAATTTTTAAATAAGATATAATAATTAGTCCACTTTTATTTGCTCATGTTAGACTTGTGTTGGAATTATCTACAGTAGCCTGGTCCATATACGTAACCTATAAATCATCCAAGACAAGTTTATTACAGTTGTGGAAGTTCGTCAAAGAGACTGGACGAACTCCTTATAGAGAAGTTCCTATCAATGATATGGCTTCAAGATGGCTTGGTGCCTCTGGAGAGGAGACTGGTTATGCAGAATGCATTATTTCTTTTACTGACTTTCAATTTACTGACTGGCACTAGCCGCTTATGTTGTCTTGAGTTCCTCCATACTCTATATAAGCATGGCAGTTGGAACTAGATCACGGGAGTTATTCTGGCGGACACATCATTCTACCTCTCCGCAGTCAAAACAGTGCCATGAACCGGATACAAATTACTGGCTGTAGAATAGAAAATTAGATGGACTTTTTCATCGTAAAGCTCCCGGTCATTAAACGTTCTTTGGTCAAGATGCTGTGTGAAGATTTCAGATTAGGGTTGTGATGTCGTTTCCCTAATGTCTCCGAGGGAAATGTGTTACTTTGGCGGTGCCTTAAGAAGTCCACACGTGTTGGTTTCCACCGCGAACTGCAGTTTCCACTTTTTGATGTCAGACATTATATTGTACCCTATATTTAATCATTCATTGTTGTTGTTGATACAGTCGTACTCGCCTTATTAGAATTAGATGTTACAAGTTTGGATATTATTTGAGTTCCACTTGTGAGTGTTATTTGTTTGTTTGTTTAAAAATTCATTGCAATACAGTTAAACTTCCATATTAAAACGATTTATTTATAGAGTTTTAACCTAAGTTACATAATTTATGTGTGTTTTCACTAATCAGGCTATATTGATATGCTATGTAAAACATTTATTTTTACACACTCGCGCGCGCGTGTAGTTTTTATTAGTTGCCGAATTGTCACTTAATTCTTAAAGCATGAATTTGCATTAGAGTGAAAAGATTTTGCTGATTGCAGAAACCATTGGAATAAAATTAATCCTTATCTTTACACAAATTGCGTCTCATACACGTTCTAGAAGTACAATCCTTCCACCAGTGGCACTGTCTCTCACAGAAGACAGGCACATTTTTCTGGCATAAGATCTCATTTTGGAGAATTCCAAATAGCGCAATAGCCTCATTTACTGTTGTGACACCAAGCTTGAAATTGGGAAATTCAGGAAGGCTTGCTTGGAAGAAACTTCTTAGACGGAGATAAATATACCTATACCTATACCTGAGATTAATTAAGGTGAATAAAAAATCCTTAATTTCCCACTGAGATTTTGCCTTGGCCGGAATTTTTCAGATATCTATCTATAAGAAAGTCATTTCACTATCGAAGCATACAGTACGTAACGATTATTCAGGAAAATTATTTTGTCACACTCTGCCCATCCCTATGGACGTAGGCTGAAACTGTGATGGTCTCTAACAGGAAATGTCTTATAATATCCAAATCGCCTAAACACAATTATTAAGTTTCGCTGAGGACAGTGATCGCCATTATTATGAATGTCCATTTGCACTGCATCATACCAAATAGTGATATAACTTCGATTAAATACTTAACAGTTTGATATCTCCGATCAGCCATGTAACCAGCGATGGTAGCTGAAGGAAATTCTTTTACTCTGTACTCTCTTTACATACGCTCATGACTTCCAACAATATCTTCAAGTGTAGTTGTGTTAGTATCACCAATTCATACTTTGATTGTTGTTGAATGGTTAACTTACTGAATACGTTCAAACTGGCCTTAGATTTGTTTGACTAGGTGACGGTTTTATTTGGTATGTATCAATATCTTCATTAAAGGTTTCGTATATGTAATCTTTCAGTTAATGTTAATTATAAGTATTTAGTAATTCATCTACTTCTAATGATTTAGTAGGTTTTTACTTGAGATATTCCACCCATCTATCAAGTAAAAGAAGTTTTTTATACCAATAGGAGATAAATAAAATAATTTGTATAAAACTTAATGTTATGGAATACAATGTTACCAGTTATATACATTTTTGCATCGGAAATCTCAAAGAAAGGAACGGTTTACCTTACAAAGTACAATAATGTTAATTTATCGACAGAATGTATCATTACATTTACAACTTGAAACCTTAGGAAGTGCAAATATTAGTTTTGCTTTGGGAAAATCTCTCTCCGATATTATTAATGAATGTTGGGAAAATGTGTCTGAGCAGCTGGAGGGAGGTGACGTCAACAAAGTCAATTCTTTCCAGGGATTTCCATTCAATTTGGTTCTATCAAAGACCACTTCTGTATGTAAGTGTAAAGTGCTTTTATCACTAGAATGTACTGAAAACTATTTAAATTCTTCAATGATAATGACTTAACTCTCAACTAATAAAGACGGTAGTCTATAATAAAGAAAATATAAAACGTTGGTGCTATTAATTTCATAATTCATATCATAAGTAAAAGGTAACATGGACGGAAGCTTATAAGTTTTATTAGTATTATTAGATAAACTTCACGTTCCATTTTCTAACTTTCACATAATATTTGGAACTGTAACAACTATTTGTGCCCTACTTTTATACTATAACTTTATTTCTATAAAGCCTGGTTTTTATAGACATTATAAAGCATACCTGTTTAACTTTTTACCAGGCAAACACATATTTTATTCAGATACATTAAATTGATTGTAAACAAAGGATTCATCTTATTTGGAATTTTTAATATCAACAAAAGATCAAAACTTCTCAGAAATTGAAAGTTTGTACACGTAATTTTTCATGACTTAAATAGAAAAACTAAAGCATTTTTATAAAATCGCACTTTTATTTGGATTGAAGCCCCTAGAAGAACTTTATTTTGTTTTTCAAACTCTGGATGTCGCATATATATATATATATATATATATATATATATATATATATATATTAGAATAATAAATCGTAAACTAAAACCCTTTTATTAAAAGGGTTTTAGTTTACGATTTATTATTCTAACATAAAGATAACCCTATAATGTGGAGTTCATAATATAATATATATATATATATATATATATATATATATATATATATATATATATATAATTTTACATACACGTTTCTCGTGCTCCAAACAAATAAATAAAAGACTTTTTATGGAGATCACTTCCCATAGGGGCTGACACTGGATTACAACCCCTAGATCAATTTAATTTTGTTCTCTTACCCAGAGTCTTAAAATTATGAAATTTGATAGTATATATGGACTCAACAGACCACGAGTGCCGGAAATACCTTAAACAAAAAATAAATGAAGATGGCTGGAAGACTATTTTTCATCGAAGAAAACATTATAGATCTAAGTATCTATACATTTTACTAATCAGCACAACAATGCAAACGGCATTACCTTCGACAAGAAGTTAATTATTACATAGACCGGAAGTACACGTTTTTTGACCACAGTAATCTTTTCAGATCAATACATATGTATATATTTTCTAATAGTTCCAACTAAGCAAACACTACTATAGCACCGGAAATATCTTAGGCCGGAAGTATAGAACAATGGCCGGAAGCAGTTGTTTTGACTAATGAAGACTTTTTTACCTATGTATTCATATTTTATTGATTGGGGTAGCAATATAAACTATACTCAGATTCCGTAAATACTATAAGTAAATTTAAAAGGCCGGAAATAAGACAATTTTTTTCTGAAGTAGACTCTATAGACCAGTATACGTATGCATAATTTTCTTGACCAAGGCAACAATACAAACACTATGGGGGCTCCGGGAATAATTACTAAGATAAGGAAGAAGATTACAAAGGGCGAAAGTAGAGAATTATTAAGCTTCTCAGAACGTGTATGTAAACACGTTTTATTGTAAAAAAAGCAAGCCCCACTACGACGGATGAAATATAATATAATCAAATCAGAAATGCTTCTTCAAGCGCTAAACCTAAACAATTACAACAACAAACAATTTTTAACTCCTGATCCTCTTAACAATGGACATTGAAATGCCCTTAAATATATCTACTTCCAATTCATTTTTATTCGTTGATATTTTGTTGATAAGGACAATAAGTTAAACGCTACTAAGGCACTGATAATACCAGTACTAGATAATATGGGCTGGAAATGGACGCTTTTTGACAGAAATAGGCTTCTTATTTATATTTTTGGATATATTTTCTTGACCGA
Organism: Homalodisca vitripennis; assembly: GCF_021130785.1. Lineage (NCBI taxonomy): Eukaryota > Metazoa > Arthropoda > Insecta > Hemiptera > Cicadellidae > Homalodisca > Homalodisca vitripennis. The sequence goes on along the minus strand of NC_060207.1, from coordinate 84,749,232 downwards.
GGCAACAATGCAAACACTATTACGGCAACAGAAATACCTTAGACCGGAAGCAGCTTACAAGGGCCATACATAGAGGTTTTTTGACTGAGTTAGGATTTTCAGACCTAAGTACGATTCCTTCAATCATGGGAGTCAAAGTCAAGTCAAGTAAACTACTATGCCATCTGAAATATGAATATGAACATTGAAATACTGAGTTAAATGCCTTAAATATGTCAACTGCATATTTGTAAGTATACTAAGGCTCTACCATATTACATCGAAAGCACTTTAAATAGGAAAACTATGGAATTGGATTATCGGTTTCCTTCATTCACCGAAATCGTTGAAGCTGTTCATTAAAATATTAAGAAATTTCGCGGAAAGATTTAAATAATTTTGGTTTGTACTTCTCCAACTATTGCGCGCCAAAACACTGTTATTTAACCTTGCAGTCCAATTATTATGAAACTTCTACTCAGTAATAAAATTTAAAATTACTATTTTACTTGTTCTTACCCGATGATACGCACAATATATTGTCCCTTTAAAATATTAAGAAAGTCATATATCCTTGTAGTAATTTTAGATTTAGAAAGTATTCGATAATATGTGAGATCGAGTAGAAATTTTGCTATACTTCTTTTTATTTTTCATTTAAGCTTAAAGTCATGATTTAATTATTTGTATGTGTACCAATTAATATTCAAGCGTGGTTTTAAAAACACGAAACGTATCATCTAGTAATTTTCTTTAGTTTACATATATTTCTAAGTTAGTCATTATAATTTGGTTATTACATTACCAATTGGATAAACAGAACTAAATGTATTTTTGGACACCTGAAATAGGTCCTGACCTAGTTACTTTGTCGTAAACTAGATTACAAATTATGATTCAACACCACACTGTCAATAAATCCAATTTTTTGTCGCCTACATCCTGGTGAACTGGGTCAGCACAAAGTGACATTCAATAAACACAATCTGTACCGACACTAGACCTACCATAGTTTTAACTACTGTTGTGTATAAAGCGTTGTAATAAGTCATACCCATTAGAAGGGATTGTTAAAAATAATATGTGGAAATAATGATTTCAGGGTTATAGAGATGCTAGTTATACATACAATTTCAACGCCAAAAGAATAACAATATTCAATTGCTAAATTTTATTTAAAAACTAACACTAAATTATTGGGATTAATTCTTTTATTCAGCATTCAAACTAATATGTAAGAGAGATGTTATTGCATCTCTGATTTATTTGTTTCAAATTTAATATCTAACATGGCAAACATTTAAGTCCTACCTTTTAAGTCCTAGTTAAATAGATCTTTAGAAAATAACAAAATTGGACATTGGACGGATTTGACAAAAATACAAAATACGCTATAAACTATAATAGTTACTCCATTAATCAATATTTTAATTTAATTATCAAAAGGCTCATCGAAAATCTTTATGGAAGAATATTGGGATCTAGCTAGTATATTTTGGGCTAATTAACTCCATTTCCAGTTTGTTCTACTTTTTTCCACGTTATAATGTAACACCCTTGCAGTAACGTACAATACACCAATGTTCAGTCTTATACTAATGGGTTGTTGAGATACTTATTATTTAAATATACTTATACAAATTTAAAACTACATTTGGTTATTATTCACTTTTTATTATTAAGTTTTGATATTTTTAATTAATATTTTTGTTAATATGTACACAACACTCGAACATCTCGAGGCTGCGAATTTAAATGCATTTGTCTATAAGGGTCCGTAGCTGCTGTTTAGTTTTTAGAGAACAATTTTGTATTACTACACTGTTATTCTTAGCCGAAAGAAAGCTAGTTTGTTGCAATGTTTGGTTACCTTGATTAAATATATCTGATGATTATAATGAATAAATGTTCTCCACTTAATTGTGTCAAGACAAGAAAGTGTCTTGATTTACAGAAACGTTTCTTTACGATCGTCGTACTGCCTTTAATTTATTACATGTAATTTTGCTAATCGAAGTTTAATTATATTATACGAGCTTAAATATATAAGTTTTATTAGTATTTTATGAGGTAATAAATTCCCCAATAAAATCGGAAACTACTCGAGTTTTGCTTTGAGATCTTAGCAACTGTTACTCAAAACCTAAATATTAACATACTGCAACAAGAAACAAACAGCCCCCTTGTGTCTTCAAATACGTATATACTGTTTTTAATTTGTTTCCAATTTAATTACTGACTACTTTCTTTACAATTAATAAATATCCGATGATCAAAACAAATCAGTACCTCCTCATATCTGACCCTGACGTGAGATGGCCGTGGTAGGAACGGGATTGGATCGAACAACTCGATGAGCAAAAAAGTCTAAATATTTGAATGAAAACACTCATTCAACAACATAACACTGTATTATACACTACATTAATAAAACGGTTGACGTCATCGCCTGACTGGAACAATACAAGTAGACAGTCGGACTGTAGGTCAGATATCCCGAGGATTATGCCAATGTAGGACATGAGGTGTCCTACTATAGTATAAACTGTCTGATACGTATAGGTATAAACAGTTTCAACATAACACTGTATTATACACTACATTAATAAAACGGTTGACGTCATCGCCTGACTGGAACAATACAAGTAGACAGTCGGACTGTAGGTCAGATATCCCGAGGATTATGCCAATGTAGGACATGAGGTGTCCTACTATAGTATAAACTGTCTGATACATATAGGTATAAACAGTTTCAACATAACACTGTATTATACACTACATTAATAAAACGGTTGACGTCATCGCCTGACTGGAACAATACAAGTAGACAGTCGGACTTTAGGCCAGATATCCCGAGGATTATGCCAATGTAGGACATGAGGTGTCCTACTATAGTATAAACTGTCTGATACGTATAGGTATAAACAGTTTCAACATAACACTGTATTATACACTACATTAATAAAACGGTTGACGTCATCGCCTGACTGGAACAATACAAGTAGACAGTCGGACTGTAGGTTAGATATCCCGAGGATTATGCCAATGTAGGACATGAGGTGTCCTACTATAGTATAAACTGTCTGATACGTATAGGTATAAACAGTTTCAACATAACACTGTATTATACACTACATTAATAAAACGGTTGACGTCATCGCCTGACTGGAACAATACAAGTAGACAGTCGGACTGTAGGTTAGATATCCCGAGGATTACGCCAATGTAGGACATGAGGTGTCCTACTATAATATAAACTGTCTGATACGTATAGGTATAAACAGTTTCAACATAACACTGTATTATACACTACATTAATAAAACGGTTGACGTCATCGCCTGACTGGAACAATACAAGTAGACAGTCGGACTGTAGGTTAGATATCGAGGATTATGCCAATGTAGGACATGAGGTGTCCTACTATAGTATAAACTGTCTGATACGTATAGGTATAAACAGTTTCAACATAACACTGTATTATACACTACATTAATAAAACGGTTGACGTCATCGCCTGACTGGAACAATACAAGTAGACAGTCGGACTGTAGGTCAGATATCCCGAGGATTATGCCAATGTAGGACATGAGGTGTCCTACTATAGTATAAATTGTCTGATACATATAGGTATAAACAGTTTCAACATAACACTGTATTATACACTACATTAATAAAACGGTTGACGTCATCGCCTGACTGGAACAATACAAGTAGACAGTCGGACTGTAGGCCAGATATCCCGAGGATTATGCCAATGTAGGACATGAGGTGTCCTACTATAGTATAAACTGTCTGATACGTATAGATATAAACAGTTTCAACATAACACTGTATTATACACTACATTGATAAAACGGTTGACGTCATCGCCTGACTGGAACAATACAAGTAGACAGTCGGACTGTAGGTTAGATATCCCGAGGATTATGCCAATGTAGGACATGAGGTGTCCTACTATAGTATAAACTGTCTGATACGTATAGGTATAAACAGTTTCAACATAACACTGTATTATACACTACATTAATAAAACGGTTGACGTCATCGCCTGACTGGAACAATACAAGTAGACAGTCGGACTGTAGGTTAGATATCCCGAGGATTATGCCAATGTAGGACATGAGGTGTCCTACTATAATATAAACTGTCTGATACGTATAGGTATAAACAGTTTCAACATAACACTGTATTATACACTACATTAATAAAACGGTTGACGTCATCGCCTGACTGGAACAATACAAGTAGACAGTCGGACTGTAGGTTAGATATCCCGAGGATTATGCCAATGTAGGACATGAGGTGTCCTACTATAATATAAACTGTCTGATACGTATAGGTATAAACAGTTTCTCTATTTTGAATAAAAATGTATTCATTACTCTATATATATATATATATATATATATATATATATATATATATATATATATATATATATATATATATATATATATTCATAGTTTTCACATACGGTCAATGTTACATTTACAGTGCTGTATCGTATAATAAAATGGGATGAAATGTACAAAGTGGAATGAATTAGCACTTGCCGACTACACAAGGCTCTCGGCTAATCTGATTATACGTTTGACAAATACAACTCTAAAGCAGTACCATAATCACCAAAATAGCACTGGCTGACGTCAGTGTTATAAATTTTCATAATACACGGTTTTACTATAACATTTCCTGTCTGAAAATGTTCTGGTTCATATGTATTGATGACAAATGTAACAATTATTGTTGCACTTGCCAACTCTTTGATATTACTGTGTTTAATAATAATATAGTTAAATTGAAATATTTACATCTTTTTTCAATAAATTCGTAATAAAACTAAATTTTTAGAAAATGTGGCGTGGCTTTGCGCACGCTCATCCTATAACACTAATAGTTTGATTTTTTTTTGTAAAAACTAATGGGATAATGATTTTAACATTTGCTGTATTTAAGTTATTTTTACACTGTTAAAATGGTCTACTAAACGTGCTGTTTTAAGATCATTACTTTTAAAAACTTAGTGTGCTATAACTTAATTGGGACATATTTTTTCCAATCAAACATTAACCATGTGTAAAGATACAAAAATTAATAAAAGATCAATTCTGAAAAAATTTTAAAACAATATACCGTAGAATAAACTTCTACCTTATAAAGATTGTGTAAAAGTAATTATTTGCCTTCAAGTGAAAGGTATGCAGACAAATTAATTTAATAACAGAGAACAACAATGCTAAACCGTTTCTAAGCAATTGCCTAAGTTTCAACTTCACTTTTTTACTGAAATCACTAAAACGTTTCTAAAATGCTAGAATTTCTCAAAAATCTTACTACGACGTAAATTGAAGGTGGTGTGCCGGCGGGGGCCTTGTTGTTGGAAGTATCGTCTACGTCCACCACAGGTACCAAAAAGCCCTTTGAGAGGAAGAAGTTTGAACGTTTAGAGTCTTTCCCGCACTCATTATTATTATTTCTATAGTTCAATTGGATAAACATGTCTGATTATCTTTAATTAATAAACTTTGAACAATAACGGCAATCAATAACATTTTGTTATATGATTTTCAGATATTGTCGACGTGGACCATCTGACGAGGGTAGGTCTGAGCCAGCCACCACCGTCGTGTATGTTAATACCCGATACCAATCGGACTCCTCTTCATCGGATTCGGAAAGTGAACCGCTGCCTGCCACATAAACGTATGTTGGAGACACCGGTGGAATTTCAAAAGGCGAAGATCATTCGCAAGCATCAATAGTGGCAATGTCAGGCAGTATTGAGAGATTATGAAGAGATAATACAGGTAAGAATGAATAATTATCGCAGTTAGTAGTTAAGAAATGAATCCTTTTTCGTATGTTATCATTTACTGTTAAATCAACTTCCTTTCTATTAAAACTTTCTGTTGTAAGTTTTGATGTGGTTTTTGTTCATATTAACGTTTCAAACTTTCACATCCAACTTGTAAAATACAGCACTATTATCTCATTTTTCCTGCAAAACAAACTAACCAGAAGATTATTATACTACCTTGATTATGATTAGCTATTTTTTATACTCTTAAACAGGTGAAGATATTTCTATAGATGTATACTAAAATATATCATTGAAAGTTTTATTTTGTTACAAATTTTAAAATGTTAAGCAGTAAAGTGATATGAGTCTAGCTTCAATGACAGGTTCTATAGATTTTAAAATTATTGCATTGATGTTTTTTTCTTCATTGGTGAACTACCACACCACAAAAGATTAGAATATACCTTCACTATACTTTCAATCAATTTGTGGACGAATTTACCTTAACTTATTCCATTTTCAAAACTAGGCATACAAAAAATTCCTGTCAAGAAATGTTCAATATTTCAACAAGGGAACCACATTCTCTGGTATGTTTATACTGTATGTTTATACTGTGCATTCCTGAATACACACCAATAATAATTTACAAAAAATTCCTGTCAAGAAATGTTCAATATTTCAACAAGGGAACCACATTCTCTGGTATGTTTATACTGTGCATTCCTGAATACACACCAATAATTTACAAAAAATTCCTGTCAAGAAATGTTAAATATTTCAACAAGGGAACCACATTCTCTGGTATGTTTATACTGTGCATTCCTGAATACACACCAATAATTTACAAAAAATTCCTGTCAAGAAATGTTAAATATTTCAACAAGGGAACCACATTCTCTGGTATGTTTATACTGTGCATTCCTGAATACACACCAATAATTTACAAAAAATTCCTGTCAAGAAATGTTCAATATTTCAACAAGGGAACCACATTCTCTGGTATGTTTATACTGTGCATTCCTGAATACACACCAATAATTTACAAAAAATTCCTGTCAAGAAATGTTAAATATTTCAACAAGGGAACCACATTCTCTGGTATGTTTATACTGTGCATTCCTGAATACACACCAATAATTTACAAAAAGTTCCTGTCAAGAAATGTTCAATATTTCAACAAGGGAACCACATTCTCTGGTATGTTTATACTGTGCATTCCTGAATACACACCAATAATTTACAAAAATGTTTTACCGCCGCAACCTATCGTATCTGAAATTTCCTACCAAACCTTACGAATTGAAAGCATACCACAATTTATCAGGTACTTCTTTGTATTGGACATTGGGATCAGGGTTAAAACTGACTGAGTAAGAATGAACGGGAGTAATATAAATTATAACTTGTATAAACGGTATAGTTAATATTTCAATGATTAAATTAACTATCGTTAAATTGAATTTTTATTAATGAAAAAGATTTATATGGGCCAATGTAAAGTACACTTAACTTCGTTATTCTTTTACCCTTTTCATACAGTAATTGAAAAGGCGGGTGTAGTTTTGTATTCATTGTGGAAATGAAGAGTTATTATTAATGCCTATGATGTAGGATTATATTAAGATCTAATTTTGCCTCAGATTGCGGTATGCTTTGTTTGATCTCATCATAGTGCATGAGACCAATCTACGCCGTTGCACTAACATTTCCTTTCAATAACTACGATTAAAACTGTTATGAGCTGATACTACTAGTTTAATTAGTAATGGATTTCGCCAGATAAAATTTACGTACTCCACAAGGACTTTTGTTCCGGAATGGAATGATTCGACAATCAAAGATCGTACACCTTTTACAAGTAATTTCAATGGTGAAACTATCACGTATCACGCTTCCATAAGCACATAACTGATAGCTATGATCATCTAGCATTATATTAGAAGTCCCAACCACTTTAAACCTCCCGTGGGTAGTAACCGACCCAAAATATAGAGGATTTAGGCAAGGGTCACAATGAATATTCAACTTTTATAGTATATATTTCAAACAAATCACAGGGTTAGTGATTGTCACGGCACACATTTAACCTATTCTCGCCATGTTATTTTTACTTTACCAATCTTGTATTTTTTCAGTTATTATTTGCTTTTGAAATTTTTACACTTTATACAATCATATATTGCAAATGAACCCTACCACTTTTAATACTCTAACTTATTTGTAAAAAAATTATGAATTTTCAAAATTATGTTAGTTTTTTAACTGATTTTTTAAAGTAAAATATTTTTTTAACTACCTTAAACTTTTCCAATCAGGCTAAAAGTGGTAGGGGCAATTAAGTATATTGTAATGCACAACTGGTAAAAATTTGATTGAATTGAATTGGATAAACTGTTTGCGAGAAAAGACAAAATCCGTTTGTAAAATAGCCTACTTTCGGGAATCAATGAAAAAGAGAAACATATGCGTAAAAAGTGTATTTTAACTTACAGATCAAAACATTCCTGCTGCATATTGGGTATCCTCTTTCTTCTCCAGATCTAGTTTTCTCATTTTAATAGTCCTGGATTGTTTTCTTCTCTTTTTGATGTCTTCATTGTTCGCTCGTTCGGCTTTTTGTACCCTTGTGACATCGATTTCTGTAAGTGTCTTGATGCAGTTAGCTCCAGGTTTCAGCTCCAAATTCTGTATAACTTTAATTCTGCCTTTGTTTCCTGTATTATAGGTTATAACAGAGTCAAATACTCCAAATTTGAGTGTTTTCATGCCTACAAAATTCACTTTTGGAACTCGAGACCACAAAACTGAGTTATAGGACTCGTTAACATTTTGTGATTTGCCATGAAGACACTTCTTTAGTAGTTCTGGGTTGGCCAGGGTCTGTAAGTAGGCTTGATAACATCAATACCAGCTTCATCTAAAGAGTTTTTGTGGTCATAAGCTATGTTATCCCTTTGGGCCTGTTTGTATTTACACCAAGAAATGTTACAAAAGCTGTGCTGAGGCCTTTCGTTAGATGAAGCCTTATGTAAAAATGTTGCCCACACATCCTTCTTCATCTCCTCCAAATTATTTCTATTCCTTCGAATGGCTAGCCCATAGTAATTTTATAGGCTATTTATTGCCTCCTCAGTCAGTCTACCTTTGGCCCCACCAATTGGTTTCCCATCTAGTAGGTTTTTCTTTTTGAAATCTTTGCGCAGTCTCCGAAAGCCTTCCCCCAATACGCTTCTGTACATGTCCTACGCATTCTAGTTCCTTTATTTCAGACTCATCCCCATAATGTTTAGATTGGACTACTTGGTCGAACCCTTTACAGTCACCGTCACCTAGATAGTTTTTGTAGCGTACATTTCTCTTGGCCTCTGAACGGGCAAATATCTTTACTGCGCCTTCCACTTCCATGCCGCCACTAGACCCTTGGTAATTTTTTTCGCACTTATGGTTCACTATTTTGCAAGCACAACAATGAAAATATTTTGAAAATACTTCCACATCCAATATTTTTCCAGTGTCAATGCAAGATACCGAAACCACCCCATTCAAAGATGTGTGGCCACGCTTTTGCCACGTACCGTCTATGCCTATGCTCAAACTGTTCGAAATGTTACCATCTTCATCAACATTACATTCAATGGCTTCTTTAGTTGCTGAAAGCATGCTTTCCTCAGCTACTTCCTCTAGAGACTTTAGCAATATATCATTGTAACGCTCAAATTTGGCCGGTGGACTTGATAGATCTAGCAAGCCAAATAGCGTTCGCCCAGCAACCATCCCTTTCCCTATTGCGCGCAGCCCATAAACGCATCGTAGGTTGATGTCATAGTAGTTATCTTTTTTAGAAGAAGAATAAAAAGAAAAAAAATTGTGGTTGCCTGTAAAGTCGGTTTTACGGGCGAAGATTTTACGTGACAACGTCTTTTTCTCGGTAGAATATTTATTGATATGAATATTATTAAATTGCACAATAGGAACAAGGAATTGAATGAAAATAAGAATTGCACAAATTTTAACTATAGAAATATATTTTGTTTACTAAAACATTGTACATAATTTGAAATTAATTAAAATTTGTTATTGTAAATGGTAAAGTTGAATAAAACATTTACTAAAATTGGAATTTGAAATTCTTGCTAAACACAGTTAAATTCTAACTCCGCGCGTGGTGATTGGTCGGTTTAGTTCGTTTGTTTGGTCGCACTGTTATGACAGGTTAGAGGTTATAATTTGTTATTTTAAATGTTTGACTAGCAATACGCGCTGTTTCTTCTCAATCGACTGAATTACGATTGATTGCAGAGTGATTTAAACTAATAATTTACTTAACACTATCAACATTTGTCAATAGTATGACATAACCTATAAACTCAGTTTCTCAACTTTTGTGTCAATCTAACAATTAATCAATCAATCATAGTTTACGATAATGAAATATCAGTGTACAATTATTTACCTTTATTGTTGTAGTTGTTGTAAATGACGAATCTAAGCACTCCACATTTTCACGAATAAACATAGTTATCTGCTTTATCCCGTGCGGCGGACCCACAGTTATCTGCTTTATCCCGTGCGGATCCCGTGCGGCGGACCCACTGGACGGGCATCGTAACGTTACCGGGCGTTACACTTTTTCATGAGTGACTCCGAGCCGCAACCTAATTTAAGACGTTGTCACGTCAAAAACTCTCATGACAATACTTACAAGTCAAAGATAAGTTACTAGCAAAGGCATTTGCGGGACATGATGTTTTCAAAAATGTCAACCGAACTTTCCTTCTTGCAATATTTACAAACACAGAATGTGGCTAGGGCTTTAGAAAGAAGTTCTACATTCACAATAATATTACCTACTCCAACATCACTCCAGTCATCTTCCACAGAAACTTCTCCTATCTTTCTTTTGGAAGCTGAGATTGAAACAGACTGAGACTTTTCTAGGTCCTGGCCTACGTCCACACTTTCACCACTTGAATCACTGTCCTCAAACCTAGGCCTAGATGTAGATGGTTCTTCACTTATACTAACACCACAGAAGGTTTTCCTGTACTGGTTTCCACGGAAACGGCGTTTTTTAACCTTTTTAGGTTTCCCCATAGTTGAAAACAGAGGAACGCAAACAAATGCTCAATAATATGAAAATAACTAAGAACACTTATTATGAGTTACTTTGATGTTGTTATTTGCAGACAAAACAAACAACTGAGAGTAAACAGAACATTTGACAGCTGGGCAAAACAAACCCCACAGAATATACTAGCTAAACAAAGAGTAATAAAAATCAACATACCTGTACATTCACTAGAGTAGGTACTATATGAGCATTTTATGGTCAAACCTTGGCCGTGCAGCTAATTTTCAAAAAATCATATCTCAGTGTTATGACTCACGAATAGGGATGTGTTGTATGTTAAAATGTTCAGATTTAAATGAACTATAATGTAGAATTTAAAAAAAATTAAAATTTTTGCCGTCCGTCTCCCCTTAATCATTTCAATCCGTCATATTTTTTTACGTCAGACTTGACAGGTTGTGACTGTCTAGTTGAAACTTTAATTTTTTTTAAGCAGTGGGTCTCCTCAAGATTCATTGTATCTTTGAGATAAGGAAACGTCATGTGGAGTATCTCTGGGGATTAATGATATTAATGATTTTACCTGAAGTTATAAGAATTTAGTGACTAATGTCTTGAACATTTACAAATAACAAACCATGATACAGGTTATAAGCTTGAGTTAATCGGGAATCTTCAAAATTTGGAGATTATTCACAAAATTATTAACTTATATTTCTGCTTTCACATATAGACTTGCATTGTGAAACCTGAAGGTTGAAATCCTTTACTAAAATATAAAAAACACATAGATATCTTTCAAAATGAGATGTGTCTTTTGATACCACCTTCTATTGACAATTGGCGGTACGTTCTTGTCATCCTACAGCCAACCTAGACCTGGGATTATTGCAGGAGAAATTTGGATATTGTTCACGAGATTTATGTTCTTCGTCTCGATTTGACCCAAGTTCATTGTCGAAGGTTTAAATTGTTCTAATATACTGCTTAAACAATCATGTTTATGTCCATGTGCGAGTGCTCCATGCTGGTCCTACTTCAGATACACAAATTAACGAGTTGTTTAGAATATGAACGTTGCCTAAATTTTTTTAAATTTTAAATAAACTAAACTGTATCTGTTAGAGAAAAACTCACTAAGAAATGTATGTCCTGTTATTAAAATTTAGTAATTATTGTAAAAACTACCATATCAACATGTGTACACCATAATCTCATAGAGTTGGATGAGAAGAAAAAAAGGTTGGATTTAATTCCGTAGGATATCATTAAACTAAATAGATTAATATAATGAAGTTATACTTAGAATGGCTTCAGAAATTAAGTTTTATACCGGTTTTATGGAAATGAAGTGTTTGATATTGATAGATTAAAAAACTTCTCAATCCGTCTTTAACAAAGGTATAAAAAAATCGTTTTAAAGCCTATTGTATTCAAGGTACTAGAACACATTTATTTAAAATATAATAATAGGAACTTCACTTGTCATTTTATCCAATAATGGACTGACTCGGATCACTTCAGTAAACAATCAGTCACCGCTGTTCTGCAGTGGACTCCGTCATGCCGTCCGTCAACTTATTTCTTTAGTGGTCTGTGGAAAATTTCCTTAATCCTGTGTGAAATTTAGAACATCATAAAGAATCGTTGTTATGACATCAGTATTCTGAAACCACAATAGTGATTTGAATTGTATCATGGCTTGGTTTGTAGTTAGAATAATTAATATTAACATTTTAAACACGAGGTGACGATATGGCGAGAGATGCTAACCACATTTTTTCTAATTTGAAACTGTTTCCTTGGTCAAAACTAAGGTTATGTTGTTGTTAAATAATTCTACAAGGTTAATTATTCCTTTAAATCGTATTCTTAAAAATTTCACACATTACACAACAATATGAGGCACGAGCAGGCACACAACTGGAGAAGTGTACATATAGCTTATGAAACATTCACAGCCAGCTTGAGCAAATCTCAATACGTCTAATATCAAAGCATGTTGTCTTTGACGTTGGCATCGGCATTGCGTTTTTGTAATAGTCAAACATAATGTATTACCAAAGTAAAATATTTACTCTTCCGAGTACTACAACGAGTTTATAACTCATTATATAGTAATTGGGTAGTTACTAACTATGATTCCATGTTTATTATATATTTATATTAACGTTTAGTTATTACTGAACCATTAAAAGCTTTAAAACTAACCTATAATACAAAACTATAAAGTTTAAGACTCAATAGTAACTTATGAGCAATAAGTCTATGCAAGCTGTCAATGAAATTTAATTATTACAATATTGTATGTAGGCAGTTGAGAATTTTTCGGAAAATACTTCAAATATTATAGTTTATACATATTATTTATGGTGAGATGGTATTAATATTACTTGTTTATCTGTAAGTAATAAATTAAAAACTAGTGGAATATCTTTGAATTAAATTTCTTTCCTGATTTAGAAAATAACGTACATTGAGAAATGAACCATATATATTTGGTCTTATTTCGTGATCTTATTTTTAAATATTTTATTCAAATAAGTTAGTGAAATTGAACTTATTTATTCTTTTTAATGTTTTAAAATATTGAGTGTGTCTTAATTAAAACATATTATTCAGTTATGGGGTTCTTAATTTTTGTTTTCTGTAAAATATTTAACAAGTAAGTTTGATAACAAATTCAAACTGTTGTCATACATTAAAATAGAACATTATAAAATAAAGTTGAACACACACACACAAATATACACATATATAAAGTTTTTATTGCCTATTTGATTGTATTTAATTGTATAGCTTTTACAGATACATTTCTATTTCTTTTCAAACATTTAATTTTGTATGAGACATGAGAGACAAAAACTGACCTAAAATAACGAGATTTCTATTTTCAAGGTGTTTTTCAAGATGAATAAACATTCTTGTACAGTCTTTTATCAATTTTACTGTGGAATATTTTGGAACATTTCATTTTACCGTAGACATGACATAATGAATTTTATTTTGATTATTATAACTTAATATGAGATTTAATATTTGACTATACTCAGCTAGTTTATTTATTTGAGAATTAGAAGTTTTACATTACAGTTCTTATTTCTTTGGAGAAACATTTTAAACCATTACTTTACTTACAAGTCAGTCTTTACTTCAACCTGCGGAATTTAAACCGATTACGTTTGCACTATCGAAGGAGTTCTAGAATACTTCATGAATAAGGCAAAATGCACACAGCCAAAGTTGAAAGTTGTGATTAATCGCAGGAAGGAGAGGTGCGGCAGAGATTCAGCGTTTGTTTACCAGCGGATCAGCTTAAACCTCTCGGTGAAGGGCGCGATCCTTTTTTGGTTCATGCGATAATCCTGCAAACATCATATTAAACAAAAATCCAAATAACGAGTTTGTTTGACTAAGGAATTAGTTTTAAATAAGAAATAATTTTCACTATGACAACAAAATTTTATGTTTCTACGGTAGTATATTTTATCACAAAATATCAAGTTTAAAAAAATATATCCTGCAATTGTCTTCCGATATTGCTTCTAAAATGTTATAGCACTATATTATGTTCTATAAGTCCTAATTCATAATACATAATTGTTGAATACGTTATTATGCTGAATTTTGAGGGTGAAGTGTTGTGTTCCATATACGGGATGTAACGAAAAGTTTGGGCAGGCTAGGTATTTTCATATTCTGTATGTGATTCTAAGCTAAAAATGAATAGCTTTTTTCAATTTCTAATCTTTGTTTAGCCGCTAGCCGCCATTTTGTATTTTTATTAACAAATTGTTATCTCTAGAACTAGTGAAACTAAGGAAACAAATTTTGACACATATGCTTGAATAGGTAAGAGAAACATAAACAAATTGAGTTTTTTATTTACCATTAACAAAATGGTGACTGTTGAAATTGTTTTAAATCAAATAATAAAAAAACCGTATAGTTATAAAACATGTACTAGACACCAACTATTTGGAAATTTTATTGCAATTCCAACAGTACTTCTTACATAGAAATCCATCAACGCATAAGCGAGCACGACCACTTTATACATACTCGTACACAGCCGGGAGCGCCAAACATGTCATAGTTGAGAGTTATCAATAAGTTTGTTGCTCCTGGATTCTACAAGAGTATCTTTAAAGTGGTCGAGGTCGCTTATGCATTGACGGATTTCGTTGAAATAAGTACCGTTGGAATCAT
Source organism: Homalodisca vitripennis (assembly GCF_021130785.1). Taxonomy (NCBI): domain Eukaryota; kingdom Metazoa; phylum Arthropoda; class Insecta; order Hemiptera; family Cicadellidae; genus Homalodisca; species Homalodisca vitripennis. The sequence goes on along the minus strand of NC_060207.1, from coordinate 84,734,169 downwards.
AATAACATTGTCCAAATAGTTGGTATCTAGTAGTAGTAGGTTTTTATAACTATACTAGTTTTTATGTTATTTGACCTAAACATTTTCAACAGACGCGTTCATTTTCATCTCAGCGTTCAAATTAAGGGCTTTTGCATAAATGGCCAACAATAACTGTCAAGACCAAAATTTAGTGTGTTAGGTTCTCATAAATAAACAGTTTTCATACATATAATATCAATAAACATGGAATCATAAAAACCACCGCCGAGACTCAAACCCAGATATCCCACTGGGTTACTACGCTACCACTACACCACAGAGCCCTTACTTTTAAAAATTCAATTATATTATATATTGTTTGCCGTTTTTCTTTCACATATGTGTTTACATAACCAAACTAACATATTATCTGAAGACCAAATACATGTCAAACAACTTTTACATTACTTACCTGTGTTTAAATGGAAATAGCCTAATTTAATTTCAATAAACCTTGAATCACAAAAATTACTTGCTGCGCCGGGACTCGAATCCAGATCTCTAACTTGCCGGATAAGTGCCTTGCTAACAAATCATAGAACACTTAATTTTTACGATTCAACTATTTTATATTTCACCGCTTCTTACACATGTGTTTAAATAACCAAATTAACATATGGTTGGAAGATCAAGTAACTGTCAAACGACTGTTATCTATTATTTTTGTGTAAATGTTAGTATTCAAGCGGAGGTCGCAGCTATTATGGAATGTGCTCGTGAGAATCTTCGTCTGCGATATAGGAGCAAGACGATTAATATTTTCACGGACAGTCAGGCAGCGCTGCAAACTGATTTGGGATTGCTATCAGGCCGTTTCCTCCCTTGCCAGAATCAACAATGTAACCGTTTGTTGGGTTCCTGGTCATGAAGGGATTCTTGGGAACGAAAGAGCTGATTATGACGGGCCCTCAACCGTTCTGCGGTGTTCCAAGGTGTGAATCCCCTAGGGTTGTCTCGAAATGGATTCGCGCGGAGCTTGAGAGAAGGTGGAGGTTGCATCCGGGTTTGAGAATGAGTAGAATGGTATTACAGTCACCTTCCTCCACGGTGGCTTTGGAAATTCTCTCATTAAACAGATCAATGTCTTCTCAGGTTATTGGTCGCATTAAGGGGGCATGGTCACCTGAGAAAGCATCATCACAGAGTCGGCATCCTTCAGGAGGATCCGCTCTGTAGAAGGTGTAATGAGCAGGAGGAGACTGCTGAGCACCTGCACTTTGATTGCCCCGCAATATCAAGAGAGCGGTATGCCATCTTTGGTAGTTTGGACAGGGGTGGTGAATTTTCCCAGGAGGACTTGATAGGTTGTTTTCGGTGGTTTGTGGAACTGCTGAAATTGTAGACTGGTGGGCCTCATGGTGTGTTTCCGGGGTGCGCAAAACGCCCCTGAGGCTTAAGTGCATGGCAGTAGGCCGCCCCAAGGGAAGAAAAAAAATGTTAGTACGTAGGCTATATGATAATCATACTTAAACGAGAATAAAATTTACATCATTATACATTAATAGTATACTTTAAATTTATTAATTGTTAACGGGTTACCTAGATACATAACGTTGGGCATATTGTTGTAAATCGATGGTCTTTTGGTTTTATTAAGGTGTGATGTTGATGTATATAGGTGCCTCTGTGTTGTAATAATGTTGTAAATCAATGGCCCGAGAGATATAATATTTTCTAGAAAAATGGTTTTTAAAGTTGTGATGAAAATTTAAATTAATGGGTTCCTCTGTCGTGTAAAATTGTTGTAAATTAATACTTTAATAAATTTATAGGTGGGAGGGTGATATCGATATAAAATAATGGATGCCTATGGATGCTTATGGGGTCAGGTATTGTTGTAAATCAATGGCACCTTACAGATATTATATTATTGTAGATTATTGGTTTCACCGAGGTGTAATATTAATGTAAATTAAAGGCTCACCATTAATTTCGGTGTAATATTGTATGAGGATTAAGGTGCAATATTATGGTAAATCGAGAGTCCCCAGAGATACAATATTGCTCTAAATCAATGGGTACCCCGAGGTTTAGTATTGATTTAAGTTGATGGGCTCCAGACTAACCAATAGGCCTCCAGTAATCCAGTAATATAATATTGCTCTAATATAATCAGTTCTCCAAGTTGTATAATATGACTCACTTGAGAAGTATACTGGCTGTAAATTAACGGCAAATTATTATGATGGATAAACTAAATTTGAATATCATTCCTTAAATAGGTCCAAAACCCCGAGCTTGTTATAACTAAATGTGAACATCGTGAAATATTGGATTCAACGTATTGTATCAGGATTATTATTAATCAATAGGTATTGCAGTCTGAAAAATAACTGCATTATATCATTCAAAGTTTTCACTTTTGTAACGTATGTCATCTATAGTAAATCACAGCTAACATTGACATTATGTTGACCTTGGTCGAGAAAGGTGTATCTAGACGCAAGCCTTGCCTGCCTACTTGGCTCAGACATCTGGACTCAACAAGTCGCACAACTTCCACTAATGAACTTATATCAACTTTTACCATCAGTCGAGTTTCTTGGATTAAGTTAGCATCCGAACTATTCCCATTTTCAACTTGATTATGTTACCAGTGAATTCTAATATTTATTACAATCAATTTTCATATAAATAAATACATTGATTATATAAATAGCTCAGTAGTTTTCAATAATTAATTTTCAAATCAATTTGGCAAGCTTTATAAGTTTGCTCTACGTATCAAGTAGGGTCTTTCAAACTATTGGTATTTCATATATAGATCTTCCAAATCTCTCATTATTGCAAAGGAGTGTTAAAAGTACAGGAAGTACATGTTTAACAGGAAGTATATCTTTTACCAGGAAGTACATGTTTTATTTCATAACATACGACTCATGAAACTAAACCATAAGCTTTCCATTATAAAAATAACGGTCTACATAACAAAATCTTGTCTACATCAAAAATAGCAGCTGAGATTCTTCATTTTATTCTGTTTGTAAAGCTCAGGAACTGTAATACATTATAAATCCAAAGCTGCTCAAAAATATAATTACGAAATAGTGCGAAAAATGTATTGCCTATGATTGGTTGATCTTTTATACAAAATCACGTAACAAAATACACAACTGTAGGTGGAAAATATGTTTGAATTTGTATATACATAATTAGAAATGAATGTAAACTAGTACGTTTCTTTGCAGTTTAGCACAAGAAAATTAATAGTGTACATGTTAGCTGTATGTTAGTGTATGTTATAGAGGTTGTTGTGAGCTTTATTAATCAAAGTTAATCGTCAGGACAGTGAGTAACTAATCAACTGTACCGTGCAAAATAGAAAATCTTTAAAACCTCTGAATTGACCAACCCCAGATATTCTAAGGAAGTCGTGTAAAAACTACGTTTTCTACTTAATTGTACATTAAGCAAGTATAATAAACACACTGATTGTACTACAATACATTTTAACCAGTATCAGTTCGTATTTAAACATCCCTTAGTTTCAGCGGTTTTCAATACCTTGCTTCTTTATCTGATAGCTGTTAATAATTAATGTTCTGGCCACTACGTTTTCAACTGTAAATTTACTTTGCAAAATATAGCCTTATATATATTATATATATATATATATATATATATATATATATATATATATATATATATATAAAATAAGGCTATTGGCATTTATACAAATTTGATTTATACATAATTTCACACATTTCTATTACATACACATTACTTTCCACATATTGGTGCAAAGTAACTTAACCTATTAATTTTAAAATGTATTACATGCTTGTTATAGCAGGCCAAGAATATCAGAAAATATCATTTCCTTCAAACATTCTTTTAAGTTGTATAGAATAATAAACCACATAAGTCATTATTTTTTGCAAGGTGAATATATCAGACGTTTTTACGAGTCCTATTTTTGCGTACCGATGAATTAGTTTCTAACACCAATTACTCTTAAACGGTTTAAGGCAGCGCAAATAAGACGGTGAGCCCCATCTTGACTGGATTACGAGCATCATAATCCGTAAAACTCCGTTCAAATGCTAAAAATATTCCATCTGTATGCTAACAGTCGGCGGCACAACACAGTATCCGCTCCTGCACCCAAACGACCGACCAAGCAGTGTTATTAAACGACACTTAACGATAACTACATTTACGGGGCGTCGTTTTGGAGTAACCTTCTTAAACCCCAGGTCCTTTGTGCAAGTGTTAATGCGTAACGCAATGAAAAAACTATCTTTGAGAGTCACCTACTGCATAATTAGTTAAAATGAGTACTAAAATATTCCACTTAATTTTTTCAATGCCATTAACATATAGCGAAAAAACTTAATAAGAAGAATAAATAGGCAATGGAAAGAGTAATAAGTTAACAGATGGTAACAAGAACACTGGTACCCACACCGTGTACGGATGAACAGCCAATTTAAAAACTCAACTTTGGGAGATATTTATATGTCAATATCCATTAAAGGACTTAGATATATTTAGTTTTATCCGTACTACTTCAAAATGCAAATAATTTTCTTCTTTCACATGAATTATCAAGTTTTATCTTTCTTTCCCTAACAAATATCACCCTTGTTCTGCAATCACTTCTACAAAATAAAAATAAAAATGCGCCTTTTTTCACTTTGCGTCTCACTGAATCAGGTTCGTATCTTACATTGCATTAAAACTCTTGATAAGGAATAAAATGTTTTCAAAGCAAAGCTTTAGCTCGATGATGGGTACAGGGTTTTTATATTCCATTTGTCACCATATTGCATGTCCATCTTGCATTCTACTGTAACAATGGCATATTTGGGTCCATTAAAATGTCCAAAGTTTCTTTTACAGTAAAAATATCGGTATTTTCGTATTTGAAGGTTTAAAAAAATATAATTTAAGTGGAAAATAATTATAGTTTTAGGTTTCGTTCAAATTACTTCGCAAAACCTGTTGCTTCACTAGTTTGGATCTTGTGAATAGAAACCTATATTTTTCTTGCAATGGTTACTAAAACCAGCAACCACACAAAAAGGTATTTCAATGACAAATTAATATAAATATGACGTACAACATACCAAAAACATTATCTATTCTTCGACAATGCCAGAACACACTGCAACTATCGCTAGGTGAGGTAGTGGCCCTACGGTCCCCATGACGCAATCTACCGGCCAGTCAACTGCGCATCCTTTCAGTGAATATTGTCGTACAAGTTCTATTTACCTTGTTCTGAAGGACTCTCGACTTCCGCAATGGTCACAGGATTGTCCTTATCTCTTCTTACTCTGCCACCTCCTCGATTTAGTAGCCTCAAAATAGAGCATCATATTATGATGACAATGTATACCGAAGTCCTAACATTAAGGCAAGTTATTTTCAAAGGGCGTATGTACGCCTTGCATCTCTCATTGATACTTTATTTTTTTATATCCTGGAATTTAGTAGTTTAAAACTAAGGTACTGTGGACTCCAGGAGGGTTCACTTCTGGCTTGGTTATACCTGTCAGTAGAACCTATATTCGTTTCCGAAAAAACCGATGAGTTTCGATTATTGTGATTGATATCCACGAATGGCAAACACTAGCCGAAAATGTCGATATTTGAAAAGTCTAGTTCACTGCGGAAGATGACTGTTGGGGAGGGTGGCACACTCTTAATGTTGTTTACAAGCCTGAACATAACGGAGTACTGCCCACCATAATCTTACCTGCCTGTTTTGACTGGGAGAAGCTGTAACAGAGCTAACACCCTCGACAACTTTTCCAATGTGACACGACTTAAATAGTACCCGTTAACTCTTCCTTATGGGGGCAGGGATGCATACTTGCAATATATGCAAATGGTCGACATGGAGCACGCGATATAATTGTTATGGAAATCGATAAATATGTTCGCCAGAATACGTGTAAAAACTGCCTATGAATTACTTCAGGTACATAGAGTCATATTATAAAATGTTAAGTTAAATTAAAATCGAATTTTAGAAGATAAGTTATAAAAAATTAAATATGTTAGAGAACGAAATAAAAGCAAAAAATAAGTAATCTGTATTGGTACGTTCCTTACAGTATACAGGGTAATGAAATATTGGCGGGAACATGCTACAGGTAAACAAAATACCCTCTATTATTAAAACCATTCAAGAGATAAAACTCTTACTACTCATTTGTATGTATTCAATTCTTTAAAATTAAAAATCGTAGCGTAAAAGAAAATGTAGTATTTGATTAAAACCTAGTATAAATTATATAAATCAATTCAGTCAATTAATTGTTTAATTCCAAAGTTTTGAACATAACTCATTCTAATTACGTATCCATAAACTCAATGTGGTGAATGCATACAAAGATTATCGTAATTTTAAACCTACAATAAAGGTGGCTAACAACCTATATGTGTTAAAATATCCACGCTAGTATTGTCAGGTTTTATATCAATGGTATCAAGGTAAATGACAATAAAGAACGTTCATGGAACATTATCCATATTTTATCCATTCTCTATTATAATTATGCCATATTTTAAAAGAATAATAAATAATTTCATGAAGTAGTGTTCAGTGTTTGGTGCATGAAAATAAAGCGTTATAATATTAGTAGATAGAATAAAATGATTGTTCAAATAAGATAGACTGATAAGAATGGTGAACAACAATACCTCATGGCATAGGAATCATTTATCCATAAGCCATTACAGGTTCTTTTGTGCTCAGTCTAGAATTGTATTTTAATCCACTGTATTAAACTGTGAATAAAATAGATCATAAATTGGAAGTAAAAATGTAAATCATGCAATATTTCTGATAGAGCGCAAGTTCAGTAAAATGTAAAGGTTGATAATTGAAAGAAACATTAATTAAACAATACTTTAGCTAATTCGTCTACTTTATCAACCCATTATGGAAAAGGACAGAATAATTTCAGTTTGACTATTTTGAAGAGCATTAATGAAAATTTATGTTTGCTAAATGAACTAATCTAACGTTATAACTCTAATCTAACCAGTAAAATATTTCTTGGATCAAAACTAGTTTCATTTGTGTTTGATAGTTGTGTGATAGATAAAATGGTGGTTTATATTCATTAAATTTAAGACGTGGACTTCTTCCAACTAAACATTAAAATGCTTTTCTAAATGTGGAATAAAGTACAGTATATGATTGTAATTGTTTTTAAAAGACCAATTTGGGTCACTGGGTACAAACATAATATTTTGTTTAATTGCAAATACATTTCTGTACATATTAAACCTGTAAATTGAAATTAATTACGATTTAAGAGAAATATTTTTTTTTAACTAATATATTTTTAAATGAATATAGTTCTGTTTATCCCACTAAATAAAATTATTAATACATATATATTTCCATTTATACCTTAAGGGCTGCTATATAAGTCCCCTAGTATGATTTTAAGCTAATAATACACATATGCTTTAATTTCTGAGCCCTGACAAACCAAGAACTGTAACGACGTCATCACCTCTATAGCGCTGACCGCAGATGTCACTTTAATGTCAGGTAATTAACCTTTTGTGGCATCAGGTGTGTGTTTAGGGGAATAGTAATTACTGAGCTATTAGTGGCAACTCTTGTATTTTTACGGAATTATGTTGTCATCTGAGTTAGTGACAAAAATTTAATATCGTACATCACTTGTATAAGTTAAAATCTGTCATAGCTGCAAGTTTAAACAGTAAAAATGTATGAAGTTATAATAAATATCTTTATAAATATATAACTTATGTATTCGATGTAATAAATAATTTGAGTCTGCATTGGTATTAGTCTCTTAACTGATTGAAGTTTCACCTCAATAAAATGATCTAACCAATGTATATGTATAGTTATATGAAACTCAAAACTACTCTAAGTACATTATATTCCGAGTTATAGATGCTTGAAATTTAATCTACATGAATAAATTAACATTGTAACAAACACTAGGAACTATAAAGTAATAACGTGTAGTAGTTAACAGAAATGACATGTACCCAACTCTTAAAGTGCGAATGTACAATGCATAACTAGGTACTGACGTTTCGGATAGTTTTAAAATTTAAGAATAGAAACTATGTTACTTTAATACAGTTGAAGGTTAATGAATTATGTACGTAGGCGTGTATAAAATTCTTATCCCTAAGCCCTAAAATATATAACTTTATTTTCAGGTGTTTTAGTTTTATAGAGTAGAGTTTTAAAGTAGACATTCTTAAATATTGTTTTACTTTTAAAACATTCATGAATGTTATATCAAATGATAGTTATTGTTTTTATGAATAAATATCCCTAAATGTCGAGTATTCACAAAGAGGAACATACGTTCTATATGTGATAAAATGATTTCTTAAATTAATTTTAAGGAATTATGAAAACAGCTCTTCACGTTCTTAAACGAGCCTAATATACTTTTGAAATCATTGACAAATTATATTATGAATAATTTTATATAAAGAAATGAAAGCCTATTGAGTCGTATATGAATTAAAACAAACTTTTCTATCCATTTATAGAGCAAAATATTGAATTTATTACCAAGGAATAAAATTTAAAAAAAATTAAATGATAAAGCGTGCATACCTACCTTTTGTTAAATTTTTATTTAATACATTAGAAGGACATCAAACTATAAAGCTATAAAACGTAGACGCTTAAAAGTATGGAGACTACAATTACAATTACAATATACATTACAGCTTAATTAGATTACCTAGGCTCCATTTCCAGGAGCAAAGGAAATAACCTAACATCTGGGGCCAACAGCCTACAGCCTAAAAAATGCACGAGCAACTGTTGCGGAATACACTATTGATTCTTAGGCTCTACGTCGTATACAGCCATTAAAACTTCCACTTATATTGTTTATAGTTGTTGAGAGTGTTATCCCATAGAGAACTAAATAAAACTGATTACACTAATGGTGACATTCCAGCAAAATCCAACAAGAACGAGACATTATGGATAGACACGCCAAAGACAAAATTAAATTAAGGACTGAAAACAAGTGTTAATAATAGCAGAGGATAACTGCACGACTAATCTATTACATATGTAAAGATACGTGGGCCGAAGCACTTTACATATCTGTAGAAATATTTGAAATATTTATTAAATATTTAATTTATTAAAAATGCTCCTCCTATCTGCCCTTTCCTTATTATCGCTATCCTTTCCCCTTCATAACCGTTATGTTTTCTTAGTCATAAGTAAGAATTATACGTGATAATTTGGCTATACTGAATCTCAGATGTGCAGTCTATTAAGTTAAGTAAGGCTTTTTACATTTATCGTTAACTATTGCTATAAAATGTTCAAATATATAACTTTGTAAGGCACTGTATTATATTCCTTTGGTCTAAAACCATCTATAATTATAAAGATATAATCATTGTTATCTAGTAGAAATTTAGCAATTTATTCGTGTATCCCGTATACAGGGTGACAATTAAGTCTGGAACCTCTTTTTTAATTTTTGAACCACAATAGAAAAAAATACCAAAGTTCACACGTGCTTACTGGTGATAGTAACGCACACATCTGCCCAATTACCGACCGGATAATCCCTTTGGGGGACTGTCCACAAGGAGTCACACAAAATTCTTAAACAGCATCATAGGTCAAGTTTGGTATCAAATTAAAGGTCTTACTTAGCAGAGTACAATGCCGCAAACCGGACTTCAAAAGGTGGATTCATTCAGTAGTTATAGCTATTTGAATTTTAAAACTATTGAACAATGAAAATTATTAAGTATTACAAGTAAACACCAATTTTTAAGTACCTGTGATCAAAGTAAGTGTTCAAAATGTTCCCCTCCCATCATCTGAAAATGTAGTAATCAAAGCCAGGAATCAATAATTATTACCAATAACACAACAACTGTTAGAATGTGAAAGTGGCAGATTGAGTCATACACAGCATCTACAGAAACTTAACGTTTGGGCAGGTATTATAGGAAATCAAATTATGGGCCCATTATTTATCAATGGTAATTTAAATGGTGACTCGTGTCTAGCAATGCTCCAAAATGAGATAATTCCTGCACTACAAGCTGCTCTTGGTCGACAATTTCAAAGAATTTATTTCCAACAAGATGGCGCGCCCCCACACTTTGCTCTCCTTGTTAGAGAATACTTGGATACAATATTGCTTCACAGAAGGATAGGAAGATGTGGTGCAGTAGAGTGGCCTGCTTGTTCCGTAGAGTGGCCTGATTTATCTCCGATGGATTTTTTCTTTGGGGATACCTCAAAGATAAAGTTTATTGTACTAAGCCTCGAGATTTGGCGCACCTAAGAAATCTCATAGTCCAAGAAGCTCAAGATATTCCTCGTGACTACCTTCAAAATGCAGTGGATGGCTTTTACAACCGCCTAGGACATTGCCAGACGATGGGAGGGGAACATTTTTAACACTTACTTAGATCACAGGTACTTAAAAATTGATGTTTACTTGTAATACTTAATAATTTACATTGTTCAATTGTTTTAAAATTCAAATAGCTATAACTACTGAATGAATCTACCTTTTGAAGTCTGGTTTGCGGCATTGTACTCTGCTAAGTAAGACCTTTAATTTGATACCAAACTTGACCTATGATGCTATTTAAGAATTTTGTGTGACTCCTTGTGGACCGTCCCCCAAAGGGATTATCTGGTCGGTAATTGGGCAGATATGTGCGTTACTATCACCAGTAAGCACGTGTGAACTTTGGTATTTCTTTCTATTGTGGTTCAAAAATTAAAAAAGAAGTTCCAGACTTAATTGTCACCCTGCACAATACTGCATTTCACTGTCATTACTGTTGATGACCATATTATCAGCATTTAAAATATGAAAATGTAGTTTTACTTTGTATGCTACATTTTGTATAAATAATGTATTCGTTACATCTTATTAAAAAAAAATTGTTTAGATGTTTTTAATTTTTTTAATTAGGTCTAGTTAAAATTTAAACTTAAACTGGTTGTTTCGGAAAAACTTTGTACTCCTTTGCATTAACATTAAAAAGGTATCCTTTGCTACTTGGTTATAATTTTGTGATCATTAAAATTTTCAGTCATAACAGTGCAGAGTCTATAACATTTACCAAATTAGGTTCCGAACCAGTTGAGAATGGGACATGTAATACTGACTTAGTTATTCTCCCACCCTTCCATGTCTTACCAGTTTTTATTTCTAGTCAATTCCAAAGCAGCGAAAGAATATCATACTTCAACATTCGCAAATAAATAGCATTAAAGTGACTGAGGTACTCGAGCAACACCTTGAATGTGGATATTAATTACTGTATTTGTCTCCGTACAGTATCAGTTTTTTCACTTCTACTGTTTTTTTTTCGAAAATAGTTTAAATTTATCAAACTAATTTATATTCCCATGTGATAGTGTGACAGAAGTAATAACGTTGTAAAAGGGATTATATAAGAACCTGCTAATCTCTCTAAGAAACAGCGTGGAGGTAGTGTGTCGTTTGGATAGAGGGCGTTCATGTGGAAAACTCTCAAAGCCCAGCTTTCTGCTTCATAAAATTCACCTTCAAGGAGACAAACACATGGCAGCGACATTGTTGTGCATATAAAACTTTTTTTCTTCCTGGAAACTACTTGTGATTAATATAGAGATAATATTAGTTTTATTCTTGAAGTATAATTTCAAAAATATTTGACACGGATAAATAAATAATTTTATAACGGACGATTCATATATGTTTCAGCTTTCTTTGTGTTATATTAATTGTTATATTAATAAACTTTGTGTTATTATTATATTTTGTTGTGTTAACATTAACCCAGAGTATACAACTATGTCAGGAGTATGTATCGGAAAACGATCTTGACGAATTATTCACAAGTCGGCTCAATATACAACAGCTGTATAAAATATAGCGTTACGGTTTTGTACAGCTTTTGTAGACTAACAGAAGAATAAGTGCTGAATATAGTGTTCTCTAGTCCGGTAGCTTTTCTCACTACAGTGAGAAAACGTTACAACGTTTTATTAACTTAGTCAAATCAGAACATTTATTGGATAAATAAATAACAATAATAGCTAAATGTATTCATACTGAAATTTTAAAATTCACGCAAGTAGTTAGTGATAGATTTTTACGCTCTTTGTGAGTTATATACAAATACTAGCCTCGCACGCATTTTCCCTAATCTTTTTGCTCGTTATGAGCACTTCCGGTTTGATTGAACTATATTTCAGACGCTAATGTTGAATTTGCCTCGTTTCCCCGATGAAGAAAATATATATACATACTCTGGTCTGAAATCCTTACTTCTATAAAGAGACAACTAAGATGGGTTTTATATCAGTCTTTAATGTCTGCATGTACTCAACAGCGGTGTAGAAAAGTTTGAAATAAGAAGTGCTGTTATTATGAGGCTTAGTGTATGCTTTTAAGACTAAAAATGTAAGTAAATATAGTGGTTAAATGAATTAAAAACATGGCTTTGCTGTTGTAAAACAATTTTTAAACGGAACAGTTGATTACTTTTAACAGATTCTTTGAATTAATAATAATAATATATATATATATATATATATATATATACATATATATATATATATATATACTTATTCTTATTTCGAAAATCCCTCAGGGCTACGTCCTACTTGTCTCTAAATATATATAAGAATAAGTATATGTGTTAATAAACCAGGGATTCTAATAATGTCCATGTAAATAATCAGTTCAAGCGGTTCAGTAGTTTTTACGAGACTGATTAACATGCCTGAACACAAACCAACACGCCGACAGACACCTTTAGATTTTGTATATCATTTTATACAACATAGTTCAATTTTAAATACTGCAGTTCACTGAGCTCGCACCTCATCCCCATCTCCTACAATTGTAAACAAACCGAAGGTTGGTAAACATTTATTAACTTTTCAACAGTTCTCGTTTCAAATGTGTAAAACTATGCAATTAATGTTTAAGGTGATTGTCTACTCGTATATTGACAGATTCCTAGGTATTTTCAATTTATGTAACCGGAAATGCCCGTTTTAACACATACTTCACGGATTAATGGAGGGAAAAGTATGAATTTTAAAACATCCAGCGATATACTTTGTTTCATAGTAACCAAAAATAAAAATTAGCATACTAAGACCCGAGTGTAAGGCTGTAAATGAACGTAACGCTATTTAATATAGAGGGGGGGGGAGACGGAGTAGAAGTGCAGTAAGCCTGTCAATATGCTGATGACATTATTAAGGAGTTCCAAAATTGATGTGGGACGAGACGTACGTCTCCCTATAGGGTAGATACGATACGATATATATACCATTGAAGTATTGACAGTCACACAGTTTAGGACCCAAAGTTGGTTCGTATATCAATGTATCCATTTTAAAGCATGGCTCCATATGTATTGTTTTTATGAATTACAAATCGAAGAGAAACTTTAAATTCTAGAGTTTATTTTAGAAGCAATGTCCTACAGTTGTGTAAAAGTACTTTCGGTCTTTCGGGTTGAGACTGCAAAGGGATACTTTATACTTATGGTAAAGGCAATAAATTTTTATTATCTATATTGTGTTAATGAGAAGCATTGAAGCACCTCAAATTCTTGGATTACATTGGTATATTACTGAACTATTCAGTTTATTGTTCATAAAAATATGTTTATTACTCTGTTTTGGTTATTATGAGCCGTTCACATCCGACAACATTTTCCAACTTTACTCATTTCCAACATAAATTCATTCCAATGCATTTTTACATAAATTACACAGTTATAATCAGCATTTATTCTTTCACTGGTGCCTATACCTCTTGAGGTTTCAAGATGGCTGCCATTAAAGTTTTTAAAAGTAATGCATTAGTTATTATACCTTATAACACAAAACAAAAATGTGTTTTAAGATTTTCATATAATTTACAATTTATATTTGTTCAGACGCGTCTTTTGATATCACTTATAGTTTTCAGATAGAGGACGCATAAATTTTAATTGCAAAAATACGAAAACTACCGTAATTCTTAATTTATATATGCAAAAAGCAACAAATACAATATTTACTGTCAACATTTATTAAGTTTGTTTTCAAAGTTATGCTGTTTCACCAACTAATTGGTCCTCTATATTTTGTGGTATATTTTGAGGAAAATTACATCTATAACTAACTGGACAATAAGATATCTTTCAAAAGGTTTTCTTGCATATTTTATTATACTATGCAGAATATAAAACCAACCCAGTAAAATTACTTTATATATTCATGGGGTATTAAATCGTGAATACACCAAAACTTTTAATGGAAGTCATGTCATGTTCCAAATACAAGTGGTATAAGATTTCCAAAATTTTATTTACCTAAAATTACCTATTTACCTCAAATAGACCACAAATTTCTACATGAAGATGTTAAACCAAACTAATGGTGTTTAATGTGATATACCTTTAATTAACTAAAGACATTAAAAAATGTCATGTTGTAAACTTAATGTTATTAGTTTTTTTATATCAATATCTTTACTAATATGGTTTTATTATTTCCTTGTTTCTCTTGTGTTATAATGCCAAACAGTAACTATTTTTGTAATAAACCACGGTTAAAATTAAACATGTAGTATAACTTAATGTATTTTTTTGCGTAATAAAATATTAATTTTTATTTTAATAGAGCGAAGATGGAACATTTGTACAGATCAATAACAGATACATCTAGATAGATTATACCAGAAAAAATGTTTTTTGAGGAAAACTGCAATATAACAATGGTAATACGTTCCTAGCAACATTATACGTAATTGTCTTGTTAATAATCAATTTTAAAACCATTTTACTTTAAAAGTGTTACATCGTAAAATATAATATTTTATTGCATAAATTATTAATTAACCTATTTTAAAACACACCGATTACCTATGTTACCGGTACCTATTCTATTAAAAATGTTAATAATTCCTTACGCATTTACAGAAAATAGTAGAAATCTTTTTATCAAATAACACAATACAGGAAAACTTCATGTACTTCTACATGAGCGCATTGAATGACGTGTTAGTACAATATTTAGCGTTTAGATAAAGTGTTTAAATAATTATCATAAAGTTATTGTTTCATATTAGCTTTAAAGTACCATAAACATTTATTACGTTATCTGCGAATTGCTTCCATTTCAGAAGTTAAATTTATAACGTGACCATATCATATTATAAGTAACTTAAGGTCATAACAATACGTGAGTCCCACTAAAAAACTATAGGACAGCAAAATATGTCCAACAGTCATAAACGTAACCCCAAGCACATGTCCTAGCTATAAACAAATAAGGCTAAAAACGAGAGCACAAACTAAATTTAAATGGAAATATTAACGTCAGTCTTACAGTTTGTGTGTAGTTCATGTTTCAGGGACAGTAAAATTCTTGTAACATATTCTTTAAACAAGCAAAATTGAAAACTGTATAAAAGACTTCAAGGAATTACTGCATTAAACCCTTAAAACCAACACTCATAAATCCTTGGTGGGTGAAAATCATTTGAAAAGTTTAGTTACTGCGACAAGTTTACTCCAACTTAATTAAGCTCATTAATTATTTAAAGAGTCTTCAAACTTCGTTAAAACAATGAAAATTCTCGTATTTACTTTAATTATTCATGTTCTACCTTTAAAGTCAAGTACAAGATGACTAACTTTGATAATTCATAAGTGAACAAAGTTTCTTTTATTGGAAAACTTCGATACATGAATAAAGTCATTGCACTTAAAATAATAGTAATAATGATTATTGAATGCTACGTAATTATGCACACACATACATATCGTTGCCGTTAAAACATACAATAACTTGAGAAACTTTTCACCTTCATTATCATAACATGCGTATATAATATATTTTAACTTTTACAGTAACCTTTGTACACAAGTCTCTCTATTTTTGTGAGTATCAAAACTTAACTTACTAGCATTCCAAGAAATCTTTGATAAAATATTATTGAAATAAATAGTCTAGCACATTAAAACCATTACATTTTTTCAAAATATACTTTTTGTAGTAGGAAAGTTTTCCCAGTGGTTTAGCGTGAATAAGTTTTACAGACTAAACTGAAAGTTTTATGCTATTCATATCACAGACATATAGACTCTTTTATCACGCTTGTTAAGGTGGCAGTCCAAATGGGAGTGCAAAACAATATTTAATATTTTGTTACGATAGTACAAACCAACCGTTCAGACACATGTGTAAAAGCTTAATCAGCGTTAGCAACCACACGAAGAATGATAAACATTGTTATAACTGTCTCTTTAGCTATTTGACTGAAGTAGATCGAGCTAATATTCACATGCCTTATATTTTATTTTAAGTATGCGAACCGTAAAAAATGTTACTGAGAAAACATTTTCACTTCAAATTATACCACCCCTTAGAAAAAATGTCTAACCAATACCCAGATAATTGTTTGTCAATCAATCATTTTTCAATCATTGGTTCAAATAGAAGTTTTGACAATAACGATAGAATTTTTCCTTTTACTCGACAATCGCTTAGTTATACATTAATCAAGTGTATGCCTATTTTTATTAAATGGTGAGCAACTATCAATATCGTTCATAAAATACATATTTATATGCTGGTATGCGTGAAGGTAATATTGTTTTCTTAAGCCATAATTTTTACACACAGACTGATAAAAAATGTATATCTGCAGAAAAATACAGTAAGATTTATGCATCCATATTTTTCGTTCTACACTATTTATAAGCTGTAAACTAAAATTTACATGATTTTGGGCTGTTTAATATACAGCATAAAAATACATCCATTTCAAGTGTTTACGTGTAAATATTTAAAATATTAAAAATCTAGATGATGTGAGATAATAATCTTTGTGCAAGTATTTTGTATATTATGTGAAAATATTTTTATTATTTCCTAATTGGAGATATATATATATATATATATATATATATATATATACGTATATAATATATGTAGTAGATGGCCATTGCTATTTGATATATCAGAGTGAAGAAAATACATTGCACCTGAAGTACATTTATTCATTGCTGTTTTAATACATTAGTTTTAAAAAGGGATTTAATTGAAGTACAATGAAGGAAGTGGTAGACAAGGAGAGAGAAAGTCTCAGGCGTAATGTAGTGGGAAAGCTCAAAGTGGTTGAGAAATTAGATTACAGTTGTATTGTGTAGCCTCTTGTCACACAGCGCTGGCTGGGCGCTTGACATTCGTTACAGTGATCGTTTCTTTAATTCTGGAGATTTCACTTAATGTATATCACTTTAAATTATGATTCATATAGAGAATGCTTTTATGATACGACTCATTCCATTATCTGAGCCTAAAATGTTGTATTTTCCATTAAACCTCCATATTGATAAACAAATTATAAATGTTGTATTGCATTACGGTTTTTATTGCAAAAGAATTACATTCAAATTATAAATATAAATAGAACTTTCAAACTTTTACCTATTATAAAGGTCGTGTGGAAGATTATACTGTTTTTCTTTCACTTACTGTATGTACACGGACAAGCCTGTTATAAGAGACCGGGATAGATCTTTTAACCACGGTAGGAACCAGGAACCACAATACTTATTGAAACACCATTAAAATCTAGAATTACTTAAATAAAAATTTTGTTTTACGCCATGCAGGCGTTCTATTATTTATAATGCCTCAAAAATCATTAAAATTTCAAGATCATGAAGCTACAGTCATCATGAAGAGAACATAACTGAGTTTTAGTTCGCATTTTTTCAATACTATAAATGACTATTGTTAATATTATTTTGTATCTTCTAGTATTTTGTGAGATTACTGTAAGTTAACACCATTGTAGGAGTGAAAGAAAGCCTTGAACATAAAAATAATGAGTAACAATAAACTTTTGCATAGTTTCTTGGAATATAATTTTGTCTGTAACTTATAATGTTACAGACAAAATTATGGATTTATATATATTTATTAAATGGATTTATAGTTACATCACGTAAATTTGTTCACTTCCTTACACATTGCTAGATATATAATTGCTACGCAGGCAGTTGGCTTTAGACTTTACATGGTGAGCTAAAATGTCATACTACAATTTCCATAAACAGGTGCATTTCTGAGCTTCAAAAGAAACCATTTGTTCAAGGTTGAAAATGCTGTAGAAATTAAAAATATCGAACTATCCTAAATTATTATACGTCTAATGAGTTTTGGATTTGGTGGGCTAAAACTATTTTACCCAAAGTGAGAGAAATCGTAATTCAAGTTTATTTATTGGTCATTTTCGAATATACTATCTTGCCTAATATCATAGTTTGCTGCGTATCTAGTCGGAAATTAATAAATATGTGCGTTAATAAGCCTAATGCTGTAAAAACAATGTTGAATTAAACAAGGTGATCAAAGATTCAGCCAGAAAGTAGACTGATATAAATCTGCGATTACGATTATAATTACAGCAGTACTTTTTCAGACTTTAATGTGAACTTGATGTCTACGTTTAAACGTATAGCGATCTACGGAGGTCAAGTTTTATGTACTCATCTAATCCAAAACTTTCAAATTAAAGTATATTATTAGTAGGTATTTGTATCAATTTTCTTGTTGCTATATCATTTGAACTATACTTAGTAATTACTTTTTAATTGAATAACGCTAATCTTGAATTGTTATGTTGTAGAAATCAGTCATTATTGGGACTAATTAATTAACGCTTTATAATTAAATATGAGCGAACTGCATATATAGATTACGTTGTTTGCCCTATAATACCATGGTTTTAATCAAACAACAAATGACTGCTACCATGGGATTTAAAAATGAAAATAAAACTGAGTATCTCTTTAACATGGAAATAGGGTTTTGTCTTGTTGACTGTTACAGGAGTAACGTTAATTCTTGGATTATGTGGGTAGTGTCATTCCGACATCAAACCAGCCTAGCATACTTGGTTCTTTCCAATAATTATTTTACTTTCAGAGAAAATATAAAACAATTATATATGTATAAAACAATTTAGCAAAATAAAACTTTATCGATAATCAAACATATCAAGAAAAGGTAACATTCATTGATAGCAACAAGCGTAAAATATAAAAAAGGACCCACTCCAAGAATACAAAAACTCATAGATGCCACAATAACTTAATGCAAACATTTATAAAAAGTAGAGCAATACCAACTCAAAATGACAAATCCAAAGCTCCTACACTAAAAGGTCAACCGAAGACTCATAAACCGGATATTACAATTATACCAGAAGTAAATTTTCGTAACTCTCCTATTTACAAGGTATATACATTTTTATATAATAAAATAAAAAATAACATCCATTTCGAAGACAAAATTACAGTATAGCAAACTCAGATAATCTGGCATATAAAAATCAAATTTCATAAAACTCTCTCTTAATTTCCTTTGATGTTAACATGTATTCGAACACAAGAAACAATTCTAATTGTAAAAGATAATCTAATAATATACAGTACACTAGAAATGAAATTGACGATATCTTATTATTAATAAAATCAACTATTAATCAAAATTATTTTCAATGCAATAAGGACTTTTACAAACAAGAAGATGGGTTGGCAATGGGATCTCTTCTTTCAGGCCTTCTTGAATATGTATACACAACAATTAGGAAACAACAAAATAATGAGTGGTACTAATCTATTTAAAGACCACAAAATAATTTACTGGTTTAGATATGTTGATGACATCTTATGTCTTTTTAAGGGAGATAAGAACCAAGCAGATCAGTTTTTAACACTCCTCAATTCATATAGAATTAACAATTGACCACCAATTAAATTTTTAAAAGCAATCCAAAAGATAAAATTTTACGGTTTGTAATCTTAATAGAAATCTCATTTAAAATTTATAGAAAAACAATTCAAACAAATCTTCTAATACCGTCATTCTCTAACCATCCTTGGAAACACAAATCAGCAGCATTTTACTCAATGAAAAGCAGAATGTTTAGACATACCGAGGAGTGATGAGAATAAAACTAAAGAAATGAGAATAATAAAATATCTAGTAGTCAAAAAGAATACCAACCCCATATTGTACACAAAATGATTAAGAAAAAATCAAGAAAAATCTATAAAACCAACATAATAAGACCTAATTATAGGTTGTACCAGATTAAACTGAGACTTTATACGCTTTGTATTTTTTTTTAACAAGTGACGCATCAAAATCGGTTTTACGCAGTTTATGTAGCACCTCAAACATGTACAAAATTTGATAAAATTTTCTAGTTTGCCAATTTTTGCTAGGTTTTGGGATACAAACAATTGTTTGAACTTTATAGGTCTACAACATCTTGATATAATTTAAAGTCAAAGAATTTCAATTGAATAGCATAGGTGCATCAATTCCAGTATTATTAAGATGGTGCTATCAATTTTGGTAGCAAAATAGTTGTTTATGTAAAATTCATAGCTATTAAAGATAACATTTTTAAATACATAAAAATTAGAAAAGGTAAGAAAAAAACGTTATATTATTTTATTTAAGGCGAGACATTTAGACATTTTTTAATGAGGCCGACGTAAAAACGACTGAAAATAATAATATATTTTTAACAGTGTGTATGTGAGTCTTATCTTCACGAAGAGACATGTTTTAGGTTTTTTTTATGTAATTCTGTCAAAGAAACATAATGTTCCAAAATTCAATTTCCTTAAAATTATAATAACTTATTTACTGAATAAAGAACACATAACTCCTTGAAGCAGTAATTGACGTCATACTTTTAAATTTTCACATCTTTTAATTTGAGTCTCATTACAAAACTGCCTCAATTTTATACTTTAAAAGCCTGTAATTTCACTTGGAGTGATCGAAGAAACGTGTCTTCTATTTCTATATTATCAGGAATACTATCTAAAAAACATAACCACACATTTAACCTAACAAAATATTTTTGAAACCCCACATCAGTTACACTGTCATTGATTGTTAGTAGATATATACTGATGAAAACACAATGTTAAATGAGTGAAAGGTTGTTTTTCATACCTCAGAATTGGAGCTATCCTTCACACACTATTACTGAACTAAATTCGCGGTGCGGCCCAACAGGTCACTGGCTAAAACAATAGTGAGCGGCGGCGCGGCGGCCGCCTTATCGTGTTATCGGAAGGTTATCTTAACTGTACTGTCCAGTTATACCCGGTGCTGTGTAGCTACGCGTTATTTAATTCTGGTTTTTATTACCTTTCTATTTCCGAGATAAAACATGAGTTGAAACACATCTTCCATGCTATTACCAAAGACCCAAATTACCACACCCACACAGCATATGCTTCATTTTTTTCTGCTTAAGTTAATTGTTATTTTTTCTACAGTTAATTGAGTCAATAACACGGAAGCCCTTATAAAGTATATAAAGCCCTCTCTTTTAAGAGGGCCAGTCCATAATTTCACTACATAATCTGGTAAACTAATTGTTTTTTAATTAATTTTCCAGTGCTTTGTTAATGCAATAAAGTATTTCAAAATGATTCCTTAAAAAAAGATATTTTAAATATAGTCTATAGGGTAAGTGTACAAATTTAAATATAAGCACACATTACAAAAGTACAAATTTCATATGAGTAATAATAAGAGAGTGATCCAATGGAATTTACTAACAATACTGCCTTTTATTAGCATTAAGTGGTTTATTTAAGCCAGGACCTGCTAAATTGGTCGTTGTAAAGTTGGTAGTGTCACTTGATGATTAAAACAGCTACAGCTTTCAAAAGATGACTTGCTACTAAATGCTCATTATTAGGTGTAAACATATGCCTTAGGATGAGAATATTCTTTTGAAATTACTAGAACTAAATACTCTCCACATATAATATCTTTTGTCAAAGGCCTCTTGCAGAAGTCTTCTACTAATTTTGAACCTACATGTATGATTGCTCTTTCATCCACACACCGCTATTTCCATTATGTCAGGAATCCCTAAATACGGTACAGTACCTACCTTGAATGAAACCAATTCTGCAAATGTTACGTCGATGGAGAGTGCAGACGTAAGTTTTACATTTGAACTGTTTGTTCAAATATGAGATAAGGATCACCCTTTTTTAATAACAGCTAATCTACCCTAAAAATAATGTTATAAGACTTTTGGTGTTTAAAAAAGGGATCGTTACAGCTAACTGTAATATCATAAAATTAATCCACAACAATTCAATTGAAATATTATTTAGGTTGTAGATAATTAATTTTTCTTTTGTAAACAAACTTATGGCACACGTTGTTCGAGATGTTTATCAACTGGATTATATTACTGCATGAAGATTCTAAGTGAATGAACATAACAGCTTAATTTTATGAATATTCAACTACCATACAATAAATACTGATGCTAGTTACCGGGGATGTATAATCTGATAATGAGTAATCGACATACAGCCGCAGTGGTGGCCGATACCATGTCGGGAACACCACAGCCGCTGTGATGGTGGCAATGTGGTCAGGTAACTATTAATTTGTGCCATCATTGTTGTGGGCCATGAGAGAGGTCTGATTATTACCGTTTTTTAACACAAAATTAAAAAATCTTTCATTTATAACAGGTTTTTTAGTTTAAGTTTTGATATTGCATTTGTCGATTAGCTATATTGTTGCCCATTAGCTATAAAAAAATTCTCCATATTATACCTAGAGTTTGCAAAGGAACATAATCAGGTCTGTCTTAATCCTCTTAATGTGTACTATGCTATTTTAAAATAAACTCATAGTTCCCACTAATAAATGATTACTTTCTTTGAGTCATGTCTTCGATTGAGTCCCAGTATTTTATGCATTGAGCTAAGTATATGAATCTTAAATCTTTGAAGGTTTTATTGAATTATTTCATAATACTAACAATAATTTTGCTTGATGGAGTTTTTCAAACAACTATAAAAATTTTAAAAATATATGCTTGGATGTATTTCTTTGAAGCAAAATTTGTCAAGCACATTTAAATATTATGAAAATGATTAAAAGGCTTTTTATGAGAAAATGTGTCTATGAAAACATGTATGTATGTGAGATACGATTTTATTAAATATTTAATTTTAACTTTGATTAAGCTGATTTAAATTGGGCTGTTATTTTAACATTCCCTGCCGGGATGGCAAATGCATTCCATACATCGGGATTTTGCGCTGTTAGCCTCTTTATTATTGGCGATTCCATCCCGGAATTTGGTGGACCCATCAGTAGTTAATTATTTAGCAAATAGGCATATTGATATGAATATTATTCGTTTTTACGTCCTTTCACTAAGCCCTCTATTATCACTGTAACGCGGATTCACTGTCCTAGTTGATTTCCTCGACACTCGAAAACCTATATTTTGTGTTTGAGTATGCTTTCTAAACACTGATTTGTCTCAACATGCCATACCGAAATATCAAAACAGTCAATGTAGAACTGTTTACCAATATATAATTTATGTTTACAATATAACCGTAATAAATTAATCTTTTCGTTCTCTTTTGGAAAAAAATTCAAAAGGGTAGTCTATTATTTCTACATTTAACTTTGTAGTTTACACTTGTAAACGTGTATACACCAAATATATGGGCTGGTGTATAACATTTTGTACTATACGTGTTTTACAGTATATGGTATAATAGTATGTTACACTGTGTCGCGTATTCAAACACGTAGATTCGTGAGACGGACGTTTCAACCGCTCTTCCTCCTTTCTTCTCCCGTGATTCCATTGTGAGATTTAACAAATCGGTACAGTTAATCTGAATTTCATGGATCTGTACCTGCAACGCACCTTCCATAGCCACTAATTTAAAATCGACAGTTCAGATTTAGAATGCAATTTTGTAAACATTAGAGTATAAGAATTTAGTGTTAAAATGCTAAATACAATAATTTTATTAAAGAATAATTTTATTGTACTTGTTACAAGTTCGGCAGCGTTCGACATCAATCAGCCTCCACGTTCGGCAGCGTTCGAAATCTGTCTCTCTCTCCTACTTGAGTGAGCGATGCGTCCGCGTGTACAGCTGCTATACAATAATACATCTACATGTTTTCGTCAAGTGTGAAGTGCAGTGAAAAGTGAATCTGGTATCAATTGTTTATAGCAACGATAATTGCGGCGATAAAGGTAATGATTCTTTCTATATTAAATATATGTTCAGTGATATATTGCCGAAGTGCTTTCATCATTAAAATAAATAGCATCGGTCCGCTAGTGCAGCGATTGTAGGTTACGCTATAATTGACAAAACTATAACAATAAGTTAACAGAACTATTTCACGATGAGTTAAAAAACAATGACTCAATTCGATTGAAATAATTATCGAGCGTAGCTATGATTTCAAAAAATTAAAACATAAATGTCAAATCTTCCACATATCATAACAACGTGTCTGAAATGACAGGTTGGACCAGCCAGCCGTCAAAGGGAACAATTTTCTCCAATATCAAACACATTGCGGCAGGCTTTTTAAAAGCTAGAGTTACAAAAATGTTAGTGATGTTTCCAAATTTTAAATGTAAGATTTATGAACAATTGACATAATTGTATTTATGTGTACAAATAAATGTAACTTGATCAATTCCATTGTGATTTCCATTTGCCTCCTTCTCTATATCCATATAAAATATCTATCAAGCAAATAAAATTAAAATTTTCTTTTGAAAAATGCAATCATTCCATCAGTATTTTCTTATGACGTTGTCACGTTCAACTATCGTCAGTAAACCGACTTTACAGTCAACCGGTTTTTTAACTTCTATTCAATTAAGATAATTTTGCTTTAAGCAAACTTTATTTTATTTGCTTCTTTTGATCTAATTTATAAAAACAAGATTATTATATAAATGGTTTTTATGTTTAATGAATTTTTATTTCAAAATTGAAACTCTGTGAATAGATATACAGGTTTGTTATAACAATAATAAACTATACATTATTTATCTATTGAAAAGTCAATTTTAAAGTTTTCGTCACGGGAAATATGATTTTACTTCAAATTTTTCCACATACGGTAATCTTCGGTTCTAGCTTAAGCCCTTCATTTACAGTATTGTTCACTGAAATAGGTTTTTAATCATTTTTAAGTAAAATAGTGAAAGTTATATTTTGCTCTGGCATTGTAATTTTAATTGCTTTCTCTTTTCGAAATGTATAAGCCAAAATGTTATGTAAGTGCATATTATAGAGAACTTGATCTTGAATTATCCGGTAGATTTTGTGCTTTGGCATTACATATAATCATCCAAATTTGTTAATGTAGTGAGGCTTTTGGGTTCTTCTGTAAATCTGATGTTAAAGCGAGAAGAATCACAAAGTAAAATGTACACATTGATAGTTTATAGTCTGTGTGTACATTAGAAGTTATGGAAAGTTCTATTAAACACTTCGTCGATGGCTCGGAAATGATTTGTTTAAGTAGTTATTATCTGTTACTTCTTAACTAATTTTATGTAATTATAAGTTCCATTCTATACGCCATTATTATTTCATAAAGTTAACATAGTATGTTCTGAAGAAATCAGTCATAGTTACACAATATATCGATACAATATATTATGTTTACTTCACAGTATTATATAATCGACCTTATGGGAAATCCCTGCTTTCAAAGGTCATGGGGAATTCAATTTTTTTTCTGTCCCATATCCACATAATAATTAAATGTCCGTATAAACTGAGCAGCAAACTTTAACTTATGTACAAACATTTTTATCTAAACATAGAATACTCATCAACTTTTTTTGTGTGCTTGTGGCTACGAAAAAATGTTTTGGGAAAATATTGTTCTGCCAAAAAATAGATGGTCGTACTTAAAATGACTAGTTTATTAAAAATATATTCTCCTGTTTAAGGTGACGAAGCCTATAGCAAGACTGCTGTTTCATAATTTATTTTTGCATAAATATATCACAATTTAAATATGAGGTTGATGTGAAAATTACATTTTAGTCATGAATAGAGACAATTTTTTATACGCAAAACTGAGCAGTGACATATGCATACCATAGACAAAAATAATTAAAAACAGACAATTTCAAATCTCAGCCAACGCAAATTTCGATTATAATACAAATTAAATAGTACAAATTTTATATTTAATTTGTATAATTTTTAAAACAAAAAGAGTCTCCTGTTAAATAAGACCACTCAATTTCCATGTAAGGAAGAAGCACGTATTGCAGGTCTAAGGTAAACGAGAACTGTCAACCGTCACTGCCTATGGAACCTTCAAGAGGAAAATCCTTGCTCTGACCTGCCGCTTACGAACGAGGTGCAATCCATAGGAGAGAGAACATTGTACAGTGGATCAGAAAAAGATATACTTTTGTTAAGTGTTACACTAAATCCAATAACATATCTGATTTTAAATAATAAAATCCATTAATAACATAAACAATAAAATATTATTATATTATACAATAATTAATATACCTTACTTACAAATTTAATATCCACATTATCCGTTTGTTCAAAAGTATTCCCTTTTAAAATCTTTTTTTAAATTATTAGTTCAACAGTTTGTTTCAGACACTCATGCTATTCATACGCATCTAGTCTTTCCATATTTTGAAAATAATCTTATTCTTATAACTCCAACCAATTATTTGAAAAATATGTAACTTATACTGTAGGATACTTTTGTGTTTACACTAAAAAATATTGTAACAGCTAATTATTTGACCTAACTTTCAATCCATTGTTGATGAAAAATTACTATTATGTTATGTACATTTTATCCAAATGTTAGGTTTGCACATATCTTCATTGTTAATGTTTCTGTATATCAACTAAGACACTTTTTTATTTTCTTTGAACTGAAATGATTTTGTCAACACACGAGAATACATCAAGGATTCGGGGAAAAAGATTTCTATATATTAGAGAATATCATGCGTAAAATCCTAGCATCGTACCTTCTAGCTATATTTGAACACAGTATTAAATTCTTCTGAATGAGATGAAAACCTTATTTGTTTGTTTTATTTTAAACATTTTTACTATCTCTCACGGTACAAAACTCGTTTTTTGTATTATTGCAAACAATTTCCCGATCATTGTATGAACTGTGTTTTATATATATATATATATATATATATATATATATATATATATATATATATACATTAATTACCTTATACAATAGTAAGATATATATATATATATATATATATTACATACATACAGAACGTAAATCAAATTATATCAAATAACACCCGATATCATCATAACAAAATAAACTGACAAAGATATGTTTTTCCCGATTTGCTTAAATTTTTGCCTGTTTTTGTAGGTAAAAATTAGATAAAGGTCACAACCTAATTTTAAATATATATTTAAAATATAACAAGCTTATATGATTGTACTCAGTTTGTTTACAAATTTATTTATTGTACTAACTTCTTGTCGCTATCATGTTATCCATATGATCAGTGTAGGAAAAATTGCTAATGCTTTACCAAATCCCATTGAATGTTATCAACCATCATTGGACTCAGTGTTGCTCATATAAAAGTGAAGCTTTTTGAAAGCCTTCAAGTCTATGAGTCAGTGCGAGGTATAGTGTGGAGAGACTGACAGATATACATATGTAGACAGACAGACAGAAATGAAATTCTTCCAGCCTCTCCAGTGATAAGTTTCGTTAACTCTTTGCCAATAAGCGATAGTGTATAAATTATTTCCATACGAGCTACCTTGAGCTCATGGATCGTAAGAATTTTTATAATAATATCGGGAAAATATTTATTTTAAATCAAACCCTTTTCTTTGAAGGCTTAATAAAAATATTAAGTTGTTCTCTTCAAAGAAATACGGATATGGAATAAAACCTTTTACATCCATAAAAAATATTCACCGAAATAAAGAACGTGTTATTCAACTACTAGGACGTAAATTATGTACGTCAATTTCTAATCTTCCAACAACTGTTCTGTAAACCGTCGAGTTTGGTATAAAACCCTGGAATATGGGGGCTAGATTTAAATGTCTTTAAAAAGAACAAAATATAGTTTAACATGATATCGATAGAGAAATATGCTTATGATTGAGATCGGCAACGATAGACTGTCCAAAAATTGAAAAGTCACAACACGTTTTGTTTATTATCTTTTACAGTACTATGTAAAGTGAATGACGTAGAATTTGCTTCAGAAAGCTACATTTATCAACAAAACGTTTTTCCAAATATAATAATTGATTACCGGTATATATATATATATATATATATATATATATATATATATATATATATATTCTATTAAATTTCAGTTTGTACTTTTATGAGGTTTCGTACGATTTCCGATTCAACCGACTTTAAGGTTATCCAACCTATTGTATTTATTATATGAAAATATAAGTCAAAGATAAAAATAGCTCAAAATTGTGACTATCAGAGAGTTTTCTGTCTCTTAAACTATTAAAGAATCTTTTGTTTTAAAGTGGCATATAAAATTAGGTTATTCAGAAAGCACCTTTTAACTTATATGTGTGTTGAAAACAGTAAAAAACCAGTCGGAACATGGTATAAGGTTTGGACCGGTTTTGGAATTTTTGTATGAATACCAATCCAAAACGCAAACTTTTATACACGAGAAGAAACATTGTACATATTGGGAAGTACACATTTTTGTGTTGGCTTACTGGAGCTTAAAAGTACAAATATAAACAAACAACAAATCGAGTTGCGGTGTGTGATGATGTTACAGTCCTCCAGGCATCAAACATTGAAATATGTGTGGAATGGATCTCCACACAAGCTACACATTTTGTGAGGCATTTGGCGTTACAATTTTGCTCTTGCATATTTTAGAAAATAATATTTATAATGTGTTTTCTCTCTCAAATTATTTCAATATTGACATATTTATTAATATATACAATCTAAAATCGTTATTTTATATAGCTTTAACTAATATAAAGCCGTGTCTAAAAAAAAGAATTATTTAAGAAATAAATAAAATATTTTATTTACAAGTTGTTTCTAATATGAGATTTACGTAGCTTTATAATTTTTTATTTTTGTATTTCATAAACAAGATATGAAAACTCTCCAATAATTTCATTTGGTTAAATAAAAATATAAAGGACTTTATAAACATGTATAACAATTAGAAGGCTGTGAAAAGAAAAGGCACTTTTCAAGGTTATAAGATAGTAGCTTAGTAGAATAGTAGTTTTCAGTTATATTGCCCACAACCAACCTGCATTATTGGATATTCTTACGAAAGTATAATTTAAAAAATGTATTGGTGACACGTTTAACAAACAAATTTTTGGAATATGTGGATATATTGGCCAAAATTTATGTTAATTAGTCATTTAAAATTTTTCCTTCAGACCTGCAAAATTGCTACTCTGATTTTAAAAAATTAAAACCCTATTTAAATGCAGCCCAAAAACGATTTTTATTATATAAAATACTTTTCGTATGTTTAAATTACACTATTGCAAAATTAATTATTTCATGCTTCTAACCTAGTAATATTTGATCACACATTCTTTCAACAAGTTTATTGTTTTGTTCCTAGTTGAAACCATCTGACGGCAAAATATGTTATGTCAAATAATTATACGGAATTATACATCTGTAATTCATTCTTTTGTGTGAAAGTCAGGGAAGGGAAACGTCAGGGAAATATATGTATTATTACATACATCTTCATTTGTCACATAATTAGCAAAATAAATAGAGACAAACTGAAGGAACAACAATAATAGGAAAGGAAATGATTGACAGGATGACTTTGTTATCATTAAAACTAACCCCTTTTAATTCAATCAATTGGAAAAGTCGGACGGCTGATCTTGGAGGGGTTCCACATCTTTAGTGGTGACATTTGTCCACTTTAAAAAATTCGTATATCATTAGGTTATCTCGGAGAACCTTTGTTGATTCCCAAAGCAAGGGTACGGGAGACCGCGAATCTTTAATAAACTCTTCGCTCTGAGACGTCCACAATGTGTGTCAAACTATACTGGATAACAAGATAACAATATTACTGTTATATTTATGGTGTGATTTGCCTTAAACACACACTTTTGAAACAGAGCCAACATTTAAGAATGTTTATCTGGATACCTAAATCATATTCTACCACCGGAGTATTAATGATTGTTTGCATCCAATTGTTAACTTCAACAATGTAGCTGTAGCTTAAAGTCAGGCATTTTCTAATAGTTTTATATAAAGCAAGTGCCATCTTGTCACATATAGCATTTTGACTTTTGATGAGAATATCACGTGGATCACATTTGATTTTAGCCCATAGAATATGTCATATAAAAGGCAACTAAAATCACAAAGAAAAGCAGCTCTGCAATGGGCATATAAATATAATCGTTTTTTGCGTTCTTGATTTGGAATTGTATTTAAAAAAGAACAAAATTTATATTCGTACAAAATAAGAGTTCAGCCACGCAGTTAAGCATTAATACTCACGCCTTTACATAAGATCAAAACCATACTTCGAATGTGAAATGCTCCGT
The DNA here is from genome assembly GCF_021130785.1 of Homalodisca vitripennis. Classification (NCBI taxonomy): domain Eukaryota; kingdom Metazoa; phylum Arthropoda; class Insecta; order Hemiptera; family Cicadellidae; genus Homalodisca; species Homalodisca vitripennis. The sequence continues at coordinate 84,703,695 of NC_060207.1, read as the reverse complement.
CCTACCGCATTCCTCCAACAAATAGTTTATTTAGGAAATAGTTTATCTCCAAAGCCCCAAGAAAGGATAATTTCAAGCCCAAATGAACCGCTAGGAAAATAAAGGGAAAGCGAAGGCTAGAAAATGGATGGCTTTATAAAAATAAGCCAAAAAGCCAGGCTTTATAAAAATATTGTTACGTCACAAGCATTCTAGAACCGAAATCCCAACAGGATGAAAAATATCTCACAGTGCCTGCTGTTACGTACCGGGAACAAGGTAAAAGTAAATGACCTCACCAAATGCATAGTTTATAAAATCCCGAGTAAAACATGTTATCCACAGGAGGGTATTTTATGGCGCTTTAGATGGAGGGTTAGAATAATTTATATGGTGCAGCCAAATGCGATATGATATGGAAAGGACCTCTCATGTTTTTCTTACTTATTTTATATGCTTAGAAACATCGGCACAAAACAAATTTTAGCGTTGATTGTTTTTAAATTTCGAAACATTAGAGGCCTGTAATATTGAAGAGTTATGGACCGTGTATTGGAATGGAATATTTTGTAGAAAGTATTATTGATCTTCCAGATTGTGTTGGATAAATTTTCATTCGTGTAAGGATAACTAAATGGCGACTCTATCGTATATGTGAAATTACAGTCTTGATGTTGCAATGCATCACAACTATTATTTGTTATTTGTTGAACATTTGAAATCCCGAAATACTTAAACAAATACGTTTCCTTCAATTACGTAACATTTTATTAATTTAAGTAGAAAACAATTAAACACAACCAATATTACCTTACAGTTAAGCAGTAGCTACAATATATATTCAACAATAGAAAATCCTATGTCGAGTGAACTCTTCTGAATTGAGTTCATTCTGTGATATCTCAGAGATGGATTTTTAGATTGAAAGTCAAACTTACCTGTCGCTGTCAATGTCTCAATATTTACATGCGCATGGAGCAACTTGGTACTCCGCCTTGGTGAGCTTCCAACTTTTTCAATCAACTGCGAACTTGTTGATTAACTTCTTTGTTTGCAGTTCCCAACACAACACGGCATGAGGCCATGTCACTTACGACGTCACTTCATATTCTTAGTCACTAATCATAATTAGTGCAGTTGGATCGAAATGTAGGTTAGTTAAACTTGTTTACTCTTTACTATACATAGATATTGGATGAGTTTCTTTATAAAAAATATACAATTGTGTGCATTACAATTTTGAATATGTTTTTAAGTAAGTGTTATACTTTTCAATGTTTAAACGATGAATTACAACAAATGGGTAGGATATTTTGTTTTTGTCTGAAAACCTAATAAAAACATTAAAAAAAAAAACAGAATTTATTGAATATGCAAAATCTATTTTGAACAAGATGGCCAGCGTCGGTACTGCCAAATTTTAGACCTACTACACCATTGCTTAAATATTGCTGCATTGTTGTGTTTGTTATATCAACACAATAAAACGTTGAAGTAAAATTAAATTAGCGATGATTAGAGAATTTTCAAAGATAAGTTATCTCATTTAAATTACTAAATTCAAAAGAGTAAATTAAACTATACATTTTACTTTATCGCAGTATATCTATAGTAAACAATCAAGACCATCAGTATTGAAGTACAATTTTATCAGTCCATATTTATTTCTGAACATTATTGTTAATAATCCTTACTATTTTAGTTTTTACGTTCAGACCGTATCTAACAGCCAATATTAAAAAACCTTACGCTGGTTTTACTCACATATTGAACAAATCAAATTTCATATTTCATAAATAAAATACTAATATATGGCTGTCTAGAGTTAAAACGTTTGAAATCTAAGTATCAAGCAATCTTACAAGACCGTCACGATGTAACTAAATCATTAGAGAATTAACCACAATTCAAACAAAATGGGTCATAAAATGACATTACAACTTAACGATGCAATTAACAAACGCAATGGAAAGTCTTTCGAATTTACATTTGTGATTTTGCTGTATTAGCTCAGAATTTATTACATTTTAGAAGTTGTAAATAATTGTTAACTCTAAACAAAAGTATTAATATTAATAAGCCATTATATTTTAAGTGCAGGAAAATCATGCAAATTAGTGCATTTATTTAAATGCATAGAATAATGTGCAATATTACTAATAAATTAAAAGTTTAGCTCTTCAAGAAGTCATTGAATTACGGGGTCATACAGCCGTAAGAAGTATTTTTATTTAAGTACTATTGCTACCAGAACTTAACAGAAATATCTACATTACAGGTGTCGATACATCTCCACATAGAAAAATGTTTCAAGTATTTTCTTCACAACAAACATTTGCACTGTCTGAGAAAGCACGGAACTCGTAGCTTTCAACATAGGGGCTTTTGAGCCTCGCGTCATATTTTAGAGGACTTACAATTATCCCAGAGCACGTACAGTTCTAATACTTGTTTTAGGGGAAATTTTTCTCTTAACTTTGTATCGGTGTACCAGTCCGTGAGCTCCCAACAAGAGATAATGTAATGTTTCATAATCGAGCATCGAGAAAACATAACGTCTAAATAACAAAAACAACTTGCGAATCTATGCTTTTTAAACTATTTTTGAAAAAAAATAATCTAAATTTAAATTTTGGTATGACATACACTCGGTTTGTACACATGGCATCATTACATTTTTAGACGGTTCCTAATATTATTGGCCTATTTTACTCTAATAGTAAAATCCTACCTTAACATGTGAACGACATGCAAAAAAGAGCAAATTTCAGACAAAAAATGTGGAATTAAAAAATAAAAATCACACCAGATCACAATATTTACTAAACTATTATAGCAAAATATTCACGTATTACTTTTTCTAGTTCGGACGCAAATTATTAGTCTGCTGTCGATCTATTTTCACAGATAGTCTAAGAATTGAGATTGAGTTAGTAGTTTCACCTCAGTCAGGATTTTGCTTTTTATATATGGTTGAAATTAAATGTCTCGTGTTTTTCGGAAATGAGTGGGTAGAGTGTCATCTTAAACTGCAAATGAAAACCTCAACCACCATATCATCAGACAGCACAATATCATCTTTACACAATATCCTAAATGTATTTTTATCTAATAAATAGCAATTAGTAAAACTAAACATTCATATCTAAGTTAGCATCTTGAGTAACTGTGCAAAATAAAATTACCTAAAACTAAAACCTTAGACAATAATAAAACACACAGCTTTAAGTGCTTATAATATTGCTGTACTGATATTTTACGCACATTGATAATATGATAGAGAACTTTTTTATGAGCATATATTGTATATATATATATATATATATATATATATATATATATATATATATATATATATTTTTATTTATTTACAAACACCACGACTATTGGATCCCTTAGCAGATGATGGAATGGCATGCTTTAGTAATATTAAATAATGATTATTTTAAGAGTTGAGACGTTCTTCCTCACATATACCGACCACCTGACAAAAGACATTATATTGTAAGATTTAATATTGGTTGGCATCATTCACGGCTTCTCAGTTGCTTAATCTCTCAAAGACACTTTAGCATCCTGAATACCCTTAAATACTCGCCTTGGAAGAAATTCCTCCGACGATACACCGTACCAAATATCAGAAACGTACACATCCTTAAAAACGTCAGTGACAAAGCTCTTCGCAAGCACATAACATACGGACCGTAACTCCTGCAAACCGGATCAACATGAAACTTTAATACTGTCGATGGCCCTGTTAGTAATGCAATGGTTCCATGACAAAGGTCAATATGTTGGCGTCCGAAGACTTAATATTAATAATCAAATAAGCATGAAGATACTTCTCCCAATGAAATGGGTTAAAGCGTGATTCATGTTTTTAGTATATGTAGTTTTTTACAGGCACACAGAATTTTTGTCTAAAAATATTACCAGGTAAAAGTCAGCCTATATTTATATATATATATATATATATATATATATATATATATATATATATATATATATATATACAATTCCTATGAACATCTAGTTTACTTAGATGAACATCCTATATCAATTACGAGTTTATTTATAGTTTATATCTCTCGTAGTTTATATACGTGTGATTTTTAAACTATCGTACGCTATCCACATAAACACACTGTAAGATACAAAAGGCTAGAGAATGCCGAAGTATCCCTTCGACTAGAGAATGTCGTGTCTCTAGTCTGTGTTCGTCCAACCGGAAACTCCTCAGATCCAGAACCTAGCTCATGAGTTTCATCGGCACACTGAGCCGTCTCGGTTATAAGCGTGGGATCCTGCATATGTTGAAACATTGGCTGTCTACCGGAACACTTATTTTATACCACTTTATAGTTCCTACGATTTATTTATTCATATTTGGCGTGCATAAAATAAGGTGACAATATTGACAAAAATGAGATCGAGTTATTTTTTGATCGGGTTAGTTCATATTTGAATTATTTAATACTATTTTTATTGAGATATAAAATTTGATCAAGGTAAAATTTAAATAAAAATTACAATAAATCGGTAACGGCTTGACACCTTGTTATTGTTAAAACAAAGTATACGTAAGAAATTAAATGACTCTTGGCAGGATAAGATAAATTGTCATTAAATAGTAGTATTAAACAAATATTAATTATTACTAATTTATTATTTACTTTAATATATGCCTTACCTGACCGTAACAATCAACCCTTAGTCTGCATAATAACCATAATTTTTCCACGAATAAATTCACTCCTCACCAGTCTTCAACAAATATCGCTGTAATAAAATAACAAATAAACTTTCGACGATAATCCTCTGTACATGATTTTGCAATTTTTATTTAATTCCTGTCCCCACCTCAACTCTAAACACTCCACACAGGAGAGAGCGATTAATTGCTGAAAATTCCATCGCTCTTCGCCATTTCCTCACGTTTAAAATCTCCTCACTCCTTAACGATTTTAGCTGTTATACACCTAATCAGTCAAGATTGCATGGTTCATTAATACTGGTACATGTATATAAGTGCTGAGATTTTCTATATTTTGATATCACCCTCAAAGCCATACACACAGATTCGTTAATACAATTGTTTATAAGCTTTGTAACCTCGATAAGGCTCCAAACTCAGGAGCTATGAAAGTTACAATCATACTTACGTCATGATGATGATTGTAAAATTTACCAAATTGAATGAAACATTCCAAAGTATAAAATTTAGTTTAACTAAAAATAATACAAAATATTAATTTTTCCATGTGTAATCTTAAAAGTTACTCTCCATTTTAATAAACATATTATATTTAACTAGCACTTACTCACGCCTTACAATTATGAATGGTTCTCTACAACATACTATGTATTGGATTGAATAGGTCAAGTAACACTTAAACATTTTTTAACAAATGCAGAAGAAACTCTAAAGCCGAAATAAGAGTAGGCATGTTTCACGTATATCAGGTACATATTTTTTTGGCTAATTTATATTTTTATCACACTATGGCAATTGATATTTATTAATTACAAAGTATTGGGACACTGCATCACAAGTTGCGTTTCGTGACTCGACCAGCTGTCATAAATGTGGACTATATTTATAGTAAATTATCGTAATCGTAATGGTGCTTGTAGGTGTTATTTTGATAATAACAATATACCTATAATTAATAATTATAATAAAGAGTCGACAGAGAAAGAGAGAGAGAATTGGGGGTGTGGTGAAGGGGTGAGAGATTATGTAACATTTCATACATTCGTGTATATAAATATATATTATTTTCAACCAAGATTTTAAGACAAAAGGTACTTGCTCCACACAGGTCTCTCACGTTCCGAGCAAGCTTGTTACCGCAACACCACAGAGCCCTTACTTTGTTGAGTGTCACAATGACCGTTTCTGTCACATATGTGTTTAAATAAGTTAACTAACATATGATAGGTAGACCAAATACCACTCATTACATTTTGTACAAGCGGCAATGGTCTGACTTAATTTTCAATAAAGATTGAATCACAAAGATTACTTTCTCCACCTGAAATCGAATTTATAATACATTTTATACTTTACACATCTCAAATCTTAATTATATCAAAAGAGAATTGAAGAAATAATGTATTGTAAAGGACAAATTGTTTTTAATAAGAAAAGAGTGTATAGGTTTTAAAGTTTCTTAAAGATTCTTAAATTGGGACAATTTATACACTTAATTTAGTTTTGGAAAATATTGATATAGTTCGTTAATATTTCAAACCCTTGTTTTGCTTCATCAAAGCAACCAGTTATATAGTTTTGTCGTATAATGTATTAATTCGTATTCCGTTCATCTGCATTTTATATAAATAATCTGGCCTTAATTACTAATTAACTTATTTTGTGGCCTTTCAAGATTGTATGACTAGGGAATTACCAAAAAAGTATCTAAAAGGTTAAAACAGGCAGTGATATAACACGTCGGATTATATCATCATTACAAGACAACAGTGGAAGGATAAAATTAATGCTTCCTAAATTTTATAATATTAGACCATGTCAATTATTAAATATTTTCAATTAATAGGATGAAAAGTATAATCTATCTCTTTCCCAAATCTTTTCGAAAAGATAGTCAAACGCTGAGCAAAGACGTAATTAAAGACAACAGAAACGTCTACTTCGGGACATAATACTCCCAAGGTATTAAATTTACATTGTTGCTTTGACATTGCTCGTTGAGAATAACACGCAGTAATTTAATTTTCACAGCTCAGACACACAACGAGTTGATTGCGACTCTCTTAGGGTCACGATCTGCACTGAGTAACGTTACTAAGTTTAGTTCGTTTTCCCAGGATTATTAATGTAGTATGGTTACTAATACATATATACTTGTTGTTGCATTGTATTATTTTACACGTAGTAAGTTGTACAAACGAGAAAAGTCCACTTAAACATGTGTCAAGGAATTTACTAGCGAAAGGTCCATCTCCGACATTGAAGAACCGTATAATTGTCAGTGTTTATCTCTACTAGTTTTTCACTAAAAGTAATCAAGTTCTAACAGACTTTTACTACTAACAAGAGATGTACCAGTAACTTCACCAACTACAAAATACTTATATGTTGTAATATGTTTTGTGAGGTGTTTCGGTGAAATCGCTTTTTATATCGTCTGCCCTGATAGTTGCAGTCGTGCTGGGTTCTATTCCAGGGTTGTGATATCGCCTTATAATTTTATCTTACCCGCGCCCTCACTGTGCGCTGGTAGAGATCGATGTGATACACAAGGTTTAACGTAAGTGAACAGAAAATCTCAGACTCGTTCAGAGCGAATTCAGTTATTCGCACTCTTCAATAGAACGATATCATCACAGTTTTCTGTTCTATGTCTCGCGATTTTACATAAATAAATGTCGATTAGAACTGTCAATGCCCCGTTCTAAAATGTGACGTTTAGAAATAACTCCTATTGTGCCGACGACTATTTGGCAATTTTTTGTGCGCGAGAAAACAGATTTTTAATATCGGTGGTCCGCGAGATCTTTATTCCACAGCCGTTGACTCGAACCGGTCTCTGTATCGTCTGCTCGTTTCTTCTTTCTTCAGTGTGTTGTTGTGCTGTGTTAAGCTGAGGTTATGATTTGGCTTTACAAATATCAAAATAAATATTAAATATATCAAACCAAACAAATTCGTTCTTTATACTAATAACATAAAATTATCATATAAAGTTAACCTGAAAGAAACATGTCACTAACTACGATAAACTATTAGCTTAGGAGCAGCTGTACTACGCAACAAATTGTTAATTTTAGGAATAGGATGCCAAGCTTATGCGGCCTATAGGATGCAAAATATACGTTTGCAAACTAGGAAAGGTAGTGAAGGGTCGTAGAACCTATAGTGAATAGATACACTACTATCACTAACCGCGATAACATATAAACGGCTGCTAACCTATCCTACGCACCGAATTATTAATCTTAGGAAGAGGATAACAAGCTTATACGACTTATAGGATGCAAAATATACGTTTGCAGACTAGGAAAGGTAGTGAAGGGTAGTAGAACCTATATTTAATAGATACGCTACTATCACTAACCGCGATAACCTATAAACGGCTGCTAACCTATCCTACGCACCGAATTATTAATCTTAGGAAGAGGATACCAAGCTTATACGGCTTATAGGATGCAAAATATACGTTTGCAGACTAGGAAAGGTAGTGAAGGGTAGTAGAACCTATATTTAATAGATACACTACTATCACTAAACGCGATAACCTATAAACAGCTGCTAACCTATCCTACGCACCGAATTATTAATCTTAGGAATAGGATAACAAGCTTATACGGCTTATAGGATGCAAAATATACGTTTGCAAACTAGGAAAGTTAGTGAAGGGTAGTAGAACCTATATTTAATAGATACGCTACTATCACTAACCGCGATAACCTATAAACGGCTGCTAACCTATCCTACGCACCGAATTATTAATCTTAGGAATAGGATAACAAGCTTATACGGCTTATAGGATGCAAAATATACGTTTGCAAACTAGGAAAGGTAGTGAAGGGTAGTAGAACCTATATTTAATAGATACACTACTATCACTAACTGCGATAACCTATAAACCGCTGCTAACCTATCCTACGCACCGAATTATTAAATTTACTTAACGATTACAAATCGTGATGACTCACCAAATATACGATATATGGCGAATGCGTATTCTCCGTACCAGGCTCCTCTCCTCGACTCGACTTGACACCACGACGTCCGCAAGCAAACTCCTCTCCTCGAATCAACTTCACACCACGACGTCCGCAGGCAAACTCTCTGTCCCTTGTCGGGTCGGCTGTATAAGTAGACCGCCAGCCGGTCATGCGCAGAAACGCGTTTTCGTCAGTCTGTCGGCATACGCTGCAGCGGCTACATCGGAGCTCCGGCTACTGCACTGCCCCGAGTAGAGAGGTTACCTAACCTCAAATTAACTCCTTCTAATGGAAGGACTACGACGACGACGACTATCGACGAAAATAAATCGACACATCTACTCGTCAAAATAAACGTTTTCTCATTTAAGAACAAAAAAAAACGGGGTATAAATTTGAACCCTTACACCCTCCACTTACTTCCTGGAGAAAATAAAAACTGAAAAAAAAGACTCTGAAGTCGGATTAACGAAACAAAATAAAACTTGCACTTCTCATAAGTTGAACGTAAAATAATAAAGGCAAACTAAAATAGTACACTTCGTTCTCCCATTAACGAATTCCCCTACGCCCTGTAGGAGAATAATAAGAGAATTCTTCCAAAACGGTCGCATTCTTTCCCATTTTCTTTTTCTTCGGGAAGACGGAGAGACCCAATTTCCGTACATTGACTCTCTTCCGTGACGTATCCGGTATTTGGATTTTCTTGGTACGGCTTCTTATTTGACATATTTCTTTAAGTCTTTGACGTGAGCTCGTAGCACATTCCTTTTTCGACCACAGAGGCTATAGATGTTTGATCCGAACTTTTTTACAATTTTATAAGGCCCGTCGTATTTCGCCGCTAGCTTCGAGGCGAAAGAGTCAATCGCCGACGAGAGATGGTGTTGTTTCAGCCACACCAACTCCCCAACTCGGAAGTTTTCCTCTCTCCGCCTTAGGTTGTAATATTTTGCCTGAGATCGACTCGCTCTTTCTAAATTCGAATGGCATTGCTTGTACAGTTTCGCGAAAGCTTCTAATCTTTTCCGGTTCGTATCTGTCACATGAGACTCGGAGTCATCTTGCCCATTCTGTACCTCTAGAGGGCCATGGATTGCATTCGGTAACCGCAATTCCCGTCCAAAATTTAATAAAGCTGGAGTAAATCCCGTAGAATCATGTACGGCGGTGTTCATGGCGTACCTGAATTCGTTCAAGTGTATGTCCCAAAGCCGTTGATCTTCTTTGACGTACTGTGCGATCATCGTCTTTAGGACTCGATTCGCCCGCTCCACCGGATTCTCTTGAGGCGTGTAGGGTGCTGTCAGTTGATGTTCGATTCCCCAACTCTCCAGTAAATTACGCCATAGCTTGGCCGTAAACTGCGATCCATTATCGGTGATGGTGACCTCTGGTGCGCCGAAGCGAAAAAGCACCAAATTTTGAAATGCGTTCACCACATTCGTCGCGGTCACTGATTTTAACGAACACAGTTCTACCCATTTCGTGAAGATATCCTGTACGACTAGGATAAACCTCGCACCTCTTCGTGAACGTGGCAAGGGTCCTATTATATCGGCTGTGACCTTATACCATGGACCAGTTGGTCTCCGAAAGTACATCTTTCCTGCTGGTTTCCGTTGTTCAACCTTGTGCGCCTGACAAGATTGACATCTTCTAACATAATTCTTCACATCTGTGAGCAATCCCGGCCAATAATACCTCTCTTGGACTCGCTTTGCCGTTTTTCTTATTCCGAGATGGCCGGCCGTTTCGCGATCGTGATTTTCATTCAACACAGCTTCTCGCTTGTCTTTTGGCACACACAGTTTCCAATTTAGAGAGTCGTCGAACCTATTCGCCCTTCCTCGGGGCTTATACTTCATAAGGTTTCCTCCGGCAATCCTTAGATTTCGGCACGTGTCGGGCTTGGAGGTAACTCTAGCGAACATCTTGTGGTACCAATCTCGCTTTAAGTCCGATTCCTTTTCCAAAACTTCTGCGCTAGAGCATAACTGAGCGCTGTTTGCACCTTCTACGGGGTAGCGAGACAGCGCATCTGCCACTCTGTTTAGTGTACCCTTCCGGTAATGAATCTCAAAATCGTTCTGCTGAAGTTCTAGCACCCACCGAGCTAGTCGTCCCGTCGGCTGCTGAATATTCATCAGCCATTTGAGAGCCTGATGATCGGTAACGGCGATAAATTTGTACCCCTCCAGATATGGCCTAAATTTCTTTACCGCCCATACTAACGCCAAACATTCTTTTTCGGTAACGGTGAACTTTTTCTCACCGTCGGTCAACAATCGGCTAGCAAATGCTATAACGCGTTCTCTCTTATCGATTTTCTGAGTCAATGCTGCACCCAGTCCATCATTCGAAGCATCTACTTCTAGCCAAAACGTTTGTTGAAAATCGGGACACGCTAGTATTGGTGTATCGGAAAGCTTATCTTTAAGCTCGAGAAACGCACTCTGTTGTTCGTCCGTCCAATCCCACTTTTCACTTTTCTTTAAAAGTTTGGTTAGAGGTCTAGTTGATTTGGCGAAATTCTCCACAAATCTTCTATACCAAGAAGCGAGTCCTAGGAAGCTTCTCAAAGAGCGAACTGAAGTAGGAGTGGGGAACTCTCGGATGGCTCGTACCTTTTCTGGGTCTGTACGAATTCCGTCTTTATTTACAACGTGGCCTAAATATTTTAATTCTCGTTTGCAGAATTGACATTTCTCTGCATTTGGTTTCAGACCAGCGCCTCGTAGCCTATTGAAGACATCCTTAAGGAGCGTTAAGTGTTCTTCAAACGTCTTACTGACAATAATTAGGTCATCTAAATAAGCAAATGCTTTTGGCTCTAGCTCGGGACCTATAATTTGGTCTAGTAATCGTTGGAACGTTGCTCCAGCAGAATGCAATCCAAACGGCATTACCCGAAAATGGTACAGGCCCTTGCCAGGTACGGTGAAAGCAGTGAGAGGTTTGCTTTCTTGCGAAAGGGGTACCTGCCAATATCCTTGTTTCAAATCAATGGTAGAGATGAAGGAGGCTTCTCTCAATTTCTCCAAAATCGAATTTATCTGGGGCAATGGGTACGCGTCTTTCTCGCTGACGCCATTTAATTTTCTAAAATCTATGCAGAAACGATATTTCCCACTGGGTTTCTTCACGAGCACTATCGGAGAACTCCACGGGCTCGACGACGGTTCTATAACTCCATCTTGTAACATCTTATCAACTTCCTCGTTAATGATCTGTTGCATCGCCGGATTTCTAGGATAGTATCGTTGTTTTATCGGTTCGTTCTTGCTGAGTTTGATTCGATGCTCCACCAAAGTTGTTTTTCCCGAGCAGGACTCGAATTTAGGAAGCTCTTCCTGTAAAAATTCGTTCAATATGTGTCTCTCTTCGTCATCTAGTGAACTAACCTCCTCTGGTACTCTGTCGCTATTCATACAGCTGACGTCGGTCAAACGACTGTCATATAGATCTCCGCCGCAGTTAACTGATACCAAATTTAATGGTCGGATCAGGTCCATGCCCAGGATGATCGGGGCAGTCAGCGACGGCAAATACGCAGTTGCTACGTCCAGCTCGTGATCGGTGATTCTGCATTTAAAGCGATATATGCTCGAGACGGACACTTGAGTATTGTCGGCTAGTGAGATTTTGAATTGTTTCCTCGCAGGTAGAACGCCTACTTTCCCCAGGAAATCGGCTACCTCTTCATTAATGAGTGACGCCACTGCACCGGTATCAATCAACGCTTTGAAGTTTCTTCCGTAAATCTCCACGTTCGTGTACGGTCTTGGGTCATCAATATCGATTCGATTGTTCATGCCACAAAAATTTTTAATTTTGTCGAGCCATTCATTCCATTCTTTTGGGGTAGTCAGTTTTGACTTCGGTTTGGACTCCGGTGACCCCCAACTCCCGAAGTCCTCGCTTCGTTTCCCGATTGCCTACAATCACATGATGTCGTTTTAACACCTGGCTTCTTACAGTTGAAACATTTCAAATTCCTTGGTTTTCTACAATTTCTATAGAGATGGCCTGGTATTTCGCAGTTCCAACATACTATCCCTCGTATACTATTAGGCTTTGACGGGTTATTTTGGTCGTCACAAGTTTGCATGTGTGTAGTGGCTCTCTGATCAGTGGACGGTTCATTGAAAGATACTTTCCGGTGCCCGCTGTTGGATGGCCCGGTTTGCGCAGTTTCAAGTTTATTCCGAGTTTCCGTTCTGGGATGTGCAGTCCTAGACACGGCATATGCTTGAAAACTTTCTTTCAGTTGCTGAGATCTACCTTTGCTTTGAAATGCTGTTTCCGGAACTAGCGCTTGAGCAGGACTCGGTGGAGGGCGATAATTAAGCTTTTCTCGTAGACAAGTTTCATACTCATCAGCAACCTTCATTAGTCCGGCTAAGTTCACGAAATCTCTCCTTCGAACATACATTTTATACGTCGGGTGCGTATTATTGTAGATTCTCTCTAACTTCTCAGTCTCCGAAAATCCTCCTCTTCTTCTGATGAGAGTAGACAGAGCGACAACGTATTGTTTAAACAGTTCTCCATCGCCTTGGGTTCGTTTTCGAATTTCATCATCCAGATGAACGATATACCCCGGTGGCAGGTACTGTATCTGAAAGTCTCGAAGAAAATCTACAAAGTTTGCCCAAATATCTCGATTATTTCTGTACCACAAAAAGTGCACTCTCTTTTAGCAGTTCAGGTAGAGCTTTTAGCATTCGATCTTGTTGGACTTCATAGGCATCCATCAATTCGTGTGTAGTCGTTCTAAGAACGATATGGCGTCAGTATCTCTCCTGCCATCAAAACGAAGATTCCATTTGCGCACCATATTGCACAATGTAGCGGTGTCTGAAATGCTGTGTGGGTTACTCTCGAAACCAGACGCCATGTTTCCTGACTGCGTATTAGTGAACTCGTAATACTGTTGTGGTAGCGAGTTTGATGGATGTACGTTCCGGGATGCCATCAATTCATACTCTGAATTCTGGCTCAACTCTCTCGGGGTTGTTCGTTCGAAAGTAGTTGCTCTAGTCGCTACGAGTTGGGACTGTGGTCGTACAGCTCCTGACATTATTCGCTTAACTTCTTCGAACGTAGCGGTAGGCGGGAGACCAAGCATCTCTCTAATAACTTCCATCTCTGTTCCTGTCTTCGATTGCACATTTTCGTTATTTGGGAGAGTTTCGCCGCTCGTTGCTCGACTCACACTTCCATATTCCGTAGGAGCAAATCCGAGGGAAGGGCTCTTCGCAATCCCACTTCGTGCTAATCGCACTAATTCTGCTCGCAACTGTTGGCTATTTCCGTCATTCGGTACTCCATATTTATTAAGTTCAACTTGTAGCTGCGGTTTGGTAAGCTTATAAACCCAGCTAACCCTTGCATCCAAGTCGGTTGATATATTGCCGTCATCGGCGCTTGGAGTTACCAAAGTCTGAGGATTTATCGGATGTCCTGTTTGAACGGTCTTTGGTATTACTCCAGTAGAAGTAGACGTCGTAGGCGGAGGCTTCGTTGTTTTTGAATCTGTTTTCTTTTTATCGCTTGTAGTACCGCTTTCTCCTCCATTAATATACATCCAAAATACGTTCCATCCAAGAAGGTTTAGAATGGTTCTCAGAAACCTTAAAATGTATAGATCCATTTTCAATAGTTATTCGCAGTAAGTTTGTGTATTTTAAGTTGTATCTGTCGTATCACTTAGTATTTTGTCTTTCGATTTCTATTCTTTTCAGTCCAATTGTTCGGGCGCCATTTTATGTGAGGTGTTTCGGTGAAATCGCTTTTTATATCGTCTGCCCTGATAGTTGCAGTCGTGCTGGGTTCTATTCCAGGGTTGTGATATCGCCTTATAATTTTATCTTACCCGCGCCCTCACTGTGCGCTGGTAGAGATCGATGTGATACACAAGGTTTAACGTAAGTGAACAGAAAATCTCAGACTCGTTCAGAGCGAATTCAGTTTATTCGCACTCTTCAATAGAACGATATCATCACAGTTTTCTGTTCTATGTCTCGCGATTTTACATAAATAAATGTCGATTAGAACTGTCAATGCCCCGTTCTAAAATGTGACGTTTAGAAATAACTCCTATTGTGCCGACGACTATTTGGCAATTTTTTGTGCGCGAGAAAACAGATTTTTAATATCGGTGGTCCGCGAGATCTTTATTCCACAGCCGTTGACTCGAACCGGTCTCTCTGTATCGTCTGCTCGTTTCTTCTTTCTTCAGTGTGTTGTTGTGCTGTGTTAAGCTGAGGTTATGATTTGGCTTTACAAATATCAAAATAAATATTAAATATATCAAACCAAACAAATTCGTTCTTTATACTAATAACATAAAATTATCATATAAAGTTAACCTGAAAGAAACATGTCACTAACTACGATAAACTATTAGCTTAGGAGCAGCTGTACTACGCAACAAATTGTTAATTTTAGGAATTAGGATGCCAAGCTTATGCGGCCTATAGGATGCAAAATATACGTTTGCAAACTAGGAAAGGTAGTGAAGGGTCGTAGAACCTATAGTGAATAGATACACTACTATCACTAACCGCGATAACATATAAACGGCTGCTAACCTATCCTACGCACCGAATTATTAATCTTAGGAAGAGGATAACAAGCTTATACGACTTATAGGATGCAAAATATACGTTTGCAGACTAGGAAAGGTAGTGAAGGGTAGTAGAACCTATATTTAATAGATACGCTACTATCACTAACCGCGATAACCTATAAACGGCTGCTAACCTATCCTACGCACCGAATTATTAATCTTAGGAATAGGATAACAAGCTTATACGGCTTATAGGATGCAAAATATACGTTTGCACACTAGGAAAGGCAGTGAAGGGTAGTAGAAACCTATATTTAATAGATACACTACTATCACTAACTGCGATAACCTATAAACGGCTGCTAACCTATCCTACGCACCGAATTAGTAATCTTAGGAATAGGATAACAAGCTTATACGGCTTATAGGATGCAAAATATACGTTTGCAGACTAGGAAAGGTAGTGAAGGGTAGTAGAACCTATATTTAATAGATACGCTACTATCACTAACCGCGATAACCTATAAACGGCTGCTAACCTATCCTACGCACCGAATTATTAATCTTAGGAAGAGGATACCAAGCTTATACGGCTTATAGGATGCAAAATATACGTTTGCAGACTAGGAAAGGTAGTGAAGGGTAGTAGAACCTATATTTAATAGATACACTACTATCACTAAACGCGATAACCTATAAACAGCTGCTAACCTATCCTACGCACCGAATTATTAATCTTAGGAATAGGATAACAAGCTTATACGGCTTATAGGATGCAAAATATACGTTTGCAAACTAGGAAAGTTAGTGAAGGGTAGTAGAACCTATATTTAATAGATACGCTACTATCACTAACCGCGATAACCTATAAACGGCTGCTAACCTATCCTACGCACCGAATTATTAATCTTAGGAATAGGATAACAAGCTTATACGGCTTATAGGATGCAAAATATACGTTTGCAAACTAGGAAAGGTAGTGAAGGGTAGTAGAACCTATATTTAATAGATACACTACTATCACTAACTGCGATAACCTATAAACCGCTGCTAACCTATCCTACGCACCGAATTATTAAATTTACTTAACGATTACAAATCGTGATGACTCACCAAATATACGATATATGGCGAATGCGTATTCTCCGTACCAGGCTCCTCTCCTCGACTCGACTTGACACCACGACGTCCGCAAGCAAACTCCTCTCCTCGAATCAACTTCACACCACGACGTCCGCAGGCAAACTCTCTGTCCCTTGTCGGGTCGGCTGTATAAGTAGACCGCCAGCCGGTCATGCGCAGAAACGCGTTTTCGTCAGTCTGTCGGCATACGCTGCAGCGGCTACATCGGAGCTCCGGCTACTGCACTGCCCCGAGTAGAGAGGTTACCTAACCTCAAATTAACTCCTTCTAATGGAAGGACTACGACGACGACGACTATCGACGAAAATAAATCGACACATCTACTCGTCAAAATAAACGTTTTCTCATTTAAGAACAAAAAAAAAACGGGGTATAAATTTGAACCCTTACAGTTTATTATTTTTATTATTTAAAATGTGTTTTATCAAATAAACAAAGTAATACTGAGAGCAATTTTATTGATGATGAAATAGAGTATTTAACATGGCAGACCAAAACTAATAATGTACAAAATTTCACATTTTCAAATGTCACATCGTTATTTCGTACAGAACCAATTGCCTCATGATTTTAAAAAGCCTTGAGGTTGGACTCCTCCACAGTAAAGTGAGACAACTGAAAGTATCACCAGGTACGAAATTGTCAAGGGAAAAATTTACCATCCAGTACCACATCCGAATCTCCTTGCCACACTTCCTCCACAAAAAAGGTCCCTTTCCCTCCTTTATTTGGTAATGATGAATAGTAAACTTACCACCTTCACATCTCCCTGAGTTCTACTATAATAAGACTTTGCTTTGTAAAGTTGCCTTACATTATCATGATTTGTTTATTATACTCTACACAATATCCATTGTATTTTGTTCATTTAATCAAAACATCATTTTCGCTCTGTTCATTCCTCTACTGCGAAATTCCCTTTACTTCAAGTACATATTATACTTCCCACATGAATAATAATACCACCAACTCACAAGACGTTAAAAACTATAGTACCAATAAAAACAAATCACAACTAAAATAAGAATTAACCTCAGTAAATCCATCCCACAACACCTTTTTATAGGAAGTCCATTTCAAGATTTTTACCGTAGCTTTATAGGTTTCAACGTTAGCTCTTTTCTCGACTAATATTAAATCTGTTTTTATTTAAAATTGGCTTTAACTAAAAAGTTCGTTTTATTAAACATCACAATAACAACTGTTTTTATACTTAAGTTGGTCCATAAATTGATTATATACTTGTTATCCTATAAAAAGTCTGAAAAATAAACAGGTGCAAACTTTTTTCAGTGCTTTAATATCAAACTTTGTTAATGTTTCAGTAGAAGTAAATGTAAAAACATATCTAAATTAAATTTGTCAACTTGACAATATTATTATGTTGCTATTGTTTAATAAAAATTAAAAACAACATTTAGATTTTAATTTTATTTACCGTATGATAAAACCGTTAATGACATCACAGAACAAAGGTGTCGTTCGGCTTAGCCTCGTTTGTGAGCTTCCAAAAACAACGTTTGCACCTACTGATGAAAACTTCTGTTTATAATGTTAATAAAATTGTATTTTATTCTTTAAATGTACTGCGCACAATTCTTCTTCCTCATTATTGATAGAAGGAGATCATATCCTCCAGCTCATGTGCTCCATGAATCCCTCGCCATTCAGTGTTCACAATGGGTGTGATATCCATTCACAACTTTCCTTGTGATACTCGTATGTTGGAAAGAACTCCCTTTTACACAGGCACAGTAAATGAAATCCCTTATATTTAACTTAAACATCAATAACTCTTCCCTGTCCACAAAACTAATCCAGATAAAACATCAACTACACATCCCTTTCGTAATTCCAGTCACTTAAGCATACTAATTGAAAAGACATGAAGCACCTTCCATTGTATCTGGAATGAACTCCACTAATTGAAGAACGGAAGTTGATCAAAATTAGAATCAATATACGTATACGTGCACGTGGTAAGGGTCCTCAGACAGAGCTGTCCATAGTTGAGACAGTCGTAGTCGAGTGGTCCATACACATACGTGGACAAGTGCACTTCACCGTTTTTACATCACAAGTACTACTCACTATTCATTCCTCGCAACATTCTGCTTGCTGAGGGCTTTTACTTAAAAAACTAAAATGTATGAATTGTTCACATAATGGCAATAATTTGTAATACCTAGAAGTAGTTTGAAACTAAAATATTCATGCCTATGCAGGGTATGAGCCCGGTACATTCTTTATTACTATTGCCCGTCCCGTTACTACAGTAAATTCATAAGTACTTAACTAAACTAAGATAAATGTTTGTGGAAGACATGTTAGTCTTGACACAAACAGTTGAAAACTATGATTGTAATTAATTGTGGAGACACTCTAGTAGAGACGTTATTAGCAGTCACGAGACGCAACAAGTCCTCGTAAAGTTTGTTGTCTTAATGCAATTAGCGAGTTTAACTCCAAGTTTTTTTCCAATTATCTTTTCAGTTGATTTATAACTTGGTTTGCATTAGCACTTGTTCACCTTCAGATGAGTTTATAATTAGCTGGTCCAAATATAAACTGGAATTATAAGTCGCAATTGAGGGTTTGGACATGTAAGTTACCGGTAACAAGTATGAGTATATGTAATATGTCTAATATTATCGTTGTGGTTTTACTTATGTTGAAAATTACTAACGTTAGAAGTGCTAATTCGTTCTAAAACTCATAGAATATAACAAGTATAACGTTATAATTTGTTTTCACATTTTTTACAACAGTTTAACTATTCTAAAAAATACGTAAGTGATTGATTGTATTATTACACTCACAATGTAAAATTAGACAGTAATACATTCATTGTTCTTAATGAATATTTATACGATATGTCAGAATGGAATTGAAAATGCACATTGCAGTTGACGTCACTGTTCTATTTGAGGTACAACGCAAACCTTCACACAATTGATTGAAACAACAATGAGGTGATAATGTACAAGTAAACAGTAGCAACACACAACATTATGTGGTGTTGTGTTACCATTTACGCAAATCAGGATAATTAGCACTATCAGTACAATTTAAGATTTGATACATAATAGAGCAATCACTCACAAACATTGTCAACAACTGGACATCTTTTTATAAATTTTTTACAATTATACATTTCTTTCACAAACTGTAAATATCGGTAGAAACATTAAAATTGGAGGCTTCAGGACTCCGTATTATGAAGGTAAATTTCAATATTATACAGATTATATAGAGATATTTTTGTAATATTCCAATTGCACAAGTAATTTCTTTCTACATTGAGAACTGTTTAAACAATCGATCCGCTAGGTAGTTCAACCCTAACTGAAGTCAAAGTACAACACTCGGGAGTAAATCATTTATGTCCTGTTGTGGTTACATGCATCACTATTTTGTACGGGTTATTGGTACCTAGAAACCTCCTAAGGGTTTCATAACCATTTCTTCGAGTTTTAAAATTTGATAGCAACAAATACAGGAATGCCCAAAGAAAATGAGAACAATAGGTGGAATATTGAATGACAGAAAGGGTTGCTGGCACTCTTAGTACTTACCTTATTTTATTAACAGAATTTCCAAGCGTATTATGGATGATTGGATTATCTTACGCCATAAAGCAGCTCCTGTGGCTCTGGTGTTCACATTGTTCCAACCTGTGAGATCCCTATATCTGCTCGGGGAACCGAGGAGGTGACGATTCCCCTAAGTTTAGTATTTGTCAGATCCAATCTGATGAAAAGCTTAAAGTTATATTGTTATTTGTTAATATTGTAAATTTAGGGTTACAATACACTTTCTGACAGGCCTTTGAGAACCTCCAGTGGCTTAAAGGTTTACATGGCATTGTATTAACTGGTGATGAACATGTATTGGAATGTCAATCGATCTTTATTTATTGCAGATACATGATTCACATGTATATCAACCGTCAATATCAAAGTATCAGAGCTCAAATGTTGTACATTCTCACCAGATCTGTATCACACTCAAACAATTGCAACTTTCATCCATTTGCTAATTTTCCACCTACATTGGAATTAATTGTTTTTTATTAAATATTTTTTTAAAGCAACATAGTTCAGGTGATAAATGCATATTAAAATAATAAAATACAATTATTAATCTAGCTGAAATGTGTCTTTGATAAATATATACAATAAATTTGAAGTCTATGAAAATAACACTAACTTATGGTAATAAATACCAGATTCAGAATATTTCACTTTTACGAGTGGCGCTAAATAAAACAATAATACAGTACAAACATGAGGAGTAGTATTTGAAAATGTTGCTTCAATCTCTGAATACAAATTATCAAAAACTTTTAAAATGAAAAGCGATTAGAACTGTTTGGACAGTCATAAATGGCCTGATAATTGTCAATGTACTGTGTCAATCGTCTAAGGGCCAAACCCTACAAATACTCCAGACGACCTGACATTTAGCAGGCTGCGCTGCGCTGCCAATAATGGTAAAATCAATCCTATGTTAGCTCCTTTTGATAGTGCAAAAATAATTTAATCACAGTGAAACAGTAATGCTATAATATATATCAACATGTCTCTTATTTAAATTAATCATCTCAAATTGCAATCTCAAAAATTCAACTAAATAACAATTATAAATTTTAAAAAACTATTAAAGGCTATTCCCTTTACAATAAGTCTAAATTTTTTTTAAGGTTTTACAAAGTTTAAATTTATCTCACATATTTATGAGGTTTCAAAATGCTCTTATAAAATGTATATAAAAGGTATATGGGTGTAAATAATAGGTTCCAAACTGAAATAATAAATCGAAATCATCTTTCTCTAAAAAAACTAAAGGTATTCATATATCATGCAGCACATTTTTAATACCAAATATACTATAAAAAGCAGGAATATCTTGGCATAAATTGAAGCAAGAGTAAACATAGTGACAGAAATTTTCAAGTTATGCTTAGATATGAACCTTAAACGAATTAAATGTCCATTGTCTGTCTCTAATATTTTTAAAATTTTATCAAATCCTTTAAAATACCGCAGTAACCTTCACACAATAGGTTTCAAATTTGATTTGAAAAAGAAAAAGTGAATTTTGGGCTTTAGTTAAACTTTTTATCTCTAAGTACTCCCAATTCTTTTATGTCTTATTAGAAATTCCATAACTCACATAAAATTTAACATAACAATACAATATTTTTATTTTTATGAAACCCTGAATAGAAGAAGAATAAATTGCCTTAATTTCAATAAATCAACACTGAATTTTTAGTATATGGAGACATATAATAGTTTCAAACTACCATATGTGTTTTCCAAAATAACATACGTATATGCTGTATAATAGGGCTGCTTAAAAAGTTTAAATTTATCCTGGAACTCTGGGCACCCACTCATGTTTTACTATGGCTGATAGTTGTAAATTAACTTGCCTTAGCTATTGAAAAATGCAGTACTCAATACCTTAAAAACTGTTATTTTCTTCATAAGAAATTAATTTGTAAAAATGTGTTCTTTTCTAGATGCTGTTTTTGTGATATAAATATAAATAAAATGTAAAAATGTAGAAAATAAGCAATGTTAATAGTTTATTGTTAAGGCTGTATTATTAAATGATATTGTTTCAGGCTTTTTGAAAATATATTCATTCAACGCGTGAAATGTGTGGTGTATTTTTCATACGTACCAGAGCATAATAGATGAATACATTTCAGTTTGGTAAAATATAATGAAGAGTAAAACTTACAAAATATTGTTAAGAGGCCTAAAATAATACCCCACGATTGCTCTTGTTGGAAAAATTAAAAGAATAATACCATAGTTCATAGTTTTTCAGAGAAATATTAAAAACCTTTCTCGACTTACAAGTGAAACTGGGGAATACAAACAGATTGCTTTTGCATCATCGAAGGAATTCTGGAACACTTCATGAAGGCACAATGCACACACCCAGAGTTGCAAGTTGTGATTAATCAGGATGGAGAGGTGCGGCAGTTATTTAGCGTGTTTGTTGACTAGCGGCTCAGCCTAAACCGCTTCGGCAAAGAGCGTGAACCGATATTTTTTCAGAATTCAGAGAAAGTATTTGTTTAACCAAGGAATTAGTTTCGAATAAAAATTATTCATATGACAACGAAAAAATGTATTTCTGCGGTTAAATGAATATAAAGGTGGCATTTACTTCTGATGTTGCTTTAAAATATTTATTAGTATTAAAGTTTTTTAAATCGCAATTTCAGATAACTACCTTATTATTTTTTGTTTAATTCGTTAAATGAAGCCAAATATTACTTTTTCCTAAATTAGACCGACGTGTTTCGTTAAAATAACTATTACCAGCTTCAAAGATATAATTGAGTTAAATTTGAAATTAAATTAAGTTACTATTAATTTTGGAACGGTAGTTAATTTTCATTAATGGTATATGATAGGTTTTATTCAAGTTAATTAATAATATTAATGAACAAAGTATTTTATTTGGTGGCTATTTTACTACACATTTTTACTTATGAAGAAAACAACTTTTGATACCTAATTCAATAAGGTGTATGTGTAGATCGTTAGAAATATTTAATACATTTTATATTAGTAAAGTATACATAGTTATATTTTCTCATTTTATAATTTTTTCTTATACAAATAAAAAAGATTAAGTTTTAGATTAGTCCATACCGAAAAATAATTTATCAATATTTCATCTTAGCTTATTAGTAAATTGGATATATTTCTTCTCGTTTCCGGCTAGATTATTGTACGCTGTGGAATTATTTAATGTAGCTTTGGTATATACGTTAACTTGTATTAAAAATGTCAAGAGTACAATTTCTGAGTACATTTCTGAAGCCATCCTTGGGGCAACTTCGTTATTTCAATCCATTCTAATGTTTTGTCTAATGATACTCACCGCAATAAAAATCAATTATTTTTCTTCCCATACCATTTTATAGTGTTCAAATGTTGGTATGGTAATTTTTGTAATATTAAGTTTTAATAACATGATATATATTTTGTGTGAGTTTATTCTATACCTACAAATTGTAATAATAATAAGTAATTGGGTATAAACAATGTTTTCGTAGATTTTACTGATTAAGTTTACTTCCAATATAGTTACGGCTATTGTATGTGTATGATAAAATAAAAATATTTAAAAAAAACATAGAAATCGACCGTACTGGAAACAGGTCAATAAATTCCGTGTCTGCAGTAGAACAAGTATGGCAAAGTGGCACGTGAATAAAAATTAATGTATATTTAGAACACTTGAGGCACTTCACAATGAACATTGTGCAAACCGATACGAAGACTATAAATCTCGCGGATAATCTCCAAGTTCGCCTGAGATAGTGCCAAGTCTAGTTGGGCTGTAGGGTGACAAGTATGTCTCGTGACTTCTTAGTACTTGGTGGTAGCAAAGGTTATAATACAATTTTAAATAAATATAGTTAGTTATACTGTAGTAAAAGACTTAACCATTTACGTTTAACCTTGAGAATTTATATGTGACAGGAGTAGTATAAATTATTAATCAGATGAATAATCCCAAAATTTTGATGCTTTATGATGATCTGGAGCTTTTATCCGAACACGTATAATACTGGTTAATTGAAAATATTGTTTAAGAAAGAGGTCACTAAATTTATATCGTCAAGTAACATCATTAATATCATTCATCCCAATCTTTTTTAGGGTCACGTCTTTGGGTGTAGAGATAGGAAATTGTCCATATGACTTTTGACCTTACGTCAAGGATTCTTAAAAAAGTACTTATTGTTCAAAAAGTACTTCAATTTCCATACAGAGAGTTGCAAACTGTGATGTTAGAAGTAACAAATTTGACGGATTACAGTTATTGATCTATGATTTGTTTTGAATTTACGCAAGAAAAGTTGAATATTCCTTGAAACCTCTGCTTAAATCTCCTTCATTTCTTAGTCTATTATTACTTACGAGAGTTTTAAGTGTTCTGGACTTCTAACTGCAATGCTAGGTGTTTATTGCACCAGTCATGTGGTCATGAGTGTGAAGGGAGTTTCACCATTGAAATGTTTATTGCAAAGAGCAAAGACCATCTATGATGGTTTTTAGTATTTGCAAACCCCATCACTGACACATCACAATCTTCTAAGTCTTCTCAAAGCGTATTTATTGGAAGATTACAATCAACTGGATTGCTTGGGTTGGGACACCTCTTAAGGCATGAATGGGTCGCATGCTTTAAGATGGAATGAAAGAAAGCAAACTTAGGTAAAGGTAAATATAGAACTTGTTTAAACATGAAACCTAAAAGAGTAATGTGCCAAACATTACACTCTACATTGATCCATCAATATTTACTTCTTTAATAACAATTTAATAAAACAATATAATTACAAAATTTAAATATTATTAATTATAAACTATAATAAAACTGATACAAATTTATGTCATCTGTAATTTATTCTTACTCAGTCTGTTTTCACACCAATCTCAATTTTCTACAAACATAATTCCCTAACAAACTGTGGTTTCCTTTTAATTCGTGTTATTAAGATTGGTAGGAAATTCCACACACGAAAGGTAACGACGGTAAAACATTTTTGTTAATTGTTTTTCTGTATTCAGGATTGCACGTCATAGACGTACCAAAGAATGTGGTTCATTTATTGAAACATCGAACATTTCCTGACAGGTATATTTGATACACCCAACTTTAAAATAGAAAAACTTAACGATGGTTTGAAAATTGATCCTAAGAATGGGAGATTTAAATCATAAATGATAAAAATAGGGCAGTTTCCTAATGTTACTATATTAATAGTACAGATTATATTATGAACTCCACATTATAGGGTTATCTTTATGTTAGAATAATAAATCGTAAACTAAAACATAAAAGGGTTTTAGTTTACGATTTATTATTCTATCATAGTACAGAATATACTATAGTAGTTCCCTAGTAAATATATTCATAAATATCAACTAAACCCCTTCACGAAAGCGCAAAATGGTTTCATCCTGGATTTTTAATTAAAAATCAAATCTTCTGCAACAAGTCGCTGAACGTGTGGGATGGTTAATTTATGTCAATTTAGTGATTTCTAAGTTTAAAATATGAAATATATAAGAAAAACCCCATTAAAACTACTAAACAACTTCTCAAGACACACAAGTACTTAAATACGCTTCAGGCATGTTATAGTAGTACGTTATAGGTCATGGCTATGTAAGTTTTCTACTCTTAATGCTAAGTACTATTGCGAAATTATTTTGCCAAATATGTATATTTTGAATGTAGTTGTTACGAATGAAAATGTACATAGCAATTTTATATGTCTATAGTGTACATTTAAAAAACAAAATTATATGTTAGGTTATAAAATTTAAAGAAACCTATGTAATATTTTTGAGATTATATAACAACACAAGTATATTTCACAGGCACAAATAAATTGGTAAAATTATAGGTTTTCAAACAATAACAAGTTGTATTATTAAAATGCCATAAACGAAATGAAATAAAACAAAAATGTTTCCACTTAGAAGATGTGTGTTCTTTATAATAGCCCATTTAATATATCACATTTTTACTATCATTCCCTGTGCAGCTAAAAATCTCAAAAACTAATAAATTAATGATCTCTTATATAAATAAAACTTTAAGACATTACAGTGTTTGTTTCAAAACAAATCTGTATTATTACTGTGACAATAATCGCATTGTATGGCAAATGCCAATTAATATAGATATATCTTACAATTTCTGTAATTCATACTATAATACACATACATTCATGTATATCTTTACAATAACGCCTCTTTCATTCATCGCCAATGCAACCCATTTCGAACAGCGGCGTCAGTCTTCTAATTTGGATGGCCTCCTAGTTGAAAGCCAAAAACTCGCCTGCATTATAAAATGCCTCAGACACCATAAAGCGTTTTAGGCGAGTCTTAAACGTCTTCGGTGTTGAAGTATCTTTAATTGACTTCAGCAGTCTGTTGAGGAATTTAACACCCGCTTGTGAGGGCTAGCGTTCATAAACCATCGTTCTGTGTCTACCAGTTCGGTAGTTTGCTCTGCCACGTGCTTCATACATGCTTAAGTTTACGGAGTCACCAGCTGCAATTTCTTGAAAGCCTGCACGACTCCCTGAATTTGATTTTTGCGATAATTCGAATCGCTTTTATTGGAGTCTCAATGTTCTTTCGAACTGAGTGTTATGGTCTTTTGGGGGTATATAAAGCCATAATACTCCGTAATCAGTACCTCAGAACAAAGATGTTTGAGCAGACTTTGACGCAGACATGATCAATGTGCTCATTCCATGTCAGTTCTCGATCAACATACATTCTTAGGAATTTCGAAGTGCTGACTTCGTCCACTGTGGAGTCAGCCATCAAGATGGCAAGGTCCACATTGGTTGCACGCAATGCGCAAAGACAAATTTAAAACTTTCGTTTTTAAAGAGTTTATTGTGAGGTTTAGGCTGTTGAAGTATTGGACGCAGTTGTTGATATCAATAAAAGCCTGTTGTTCCAAAACTTCGATTGATCTTACTCTGAAAAAGAGAGTCGTATCGTCTGCAAACTGCACTGTTCTTCCAAACAGAGGCGATGATTATCTATGGACTTGGATGATTTATTTGATATCTGGAAAACTTTGGATCCGTGGCTTAGAAATGAGCTAAGATATTTAAAAGGCACGCCTCGTATGCCGTGGGACTTAATTTTGTCGAGCAGTATATGTTTAATAGAAAAAGTTTAAAAAACGTGCATTCGGTAACTAAAATCAACAGTTATAAATTGTCTCAATATATTCACTATATACAGTCGGTTATTAAATATAATTCGTTATCAAAATTTAGTTTTTGAATAGGTTTATTGACAATGCTGTAGAAATATTTTAATTTCATCGTTTTTATATTAATATCAATCACAGTAATATAAAAGAATCAGCATGTGCAATCATTAATAATTGTTACATTTGTTATTAATACATACAAACAAGACAATTATATGATAGTACTAATAAAAATTTCTAATAAAACCGTTTATGATTACAATTTTTATCGTGGATGTCAACGAATGCTACTTTAGTGATTACGGACTTGTGTAGCATTGTAACTGACAAACAAGCGTTATAACCAGATTAGCCGAGGGTAAGTGCTAATTCGTTTTACTTTGTACATTTCATCCCACGTTATTCTACAATATAGCGCTGTAAATGTAACATTGACCATGTATGGAAACTAAAGAGCTAATGAATAAATGTGAAAATTTATTTTATACACAGAATTCTTCTGATATTTCGTACATATTATTATAACAGTGTACTTATATGTAACAACAACGTTTAAAACTATAAAAAAATATTTAAACTGTTTACATAATTTCGGACAGTTTATATTATAGTAGGAACCCCCATGTCTAACCTTGGGATAATCGAATCGTCGGGATATCTGATTTACAGTCCGACTGTCTACTTGACTGTTCCAGTCAGGCGATGACGTCAAGCGTGTCCGGACATTTCAGGTTTTCGTTTACAGTATGGTATATACATTTATTACACGATATATAAATATATATTAGCTGAATGTTATTTGACTAATACAGTGTCTAATACAGTGTAATGTTAGAGAATGAGTTTTTTCGTCATATATTTAGATTTTTCTTGTAAAATTGTTTTTTTTTCTTCTCTGGGTGTTTGACCAAATCCCGTTCCGACCACGGCCCTGTCACTACGGGTCAGATATGAGGGGGGTACTGTGTAAAAACATTTCTTTTGATCATCAGATATTGTGAAATTGGAAGGAAAGGAATCAGCAATTCAAATTGAAACAAGTATAAAAAGTATTTGAAGACACGGACTGTTTGTTTCTTGTTACAGTATATTAATATTTAGGTTTTGAATAATAGTTATAATGATCGCAAAGCAAAATATAGTTGACAAAAATAGTTGTTTGAGATTGTATTGGATAGTATATTAACTTATACACTACTAAATTAAATCTGTATCTTAAAACACAAAGAACAATACGCTGATTAGCAGAACTGCATGTAAGAAATTAGAGGAATTACGATGAACATAAGGAAGTTTCACTGTAAATCGAGACACTTTCTCATTTTAATAAGACAACATTTCATAATTAATGAGTACAAGTGGAGAACATTTATTTATTATAACATTAGGAATATTTAACTACGAATAATAGGAAAAATAGGAATAATAGCAGTTACTAAAGTCCTTTGGAAAATAGTGATATATAGGCACTCTAGAAGGATCTCTAGATCCAAATTTTTCCATAATAAAATGTCTGAAAACCAAAGGTAGGAAGATTTTGTTGCAAATGATATATTCAATTATATAACCATAACCAATCTAAATAGATAAAGAAATATTCTCTATAAATCTGATAATGCGTCATATAAGCTTAGGGAGGATGTTCTTATATCCTGAAAAATGTGTGATAGTTCGTGTTGGAATTTACATAGTCTAATGCATTTAAAATTCGGAGTCTCAAGATAATTGAATGTTGAGCATATAGTTACATAAATATTAAAATAGCAAAACTCATCCGTATGGTGAGAAGTAACCGAATTAAACTTAAAGTATATCGATGACCGATTAGTATAAGATTGAAAATTGACGTATTATAAGTGATTTTAAGGGTATAAATAAACACATTTTCGATAACCGTGTGATGAAACATTTAAATATTTAAATTTTTTGGTGGGGGGGGGGGGGGGTGGGGGGGGGGGGGGGTGGGGGGGGGGGGGGGTGGGGGGGGGGGGGGGTGGGGGGGGGGGGGGGTGGGGGGGGGGGGGGGTGCCCCCTTCTGTGTCTGGTGAACTTTTTACTTACACAAAATGTTTTTTCTGGGAACCTTTATGTCATGTTGGATCATAGATTTATAAAATTATTATTGACAGTAACAACCCGAAGATTCTGTTTAGTAGAGTAAATCTATATAGCCATATGGTAAAATATATGTCTGTTTCCATTTAATTTATATCTTTTTTAATATTAGTAAGTCACTTTCCTGCGTTTTGGCAGTTTCAGCTTTTCATTAAAAGTGTCTTGATTCAAAACATAATTTTATCATGGCCCTTTTGAACGCTATTATAGAATTGAAATAATAACCACTTCAAAAACATATTTATATATCAAGAGTTAATTGTACGACTAGGTAAAACTAACCACCATGCGTCCGGAAATTCCTTCTTGAAGAAAATTTAGATATTTAGATGGTACTATCTATCATAACAGTTCTAGAAACAAAACCGTAACATCGTGAGGAGATGGTTAAAAGCAAACCCTACTATATAGTAAATAATGTTTTCTTATCAATTTTGTATTCTCCTTCGGTATTGGAAATGCATTATAATCACAAAATTTGAATCGTTTAGTTGCTAATACAGAAGAAAAATCAGCTTCAATCAAATTCAGTGTCTGGTACATTTATTAAATACAGCACGATCAGCATACCTGAAGATTATAGAAGTAAATTTCTTTTTCAGGCACAGTAAGGTTTGCATTGATTAAAAAAACGAAGAAGAGCGAGGCACGTTTCACAATATTATGGTTTGAAAGTGTGTTTGTCTAGGCACTGTAACTAGCGATGACGTTTTGTTCTCGGATAAGGAGTAAAATCTATAACCAAAGATTCAATAGTTCTAGACCGCACTAACCACAGTTTCCACACGACAGTATACTCCCCTAGTCTCCTGATACATAACCTATAATTTGTATGGGACTGTTATTATACTGAAAAAGAAGCAGTAATGATGTACAGGTAGAGGAAACAGTACAGAGAAGTCACAAACAAATATATTACTTGAGATAAATTTACCGCAAGCGACAGTGACAAACTAAGTAATTTATAAGAAATTATAAATATGCAGGCTTTTTACACATACTATTTATACGGTTTAGAGAACAGAAATAGTATTATACATTAACGATTCGTTAATATGTCGGATTATCAATTTTGAAGAAATCAGAGAAATGTCAAAATAACTTTAGATAGTTGGGCAAAATCTAATTAGACCTATTTTTCCAAAAATGTATTACCTAATCGTCATAGAGTTTATTAGATAGTAAGTAAAGTTACAATTTTAAGCTGCTTATATGTAAAGAAATAAAGACATTTATATTATTATGGTAAAATATAATTATGTAACTCTTAAAAATTGGTACTCCACGCGCGAGTATTAATCATTTATTAAAATAAAGTTTCAACTTGTAGGTTTCCTTTAAGTTTTATTTACTGTGTAAAATGCACGACTGGAGACGTAATGTAATGTTTGTTTTCTTTTTTATGTTGTTTGCATTTAACACAATTTCAAATACAAGTTTTGTTGTAAACAGAAATCTTCTACATATCCAAGCATCAACATCGACTACGTGTAACAGGATTATACCTGCCATGTTTGGTGTAAAACACGACTTCCGGTCTACTGGAGGTAATATGTGACACAGTCCCCCAGAGCGAAAAGCTCGGAGCTACAACGTAGTGTTGGTATCGGGAATCGGTTCTCACCAAACAATTCACACATCACATTCGGTAGGTAGGTACAAAGCGGTGGTGTGGCGACACATGATGTGAAATGAAGGTCTATAACATCGCGTAGCGTTAGTAGTTGCAACAGCTAACATTTGATCAGTCTGTCGAATTGTATGCAAATTGGTTTAATATTTTATGATGTCCACGTACTCCACTTCAATAATAATTATGCGTTGTTTTACTAAGTGTATGAACACATTTATGACTAAAAGAGTTGTTACGTATTATCTAAAATCATTGTATGTGTTCATTGAACTTAAAAAATAATCTGAGTCTGTTTACAAAAATAGAAAGAAAACACTTTTCTTAAAGTTACAGGCATTTAATATTTAATAATTATTTACTATGTAAACTTTGTTGAGAGATCTTTGGCCCCAGGATAGACATTTGTTGTGAACCTTTTTTTATGAAACCCTTAGTTACGAATTGATAATAATATCATCGCCAGTTCATTTGTGTATGAATAGTCTGCGTGCGATTTACCTAATGTTTCGTTTCTATAAATGGTTGCAGTGATCCACCATTGCAAGTTGACCCTAATTATTTTTATTATAAGTTGGATTATAACATTACAGTTGCTAATAACAATGTGCAAAACAAGACGTATTTTCCTGTAGCCCTACTTTATACTTACACTGCTTGTAAAATCATCTTTTATACGTGTAAGATATCACAGAAACAAAATAAGTTAAGGGGTTGAGATCAAATTTACATTTTTTAATCACAAGTTTGGGCTTTTTCTGAAATCCTTTTAAAATTTCCCCACTTTCCCAGAGAAAATCAATTGACTACCGCACTAGCTTTAATGGACGTCTAAATCGGTAGGGATCTAAGGGTTCACATAATATTTTTTTAAGATCATATTTTTCTTAGTTTGCCACACTTATACCGAGTATATACGCATAAGTGAAAGTTCATCAACGTCAGACAACTAGAGACTGAACGCTTCACTTAGAATTTACCAAATAGAAGATCTCGTTTATTGTTAGCAATACAAAGATAACTTAACATTTATTTGTGTGTCTGACAGTTAGTATTAAGTGTGTCAAGTTATACACTATCATCTGAGAAAAATATCTATTCTGATACCTTCAACTCTTTTGATACGCCCTATTTAGTCCTCCACCAACAATAGCGGAACTAGCGATTATACTATGTAAACTGGCATTTGGATCGTAGACTACGATGCCACTACCAATAAGGAGGTACACGAAATGAGCAATAGATAAACGTTTGATAAAAATGAGTTTGAAAGTGAAGATCATGTGTATTGGGCACGATTGACACGTGTGCGTGTGAGTGATGGGCGGGGGGGGAGGGATGAGTGATACAATGAAGGACAGGACGGAGCAGCTTCCATCATCAACTTGTCAATCTCCGGAAGCAATTTTCCATCCACCTTCAAGCATATTTGTATGGAAATTACTTTTGGCAAGGTCTGGGTTTATCGTGTAAAAATAAACCGATGTTGAATCCTGAGAAGATGTTCGTTTCGAAATAGATTTTATAATGTAATAACATTTTATAGGGACGAAAAATAAACTTTGTAATTCACCCACATTATTAAAAAGTAAGTTACCTATCTTTTTTATAATACTGAAATTAATTAGGTTTTTAAAAATCGATTAAATAACCTTTAAAATAACTTTTTACCTTAGAAATAACAAGGAGTTTGTGACGCTACCTAACTACTTATAGTAATATACGGAAGATATTATTTGTCTGTGAAAGAAAAACAAACAATATTCATTAAACCCAATTATAAAAAGCATAGATATTATATTGCAATATAACTAAGTCCTATAATGATGAGGCAAAATTATTTAACGAAAAACCTGATACCTGATTTTTATATGCAGAGGATTATACAAAGATGATATAAAAATATAATAACAATAAAGATATAGTAAAAATTTGAAATAATATTAAAACAACTCATAGAGTAAGAATTTACTTGTGGGATTTTACTTAATTTTATATAAGTAAATGATTAACACACATATATAATCACGCAACTTAAAATGTCAAGACAATTCAACCCCTATCGTAAATAGTATTAACATTTATTATTATGAGTCCCGTCCCAAGGAAAACGCCATCTTCTTAAATGTAATTCTGTTGAACTTGAAACTCGATTGAATCGGTTGGCATGCTGCTGACAGGAGAGTCCTGTACAACACACTTGCTGCGTTTACAAAGTTTTTCAAACTCTAAATACATTTGTACTAAGTGTATGATCTTAATTTCTAGTAGATGTTTGAAACATAATGTGCTTAATATTGTCAAGGAGTTTTGATAAAACAAAAATGGTTAAACACGGTGATCGAACAGTTTTTTATTAAGTATTATTTACTGTACTAAATATTGATTTGGGACCACAGTTTACTTAACGTACAGGGTGGCGCAAAAGTCACTGAACAGTTGGTTAAAAGAAGAAAAAAATAACAGCAAGACGCAGTACAATACTTTTCGTCCGTGATATTGGTATTACTAAATGTTGGTAATTATGCCTTTTTAAGTTGGCAATAGAATGCAATGAAACACACAACAATCGAACTAGTGAGTTCATCTGTGACACGTGTTTAAAGCTGTAGTCCCCGAATCATTTTTTTCTAATAGAATTTTTGTTAAACATTAGTCATAATGTTAACGAAAGAAGACAGGATTTTCGCGTTAAAAACATTTTATAAAAGTGGTGCTACTGCAGTTGTTAATGAATGGGGAATATACTTTAGATCAAAACCACCGTCTAGACAAACAGTGTACGACATACCAGATAGATTTGAACAACATGGATCTGTTATGGATGCACCAAGGTCTGGCCGCCCAACAACAGTCTCAACTGATGACAATTTATTGCGGGTATGTTTAGCTGTAACCAAAAGTCTTCGAAAATCGACCAGACGATTAGCATCTGAGCTGGATTTATCATGAAGGTCAGTGCAAAGAATGTTACACAAACAGAATTATAAATCTTACATTCCACGTTTATTACATGGGTTACTTGAAGATGATCCAGATCGACGACTTCAGTTTTGTGGATTGATGCTTAACCAACACAAACATGATCCTAACTTTTTTAATAAAATTATTTGGTCTGACGAGGCCAATTTTAAGTTAAGCGGACAAGTTAACAGACATAACTGTACTTATTGGTATACTGATAATCAAAGTCTTTTGTTAGAGCATCAGCTGAATCAACCTGGTGTGAGTGTTTGGGGGGCAATATCATCATTTGGCGTACTTGGACTATATTTTTTGAAGGAACAGTGACAGGAGATAAATATTTGGATATGCTTCAGAATTACGCGGTACCAGGACTCATGACGTTTGCAGAAAACTTTCAAGAACTTTACTTTCAATACGATGGTGCTCCACCACATTACGCCACTGCCGTTGGCGATTATTTAAACGAACGTTTCCAAAGAAAAGTTATTGGTCGAAGGGCAGATATTGACATGCCCCCACGTTCACCAGATATCACACCAATGGTTTTTTTCCTATGGGGAGTAGTCAAGGACTCTGTTTATTCTCGAAAGCCTCATACTATTAGCGAACTGAAAGACTACATACATGACGCATTTTATGATTTGGACAATGATCCCACACTATGCCGTAGAGTATGTAACAGTATTCCAGAAAGACTTCAAAGATGTATTAATGAAGACGGAAAACAATTTTAATACAAAAAATAATTGTAAGTATTATTTGTAATAAAAAATAATTTCAAATCAATCTAGTCTTGTTTTAACCAACTGTCCAGTGACTTTTGCGCCACCCTGTATAATACAATCAATAAGAGCCTCCATTATCATATATGAATATAATAATTCTATATTACAATACAAATATTTAGCGCCATTTATTCTATTTTAATTAGAATAAACATTTTTCTGATAAACATTTTTCTTAACGTACAGGGTGGCGCAAAAGTCACTGAACAGTTGGTTAAAAGAAGAAAAAATAACAGCAAGACGTAGTACAATACTTTTCCTCCGTGATATTGGTATTACTAAATGTTAGTTTAACGTCTGAGGATAATTACACACACAAAGCTTTTCGCCCTCTAAAAGAGATAAGAATAAAAGCGTCCATAAAAAAATTGTAAATGGTTTTGCCATGATAAATTGATTATTCATTTTTCTTTATTACAAACTGAAAAACTCATTTGTATATTTTTACTTACATCTATTCCCTGAAAGCTCATCAAATTTCTTAGTCTATTTATATTAATTTGAAATGCGACACATAGTTTGTGAGCTTTCTCCAGCACCTGTTTGTAAATATGAACAAAAATGACTTGACACAGAAACTGCTCCATGTTTAATACAAGTGACAAAACGACTCTCAATTACATTACATTTCAATTACATTACAGCAAATCATACGCTCGTAAGCACTTATATAAGTTATAGATTTGTGCTAATAATACTTATTAGTTGATTTCCTGATCACAGTAGAGTTGATGGTAAAAATAATGAAAGTATTAAATGGGATTTTATGTTGGCAATATTTAATTTTTCATTCAATATTGAAATAGTTCACTTTTAGAGTATTCCTAACAGTTATTGAATTCTTAAATTGCTTAAGTCTTAAATATTAAGTTTGAAGTGAGATTTGCCTGTTAAACTGTAATTTCATTAAAGACGTTAGACATTATATTATAAGATAAGCACAATACAACGGGTTATAGCTGGCTGGTACTATGCCAAACATACGAATAAGTTGAATGCACAATTTATTTAATTTTATTTATTTAATAAACTGCGCAGTATAAGGTAAAGAAATACATACATAAAAGAAAACCAATAGAGAGATTAAAAGATTTTAAGACCAATATTTTGAGGCGAGGCATTAAAATATAGTGGAACTAAAAACAACCCCAAATGTATTGATGTAAAATTTACCGTTGACTCAAAAGTAATATGTATCAAGAAATAATTATAGAGTTCAGATGTATTTGGAGGCAATTTAAATAGGGACATTTCCCCCATGAATACATTTAATTGAAACAGCAATACATTTGATATAAATCCGTGTGTAATCCAACTCTTACCAAACAATATAAAGTTAAAGTAATATATCGCAGTAAGGCAAATGTTTAATTTGGTGTAAATATATTTTGTATGGTATTCAGTTGTGAAATAAAAATAATTAAACTTACAAGATCATGGACCCGATGATTAAGTAATTCGGCTAGACCACAGATTATCATTAAACATTCCTATGCATGATACAAAATAATTTAAAGAAATTAATGAATAACGGTTTTGTTCTATTGATTAATCTTTATGTCTGTTATAGCTCCCAAAATACGTTATTGCGTAAATACACATACTTGTAATGATTGTCAATTTCAAATTGTCTGGCAGATGTAACAAATTAATAAATATTTAATAGGTATTTAACTTGTGATACCTACACACTTGATGTTACAGAATGCGATACTTAACAAAATATTTATGTTTAAGTAATATGCTGCAGCTACTATTTTATCCCCTTGAATGTATGGGAGAAAATACAGTCTTTGACCAAGCTGTTTCGCTGCTACCAAACTAGTCCGGTTGTAGGTTATTTATGTATCTTTTAAGTATTATAATAGCCACAGTTTTAATAGTATATTTGTCGGTGATTGATTTGAGAAGTAATTGATTTTAGGTATTGTGAGCACTTTTCTTTTTGTGAGATACTAATTGCGACTTCTCACTTACTTTGTCGCTACCTAGGTCATAAGCAATTAAGATTAGCTTCTTAAGGAAGAATAAAATGTTTTATATTTGTCAATTGATAAGGTAAAGGCTTTCAATTGAGTGGATCACTACACACATTGTGATAACCTTACCAAATTTAATTTAAGGGACACAATACTTTTGTGGTTCAGAATATCTGTCGAACCATGATTAGTTTGTATAACTCGTTTGCAGCTTTTCCATTCCAAGTTTGGTTTAAATCAGGGCAAACTATATAGCTGTATTTATTCCTATTAGAATTCTTTGCAATTATACGTATATAATTTATTTCGGATTTTACCTTAGATAATCTTACATGTGATCCTTTTTGCTTATTGCCGTAACACTATGCACTTTTCTATCGCCAATAGCGCTATATTAAAAATGTATCTCTCAAGATCAATCTTTTTAGCTGGTAAGGTTTCTTCCTTCGAGTAAACATTTTCAACTCTGACCATAAAATGCACAAGATTTCGAATTTGTACTTCTGAGTACAACACTGGATGATGTAGAATACTGATGGTCTTTTACGTTTATTTGGGTCAAGAGTTAATGGCAGCGTTGGAAAATTAATTGAAAAGTACTTGACAAACTCATAACGCGATATGTCGGCCCATTTATTACGAAAATCGATCCTACACACCTTATACCAAGTCATGTACTAGATAAAAATATAATAAATATAATAAAGTAAAGTATAATTTCGGTTCAATGAATATTTTAATACCTGATCCCTTAACGTCTTTTATTAATTAATTTTGGGTCAAATATACACTTCATCGACCATTACCCTCGTAATATTCGTAAATCCCATTCACTACGATGTTTGGACAATTAAAATAAAAATATTACAAAAACATGGAATATGTTCTAATATTAGTAAATGTGCTATGTTTTTTTAGTGTGTACAAATCACCACACATCCACAATTATAACTGAAAAAAGTGAACAAAACAAAATGTTTATGTAGTTTTTGACCATTGCAATAATGTATATTTTCTTAAACTATTATTTTGTGGTCAATGATTAAAAAGCGATCTTGAAAGAAAAAAATAATGAAGTGTGAAAGGCAAAACTTCCATCATAAGCTTGTCAATACACCGGAAGCAATTTTCTCTCCACCTTCAAGCATATTTATATGGAAATTGGTTTTGGCAAGGTCTGGGTCCACTGTGAAGAAAATAAACCAGTGTAATCGAAATATTCACGGGAAATATTGAAGTTAGTGGAGATAAAATGACTTATGAAGTTCGGGTAAAATATTGTAATCGTAAAAATCAATTACCATCACTAAGAATAAGACGTCACTAACTGGTTCTCTGATGCATTTAAAGCTGTTTCTCTTACATCTCTATAATGTATAATATCTGAATTTTGCCACAAGTTCTCGTACTTTCACTATGAGGAAAAGTGATTCAAAACGTGTGTAATTCAAAACCCCATAATCATTTGAGAGTTTTATAAACCCTACAAGAAAAATCGCACACCGATAATTCCAGTGAACTTAGCCTCAGTGAAACAAATGCAAGTGACATACCCAATGTGACCTGTACACCGTTGATGAATAATATTATAAATAGGCTCTTCATCTTGAACTCCTCCAAGTTGGGAAGGGTGGGTTTGTACTATCTTATATTCAAACTAAATCATTGGAATATAAATGTGTCTTCAAGCATGTTAAGTTATAAAATTTATATAGAATATGTAATAACAATATTCTATTTGGAAGAAAAAGAGACTATACTTAGTTTTGATTTTTTAATTCAGTATAGAAGTGTCTGCGTTAGGGCGTACAAATATCTGTATTTGCTCCTTATCTGAAACATGATTTAATATAAGCATTAGACGAATCAAGCTTATGTACCTAATCAGTATCGTTAGCCTCAGCATTGAGGAATGGATGCGGTGTTGCTAACCGATTTTCTGTCATACAAATGTGCATGTTGTGTACTGATTTGTGGTTTTATTTGTTATGGTCACGTGTTTACTGTGATCGCTTGTTTCCTAAAATTGTAGTTACGGAGGGAATGGTTCGGTGAATTACTGTGATAGTACTCGATTCCTCCGTTTCTGTTTCTTCAGCTACTGTAAATATGTTATCCCACAATGGCAAATAAAACCTATTTTTGCCTAATGCACACATTCTCTATTTTGTTTATCTATTAAAATCCACAATAACCTAACCGTATGAAGCCGTCCCTGTTATCACCACGCACCGACAGTTTGTTTTATTCATGGAAATAAAAAGTAGACTGTGATTCTATCAGTCAGTTGTCAACAATATTGCCCATCTTTACAGTAAACGTATTTTCTTTAAATTTTCTCTAATTCTTATCTTAATATTATTTGTGAGTGGGATTTCAGAATAAAGTAACGCAAATCAAAACATTCTTTAAGTTTATATCTGTTTATATAAGGAACACAAGGTCGACAGTACTAAATTTTCATTTCCCCAATTTTATTCTCCAGTCTTACAGATGAGTGCGGTGAAAACAATAAAATGTATTAATTTCCATATTATATAGCCCTGAACTGCGGAATACAATGTTGTCTATAAATATCAGGACGTTTGTTCAAATGTAAGCATGATTTCATACTCGACCAATTTTATCATTACAAAAACTACAAAAATAAAGAGACCAAGAACATGATATAGCCTAAGAGCCGTATTTATAAATGCAAGAAATAACTTAAACCCCACCGGACGGTCTGACATTCTGAGTTTCGTCACATACCTACTGGGAGTGATACAAAGCTACACTAGACCCTTTCGAGACCTACAAAGCTTATTCAACTACTTCATAAATTAAATTGAACTGAGTGTAAGACATGGAAAATATATAAAAACACCAATATTGTGTACAAAGATAAACTTTAAAACGAACGAAAAACCCCAGCAATATCAAATAAATTAAAAATTTGACTAGAACGTATACAAATATCTGATGACGTCAAAAATAAATAAATAAAACAAACAAATTTAACGCATATAAGATCCAAACATCTGTAATCACCTGTTTTTTTACGGTTTGTTCTCGATGATGGATGATCTGACAGGGTAATAAGATTACAGATCACATTAATGTTTTGTAAAGTATGCCAATGGCAAATGTCCAAAATCCTATCATCACTAAAACACCTATAAAATTATATAGCAAAATAAAATCTTTAGTTAACCTTTATACCTATACCTGCAAAGTCTTTTTACAGAATTAAGTCGCGTTACGACACATCAATTAAATGTAATTCTTAATAATTACCGTACGATACATACTACATAAATGAAGTACACACAAGATTTACTTATCAGTATTGTACCTGTAAAAATGTCTATTTTACTTTTACAAAGAGTACACACATTGCAATTTAAACACAATTTGATCTTAATCATAAATATTTTAAATTATTAATAATTTTTAACTAGCGAAGAAACTTTCTGAAATCATCTTTATTTTCGTAAATTGTTCACAAAGACGATGAAGACAACCTTTGTTGTTAAAAAGTCTTACAAGTAAAAAGTTTACACATATTTGTTAAATTAAACTACAAAACGTAAATCACTACACTATCAATAAATATATTTTTGTTAGGGAATTTTGTAACATTATAAATAACAATTATAACATCATTCTCTATATAAAGTAAACTAAAACGCAACCTTACACCATAATTTAATTTGGTATGCCAAGAAGAATGGGGCTGTTTGTAACCATTATGGCAGTGAGCGGGTTCCCGCAGTTTAACAGTGTCAGGATTATTAAAGTAGAAAGCCCCCAGGAGAGCTGAGCTACAGCTTCCTGCCAAACCACGTGTGATAAGTTATTTTTAAAAAAGGTTCTCGAGCAAGGTATTAATTGATTTTTACGTGAAGTCTGTGTAAAAATTGAAGTCCATGTGCAGCAATGACATTTTAACAATGATGTGTGAGACGTTTAGTCTTCCTTATTACGTCGTTAGTGATTTTATGAGAGCGATGATTCAGCTTTTTCTTCTTTGCGAAATCGTCTTCTTTTTAGTGTTCATTGATCTAGCAAGCAGTTCAGTGCCATATTCATCCATGAATCTCATCAGGAGGAGCTAAACGTAACATTGATAAAGAATTAACCCTTCCTACCATAGTTACATTATGTGATAAAACTCGGTTGCTCCACCGTGCTTTGGGACCGTATCTAAAAAATAGTAATGTACATAATTTTGCACCTGATGAAAAAATAAGAACACTTTTTCATCTGGAATACACTGGATGGTTCTTGAGTAAATCATACCGACTACTCTTGTGGTCTACGTATCTCTCGTGTAGACACAATACAAAGAGTTCGATTTGAATATCTTCGTCTCCGTCGACTATGTTTTATCTCCTCATACGGACGTGAAGTACAGATTCTAGGAATCTATTCTGTGACAGTGTCAATTACAGATCCTGCACTAAGAGAAAGTGAAGTGAAGTTAAACTCAACATTCGCATACGACTAATAGTCGTGCCAGCGTCTGTAATCAATATCAAATAAAGACTTTTTTTGTGTAAGATAATTATTGTATTTGACAGTTCAAACACTTTACATAATACGTAGATATTATGGAGTAAAACAACTTATAGAACATGTTTATACCGAATGAGATAAATTGCTATAAAGAAAAAATAATATAGGAGATCCAAGTCCAGATTCTAATTTATCATTAACTCTGCATTATATAACTAGATTGTAAACACGATTTTTCTTGTAACTGTTATATATCTTAATTATAATATGATAACGTAATTATTTAAAAACTTTGGAAGATTCATTTATATAATTTGAACTAGTTGAGTAAACATGAGACGTCTTCATTTACATTCAACTTGACATGGTGATCTTCCTTCAGTATAAGTTAAATGAATTTTTACAAATCCTTATTCAATGATATTCCTTTAGAGTTTTATATTTTGGTTTGTATTTTTTGCTGCTGAAATAGATTTTGTTCAAATGTTTAAAGTCCCCAACTAGTTAGGAAGAACCTTAGTTTTTAGTATATGTACAATATTTCATTACCTTAAGGACAATTTGATTAATTATCGTCTATGTTATCAAATTCACACTCCATCAAAACATTGTTTACACAATTGAATTCTTAAAATATGTCAACCTTCCTGTAGAGAGCTATCTTAAGGCAAATTATGTTAAACCTAAACTTGTTAGGCATAATTCTGAAAATATTAAGGAAAGTAATTTTGTTAAATGTATTATTTTGTAGCTTTTTGATGCAAAATACTGAAACATATTGTTCTGCATTAACTAAAATTTGTTCAAAAATTGTTCAGTGTAAAAGATTAAAAAATAAAAGTAATAGTTTGCTTTTATTACGGATGAGATTTAATATTGATATTTGCAAAAAGATCCCAACATTACAGGTAAGATAATTAGGTAAAACATATTTTGAACACCAGCCCATTTATAGGACATAATATTTTATTACAATACAATACTTCTAAACCTCTTTTAGTTTTATCTTATAATAATAAAAATGTAAATTGTACAATAGTTGGTCTAATGTTACATTATGCATAGTACTACACAATTCAATTCCAAATAAATATGTGAAGGTGTGTATTTTGTACTAGATAACATCACATGTTTTAGGAGTTTAGTATAGAATATAGATATCGGAATTTGAGTTAAAAAATTTAATTACAAAAATTAAATACTGTACTTTAATATTATTAGACATTGTTAAAGTGAAATCACATGTTAATTCTTTATTATTTATAGAAAATAGGCTCATTAAGATAAACTGAAATTGTAGATGAGTAAGTGGGCGTTCTTTATCTAAAAAAGGAAAT
This sequence comes from Homalodisca vitripennis, assembly GCF_021130785.1. NCBI lineage: Eukaryota > Metazoa > Arthropoda > Insecta > Hemiptera > Cicadellidae > Homalodisca > Homalodisca vitripennis. Next base: position 84,661,207 of record NC_060207.1, on the reverse strand, counting down.
TTTAAAATAAACAATGTTAAGGAAATTATAAGCTAGTTTATAGAGAGCAAAGTTTGAATCAAGAATCACTTCAGTCATCAACATTCCAGACAAGGCCTCTGGAGACCTGATTATTATTACTCATCGCCTGAATACTGTGCTGATATGTCACGTTTAGGACGTGCCTTTGAGTCACCAGCACTCCCGATAGAGCAACTGGAGAAAGTTGATTATTATTAGACGTTTATTGAATTCTATGATAATATGTCACGTGTGCTATATAGCTTCCAGTCACCAGCATCCAGACTGTGTCTCAAGAGACTGGATATAAATACACATTGATTGATTGTTGTAATGATATATCATGTCTATGACTTGCTTTTGAGTCTTTATCATTTCAAAAAGTGCATCCGGAGAAAGCTGATTATTATTAGACGTTTATTGAATACTGTGATGATACGTGTATGTCACGTCTGAGACATTCCTTTGAGTCATCTAATTTCCAACGGTACACTGAAGAGCTGATTATTACATTGCTTAGATACTATGCTGATGTGTCACGTGTGAACATGTACTCTAGTATCACCATCAGCATTCCCGACCAAGCCTATAGGGAGAGATGATAATAAAATCTAACCCAAACAATCTAAAGCCAATCGTTTCAACAATCCGGGGGGTAACCTTTTCCTTTGGGGATATTATTTAATGCAGGAAAAACACGTACATTTTGAAACACGTACATGCAGACGAGCATTTTTCCTGATATAAAGATTTTCGAAATAATGGATATGAATTGGTTTGTCCTATGTGGTTTGCGTGACATTGAGCGAGCAGCTCCTCTTGGGATTCAGTAATTTGTTTTTGTCCGCCAAGACTCAAGGGTTTTTTGCCCGCCATCGTTCCCAGCCTACATGAGTCACCTCGTGTTCTTGTTTGTGGCTTACGTAGCAATGATCTTTATCGCAGAACTACACTGCGTATGTCTAAATAACGAAGCCTGTTACGTGAACCGTAGTGTGGCGCATAGAAATATATATATACATATACATACAATTTTCTATAATTACCCACGTCAGGTGAATCACTCTTTTATATATTACTACAAAGAAAATATATATTTCTAAAATATAAGGCATTTTTTCATTCCTTAAAATTAATTTAGAGTTTCCAATGAGAGACTTGTAGAATTTAAGTAAAACCCATATAGCGCCTTGTCGACACCTGACGTTTTATTACGTTTTAATTTTAACAATATTGACTTCAATTCTTTCAGTGAAACGAAGCATCTAAAATATGGTCTTTGATACCAAATACTAAGCACAACAAACAATTGTTAATCTAGTCAAGTGATGTAATGTTTCTAACAGTACTACATCTTTCTCAAAATTGATATTTGTTATGTTCTAATATGCCTTTACATCTTAATTAAATGTCATCAAATTTCTTAATTATACAACTATATAATACCATTTTTTAATTTTTCCAGTACATACTATTGGTAACGTATCTTCGATACGGAATAATCTTATTGCATATTTGATGAATTAGCTTTTCTGAATAGATTTAAAGATTTTCTTCTATGCTCCAATTTATTCTCTGCTCAATTACGCCTGGTTGTATTTCATAAATTTTGATTAATTGTATTCTTTACAAACGATCGCACAAATAATAGAACAATTTCAATTACAATTTATCTGATCGTCAACATTATAGTATAGTATCTAGTAGATCTACTAAGATAAGCACAGCCCATATTATCGCGGCACTCCCGTTTTTTCACTACACCTCCACGTGTCCCTCAATTACCCATCTTTATAACGAATTGTTTACTGACACATAATTTAATCGGCAGATGTTGCGAGATGGAAGTCTAGAAAGCCAAAACTATCAATAGAACTTAAGCAGTTTATCCGCAATGTTCAACAGGGTAACACTTACCGGCATTTAAAATAAACTCTCCAATATCTGCTCTCATGTTTATTTATCACACTCAACCAATCGAATAAACAGAATTTCCTCTAATTTTCGTGTTTTAGACAATGTCTTTAATTGCTTTAAATTATTAATATTTTCATTTCTTTCGTATTACGAGAAACCGATCTATAAACTTCTTTCAGCTTTTTCCGTATCTGTTCAGTCGCAATTATTAAGTCGTTAACAAATTTCTGTTAAAATAAAGGCTTAGATTATAAAAATATTATTTCATTATGTTTTGAGAATCAGGTAAAACCAATAGCCGTTCCTTGCCTAAATTCATTTTAATCTTCTATTAAAATTAATCAAATTATTATTCCAAAAAATTACAATCAATACCTATGAAAAGAAACAGGTAACACTTAAACTTAACATCCATTCAAACATGAAGTACACTGCAGAAATGACATGACACGTAACGATTGTCTGGACATAAGGGTGTGCCGCCATTGCTTGCTTTTTCCAGGAGATATAACTAATATTAGTGCCAAAAATCTGTCCTTGTGGATCTCAGCAGGAGGCGGCCTCCACCTTCAATCTTGTCTATCTTGAATATCCTGTGACTTCGAAAGCAAGCGCAAAGGTCAAGTGCAATTACAAGTTTCTCAGCTTCTTGTCTTTAGAGAAAAAAGTTAACAAAAAAATATGGGTGTAGTACAATGCTACAGCGGTAGTTACAGATAAAGGAATTACGATGAAAAGTAGCGTCCACCCAATTGAATGCAGCTTCTTGATATAATAAATATTTTAGTGATACAATCATGCAATTATAGAAAACCGCAAAAGAAGAAGGAATGTCTACCTACCGTGACGAGTGTTAAGCATCCAGCCAACGCTGTGTGACAAGAGGCTACACAATACAACTGTAATCTAATTTCTCAGCCATTTTGAGGTGTCTAATTAGATTACGTTTGGGACCTTCTCTCTCCTTTGTCTACCTCCACGTTCATTGTACTTTAATTACCTTCAGTTTTACCTGCTAACTTATATGATACTAGAAGTTACTCGCGTCTTAGCACGCAATATCCTGTTGGAAAACAGGACACTATATTCACGTTTTCTTTTTCAATGAGATTATAAACACTATTGAGATGATTAATAGTCACTAAAAGATATTCCAACCTCCTGATTCATTTTAGATTTAAGTAGAAAGAACAGTGTTTTAGGAAACTGAAGTCACAGAGTGAAAAAGTTTTTGTAAGATTCAAATATACCTGCAATATTCCATGATAATGTATTCAATCACTCCGACGATGTCAGTAACAATTGAAGTATTTTAGGCCAGTGTGGAGAAATCTCTGAGCCGAAGACAATAGTAAATAATTAAGAAATGCATGGTAGTGCTCTGTGCAGTATAGGAATGGCAGTAAGTTTATCTGAGATATATCTTATGTTATACATGTCTATGATTAGTGAGTGTGGTGTTCCTCAGGGTTCCATACTTGGTCCTCTCATGTTTGTGTTGTACGTTAATGACTTGAGCATGGTACTGGTACACTGCAAGTCCAACGTGTATGCTCCATGTATGCTGTATCTCCATGTTAACATACACCAAATCGATGATGGCATTACCATGATCAACTCTGACATAAAAAATGTACTGGACTGGACTTAAACTAAACCACGACAAAGCTAAACCAATTGTGATATCTCATTACCGCTCTCGATCTTTGATCGATTTTACATCTATACGTAACGTTACAATGAATGGAACTGTACTACCTTATTACGATAAAGTTAGGAACTTAGGGCTGACAATAAACTGTACTGTTAACTGGACTGATGGAGTGACAGAAACATGTAAGAAAGTTTTTGCATCGATGCATTCACTGAAAAAACTGCAGAGGTTTTTGCCACTTCTTATAAAACTGTTGTTGGTTAAAGTACTCATACTGCCTCATTTTTCTTACTGTATTAGTGTGATGAACGATATGACTGTGGCTTTGGGTAGAAAACTCCAGAGAACCCAAAATTATTGTATGAGGTATGCATTTGACCTCATGAGAGATGAGCATATAACACCCTATTATATTAATTCATAGATTTTAATAACCTCAGATCAATAAAAATCTTAATATTGGTCCATTCAATTTTAAATTCTGGCTTTACAAATTATTATTTCTTAAACGATTTCCAATTTGTCTTTCAAAGTGGTGTGGATAGAACTCGCTCTGGTTCGTCTGTGCTCCGCATGCCGTTGCACAGAACTGCTGTATATGACAAGTCTTTTGTAGTAACGGCATGTCGTCTGTGGAATTCCCTTCCTCGTAGTATAACGTCCTTGGAGAGTCGTCCTCGGTTCGTGGCGGATGGTTGGGGCGGGGTCGGCATAGGTCTCTTCGCTGCGGTTGACTGGCATGAGTAGAGAGTTTGAGGATAGTGTGTTTCTTATATTCATTATATAAAAGTACATGTTATTATTTTGCGTGTGAGTATGTGATTATAAATATGTTTATATACCTTTTTTTCGTTATACATTTTTTATTTTATATTCTTAAATAAAGTTGTACTTTTTGTTGTTCATATTGAAAATGCTTACAACAAAATATTTAGTTTTATTAATATTTAAAAATAAGAATATTTTGTTCTAGTTTGTATATGAGGTTAAATGTAAGAAAGGGCCAAGAGGTTCTAATTTCGCCTCAAGTTAAGAAATATTTAATTTAATTTCATTAACAGCTTTAAATGATAAGCATAAATGCTAATGGGTCTTATTGTAGGCTCTGCGTGTAGGCGAGTGCTTCTAATTATGAGAATTATATTTTCTATGCCATGGATGAGTTTGCCATGCTGCCCAGATGAAGAAAATATGTAAAAAACTGTATAGTTATAGCTACTGTAGTTTGTCCGGTCTAATGTATTTCGGAGTTTATCTTGTTTTCCAGATCGAAACACACAAACACACACACACACACACACGCACACGCACAGAAAAGTCGTTCCTTCGTGAGCTTCTTCTTCATTTGGTAATATATTTGGTAGTGTTTACCAAATTTAATGCCTCTATATTTAATGGTTTTTTTACTAAGTGTTAATAGGTAATTCAGGACACATTCTTTATATAGATAAACTAATTTGGTTATAAAGGATGAAATTCCGTCTGTTTAAATTCACTTTCTGTCCAAAGATATTTTGTATGGTCCTAGAACATATTCAAGGAAATATATACCAAACCATAAATATAAACCAACTTTCGACTATTTTAATTTATTTTCGATCTAACCAGATTCAATTACCTTATGTGCAAACATTTACAGCTTTGTACAATAAGGCAGTTTTTATAGCGGCGTTTTAATAGTATTTCCATTTAGTTACATTATTTATTGATCATTACTGCAATCTAAATTTAAAATAAGATAATAACTTCGTGTTTGTTATTTGAATTGCACTACTGATCAAGCACTTCTGAATCTTTGATGAACTTCAGCTGAAAGTATTAATAGCCGTTAAGTATCAATTAACTTTGTATACGTGTCATCCTTGTAGTGCAGTGTGACGGATTCAATGTAAAATATTCCAAAATAAACAACAATTAGAAGAAAATATAGATATTTTAAATTAGTCCAAATTGTCCTAACCCCTTCTGTAATCCATCCACACAAAAAATGTCATTAAATCCGGTCTACTCGTTTAGGAGGAGTTCAGTGACATATACATGTACAATATATATATATATAAAGATATTGTATACACGTATTACAAGATAGTCGAATAGAACATAGTTTTCAACATGACCTTCGACGGGAAGTCAGACAGTAGTTTATAAAACTGGTTTAAATTAAATATAGAAATTAAATTATTACAACGTTTAATTACGAGATCATCAATCTGGTAATTAAATGCATGTTCTTTATTTCAGAATTACTCGGTCCTCAGAACTATTAAAGTTAATTAGTATGTCACTCCAGCAAACAGAAAAAGAATCATTACTTGTATGACACATTTAGGTACGTATTATACCATTCATAAACAAGGGAAAAAACAAACAGACTAAGCCTTGGAACACCTGCATTCCAAACGAAGCTCTCAGGATACACCTTACTGAACCGAATTTGAATTCTAAGTTTCCTTTCCAGCATAAAATAAAAATCCGTAAGCTTCTTCATAAGAAACGTTTAGGAACTCCATCAGAATAGTGCGTCTGATCATTTATCGGTCAACTGCTGTACCCGTGACTTCTAAATTTAACGCCAAATTTATAGCAATATAATGACATCATGTATCTATGTTCGTATTAAAATATAAGTTAGAAAAATCTCTTACGGAGAACTTGTTTCAACATATATAATAGGAATTGGTTTAGAAAATACTCTCTTGTTTAGAATTAGCATTACTGCTATAAGAAAGGAACATGTCGTAGCTATATGATCTATCTAAACAATATACAAACACGGGAGCTGGCCAAAACCCAGCAAAAGTCAGATTTTTTTGGTGGAAGAAACAACATGTCAACTTATGCGAGTACTAAAAGTCTTAGTACATTGAGAACGGTACATTGGCATCAGGTACGACTCTATCATGAATGCTGAACCGAGAATTCTCCTGAAACTGGCTAACATATTATGACAGACAAACCAGTTTATGCGTAGCTTTCAACATTTCTGGAATGTTGTTTCCTTAAGAGATCCAATTATACTTTACGAGGTATACTGTGAGGCTAGAATACCTGCACATTGCATAGTCATCCATAAATCTAAACCACTTGAATTCTTTGAGTAGAGCGTTTTGGATGAACAAAATTATTACGTTGGCTACCTAAAAACCTATAAAAACTCTAATTTGGTTAGTGTATTTTTTAATATTTTGAGGATGCCATTAATTAAGTACCTTAAAAAACTCAGAGAAAATATTAACTCAAATAGTTTCAAGTTTTAAATTAAATTTAATTTATTTTTTTAAACCTTTGGCATTTTTTCAGTATAGACCACTCTTAAATCCCGTTATAACCGTACGCTCAATATTTATATTTATTTACTTATCCATTTCAGATATGGATATAAGTTTAATTGTTTAAAGATTGCAATGAACGGTTCTTGCCATTACTTTTTACAACATTGTTCAAATAAAACTCAGTTTCAACGTTGATTGAATAAGTAAGTGTAAACATAAAGCAGGAAATAACAAAGAATAATTCATGTTAAAGATTGCAAGCGAGAGAGATTCTTTTTCTTTAATTATGATATGCTCTAATGTACTCGTATATGTTAAATATCCAACCAGCATAATATTTAACAATTTCAGTCAGATTTAAGGTAAATTAAATAAAACAATACGTATAATAAATACTTATTATTGATTATAATTGAGACTTATACGGTTAGTAATACTGTGTGTGCGCGCGCGCGTGTGTGTGTGTGTGTGCGTGCGTGTAAATAAAAAAAAGAAAATGTACATTCTAATTACAAAAGATCAAGAGAACTATAGATTATTGTAGCGCTCCTAATTATATAGCCTTCAGAAACTTGACTCGCAATTGAATAGGTAATGATAATGAATGCGAATGGGTACACTAATAAGTGAGAAGACTTTAAGCTCTTATTGTTATGGCAAAGTTTGAAGCCTCTTAAATAATTAATGAGCTTAATTAAGTTTGGGTAATCTTGTCGCAGAAGCCAAACTTTTCAAATAATTTTCATCTATCACGACTTCATGAACAACAATTTTCAGCAGCGTGTTTCCATGTTCCGTGTTTCCTGTTTCAATACATTTCAAGTTCCTAAGTCCCATTGCGTTAAATCAGTGATCTTCTTTTTAAAACTCGTTAATGTAACTGAAAAGCAAAGAACGATAGCTTTTGCAAAATTATTTTGTGTAATTATTTAAATTAAAAACTAGTTTGAGAAGTGAAAATATAGATAAATCATGTTAAATTATATTTAAGATGTGTCTTAGTCTACTACTTAACGCTACTCCGGCGTCTCTTTGGAGATCTGCATGGGCCATCTTCACTTAACAACATAAAAGCTATGGTAACACGTATACACTCTTATTTGTGATAATATAAACTTGGTAGATGTTTCATTATGAAGAAATAATCACAGGCTTCCAAATGCTTTGTAGGTTTTGAATATCTTTCGTTGATTATTTCGGTTATTAAGAAATTTCTCAATTAAATAATCAATAAGTATTTAAAAAGTTGAATGTGTTTTTAAGTGTACTCATTACATATTTAAAATCTTGCTTGGATCTCTTTCAAAAAATAAAGACGTATTTAGTGTTTAATGTTTAACTTTGTTATAATAGAGCAATACTCAGGGTAAAGTATATTTTTGGCTGTATTAAAATTTTGTTTTCTTAGAGTAGAATTGTAATAAAATTTTTATGATTTTATTAATAGACGGTATTGTTTGTTCTAACGGAAAAGTCGTAAAACACCTTGAGCATAGTCATTTTATATTATAACATGTAACATCATAGTAACACATTTAAAGAGGTTACTTTATTGGTTTGGTCGGGAAGACTTCGTTACGTTGTGTTGGCTCGTTTGGCACTCGTTGTATCGGTTTATTTATATGTACACACGATAGAGTTCAAAGGAATGCATACATCTCGTGGTATCTAGCTGAGCATCGGAAAAAAGTTATAACTCAGTGTGGTATCTTGTGATACACACTTGAATCTTTATTTGACAATCATTAAGGTACTGGCCAAATTTTCTTCTGAATGTCTATCTATCTCAGTGTATGTATGTTTTCCATTGGATAATCCAAGAAAGAAGTGAGCTATTGTCTTGAAATTTTGCATTTAATTCCATTCCTACTTAGGCAGCGCCGTATCTTATGATGGCAATATCCCTCTATGAGTATTTGCTGATAGCTTGCATAGATGTATCAGGAAAGACAGTAATAGATTTTGTATGAAACGTCATTACGTACAATACGATGCATGGACAAGAATGGTGCATGTACATCCATTAGATCTAAAGTGTACCCCATTAGTTAAAAAGCTTATTGCCAATGAAAAAGCGCCCAGGCGAAATTTATAAATAATACACATGACACGTCTATGATTAAAAAAAGACTTTTTTGGTCATAGTAGTGCAATTGCAAAGGCGGTATACTGAAGTACACGCAATAACTCAATTAAGCCGTCAGAGAATAAAAAAGATTTTTTTCCGGCAAAGTTAAAGAACAATGACTCGAAATTATCCTAGGCAACCTTGCGCGCAGGAGATCTAAAGGTAAGCAATGCTGGGGATTCTGTACCGATGAACATTTTCCCAGATGACATTAATCGTTACTTTGCTGGCTTGGTCGGCGACAATAAAGTGAGCGTGGAAATGCTAGCATTTATAAGAACACTATTTTTGAGAAGGTGCAGAATAAATTTCAGTTTCGGCAGGTGAGTGAGAGTGGGGTTAGAGCATTGCTTTGGAAGAACAGCGGCCTTTGGAATTGACGGAATTTCAACATGGTCAGAACAGTTAGTCCTTTCCGTATTGGGGCTATCACCCATATCATTAATGCCACTCTGTCCTCTGGCTAATTCCCATCTGGATGGAAACAGGCCTGGACATCCCTCTGCCCTAAAATTGTAATCCTACAAGTGTTGCCTGAGCTTAGGCTCATTTCAGTTTTACCGGTTCTCTCCAAGCTATTGGAGAGGATAGTGATAAATCAGTTTGGTTTCCTTCTTAGAATACACCAATGCTATGCCCGATAGTCAGTCTGGTGTCAGGAAAGGTTTTAGTATGATATCTACTAAGCTCTCTCTACTAAGCTTGACGATCTAACTGATTACGATAGGGATACGAATTTATGTAGTGATCTAGCAGCTCTTGATTTTTCACATGCATTCGATGTGTGAGTTGTGATGTGTTTTAGGCTAAGCTTCATTACTACGAATTTAATCAGGTTTTATCAAGGTGGTTTCATTCTTATTTAATTGACAGGACCCAGGTAACCAGGGTGAATGATAATCTTTCGGGAATTGTTTTTAGAGTCGGATGTTCCTCAGGGTAGCTGCTTGGGTCCTATTATGCTTTTCTTGTATACTGCGTATTTTAATCTTGAGCTATCATTTTGTTACGTTTCCTCCTACGCTGATGACATTCGGTTTGTGTTGACATATCCCCGATTACAGGATTCCTAGGAAATTCAGCGAAGTAATGATGATTTGTGGAGGGTCAAGTTCTAGGCTGACAGTCATGGAATTTAGTTGAATCCAAAAAAATGTTCACTCGTTAATTTTTACTCCTCTTCAAATGCAGTCTGTTTTAGTAATGGGGCTTTGGGGCTTTCCTTGGGAGGTGTTCCTTTAGAGATTTTGGATACAGTAAAACTCCTTGGTGTAACTTTTGACAAACAGTTGATCTTCTTGAGCCATGTTTAAAATATCAACCATGGTGTAATGAATAGGTTGAGGATATTAATTAGATTTAGGGATTCTAATTAATTGGCAAATTTTCAAAGTTATTTTTTATGCTTATCCTCTCTTTGGAGGCAAATAGTCCCTTGAGAGGATAGTTTTGATTGATTGGTTGCATAACTCTGCTGTAAAAGTTGTGTACGGCATGGGAAAATTTGATAATGTCAGCCAGTATCACAGTGCAGCGATAATCTTTCGGTAAAGTGCATTTTCAGGCTTGCCTTGTTAACAAGGTTTTGCTGACGAGAAACTCTTCATATCTCAGGGTGATGCTGCAAACCCGCGCTGAGATTAGGGACTGATGCACCTAGTTTAAAAACATTAATAAACCGATTTTGGAGGAGGAGTGTTTTACTCTTTAATAATTGTTGTCTATTTATATATTTTTGTACGATGTTAATGTATATGTATGTGCCTTGATTTTTTTAATGTATGACATTTTGAAAAACAACGCTGTAATGTTGAGAATCCCTTCACTTATTAGGTAGGCAAAAAGTCTCTGCAATCTGTCAGGGGTTTAAAAAAATGTCTGTCTGCCTGTCTGTTTTCAGGACATCTCGTAATAAAATGAACTATAGACTGTAAATTTTCCATGCCACTTCAGCGAAGTCTGTTGTTCTGTTGTACCTTGTGTAATACTTTAACTAGTAATTACTACTCATGAATTACTAGTTAACTTTTTCAGTTGCAAATCAATAATGAATACTATTATTGAGATTCCGATTCATTTGAGATTTGGAAGTTATTGAACGCTTGAATATTTAAAAACAAACCTCCATCTATACGTGTTGTTGGTGGTTACAACAGGCCCCATATTTAGGATAAAAATAACATTGAGGTTAACATACCTGTTATGTTAGTTTTACACTGCCTCAGCAGACTGCTGACTATTAGAGTATTTAAGTTTTTATATAGTATTTTCACACGAATGTTTTACAAGAAAACGTAATATACGTGAGCTGTTACTTCTCTAAAATTGTAAAAATTTCTTGTTTTTTTTTGCAGTAATATTATTTAAACATATTATTAAGTTGCATTATATGAAAGCATGAGGATTCGTTACACGATGGAAGGTTTTGTTCAAGTTCAGGGGCACATAGTTGGTTTTACTCCACCGTACCACAAAATCATTACCAACATGTAGAACTAAATGTGTTTTTATTTCTACAATCTTACGCTAAGAAATCTTAAAATCATCATCACAGAGCCAAAAGTAAGGCACTCCTGAATGGATAAGAATCTTATAGAGACATACCACTAAATATATTATAAATGTTTTTAATACGATTTTTGACCAAACTATTTTCCATTATCTTTATTAAATATCCATTATCCATTATCTTTAAATAAAGAACTCTTAGTAATAAAAAGACAGATAAACGTTCGCTGTCATAAAACCTTTAAAATACAACATAGTTTTCTGAAAATGGATCAAATAAATGTATCAACAGTTATTGTTTGTGTTATATTATTATTAATTTATAATTAATAACACAATATGTTTTAGTAAATACTGAACAAACACGAAAATGGTTTAGTCTCTCGTGAATAAATAATAAGAGGACTTGAGTTACTTACAATGAGCATTATTGTTGTAATAATTTAGGTGAATTAAAGCAACTATAATCGTTACAATTATAACATTTTGTTGGCAGTGATAGTGCACTATACAGGATTACTCTATAATTTAGCGTAATTAAAAGTACGGTCAAGAAAAAGATCAGCTGGTCTTTGGAGGTGCAGGGATGACAGGAGTGTCGAAAAAGCGTGCCACTGCAATGGACGGCCGTGATTAAAGGTCACTAGGACGAATCATCACCATTAATCGAATGCACTACCTTTGGTGTGAAGTCCACGAATGTGTAAGCAGCTTTTGCGGTGGATGCTCTGCTTGGAAGTAACGACTGTGGCTGATTGTGTATGGGGAAGCTACCCTTCCATACCTACATCCTCGGCTGTGAGACACCACGGAGATAGAACTATCATACTTTTTCAGCGGAGAGGGGTTGTGGCTCTCACCCAATGCTCGCCGGAAGGAGCAGAGCAAGAGGCGGATAAGGGTAATCTAAATGCTCAGAGCCCGCTTTACATGCAAATTCACTGTCATCGTTAAGAAGAAGCTGGCCAAGCCACTCTAGTGGTAGTGAAGTGTAGTGATCACCGATTGCAACCACTTGGAGCGGAACTGGTGGTGGAGTTTGAGCTATAGATATAGCGACAGTTAAGCTAAAGGTTATACCTTCAGGGATCCTTAACGAGCATGGTTTAGTATTTACAAATCCTCAGAGTAACCTGAAATAAAAAACAATGTATGAATAACATAATATTAATGAACTTTTATCACTTTTAAACTTTTATTTTTCGTACGATGTACATTTCGGAATCATTGATTCCATCTTCAGGTACAAAATAAGGTTAAGTTAAAATAAATAATTAAAATTTTAACTTAACCTTATTTTGTACCTGAAGATGGAATCAATGATTCCGAAATGTACATCGTACGAAAAATAAAAGTTTAAAAGTGATAAAAGTTCATTAATATTATGTTATTATTATAAAACACTTTTAGAGGCTACATCTCTAAAATGTATGAATGTTTTATGTATAATCTGGATCTTGCCTTATCCATACCCCAAAACCCCCCTTTTTGTAAAGGTGTGTTTTTAAACGCACCCCCCATGTGAGTCGTTGCTTAGAATTGTAAGCAGAGCATAAAAACTAAATATACAACCTTACACGGGCTAATTTGTGTTTAGAGTCCTGAAAATAACAACATTTTAACCTTTTTATGTGTATTCTTTCATATCTGTATGAGCCATCCGAATTTTCTTTAACGGTTGTAATGAAATGTAATGTAAATAAAATGACGGTAAGTAGTCATCCTTTTGCGGGACTAAACTTACAACCATCTATTGATTGGTATAAAAAATATTAATGATTTCCAACAAGCTAACAGTGTAATTTAGTGAGGTTTTCTACCAATCAAAGTCCATAGAAAGTATTCTCAAAGAGTATATCTTTTATACAATTACAATGTCCATGTAGGGTAACTGGATCAAGTCCAATTACAGTACCCATCCACATAGAGTAACCGGATACATATACAGTGTGAGCTTGAGCCCAGGGACGTCCTAAATCACAATTATTGCTCTCTCATTATGATAACCCACCTCCATATATTGCAATTAGTAATTGATACCCTTGTTGAATAGAACCTGGCTCTACGGCCAATAAGCTGACAAAAGCAGAGATTACACATCAGTTTATATTTACCAGGTATATGCATGTCTACTGGGATACATCCGATAAAACAATCTTTGCTTCTATTTTGACAAATGGTAACAAAAGGATAGGCAATTGGCGACTAGAACAATTATTGCATTAACACGTCCCATACTACTAGGCCGTTTAGATTATAAATATTTTATTTACAAATATACTTATTGCATAAGTAAGTTAACACTACTGCAATATTAAAGTAGGTTAACATCAATTGTACTCATCGTGATTGTAACACTACAAAGTGCCTAAAATACCCTGTTTGGAGGTGTGTTTGATGTAATCTGAATTTAATCAAGTATTTGAAACGATTTTCAAACGAAAACTGTACACTATTATACCTCGTGTACAACATAATTATCGACTAATTATCAAATCAAAGTCAAAATTATTTTAAATCTACTTAAAATATTAATATGTTGTATGAAAATGTGACTTTAATTCAGGCAATAATCAAACTAACAGTAACACGTAATAACTGTCTTATGATTTCAAAGTCTGTAAAATATTTATTTTTAGTCGGAAAACTATAAAACGTACTAAAAAATTATTTACAAATTTAGGTACTGTTTACACCACCTATCATTTTTTTTATTCCTATAACGAAGGAACACATTGTAGTATTTCTAAAAAATATAATTAGTATGAGTAGGTAAGGTATTTAAAATAGTTCAATAATAATCTTGCATCAGTATTTGTTTGAATAAGATATCTACGAATGTATTCACCATCATCAGGGAAAATTCATCTGAAAAAGCTGATAAAGATAATTTCGATTATATACACTTAGATCGTGTGAAGCACTACTAAGGGTGCTCACTAACGAGATGATTCGATGTTTATAGCATTTTTGTGGTAAAACGATTTTTTATACGTTTACATTATTGCTCCTAATGCTTGATAAACATATTGTTCCGAAGTCCCTTGCTTTGAAAGAATAAAAGTAAGAAACAATTGAAACAATATTTTCAAGAAACTTAGGTTTTCTACTACATGCAAGTTTCATATAGTAAACAATTAATTATTTTTGTATTTTTACTTAATTAAAACCTAAACCTATTAATCTTTATGATTTTAGGAATTTACTGATAATTTGCAGTAAACGATACTGTTTGTCTTCTTCCTTTGATTTAAAGATAGAACCACAGCTTCTGAAGTACTATACAACAATACACTTATATGGAACACAGAGGTCCCTTCAGGAAAGGAGAAACTGTACAAATATTGGAACCCTTGACAACTGGACTTACTTTATTTGTTTTTCAGATTGCATTCTGCCGTAAATCTTAGAGTTATTCTCTTTGTTTCTTTATTGTAAATGTATCATATCCTTGAGCAATCTTTAACTTAAAATCTATTTTGTTGAATAAACATCGTTACGATGATCATCACAACCGCAATGGTCGAGATAATCTTGCTTTTCTTGTTCGTATTACTAATATCAAGGTATCCTTATCGTCTGGTCAGGCTAACCTTACCTTTTTGTCCTCACTAATGTGCAGTCCTTAGCACGGCAATGTTTATCATGCTACTGCACCGTATCCTATTAGAAGCAAGAAATTAAAAAGGTTGCGACACTAATTTTATCCCTATGGACTTTTATCCCACTTCTGTTCAAATCTTTTAATAACTTTTGGGCGTTTTGATTCATCATATCAGAATATGTGTAAGAATTTTGAGAAGCGAAAAGCCATAAACAGGATTAGCAGACATTTAATAATAGAGATTCTTTCTAAGCTTTACGGAAAAAAAACAAAATTTTGGAGGCATAATTGGACTGAAAATTAAAAATTAATATTTTCATTCCAAGGGATTTTAACATTTTATTCAGAGTATTAGCAAGATAATTACAGATCCTTGGCTACTGAAAAATCTTTAGAAATGATGCCTAAATTCATATTGGTGTATAATAAATAAATTTGCCTCTGCAATCTGAATCAATCAAAGGTACCAAGTATGGATTTTCAATAGGTCGTAGTCTTAAAAAAAAAACCCTTTAGTTACATTTGTCATTGTCGGGTAATAAGACAAGGTTTATATATCCCTTTAACAGGAGGATGGATTATTATTTTTCGGTGTGCTAAAATAATTTATTCTACAAAATATTACTTTCTTACCGAATTCTAATGAGAATCCTAAACTTTGTACTTGAGTTGTTGTTAGTAGGCGACGTATTACGTCAAACCTTCCGTTGTATCAGATTATGCGTAAAAAGTTTATAAGAAAGACAAGAAATAAAAAATAAAGTTTTGTGTAAATTAATTGGGGAATAAAGATGATTTTTTTTACAAATATTTATAGAAGGGAATAGGGTTTGGAGGTTTATTGATTCCCATGGAAATAGTGAAAATATTTATTAAAAATATAGTTCATATTGGCGTTTTCCATAAACTAAGAACCAAAATTTGTATAATTGGGCTATAAAATGTTACTGTCCATATGCAATAAAGTTGTAAAATGTTTTTAATGTAGTGTATAAACAGTTAGTATAAAAATGATGTAACGGTCAGATAGCTAAAGACGAATAATCGCTATCCTAGTATATTTTCACAGATCGCGTACTCATGTACTTACTTGCAACTACCAATTACACTTATCTTAACATATTAATTTTCTTAAAATATGAAATTGGTGTGTATCAGCCTGTGTCTAAATTTTGATATTGTTTAGTTTGATATACACCTAATCCAAACTAAACGAACATATAGTAAAATGTTCTGGAAAGTAATTCAATGCTTTAAATTTACAGTTTTTACACTTACAGTAAATCTATAAAAAATAATATTAAATTTAAATTACGGATTCATCGTTTTTAGTAATATTTTTCATAAATACCTTAAAAAAACTATGGGTTTGAATACGTACATAATTTTATATATTAGGTGAGAGAACACGTACTAAAGCTAACGGCGCGGCGCGGCGGGGTACGTCAGGCGTTGCAGCATTGTTTATTCAGCTATTGTATATTGAAACACTGAGTGAATATTTTGTCGCAGATCGTTTTCCGATACAAGCACTTTACATCGTGCCAGACCTCCGGGCATCGCTCCCTCATATGCTAAATGTAACGCTATGGTGTGCTCCAACTATGTAGGATCTGACAGACATTCCCATAGATCTATATATCCAAACTTAACACGCATTATTGATACTAAAATCCTAGCATTTTTCCATTTAATTTTGGACTAGAACTATATATATATATATATATATATATATATATATATTAAATTGTATAAATGGCAATAGCCTTATTTAATTTCAATAAACATTGAATCACAAAAAGTACTTGCTCCGCCGGGAGTCGAACCCGGATCTCTCACTTGCCGGGTGAATGTGCTACCATTACACCACGGAGCGCTTACTTTCCCGATTCAATTATTTTGTATTTGGCCGTATCTGTCACATATGAGTTTAAATAAGCAAACTAACATATGATCGGAAGACCAAATACCTGTCAAACGACTTTTATTTACATTAAATTGTATAAATGGCAATAGCATTATATATATATATAAAGGCTATATATATATATATATATATAAAGGCTATTCCGTATATATATATATATATATATATATATATATATATATATATACGGGATCTACAGAAGAAGGTTTATCACACTTCTCTAGAGTCTAAAACGTGTTGTATACTAGAAAATCCTATTTTGATCGTATTGATGGTACTATGACACATATATTAATTTGGTACGAAACCCACTTATTGATTTGTTTCAATATTTCAAACGCCAGATAATTTACTGGCATGACATTTTTTTTAAAACCAGAAACACTACCATTTTAAAACTAAAAGTTTAATTCCTGAAGAGACAGATTATCTAACCATTTATGAAGATATACGTTATGTATGTATAGCCTACTAATAATTCACAGGTTAATTAGATGCTGATCAATTAAAAGAGGTAATAGTATATAGGTAATAGTTAGATAATTCAATAATAGTTAGAGGAGTTTTTTTTAATTAGTCTAGTATTTGTTGTGTTTTACATGATCGAAGATGTTAAGCTAAAAGCAAAAACGATTTGTCACCAGATTTCTCTTTCGGCGAGAGCCGTCTGTAATGAAACAATCTTTAGTTTTCAACAATAAGAACAATGTTAAACTTTAAACACTGTTACATCCTTTTTGATTTGTAGAATTATGGAAGATCTCATTTAAAAAAATGTAATCAACATTCATCTCAACGTTTCATGTAAATCGTATATTTTATATTTATTTTATCGATAGAGTACAAAATTTAATATTTCTTCTGAATAACCAATAAAAATATTTGAAAAAACTATAGACTGTTTGAATCTGTTGTAATCATGGATTTAAAACTAGCCATAATAGAATAATTCTACAATTAAAAATTAAGTAGAAAAGTAAGGTCGTTAGATGTCTAACACTACTATTATAAGGATAAAATGAAGATACAATACAACGCGTTTTAAGTCACATATTTTATTTCCGGCTGACTTGTCCAGTAACAGAGTAATTCCATCGCAGAAAGAAGAGATATATCAAAGTAGGTTGCGACAAACTCAATATATTTAAGATCAAAGTGGTTTGTAGCTGATGTTTATATTGAACTAGTTCAGTAACTAAATCTTCTTTAAATCGACAAATGTTATGGAAGGATATCCTAATCCTAAAAGTAGAAAAGTAATCCTAATTAGTATAAAAGTTATAATACAAATAAAGTATTCTAACTTGACTACATACAAAATTGTAATAAAGGGCAGCTGCACGCCTGCATAGCCTCGTGTTATTTAGTTTAAAACTAACAATTTAATGCAATGAAAAAATCCTTGAACACTTTTTGATTATTTTTGCTAATTATGACGCATAATTCGAGAACCACCGCTCATGCCAACATGAATAAAGCCTAACAATAATATATTTACTGTGAAACTAAAATATACATATTGTATCTCAGCCGTCCTAAATTTAACCTTAAATGATTATTCACTTTTCAATAACACATTCTGGCATACGTAGCTCTATCCAAATTTTTTACACAGTTATGAGTCTGACTCTTAGATTTCTTTAAAAAGTCCTAATGAGATCGTCTTGTTTTTTTAAATATCCAAGCGATGCATAATCAATTCGTCAACTAAGTCAAATGCTTTTTTCACCAGTAGAGTTTTAAAATGAACTTTAATTTCTTAATTTAGATCATTTCATGGAGACTCTTGATTAATCAGTAAATTGTGTTAGAGAGGGCTTATAAGCCCTAATTTCGCCCGGTGAAATAACACATTCTTTACCTTTACTTTTCTACATCTCAAACTAAGACATGCCCTCGTAAATAGTACAGGATCACCTCATAAGTACAGCATAACTGTTAAATCGCTGATGACAATGAGTTTAATTTGTTTACAAAAACTGAAATTGGAAGAGATTCTAATGTTTTGAAAAATGTATTTATAGAGTATATTGATGACCTTTATAACACTATAATTGCATTTTCCCTCGTCCTTTTTGTACTGATTGTTAAACCTTCGTTTTGAAAGTACAAAAATTTGAGGGATTTAGAAATACTACCTTACAACTTATAACATTTCAGGTGATAGGATCGTGTCAAAGTAACTTTTTGAATGTGAAACGGATAAAGTAGAAACCATGCTCAGAGAAAATGTAGATGTCCACTTTCAAGTCTAGTACAAGTTTTAACTCATGCAATATGTAGCAGAACTGAGCATATAGGTGTAAAATTTTGAATTTCGGTAAAATAATATTGTTTTCTTATTTGGTTAATTTGGAATAACCTTTTATTGAAATGGGATGGGACAAGGCGGAGAAGCCCACTGCAATGGGATTATGATTCAACCTTTGAACGATCAGGTCGACCAGCAACGTAATCAACTGGTAGGTAGATCCCCGTGTGAAACGGTGGGATTTTTTTTATCTCCAACGACATTTTTTTACCTGTGTATTAAATTTGAAGGTTACTTGAATTAATGGGTTCTCAAATTAACTTATTACGTATATACTCAATTCATTGTTCTATTCTGACATTTGGTCTAGTCGTTTGTTATTAGTTTATTTGACTGTTTATGTAGATATAGCCTAACTATATTTTATATTCAAACAGTCGTCAGATTAATTCGTTAAAAATTATATTTCTGGTTATATCAAAATTTAAACTATATAACTGAATGATCTAATGGGTTGAGCGGCCACTTATACACCATATGTGCTACCATACTCTAATGTTATTAAACTTATTACAATAATATACGATCACATACTTGATAACTCTACAAAAGGTAAGGTTCAAAGTTTCCTTTGTATTAGTCCTCCCCGCAATTCTCACCATCGCAAAATCCTCTTTTCTTTGCTTTAAAAAAGTCTTGTAGTCTCAACCCGATCTTTCACTGAAGAATAATTTTCATCAAGTATCTTAGAGCACTACTGGTTATTCTGGCTAGATCGCCATTCATGCATCCCGCCATTCTTTATTTCATTCTTCGTTGCTTGGAAGCTCGTATTTTCCTCCATTGACGTTGTTAGGAAAGCATGTTTTATACAAGGAGCAGTCCCTTACTATCGTTAAGGTAGAGAGGACTGTAGGTCAGGACTAATCCCAAACTTGGGCCCTTTTCATCACTGGTTCACATCTTACCTCATAAGTAGATAATGCTACCTGCTTACTATAAGATACAAATCGGCTTTATCTGCTGAGTTCAAATCTACTTCTGGGGTCCTGCAACATTCTCATGTTGGCCCTATTCTGTTTAGTATGACTTCGTATGCAATCTCTCAACTGAGGTCTTGTTGTTTCTATATTACCTAGACCCGTATTTGTAATGCAACATTGGCGCCCGCTCTCCACCTTCCATCATGGAGGGCGCCACCATGGAGAGGATCGTCACTGCCCTGTTTCCTGTACATCCACAGCGACCATTAGTTGACTTCGAACGTTCCGCTCTTTACCGTTGAGGTGTTGGAAACCTCCATTCTCACCCTGAAGAGCAACAAGGCTCCCGGCCCGGATGGGATTCCCAGTGAGGCTCTGAAGAAGATTTTATCTATCAATCCCGGATTGTTGCTGAGAATGTACATGCCTGCTTGGCTGAAGGAGTGTTTCCATCTCCCTGGAATACCGCCAGGCTAGTGCTTATTAACAAGGGAAAAGGTGATCCTGAGCTGCCGTCGTACTACAGACCTCTCTGCATGCTGGACACGGCTGGAAAACTTTTTGAAAAGTTGATTCGTTCCCGCCTGATTTCTGCCGTGGTAGCTGTCGGGGACCTTTACCCTCGTCAGTACGCCTTCAGAAAGGCACGATCAAATATCGACGCGATCACCGAAGTACAAAAAGCAGTTGAGAGAGCCGAGAGCCACAACCATTTCTCCCGCCGAGTAGTGCTTCTTGTTACGCTTGATGTCAAGAATGCCTTCAACTCGGCGAGATGGGTCGATATTTTGGATGCGCTTCGTGAAACCTTCCGCATTCCAACGTATCTGTTGCGGCTCATTGAAAGCTACCTCCGTTCTAGGCGTCTGATATACAACACCCGAGACGGAGCGCGGATGGTGGAAGTCACCTTTGGTGCCGCGCAGGGTTCAATACTCAGCCCGGATCTCTGGAATGTCGCTTATGACAGCCTCCTGAGATCCGAGATGCCAGAGGAAACCATCTCAGTTGGGTATGCCGATGACGATGCGGCTCTCACCGCCGCACGCAACGTTGAGCTGGCCCAACGTTAAAGAGTTTTATTATTTTTGTAATTATTTAACATTATTAATTTTATAGCAGGTTTGAATTTTCCATTCAAATACTGCTATAATATTTATTATTGTTGATCAGGTTAATGTTACAGTTAATTGTTTCTGGCATGTACAATCTTCTGCATGTATGTCAGTGTATTTATATGTGGGTTATATTCATACGTATATTTGTGCATGATTATTGCACCATTATACTAGTTATATTATATTACGTTGTCATATTGTTATTTAATTTTTTATTGCATGAATTTTGCATTAATAGTGTATTTTTGTATAGATTAAACCGCAGGAATAAAGAAATTAATCCTTATGTCTCTACAAGTTTGGTCTTATACATGGCCTAGAGTTCAAGTGCTCCATCATTATTGCTACTTATTAAGAAACTTATACGTATTTTACAAAGAATAAGCACATTCATCTCGCATGAGATCTCATTTAGGATACTCCCAATTACCATAGAAGCCTCATTTAGTTAGTGACACCTAGTTTGAACTTAGGAAAATCTGCTAGGATTGGTTAGGAAAACCTTCTTAGACAGTGACCCCTAACCTATATCTGAGATCAGTGATGGCGAATGGGAGAATCACTATTTTCCCACTGGGGTTTTGACCATCTCAGACCCACATTCATCTTGGTCGGAATTTATCAGGTCTCTATAAGCGTGTCATTCCAATGCTCATATGTATGTAACGGTTATTGAGGAAAATTTTAGTCTCCACACTCTATCTAGCCCAATGGGCGTTAGCTTAAAGTTTGATGGTCTCCAATAGAAAAATTTCTTTTAATGGCAAAAATACGTGAACACGTAATTAAGCTAAACACAGTGATCATTATTATTATGAAGGTCTTTCACAACATTCCTCCATTTCCTTTGCACCATATCCAATAGTGATACTAAAACTAAAATATTTGACAGTTGGACCTATGCGGCCATAAGTAAGTTCTCTTACTCTTAACTTACGCTCACGGGATCCAATACTACCGCCATATGTAATTATGTTATCAGTATCATTTCATAGTTGTGGTTGCTGCTTGGATGGATGATCGCTGAGCGATCTTGTCATTGTAAGAAGTCCGCCTGCCCGGTAGTTGGTAGTGGTTCGGAAGTCACCTTTAAGCCGTTGGTCCCCAGGTTGTGTTAAAGAGCACTTGTTAATCCTAACTTCGCCTGGTAAAATAACACATTACTTTACTTTAATTTTGGTTGTTTTGTATCTGTTACTTGTTGACCTATTAAATATGTTAAAACCGCCTTTAAATTTATTTGAGTAATTAATGAGTTTATTAGTAACATATCATCAATTTCTACACGAAAGTGTGTGTTTATATTCATTATAATTTTCAAGTGTATTAAAGGTAATTATATGTCAAAGTCAATCGTTTTTATCAATTCATACTATTGCTTCTAGTGATTAGATTTTGTTCTTGAATATTCTACCTGTCATCAAGTAAAACAAGTTTGTTTCTTACAAAAGGATATAAAACGAATTTTACTGCAGGGAATTACAATATATCAATGTTTCCTTTATATAAAACTTAAATCTTAAAGAAAAGAACCGTTGACAATACGTAATAATTATACAATGTATTGTTAATATTACAACTTTAACTTTTAGAAAGTGTAAAAGTTAAGTTTGGTTTGGTAAAAGTCTGTGGTATTTAATGATTATTGGGAAGATGTGTCTAAGCAACTGGAGTAAACGTGAACAAAGTCAGTTCTTTCTAGGGATTTCCATTCAATTTTGTTCTATCAAAGACCACTTCTATCTGTAACTGTACAGAGCTGTTATCACTATAATTTACAAAGAAAAATTTATTTTACTTATGTTCTTCAAAAACTACTCTTTATCGATTTTACGGTAGTGCATATATAAGAACAAAATAATGAAACTGTGTTGACGGCCATGTACAATGTATAGACGTTACAATAAATGTTATTTTTAGAGAGTATAAACTGATCATATCAGGCAAAACACATTTGTCGGTAAACATAAAAGTACTATCTACGTATGTGTTAAATCCGAGTAGGCCTTATGTTATCAACTAAAGTCATAAATGTAAATTCTAATTTGGAATAGTGTCAGATTGATTTAATTCTGAACTAATAAAGACTGTAGTATATACTAAAAATATGCTTTTAGTATCATTAATTTAATATTTCGTATTATCATATATGTTACGGTAGCTTTTAACTTTCATTTTGACTATTAGATACACTTCACGTTATATTTTACAACTTTCACTAATTAATTAGAACTAAAAACTATTAATATTGTGTCTCTATTTTTATAATATGACTTTTGGAGTAGTGCCCAAAAATGTCAGATTTTAGAAAGCTCCTTTGTGAGTGTAAAACAATGTCTAGATTCTATAGACATAATGGAACATACCTGTTAAAAGACAAACACATATTTTATTCAAACTTATAAATTGATCGTTCATAAGGGAGTCATACTATTTGAAATTTTCAGCATGTATCTAATATTCACAAAAGATCAAAACGGAAAACAATATTTTTGGTAAGCTTTAAAATATGTATTATACATAACTTTAAATTGTAAAAGTATTGATTTAAAACATAATTTTTGTGCCATCATATTGATATTTAAATGTAATAAACATTTCATTCCTTTCAATAACATGTCCTATTTCATAAGGCTGACGTATTTTAAATTTATAAAAAAATTGTTAAGAAAGAATTATTGTTAAAATTTAATTTCATAAATTCTGTCCATTTAAAAATAATTTTAGTAATTATTATTTAATTATTTCATCGCAGAATCTTGACCTGTCTGATTTTAAAGAAATTGTTAATATACACCCAAACGCTTAGTTTGCTTTAAATTTGTGTCGGCCATTTAAAAACATGTCAAATGTTTATGTATTTTATTGTTTGAATACCCAAAAATCAAACACGTTACAGAAAAAATTAAAAATACGTTTGAATGCCTTGAAAATGAGATGCTGATGATAGATGAGCCGACTCTCAAGGTTTACATTAATATATACACAGGAATTAGAGATACAAATAATTCTGAGGTATGCGAGGTAAAATAATTTGTGACTTTCATTAAAATGTTAATATGCGTTAAACAAAAACACATAAAATAATTCATCTGATACGTATTGTAGGAGCGAGACATAATCGTCATTTTCCAACTTCGCTATAAAACTCAGAAGTTAAACTTTGGGTCTCAATTACACACGATTAAATAGAAAAACTAAAGCATTTTAATTAAGATCAAACTTTTTAAGGGGATTGAATGGGGTTTAAACCCCTATAAGAAATATATTTTGTTAACCAAATTCTTGATGTCTCATCAGACAATTAAAAAACTTTACATGATCTACTCATAGGGGCTGTCATAGGGTGACAACTCCTCGATGAGCCATATTTTTTTCACCTCACCGCTTTCCTAGAAAGGTTAAAATGACTACACATGTATGGACTACAAGTACGAGAAATCGCTTTTACAAAAAGTAAAAAATTGTGGCCGGAGGTAGGCGTTTTTACAATAATAAAGACTTTCAAGACCTAAGTACTTACATAATTTATTGATCATGAAAGAAATGCAAACGCTGCTACGGCACCACAACGTCAATTATTACAAAGACCGGAAGTAAACATGTTTGGACTTAAGTAAATTATTCAGACCAACGTATATATATATATATATATATATATATATATATATTGCCTCCAACAATGCAAAGGTTACTACAGTACCGGAAAACCAATAATAATCCTTCACACACAAAACCTAAAAAGGACTAATCACAAATTGCTGTTACCGTTGAACTTCTTAACCCTCCAAGTGGCGGTCATTTTTTCCTGTAGTGGCGGCATATTTTAGAGCCTCGTGCAAGGGTTTTTTAATAAAATTTATTAAAAATATAAATTAAAAGTAATATATATAGAAGTATATATTTTTTTTGTTCAGAATTAAACATATAATAATATTAGCATTTAAAGTTGGCCTTACACAAATTTTTACTAAACATTTTTTTCCATGAAATTCAAAATTTACATTGTTTTTTTTTTAATTTGGGGAAGGCATTCCTAGCAAAATAAGTTATAGTAAGAAAACTATAAAAGTGAGATAGCCATTTTGTGTCAAATTTATTCTAGTTTCATAAAAACATAAGCATTATACAAATTTATGAAACTATAATAACGCTATATAACAAAAAGCAGCGATGCGCATAAATTGTGAAAAAAAGGGTGTATATGTAAGAGTTTGCTAATAAAAGTTTTGCTAATACAGTTTTACTTGAATACATGTTATATTCCATATTTTATTACTCAGAATGAAGTAAACTGTACAGCAGCAGTAAAATAAATTCCATAACTTTTTTTTGAAGAGTCGAAAAAAGTTTCATTTTGTCATTACTCAAAACGTTTGTGGGAAATTTTCAATCAGCAAAGTATAAAATGTTTTTCAAAGCTTGTATTATACCCAAATTTATAAATCTATGGTTTACATCTGATGGGAAATTGTATGTAGTTTTAGAAAACCATAAACTGTTGTAATGTATGCGGGTCGACACTGTACTCTCTATGGGTCGGGAAGAATAATTAAACTACACATTTAGAGTAACATTGCTCTAGGACCGCTCGTAAAGGAACGGAACGGGACGCGGAGGTTACATGACGGTGTCTGGTGGTGGACTCCGGGTGGACTGCTGGCTGGCCAGCTTGGACCGTTGGTTGTAGGGTAGTGGCGTGATGTGACGTCACAGGAGAGCAGCCTATGAGCATTCTTTATTCTTTTAGACCACATCGTATGTTACATCGCCTGACAATACATACTGCCAACATCACTGGTGCAGACATTAAATATCACTATGGATACCTACCAACTTAGTACTTCTCACACTAAATACACTACAATCCTCCCCCTTAAATACATAAGTCCCCTACAATTTTAGAAATTTTATCAATTACAATTTGTTTTACAATTCTCCAATTTTAAATCAATTACAATGAATAAGAAAATTGACATTATACTCTTTTATTTTTGTAAGTATAGATTATAGAGAACAAAATACAAACTCAATATAATCATTTAACACAAATCACAAACACTTCAATCAAAACCAATAAAATCAGAATATAGCAATTAATAACACATTGAATGAACACAATTAACAAATCGATAATAATAATGCTTACACAATATTAATTATATACAAGTCACAATTGGGTTGTATTTACAAGTCCATTTTGACTAAAGGTTTACGATCCCTTAGTGGGTATCGTCTAACAGGTGTCATTTGTTTGGGTGAAACGCTGGAACTGTTATTGTTTACATTTGTACGTGGGCTGGGGCTTTGCCCCTGAGCGTTTTCTGTTATTGTTATGGTTTTGCGGAGAGGGGGGCAAGGTCGTTGCTAAAAGTACTGGCGACCTTGCGCTCGCTCTGTCCCGCGACTGTATATCGATTGTTTCCTGCGTGTGCTCTGTTGCCACGCTTGCGTCTGGGAGTCTAGGCATTGTTGTCAACTCAGACATTTCCGGACTACACTGTAAACCTACCAACTGGTCGATATGTCGTTTCCACCTCATGCCCGTATTCAGTTCAACTAAATACGTGACTGGTCCTAATCGTGAAACTACCACACCTGGTATCCCACTTATTTCTACCTCTGTAATCTCTGGCTATGATTGGTTGTCCAATAGCTAACTGTCTAGTTTTACTACCCCTATAGTACGATCGTTGTTTTTCTTGATTATCTGACATTATTGCTTTAACATTTGGGCGAATTAAATCTAACCTAGACTTTAGCGATCTGCCCAACATTAATTGAGCTGGCGATAGATTGGTAGTAGAATGCACTGTATTTCTATAAGTGAACAGGAAGTTACTCAAAGCTAATTCTAAATCTTTGGAATTATGAAGAGCTGTTTTTCAATTTATTTTTAATAGTTCTGACTGACCGTTCTGCCAAAACCATTGGTTTCTGGGTGGTATGGTGGTGAAAACGTGTGTTTGATACCATTTGACATCAAAAATTCTTTAAACTCTTGACTGGTAAAAGGTGGTCCGTTGTCGGACACTATGTGGTCTACAATACCATACCTACTAAATAATTCCCTTAATTTCACAATCGTGTGAACAGCTGCCGTTGAAGCAACGGGCAACACCTCTGGCCACTTAGAGTACGCATCTTTTACCACCAAAAATAACTTGGACTGAAAAGGTCCAAAAAAATCAATATGAATTCGAGACCAAACTCGTTCCGGAACATTCCAATGATGCAGGAAAGCCTTGGGCGGTTTTGCTCGTTCCTCCAAACAGGCTGCACAGCTGTTAGCTAGTTGTTCTATGTCCCGGTCGATATTAGGCCACCATACATATGCACGGGCTAATGCCTTCATGCGAACAATACCTATGTGTGAAGTATGCAATTCGTTCAGAATGTTTATTCTGAACCTTTTAGGTATTACCACCCTGTACCCCCACATTAGGATTCCTTGCTCCAAGGTTAATTCCGACTGTCTAATTTCAAATGGCTTTAGATCTGGTTCAGTTACAATAGGCCAACCTAATTCTACATAGGATATTACCTTTTTGATTTCACTATCTACCATTGATTCTCTTTTTATGTCTACATAGCTTAATGGTATGTCATTTTCAGCTAAACACTGCAAATAGGTACCTATGACATTAATATTAAGGTCATCATCCGAGATTTCATCTTTAATCTCACTATTTACAGGTAATCTAGATAAACCATCGGCATTGCCATGGTTTTGGGACTTAACATACACAATCTCATATTGGAAACCACTTAAAAACAAAGCGTATCGTTGTAACCTACTGGCTGCGAAAGCAGGTAACCCTTTCTTTGGTCCAAAAAATAGCCACTAAAGGCTTATGATCAGTCTTTAACAAAAACTGTGTACCATATAAATATTGACTAAATTTCTTAACACCAAATACAATGCTTAATGCTTCCTTATCTATTTGTGAATAGTTTTTCTCAGCGCTATTTAACACACTCTACTTGCGAATGATATAGGTCTTTCTGTACCGTCGTATTGAATCTGACTCAAAACTGATGCAATGCCATATGGACTAGCATCACTGGCTACCACTAGTGGTAATGCAGGATCATAATGCGCTAAAACTTCAGCAGAGATTAACTTTTGCTTAATCTCTTGTAGTGCCTTCTTACATGCTAAATTAAATACAAATCGGTATCCTTTCTTAACAACTGATACATTGGTGTTAAAATAGTGGATATCCTAGGAATGAAACGTGAATAGTAATTAACAAGACCAAGGAAGGCTTTAAGCTGTGTCACATTTTTGAGGTTCAGGTGCCTTGACAATTGCTTCAACCTTACTAGGTGCGGTATGCAACCCTTGTTTACTGATAACAAAACCTAAATATTCTAAACTGTCACAGAAAAATTTACATTTGTTCTTGCTCACTGTGAACCCATTGTCTTCAAGTCTTTGACACACTAGTCTAAGTCTATGCATGTGTTCCTCATTGTTTTTACCTGTTACTAGAATGTCATCTAAAAATACAGTTACCCCCGGGATACCTTGTAATGTTCGTTCTATTATTCTCTGGAATATTCCCGGTGCTGAACTGATACCAAAACATAGGCGATTGTAAGCATACAATCCTTTGTGTGTGCTAATTGTACAATACGTTTGACTATCTACATCTAGTTTAAGCTGCTGATAAGCTGAAGATAAATCTATTTTAGAGAATTTTTCTCCGTTTTGTAGGCTGGCAAATATTTTCTTCAATTTTCGGTAACGGGTGTCGGTCTACCTCCAAGAAAGGATTTACAGTTATTTTATAATCCCCACAAATTCTTATTTTCCCATTAGCCTTAATAATTGGTACAATGGGAGTCCCCCATTCACTGGTATCTACTGGTGAAATAACGTTCTCTTGTGTTCTAGTCTAGTCAGCTCGGCTTCTACTTTTTTCTTTAAGTGTAAAAGGTAACGTCCTAGGTTTAAAGTATTTTGGTACTACATTTTCTTTTAACTTTAATTTAACTGGTGCACCCTTGAAACATCCCAACTTATCCGTAAATACATTTGGAAACTCATTGTACAGTAATTCTACTTGTTTGTTGTTGTTGACAACAGACGGATTGACAGATGTTTGTTTGTTTACCTCTACAGGTGTGTTGTGGCTTCCACTGACAGGCGTGCATGCGTCTGCCGCGCTGCCGCCTGCAGTTGGCACAACCCCCACCATGCTCGTGCGATCGGCTGACTGTACATTGTTTACATTACTAGGCACTCTAACTGTTAAATCTAATGCTTGCATCCAATCACGCCCTAACAAGGGATTAGCCCCATTAGCTACGATGTATAAAGCTAATTGTTTCTCTTTACCTTTATGTTGTACATTGACCATAACCTTACCTAAAGGCCTGATCTTTTCATGTGTATATGAACTTAATACTAAGCTAGTTGGATACATGTTTATATTTCCTAACTTAGTCTTACAATCTTTTTCTGACATAACTGAAACACAAGCTCCACTATCGACTTCAAATACAATTTCCTTACTTTCCACTAATAACTGTACCGTTATTGGCTCAATTTTATTAATCTTAGTTTCTATTTCTTTAACCGTAAATAGATTGGAAATGTCATACACATCGTCATTGTCTTTATGTTTCCAGTGATTATCTGAACCGGACTCTGCTGATTCTTTACTTTCCTCTACATAGTGCTGCCTACCTTTATAAACATATTGCTTTTTATTGCTGTAAAACTGTTTCCCTTTAGCTGAAAGCTCCTTAGACCTATTTGTAAAAACATTTGGTTTGTTCTCATTAGGTTTGTTAACATAATTTTTCGATCTACAAACTCTTTCAAAGGTGTCCCTTCTTTTTACAAATGATTACACGTGTACTCACGAAACCGACATTGCGATGCTGTGTGTGATCCTCGCTTGCCGCAACAATAGCAGGTGATGTCTCCCAGCGCCTTCCCGCCGTCCGATGATCGTCTCGCTGCGAATGCTCGCCGCCTGTGTCCTTTTTCGGTATCGACCCGCTGCTCTGCATCCGGTGGAATACGTCCTCCTGCAGTTGTCATCTGGGCCGCCCCCTTCTCAGCAAATTCCATTGCAGTAGCTAGTTGTACGGCTTTTTCATAAGTGAGGTTCTCCTCCCCGAGAAGTTCTTTTCTGTATCTGTTGGTCTCGCAGACCCGCGACTAATCTGTCCCTTAAGTAGTCTGGCAATTTATCACCAAATTCACAATACTTAGATAACTGTTTTAAATGCACAATATAATCGCTAACCGTTTCATGATCCAATTGATTCCGCCTACTAAATTTAAATCTTTCCGTGATAAAAGAAGGCTTGGGATGCAGTTGATTCGCTATAGTGTCCACAATTTCCTTGTACGACTTGTCAGACGGTTTGTCTGGTTGTAATTAAGTCTTTCAGTAACGTATAGGTCCTTACACCCATAACTGTCAACAAAGTGCTTAGTTTCTTTGAATTATCGATATCATTACAATCAATAAAAAACTCAAAATCTCTCTATATAAGACTGCCACGATTCTTCCGCACTATCAAAATAACCCATAGACCCGATAGTTGCCATTTTGTTTTCTTGTACACTCCGTAATAACTGTTTAAAATGTCCCCGGTAAAAATAATCGTCTAACGGCATTAATTGCAACGATTAAAATCAGCTTGTGCGCTGCTTACACCAAGAATAGTTTATATCGATCGGCGTACCTTACTACTCCCGACCGTTGGAATGTCCGGAATGTCCTTGCACATTCGCGGTTATTTGCACGTGTTCATTACGCTTGTTGCCCTTCCGCACTAAAATCACTGTAATTCACTGTTGCAGTTGTTTTCCTCGTCGCCACTGTAATGTATGCGGGTCGACACTGTACTCTCTATGGGTCGGGAAGAATAATTAAACTACACATTTAGAGTAACATTGCTCTAGGACCGCTCGTAAAGGAACGGAACGGGACGCGGACGGTTACATGACGGTGTCTGGTGGTGGACTCCGGGTGGACTGCTGGCTGGCCAGCTTGGACCGTTGGTTGTAGGGTAGTGGCGTGATGTGACGTCACAGGAGAGCAGCCTATGAGCATTCTTTATTCTTTTAGACCACATCGTATGTTACATCGCCTGACAATACATACTGCCAACATCACTGGTGCAGACATTAAATATCACTATGGATACCTACCAACTTAGTACTTCTCACACTAAATACACTACAACTGTGGCTAAATATATTACATATATTTTGATTCCACAACTATATGTATTACTAAAATAACAGTATATAGCCTGCGCGACTAACAATGACCCTGGAATGGTCCAAAACAGTTATCATACATAACCAAAGAGATTACGGTAAATATATATTTGGTTGTGAAAATTGTTATTTCAGAACTAACAGAGTGCCTAAAATAACGTTTAGTGAGTGAAAAACAATAACAAAACTACGTGAAATGAATTTTAGCCAAGTCATTTTGCAATAGCCTACACAGATTCGATAATTCATCAAACATGTTTCAGTAAAAAGAAATTTATTTATTCTAAAATATATTTATTTGCACTACTGCAATATTTAACAACTCAACACACACTAAACACAACACTAAAACACAAATAAAACTACTAAAACTTAGTAACAAACACGACCTCGTCACAGAAAGAAATGTGAACGGCAGCGACAACATGGCGGTCACAATAAATTGCATCATCTTCTTTTACGTTCCCAAAACTACGAACTTGGTACGTTGAAACTACAATATAAAGAGGAAATAAAACTATTATAGTATTCCTTAGGCTTTTTTCCCGAATCCAATGGTGCATGAATCGAATCGATACGTTGCCGGAATATACTGTAATGAGTGATTATGTAAGGGAATGTTTGATCGTCAAAACTTTTGACAAACAACATTACAGGGTGGAAAAATAACCGTCAAAATTTTTTGATGAACAACACTTGGGGGGTTTAACCCAAGGGACAAGGAAATAATCAGTTAAATGCCTTAAACATGCATGCTACGTATTCATAACTATCATAGGGCTCCATATTATTACTTCGAAATTGGTTTACAATGGATTTGGACGTTTGGATTCCTTACCATTGTTCTGTAATAGTTCAAGTGAAACTGAAATCGTTGGGTCAGTTTTAAATATTTATGGAGTTTTACAGACTATTAAGATAATTTTAAAAATGTTATCGGAATTTACAAAAACTGTTATAGTCTGTGACTCTAGGTTGCCAAAACACTGTTCTTTATGCTCACAATCCAAATTACTCTTAAATGGATCAGGGGGTTTGGAATATCTTCCATTGATCATCCTAATTAATCTTAGGAGTATTTATGCTATGTTATTTAATACGAAAATTTGGGCATCGCCGTG
The DNA here is from genome assembly GCF_021130785.1 of Homalodisca vitripennis. Classification (NCBI taxonomy): domain Eukaryota; kingdom Metazoa; phylum Arthropoda; class Insecta; order Hemiptera; family Cicadellidae; genus Homalodisca; species Homalodisca vitripennis. The sequence continues at coordinate 84,628,475 of NC_060207.1, read as the reverse complement.
GGTAACTTTGTTATAGTTATTATAGTTGGGTTATTATATTTCCACTTGGATAAACAAACCTAAATGTATTTTATCATATTTATAAAATGATTGATTTATCTGCAAATAGGTCATGACCTAGTTGCTTTGACTGAAACCAGATTACACATATTGACTCACATATTTGACCACATATATGACTCAACGCCACACTGTCAATTAAATCACCTCAATTGTTTGTCGTCTACATCCTGGAGAAATGGGTGGAGCACCAAGGTGATATTCAATAAACACGATCTGTACAGACACTAGACCTACTGTAGGTTTAACTACCTTTGTATATCAAGGGTTGTAATGTCATAAAGAGCAGAGATTGTTAAAAATAATAAGGGAAGATAATTTATTTCGGACTAATAGAGACGCTACTTGTGTGTACATAAAATTTAAACCCCGAAAGAATAACAGGATATCGGAAAAATTACTATCATTATATTTTACACAAACATAGAACACTATAGTTCGAGAGTTTCAATCTACTGTCTTCCTCAAATTTAAAAATTTAAAGTTTTTGAAAATCACTAATTTATGTTGTTTAAATTTATGTTCTCATAAAATTTGTGTTTAATCCTAGTTTTTTCAGCCCTAGTTTATTATGGTGGGGGGGGGGGGGGGTGGGGGGGGGGGGGGGTGGGGGGGGGGGGGGGTGGGGGGGGGGGGGGGTGGGGGGGGGGGGGGGTGGGGGGGGGGGGGGGTGTTACCTTGCACAAAATAATTACTTATTTTGGTATATTGTTATCTTGTTTTATACTGCATTTTAAAAGCTTTATGTTCTTTATGACACCCTTACACTCACATTGTATTTGGCATATTATAGTTCCCCAAATTGTGCGTATGTGATATGGTAATAACAATTAAGTGACTTAAATTTTAAATGGTACTGCAGGTAACATGTTAAAATTCAATCGGATCTATGTATTGCATTTAAACGCAAGTATAGTGTAAAGGGTTCATTAAATGTAATGTTGAGTTCAACTTTCCTCCTAGTGCAATGTCTAACGAGCATGGTTCCAGGAATCAAGTCTATGATAGTGTCAGATTCCAGACGCTGGACTTAGAGGAAGGTGAACTGGAGCTGAACTCAACATACAAATTGAATCAAACCCTTCCCATTATTGCTACGTTATGTGTAGAAAAGAAAACTCGTTTGCTTCACCGTTCTTTGGGACCGTGCTAAATATTGTAGTGCACTTCCTCAAAATGTCATTAATGATATATTTTTATCTTAAAATGACTTTAAATAGTGTACAAGTTAGCTTATGCATATAAATACGCATTTATATACTTGTATCAAACTGCAAAGAAACGTACTACTTTACTTATTTCCAATTATGTATGTACGATTTCAAACTTATTTCCCATCTACAGTTGTGTATTTTGTTACATGATATTGTCTAAAATATCAACCAATCACAGGCAACTGATTGCAAGCACAGACGCAAGCTTGCGTTTTTGAACGACTCTTGAATCTATTATATCACAAAAATCTGTCCCATCTTTAAGATATGTTGTGTGCAGTATGATCAGAAACATATTTCAAGAAGTAAATTCACATTTAGTTTCTATACATATATAGCAATTATACTGAATTTTTATACATTTGCCATTTTCAAGTAATAGTCTGACTCGGATCATCGATTTTCTACAGTGATACCCGTCATACTGCTCTTATTGTTACAATTATAATTTTGTATAAGATAATGCATGTTCCATATCAGTGTTTTAAATTATCTTAGAATTTGGGCAAATTATATTTGAATGAAACAAGTCTGTCTAATGTTACGAAACAAGTAAAGTTCGTAGGAACAAAGAGGGCAAACAATTTGTTTTCCTTTTATGGCCTTGCTCGAACAATGATTCGAATGAGAAAATTACCCACTCGTCACAATGCCGCGCCGCAATTCTCATACTATAAGATATAAAGGTGGCTTCGATATGGAACACAACACTTCACTTTCAACATTTAGCTTCTGACATGACCTACAGTTTATAATCTTTATCATAACTTAGTATTTGAAAATATTTAAGAAATAGGTCACTAAAGAAATAACTTTAGGTAACATCAGTAATAATAACTTCTCAGTTGATTCTTATCCAGTGGTTAATTTCAGTGGGAACGCAAGGGAACGGCGTTCCCTTACCTCCCAAGAGTGCCGGAACGCAAGGGAACGCTTTTAAAACTACGAGTACAAGTTTTAGTTAAAAAAAATTGTAGGTAGGATCAATATTATGCTATGCTTTGTTTGCGAGTGACTCGTAAGCAGATAGTAAGCGCCCGTACAAGCAGTTGTGAGCTGTGCTGTGATGAGTCTTGCACGGAATCAGGCAGGAGGAAGGTGACGGGCGAGTCATCCTAGTTCGCGCATGCGCGGCTGCGCCTCTCAATAACAAAGCAATACCCACCCCACCCCCTTCCTTTCCCCCTCCATTCCTTCACCGCGCCACCGCCCCAGTGATCACAAGTGTGTTGACTAGTTGACTTGACCTTGGTGTGGTTTCGCCTTTAAGTTACAAGTTGCATCGCATCCCATCACGCTTAAGTTCGTTTTTGAGGTGCAGGTCGTTGATTGTGTTCGTGTTTATGCTTATTAGTGCTGGTGCAGCTAAATAGTTTCCTAATTGACTATGACTACCAGAGAAATTGTTGATTTCTTTAAACCTAACCCTAAGAAACAAAAAGGTTATGCGAATAATGAGAACTGCAGTTCGGAAGCATTGACTACAACTTCAATTGTTGATCAAGATAAAAAAGAAGACGCAATCGGGATCAATGAGGATAATTGTGATTACCATTCCCCTTCGACTTCCTCGTCGGTCAAAATTTGTATCCAGGTTGGTGGGTTTGGGATCTGATGCAGACGAAGCTAAGGTTAGTAATGAAAATAATGATTTTGTTAATAGGGGTGAACAGCCAGTTTGTTGGTCTGAAGAACAAATTGTTGAATTTAAAGCTAAAAATCCATGGTTAATTGTGAACAGAGAACTAGGTTGCAACGTTTGCCGTAGTGTGAGTACTCTAGGTGCAGAGAAAACGAAGGGCCTAAAGATTAGCGAAGAGTGGGTTTTAGGAACTGTTACCGCTTATGGAAACAAGAAAAAAAGACCAGCAATCCTCTCTTAGGAAAAAAAGATATTTTTACACCGTGGGTCTCGAGCTCATTCTTTAGCTGAAAAAATACTCATTGAAGCTAAGAAAGATACAATGAAAAAAACTGTTGCTTCTATGCATAAAGAGCAGCAGATTGTAACTGAGCGCATTTTCCGCACGGCTTATAAGCAAGCTAAACTAAATAGGCCATTTTTTTGAGTTTGAAACTGAAATTGATCTTCAAATAATGAATGGCTTAGATATGGGGCGAATCCTACATTCAAATGTTGCTTGCTCCAATATAATTCATCATATTTCTGATGAAATGAAATCAGACTTGATAAATGGCCTAATCAAGTCAGACTCTAAATTTTCCCTGCTTTTGGATGAAGCCACTTCAGTTTCAAACAAAAATGCTTTGGTGGTTTATATCAGAACTGTTCTAAAGGGAATGCAAAACCCTATGACAGAGTTCTTAACACTTTTTGAGCTAAATAGCACAACATCAGCTGGTATATTACAAGAACTTTTAAATCAGTTACAAGCATTAGGTCTAAGCTTTGAAATTCATGAAAGACCATATGATTGCTCTAACTTGTGATGGTGCTTCAGTGCTACTAGGCAAGAAATCTGGCCTTGCTATACAGCTTACTGAAACGTTCCCCAACTTGTTCATTTGGCATTGTTTTGAACCATCGTTTTAGAGCTTGCCGTGCACGATTCCATAGAAGAAGTAGCTGGAATCAATCATTTTAAGATATTCATGGATAAAATTAGAAACATGTTTAGTTGTTCATCACCGAAAAACAGCAGGGAGTTGGCAGAAGTTGCTAAAGGACTAGAGGAGCAAATGTTTAAAATCGGCCGTGTTTTTAGATACTCGTTGGGTAGCCTCCAGCTTAATGGCGGTGAAAGCAGTTTGGACAGATTTTAAAGCTTTGTACAATCATTTCATTGAAGCATCTGAAGACAAACAAAGGGACTCGAAGCAACGTTCAACTTACAAAGGGCTTTTGTAGTACATTATCTTCTACAACTTTTGTACACAACCTGGCATTGATGTTCGATGCTCTAGAAGAGTTATCGGGATTTGTCCTTACAGCTTCAAAAATCAAGCCTCAACCTTATCCAAGCCCACAGTGATGTAACACTGTTAATCAAAGTGTTTGAAAACCGAGTTGAAAACATGGGTAGACGTTCAGTGGAAGCTAAAATTGCTATTGACGATTTGATGTTTCAAGATGTTAAACTTTGTGTAAGATCCAAGATACCCAGTATTCCAGAAAAACAGTTCTATCGGAGCCTCGCTAACAACTTGACTTCAAGGTTGCTATCATCATCTTCAAATGCGGCTGAACACTACACCAAAATCATGAATGACATCAAAGTGATCCACCCCATGTATTGGCCAAAAGACTTATCCATCACCTACGGAGAATGTGAGATCCAGCGAATCTGCGATAGATTTAAGATTAGCAAGCTCTCAGGATATAATTAGAGACTTCAGACACTTCAAGCAGGGACTGAAGCCTATGTTAAGTGGAGAGAAACCTACTATTCTAGAGCAACCGCCGTCGTTTAAGAAACTGATTTCCATCATAAATAGTATTGCAGTGTCTAGTGCTGAATGTGAATGTGGGTTTTCTGCAATGAATCTAATTATGTCTCCTCTTAGATCTTCACTCTACATTAGCACTGTTTGCGATTTATTGCGGATCAGGCTCCTAGGACCTCCTGTGGCTAGATACAATCCCGAGCGACACGTCAAAACCTGGCTGGCGAAGGGACACCATTCTGCACTTGACACAAAGTCAAAACAACGAGGGCAGAAAACTTACCATGAAGACAGCATTGCATTGTGGGAACTTTTTTCCTAAATCTGTTTTTTAAATATCTTTTAGAATTTCAGAAGATTAAGTTTTTATTAAAATAACTAGCCTATGCATAACTTATAGTTGTGTTCTGAACTCAAGTTTCTGAGTTCTCTTTTGTACTTACAGTTAGTTTTGTGTATTGTTGTTTTGTTTCTTTTGTAGTTTTCACTTTAAAATATTAACAAACAACTAAAACTAAGTTTACCAACAGTCTTGGCATTGCCTTACAATATTATACTACAAATCCGTACATATTTGTTATAATAACTAATAAGCAAATAAAATAATCAACCTTAACTTTTTAAAACTACACTAAATTTTAAAAAATGAAACCGTGTTACTCCACTCTGTGTGTCATTTATTTTGTGTGTAAATAAACGCTTCCTTTTCCTTTCCAAGAAGTTGGTTTATTTTGAATGTATTAATATTGTTTTGTACCCATAAGGTATGCAATTTTTTTGTAAAATGTGCAAACTTGTAAAAAAGCTGTTATATTAACAAACATCCATTTACATATTAATATGTATTATTATTACTACTGTAATGTGTATAAATAAAACTGTGAATAAGGCTCAATTTGTTTTTATTTTACCATTCATTAAAAAATTAATATTGGCGAGCTTCATTGATTCAAACAAAATGGTCAATGAAATCAAACCAAATATTTCTGGGAAATTTAAAGTAGGCAACAAGGTGTTAATGGAGTAGAGTAGAGTAGAGAGTAAACTCAATAATTCATGTTTTTATTTTCTTACATCCTAATCAAGCACCTTAAATAAAATAAACAGCATTAAAATATCACTTGGTATTTTATAAACATGAATGTATTATTATGTCTGGGTGGCCTAAAAACAAAGGTTTACAGTTATAATTTTCAAAAGTTTTCCTGGGTGAGGGCCCCCCTCCTTCCTGGGGTGTATTCCATACCCACCGGTCTGAGCTTCCCGCTTTAAGAGTTCCCACACCTAAAATTTTAGAAATTAAAGCACTGTTCTTATCTAACAATTTGGAGAATTGGTTTAGAACAATATTATATAAGTGGAGGCCAATTGGTTAATCAGAGGCAGTCATAAACTCAAATCAATGCTAAACCTCCGGGTAGCTATTGATTTAGAGCAATATTATATCTCTGAGGGCTAACGAGTTAAGGCCATTTCACACCGCATGTTGCGTGCGTGGCTGGATGTACGCGATGCCGGCTATGCTAGCGATGCGCCAATTCACACCGTCGCGAGGGTTGTGATGCTATGCTGGTGGCTACGTTTACGTCAGTATTCAGGAAGATGTCTGCTCCGACAGTCTCATGGTGCGAGTCTGGATTTTCTTGCGGATTACCCTGGTTCGATGACAGCAGCAGCAGTAGTGATGATGATGAGTTGATTTTGTTATATAGTGTATCATCGAGAAGCAAACGAGTGGGTACATCGCATCAATAGAAAAAGAAAGAGTTTTGGTGAATATCACCACTTGATGAGTGATCTTGAGGCTGATGATGAAAAATTTAGGACTTATTTTAGGTTAAGTCGTGAACAGTTCGACGAAGTCCTGGCAATGGTTGATGGTGACATAAGGAAAAATAATACAAACTACAGGGAGGCAATTTCTAGCCGGGAACGGCTGGCAATTTGCTTGAGGTAAGAAAAAAGTCTCTTATTTTGACAACATTATTTTAATAGGAATAATAGACAGGCTACATTACTTTAAATACAAACAATTTAAAATTCCAATAAATAAAATAAGTAAGTGATTTTCAGCTATTTTCTGTGTTAACTTAATAATCATAATATAAGAAAAACTGAGTTGCCAAAAAATAAAGTATTTAATGATTTCAATATACTGTAAAGGTAAATATTAAGAATGAAAAAGCCCTGTTGTTGGTGTGTCCGTTCCCTCTGAGTCACAACCGATGACTGCCGGCACGCCACCCACCTAAACCACAGGCTGAGCGCCTGCGGGAAAGGGAGCACTGTGCTGACAGGCACCGAGCTGTTTTAAACTGTGAGGAAAATACGGCACACGAGGTGGTGGCCCCCAGAAGGAGGTGCCACCCCTCAATATTTAATTATATAAATCAAGTACAAAATAATAAAGAACTTGAGACTACAAAAATGGACTCATCTCGCAGGATGAAAGAAAAGAGACGGTGCCTGTAATAAAGGACTTACTAAAAAAAGACCTCATAAAGGATTTACTAAATATTTTATATATTAATTATAACAAATGTCATCATTGAGTGAAGATAAAATATATCCAGTCTGGGAAAGAGCTGTCTCATTGTTTCCTGGGATCGGAGCAGTTGACTGTCGAGACTGAAGTGTAGGTGAAGGCGAAGCTGATGAAAATGGTTGTGATTGTATACTTGTGGAGGGGGATGGAGTAGCAACAAACAACTGCTGTGAAGTAGACCCACAAGCAGAGGTACAGTTCCATTCATGTTGCTCTTCCGCTCTACAAATGCTACTTAACAAATCCATTTTTATTTTGTTTTGTAATTGGCGGGGTAATTTCCGAACCGATTGGGCAGCACTAGCAAAAAATAAGTCTATATCATCAGGAATGCTTTTAGCTCGAGTTTTTTTATTGCATTCTTTATTTTGCATATAAGCCAACACTTTGTCTAACGCCTCTTGGTGATCGGTTTCTTCATTCTTTTACAGTGGAAGTCATTTCACTTGCGTTTTCAGCATCATCGGCCATACTTTTCCCCGTCAATGTCATCTTGTTGCTCGGATAAATTTCTCTGCTGTTCCCAATGATTCGAATGTTCCTCGATTTCATCCGGCATGGGAGTGTTAGAGTCGCTCCTGAAAATAAATAAAATACAATAGTAGTCGGTCCTATTTTAGAAATTATTAGTTTGTGACTAAAATCCAACAGCCTTGTCATGAAGAAAAAACATGATGTTTATATCGACACAGGTCATATGAAAAAGTTAGAGTTTCCTTCTCAAAAGGAATGTAAAACATCTTTAGTCCATGCCGACCTAACTAACACCTAAGACTAACAAACACGTACAGTGTGTATGGGATAGAGCCTCACAATATGAGAGAACATTAAGCACTCAATTAAACACTTATACTTACGGTCTATGCGTGCTAGTTTTAAGCACAAATGACATTTGATCTTCGTATTTCCATTTTTTTAATCTTTTTTGCTGCCTGCCCAGTTGTTGTTTTTCGGCGAAGTACAGCTTGGCGGTGACAGTCCTTTAGTTTTTTCCACTCACGTCTCAAAGAGTGCACGCACACACACACACACACACACACACACACACACACACACACACACACACACACACACACACATAATTTCTTTCTTTGACTGTTATTGTTTGTCAATTATGTAAGGGCCCTTAATTTGAACGCCGAGATGTAGAACGCGGCTAAATTGGTGGTTCAGGATATTGTTACCTGAAATAGCCTTTTACTCTCATAGTCTTTTATTTATGAGAATTTATTACAGTACATGTGTTTAAGGCCAATGAGTAGATTGAGTTTGAACATGAGGATAAGTAATGTTCAAGTTATAATATTAGCATAAGTTTATCCATATGTGGTTAAGTTTGAGAATTAGAAGTTTTACATTTTAGTTCATAGCTCTTTGAAGAAATATTACTCAAATTGACTTACAAGTTTGAAACTGCGGAATATAAACTGATTACGTTTGCACTATTGAAGGAGTTATAGAACACTTCATAAATAGGCACAATACACACAACCAAAGTTGGAAGTTGTTATTAATCGCAGGAAAGAGAGGTGCGGCAGAAATTCAGCGTTTGTTTACCAGCGGCTTAGCCTAAACCTCTCGGTGAGGGGAGCGATCTTTTTTCGGTTCATCCGTTAATTCTGCAATATAATATGAAACCCATATAAACGCGTTTGTTTGACTAAGGCATTAGTTCTAAATCAGAAATAATTTGCACCATGAGAAAAAAACATGTTTCTACGTTAATACTTATATTTCTATCACAAAATTTCAAGACTTAAAGAATATATGCCTGCCAATTGTCCTCCGATATTGCTTCTATTAACCTATAAGTATTATATGTTGTTTTTAAAGTCCTAAATGGTCATAGCTAATTGTTGAAGAATTATTTTACTCTACAGTGATTGTGGTTACTTACCTGTTTTGATTAAGGTAAGTAGAATTGATTAAGGCCTCCTGGTGCTCAAAGGAACACATTATTTACGTTAGCTAGTCATCAACTGTTATATAAATATTTGACCACGGAAAAAGTTTCGAAATAAGAAAAATGTGGTTAGCATCTCTCACCATGTCATCACTTTGTGTTCAAAGTGGTAATATTAATTCTAATTTCAAACTAAGCCATGATACAATACTATTTGATTTATAATAGTTATAATAACATCGATTAGTTAGGAAGTTCTGAATTTTACGCAGGATTAATGCAATTTTCAACAGACTATATAAATAAGAACTTGAACCAAGTCAGTGTAAAACACTGATATGGAACATCGTTATCTTATAAAAAATTAAATTGTATCAATAAGGGCGGTATGACGGAGACCACTGCAGAACGGCGGTGACTGAATAACTAAGTGATCCGAGTCAGTCCATTATTGGATAAATGACAAATGCTGTTCCAATTCTTATACTTTAACCTAATATGTTCTACTACCTTGAATACTGCATGCTTTGGAACGGGTTTTTGTTTACCTTTGTTAGATTAGGTCATAACTCTATAAGTTACAACTCTAGTAACCTATTTCTTGAACATTTTCAAATAACGTCGTGATACAGATTATAAATGTTAGGGCATCAGAAATCTTCCAAATGTAGAGATTATTCACATAATTATTAACTTATACTTCCCCTTTTACATATAGACCTGCATGGTGAAACTTGAAGTCTTTTACTGCAATTTAAAAGTCATATATTTGTTTTAAAATGTATTATGTCTGTTGTTACCACCTTCCACTAACAAGTAACGATTGATTCTTACTATCCTAAAGCCAACCTAAGCTTGATATTATCGAAACGAAACTTTGGAGATTTATCCGAGAGATTTATGGTCTTCATCTCGATGTGAATATGGCTTGTTATCGAAGGTTTAAACTGTTCTATTGTACTGTTTAACATTTATATTTGTGTCCATGTACGGGTGTTCCATAGTTGCTCTACTTCAGTCATGCAAATTAACGAGGTGTTTACAATATCGACGATGCATACGAGAATAGCTTTAGGTAACATCAATAATACCCAACCTCTTTAGTCAAGGGAGTAGAGATGGAGAGTTTTCACATGACTTTTCCTTATCTTAAATAATAAAAGTAATCTAGAGGAGACCCACTGTTAAGATAAGTATTTAAATTTCCATCTAAACAGTCACAAAACTGTCAGGTCTGAGGTAAAAAATATGACGGATTTGAGTTATTAAGTGACGATTACCAACCATTAAAGTTATATATTTATTGAAACCCCTGTCTAAATACTCTTTTTGAATCAGTTCTTGCCCACAGGAGGTTGAAGGTTGTTGGGACCTCTAATGTAATGCTAGGTGCTAATGGCTACCAGTTATGTGCTTATGACTGTGCAGAGAGTTTCACCACTGAAATATTACTGAATATCATCAACTCATAAATTTCCGGAACGTATTTATGGCAGGATTTGAAGACAACGTTATTACAGCAGAGTATATTGGTGCTATGCATTTAAAATGATATCAAACTAACCATACCGTATTTTGAGGCAAAATTAGATTTTAGTATGACCTTAAAATATAGGCATTAATCATGACACTAATATCTACAACGAACACCAAACTAAACTCGTCTTTCCTGATACTGTATTAAAAACAGGAAAGAGTAATGAAGTTAAGTGTACTTTACATTGGTCCATCTATATTTGCCTCATTATTAAAAATTTAATAGAACGATTAATTTAAGCATTGATGTATTATGATACCATTTATACAGATAATAATATATGTATTACTGCCGTTCATTCTTATTCAGCATGTCTTAACCCCAATCTCAAAGTCCTACACATAGTCCCTGACAACCGATGGAGTGCTTAAAATTTGTGTTATTAAGTGTGGCAGGAAATTCCAGACATGATAGTTAGTGACAGTTAAATATTTATGTAAATTATTGGTTTGCATTCAAGAATACACAGCATAAACAGACCAGATAATGTGGTTCCCTTTTGAAACATTTAAACCTTTCCCGACTGGTATTTTTGTTACTCTCAGTTTACAATTGGAATAAGTAAAGGTAGGTTTGTTCGTACACTGAGCGAAGGTATGAGATGGTTATATTATAATTGTTTGTAATGTGGTTATTTACGAGGTCCAATAAAAAATCAATATAATAATTATTTTAAATGCTATAGTATCTGCCATTGAAGCTACAATCATCACTTTACTGCTTTATATTGTAAACTGTAAAAATTTGAATAATATAGTTTAGTGTACATCTTTAGAAGTGTTTTCATATTTTTGAGAGTATCAATAATATGAAACCTCTTATTGCAGATATGTATCCTAGTCTACAGTATTTTTGTTAACTGTAGTAAAATGTCTAGTTTTTGAAACAATAAAAACTGGTATTGTTAAAATAATATAAATGAAACGAAAGAAAAATAAAAGCCTTTATTTACGTTTTAATAATTTATAATAGACAATTTAATTAATCAAATTATATTCCATTCCATATGCAGCCAAAACTGTGCAAAAAAACAAAAAACCAAATATTAAATTATAAATATCTCCTATATACAACTGTAAGACATTGCAGTAAAATGTACATTTGGTAAAAAAATGAACAGTTTGAAATTCTTTAAAAAGACATTTACAATGTACAGTAGGTTATTGAATATATTCGTTTTCAAAATGTGGTTTTTTCAAGAATGTATTGACAAAAAAACTGTAACTTGAAATTCATAATTAGTTTATTATCTTGTTACTCTCAAATACAATTATATCAAAGGGTTCACATGTGTAATAATTAATAATTGTTACATTAGTCACAAATAAATATAAACTAGAAAATGATCAGGAAATAAAATGTCTTGTAAAACCGTGTATAGTTAAAATTTAGAACATTGATGTCAGCCATTGCTATTTTAAAAATTACAGGACTGCTTTAGCATTGTAACTGACAAACAAGCGTATAACCAGATTAGCCGAGGGCAAGTGCTAATTAATTTTACTTTTCATATTTCATCCCACTTTATTCTACGATATAGTACTGTATATGTTATATTGACCATATATGAATACTAAAAAGCTAATGAGTAAATATGATAATTTATATAATAAATTCCAAATTATTATGAAATCTCGTACATATTATAATATACTTATATGTAACAACAACACTTACAACTATTCAAAATATAGAAACTGTTTACATAATATCGGACAGTTTTATATTATAGTAAGAACCCTCATGTCCGACCTTGGCATAACCGAATCCTCGGGATATCTCACCTACAGTCCGACTATCTTCTTGTCTGTTCCAAGTCAAGCGTGTCCGGACATTTCAGGTTTTAGTCTGCAGTGCTGTATATACTTTAATGTTTAGCTGAATATTTTATTAATAATATATAGCAATAATACATTACATACATACATAATACATTGATAATACAGTATTATGTTTGAGAATGAGTGTTTTCCGGTAAATTTTAGACTTTTTCTTGGTAAAAGGCTTCTTAGCTCCTCGCTTAGTTCGTCCCATTCCCGTTCCTACAACGGCCCTGTCACATGATGATCAAATATGAGGGGGTACTGTATAAATACATTTGTTTTGATCATCAGATATTTAGAAATTGGAAGGAAAGGAATCTATAATTCACACTGAAACATGTGTATTTGAAGACACAAAGGGGCTGTTTGTTTCAAGATACAGTATATTAATATTTTGATTTCGAGTAACAGTTGCTAATGATTGCAAAACAAAACTTGATTTGTTTCTGGTTTTATTGGATAATGTATTACCTTATAAAGTACTAATAAACCTGTATCATTAAACCCATATAATATGAATTACATGTAAGAAACTAAAGGTAGTATGATGAACATAAAGAAATGTCTCTGTAAATCAATACACTTTCGTATTTAAAAAAGAGAATATTCCACAGTTAGAAGCACAAGTGGAGAACCATTGTTATTTAAAATCGTAAGGACATATTCAACCAAGAAAGTTACAAAAATCCTTCGGAAAATTGAGATATCAGGGCACTCTACAAGGACCTGTTGTTTCGAACTCATTCATAAACAAATGTGTAAAAACCAAAGGTTGGAAGATTTTACTGCAAATTATATATTTGTTCATATAGCCATAACCAAGCTAAATATATTGATATCTGTTCTCTATAAGTTAGAAAATGCCTATAAACTTATTGAAGAAGAAACTCAATTATATTCTGTCAGATGTGTGGTAGATGTATTAAAATTTAGTTGTATCATACATTGCAACAAATTAATTTTCTTTCGGCTAAGAATAGCAGTGTAGTAATACGAAATTGTTCTCTAAAAACTAAAAATTACCAACGGATCCAATTAGGCTAATGCATTTAAAATTCGGTGTCTCAAGATGTTTGAGTTTTCAGTACATAGTAATATAAATATTAATTTAAGATAACAAAACTCATCCATATGGTAAAACAATAACAAAATGTAGATATAAATTCGAAGTATATCGATCACCCATTAGGATATGACTGCAAATTAATGTAGATGAGTTACTTTAAAGGGTATAAATAAACTCATACTGTTAATGTTTCATTCTAAAGGAAACAAAAGTATAAAATATCAATAAAACAAGTGGAAAATAGACTTAATTAACTCAAAATATCCGATCAAGATCTCAAAATCCTTCCTTGAAGATTTTCGATAACCCTTGTGCTGGAAAAATGAAATATTTCTTACTGGACTATTATAGCTTGTAGCCTAAACTAAATGTAGCCAGTATTTTACATGTATACCCAAGTCCGCAGAAAAAAAAACAAAACTGGTTTGAACACGTACATACATATTTCAATATTTATATATTCACGTTTTGAAATCAATTGACTTTGTAGGTCTAGAACAGTTGTATTTTGTCAAATCAGAAATAAAGTTCATATATTATTTGCATTACCCTATAAGTTATATAATTCTTTTTACCGGTTTGATTTTAATTTTAATTTTTTATCAATAGGGCATGAAAAGTGGGCCTTAACAAATTTACCATGTGGGATATTACATTTTTAAGCAAAATAAATCAGATAAGAAAAAAAAAATTCAATATTATTGGGTTTGAATGCTGAAGAAGGGAATCGATTCCAGTAACTTAAATATAGTGTTTATTTTTATAAAATATAACAATTTCAAAAGTCTGGAATATTTCTATCCTTTTCTTTGTATTTCTTTTATATTCCTTCCTTGCACACGTAAATAACGTCTCTATTAATCCAAAATATTATCTCCCCATGTAATCTTTAAACAACCTCCACTTGTGGGTATGGCTGATTACAACGCTTGATACACGAAATTATAAACCACTGTAGGTCTAATGTCGCTATAAAACTCTATATACTGAATATCACTTACTAACCCAATTTACCAGGATATATACGACAATTGATTTATGGACAGTGTGGTGTTAAATTATAATTTGTAACCTAGTTTCAGACAAAGTAACTATGACAGGACCTATTTAAGGTAAATCAACCATACTATCCTAAAATAAATTCAGTTCTGTTTATCAAATAGGAAATATAACAACTAAACTATAATAACTAACTAGTTTTAAACTCAATTTCAACTAAAGAAAATTATTGGTAAACAACTTTTGTAATTGATACACCAACAAATAAATAAATCGTAAACTAAGCCAAAGTGGAAAATGCAAAGAAATATTGGGAACTTTTTAGTCCATCTAAAATATTATTGAACACCTTCTACATCAACAACTACTACAATATATGACTTTATTAATTTTATAAAGCAACATTTTAGTATGGGTATCATCTGGTAGGAACTTGTAAAATAGTAATAAAGTTACCTGCGGCATTGAACGCATTTTCCTATTAGATAACACGAACATCATCTACATAGATGTTTTGATCATAATAAATACTCCTAAGATAATTAATAGTCACTTTAAGATATTCGAGCCCGATTATCCATTTCAGATTAATTGGACTGCTAGCTTAAAGAACAGTGTATTGACGCCCTAATGTCGGAGAAGTACCAATAAAAATATTAAATTTTTCTGTAAAATTCCGTAATACTTGCATGAACAGGTTCAACAATTTCAGTTACTTGAACTATGACTGTCCAGTAGGAAAGATTCCGAAAGTTCAAGGCCCATACATAGTTTTGATAGTTAAATTAATTTCGATGTAATATGGTACAGCACTATGATAGTTCTAAATCCTCAGTTGTCATATTTTATACATGTAACTCGTCATTCCAATGTCCATGGTTAATAAATTCAAATGTTAAACAAAATTGTGGCTGGCCCTTATTTCAGGCTTGTTTTTGTGGGATCACTTATGGTTTCAAATGAATTATATTTCAGAAGCAGTAATTTACTTGACTTTTGTTGATTGCCATGACTCTTACGTAAGTTTAAAAACTCCTACCTCAGTAAAACCCCACAGCCTCTATATCTGGCCTTTGTAATCTACTTCCAGTCTAAGGTATATCTGTTACCGTAATAGTGTTTGCTATGTTGCCTCAATAAAAAAAATCTCATTCGCTGCTAGTCCATCATACTAGAAGCATCGTGTTCTAAATAGTTTAATGTTTTCGTGTTGTGTTGTGCAATGTAGGTTTTGCAAGGGGAGCGTGGTCTAATTTACCACAAGGACGGCTACCTTGTATTTCAAAACGGAATACGGTACGTCCAGTGTAGAGTCGAGGGCTGTGGGAGCACCGTGACATTCCTGGAGGCCCAGTCCTCACAACCATCCGCCGGACGAGGTGGAGATTAGAGGTTCTGAAGTTTGAAGCAGAACTGAAACAACGGGCTTCGCACGAAAGAAGGCTGATATCTCGGGTGGTAATTCATCCCGTCAGTCTTCAGTAAGTGTTGATAAAAATATTGAACTAAATATTTTAAAAGGCTTATTTTTCCATCTTCGTTCCAATACATCTAATGGTCATATTTTTTATTAGTTTAGTATTAATTACATAGTTTTACTCCAATATGTATAGTCTGTTACTTAATTATTAAATAATAAAGTTTGAAAGTACTTCACGACTTGTATCGTCAATGACCATCAGAATTAATAGTTATTAAAAATTAAAGTAGTTTTACTATCAAACTTTTATAGTTTATTATGTTAAAAAATTTAACTACGGAAAATTTTAAATCTTGAAGCTTTTCCATTATTAATACATTTATTTAAATTTTCTTCCTAAACAATCTATTTTTCTAAACTCGGGATGAATAGAGATCTCTTAAAAAGAGTATTACTACTGATTCTTTTGTCTTTCTCGCTAGTCAAACGATATGTTTTTGATCCGTACTTGACTGTTTTGTTACAATCCTCAAACAGTCATGTTGATTTCCCAACTGGTTTTAAGATTGTAATTTTAAATTTTAACCTTGATAGATTAAGGATTAGCCTCAATATATTAAGTTACGAATTTCTTTCTAATTTCTAATAATATTTTATAATAATCAAAGTAATCTTGGGTAGTTAACAACATAAATCAGAATTGACACTTCAAGAGACATTTATGGTAAATAATTTCCGGTAGCTCTTAACGTTTCAAGTGGTGGCCATTTAAAGTTTGAAAAGTATATAAATGCATGGTTTTAAAGTAGAATGTTTTTAATAATATAATTTTGGAGAGATTGTTACCCAATTAAAAAATTATAAACAGATGAACAGAAAGTAGATTGAGCATTTGTAATGCAAGAACGCTCATTATTTGTCAGAAAGAATAACAGAAATATCGCTAAAAGAAATCCCAAATATTTTATTTTAGTCTGAATCAATGGAAGTAATGAATTAATGAACAAGTAACGCCTGTAATAATTATATTACTCGAATTCTCATGTAGGTATCCTCGAGCTGCTGTGAGGAGTCCGAGGATGGCGTAGGGCCAACATTTTTCAGATCGGCCCAGATGGACAAGATGGATGGGCACGCTGCAGTGTACTTGTCATTAAGGCTGCAGGCCAGTCTTATCAATACGTGGCGTATCCACCTTGATGCCACATACAAGGTGCTGCCTCTACAACTGGGAGCACATCTGCAACTGTTGACTGCGCACGTAGAATATTTAAATCACGTAAGTATCTAAATTGTAACTAGTAAAATAGTTATATGCCTTCTTCGGACGAAACGAGAGGAGCTGCAGTGGTGTCCCGGGTGCTGTAGGAAGTATGTACCTGTGCGCGCGACCGGTATACAGTCATGTGTATAAACGTCGGTTTTTGTATACTCACCAGAGCCAAGCGAGTAGGGTTGGTGGCAGTGCTTATGGTTGCAGAGAGGCCCACAGTTCACCCCCGTGTCATGCACACCTCAAGGCCAAGGTCGCGCTCACATCTACACGCCTCCCTCCTACTGTAGTTGCCTTCCCCTGCCTGAAGTGAATTTTGTCATAAGCATTCTTATTCTTCTACTACTTATGACATTTAAAGAAAATAATCTCAACAACGTAGTGTATTGATAAATATGTAGGCTTACATTCATGTATAAAAACACCGTAGTCGGCTTAATGTTCAATGGTAAAACAATAAGCCGAAATCCAATTTCACGCATCTTACTATGATGATTTCACAGCTAATACATTATTTTTCCCGGTGTAATTGATTAAAAAGTTGTTTAACAATAACTTTATTAGTTATTAGAGATATTATAAAGTAACAGTTATTAAATAGTTTAGTTCAACATTGAATTTTTTTTATATAAATGCCAGTAGTTACCCGTGACAGTGAAATGTATATTTTTTACTGAAACAGTTGATATGAGTATTCTGTTAAACATAACAATAAGTGTTATTAATCACTGTTGATTTTCCAGCTCTTCCCAGTTGCATTTGTCATTATGCCCAGAAAAACGCAGATTGCTTATGAGGGGGTGCTCCAGCACCTAAAACAGCTAGTGCCACAGTGGGAGCCGCAGGTCGTGATGGTAGATTTTGAGGCTGCCATCAGAAATGCAGCCCGTTTAGTTTGGCCACATGCCAGAGTGGTGGGTTGCTTCTTCCACTACGCTCAAGTAAGTTCTAAGATGTTATATAAAATCGGAGCAAATAACTTAGTTGTGCAGCTAAAAGGTTTAGTAACAGCATATTTGCTGACATTTTGATGAATTTTAAAACAACGAGAACTAACATTTTGATATTAATAATAAGAATAATTTATTCACACAATAGAATTCAAAGGATTTCTGTGCAAGTCAAAACTTCAGTATTAAAAGTAAGTATAAAAAAGCAACAGAATAACTCTTTACAATAGAGCGTACTATAGGTAAAAAAATTTTTTGTAACAATTTTAAGTTATGCATAGTACAAAAAAGTCGGTCTAATCAAGACATGGGTATCACGAGAGAGAGCCTCGTGGGGACTGTAGAAAGCCTTCCCCAATAGAAAGTTTGAAACTGTTTACATTTGTTTGAATTTTGATTACATTTGGAAGTAAATAATTGTACAGTTTAGGACCAAAATAAAAAATTGAGATTTTGAAAAGGTTGAGCCTGAAACGCAATACAACATCATATGTCCTGCTGAGGTCACAAAAAGACCAAGGGTGTGCTGTCTAGAAGTAAGAGATGATTTAATTCATTTTACAGATTTAGCTATTGCAAGTTAGGTGTTTGATCCAGGTTTAAAGCCATATTGACTTGGGGTTAAAAGTTTATTAATTTCCAGGAAATCATAAATTCTTTAATGCATGATTTTTTTTAAATACCTTTGCAAATATCGGTATTATGATTATTAGTCTAAAGGAATCAGGATCCAAATTTTTCCAACTCTTTGGTAAAGGTTTAATGTTGGTTACCTTTAGATCAGATGGAAATATCCCTTCACTTAAAGAAGCATTAAAAAGATGAGTGGGAATAGGAGAGAAACATACTCCTTTAGAAGAGAACTTAGAGATCTCAAAATATCTTTCAATTTGCTATTTTTTAATGAAATTGTGTGATTTCATTGTAGCTTACATTAAAAAAAAGAATGGCAGGTATTTCAAGTGACAAAGGGTTGATGTTGAGAGTGTTTAGTGCAGGGGGTAGTGAATGAGCCAATCTATCGGCCACATTGGTGAAAGTATTAAAAGAGTCGAATCGCAGATACTTTATTTAAATGTTGTTTTTTTATTTATTATATCATGCTTTTATAGCCAATATTCTACTTAAAGAGTTAAAAAATAGTTTTTGTTGCAGGTTGTGTATAGAATGCACACTACAATGCGGCTGAGACCTCTTACTGAGAAGAACCTTCAGGCAGGGAAGGCAATAGACATGTTAATGTCATTGTGTCTACTACCTGCTGAGAGAGTACAAGCAGGCTTGGACGTAGTGGCACACTATGTAAGGACACATGGCATATTTCAACAGTTCAGGCCACTCTTAATGTAAGTCCTCTATTTTTGTAATAATGTTGAAATTTAGGTCAGTTTGAGACATGTTATTAATTTGGTAGAAGTGTACTTAGTTTTGGTATATAATTTATAACTTTATTATATCCTAAATCAATACAAGAGATGGGAGAGTAAATATTTGTGGAAGAAATTAACCTATTGAATTTTATTTTTTTCCAATTCTAATACTGTATAATTATTGAAGATAGATGATGAACACATATATGCGTTCTGTGGGCCCAAACACCTGTAGCATGTTTGGCCAGTCCCACAGAACAAATAATGCATTAGAAGGGTTTTACAACCTTTTGTTGAGGAGGATGGGCCCTCACCCTGGGGGCTGGGCTTTCAGTGGTAATATTTAATATAGAATTGATAACTATTTTTTTATAGTTGTTCCACACTTAGCCACTTTTTAGATGGTATTCGCCTTGTCATAAATAGAATATTTTAGTAAAAACCGTTAATGATGGTGTAATTACAAACAACTGTCAAACAAGACATAAATAACTAAAATCTAATGCCTGTATATTCTAACTTTTGTCAAGGAATGCATTTGGAGATATTAACATGTAAAAATTCATCCAATCTTTTTTAGTACATAAACTATGTAAGATAAAACAAAATAAAATTATCATAAATGTAACTGAATTATAACATTGCAGATGAGCTAAGGAAAATTGAGTCCTGCCAGTGGATGGACTACAGGAGAATTAGCGATGGGATTCTCCATGTGAGACCGACCAGGAGAGCTTACAGGAGGCAGGACAGAGCCATCCATGTGGCGTTTGAGCAGCTGATGCTGGGACAGTGCAATGTGGCACAATTCCTTGACAAGATGTCGCATTGTACTCGTCGGCTGCAAGAGCGCTTGGGCCCGCGGAGAGTAGCGGCTCAGGAAACACAACCGGCTGCGCCTGACAACCAGGTAAAGCACTGACACCATAATAAACGTTGTATTCTTTTAGAAATTGTTAGAACTGGGCGCCGTACTACCATAACCAGTAATAACCAAATTTCTTACCCGTCCGTAATTATTGTAGAAAATATAATTAACGAAATAGCAATATCAACGAACAATATTTTGTATGGTAAATAACACTTCCATATCACGAACAACTTTCAATAACCACAAACAACATAAAGATGTTTATATATTTTTATTTTTATTGAATTCGTCGTTCTTTTCAGGTACCACCTGTCGCTGCTCCTGCAGTAATCCCGGCCTCGACCGGTCATGCCCCCCTGCACTTGAAAACCAGGTATAAACACTAACAATATCACAATCAATATTGTAGATAGTAAATGACACCTCCATATCACTTAGAACTTTCATTAACCCCAAACTACATAAAGATGTTTATATATTTTTGTTCCTATTGAATTCATCGTTCATTTCAGGTACCACATGTCGCTGCTGCAGCTATTGGAGCTGAAGATGCTGTAGAGGAAGGGGTAGTCCCTGTTGTGGCAAACCCACTTTCTTTTCCCCAGATCTGAGTAGTGTGTCTCTCACAGCGGTCTACACACATATGGTCGCTCCCTGTGGCCACATGTGTTTGTGTAGTGATTGTGTAGATACACTGCTCAGATATCAGGCAAATCCACATTGCCCTCTAAGCAGAGAATTATAAGGCTCACATATGTATTTTGAAACAATAAATGAGGCTAGGATTCCTTATCTAGAAAGAAAGAAAGAAAGAAATTTATTTCTCAAACAACACTTTACATACATACATACATTTAATAAGTATATCGTGAGAAATAATTAATCCTCCAAGGCTTAGCCTGATTGGAGGCTTTATTGCAATCCTAAATATCACCACAACAAGACAATAGTGGTTTATAACTTTATAATAGTTTTGGGTCTGTCGAAACGTAGGAATGTCATAGCCCACACTGGTGTAAGAAGGCACTGCCAGCCTGTTAAAATTTTAAGTTTTAGTGGCGGGGTTTACTGTGAGAACTAATACAATGGAAACGTTTGAACTAAAATTTGTGTACAATTATTATATACTGTAATGTACTGTACATATTTGGTCGGTATGCCTCCTTTTTAAATACTCAGAGCTATTACCTTTATCATACTCAACATTTTTTACCTAAATTCTATATCATATTGTTATATTTTCTTAACAAAGCTGTTTTAAATAATATATTTTAAGATTTATAAACGAAAGACAAACAAAAAGCCTTTAAACATCTAATAAAATTATCAAAAATGCTTTAAAATTAGATTTGTTAAAAATGTATATAATGTATGAATATTTTTTAATTATTGTTATAATAGCAGTAGCACTGATGCTTTATATGTAAAAATAGCACATGAAATAATTTTCGTTATATAGTCTGAATAGTGAAATAACCAGAAATATAGTTAACAAACTAATCCATCGACTAATGTATTGTATTATTCTTCATATTAGAAAATTAAGTTTTAGTTACTTTATATTAAAATTTATTTACTTCGTTATAAGTTATTAAACATTTTTAAAAGCACAACTATTAATATTTTAAAACACTGTTTAAAACAAGTGCAAGTTTATTTTTCAACTTTTATGTTAGCTTATAATATATAGTTCTAATTACACAACAGTCAACTAACCTAATTATGTAAAACTAGACCGTGCTATAATATGACACTGGTACAAGAATAAACCTAATAAGTAAATTTGACTACTCATTAGTTCAAGTAACGTTGCCGTTGAAATAAGTATACAGGTAAGGAAAGTCATATTTTTCGTGTAAGCAATTATAAGATAACGAAAAATATGTTAAAGGAAAGAAACAAACAATAGTGATGAAATTTAAAATGTAGAGCCATATGGGAATGATAATTAGGTTGTAACAAAAAGCTTACTGAAGTTTAAAAATGCCTCTAGTTAAAATTACGACTAACTTAACTAGGTTTATAGTCTACAAGGCATCATCTTTCTTCCAATAGCCCGGTCCAACAAGACGACACTAGACACACTCAACTCCACGTCAATAAGAACATCACTGAGCTATGTGAGGTGTGAACATCACTGACCATTGGTGAGGGTGGGGAGATGTTGGACATGAGCAACATCACTACGACTCTCTGTTTTATACGACTCTCTGTTTTAATGATACAACAAAATCAGTTTTAGAACAAAACATCTTTGTTGCAGTAAACAGTTGTGTGCAACATTTTCATAGCCTCAATCTAAAAACAAATTCTTCAAGATCCAATGTTATAAATTTTTCTTTGCGCTCGACAGACTGCGAATATGGCCCGGCAATCGTGTTGGATGAGACCATATTAGAAGAGGTCTGTTCCTCGAAATTCCTTGGAATATACCTTGATCAAGGTTTGACATGGAATTTTCATATCGATTACGTTTTGCTCCAAATTAGCCTCAGGCATTTATGTGTTGAGGTCTCTAGCTAAATACTGCCCTATTCAGGTTATGATGATGGCTTATTATGGCTTGATCTATCCACATCTCACCTATGGACTAGTGCTCTGGGGTGCATGTGCAAGTAACCAATTTTTAAGAGCGTTCAAGCTTCAAAAACGAGCGATACGCATCATTGCAAAATTAAAATTAAGAAAGTCGTGCAGGCCAGTTTTCAAAAGATTGCAACTGTTGACTCTGCCAAGTCTCTACATTTTAGAAACAACGTCAAATTGTATGCTCAAATGCACCTTGACCAACGGACGGAATGTTCACTCGTACGAGACAAGAGGCAGAGAAAACTACCGAACCAGGAGACACAGGACGGTAGTTCATGAACGTTTGACCTCACAGGCAGGAGTTCATCTCATCAACAGCTTGCCAGATGAAATTAAAAATTCACCTACGCATACGAGGAATAATTTAAAACTCGTTTGAAACGTTGTTTAGTGTCCAACGCTTTTTATAGCGTGAACGAGTTTATGGCATATAACTGGGAGACCGCACAATCAGAAGACTTGCTCTCGAATTGAGGTGGGTAAAAAATTGGCGATGAATGGAGCAGAGTGAGTGTCAAAATGTGTGTATGAATGAGAGTTCGATGTAGCATGTGTGTCAAAATTATTAGATACTTGACGTTTGATATACAAATGTACTATTTGTCTCCGAAATAAATACTTGACTATTGACTACTTCAGCTCATACGGCCTGTACTTGCCTGCCAGTGTAATAAAGTTGCTGGTCGACCTGCCAGTGCAAAGGTTCACTCGTAATCCTGTCTCTGCGGGCTCCTCCGCCTTGCCCTGCAACATCTATTCTGAAACTACCGACGGAACATCACAGCCACTATTAGACTTATTGATAACAGGAACTCTTAACTAAGACTTCAAGTATATAGCGAAGACAGTTCGTGTGTATTTAAAAACTCATTGCGAATACAAAACTAAATTAGGGATTAAAGTCTGACTTCAATGATCAACTATACTATTTCATTCAAAATTATTCCAAATTAACGCTGAAGATCAAAACAAAAGGTTTTTCTCCAAATTTCAAAATTTTACATATGAATGTTTATTGTGCTACAAAGTGTATAAATTACCTGTGCGTGCGGTTTCTGAGAGAATGCTATATCCATTTATCCGTTTAAAATTCAAAAACTTTACTTTGGCCCGTCTTATTAACAGAAATGTTATAAGTGGGGAGGTATTGATGTATTTGCAAAATGCTCAAAAAACGTATGTACTTTAAAAACCAAGGCTTAAAATTTCGCACAAAACGGGACCAGGAAATAGCATATAATAG
The DNA here is from genome assembly GCF_021130785.1 of Homalodisca vitripennis. Classification (NCBI taxonomy): domain Eukaryota; kingdom Metazoa; phylum Arthropoda; class Insecta; order Hemiptera; family Cicadellidae; genus Homalodisca; species Homalodisca vitripennis. Next base: position 84,604,207 of record NC_060207.1, on the reverse strand, counting down.
TGTTATACTGACTATTAAAAAGCTGTATAAATTAATTTTTCAAAAAATTTGCATTACAATTAACGTAAAATTAAAATTTTAACTCTGTCATTAGTGATTTTAACATTGATGAAATAAACAGCACAAATCCCTCCCTACCTCACTTGATCACCGCCAATAATAATATGGTCACAAACTATCAACATCTTAGTCTCTATATTGGCTGTTGCAGTCTGTAAACATGCAGGTCGTGGTCTCAGACATCTGACTAGAACAGGGGTTCCCAAACTGTGGTACGCGTACCCCCTGGTGGTACGCGAAACGTTGCCAGGGGGTACGTGAACAGGACCACCCCAGTTTGCCATTATGTTCCGGTTGAGGCGAGGGAAATTTCGGGTTGCAAAAAAGCGAGGAAAGTTTTGTTTTGCGCGACGAGTGGCAACATCACTGACGCTCTCCACCTTCTAGTTTCTTTGTCAGTTTGTCTATCGTCTGCCAGTCTGAAAAGTGTTAAGAAAAAGTAAAGAATTTCATCATCACTTGAAGAAGGTTATTTTACTCTTGTACATAGTACGTCTTCATCAAAATATCAGAGTTCTTATGTGTGTTCTGCGAAGCCATGTGGTAAACAAACGTGCGTACAAAAAAGGCGTAAATATGATACCAGCTACTTGTCTTATGGTTTTTACTTTTAATGAAGTCCATGACAATAAAGTTAGGCCACATTGTGTAATTTGTTTGGAAACACTTTCTCACCATGCAATGAAACCATCTCTTTTAAAACGTCATTTCTTAACAAAACACGAAAATTACAAAGATAAACCATTAAATTTTTTATTTTAATAAGGAAGCTTCACTAAAAGGCAGCAAAACAAATATTAATTTTTTACCAGTTTGAATTTAAAAGCGGTTGAGGCTTCCTATACAGTTAGTCCTAGAATTGCTCGAGGGTAAACCACATACCATTGGGGAAACATTAATACTGCCAGCAACTAAAAACATTGTGTCAACCATGTTGGGAAAAAATGGGGTTAAACAGATTGATTCATTTTCGCTTTCTAACAATACAGTTTCAAGAAGAATAAGTGACATGGCTGCTAATGTAAAGGAAATATTACTCATGAAAATAAAAAAAAGCAAATATTTTGCTATTCAAATACTTGATGAAACAACTGATGTAACTAAAGTGGCTCAGCTAATATGTTATGAAGATGGAAATACTGTCGGAGAAGACATGTTATTTCGCTAAAACTTGCCTTCACACCCAAATGCAAATGAAATATTTAGAAAATTAGACACATTTATTAGAGAAAACGAGTTGAACTGGGAAAAATGTGTAGGAATTTGCACAGATGGGGCAAATGCAATGGCTGGAGTTCATAATATTCACAAACAATTACTTCTGCACACAAAAGTAAGGTGGTTGTCGAGAGGAAGAGTGATACCTCGAGTTTTTGAACTTCGACATGAAATATTGATTTTTCCATCCAGCACAGACTTTCAGTATCATAACCGTTTTTCAGATGAATTATGGTTGAGTCGATTGGCTTATTTGGCAGACATATTCAGTATGTTAAATGATTTTAACAGGAAACTACAAGGAAGCTATAACATCCCATTCCAAGTTATGGACAAAATCAATAATGTGAAACTAAAACTAAGATTTGCAGAAGGGGAAGCAAAGAAAAGCCAAGTGTCATTGTTCCCATCTCTTGAATCTTTTATTAAAGAGCACGAACTTCTCCTGAGTCAAACAATTTTGAATGACATATCAGATCATTGTAGCTCCCTCCAAGCTAGCTTCACAAAATACTTTCAAGAAGATCTGAGTTCATACTCGTGGATTAAAATTCCCTTTGCTGAAATTGAGAAAATTGTTCCATCAGCTTTTGTCTGAAACTCAAAGAGGAAAACTGTGTTTGAGTTAAACTTTGATTCGGATCTGAAATAAGTATTTAACAAAACCACTCTTATTGATTTTTGGATTAAACGACGTTCAGGGTATGGTGAAATTGCTGACAAAGCAGTTGAGTTTCTACTACCATTCCGAACTTCCTATCTATGTGAGGTGGGATTCTCATATCTGGTGTACTTCAAAAATAAATACAGGAACCGAATGCAAACAGTGAAATGTGATCTCAGACTCAAGTTAAGCCCAATTATGACATCAGCAGTTTAAGCCGTTCCATTCAAGCTCATCCCTCACATGATAACTATACGAACATTTTCATTGTGCGACATCCACAATTCTGAGTTTTGTATTTTGTTATTTGATTATAATTAAATATATGTATAATACAGCTCCTTGCATTTTATTTTTCCAACCTAACAAGTTTTAACACAGATAACTAAAAACTAAATATATAAAATTTGTATTTTAATACATTACGGATCTGTTGTTATTATTGAATTTTATCTTTGAAATTCAGATTTTATCACATAAGAGTGATTAAAATTGCATATAAAACGAAAATTAAAAAAGGCAAACTAATGATGCATGTGCAATTTAAAATATGTATATGAGTTATGAGCCAAAGGGGTACGCCATAATACATAGTACAAACTAAGGGGTACGTCACCAAAAAAGTTTGGAAGCCGCTGGACTAGAACACGAAAAGCATTTCATCAACAGCAAAAGATGAACTTTATCTAAAACTCACATCAGTTTAAACAACATTTTTTAAACGAATTGTGAACTTTTTAGATAATTTTTATCGCACCGATGTAATGTATAATGCGTTCAATAACTCTTTTAATTTAAATTAGGAATTAAACTAAGGACAAAGATGAAAAATGGAGCATTAATGTCTCAAACAAAAAAATTGGAGCAGAAAATAAATTGGTCTCAAAAGGCGTCCTAATATTTTTTGATAAATATGTTTTTACATAGTCAAGTTTTTTTTGTATTAAGTAAAGGAGTGGCCGTTCTCCTTGTAAGATATTCTGGCCGTCTACATGGGCTACTATTTATTATTCCATTACATTTTTATCACATCACTTAACATTTTTAGATTTACAAAATAATTTATAAGATTTACAAATAAGCCATATGCGCTGGAAAAATTATTTTTATAAATATTTATAAAACTTAAAATATAACAGAGACTGAACTAAAAAAATATAGTTTCAGCGGAATGTGAAATGTTGCTTTCGGCATTTCATTAACACCAATAACAAAGTTTTTACCTTTAAAGAAAATTGGTAGTTTGGACTAAGATTATTTGCACTATAACCTTTATACTTATTAGAGGGGTATGCTTCAATATCCTTGTCGATATAAAGAAGATTTAGTACCTGAACTAGTTCAATATAAACATCTACTACAAGCCGCTTTGATCGTAAATATATTGAGTTAGTCCCTACCGACTTTGAAATATCTCTTCTTTCTGCGCTGGAATTACTCTGTTATTGGATAAGTCAGCCGGAATTAAAGTATGTGACTTAAGACGGCCTGTACTGGTGGATCTTCATTTTAGCTATAAAAGGATAATGTTTACCTTTAAATAAATACTTCAAATATTTATTTTTAGTCGTAGAATTATTCTATAAGAGGTGGTTAATGTAGAATACATGATTAGGACGCATTAATTTATTGGTTTCAGTTAAAATATCAAACATTTTAAAACTTTATCGTTAAATTATTTAAGAAAATATACATTTAACAAGAAACATTGGGATACGATTTGTTTACATAATTAAAATTAAATATCTTCTATTATTCTACTACCAACAATAAGGGCGCCTAAGTCTTTGTAGTTTAAAATGGTTCTTATTTTGTAACACTGAAGGTTGTACCGTTAAAGTCAGCTCTCGCTTTTATCTGGATGATAACTCTTTTGGCTTTTAGCTTAACGTCTTCAAACGTCTCAAATGAAGTGAACAAAAAGCTCGTTTAAGGAGAATTCTTTAACAAGTAACATTAAGAAATAGTTGTAATAATCAGTTTGAAAATGTTTTAAAAAACATATATAGGTATCTACCTATTTACTATTAACTGTTTTTATTTACTATACTGTATACTATTAGTTATTAGTATACTGTTGGCGAGTTTACGCAACAGCCTTGTACTTTCTTATATGGCCTGTAAACGTTAATCTGTCCTCCAGGGGTAACTTTTTAGTTTTAGAAATAATAATGTCTTGTTATCCAAATATAATGACAGTACATTTTCTGATGTTTAAATACTACCGAAGGACAAGCTTCTGTTATAATTAACTACAATTTTAGAAATTATGTCGCTAAGTCCTTAAAAAAAATTGATTGTTGTACCAAATTTATCTCTGTGGTCTGCTACCATCAGTAAATTTGTTTTGATATTTTCAATGGAATCTTTAAAAATGAAACTTTTGAAATATGATTTTGGCGTAAAAATGTTATATTTATAGAAATTTGATAAACTTGTACCAGTAAGTCTTAAATTTAGATGGAAATTAAAAATAAAATGGAAAAAATAGCTAAAATATCAACACAAAAATGTGTGCGTCAAACTTGGATATAGACCTAGGAATGTGTGTCAGACCCAGTATAGCTGGAGTACACCAAATAATTTGGGGCAAAATATTCACTCAGTGTTACAATATATAATAGTCAACTATAACGATGTTACAGCGCCTGCGTAACGCGCCGCGCCGTTCCGTGCCGTAGCTTTAGTATATATTCTTTCACGTAATAAATTAAACTGCGTATGTAATAACACACTTAGTTTTTTAATTATTTATGGAAAGTATAACTAAAATGAGCATATATGATTTTAAATTAAACATAATTATACATATATTTAAACGAATTAAAACAGCTGTGAATTTAAATCTATGTACTTAACCACAAACCCTTGAATTAATAACCAGATAATTTTACAATAAACCGCATTAGTTCATTCAGTTTAGACTAGGTGAATGTCATTCTAAGATATGGAATAGAGACACCGGCTCACTCAGATTTATTTTAAGAAAGTTATTATTTAAAGATAAATAAAATTCATGGAGTGGAGCACGTTGTAGTTTCGTGTATTACGTCGCAATCAATTTGATTATTAGAGTTGTTTTGTTCCCTAAACGTTATACGTTTTAGTATACACTGTCATTACGCCAGATTAAATAGGTTATACAACCTTATTTCACATGTTAAATGTTATTTTATAACATAATTTTAGAAATTTTGGATCGTAGATGATGCCGAAACGATAACTACCGATCAGGTTAAATATATACTTTCAATCTTTCGATGAAAATAAGCGAATTAGGCCAGCTAACTTCTAATTTTTTTTATCTAATTTCAATTAACCCCGTTAAGTACATGGATTAATCCACTTTAATAAGTCCTTTAGATGTATTCTGATGTGATGATTCAAACGCCTAAAGAGTGTAAACTTATATAGAAAGAATTTAAACAGCACTGCGGTAAGATACATAAGGATACCAAATACATTTAACTTCTCGTCTAAAATACGCTACGGTAAAGTAAAAGGACAAACTTTGCTGTGCTACGAACTGCACGTAAGTGAGCACAAATGGTACGATTATCCTAACTTCGATAAGGATGCTTGATCAAATAGTTTTCAGTGCTTCAAAGGAAAAGCAATAATCTATAAAAGGCGATCATGTCCGTAGTAATGATCATCAACCATGTTTATGAAATAAAAAACAATTTAAGTTAAAGATTACTCAAGGATACGATACATTTACAATAAAGAAACAAAGGGAATAACTCTAAAGAGTTACGGCAAAATGCAATCTTAAAGACAAATAAAGTAAGTCCAGTTGTCAAGGGTTCCAATATTTGTACAGTTTCTCCTTTCCTGAGGGAACCTCTCTGTGTTCCATACAAGTGTATTGTTGAACGGTACTTCAGAAGCACAAGTTCTGTCTATAAATCAAAGGAATAAGAAGAAGAAGGAAACATTCTTACTTATTATCGTTTACTGAGAACTACGAGTGATATCCTTGAATACTATGGAATAAAAGGATACGTTTAGTGTTTTAGATTAAAAATACAAAAAAAAATGATTTTTTTGTGCACGTAGTTACAATGTTCAGTTTATTGAAAGTGCTAGTTTCCAATTGTTTCTTTCGTTTTATAGTACCGAACAAGGAGCTTCGGACATTATTTTTATAAAGAATTGCCATATGCAAGCACTAGGAGCATTAATGGAAACATGTAAATTTCTTTCTACAACAGAAATTTTATAAACATCTAGCCATATCGTTAGTGAGCTCCCCTACTAGTCCTTCACACGAGCTAAATGCATATAATCAAGATGCTCTATATCCACTTGATTGGTTGGATTTGCTCAGATGATGGATTATATACTCATAGATATCTTGTTCAAATAAACACTGATGCATTTTATTGAGCTATTTCGAATCCACCAACACCTACTAATTATACTTTGCAGAATATGTAACAATGTGTTTCTTAGTATAGAAATTACAGAATATTTTTTTATGGAATAATTAATAAAATTCATACATGTTTTAGTTCGTTTTATATTTTTAATAGTAAAAAGTTAATAAGTTATAGACTTTGAAATCATAATATTGTTATTACATTTTACTGCCACTTTGATTATTACATGAATAAAACCCAAAACAAGTTTTCATACAACAGTTGATAATTGGAGTAGATCCAATATATATATATATATATATATATATATATATATATATATACTGTGTGTGTGTAAATTAGTTAGTAAATATATATATATATATATATAAGTAGATATGAATATGCCGATTCTGGCTCACTTTTGGGACAGTCAGAAAATCAATGTAAAATACTGTCCATTGAACCATAAACAAATCTAAGAAATCTAACAGGAAACCACGAATGGAAAATAACCGAATCTATAGCTGTTTTACTGTTCATTGTAGGCTTCTACATTTATAAGCTGTTTTAATGAAAAAATCCAGAAATCTTAATGAAAAATCTTTATTCTACAAAGTTAATTGTAACACAGTCTTTATCTTTAATAGTCTTCTTTCCAGTAACAACCAAGTGTAATTTTTCATTTTTATTCAATTCTTTAATCTTTTTTTCATCCAAAACAGTCAAAAATCTGTTCGGTAAGTGTACTTTATAATCTTCTAACTCGGCAATTATTGTAAACCCGAATTTATCTTTCATTTTCTCCAGATTCAAAATTTTGTATTTCTTATTTTCTTCTAATTCTATTAATCTCTTGTATTCTTTGAACTTTAAATCACCAACCTTATTCAACTCTTGTAACAGCGCCATTTACATAGAAAAAAATTAATACTTCTACACTTTTAAGGTGAAAAATCAAAACTATACTTCCAAAATACACAAAAAAACCGGGGTTTTGACCCTAAAAACACGGTTTTTTTAGGGTCAAAACCACAGCTCTTAAGGTGCATATACTAGAGTTTTTTGAAAAATCCTGAAAATCTACTGAATTTCTCTAATTATTGCGAATTTTTAGCTTTAAAGTTGATAATGTGAACGATATTTCTCGAAAATTCTGTTGTAAATATATTAAAATCTTAATGAAAAATCTTGGAAAAGTTAAAGAAAAAAATATTGAAAAAATAGTATTATAGAATTTAAATTACCCCCTACAAACCAATATAGTAATAAAAGTACTTTTATTACTATAACTATACTATTTTTTCAATAATTTTAAGTCTTAGTTTACAGATTTTTCTATAATAAATAGAAGAATCTACAGCTGTTTTACTACAATTTGTGCTGATTTGTGTAAAATTCTAGTAAAATTCTCCACTTTTCAAAGTGTTAGTTAAACAAATTTTTCTTCTTTAAATAGAAGAATCAAAGGCTGTTTAACCATAAATTGTGCTGATTTTTATCAAATTTTGATAAAAATCCTTAGAAATCTACTGAATTATTGCTATTTTTCAGCTTAATAAAAAGATATTTCACTAAATAGTAAAACTTGGCACATTCAAATTTTCCCTATTTAAATGGAGAGGAAAAAGATATCCTGCCCGTACTGCAAAAAAGATGTTTTCGAACATCATTTTACCCGACATTATAAGTCAAAAAATCATCTAAAAAACAAAGAACTTTATGAGAAAGAACTAAATTATTTGAGGAATTGGGCTAAAGAAAATCAAATTGTCGATCATGAAAAGATGTACAATATAGAAAAATTGCGTGAACTAAAGAAAAATTTTAAGGAAATTAAAAAAGATCTCAATCTATTTAAAGATGAAAAAATTCAATCAATCGCTGAGAAATTGTCCATTGAAACAAACGATAAAACTAAGTCTGAAATGATCGAAGAAATTGACAAAACTCTTAATGAGAAACCCGAAAATATCATTGATGTAGAAGTTTTATCCTCAATACACGGTCTTTTCAAGCAATACATTTTAACAAACTTGAACGACAATTCCATGTCAATTTACAAATATCTTTCTATTTTGCGCCCGGAAATTAAAAGTTTAATCGAAAAATTTCAAGAAAATGTTAAAAATAGTAAAGGATATCTCTCTTTGGAATGCGAATACGAAAGAACTTTAGTGAACGGTGAAACACAAACGTGTCCAATGTACTTTACTATAAAAGCAGACGAGATCTTTGACATAAACGACTTTATTACTAAGCAATTTAATAAATTAACACATCGAGAACAAACGAATCATCCAAATAAAGGTTCTGGATGGACATTAAAACGCTGCAAACAACTAGTTTTGAGCCTTAACAAACACGAATTTATGAACGCAGGATCATATATCGATTTACCAAAGAAAATCAAAGATAAAAAAGCTTGTATAAATATAAAAAATAAAGATGATTATTGCTTTATTTATTCTATCCGATGTGCTATTGAAAAACCTGAAAAGAATGCTGATAGAGCAAAACAATACGAACAATTTGTAAATGACGAGATATTTTCAGGTTTCGAGTATCCAATGTCCTTAAAAGATATACAATCATTTGAAAAACGAAGTTACAATTCTAAGTACAAGTATCCGAAAATGTCAATAAATATCTACAGTTATGATGAGAAATTTAACATTGTTCCGTTGCAAATTTCTGAAAAATATGATGCAGAATTAAATATTGATCTACTGTATGTAAAACAAGAAGACAAATCTCATTTTGTTTTGATAACCGATTTAAGTAGGTTAGTGAGTTCTCAAACATCCAAACATGGACATAAAAATTTTCTATGTAGGAGATGTTTAAGCCATTTCTACAAATCTGTAGATTTAGCAGACCATTTAGAAATTTGTAAAAATCACGAAGTTTGTAAGCCAATTATGCCATTTCCAGGTCAAACAACTAAATTTACTAATTATCAAAAGAAGTTTAGCCATCCGTACGTTATTTATATGGATTTTGAAAGCATATTAGAGAAGATTCCCACATGCAAAAACAATCCGCAAAAATCGATCACAACCAAGATTCAGAAGCACATTCCATATGGTTTTACTCTATACTTAGTGTCTAATGTGACCAATCGTATGTACAAGCCGATATGTTATCGAGCAAAAAATGAAGAAGATTTGCCAAATGTTCCTGCAAAATTGTTTGAAGAACTTAATAAATTATCGAAATACATAGCTAAAAAGTATAATTCTAAGAATAAAATACCTATGAAATTGACCGAAGAAGAAGAAATTGCATATCAAAATTCAAATCTTTGCCATATTTGTGAATGTGAGGGTTTTGATAATCAAACAAGAAAAAAAGTACGAGATCATTGTCATTTAACAGGTAAATTTAGAGGTTCAGCTCATTTATCTTGTAACTTGAATCTCAAATTTCCTCAGAATATTCCAGTTTTCTGTCACAATATGTCAAGTTATGATACTCATTTGTACGTAAAAGAGTTGGCAAAACAGTATGGTAATGTTGATTTGATCGCAAACACCGATGAGAAATATATAAATTATTCAGTAAATTCAGGATATGGGTATGAGTTTGAAGATGATAAACCAAGAAAGTTCATCAAGTTTTCTTTCGTAGACACGTTCAGATTTATGGCATCGTCTATTGAAAAGTTAGCTAAAAATCTAAAGAGAGAAGACTTCAAACATACAAATCATTTTATACAAGATGGTCTGAACGCAATTCTAGATAGACAACCAAATGACGAAGAAGAAATCTTTAAAATTCTATCTGGAAAAGGAATATTTCCCTATGAATTTATCGATAGTATTGAAAAACTTGATTACACAGAAGAATTGAGAATTCAAGATTTCTATTCACTTTTGACAGACGAGAGCATATCTGAGAAAGATTTTCAACACTACTTAAATGTATGGAACAAATTAAAAGTAAAAAATCTAGGAAATTACTCCGATCTCTATAACATTCAAGATGTTCTATTGCTCGCTGATATCTTTGAAAATTTCAGAAACATTTGTTTGAATTGCTATAAGCTTGATCCAGCACACTATTTAACAGCTCCCAGTCTTGCTTGGGATGCTATGTTAAAATTAACGCAGATAGAATTACAATTAATTAGTGATTATAACATGTATTTGATGATCGAAAAAGGTATTCGCGGAGGCATTTCTCAGTGTATTAAACGATATGTGAAAGCAAATAACAAATATTTAAAAGATTTTGATAAGACAAACCCCGAAAACTATTTGTTGTACGTCGATGCAAACAACCTTTATGGCTATGGTCTGATGCAAAATTTACCATTCAACGATATCAAGTGGATGGATCCAAAAACTTACACTACTGCAGAATGGAGAGAAACAATTTTGGAACTCACTGGCGACGAAGATTATGGCTATATTCTCGAAGTCGATCTAGAATATCCGAAGAATTTACATGAAAATCATAAAGATTTGCCTCTTGCTCCAGAACATTATAACAACAAACTTTGCACAACTCTACTGGATAAAACTGAATATGTTGTTCATTCGAGAAATTTGAAATTCTATCTGGAACAAGGAATGGTGTTAAAACATGTGAATAGAGTTATTGCATTCGATCAGAAGCCTTTTATGAAAGATTACATTGATTTTAATACTAGTATGAGAACCAAAGCTACAAGCGACTTTGAGAAAGATTTTTACAAGCTGATGAACAACTCTGTTTTTGGAAAATCTATGGAAAATGTGAGAAACAGATGTGATATTAGACTAGGAAATGAAGAATTTTCAATGAAACAAGCTAAGAAAACAAATTTCAAATGCTTTAACATCTTTGACGACAACTGTATAGCGAGTCACATGTACAAGCAGAAAGTTAAATTTAACAAGCCAATCTACATAGGTTTTTCAGTTCTTGACCTTTCAAAATTGTTAATGTACGAGTTTTATTACAACAAATTAAAGAAGTTTGATCCAGATTTGAATCTGTGTTACATGGACACAGACAGTTACTTCCTAGAATTGAAACGTGATCCTTACAAAATTATTAAAGAAAATATAGATGATTTCGATACGAGCGATTATCCAAAAGATCACGAATGTTTCGCTACTAAAAACAAGAAGGTAATAGGGAAATTCAAAGACGAACTAAATGGGGAAATCTTAGAAGAATTTTGTGGTTTGAGGTCAAAGATGTACTCGTACAAATATCTAGACAAAAATCCAGTTAGGTGTAAAGGAATTAAGAGAAGCGTTGTAAATAAAACAATAAATATCGAAAACTTGAAGAGATGTTTGTTTGAAGATAAAGAAGAATTTAGAGAGATGACAGTAATCAAAAGCTATAAACATGATTTGTATACCATCACCATAAACAAGCTGGCACTGAACGCTAAAGATGATAAGAGAAATGTCCTAGAAAATAAGATCGATACAGTACCGTATGGATATAAAGGCGAAGCAAAATCTAATATATTAGATGAGTTAAATAAACTTGGAAACTTTGACATGTAAATGGAAGATGATTTGATTCACTGCCACAAATGCAAGAAAAAAACGAAAAATATAGATTCAAAAATCGTTCAAACTCAAAACGGGTTGTATAGAATTGCTGCAAAATGTTCAAAATGTAAGACAAACAAGAGTAAGTTTATAAAGAATCCAAATCCAAAACCTGTTAAGCAAGAATTGAAGACTAAAGATGAGATAGAGATTGAAGCTCGAGAAATTCATGCACCAGTACGAAAAAAGTTTAAAAAGAGAAAAATTATAACATTAGGAATTGACGATTTATGGGCAGCAGATTTAGTTATAATGTCTAACTATTCAGATCAAAATGATGGATTTAAGTATATGTTAAATGTTATTGATACTTTCTCAAAATATGCTTGGTCAAGAGCTATCAAAAGAAAAAACGGCAAGGATATTTCAAAAGCTTTCGAAGATATAGTAAAAGATGCCATAAGGATCAATCACAAACCTCCAAACCTACTTCATACAGATAAGGGTTTAGAGTTCAAAAATAAAGAATTTAACGAAGTTTTGAGGAAATACAACATTAAGATTTATCATACTGAAAACGAAGAGAAATCAAGTATCGTAGAGAGATATAACAGAACTCAAAATGAGAGAATGAAAGTTCTTTTTGAGGTTAATAAAAACTTTAAATGGATCGATATTCTTCAAAAAATAGTCACAAATTATAATGATACGGTTCACAGCACAATCAAAATGAAGCCCAAAGACGTAGATAAGGATGCAGAAAAGGAGTTATTAGAGACAGTTTTCGAGTATGTTCCACCTGAAATTCACACGAAAACTAAATTTAAAGTCAATGATCATGTAAGAATTGTTAGTAAAAAACAAACATTTTCGAACAAATATAAGAACAATTGGTCAAGAGAAATCTTTGTGATTTATCAAATTAATAACACAGATCCTGTAACTTATAGTATAAAAGATTTAAATAATGAAGAAATAACCGGAAAGTTTTATGAATATGAATTGAGAAAGTCAAAGATTTTTTCTATATAAATGGAGGCTCAAAAGAAATGTTCAATGTGCAAAGAAATAAAAGGTTTTGAAGCTTTTTATAAAGATAAAAGTAGAAAAGATGGAATTATTTATAATTGTAAAGATTGTTATAGGAAGTATCATAAAGAGCTGTATGATAAAATAGAAAAATTAACTTTGGAAGAGAAAGAATGTCTTAAATGTAAAGAAACTAAAAAAATTTCAGAGTTTAATAGTCATCACTATAGTAGAGATAAGAAAGACTCATATTGTAAAGATTGTGTAAAGAAGAATCACCATAGATTATATTATGAAGATACTCAATGTGAATGTGGAAGAACTATAAAATGGTTAAATAATTATCAAAAACATTTACAAACAAAATATCATAATTCAAGAGTTTTTAGTAAAATTGAGTAACATTTTCATCGTGTAATTTAGATATTCTATAAATCAGTCGAGATTCAGTCATATTTGTGGTAAAATGATTTCCGTTGTATAAGATATTCAAAGATTCTTTCATTTGGTTATACAGATTGATAGAATTTGGTTCGTCATCAATGAACAAAATCTCTAATTCAGGATAATTTATTTTTAGATGTTTTAATCGGTTTGGTATTTCTCGTTTCTGAGCTCTGATAACGTAATAAGGATATTCCCACATGTGATTCTTCTTAATTAACACAAAAACATGGTGTTTTTTCTTATCAAAATCTTTACAAACAAGATCTGGTTTCATTAACTCCATTCGCAATTCTTGATTCTCTATTTTCAATGATTTCATTTCATCTTTAATTTGTAACTGTTTTATTTCATCTTTTAACTGCTTATTTTCGTTTTTGAGTTTGTACTCACCATATTTTCTAATGGAAGGTAATACTTCTTTCGTAACCCAATTTTTAAACAATTTCGCTTCTGGTTTATGCGATCTCAAAATTAAAGAATAAAGTCCAGATTCATTAACGAAAACAGTGTTATTTTGGAAGTTTGAAGGTAAGCTATTTATAGCCCCCCTTATATTTAGATTAAAATAGAAGTTTTTATCATCTTCGTCAACGTTTATTCTGATCGTTTGCATAGTATTTTCATATTCTAGAATTTTTGCTACGTCTTTAGCCTTAAACCAGATCACATTGTTTTCGTCAACAATCGTAAAGATATGTTTGTTATTGAATATAAGTTGATTATTGAGTAGGTCTACAACTGACTCCATTTAGATAGAAAAAATTTAACAAGCAATTTTTTATTTTGAGTATAAAGTCCAGATTCATTAACGAAAACAGTGTTATTTTGAAAGTTTAAAGGTAGTCTATTCAATAGACCCCCTTGATTTATGTCTTTAAACATTGATTTATCATCATCAACGTTTAATATTATTGCTTGTCTCGTGTTTTCATATTCTAAAATTTTTGTAAGAGCGTCGAATCGACGCCCTTGTCAGAATCTATGTTTTCAAAGCTTTTTTTGTATTTTTCTTTAACATTGTCTTTATTCGTATTTTTTGTGAATATTTGTGAGGTGGCCCTCGAGGGCTACCTTATCTTTTAGATAAAAGTATTGGTATTTATCATCATTATCAACTCGTTTTGAAAGTTTGAAGGTAAGAACGATTCGTTCCCCCCTTGATTCATCATTCTTTCGACAATCTTAAATATATTGTTGTTTTACTCTCATTATTTATTAAATTTCCCTCAGAGTCTTGTATAGTTAGAACGATTTTTTGAATTCTTTTAATATTTTTTCTAATTGGAATATAATCGATTTCATTCGGTTTTTCACTGATTTTTGATCCATAAGCAACATTTGGGAAAAAAGTGTACAAAATTTCAGATTCTTTGTGTAAATGTTCGGTATGATTTTCAAAACTAGGTTCAACGAGATTGCAGTGCACTTCAATTACATCGAAAGGTCTAAATTTTGGCGTTTTATTTCCTAAATATACCTGATTTGGCTCAATAGTTTCTTGAACAAACCCTAACAAATCTACAATAATTGCTGAAAACATTATTCTTACTGGTGATTTTATTTGAATTTTATTAGAGAGATAATTTTTTTGCATTTCAAACTTGTTTTCGTCAAAGTTTAAAGATTTATCTGATTGTTTGAATGTTTTCAGATAATTTTTAAGGGAATTTTTTATTTGATCGAAAGTATAATATCCTTTGTTTAAACCATAATATTTTGTTATGTTCTTCTCACTAAATCCTATACAATAAGGAGAACTTTCACTAATATTTATTACAAAATTGTCAGAATAAAAACCGCTTAAACCGATAAAATAATTTGATTCTTCCTCTAAGTGTATAGGATGTTCCAAGTTTAAAACTAATTTAGAGCTTTCTGAAGTCAACTTGAACAGCTTCATTTTAGCTATTTAAATGGAGAAATTTTTAAAGCAAAAAGATCAGATAAAACTTCAAACGTTTGAAGAAAATAAGAAAGATCAACCAATCAGATTGTTAATTGTTGGTTCAAGTGGATGTGGAAAAACAACTTTATTATTGAATTTTATCTACAATAGGTTGATTCCTTATTCCAATTTGTATGTTTTTAGTAAATCTTTAGAACAAGACGCTTATAAAAAATTGCAAGAAAGATTTGAAAATATTGAGAAAAACTTAAGCAAAAAGGTATCACATTTTTATAATGCCTCTGAGGACATAGTTCCATTAAGCGAGTGTAAACCCAATTCGTTAATCGTTTTCGATGACTGTATTTTAGAAAATCAAGACGTTATTAAGGAATATTTCGTAATGTCTCGTCACAAAAATATCTCTTGTATCTATCTTTCCCAATGCTTTTCAAAGGTTGATAAACAAGTTATTAGAAATAATTTGAATATGTTGTGTGTTTTTAAGCAAGACGATCACTATTCGAGAAAGATTTACAACAATTATGTGGGATCTGATATGAGTTTTAACCACTTTAATGAATTATGTGATAAAATTTGGAAAGAAGACTATGGATTTTTAACTATTAATTTAACTTTGAAGCCTAAAAATGGTAAATATTTGAATAAATTTTCTAATATAAATGCTGCTCAGTGGTCTGGCAAATCTACTTGATAAAATATTTGTTACAATTATTTTTACATTATCTTTACTTTTTATTTACATTATGAAAACAACTGAAAAACGGTAAATCTGTTCACGTTTTTACGTTCCACGTTCACGTTTTTACGTTCCACGTTCACGTTTTTACGTTCCACGTTTCGTGTTCCACGTTTCAAAATTTTCCTAAATAAATGGTGAACGTAACTTCTGAAGAAGCGAAAAAACTTGATCAAATCGAAAAGAAATTAATCAAAGAATTTAAAGAACAGATTCGAATTGATGAAGAAGAACAAGAACTTATTCAAAAAATTAATCAACCTGTAACTTCTGCAATAAAAAATGTTGAGGGCAAAATTGAAAATGTTTTAAGCGATAATCAAAATTTAATGAATTTGGTTCCAGTTGTACGACAATTTGCCGATATTTCGATTCCAGAATCTGAAGTAGAAGAGTTTGAATTGCCAAAATTACCATCTTCAACACCATTTAGACCTCGAATCATTGAAGACTCTACCATAGTTGAACCAATAAGTCCTGGAACAACGGATATAATAATTGGTGAAATTGGTAAAAAATTCCTTCCTAGAGTAAAAGATGATAAATTTGGTTTGTATTGGGATAAAAAAAAGAAAAGTTTTATGATTGGAAATTTGCCCGTGAATTTTGAACATAATGATATCATTATTAATGAAAAAACATATGAAGGAACTCAAGGTTTATGGAGATTATTAACAGACTATGACGCTCCAAAAGATAATTTATATTCTGAAGAAGATTTGAAAAAGTATACAGAAATTTTATGGGAATCTGACTCAATTTACAAAAATAATGATCCATCTACTAAGAAGCCTAAGTCAAGTAGAGGTAAAAAATATATCAATTTGATTAAACCAATTTGGGAAAAACGAATCGAAGGATCAGGTGTAAGAAAATACAATGATAATAAGATTGAGTACAGATATATCGACGATTTGACAAAACTCGATGGAATTATTAATTATATTTATGCTCAAGAGAAGGCTGGAAACAACAATTTTTTGAACGAAAAGAAAGCGATTAAAGATTTTATTTCGAACAAACTTGATGAATTGATTGAAAAACCTGATGGAATTAAATATTTAAAGCGAGTTTTGCCAGCAATAAGTTCATCTATGATTGAAGGTAGCGGACTTTTGAATGATTTTATCAACAATTTACCTTTTGAATTACACGTACCAACTTATCAGTATCTGGGGCCTGGCACAAAACTCGAAAAAAGACTACAAAGAGGAGATCCTGGTATAAATAAATTAGATCAAGCTGCTATGGAACACGATATTTTTTATGCAAAACATAGTGACACAAATTCCAGACATATAGCAGATAAAGTTTTGCAAGATAAGGCAATGGATAGATTTTTATCAAAAGATGCTAGTTTAGGTGAAAGATTTGTTGCACTTCCAACAGTTGGAGCAATGTTTTTGAAGAGAAAACTAGGAATGGGAATTGAAGAGAACTTGAAATTTTAACTATATAAATGGAGGTGAACGTAAATTTCAGCAAAAATCAGAAAGAAAAAATAAAATCCGCTTTTAAGAAAAAAATACCCGTTAGTATTCAATTTAAAATAGATCAACTAAAAAATGGCGAAGATAAGATATTTTTAACAAATAGACAATACAATAAACTCGAAAAACATAAGAAAAACAATAAAGGAACCAGAATAGAATTTTCTTATAATCAGTTGAAAGAACTTAAAAATGGTGGACTTTTGAAAGATTTATTAGATTTTGGAGAAAATATTCCAGTTGTTAAAAATGTTGTTCCTTATGTTCGTAAAGCTGCTCCAATCGTTAAAAAAGATGTGATTCCTATTGTTCGAAACATTTTAAATTGGTTAGATAAAGAGTTGGAAGATGTTACAGGATCTGGATTAGATGAAAAAACTTTGAATTACGTGAAAACAAACATTAAAAAAAATTTGAAATCAAACCATTAACATTCGGTGAATTGGAAGAACTCTGCAAAAACATTAAACATTTTAGAGGAATTTTCATGAGAGATACATTACCTGAAAAAGTTAAGAAATTCGAATGTGGAATTGTGAATTTAGACTCGATTTTGGGGAGTGGAACGCATTGGGTTTGTTATTATAAAAATGATAAGAATGCATGTTATTTTGATTCGTATGGAAGAATTGAGGACAAACCACCTATAGAATTGATCAAATATTTGAAAAAATCAAGCGTCTACTACAATGACTCTCAGATTCAAGACTATAAAGATCCCCCAATTTGTGGTCATTTATGTGTTTTTGTTTTGAATGAACTGAGTAATGGTAAAGATTTTAAAGAAGTTGTTAACAAATTATTGCTTAATAAATATGGATTCACAAAATATTTTTGACGTATTTGGTACACAAATTATTCAAAATGTAGATAATAGTTTGAATTTTGATAGTTTGAGAAATGAGTTTGATAACAAGTTAGAAAATTTATTACAAAACCTTCCAGATTCAGATATGTTTGCTATCGAGATTGAAGATTTTAAAGCAGAATATGATAACAAACTTGCAAATTTCATGAGTTCAAATGAAGTTGCTGATAAAATAAAAACATTGGAAAAAGAAGTTGATGATGGTGTAAAAAAATTATTTACCAATTTAATGTCTCATATCGAAAAAGCTGATAAAATTACTGAAGCGATCAAAGTTGAAAAGAATTATGTTAGTTTGGCTAATAAAAAAAGAATTGTCGGTGTTCGACCTGGTATTGACAAACATGATGTTGTTGTTAAAGAACAAATTTTAAAACCTCTAAAATTATCAGAAAACATCGATATTGTTGATTTACATGATCCGAATGTTAAAAATGCCTTAGATTTTAAAGGAAAAAGAATTAGCGGTGTTAGTAAAGGAATTAATCCATTTGATGTTGTTGTAATGATTCAATTAGAAGATCCTATTAAAATGTTTAATGAACTAAAACAAAATTATGAGAATCATAAACAGCATGTTAAAGATTTTACAACAGAAGTCTATGACAAGTTAGAAGCCAGAAATAGAAGATCAGTAGACGATGTTGGTGAAATTAATGAAAAACTTACTAATTTTAAAGAGTCTTTTGATAAGTTTAGTTTAGATGCTACGAAAACTTTTGAGAATATTGGTCATAAATTTGTTGAATACAATGATTCTTATGCTGTCAAATTTCAAAAATTACAAGAAAAACTTAATAATATGGAGGAAGATCTTACTGAAATAGGTATTCGTGTAGGGTTTTATGCATGATAAAATTTCCTTATATAAATGGCGCTCATATACTGTGTGAGGTGTAAGGCAAAAACTGAAACAAATGATATAAAATACTATGCAAATATCAATGGAGTTAAGAGAATTTCTGGAAAATGTGCTGAATGTAACGCAAAAAAGAGTCAATTTATAAAAACTTGAAATTTTTTCTTAATAAATAGAGATGGCGGGACATTACAGTGCTTTCGATCTTTTTATAATGCAACACGAAAGAGATTTGAAAAAAGAACATTGGGATGACATTTCTCAAAAATATGAATTATCCGAAGATATGATGAGATTATACGTAAACAAATTGAATTGGTATAACATTGCAAAATATCAAAATCTGTCCCCAGAGTTCATTCAAGAAAATATACATTATCAATTAAAAGATCATATGTCTGTTCTTTGTCTCTATCAACACTTGAGTATAAAATTTTTGGATGAAAATAAAGATACAGTTGATTGGAACAATATTATAGATAGCGGTTACTATCCTGTGCAAATTTTATTGAAATATGTGACCGAGATCGCAAAATTTAAGGAAGAGAATCCCGAATATGACGAAGTAGATCATTAAAAATGACTCTAATCTTTTTAATTATTTTACTAAAATTTATATCTTTTCTTATAAAAACGTACATTAGATCGATGAAAAAATGATATCTTTCTTATACATGATGTTTAAATTTTCTCTTATTAAATGGTGGACTACAGAAAGTATGCTAGTGATATTGAAAGGGCGGAGTTTAAAAATTTCTATCCAATTAGTAAACAACATTTGAATGAACCGAATAAAAGAACTGAGTTTAATATTGATTTTGGAGATAACTTTTGCTCGTCTAACTTCCAGTTTTATATTTCTGGAACTTTAACAAAACAAGATGGTCAAGCATATCTTGGAACTGATAATGTTAGATTAATCGATAATTTTATACCGTTTTTATTTTCTAAGATTGAAGTAAGAAAACACAATAAATTGATAGAAGAAGTCGAAAACTGTGGTCAATTAAGCACAATTAAAGGAACTATTTGTTATTCCAAAAGTGATGTATTTTCAAACAGTTTTGAATCAACTTTTAAATTTGGACAATTTGAAGCGGTCGGTGATTTAGCACATTTCGGCTTAGGATTTTTTGAAAATGTTACTATTCCGATCTATAAAGGAGGATTTTATCTAAGTTTTATAAGAGCAGAAGACGATGATGTGATTCTGAAGACTGCAACTGGAAATGTTATGCCTGTTGATGGCAAAATTACAATTAACGAGTTTTTCATTAGAGTTCCGATGATTGATTACAAAACCACGAGTAAAATTCAGTTGATTGATGAAATTATAAAATCTCAAAACATCACGTTTAATTTTCTAGATTGGCAATGTATTGAGCAAAAAGGTATTTCCGGAACAACTTATTCGTTCGATATCACAAATATTTATAGAAATATCTTCAATCCCAAGTTCATTATCATTGGTTTTCAAACAGATAGACAGAATAATCAAGAAAAAAATCCTTCAAAGTTCGATAGTTTGAATGTGAAAAAATATCAGAGTAAAATTGAATGGTTCTTATTATCCAGATGAATTACAAAATTTAAACATTTCCGGTGGTCTTTTCAGAATCATGTATCAGATGTATCAAGATTTTAAGAAAGTTTACTACAAAAATATGGAAATGTATTACAATCCTAAAGAATTTTTAGCGAATAGACCTATTTATGTCATTGATACAACAAAGAGTTTGACAAATATTTCTGGTTCAAAGAACGATATAATTATCAATATGGATTTTCAAAATGCTGTTACAAACGCGATTTGTTATGTGGTTGTGGTTTCTGAGAAATTTTTAGCCTATGATGTGATTAAGAACGATATTAGAGAAATTCAGTAGTTAATGATGTTCATATTGTTCTCTTTCATTCCTTCTAAAACTTTAAAAATATACTCTTTCGCTGATGAAAAATCTCGATTTCTTCCGTAATAATCTTTGTAATCATAGACAAAATATCCTAAATAGTTGAATAATAAAATAAAATCATTTCTTTTTATCTCGGTAGTTGAAATATAAACATAAACATTTGCGCTGAAAAATTTATATCTCGGCAGACTTAGTTCCATAGCTTCCATTTATTCTTTTTGTAAAAATGGAAGAGTATAATGCCAACTGTTACAAGTGTTATAATAGAGGAGAAATTATTGATAAAAGATTAGTTTGTAGAGATTGTAATTTAATTTTGTATGAAAGACCTAAACCTAAGAAATTTCGAAATAAGCTAACACATTTGAATAATCTGCTTAGAAAATTACAATATGGAGATAAGAAGCAAACAAAATTTGTCTCAGAATTTAGAAAAAAGAACAAAAATTTTTACTTATCTCTTGGAACCGTTGACAAAATTATTTTCCTTTTCAAAGAATACATTAGGTTTGTAGGTTTAAATACACACGTTTATTATGAGAAGATTTTACCTATAATCTTTCACTATTTAGACATTGAATTTAACTACGATTTTAAACCTGAAATCTTTGATGATTTTATAGTACATTTGGAGAAAGTAAATGAAGAACCTCGTGAAAAGAATGCGGTTTTACTCACATTCTCCCCGACTTCTCGAGTGATTGTTAGCAAATTTCATTATTTCCGTTTATAGATTTTTCATTGAGATTTCTGGATTTTTTCATTAAAATAGCTTAAGAAATTAGAAGCCTACAATGAACAGTAAAACAGCTAAAGATTCGGTTATTTTCCATTCGTGGTTTCCTGTTAGATTTCTTAGATTTGTTTATGGTTCAATGGACAGTATTTTACATTGATTTTCTGACTGTCCCAAAAGTGAGCCAGAATCGGCATATTCATATCTACTTATATATATATATATATATATACTATATATAGGCTATATATACTGTGTGTGTGTGTAAATTAGTTAGTAAGACGCCTAGTATCTCTAAAGAAGAATGGGACTCACAAAACCGGAAATCAAACGTAAAAAATAATATACCTACAAAATCACAATCATAACATAGACTAACATTAATACAACACAAACACGCATTAAATAACATAACTGGCGTATTTTGCCTGCAGCTCGGCCAGACTGACAAATGACGCCGTGGAGACAGGCAGAGAGAAAGTAGTGACATTTTTAAGAACCTGAAGTGGTAGGCTCAAGTAACCCCAAATAAGGGGCCTATTGGGTTGTTAATAATGGTATAATAATACATAATAATAATAAATAAACCAATTTTATGCTAGTCCGCTCATATAATAAACGCTTAAATACAGTGGTTGTTAATCTATTTTACCAAGTACTCGAGTAGTTTAACTGAAAAAAGTGATATAGATAGATGGCACAACTTAGTTTAAGAGTTGGCCGTATTAACACGACCATGAGTATTACTCTATGAGAGCAATATTAAACCTCAAACATTAATTACGCCGTATGCAAGGTTTAAATATATATATATATATATATATATAATATATATATATATATATATATATTGTATACTACAATAACTTTTTTTAAATACTTGTTGAAAATTTAATTAAGAATTTTTTTAAGTTTCCCAAATTAATTGTAAATAACCAATGAAAATATTAAAACCTTTGGATGCATATAAATATATCCTCATAATGAGACATCTCCCCATGTTTATATTACCACAAATAAGAGTGTAAATTGTTAAGTTTACTATGGCTCTTTTTGTGCTAAAGTGAACATGGCCGCGAGTAAAATAGGGAATATACTTTATTAAAAAATGCCATAAAACTATGTTACAGAATTTAATGATTAGTTTTCAGAGCTGGGTATCTAGTCAAATATTGTCTTTTCATGAGTAGAATTCACAAAGTCTGTAGAAGGTCTGGTTGTGTAGCCATGTTGAAGGATTCTCTTCATGGTTCTTGGGTTGTCATATATCAGGTAGTTGGGCAGCTTGTTGGATAGCTTCACTCCAGCGTAGAATGGTATTTTCTTTTTCAAATAAGGTAGTTCAGTGAATAGGGAATGTATAGTCAGTCTCCTTCTTGGTTGGTACAGTAATTTTGTGCGGATGCCTTTTGTTTAGGAGGATCCTTGGTTCTGTAGTGCATGTTTCCAGGATTTAGGTTGAAGTCACCGTCAATATTTTCCAGTCTTTAAATACGTTTCAGCAGCTCTCACTGCATCCTGTTCCTGCTACTATCCTTAGTGATTTATTCTGTATAATTAGGGTACGAAAAATATAACATTCAAAGAACTAGCCCAGACACTTATTCCGTAACTTAAGTAGCTTTCTAAAAGTGCATTTTATGCAATTTACGTGGACCTCATTACTACTTTTTTGTTTAGTTTCTCTTCAGTACGAATAGAGCTGAGCTTTCCAACTCATTCACTTACCATCTCAAGCTCGCGTTAGGTCTATGTGTTAAACATCGTCAGCTGGTTAATGGTCTGACAGTTCACTTATAAGAGATTTTTTCAGTATTTCACATTAATCTCCTAGATGTTCTGAGAAGTAGTCCATGAGTAATATGAATACACTGGTCCAAGGCCTTGTGGAGCCTCTCTCTTGGCAGGCAAAAGTTTAGACTGAACTACACTAATGATCCTGTTGACAGGCGGCTAATAATGTGTATCCAATGTGGTGCCGGAATAGCCATATACTCAATCACAATTTCTATATAACGTTACATAATTTATTTATATATTTTTACTCCTCCGAAAACTTTTACTTTAAATCTAATTATAAACAAAGTAATTTTACAAAAGCAATCATCCTCTGCTCTGCACTTGCATTAACGAGTTTTACAAAGAGGGCCGCTGATGTCACGTAATGGGACTGAAAATAGTTGAAGTCGTGATAGATGAAAATTATTTGTAAAGTTTGGCTTCTGCGACAAAATTACCCAAACTTATATAAGCTCATTAGTGATTTAAGAGGCTTCAAACTTCGCCAAAACAATAAGAAGTTTTCTCACTTATTAGTGTAACATTCGCATTCATTACCATTACCTATTCAATTGCGAGTCGAGTTTCTGGAGATTATATAATTAGAAGCGCCATACTAAACTATAGAACTCTTGATCCTTTGTGGAATTAAAATCTATTTTTTCTGTTTCCTTTACACACGCACATATATGTCGTATGACCAACGATAAAATCCAAATTACAATCAATTATACGTATTTTACTTAATATACTGTACATCCGAATTCAATAGTTAAATGCAGAAAAATCTGACATTTAACATATACGAGTATGTTCTTACAACTAATGAAAAATAATCTCTCTCTTGGTAGCAATGTATTCATTTTTTGTAATTTTGTGTTAACACTCATTATTTCAGTCCGCTTTATAACAGAATTTTTATTTGGACGGGTAACCTTTATACCATTGAACTATACCTAAACTAGAATAGTTTCAAATATATTAATATTGGGTGTAGTCTATACTGAAAAGGTGCTAAGATCTTTCTAAAAAATGTAGAATTTTAAGCAGATTTATCATTAACGTGTCTTTGAATAATTTTTGTCATCCTCAAAATCCTCAACATACTCTAATGATAATAGTGATATTTTGTACGTTATTAGGTAATTTTTCAGCCAATTTAATTGCTTTGTTTAAGGAGAAAGGCTATACTCAAAGAATTAAAGTGGTTTGGATTTAGGGATGTCTATGCAGTGTTCAAGTCGTACCTGAGCCGGATGGGCAAGACCGGTTCACCGGATTGCATCTACTGCCCGGGCGTTCCCGACGACGCATCTTCTTCCGCGTTGGGAAAGGCTCCGCCTGGAGGCCACAAGAAAACTCGGTGTTTTTTTCGGTGGATACGGTCTGCGAAAAGATGATGGAGGATGAGGGGAACTGGGATTGTTTGTCACAGTTCGTCCGGGGCATCCTCCTGGAAAAGAAACCCGATCTGGACCGCGAAGTGGCCCAGATCCCTTGACCGAGTGGCTGGATAAGGAGCGAGCCCCACGGGATTAAAACCAAATTTAGGTCCAGCCTGAAGTAATGTGATAAAAAATCCCAGGTTAGAATCCTAAAGAGTAGACGAGGTTTTTTAGTGGGTAAACCTGTTTTTAGGGGAGTCCCACACTACAGGCTGGCCACCTGCGTGAGTAATTGCATTTTTCCTACCTCTCCCTCACAAAAAAAGCACAAGTTAGTATTGTCGTGTGTTCCATAAACAAACATTACAACTGGCTTGTGTTTCGTTGTTGCCAGCTCCTGTGTTCAGACAGATTTCACCAATATGACTGTTCTTTTAGTTTGACTATAATTACGCGCCGATTCTAAACAAGACAA
Source organism: Homalodisca vitripennis (assembly GCF_021130785.1). NCBI lineage: Eukaryota > Metazoa > Arthropoda > Insecta > Hemiptera > Cicadellidae > Homalodisca > Homalodisca vitripennis. The sequence goes on along the minus strand of NC_060207.1, from coordinate 84,578,783 downwards.
CCTTTTGTAGTTTTAAACCAATTTATATTATATACGAGTATATTGAACCAAGCCTTGATAAGATAGAGTCAACTGATGTTTTTATACTGACATAGATATAATAACTGTATTGAAAATTGTGTATTTCATTCCACTATATAGTAATACGAATAGATATTATGTATAATGGTGGGGGGGGGGGGGGGTGGGGGGGGGGGGGGGTGGGGGGGGGGGGGGGTGGGGGGGGGGGGGGGCCCAGGGGTGGGGGGAGATGGCAAGAAGAGAGGCGATGTGAGGGTATCGTACAGGATGCTGTACTTATTGGAGCTCCATGCACTGGCGAGCCTGAGAGCTGGAAGAAGTTGACTCGAGTTGCGCTGGGAAGGCTCATCAATGGATACTGCAGGTTAGTGAATGATTAAACCTACATCTCTTTAGAAAAAGCAGGATACCACTGACTAACACCTGACAGTTGTAAAATGATAAAACTAAAGAGCTTAACAGTATTTGAACTATACACAGTTCTTAAATTCTGCATTAATATGTAACTGATTGCCTTGCACACATATGGATAACTATGAAAACTATGAAGCCATGTATTTTGTGTGGTTTTTTTTTGCAGTGTACAAGGTATGTTCCAAAAGTAATGTATATACGTAATAAATATATACAGGGTGTATATTATGTCTGGAAACACCCAAATATATCCTTTAATAATTTAAATATAAATTTGAAACCTCTTACAATCGTGATAGAGATTGGGCATCTACTTTTTGGAACAATGTTTTGTTATGTCACACCAACGGGGGGACGTCCTGCCGAGGGTATCGTGAATATTCTTAATGGAAGCCTATACCTTGTGATACTTAATTTTAAAGGTAATAGCTTACTGAATTGAATGCCACAAACCGCATCTCAAGGGAAAATTATTCTATCAGAAACTAGAGCATTTTTTAGTATTGAAAAATTTACTGATGTTCAACAATGTAATTTTAACATGGTTCTTGCCGCAAAATGTGTGTGTGTGTGTGTGTTACACTAATTTTTTAGCATTTTTTTTAAATGTTCAATTAAATAAAACAAAAATTTCATCTTAAGCTGGTTCTATTAGCACAAATTTGCCAGTTTTTATTACAGTACAATTATGGAAATACTTATGTTATTGATTTCTTATTACAAATAAAAAAAATAATGTATGCTGTTAGAAAAGTCTTACAACAAACGTTTTACCTGCATTTTGGTGTCCAAAGCAATTGTTCGAACTGTGTTCCTTCTACGGTTTGACAATGAGCCAATCTTGTGTAAAATGATTCGACAGAGTTGCCTAACATTTCTTCAGTTATCAAAAGCAATCTCCTCTATAATCCTGTTTTCTTAGGTCTTCCAAATTATGAAGGCTTTCTTCTATAAACATTGGATTTTAAAATGACCCCATAGGAAATAATCGATTGGTGACAAATCCGGAGATCTTGGAGGCCATTCGATTTCTCCTCTTCGGCCAATCCATTTATGAGGAAACCTTAAATCCAAATACTCTTTACCTGTCTCCCATAAATGGGGTGGAGCACCCATCCTGCTGAAACCATACATTATCAAAGTATTCTCCTGATGCAATTTGAATTTAGCTGGGATTATTTCCATTTTGGAGCATATTGTAGTAAAGTTCGGCATTTAAATTTCCATTGATGAAAAAGGGTCCAACAATTTTGTTACCTAAAATTCCACACCATACGTTCAGTTTTTGTGGTTGCTGTGAATGGGACTCAGTAATCCAATGTGGGTTTTCACTAGCCCAGTAACGGCAATTGTGCCTGTTAACATTGCCATTTAGGAAAAAAGTTGCCTCATCAGAAAATAGTATGTTTGGTCAGAAAAATCTCTATTGTCATCACATTTGCGCATCACAAGTTTTACAAAACTCAACTCTTCTGTCGTAAATCATCCTCACTTAACTGTTGGACTAAATGAACTTTAAATGGTTTGTATTTATTAATTTTCAAAATCTTACTCACAGACATAGGGTGCATATCATGTTGGCTGTGCAGCTTTTCTGAGCGATGTAGGCTATGTGGGTCTTCAATAAATGTTTGCAAAACATCTAGTGCATGTTCTTCATCTGTTGCAGATTGTATCCTACCCGACTTTGGCCGATTACGTACACTCCCTGTCATTTCAAAACGCTCAATAGTTTTTGATATTGTTGAAACACTTATGGGATTCCTTTCTGGGAAAGTGTCATTAAACAAATTACAAACTTCCCGATAAGATCTTTGACGATCGCCATATCCTCACATCATCAACAGAGTAATTCGTTCTCTTTCAGACAATTCCATTAAAATGCCAAATAAAAAACTGAACTACTGTAATTAGATAACTTGTTGACAGCAATGCTTCAGAGGACACTGATTAACTCGACAGGAATGATATGACCTTTGTCCATTTGTAATTCCCAAGCTTAGACCAAACGAACTATTACTACTGGAACGCGCACTGCCCATAAGCAGCATGTTGTGTTTTCCGGTCGCACACAGCTGTGCGTTACTGGTGTATCCATGGATTTGCAGGCGCTTAAAGTGGGCAAGAACTCACCAAGTTCTGTACTCCATGCCAATGATGCTGATCTTAGAACACATTAACTTTTTATTGATTTTAAATCTAAGGGTAAATTAAGTAGATCAAGTGATGATGTACGGTATTGAAAATTGTTAAAATATTATTATTTTACTCTAGTTATCTCAAACAAATGCGACCACTTCTAAATTGACAGGAAGCCACGAGTTACTTTGAATTAAAAACTGTGACTAAACTATTTTTTTTAAAATAATATCTCATTCACATCGAAAAAAACAAAAACTTTTGACATTAAAAAAGAAAACCCCAACTTAGAAATAAGGCAAAAAATATTGGTCAAAATAATTTTTATTTTCTAACACGTAGATTAAGTGTGTCATGTTTGTAAATTTTTTGTAGTTTATTTTGAAATAAAATACTGTCAATAAAAAGTTGTTTTTTTTTCATCTGGGTAATATTTTAATGCCTGTAATATTTGTTTCCGACTTTGTAAGAAAAATAAAAGTCAAAATCTCAGTTATTTTGATATTGCACAAAAATCAGGTTTTTTTAACAGAAAATAAAAATTCCACGGTAAAAAAGCAGCTACTAACATTTGTAATAATAAATAAATTGTAGTATCTAACAATTGTATTAAGTCTACAAGGCGTTTTTAAAGTGATATTAGATCATTACTATAATGCCTGCCATATGGGCGGAGTTAGTTCTTGGCCCATTTCCAGCGCCTGCAGACTCGGAACGCAGCCCAGGATTTTCGGCTCGGGTTTTCTCCGGCCCAGAGCGCGTTCCATTATTATAATTCGTTGGCTTAGACCTGTCTAGTGAAAGCTCCATGCTCAACAAACTGAAATCTGTAGACCAGATGATTTAATAACACAATAATGTTTCTCATAGGCTAGTGACCTTTGTCTCTTTAAACCTTCCTGCTGACTGGAAAACACCAAGTACAGATTCATAAGTAATCAGAGAAAGTGACTCATAAGTTTTATTCATTGTAATAAAAAAACTGGGTAAATTTGTACTAATTGAAACCAGCTTAAAAATAAATTTGTTTATTTTATTTTTAAATTGAACATTTAAAAAATGCTAAAAAAATTAGTGTAACACATTTTGTGGCAAGAACCAATGTTAAAAATTACATTGTTGAACATCAGTAAATTTTCAATACTACAAAAATGCTCTAATTTTTCTGATAGAATAATTCCCTTGAGATGCGGTTTGTGGCATTCAATTCAGTAAGCTATTACCTTTAAAATTATGTATCACAAGGTATAGGCTTCCCATTAAGAATATTCACGATACCCTCGGCAGGACGTCCCCCGTTGGTGTGACATAACAAAACATTGTTCCAAAAAAGTAGATGCCCAATCTCTATCACGATTGTAAGAGGTTTCAAATTTATATTTAAATTATTAAAGGATATATTTGGGTGTTTTCCAGACATAATATACACCCTGTATATATAAATCAGTAATGTATAATAATGAAATGCGTTCGAAGTGTAAATATAAGTTGTTAAACAATTTTCAGCTATTTGTAAATAATAATTGTAATGTACATTTATAAATGTTTTCTTGAATTTTTTCCCCAAATATCTTCTGATAGGATGGTAAAAACTAAACTGCATGGTGAACGAATGTTTATATTTTTAACAATGGGTTTGAATTAAAATGATATAACTACGAGTACAAATATAAATATAAAATATACTTACGAATGAAACCCAAGACTTTCCTTCGTTAAAGATCATGAAATAATAAATCTAAGTCAATTGGGATCAGAGCAGACTAAGATGATTGACAATAAAAATATATAAATAACAAAAAGTTTTATTAATTTTTAAAAATTATGTGTAATTTAAGGTAAAGTTATAGCAAAAGTCATTAAAGCTAATCAGGTAGGCTACAATTTAAATATGACATACGTGAGGTAGGCTACAATTTAATATGACATACGTGAGGTAGGCTACAATAATAATTAATAAATTACTCATCTCACAACACAAATTCAGGTTAACATAATGGGTGTAACGGTTTGAGTTACAACACAAAAAACTGGAAAGTATAAAAAATGCAAGATTTTAAAAAACAAACGTAAAATTGAGCAAAATGCTATCCTCACTTAACTTCAAATTTGACAAAGTTGTGTCTTGGTATAAAAATGTATGCCCAAGAGTTTATGAAAATAAATACAGTTGATTTAATGAAAGAGAACTAGTCTGTAACCTAAACTTGAGAAATCTACAAAAGAGAAAGAATGAAAAAAATTACTCTAAAATAGAGCCATAGGGTTTCTCTCAGAAATTATACATTTTTATGTTTTTAAAGATTGTATAAACACATATTCTTGCTTAAATATTAGATGAAGGAACTTTGAATTAAGTGGTTCCACATGTTTATGGTTACCAAAGCCATAAAATTAGGAATCTCTAAACCACACTTATGTGGTATAGCATATTGAAATTTTATTATACAATTATTTCACATGTTTATGATTGCGAAAGCCAAGAATTACGGATTTCTGACCACACTTACGTGGAATACAATGCTGAAATTTATCTTAAAATGATTCCACATATTTTATCTTTACCAAAGCGATGAAATTAATCATACAGATTAATTTGTGGTTTTTAAATATTTATCATTTTAGCACGTTTATGTGGATGGAATGCTGAAATTTATGCTAAAATGGTTCTACATATTTATGGTTACCAAAGCGATTAATTTATGGCTTTAAATATTTACCGTTTTAGCACTGAGAATGCAAACAAATGTAAGTCAGGTATGAAGGTATCAGAACAGTCTCGCTCTGAAATAGTACTGTTATGATATTACAAGTAAAACATATCGAAGATATACAGAGCATAAAAATGCAAGAGACAATGTTTTGAATGTTTATTGGTAACTAGTATCGGATCGTTAACATAGTTGACATTGATAAAACATTATCCATATCAGCGGTTGTTTATAGCAGCTGTATTGGTAACTTCTATATTCTAGCAGTTGATGTATCAGAAACTACTACAGTAGTAAACGTTTACACGCCTCCATACAGAAACATTACTCAGACAGACATATACTTATAACATTTCCAGCATTGGAATATCGTCTCCTGTATGTAGAGGAATCAACAGTTACCACTGCATTGGGGATACTTTTCCAGTAATAACAGTGGTATAGATATTACACAATGGATTGAAAAATTTTATTGGTTTCTGAAACCAAAGCGCATGCGCATCCTATCCGACACGTTGGTGTGGTGGTGGTTCCCTTGACTTGTTTTAGTAAACTCAATCCCAGCTAGAAGAACATTCCTTAAAACATTCCCCTACATTCAGCACAGGCATTTTCAATAACATTGGGAAATACTTTACAATTAATATGATTTTTGAAGGAAGAGGAAATTGGAAATGAAAGGCTTCATCAAGGTTATCATATTGATTTCTTTAATGATCCAACATCATTATTATCATAGACCGTGTTTGTGTTAATAATGTGAGGATCAAAGATCTATTCTGTGAGTTTAATAATATTAGAGACTCTTACGAGATGAATCTGAAAGATATAGTACTCTAAACTTTACATGTAGTAGCCGGGAGTTTGTCCTCGTTAGACAACACTCTCCTAAGGTAAGCTTCTGAATGAATTACTTTAATATCCGTCCGGCAGCTCTTAAGGTGATCCCTTTTATTAAAGTTATTAAATTAACTTTGTGAATGTTGAGTTTAGTTCCAGGTTAAACAAATAAACAGTTAAACAAATAAAAAAGTAGAAATAAACTGAAGCATATAGTGTAATTTATGTAACGAAAAAATAATAAAATTACGATGATATGACATTCAAAATTAAGGTGTTATGGTTATTATATGATACGAATATAAAACGAATTAAAATTTTCAATTATTGGCTCTTTTTTAAAAAGATTCATATGAATGTGTTTGCATTGAAGACGTTCTGATCATTAAACAACAAATTCTTCAATACTATCTTTTATACTTATCGGATAGAAGGAGCACTGATCTAAACAATCTACCAATAAACAGTATTCCAAAATAGGCGAGTGTAAACTCCAACTAATTGTATCAAAATTGGTAGAAGTTAGCCAATTTGTAATCTGAATAACTAATTATAAATGTAATATCGAGATTACCATATGCGTTATTTTAAGCAGATTTAGTATAAACTTGTCCATGTATTCACCATTAGGACAGAATTTCCTATATATCCTTTTTAGTAGTTTTTTTTCAGATTATGTTCCTCAGAGCTCGAAGTCTCCTTAAACTTTATATGTGTATTAAATCTATCTTTAAATGAGATATCTCCCGATATTCCTGCGATAAAAAATAAGAGATTAAAGTGTTTGCGGTTTGTTTTTACGAGCGTTAAAATAAAGGACAAATGTCAGTACAGCCAATAGCAAGTTTCACCAACAATTATTCCAATGGTTCTTGTGCGGTTTATCTTGTCCATATTTATATATTATTATACTAAAATAGTTTATTTTTTAACTAAAAATAGAGAATTACATAACAGTTTGTATTCTCCAATTACGCTTGAGGTTTATAAAATAAAACATTAAGTAAGAACACCGCTTATAACTATTCATACATATTCGGAAAAAAAACCAGTATCAGTATTTATCACGCGAAAGTGCGTGGGAGCGAATATAAATTTTCAGCATATTGCACTTTATTTTCCTAACGAGTGTATGATCCAGGCGTTTAAAATATTCTCAAAGATCCACTTTAATCCTCCCATTGAGGTACTTCTCAAAGAATATTTTCAGCATAAACTGCTTTTACCCAACTATTTTTCTATTGCTGGCTAAAATCGGACATTTCGCAAGAAAATAAAATACTGTTCCGTTTTCGTAACCTAAGAAGCTTTGAGTTAATTTATACTTTATATCAATCAATTAAATATACGTGAACAAGTTTTTTATCTGCGTTTAAAAACTAATAAATATCATTTTACCAACCAATGTTAGTAATTTACATAAAATAAAAAGGAATATTCTGATTCTGTCAGAAAGCCCCGTAAAATATATTCACGAAAGAAGAAAATTTGGAATATAAATGGCTGATATTTGATTCAAGATTTGCACGTCAAATGAAGCCATAAATAAAAGATGGGCGGATAGGGAACATGGTAAAAGCACGATGTCAGCGTAGCGTGGTCTGAATTCTTCATAAGAATGAATCAAGATCTAGGAAGGGGAGTTCTTATTTTAAATCAGTTTCCGAGTAAAATTTATTTTTGTGAGAAGGCCATCTGCATACTTAAACTTATATGTATGATTTTAAACTAATAACGTTTCAAAGATAGTCGTATATTGTAATATTTATCTAGAGATTACTAATATCACTACATTGTTGTAGAAGTCTATAAAGTAAAATACAATCGATTCAGTGACTATATGAAACTAAGGTTGGATTTATTTAAATAATAATAAACAAAAAACAATTACAGAAGCAAAATTTTCTTTCCAAATATTGGATTAGCAGCTATCCGAACCTTCGCAACTCAATTGCAATAGGTTGTGCACGTGTATGAGCACTTCTGGTACGAGTGAATTATATTTCCAACGCCAATATTGAATTTGCCTGTTTACCGCTATCAAGAAAACATATACTTAGATCTAAAGAATGTACTTCGGCCAAAGGACAACCAAGATGGGTTCTGTAACAGTCTTTAAATTTATAGTTTAAAGTTAGATAGTAACTGTATTAAAGTACTGACCAAGTACTGCATACTTAATATTTGCTAAAACGTACAGTTAAAAGTATACTTTATTAAAACGTTTAATTTTCTTTTCTGGATAGTTTCTTACTTTTGCTGAACAGTGTTTACAGTGATGTTGAATTAAGTTGTTACTATTAAGCTTACTCTGTACTTTGAAGATTATAAATAAAAAAAAAATAAAATAGTGGTTCAATTAATTAAGCATGTGTTTGTGCTGTTAAAAAACGCTTACGCAGAACAGATGATTACATTAAACAAGCTCTGTTAATAAATATTTCGCAACTTTATAGACCAAGATGGGATTTTCGCAAGTTATTTAGACCAATGAGGCGTAGCCTGGATTATAAACAATAGGCCTATATGGTAACTATGAACACTAAGAATGTTCTTGTTTTAAAAAAAATACTATCGTTCCAATAATTGTTACGTGATTGAGTAAAAAACAGACACACACACACACACACACACACACACACACACACACACACACACACACACACACACACACACACACACACACACACACACACACACACACACACACAAACACACACAGAGAGAGAGAGACACCATTAGATTTTTTATACAGTAGGAGATACACAAACAATCCATTGGCTATTATGAAACAATGTCTCTTGGACGCCTTGGGGTTGAATATGCATGTATCACAGTGCTGTGCACGTACAGGTACAGTGTATGTGCAGTGCATTAATGCGAGTGATCTATTAATTATTTATTTAGGTGTTAGTGAGTATGAGGAACAGCAGGTTTTAAAAACTGAATTTCCCTCCAAACCAGTTGAACTAGAAACTTTGTTAATATTGTTTGACTCAACTCAGTAAACTTATTCCTGAATTATTATAATCATATGCTGTGCTATATTCAAACTTATTAAATAAGTTAAATTTTCACCAAATACTTTTTTATGCCAGATAATGATGTGAATTAAAAATGGTATGCTCATATAAAATAAAATAAAAATAATATATATTTAATTTCAATAAACCTTTATTTTATTAAAAAGTTGTATTGGTATAAACTTATATCATATTTTGTTTTTAAATACCCTTTTTAACGTTTTAAATACTTTTTATGTTACACATCTGAACATTTTACTAAATATTAACAATATCTAGTATCTTTATCTAATATATATCTAATATATATCTAATATCTATCTTTCTCTTACACGACAAACAGATGTAAGAGATTTAACAGCGTTTTCAGTTCCGTATATAAATATTTATTTAAAATAAAAACAGTGAGACACGCAATTCCAATCTAAAGTTATATTTTATTTGATTAACTAACTAAAAGAACAATCACACCTTTGTTTATTTTCACATAACAAGGGAAGGTCGTGTTTCTCAATCTTATGATACAGTATGTCATCATACCATATGATGTCACATGCACTGTGAAAATACTCAATTTACTAGATAAAGACATGCGAACTCACAGCTTAAAACAGGCGACGTACTTAAAGAAGTATTTACGACAATATTGGCCACCGCTGTAGTGGCAAACATTACAGTCACGGCGTTGGCCTCTATATAACCTTCTGTTGTATACGTGGTACGTGATACTGTGCTGCCTTTAATTGGCCACGAACAATACTTACATATCTCATACTTGGCCCTTATGGTGATACTTCAACAGTATAGCCGTCTGTAAATTTCCACGTTACAGTATAAAAGCTTACCGCTGCATTGTTTAATCGCCAATGCGGTTTTACTGTAGGATAATTTCGCTGGTTAAATGACAACAACATTTTAAAAGTTTTCTTTGGAATGGTAATAATGGTTGTAATTTTTGTCAAGATATTATGAATAATCAAACTATAGAAAGTAACAAAGACAGTAAAGCATATGAAAATAGACGTCTATTGCAGGAATGTATGGTTCCTCAAATACACAGAGACAATTCTGCCTAGAATTTTGAACGAAGCTGTCTTATAAATTAATAGAGTGAGAAAGATGGTAGACATTGCTTATCTATATTGCCTATCTAGTCTACCACTACTAAATCTGTATTTTAATAAGTTGATAACCAATAATTGAGTTTTGTAACAGACAGAACAACATAGTTCATAAGCCAATTTAAACTGTTTTAGTAGAAAACTTATTAAAATATTAGTAGTTTATACTTGGTATAAAACTTGAATGAACAAAAGTACTGGGGTGAAAAGGTGCAGATAAAGATATCTCGTTTATCTACTGGGATGAACTTTTCGTTGTTAAATTTTTAGTGAATGTTATTTGCACGATTATGTTTTATTTTATAACTAAACATTGATGAGGAATAATGAACAGCGACTTATATTTTCCTATTATACTAGAACTTGGCGTTGGATTCGGCTAGTGTTAATTTGGATATGTGTAGTTTTTCGTAACTCATGTTCCAAATTACAATAAACAACACGTTATTTGTTGATTCTTTTTTTTTCTACGTGTAATTCTTTCTCTTGTGCAACAAATGGTAAATGTGAGGTTCATCCTTTGAAACTTACATAATATATTAGAAAATGCAATTATGAAGAGAGAGAAATGTATGTCTAGGAAATCAATATAATTGTTTTCACGATGTATACGCGTTATTTAGATGGAATTAGTTTCTTATAATCCTCTCTCTGCACTTACTCGTACTATTAGACAAACTAAATGTAAAGTTTTAAATCGTTTTGAAATGTGACACTTATTTAAATTCCATATAGTTGGTTTTGGCTCAATGCAATAATTGCGATGTATCTAAATTATTGTATATTTGCATTAAAGTATAACTTTTATAACAAAAATATGATAAGGTTTATCGTTCTAAATTCTATTTACTATTATAAATGCACTAAAAGCTCAAGAAAGAGTACCTCGGATTTGTATATGTAAAAGTCTTGATATTTATAACGTTTTTGGAAAAGAAATGTAAATAAAAGCGACTGGAAAACACGCTACACGGTGGATGGAGGGCTGGAGGCAAGAGCGGACTATGCTGGGGTCTCAATCCCAATTAAACTCCTACTCCGCTAAAAAGCTTTTGTTATCATCGAGCACAAAATATCGTGGCTGCCTTAATTAGCAAATAAGCTTTTATTTTTCCACAAGTAATTACCATGTTCCACTTTCAGGTGCTGGGTCCATTAATCAAATTAAATTCAACAAGTTCCAAAAACGTTAGAAAATTACCTGGACATACGAGTCTTATTCATATTTTATAAAAAGTTTATCATACATTCTATCCTAAAGGAAGAGAGTCGGATAGTTGTCAAGAGCGTAGTATCTGTATAAAGATTTTCTAACATCCTTTTTTAATATATAGTAATTAAAAAAATGTATTCAGAAAAATATGCTTCCTTCAGAATTAAACAGTTGAATTTTAAGGCTATCCAAATTAGGGTGACAGTAATTGTACACTTTGTGGTGAACGCTCGACACCAAAGGATGAGTTTTGATAAAGACGTTTTAGTTAAAGTTTAAACGCTATATTGTAATGGAAAAATACGTCAGGTCTAAGAGAGTTTCTATAGAAACTGTTCATCTCGCCTGAAACAAGAAAGTTTGAACAATGTTACAAAATCCATTGCCGCGTAACTTTCTAATCAAGAGGGCAAGTTTACCGCCTCACCTTCAGTAATTAATAAGTAACCAGCGCTATTGGTAAGTTCTTAAGTGTTTATCTAGTTAAAAATATAGCTTTGAAATCATGAATGATAATGAAATATCTCGAATATTCTGAAGCTGTTATTGGCACTTATTGGATGGAAGGATTAATGAGTGATCGGTTCTTTGTGTGGTTCGATAAGAAAGAGAAAACCTTAAAATGTACGGTAGACGTGATTGAAGGAATAATAGTAGAGAAGACGAATTCATTCACATGATTTTATAATTTTATATAAAGATGATCTGGCTAAGTGTATTAGGGCTATTATAAAACGTAAACTCTTTATCAGTATTCCTAAATTTTAGATCTCCTTTGGAAGGTCCGGCTTAAAAGATTGCTAATAAAGGAATTAGTAAATGCCAACATATTTGGTTTGTGATTGAATTGAACACACTTGGAATTCTTTGTTTGAAGTTTGTTTTTTATGATGAAAAAATTGTGAAGAAAACAGAATTATTCGGATATTTTCTATCGTTTAGTGATACAATACAATCAGTAACACTAAGTTTCGTGATCTGCAACCTGATCTCTTTCTCAGTTTAATGCATACATAACTACGATCTAGGTTAAGGTAAACAAAATACACCAGAGTGTTGTGACACGCATAAATCAGGAACCACATAAGCCATGTTCTGTGTTTATTCCATGCAAACTAACTCTAAAACATGGAACATTAATTAATCAATTATTAGAAATAAAACTACAGAATACAGGTCACAACAGGTCTAAACCACCGACATCACTAGACGGCCATCCTCTTTCTGCAGCGACGATCGCCATTTAATATTGGCCTCTGATTAGTTGTATTTCGTTCGCCACTAAGTGCAGACCTATTGTGCCGTATATTCTGTAGTTCAGTTTTAATAATTAGTGTTAAGTTTTAAATTAAGTGCATGTCTTAGAGTTATTATGCGTGGAACAGATACAAACATAGCTGTTGTGGTTTCTGATTTATGCGAGTCACGACGCTGTGGTATGTTTTGTTTACTTTAACCTAGATGGTAGTTATGTATTATTATTCCTTCACCTGAGGAAGAGATTAGATTGCAAATCACGAAACGTAGTGTTACTGATTGTATTGTATCACTAAACGATGACACATGTCCTGAAAAAATCCTGTTCCCATCGCATTTATAAATTTTCTATCTTCGTGTATCTTCGGCCTGTACTAGCTCGTTATACTTGCTGGATATAGTGCACGAGCTTTGAGTTTTGATTTTTATTATCAGAAGGTAAAAGTATATATGGATAAGATGTTTAAAGGTAGATCTATCCAAATAAAAAACAATTCTTAAACTTGGACACATATTTATTAGATACAGAAATTCCTGAATTGAACGACGAAATCAATCACGACCTTTGTATCTTGTTCTTTCTGTTCTATCCTTTCCCGCTGTTCCAGGAATGGGCAAAAAAGTGTGACAACGAGTAGCACTGAAATAGCACTTCCTTGATGATAATTTTCAATATGAAGACATACTATTTGGCTGAAAATAGCGTCTTTCAATCTGTTTATATCGTTGCCTGACGGTTAAATATTATTTTCTTGTCTGATGGTTGGTTTTGAATGTGTAAAGCTAAACAAATATATTATATCACGGTTGCCTGATATATTTAACCCTTTTGATACCCTGCTATTCCGACATTTACCAAAGCTAGAGCTAGTTAAGACTAAGTTTACGAAAACCTAGACTATGTCATCACACAATACGAATGAGCACTCGTCTGATAACTATGACGTAAACAAGCTGCCTACGCTACCAGACTTCATACAAATTCTTGAAATATCTTCAGCTTTTTCCTGGTTCCCAATCGAGAAGTGCCATTTTCAATATTGCAATTGTTAACAAATCCGTTGCTGTATGGTGGGAATACAGCTTTGGCTATGTATTAAAACAAGTCGTCCCCCAAGGCCTCACCCAAGGGAAGCTGCATGCTGTCCTTTCTAATGTATGTCGTTAACCAACAAATAACCATTGTCGTTTTACAACAGGCAATAACAACTTGAGTTCAAGTCTATTTTCTAGTACCACTGCGCCATCACGCAGGAGATAAATTTAGCAATCAGGTACACAAGTTTAGTACCCTTGGTAAAACTATAATAATTTTTGTAAATTTTTAGTATATTTGTCAAAGTTACAGGTATAGTTAGGATATTTTAAGCATAAGAGGGATCATTAAACTATTTTTGTAATTCCTATGGACTCGTACAAGGCATATTGCGCAACACTGGAATATTTAACACCGTGTATTGTAACTGCTGAGAAAAGCTACTAACACAAGGTGACCGAGGATCGTACATGTCTTTCCGAACGAATGTTTACGACAGTTTGACCTAGAATTATCAAATTTAGTATAATAATCGTATATCTTCATCATGAAAGATCAGAAATTGGTTTTGATCTTCGTACTCCTCAGGAGTACATTCTTTAGGTTTCTGATAAAGAAAAAATATGAGGCATAAGAGAACTACTTTATTTACGTCTTGCCAGTAAGTGATGACCCCGCCAATTAAAACTCTAGGATATCACCGTTGATTTAATACGAACCAAGGCAACAACTCTATAGCACAGCCTAAAATACACCTTCTACAGGATTTACCACAGGTAAATAGCATTTAAATACAAGAACCGAAGTACAGGGAATGGGGATCTTCAATCCGAGTATTAGTCTTATTCAAAGGAGCACTGACCACTCGGTTATATGAGTTAGTCTTTCTGCTGTTGGTCAAGCTATGTTGGCTGAGTGGAAGCAAAATCAACTATAGCTGCTTGTCTATGTGTTTGCCAATAAAGTTTAGCGTTCAAGTAAAGATTAAAATGATTAATTATTATTCAATTATATTTCTTAGACGCCGAAATATCAGTACGTGTTTACACCGATTATTTCTTAGAAATGTTCATTAATAGTGCAATAAACATTGACAATCAACGGGTCATTTCAGTTTTACGTGTGCGAGACAGAGATTTCGGTTATTGAATTCTATTTATCAGTTGAAAGAACGAAATCCTTTCCTCTCACCACTTGAAGGCATAAACTTCAAACAAAGTACTCGAAGGCAGTTTGGATGTTTGCACAAGGCATCATGTTACCCCTTGGAACGTCACGTTAAACAAAGAATTCTATTCTAAACACCCTAACCTCCATAACTCCTCACTCTTTGGTCACCGGTAGCTAGTTCACACGACTAGCCGCTTATTAACGGGAATATGGCAAATACGTATATATGCAGGATAAATTAATCAATCCCAAATAGACACCGATTTAACTGCAGAACAAATTCTAGAATTTTGAGATAGGCTCCTACATAGATAGGTTTTCCACATAATTATGTAAGGTTGACCTAGAATGAAGAACTACAGCCAACACTATCAGTGTTTGTTGATGCAAGAAACTATTTTATCAAGCACACAGGGAGACGTGTACACTCTATCAGTTCTCAACGTGTTGTGTAGTGCTCTGTTTATTTCAGACATTCACCTACCGTTCGAATGAAAAAATACTAATGTTGTAACTGATACGTAAAGTGTTTAAGTGTAGTGTTATTTACGGAATTAAGTAACAGAAAGAAAATGTCACTTGTGTGAAGTTATTTTCTATTTACTCGCATAAAGTTATGCGGTGAAAGTGAGGTAATCGAAATGAAAGAACATTAATTACAGTTTTCTCTAAAGATGCAAGGAAAAGTTCAAGGTTTGTTTAGTTTGAATAAGCTTCTTATAAATCTAACCATCTAGCTAAATTAGTTTTATTGTGTATTTATTTTATTTTTGTTAATAAAATTACAAACATACCTATATAATTTTGAATATTAATACTTCTATCACTTGAGGAAAACCGAATTATATAGATTGTTTTACAACGTAAAAAAATAATATTTAATTCCTCAAAATTGTTAATTGTCCTCCTGAATTTTGTTATTTACCTCTCTTAAAATCAACGTAAATTCATAGTTGAGAGGTGAAATTTTTATTGGAGTTAGTTATTCTAACTTCAGATTACTTCTTTTTATTAACTAGTTTATAGTTTACATCAGGATTGTTAATTCTGACAGTCCAAAATATACATTTCACTTAGTTAATACATTGTTTACCTAGGTATTTTAATAGATTTGTAATAACCTATTGCTCTCTTTGTATGAAAAAATGTATGTCTAAGTACGTATGTATATCTACTACGCCCGCGAGTATTAACTATCTTTACAAATATTCGTTATTGTGGGCAATCTGACTAAAAGGGCGTAATTCCAGAAGCAAACTGCTTTTTTGAAAGAAATCCTGTAGACGCCTTGTGTTTGAATGGACTTCAACCAAAGTTAAGATAAACATAATTGAGACAGTTGGTGAGTGACATGGAACTAAAAAAAGATACCTTAGTGCAAAGTGATGAGGGAGACCTTGGTGTAGTACCTAACTAAATAATATTTTTTCTGTATGAAATTTAGGTTGGTGGGTATTGGAAGATTTAAGCTTCCATAGGCAGAAGTTTTATATGTTTCCAGTTATTTTGAGTTCTCATTATGGTGAATTAAAAAGACAGTTTTCATTGGGCTAATATTGTTAGATGCTAGGAACTTCAAAATATCGGTAACTCTGGGGCTCCGGGAGATATCAGGAGCTAAAAGATTTAAGAAGTCACGAAATTTTGTAGGCAGAAAGCCTCTAGAGAGTGGAAAACTCTAGAGGCATAGAACTCTTAGAGACAAAAGATTCCAAATTACCGTTTTATATAGGCCAAAAGCTTATAGAGTTAGAGGCGTTCTATATACAACACAATTTAAAGAGGCTGAAGATTTCTCATGGCTAAAAGTGCTCATATGCCACGAATTCTTAGGGGGAAAAGAAATTAGAAATTCCAACAGTTTATAAAGGCTGAAATCTTCCAGATACAAAGAGTTTTACGAGGTAATGAACTCTCAGAGATTGGAGATTCTAGAGAGAGTTTCAAAGCTTTAATATAGAAATGGTGTTCGGTAAAAGTGTTCCAATACTTTGGGATTTAGTTTTACACATAAAAAAGAACAACAGAGTTCATATGAAGGTATGTCCTAAAACCTTAAGTTTTTTCGTCTATCTGTATGTATATGTTTTTTTTTATATAAAAGTAATGTCTTTTGAACCAGTTACGATATAGTTATGGAACTTAAGAATGGTACTAAAGTTTTGTAGACTTTTTCAAAATAAAATATAAACAAAATCGTTTACCCGTTTCAGAATGGCGTCAAACATATTAAAGTTGAGAGTTAACAGTTGTTTGCTGCTCCTGGCCTGTGCAAGCGTATATTCAAAGAAGTCGTGCTTTCTTAACCGTTTACGGATACTGGTGAAACTAGTACCGTTGGAGTATTTTTGAAAAATTGTTGGTATCTTTTAAAATTTTTTAAACAATGTAAAACAGCTGATACATATCAAAAGACAAAACGTTTTCTGCTCACAGCTTGTGCAAGCGTATCTTTAAAGTGGTCGTCCTTGCTTATGTCTTGACGGATTCATGGGTGCTAGATGTCGTTGAAACTAGTACCATTGGAATTGAATTAAAATTCTATAAATAGTTGGTGTCTAGTACATCTTTTATAACTACACTATTTTTTGTTGTTATTTGACTCGAAAAATTTACAACAGACGCCATTTTGTTAATATTAAAGAAAATAACACAATTAGTTTTTATTTTCCTCTTATCTATTCAAACCTATGGACTAGATCTGATTGCCTTAGATAAAATATTTTTAGAGATATGAATTGAAAAAAGACTAAATGGCGGATGGCGGCTAAACGACTTATTTTTCGACCTATATTTATATGACTTTTGTTTCTTGAAATGGTAAATACTATCACCCACAGAAGTTTGTGACACCCTTTTAAGACCACCGCGCGCGCGCGCGTGTGTGTGTGTGTGTGTGTGTGTGTGTGCGTGTGTGCGCGCGCGCGTGTGCGTGTTTTATATATATATATATATATATATATATATATATATATATATATATATTTTAATTTAGGCATTTCTTTGTTTGGAGTTTTTTTTGACGATGGAAGGATTGTGCAGGACACAGGATTGTTCCGGACATTTCCCATCGTCCAGTGATACAAAAAAATCAGTCAAACTACGTTTCGAGATCTGCAATCTGATCTCTTCTTTAGGTAAATAACTAACCCAACAAATAATTACAAACTAGGTTAAAATAAACAAATCATATCAGAGCGCTGTGGTAAGCGTTCCTGACTTAAAATAGTTCATGAATATATGTAGAAAAATATTATTTTTTTTTTCTAATCTAAAGGTGAACAGTAACTTTCAAACCCACCTTATAAAGTCTTTATGTCTTGATCAACGTCTTAAACCTTAAGAATTGTACGTTTTCTAACAAAAATATGTAGATGCTAAATTTGATATTTCTTGTTCTAGGACCAATTGAGGATGTGGATTTTGAAAAAGCTATGGAAATTGCAGGTAAGTAAGATTTTGTGGTCGTACATTTACAAGTGTAAATGATTCTCAAAAACATGGACCTATACTTCTTAATGATAAAATTCGTTGTCGTTACGAATTAAGAAAGTGTGAGTTGGCCATTAGGGCTCAGGCTCGCTTAGTTGGAATGTTAAGAAAGTATAATAGTTTGAGTAAAATATTTTAAAGTAGTATATTATAATTTAATGAAAATCTTGCTAATACGAGTAAAATTTATGGAACAGATTTAACTCAGATTAAGACATTGCATGGAGCCATTCTGTTGATTCGAAGCGAATGAAGGAAAAATAAAAAGCAGGTTATCCCTCGCTAATACCCCATACATATTCTGTTAGTAGCATGTACGAATCAATAAGTGACTAATGTGGGGTTTAGATATCCATTTCTGTAGTCTTTTATGTTACTTCAAATGTATTACCATTGAAATTAATCCGAGTATCTTATGAGACACGTATCGGTGAAGGAACAAATTCATAAACATAAGCATGTGGAGTTATGTTGGATATTATCCTCTACAATCCAACCATATTTAACTGTTCGTCATCTAATATAATCAATAATCCTGCATCAGCTGATATTGTTTTAAACTTAAAATACCGTCCAACGCTTTCGAGAACTATTGAAACTAGAAATACGCTTCAATCTTTGAGTCCTTTAAACCGAGTTCTTTATAGCGAGAATCAACTTAGTAATAATACAAAATAAAAATGGTAAACCGAAATAATATGTAATATACCATACCAGATGGTACCATATGGTATCTGTATGTGTAGTTCCTTATCTTAATACTGTAAGATTTAAGGCAACCTGTATAAAATTAGCTTAAATATAGAAAAAGGAAACAGTGTTTTATTTAAAACAAACAAATTGAAAAATCAGATGCCAAGCATAAACACACTGCAGCAATGGCTTATGGGCCGTCTGCTGGGTAGGCTATCACAACGTGAAAAGTGTCAGTATTGTTTATTTTGAAGATTTAAACAAAAGCAAAACATCATCTTCCAAATACTGAAAAGTATAAAATTATAAATTAAAATATTCATTTGCATTAAATTTAAAATTAAATGTAAATTAATAAAATACTAATAAAAGATGCTTCAAAAAATATTATTAATAATATATAAAGTTGCAATGACGACTACCGCATAGGATAAAACTATTGTAACCATATCCTATAACTTGCACACATAATTAAAATTAAAAACACAAGACACTACTTAAAAGTTTCACATGTTGCTTTTTAAAATAATAACAACAAAGTAATAAGAGTAGCTTGTTAAATGTGCTAAAGAGTGGTGAGGTGGCTTTAAGATGTAAGATATTAAAATCTCGTAAATAAACGTTTGTTAAAGGTTAAATTCCTATACCAAATCCCATATTTTTTCCAAGCCTTTCATAAAATCTGACAAGACCCGCCAATCCCCCTTGTTTATCATGCTAATATAGTCATCTCAATTCAATAACCTAGAACCAAACCAAAACGTTCTATCTTTGGCTAAAATCGGACATTTACACATAAAATGAAAGACTGTTTCATTTTTCTGTAGGTTACAAAGATAACAATCAAAGCTTCCTTGTTTTAAAGAAGGTTTAAAATTCAAATCGACTGGTTTAGCTCTAACTTTAGTTACCCATAATATGGTGGCGATATCATAACATTCACAAAAAAAACTCCCGGCGTCGTCGGATCAAGGTCAAGAGCTAAATATTTCTGATGATAAGGCGATGTTATCGCTCTTCCAGCACAATCTGCCCACCACCTGCTTCTCACTCCCTCTGCCACGCGTATGCTGATGTTCTTTATATTATATATTAAAACCACAGCTGTGTGGTTTTAATTAATTGATATTACGTAGTAACATTTTTATCAACGTTAAAATTTATGCCAAAGGCTTTCTATTGTTTATACCAAGGTAATTTTTAATCAATTTTTTGTTATTGCTAAAATATGTGGTAGCTTGTTTTAAATCATCCAAAGAACTTTGCAAATGTAATTTAGATCCAATGTTATGGCATCATATACCAACCTATCTAATTTTGGTTTCAGATAGATCACATAATGTGGGAAATTATGTGGTAGACGTATAATTTTCCTAGTAAAAGAAACCTTAGTACAGATCCTACCACTTCACTTTCGACGTGTCCCCACACCTATCCTCCATAACACAAAATAATCGTACCACTGAGTCAAAACATAAAAGCTTAGCACTTAGTGGCATCAATTTATTGGCTATTAAATGGTTCCAAACTAAATTTAAAGCAGTTTTCGCCACCTTAGCTTTCTGATTTACACGGGAATTTCAGGGCAGAGAGCTAGTCAATACCATACCATCATAATCAAATATATACAAATGATCAAAACCCCATCCTGATCTTCATGTTTGGATGGTTAACGAAATCGTCCACGGTAACAAAAAAAAGATTGAACATTAGGACTTGTAAAATATAATAAAGCGCGTAAGATCATAATCCGAAACATATTTGAGTGGCTAGGGTGGATACAAGTTTTTCTTGCCTTTCCGGTAGCGAATATTGTTTTTGAATGATTTTAGCCCGATTTCCTTTTGAGAGCTTGCTACTAACAATTTGAAATTGTTAAATATATCTTTAATAATAATATGTGATCAATAAGAATGTTAACATAGAGCGAGTAATTTATTCCTCGATGACCAGGATATGGGAAATTCAGTGCGTTTGTGATTCTGGTGAGTGGACTGAGTCTATGTGTCCCAATGTTGGGTGCTATGGACGTCTCCTACCTGCTACCTACAGCCCAATGTGACCTGGACCTTAGCTCTGAGCGCAAGGGTCTCCTAGGATCTGCCTACTTCATAGGTGATGTATATTATTTCAGTACAGAGAGGGTGGGGTACAGGTTATTTATACTGGCTCTTGTATATTTTAAGGTATTTGTGATTGTTACAAGAAAAGAACCATTATGGTTCTTTATTTTTTACCATTATGGTTTTACTTTATTTTGTTGTGCACATTGAGCACTCCAGTATTCGCGGTACTAGAAGTTCAGAGATTAGAACGTGACCATAAAGCAGTTCGAATGTACAGAATTTATAACCTGGAGTTATCACCTTCTTCGTATTTGATTACAGTCACTGTCACTTAAAATGCAGAAGTTTCGTGCAACTCTGTACATCACGTATTTTTTATTTACGTGATGTATGTACAGCTTTAGAGTCAGTTATATTTTAAACCAGCACTTACGTTAGAATATTAATTTAAGTATTACAAAATAATTCTATTGTTAGTTTTAATCTATTCGAATCTTCCTGCTGTCAGATTTTAGTTATATTCATTCATAGTTGGGAAAGGACCTGAAGTCATTTATATAAAATTTAATATTCCAATTTACATAGTAACAAAGACATAGTATGTGAAAATTAAGACATTAGTGATGTAATGTACTTTATCACTAATATTCATATGTAGTCAACTAATATTTGAGTAGAATGAGATAAAGTAATTCAAAATATAGATAAAGTAATTCAAAATATTTATTGCTGTCAAATTGTAATGCTAAGTATAAGATATGTTTGTATGGTTAAGTATTGTAATTAATCCGTAAACATTTGTTTTAACTTGGTGCCTGGATTACGATTGCAAGACATTCCAGGACAATATTATGAGGATATAAAGTTTCCAAAACTATCATCCTAGTTTTCTAGTTCACACATTGACCTACGCGTGGCTATGGTGACCCTATACCGCGAATGGAACTATCTAATCATACATTTTTTTTTGCGGTAGCATTTATTCGTTTCATCGATTCTTTAGTATTTTGTGATTTTAACTTATAAACTTGTAGTTTAGTTGAAGTGTTAAACTTTAGATTGTCATCACTAAACCGTTTTAAAAAAACAAAATATTGTACAATTTAAATTTAAACCTCAATTTTTGCTTTATTCTCTAAGAATTATAAAGATGTTATAAACGTTTCCTGTTTATACCTGTTACGGAATAAATTGCCGACATTAAGAACACGATTCACAGTATACTTAACTGACTACCAAGTCAAAGTCGATATTAAATATTATTCTATATTAGTAATTCTTCAATCCTGATGTATTACATGCTTTCAGCAATAAAATATATCCCAAACTTTACGGCGAGTGCTACTATAGATTTGAATTTGGCGCGTAGTCTATCAGTAACCGCGAACACGATAGTCAGCTGCGTCAACCTTTAGGTAATAGTTTTAAAAATGGGAGCCTCCTACTATCGGGAATTCTACTGGACAGGTTCTGGTAGGATGATTCCTGTCTACGTTAGCAAGCGGAGAGCGGAGGTTATGTCGGAGTCGTTGTGCGGCTATCGGGTAGAGTATACCAGGTAGAAGTGTATGTGCATTGTCTAGGCTTAAGTATAATTGTTAGGGATCTTTCGGAACCGTATCTAAATATTAGTTTATCTTTTCTCATCAAAGCTAGTTGGGTTTGGATAGGGGAAATCTAGTGGCGGATCCACGGTTAATTATCAGTCCCCTGGAAGGGTGCTCTCTTCCGGTCGCGTAGACACGAGGTTGCAACTTAAACTTTAATGATTAGATTTTATTTAAATTGGAATAAAAACTAAAATAAGTTCTATTTACGTTGAGAAGCTACAAAATACAACTGTAGCATTGAAATAATGGATGAGAACCTATAGTCACGTAAAATGTTATTTTAACAATGAAACTTTCTTGCAGGTATAATCGCAGCTTCACACCTCTCAGGTTTCCTAGCCGACACTCGGGGGAGAAGATACATCCTCGTGAGGGGAACTTCATTAAATGTGATTGTTTACATTTTCGGATCTATGGCTCCAAATGTTTGGTTATTTGTCCTCCTTAAAATACTATCTGGTGCACTGTAAGTAACATTTAGAGTGGTATACCTTTTAAATGTAAAATTAAGATGATTGTCGTCTAACATAAGTTATACAAGTTAACGTGATACTGCTTTTTATGATTTATGATGTTTTCAAATAACCAAAAACATTTCGATTTCAAAATGAGGATTATAAAAGTTATAAATGTTATATGTTATGTTATTTCAACTAACGAAAAGAACATGAGGGAACAACTCATAATACTTAACCCTACAGGACGTTTGCGCTGTTTCCGGAGCAACAGGGCATTCAAGATGGGTGAGGTTGAGAGTAGGGGCCGATTCCGGTCTAGATCCTATTAGGAGGGTAACGAACATTATTCCAAACTTTTCCCTTTGAAAGAAGGGAAAGCTAGCCCTGTTCCAGCCTCTTCTACTCCAAGAAAACACGGGAACGAGATTACACCGTCGTGTATAGACTTGAAAACACTTTGGTACTTTTGGATTAAACGGAGGTCGCCTACTCAGAGCACGCCACGGCTGTTATGTATAGGCAAATTATTGTAGAATGTGTTTGTTTATCACTGTACGATAGTTATCAAGATCAGGGAAGTTATGTCACCGCTTCGAGTCGGTCAAGGTCATTAGCCGGCATGTGGCACCGTGTAGCTCGTTATGAATCGCTCTTACCGCTAGTTATATCTTGTTATATTTGTAGCTCACTCAAGCATTCGTGATCAGACTCTATAGAATTTTTATATTTTACTGAGCGGTATTATCTCGAAGAATGTTTTTAGTTCGTCGCTGTGATGACCGAAGGCATTATTGTTAGCCCGTTCAATTTATAGTTCCTTTTATGACGGGTTTCTTAAAATCTTTTGGGCTTTCCGACACTTATAAAAGCCGCAGTGTGCTCTGAATGGGTAGCCCGTTTAATCAGAGAGTGCCAAAACGTTTAACGATAGGAGTAACCCGCTTACAATTATCATTAAATGTTCTGAATCCTACGCAATAAATCAAACATATAGACCAGCCCTTTTTTACCCCAATATCTTGCATTTGCGGTTGGTGAGTGCTCCTAGACATTTATTAGGCTGCCCACATTTAAACAACATTTTGGTGTATGCTGTACTTAGTATAGGTTCTGGGTGTTATGACCCCTTTTGTGGGTATTCTAAGATTTACATAACGTTATATTTTCTTGTAATTTATAAAAATTTGAACTAAATTTTTGTTTAACTTTTGCTAACTTATATTAAATGTATCTTTTTACAACGCATTGATACCCTAGAAGGACTTCTAGTATTATTTACGTTCCTTTTCACTTTTCTTCCATTTCGGGAAGATGAGAAGAGCTTTTAATCAGGAGTTACAGTTGCATTAACAACAAATCCTTACATTTTGTTCATCCAAGGGGAGATATGGTCCAGAAGTCGAAAGCTAATTTACATTGTATAAGCTCACCACCTGGTTTATCTTTAAATCGATAGCGAAATGTCTCGTAAGATAGAAATCGATTGCCAGCCGATTTAGTTTTCGTGGAGGTGGAAATGGAAGAGTATCGAAAAGGCTGAAAATTAAAAGGTATTTTTTTTCTCCGAACATATTTCTTATCTTTTTCCTTTCAAACTTAAAAAGATCGTCACACAAGTAATAATTATTCACTAGCAGACAACTAGAAGAGATTGACATTCACCATACTCAACCAAATAGTCGGACTGCAAATGGTGAGGTGATTGATTTAACATTTATTTACGTTTATGACTGTTGATTTGAAGTGTAGAAGCTAAGAAAAATACAGTCTAAGAAAAAATTATAATCTATAAGCACACAGACAGACAGACAGACAGACATCATTCGACTTTTTATATAACATTAGTATAGATTGAAAGAGCGTGTTACTCCTATTCAACTGTTTTAAGTAAATATTTTTTTATGTCAGCATAACAATGTCAATTTAACCACTATTTTCAATTTGTTTACATTTATAGTGTTAAAACAGAGTAACCTTGAGAGTAATATAACTTCTTATTTAAACCTTTTCTGCAATGACTGTTTAGCACAGAGTAAGAAATTATACAGATAAGAAAATTAAATGCTTTAGTAAAAAAATAAAATTTTTAGACTGCATTTTAGGAAACATTAAGTGTGTGTGCATTGCTTGGTCAGTACTGTAATGAAGATATCAATATCCAACTTTTGCTATATATTTAAAGAATGTTTAGTTGTCTTTTGACAGAAGTAAAGTATTCAAGTATGTACTCGTGTATTTATATGTGTATTATATATATTATAATTATTATAATGTGCCATAAAGTGTACATTTATATTCATTACAGTTTATAAGTATATATTGTTCCATAGTTGATTTTGTCTTTGTATATATACACTATTTTATATATATTTTTTCGCTAGAAAGTTAATTATATTTCAAAAGCAAAATTTTAATTACCTTTATTGCCATAATTATTATAATATGCCATAAAGTGTACATTTTATATTCATTACAGTTTATAAGTATATATTGTTCCATAGTTGATTTTGTCTTTGTATATATATATATATATATATACACATATAAAATAGTGTATATTTTCTTGAACGGAGAAACAAAGACAAAATCAACTATGGAACAATATATACTTATAAAATGTAATGAATATAAATGTACTCTTTATAGCATATTATAATAATTATGGCAATAAAGGTAATTAAAAATTTGCGTTTGAAATATAATTAACTTTCTAGCGAATAGCTCATACACGTCCAAAGCCTACGTTAACACTCAAACTGCTATGGACACTGCTCTATAAACAGATATATAAACATATCATTTCTAGTAACTATTTTGAAATGAATTTCAATAGAGTTGTTGAATCTGGTGTCTAGTTAATGCACAAAATACAACATTACCCAAGTATTAAATACCATAAATAACAAACACTACTTACATTGTTCTTAGTGAAGTAATCAATAAGGGTACAGAAAAACATAATAGTTTTTAAAAGATCCAGTGTCTGGTTTTGAACTTGTTTTTTCCCTAACCAAGGTGTTGCCCAGGTGTGCCTCTGTCCTAACTGCTATGCTGCCGCTCCTGGGAGAGCTCGTCCCCCGCAGGAGAAGTTCTCAAGCCGTGCTGGTGGCCATGTCCTTCTCTTCTCTGTATCTCCTGTATTCTTCTTGTATGTTATTAATAACTAAGTTTTATTTCCCCCCATATAACGATAACGTTACAGTCCTGTGTGCTTTTACAAATTCTCTTTCTTTTAGAGTCATCTAATATAAAAGGTGTTTTTTTTAGAAAACTTGGTTACTGAAGAAGTCTGCAAATCCATTAAAGTCTAAAGGCATAGTGGTCAAATGAGACAATTTAGTAAAATGTGTACATAAATGGGTACATTGGATAATCGTTCAATTCTTAAATAAAGAGTGGTTGCCTTAATGACAGAATCGGCGTATTTCTACATAGGAATACCAAATGCTAAAAATAAACAGCTCCTTATAAACAAGTCTGCTGTTGTTTTAACATCACTGTCTTAATGGCAACTGTAGTTCCACGTATTGAAGAATAGTATCACTATTATGGTAATATTCAAGTGAGCCAAGTTTTATTTATTATGACGCAAATGTATTTAAAAGAAATCAATATTGATCTAGAATCCATTAAAACAATTTCGACAGACTATTTTATATTGTCCTAAAAGTCATGTGGCATTTGTCATAAAAGTATCCAGAAAAGGAGAATGGTTAGCCACTCATAGCTGTCCCTGTGTTAATGTTTTAGATGTTTACAATTTTCAGTGATTGGGTGGCTGATCCTAGGAGATGAATGGACGATCAACCTTTACCTCCTAAACTTCACTCCTTGGAGGCTGTTCTACCTGTTGTGCTGCTTCCCCAGCCTCCTCTCCGCCACCCTCCTTCTTCTCATTCCAGAGAGTCCCAGGTTTCTGCTAGCCAGTAACAACGAAGATGCGCTAAAGGTTCTCAGGAAGATATACTCATATAATACAGGAAACATAGCTGAATCCTACCCAGTAAGTCTATATACATTCAAATAATTAATTAGAATAATATTCATCGAATATGTATGAAAAGAAAATTTACAATAGTTTGTAAGTAATAAACTTGATTAGTAATATAAAATGTCGATTAAAAATGTAAAGAACGGTCAGTTTTAACATTTAGTCGTGCAAAAGTTAAAATTTACACAAAGTTAATTTTACCCAAATACTAATCTAAAAATGAATCAAATAGGCAAATCAAATATTCCAGCTATTAAAAATAAGATGAAGTGATTGGATACTGGCATAATGCTAAAATATAATAGAGTTCAGTAATCTTATATTCACATAATCAGGTTTCTATAACTGTATATAATATTTTAAATATGCAACAAATACTAGTTGGAGTAGAAACATTCAGGGGACAAACAATGTATTCACTTATTGTTGGTACTCATTAGACCCGATTAGATACTAATAGGACTTTTATTAACTTTTATACACATCAATTTGTATTGTTCAAGGAAGTAAATGATACACCGTCTTGTGTAAGTAAGTAAAAATCGTGCAACCTGCTCAAGCTCTGATGGTTTATTCCCAGGTGCAATCAGTGACCAAGAACGCTGATGAGGCCAGTTCTCCCGAGGGAGCAGCCGGGTTACTACGCCACATCCTCGACCAGACACTGCCATTGTTCAAATCTCCTCACCTCAGGAATACTATTCTTTGCAATATGCTTTCATTCATTTTCTTTCTTTGGTATGTGAATAATTGATTTATGAGTAAAGGCTTAAATAATTAAAAGTATAGATTGTTGATTTATCTGTCACTAGTGACGAGTATGCAACGTACAAATATTCTTCAGATTCAAAATACAAATCAATTTGTGATCAAAGAACCACATTGTATAGGAATTTTGTATTACATTCAGACTGACTAGTCTGAAAATGTAAATTATTATGTTTTGGTCTGATGTAAACGCCTTTTTATTAAGCCTTTTTTTAATTGGTGAATTTTCGTGTGTTCATCCAGTTAACGCTAAAACATATCACATCTGAAGGCATTAAACATCATAATTGTTACAGCCACGACACGATGCTACTTTGGCTGCCCGAGATTACCAACCGTATGACCTTCTATAATGACTTGTCTCAGCAATCGGCTTGTTTCTGTGAAATGGTGGAGTCTAAGGTAAACTCCCAACCAAACACTAGTATTTTTACGTAGAGGGAATGTATTTACGCACAGAGTGTGAGTCTGGGGCTCGCCCCGTTCAACACGGGAAATACCCACTAAACCCTCTACGGGCGGTAACCTTTTTCTGGATTGCTACATGTGTGGCCGAGTGTACTGCAAAGCAGAGCCGTGCTACTTTTATGGAGCCTAAGTAAGAGTCAGTCAGGCAACCCTCTTCTCGTTTCACGCAAAGGACAACGTGGACGAACGCGGAAACGGTCTTCCACGTGTTCTTGCATCGCTGCATTGTCCCCACCATGATTTCTGGAGAGACATCACTGATAGTAGAGACACGCGTTCTTCTGTGTTCGGTGAAACACCCGCACTCGAAGAACGAATGACGAGCGTCATCATCATCCTCTAGGCAGTCCCTCATCGAGGTGACCTTACCTTCCCCATCCGGTGCAGGTACTTTCCTAAAGTAGCTGTGCCCCATCAGGAACTGACACATGTAAAAGTTAATCTCCCCGTGGCCGCGGCTTCTGATGAGACGAAAGGTCCAAAGACTGTCTTACGTAGGGTGCCAAACGTTCATGGTTTATCTCCTCGCTGTTCCCGACACTTCTTGTCACCCCTGATCGGAGACAAGGCGAAAGATCGTTCGTCTCCCAACGGTGAGCAGGTCGAGGGCAATGACTCCGACCACAACCATGACCGCCGCACCCGACACCGTGGAGGAAGCACTAGGGTAGCTAGGCGCTTCTCTCCACTGGACTTCCATCACTTGCTTATTATACATATTGGTCCTAATAACACCCACCTACACCTCTGCACTATACAGAAGTGTGGCATTTAAAGATGGACGTAAGGAGATGTCTATGGCTTGTTCTAGAGCCACCTACATTTCCCATCAACCAGCTGAGTGACATTACAACCTTAGTGCCTTGTCGCACACCATCTAGTATTCCCAGTACTAAAAGCGGTAATCGAGCATCACACCCAGATACTTGGCTGCAGTCTTTGTCTGAATTCAGACGCTACCCACAGTCATGGAAATCACAGTGGGTATTCTCTGTCGAGTGAGCATGGCGATCTCGTTCTTTGCGACCACCAGCTCGAGACCGAGAGGTGACCAGAATCATCACTTGGTTATGGCGTAACTGAGCCAACTCTGCAGTCCTAGCAGTAATGAATACGGCTACGTCATCTTCCCATCAGGAAACCAAGAACAAATCGAGCGGCATCTCAAGGAGCAGCAGACCATCGTAAGAGACATACCAGAGGTCAAGGCCGAGAATCGACCCTGCTCCGCTTCGGCTGTGACGATCCTCGATCCTGCCTTCTTCGGTCTCGTATGACAGTTGACGGTCCCTCAGATGGCTCTGCACAACTACCAGGAGATAGTCGGGCACTCTGAAGTTCCACTGCAATGACCCTATAATGTTAATCTAACGAGCAAAGTGTAATGCAATCTTTATGTCTAGGGCGACCGACATCCCTGTCAACCGAGCCTAATGATTGAAGGTGAACAGCGCCGATCACTTCCATGATGACAGTCAAGGTAGAGTGCCCCTTCGAAAGACGTGCTGTCGATAGGACAAGACCAAGGCGGCTTTGAATCCAAACACCAGTATCAATGTCAGCTGTCAAGTCGGCATGACTGTTACAGCCACGACACGATGCTACTTTGGCTGCCCGAGATTACCAACCGTATGGCCTTCTATGATGACTCGTCTCAGCAACCGGCCAGTTTCTGAGAAATGGTGGAGTCTGAAGTAGAATAAAAACCAAACACCAGTATCAATTTGAGCTGTCAAGTCGATATGATTGTTACAGCCACGACACGATGCTACTTTGGCTGCCTGAGATTACCAACCGTATGGCCTTCTATGATGACTCGTCTCAGCAACCGGCCTGTTTCTGTGAAATGGTGGAGTCTGAAGTAGAATTCAAGCCATACACCAGTATCAATGTCAGCTGTCAAGTCGATATGATTGTTACAGCCACGACACGATGCTACTTTGGCTGCCCGAGATTACCAACCGTATGGCCTTCTATGATGACTCGTCTCAGCAACCGGCCTGTTTCTGTGAAATGGTGGAGTGTGAAGTAGAATACAAGCCAAACACCAGTATCAATGTCAGCTGTCAAGTCGATATGATTGTTACAGTCACGACACGATGCTACTTTGGCTGCCCGAGATTACCAACCGTATGGCCTACTATGATGACTCGTCTCAGCAACCGGCCTGTTTCTGTGAAATGGTGGAGTCTGAAGTAGACTACAAGCCAAACACCAGTATCAATGTGAGCTGTCAAGATGATGTACAAGATGATGTGTTTATCCCCAACATCATTCTTGGAGTTGCCCATCCCACCGCTTTGCTGGCCGGTAGCTTCCTGGTCCGGCTGGTCGATCGAAGACTGAGCATGGGTGAGGAACCTTACACTCTAAATAAATTTGGGGTGCATTAGTAATGTTCAACCTGACAACTGTACGTCCACCGATCAGTTACAGTGACTGAGCAAGGAACAAGCTATGCCAACTGCCATGATTGTAACAACAACGTGGACACAAATATTTTGCTATGTCAATTTTATTTTACCATCAGTAATTCCATAGAATAATTAATCAAAATTTTCCTATTTATTTAAATGTTATATTAGATTTAATATTTCACATTTATTTATTGGTTACTTATTTGTATGGGCGGCTTTAATAGCTTTATTTCGTTTAGTAGTCGGTTGGGATTAATCTTTTTCATTAAATTACGTTGAAATTAATTTAATGTTGAGAAGTTTTGATTGGATTTGATGTTGCAATTATTTTCTCGTTCAAAAGTTTGACGATATTTTTCATTTTTGTAACTATATTTTGTCGTAACATCTTTGAATGCAATGTTATTCCAACCATTAGTGATATTTTGGTCCAACTGGATTATATATTATTTAACCTAATTGATAAGAGTAACGGAACAGATTAAAAGTCTTAAATAGAACTATGTGTACTTACAACTGAAGCTATTTGTGATCGTCATTGCTTGCGTCACACATAGGTCGATGAATTTACACACAACTTGCATTTTATGTGTTTACAATTACATATTTTTATACAGCTGTTATAATTTATATATCTCACAATCGTATAAGCATTCAAATTACAGGGTCAAATTACAATTCTCTTAATCAATAAATTTTCCTTTTGTAGTAATTAAAAATGACAGCGGTTTTAAATGAGTCAATTCCTCCATAGTCAAAAGGAAAATTTTCAGTATTATATATTTCAAGATTAAGCCACTTTAACTTTTCTCTGTTAAATTGGAAAATTTTGTATTAAACCATTTCTAAATTTATACACTCTCAGTATCATTATGTTTTTAAATGTGCTATGATGTTTACAGCGATATTTATGACTCTATGCAGTTTGATGATCCTTCTTGTCACTCTGATGCCGACTTCCCTGCCGATCACCCTCTTACTGACGGGTTTCCCAATCCTGATGTCGGTGTGCAACAGTATGACGTCCAGCATCACCATTGAGATCTTTCCTGCGTGTATTAGGTGACTTTGTAAGCAGAATTCACAGTTCTGCAGAATATTTAGACATGGTTTTAGTACTTTTAGAAACGTTAACTTTTATTAATGCGTGGCTAATTTGGAGCCAGGAACTATTTCTAACACATAATCCAATAAAACAAGGAGTCAGCAATAACAAAACCAAAAACTAGCCAACAAATTATGGTTCAGATAATTTCAATATTTTACTGTTTTTTTTTTATATTTGAGACGAGTAAAAATTTTGCTATGATCCTCAATCATAATTACAAGATCAGAGCGTATTTATTGTAGTTTTTTAAGCGTTAGGCGCTATACGAGAGATGAATAAAATACTTCAGAAACAACAACATAACAATATTTCAAGGCGCTGAACAGAAAAGCTCTCAAAAAAATGATTGCCTTCTAGATTTGAATTAGTCAACAAATATACTAAAAAAAACATCCCTCCAGATATCTTTGTGATACCTTAAAGCCTTTGTTTAGTTTTATTACACCAATAATTAAAATAAAAAATATGTTTGTTTATTATACAAAACTAACATATTAAATACAGGCTAAACAACTTGCCTCTTTACTGTCTCTTAATCACATAATGAATCATGTATAGGAGTTAATTCTGCAAAGTGCAGAGGAAGGACTGTGCGTTAATTTATGGTATAAGAGATTTTTTAGGATAAGTGGGTCAACTTGTTAGAGTAAATGAAATATAAATCATGTGATATATTAAATAGATTAGTGGAAGTTTGTTAGATTATATTTGATTTTGCCTACCATAGTGGGTATTTAAGGAACAACTAAACATATCTAGTAAACAAACGTAAATCTTGCAAACCATAAAGCTCTAATTATGTTATTATACAAACTTAAATCGGCCACCATATCGGGCCTTATCGGCCCTTTGTTTTTCAAACACTGAGTTTAGTCTTTTTTTGGGCTACAAGAAGGAGATTATTAATCGTAAATTTTGAGTGGTTTCCTACTTAAAATAAAAAAAAGAATAAATAAGAAGTTTTAAGTAAACTAATAAACAACTCAAATGATATTTCAATTATTAAAGGGTTACTATGTTTAGTTCTGTATATTTGGTTGTTTCATTTCATTCTACATTGACGTAGGGCCATGGCAGTCGCTCTGATGACCATTTCTGGTAGGTTGGGCTCAGTCGCTGGCGCTCATCTCTTCAGCCAGCTGATAGATTCCCACTGTCTACTTCTGTTCCACCTGTTATCTCTTGCGCTTATCTGTAAGTATTAGTGAACGTTCAGAATATTGCTGGATTAATAAGTTAGTTCTTTTTGAGAGATATGCTTATAACTAAAGATTTATATAGCTGATAGATTCCCACTGTCTACTTCTGTTCCACCTGTTATCTCTTGCGCTTATCTGTAAGTATTAGTGAACGTTCAGAATATTGCTGGATTAATAAGTTAGTTCTTTTTGAGAGATATGCTTATAACTAAAGATTTATATAGCTGATAGATTCCCACTGTCTACTTCTGTTCCACCTGTTATCTCTTGCGCTTATCTGTAAGTATTAGTGAACGTTCAGAATATTGCTGGATTAATAAGTTAGTTCTTTTTGAGAGATATGCTTATAACTAAAGATTTATTTTATATTGTTGAGAAAACATATAGTTTACAATATAGTGAATGATATATTTATGAGTCCTCAGTATTTATTTCGATGTACGAAAGAGAGAAATAAATAAATACATTCAGGAAGACCTTATTTCTCTAAAACATTACAAGAAGTATAAGATTAGTCGCGATATAAATTTAGCAGATTATACAATAATTATTCAACAATGAGATATTTGGCGATAAAACTTATTTACAAGCAATCTTAACGTATAATCATGATTAACTGTATAAAATAGCAACAAATTTAGTCCCAGGAAAGTCCACGTAAACTTAGCAAATTCCGAAAAATTAGGCGCGCACAGTTCGCAACCGCCCGCTAAAACAGTTATTTTCCCTAAAACAAGAATGACCTCTAGCATGGTGTATGATTTTTAATTCCTTCAGGAACTTATTACAAACTATTCACCGTTCGCATCAGCCATGAAACGAACAGTATACTAATAATAAAGGCTGATTTGGCGCTAATGTTGACTGAATTTGAACTGGCCTGTCCCACGTAACGACATTAGTGGGCGGTGCAATTGATAACCATTATGGATGGTTAGTTGTCCACATGCCATCCCTTACTACCTCTCCTTGCAGAGGCAATGCTGAAATATAGTGAAATTAAAATTCTCTTTAGAAAATTCATCAGTAAATCAATCAATAATAATTAATAAATGTTAACTGATAGGAATATTTTGCTGGATGTAATAAAACCGTATAGGTTTTATGTATTTTAACTTTTAATTCTGCTCGGTGGAAATTTATACGCCTGACCATTTGACCCCCCACTGTATTCACGCGACTGAGATGTATGGACTACTTTCAAACTTACTAACTTTCGTAAACAGTATTACAAAGTCAGCATACAAGTAGTGAAGCTTGAAAGCTTCTTTCTCAAATATACAGAGGTTTATCATTTTTGATGAAATTCCCTCAATACATTGTATTTTTTAAAACCTGTAAATGAAGTTGGCCTTTAAGCTTCTGTATTTATCTTAGTGATTCGTTTATAAGTATTAAACACATTTAGAACAAATTATATATATATATATATAGATATATTACTACTTATTTTTATAATTAAATTAAATTTTTTAATTATGTTAAATCTTAAATTGTGTTTTTTATTCAGTTCTAGCAGCTCTGCCATTCCGCTTCCACCTGAAGAATTGAAGATAATCGTTGGTGAAATTTAATTTAAAAAATTAAAGATCATTGTTTAGTAAACATATTTCTAGAGGAGCAGCAATTTGCAAAGACGGCATTAAATTATTTAAGTCAAATTTGTACTTAATATACATTCAAATTCCCATTATCCTATTTCAAATTTTATAGTTTTGGATAAGGAAATTTTCACTTGCATTACAACTAAAGAATTATAAAAAAAAATCAAAATCCATACTTCTATTTGGCGTATTCTTAACACATGATCCGTTTCAACATTCAGTAATAGCTACTTAACTTATCTTATTTTGGTTTTAATAGTTATGCTAAAGACCATAGGAGGTGGACATTTTAAAAGTTACTACATTTTTAATATACGAACCCAACTGTGTGAAACGTTTTCTGATAATGCCACATTAATACTCAAAATTGTATTAGAGTTATGTAAAGATGCCTGAAAATAAATAATTTAGGTAAGTTATATGGCCCAAATACCGCCCAACTAAGAAAAGATGCATGCAATGTTACCGTTTTGTCATCTTAATGCATTCAAACTAAAATAGTATGTAAGGTATAGGCTTATATTCAACTACATCATCCTGAATTATACACATAACCGTTATATATTACATTTTGCAATTTTATTTATGTAATAAGTCATATTCCGAACAATTGTAAAGTGTTCAAAATATCGCCCACCACATAAAATATTATTCCACAATTCACCTACCCAGAAAGGGGTTCAATGTATGGTCAAAGTAAGGTTTTAAATAGTTTAGAATAGAAAGCGTGTTTCTTATACTATTTCACGATACTAACATGATTATAATGACACTTATGATTAATAAACTATGGTAACAAACGACAGATAACTCACCTGGCCTCAAAGTCTTCAAAAAGTCACCAAAAATTATCCGAATGAACGAACCCCACCAAATCAACACACTGCCATGAAGGTGGACAACATAGTTTATACGTTTGCCGTATGGTAGCAGCACTATCCACCATTACCTCTCACTGGGCGATATTAGGAGCCTGGGGAGTGTTGGGCCATATACATTCCGTCTAAGTCGCATAATTGTTATTTTATAAGTTAATTGTTTGGACAAAGGGCCCAATAAAGTTATTTCCATACAGAAATATAAATATTTTTTGTTACCTAACATCCTTAAAACTAGCAGAATTTATCACTAACGGCATCTAACAAAGACATCATTGTGAGGTGTTTCGGTGAAATCGCTTTTTATATCGTCTGCCCTGATAGTTGCAGTCGTGCTGGGTTCTATTCCAGGGTTGAGATATCGCCTTATAATTTTATCTTACCCGCGCCCTCACTGTGCGCTGGTAGAGATCGATGTGATACACAAGGTTTAACGTAAGTGAACAGAAAATCTCAGACTCGTTCAGAGCGAATTCAGTTATTCGCACTCTTCAATAGAACGATATCATCACAGTTTTCTGTTCTATGTCTCGAGATTTTACGTAAATAAATGTCGATTAGAACTGTCAATGCCCCGTTCTAAAATGTGACGTTTAGAAATAACTCCTATTGTGACGACGACTATTTGGCAATTTTTTGTGCGCGAGAAAACAGATTTTTAATATCGGTGGTCCGCGAGATCTTTATTCCACAGCCGTTGACTCGAACCGGTCTCTGTATCGTCTGCTCGTTTCTTCTTTCTTCAGTGTGTTGTTGTGCTGTGTTAAGCTGAGGTTATGATTTGGCTTTACAAATATCAAAATAAATATTAAATATATCAAACCAAACAAATTCGTTCTTTATACTAATAACATAAAATTATCATATAAAGTTAACCTGAAAGAAACATGTCACTAACTACGATAAACTATTAGCTGCTCCTAATCTGTACTACACAACAAATTGTTAATTTTAGGAATAGGATGCCAAGCTTATGCGGCCTGTAGGATGCAAAATATACGTTTGCAAACTAGGAAAGGTAGTGAAGGGTCGTAGAACCTATAGTGAATAGATACACTACTATCACTAACCGCGATAACCTATAAACGGCTGCTAACCTATCCTACGCACCGAATTATTAATCTTAGGAAGAGGATAACAAGCTTATACGACTTATAGGATGCAAAATATACGTTTGCAGACTAGGAAAGGTAGTGAAGGGTAGTAGAACCTATATTTAATAGATACACTACTATCACTAACTGCGATAACCTATAAACCGCTGCTAACCTATCCTACGCACCGAATTATTAAATTTACTTAACGATTACAAATCGTGGTGACTCACCAAATATACGATATATGGCGAATGCGTGTTCTCCGTACCAGGCTCCTCTCCTCGACTCGACTTGACACCACGACGTCCGCAGGCAAACTCTCTGTCCCTTGTCGGGTCGGCTGTATAAGTAGACCGCCAGCCGGTCATGCGCAGAAACGCGTTTTCGTCAGTCTGTCGGCATACGCTGCAGCGGCTACATCGGAGCTCCGGCTACTGCACTGCCCCGAGTAGAGAGGTTACCTAACCTCAAATTAACTCCTTCTAATGGAAGGACTACGACGACGACGACTATCGACGAAAATAAATCGACACATCTACTCGTCAAAATAAACGTTTTCTCATTTAAGAAAAAAAAAAAAAACGGGGTATAAATTTGAACCCTTACACCCTCCACTTACTTCCTGGAGTAAATAAAAACTGAAAAAAAAGACTCTGAAGTCGGATTAACGAAACAAAATAAAACTTGCACTTCTCATAAGTTGAACGTAAAATAATAAAGGCAAACTAAAATAGTACACTTCGTTCTCCCATTAACGAATTCCCCTACGCCCTGTAGGCGAATAATAAGAGAATTCTTCCAAAACGGTCGCATTCTTTCCCATTTTCTTTTTCTTCGGGAAGACGGAGAGACCCAATTTCCGTACATTGACTCTCTTCCGTGACGTATCCGGTATTTGGATTTTCTTGGTACGGCTTCTTATTTGACATATTTCTTTAAGTCTTTGACGTGAGCTCGTAGCACATTCCTTTTTCGACCACAGAGGCTATAGATGTTTGATCCGAACTTTTCTACAATTTTATAAGGCCCGTCGTATTTCGCCGCTAGCTTCGAGGAGAAAGAGTCAATCGCCGACGAGAGATGGTGTTGTTTCTGCCACACCAACTCCCCAACTCGGAAGTTTTCCTCTCTCCGCCTTAGGTTGTAATATTTTGCCTGAGATCGACTCGCTCTTTCTAAATTCGAATGGCATTGCTTGTACAGTTTCGCGAAAGCTTCTAATCTTTTCCGGTTCGTATCTGTCACATGAGACTCGGAGTCATCTTGCCCATTCTGTACCTCTAGGGGGCCATGGATTGCATTCGGTAACCGCAATTCCCGTCCAAAATTTAATAAAGCTGGAGTAAATCCCGTAGAATCATGTACGGCGGTGTTCATGGCGTACCTGAATTCGTTCAAGTGTATGTCCCAAAGCCGTTGATCTTCTTTG
This sequence comes from Homalodisca vitripennis, assembly GCF_021130785.1. Lineage (NCBI taxonomy): Eukaryota > Metazoa > Arthropoda > Insecta > Hemiptera > Cicadellidae > Homalodisca > Homalodisca vitripennis. The sequence goes on along the minus strand of NC_060207.1, from coordinate 84,540,560 downwards.
ACGTACTGTGCGATCATCGTCTTTAAGACTCGATTCGCCCGCTCCACCGGATTCTCTTGAGGCGTGTAGGGTGCTGTCAGTTGATGTTCGATTCCCCAACTCTCCAGTAAATTACGCCATAGCTTGGCCGTAAACTGCGATCCATTATCAGTGATGGTGACCTCTGGTGCGCCGTATCGAAAAAGCACCAAATTTTGAAATGCGTTCACCACATTCGTCGCGGTCACTGATTTTTAACGAACACAGTTCTACCCATTTCGTGAAGATATCCTGTACGACTAGGATAAACCTCGCACCTCTTCGTGAACGTGGCAAGGGTCCTATTATATCGGCTGTGACCTTATACCATGGACCGGTTGGTCTCCGAAAGTAAATCTTTCCTGCTGGTTTCCGTTGTTCAACCTTGTGCGCCTGACAAGACTGACATCTTCTAACATAATTCTTCACATCCGTGAGCAATCCCGGCCAATAATACCTCTCTTGGACTCGCTTTGCCGTTTTTCTTATTCCGAGATGGCCGGCCGTTTCGCGATCGTGATTTTCATTCAACACTGCTTCTCGCTTGTCTTTTGGCACACACAGTTTCCAATTTAGAGAGTCGTCGAACCTATTCGCCCTTCCTCGGGGCTTATACTTCATAAGGTTTCCTCCGGCAATCCTTAAATTTCGGCACGTGTCGGGCTTGGAGGTAACTCTAGCGAACATCTTGTGGTACCAATCTCGCTTTAAGTCCGATTCCTTTTCCAAAACTTCTGCGCTAGAGCATAACTGAGCGCTGTTTGCACCTTCTACGGGGTAGCGAGACAAAGCATCTGCCACTCTGTTTAGTGTACCCTTCCGGTAATGAATCTCAAAATCGTTCTGCTGAAGTTCTAGTACCCACCGAGCTAGCCGTCCCGTCGGCTGCTGAATATTCATCAGCCATTTGAGAGCCTGATGATCGGTAACGGCGATAAATTTGTACCCCTCCAGATATGGCCTAAATTTCTTTACCGCCCATACTAACGCCAAAACATTCCTTTTCGGTAACGGTGAACTTTTTCTCACCGTCGGTCAACAATCGGCTAGCAAATGCTATAACGCGTTCTCTCTTATCGATTTTCTGAGTCAATGCTGCACCCAGTCCATCATTCGAAGCATCTACTTCTAGCCAAAACGTTTGTTGAAAATCGGGACACGCTAGTATTGGTGTATCGGAAAGCTTATCTTTAAGCTCGAGAAACGCACTCTGTTGTTCGTCCGTCCAATCCCACTTTTCACTTTTCTTTAAAAGTTTGGTTAGAGGTCTAGTTGATTTGGCGAAATTCTCCACAAATCTTCTATACCAAGAAGCGAGTCCTAGGAAGCTTCTCAAAGAGCGAACTGAAGTAGGAGTGGGGAACTCTCGGATGGCTCGTACCTTTTCTGGGTCTGTACGAATTCCGTCTTTATTTACAACGTGGCCTAAATATTTTAATTCTCGTTTGCAGAATTGACATTTCTCTGCATTTGGTTTCAGACCAGCGCCTCGTAGCCTATTGAAGACATCCTTGAGAAGCGTTAAGTGTTCTTCAAACGTCTTACTGACAATAATTAGGTCATCTAAATAAGCAAATGCTTTTGGCTCTAGCTCGGGACCTATAATTTGGTCTAGTAATCGTTGGAACGTTGCTCCAGCAGAATGCAATCCAAACGGCATTACCCGAAAATGGTACAGGCCCTTGCCAGGTACGGTGAAAGCAGTGAGAGGTTTGCTTTCTTGCGAAAGGGGGTACCTGCCAATATCCTTGTTTCAAATCGATGGTAGAGATGAAGGAGGTTTCTCTCAATTTCTCCAAAATCGAATTTATTTGGGGCAACGGGTACGCGTCTTTCTCGCTGACGCCATTTAATTTTCTAAAATCTATGCAGAAACGATATTTCCCACTGGGTTTCTTCACGAGCACTATCGGAGAACTCCACGGGCTCGACGATGGTTCTATAACTCCATCTTGTAACATCTTATCAACTTCCTCGTTAATGATCTGTTGCATCGCCGGATTTCTAGGATAGTATCGTTGTTTTATCGGTTCGTTCTTGCTGAGTTTGATTCGATGCTCCACCAAAGTTGTTTTTCCCGAGCAGGACTCGAATTTAGGAAGCTCTTCCTGTAAAAATTCGTTCAATATGTGTCTCTCTTCGTCATCTAGTGAACTAACCTCCTCTGGTACTCTGTCGCTATTCATACAGCTGACGTCGGTCACACGACTGTCATATAGATCTCCGCCGCAGTTAACTGATACCAAATTTAATGGTCGGATCAGGTCCATGCCCAGGATGATCGGGGCAGTCAGCGACGGCAAATACGCAGTTGCTACGTCCAGCTCGTGATCGGTGATTCTGCATTTAAAGCGATATATGCTCGAGACGGACACTTGAGTATTGTCGGCTAGTGAGATTTTGAATTGTTTCCTCGCAGGTAGAACGCCTACTTTCCCCAGGAAATCGGCTACCTCTTCATTAATGAGTGACGCCACTGCACCGGTATCAATCAACGCTTTGAAGTTTCTTCCGTAAATCTCCACGTTCGTGTACGGTCTTGGGTCATCAATATCGATTCGATTGTTCATGCCACAAAAATTTTTAATTTTGTCGAGCCATTCATTCCATTCTTTTGGGGTAGTCAGTTTTGACTTCGGTTTGGACTCCGGTGACCCCCAACTCCCGAAGTCCTCGCTTCGTTTCCCGATTGCCTACAATCACATGATGTCGTTTTAAACACCTGGCTTCTTACAGTTGAAACATTTCAAATTCCTTGGTTTTCTACAATTTCTATAGAGATGGCCTGGTATTTCGCAATTCCAACATACTATCCCTCGTATACTATTAGGCTTTGACGGGTTATTTTGGTCGTCACAAGTTTGCATGTGTGTAGTGGCTCTCTGATCGGTGGACGGTTCATTGAAAGATACTTTCCGGTGCCCGCTGTCGGATGGCCTGGTTTGCGCAGTTTCAAGTTTATCCTGAGTTTCCGTTCTGGGATGTGCAGTCCTAGACACGGCATATGCTTGAAAACTTTCTTTCAGTTGCTGAGATCTACCTTTGCTTTGAAATGCTGTTTCCGGAACTAGCGCTTGAGCAGGACTCGGTGGAGGGCGATAATTAAGCTTTTCTCGTAGACAAGTTTCATACTCATCAGCAACCTTCATTAGTCCGGCTAAGTTCACGAAATCTCTCCTTCGAACATACATTTTATACGTCGGGTGCGTATTATTGTAGATTCTCTCTAACTTCTCAGTCTCCGAAAATCCTCCTCTTCTTCTGATGAGAGTAGACAGAGCAACAACGTATTGTTTAAACAGTTCTCCATCGCCTTGGGTTCGTTTTCGAATTTCATCATCCAGATGAACGATATACCCCGGTGGCAGGTACTGTATCTGAAAGTCTCGAAGAAAATCTACAAAGTTTGCCCAAATATCTCGATTATTTCTGTACCACAAAAGTGCACTCTCTTTTAGCAGTTCAGGTAGAGCTTTTAGCATTCGATCTTGTTGGACTTCATAGGCATCCATCAATTCGTGTAGTCGTTCTAAGAAACGATATGGCGTCAGTATCTCTCCTGCCATCAAAACGAAGATTCCATTTGCGCACCATATTGCACAATGTAGCGGTGTCTGAAATGCTGTGTGGGTTACTCTCGAAACCAGACGCCATGTTTCCTGACTGCGTATTAGTGAACTCGTAATACTGTTGTGGTAGCGAGTTTGATGGATGTACGTTCCGGGATGCCATCAATTCATACTCTGAATTCTGGCTCAACTCTCTCGGGGTTGTTTGTTCGAAAGTAGTTGCTCTAGTCGCTACGAGTTGAGACTGTGGTCGTACAGCTCCTGACATTATTCGCTTAACTTCTTCGAACGTAGCGGTAGGCGGGAGACCAAGCATCTCTCTAATAACTTCCATCTCTGTTCCTGTCTTCGATTGCACATTTTCGTTATTTGGGGAGAGTTTCGCCGCTCGTTGCTCGACTCACACTTCCATATTCCGTAGGAGCAAATCCGAGGGAAGGGCTCTTCGCAATCCCACTTCGTGCTAATCGCACTAATTCTGCTCGCAACTGTTGGCTATTTCCGTCATTCGGTACTCCATATTTATTAAGTTCAGCTTGTAGCTGCGGTTTGGTGAGCTTATAAACCCAGCTAAACCCTTGCATCCAAGTCGGTTGATATATTGCCGTCATCGGCGCTTGGAGTTACCAAAGTCTGAGGATTTATCGGATGTCCTGTTTGAACGGTCTTTGGTATTACTCCAGTAGAAGTAGACGTCGTAGGCGGAGGCTTCGTTGTTTTTGAATCTGTTTTCTTTGTATCGCTTGTAGTACCGCTTTTCTCCTCCATTAATATACATCCAAAATACGTTCCATCCAAGAAGGTTTAGAATGGTTCTCAGAAACCTTAAAATGTATAGATCCATTTTCAATAGTTATTCGCAGTAAGTTTGTGTATTTTAAGTTGTCTCTGTCGTATCACTTAGTATTTTGTCTTCCGATTTCTATTCTTTTCAGTCCAATTGTTCGGGCGCCATTTTATGTGAGGTGTTTCGGTGAAATCGCTTTTTATATCGTCTGCCCTGATAGTTGCAGTCGTGCTGGGTTCTATTCCAGGGTTGTGATATCGCCTTATAATTTTATCTTACCCGCGCCCTCACTGTGCGCTGGTAGAGATCGATGTGATACACAAGGTTTAAACGTAAGTGAACAGAAAATCTCAGACTCGTTCAGAGCGAATTCAGTTATTCGCACTCTTCAATAGAACGATATCATCACAGTTTTCTGTTCTATGTCTCGCGATTTTACGTAAATAAATGTCGATTAGAACTGTCAATGCCCCGTTCTAAAATGTGACGTTTAGAAATAACTCCTATTGTGACGACGACTATTTGGAAATTTTTTGTGCGCGAGAAAACAGATTTTTAATATCGGTGGTCCGCGAGATCTTTATTCCACAGCCGTTGACTCGAACCGGTCTCTGTATCGTCTGCTCGTTTCTTCTTTCTTCAGTGTGTTGTTGTGCTGTGTTTAAGCTGAGGTTATGATTTGGCTTTACAAATATCAAAATAAATATTAAATATATCAAAACCAAACAAATTCGTTCTTTATACTAATAACATAAAATTATCATATAAAGTTAACCTGAAAGAAACATGTCACTAACTACGATAAACTATTAGCTGCTCCTAATCTGTACTACGCAACAAATTGTTAATTTTAGGAATAGGATGCCAAGCTTATGCGGCCTGTAGGATGCAAAATATACGTTTGCAAACTAGGAAAGGTAGTGAAGGGTCGTAGAACCTATAGTGAATAGATACACTACTATCACTAACCGCGATAACCTATAAACGGCTGCTAACCTATCCTACGCACCGAATTATTAATCTTAGGAAGAGGATAACAAGCTTATACGACTTATAGGATGCAAAATATACGTTTGCAGACTAGGAAAGGTAGTGAAGGGTAGTAGAACCTATATTTAATAGATACACTACTATCACTAACTGCGATAACCTATAAACCGCTGCTAACCTATCCTACGCACCGAATTATTAAATTTACTTAACGATTACAAATCGTGGTGACTCACCAAATATACGATATATGGCGAATGCGTGTTCTCCGTACCAGGCTCCTCTCCTCGACTCGACTTGACACCACGACGTCCGCAGGCAAACTCTCTGTCCCTTGTCGGGTCGGCTGTATAAGTAGACCGCCAGCCGGTCATGCGCAGAAACGCGTTTTCGTCAGTCTGTCGGCATAACGCTGCAGCGGCTACATCGGAGCTCCGGCTACTGCACTGCCCCGAGTAGAGAGGTTACCTAACCTCAAATTAACTCCTTCTAATGGAAGGACTACGACGACGACGACTATCGACGAAAAATAAATCGACACATCTACTCGTCAAAATAAACGTTTTCTCATTTAAGAAAAAAAAAAAACGGGGTATAAATTTGAACCCTTACACCCTCCACTTACTTCCTGGAGTAAATAAAAACTGAAAAAAAAGACTCTGAAGTCGGATTAACGAAACAAAATAAAACTTGCACTTCTCATAAAGTTGAACGTAAAATAATAAAGGCAAACTAAAATAGTACACTTCGTTCTCCCATTAACGAATTCCCCTACGCCCTGTAGGCGAATAATAAGAGAATTCTTCCAAAACGGTCGCATTCTTTCCCATTTTCTTTTTCTTCGGGAAGACGGAGAGACCCAATTTCCGTACATTGACTCTCTTCCGTGACGTATCCGGTATTTGGATTTTCTTGGTACGGCTTCTTATTTGACATATTTCTTTAAGTCTTTGACGTGAGCTCGTAGCACATTCCTTTTTCGACCACAGAGGCTATAGATGTTTGATCCGAACTTTTCTACAATTTTATAAGGCCCGTCGTATTTCGCCGCTAGCTTCGAGGAGAAAGAGTCAATCGCCGACGAGAGATGGTGTTGTTTTCTGCCACACCAACTCCCCAACTCGGAAGTTTTCCTCTCTCCGCCTTAGGTTGTAATATTTTGCCTGAGATCGACTCGCTCTTTCTAAATTCGAATGGCATTGCTTGTACAGTTTCGCGAAAGCTTCTAATCTTTTCCGGTTCGTATCTGTCACATGAGACTCGGAGTCATCTTGCCCATTCTGTACCTCTAGGGGGCCATGGATTGCATTCGGTAACCGCAATTCCCGTCCAAAATTTAATAAAGCTGGAGTAAATCCCGTAGAATCATGTACGGCGGTGTTCATGGCGTACCTGAATTCGTTCAAGTGTATGTCCCAAAGCCGTTGATCTTCTTTGACGTACTGTGCGATCATCGTCTTTAAGACTCGATTCGCCCGCTCCACCGGATTCTCTTGAGGCGTGTAGGGTGCTGTCAGTTGATGTTCGATTCCCCAACTCTCCAGTAAATTACGCCATAGCTTGGCCGTAAACTGCGATCCATTATCAGTGATGGTGACCTCTGGTGCGCCGTATCGAAAAAAGCACCAAATTTTGAAATGCGTTCACCACATTCGTCGCGGTCACTGATTTTAACGAACACAGTTCTACCCATTTCGTGAAGATATCCTGTACGACTAGGATAAACCTCGCACCTCTTCGTGAACGTGGCAAGGGTCCTATTATATCGGCTGTGACCTTATACCATGGACCGGTTGGTCTCCGAAAGTAAATCTTTCCTGCTGGTTTCCGTTGTTCAACCTTGTGCGCCTGACAAGACTGACATCTTCTAACATAATTCTTCACATCCGTGAGCAATCCCGGCCAATAATACCTCTCTTGGACTCGCTTTGCCGTTTTTCTTATTCCGAGATGGCCGGCCGTTTCGCGATCGTGATTTTCATTCAACACTGCTTCTCGCTTGTCTTTTGGCACACACAGTTTCCAATTTAGAGAGTCGTCGAACCTATTCGCCCTTCCTCGGGGCTTATACTTCATAAGGTTTCCTCCGGCAATCCTTAAATTTCGGCACGTGTCGGGCTTGGAGGTAACTCTAGCGAACATCTTGTGGTACCAATCTCGCTTTAAGTCCGATTCCTTTTCCAAAACTTCTGCGCTAGAGCATAACTGAGCGCTGTTTGCACCTTCTACGGGGTAGCGAGACAAAGCATCTGCCACTCTGTTTAGTGTACCCTTCCGGTAATGAATCTCAAAATCGTTCTGCTGAAGTTCTAGTACCCACCGAGCTAGCCGTCCCGTCGGCTGCTGAATATTCATCAGCCATTTGAGAGCCTGATGATCGGTAACGGCGATAAATTTGTACCCCTCCAGATATGGCCTAAATTTCTTTACCGCCCATACTAACGCCAAACATTCCTTTTCGGTAACGGTGAACTTTTTCTCACCGTCGGTCAACAATCGGCTAGCAAATGCTATAACGCGTTCTCTCTTATCGATTTTCTGAGTCAATGCTGCACCCAGTCCATCATTCGAAGCATCTACTTCTAGCCAAAACGTTTGTTGAAAATCGGGACACGCTAGTATTGGTGTATCGGAAAGCTTATCTTTAAGCTCGAGAAACGCACTCTGTTGTTCGTCCGTCCAATCCCACTTTTCACTTTTCTTTAAAAGTTTGGTTAGAGGTCTAGTTGATTTGGCGAAATTCTCCACAAATCTTCTATACCAAGAAGCGAGTCCTAGGAAGCTTCTCAAAGAGCGAACTGAAGTAGGAGTGGGGAAACTCTCGGATGGCTCGTACCTTTTCTGGGTCTGTACGAATTCCGTCTTTATTTACAACGTGGCCTAAATATTTTAATTCTCGTTTGCAGAATTGACATTTCTCTGCATTTGGTTTCAGACCAGCGCCTCGTAGCCTATTGAAGACATCCTTGAGAAGCGTTAAGTGTTCTTCAAACGTCTTACTGACAATAATTAGGTCATCTAAATAAGCAAATGCTTTTGGCTCTAGCTCGGGACCTATAATTTGGTCTAGTAATCGTTGGAACGTTGCTCCAGCAGAATGCAATCCAAACGGCATTACCCGAAAATGGTACAGGCCCTTGCCAGGTACGGTGAAAGCAGTGAGAGGTTTGCTTTCTTGCGAAAGGGGTACCTGCCAATATCCTTGTTTCAAATCGATGGTAGAGATGAAGGAGGTTTCTCTCAATTTCTCCAAAATCGAATTTATTTGGGGCAACGGGTACGCGTCTTTCTCGCTGACGCCATTTAATTTTCTAAAATCTATGCAGAAACGATATTTCCCCACTGGGTTTCTTCACGAGCACTATCGGAGAACTCCACGGGCTCGACGATGGTTCTATAACTCCATCTTGTAACATCTTATCAACTTCCTCGTTAATGATCTGTTGCATCGCCGGATTTCTAGGATAGTATCGTTGTTTTATCGGTTCGTTCTTGCTGAGTTTGATTCGATGCTCCACCAAAGTTGTTTTTTCCCGAGCAGGACTCGAATTTAGGAAGCTCTTCCTGTAAAAATTCGTTCAATATGTGTCTCTCTTCGTCATCTAGTGAACTAACCTCCTCTGGTACTCTGTCGCTATTCATACAGCTGACGTCGGTCACACGACTGTCATATAGATCTCCGCCGCAGTTAACTGATACCAAATTTAATGGTCGGATCAGGTCCATGCCCAGGATGATCGGGGCAGTCAGCGACGGCAAATACGCAGTTGCTACGTCCAGCTCGTGATCGGTGATTCTGCATTTAAAGCGATATATGCTCGAGACGGACACTTGAGTATTGTCGGCTAGTGAGATTTTGAATTGTTTCCTCGCAGGTAGAACGCCTACTTTCCCAGGAAATCGGCTACCTCTTCATTAATGAGTGACGCCACTGCACCGGTATCAATCAACGCTTTGAAGTTTCTTCCGTAAATCTCCACGTTCGTGTACGGTCTTGGGTCATCAATATCGATTCGATTGTTCATGCCACAAAAATTTTTAATTTTGTCGAGCCATTCATTCCATTCTTTTGGGGTAGTCAGTTTTGACTTCGGTTTGGACTCCGGTGACCCCCAACTCCCGAAGTCCTCGCTTCGTTTCCCGATTGCCTACAATCACATGATGTCGTTTTAACACCTGGCTTCTTACAGTTGAAACATTTCAAATTCCTTGGTTTTCTACAATTTCTATAGAGATGGCCTGGTATTTCGCAATTCCAACATACTATCCCTCGTATACTATTAGGCTTTGACGGGTTATTTTGGTCGTCACAAGTTTGCATGTGTGTAGTGGCTCTCTGATCGGTGGACGGTTCATTGAAAGATACTTTCCGGTGCCCGCTGTCGGATGGCCTGGTTTGCGCAGTTTCAAGTTTATCCTGAGTTTCCGTTCTGGGATGTGCAGTCCTAGACACGGCATATGCTTGAAAACTTTCTTTCAGTTGCTGAGATCTACCTTTGCTTTGAAATGCTGTTTCCGGAACTAGCGCTTGAGCAGGACTCGGTGGAGGGCGATAATTAAGCTTTTCTCGTAGACAAGTTTCATACTCATCAGCAACCTTCATTAGTCCGGCTAAGTTCACGAAATCTCTCCTTCGAACATACATTTTATACGTCGGGTGCGTATTATTGTAGATTCTCTCTAACTTCTCAGTCTCCGAAAATCCTCCTCTTCTTCTGATGAGAGTAGACAGAGCAACAACGTATTGTTTTAAACAGTTCTCCATCGCCTTGGGTTCGTTTTCGAATTTCATCATCCAGATGAACGATATACCCCGGTGGCAGGTACTGTATCTGAAAGTCTCGAAGAAAATCTACAAAGTTTGCCCAAATATCTCGATTATTTCTGTACCACAAAAGTGCACTCTCTTTTAGCAGTTCAGGTAGAGCTTTTAGCATTCGATCTTGTTGGACTTCATAGGCATCCATCAATTCGTGTAGTCGTTCTAAGAACGATATGGCGTCAGTATCTCTCCTGCCATCAAAACGAAGATTCCATTTGCGCACCATATTGCACAATGTAGCGGTGTCTGAAATGCTGTGTGGGTTACTCTCGAAACCAGACGCCATGTTTCCTGACTGCGTATTAGTGAACTCGTAATACTGTTGTGGTAGCGAGTTTGATGGATGTACGTTCCGGGATGCCATCAATTCATACTCTGAATTCCGGCTCAACTCTCTCGGGGTTGTTTGTTCGAAAGTAGTTGCTCTAGTCGCTACGAGTTGAGACTGTGGTCGTACAGCTCCTGACATTATTCGCTTAACTTCTTCGAACGTAGCGGTAGGCGGGAGACCAAGCATCTCTCTAATAACTTCCATCTCTGTTCCTGTCTTCGATTGCACATTTTCGTTATTTGGGAGAGTTTCGCCGCTCGTTGCTCGACTCACACTTCCATATTCCGTAGGAGCAAATCCGAGGGAAGGGCTCTTCGCAATCCCACTTCGTGCTAATCGCACTAATTCTGCTCGCAACTGTTGGCTATTTCCGTCATTCGGTACTCCATATTTATTAAGTTCAGCTTGTAGCTGCGGTTTGGTGAGCTTATAAACCCAGCTAACCCTTGCATCCAAGTCGGTTGATATATTGCCGTCATCGGCGCTTGGAGTTACCAAAGTCTGAGGATTTATCGGATGTCCTGTTTTGAACGGTCTTTGGTATTACTCCAGTAGAAGTAGACGTCGTAGGCGGAGGCTTCGTTGTTTTTGAATCTGTTTTCTTTGTATCGCTTGTAGTACCGCTTTCTCCTCCATTAATATACATCCAAAATACGTTCCATCCAAGAAGGTTTAGAATGGTTCTCAGAAACCTTAAAATGTATAGATCCATTTTCAATAGTTATTCGCAGTAAGTTTGTGTATTTTAAGTTGTCTCTGTCGTATCACTTAGTATTTTGTCTTCCGATTTCTATTCTTTTCAGTCCAATTGTTCGGGCGCCATTTTATGTGAGGTGTTTCGGTGAAATCGCTTTTTATATCGTCTGCCCTGATAGTTGCAGTCGTGCTGGGTTCTATTCCAGGGTTGTGATATCGCCTTATAATTTTATCTTACCCGCGCCCTCACTGTGCGCTGGTAGAGATCGATGTGATACACAAGGTTTAACGTAAGTGAACAGAAAATCTCAGACTCGTTCAGAGCGAATTCAGTTATTCGCACTCTTCAATAGAACGATATCATCACAGTTTTCTGTTCTATGTCTCGCGATTTTTACGTAAATAAATGTCGATTAGAACTGTCAATGCCCCGTTCTAAAATGTGACGTTTAGAAATAACTCCTATTGTGACGACGACTATTTGGAAATTTTTTGTGCGCGAGAAAACAGATTTTTAATATCGGTGGTCCGCGAGATCTTTATTCCACAGCCGTTGACTCGAACCGGTCTCTGTATCGTCTGCTCGTTTTCCTTCTTTCTTCAGTGTGTTGTTGTGCTGTGTTAAGCTGAGGTTATGATTTGGCTTTACAAATATCAAAATAAATATTAAATATATCAAACCAAACAAATTCGTTCTTTATACTAATAACATAAAATTATCATATAAAGTTAACCTGAAAGAAACATGTCACTAACTACGATAAACTATTAGCTGCTCCTAATCTGTACTACGCAACAAATTGTTAATTTTAGGAATAGGATGCCAAGCTTATGCGGCCTGTAGGATGCAAAATATACGTTTGCAAACTAGGAAAGGTAGTGAAGGGTCGTAGAACCTATAGTGAATAGATACACTACTATCACTAACCGCGATAACCTATAAACGGCTGCTAACCTATCCTACGCACCGAATTATTAATCTTAGGAAGAGGATAACAAGCTTATACGACTTATAGGATGCAAAATATACGTTTGCAGACTAGGAAAGGTAGTGAAGGGTAGTAGAACCTATATTTAATAGATACGCTACTATCACTAACCGCGATAACCCTATAAAACGGCTGCTATACCTTATCCTACGCACCGAATTATTATAATCTTAGGAATAGGATAACAAGCTTATACGGCTTATAGGATGCAAAATATACGTTTTGCAAACTAGGAAAGGCAGTGAAGGGAAGTAGAACCTATATTTAATAGATACACTACTATCACTAACTGCGATAACCTATAAAACGGCTGCTAACCTATCCTATACGCACCGAATTATTAATCTTAGGAATAGGATAACATGCTTATACGGCTTATAGGATGCAAAATATACGTTTGCAGACTAGGAAAGGTAGTGGAAGGGTAGTAGAACGTATAGTGAATAGATACACTACTATCACTAACCGCGATAACCTATAAACGGCTGCTAACCTATCCTACGCACCGAATTATTAATCTTAGGAAGAGGATAACAAGCTTATACGACTTATAGGATGCAAAATATACGTTTGCAGACTAGGAAAGGTAGTGAAAGGTAGTAGAACCTATATTTAATAGATACGCTACTATCACTAACCGCGATAACCTATAAACGGCTGCTGACCTATCCTACGCACCGAATTATTAATCTTAGGAAGAGGATACCAAGCTTATACGACTTATAGGATGCAAAATATACGTTTGCAAACTAGGAAAGGCAGTGAAGGGAAGTAGAACCTATATTTAATAGATACACTACTATCACTAACTGCGATAACCCTATAAACGGCTGCTAACCTATCCTACGCACCGAATTATAATCTTAGGAATAGGATAACAAGCTTATACGGCTTATAGGATGCAAAATATACGTTTGCAGACTAGGAAAGGTAGTGAAGGGTAGTAGAACGTATAGTGAATAGATACACTACTATCACTAACCGCGATAACCTAATAAACGGCTTGCTAACCTATATCCTACGCACGCACCGAATTATTAATCTTAGGAAGAGGATAACAAGCTTATACGACTTATAGGATGCAAAATATACGTTTGCAGACTAGGAAAGGTAGTGAAAGGTTAGTAGAGAACCTATATTTAATAGATTACGCTACTATCACTAACCGCGATAACCTATAAACGGCTGCTGACCTATCCTACGCACCGAATTATTATCTTAGGAAGAGGATACCAAGCTTATACGACTTATAGGATGCAAAATATACGTTTGCAGACTAGGAAAGGTAGTGAAGGGTAGTAGAACCTATATTTAATAGATACACTACTATCACTAACTGCGATAAACCTATAAACCGCTGCTAACCTATCCTACGCACCGAATTATTAAATTTACTTAACGATTACAAATCGTGGGTGACTCACCAAATATACGATATATATGGCGAAATGCGTGTTCTCCGTACCAGGCTCCTCCTCCTCGGACTCGACTTGACACCACGACGTCCGCAAGCAAACTCCTCTCTCCTCGAATCGACTTCACACAACGAAGTCAGCAGGCACACTCTCGTCCTCGAATCAACTTCACACACCACGACGTCCGCAGGCAAACTCTCTGTCCCTTGTCGGGTCGGCTGTATAAGTAGACCGCCAGCCGGTCATGCGCAGAAACGCGCGTTTTCGTCAGTCTGTCGGCATACGCTGCAGCGGCTACATCGGAGCTCCGGCTACTGCACTGCCCGAGTAGAGAGGTTACCTAACCTCAAATTAACTCCTTCTAATGGAAGGACTACGACGACGACGACTATCGACGAAAATAAATCGACACATCTACTCGTCAAAATAAACGTTTTTCTCATTTAAGAACAAAAAAAAAAACGGGGTATAAATTTGAACCCTTACATCATGTCCTGGTACTCCATTATTAAAACTCATTCCATTTCCACGTCATTCCACTCATTCTGTTAGTGGACACATTGTTCCTGAGGTGGTTGATAGGGACCCAATATTATGAAAATATAACAATAGGTTTTGTTCAGAAATATGGCCAAATAATACACATAAAGACTTTTACTCTATTCAGTACTATGCGTAACTGTTATCATATTGCTTTTCATACAAAAAGAGAAAAGAAGTGTAGAATATATTTATTTGATTATCTTGCATGTAGTAGAGAGTTAAAAAACGGCAATACAAAACCTTGCCTCAACTAAATTACTAAAAAAAAGAAATTAAAACGACACTTCAATGTAATATAAAGACTGCTACAAAACGTTAAAAGCGCTTCATTTCTATATTCTAAAACTAGTCATTACCCGCGTATTCGAACGCAATTTCGTAGGTTTTACACCTGTATGAGCACTTCTGTTCGAGTGAATTATATTTTAGATGCCAAAATTGTGTGTGTCTTGCTGCCACGATCAAGGAAATCTGTCAAAAGTGAACATTTACATCACTTTTGACAGAAAATATGGTCATTGTATTTTTGTTTTATATTCGATTTTGTCTCTTTCCCGATTTATTTAAGAAGTAAGAATATATATAGTATAAGTTATAATACTGTATTTTATAACTGCACTGCTAGCAGTTACCCGCTGCTTTGTACGCAATTTAGTAGGCGTAGCACGTGTATGGCCCCTGCTGGTTCGAGTGATATTCCTGACGACAGTGCTGAGTTGGCCTTCTCACTACAATCAAGAATATATGTAAAAAATACGAGCATATTTATGGTTATTGTAATACATTCAGGTCTCAGTATTTTTTTAATAGATGATTTTGCTGTTTCCGATCAAGAAAATATATATGAGGGCTATCCAGAAAAGAACAGAAGTTTTGAAATAAAAAATTAACCGACTCAAGTAGGAACATTTTATCACATAAATTTAAAAGCTACACTATTAGGATTTTTTAAACATAATCTTTGTTCAAATTGAGAAATTGATCACAACACGACACAAGATTTTCTATTTCAGCTTTGTAGAAATGCCCACCTGAGATCTTAACCACTGATTGACGCCAGCGTGAAGTTCAGCGTCATTGTCGAAGAGCTGCGTCGTGAGCCAGCTCTTCATCGCTGGAAGGAGGTGGTAGTCCCTTGGCCCAGTCTGGGCTATAAGGCGAATGATAAAACACTTCCCAATCAAAATAATCCAAGACTTGCCGTGTACTATTGGCTGTATGGGGTCGTGCATTGTCGTGAAAAACAAAGTTGTTGAACTCAGTATTCCCCTAAGCTTGTTTTGTATCGCTCGCTTCTGCAATGTTTCGTACCTCTCTGCATTGATTTTTGATCCTCGTTCAAGGGAATCAACTAGAATCACACACTTAGCATCCCGAAAAACAGTTGCCATAATCTCTCTCGCTGACAAAGTTTTGACACATTTTCTTGGGTTTTTTGGAGAATGTGTGTGCCCCCATTCCATAGACTACATTTTTGTTTCACAATTGACATGCTTCACTCATGTTTCATCACCAGTAACGATACAATCGAGAAGATCGTCACCACGTTTGTTGTATTTATCAAGGAAAGTTAAGGTTGCAGGAAGTCTTTGTGATATACCGTACAGATTTTTGGAACCTATCTGGCTCAACAATTGTGGTATCCAAACTTCCCTACAACCATGAAGTAAACTTCGTGAAATTTGTGGGAAATGTTTCGAGAGTTCAGTCATTGTAATAAAACGGCGATTTTCACGAACGTTGTCATTGATTACCAACACCAACATTACCAACGTTGTTTTTGGTTTTCAACATCAAGTCTTCAGTCACTACGCTAGGCCGACCGCTACGACTATCGCCATGAACATTGGTGCGGCCAATTTTGAAGTCATTACACCACTGCCTTACTTTGCTTTCACTCATTATCCTATTTCCTTAAACTTCTCACAGTTGGCGATAGATTTCAATTGGTTTATGGTTTTTTGCCAACAAAAACCTTATCACTGAACGCACTTCACAAGTGGCGGCGAGCAGACCGCGCGCGACTACAGCTTGATATGTACTGAACGGCGAAAGCCAGAGTGTTTAGACACCAAGATGGCGGCTTTAGCCCCTCCTACTGCCGCGCCATTCAAAAACGTCCGTTACTTTCTGGATAGCCCTCGTATATACACATACCAGGTCTGAGACGCCTTCTACTGTGTAAAGACAACTAAGATCGGTTTCATAACAGTCTTTAAATTTATAGTAAAAATTTAGTAGTAACTTTGTCCTTTTATATCTAATAATTAATATTCGCTAAAAGTGTATAGTTAAAAGTACTAACACTATTTACGTGTTTGTTTCATTGTAAACTTAAAAATAGTTTAATATTTTATAACATTTCGAGCTGGAATTGGTACAATTTGTTCAAAAGCACAGGCCAGATAACTTTCATCTATCACAATTCTTTTGTCTGCTTTAGAGGGAGTCTTAGGAGTCGAATTTTGACTATCTAATTATTTAGGGCATTTAAATCGCAGAAATCTAAAACTGCGTGAAAAATAATGGTTACTTCTTGGAGAATTTACACATTATAAATGTAAACAAATTGAAAATAGTAGTTAATATTTAATTAAATATATGTGTGTGTGTGTGTGTGTGTGTGTGTGTGTGTGTGTGTGTGTGTGTGTGTTTGTGCTATCATAGTTTACTACAGTTGACAGTTGATCTATAAATTAAATTTCACAACTTTAGAGACCAAGATGGGATATTTCGCGATTATAAAAACCAGTGGGATGTAGCCCACAGGGATTTTCTAATTAAGTATAGGCCTGGTATTCATACCAAGGACCGTAAGAATATCCATGTAAAATTTCAATACAATGGGTTGAAATGTTTACGCGTGAAAACAAACAAAAAACAAAATCCACTTTTTCATTTATAAAATTATTAGGATGGGAACCACATGACTTTTTAATTCCCAATAAATAAATACAAACTAATTACTAAATGTGCGACGAAGTGCAAAGCCCATGGACAGATGGACCAATGCGGCTAACGTTTTCTCTATATATACCTTGAGCTACAAGGAATGTTCGACCAAATAGAAAAATTGGAAATGTTTCCCCGAATATTTTAAGATTAGGAAAAGAATAATAATATTAATGAAACATAATTCCATTTTGTCTAGCACTAAAATGTTGTTGACACTTTTACCTGAAGTTTCTCAAAGATGCTTAAAATTTTGTGGGAATACTATTTAAAAACTTGTATAAAACACTCCTCAATGAACAGAGCTGTGAATGTTTGCTCATAAGGTACTCGAAGCTGGTTGACTTCCTTGACTGCATGTTTACAGTGGTTTAAGGATAAAACAGAGGAATAGTTAACATATCTCAATGAACCATTCTTTTCTAGACTTCAATCCGAACAAATAACATTGTGTGACGAAAACCCTAATGCAAACAACTGTTATGAAATATGATGTATGAACTGTGTGAGGATTTTTCACTCTTTCCTTTACACTGGAAGTAGATCACATGCACCGCGTCGGAAGTAGATTATTTCTGACTGAAATAGGCAATAATAATATTTTCTTGGTTGGGGCAACAAAGCAAACTCGTCTATGTGCGAGAAATATCATAGACCAGAAGTAATTTACTGTACAATGCCAGAAGTAGACGCTTTTGACCGGAGTAAGGGTGCACAGACCTAAGCATGTATATAATTCTTGAACAGGACAGGAAGGTAAAATCAACTATGGAGCTGAAAACATTTATAGATCAATAGTTCCATGGACTACCACCGACTGGTCAGACAAATGTCACATATGGCAGTATATAGCATGTCAATAAGGAGTTTCATCAATGCAGCCTCCAATGTAAAACTATACATACAGTATGAAGGTCTGCTCAGGAATTTATGGTAAAACTAATGATGTTTTTAAACTGGTATGGTATCCCTTCATCATTTGGATAGCTCTATACGGCCTCATCCCCGTTAACAAAGAGTTCAATATATACAACAATACACCCAAAATTTTAACTGTCAAAGTTTTCCTAGCAAGTTGCTCTTCACTTAGTAATGTTATAGCAAGCATTTTGTTCCAATACATCACCAAACCTAACATTTTTAATATTGAGGTGGTGCAATCAGTTTTCGGTTGAAATTTTCTATTTTACATTTAAAGAAGATTTTGGTTATATAACATTAATGAAGACAGGATAATAAATTATAAACAATAACTGGAGGAATTAACATGATTTTATTTATGAAATACGTTGTCACTTCCGGAAGCTATACATTCATTTTACATATTTTAAAAATTTTACATTTTTTATCTTCTCCTGTAAAACATTTTGGGTCTTATTACAACGTTGCCAATACCTATACCTGAACTTACTCGTGGAGTTGTAAAAATATGTTAACATTTTCTTGTCTATAGGGAATTTATTTTCAAGGACTATGGATTTAGAATTAAAACTTCTTGTCCCAACCTGAAACTATTGCATGACCCTAACCCTAGAACTGGCTGAAGACTCGTGGCGTGTCCTTTGCATGTGTCCCTCCCGTTGGCTAAAGACTCAAGGAAAGTCTTTTGAACACGGTTATTTAAAATTGTGTTTATTCGTATCCAACTACAGCTTATGTTGTAACATATAGGCTAAATTTATACCAATGCACTCAAAAAGACGTGCTGAGTATATTGATATCAGACACTCAAGGTTTACATAAAGAAACAAATCATAAACTTTGTAAACAAATCAGAATTAATAATAGAAGTTTTACCAAAGACGGAAATTTCATATAACACGCTACTTTCTGGGTTCATTATTGAAGATATTTTTCTGACGTTTGATGTTGGTACCGCTGTATTCTATATCTCTTAGGCTACAATATAGTTATCTGTTTAATGCTACTGTTTTTCGAAATGCACATTTTATTGTACTGAGCAGTTTAGTGAGTTTATATTTTGTATACGGGTCTAAACATATTTTCTTTTTCATAGAAAAATGATGACATTTTCTGTTAAAGTTATTGTGTTACGCGTAATAGACGAAATGATACATTAGGCTATGTTATAATCTGATAGTTTAAAGTTTGTTTATATTTTTTGTGTAATGTAAGTTGCAATGTATAATCATACGTAAAAATATAAGGTGAGAGGAAATAATACAGCCAAACTACATAAATTTACTCACACACACGTGTGCACGGCCACATACGAAATATAAATATCTTTTACTAGTTATAAATTAATGTAGTTAGCGTTTTATTATGTGTACAATAACTTTGGAAATGTGTTAAAACATTATTATATGTATATATATATATATATATATATATATATATATATATATATATATATATATATATATATAGTTTATTATAACTTTTACCTAAACAAATTCAAATTTCTGATTCAGCAGCGAAAATTAAATAAAAATACGAGCCTATTTCAATTGCATCACCTTAGTGAACGATGCACCCATGCCATAACACACACGGACACCCATGCACCCATGCCATTGGACACAGGCCTGCGTTTTGACCAACGTTGATGTAATATACCTAGTATTTATTACCAAAAGTTCAGCTAGTACTGCATTGGGGACCTGAAGAATAACACAACATTACCTTCCCATGTTCTTTAACACAGTATGTTATTTCAAAATAAAATTATAATAAACAATCTCAATCAGAACTCTCTTCAATTACACAGCTCAGTGAAAAATAAAACTCTAAAATATGTAAAATATTTAATGCCTTCTGTTTACTAGAGTTTAATTTACTGCATAGTTTAGTCAAAAGGCACTTGTGTCATAAATATATTAATTCTATATTTATAGAGAGCAATTTCTGTGTAGTATTCATTATCGCCCGTGTATTGCTCGGCAACTGAAGTGGAAAATCGCACATGTTAATTTAATTAGTTCCGTGAAGTGCGTGTTATTATATTTAATAAGCAGTCAAAGTGAAAGGTAAATATCAGGTAATAAAGAGGCCTACGTTACAGTATTATAATTAATAATTACCAGTAATCACGCCGCAATATTTTACATAGTTGATGGATAGAACGAATTGTTAATTATAATGGTTATTTTGATGCTGTTATAGAATGTTTTTATTGTCTTCAGCTTTTATCAGAATGAAAAGATACAACTGAGAGGATAATAAATTCTGTAGGGAATACTATAGTTTTATATAGATTATGAACCATGGAGTTTCGGGTCTAATACCAAATTTTATTCCTTCATTATTTACGGAGTATTACAAGACACTTCTACCTTTTCTTACCAATGGTATTGGTAAGAAAAAATTGAATAAAAAAAATCTAGTAATAAAACGAAATATGTAGATTTGGTAATATTGTAATTTAAGGTGTACGTATTATTACTGCACAGGAACCCAAAGATTAGATTAAAGATAATATAAACGTTTCACGAACTAACGAAGACCAACCAGAGGTTACCAGTACGGCGTTGCTCCACCAATAGTGGTATTAGGTCCTACTGTCGCCGGATTAATTAATGGACTAATAACTAATAACTTAGAAGAGAGCTTTGACATATTTTAGCTATTTTTAGTTTGATATATTTGATTAATATTTTATTTCTTGCCAAAGGAACTTTTAAATTTACCAGTTTGTCAATTCTTTGTGGAAAATAGAGTGATGAAAATATTGTGAAACGTTGAACTTATTAATTTTGCCAGTTTAAAATAAATCCATTGTTTTTATTTAGAAGTGTGATCTTTATTTTAGACAAACCAGATAATATTTAAAACAATTTAGTAATAAACTGTACTAAATATTCACTCGGAGCATACTAATAAAAAAATATTTTATATCGTCTTGGATATCTCATTGATAATTGAAATATTAATACTCTGGAATATTAATATCTACAATCTAAGTCGTTATACTGAGACACATTTATCAGTAGATATAAATAATAGCGAGTTTCAACTGCACAGTTACATACTTATAGTGTAAAGGTCCAAAGATACTAGTACTACAATGGCTGTGGGGGGGGGAGGGTTTCTCCGGGAACATACAGATGCAGTCAGTTCAATAGTCCTGCTTGCGGTATGGAATATGTTGCTGTTGACTTTTACGCCAATTCCTTGCACAAAAATGTTGTTATTGTAGTTTACATTCCTTCAGAATCAACATTTTGAGAAATACAACAGGTTTTGTAATGCAGTTGATGACATTTTAAAGGATCGTACTCACTACTCATCAGCTGCAATTATGGGTGACTTGAACGTGCCCAACGTTTCTTGGAAAGACCCACTTGCTACCTGCACACGCTCGCCGGTTGTTTGACTTCTATGCGTTTCATTCATTACAACAACGCAATCTCATCAGAAATAACAACAATATTATACTGGACTTCGTTTTTCACGTCTGGCACTGGATGCACTCAAAGAGTTGAGCATGCTGACTTACTTGTTCCTCTACATCTCCATCATCCAGCTGTGTCCCTAGAGCTAAGTACTTACCATTGTCCATATTCTCTCAAATTCATTCCTCGTACATTAAGGATATCAAACGGCGTAACGTTGATGCCCTAATCTGAAAGAAATGGGATTTAATCTTGTTCCAAATGCCGATATCAATTCTATCTACTCTCAGAGTCTTCTTATAGCCATCAGTGAATTTGCCCTGCGTGTTCACATACAAAAGTAATTGGCAAACCCTGTTTCCTCCTTGGTTTTCTTGTGAGTTGAGGAGATTGGTGGTATTGAAGAAACGCTTGTACAGGCAGTGTAAGGAGAGGTTTCATGGTTCCATTTATTTTAATTTCTCTCATATCAGAGACCAATGTAAACTTCTCTTAAAAAGCTGCTATGATCTACGAATAGTTCAGACGTCTATATCCGATAATGTACGTTTTATGTGAAGCAGTCAAAAGGTACCGAATCTCCCATATGTCTGATCAGCAATGATGTGGCAGTGGTGGATCCCAGTGCCATGTGTGGCATTTGGCCTAAGCACTTCTCTTCAAGTTGCCCATGCGGTAACATTGGCCAACATAAATCGTTCTGAGGGGAACTTTGTTAATTTGTCTGCATGTTCCTTCACTATCACTGAAATGAAGCTTAAGTTAAATATCTTGGACTCACTTGTTGTTCTTAGGCCATGTAGTGGTCGTTTCTGTCCTAATCTTCTAGCAATGATCAACGGATCAGTGGCATGTGGAGTTTTTCCTGATAGCTTAAATTTAATTTTTTTGTGACAATTTTTAAATCGGGATACCTTAAGGTTGTATCAAATTATCATCCAATCGCTATACAATCGACCCTAGCTAAAGTCATTGAAAGCCTAATTCTTGACAAGATTAAGCCTTAGTTGAAAAATATATGATTGTGGAGCAGCAACATGGGTTCTACGAGGGTAATTTACTGTGACTAATCTAACTGTATTTCAGGATTATATTATGGGTACATTGAGTGAGAGCTGTCAATCACTGTATCGTTAAGAGAATTATATTATATTATATCTTGTTACATTTAATTTTTCTTTTGACTTATTTTTTAGCCATGTATTATTTTCTTTTTCTGTTACACTTGCATTGGATAAGAGTTTTATATATTTTTTTGTTTTCATATAGATTTATTATTGTTGCATTTTATAGAATTACAACTGTTGTCAATTACTACCTATTTTCAATTGTTGTACTATATGATTTGTCATTGTTTTATGCATGTTGTTGGTTTGTTTTCCTAGGTTTAAATTTATTGCAATATAGCTTAATTACATCTTTTTACTGCTCGTCTTATTTCGATTTGGACTATATTGCTTTAATCAGTGCCAATACTTAATGTTTATTTTATTGTTTCATCATGTAAATATTTATATTTAAACTTATTGTTTTAATGCGTTACCGTTGAAATTAATAATTCAAATGTATGATAATAATTATTATATTGTATTTAAGTGAATTCCTAAATGAAGAAAGGTTAGGATATCCTGTAAAATAAGTATATTATTAACACGACCTGTTACTAAAAATAATTATTGGTGGAATGTATGTAAAAATAAACCAGATATAATTCCGTGTTGGATCTAAAAAGTATCTTCAGTATGTAAATACGTACAAGACGAATTCGGAGGGAGTAAGGGTTGGTTGTTATTCAAAGCGGCTTGTCTTAAAAGGAAATTGCGCGACGCCATCTTGTGTCTGACTGAGTCATCTCATATCCGGGACTGGCGCTATACTGAACGGTGACCACATATCTCAGTCATAACCGTTACTTTCCTATATCAGGAAAAAACGGTTATCAAATACTTTTCGGTTTTTAGTTAACACTAATTTATTTGCTTTTATGGGTTATATAAATACTTAAAATTCGATTACGAGTAACTATTAATTATTCTGTACTATTGATATGATTGTTTGAAGTATTTTAAGACTGTTAAGAGAAATAATGTCAAAAAAAAAACAAGGAAAGGTTTTTTGGTCAAGGTAAATGTTATACTCAATGTATTATTAGGGTCTAATATGATCTACAAGTAAATAATGCAAAACTAATGTTTTTTAAGAAGTTACACCATGTTATTTGTATATTTAGTATCTGATTCAAATCATCAACGACAATAAACAGGAAAAACTGTTATACCTCATGATTGATGTAAAACAGTCAGAGCAAGACAAAACGATGTAAGTCCCTCTCCCTCTATATTACCCCTTTCTCCACCTTGCATCACAACTCACTGTTTCATTTAACTTTATTGGTAATTTGTCTGCTTGTGATTTTTTTACTGCTTTAGATACCAGTGGGACGTAGCCCGGAGGGACTTTCGAAAGAATAAGCCTATATTCACACCAGGGACCCTAAGAATGACCATCTAAAAGTTCAGTACATTCAATTGAGTAGTTTACGAGTAACAGGAAAACAAACTATGGCACTTCTGCACTTATAAAATTATTAGGATTAAATGGAATATTAAAATGAATAAATAAACTTACATAAGCAGTATAAAAACTATTTTTTATGGACAACGTTAATTATAATGATAATTAAATACAATGAATTGATGAAATCGCCAATCCAGAATGTTATGTTAAATTAACCACTTTTGGAAAAAACACTGGCAGTACAAACATTCCACGGTAAAACATCGCAGCGTTATTGTTATGTAATGATTAATGATTATGGTTGAGCCCAGCCTAACAAAATCAGGATAATTTCCACAGAATGGCGGTTATATTGTTGGTTGTGTACGCACTTGAATATTAGAGTTTCGTACAAAAACGTTAAGCAAGCATTTTCGGAAATAGCACTATAGAGCTTAATCACTTGATGTGGTTTTGTTAAAAATGGAATATTGCACCAATAAATCAATGAATTACTACAGCCCGTGTTGATCTGGGCCACAATGGTTACCAGCAGCGTGTTGTCCGGACCACAGCCCATGTGATGATGGGGCCACGCCGCGCTCTCAGCTGTTCTGGTTTATTGATACCCGATATTACCGGCTTTTAGTATAAACGGGAGGAATTATACGAACGGTTTTAAAACAATCATACATAGTTTTGTTAATAATTCGCGTAAAATGTAGTAAATATTCTGTACGAATAGACAAATCTCTTTATCTCTTAGAAAAGTAAGACATGTTGATTCTTCATTTGATGGAAAAGAAACTGATGAAGAGAACAAATGCGATGTCTGTTGTAGATTTTGGGTAATTTTTTCATTATATTAATTGGTTAAATAGGGTATCAATTCTTCTATTGGTCATACAGATTTAATTGATGGTTTGACTTGACGAGAATGATTCTTAATTTGTCAGTTGTCTCTGATGTCGAAAACGATGAAGAGTTCGTTTAGAACGTAGACGTCGTCGACCTGTTTTGTGTCTCTTCTGAGGAATAGATACTTTACACTTAAATAGTTAATTCTGTTATTTAAGACAGTGTCAGATTAAAGACGCTGTACTGAGCTGAAGGTTAAATGGAGTTAAACTCAACACTAGCATCTCTTTCAGTTGGTTAAGTAAGACATGTCTATTCTTCTAATGGTCGAGTTGAACTATAACTAGAGGGATAATCTACACTGGTCCTTCAAACGCACCATACAACGCTCTGATGTGTACGGGAAAGCTCAATCGTCTACAACAGTTTACCTACAGACCCTTGTATAAATAAAATTCAATTGCCAGTAATAATTTTATTTTTAATTACAGTACACTCTGACGATTTTCCTCCCTAGTTTTATACAATAAATGAACCAGCGAGTTGAATAAAATAGTTTTTTATTCTGATCTCGCTAGAAACTCCGCGAATTATGAACTCGCTGCATTCTCTTAAAGTTCATTGTTTTGACAGATGATTGATTAAATGTGCTGCTTATCATTTATAAACATTTTG
The DNA here is from genome assembly GCF_021130785.1 of Homalodisca vitripennis. Lineage (NCBI taxonomy): Eukaryota > Metazoa > Arthropoda > Insecta > Hemiptera > Cicadellidae > Homalodisca > Homalodisca vitripennis. The sequence goes on along the minus strand of NC_060207.1, from coordinate 84,515,064 downwards.
TTACTTTAAATAATTAAAAGTGTTATTTAAACAGTATTAATAGTTTTGTTTTTGTTTGGGACGATCAATACTTTGATGATTAAGTGCATGTAATACAGACGTCATGGCATCTATTGTATATAATCTGTGTTGAATGTGTATAAGGAAAGTTGACAGGGTGATAAAGATGTCTTCCCTTGATATAAAAACCAAATATTTTGTGACAATGCAAACTCTTTCCATGGGACATATAGAATTAGTTATATTGGTTTTAGATTATTGATATTCGAATGCATGAGAACAATGAAAAGGAAAGAATTTTGATGCAGAACTGGAAGTCTTATCATAGTTTTCTTTTTAAATATTTGAGCCCTGATTATAGATTTAAATAATTAACAATTTGTAGGTCGTAGTTCAGAATTTGATAACCGTAAACTGAAAATATAAGTGTCAAATAAAATAATAAATTTACAAGGATAACATATACTTAGAATTTTATCCACTACTAGCTGTTACCCGCCGCTTTGCACGCACCTTTCAAAATTGAAGTCCTTAAGCATGGCGCACGCGCCGAACCGCGCCGCCTTTTGGAAATAATTCCGGCTTAATAGTTTGCATGTGTTCAAATGGGAGTGCGCACACTAGAGCGCGCCGCGCAGCCGCGTCCGCCGCGGAATAATTCCGCTGCCAGAACTCTTGGGAGAAGTCGAGCGGAATTTGTTCCGCTAGGGCGGCGCGGCGCGGCGCGTCTACAGTGTGCGTAGGCAGCGGAACCGTTTCTTAGCCGCGGTTACCTTCGGGTGTCTTCGTACTACCTCGGCCATCGTCGGTGAGGTATAGCAGTCGACGTAAAAATCTAACATTTCCAGAATAATTAATGTTGCAGAGCTAGAGGCCATTTCTGGGTTATATAACACCGCTTATTCATTTCTACGCGCAGATCCTACACCCACAGCAGTTCCTTTTCAGACAACCCAATATATGCCGCAACTACCATCTCCTATTGGTCAGATGGGACAATACCCAGGGGCACAAGAGGGACGGTTTGCTGTTTCACCTGATGGATCCAGTAACTATTCATACACCTCAAACTCAGCAGGGTCAAGTGATACAACGGCACATGATAAAACTTATTGTAATATGTAGGAAGTACTGTATGCATAATTTGTGTGTTATTTTTAAAACTTTGCTTTCTTACAGATAAAATACATTACATTTTTGAAACAAATAGCCTATTGCTTATTAAAAAAGCCCTGAACAGGGATACATTGTTAAATAATAATTTATTGCTGAAAACACATTTGATGTTATGTTTTCTAACCGAAGAAGAAAAAAATTTAATGAGTAAATTGTGGTTTCTGAAAATATTAAAATTTACAAAACATTATTTGCATACATTTAATAAAAACTACTTTATTGTAAGTTTATCCATATTTTGGTATTTAGTAAAGGACTTAGTTAATAATAACTTACCTTAAACAAACCGCAAGCCTTTCTTCAGGTGAAACTGGTCTTCTAAAATATGTGTCTTGTTTTTCAATTAAAGGCCTAAGCATGTTCAATAGTTTCATAAAACTTTTCGGGGGACATTCTGAAATATTGGAAACATTTCCGTTTGTCCTTTAATAAATCGGGGAATAGGTGGTGAAATTCCCCGTATTTTTTCCTTTTCTCATTTATAGGATGAACTCACATTTTTTTTGTCTCTTCTCCTCTTCTGATTGAAGAAGACAAAATAAAAACAGATCTTCATTTTCAGAGCTGCTCATCGTGTAAATTATTAATCAAAACGACACAACATAACCATACGACTGCACATAGCACTGCAGCTGTGGTGAGGGAAGGAGTTCGGCGCGCCCAGCGCGCCCAGTATGTGCGACGGTCAGCGGAACTTTCCAAAAGGCGGCGCGGTTCGGCGCGGCGCGGCGCGTCTGCAGTGTGCGCCATGCTTTAGTAAAGCACTTATGATTTATTATGATGGAGTCTTATTAAATTTTTCAATCGTGGGTAGGTATTCATCAGATAGATATTATTTAACTGTTCATAGTTAAAAGTATCAGAGTTTAATGTGACTCTCATATAATGAATGTTTTGATGCATGTGTTAAGGCATTTATGTTTTAAATTAATTATATTTCCACCATCACATCTGAGTCTGCCTTGTTACTCCGATCTAGAAAATACAAATACATGAGATCTCACAAACCTACTTCGGTCAAAAGTTTTTATTTTTAGCCCTTGTCATATATTCCGGTCCACGATATTTTCATTACTATAGTAGATTTTGCTTTCTTGTCCCAATGAAGGAGAAATATATACATATGTAGGACTGAGAAGCCTATTATGGGCTAGGGGGAAATCCTACTTAGTTTTTATGTACTTAAAAGGCAAAAATCCATATTACTTTCATTCAGCATTCCAAAATAATCGTTTTTAAGGTTTTCAGTTACAGAAGTCTTGCTGTTTTTGGGACTGTGATGAGGAAACGATTGGATCGTCGAGGCATGTTAGTGTTGATTTGTCTGATTTCCATATGGTACTGAATATACCCTTCCTGCCATAGATAGACCTACGTTATGTGTATAAAACTCGATTGCTCCAAATTCCGTCTGTTTAAATTCACTATCTGTCTAACATATTATTTCCAATCCGTCTTCTTTCGGCTCTTTTAATTTACTTTCGGTATAAGATTCTTGAAGTGACATAGTTATAGTTTGCCTCTTTGTTCCAACGAAGAAAATATATAACTTACGTACCACTTAAAAGTAACTGCGATCAAAAAGAGTAACTTCCGGTCTAATTTATTTACTCGATCTATAGTCTATAGCTGGATTCAAAAAATAATATATAACAAATACATCTTTTAATATATTTTCTTAATTACTTTTTAAGTATTTTCATTTGGTTGCTGAACACTCCCTTAACCCGTTATGCCAGGAAAAAGTTCACTCTAATATTAAATTAGGTTTTAGCACTAATAATAATAACAATAAAAGTTTAAGACTAATAATAAAACCGCTTTAAAATAAAACTTTATTCCAACCAAACATAATATATACTGTTACAACTACAACAACAATAACTACAAATTTTTACTAAAAAGTAGTCTAAGTGGATCTCAGTGAATGTAAGCTCTTATATGAGTGTACACTTAGATATGTAGATGGTTGAGCAATAAATCAAATAAAAAATAACAACAACAACAAATAATAAACATCTAAATACAGAAAAGATAATAACCAAGTTTAAAAATAATTTAATAACAAAGAGCAAAGATCAACAATAAAAACATATAATAAAGTTATAAATTCAATAACAGGATAATATGACTTTAAAAAAAAAACTTTGAACAAAATAACTCAATATAATAATAAGTATATAACAACTATTTAAATGCAAATCTATAATCATAAGGTAAATCAGGTGTATGTCACTATTATATAATCTGGTGAATATACTCTTTACTTTCAAGCAACAACTATAATGAAAATCATTAAATATTTAATCCTGCATAAGTAACATGTTTTCTGGTCATTTCACTGTGTAAGTTTTTATTTTGAATTTAAAGGAAAAGCAGGTATTTTCAGAACACACATTAAATATAATATGTACACTTTTTTATGAATGTACAATTAGAAGCATAGTGCACATAGTAGACTGAAAATAAATATATTTAATTCCTAAAAATATCTGTTACCCTGTCAAAGTGTCTTAGATGATGGATATTTCTAACTGCAACTAATTGAATCATAATAATATTTTGCAGGATAGTACTGCATGTACCACCATAGCGAATAATATCATACTTCATAGTTCCCTCAAACCGTGAAAAACAAAGTTTTTTAAGTAGTTCCTGTCTGAGCAATTCCCTCATATAATACAAAGCATAGCTTATCCTGTTTAACTTTATAACTGAATCCATTTAATAATAACACTATTTGAAATTTCTATCAATAATTAACTCAAGATACTTTATTTTCTCGACTATTTCTATCCTATTAAACTTCCAACCATACACAAATTCATGATTGTGACAAAAAAGTGTATATTCATTTTGTAGATTACTTTATATACGTTTGTATTTACTAATATTATATACTATATTAAAGAATTTGATTTACTAAAAGTTTGCTGGATATATTTACCTTAATCATGAGAATTCCTAAAATTCCTTCGATGATGCATACAGTACGTAATCTGTTTATATTCCCTAGTTTCCAACAAACGCGCTGAATCTCTGCCACACCTCTCCATCCTGCGATTAATCACAACTTGTAACTTTGGCTGGGTGGTACATATTGCCTTATTCATGAAGTGTTCTAGAATTCCTTCGATCGTGCAAACGTAATCTGTTTATATTCCGCAATTTCAAACAAACACGCTGAATCTCTGCCGCATCTCTCTATCCTGCGATTAATCACAACTTCCAACTTTGGCTGGGTACATTTTGCTTTATTCATGAAGTTTTCCAGAATTCCTAATACACAAGAATACACATTATACCGAAATTTGCATCAACATAATAAATAATTTTTATTTTATGTGGGTGAAGAACTAACGAGTTATGTGTGCGAATGATGATTTAGCCACTCAACCACCACCACCAGCAAACAGTGATGATGACAGTAGCAATCAGTGTTGATGTTGGCGTTGGTGGCTCCACTTAACCATCCGTTTTGTGCAGCGTTTGACATTTGACGCTTTCGCATACTTGGACTTTTGGAAATTGAAGAGATCCAAAAATGTCCGGCAGCGAAGAGGCTCAAAAACGAACTATATGCATGGTTTTCGACACCTGGACTACAAAAACAAGGGTAAGCTAGTTGAAGAAGTCTGTCACCACAGAGTGTGTGACAGCGTCAGCACTAAGCGGAAGGTGAAATCAACATTCCATTGAATCAAAATTTCCCACAATAGCTACATTATGCTAACATTGTAGGACTGTAGGTCCAAGCCTAATTCTGACGAGGGTGGGTGACGTCATGTTTCTACAGGGTTGGACAAAGAGTCCACGCCGACTCTTCGAAAACTTGCATAGACGTGTATTAATGTTTTTACCTGAACAATTTTAATATATTGATTATTATATTACAGTAATAGCGTAATAGTACAGCTCAAGTAGTAAATATTAACAGCAATTAGCTGAAAGAAAAACCTATCTATGGGTTAGTCTGTAAACCCAAAAGAAATATAACACAAATAGGGCTAATTGTTAATAACAACGGCAAACTGGCTTACGTTCATTATAACGGTAGTATGTATTATGAAGAGTATTTTTAATGTTAGAAAACTAATAATAATTTATTATTACAAATTAAAAATACTTTATATGTGAATTACTCATTAGTCATTCTATTAAAATTTATAAATGAAGGTTTGACTAAAATAAGTTTGTAATAGTAATATTAACAAAATTAACCTGATATATTGAAATTAAATTGTGACTTATAACTATTGAAGTTTTGTTAAATCCTTGAATATAAAGATTGTTTTTGCCATTATTATTATTCGTAGCTAGTAGTGTTATTATTCTTCTTATAATTATTACTGCAGTTCATTCATATCTGTTGTTTTTATAATAGATGTGTTTATAAGCTTTATTAGTCAAAATTATTCGGCAAGACAGCGAATCATTAATCAACCGTGCCTTCAAAACAGATCACCTTTGAAAGTTCTGACTTGGCCAACTCAGATTATTCGTACAATTTCGTATAAAACTACGTTTTCTCTTTATTATGCATTGAGCAAGCATATTAACACATTGATTATATACTTGTTAGAATATATTTAAACTAGTATCAGAAAGTAATTCAAGCTTTCTTATCTTCAAGTGTTAACAGTGTTTTTCAATACATTGTTTCTTTAACTGATAGCTACAGCTGTGATTAATTCATTTTTTATTTGCCTACTAGGCTTTCAGTTGTAAATTTATGTTACGTATTTTTCATTCAAGGGTATTAGACAGTCCCTGCAATCAAGTTAGTACAAAAGATTTCGTGCAAAAGTTTTATTTCTATTAGCTACACCTAACTTTCCTTTATAATAGTGAATAGTAACTTATTATTTTTATGATAAAATAGAATACGGGTTTGTTGATACCGGAGCATGAGTTTTAAGAAAAAGCATTGCACTTTAAATATTTTGCAATTTTCATCAAGAGAAACGTAGAAACGATGACACTTTACAAGAATTTGAAGATTATTGATTAAATTTTTCACAATTAGATTATTTAGAAATAATATGTAAGAAATACATTTTGATGGAAGTTGTATAGAAAAATAAACAAAACAACTAATAATTAAAAAAAAAAAAATTAATATGGCGTTTTTGTCCTTTTTTTACGTGCCGATGAATTAGTTTCTTACAACACTACTTACTATAAACTGTTTGAGGCAGCGCAAATAAGACGGTGAGCCCCGATCTTGACTGGATTACGAGCATTATAATCCGTAAAACTGCGTTAAAATGCTAAAATATTCCATCTGTATGCTAAAACTCAGCGGCACAACACAGTATCAGTTCCTGCACCCAAACGACCGACCATGTAGGGTTATTAAACGACACTCAACGATAACTACGTTTATGGGGCGTCGTTTTGGAGTAAGCTTCTTAAAAGCAAGGTTCTTTATGCAAGTGTTAATTAATGGGTAACGCAATGTAAACATACCTAAAATATCTTTGATAGTCAACTATGGTATAAAAAATTAAAATTAGCAACTACTATATTCTACGTAACTGTTTTCAATGCCATTAACGTAAACCGCAACAATTAAGAATAGTAATAAAATTAGAGGTTGTATCCAGAACACTAACATACATTCCGTATATGGATGGACAGACGACAAGTACAACTCTAAGGGATATCTTTTATGTTTTATATTCAATTTTATATGTCATATTTTGATTGTTAATTACTTTTAAGTTTAAGCTCCCTTTCCTTTTACGAACTCTCCCTTATTTTGCAACATGAAAATGAAAATGATTTTTTGAACTTTACGTCTCGTTGAACCAATTTCGTTACTTGCATTCTCAATACATTGTATCTAAACAAAGTAAAGCTTGAGTTCGGTGATGGTTATATGGTTTTCATGTTCCACTCTAAGTATGGCACGTTTTGGTCTACTAATCTTTCGGGCGTTTATTTGATAGTTAAAATTGTCAGTATTTTCGTATTAGGAGTTATTTCTATCATATTTTTGGTGAAAGATCTAAGAATTTCATAAGACAGCATAATCATGGAGAGAAAATCCAATGCTTCCACATACTAAGGCAAATAAGAAGACATCTAAAAATGAAAGGCAAGCAGAGCTAGAGGATGGGACGTTTATTCTTCCTGGAGCTTATCGTACCGTCATACGTAGGACTAGAATTCTCCATTTTCAATACTTTTACCACAGCAAATGTATTCAATTTATTTGCGTAAAGAATGGTTGATAAAAAGGATTTTAGTTTATCTTCATACTTCCTCAATTACCTTAAAATTCAATTACTAAATTTGAAATTAAACATTAAAAACTTGTTTGTAAATCTTAATTAAAGCGCAAGTGATACCAACATTTCACAACAATTGACCAAACATAAACTATTTGCTCAAGCTAATTGGGTCTATCGATTTGCAGGGCTTATTAACATTTTTAAAGCAAAGTACCAAGATCTATAGTGCCTAAAGAACTTTTGTAAAAACCTAAAATGTTTGAAATTCTTCACTTAACTTCCACATAATAACTAGAAAACATCATTAATTATACAGTGACAATAATTAATCCTTATCCTTAGGTTTAGGCTACTCAAGTGTCTTTCACAATTAAATAAACAAGTTATGTAAGATAATCAATACTTCTTCTTTTGCAAACCACAAAAACGTCAAGGGTACAAGATCAAGGGAAGAACATATTAAGTCCTTATACTTATTTTTTTGTTAATTAATAATTAAATTGCATTGTTGAGAATGAAGAATTTATTGGTGAAAAGCATAATAATAACTTAATAAATAAAATGTTACTTGAAGTAAAGTATTAGATTTTTGATACGTGACAGATACAAAAAGGTTTGTTTTTACTATCCTGTAAAAATTGTAAAATAGAATAAACACGTTCTTTCTCTGAACCATCCATACGAGATAATAGCACTTACCGCGGTTCCCCACAACTCTTCCGCATTGCATTGCGTTTAACATTCCATGTATTTGATTAAATAGTTCTAACGATTTCAGTAACGCTGGACTTATTTTAGGCCAGTGTGAAGAAACCTTCGGCCTGCCGAAAAAGCCGAATTACTTAGCTTTTTACTGGAAGCATTTATGATATAATACGATGGAGGCAATGTCCTTCGACGATTTTGTGTCATTTTAAAATTGCATTTACTGTCTGGTGTAATGCTTTATAATTCTACTTGCAGTTACCCGCGGCTTCGTAAGTTTAGCACGTGTATAAGCACTTCTGGATCGAGTGAACTACGTATATTTCCAACGTCAATGTTGAGTTTGCCTTGTTGCCACGATCAAGAAAATTTGTCAAAAAGTGTATATTTATGGCCATAGTCATAGTTTTTTTTCGTTATATAGTTAATTTTGCTTTGTTTTATAATCAAGAAATTGTATATTCACAGGCCCGAGAATCCTACTTCTGTCGAAAGATAACAATGATGGGTTTTATAAGTCTTTTAATTTGTAGTAAATTTTAGATATTAACTTTTTATTTTATGTCTGTATTACAGAACTGATCAAGCACTACATACTTAATTTACTAAAATTTGCAGCTAAAATTACAATTTTACTAAAATATTTTAATGTTTTTATTTGAATACTTCCGTACGTTTTCAAAGAAATTTGCTGAAAAGATGAAATAAGAATGTTCTTACTCTCAAGCATACTTTATGGTTTCAAAATTATAAATGTAAAATAATTTTTTAAATTTAACTGAACATATGACTGTGGTGTAATATAATAATTTTTCACACAGAACAGTTGGTTACATTTTAACAGGCGCCTTCAATGAATATTTTCGATCTTTCAGTACAGTAAAATGTCAGTACAATGCGTTGAAATAGTATAAGCGTAAAAACAACAAAACACAAAGGCACTTCCACATTTATAATATGGAAAATGAATTATATTTATGAATTCTAATGAATTAAGATATAGTTTTCATTTATTATTACTTTATTACCAGATTATTTATTACGTTTTCTCCTGAATATGTTTGATACGATCACGCGCATGTGTAGAATAATCTTATCTCTTACTATTATTTGTTTGTATTCTATTACTGCCTATGGATGATTTGAGACAATAACTAAATTTTGAACATTTGTAATCGCTACATTTAACCCACAGAGAACATTAAATTTTGAGGGTTAGAATCCACCCTATACCTCAGGTGTAAAATCCTTAAGACATACATTTTAGACACGCAAAAATGAGAATTAATCCAAACACGATGGTGAAATTGCTGTCAAACTTGAAAACAAAATAAGCTATACATCATACAATAAAATACATACCTAAAAGTCCAGAGTAGTCCAAAAAAGTAGTAGTCCAATCTACTATGCTACTGCACAAACAGATTGTATTCAAACTCTCTAAATTTAGTGTTCTCTCTTTGTAATAATGTCGATGGTAAACAACCGAAACTCTGATATCCCTTCTCCCTAGTATTACTAACGGTTCTGCAACCGAGAAATAAATATGCGTCTTTAATCAACAATTAATTAAAACAAGGCTATTAATTATATTCTAGTCTCTTATGCCAAGGGCCCGGTGTAGCAAGTACAACTCGCGATAACCGGGTTGGGGGGGGGGGGGGTGGGGGGGGGGGGGGGTGGGGGGGGGGGGGGGTGGGGGGGGGGGGGGGTGGGGGGGGGGGGGGGTGGGGGGGGGGGGGGGTGGGGAGTGCTCGATAGTGGCCGAACCGTTGCCCCTAGCTTAGTTTTCCAAGCCCGATAGATGCAAAACCATTTGTCGTAGCTCATAATATATTTGTAAGACAATTTAGGAATTAGCGTGATCTACAAAAAGATTTCAGTAACTTTTGGTCCTATATCTATTGGTTTAGCTGAAAAACGCGTTTTAAAGCAAAGTTAGTGTAATTTTAACGTAAAAAATAGATTCCGGGCTCGATAGCGGCCAAACTGTAGGACGTTGCTCAAAACAATAACAATATGCGATTTAGGAAATAAAGTGCTCTACAAAAAAGTTTGAGTGTCTTTTGGCCCTATTCTAATATTGGTTTAAACCGTTTAAAAACGCGTTCAAATGTAAAAATGTTGTAATTTTCACATGAAAAGTTTATTTGCGGTCCTGATAATGGCCTAGTCGCTTTTTCAACGTAGCTCCAAACGTTAATCCAAAGTTAGTAAATGAAGTAAACTACAAAAAATGTTCAGTGACGTTTTGTTCTATCTCTTATTGTTAGGCGAGAAAACGCTCGCGTAGATGATATTACCGTGACCTTCGCGTTGCAAACAACGATTTGAGCTCGAAAGTGGCTGAGTGTGAGTGGCGGTAGCTGAACTTTAATTTCAGTTTCAGTTAGAAAATGGGGAGATCTACAAATAAGATCATGTGTATGTTTTCATGTATTTTTAACGGTTTACCCGAAAATGGAAATTTTATGAAGATAGTAGTTAGGGACAGAATACGTGATTTCACCGTACACACCTTCAGTTAGTAATAAATTGCGGCAAAACTAGAGGGCATATCAAAAATCTGAGGTCAGAACACCCAAAACAAATCATATTTCCTACATAAAATGTCCAGTCACTTTTTATCATATCTTCAACGGTTAAGAGACCAAAACGCCTCAAAGTTAAAAGTTTGGTTCACGTCGTAAAACTGAGTTTATTCTATCTACTATATTTGAAATGCAGAGTCCGTTCGAGAAGTGATGGAAACGTGAAATTTTGCACGCACGTTGAGTCGCTCGTAATCTTCAAACCTGCGGGAAAAGTCTGAAAACCCCCCGATTTTTTTAATTTTGATCCCCTCAAAAGAATTCCCGAACGGACCCCTGTTTTGCCTTTGCAGGCTTTCCTTTGAGGCCCGATAGCGGGCGAACCGTTGGAGCTAGCTTCAATCTGAGGGAAAGTCGTTAGTGGGGAATGAAGTGCTCTACAAAAAAAGGTCTGGTGACTTTCCACTCTATCTCCATCGGTTTGGCTGCAAAACGCGATTAAGTGAAATTTTTTTCGAAATTTTTCGCCCAAAAATTTACCTTTTAGGCTCGATGGCGGCTAAACGGTTGGTCGTAGCTCAAAACAAATTTTCTGTGGAATTTAGGAAATCACGAGATCTACATAAAAGGTCAATTAACATATTGCCCTATCCGCAATGGTTTTGGCCGCAAACACGCGTTTTTAAAGTTTTGATGTTTTTTAAAGTTTTACTTCAGAATTTAGTTTCTGGGCTCTGTGTCAGCGGAACGTTTATAAGTTAGGGTAAGATAAAAAAAATCGCAATTTAAACATACGAAACAATGAGGTCTACAAAAAAGGTCCAGTGACTTTTCGCTCTCTCTCTCCATTGTTTTGGCTGCAAAACGCGCTTGAACAAAAATTTTTATTCGGATTTTTCAACAATATTTTTACTCTGATCCGATTGCGACCGAACCATCAGAATCAGCTCAAATGTATTTCCAGTGTGTTGTTACAAAATGAGGAGATCTACAAAAAAGGTCCTTATCACGTATCCCGTATCTTTAACGGTTAACCTGAAAATGAGAATAATAATATGAAATTAGTAGATAAGGGACGGATTGCTGTTTTTACTGTGCAAGACTTCTAGTAAAATAATAAATAGCGGCCGAACTAGAGGTTATATCAAAATTCTGAGGGCAGAACACCCAAAACAAATTATATTTCCTACAAGAAATGTCCAGTCACTTTTTATCATATCTTCAACGGTTAAGCGACAAACCGTCTTCAAAGTTAAAAGTTCAGTTCAGTTCACGTTGTAAAATTCAGTCTATCCCTAACTACTAATCTTGAAATGCAGAGTCCGGCTAGCTCTGTACGGTACGTAACAGAGTACCTTAGGCCGTGTGAAACAGAGGCTGATCTTTCCGTTAATTCGTAGATAGGGACGGAGAAATTTCCGGATACAAAACATTGTGGAAGCTGTGAACTGTTGGAACACTACTTCATTAGTCTTCCAAGTTAGTTTTTTCTTATAAGTCTTGTGATTATTCATTTGTTCACGGTACTATGGCGTTTTATTGCGTTGCTAAGGGCTCTTTCCATCAAGGGAACGAGCAGTTGTTTCCGACGAGCAAAAACTCGCAGTGCACTGCGATTTCTGCTTGTGCCCTTGCCTGGAAAACTCTTAGATTGGAATTTTTCTACTGCGGCCATCGATACGATTCTCATCGCTGGTGATCGTATTTATAGAACATTGCGGGATGAGAAATCGTATGGGTGGAAACCGGTATTTGTGTGCTGATGAACTTCCTACCGATTTTCTCATCCATGAACAGTCCGTATCCGTTACAGAAAATTCCTTTGTGCACGACGCTCTGTATCCTCTTTGCAGTGGGAGATATGGGCGACTGTATTTTCTATCTCTGTCCAATGTTTTGGAGGGTTTGATGGCCGAGGATTTTTGAAAACATTGGGTTTCTCTTTCACTGGACAAACAGTTACAGTTGCTTTTTGGCGATCCCAGGAACAGCTGTACTTGTTTGATCCTCATCCAGTGAACGAGGACAGAGTTTATGATTTGGCCGATGACAACAATAACCTGGCCCGCCCTCTTCCAGTGCGAAAACTATTCTGCACTGGCCTCGTTATTGTTGTCAAATGCTGCTTTGGATGGGTCAGTGAGACAATTCACTGTAAGTAGACTAAAATTTGGTCAGCCGGCCCTTAGTGACAGTGAACCAGTCCAAAACCATTTCCCCTATATTCGAAATTAAACCAAAAGCATGCGATACAATGTCGAAAGACACTAAAGGACACGATTTTGAATATCCCAATGTAAAAGAGAGCCATAAAGTAACTGTATCTCCTGTAGAAAGTTTAATAAAACCTAAATCTTTCGGTAGACCTAAGAAAGTTACGTCGCGGGCGCCCCAAATTACTTAAGACCACGAGAGACGAGCAAATGAGGGAGGCGAATAGAAGATATGTTCAGCGGGAATCCCAAACTAAGTCGTGACGCACTTCGTAAATATCTTGAACAACATCCTGAAGTCCACAGGGAGGGCTGTCCGTCGTTACAGCCAACAGTATCCTGAGGTCAACAGAGATGCTGTAACGCCGTTATAGTGAACAGCATCCTGAGGTCAACAGAGATGCTGTACGCCGTTATAGTGAACAGCACCCTGAGATCAACAGAGATGCTGTCCGCCGTTTATAGTCAACAGCATCCTGAAGTAAATAGAGATGCCTGTTCGCCGTTACAATGAACAGCATGCTGAGGTCCACAGGGATGCTGTCCATCGTTATAGTCAAACAAACATCCTGAGGTCCACAGGGAAGCTGTTTTTCGCTACGACAAACAAAAACGCGGACGCACGTCCGCAAAAGAGTTCAAGGTTTTCGTCATACTAATCCTAAGCTAGCTGAACTACGTCACTTGAAAATTTCACTTGCTCGAACTCATCGTTGCCCACGGACCAATGGGACATTGGAGTGGCGTTTTACTACATGACGTTAACAGCTACAGATTGAATAAAACTAGTCTCTGGGATGATGACGTTTTCATCTGCCCTCACTGTCAAGCACATCTGTTCGAAGAAGAAGAGAATAGGAGGGAAATGGTGTTGCGGTGAGGGAGTCTACAACGTCACAAAGTTACCCCCCTCTAAATGCACCTTTCTATTCTGACCGCCGCTTCCTCGACAGAGCGCGTGCCTACAATGATCTCTTTTGCTTTCTGTGCCCTCGAAATTTCTGGCGGATACCGGCACCCAAGTGGCCTCTCATTTTTCAAAATCGAAGGGAGGATGTACCACCAGGTGTACAGCTTGGACGCCCCGGGCCAAAGGTTTGTTACTAAGGGGCGTGGTGGACGTCCAATTCGTAAACCGGTGCCGCCCTGTATATCGACGATGGCGAAGAAGAACGCAGGAAAAACGTGGCCATGAGTAGATCGCTTGATGCCGACATAACTGACGCCATTACCAATCACTTGTATTCACTGAATCCACATGTTCGTGAATTTCGGCGTTTGAGTAATGAGCCCTCGGTCAACGCACACCTGGAATTCCAGTTGACAAGTCGAGCTACTCATGGCAATGTTCTTGGTGACAGGCAAAGAGGTATTGAAGTGCACGCCGTGCTTAGTTGTGATGACGCAGTCACTGAGCCTCGTAGGCTCACCGTCTGGAAAGTGGGGGCTGGAAGACCTTCTACCATCGATCTCTTTAGTCCTCTGATGGAGCCCTTCCAGTACCCACTTCTCTATCCGCAAGGCACTTTGGGTTGGCACATCGGCATGCTGGATAATAACGGGAAAAAACTTTCCCAATATAACTATTCACGTTGTCTCTTGCTCTCGAATCCTCGTTTCTCTTATCTTGGCCGTCTTTCTCAAGCGTGGCAGGTCGAAATGTTTGCGAGGATTTTGAAGAGGAGAGACTTCGTTTCATAAAATATTCCCAGTCAAGGTCTTCAGCCCAAAATGCCATGCGGATAGGACAGCTGAATGAACTTCTTGATGCTCAACGTGATTGTCTGGCAGGAAGGCAGGTTCGGGATGACATAGCAGGAGACGAGACCGTCCAAGGTGAGGGTGGGGCACAGCCTGGCAAAGTTTACCTCCCAAGTACGTTCACTGGTGGGCCCAGGTATATGAAGATTTCATTACGAGAACGCGATGGCTCTCGTCACACGCCTGGGTTCACCAACGTACTTCCTAACATTCACGTACAGTGCTACTTGGGAGGAAAACAAAGAGAGCGTGTCCTCACGGCAGTGGTCGCAGTGACCCAAGCACGGCTTGCAGAGTCTTCCAGATCAAACTCATCGAGCTTCTTCGAGATCTGCGGAGCGGAGCGATGTTCGGCTGCACGAACTATATCGTCTACGTCATCGAGATGCAAATGAGGGGCCTTCCTCACGCCCACATTGTATTTAAGATTGACGGAGACGGTCCAGTACAAGCAGACGAAATCGACTCTGTAATCCGCGCTGACATCCCCTCGGAAGAAGAAGCCGGTGGAAGACTCAGGAAGTTGGTCTTGCAGCATATGATCCACGGTCCTTGTGGCACGGATCACCGCAACCGACTTCCTGTGCTGGGACGTTGTCAAGGGTCACTGCACAAAGTTCTATCCTAAGCCTTCATGCCAGACAACTCACGTAGATGACAGAGGATTCATTCAGTACAGGCGGGACTATAGAAATACAGGTCAGATCAAGTCACGCAACAGGTCTGTTACTGTTCACGATGGGTGGGTTGTTCCATACAACGCCGCACTATTGCTTAAGTATGAAGCACACATTAACTTGGAGCTTGCGTCTACCCGTCGCGTCATCAAGTATCTATTCAAATACCTGATGAAGGGTGGATCACTTCAAAACGTCAACCGTCACTCCTTTGTGGCAACAAGAGGACGAGGTAGAACACTATGTGACTAAGAGAATGGTTTGGTGCAAGCGACGCATGCTGGCGTCTCTTGGACTTCCCAATCTCAAAGTCAGAACCGACAGTTGAGTGTCTACCCGTCCATCTTGAGGGTAAACAGCACGTCTGTTTTCGTCCCGGTGATCTCACCTCCGCGATAAGTAGATCAAGCTCCAAGTTGTTATTGTATTTTAACAGACCTGTTTGATTCAACTTTTGACAGTTTAACCTACCTGACATTTTTTGAAAAATACATAGTACATGACAAACGACCGAAAACCGAACCGTTATATGAACATCAAGACGGGAAACACTTCGTCACACCTCGCCAGCGTGGAGGGAAGGTATGTAGGGTATTTTGGGTCTCGCCTAATCGTGGAGAACTCTACTACCTTCGGATGCTCCTCTTGTCAACACCTTGTCGCGGCTACTCCGACCTCCTGTCACGCGGTGGTCCTGATTGCCGTACGTTCCAGGAGGTTTGTCGTCAGCTCGGCTTGATTGAAGACGAGGATGAGTACCGCGAAGCGCTGCGAGAGGCTTCTGGGTTTATGGTCGCTTCGAGACTTCGTTCCTTCTTCGTGCTCCTATGTAATATGGGTGCTCCTGCAGCAATTCTGTGGGATTCCTTCCGTGACACCCTTTGCGAGGACCACTTGGAAAGGAGCCCACTTGACCCTGAGAGAGCGTATACACTTTCCTTGATCGATATCGATCGCAGTCTACGTCGGCAGGGATTGTCTTTAGTGGATTGTGGTCTCCCCGACGTGCAAGATGATACGACAGAAGTGGGAAGGGAGCTGTTTGGACTATGGCGAGAACCAACAGCGGGCCATTGTCGAGGAATGGGAACAAAAGCTCTCAGAAGACCAGAGACGCGTTTTGGCAACACGTGCGTTCCCTTCTCTCGACAACCCCGGTGACCGCCGATCCTCAAGAGCAATCTTCCTCGATGGTCCCGGGGGATATGGTAAAACGTCACTTCTTCGTGTCATACTGGCACACGTGCGTAGTTGTCGTCAGATTGCACTGGCCGTCGCCAGCTCGGGCATCGCTGCAGGAAACATGCCTGGTGGTTCAACGGCTCACAGCATGTTCCGGCTTCCGCTCGATCTGGGCGACGGGTCTGGCGTTTGGAACATAACCAACGGGTCCCAGCGCGCAGAACTGATAAGAGCTGCTCAGCTCATCGTCTTCGACGAGGCCCCGATGGCCCATCGCTACATCTTTGAGATCCTCGACCGCTCGCTTCGAGATCTTATGAACCGCGATGAACCATTCGGTGGCAAGATCTTTCTGTGCTCTGGAGATTTCCGGCAGAATCGCACCCGTTGTTGTAAAGGCACGTACGGCAGATGCCGTCGCGTGCGTTTCACTTCGGGCCTCGCGTCTGTGGCGACTGTTCCGCGTCTTCTCTCTGACGACACCGCACAGGACGAGCAGTTCCGTTGGCTACTCTGACTTCCTTCTCGCAGTAGGCAACGGCACTGTTCCGTCCACAACTTTCGGGGAGGGTAGAGAGAGTGACACACTTATTCCCTTGGCCGAGGTGAGGTATGTCACTGCATTACAAGTCCTCATTTCAACCGTCTTTCCTGCCGACGTACTCCGCGATCCCGATCAGTGTGCTCGTCGTGCGATCCTCTCGACTCTGAACTTGAACGTTAGAGAGATCAACGACATAATCTTGAACTCTGTAGACGGTCACCTTCATGAGCTGCGAAGCGCCGACACTTTGGACCGTGAAAACGATGACAATCTGGGTGTTGAAGTCCCTCTACTGAACCAGGCTACAGGCAAGGGTGTTCCTGATCACGTGCTGCGACTTAAGATCGGCTCAGTGTGCCTCATCATGAGGAATCTAAACATCTCTGACGGCCTTGGTAAACGGCACTAAGGTCATTGTGACGGCTATAACCAATCGGTTGATTACCGTCAGACGCCCTCACGACGCGCAACCTATCGGTATTCCTAGAATAATCTTTAGGTTCGCGATCGTTGAAGGTTCGCCGTTACTTGTCCGTCGACGTCAGTTTCCTCTGATGCTGGCATACGCGATGACCGGCCACAAGAGCCAAGGTCAGACAATAGATCAGGTCGGAGTCGATCTTCGCACTGATTGTTTCACTCATGGCCAGCTGTACGTCCTGCTCAGTAGAGTTCGATGTCCGGAAGACATAGTTGTCCTCGTCCGCCCCGAAAGGGTACACAATGAAGTCGCCTACGCGAAGAACATCGTGTACGGCGAACTTCTTCAGTGAACCGGATTGAGATTGGCAGTAGGCTAGGGGGCCTGCCCAAACAAAACTCCCCGTCGAGATTGACACTTGGCAGTAGGCTAGGGGGCCTGCCCAAACAAAACTCCCCGTCGTGATTGACACTGGCAGTAGGCTAGGGGACCTGCCCAAACAAAACTCCCCGTCGTGATTGACTAGGCAGTAGGCTAGGGGACCTGCCAAAACAAAACTCCCCGTAGTGACTGATTAGGCAGTAGGCAATGGGACCTGCCAGAACAAAACTCCCCATTCTGATTGATGCGGCAGTAGGGTAGAGGGCCTGCCAAATCAAAACTCCTCGTAGATGTAAATAAGTTTTTTGTATATATGTAAATATATGGTCTCTATGTTTGCCGGCCTCCCCGTGGCGAGACTGGATACGTCATGCTTGCATTTAAAGCATTGACAAACTAACGGGCAAACAACAGTTTCAATAAAAATACATTATTACCCAATAATTTTACACAAGTATATACACAACTAATTATGCAAAGATGTACACGACATTGAAGATCAACATTAACCAACGATTGATGTAATTTTGTTAATAATATATGGTCTCCACGTTTGCCGGCCTCCCCGTGGCGAGACTGGATACGTCATGCTTGCATTTAAAGCATTGACAAACTAACGGGCAAACAACAGTTTCAACAACAATATGTTATTACCAAATCATTTGACACGTGTATATACACAACCAAATATGCAAATTTCCACACGACATCAGAGAATATCATTGACTGCAATTTTGCTGTAATAGCTGTGATTTTGTTAATAATATATGGTCTCCGTATTTGAGCATTGACAAACTAACGGGCAAAGAACAGTTTTTATCAACTTAAAGTTACTAGCAACTAATTTGACACAAACATATGTAGCGCTAAATCTCCCAACTTGCAGCCGTGTTGCGTAAACAATATTAGTAACGGTTTGACCGCTATCGGACCCGAAATCTCAATTTTCACGATTTTCGCACGTAATGGCGTTTTACGGCTGTAAGGGAGATACAGCAATATATTACTTGAACTTTCTTGTAGACCACATTATACACTAAATATTGTTTCCCACGAGAAAGGACACAGTTGGGGACACGTAAATTTAAAACCTCTAGTTCGATTTTAACCAACAACCGAAATCCCTCCTGTCCCCGAATTCCGCTTATCCCCGATTTTGGCCAATACCCAAATGGGGGCCTGGGGGCGTAGCCCCCAGCGAGCCGAAGGCGAGTCTAAATACTTATACAGCCGCATGTGAAACTGACTCACTGATATATAGATACAAATTCTAACATACTTCTAGAAGTGCTGGAAACGTGAAATTTGGCACGCAGGTACCTTTCACAATATGACCCGGAGGAAAAGTCTGAAAACCGGACTTTTTTACTTTTAAAAAAACCCCTCAAAAAAATTCCTCAAAAATCTCGCATTCTTTACCCCTGCAGGCATTTCTTGTAAGCTTGATAGCGGGTGAACCGTTGGAGCTAGCTTCGATTTGACGAAAAATCGTTAGTCAGGAATGAAGTGATCTACAAAAAAGGTCCAGTGACTTTTTAGTCTATCTGCCATGGTTAAGCGACAAAACGCTCTAATATTTGACATTCCAGAGATTTTTTCGCTAAAAATAATGTTTCGAGCTTGATAGCGGCCGAACCGTTGGTCGTAGCTCAAATCTGATTGACCCGTCAAATTAGCAAATTGCGCGATCTACAGAAAAGGTTCAGTGACTTTTTGCCCTATCTCCATTGGTTTGGCCGAAAAACGTAATTACGTGCATTTTTTGTGTAATTTTTACGCGAAACTTTTGTTTTCGGGCTCGATAGCGGCGAAACCATTGGTCAGAGGTCGAAATAAGACGAACGTTGGAGTTAGGAAATGAGGTGATCTACAAAAATGTCCCAGTAACTCTTTTACTCTATCTCCATTGGTTTGGCCGCAAAACGTGATTAAGTGAAAGTATTTGAAAATTTTCGCCTAAAAATTTACCTTTCGGGCTCGATAGCGGCTTAACTGTTGGTCGTAGCTCAAAACAAATTTTTAAAAGGATTTATGAAATTGCGTGATCTACAAATAATGTTCAGTAACATTTTGCCCTATCCTCAACGGTTTTGGCCGCATAACGCGTTTTAAGTGTTGATTTTTTAACTTTTACGTGATATTTTTAAACTGCCCAGTGCAGTCTTTTGTCCTAAGCTCTGTACTGCCTAAATTATAGGTTGTAGCTTAAATCTGATGGCATAATCGAAAGAGAAAATTAAATTTTCGACAAGAAACGTCCAGTCACTTTTTCTCGTATCTCTAACGGTTTAGCCGCAAAATGCCCTTAAATTCAAAACTTTGGTTAAATCTGGATAATTCGATAAAATAGGTCTTCTTTTAACTCCAAGATCCCCAATCTAATGCTCGGGCATAAAATTTCCCCGAATACCGCTAATCCAGTTAACGAGTGAATATACAACGGTTTGCCCTATCATCAACGGTTTGGCCGCATAACGCGTTTTAAAGTATAGATTCTTTACGTTTTACGTGAGATATTGTTTTCTGGGCTCTGTGTTAGCGGAACCTTTGAACTTAGGGTAGAATAGAAATCGCATTTTAATACGAAACAATGAGGTCTACAAAAGAGGTCCAGTGACATTTTACTCTATCTTTCATGGTTTAGCCGTAAAAACGTGATTATGTTGAAAATTTCACTCACAAACTTAACTTCTGGGCTCGATATTTGCCGAACCGTTAGCCCTAGCTTAAATGTAAAATTTTTTGTAACTAGCTATTCATAGGATCTAAAAAAAAGGATTCAACAGCTTTCTATCGTTTATCTTTCCGTAAGCCTGATAAATGCTCTAAATGACAAATTCTTCGTCGTTACTTTTAGGTGTTTTAAATTTTTCAATTTTAATTAGTGCGCTTCATGCTGGTTCCAGCTTGACCTTGTATTACTACGTTAACAAGTGACTAAAACCCCCCCCCCACGTCGGGAGTTGGCTGAGCGTTAGTGAAGTTTCAATAGTAGATAGGGACAGAGTGTTTTTTATTATGTTCAAAGACACAACACTCTCTAAAATAGGCCCACGTGTGTCATTAACCCCTTGTAACATTAACCCCCCCCCCCCCGGGAATTTATTCATATGACCAGAAATTATCCTGAGTAAATTAAACCCCCTGATGTCTTAACCCCTGGTAACATTAAACCCCCCCTAGGGAATTTCCAGGCATGACCTCATGTCCGAATTTTACCAATCACCAAATCTCTTAACTCCCCCCCGGGAATTTCCTGTTATGACCAGATAACCTCCCTGAGTAAATTAAACCCCGAGATGTCTTAACCCTCGGTAACATTAACCCCCCTGGAATTTCCTTGTATGACCAGATAACCTCCTGAGTAAATTTAACCCCCTGGGGACCTAACCCAGGTAATGGTAACCCCCCTGGGAATTTCCTGGCATGACTATATGAACTCATGAGCAAATTAAACCCTCTAAACAACTTAAAAATATTGACTTAGGGTAGGTTTTTATTATATGTACACTCAACAATGTACAATAGTTGACCGGTGCAGACTTTCCTATCACGCTCTGTACCTCGTATACCAGAGCTTGTAGCTCGAATCTGAGCTCACAATCGAATTAAATTTCCGACAAGAAAGGTCCAGTCACTTTTTGTCGTATCTCTAACGGTTAACCCGTAAAATGCCATTAAAGTCAAAACTTTGATTAAAACTGAAATATTCAATAAAATGGGTCCAATTTAATTCCGAATTCCGCTTATCCCCCGAATCTGGCCAACACCCGAAAAGGGAGCCTGGTGTGTTTCATTAACCCCCGATAACATTACTCCCCCCCCGGGATTTCCTGGTATGACCCAGATAACCTCCTGAGTAAATTAAACGCCCTGATGTGTTAACCCCCCTGGTAACTTTAAACCCCCCCAGGGAATTTCCTGGCATGACCTCATGTCTGAATTTTACCACTCACCATATCTCTTAACCCCCCTTGGGAAGTTCCTGGTATAACCAGATAACCCCCTGATGTCTTAACCCCTGGTAACGTTAAACCCCCCAGGGAATTTCCTGGCACGACCTCATGTCCGAATTTTACCAATCACCAAATTGCTCTTATCCCCGAATTTGCAAGCGTACATCATGGGGGCCTGGGGGCGTAGCCCCCAGCGAGCCGAAGGCGAGTTATTAATTATAATACTGTAACGTAGGCCTCTTTATTACCTGACATTTACCTTTCACTTTGACTGCTTATTCAATATAATAACACGCACTTCACGGAACTAATTAAATTAACATGTGCGATTTTCCACTTCAGTTGCCGAGCAATACACGGGCGATAATGAATACTACACAGAAATTGCTCTCTATAAATACAGAATTAATATATTTATGACACAAGTGCCTTTTGACTAAAATATGCAGTAAATTAAACTCTAGTAAACAGAAGGCATTAAATATTTTACATATTTTAGAGTTTTATTTTTCACTGAGCTGTGTAATTGAAGAGAGTTCTGATTGAGATTGTCTATTATAATTTTATTTTAAATAACATACTGTGTTAAAGAACATGGGAAGGTAATGTTGTGTTATTCTTCAGGTCCCCAATGTTAGTACTAGCTGAACTTTTGGTAATAAATACTAGGTATATTACATCAACGTTGGTCAAAACGCAGGCCTGTGTCCAATGGCATGGGTGCATGGGTGTCCGTGTGTGTTATGGCATGGGTGCATCGTTCACTAAGGTGATGCAATTTGAAATAGGCTCGTATTTTTATTTAATTTTCGCTGCTGAAATCAGAAATTTGAATTTGTTTAAGTAAAATTTATAATAAACTATATATATAATAATGTTTTAACACATTTCCAAAGTTATTGTACACATAATAAAACGCTAACTACATTAATTTATAACTACTAAAAGATATTTATATTTCGTATGTGGCCGTGCACACGTGTGTGTGAGTAAATTTATGTAGTTTGGCTGTATTATTTCCTCTCACCTTATATTTTTTACGTATGATTATACATTGCAACTTACATTACACAAAAAATATAAACAAACTTTAAACTATCAGATTATAACATTGCCTAATGTATCATTTCGTCTATTACGCGTAACACAATAACTTTAACAGAAAATGTCATCATTTTTCTATGAAAAAGAAAATATGTTTAGACCCGTATACAAAATATAAACTCACTAAAATGCTCAGTACAATAAAATGCGCATTTCGAAAAACAGTAGCATTAAAACAGATAACTATATTGTAGCCTAAGAGATATAGAATACACTGCATACTAATATTTTTTTATTAGTATGCACCGAGTGAATATTTAGTACAGTTTATTACTAAATTGTTTTAAATATTATCTGGTTTGTCTAAAATAAAAATCACACTTCTAAATAAAAACAATGGATTTATTTTAAAACTGGCAAAATTAATAAGTTCAACGTTTCACAATTTTCATCACTCTATTTTCCACAAAGAATTGACAAACTGGTAAATTTAAAAGTTCCTTTGGCAAGAAATAAAATATTAATCAAATATATCAAACTAAAAATAGCTAAATATGTCAAAGCTCTCTTCTAAGTTATTAGTTATTAGTCCATTAATTAATCCGGCGACAGTAGGACCTAATACCACTATTGGTGGAGCAACGCCGTACTGGCAACCTCTGGTTGGTCTTCGTTAGTTCGTCAAACGTTTATATTATCTTTAATCTAATCTTTGGGTTCCTGTGCAGTAATAATACATACACCTTAAATTAGAATATTACCAAATCTACATATTTCGTTTTATTACTAGATTTTTTTTATTCAATTTTTTCTTACCAATACCATTGGTAAGAAAAGGTAGAAGTGTCTTGTAATACTCCGTAAATAATGAAGGAATAAAATTTTGGTATTAGACCCGAAACTCCATGGTTCATAATCTATATAAAACTATAGTATTCCCTACAGAATTTATTATCCTCTCAGTTGTATCTTTTCATTCTGATAAAAGCTGAAGACAATAAAAACATTCTATAACAGCGTCAAAAATAACCATTATAAATTAACAATTCGTTCTATCCATCAACTATGTAAAATATTGCGGCGTGATTACTGGTAATCTAATATATATACAACCGCATGTGTAACTGACTGACTGACTCACGTATACTAATTCTAACCTACTTCCAGATGAGTTAGAGACTTGAAATTTGGTACACAGATAGCTTTCCACGTGTAACCACCAGGAAAAATCCCGAAAAGTGAGAATTTTTCATTTTCCAACCCCTCAAAAAAATTCCCAAAAAATCGCGCATTCTTCACCCCTGCAGGCATTTTTTGTAAGCCCGATAGCGGGCGAACCGTTGGAGCTAGCTCGGATCTGACGGAAAATTCATGGTCAGGAATGAAGTGAACTACAAAAAAGGTCTTATGACTTTTTGCTCTATCTTCCATGGTTAAGCGACAAAACGCTCGAACATTTGAAATTCCAGAGATTTTTTCGATAAAAATAATGTTTCAAGCCCGATAGCGGCCGAACCGTTGGTCGTAGCTCAAATCTGATTGACCCATCAAATTAGCAAATTGCGCGATCTACAGAAAAGGTCCAGTAATCTTTTGCCCTATCTCGATTGGTTTGGCCGAAAAACGTGATTATGTACAATTTTGTTGTAACTTTTACGCGAAACTTTTGTTTTTGGGGTCGATAGCGGCGAAACCCATTGGTCGGAGGTCAAAATAAGACTAACGTTTTATTTAGGAAATAAGATGACCTACAAAAAAGGTCCAGTGACTTTTTACTATATTTCCCTTAGTTTGACCGCAAAAACGCGATTAAGTGAAAATAATTGGACATTTTCGCCTAAAAATTTACATTACATTCCGGGCTTGATAGCGGCTAAAACGGTTGGTCGTAACTCTAAAAAAAAATTTTAAACGGGATTTTAGGAAATCACGTGATCTACAGAAAAGGTTCAGTGACTTCGGGAGTTGGCTGAGCGTTAGCTAAGCGTCAATAGTAGATAGGGACAGAGGAATATTTATTATGTTCACAGACACAATACCCTCTAAAAAAGGCCCAAGTGTGTCATTAACCCCCGGTAATATTAACCCCCCCCGGGGATTTCCTGGTATGACCTGATAACCTCCTGTACATTCAACCCCCTGATGTGTTAACCCCCCTGGTAACATTAAACCCCCCCAGGGAATTTCCTGCCATGACCTCATGTCCGAATTTTACTAGTCACCAAATCTCTTAACCCCCCCCCTGGGAAGATCTTGGTATGACCAGATAACCCCCTGGAGACTTATCCCCCGGTAACGTTAACCCCCCCTGGGAATTTGTTCATATGACCAGACAATATCCTGACGAAATTAAACCCCCTCTTGTCTTAACCTCCTTAACATTAATCACCCACCCAGGGGAATTTCTCGCCTTGACTAGATAGTCTCCTGGCGATATTAAACCCCCTGTTCGACTTAAAATACTGCCTTGAGGTCGGTTTTTATTATATTTATACTAAACAATTCAAGATAGCTGACCCGTGCAGACTTTTCTCCCGAGCTCATTTCTGGCTAAACCATAGGTCGTAGATCAGATCTGAGGGCACAATCGAAAGAGAAAATTAAATTTTCGACAAGAAAGGTCCAGTCACTTTTTCTCGTATCTAACGGTTATCCCATATATATACAGCCGCATGTGTAACTGACTGACTCACTCACTGATAGGCGATACAAATTCTAACCCACTTCTAGAAGTGCTGGAAACACCAACTTTGGCACACACGTAGCTGGAATCGTCAAACCACCAGGAAAAGTCTGAAAACCGGAATTTTTTAATTTTGTACCCCCCAAAAAAATTCGCGAAGTGACCCCTTTTTGCCCTTGCAGGCTTTTCTTTGAAGCCCGATAGCGGGCGAACCATTGGAGCTAGCTTCGATCTGACGAAAAATTCATGGTCAGGAATGAAGTGAACTACAAAAAAGGTCCAGTGACCTTTTGCTCTATCTCAATTAGTTTTGGCCGAAAAACGCGATTACATTCAAATATTTTGAAATTTTCGCCTAAAAAATTTACCTTTCGGGCTTGATAGCGGCTAAACTATTGGTCGTATCTCAAAACAAATTTTCAATGAAATTTAGGAAATTACGTGATCTACAAAAAAGGTTCAGTAACATTTTGCCCTATCATCAACGGTTTGGCCGCGTAACGCGTTTTAAAGTATAGATTTTTTACGTTTTTACGTGAGATATTGTTTTCTGGGCTCTGTGTTAGCGGGACCTTTGAAGTTAGGGTACAATAAAAATCAAATTTTAATACGAAACAATGTGGTCTACAAAAAAGGTTCAGTGACATTTTACTGTATCTTCCATAGTTTAGCCGTAAAACGTGATTATGTTGAAAATTTCACTCAAAAACTTAATTTCTGGGCTCGATATTGGCCGAACCGTTAGCCCTAGCTTAAATGTAAAATTTTTTTTAACTAGCTATTCATAGGATCTAAAAAAAAGGTTCAGCAGCTTTCTATCGTTTATCTTTCGGTAAGCCTGATAAATGCTCCAAATGACAAATTCTTCGTCTTTACTTTTAGGTGTTTTAAAATTTTTCAACTATAATTAGTGCGCTTCATGTTGGTTCTAGCTTGACCTTGTATTACTACGTTAACGAGTGACTAAAACCCCCCTCCACATCGGGATTTGGCTGAGCGTTAGTGAAGCTTCAATAGTAGATAGGGACAGAGTGTTTTTTATTATGTACACAGGACACAACACCCTCTAAAATAGGCCAACGTGTGTCATTAACCCCTTGTAACATTAACCCCCCCGGGAATTTGTTCATATGACCAGGTAATATCCTGACTAAATTAAATCCCCTGATGTCTTAACCCCCTTTAACATTCTGCCTGATAGTGGTTGAACGGTAGGTCGTAGATCGAATCTGAGGGCACAATCGAAAGATAGAATTAAATTTCCGACAGGAAAGGTCCAGTTACTTTTTCTCGTATCTCTAACGGTTAACCCCGTAAAACGCCGTTAAAGTCAAAACTTTGATTAAAACTGAAAAATTAAATAACATAGGTTCCAAGATAATTCCGAATTCCGCTTATCCCCGAATTTGGCCAACACCCGAAAGGGAGCCTGGTGTGTGTCGTTAACCCCCGGTAACATTAACCCACCCCGCGCAATTTTCTGTTATGACCAAATAACCAACTGAGAAAATTAAACCCCCTGATGTATTAACCCCCGGTAGCATTAACCCCCCCCCAGGGGAATTTCCTGGCATGATCTCATGTCCGAATTTTACCAATCACTTAACCCCCCCCTGGGAAGTTCCTGGTATGACCAGATAACCCCCTGACGTCTTATCCCCAGGTAACGTTAACCCCCTCCCTGCGAATTTTCCTGGCATGACATCATGTCCGAATTTTACCTATCACCAAATCAATCATATCCCCGAATTTTAAGGCACTTACTTTGGGGGCCTGGGGGCGTAGCCCCCAGCGAGCCGAAGGCGAGTCCCTAATATATACAGCCGCATATGTAACTCACTGACTGATAGGGTATACGAAATTCTAACCCACTTCTAGAAGTGCTGGAAACACCAAATTTTGAACGCACGTAGCTTTTAACCTTCAAACCACCGGGAAAAAAGTCTGAAAACCGGATATTTTTACTTTTAAACCCCTCAAAAAAATTGGCAAACTTTCGCACTTTTCACTCTTGCAGGCTTTTCTTTGAAGCCCGATAGCGGGCGAACCGTTAGAGCTAGCTCGGATCTGAGAAAAAATCGTTAGTCGGGAATGGAGTGATCTACAAAAAAGGTCAAGTGGATTTTTGCTCTATCTCTATTGGTTTGGCCGCAAAACGCTATTATGTGTAAAAATTTTCGCAATTTTCACT
This sequence comes from Homalodisca vitripennis, assembly GCF_021130785.1. NCBI lineage: Eukaryota > Metazoa > Arthropoda > Insecta > Hemiptera > Cicadellidae > Homalodisca > Homalodisca vitripennis. The sequence continues at coordinate 84,487,363 of NC_060207.1, read as the reverse complement.
TAATCATTTACCTTCCAGGCTCGATAGCCGGCGAACCGTTGGTCGCAGCTCAAAACAAATTTTCAATGGGATTTAGGAAACGGCGCGATCTACAAAAAAGGTCCAGTAACATTTTACCCTATCCTTAATGGTTTGGCCGGAAAACGCATTTAAATGTGTCGCTTTTTCAAGTTTTACTTCATAATTTTGTTTCTGGGTTCTATATCGGCAAAATCTTTAAAGTTAGGGTAAATTAAAAAGCGGATTTTAATACAAAATAAGACGATCTACAAAAAAGGTCCAGTGACTTTTTGCCCTATCTCTATCGGTTTGGCCAATAAATGCTAATATTTTGTCATTTTGACGTGGAAATGTTTTTACTGGAGACGATATTGGTTAACCCGTTTATCCTAGCTTAAACTTAAACACTTTATTAAATATCCATTAATAGGATCTACAAAAAAAGGTTCAGTAGCTTTTTGTCCTATACCTTTCCGTAAGCCTGTTATACGCTCTCAATGGCAAAATCTTTTTTGTGAATTTGGCAATATTAAGGGTTTTTTATTTTTTTCCGAATAGAATTGGTACAATTAATAACAGTTTCATATGGAATTTATATTAATTCGTAAACCAGTGACTAGTGTAAGTGGCTAATAGAGCACATCGCGAATTGGCTGAGCGTTAGCAAAGGTTATTTTTAATTTTTTTAAACAGTTTATTTAATTTCATATAATATGTCAGATTTTGTTTATTTTTTATAACCATACGGTATTGTATCAATCTTATTTTATAGAACAATTATTTTATCGCCTTTTCGAGCTCAGTGCTAGCTTGTTTATCTAATATACTATACAGCCGCATGTGAAACTGACTGACTGATATATGTATACAAATTCTAACATAGTTCTAGAAGTGCTGGAAACTTGAAATTTGGCACGCAGGTACCTTTCACAATATGACCCGGAGGAAAAGTCTGAAAACCGGACTTTTTTACTTTTAAACCCCTCAAAAAAATTCCTAAAAAATCGCGCATTCTTTACCCCTGCAGGCATTTCTTGTAAGCCTGATAGCGGGCGAACCGTTGGAGCTAGCTTCGATCTGACGAAAAATCGTTAGTCAGGAATGAAGTGAACTACAAAAAAGGTCCAGTGACTTTTTGTCCTATCTCGTGTGGTTAAGCGACAAAACGCGGGAATGTTTGACATTCCAGAGATTTTTTTGCTTAAAATAAAGTTTCGAGCCTGATAGTGGCCGAACGGTATGTCGTAGCTCAAATCTGATTGACCCATCAAATTAGCAAATTGCGCGATCTACAGAAAAGGTCCAGTAACTTTTTGCTCTATCTCCAGTGGTTCGGCCGAAAAACGTGATTATGTGCAATTGTTTTGTAATTTTTACGTGAAACTTTTGTTTTCGGGCTCGATAGCGGCGAAACCATTGGACGGAGGTCGAAATAAGACAGACGTTGGAGTTAGGAAATGAGGTAATCTACAAAAATGTGCCAGTAACTCTTTACTCTATCTCCATTGGTTTGGCCGCAAAACGTGATTAAGTGAAAATATTTGGAAATTTTCGCCTAAAAATTTACCTTTCGGGCTCGATAGCGGCCCTGCTAAACGGTTGGTCGTAGCTCAAAACAAATTTTTTAAAACGATTTAAGAAAATTGCGTGATCTACAAAAAATGTTCAGTAACATTTTGCCCTATCCTCAACGGTTTGGCTGCATAACGCGTTTTAAAGTATTGATTTTTTTAAGTTTTACGCGATATTTTTAAACTGCCCAGTGCAGCCTTTTGTCCCTAAGCTCTGTACTGCCTAAATTATAGGTCGTAGCTTAAATCTGATGGCATAATCTAAAGACAAAATCAAATTTCCGACAAGAAAGTTCTAGTCACTTTTTGTCGTATCTCTAACGGTTAAGCCACAAAAATGCCTTTGAAGTCAAAAGTTTGAATTAATCTGGAAAAGTAGATTAAAGTTGGTCAATTTTTCACTCCCAAACCAGTAATCTTAAGCTCGGACATAACATTTTTCCCCGGTAACATTACCCTCTGGGAATTTCCTTGCATGGCTATATTAACTCCTGAGCAACCCTGTAAAATTGGCACACGTGTGTCATTAACCCCGGTAACATTTACCCCCCTCAGGCGACTTCATGGTATGACCAGATAACCTCCTGAGTAAATTAAACCTCCTGATGTGTTAAACTCCCCCGCGGTAACATTTAACCCCCCCCTAGGCAATTTCCTGGCATGACCTCACGTCCGAATTTTACCAATCACCAAATCTCTTCACCCCCCTTGGGAAGTTCATGTTATGACCAGATCACCCCCTGATGCCTTAACCCCCGGTAAACGTTACAACCCCCCCAGGGAATTTTCTGGCATGTCCTCATGTCTGAATTTTTACCTATAACCAAATCTCTTAAACCCCCCTTGGGAAGTTCCTGGTATGACCAGATAACCCCCTGATGTCTTAACCCCTGGTAAAGTTACAACCTCCCCCTGGGAATTTCCTGGTATGACATAATGTCCGAATTTTACCTATCACCAAATCATTCTTATCCCCGAATTTGGCTAATACCCGAAAGGGGGCCTGGGGGCGTAGCCCCCAGCGAGCCGAAGGCGAGTCTAATATATATACAACCGCATGTGTAACTGACTGACTGACTCACGTATACTAATTCTAACCTACTTCCAGATGAGTTAGAGACTTGAAATTTGGTACACAGATAGCTTTCCACGTGGTAACCACCAGGAAAATCCCGAAAAGTGAGAATTTTTCATTTTCAACCCCTCAAAAAAATTCCCAAAAAATCGCGCATTCCTTCACCCCTGCAGGCATTTTTTGTAAGCCCGATAGCGGGCGAACCGTTGGAGCTAGCTCGGATCTGACGGAAAATTCATGGTCAGGAATGAAGTGAACTACAAAAAAGGTCTTATGACTTTTTGCTCTATCTTCCATGGTTAAGCGACAAAACGCTCGAACATTTGAAATTCCAGAGATTTTTTCGATAAAAATAATGTTTCAAGCCCGATAGCGGCCGAACCGTTGGTCGTAGCTCAAATCTGATTGACCCATCAAATTAGCAAATTGCGCGATCTACAGAAAAGGTCCAGTAATCTTTTGCCCTATCTCGATTGGTTTGGCCGAAAAACGTGATTATGTACAATTTTGTTGTAACTTTTACGCGAAACTTTTTGTTTTTGGGGTCGATAGCGGCGAAACCATTGGTCGGAGGTCAAAATAAGACTAACGTTTTATTTAGGAAATAAGATGACCTACAAAAAAAGGTCCAGTGACTTTTTACTATATTTCCCTTAGTTTGACCGCAAAACGCGATTAAGTGAAAATATTGGACATTTTCGCCTAAAAATTTACATTCCGGGCTTGATAGCGGCCTCTCTAAAACGGTTTGGTCGTAACTCAAAACAAATTTTAAACGGGATTTAGGAAATCACGTGGATCTACAGAAAAGGTTCAGTGACTTCGGGAGTTGGCTGAGCGTTAGCTAAGCGTCAATAGTAGATAGGGACAGAGGAATATTTATTATGTTCACAGACACAATACCCTCTAAAAAAGGCCCAAGTGTGTCATTAACCCCCGGTAATATTAACCCCCCCCCGGGGATTTCCTGGTATGACCTGATAACCTCCTGTACATTCAACCCCCTGATGTGTTAACCCCCCTGGTAACATTAAACCCCCCCAGGGAATTTCCTGCCATGACCTCATGTCCGAATTTTACCAGTCACCAAATCTCTTAAAAACCCCCCCCCCCCCCCCCTGGGAAGATCCTGGTATGACCAGATAACCCCCTGGAGACTTATCCCCCGGTAACGTTAACCCCCCCTGGGAATTTGTTCATATGACCAGACAATATCCTGACGAAATTAAACCCCCTCTTGTCTTAACCTCCTTAACATTAATCACCCACCCAGGGAATTTCTCGCCTTGACTAGATAGTCTCCTGGTGATATTAAACCCCCTGTTCGACTTAAAATACTGCCTTGAGGTCGGTTTTTATTATGTTTATACTAAAACAATTCAAGATAGCTGACCCGTGCAGACTTTTCTCCCGAGCTCATTTCTGGCTAAACCATAGGTCGTAGATCAGATCTGAGGGCACAATCGAAAGACAAAATTAAATTTCCAACAAAAAGGTCCAGTCACTTTTTGTCGTATCTCTAACGGTTTTAAACCGCAAAATGCCCTCAAAGGTCAAAAGTTTTTACGAATCCGGAAAAAAATCTATGAAAAAGGTCAATTTTTAAATCCCTTGTCATTTACTTAATGTCCGGACTTAACCAGTCACCGAATTCCGCTTATCCCCGAATTTGCAAGCGTTTACTTTGGGGGCCTGGGGGCGTAGCCCCCAGCGAGCCGAAGGCGAGTCCCATATAATATACAGCCGCATGTGTAACTCACTCACTCACTCACTGACTGATGTATAGATACTAATTCTAACATAGTTTCTAGAAGTGCTAGAAACTTGAAATTTGGCATGCAGGTACCTTTCACAATATGACCCGGAGGAAAAGTCTGAAAATCGGACTTTTTTACTTCTAAACCCCTCAAAAAAAATTCCCGAAAAATCGCGCATTCTTTGCCCCTGCAGGCATTTCTTGTAAGCCCGCTAGCGGGCGAACCGTTAGAGCTAGCTCGGAATCTGACGAAAAATTCATAATCAGGAATGAAATGAACTACAAAAAAAAGTCCAGTGACTTTTTGCTCTATCTTCCATGGTTAAGCGACAAAAACGCTCGAACATTTGACATTCCAGAAAAATTTTTTTTTCGCTTAAAATAAAGTTTCGAGCCCGATAGCGGCCGAACGGTAGGTTATAAGCTCAAATCTGATTGACCCATCAAATTAGCAAATTATGTGATCTACAGAAAAAGGTCCAGTGACTTTTTGCCCCTATCTGCATTGGTTTGGCCGAAAAACGTGGTTATGTGCAATTTATTTGTAATATTTACGTGAACATTTTGTTTTTTGGGTGTCGATAGCGGCAAAACCATTGGTCGGAAGTCAAAATAAAACAAAGGTTAGATTTAGGAAATAAATATGATCTACAAAAAGGGTTGAGTGACTTTTTACTATATCTCCATTAGTTTTGACCGCAAAACGCGATTAAGTGAAAATATTTGAAATTTTCGCCTACAAATTTACATTCCGGGCTTGATAGCGGCTACTAAACGGTTGGTCGTAGCTCAAAAAATGAGACTTAATAAGTTTTAGTAAACGACGTGTTCTACAAAAAAACGTTCAGTAACTTTTTGCTGTATGTACTTTAATAAGCCTGAAAAACGCGATAAAATAGCAAAAATATTTTGTCGTGAATTGGAAATTTTTTGGAGTTTTAAAATATATATTAGGCTTATATGTGACTAATATTTGTGTAATTCAATCAGGATTCAGGCTTTGCTAGGTTAACGAGTGAATACAACCCCACATAATAAGTTGGCTGAGCGTTAGCTATGCGTCAATAGTAGATAGGGACAGAATAAATTTTTTATTTTGTTCACAGACACAACACCGTCTAAAATAGGGACAGGTGTGTCATTAGCCCCCGGTAACATTAACCCCCCTCCCCTCCGAGGATTTCCTGGCTTGACTAGATAATCTCCTGATGATATTAAACCCAAACTGTTCAACTTAAAATACTGCCTTTTAAGGTCTGTTTTTATTACGTTTATAATAAACAATTCACGATAGCTGACCTGTGCAAACTTTTCTTCCGAGCTCATTCCTGGCTAAACCAAAGTTCGCAGCTAAAAATCTGACGACGGAATCGAAATTAAATTAAATCGAGATAAAATTAAATTTCCGACAAGAAAGGTCCAGTCACTTTTTCTCGTATCTCTAACGGTTAAGCCACAAAGTGGCCTCAAAGTCAAAACTTTGATTAAAACTGGAAAATTCAATTAAAATAAGTCTAATACTATTCCGAATTCCGCTTATCTCCGAATTTTGCCAACACCCGAAAGGGGGCCTGGTGTGTTTCATTAACCCCCGATAACATTACCCCCCCCCCGGGATTTCCTGGTATGACCAGATAACCTCCTGAGTAAATTAAACGCCCTGATGTGTTAACCCCCTGGTAATTTTAAACCCCCCCAGGGAAATTTCCTGGCATGACCTCATGTCCAAATTTTACCAATAATCAAATCAATCTTATCCCCGAATTTAAGGCACTTACTTTGGGGGCCTGGGGGCGTAGCCCCCAGCGAGCCGAAGGCGAGTCTAAATACTTATACAGCCGCATGTGTAACTCACTCACTGACTGATGGATAGATACAAATTCTAACATAGTTCTAGAAGTGCTGGAAACTAGAAATTTGGCACGCAGGTACCTTTCACAATATGACCCGGAGGAAAAGTCTGAAAACCGGACTTTTTTACTTTTAAACCCCTCAAAAAAATTCGAGAAAAATTCATGCATTTTTCACCCTTGCAGGCCTTTTTTGTAAGCCCGATAGCGGGCGAACCGTTGGAGCTAGCTCGGATCTGACGAAAAATTCATAATCAGGAATGAGGTGAACTACAAAAAAGGTCCAGTGACTTTTTGCTCTATCTTCCATGGTTAAGCGACAAAACGCTCGAACATTTGAAATTCCAGAGATTTTTTCGATAAAAATAATATTTAGAGCCCGATAGCGGCCGAACCGTTTGGTCGTAGCTCAAATCTGTTTGAACCATCAAATTAGCAAATTGCGCGATCTACAGAAAAGGTTTAGTGACTTTTTGCTTTATCTCTATTGGTTTGGCCGAAAAACGTGATTATGTGCAATTTCTTTTGTAATATTTACGTGAAAAGTTTGTTTTTGAGGTCGATAGCGGCGAAACTGTTGGTCGGAGGGCAAAATAAAACAAAGGTTAGATATAGGAAATGAAGTGATCTACATAAAAGTTCTAGTGACTTTTTACTCTATCTCCATTAGTTTGGCCGCAAAATGCGATTAAATGAAAAGATTTGGAAATTTTCGCCTACAAATTTACATTCCGGGCTTGATAGCGGCTAAACGGTTGGTCGTAGCTCAAAACAAATTTTCACCAGGATTTAGCAAATAATGTGATCTACAAAAAAGGCCCAGTAACATTTTGCCCTATCCTCAACGGTTTGGCCGCATAACGCGTTTTAAAAGTATTGATTTTTATGTTTTACGTGATATTTTTAAACTGCCCAGTGCAGTCTTTTGTCCTAAGCTCTGTACTGCCTAAATTATAGGTCGTAGCTTAAATCTGATGGCATAATCGAAAGACAAAATCAAATTTTCGACAAGAAAGGTCCAGTCACTTTTTCTCGTATCTCTAACGGTTTGGCCCGCAAAATGCCCTTAAAGTCCAAAACTTTGGTTAAATCTGGAAAATTCGATAAAATGGGTGTCTTCTTTTAACCCCAAGATCCCTAATCTGATGCTCAGACATAAACTTTCCCCGAATACCCCGCTAATCCAGTTAACGAGTGATTACACCCCACATTAGATATTGGCTGAACGTTAGCTAAGCGTCAATAGTAGATAGGGACAAAGTGAATTTTTATTATGTTTACAGACACAACACCTTCTAAAATAGGCCCATGTGTCATTAACCCCCGGTAACATCCCCCCCCCCCCCCCCGGAATTTTTCTAGTATGACCAGATAACCTCCAGAGTAAACTAAACCTCCTGATGTTCTTAACCCCCGGTAACATTAAACCCCCTCCCAGGGAATTTTTCCATTCTTTACTAGATAAAATCCTGAGTAAATGAAACCCCCTGAGATGTCTTAACCTACGGTAACATTAACCCCCTCCCAGAGAATTTCCTGGCATAAATAGATAAACTAATCAGTAAATTAAACCCCCTGATGTCCTAAACCACGGTAACATTAACCCCCGCGGAATTTTCTGCTATGACCAGATAATCTCTTGAGTAACTTAAACCCCCTGATTTCTTAACCCCCGTAATATTAACCCTCGGCAATTTTCTGGCATGACTGAATAATCTCCTGATGTATTTAAACCAACTGTTTAACCTAAAATACTGCCTTAAGGTCGGTTTTTATTATGCTTATACTTAAAAAAATCAAGATCATTATGGGGGCCTGGGGGCGTAGCCCCCAGCGAGCCAAAGGCGAGTCCTATATATAAATACAGCCGCATGTGAAACTGACTGACTCACTCACTCACTCACTGATATATAGATACAAATTCTAACATACTTCTAGAAGTGCTGGAAACTTCAAATTTGGCACGCAGGTACCTTTCACAATATGATCCGGAGGAAAAGTCTGAAAACCGGACTTTTTTACTTTTAAAGCCCTCAAAAAAATTCGAGAAAAATTCACGCATTTTTCACCCCTGCAGGCCTTTTTTGTAAAGCCCGATAGCGGGCGAACCGTTGGAGCTAGCTCGGATCTGACGGAAAATTCATAATCAGGAATGAAATGAACTACAAAAAAGGTCAGTGACTTTTTGCTCTATCTTCCATGGTTAAGCGACAAAACGCTCGAACATTTGACATTCCAGAGATTTTTTCGCTTAAAATAAAGTTTCGAGCCCCGATAGCGGCCGAACCGTTGGTCGTAGCTCAAATCTGATTGACCCATCAAATTAGCAAATTGCGCGATCTACAGAAAAGGTCCAGTGACTTTTTTGCCCTATCTCTATTGGTTTGGCCGAAAAACGTGATTATGTGCAATTTTTTTGTAATATTTACGTGAAAAGTTTGTTTTTGAGGTCGATAGCGGAGAAACAATTGGTCGGAGGTCAAAATAAAACAAAGGTTCGATTTAGGAAATAAATATGATCTACAAAAAAGGTCCAGTGACTTTTTACTATATCTCCATTAGTTTTGACCGCAAAACGCGATTAAGTGAAAATATTGGAAAATTTTTCGCCTACACATTTACATTCCGGCCTTGATAGCGGCTAAACGGTTGGTCGTAGCTCAAAACAAATTTTGACTGAGATTTAGGAAATCACGTGATCTAAAGAAAAAGTTCAGTAACATTTTGCCCTATCCTCAACGGTTTGGCCGCATAACGCGTTTTAAAGTTTTGATTTTTTGAGTTTTACGTGAGATTTTGTTTTCTGGTCTCTATTTCAGACAAAATCTTAGGTCTAGCCCAGGTGAAAAATTTGATTTTAATACAAAATAATGCGATCTACACAAAAGGCCCAGTGACCTTTTAATCTATCTTCCATGATTTAGCCGTAAAACGTGATTATATTGAAAATTTCACTTAAAAACTAACTTTTCGTGCTCGATAGTGGCCGAACCGTTGCCCCCTAGCTTAGTTTCCAAGCCCGATAGATGCAAAACCATTTGTCGTAGCTCATAATATATTTGTAAGACAATTAGGAATTAGCGTGATCTACAAAAAGATTTCAGTAACTTTTGGTCCTATATCTATTGGTTTAGCTGAAAAAACGCGTTTTAAAGCAAAGTTAGTGTAATTTTAAACGTAAAAAATAGATTCCGGGCTCGATAGCGGCCAAACTGTAGGACGTTTGCTCAAAACAATAACAATATGCGATTTAGGAAATAAAGTGCTCTACAAAAAAGTTTGAGTGTCTTTTGGCCCTATCTATATTGGTTTAACCGTAAAACGCGTTCAAATGTAAAAATGTTGTAATTTTTCACATGAAAAGTTTATTTGCGGTCCTGATAATGGCCTAGTCGCTTTTTCAACGTAGCTCCAAACGTTAATCCAAAGTTAGTAAATGAAGTAAACTACAAAAAATGTTCAGTGACGTTTTGTTCTATCTCTTATTGTTAGGGCGAGAAAACGCTCGCGTAGATGATATTACCGTGACCTTCGCGTTGCAAACAACGATTTGAGCTCGAAAGTGGCTGAGTGAGTGGCGGTAGCTGAACTTTAATTTCAGTTTCAGTTAGAAAATGGGGAGATCTACAAATAAGATCATGTGTATTGTTTCATGTATTTTTAAAACGGTTTTACCCGAAAATGGAAATTTTATGAAGATAGTAGTTAGGGACAGAATACGTGATTTCACCGTACACACCTTCAGTTAGTAATAAATTGCGGCAAAACTAGAGGGCATATCAAAAATCTGAGGTCAGAACACCCAAAACAAATCATATTTCCTACATAAAATGTCCCAGTCACTTTTTATCATATCTTCAACGGTTTAAGAGACAAAACGCCTCAAAGTTAAAAAGTTTGGTTCACGTCGTAAAACTGAGTTTATTCTATCTACTATATTTGAAATGCAGAGTCCGTTTCGAGAAGTGATGGAAACGTGAAATTTTTGCACGCACGTCGCTCGTATCTTCAAACCTGCGGGAAAAGTCTGAAAACCCGATTTTTTTTAATTTTGATCCCCTCAAAAGAATTCCCGAACGGACCCCTGTTTTGCCTTTGCAGGCTTTCCTTTGAGGCCCGATAGCGGGCGAACCGTTGGAGCTAGCTTCAATCTGAGGGAAAGTCGTTAGTGGGGAATGAAGTGCTCTACAAAAAAAGGTCTGGTGACTTTCCACTCTATCTCCATCGGTTTGGCTGCAAAACGCGATTAAGTGAAATTTTTTCGAAATTTTTCGCCCAAAAATTTACCTTTTAGGCTCGATGGCGGCTAAACGGTTGGTCGTAGCTCAAAACAAATTTTCTGTGGAATTTAGGAAATCACGAGATCTACATAAAAGGTCAATTAACATATTGCCCTATCCGCAATGGTTTTGGCCGCAACACGCGTTTTAAAGTTTTTGATGTTTTAAGTTTTACTTCAGAATTTAGTTTTCTGGGCTCTGTGTCAGCGGAACGTTTTATAGTTAGGGTAGATAAAAAAATCGCAATTTAATACGAAAACAATGAGGTCTACAAAAAAGGTCCAGTGACTTTTTCGCTCTCTCTCCATTGTTTTTGGCTGCAAAACGCGGCTTGAACAAAAATTTTTATTCGATTTTTCAACAATATTTTACTCCTGATCCGATTGCGACCGAACCATCAAGAATCAGCTCAAATGTATTTCCAGTGTGTGTTACAAAATGAGGAGATCTACAAAAAAGGTCCTTATCACGTATCCCCGTATCTTTAACGGTTAACCTGAAAATGAGAATAATATGAAAATTAGTAGATAGGGACGGATTGCTGTTTTTACTGTGCAGACTTCTAGTAAATAATAAATAGCGGCCGAACTAGAGGTTTATATCAAAATTCTGAGGGCAGAACACCCAAAACAAATTATATTTCCTACAAGAAATGTCCAGTCACTTTTTATCATATCTTTCAACGGTTTAAGCGACAAACCGTCTTCAAAGTTAAAAGTTCAGTTCAGTTCACGTTGTAAAATTCAGTCTATCCCTAACTACTAATCTTGAAATGCAGAGTCCGGCTAGCTCTGTACGGTACGTAACAGAGTACCTTAGGCCGTGTGAAACAGAGGCTGATCTTTCCGTTAATTCGTAGATAGGGACGGAGAAATTTCCGGATACAAAACATTGTGGAAGCTGTGAACTGTTGGAACACTACTTCATTAGTCTTCCAAGTTAGTTTTTTCCTTATAAGTCTTGTGATTATTCATTTGTTCACGGTACTATGGCGTTTTATTGCGTTGCTAAGGGCTCTTTCCATCAAGGGAACGAGCAGTTGTTTCCGACGAGCAAAAAACTCGCAGTGCACTGCGATTTCTGCTTGTGCCCTTGCCTGGAAAACTCTTAGATTGGAATTTTCTACTGCGGCCATCGATACGATTCTCATCGCTGGTGATCGTATTTATAGAACATTGCGGGATGAGAATCGTATGGGTGGAAACCGGTATTTGTGTGCTGATGAACTTCCTACCGATTTTCTCATCCATGAACAGTCCGTATCCGTTACAGAAAATTCCTTTGTGCACGACGCTCTGTATCCTCTTGCAGTGGGAGATATGGGCGACTGTATTTTATCTCTGTCCAATGTTTTGGAGGGTTTGATTGGCCGAGGATTTTGAAAACATTGGGTTTCTCTTCACTGGACAAACAGTTACAGTTGCTTTTTGGCGATCCCAGGAAACAGCTGTACTTGTTTGATCCTCATCCAGTGAACGAGGACAGAGTTTATGATTTGGCCGATGACAACAATAACCTGGCCCGCCTCTTTCCAGTGCGAAAACTATTCTGCACTGGCCTCGTTATTGTTGTCAAATGCTGCTTTGGATGGGTCAGTGAGACAATTCACTGTAAGTAGACTAAAATTTGGTCAGCCGGCCCTTAGTGACAGTGAACCAGTCCAAACCATTTCCCCTATATTCGAAATTAAACCAAAAGCATGCGATACAATGTCGAAAGACACTAAAAGGACACGATTTTTGAATATCCCAATGTAAAAGAGAGCCATAAAGTAACTGTATCTCCTGTAGAAAGTTTAATAAAAACCTAAATCTTTCGGTAGACCTAAGAAAGTACGTCGCGGGCGCCCCAAATTACTTAAGACCACGAGAGACGAGCAAATGAGGGAGGCGAATAGAAGATATGTTCAGCCGGAATCCCAAACTAAGTCGTGGACGCACTTCGTAAATATCTTGAACAACATCCTGAAGTCCACAGGGAGGCTGTCCGTCGTTACAGCCAACCAGTATCCTGAGGTCAACAGAGATGCTGTACGCCGTTATAGTGAACAGCATCCTGAGGTCAACAGAGATGCTGTACGCCGTTTATAGTGAACAGCACCCTGAGATCAACAGAGATGCTGTCCGCCGTTATAGTCAACAGCATCCTGAAGTAAATAGAGATGCTGTTCGCCGTTACAATGAACAGCATGCTGAGGTCCACAGGGATGCTGTCCATCGTTATAGTCAACAACATCCTGAGGTCCACAGGGAAGCTGTTTTTTTCGCTACGACAAAACAAAACGCGGACGCACGTCGCAAAAGAGTTCAAGGTTTTTCGTCATACTAATCCTAAGCTAGCTGAACTACGTCACTTGAAAATTTCACTTGCTCGACTCATCGTTGCCCACGGACCAATGGGACATTGGAGTGGCGTTTTACTACATGACGTTAACAGCTACAGATTGAATAAAACTAGTCTCTGGGATGATGACGTTTTCATCTGCCCTCACTGTCAAGCACATCTGTTCGAAGAAGAAGAGAATAGGAGGAAATGGTGTTTGCGGTGAGGGAGTCTACAACGTCACAAAGTTAACCCCCTCTAAATGCACCTTTCTATTCTGACCGCCGCTTCCTCGACAGAGCGCGTGCCTACAATGATCTCTTTGCTTTCTGTGCCCTCGAAATTTCTGGCGGATACCGGCACCCAAGTGGCCTCTCATTTTTCAAAATCGAAGGGAGGATGTACCACCAGGTGTACAGCTTGGACGCCCCGGGCCAAAGGTTTGTTACTAAGGGCGGTGACGTCCAATTCGTAAACCGGTGCCGCCTGTATATCGACGATGGCGAAGAACGCAGGAACGTGGCCATGAGTAGATCGCTTGATGCCGACATAACTGACGCCATTACCAATCACTTGTATTCACTGAATCCACATGTTCGTGAATTTCGGCGTTTGAGTAATGAGCCCTCGGTCAACGCACACACCTGGAATTCCAGTTGACAAGTCGAGCTACTCATGGCAATGTTCTTGGTGACAGGCAAAGAGGTATTGAAGTGCACGCCGTGCTTAGTTGTGATGACGCAGTCACTGAGCCTCGTAGGCTCACCGTCTGGAAAAGTGGGGGCTGGAAGACCTTCTACCAATCGATCTCTTTAGTCCTCTGATGGAGCCCTTCCAGTACCCACTTCTCTATCCGCAAGGCACTTTGGGTTGGCACATCGGCATGCTGGATAATAACGGGAAAAAACTTTCCCAATATAACTATTCACGTTGTCTCTTGCTCTCGAATCCTCGTTTTCTCTTATCTTGGCCGTCTTTCTCAAGCGTGGCAGGTCGAAATGTTTGCGAGGTTTGAAGAGGAGAGACTTCGTTTTCATAAAATATTCCCAGTCAAGGTCTTCAGCCCAAAATGCCATGCGGATAGGACAGCTGAATGAACTTCTTGATGCTCAACGTGATTGTCTGGCAGGAAGGCAGGTTCGGGATGACATAGCAGGAGACGAGACCGTCCAAGGTGAGGGTGGGGCACAGCCTGGCAAAGTTTACCTCCCAAGTACGTTCACTGGTGGGCCCAGGTATATGAAGATTCATTACGAGAACGCGATGGCTCTCGTCACACGCCTGGGTTCACCAACGTACTTCCTAACATTCACGTACAGTGCTACTTGGGAGGAAAAACAAGAGAGCGTGTCCTCACGGCAGTGGTCGCAGTGACCCAAGCACGGCTTGCAGAGTCTTCCAGATCAAACTCCTCGAGCTTCTTCGAGATCTGCGGAGCGGAGCGATGTTCGGCTGCACGAACTATATCGTCTACGTCATCGAGATGCAAATGAGGGGCCTTCCTCACGCCCACATTGTATTTAAGATTGACGGAGACGGTCCAGTACAAGCAGACGAAATCGACTCTGTAATCCGCGCTGACATCCCCTCGGAAAGAAGAAGCCGGTGGAAGACTCAGGAAGTTGGTCTTGCAGCATATGATCCACGGTCCTTGTGGCACGGATCACCGCACCGACTTCCTGTGCTGGGACGTTGTCAAGGGTCACTGCACAAAGTTTCTATCCTAAGCCTTCATGCCAGACAACTCACGTAGATGACAGAGGATTCATTCAGTACAGGCGGGGACTATAGAAATACAGGTCAGATCAAGTCACGCAACAGGTCTGTTACTGTTCACGATGGGTGGGTTGTTCCATACAACGCCGCACTATTGCTTAAGTATGAAGCACACATTAACTTGGAGCTTGCGTCTACCCGTCGCGTCATCAAGTATCTATTCAAATACCTGATGAAGGGTGGATCACTTCAAAACGTCACCGTCACTCCTTTTGTGGCAACAAGAGGACGAGGTAGAACACTATGTGACTAAGAGAATGGTTGGTGCAAGCGACGCATGCTGGCGTCTCTTGGACTTCCCAATCTCAAAGTCAGAACCGACAGTTGAGTGTCTACCCGTCCATCTTGAGGGTAAACAGCACGTCTGTTTTCGTCCCGGTGATCTCACCTCCGCGATAAGTAGATCAAGCTCCAAGTTGTTTGTTATTGTATTTTAACAGACCTGTTGATTCAACTTTTTGACAGTTTAACCTACCTGACATTTTTTGAAAAATACATAGTACATGACAAACGACCGAAAACCGAACCGTTATATGAACATCAAGACGGGAAACACTTCGTCACACCTCGCCAGCGTGGAGGGAAGGTATGTAGGGTATTTTGGGTCTCGCCTAATCGTGGAGAACTCTACTACCTTCGGATGCTCCTCTTGTCAACACCTTTGTCGCGGCTACTCCGACCTCCTGTCACGCGGGTGGTCCTGATTGCCGTACGTTCCAGGAGGTTTGTCGTCAGCTCGGCTTGATTGAAGACGAGGATGAGTACCGCGAAGCGCTGCGAGAGGCTTCTGGGTTTATGGTCGCTTCGAGACTTCGTTTCCTTCTTCGTGCTCCTATGTAATATGGGTGCTCCTGCAGCAATTCTGTGGGATTCCTTCCGTGACACCCTTTGCGAGGACCACTTGGAAAGGAGCCCACTTGACCCTGAGAGAGCGTATACACTTTCCTTGATCGATATCGATCGCAGTCTACGTCGGGCAGGGATTGTCTTTAGTGGATTGTGGTCTCCCCGACGTGCAAGATGATACGACAGAAGTGGGAAAGGGAGCTGTTGGACTATGGCGAGAACCAACAGCGGGCCATTGTCGAGGAATGGGAACAAAAGCTCTCAGAAGACCAGAGACGCGTTTTGCAACACGTGCGTTCCCTTCTCGACAACCCCCGGTGACCGCCGATCCTCAAGAGCAATCTTCCTCGATGGTCCCGGGGGATATGGTAAAACGTCACTTCTTCGTGTCATACTGGCACACGTGCGTAGTTGTCGTCAGATTGCACTGGCCGTCGCCAGCTCGGGCATCGCTGCAGGAAAACATGCCCTGGTGGTTCAACGGCTCACAGCATGTTCCGGCTTCCGCTCGATCTGGGCGACGGGTCTGGCGTTTGGAACATAACCAACGGGTCCCAGCGCGCAGAACTGATAAGAGCTGCTCAGCTCATCGTCTTCGACGAGGCCCCGATGGCCCATCGCTACATCTTTGAGATCCTCGACCGCTCGCTTCGAGATCTTATGAACCGCGATGAACCATTCGGTGGCAAGATCTTTCTGTGCTCTGGAGATTTTCCGGCAGATCGCACCCGTTGTTGTAAAGGCACGTACGGCAGATGCCGTCGCGTGCGTTTCACTTCGGGCCTCGCGTCTGTGGCGACTGTTCCGCGTCTTCTCTCTGACGACACCGCACAGGACGAGCAGTTCCGTTGGCTACTCTGACTTCCTTCTCGCAGTAGGCAACGGCACTGTTCCGTCCACAACTTTTCGGGGAGGGTAGAGAGAGTGACACACTTATTCCCTTGGCCGAGGTGAGGTATGTCACTGCATTACAAGTCCTCATTTCAACCGTCTTTCCTGCCGACGTACTCCGCGATCCCGATCAGTGTGCTCGTCGTGCGATCCTCTCGACTCTGAACTTGAACGTTAGAGAGATCAACGACATAATCTTGAACTCTGTAGACGGTCACCTTCATGAGCTGCGAAGCGCCGACACTTTGGACCGTGAAAACGATGACAATCTGGGTGTTGAAGTCCCTCTACTGAACCAGGCTACAGGCAAGGGTGTTCCTGATCACGTGCTGCGACTTAAGATCGGCTCAGTGTGCCTCATCATGAGGAATCTAAACATCTCTGACGGCCTTGTGTAAACGGCACTAAGGTCATTGTGACGGCTATAACCAATCGGTTGATTACCGTCAGACGCCCTCACGACGCGCAACCTATCGGTATTCCTAGAATAATCTTTAGGTTCGCGATCGTTGAAGGTTCGCCGTTACTTGTCCGTCGACGTCAGTTTCCTCCTCTGATGCTGGCATACGCGATGACCGGCCACAAGAGCCAAGGTCAGACAATAGATCAGGTCGGAGTCGATCTTCGCACTGATTGTTTCACTCATGGCCAGCTGTACGTCCTGCTCAGTAGAGTTCGATGTCCGGAAGACATAGTTGTCCTCGTCCGCCCCGAAAGGGTACACAATGAAGTCGCCTACGCGAAGAACATCGTGTACGGCGAACTTCTTCAGTGAACCGGATTGAGATTGGCAGTAGGCTAGGGGGCCTGCCCAAACAAAACTCCCCGTCGAGATTGACACTGGCAGTAGGCTAGGGGGCCTGCCCAAACAAAACTCCCCGTCGTGATTGACACTGGCAGTAGGCTAGGGGGACCTGCCCAAACAAAACATCCCCGTCGTGATTGACTAGGCAGTAGGCTAGGGGACCTGCCAAAAACAAAAACTCCCCGTAGTGACTGATTAGGCAGTAGGCAATGGGACCTGCCAGATACAAAACTCCCCATTCTGATTGATGCGGCAGTAGGGTAGAGGGCCTGCCAAATCAAAACTCCTCGTAGATGTAAATAAGTTTTTTGTATATATGTAAATATATGGTCCTCTATGTTTGCCGGCCTCCCCGTGGCGAGACTGGATACGTCATGCTTGCATTTAAAGCATTGACAAACTAACGGGCAAACAACAGTTTTCAATAAAAAATACATTATTACCCAATAATTTTACACAAGTATATACACAACTAATTATGCAAAGATGTACACGACATTGAAGATCAACATTAACCAACGATTGATGTAATTTTGTTAATAATATATGGTCTCCACGTTTTGCCGGCCTCCCCGTGGCGAGACTGGATACGTCATGCTTGCATTTAAAGCATTGACAAACTAACGGGCCAAACAACAGTTTTCAACAACAATATGTTATTACCAAATCATTTGACACGTGTTATATACACAACCAAATATGCAAATTTTCCACACGACATCAGAGAATATCATTGACTGCAATTTTGCTGTAATAGCTGTGATTTTGTTAATAATATATGGTCTCCGTATTTGAGCATTGACAAACTAACGGGCAAAGAACAGTTTTATCAACTTAAAAGTTACTAGCAACTTAATTTGACACAAACATATGTTAGCGCTAAATCTCCCAACTTGCAGCCGTGTTGCGTAACACAATATTAGTAACGGTTTGACCGTCTATCGGACCCGAAATCTCAATTTTCACGATTTTCGCACGTAATGGCGTTTTACGGCTGTAAAGGGAGATACAGCAATATATTACTTGAACTTTCTTGTAGACCACATTATACACTAAATATTGTTTCCCACGAGAAAGGACACAGTTTGGGGACACACGTAAATTTTAAAAACCTCTAGTTCGATTTTAACCAACAACCGAATCCCTCCTGTCCCCGAATTTCCGCTTATCCCCGATTTTGGCCAATACCCAAATGGGGGCCTGGGGGCGTAGCCCCCAGCGAGCCGAAGGCGAGTCTAAATACTTATACAGCCGCATGTGAAACTGACTCACTGATATATAGATACAAATTCTAACATACTTCTAGAAGTGCTGGAAACGTGAAATTTGGCCACGCAGGTACCTTTCACAATATGACCCGGAGGAAAAGTCTGAAAACCGGACTTTTTTACTTTTAAACCCCTCAAAAAAATTCCTCAAAAATCTCGCAATTCTTTACCCCTGCAGGGCATTTCTTGTAAGCTTGATAGCGGGTGAAACCGTTGGAGCTAGCTTCGATTTGACGAAAAATCGTTAGTCAGGAAATGAAGTGATCTACAAAAAAGGGTCCAGTGACTTTTTAGTCTATCTGCCATGGGTTAAGCGACAAAACGCTCTAATATTTGACATTCCAGAGATTTTTTTCGCTAAAAAATAATGTTTCGAGCTTGATAGCGGCCCGAACCGTTGGTCGTAGCTCAAATCTGATTGACCCGTCAAATTAGCAAATTGCGCGATCTACAGAAAAGGTTTCAGTGGACTTTTTGCCCTATCTCCATTGGTTTGGCCGAAAAAAAAAAACGTAATTACGTGCATTTTTTGTGTAATTTTTACGCGAAACTTTTGTTTTCGGGCTCGATAGCGGCGAAACCATTGGTCAGAGAGGTCGAAATAAGACGAACGTTGGAGTTAGGAAATGAGGTGATCTACAAAAATGTCCCAGTAACTCTTTACTCTATCTCCATTGGTTTGGCCGCAAAACGTGATTAAGTGAAAGTATTTGAAAATTTTCGCCTAAAAATTTACCTTTCGGGCTCGATAGCGGCTTAACTGTTGGTCGTAGCTCAAAACAAATTTTTAAAAGGATTTATGAAATTGCGTGATCTACAAATAATGTTCAGTAACATTTTGCCCTATCCTCAACGGTTTTGGCCGCATAACGCGTTTTAAAGTGTTGATTTTTTAACTTTTACGTGATATTTTTTTAAAAACTGCCCAGTGCAGTCTTTTGTTCCTAAGCTCTGTACTGCCTAAATTATAGGTTGTAGCTTAAATCTGAATGGCATAATCGAAAGAGAAAATTAAATTTTCGACAAGAAACGTCCAGTCACTTTTTCTCGTATCTCTAACGGTTTAGCCGCAAAAATGCCCTTAAATTCAAAAACTTTGGTTTTAAATCTGGATAATTCGATAAAATAGGTCTTCTTTTAACTCCAAGATCCCCAATCTAATGCTCGGGCATAAAATTTTCCCCGAATACCGCTAATCCAGTTAACGAGTGAATATACAACGGTTTGCCCTATCATCAACGGTTTTGGCCGCATAACGCGTTTTAAAGTATAGATTCTTTACGTTTTTACGTGAGATATTGTTTTCTGGGCTCTGTGTTAGCGGAACCTTTGAACTTAGGGTAGAATAGAAATCGCATTTTAATACGAAACAATGAGGTCTACAAAAGAGGTCCAGTGACATTTTACTCTATCTTTCATGGTTTAGCCGTAAAACGTGATTATGTTGAAAATTTCACTCACAAACTTAACTTCTGGGCTCGATATTTGCCGAACCGTTAGCCCTAGCTTAAATGTAAAATTTTTTTGTAACTAGCTATTCATAGGATCTAAAAAAAGGATTCAACAGCTTTCTATCGTTTATCTTTCCGTAAGCCTGATAAATGCTCTAAATGACAAATTCTTCGTCGTTACTTTTAGGTGTTTTAAATTTTTCAATTTTAATTAGTGCGCTTCATGCTGGTTCCAGCTTGACCTTGTATTACTACGTTAACAAGTGACTAAAACCCCCCCCCCACGTCGGGAGTTGCTGAGCGTTAGTGAAGTTTCAATAGTAGATAGGGACAGAGTGTTTTTTATTATGTTCAAAGACACAACACTCTCTAAAATAGGCCCACGTGTGTCATTAACCCCTTGTAACATTAACCCCCCCCCCCCCGGGAATTTATTCATATGACCAGAAATTATCCTGAGTAAATTAAACCCCCTGATGTCTTAACCCCTGGTAACATTAAACCCCCCCTAGGGAATTTCCAGGCATGACCTCATGTCCGAATTTTACCAATCACCAAATCTCTTAACTCCCCCCCGGGAATTTCCTGTTATGACCAGATAACCTCCTGAGTAAATTAAACCCCGAGATGTCTTAACCCTCGGTAACATTAACCCCCCTGGAATTTCCTTGTATGACCAGATAACCTCCTGAGTAAATTTAACCCCCTGGGGACCTAACCCAGGTAATGGTAAACCCCCTGGGAATTTCCTGGCATGACTATATGAAACTCATGAGCAAATTAAACCCTCTAAACAACTTAAAAATATTGACTTAGGGTAGGTTTTTATTATATGTACACTCAACAATGTACAATAGTTGAACCGGTGCAGACTTTCCTATCACGCTCTGTACCTCGTATACCAGAGCTTGTAGCTCGAAATCTGAGCTCACAATCGAATTAAATTTCCGACAAGAAAGGTCCAGTCACTTTTTGTCGTATCTCTAACGGTTAACCCGTAAAATGCCATTAAAGTCAAAACTTTGATTAAAACTGAAATATTCAATAAAATGGGTCCAATTTAATCCGAATTCCGCTTATCCCCGAATCTGGCCAACACCCGAAAAGGGAGCCTGGTGTGTTTCATTAACCCCCGATAACATTACTCCCCCCCCGGGATTTCCTGGTATGACCAGATAAACCTCCTGAGTAAATTAAAACGCCCTGATGTGTTAACCCCCCTGGTAACTTTAAACCCCCCCAGGGAATTTCCTGGCATGACCTCATGTCTGAATTTTACCACTCACCATATCTCTTAACCCCCCTTGGGAAGTTCCTGGTATAACCAGATAACCCCCTGATGTCTTAACCCCTGGTAACGTTAAACCCCCCAGGGAATTTCCTGGCACGACCTCATGTCCGAATTTTACCAATCACCAAATTTGCTCTTATCCCCGAATTTGCAAGCGTACATCATGGGGGCCTGGGGGCGTAGCCCCCAGCGAGCCGAAGGCGAGTTATTAATTATAATACTGTAACGTAGGCCTCTTTATTACCTGACATTTACCTTTCACTTTGACTGCTTATTCAATATAATAACACGCACTTCACGGAACTAATTAAATTAACATGTGCGATTTTCCACTTCAGTTGCCGAGCAATACACGGGCGATAATGAATACTACACAGAAATTGCTCTCTATAAATACAGAATTAATATATTTATGACACAAGTGCCTTTTGACTAAAATATGCAGTAAATTAAACTCTAGTAAACAGAAGGCATTAAATATTTTACATATTTTAGAGTTTTATTTTTCACTGAGCTGTGTAATTGAAGAGAGTTCTGATTGAGATTGTCTATTATAATTTTATTTTAAATAACATACTGTGTTAAAGAACATGGGAAGGTAATGTTGTGTTATTCTTCAGGTCCCCAATGTAGTACTAGCTGAACTTTTGGTAATAAATACTAGGTATATTACATCAACGTTGGTCAAAACGCAGGCCTGTGTCCAATGGCATGGGTGCATGGGTGTCCGTGTGTGTTATGGCATGGGTGCATCGTTCACTAAGGTGATGCAATTGAAATAGGCTCGTATTTTTATTTAATTTTCGCTGCTGAATCAGAAATTTGAATTTGTTTAAGTAAAATTTATAATAAACTATATATATAATAATGTTTTAACACATTTCCAAAGTTATTGTACACATAATAAAACGCTAACTACATTAATTTATAACTACTAAAAGATATTTATATTTCGTATGTGGCCGTGCACACGTGTGTGTGTGAGTAAATTTATGTAGTTTGGCTGTATTATTTCCTCTCACCTTATATTTTTACGTATGATTATACATTGCAACTTACATTACACAAAAAATATAAACAAACTTTTAAAACTATCAGATTATAACATTGCCTAATGTATCATTTCGTCTATTACGCGTAACACAATAACTTTAACAGAAAATGTCATCATTTTTCTATGAAAAAGAAAAATATGTTTAGACCCGTATACAAAATATAAACTCACTAAAATGCTCAGTACAATAAAATGCGCATTTCGAAAAACAGTAGCATTAAAACAGATAACTATATTGTAGCCTAAGAGATATAGAATACAGCGGTACCAACATCAAACTTCAGAAAAATATCTTCAATAATGAACCCGTGAAATGATGAAGCAGCGTGTTATATGAAATTTCCGTCTTTGGTAAAACTTCTATTATTAATTCTGATTTTGTTTACAAAGTTTATGATTTGTTTCTTTATGTAAACCTTGAGTGTCTGATATCAATATACTCAGCACGTCTTTTTGAGTGCATTGGTATAAATTTAGCCTATATGTTACAACATAAGCCTGTAGTTGGATACGAATAAACACAATTTTAAATAACGTGTTCAAAAGACTTTCCTTGAGTCTTTAGCCAACGGGAGGGACACATGCAAAGGACACGCCACGAGTCTTCAGCCAGTTCTAGGGTTAGGGTCATGCAATAGTTTCAGGTTGGGACAAGAAGTTTTAATTCTAAATCCATAGTCCTTGAAAATAAATTCCCTATAGACAAGAAAATGTTAACATATTTTTACAACTCCACGAGTAAGTTCAGGTATATAGGTATTGGCAACGTTGTAATAAGACCCAAATGTTTTACAGGAGAAGAAGATAAAAATGTAAAATTTTTAAAATATGTAAAATGAATGTATAGCTTCCGGAAGTGACAACGTATTTCATAAATAAAATCATGTTAATTCCTACAGTTATTGTTTATAATTTATTATCCTGTCTTCATTAATGTTACCTGTATATTACCAAAATCTTCTTTAAATGTAAAATAGAAAATTTCAACCGAAAACTGATTGCACCACCTCAATATTAAAAATGTTAGGTTTGGTGATGTATTGGAACAAAATGCTTGCTATAACACTACTAAGTGAAGAGCAACTTGCTAGGAAAACTTTGACAGTTAAAATTTTTGGGTGTATTGTTGTATATATTGAACTCTTTGTTAACGGGGATGAGGCCGTATAGAGCTATCCAAATGATGAAGGGATACCATACCAGTTTAAAAACATCATTAGTTTTACCATAAATTCCTGAGCAGACCTTCATACTGTATGTATAGTTTTACATTGGAGGCTGCATTGATGAAACTCCTTATTGACATGCTATATACTGCCATATGTGACATTTGGCTGACCAGTCGGTGGTAGGTAGTCCATGGAACTATTGATCTATGGACTACCACCATAGGAGTTTTCAGCTCCATAGTTGATTTTACCTTCCTGTCCTGTTCAAGAATTATATACATGCTTAGGTCTGTGCACCCTTACTCCGGTCAAAAGCGTCTACTTCTGGCATTGTACAGTAAGTTACTTCTGGTCTATGATATTTCTCGCACATAGACGAGTTTGCTTTGTTGCCCCAACCAAGAAAATATTATTATTGCCTATTTCGGTCAGAAATAATCTACTTCCGACGCGGTGCATGTGATCTACTTCCAGTGTAAAGGAAAGAGTGAAAAATCCTCACACAGTTCATACATCATATTTCATAACAGTTGTTTGCATTAGGGTTTTTCGTCACACAATTCTTGTTATTGTTCGGATTGAAGTCTAGAAAAGAATGGTTCATTGAGATATGTTAACTATTCCTCTGTTTTATCCTTAAACCACTGTAAAAATGCAGTCAAGGAAGTCAACCAGCTTCGAGTACCTTATGAGCAAACATTCACAGCTCTGTTCATTGAGGAGTGTTTTATACAAGTTTTTAAATAGTATTCCCACAAAATTTTAACCATCTTTGAGAAACTTCAGGTAAAAGTGTCAACAACATTTTAGTGCTAGACAAAATGGAATTATGTTTCATTAATATTATTATTCTTTTCCGAATCTTAAAATATTCGGGGAAACATTTCCAATTTTTCTATTTGGTCGAACATTCCTTGTAGCTCAAGGTATATATAGAGACAACGTTAGCCGCATTGGTCCATCTGTCCAGGGGCTTTGCACTTCGTCGCACATTTAGTAATTAGTTTGTATTTATTTATTGGGAATTAAAAGTCATGTGGTTCCCATCCTAATAATTTTATAAATGAAAAAGTGGATTTTGTTTTTTGTTTGTTTTCACGCGTAAACATTTCAACCCATTGTATTGAAATTTTACATGGATATTCTTACGGTCCTTGGTATGAATACCAGGCCTATACTTAATTAGAAAATCCCTGTGGGCTACATCCCACTGGTTTTTATAATCGCGAAATATCCCATCTTGGTCTCTAAAGTTGTGAAATTTAATTTATAGATCAACTGTCAACTGTAGTAAACTATGATAGCACACACACACACACACACACACACACACACACACACACACACATATATATATATATATATATATTTAATTAAATTAACTACTATTTTCAATTTGTTTACATTTATAATGTATAAAATTCTCCAAGAAGTAACCATTATTTTTCACGCAGTTTTAGATTTCTGCGATTTAAATGCCCTAAATAATTAGATAGTCAAAATTCGACTCTTAAGACTCCCTCTAAAACAGACAAAAGAATTGTGATAGATGAAAGTTATCTGGGCTGTGCTTTTGAACAAATGTACCAATTCCAGCTCGAAATGTTATAAAATATTAAACTATTTTTAAGTTTACAATGAAACAAACACGTAAATAGTGTTAGTACTTTTAACTATACACTTTTAGCGAATATTAATTATTAGATATAAAAGACAAAGTTACTACCAAATTTTACTATAAATTTAAAGACTGTTATGAAACCGATCTTAGTTGTCTTTACACAGCAGAAGGCGTCTCAGACCTGGTATGTGTATATACGAGGGCTATCCAGAAAGTAACAGACGTTTTTGAATGGCGCGGCAGTGGGAGGAGCTAAAGCCGCCATCTTGGTGTCTAAACACTCTGGCTTTCGCCGTTCAGTACATATCAAGCTGTAGTCGCGCGCGGTCTGCTCGCCGCCACTTGTGAAGTGCGTTCAGTGATAAGGTTTTTGTTGGCAAAAAACCATGAACCAATTGAAATCTATCGCCAACTATGAGAAGTTTAAGGAAATAGGATAATGAGTGAAAGCAAAGTAAGGCAGTGGTGTAATGACTTCAAAATTGGCCGCACCAATGTTCATGGCGATAGTCGTAGCGGTCGGCCTAGCGTAGTGACTGAAGACTTGATGTTGAAAATCAAAAACAACGTTGGTAATGTTGGTGTTGGTAATCAATGACAACGTTCGTGAAAATCGCCGTTTTACAATGACTGAACTCTCGAAACATTTCCCACAAATTTCACGAAGTTTACTTCATGGTTGTAGAGAAGTTTGGATACCACAATTGTTGAGCCAGATAGGTTCCATAAATCTGTACGGTATATCACAAAGACTTCCTGCAACCTTAACTTTCCTTGATAAATACAACAAACATGGTAACGATCTTCTCGATTGTATCGTTACTGGTGATGAAACATGAGTGAAGCATGTCAATTGTGAAACAAAAATGTAGTCTATGGAATTAGGGCACACACATTCTCCAAAAAACCCAAGAAAATGTGTCAAAACTTTGTCAGCGAGAGAGATTATGGCAACTGTTTTTCGGGATGCTAAGTGTGTGATACTAGTTGATTCCCTTGAACGAGGATCAAAAATCAATGCAGAGAGGTACGACACATTGCAGAAGCGAGCCATACAAAACAAGCGTAGGGGAATATTGAGTTCAACAACTTTGTTTTTCACGACAATGCACGACCCCATACAGCCAATAGTACACGACAAGTCTTGGATTATTTTGATTGGGAAGTGTTTTATCATTCGCCTTAGAGCCCAGACTGGGCCAAGGGACTACCACCTCTTTCCAGCGATGAAGACCTGGCTCACGACGCAGCTCTTCGACAATGACGCTGAACTTCACGCTGGCGTCAATCAGCGGTTGAGATCTCAGGTGGTACATTTCTACAAAGCTGAAATAGAAAATCTTGTGTCATGTTGTGATCAATTTCTCAATTTGAACAAGGATTATGTTTAAAAAAATCCTAAGAGTGTAGCTTTTAAATTTATGTGATAAAATGTTCCTACTTGTGTCGGTTATTTTTTTATTTCAAAACGTCTGTTCTTTTCTGGATAGCCCTCATATATATTTTCTTGATCGGAAACAGCAAAATCATCTATTAAAAAAATACTGAGACCTGAATGTATTACAATAACCATAAATATGCTCGTATTTTTGACATATATTCTTGATTGTAGCGAGAAGGCCAACTCAGCACTGTCGTCAGGAATATCACTCGAACCAGCAGGGGCCATACACGTGCTACGCCTACTAAATTGCGTGCAAAGCAGCGGGTAACTGCTAGCAGTGCAGTTATAAAATACAGTATTATAACTTATACTATATATATTCTTACTTCTTAAATAAATCGGGAAAGAGACAAAATTGAATATAAAACAAAAATACAATGGCCAATGGAATATTTATATCACTTTTGACAGATTTCCTTGATCGTGGCAGCAAGACACACACAATTTTGGCATCTAAAATACAATTCACTCGAACAGAAGTGCTCATACAGGTGTAAAACCTACGAAATTGCGTTCGAATACGCGGGTAATGACTAGTTTTAGAATATAGAAATGAAGCGCTTTTAACGTTTGATAGCAGTCTTTATTTACATTGAAGTGTCGTTTTAATTTCTTTTTTTTGTAATTTAGTTGAGGCAAGGTTTTGTATTGCCGTTTTATAAGTATCTACTACATGCAAGATAATCAAATAAATATATTCTACAGTTCTTTTCTCTTTTTGTATGAAAAGCAATATGATAACAGTTACGCATAGTACTGAATACAGTAAAAGTCTGTATGTGTATTATTTGGCCATATTTCTGAACAAAACCTATTGTTATATTTTCATAATATTGGGTCCCTATCAACCATCTCAGGAACAATGTGTCCACTAACAGATAGAGTGTAATGACGTGGAAATGGAATGAGTTTTAATAATGGAGTACCAGGACATGATGTCTTTGTTAGATGTCGTTAGTGATAAATTCTGCTAGTTTAAGGATGTTATGTAACAAAAGATATTTATATTTCTGTATGGAAATAACTTTAGTGGGCTCTTTGTCCAAAAAATTAACTTATAATATAACAATTATGCGACTTAGACGGAATGTATATGGCCCAACACTCCCCAGGCTCCTAATATCGCCCAGTGAGAGCTAATGGTAGATAGTGCTGCTACCATGCGGCAAACGTATAAACTATGTTGTCCACCTTCATGGCAGTGTGTTGATTTGTGGGGGTTCGTTCATTCGGATAATTTTTGGTGACTTTTTGAAGACTTTGAGGCCAGGTGAGTTATCTGTCGTTTGTTACCATAGTTTATTAATCATAAGTGTCATTATAATCATGTTAGTATCGTGAAATAGTATAAGAAACACGCTTTCTATTCTAAACTATTTAAAACCTTACTTTGACCATACATTGAACCCCTTTCTGGGTAGGTGAATTGTGGAATAATATTTTATGTGGTGGGCGATATTTTGAACACTTTACAATTGTTCGGAATATGACTTATTAAATAAATAAAATTGCAAAATGTAATATATAACGGTTATGTGTATAGTTCAGGATGATGTAGTTGAATATAAGCCTATACCTTACATACTATTTTAGTTTGAATGCATTAAGATGACAAAACGGTAACATTGCATGTATCTTTTCTTAGTTGGGGGGGCGGTATTTGGACCATATAACTTACCTAAATTATTTATTTTTCGGGCATCTTTACATAACTCTAATACAATTTTGAGTATTAATGTGGCATTATCAGAAAACGTTTCACACAGTTGGGTTCGTATATTAAAAATGTAGTAACTTTTAAAATGTCCACCTCCTATGTTCTTTAGCATAACTATTAAAACCAAAATAAGATAAGAAATACGTTTAGTCCAAGGAAACCTAAGTTAAGTAGCTAATACTGAAAGTTGAGACAGATCATGTGTTAAGGATACGCCAAATAGGCTTAGTCCAAGGAAACCTAAGTTAAGTAGCTAATACTGAAAGTTGAAACGGATCATGTGTTAAGGATACGCCAAATAGGTTTAGTCCAAGGAAACCTAAGTTAAGTAGCTAATACTGAAAGTTGAAACGGATCATGTATTAAGGATACGCCAAATAGGTTTAGTCCAAGGAAACCTAAGTTAAGTAGCTAATACTGAAAGTTGAGACAGATCATGTGTTAATGATACGCCAAATAGGTTTAGTCCAAGGAAAACCTATGTTAAGTAGCTAATACTGAAAGTGGAGACAGATCATGTGTTAAGGATACGCCAAATAGGTTTAGTCCAAGGAAACCTAAGTTAAGTAGCTAATACTGAAAGTTGAAACGGATCATTTGTTAAGGATACGCCAAATAGGTTTAGTCCAAGGATACCTAAGTTAAGTAGCTAATACTGAAAGTTGAGACAGATCATGTGTTAAGGATACGCCAAATAGGTTTAGTCCAAGGAAACCTAAGTTAAGTAGCCAATACTGAAAGTTGAAACGGATCATGTGTTAAGGATACGCCAAATAGGTTTAGTCCAAGGAAACCTAAGTTAAGTAGCTAATACTGAAAGTTGAAACGGATCATGTGTTAAGGATACGCCAAATAGGTTTAGTCCAAGGAAACCTAAGTTAAGTAGCTAATACTGAAAGTTGAGACAGATCATGTGTTAAGGATACGCCAAATAGGTTTAGTCCAAGGAAACCTAAGTTAAGTAGCTAATACTGAAAGTTGAAACGGATCATGTGTTAAGGATACGCCAAATAGGTTTAGTCCAAGGAAACCTAAGTTAAGTAGCTAATACTGAAAGTTGAAACGGGTCATGTGTTAAGGATACGCCAAATAGAAGTATGGATTTTGATTTTTTTATAATTTTTTAGTTGCAATGCAAGTGAAAATTTTCTTATCCAAAACTATAAAATTTGAAATAGGATAATGGGAATTTGAATGTATATTAAGTACAAATTTGACTTAAATAATTTAATGCCGTCTTTGCAAATTGCTGCTCCTCTAGAAATATGTTTACTAAACAATACCTTTAATTTTTTTTATTAAATTTCACCAACGATTATCTTCAATTCTTCAGGTGGAAGCGGAATGGCAGAGCTGCTAGAACTGAATAAAAAACACAATTTAAGATTTAACATAATTAAAAAATTTAATTTAATTATAAAAATAAGTAGTAATATATATATATATATATATATTTTATATATAAAATATATAATTTGTTCTAAATGTGTTTAATACTTATAAACGAATCATTAAGATAAATACAGAAGCTTAAAAGCCAACTTCATTTACAGGTTTTAAAAATACAATGTATTGAGCGAATTTCATCAAAAATGATAAACCTCTGTATAATTTGGAAAAGAAGCTTTCAAGCTTCACTACTTGTATACTGACTTTGTAATACTTTTTACGAAAGTTAGTAAGTTTTAAATTAGTCCATACATCTCAGTCGTGTGAATACAGTGGCGGGTCAAATGGTCAGGCGTATAAATTTCCACCGAGCAGAATTAAAAGTTTGAAATACATAAAACCTATAGGGTTTTATTACATTCAGCAAAATATTCCTATCAGTTAACATTTATTAATTATTATTGATTGATTTACTGATGAATTTTCTAAAGAGAATTTTAATTTCACTATATTTCAGCATTGCCTCTGCAAGGAGAGGTAGTAAGGGATGGCATGTGGACAACTAACCATCCATAACGGTTATCAATTATCAAAGATTTTGATGCTTTTCCACCTCGATTTCATCTACTACTATTCTATACTAGATTCAAAGAGTATTGGGAGTGATGCACCGCCCACTAATGTCGTTACGTGGGACAGGCCAGTTCAAATTCAGTCAACATTAGCGCCAAATCAGCCTTTATTATTAGTATACTGTTCGTTTCATTACTGATGCGAACGGTGTATAGTTTGTAATAAGTTCCTGAAGGAATTAAAAATCATACACCATGCTAGAGGTCATTCTTGTTTTAGGGAAAATAACTGTTTTAGCGGGCGGTTGCGAACTGGGCGCGCCTAATTTTTCGGAATTTGCTAAGTTTACGTGGACTTTCCTGGGACTAAATTTGTTGCTTTTTATACAGTTAATCATGATTTATACGTTAAGATTGCTTGTAAATAAGTTTTATCGCCAAATATCTCATTGTTGAATAATTATTGTATGATCTGCTAAATTTATATCGCGACTAGTCTTATACTTCTTGTAATGTTTTAGAGAAATAAGGTCTTCCTGAATGTATTTATTTATTTCTCTCTTTCGTACATCGAAATATATACTGAGGACTCATAAATGTATCATTCACTATATTGTAACTATATGTTTTCTCAACAATATAAAATAAATCTTTAGTTATAAGCATATCTCTCAAAAAGAACTAACTTATTAATCCAGCAATATTCTGAACGTTCACTAATACTTACAGATAAGTGCAAGAGATAACAGGTGGAACAGAAGTAGACAGTGGGAATCTATCAGCTATATAAATCTTTAGTTATAAGCATATCTCTCAAAAAGAACTAACTTATTAATCCAGCAATATTCTGAACGTTCACTAATACTTACAGATAAGCGCAAGAGATAACAGGTGGAACAGAAGTAGACAGTGGGAATCTATCAGCTATATAAATCTTTAGTTATAAGCATATCTCTCAAAAAGAACTAACTTATTAATCCAGCAATATTCTGAACGTTCACTAATACTTACAGATAAGTGCAAGAGATAAACAGGTGGAACAGAAGTAGACAGTGGGAATCTATCAGCTATATAAATCTTTAGTTATAAGCATATCTCTCAAAAAGAACTAACTTATTAATCCAGCAATATTCTGAACGTTCACTAATACTTACAGATAAGCGCAAGAGATAACAGGTGGAACAGAAGTAGACAGTGGGAATCTATCAGCTATATAAATCTTTAGTTATAAGCATATCTCTCAAAAAGAACTAACTTATTAATCCAGCAATATTCTGAACGTTCACTAATACTTACAGATAAGTGCAAGAGATAACAGGTGGAACAGAAGTAGACAGTGGGAATCTATCAGCTGGCTGAAGAGATGAGCGCCAGCGACTGAGCCCAACCTACCAGAAATGGTCATCAGAGCGACTGCCATGGCCCTACGTCAATGTAGAATGAAATGAAACAACCAAATATACAGGACTAAACATAGTAACTCTTTAATAATTGAAATACCATTTGAGTTGTTTATTAGTTTACTTAAAACTTAGTTCTTATTTATTCTTTTTTTTTATTTTAAGTAGGAAACCACTCAAAATTTACGATTAATAATCTCCTTCTTGTGGCCCAAAAAAAGACTAAACTCAGTGTTTGAAAAACAAAGGGCCGATAAGGCCGATATGGTGGCCGATTTAAGTTTGTATAATAACATAATTAGAGCTTTATGGTTTGCAAGATTTACGTTTGTTTACTAGATATGTTTAGTTGTTCCTTAAATACCCACTATGGTAGGCAAAATCAAATATAATCTAACAAACTTCCACTAATCTATTTAATATATCACTATATCACATGATTTATATTTCATTTACACTAACAAGTTGACCCACTTATCCTAAAAACTCTCTTATACCAGAAATTAACGCACAGTCCTTCCTCTGCACTTTGCAGAATTAACTCCTATACATGATTCATTATGTGATTAAGAGACAGTAAAGAGGCAAGTTGTTTAGCCTGTATTTAATATGTTAGTTTTGTATAATAAACAAACATATTTTTTATTTTAATTATTGGTATAATAAAACTAAACAAAGGCTTTAAGGTATCACAAAGATATCTGGAGGGATGTTTTTTTTAGTATATTTGTTGACTAATTCAAATCTAGAAGGCAATCATTTTTTTGAGAGCTTTTCTGTTCAGCGCCTTGAAATATTGCTCGTATGTTGTTGTTTTTGAAGTATTTTATTTATCTCTCGTATAGCGCCTAACGCTTAAAAAACTACAATAAATACGCTCTGATCTTGTAATTATGATTGAGGATCATAGCAAAATTTTTTACTCGTCTCAAATATAAAAAAAAAAACAGTAAAATATTGAAATTATCTGAACTATAATTTGTTGGCTAGTTTTTGGTTTTGTTATTGCTGACTCCTTGTTTTATTGGATTATGTGTTAGAAATAGTTCCTGGCTCCAAATTAGCCACGCATTAATAAAAGTTAACGTTTCTAAAAGTACTAAAACCATGTCTAAATATTCTGCAGAACTGTGAATTCTGCTTACAAAGTCACCTAATACACGCAGGAAAGATCTCAATGGTGATGCTGGACGTCATACTGTTGCACACCGACATCAGGATTGGGAAACCCGTCAGTAAGAGGGTGATCGGCAGGGAAGTCGGCATCAGAGTGACAAGAAGGATCATCAAACTGCATAGAGTCATAAATATCGCTGTAAACATCATAGCACATTTAAAAACATAATGATACAGAGAGTGTATAAATTTAGAAATGGTTTAATACAAAATTTTCCAATTTAACAGAGAAAAGTTAAAGTGGCTTAATCTTGAAATATATAATACTGAAAATTTTCCTTTTGACTATGGAGGAATTGACTCATTTAAAACCGCTGTCATTTTTAATTACTACAAAAGGAAAATTTATTGATTAAGAGAATTGTAATTTGACCCTGTAATTTGAATGCTTATACGATTGTGAGAGATATAAATTATAACAGCAGTATAAAAATACGTAATTGTAAACACATAAAATGCAAGTTGTGTGTAAAATTCACCGACCTACAGTATGTGTGACGCAAGCAATGACGATCACAAATAGCTTCAGTTGTAAGTACACATAGTTCTATTTAAGACTTTTAATCTGTTCCGTTACTCTTATCAATTAGGTTAAATAATATATAATCCAGTTGGACCAAAATATCACTAATGGTTGGAATAACATTGCATTCAAAGATGTTACTACAAAATATAGTTACAAAAATGAAAAATATCGTCAAACTTTTGAACGGTAAAATAATTGCAACATCAAATCCAATCAAAACTTCTCAACATTAAATTAATCTCAACGTAATTTAATGAAAAAGATTAATCCCAACCGACTACTAAACGAAATAAAGCTATTAAAGCCGCCCATACTAATAAGTAACCAATAAAAATAAAGGTGAAATATTAAATCTAATATAACATTTAAATAAATAGGAAAATTTTGATTAATTATTCTATGGAATTACTGATGGTAAAATAAAATTGACATAGCAAAATATTTGTGTCCACGTTGTTGTTACAATCATGGCAGTTGGCATAGCTTGTTCCTTGTTCAGTCACTGTAACTGATCGGTGGACGTACAGTTGTCAGGTTGAACATTACTAATGCACCCAAATTTATTTAGAGTGTAAGGTTCCTCACCCATGCTCAGTCTTCGATCGACCAGCCGGACCAGGAAGCTACCGGCCAGCAAAGCGGTGGGATGGGCAACTCCAAGGATGATGTTGGGGATAAACACATCATCTTGTACATCATCTTGACAGCTCACATTGATACTGGTGTTTGGCTTGTAGTCTACTTCAGACTCCACCATTTCACAGAAACAGGCCGGTTGCTGAGACGAGTCATCATAGAAGGCCATACGGTTGGTAATCTCGGGCAGCCAAAGTAGCATCGTGTCGTGGCTGTAACAATCATATCGACTTGACAGCTGACATTGATACTGGTGTTTGGCTTGTATTCTACTTCAGACTCCAACATTTCACAGAAACAGGCTGGTTGCTGAGACGAGTCATCATAGAAGGCCATACGGTTGGTAATCTCGGGCAGCCAAAGTAGCATCGTGTCGTGGCTGTAACAATCATGCCGACTTGACAGCTGACATTGATACTGGTGTTTGGATTCAAAGCCGCCTTGGTCTTGTCCTATCGGCAGCACGTCTTTCGAAGGGGCACTCTACCTTGACTGTCATCATGGAAGTGATCGGCGCTGTTCACCTTCAATCATTAGGCTCGGTTGACAGGGATGTCGGTCGCCCTAGACATAAAGATTGCATTACACTTTGCTCGTTAGATTAACATTATAGGGTCTTTGCAGTGGAACTTCAGAGTGCCCGACTATCTCCTGGTAGTTGTGCAGAGCCATCTGAGGGACCGTCAACTGTCATACGAGACCGAAGAAGGCAGGATCGAGGATCGTCACAGCCGAAGCGGAGCAGGGTCGATTCTCGGCCTTGACCTCTGGTATGTCTCTTACGATGGTCTGCTGCTCCTTGAGATGCCGCTCGATTTGTTCTTGGTTTCCTGATGGGAAGATGACGTAGCCGCATTCATTACTGCTAGGACTGCAGAGTTGGCTCAGTTACGCCATAACCAAGTGATGATTCTGGTCACCTCTCGGTCTCGAGCTGGTGGTCGCAAAGAACGAGATCGCCATGCTCACTCGACAGAGAATACCCACTGTGATTTCCATGACTGTGGGTAGCGTCTGAATTCAGACAAAGACTGCAGCCAAGTATCTGGGTGTGATGCTCGATTACCGCTTTTAGTACTGAGAATACTAGATGGTGTGCGACAAGGCACTAAGGTTGTAATGTCACTCAGCTGGTTGATGGGAAATGTAGGTGGCTCTAGAACAAGCCATAGACATCTCCTTACGTCCATCTTTAAATGCCACACTTCTGTATAGTGCAGAGGTGTAGGTGGGTGTTATTAGGACCAATATGTATAATAAGCAAGTGATGGAAGTCCAGTGGAGAGAAGCGCCTAGCTACCCTAGTGCTTCCTCCACGGTGTCGGGTGCGGCGGTCATGGTTGTGGTCGGAGTCATTGCCCTCGACCTGCTCACCGTTGGGAGACGAACGATCTTTCGCCTTGTCTCCGAGCAGGGGTGACAAGAAGCGTCGGGAACAGCGAGGAGATAAACCATGAACGTTTGGCACCCTACGTAAGACAGTCTTTGGACCTTTCGTCTCATCAGAAGCCGCGGCCACGGGGAGATTAACTTTTACATGTGTCAGTTCCTGATGGGGCACGGCTACTTTAGGAAGTACCTGCACCGGATGGGGAAGGTAAGGTCACCTCGATGAGGGACTGCCTAGAGGATGATGATGACGCTCGTCATTCGTTCTTCGAGTGCGGGTGTTTCACCGAACACAGAAGAACGCGTGTCTCTACTATCAGTGATGTCTCTCCAGAAATCATGGTGGGGACAATGCAGCGATGCAAGAACACGTGGAAGACCGTTTCCGCGTTCGTCCACGTTGTCCTTTGCGTGAAACGAGAAGAGGGTTGCCTGACTGACTCTTACTTAGGCTCCATAAAAGTAGCACGGCTCTGCTTTGCAGTACACTCGGCCACACATGTAGCAATCCAGAAAAAGGTTACCGCCCGTAGAGGGTTTAGTGGGTATTTCCCGTGTTGAACGGGGCGAGCCCCAGACTCACACTCTGTGCGTAAATACATTCCCTCTACGTAAAAATACTAGTGTTTGGTTGGGAGTTTACCTTAGACTCCACCATTTCACAGAAACAGGCCGATTGCTGAGACAAGTCATTATAGAAGGTCATACGGTTGGTAATCTCGGGCAGCCAAAGTAGCTTCGTGTCGTGGCTGTAACAATTATGATGTTTAATGCCTTCAGATGTGATATGTTTTAGCGTTAACTGGATGAACACACGAAAATTCACCAAATCAAAAAAAAGGCTTAATAAAAAGGCGTTTACATCAGACACAAAACATAATAATTTACATTTTCAGACTAGTCAGTCTTTTCTATGAACTATGTAATACAAAATTCCTATACAATGTGGTTCTTTGATCACAAATTGATTTGTATTTTGAATCTGAAGAATATTTGTATGTTGCATACTCGTCACTAGTGACAGATAAATCAACAATCTATACTTTTAATTATTTAAGCCTTTACTCATAAATCAATTATTCACATACCAAAGAAAGAAAATGAATGAAAGCATATTGCAAAGAATAGTATTCCTGAGGTGAGGAGATTTGAACAATGGCAGTGTCTGGTCGAGGATGTGGCGTAGTAACCCGGCTGCTCCCTCGGGAGAACTGGCCTCATCAGCGTTCTTGGTCACTGATTGCACCTGGGAATAAACCATCAGAGCTTGAGCAGGTTGCACGATTTTTACTTACTTACACAAGACGGTGTATCATTTACTTCCTTGAACAATACAAATTGATGTGTATAAAAGTTAATAAAAGTCCTATTAGTATCTAATCGGGTCTAATGAGTACCAACAATAAGTGAATACATTGTTTGTCCCCTGAATGTTTCTACTCCAACTAGTATTTGTTGCATATTTAAAATATTATATACAGTTATAGAAACCTGATTATGTGAATATAAGATTACTGAACTCTATTATATTTTAGCATTATGCCAGTATCCAATCACTTTATCTTATTTTTAATAGCTGGAATATTTGATTTGCCTACTTGATTCATTTTTAGATTAGTATTTGGGTAAAATTGACTTTGTGTAAGTTTTAACTTTTGCACGACTAAATGTTAAAACTGGATCGTTCTTTACATTTTTAATCGACATTTTATATTACTAATCAAGTTTATTACTTACAAACTATTGTAAATTTTCTTTTCATACATATCCGATGAATCTTATTCTAATTAATTATTTGAATGTATATAGACTTACTGGGTAGGATTCAGCTTCGTTTCCTGTATTATATGAGTATATCTTCCTGAGAACCTTTAGCGCATCTTCGTTGTTACTGGCTAGCAGAAACCTGGGACTCTCTGGAATGAGAAGAAGGAGGGTGGCGGAGAGGAGGCTGGGGAAGCAGCACAACAGGTAGAACAGCCTCCAAGGAGTAAAGTTTAGGAGGTAAAGGTTGATCGTCCATTCATCTCCTAGGATCAGCCACCCAATCACTGAAAATTGTAAACATCTAAAACATTAACACAGGGACAGCTATGAGTTCCCTGAGTGGCTAACCATTCTCCTTTTCTGGATACTTTTATGATAAATGCCACATGACTTTTAGGACAATATAAAATAGTCTGTCGAAATTGTTTTAATGGATTCTAGATCAATATTGATTTCTTTTAAATACATTAGCGTCATAATAAATAAAACTTGGCTCACTTGAATATTACCATAATAGTGATACTATTCTTCAATACGTGGAACTACAGTTGCCATTAAGACAGTGATGTTAAAACAACAGCAGACTTGTTTATAAGGAGCTGTTTATTTTTAGCATT
The DNA here is from genome assembly GCF_021130785.1 of Homalodisca vitripennis. Lineage (NCBI taxonomy): Eukaryota > Metazoa > Arthropoda > Insecta > Hemiptera > Cicadellidae > Homalodisca > Homalodisca vitripennis. The sequence goes on along the minus strand of NC_060207.1, from coordinate 84,449,704 downwards.
TGGTATTCCTATGTAGAAATACGCCGATTGTGTCATGAAGGCAACCACTCTTTATTTAAAAATTGAACTATTATCCAATGTACCCATTTATGTACAAATTTTACTAAATTGTCTCATTTGACCACTATGCCTTTAGACTTTAATGGATTTGCAAACTTCTTCAGTAACCAAGTTTTCTAAAAAAAAAAATAACACCTTTTATATTAGATGACTGTAGCGTTTTTAAAGCTACATTATTTTATTTTTTTAATTAAAACTTAAATTAAATAAAAATTTTGGGATCGAAATATTGGGACTTAATTTTAGATTAGATTGTGAAATGTCAGGGTAAAATCGAACATGTAATCCTTTGGCAAGTTAGCACTGGTAGTTTTAAATTGTTAGGAAGGCAGGTTGACTGCCTTGAATTGATTAGAACTTGTCTTATTGTGAGTATTGTTCTCCTGGTTTGATACAGCTGGACCAATGAGAGAGCTCCACTGATGTCCTGCAAAGGTGATTGGAAAGGGAAGTATTTAAGCGCACGCTCATAATTTTCGCCCTTCTTTTGGTTATTTTCGTGAGTAAAGTTAATTGCAGTGCGCCGTATTTCTTAAATTTTTTTTCCGCGAGTGATTTTGAGGTAAGCACCAAATTTATTGTACGTTTTATTGAAAAAGTCTTCTTGATCTGATATTAAATTAATTTTGTTGTCTTTTTTATAGGAAAAAATTAAATTCATAGAAACTACAGAGCAATCTGAATAACTTATTCTCGAAGAACAATAGAGCATAATGGAATCATACAAGTTACATTTGGTTCATGCTTGCAAGAGAAGTGAATTAAAATTGAACTTTGTTAATAACTTTAATTGAGATTTGAAAAAGTAGTAATTTATTAATATTTAACTGGAACTGTTTATTGTGAATTATTAATTGAAAATTAATTGAACTTTATAATTGTTAGAGAGAGAGAGTTGTAATCTGAATTGCAGAGACTTGAAAGTTAAGGTTCAAATAGTGTAAAGAGAAGTTGAAATTTTATTTTGTATTTTGAGTGAACTTAGAAGTGAACATTTTTATTTTTATTATTTCCAAGTGGTATTTCATCATTTTATTTTAAAACTTTATTATTTTATTTTAGAAGAGAGCTCTGATTTTTAGTTTGATAATTTGATTAATATTTTTATTTCTTGCCAAAGGAATTTTTAAATTTACTAAAAGGTTTGTCAATTCTTTGTGGAAAATAGAGTGATAAAAATTCTGAAACGTTGAACTTATTAATTTGCCAGTTAAAAATAAATCCATTGTTTTCATTTAGAACTGTGATTTTTATTTTAGACAAACCAGATAATATTTAATAGTTAACAATTTTAGTAATACATTGTACTTAATATTCACTAGGATCTTTACTAATCAAAAAATATTTTATATCGTCTTGGATGTATTATTGATGATTTATATATTAATACTCTGGAATATTAAGATCAACAATCCAAGTCGTTATAATGACTCTAAAAGAAAGAGAATTTGTAAAAGCACACAGGACTGTAACGTTATCGTTATATAGGGGGAAATAAAACTTAGTTATTAATAACATACAAGAAGAATACAGGAGATACAGAGAAGAGAAGGACATGGCCACCAGCACGGCTTGAGAACCTCTCCTGCGGGGGACGAGCTCTCCCAGGAGCGGCAGCATAGCAGTTAGGACAGAGGCACACCTGGGCAACACCTTGGTTAGGGAGAAACAAGTTCAAAACAGACACTGGATCTTTTATAAACTATTATGTTTTTCTGTACCCTTATTGATTACTTCACTATGAACAATGTAAGTAGTGTTTGTTATTTATGGTATTTAATACTTGGGTAATGTTGTATTTTGTGCATTAACTAGACACCAGATTCAACAACTCTATTGAATTTAATTTCCAAATAGTTACTAGAAGTGATATGTTTATATATCTGTTTACAGAGCAGTGTTCATAGCAGTTTGAGTGTTAACGTAGGCTTTGGACGTGTATGAGCAATTCGCTAGAAAGTTAATTATATTTCATACGCAAATTTTTAATTACCCTTATTGCCATGATTATTATAATATGCCATAAAGCGTACATTTATATTCATTACAGTTTATGATTATTTATTGTTCCATAGCTGATTTTGTCTTTGTTTCTCCGTTCAAGAAAATATACACTATAATATATATATATATATATATATATATATATATATATATATATATAATATATATATATATATATATATATATATATACACATATAAATATACATAATTGCATACTTGAGTACTCTACGTCTGTCAAAAGACAACTAAAACGCGCTTTAAATATATAGCAAAAGTTAGATGATGATTTCTTCATTACAGTACTGACCAAGCAATGCATATTTAATGTTTCCTAAAATGCACTCTAAAAATTTTATTTTTTTACCAAAGCATTTAATTATCTTATCTGTATAATTTCTTACTCTGTGCTAAACAGTCATTGCAGAAAAGGTAAAAAAATAAGAAGTAAATAAGGGGTTGAAATAAGAAGTTATATTACTCTCAAGGTTACTCTGTTTTAACACTATAAATGTAAACAAATTGAAAATAGTGGTTAAATTGACATTGTTATGCTGACATAAAAAATATTTACATAAAACAGTTGGATAGGAGTAACACGCTCTTTCAATCTATACTAATGTTATATAAAAATCTAATGATGTCTGTCTGTGTGTGTGTGTGTGTGTGTGTGTGTGTTTTTAATCAATTACATAAAAACTACGGGACCAATTATACGGAAATTTTACATGGAATCAGTATTCAGTATTTTGCTTACATAATTCAACATACGCGCGCACTGACACACTAATTTAGAAAAGTTATCAGTTTCTTTGGTGACATGATGATAATGTAACTCATATCATTTTATTTATTACTGTACTTGTATATGTAGCTCCTAGTAATATAAAGTGTTTCCACACTAATACAGGCATATGTCCATTTTATTGAGTCCACGTATTTTGTCAACAACAAGATTATAATTTTTTCTTAGACTGTATTTTTCTTAGCTTCTACACTTCAAATCAACAGTCATAAACGTAAATAAATGTTAAATCAATCACCTCACCATTTGCAGTCCGACTATTTGGTTGAGTATGGTGAATGTCAATCTTTTCTAGTTGTCTGCTAGTGAATAATTATTACTTGTGTGACGATCTTTTTAAGTTTGAAAGGAAAAAGATAAGAAATATGTTCGGAGAAAAAAATACCTTTTAATTTTCAGCCTTTTCGATACTCTTCCATTTCCACCTCCACGAAAACTAAATCGGCTGGCAATCGATTTCTGTCTTACGAGACATTTCGCTATCGATTTAAAGATAAACCAGGTGGTGAGCTTATACAATGTAAATTAGCTTTCGACTTCTGGACCATATCTCCCCTTGGATGAACAAAATGTAAGGATTTGTTGTTAATGCAACTGTAACTCCTGATTAAAAGCTCTTCTCATCTTCCCGAAATGGAAGAAAAGTGAAAGGGAACGTAAATAATACTAGAAGTCCTTCTAGGGTATCAATGCGTTGTAAAAAGATACATTTAATATAAGTTAGCAAAAGTTAAACAAAAATTTAGTTCAAATTTTTAGAAATTACAAGAAAATATAACGTTATGTAAATCTTAGAATACCCACAAAAGGGGTCACAACACCCAGAACCTATACTAAGTACAGCATACACCAAAATGTTGCTTAAATGTGGGCAGCCTAATAAATGTCTAGGAGCACTCACCAACCGCAAATGTCAAGATATTGGGGTAAAAAGGGCTGGACTATATGTTTGATTTATTGCGTAGGATTCAGAACATTTAATGATAATTGTAAGCGGGTTACTCCTATCGTTAAACGTTTTGGCACTCTCTGATTAAACGGAAGCTACCCATTCAGAGCACACTGCGGCTTTTATAAGTGTCGGAAAGCCCAAAAGATTTTAAGAAACCCGTCGTAAAAGGAACTATAAATTGAACGGGCTAACAATAATGCCTTCGGTCATCACAGCGACGAACTAAAAACATTCTTCGAGATAATACCGCTCAGTAAAATATAAAAATTCTATAGAGTCTGATCACGAATGCTTGAGTGAGCTACAAATATAACAAGATATAACGAGCGGTAAGAGCGATTCATAACGAGCTACACGGTGCCACATGCCGGCTAATGACCTTGACCGACTCGAAGCGGTGACATAACTTCCCTGATCTTGATAACTATCGTACAGTGATAAACAAACACATTCTACAATAATACAGTACATTTGCCTATACATAACAGCCGTGGCGTGCTCTGAGTAGGCGACCTCCGTTTAATCCAAAAGTACCAAAGTGTTTTCAAGTCTATACACGACGGTGTAATCTCGTTCCCGTGTTTTCTTGGAGTGGAAGAGGCTGGAACAGGGCTAGCTTTCCCTTCTTTCAAAGGGAAAAGTTTGGAATAATGTTCGTTACCCTCCTAATAGGATCTAGACCGGAATCGGCCCCTACTCTCAACCTCACCCATCTTGAATGCCCTGTTGCTCCGGAAACAGCGCAAACGTCCTGTAGGGTTAAGTATTATGAGTTGTTCCCTCATGTTCTTTTCGTTAGTTGAAATAACATAACATATAACATTTATAACTTTTATAATCCTCATTTTGAAATCGAAATGTTTTTGGTTATTTGAAAACATCATAAATCATAAAAAGCAGTATCACGTTAACTTGTATAACTTATGTTAGACGACAATCATCTTAATTTTACATTTAAAAGGTATACCACTCTAAATGTTACTTACAGTGCACCAGATAGTATTTTAAGGAGGACAAATAACCAAACATTTGGAGCCATAGATCCGAAAATGTAAACAATCACATTTAATGAAGTTCCCCTCACGAGGATGTATCTTCTCCCCCGAGTGTCGGCTAGGAAACCTGAGAGGTGTGAAGCTGCGATTATACCTGCAAGAAAGTTTCATTGTTAAAATAACATTTTACGTGACTATAGGTTCTCATCCATTATTCCAATGCTACAGTTGTATTTTGTAGCTTCTCAACGTAAATAGAACTTCTTTTAGTTTTTATTCCAATTTAAATAAAATTTAATCATTAAAGTTTAAGTTGCAACCTCGTGTCGACGCGACCGGAAGAGAGCACCCTTCTAGAGGACTGATAATTAACCGTGGATCCGCCACTAGATTTCCCCTATCCAAACCCAACCAGCTTTGATGAGAAAAGATAAACTAATATTTAGATACGGTTCCGAAAGATCCCTAACAATTATACTTAAGAATAGACAATGCACATACACTTCTACCTGGTATACTCTACCCGATAGCCGCACAACGACTCCGACATAACCCCCGCTCTCCGCTTGCTAGCCTAGACAGGAATCATCCTACCAGAACCTGTCCAGTAGAATTCCCGATAGTAGGAGGCTCCCATTATTAAAACTATTGTCTAAAGGTCGACGCAGCTGACTATCGTGTTCGCGATTACTGATAGACTACGCGCCAAATTCAAATCTATAGTAGCACTCGCTGCAAAGTTTGGGATATATTTTATTGCTGAAAGCATGTAATACATCAGGATTGAAGAATTACTAATATAGAATAATATTTAATATCGACTTTGACTTGGTAGTCAGTTAGGTATACTGTGAATCGTGTTCTTAATGTCGGCAATTTATTCCGTAACAAGTATAAACAGGAAACGTTTATAACATCTGTATAATTCTTAGAGAATAAAGCAAAAATTGAGGTTTAAATTTAAATTGTACAATATTTTGTTTTTAAAAACGGTGTAGTGATGACAATCTAAAGTTTAACACTTCGACTAAACCACAAGTTTATAAGTTTAAATTTACAAAATACTAAAGAATCGATGAAACGAATAAATGCTACCGCAAAAAAAATGTATGATTAGATAGTTCCATTCGCGGTATAGGGTCACCACAGCCACGCGTAGGTCAATGTGTGAACTAGAAAACTAGGATGACAGTTTTGGAAACTTTATATCCTCATAATATTGTCCTGGAATGTCTTGCAATCGTAATCCAGTCACCAAGTTAAAACAAATGTGTACGGATTAATTACAATACTTAACCATACAAACATATCATATTTAGCATTACAATTTGACAGCAATAAATATTTTGAATTACTTTATCTCATTCTACTCCAATATTAGTTGACTACATATGAATATTAGTGATAAAGTACATTACATCACTAATGTCTTAATTTTCACATACTATGTCTTTGTTACTGTGTAAATTGGAATATTAAATTTTATATAAATGACTTCAGGTCCTCTCTCAACTATGAATGAATATAACTAAAATCTGACAGCAGGAAGATTCGAATGGATTAAAACTAACAATAGAATTATTTTGTAATACTTAAATTAATATTCTAACGTAAGTGCTGGTTTAAAATATAACTGACTCTAAAGCTGTACATACATCACGTAAATAAAAAATACGTGTTGTACAGAGTTGCACGAAACTTCTGCATTTTAAGTGACTGTAATCAAATACGAAGAAGGTGATAACTCCAGGTTATAAATTCTGTACATTCGAACTGCTTTATGATCACGTTCTAATCTCTGAACTTCTAGTACCGCGAATACTGGAGTGCTCAATGTGCACAACAAAATAAAGTAAAACCATAATGGTAAAAAATAAAGAACCATAATGGTTCTTTTCTTGTAACAATCACAAATACCTTAAAATATACAAGAGCCAGTATAAATAACCTGTAACCCACCCTCTCTGTACTGAAATAATATACATCACCTATGAAGTAGGCAGATCCTAGGAGACCCTTGCGCTCAGAGCTAAGGTCCAGGTCACATTGGGCTGTAGGTAGCAGGTAGGAGACGTCCATAGCACCCAACATTGGGACACATAGACTCAGTCCACTCACCAGAATCACAAACGCACTGAATTTCCCATATCCTGGTCATCGAGGAATAAATTACTCGCTCTATGTTAACATTCTTATTGATCACATATTATTATTAAAGATATATTTAACAATTTCAAATTGTTAGTAGCAAGCTCTCAAAAGGAAATCGGGCTAAAATCATTCAAAAACAATATTCGATACCGGAAAGGCAAGAAAAACTTGTATCCACCCTAGCCACTCAAATATGTTTCGGATTATGATCTTACGCGCTTTATTATATTTTACAAGTCCTAATGTTCAATCTTTTTTTTGTTACCGTGGACGATTTCGTTAACCATCCAAACATGAAGATCAGGATGGGGTTTTGATCATTTGTATATATTTGGGTAAGGTATTGACTAGCTCTCTGCCCTGAAATTCCCGTGTAAATCAGAAAGCTAAGGTGGCGAAAACTGCTTTAAATTTAGTTTGGAACCATTTAATAGCCAATAAATGGATGCCACTAAGTCCTAAGCTTTTGTGTTCTGACTCAGTGGTACGATTGTTTTGTGTTATGGAGGATAGGTGTGGGGACACGTCGAAAGTGAAGTGGTAGGATCTGTACTAAGGTTTCTTTTACTAGGAAAATTATACGTCTACCACATAATTTCCCACATTATGTGATCTATCTGAAACCAAAATTAGATAGGTTGGTATATGATGCCATAACATTGGATCTAAATTACATTTGCAAAGTTCTTTGGATGATTTAAAACAAGCTACCACACATTTTAGCAATAACAAAAAATTGATTAAAAATTACCTTGGTATAAACAATAGAAAGCCTTTGGCATAAATTTTAACGTTGATAAAAATGTTACTACGTAATAGCAATTAATTAAAACCACACAGCTGTGGTTTTAATATATAATATAAAGAACATCAGCATACGCGTGGCAGAGGGAGTGAGAAGCAGGTGGTGGGCAGATTGTGCTGGAAGAGCGATAACATCGCCTTATCATCAGCAATATTTAGCTCTTGACCTTGATCCGACGACGCCGGGAGTTTTTTTTTTTGTGAATGTTATGATATCGCCACCATATTATGGGTAACTAAAGTTAGAGCTAAACCAGTCGATTTGAATTTTAAACCTTCTTTAAAACAAGGAAGCTTTGATTGTTATCTTTGTAACCTTCAGAAAAATGAAACAGTCTTTCATTTTATGTGTAAATGTCCGATTTTAGCCAAAGATAGAACGTTTTGGTTTGGTTCTAGGTTATTGAATTGAGATGAATATATTAGCATGATAAACAAGGGGGATTGGCGGGTCTTGTCAGAGTTTATGAAAGGCTTGGAAAAAATATGGGATTTGGTATAGGAATTTAACCTTTAACAAACGTTTATTTACGAGATTTTAATATCTTACATCTTAAAGCCACCTCACCACTCTTTAGCACATTTAACAAGCTACTCTTATTACTTTGTTGTTATTATTTTAAAAAGCAACATGTGAAACTTTTAAGTAGTGTCTTGTGTTTTTAATTTTAATTATGTGTGCAAGTTATAGGATGTGGTTACAATAGTTTTATCCAATGCGGTAGTCGTCATTGCAACTTTATATATTATTAATAATATTTTTTGAAGCATCTTTATTAGTATTTTATTAATTTACATTTAATTTTAAATTTAATGCAAATGAATATTTTAATTTATAATTTTATACTTTTCAGTATTTGGAAGATGATGTTTTGCTTTTGTTTAAATCTTCAAAATAAACAATACTGACACTTTTCACGTTGTGATAGCCTACCCAGCAGACGGCCCATAAGCCATTGCTGCAGTGTGTTTATGCTTGGCATCTGATTTTTCAATTTGTTTGTTTTAAATAAAACACTGTTCCTTTTTCTATATTTAAGCTAATTTTATACAGGTTGCCTTAAATCTTACAGTATTAAGATAAGGAACTACACATACAGATACCATATGGTACCATCTGGTATGGTATATTACATATTATTTCGGTTTACCATTTTTATTTTGTATTATTACTAAGTTGATTCTCGCTATAAAGAACTCGGTATAAAGAACTCAAACATTGAAGCGTATTTCTAGTTTCAATAGTTCTCGAAAGCGTTAGACGGTCTTTTAAGTTTAAAACAATATCAGCTGATGCAGGATTATTGATTATATTAGATGACGAACAGTTAAATATGGTTGGATTGTAGAGGATAATATCCAACATAACTCCACATGCTTATGTTTATGAATTTGTTCCTTCACCGATACGTTTCTCATAAGATACTCGGATTAATTTCAATGGTAATACATTTGAAGTAACATAAAAGACTACAGAAATGGATATCTAAACCCCACATTAGTCACTTATTGATTCGTACATGCTACTAACAGAATATGTATGGGGTATTAGCGAGAGATAACCTGCTTTTTATTTTTCCTTCATTCGCTTCGAATCAACAGAATGGCTTCATGCAATGTCTTAATCTGAGTTAAATCTGTTCCATAAATTTTACTCGTATTAGCAAGATTTTCATTAAATTATAATATACTACTTTAAAATATTTTACTCAAACTATGATACTTTCTTAACATTCCAACTAGGCGAGTCTGAGCCCTAATGGCCAACTCACACTTTCTTTATTCGTAAAGACGACGAATTTTATCATTAAGAAGTATAGGTCCATGTTTTTGAGAATCATTTACACTTGTAAATGTACGACCACAAAATCTTACTTACCTGCAATTTCCATAGCTTTTTCAAAATCCACATCCTCAATTGGTCCTAGAACAAGAAACATCAAATTTAGCATCTTGTAAGACTTATGTAATTATTAGTAATACAAAATTCCTTTCAACACACAGCAAAATTTACCTAAAAACGAACCCTCTCTAAATTTCTGCCCTAAAACCTCAACAACTCCCAAACCTATTGCAAGATACAGAGCAACCTTTCCACATTAGAAACCCTCATACATCAACAAATGGTAGCAGAACACCTCCCATTCATCCAAAGACAGCAACCAGATAGAAACAGAAGATCGCTCACGTTCGTCGGAGATTTCTTCGAATGGTGTTGTGACATTGCGACAGAACACCAAATACATGACTTGGCAGACAACAAGGAAGATGTCTACACAGCATTCTCAACACAACAACACTACCTACTCTCCGAGCTACCTGCGCATACACCTGCTTTGTTCACAATCTACAAAGACAACACCACTTCCAGCTAAAGCACGACGACAAAAACATAGTAAACAACATGGAACTCATTTTATTAGCCTGGACTTCTATAATAACACTACTTCTTTTTATAGACCTCTACTTCATCCACATTAACAACATCAAAATAAAATTCCTGAAGCCTACAGTACATGAACGTGACTACCCAATGGATAACCTAAATTAGACAATAAGTACGATTCGTAGGTAGAATCGTCATTAAGCCAGGGGAATGTAAGACTTATGTAATTATTAGTAATATAAAATTCATAGAATCAATGTACAGATAGTTGCTGGAAAGGAAGTCTTGTATTACAATTCGATACAAACATCCTCCGGATGTAACTGGATACGCACATCCGCCCAGACGCCGATGGTGAACAAACAGGAAATGCTTGCTTAAGCAGCGGAAATGCTTATTTGTAAAAACCGTGCGACAATGTAAGGGACAGCCATGCTGATATGAAAAATTGTTACTCACCAATTATGATGGAGAGATTTGGCAGAGGCGTGGTCAATGAGCTGGCGGGAGAAGAACATCAAAACTGAAGAACAAGGAGGAGAGGTGGAAGTCGAGGCCGGGAATTCGAAAAGTGAAGTTCGGGAGTGTTTGTGTTCGTGTGCGGAAAAATATCTCTAGGCGTAATAAGTGTGAAGTGGAATAAAATGTAAGTAATTTTAAGAACTTAGTATATTTTAGGGTTCATTAATCATTTTCAATTCCATATCCATTTAGTTGTTCACAATTTCGAAAATGTAAATTTATGTCAATGTTTAGCTATTTAAAAGAAAGTTTCTCACGTTATTCCATGAACTCATAATTATTGCAACACTACAAAATTACTAGTAAATGTTATAAAGAAATAATTTAAAATCAATTGTAATGAATAATTTAATATTAAATATGTCTTCAAAGTATTAAGACATTAAAATTTGTGCTTAATATATCGGTTGACCCAATCAATTGTCAATTAAAATTTTTAATTAAGTTAAAGAGATGTTGTCAAAATAAAATATGTGTTGGCTCATTTGAGGGTATTTGTACTGCCAATCTAACCTATTATTAAATCCTCTCACAGCAACCCTTGCTCATAGTATGTCACAAGCTTAATCTTAAACTAAACCAAGCTTACAAAACCTTACAATCTACATATTTTTGTTAGAAAACGTACAATTTTTAAGGTTTAAGACGTTGATCAAGACATAAAGACTTTATAAGGTGGGTTTGAAAGTTACTGTTCACCTTTAGATTAGAAAAAAAATAATATTTTTCTACATATATTCATGAACTATTTTAAGTCAGGAACGCTTACCACAGCGCTCTGATATGATTTGTTTATTTTAACCTAGTTTGTAATTATTTGTTGGGTTAGTTATTTACCTAAAGAAGAGATCAGATTGCAGATCTCGAAACGTAGTTTGACTGATTTTTTTGTATCACTGGACGATGGGAAATGTCCGGAACAATCCTGTGTCCTGCACAATCCTTCCATCGTCAAAAAAAACTCCAAACAAAGAAATGCCTAAATTAAAAGACATTTGTATCAAGAAGTCTACTTAATGTTGATCTCGTATATATATATAGAGATCGTATATATATATTAGCACACATAGCTAATAAAACACCAAGAAAACAACTGCGTGTTTTGATCAACTGCCTTTGGGTGTGTTGTAATATATATAACACGCGCGCGCGCGCGCGCGCGCGCACACACACACACACACACACACGCGCGCGCGCGCGGTGGTCTTAAAAGGGTGTCACAAACTTCTGTGGGTGATAGTATTTACCATTTCAAGAAAAAAAAGTCATATAAATATAGGTCGAAAAATATGTCGTTTAGCCGCCATCCGCCATTTAGTCTTTTTTCAATTCATATCTCTAGAAATATTTTATCTAAGGCAATCAGATCTGGTCCATAGGTTTGAATAGATAAGAGGAAAATAAAAACTAATTGTGTTATTTTCTTTAATATTAACAAAATGGCGTCTGTTGTAAATTTTTCGAGTCAAATAACAACAAAAAATAGTGTAGTTATAAAAGATGTACTAGACACCAACTATTTAGAGAATTTTAATTCAATTCCAACGGTACTAGTTTCAACGAAATCTAGCACCCATGAATCCGTCAAGGCATAAGCAAGGACGACCACTTTAAAGATACGCTTGCACAAGCTGTGAGCAGAAAACGTTTTGTCTTTTGATATGTATCAGCTGTTTTACATTGTTTAAAAAATTTTAAAAGATACCAACAATTTTTCAAAATAACTCCAACGGTACTAGTTTCACCAGTATCTGTAAACGCATAAGAGAGCACGACTTCTTTGAATATACGCTTGCACAAGCCAGGAGCAGCAAACAACTGATAACTGTCAACTTTAATATGTTTGACGCCATTCTGAAACGGGTAAACGATTTTGTTTATATTTTATTTTGAAAAAGTCTACAAAATTTTAGTACTATTCTTAAGTTCCATAACTATATCGTAACTGGTTCAAAAGACATTACTTTTATATAAAAAAAAAAACATATACATACAGATAGACGAAAAACTTAAGGTTTTAGGACATACCTTCATATGAACTTTGTTGTTCTTTTTTATGTGTAAAACTAAATCCCAAAGTATTGGAACACTTTTACCGAACACCATTTCTATATTAAAGCTTTGAAACTCTCTCTAGAATCTCCAATCTCTGAGAGTTCATTACCTCGTAAAACTCTTTGTATCTGGAAGATTTCAGCCTTTATAAACTGTTGGAATTTCTAGTTTCTTTCCCCCTAAGAATTCGTGGCATATGAGCACTTTTAGCCATGAGAAATCTTCAGCCTCTTTAAATTGTGTTGTATATAGAACGCCTCTAACTCTATAAGCGTTTGGCCTATATAAAACGGTAATTTGGAATCTTTTGTCTCTAAGAGTTCTATGCCTCTAGAGTTTTCCACTCTCTAGAGGCTTTCTGCCTACAAAATTTCGTGACTTCTTAAATCTTTTAGCTCCTGATATCTCCCGGAGCCCCAGAGTTACCGATATTTTGAAGTTCCTAGCATCTAACAATATTAGCCCAATGAAAACTGTCTTTTTAATTCACCATAATGAGAACTCAAAATAACTGGAAACATATAAAAACCTTCTGCCTATGGAAGCTTAAATCTTCCAATAGCTACCAACCTAAATTTCATACAGAAAAAATATTATTTAGTTAGGTACTACACCAAGGTCTCCCTCGTCCCTTCCACCACAATACTTTGCACTAAGGTATCTTTTTTTTAGTTCCATGTCACTCACCAACTGTCTCAATTATGTTTATCTTAACTTTGGTTGAAGTCCATTCAAACACAAGGCGTCTAAAGGATTTCTTTCAAAAAAGCAGTTTGCTTCTGGAATTACGCCCTTTTAGTCAGATTGCCCACAATAACGAATATTTGTAAATATAGTTAATACTTGCGGGCGTAGTAGATATACATACGTACTTAAACATACATTTTTTCATACAAAGAGAGCAATAGGTTATTACAAATCTATTAAAATACCTAGGTAAACAATGTATTAACTAAGTGAAATGTATATTTTGGACTGTCAGAATTAACAATCCTGATGTAAACTATAAACTAGTTAATAAAAAGAAGTAATCTGAAGTTAGAATAACTAACTCCAATAAAAATTTCACCTCTCAACTATGAATTTACGTTGATTTTAAGAGAGGTAAATAACAAAATTCAGGAGGACAATTAACAATTTTGAGGAATTAAATATTATTTTTTTACGTTGTAAAACAATCTATATAATTCGGTTTTCCTCAAGTGATAGAAGTATTAATATTCAAAATTATATAGGTATGTTTGTAATTTTATTAACAAAAATAAAATAAATACACAATAAAACTAATTTAGCTAGATGGTTAGATTTATAAGAAGCTTATTCAAACTAAACAAACCTTGAACTTTTCCTTGCATCTTTAGAGAAAACTGTAATTAATGTTCTTTCATTTCGATTACCTCACTTTCACCGCATAACTTTATGCGAGTAAATAGAAAAAAATTTCACACAAGTGACATTTTCTTTCTGTTACTTAATTCCGTAAATAACACTACACTTAAACACTTTACGTATCAGTTACAAAATTAGTATTTTTTCATTCGAACGGTAGGTGAATGTCTGAAATAAACAGAGCACTACACAACACGTTGAGAACTGATAGAGTGTACACGTCTCACTGTGTGCTTGATAAAATAGTTTCTTGCATCAACAAACACTGATAGTGTTGGCTGTAGTTCTTCATTCTAGGTCAACCTTACATAATTATGTGGAAAACCTATCTATGTAGGAGCCTATCTCAAAATTCTAGAATTTGTTCTGCAGTTAAATCGGTGTCTATTTGGGATTGATTAATTTATCCTGCATATATACGTATTTGCCATATTCCCGTTAATAAGCGGCTAGTCGTGTGAACTAGCTACCGGTGACCAAAGAGTGAGGAGTTATGGAGGTTAGGGTGTTTAGAATAGAATTCTTTGTTTAACGTGACGTTCCAAGGGGTAACATGATGCCTTGTGCAAACATCCAAACTGCCTTCGAGTCCTTTGTTTGAAGTTTATGCCTTCAAGTGGTGAGAGGAAAGGATTTCGTTCTTTCAACTGATAAATAGAATTCAATAACCGAAATCTCTGTCTCGCACACGTAAAACTGAAATGACCCGTTGATTGTCAATGTTTATTGCACTATTAATGAACATTTCTAAGAAATAATCGGTGTAAACACGTACTGATATTTCGGCGTCTAAGAAATATAATTGAATAATAATTAATCATTTTAATCTTTACTTGAACGCTAACTTTATTGGCAAACACATAGACAAGCAGCTATAGTTGATTTTGCTTCCACTCAGCCAACATAGCTTGACCAACAGCAGAAAGACTAACTCATATAACCGAGTGGTCAGTGCTCCTTTGAATAGGACTAATACTCGGATTGAAGATCCCCATTCCCTGTACTTCGGTTCTTGTATTTAAATGCTATTTACCTGTGGTAAATCCTGTAGAAGGTGTATTTTAGGCTGTGCTATAGAGTTGTTGCCTTGGTTCGTATTAAATCAACGGTGATATCCTAGAGTTTTAATTAGCGGGGTCATCACTTACTGGCAAGACGTAAATAAAGTAGTTCTCTTATGCTTCATATTTTTTTCTTTATCAGAAACCTAAAGAATGTACTCCTGAGGAGTACGAAGATCAAAACCAATTTCTGATCTTTCATGATGAAGATATACGATTGTTATACTAAATTTGATAATTCTAGGTCAAACTGTCGTAAACATTCGTTCGGAAAGACATGTACGATCCTCGGTCACCTTGTGTTAGTAGCTTTTCTCAGCAGTTACAATACACGGTGTTAAATATTCCAGTGTTGCGCAATATGCCTTGTACGAGTCCATAGGAATTATAAAAATAGTTTAATGATCCCTCTTATGCTTAAAATATCCTAACTATACCTGTAACTTTGACAAATATACTAAAAATTTACAAAAATTATTATAGTTTTACCAAGGGTACTAAACTTGTGTACCTGATTGCTAAATTTATCTCCTGCGTGATGGCGCAGTGGTACTAGAAAATAGACTTGAACTCAAGTTGTTATTGCCTGTTGTAAAACGACAATGGTTATTTGTTGGTTAACGACATACATTAGAAAGGACAGCATGCAGCTTCCCTTGGGTGAGGCCTTGGGGGACGACTTGTTTTAATACATAGCCAAAGCTGTATTCCCATCATACAGCAACGGATTTGTTAACAATTGCAATATTGAAAATGGCACTTCTCGATTGGGAACCAGGAAAAAGCTGAAGATATTTCAAGAATTTGTATGAAGTCTGGTAGCGTAGGCAGCTTGTTTACGTCATAGTTATCAGACGAGTGCTCATTCGTATTGTGTGATGACATAGTCTAGGTTTTCGTAAACTTAGTCTTAACTAGCTCTAGCTTTGGTAAATGTCGGAATAGCAGGGTATCAAAAGGGTTAAATATATCAGGCAACCGTGATATAATATATTTGTTTAGCTTTACACATTCAAAACCAACCATCAGACAAGAAAATAATATTTAACCGTCAGGCAACGATATAAACAGATTGAAAGACGCTATTTTCAGCCAAATAGTATGTCTTCATATTGAAAATTATCATCAAGGAAGTGCTATTTCAGTGCTACTCGTTGTCACACTTTTTTGCCAATTCCTGGAACAGCGGGAAAGGATAGAACAGAAAGAACAAGATACAAAGGTCGTGATTGATTTCGTCGTTCAATTCAGGAATTTCTGTATCTACTAAATATGTGTCCAAGTTTAAGAATTGTTTTTTATTTGGATAGATCTACCTTTAAACATCTTATCCATATATACTTTTACCTTCTGATAATAAAAATCAAAACTCAAAGCTCGTGCACTATATCCAGCAAGTATAACGAGCTAGTACAGGCCGAAAATACACGAAGATTGAAAATTTATAAATGCGATGGGAACAGGATTTTTTCAGGACATGTGTCATCGTTTAGTGATACAATACAATCAGTAACACTACGTTTCGTGATTTGCAATCTAATCTCTTCCTCAGGTGAAGGAATAATAATACATAACTACCATCTAGGTTAAAGTAAACAAAACATACCACAGCGTCGTGACTCGCATAAATCAGAAACCACAACAGCTATGTTTGTATCTGTTCCACGCATAATAACTCTAAGACATGCACTTAATTTAAAACTTAACACTAATTATTAAAACTGAACTACAGAATATACGGCACAATAGGTCTACACTTAGTGGCGAACGAAATACAACTAACCAGAGGCCAATATTAAATGGCGATCGTCGCTGCAGAAAGAGGATGGCCGTCTAGTGATGTCGGTGGTTTAGACCTGTTGTGACCTGTATTCTGTAGTTTATTTCTAATAATAGATTAATTAATGTTCCATGTTTTAGAGTTAGTGTGCATGGAATAAACACAGAATATGGCTTATGTGGTTCCTGAATTATGAGTGTCACAACACTCTGGTGTATTTTGTTTACCTTAACCTAGATTGTAGTTATGTATGCATTAAACTGAGAAAGAGATCAGGTTGCAGATCACGAAACTTTAGTGTTACTGATTGTATTGTATCACTAAACGATAGAAAATATCCGAATAATTCTGTTTTCTTCACAATTTTTTCATCATAAAAAACAAACTTCAAACAAAGAATTCCAAGTGTGTTCAATTCAATCACAAACCAAATATGTTGGCATTTACTAATTCCTTTATTAGCATTCTTTTAAGCCGGACCTTCCAAAGGAGATCTAAAATTTAGGAATACTGATAAAGAGTTTACGTTTTATAATAGCCCTAATACACTTAGCCAGATCATCTTTATATAAAATTATAAAATCATGTGAATGAATACGTCTTCTCTACTATTATTCCTTCAATCACGTCTACCGTACATTTTAAGGTTTTCTCTGTCTTATCGAACCACACAAAGAACCGATCACTCATTAATCCCTCCATCCAATAAGTGCCAATAACAGCTTCAGAATATTCGAGATATTTCATTATCATTCATGATTTCAAAGCTATATTTTTAACTAGATAAACACTTAAGAACTTACCAATAGCGCTGGTTACTTATTAATTACTGAAGGTGAGGCGGTAAACTTGCCCTCTTGATTAGAAAGTTACGCGGCAATGGATTTTGTAACATTGTTCAAACTTTCTTGTTTCAGGCGAGATGAACAGTTCTATAGAAACTCTCTTAGACCTGACGTATTTTCCATTACAATATAGCGTTTAAACTTTAACTAAAACGTCTTTATCAAAACTCATCCTTTGGTGTCGAGCGTTCACCACAAAGTGTACAATTACTGTCACCCTAATTTGGATAGCCTTAAAATTCAACTGTTTAATTCTGAAGGAAGCATATTTTTCTGAATACATTTTTAATTACTATATATTAAAAAAGGATGTTAGAAAATCTTTATACAGATACTACGCTCTTGACAACTATCCGACTCTCTTCCTTTAGGATAGAATGTATGATAAACTTTTATAAAATATGAATAAGACTCGTATGTCCAGGTAATTTTCTAACGTTTTGGAACTTGTTGAATTTAATTTGATTAATGGACCCAGCACCTGAAAGTGGAACATGGTAATTACTTGTGGAAAAATAAAAGCTTATTTGCTAATTAAGGCAGCCACGATATTTTGTGCTCGATGATAACAAAAGCTTTTAGCGGAGTAGGAGTTTAATTGGGATTGAGACCCCAGCATAGTCCGCTCTTGCCTCCAGCCCTCCATCCACCGTGTAGCGTGTTTCCAGTCGCTTTTATTTACATTTCTTTTCCAAAAACGTTATAAATATCAAGACTTTTACATATACAAATCCGAGGTACTCTTTCTTGAGCTTTTAGTGCATTTATAATAGTAAATAGAATTTAGAACGATAAACCTTATCATATTTTTGTTATAAAAGTTATACTTTAATGCAAATATACAATAATTTAGATACATCGCAATTATTGCATTGAGCCAAAACCAACTGTATGGAATTTAAATAAGTATCACATTTCAAACGATTTAAAACTTTACATTTAGTTTGTCTAATAGTACGAGTACGTGCAGAGAGAGGATTATAAGAAACTAATTCCATCTAAATAACGCGTATACATCGTGAAAACAATTATATTGATTTCCTAGACATACATTTCTCTCTCTTCATAATTGCATTTCTAATATATTATGTAAGTTTCAAAGGATGAACCTCACATTTTCCATTTGTTGCACAAGAGAAAGAATTACACGTAGAAAAAAAAGAATCAACAAATAACGTGTTGTTTATTGTAATTTGGAACATGAGTTACGAAAAACTACACATATCCAAATTAACACTAGCGGAATCCAACGCCAAGTTCTAGTATAATAGAAAATATAAGTCGCTGTTCATTATTCCTCATCAATGTTTAGTTATAAAATAAAACATAATCGTGCAAATAACATTCACTAAAATTTAACAACGAAAAGTTCATCCCAGTAGATAAACGAGATATCTTTATCTGCACCTTTTCACCCCAGTACCTTTGTTCATTCAAGTTTTATACCAAGTATAAACTACTAATATTTTAATAAGTTTTCTACTAAAACAGTTTAAATTGGCTTATGAACTATGTTGTTCTGTCTGTTACAAAACTCAATTATTGGTTATCAACTTATTAAAATACAGATTTAGTAGTGGTAAACTAGATAGGCAATATAGATTAGCAATGTCTACCATCTTTCTCACTCTATTAATTATAAGACAGCTTCGTTCAAAATTCTAGGCAGAATTGTCTCTGTGTATTTGAGGAACCATACATTCCTGCAATAGACGTCTATTTTCATATGCTTTACTGTCTTTGTTACTTTCTATAGTTTGATTATTCATAATATCTTGACAAACATTACAACCATTATTACCATTCCAAAGTAAACTTTAAAATGTTGTTGTCATTTAACCAGCGAAATTATCCTACAGTAAAACCGCATTGGCGATTAAACAATGCAGCGGTAAGCTTTTATACTGTAACGTGGAAATTTACAGACGGCTATACTGTTGAAGTATCACCATAAGGGCCAAGTATGAGATATGTAAGTATTGTTCGTGGCCAATTAAAGGCAGCACAGTATCACGTACCACGTATACAACACAAGGTTATATAGAGGCCAACGCCGTGACTGTAATGTTTGCCACTACAGCGGTGGCCAAATTGTCGTAAATACTTCTTTAAGTACATCGCCTGTTTTAAGCTGTGAGTTCGCATGTCTTTATCTAGTAAATTGAGTATTTTTACAGTGCATGTGACATCATATGGTATGATGACATACTGTATCATAAGATTGAGAAGCACGACCTTCCCTTGTTATGTGAAAATAAACAAAGGTGTGATTGTTCTTTTAGTTAGTTAATGAAATAAAATATAACTTTAGATTGGAATTGCGTGTCTCACTGTTTTTATTTTAAATAAATATTTATATACGGAACTGAAACGCTGTTAAATCTCTTACATCTGTTTGTCGTGTAAGAGAAAGATAGATATTAGATATTAGATAGATATTAGATAAAGATACTAGATATTGTTAATATTTAGTAAAATGTTCAGATGTGTAACATAAAAAGTATTTAAAACGTTAAAAAGGGTATTTAAAACAAAATATGATATAAGTTATACCAATACAACTTTTTAATAAAATAAAGGTTTATTGAAATTAAATATATATTATTTTTATTTTATTTTATATGAGCATACCATTTTTAATTCACATCATTATCTGGCATAAAAAAGTATTTGGTGAAAATTTAACTTATTTAATAAGTTGAATATAGAACAGCATATGATTATAATAATTCAGGAATAAGTTTACTGAGTTGAGTCAAACAATATTAACAAAGTTTCTAGTTCAACTGGTTTGGAGGGAAATTCAGTTTTTAAACCTGCTGTTCCTCATACTCACTAACACCTAAATAAATAATTAATAGATCACTCGCATTAATGGACTGCACATACACTGTACCTGTACGTGCACAGCACTGTGATACATGCATATTCAACCCCAAGGCGTCCAAGAGACATTGTTTCATAATAGCCAATGGATTGTTGTGTTTTTCCTACTGTATAAAAATATAATGGTGTCTCTCTCTCTCTCTGTGTGTGTGTGTGTGTGTGTGTGTGTCTGTTTTTTACTCAATCACGTAACAATTATTGGAACGATAGTATTTTTAAACAAGAACATTCTTAGTGTTCATAGTTACCATATAGGCCTATTGTTATAATCCAGGCTACGCCTCATTGGTCTAAATAACTTGCGAAAATCCCATCTTGGTCTATATAGTTAAGAAATATTTATTAACAGAGCTGGTTTAATGTAATCATCTGTTCTGCGTAAGCGTTTTTTAACAGCACAAACACATGCTTAATTAATTGAACCACTATTTTATTTTTTTTTTTATTTATAATCTTCAAAGTACAGAGTAAGCTTAATAGTAACAACTTAATTCAACATCACTGTAAACACTGTTCAGCAAAAGTAAGAAAATATCCAGAAAAGAAAATTAAACGTTTTAATAAAGTATACTTTTAACTGTACGTTTTAGTAAATATTAAGTATGCAGTACTTAGTCAGTACTCTAATACAGTTACTATCTAACTTTAACTATAAATTTAAAGACTGTTACAGAACCCATCTTGGTTGTCCTTTGGCCGAAGTACATTCTTTAGATCTAAGTATATGTTTTCTTGATCGCGGTAAACAGGCAAATTCAATATTGGCGTTGGAAATATAATTCACTCGTACCAGAAGTGCTCATACACGTGCACAACCTATGCAATTGAGTTGCGAAGGTTCGGATAGCTGTTAATCCAATATTTGGAAAGAAAATTTTGCTTCTGTAATTGTTTTTTGTTTATTATTATTTAAATAAATCCTACCTTAGTTTCATATAGTCACTGAATCGATTGTATTTTACTTTATAGACTTCTACAACAATGTAGTGATATTAGTAATCTCTAGATAAATATTACAATATACGACTATCTTTGAAACGTTATTAGTTTAAAATCATACATATAAGTTTAAGTATGCAGATGGCCTTCTCACAAAAATAAATTTTACTCGGAAACTGATTTAAAATAAGAACTCCCTTCCTAGATCTTGATTCATTCTTATGAAGAATTCAGACCACGCTACGCTGACATCGTGCTTTTACCATGTTCCCTATCCGCCCATCTTTTATTTATGGCTTCATTTGACGTGCAAATCTTGAATCAAATATCAGCCATTTATATTCCAAATTTTCTTCTTTCGTGAATATATTTTACGGGGCTTTCTGACAGAATCAGAATATTCCTTTTTATTTTATGTAAATTACTAACATTGGTTGGTAAAATGATATTTATTAGTTTTTAACGCAGATAAAAACTTGTTCACGTATATTTAATTGATTGATATAAAGTATAAATTAACTCAAAGCTTCTTAGGTTACGAAAACGGAACAGTATTTTATTTTCTTGCGAAATGTCCGATTTTAGCCAGCAATAGAAAAATAGTTGGGTAAAGCAGTTTATGCTGAAATATTCTTTGAGAAGTACCTCAATGGGAGGATTAAGTGGATCTTTGAGAATATTTTAAACGCCTGGATCATACTCGTTAGGAAAATAAAGTGCAATATGCTGAAAATTTATATTCGCTCCCACGCACTTTCGCGTGATAAATACTGATACTGGTTTTTCCGAATATGTATGAATAGTTATAAGCGGTGTTCTTACTTAATGTTTTATTTTATAAACCTCAAGCGTAATTGGAGAATACAAACTGTTATGTAATTCTCTATTTTTAGTTAAAAAATAAACTATTTTAGTATAATAATGTATAAATATGGACAAGATAAACCGCACAAGAACCATTGGAATAATTGTTGGTGAAACTTGCTATTGGCTGTACTGACATTTGTCTTTATTTTAACCTCGTAAAAACAAACCGCAAACACTTTAATCTCTTATTTTTTATCGCAGGAATATCGGGGATATCTCATTTAAAGATAGTTTTAATACACATATAAAGTTTAAGGAGACTTCGAGCTCTGAGGAACATAATCTGAAAAAAAACTACTAAAAAGGATATATAGGAAATTCTGTCCTAATGGTGAATACATGGACAAGTTTATACTAAATCTGCTTAAAATACGCATATGGTAATCTCGATATTACATTTATAATTAGTTATTCAGATTACAAATTGGCTAACTTCTACCAATTTTGATACAATTAGTTGGAGTTTACACTCGCCTATTTTGGAATACTGTTTATTGGTAGATTGTTTAGATCAGTGCTCCTTCTATCCGATAAGTAAAAAGATAGTATTGAAGAATTTGTTGTTTAATGATCAGAGCGTCTTCAATGTAAACACATTCATATGAATCTTTTTAAAAAGAGCCAATAATTGAAAATTTTAATTCGTTTTATATTCGTATCATATAATAACCATAACACCTTAATTTTGAATGTCATATCATCGTAATTTATTATTTTTCGTTACATAAATTACACTATATGCTTCAGTTATTTCTACTTTTTATTTGTTTAACTGTTTATTTGTTTAACCTGGAACTAAACTCAACATTCACAAAGTTAATTTAATAACTTTAATAAAGGGATCACCTTAAGAGCTGCCGGACGGATATTAAAGTAATTCATTCAGAAGCTTACCTTAGGAGAGTGTTGTCTAACAAGGACAAACTCCCGGCTACTACATGTAAAGTTTAGAGTACTATATCTTACAGATTCATCTCGTAAGAGTCTCTAATATTATTAAACTCACAGAATAGATCTTTGATCCTCACATTATTAACACAAACACGGTCTATGATAATAATGATGTTGGATCATTAAAGAAATCAATATGATAACCTTGATGAAGCCTTTCATTTCCAATTTCCTCTTCCTTCAAAAATCATATTAATTGTAAAGTATTTCCCAATGTTATTGAAAATGCCTGTGCAGAATGTAGGGGAATGTTTTAAGGAATTTTCTTCTAGCTGGGATTGAGTTTACTAAAACAAGTCAAGGGAACCACCACCACACCAACGTGTCGGATAGGATGCGCATGCGCTTTGGTTTCAAACACCAATAAATTTTCAATCCATTGTGTAATATCTATACCACTGTTATTACTGGAAAAGTATCCCCACATGCAGTGGTAACTGTTGATTCCTCTACATACAGGAGACGATATTCCAATGCTGGAAATGTTATAAGTATATGTCTGTCTGAGTAATGTTTCTGTATGGAGGCGTGTAAACGTTTACTACTGTAGTAGTTTCTGATACATCAACTGCTAGAATATAGAAGTTACCAATACAGCTGCTATAAACAACCACTGATATGGATAATGTTTTATCAATGTCAACTATGTTAACGATCCGATACTAGTTACCAATAAACATTCAAAACATTGTCTCTTGCATTTTTATACTCTGTATATCTTCGATATGTTTTACTTGTAATATCATAACAGTACTATTTCAGAGCGAGACTGTTCTGATACCTTCATACCTGACTTACATTTGTTTGCATTCTCAGTGCTAAAACGGTAAATATTTAAAGCCATAAATTAATCGCTTTGGTAACCATAAATATGTAGAACCATTTTAGGATAAATTTCAGCATTCCATCCACATAAACGTGCTAAAATGATAAATATTTAAAACCACAAATTAATCTGTATGATTAATTTCATCGCTTTGGTAAAGATAAATATGTGGAATCATTTTAAGATAAATTTCAGCATTGTATTCCACATAAGTGTGGTCAGAGATCCGTAATTCTTGGCTTTCGCAATCATAAACATGTGAAATAATTGTATAATAAATTTCAATATGCTATACCACATAAGTGTGGTTAGAGATTCCTAATTTTATGGCTTTGGTAACCATAAACATGTGGAACCACTTAATTCAAAGTTCCTTCATCTAATATTTAAGCAAGAATATGTGTTTATACAATCTTTAAAAACATAAAAATGTATAATTTCTGAGAGAAACCCTATGGCTCTATTTTAGAGTAATTTTTTCATTCTTTCTCTTTTGTAGATTTCTCAAGTTTAGGTTACAGACTAGTTCTCTTTCATTAAATCAACTGTATTTATTTTCATAAACTCTTGGGCATACATTTTTATACCAAGACACAACTTTGTCAAATTTGAAGTTAAGTGAGGATATCATTTTGCTCAATTTTACGTTTGTTTTTTAAAATCTTGCATTTTTTATACTTTCCAGTTTTTTGTGTTGTAACTCAAACCGTTACACCCATTATGTTAACCTGATTTGTGTTGTGAGATGAGTAATTTATTAATTATTATTGTAGCCTACCTCACGTATGTCATATTAAATTGTAGCCTACCTCACGTATGTCATATTTAAATTGTAGCCTACCTGATTAGCTTTAATGACTTTTGCTATAACTTTACCTTAAATTATACATAATTTTTAAAAATTAATAAAACTTTTTGTTATTTATATATTTTTATTGTCAATCATCTTAGTCTGCTCTGATCCCAATTAACTTAGATTTATTATTTCATGATCTTTAACGAAGGAAAGTCTTGGGTTTCATTCGTAAGTATATTTTATATTTATATTTGTACTCGTAGTTATATCATTTTAATTCAAACCCATTCTTAAAAATATAAACATTCGTTCACCATGCAGTTTAGTTTTTACCATCCTATCAGAAGATATTTGGGGAAAAAAATTCAAGAAAACATTTATAAATGTACATTACAATTATTATTTACAAATAGCTGAAAATTGTTTAACAACTTATATTTACACTTCGAACGCATTTCATTATTATACATTACTGATTTATATATATATATATATATATATATATATATATATATATATAATAAATATTTTTACGTGACTTACAACAATAAATAATTTTACATATTTTTACCATTTTATTTGTCCAATTTACTATATTTACCTACAATTAGAATAGAAAACAATGCAACATAAACTAGTTAATAACATATTAAGAAATGTATAAATGTATAATTTAAATAATAGGTTTACTACGAGTATATTTAAACATTTGGCTTTTTTTAACGATGTCAAGACTGGATCTGATGTTTAGTTTAAATAGATAATATCTGTATGTGGTTTAGTAATATTACACCAGAAATACACCATCCTGTTATACATACACCAACGACATCCATCGCCTCTTATACATATATTTTTTAATTACGGCATTGGAGACAAAACAAATCTTACATAAAGCTGAGTGGATAATGTCTCAAATTATCACCCCAATGACCCGAATCAAATCGTGTTTTAGGCGTGGCAATTTCGCTCACTATAACATGAGCCTGGCCGGATATAATGTTATAAGAGGTTCCGGGCTAGTCTCAGATCACAAAAAGCTGTTTTAGTGTTCAGATAGAAATTTAGATATAGTCTAGAGAAAAGCACGTGTTGGTAAATATTTACCAGTGACGTACAAAAGAGCTTTACTCTGTTGATAATTCATCATGAGCCACTTGGGTATTTGAAAGCCATGGATCTGAAGTCAGTGTGTGTGTCTGAATGAATGTATGTACAGTGTTCAGTCTGAAAGTGTGTGAATGTCCCGATGAGTGACCTACTTATATAATTTAATAACATTTTTGAAAGATGCATAATATAAACTTAAATAAAGAAAATTTATTATTATCATTATTATAACTATGCATCGATTAAATGTTTCGACTAATTAAACATATGGTGCATTAATGGTCAAACTACACAGGTGCTCCGAAATGCTCAAACACCAAACAAATAACAATAGTAATTTCAGTCTATAATGTCAAATTAAAGATGATATCATTTGTACACCACAATGGTTAATAATTATTGGTTTTCAATACTTTTTTTTGTAAACTGGACATGGCGGTTGACCGATGTGACAGCACTGAGTGGTGGAGTTGTAGTCGCTCCCCGCAACACGTGTTGTTCTGGTACCACACGGCGAACATTCCGTTACTGTTGTAGGATATCTGTTAGTAAATACCGCTAGTTTTATTGCGCTTAACTTCAAAGTTATTATCATGTATAAGGGCAATACTTATAACAATAATGTATAAAAAAAACATATAAAAGCTACGAATATTGAGTTGAGCTCCATTTCACCTTCAGCTTAGTGACAGCGTCTGACATCTGACTTACAGGTTGACTCCTGAAATCTGGAATCCATCTGTCTGAAGAGATTCATAAAAAGTATGTTACGAAAAATTTCAAAACGAACTCCTCGTATCGTTTCGACGTCAGAGATACTTAGGCTACAAAGTATTTCAGGCTGGTTAACAAGCAGCTATCTAATGTAGTCTAGATGAGGGGATATTCTCATTGCGTCATGAGAAGCACAATTGAGTGCACTACATTGTTTTAGACATAATCTCAAAACACGGCGTAGCGGCGAGTCACCATCTGCCTCTTTAGACGTGGACTCCACAATTCAGAAGTAAATCTGCACCAGTTTCAGATTCCAGACGCCTTACTAATGAAGGTGAGAATCACCCTTTCCATCTACCTACTTTATATGTATAAAACCTGATATTATCCTAACAAGTTGATTGATGATATATTTATGCTTGAATAGTATTTCACATGTTCTGTAGAAAGGTATCAACCTCATTTTATCGTGAATTCGCTTTAAGAACAAGATAGGTCCGCGTACCTCTCACACTGAGGCCATCTGCTTCATTACGGTCTAAGTCAGTCTGCTTCCACTTGGACTCTAAGTCTACATTTTGATTGGTAAATTATATGTTTATAGTATTTTAAGGGGGTTCCGAGGGCCGATAGGAACTGTAATCCAGTGTCACGTCTTGTCGCTTTGACAGGAAAGTTAAAGTGTGCTGTCATTCCTGATACTTTAGCTGATAGTTCAGTAGGTTTCAGTAACTGGAAGCTGGGCAAAAGTCACACAGCATATCATTCTCCTCGGTAGTAAAATCAGCCTATCACAAAAGCCATGAGAGTGCAGACAAAAAGGAACTATTATGTCTGCAATAGTTCGAACGACTATTGCGTTAAACAAATCTTGTTTGAGACTGAATAAGTTTTTTCGGGCGGGAAAGATGACCCACGGTGTCATCAGTGCATCAGTTGAAGGACCACGAGGTTACGCTAAGGTTCAGAGCAGTGGGTGTGTAGTTGTGTTTTAGTCACATCGATTAATTTTCGTAAGCAATTGCCGGTCGACATAGATAACTAATTGTTTTTTTAGTTAGAAAAAAGATTAACAAAAATTATCCAAGTCCTAACATTGACTTTCTTCCAGCATTAATACTTCTTTCATCTTTTAAATACTCGAAATCTTTTATTTTGTATTACTCTTGTATCCCTCAAAACATGCCTTACTGATTTAAAATATTACAAACCACATCATAAATTACAATTTGTTAACAGAAAAACTTCAAGTAAAATACGCTCTATAGAATGTTCGAAAAATGTCCTTATTTGAAGGTTGTACCATACTCCTTCTTCTGTATAGATTCTTCCCCGAGTTTATGCACCTTTAGGTTGTGTTCTGATTTGGCCTTTGTAACATGTTATTCTGATGCTGACCCAACAGAAGTTCCTCAAACTTATAATTAATATTAAGAATCAGACAACTCATTCTTAAAATTCTTGTCGTTAATACTGTCTGTGCGATAATTCTTGATAGAATGTCTTAGATAATCTAGGTATACAGATTTCTTCATCTTGATCAAAGAAAGTTCTTTACTGATTTTCGGGACTTAAGGTCAAAGAGTACCTAATTTACAAGTATTAAATTTACATTATCAGTAGTTTAAGTTTTTGTAGGGTGGTGTCTTTTTTAAAAGAAAATTTAAATTTGTTCACAGTTCTGGTAAATCTGCATATATATATATATATATATATATATATATATATATATATATGTGTGTGTGTGTTTATATATGTATATATATTATATATATGTTTATATATGTATATATATATTATATATTTATATATATATATATATATGTTTATATATGTATGTATATATAAATATATTTTTAAATATTTACACGAGTTTATACCCTCCTTTCTATGTAATGTGTTAAACATGAAACGAAAGTTAGTTTAGTTTTGTATGCAATATTCTTAAAACAAGGAAATTCACACTTTATTTAATACTCTATTAGTTATACAAAAACTCTTACTCAAGAAGTTAAATTAACATTTTAGTAAACTTAGAGTGAGGAAAAACAACAGTAAACACTTAAACGATCCAGAAATTTCTTGATCGCAAAGATATTACCAAACACTCACAGTTTTAACCCAGGTTTCGTAATCTGCAACGTATATTGTAACTGTAGTTTTCTGTTCTGGTTCTTTATGTTATTTTTTATTAGAAACATCACAAGAATGTGTACTTTAATTTTTCTAGGTAAACTTATTAACGTTATAAAGAAGCGCAAAAATGACAAACGGCACTAAACTTGTCGTGCTTCCGTTCCTGCGTTCAAACGTAAAAACAAAGTCATAAAACTTGAGACAGTTTTTATCCAATGTAACCCGTATCCTCTATCTAACAAACATAGCTTTCTCGTGCATCTTATGTAGAATACAGCTTACTTAATAAATGCATAGAGTAATTTAAATAATAGTACAGAAAGCTATATTATAATGATTAAAATCACATATTTATTTTCAGTAATATATTCGGTTTTCTGACAAAACAAGAAAAATATGTTTTTTTTTATTCTTTAAATAAGTTATTTTTTGTTGTTGATGTTTCTTGAATGCGTGAGTTAGTGCATGCGAGTGTGTGAGTGTGTGTGTGTATGTGTGTGTGTGTGTGTGTGTGTGTGTGTGTGTGTGTGTGTGTGTGTGTGTGTGTGTGTGTGTGTGTGTGTGTGTGTGTGTGTGTGTGTGTGTGTGTGTGTGTGTGCGCGCGCGCGCGCGCGCGCGCGCGTGTGTGTGTGTGTGTGTGTGTGTGTGTGTGTGTGTGTGTGTGTGTGTGTGTGTGTGTGTGTGTGTGTGTGTGTGTGTGTGTGTTGTGAATAATCCTGACTTTTTAATTTTAATTAAATCCTCTAAACAACAAAATATTTCACTGTATGACGATTGGTGAACATATGTCATAGCTTGAATGTGGAAGTAATACTGTAATAGTGCACTACATTTTCAGTAGTCTGGTAATCTTCAACAGAGAGTAGTCAACTATTACGGATGAATACTTTGGGAAAGAAATATAAATTTCTGGAAATAACAATGGCTACCATTTTACATAATTTGTATTAGTTATAAATTTGCTAACCACTTTAGTTATTCGTAGCTCGTTTGCTTTTATTTACTGATCTACGACGTCGGTTGTAAGATTAGACGGTTGCGATTCTCTACGTATATCGACAATCATTTCAACAATACAGTTTTCCCGCCCGGGCTTGGTGCTGTTCTTATGTATTTCCTGATCTACGACGTCGGTTGTAAGATTAGACGGTTGCGATTCTCTACGTATATCGACAATCATTTCAACAATACAGTTTTTCCCGCCCGGGCTTGGTGCTGTTCTTATGTATTTCCTGATCTACGACGTCGGTTGTAAGATTAGACGATTGCGATTCTCTACGTATATCGACAATCATTTCAACAATACAGTTTTCCCGCCCGGGCTTGGTGCTGTTCTTATGTATTTCCTGATCTACGACGTCGGTTGTAAGATTAGACGATTGCGATTCTCTACGTATATCGACAATCATTTCAACAATACAGTTTTCCCGCCCGGGCTTGGTGCTGTTCTTATGTAGAGCGCCGCACAGCTCGATCCCCATCGACAAAGGTTCCTATCCGCCGATCTTTTATGTATGAATTCTTTTGGCATGCAAATCATGATTCAAATTCCAGCAGCCATTTATTCCCACTCTTAATAATATTTCTGTATAAGACTTTATTCGTCGTATTCAAATGTCTTTGTGGTCCATATTTTGTAAAAGTACCAAACTGTTAAATTTTAGTTACGTTTTATGCATTTCAATACAAGTATAAAATCATCTGTATCACTTAGCTTTAATGACCATCTGGAACTGAGGTGTCATAATTTTTATGTGGCCTTTGATGACGCAAACCGTTCAGGTAAGAGAGTTTCAATTTGGTAAGGTTGCTATCTTTTATAACTTGTTAGGTATAAATATCCTAAGGTATCAATTTTTATACGGATACGTTTTTTTTATTTTTGGACGAACAAATTTCCTATTTTCATGTATGAACACTTTTTGGAGTGATCATTACATCGAGAGTTACGTTAACAAAGAATACAAATAATAAGAAGAACCTTAGAAACAACCAAAAGAACAGCATTAGTCTATCAAAAATTTGGAAGCCCACGCATCTTTATAACAAGTGCATCGCTCTCTTAACCAGTTTAACATCGATTGATCATTGATGTACATATGAGAGCTAACCCATCATGATATATAACTGCATTAAATTGAATAAAAAACTTCAAACTTTCTTTAATGTAAATCGTTGAGCATTGCAGTTTTGTTTGTACATCAGTTATATAAATAAACTATTAATACATAAATATAATAAACAAATAATTATTGGAAAGTAAATTTTAAGGTCAACTAAAATAATCTTGAGAGATTATTTGAGTATAAAATCTTGTAAACATGAAAATCGACAACACTATGTCAACACAATCACAATGTTCATATGGAATAAATGTTCCTACAGTTTCTGACTACTCGTGACTTCTCACTGTGCAAGATTACTGGATTAGGTTCATACAATTCCAAGATTGATTGTTTAGAATTGTTGGACCTTATCTCTCTGTAATAATTTATGAGTAGAATTACAGCATATTGCGCTGTATTCATTTGAAAGAAAATGAGTTTTTATATTCCTGCAATAAAGAGAGTTTTCTATTTTATTCTATTATATTCTATTGAGCTCTTCCAAACTCGTAGATACCACAAAAAGATAAATCTGTCGCAGGGTAATATTAATATGGTATCTCTTAACTCAGTGAATTCCATACAATAATTCCGTATAATAAGAAAACTAAAAGTTATACCCAGTGTGTGTGTGTGTGTGTGTGTGTGTGTGTGTGTGTGTGTGTGTGTGTGTGTGTGTTCTCTTAATTAACATTAAAGAGAAAGTATTACAGATTAATTTCTATTTATCTATGTCCATAAAACGAAAATCTAAACATTAATACTCTTTAGTGGTCAGTATGTTGCACCTCCAATAACTCCCAGTTTAACAAAAAAAATTACATGTCACGTTAACCTTACGCACAATGTTTCAATCTTATTTGGGAGTGCCGATGGCGGAGCGGTCTAAGTCGTTGGACTTTGGGTCTGAGTTAGAGATAGCGCAGGTTCAGATCCTGTCTGTGACCGTTGCACCTTTTATCAGTACCGTCGATCTTGTACTGTATCGACTCTCCCCTTTATTCTGTTTGATAAGATCCTCGCTCAGGCTAGTGGCCCATGAGGACGGACAGCATAAGGCATAAAAGAGGATCGGTTTCAAATAATAAAAAATATTGGCAAAGTTTTAAAAATTTTAAACATACCACGTGCAATTGTTATAATACCAAAAGCAAATTTTACGTCTAAGATTGCTACTGATTAATTCACTTAAAATATTTTCTTAGGTTTTAAACAGTTTTCTATATAGGGAACATTCCCTATTCCCTATTTGTGGAGAAAAGTTCCTCGGAATGATTCATTTATGGACGCCGTACGCCGAAGGTCCGCTGCTATTTATAAATTAATCTCTTAAATAAACTCAAAATGCGAGATGCGGGCAGCTGTTCAACAACTGAATAACCAACAATAATCTACCGAATGGCTTTAAAACCTCCGGCTCTTATTTATGGTGAATATTTTCCGTAAATTACTCATATATTATGGACTGTACTTTTTCGCTGTACTTAGAGTGTACTTTATGGTTTGTACTCGTTGAAAATCTGTTCCTTTGAAATGTTACGTTTGCTAATTTCATATTTTTTCCTCTGCTGTTATGATTGTACAACTAGATATTTCAGAAACAGAAATGTTTAGTTCTTTGGCTTAAGCAGGCGGTGTTATGACTCATTTAAGGTTTCCTGTTCTCACCGCGTCAAAACAAGTTAATACAATTAAAATCATGAAGTATTTCGATCTGGAGAGCTATCTGGACCTTTTATACGTTAAACAAAAATGATTGTTTGAAACAATCCCACCTAGAGATCAAAGTCTAACTACCAGTTCCTGCGTATTGAAATAATAAACATTTATTTTGTAACAATCCTGATTTGGTTTGGAAGCTATTATTTACGTTTTTAGGCTAGTAAATATTATATATTCTTTTTTTATAATTTTCTATTGATGTGATGTGATTTTTAAATGTTACTATTATTAAGAATGTTTGCTACGCGTTACAAAAAGCATAACACTAAATTTGGAGTATTAAATTTACCCTCTTCTTCAGTTGTGAAAAGTCCATAATATATTCAAAATACTAAAAACTGCGCAATTAAGTACCACTCAAAGCTATGATAATTATTAAGTGATACCTGAACGGTGCACGAACGGCATGAAGTCCAGACTAGAGACAACGGACCCAAGCGATGTCACTGCAGAGGAATTAAGAGCACTAACTCACATTCGAACTAACGAACAAACATTGATGGAAACTTAATGTCGGCATTTCCTGTGCCATCGTTGCGCGTCATCTGAAACGAAGAGAACAGACAATGAAAACAGAGAGGTGACGTGGAGGGGCAAAGGGCAGCTGCATGGTTTAATTTTCCTAATCTGAACTTCATAATGTCGTTTACCAGTCAGCTATCACTATAATAACTATACGCTCCTGGACATCCATTAGGTTGCCCTTTTATGTAAGTGACAGATTAGTTTTTTCTGTACCTTGTCTAGGCTCAACTTAACGTATAAACCTAACAAATTAAACTTCCTGGAGTTTTTCAACAATTTACCTGCCTCGCTTAACTGAATATCAACGTAAACTTTTAAGTATACTGGTTTTTTTAAGATCCTGCAGGATGTTTGGTAAATATGAAGTTACAACATGGTTCACGACAGCGCTCAGGATGGTCACCATTTCTAATGATGGGTCAGAGGATTTTCGTCAGGGTCTGAACCGTCAAGGAGCTGAGATATGAAAACCTCAATAGCTGTAACATTTCTGCATTACTTTTTTCGTCTCGCATTTCCTGATTTATTTATATTTATTCTTTATTCATATCCTGGCGTGATGTTTAATTGAGGGTTATAAACCCAACTAAATATATCTACTCGAATGAACGCTGAGCAAATGATGGCAAATGTTGATATCAGTACACAGGCCTGGTATGAGGTAGTTTGTCGTTATTATACATATTCTTCTAGTTCTAATGATGAATAGTATAAGTCGAGTAGTCTAAGAACCGAAAGCCAGTTTGCATTGTATAAGCACACAACCTAGTTTTGCTTGAAATCTTCGGTAAGAAAACATCTTACCGCCAGCTGCGCTAGTTATGGTGGAGGTCAAAGTGGGAGGGAATCAAAAGGGTTAAAAAATTGAAATTATAATTGTCTTCCGGAATTATGTATATATGTATATATATATCATTAAATGTTAAATCAGCTTCAGTTGAACATTTATAGCCCATGAAAATGGTGATGTTCATCCTTTTTATTTAGTTGTCTGGCGATGATATAACTATTTATTAATTATTTGTCTGACGGTCAGTTTTAAGCATTTCGAGGTAGCAAAATTTAAAAAGAAACATTATTGTTTCATATTTTAACTGTTTTTACATCCTTCCATTTTGATCTCCAATATCGGTACTTTCTATTAGACTTTATGAAAAGAAAAACACGAATGACAGATCTCCAAACTTCTTGACTATGTCGAACTCATGCTGACAGATCCAATAATCTTAAGGCTTTCACTTTACGAAAGTGTTTTGCCATTCACCGCCTTCCAACATAACTCAATCCTGATCACCGGAATTTAATTTTGTAATATTAAAACAAAGGTTACTGATTAGGCTCTGTATGAAGCTCTAAACAATAGTATGTCGCGATTTGGAGAATGTAGGATTCAACTTGGCCATCACATACGATATAGTATAGAGGTTCCTCCCGAAAACTAATATTTAAAGAGTAGGCCGCTCATTCCACGGACTTCAATATTGGATTTGTCAAGGTATATCTTGTCAGTGTTTCATTATATGAAGATATGAGAATCCATAGGAAATAAAAAAAATCTAATTTATGAAGAAAATTAACAAATTAAAATTCGATGCATAGAGGTGCTATTTTACTTCAAAGCAAGAATGTAATCAACAATTTGTGAACGAATATAATGCAATAACATTTTATCAGTATACAAGCTCTACATTAATCAAAAGCAAGGAAGACATAGTGGCTCTTTGTATACAAAGTAATTGAACTTATAGTTAAAGTTCAATTTTTACTATTATTACTATTAACATACAAACAATGTAAAGATCCATAAAACCACAAAAAAAAACCGTTAAGTGAATCATACTGAATTGTGAAATATACCAACATTATTTCATTTGTGTAAACGTTTCCTTGTAATATCAACCAATTATTATAAGAGCATTACGGTATTTTATATAAGTCGGAGCAAAACTAAAATTATTTTATTTCGCAATAATGTAACTGTTAAGAACATTCAAGCATATTAAAGCCTACTAACTGTGTTTTCCCTCGACGTTTATACACCGAAACCGTTAAATTTTAGCAAATGAGTTGTAAACAGACCTAGGCATCGAGCCACAGGGTATAAATGTGTCAGGTATAACTGCTCTTTGTCAAGTCGGTTTGGATAATGTTTTCTCATGAGCGCGTGTTTGTTTATAGCTATTTTCATCAAACAATATTTTTAATTCTGGCTCTGAGCATTTTACTGATTACTGTTGACAATGCCATAGAAGAATACCCACGTGGTTTATTAAGTCTTACAGTATACCATAAATGGAGTGATTTTAAGTTGTCTAACATTCAATAAAGTGCGTTATTTATTAACAGTTATTTTTATATGAAAAGTAATATAATATATACTTTTATTTAAGTAAAGTAAAAGTAAAGTAAAGATGACTTATTACACCAGGCGAAGTTAGAGCTAAGAA
This sequence comes from Homalodisca vitripennis, assembly GCF_021130785.1. Lineage (NCBI taxonomy): Eukaryota > Metazoa > Arthropoda > Insecta > Hemiptera > Cicadellidae > Homalodisca > Homalodisca vitripennis. The sequence continues at coordinate 84,413,869 of NC_060207.1, read as the reverse complement.
GCCCTCTCCAACACTTAACGTAGGGGACCAACAACGGCCGTACAAGCGGGCTGCTTGCAAGGACAGGATCGTTCAGCGGTCCCCCATCCAAGCAGCTGCCACGCTCGACGTTGCTTGATCCGGTTATATTGCGATAACTGTTGTACCCGCTACACTACGCCATAGGCAACAACTATTTAACAACAAGTTTATGATATTACTCCTCTTATAACAGTGAAATGTAGAACTAAGTTATATTAAAGGTAGTTATATTCACAAACTGTATATGTTACTTTCCCTGATTCACATAAATGTCGTTCATATAAGCACACCACAACAGATGACAGGCAAAACGTTAAATTGCTTTCAGTAAGTGTCTTTAAAATTTAATCTGCATGATATGTCTAACAAGGTAGGATTACGCCACACCACGTATCGCGTAACAAGCCTCACAGTGGTTGCTTGCATAGTTTCAAATCTATAGATTATTTCATACTAGAGATACCCTTTAAACAGACATACAAATAGATAATCATACAGGACAGTAATTTTTATATCCCCCCGACAGAAAAAAATTACAATTTGTGTCACCCTACTGATTGATAGGCTTCAATTAGGCTAAGCCAAATTCGATTATTAGACATGCTCCATCAAAGGATGCTGAAATCAAATTTTATCACTGAATAATAACATTGAATTTTCACTTTTTTTCTTTCTTTTAGATTATGAATAAGCAACATATGTTAATATGTCACGCGTTTAAATTTCATATGATTGTACTCAGCGTGTTTACAAATTTATTTAATCTGCTATTTTCCTGTTGTCATTACGGTTACCCAAAAAATTGTTGTAAAAGTATTTGCTAACATCACATTTTACACGTATATTTGGACATGGAAAACTCTCCGTGAGATGGGTGCCGCGATTACGCACACCCGACCATAAACGAAATCGTGTAACCACTTAAAAACAGTATTTAGCGATAATCAGCCGTAATCCAGACGAGTTTTGGTGCCGTTTTGTAACTGTGGACGAGACATGGATCCATCACATCACTCTAGAGACCAAAGAACAATCGAAACAGGGAGTTGCTCGGTGTGAATGTAAACCTAAGAAGGCCAAGGCGAGTCTGTCAGCAAAAAGGTCATGGCCACAGTTTTTTTGGATGCACGGGGTGTCATTCACATCGATTACCTTGAGACGGGTAAAACGATCACCGGCGAATATTATTCAGACCTTTTAGAAAGATTCGACGTTGATTTGAAGAAAAAACGGCCGCATTTGGCGAAGGAGAAAGTGCTGTTCCGGCAAGACTATGCACATGTGCACACTTGTCTATATATAGTCACTATGGCAACAACCGAATTGGGCTAAGAACTGATACCTCATCCAGCGTATTCTCCAGATCTAGTCCCCTGCGACCATTTCCTGCTTTCAAACCTAAAGAAATGGTCGGGCGGTAGGAGATTTGGGTCGAATAAAGAAGTAATTACAAACGCCTATTTTGAGAAAACCTATTATTTGGAGTGAATTTTTATTATTTTATTTTTATTAGAAAAACGCTGAACTAAATCTATCGAGCTAAAAGGAGATTATATTAAAAAATAAGAGTTTTATCTGTCGAAGAAAGTTTGTTTTATCCAAAATTTCACTGACTTATCAAACCGCCCTCGTATGAATGAAGTTAGATGAAATATTGTAACTATATACTCGTAGATCAGTTCGTTTTTGAGATATCGAGCGTGCAGACAGACATACAGAGATGAAAATTGCCAGTCCCTCGAATAATAGGCTTTGCTGACGTTCCATTCCTTTCAACTTGCATTATTGGCATTTGCGGTGTAGCCAAGAAACATTAGATGTTAAGTTCTCATTCCCTCCTCGTAAACCTAAAAAAAGACAAGGATTAAACTTTTTCAGACTGTTTAAGCTAAGGTGTGTATGCATTTTTTATTTTTATAAGAATACTGAATTTACAAGACAATCAAAGGGTTAAAAAATGTGTCATCAAAAATAATAAAGGATTCTATATCATTTAAAAAAATTTAAATGGAGTAATCCGAAGGAAAACTTGAATGTAAGCATCGGTGAAGTAACATTTTATAGTTGTTAATGTATTAATAAAATAAAATAGAAAAATAAGGAAATTAAATTTTGCAAGGTTCTAACAAAATTGGTAAATATCTATACTTTATAATCGTATATAAAGTATTCTTCCAATACATTTCCAATTATTCAAGAAAAAAGACTCAGCCTTTCATTTCAAACTGTAATAGTATACGTGGTATCCACAAGAGTTAACGTCGTAATTTAACGATTAAAAGCTGCAGCGAAAGCGTTAACTCTTGACCGTTTATCACCTGCGCGACAATTTTCACGCTTCTTCTGTAGGGTCATTAATTGCTGAAAGTGTTTCAATTTGATACGATGAAGAGATATTTTCAAACGCTTGTTTCTTCTTCTGCCGTTTAATGTTACAAAAAAGCCAACTATATTTCACAAGTATTTACGTTTGTTGTTAAATATCACTGCGAAGCATTTAACTCAGTTCCAATATCATTTTATTTATCTGTGTTAATGTATATAAAGCATTTCAGAGCAGTAATGGAATGGCTAAATTTGGGTTAGAAATTTAAATAAATGAACTTGCACGAAACTTCACATCTTTTATTAAAACGGAAGCACTGGTATCACACAAATAAAATCTATAAAAAATATAAACATTTACAGCTATTTAAATTCTCCAAGTGTTTAGAAATATTTTGATCTCTGCGACGAAGTTCCAGACAAAGAACCAGACAGTATTCAGCTTCTTACGCGTAGAATGCCATATTTATCTTATTGTTTACTGCGATTCTTATTTTTTACAAATTTGTTCTTCTGGAATGTAAAATAATTTAATTCAGATAAGAATAGTCTATAGTTGGATTCTTGAAAGTCATGTAGACAGAGTACTGGTGTTGGAGGTGGTCAGTGTACTAGTACTAGTAATTCCGATGTATGGCTTTGCACTATACACACATGTCTGAAGTACTAAGGAAACAGGCGTTCTGAACTTACTTGGTTTGCTAGCCCCTCGACCTCGGATGATAGTGTAGATTGCTTTTATTTTTGGGCACGTGATACAGCATTTTCTACCATATTCGAAAATAAAGACTACCACTTAACAGGATATTATATATTTGAAAGCCAATTGTAATTCTTTGTACACATCGCTGAGATTTCTTTATCTGATAAAAACTTACAAGATATAAGTACACCACACCGTGTCGCATAGCAGGCTTCGCTGAGTTTGCATGTGAAGTTTTTAACATATAACTCATTTAATTCTCGAAATGTGCTGTGGACAGATAGACAGACAGTCTTGCGGAATAGGAATTGCCTCACAAATTACGCTAAGACGAATTCCACGGTTGGACATGCACAATCATAGAACACATTCTTATCTATGAAGAAATAAATATCCATGCAAAATTTCAAGTCTACGAGTGAAAACTTTCTCTAGATATCTTACCACGTGGCAGAAATCCAATGAAATGACATGCACCATTATCGAATTCAGTGTTTCTCATGTGCAGAACTTCGTGCATGCTTCCAAGTGTATAGATCAGTTTGTTTTCTAGATGCCGTGCGCACAGACAGACAAATAGATAGATAAACAGAAATGGAATCTTTCCAGTCTCTTCGAGTGACTTTTATGTATATTTTAATTTATGCTGAATACAGATTAATTCTAACAAGTAGATAGTCGATATAACTATAATATTAGTATCGATGTTAGTATGGTTGATATTTATAAATTTGGTATTGTTTTAAAACAAAGCCAATCTATTTATATTCAGAATAAATATATAGTGTATCAAATGTGATAAAATATTTAATTCAATGAAATAGTTAACTGTATGGTCAGTAAAAGTACTAACGCTTTTGTGGAATATAAAATAGCATTAAATGAATAGACACGCATTATATTGTAGCATTAATGTAGGAAATAAATACCGAGACATAAAAGAATTGTTTAATTTGTGACAATTTAAAACCTTTAGGATAATAACGAATATTAGCAGAACATAGTAACAATAGAAATATAATATAAGCGAAAACTCAGGCAAATAAATAAAAACTCTGAGCATCAGGAACACGTCCAGAGTACAAAAGCTTTCGGTGAAGCTTATGATTGAAGAGTAGGAGATGAAGAAATACCGGTAACGCTGCCGCATTGATACACGTACAACAATACAATGGCCGGGCCGGGCGGGCGCAGCGATGCTATCAGCAGGCTATCGGAAAACGTTCTGTGTGTAAATGTTAACAGGCCACCCCTGCAAGATGTTAGCCTACTGCATGTTACATGAGTTGGGAGGTGAACACATTTTCTACATCTCTGGAATATGGCAGTAACTAAACTTTTAAATCTCTCTCTCTCTCTCTCTCTCTCTCTCTCTCTCTCTCTCTCTCTCTCTCTCTCTCTCTCTCCTCTCTCTCTCTCTCTCTCTCTCTCTCTCTCTCTCTCTCTCTCTCTCTCTCTCCCCCCCCCCCCCTCTCTCCTCTTATGTGTCTGAATCTTATACACTGAGGTTATGAATACCATACACTGATATTTTAATCTAGATATTTTATTTTATGAGGCTTTTGCATATTGAAAACTTTCAACTACCCCAACACATACATCATCATCTTTTGGTGACTTTACGTAATTTTTAACATACTAAATTAAATATTAACTTATCATACCTATATTATGAAATTAGTTAATTTATTTATTAACATAATCATATGGAATACGTACTATACTCAAGGTTTTATTATTATGCTGATCCCCTTCTAACTTATATTCCGTGAAGTTTATCATCTGTTTATTATTGTACCACACCACATGTAATAAAAACGTACTCAATCACCACCAAAGTGTGGTATAGGGGTTAGAGCTCCCTTCAGTCTCTGTCAATGTCTCAATATTTACATGCGCCACGGCTTCACACTCCGGTGAGCTCGCAACTTTTTCAATCAACTCCGAACTTGTTGATTAACTTTCTTTGTTCGGCGTTCTCGACATTATGAAGCAGGAAGCTCAGTTTTCTTTTCAAGCACAGTAGTAAAAGTTTAATATACGCATTGAATGTTATAAGCAAATTGACATTACCTGTTAATGGGTGCAGAATTCATAACGGACAATAAAGGCTAGCGTGTTAACATTGTTATTTTACGGAACGAAAATAAACTGACATCATCTATAGATGTTTAAAGTGGGGTACCTAACAGCTGTTAAAGTTAAAACATTAAAATAAATAACAAGCTTCTGTTATTTTTGGCAAATAAATATTTTAAAAAATGTATTTACGGGTACCTTTATCATTACACATCTGACATAAATTCTGTATATAGCTTTTTGTTAAATTTATATCAAATTTCAAACCATTTAAACCTGCTTTATTATTTTCCATTTTAAAACTTATTTTTACTCTATACAGATTTTTTTGTTTGTGAATTTAAATAAAATAACCTATGAGAATGTATTCCATATAAAACAAATACTATTCACTTCCCCCCCCCACTTCACCATAATTAGGTGGAATCACCACATCACCACTCGGTACTTATATAAATATAAGTCTGGCACATCCAGCAGTGTTTTTGTGCTATTCCATAAAATTAAGTCAGTAAATATACGCATACTAATTACATGAAATAGTACACTGGCATCTGATCCGTTTGTTATCATCGGACGATAGGAGATAAGATTGCCATTAACAAATAATTAAATAAATAACTATTAATTGTTATTAGTTTTATAAAGTGAAATAAACCACATTGTTGAACGATGTTTTTTATTTTCACTTATTGAATACTCTACATTTTTAAACATGTTTATATAAATATATACATACATAAATAATAAACACATACAAACTTCAATAAAAATCAGAAAAACAACAACACTACATGTAATAAAAATAACTATATTTTTATATAATCTATCACAGCTATCACAAAGGAAGACTTCAGACAAATGGTGTATTTTTTATTTTAAGCGTCCATTTATAAGTAGAAGTCACGTGTAGCCCTCATATGGATATATATTTCTGGGGTTGTTTTAACTGACGATTTAGGATCTTTTACAGAGAATTTTAAACAATAACAGCCAATTCTAAACTACATTTTGAATGTGTAATTCTATGTGATCATATGCCATGTATCTGCATCTAATCACCGATGCATTTGTTCATGCCAGAATTTATAATTCTGTATGCATAATTTGCTTATTATGACATTTGAAATCGAAAATAAACTGCCATTAAAAGTAAACACAGTATTTATATATAAATTATGACTCAACACAACGTGTAGGGCTGCGCTGCGCTGGCGCCACTCAATGGGAGTATTAAGATGGCAGTCGGTCATTATTTTAAAAATTGTGTTGCATTCCGAATTTGCATCGTTTCTATGCTTGTATCTCTATGCACATTATGTTGAATACACGAACTTATACGATATGACATCGCCGTCTAATTAAGGCGTACTGTACGGTACTTATGTTTTAGATAAACTCATTAGCTACTCGATAAATTAAATGTTTAGAGCAACCCAAATTCGTAAGTACGAAAAAGGAATTTTTAGACAAAACGAAATAAACAGCCTGCTTATACTTGTGAATATGTGCAAAATTATTATTTTAGCTTATAAGGCATGTTATCAACATACATAATTACGTATACAAATTAGTCTCAAAAACTCAACAAACATTATTTTGCTCTTATATATTTTATACACAAAATGATCAATACGTGTATGACTAGATAGAACAGGGGCGAATTTCCTGCAGAATGTTTATGAGCTTTCGTAATGAACTGCTTATATTTCATACGAGCTGTGATGTAGGGCGGCTCACTTTCATTTTACCTTTTCCTACCGCCCTAAGGTAGGTATCCACGGCTCTTGCGTAAAGAGTACGCTCTGATTAACATGATCATATTAAAGTTGAAAGTACAAACACAAACATTAGTAATGTTAAATCCAGGTGAATGTTTCGATCAATGTTAATCCGAAATGATTTTGATCTTTAAATTTTGAGTTGCAAGATGCAATTAAAATTCTGTAGCACAATCAGTTATTTTATTATAAATCATGTATTTGTTCAAACAACAACCGAATGGCCACTTTTTAATTTATAACATCTCTTTACACAGAATCAGTCACAACATGCAGTCAATACTCATGTACACGTTCTGTATAGACATGAAAAGAAATTTGCTGAGTGTATTATGAAACGATAATTAATTACTTTTTTGTTTTCAATTCCAACGAAATCTTACGTTTAAAAACCAAACACATTGTGTACACTACAGAGAAAGAATACTTAAAACATTGAAGTAAAAAGCTAATATTATTAATAAGCTGTACGTGAGCACACACATGAACTCAGGGATACATAAAATATCTGAATGTAACAAAACATTTCGATTAATATAGTATTATAGAACACTAATACTATATGTATGTATACATCTATAGTCAATTACCTAATAATATGTATTTTAAATATTGGGAGAACTGCTATAAATAAAAATATGATTGTTTGAAATATCAATTGTTGAACTCTTATTTTTATATAAAATGTGTATAAAATGAGTCATTCATTTAAAAATGTACTTTCCTTGAGTGTTATCTCATTTAAAAACATATTAACTCCTTAAATTGCTAATTATACACAGTTAACATGCAAATGTTTATCTCAGCTGTTTCTCATTTCTATATAGTCCTGTCCTGTAAACGCATATTAAATCTAAAAATAATGTATTTCTTCTAGTATGATTTCTAGACCATCGATACTAGAATCTACCACTCAATTGGTATTTAACAAGCATAATGTAAAGTTTTCAATTAATTTTAAAATTATTACATATTAAATATGTACTTAAGAAAACTGCAGATTTACTTCATATTAAGCATGATAAAAACATTTCCCCCTTTTTAAACGACAAAAATATAATGTTTTAATTTCAAAACTGTTGTATGATTAAATCCAATATTTAAGACGATTTAATGTTTTAGACAAAAATATACCCAACAAGTTTCTTTAAATAGATTTTTAAAGCCATGTATCACGTGAAACATATTTAAAGAGATTTATGTTTAAAATTTTGGCACACCCTGTATGTAAATCTAATGAAAATACTTTAAATTGATCTGATTTATTGGATTTTCATGTTATTACTTCCTATCCACTTCCAACCGCACGCTCTTCAATTACAAAACCAGATTTTTGGACACGTATCACTCTCAACCTGCATATTTAAGTCTTATTATTATTGTGATAAAATTTCTAAATATTACTGCATTTAAATCTTTAGAATTATTTGGTTCAGAAATGTAAACGTAAACAGTTATATAAAAGTGTAGTAACGTTAATAGCGCAACGCAACGCCAGGTTAACTATTGATGTGATCAACGTTATATCCGAGCTCAGGGAGTGATGTGTGTTATTGTTAGCTCATGAGCTAACATTACTCTGACGAAGTAGATTCCTACCTTAACAGGCTTACTCATGTAACTCACGAGGCAATATTGTCTAGTGAAGCAGTATCCTATCACGCATGTTAAATCACCGTTATACTCCAGCTCAGGTGGTGATATGTGTGATAGTGCTCATGAGTTAACATTACTCTGATAGACTGGATACCGTAACCTAATAGGCGTGTATTACGTTACTCTCGAGGCATTATTGTCTAGTGAAGCAGTAACCTATCACGCATGTTAAATCAACGTTATATCCTAGCTCAGGTGGTGATATGTGTGATAGTGCTCATGAGTTAACATTACTCTGATAGACTGGATACCGTAACCTAATAGGCGTGTATTACGTTACTCTTGAGGCATTATTGTCTAGTGAAGCAGTAACCTATCACGCATGTTAAATCACCGTTATATTCCAGCTCAGGTGGTGATATGTGTGATAGTGCTCATGAGTTAACATTACTCTGATAGACTGGATACCGTAACCTAATAGGTATGTTAAATCACCGTTAAATTCCAACTGTGATAGTGCTCATGAGCTAACTTTACCCCGATAAAGCGGGATCTTACCTTAACAGGCGTACTCAACATTGCTCTCTTGGAAATATTAGGTACTGAAGCAGTAGCCAATCACTCTTAATTAATAAACGTCATATACCAGGCCAGGTGGTGATATGTCTGATGGTGCTCATGAGCTAACATTACCCTGATGAAGTGGTTTCTTATCTTAACAGGTGAACTATTCATTACTCTCGAGGAAATATTAGTTAGTGAAGCAGCAGCCTATCACTATTGGTCAATCAACATATACGACAATAATGGTAATATGTGTGTGATGGTATTCATGAGCTAACATTACTCCGATGAAGTGGATTCCTATTCTTACAGGCTTACTCAATGTAATTCACGAGGCAATATTATTTAGCGATGCAGTAGCTTATTAGTCTTGTTCAATCAATGTTGTATCCCAATGTTGATAATGATATATGTGATAGTGCTCTTGATTCTGCATTAATCTGATGAAATTAAGTTTTACCTTAATATGATTATCACTCTTTGTTTTAGAAACGTTATATGCCAGCTTAGGTATTAGCTATATAGGTGGTGATATGTGTATATTACCACACACATAATATACAAACCAATCTCTCTCTCTCTCTCTCTCTCTCTCTCTCTCTCTCTCTCTCTCTCTCTCTCTCCTCTCTCTCTCTCTCTCTCTCTCTCTCTCTCTCTCTCTCTCTCTCTCTCTCTCTCTCTCTCTCTCTCTCTCCTCTCTCTCTCTCTCTCTCTCTCTCTCTCCTCTCTCTCTCTCTCTCTCTCTCTCTCTCTCTCTCTCCTCTCTCTCTCTCTCTCTCTCTCTCTCTCTCTCTCTCTCCTCTCTCTCTCTCTCTCTCTCTCTCTCTCTCTCTCTCTCTCTCTCTCTCTCTCTCTCTCTCTCTCTCTCTCTCTCTCTCCTCTCTCTCTCTCTCTCTCTCTCTCTCTCTCTCTCTCTCTCTCTCTCTCTCTCTCTCTCTCTCTCTCTCTCTCTCTCTCTCTCTCTCTCTCTCTCTCTCTCTCTCTCCTCTCTCTCTCTCTCTCTCTCTCTCTCTCTCTCTCTCTCTCTCTCTCTTTTTGTGGATTGTTGTTTGGGTGTGTGTGTATTTATGACCTAATATACTCTTATGGATTGAAGATCTTATCTTATCTGTCTCAATGTGCTGACCATTTTAAGTAGTGAATCAGTATCCAATCACTCTTATTTTTAGTCAATAAATTAAAACTATAAACTTATTTAACAATGTACAATGTTTATTTAAACCAAAAGAATTCAGGAAATAATGTAACTGAATTACTGTGTTATTTGCAGAGTTCAATATTTATATAACCAATTCCAATTAGCTTTTTTTACTGTCACAATTTAAATAGTTATCCGGAATTGTAAAAGCATTTACGTAAACCTAAAATATATCATAATTTAACTTAGAAACAATCACAGCGTTACGTGACTAACAAACGAGCACGTTATTTATTGATTTATGTATGCTGGAATTATGTACGCTTTGTTAATTGTTTATTAAATGTTTCATTGTGCTCCCGGAGTTGGCTAGTACGGTCACTACAATATGTAGTGGGCATTTTGGAATGAATACTTTTGTAGTATACGTGCCAAGTTTTGTCAAAACTCATTAAATAATTTTAGGAATCGTTTAGAAAATAAATTTTCCCTTTTCTCTATGTATATATTCAATTTTATCCACATTGTTTCAGAAAAATAGCTTACTAAATAAATATTTAGACAAAGTCAGTTCCTATCTACATAACAGTTTACTTTATAAGAAAGATTTACAGATATCAATCATTGGACTGTATTTGTACGTCAAGCTCCAGAATCTTCGATGCAATCTGAGAGGCTGACTGAAAATCTTGACGTTTTCAATTTAAACAATCCCAACTGGAACAAATCAATCTGAAAGCTAATTTCGCGTTCTACAGCGATCAGTCTTGTTTATTATGACAGAACACATTTGTTTGACTCCAAGAACTGAAGTTACATTTGTCACTCGCCCAGTCTTGCGCTGACGCAGATTACTTGGTTCGACAACCAGTCTCATCCCCATTCCCCACCGGCCTTCAGCTCCCTCCTCCTCGTGCCACTTAAAAAACTATTTGGTGGATGTCAACTCTTGTCTTGGACCTCTCCAAACTTCGTGAGGACGACGAGAAACATTAATTATCACCACCACCAATAGACGAGTTGTAAGCTTTGACTTTTAGAGCACGATGATAAATTTAATGTGGAAAGCGAGGAAAATGCTTAGAATTGCAAGCAATTGAAAACCAGGAGAAAACTAAATTTTTGACAATACATGCAAATAAATGTTTGTTACTATTTGTAGGTATACAGAATAATAAATGGAAAGTTATCTTTTGCTTACAGTGCTAACCATATACCTCTCATATTTTACCATAGTTTAGCTAAGACACACAACACAGTTGTGCACATGAAGATAATGAGAATACCTCTTCACCTAGATTACATTATATTTTGTAGTCTATGTGTCTCTGATCTCGAAATGATGTAAAGAGTTAATTTATAGTTTCTTCGCCGCCACCTTATCTCGATCTCTTTACACGAACATGACTTCAGGTTCCAGGAATTTGTTTGAAAGTCAGATTCCAGACGCTACACTAAGAGGAAAGTGAACTGTTAGCTCAACATCTCATTAAGACATACAACATTTTATGTAAGCTATCGACATTGTTATCTTACAGTATCTAGAAACGAATAAAGATCCCCCTCACTAGGACAGATCCTCATCGCATCCAGGAGTTCTTTTCGTCATTCTCTGCTCTAATCTAACAGTAAGACACCAACCTTTAACACACTGACTACGGTGGACGCAGCTACATAGAAATGTATCATTAGGTTTAAAGCGCATTTTTCGCACTTGAAGGCTTCGGTAGAATCGGGAAGCTATGTACGGTCGGGAAGACTAATTCTTTCGTTACGCTCACTGGTTCTGTACTCATAGTGTATTTCTTGTTGTAGCTGGAATAAGAGGTTCTCATGAGCAGATTTTTGTCTCTCTTTCATCCTCGAAATATCGTAGCTTCTTCGTGTTTTGTGTAGCAAAAGGGATTAGGCTGTAGTTTACTGTAATGATGCTGTTTGGAAAGAGTTATAGTTTATTGGAGGTAAGGCCGCAATATACAAAAACCTGATCCAATTTGCCTTTGCGTGTGTGTCAACTCTTTGATTCAATGTTCCTCAAATATTTTATGTTTTAGAGGGTTATCGTCATAAAGTTCATTTCTTAACACGCACCAGATATATCGTGTTATAAATGCTCTCACTATATTTAGTACTTAATTAGTTTGCGGAATATCGCAGATTTATATTACGGGTGTATTACTCTCTTCAATGAAGTTTGGTTTTTTCACTCTGCATTTCCCTCCTGACGAATGCTCAAGAATAATAGCCTAAGACTAGGTACTATTTTAAAAACTAAATTTATCAGAACAGATTGCTTTTTCTATGCTATTTTCAACTTGAGTAATATTTACTTTTATTCACTCATAACTAACCAGTGGTAAAGTTTTGCTACTACTGAACAAGTGGAGAACAATGCCAACATCTGCTTATGTTAATGTCACCCGTACTGAAACCATAAACAACCCGCAGCCGCAGCTTCAATCCCAACAACCATCAATCACTGTTCTGGGTCAGGGAGGGATTCTGACAGTGGAGGTTAACGGATATTAACTGTCCTAGTCTGGAGCGAGGTAACCCAACACAATTTCCTTTAATACACACTACTTTACATAATCATCTCGTCTCTGTTCTCTCTTCACGCTTCAACTCGAGCCTAACCTGTGGTCTGTGTCTGTTTTGAGTATTCACGATTAAGGCCACTTTAATGCGTTTATTACTATTTAATGTTTATTCTTTACACGATTTATGCCAAAATTACATGATTTTTATTATAAAAGCGTAGAAAGGAAAGGGTATATGAAAAGGGCAATAAAGCAATAAATTTGTTGAATAAGTAATTTAATTATCTTTTAAGTAAGACCTGTATATAATGTGTCATATAAGTTCGTATTAACCGAAATTACCCCTAGAGATAATAACTAAATTAAATAACATTTTGTATTTCTGGAACTAAGTAAATTTATAAATTAAAAAATATCCTTATTAAAAAAATATTTCGTATCCTTCAATTCGAAAATTTGAGAGACAATGGGAACAACTGTCTCTCAAATTTTCGAATTGAATAGCAACACATATTTTCGATTCTCATTTTTGGTTCTCCATATAAAAAAAACGGACTAAGAACGGAAAAACTTCGATATTCATCCACCACCGACATGGACATTTTTTTCTATTTTAACGATTGTCCAATGTAACTATGATTCTAGTCACGATATAGATTCTAACGAATGTTCACTATGGTACAATAATAAATAATTTAGAAAAGTAGTGTTTTCATTAACACTTAGTAATATTTAAATAAATAATTTGATTGTTTCTCTCTGTCTCTTTCTACGTGTAATAATAAGTATACAGGGTATTTTGGAAATATGATAAATGATTCATTATCTATTTCAATACATTAGACTATAGGCTACATAAATCTTCTACATGTACTAAACACTCTATTCATATCACACTCTGGTTAGTTGCTAGCTGTCTGAGTTTTTATTTAAACATTTTTAACTTAAGAACTATTTTACCAACGACTACTGTATGTATCTGGTTACACAAAACGGACAAGAAAACTCACAAGAAAGAAACCCACATACAGGTTTGAAATGTCAACGAGTAAACTAAGAGTAGCCTATAACCGGCCGCTGGCCGTATGTATGGGGTGCTGAATGACACCTAAGTGAGTTGCCATTGAGAGGTCAGTTACATCTGCTATGAATACCGCTAGGACCTACAAATTAAACAATAATTTCCAAGTAAGCACCAACTTGCATCTTAGTGTTATTTCCATGCTTTCATTTGTATTTTATGATAAGCAAACTCACCAAAATCAACGAAATCATTTAACTAATTAAGTATTAAATATAGACAGATATTTAAGAAAGGCTATAATACCTTAAATGAGAAAACTGAATTGTTATTACCATAACCCTCTAAAACGCCTTGAGGAACACTGAGTACAAGATTAGTCGACACCCACGGAAAGCCTTGAATCAATTTCTATATAACGACTCTACTAATACTGGCCTATCAAATTTAGAAGGCCACCGTACGAAAGTGAGGCAAACTACTAATCGTGATTTATTGATCATGTCCTGAAACGTTTACTTAAATCATTGAAACCATTCTTGAGCTAGTAGCCATCTAAAAATATGTAAAAATCAATGAATATAAAGATGTACGGTCAGAATTATTTTTCTTTTCTTATATTATATTTCCATTAAAAGAACGAAAATAAAGAGATTTCGACAAAAAGTACAAATCATTTGGTGAAGAACATTTCCAATGAGGAATAGTCCGATTTGCAGTTTGTTAAACTTGTTTCCAGGTTTATTTATTGGTATAGCTATTCGCTCGTCACTACCATTAAAAGTCAAGCTCTAACGATCTCTAGATATTACCATTGTGCATTAGCCACACACAGCATTACAGTTTAAGATTTAGTTTACAATTTAGTTGCATTTTAATATACTTTTAACATATGATTACAAACTACTTTTATCTAATAAAATAGAAAATATTCTGGTGTATTAATATATGTATTAAAAGAAAACTTTGATTCATTCTAGCTGGAATTCCAGTAAATTGTAATGAGTAATGATTTTTTAAATTTATTTGTATTCAAGATTTACATTTTTAAATTTAATATTTACAATCATTTCACTTTTCAATTTTGTTACTAAAATTATTTATAGGTGAATATTTGTTGGGCGATGTATTAGTATATTAAATTTTGCTTCTTGACATAATTAATTGAAACTGATATAATAACATGATATTCAAGTCCATCAACTGTTCTGCTGGTATTCATGTATTGGTTGGTGTTGGCGGTTTACACATTTATTGTAACGTATGTCCTCTTCATTAAATAATATTTCTGAATATGTTTTAGACTTTTTAGTTACAATATCAGTTTATACAAGCCAATTTTTTTTAGATTAAAACTAATTAATTTTAATACTCGTAATTATTAAACATATAGTAAACATACCATATTAAAATGTAAAGTGATATGTTATGTACAAGCATAACTCTACTTCTACTTTTGAAAATAAATAATTTTGTTAACAAAGAAGCTTGTCAAAGGATACCAATATCAAGAGGGATATTGAAGATGACAGTGTTGGAGATATTACATTCATCCAACATCAATACATGATATTTCATTCCCTTGAGAGGTTGGGAGGTCTTATCAAGTTATTGGAAAAGAGAAGTTATCTATTTCATCATCAAAATACAGAGGATATCACCTGCATATTTTCACTCGTTACGATATATAAAATATACTGTAACGGCGGTGGTAGTGTGCATACAGTATTATAATTCACCTTTTTGAAAGAAAATATTACTGTGCAAAATAGGAACTGCCAATGTGTTTCTTGTTTAGTTGAGTGATATAGAATTAATTTTTAATGTAGCTTAATGCTTTGTAAAATTAAAGCTTAAAATGTTTTCAGTTATATACCAAATTTTTCTAAATGAATGGACCTTAAGGTAGAAATTTTGTATACCTGCTATATTTTATTAATTCAAAGTTTCAAAAATATTACAATCACATCAGTAGGAGGAAAATGTAAGTTCATTGACGGCGCGGCAAAAGACACTCCTACGAGTTATACTGGAAATGGACCAGCGATTGGCACGAGCTCCTCATGCGTCACCTGGATGGGGTGATCGCAAGCTACGGAAAGAAAGAGTGGGGATGAGGGGGCCCCTCCTGCCAACTACAGATAGCCCGTGTATTGGAATGGTGGAATGCACGGTAACTAGAACAAGACGGTAGCGTTCACGAGGTGGATGTGCAGTGGATCGCCGGGCAGATGACTAAGATAGACAAAGGGCTCTAGTGTTGTTAACTGTTTTTAGTGCGGTCTGCGCCACGACGGTTGTGTTTGTAGTGTTCGGACTGTTTTTACTGAACTTTATCGGTAGACTGAGTATTTATCTGTCTTTAAAATGCCGTGTTGTGCCGTGCGGTTGTACAAACCATTCAGGTAATGCGAAGAAACTAAAATTGTCATTTCACGTTTTTCCAAAGAACAAAGATCTTCACAAACAATGGCAGCATTTTTGCAAACGTAAAGATGAATTCAACAGTAAAACAGCCCGAATTTGCTCGGAACATTTCTTGGAAAGTGATTATGAAAGAGATTTGAAATCGGAATTATTAGGCCTATCACCCAGACGTAAACTGAAAGAATCCTCTGTACCAACACAAAAAATACCAACAGTTCCAACTTCAACCGACACTTTGGGATCCATTGAAAGACAAATGCGTGCAGATAAACGTAATTGTAAGAAAACTGTAAAATCGTTAACAGAAACTTCGGCAGAAGAAAGAAGCAGCGAAATTACAGGAGCCTTAGACGAAATAGAGTCTAAAAATCAACATTTATGTAACGATGACGTGCAGAACATCCAATTAATAAACGAATACAAAGAACCAAAAAAAAATCATTTTTTTAACAGAATATCTAAAATGTGCCCAACAAGTTATAACTAAATTAAAACATGATTTAATGAAATATGAACAGTATTTTCATAAAGCCAACAACAACTTTTAAAAGCAAAATGTACAAATTGGTCTAGTGAAGATGTTGCAAAAGCTGTCACGATTAGGTGTATTTAAAAAAAAGCCTTTGCGTATGTTAAAGATAGTACTTTTAAATACCCCTTACCAAGCGAGGCTACTATAGTTCTAGTTACCGTGGTCGGAACTGCTTGGCTCTGACCAGTCGAATTTTCGAGATTTCTGCTCTGCCCCCACTTTTTCTCTCCGCATCTTGCGATCACCCCATCCAAGTGACGCATGAGGAGCTCGTGCGATGGGCGGGGTTACAACAGTGGTGGGGGAAGTCATGTGAACGGTGCCCTCTTCCTCGTTCCCAACTGCTGACTTAACCTCACTTTTTTGTGTCAATTCAAGCAGCAAAAGTGTTCAAAAATAATTCTGTGGTTTATATTTTTATTTTTACGATTTTTAGATTTTAAGATGAAGCCCAGTCAATTTTTTTAAATTGTTTTATATAATATCAGCCATTAAAGAAACAAAATTGGCACGAATCCTAAAATATAGCATTTATGTGTGTTAATTTGAAACTTGTAATGTGAAAGCCTCACAAATCTTACTTTGTTTCAACTGAGCCAGAAATTAAATTTTATTGTTCAAAATTTTAACCGATAATATTAGATGAATATTGAATGACAAAAAGACTACAAAATACTTCTTTTTGACAACATTAATTATTTTGAGAAATTGATTTAAATATATCAGATTAAATTAAACATTCCATTAAAGTAACATAACACTAGGTACCAAAAAACATACCCATACTGCATTACTTTGACTAAAATGAGCATAAAAAAGTAATAACTGCGCACAAGGGTGGAATCTTACTACTACAGATCTTGGGTAAAATTACAAAAAATTAATTTCTGTTTATACATATAAGTAATGTTACTACGTCTTATGTATGTTTAAAGCTTAGTTTTACATCTTAATCCACCAAAATTAAATTTTACGAGCCCATGTAACTTCACACAGAATATCTTGAAACTCAATACACTGCCTAGATTAAAGACACACATTGAACAATTGCAACAGTTCAGCACAAGCTAAAGATCAAAGAAACCACTCACCAAAACCAAACTCAGACTAACACAAAGTTAATCTTGTAGCAACAAGCCGTATATTTATTACTCATACTTACTTAACAGTAAAGAGGCATAAATAGATTTTGTTAAATGTTTTTAATGTTTGTGAAACAGATTTTGTAATATTCTGAATGTTGAAAACTAAAACTTAAATAGCCCCTGATCTCAAAATTATTGAATAGTGTACCTATTGTAAAGTTTAACATTAGTAAATATATTTTTTTTAATTTGGAATAAACATGTATCAACCTGATACCTATAGTTTGCTTTAGACAACTGTTCAACTACTTCCCCAGTAGCTTTATTAAAATTTACATAATTATGTCTAGGAATATAATAGTGGCAGTGATATAAAAACATTATTTTTTCAAAACCTTCTATTGAAAAAACTTAGAATACTAAGCACTGAGGATTGTTTGTTATTTGATGTACCATAACATAATCTGTGTGATACAGTTACTCTGTCGAAAACCATCTAAAATAATCGTTTCTGATACATATAAAAACAATTTTCTGTTACCAAACACAAATAAAACTGTGCAATAAAAAACAATAAATGAAGCACAGGGGCCGTACAAGGGTATTTTATAATTATTGTTTCCTTTAAACACTTTTTCAAATTTTAAATGTGTTCAGCCTGTTTTTCATACTTTGTTAAAAATGTTTCAGATTGTTAAAAAATTAAAATTACGTAAATAAAAGATAATAGCACAGGGCTTTAAACAAGATGCGTATCATTTTACACCAAATTTGATGCAATATTAATTTTAATTATCCACATATTATACAACAGTTTCTTTTTTTGAAGTTCTAGATCATGCAGTATCTCACCCATGTCTTCATCAACATGACTGATTTCATCACCATGATGAACATTTAAATTTAATAACTCTCTATATTTCTGCAATTAATATATGTTCTTCATATCAAAGTTGCCCAAAGTAGAGCAATAACAAAAAAATAACATTATTTTTCCTTACATGCTTGATTTCATTATCTTTTGGAACCTCTGTTGTCTCACTTGTAGGCTATGCCTCACCTTTTTTCAAGTAAGATCTGGATTCTTCTACTTCAAAAACATAGAGAGGTTCACATCATCGATATATGTAGTTTTATACATTGATGATTGACCCATAGCAAGCAACTTTGATCTGGAGTCCAGATTCTGGACACTATTTTTTTTTATTTCTGGAGTTGAAAGTGCCACAGAGTAATCAATCGTATTTGTTGTCTTGTTTCGTTTATTAACTAAATACTGTTTTTCCAATCATTTTGTTGGAATTTTTCTCAAAAGTGCAAATACAGTTTTTGGGTATAATTTGATCATATTGTTCAGGATTGAAAATGACACTGTGATTTAAATTCTTATTCTAGTCTAAGATGCCAAACACTCAATCTGGTGGGATAAAAGCGTGTTCCACAATTTGAAAATAAACTATCACCTTTTATGTATGGCCTGGAGCTTTAATTAGTAGCCTGTGGTAAAGCATACTAACCATAGATGAATTCTTATTTTTGCCACCTCAGCAATCTGAAATTAATTTGATTGTAGTGATACCATTTAGTTTGAGAATTAAGAGTTTTGGAGCCTGTATTGTAAGGCTAAAACTGTCTGATTGGTGTTTTGCATACATCCTGTAAACACACATAGGAACACCTAATGTGTTTGTTTTATTTTGCTATAATCTAGAAGGTCCTTTATGAATATTAAAATTAATTGTATAGTTATTTTGCATTTTGTAATATTTTTATAGGTAATTTATTATAGGGTGTAGTAAAGGTCACTAATCCACTTGATCAGTTACTTTCACCTTAAAAGATTTTTAAACAATCGTTGCTGAGCATTAGACCATTATAATTTTGTTCCTCGAGGAATTTAAAGCATTTGTTCTTACATACTGTGTAAGCATTCTAGCCCAAAATGTTCCTTTGATTAATTTGTCATGCTCAACACTAATTTGTTTTTCAATCAATCTATGTAAAATGCATTAATCCATATATTTAAGTTTTAACAAAAATATTTTGAAAAACTCAAGGATAAGTTTAAGAGTTATGTAATGGGTCGTTTTGTCACATACATTCCACATTTTAGTAGAGCTAAGTTTATTTGTTAAGTACTAACAAAGAGTATTTTTGTATCAACAAAAGTGATTTTACAAAGGCTTGGTAAATTTTATTAAACCATAACTAACTATTAATTCCTTTAAAATTATTCTAAGTTTCTTGCTTCCCCTCCATTGGGTGTCAATAGGAGTAGTTTCCTGTTCAAGGTATTTAAGGTATTTTCGGCCTAGAGTTTGTTTTCAGTCCCTGCTCTCTTTTATTATTAAGAGAAAAGCTACTCAACAAACTTTTAGGTTGCTTATATGTCATTCTCTTTTCTTATTAAAATTTGTCCTCGCTCTTTTATGAATGTATTATTTTCTGGAAGGCGGATTCTTTTTTGCTGGATAAACTTTTACACATTGAAAAATAGTTTTTTTTTAGTTCGTCACAATTTTGATGATACTTTTTAATATATTCTTCTTATGTTCTGGAAAGAGAATTCAGAGCATTTAAATCCACTAGATTCTTATGCTAGGCATATCACAAAATCTTTCAGCCATAATCTCAACCATAACAAAATCAGCATCTCAGCTTTTCTACGCTTATTTACAGGAGTGTGAATGGTTTCACAATTTAAATAATCTTTATGGAGTAAAAACTTATTTTTGTCCTTAATCTATAAGTGGTATTTTTATAAATTATCATAACTCACGATCAATCAATTATAATTGGTTGATTAATGTTGTAGAGTAATCTATAATTTTAAATCAATACATTAGCATTCATAAAGCTATCAGCTTTACGTGCTATGAACGTGTACATAGTTTAGCACTGAGTAGGAATAGGATATAACAGCAGTGTTTGGCACGATTGTTTACTTTTATTACAGAAACAAACATTACACAAGTCTGCTTCACGCTTGGAGTGAGGAAGTAAGTAGTGAAACACTCTTTTAAGTCAACTTTATAAAGGACATTTAATTGATGGGGAAAGTTAGTATAAGTTCATTAAGGACACAAAAGTTAGGACTTGTTGAGTCCAAATGACGGTTGAAAGTGCCGCCTGTAACTTGTCCCAGTTCTGCAGTAATCACTTGCTCCCCTTACTAGTTTTCCTTGAGAACTTCACTGCATTACTAATTTTCTCCATCAAACTTAATTTACTTACTTAGAGCATTAGGAATTAAAATACTTAACTTTTACAAAAATGTTATGATACTCAACATTACAAGTAGTTTGAGACTGTTAATATTTTACTAGTAAATAAACAGATTTTCATAAAAATTTTTGTAATCAATTATTATTATTTTTATGACTTATTTTTTAGGTACTAAATTTTAAAACTTTGTAGAGAGCTTGCCGTATAAAATTATAAGAACTTAGGAGTAATTCCACTGTGAATTTATGATTTACTTTTGAAATGTTGAAGATGGAGCTTATATTGGCTACTGTTAACTTAATTACATTTAAACACATAAACCAATATTTAAAACTTTTATCTTTGTAAGGCCTTTCGATAGCAAGGCTATCTTCGTCAGACACATCACTTGTCCATTTACTTTTGAACAAGTTTTGGATAGTTCTTATAATGCTGAAAATAGAATAAAAAGAATCAATTAGTTTCTCCAGCAATTCAAAAGCACTGTGAAATAAGAGCAAATTTCCTAATATGAAACCTGTTATTTCATTTTATCATTTTTATTTGCCACAAAAATGTACATCATTGAAAAAGTCATAAATACAGCTCATTATTACAGCCATGTCAAAATCTTATAACTAACAATAATTAAGCTTATACAGCACAACAGTTATTGTAACAGAATAC
Source organism: Homalodisca vitripennis (assembly GCF_021130785.1). Lineage (NCBI taxonomy): Eukaryota > Metazoa > Arthropoda > Insecta > Hemiptera > Cicadellidae > Homalodisca > Homalodisca vitripennis. Next base: position 84,392,166 of record NC_060207.1, on the reverse strand, counting down.
AGAAACACAATAATCATTAAAAATCCATATTTTTAATTTTGAAAATTCATCTAAGCTATAAAATGGATTCTCCAACAGCCAGGAATAGAAATTATTTTTAAATCTGTCAAAGGCATATGAGCTAATCTTTATTTCAACAAAATTATAAACTTCCAACGATATCACAAAATGACTGTTAATGGTTTTGCTTAAAAGACATTGTCCAATTTCAGCATAATTTTTATTACGCGTGTTATGGCTATGAATTTCATGTTTAAATTTAAGTAAATTTGGATTTTTATGTATATAGATAGTTAAATCTTATATATACAGGTATATATATATATTTACATATAACAAATTTATAACAGTTTGGAATCGTAAGTTCTTGAAGTGTGGTTTACAATGTTCTCTAAGCTCACATTTTTTAAGAGCTCTAATAGCCTTCTTCTGCAGTAATAATGTTTCTTCAATCCTAGAGCAGTTACCATATAGTACTAGTCCATATCCAAAAATGGTTTGGAAGAAGGCAAAATATGCAGCTCTAATGTAATTTACAGGTATTATATCGTTCAGTCTACTCAAGAGATAAATATCAGTGTTTTATTTTAAGTAATCAATGTGTGCTCCCCATGTCAAATGTTTGTCTATATTAATACCCAAGAACTTTACTATATTTGAGAAACCATCATCCAATGAATTCGAATTGTGCCTAACATTTGTTTAGTTTTATCCTTTTAAGCAACAACCCAATTGCATGAAACCAATTTGGGGCATTTTTTAATGTATCATTTGCCAACAATTCAAGATCATTAAAATTTTTACTGACGTTACATATAAAATGGTTTTCGAATTAACAGACAAAAACAGATCATTTATATAAATTAAGAAAAGTGGGGGACCCAAAGTGGAGCCTTGTGGAACGCCCCACTCCACGGTAGTTTCCTCTGACCACTTACCATTGACATTTACCAATTGTCTACGATTAATGACGTATGATTCAAAAAAATTTAGATTCGACCCAGAAAATCCATACAATTTTAATTTAGTGATGAGAATTTTACCATCGACACAATCAAAGGCCTTGCTGAATCCACAGAATGTAGCCTGAGCAAAATCCTTGTCCTCAAAAGATTAGTGTAAGTAAGAAAACACAATAAATTGATAGAAGAAGTCGAAAACTGTGGCCAATTAAGCACTATTAAAGGAACCATTTGTTATTCAAAAAGTGATGTTATTTCTCAAACTTCTAATGGCTTTGAATCAGATTTTAAATTTGGTGTTTTTGAAGCAGTTGGAAATTTATCTCATTTTGGATTAGGATTTTTTGAAAATGTTAATATTCCGATCTATAAAGGAGGATTTTATCTAAGTTTTATAAGAGCAGAAGACGATGATGTGATTCTGAAGACTGCAACTGGAAATGTTATGCCTGTTGATGGAAAAATAACAAATACAGATTTTTTTATTAGAGTTCCAATGATTGATTATAAAACCACGAGTAAAATTAGGTTGATTGATGAAATTACAAAAAGTCAAAACATTATGTTTAATTTTCTAGATTGGCAATGTATTCAACAAAAAGGTATTACTGGAACAACTTATTCGTTCGATATTACAAATATTTATAGAAATATTTTCAATCCCAAGTTCGTTATCATTGGTTTTCAAACAGATAGACAGAATAATCAAGAAAAAAATCCTTCAAAGTTTGATAGTTTGAATGTAAAAAATATCAGAGTAAAATTGAACGGTTCTTATTATCCAGATGAATTACTAAATTTAAACATTTCAGGAGGTCTTTTCAGAATCATGTATCAGATGTATCAAGATTTTAAGAAAGTTTACTGTAATAATAAGGAAATGTATTACAATCCTAAAGAATTTTTAGCGAATAGACCTATTTATGTCATTGATACAACAAAGAGTTTGACAAATATTTCTGGTTCAAAGAACGATATAATTATCAATATGGATTTTCAAAATGCTGTTACAAACGCGATTTGTTATGTTGTTGTGGTTTCTGAGAAATTTTTAGCCTGTGATGTGATTAAGAACGATATTAGAGAAATTCAGTAAAAATCGCGTTATTTTCGCTATTATTCATCGGATAATTTTAAAACTTTACAGAATTGGTAAAGACATTGATAAAAGTATACATTTTAAATTGCATTAAAAAACTTTGAAAAATAGGGATGATATTAGGAAAAAACTATTCCAAGGTCATGGACCGGAAGTGATGATTTTAAAAAAATACTTTAATATTTACTGATCCTATATACCAAATTTCATCAAAAAAAGCTCCAATAGTTCTCGAGATATAAGAGTTTAAAGATAAGGGATGATTGGGGTAGATTTTGAAAATTTTGTTATTTTCATGAAATTTTAAGTTGAACTCGCTTGTTTTTGAAGTTTCAGATTTTTCTGATAATTTTTTTTATTTTTTTATGAATATTAAGAAATAGGGGATGATTTCACCCTTATAGATAAGTTAAGTCGAAAGAGTTAAGTATTTACTATATGTGTACCAAATTTCATTAAAATCGGTTGAGTGGTTTTTGAGTTATGAATTATGAAAGACATTTATAAACTAGCGCTCCTAGTTGAACAACTTATATAGCAGAGATTTTGCTTATAGACTTCGAGACTCTCCGTAGCTCAGTTGGTAAGACGCTTGCCTTCTAAGCCTGAGGTTCTGGGTTCAAATCCTAGAGCTTCAGGCGCGCTTTTTATTGAGGAAGACATGGTTGTCGTTCAGTGGTTGGGGACAAGTCTTTACACGAGTGGCCATAGTGTAATGACATTTTTTTTAATCACATTTTGAAGATTATCATTCGTTCCCCAATTCATAGTATTTTTATGATAACCATAGTTTGTGTCTCTCTTCATCAGAATCACATGGAATATTATCTATAGTAATACCTTTTGTTTCACGCAAAATATAGTGATATTTTATAAGAAAAATCTGATAGTGCTCTTTAATGAATTTTGTTGATAAATCTTGATTCTCACAAAAAATCCTAAGGAATTCAACAATTAAGTTTTGATTATATTCGAAAAACGTACAATATTGAAAAAATTCCATAAAATATCGATGAAAACTCTCTGTTTGTTTCTTTTTAAATTTCTTTTCAATATCTTTCGTAATTAAGTTAAATAAACAATCCAATACATTTCGTGCTTTATGATGAAAAAACAACCCTCCATCATACGTTTTTTCTGCAAAAGACTCTACAAGTTCAATTAATTCTGTATCATTTAAGGAAAGTATCGAAGACGATATCAACTGTTGTTGAACATAAACCGGAAATTCATTGAATTCATCTTTGTTGCACTGTTTAAACGCTAGAAACTGAAGAGAGCTTGGTGAGTTCATGTTTGCCATTTAGTAGAAAAGTTTTTTTATTAAAGTATAGTATGTTTTTAGTAAAAAACTTTTAAATTGATTAAATTTTATTAAGATTTCGAAGACTTTACATTGATTCTAAGGAGATTTTACATTAAAACAGCTTAAGAAAGTAGAAGCAAACAGCTATAGATTCGGTTATTTTTCATACGTGAGTTACTGTTTGATTTGACAGATTCGTTTATTGTCCTTTAAACAGTATTTTCCATTGATTTACTGTTGGCTCCAAAAGTGAGCTAGAAACCCCATATTACTATCTACTTATGTTACTATATATATGGTATAGATCAAAGATGCACTAACTTAAATAGCTTAATTATGCTGGTTATAAAAAAGGAGCTGATTGTTTCTTTATGAATATGCCACTTACAGTGCAATTATACAGCAAATTAGATTGTTGTATTCTTTAGTCATGATCAATTAAATCAGTCATTATAGGTCATAAATCATGAAAAATTAGCTTCTTGGCAGTATCAATGTGTAAATTACTGTGTATAGAAAGATACCAGTGACAAATTACATTGTTTTTAGATTTATATGGTCTATATCATTGCATTTAAAGGTGGTTATGAATCTTTCATCAATAATATGATTGACACAGTAACCAGGAGAAAATAATAATTCACAAAATAACATTATAATACAACTTTATTATATATTGTATATCTGAACAGGTAACAATAACACCATATTTATTTTAACTTGCACCTATATTTTTTATTCTCTCTTTGTCGCTAAGGTTAGCTGTTCAGTTAAAAAATCACACGAGAAAAACAGAATATTACACACAAATGGTATAGTTCAACGACATTGTTCAATGTGTGACACATGTTTCATCATGTTTGTATCACAGGTTTTCAGAGTTAAAAATTAATTACAGCTAATGACTCATCGAGTTACGTGACTACGACTCTTTCTCTGTAGCCGTACATATTTTACAAACAATATATATATATATATAAATATCCTTAAAATTTACAATATCAAAAATTCTGTATACATTCAGTCTTGGTCCGTACGAGTAAAAAAGAGTAGACGGTGGAGCGACGGATGTCGGACTCGGCTCAGGGACTGCCGGTCCGCCACCAGTCTCTGCACAGTTTACTTGAACAAATGCTTGGCGTAGTACCAGATGCGGAAGAAGTACTCGCTGCGACGCAGCAGAGAGCCCCTGGCATAGAAACTGATGTCTGCATCCATGCCGGCTTCACGCATCCACGATGTAGTCGTCTCTGTACTGAAGCTGAGTGAAGGTGTGTCCTTCTCTAGCAGACTACGCTCCTCGATGTCCGCTTCTTCCATACCTGCAAACCAACGAGCAATCGGTTACCATCAAACTTCAAAAATAGTTCTGTACACTCTGGCAACTAGGATATCATAAATAAGTGATAGAAGATGAATGAATGTTACCTGTGGGCTTCTTGACCAGGAACGGTTCATCCGACTCTAGCGGTTCACTGAGGCCCACCTCATTCCGAGCGAAAATTCTTACTAAATATTCATGATTTTCCTAAAAAAGCACACAACAATTAAATATAACTAATAGTTTGGAAACACAATTACAACACTAGAGATTTGTGCAAATGTTACCAAATATAATCTACACACGCAGTATATGTATACCCTGTAAAAGTCAAATTTTATTATTTACAAAGTGCGCTATAGGCTAAAATTATAATAAACTTTGGCCACTTGAGCCTGGTTTTAATACAAGGTATTCACACATCTTATTTTCCTAATGAGCATTTAATAATAATCATTTTAATACTTCTAAATTGCATAACATCTTCTTGCTGCCAGGTGAAAGATGTAAGCATAAACTAAAAAGAAAGAAAAGGAGGCAGGAAGTACAAACTGTTACTGTCACTTACTTGCAAGTCTTTAATAGTGAGCTTCTGCACCTCGGCTGACACCTGGCCCACCTCCATCCACATTGTCTTCTTGGTGTCTCGGATGGCAATCTTGTAGCCCTCGAGAGGAGCTCCCCCATCTGTCTCAGGGACTCCCCATTCCACAATGATAGAGTTAGGACCCAGACTGCGGATCTCCAGAGGATCGGTGGGAGGTGAGGGTACAGCTGTGGGCATTCACTTGTGTTACTTTATCAAGTTGTTGCTTAGAATTTCATTTAAAAATGTTATAATTGTTAACTCTGTATATTTTTAAGTTGAAACATTTTGTATTGTAGTCATTATAATATTATAGTGATAAATATTTTCATACATTCGACAAACAATCTTTTCCCAGAACCCATGACAATTTATTTTTATTTCTGCTATCCCAAAATATGTCAAAATCAACAAAAATAAAAACATTGTAAACAATTAAATTTTGTGTTAAAGCTAAATTTAATATTAAAATGACATACCATTTTAAAGAAATTATTTAAACTAAACTATATATTCTAAACAACATGGAGGATTTTATCATACTTTTGTATCAAACATCACCAGTCTTCCTATCATTATCCTGTAAAATAATAATTCAAATCAAAATAAATCATTTTAAAACGAGATTTGTTAGTTGAAAACCAATTTGAGACTAGCAACAAAAACCTTCAAGAATATGCTTTTTTTAGATATTACAAGAGAAGGGAATCAACAATGAAGTATACGATGTACTGTATCTATGGTGTCTTCAATTTTACTGTTAAAGCACATCAAGAATGTTATATAATGCTCTATAATATATGAAGCCATATTGACTGATGGTAAGAAAACAGTTGTCTGATATGAAAGTAGGTGGTTGCTACTAACTGGCATGTGTCTTGAGGCTGATTATACTGGTGCCGGCTGCAGTACTCAGACCGATGGAGTTCTCAGCGTAGATACGGAAGTATAGCTCGGATTTCTCCTTGAGATTCTCCACACAGTACTGCAGGTGACCAGGGTCCAGAGTCACGACCTTGGACCACTTCTTGCTGTTGCCGTATTGCTTCTCTATGATGTAACCTGTCAAACATCACTTCTGTTGAAATAAAATTGTACATTATATTTGAGATTCTCCCCACAGTACTGCAGGTGACCAGGGTCCAGAGTCATGATCTTGGACCACTTCTTGCTGTTGCCGTATTGCTTCTATATGATGTAATCTGTCAAACATCACATCTCTTCAGATCAAACGGTACAATATTTTAGATTCTCCAACGGTACAACTTCTTGCTGTTGTCGTATTGCTTCTATATGGTGTAACCTGTCAAACATCACATCTCTTAGATCAAACTATACAATATTTTAGATTCTCCCCACAATACTGCAGGTGAACAGGGTTCGGAGTCACGACCTTGGACCACTTCTTGCTGTTATTGTATTGATTCTATATGATGTAACCTGTCAAACATCACATCTCTTAGATCAAACTGTACAATGTTTTAGATTCTCCACACAGTACTGCAAGTTAACAGAGTTCGGAGTAACGACATTCAACCACTTCTTGCTGTTGTTGTATTGATTCTATATGATGTAACCTGTCAAACATTACTTCTGTTGAGATCAAACTGTAGAATATTTGAAATTCTTCTCACAATATTGCAGGTGACCAAGGTCAAAGACCATTGAGATACATACCTACAACATGGAGTGATGAACATTCATATCTGTTCAACATACATTCACTACCAAAAGTAAACCCTATGGGTCCCAAAGAAACATGCAGGACTCTACTTAAATGTCACAATTCAGATCCATGTGTGGTGCCTTCATAATATTACATTGGCTTAAAAACACCTTGAGCTAGCACAAGAGGATCAATGTGGCCTACTTAACTATGGAAATGTTAAATATTTAATTATACATGTTTAACATGATTGTCATACAAAGAGTATTTCTTTGCCAATATTTTCAAATTACTATTTAAAACAATTTTCTCTTCTCCCAGTGTCTGTCAGCAGTTCTCCATCATGACAACTTGTGACTCCATTAAGGAGATGTATAGACCTCCATGAGGTTTACTTACTCAGTTGAACACCTACTTTCTTGTCATCCATGGAGCTTATCTTTTCTAGAATGAATCTACTTGAGGTAATGGCAGATCCATTGCAAATATGGAATCAGGGACAAAAATATCCACTAGATAAAGACTGGTCAAATCATTATTTTTCTTGGATTACTAACTTTCAATTCCAAGCTATACTTTTAAAATGGGCATTTGTTGTACAATTCATACATAAATTAACTATTTATTTAAAGTATAAATTCATATGTATATATATTTTTCCATATATACATATCATCTCATAGGAGAGATCAAAGTTTCACTTTTGAGGATATATTTAGCCTATTTGTATTACTAAATATTTACAACAAGAAATGCACTGCAGATGCATTAAAATACAAGTTCACATAACTGAATAATATTTTATGTATATGTTGCTCAAGCCAATTACTCGAAAAAATCATTTAAACTCTATAGTATGTATTATATAGCCTACATTTTAAGAAAATAATAAACACTTTTCAACAATAATAAACATTTTGATCTAATGCATAAAGCTGAATAAATACACAGAGAGCTGACATTGCACCATATAGCTAGAAAAGATACCCTCAAGTCAACAAAATAATTCTCAATGACTTTTCAGCAGCAGTAGTATAGAGCTTACCAGTAAGTTCAGTGCCGCCAGTGCTGGAAGGTGGAGACCACTGTAGAGTCACACTCTTACTGGTAATGTCAATTGCATTGAAGTTGAGAGGAGCAGATGGTGGGGCTGCAACAAAAGTACATGTTACAACTTCAATAGTAACTGCATCTTATTTTATTTTTTTATAGCAGAAGTAAAGATAATTGGATTTATTTGTTAAAATGTTTGTTTTGTAAAACATAAGTTCTTAAAAATTTCAAACATTAACCCTCCAACTGCCCTTAATATTTTCATTAAAAGCCAAGTCGTTTTCCTAAAATCTGTAAAAACTTTGTATATTACTGCAAGCCTATAGCCGGAACTATTTATTAGTAATCGATTTATAGTATTTTGTATTATTTTTTTCAAAATAAACAGTAAAACAATACAATTATAATAAGTAACTAGGATAAATATTTTCATTTGAATTTTTACGGTGAGTGGTAAAACTTTGTTGTTTTTCATATGTAAAAAAGGTGGGATGTGCCTGAAAAATATAGTTCAGTATATAAAGTTCAAATTCCACAGTAGTCTAAAGGTCACAAATTTAGTCTACTTTCAGAAAATTTACAGTTTTGTATAAGTCTTTGGAGAAATAAATTAGTTTTAACGCAAAAACTGTAAGTAGTACAAGAAACATGGTTTTCGAGTTCAAAAACATATAATATATTTATATATTGTTATAAACTGTAATCCTAACTATATTTGGTATCATTTTATTTACAGTAAACTATAGAGATTACAAATGCGAAAGTGCCTTTGTTAGTTTGTTTTGTTTTCACTCGTAAACTACTGAAATTTTGCATGGACATTCTTTCAGTTCCCGAGATGAATATAAACCTATTCTTATTTCAAAAATACCTCTGGGCTATGCCCCACTGGTCTTTAAAGTAACAAAAGATCCCATCTTAGTCTCTAAAAATGTGTAATATTAATTGAATGAGCCTGTCAAATGTAATCAACTGTTCTGTGTAAACATTGTTTATTATTTTCAGTTTGTTTACATTTATAGTAAGTAAATTGTCTAAAGATTAACTTTAGTTTTTTACACTGTTTTTGACTTCAGCAATTAGGTAAGTTCTAATCTACCTTAGAAAATGTCCAAAACATAAGAAGGTCAAATTTGACTCCGAAGACTGCCTTTGAAGCAGTCCACAAGAACTATGCTAGCATAAATTTCATTGGAACTCGTGTCCAAGTCTTATGTTTTGGACCTTCTAACTTTTTGAACTAATGTACCAATTCTAGCTCTAAATGTTCTAAAATATTTAATATAAAGACATTTTATTTAAAGACTCATATAAAACCCATCTTTGATCTCTTTTGACAGAAGTAGGCTTCTCTTATCTGTAATAAATATTTTCTCGATCGGGAAACCTAACAAAATCAACTATGAAATAACAAAAATTACCAAGAGCAAAGTACATTAAAATGGCTATAATTATACACTTTTTGACTTACTTTCTTGATCATAGCAACAAAGCAAACTAAACATTGGCATCGGAAATATAGTTCACTTGAACCAGCAGTGGTGCAAAGCAGCGGGTATCAGCTAACAGTGTAGATATAAGAGACAATGTAGTCTAACTTATACTATACATTTAGAGATTGTTATAAAACCTATCTAAGTTGTCTTTTGACAAAAGTAAGCTTCTCAGAGCTGTGAATGTATATCTATTTTCTTAATCAGGAGTTACATTAGGCAGAATTAGCTTTGAAACGTACTATAACAAATAAGGTTAAGTGGGCAGTCTAAATCAACAGACATAGCCATTTAAAGAATAACAATAAAAACGGATATCTACTGGATAGCAGCTGGAGGGTTAAATAAAAATACATTTATGATGAATGAAAGCATTGATTCTTTAACAATTTTGTATTGCAGTCTTGCATTTACAATAGCAATAACAATAACATTGAAACACGTGTTATAATTTAAAAATATAGGATATATTGTTCAAATAAATATTTTATAGTAAAGGGATATTATTTACACAATATTATGTTAAAACATTACACAATTTTGTTATTTTCAACATGCTTTTAATACATGTGTTAAAACACATTTTAACATTTAAATAAGTAATAAAGTGGTTTATGAAGATTTTTGCATAATCCTGATTATTTTAAAGCTATAAAAGTACAATTATTTTTAAATACTTAGTTTAAACCCTTACCAACCTAAAAATATGCAAAGACAAAAAACGTTATCTATTTATTTTTTAAGAACAGTTTTAATTTTCACATATACTGTGAGGGCTAAAAAAAATTGCCAGCTATTCTTCACGATTGATCTGCTTTGTTGCAGATTTGCTACAAAGTTAATGACATACAACCAGACACACTCAGTCCATTGGCTACCGCACATGAGTAGTCATTTTCACGCCATCCTGAAGTTCCAATTACATTATATTTTATTCAACATTTATTTTACCTTTATAACATAATTTTTTTAATTATTTTCATTCGTTAATCTGTTATATTGGGATTTCAACATTCAACATTCTTTTCTCTGACTTACAATAATAATATACTTTCCCAAAAATTTCCATTTTTTAAAGTTTTGAGTTATAAATGAATAAAAAAAAGCATTGTTAAACATATTTTTGTTCGATTTCTTATGAAAGTAGAACAGTATCTCACAAATTGTGAGTCTTATTACAATCACATAAGACTCAATGGGTATGGGTCTGAGTCCTACCCATTTTAATGTGGAGCAGTAAACTTTATACTTCTAGTAAGAAGAAAACAAACTAAACAAATATATTTACACTAAACTTTATATTTTTTTAATTGGAAAAGTAAAACACAAAGACAATGACAGTATACAAATGGTTTACCAAGCAAGTTGTTATATTATATAAATAATATGAACATTTTAATTAGCTATAATTCACACCATTCTTCTCAGAGAAACATAACCTGTTTACGTATTAGTACCAAAACTGATAGAATAAATTTTAATTAATATTTGTTTATAAGAGGTGATAGAATATTCAGATGTTTGCCAGAAATTGGGTGGTGGCAACTTGCACCCTGCCGACACACATTACAGACACAGCACATTATCCGTGTACCACAATACAACTTACAGTAGGTGCCTGGCTTGACTGGAGGGTAAATGCCAAGCAAAGCATACAAAGCTTGTTCTGTCAACTCGTTCATCCCTGAATGTAAGCAAAATAAGCACATATGTTAATGCATAAGCGTTAGTTGCACAGCATTGTATTCTTGGCCAACATTGAAACTAAAAGTAAAACTTTTCAACTATGATTAAGTTCAGAAAATTTGTTTTTCAAGAGATTTCAAACAATATACTGTCATGAAATACTGTTAATGAAAAGTGACTTGATTGTAAAGTGGTTTAAAAATGTAAGATCAGATTTTTATGAGTAAACCATGTATAAAATCATTTTACAACACAATATAAGCATAATTTGTAGCTCGATTAAATAAGAATACAGTAGTTTTTTTATTATTTGGCCCACCATATAATCCAACTTGGTCATGAACATTTTGGTAAAATATTATTTGTAAAAATAATACCTCAAACGCCTATAAAAAGTGTTCAAACCTCATACTATAGTGTACAGCATGATTCAATAAGCACAGATTAAGTGCTAATATTGATAGTGATAGTGATCAAATGTATAAAAATTAAGTAAATTTTGAAATGAGTAATATGGATATGAATGGTTATTTTGGTTACACTGTTGTCATCTGTGTGTGTTAAGATGATTGATGATGCTTTGATGAATATCTCTGCTTTTAGAGCATTCAACAGATTATCCAATTGCATACGAAGCTACATAACCATCATTCAGTCAACGTAATTCCATATTGTAAAAATAAATAAATTGTATGGAAATATTGTCACCATGGAAAAGTTTTGCTAATTGCTCATCGTGAAAGAGGAATGAGGATGTACCATTTTCCATACTAATGAAAAAAGGAAGTGTATCATATCTCTTGTGGTTTAGATTTGTACATCGTTCACTTTCCATCTATATATTTAACTGGTACAATTAATTTTATTCGTTAAAATGTAAACTATAAAAATCATCTAAATTAATAGTTGTTAATTATTATTTTCACAATAAAACATGTTGTACACAATTTATTACTTATATTTATTGTTTAATCATGCTTGAAACTTTAATTACTCTAGATTGTATAATAGTATGATTTATAATCAATAATATTTGCATCTGTTATTTTAAATGTTAATATATTTTATATTCAGCACTTTCTTTTTATTTTTTTCATTGTTTTTTTGATTTTCTACACAGTTATTAATCAATTTGTTTATTTCTAAAGATATATACTGGCATTCAAATGCTAAAAACCAGTTTCATTTCAAAAATACAATTGTAAATGACGTCATTGTGTCAATCTCAATAAGAGTGGTTTCTTTCAGAAACATAACCAAGTTAATTATGTTGTTAAAAAATGCAATTGAAGAGAAGAATATGATATTGTATGTTTATATATTTTGTATTGCATGAGTGAGACTCAATACAAAAATAAAATGATTTCAACTATGAAATACTATACTGTATGAGACATTTTCAGAAAATCTGTTTTAAAATTCATATTTAAAAGCCATGTAGGATGTGAAAAATAGATATGCATTATACTAAAATGGCATTGGCTTTTAAAGGAATAGATTTACACCAATCAAAAGCAATAAAGCTCTTTTAAGAAAACAAAAGGGTTACATTTTGACAGAACATTAATTTGTCCATGTTATGAAGCTGTTTAAAGCATATATAAGCAGTTAATATTTATTTTATCCCAAAAGGCGACTAACATGAATAAAAAAGAAACAGGAACTGGTAAGGATGGACTTACTTATCCTCCTGCCGGCAATGATGGGATCCTCCGAGATGTAAGGCTCACTCTCACCCTCCTTGTTGCGAGCTGTTATACGGAAGACATAAGCAGTGTTTAGCACCAGGTCGCTCATACTGAGACTTGTCTCTGAGACAGTAGCCAGCGTCTGCCAACTCTTCTTGCTGGCCTCCTTGCGCTGAATGGTATAGTCCACCACTGGGGTACCTCCGTCGTCCGCCGGCTCCCGCCAGCTTATGGTGCACGCTGTCTCCGTCATACCCGTTGCTTCCAGTGGCCCACGTGGTGGAGTTGGCTTGCCTGCAACAATAATTTTATAGCTGCAAAGTGCTATATTGAGTTTGCACCTTTGTTTTGCACAGTACGCATCTAAATCCATGAAAATCTTCCAGTGTTTATTTTATAGGACAAATTAAGACGGTTTACTGTTAAACATGCATTCACAAAACTAGATTGTACAAGAATAGTCTTTTTAATACTACAGCCAAACATTATGTAAAATATATATATATATATATATATATATATATATATATATATATATATATATATATATATATATCCATACAGTAAGTGGCAAGAAGGGGCATTCAAATACAAATTGGAATCTCCCAATTTGATTGTTATTGCAAAAGAGATCAAAAAACTAAATATGATTATCACTCAAAATATTAGAATGAAAATATGATTTAGCTCATGTTACTTAAAATTTTTTTTCATCAAAGCCAACAGAACATTCAAAACCTAAAAGGATTGTCTGCACCAAAAGTTTGGTGAATTGAGCCAAAGATAGATACTAATGACATAGGTGTTGATGCAATACAATACAATATAAATAATCCCTATCAACAACTGTTGTATGATTTCTAATAGCTCTTTAACCATTTGCTCACCCAAATCTTATTTGAATAATTATTAGATCTATTCATTTACTTATTTTCAGCGAATTTACAATTAAAATTATACAAGAAAAAATAACAGACGCTGAGAGAAGATGAGAGAGAGTGAGAGAGATGGTGAGATGCTGAACACTTTGAAACCATTGTCACTCCTCTAAACCAAGGAAAATATGAAACACATTATTCTACAAGTTTTCTCAGTCTGGCTACTTACCGTAAATTGTCCTGACGACGACAGGTTCACTAGTCAGGGCCTCCGATGTGCCAACAGGATTCTGACTGAACACACGGAACATGTACTCCGTGTTCTCTATCAGTTTTTCCACATTGTAAGATGTAGATGAGGGCTCAACATCAGCGGCCTGTTCAGTTACAACTGGATTAGTGAACAAATTCTACTTGTAAAGCTAAATTTGATTATAACATCAATTGCATGTGATTTCCTCTACATTGTACATAATGTCATGGTTGAATAGAACTATTTATTTATTTAGATGAAGGACAACAGCTAATAAAAATATTTTGGATTATTAGAATGCTCATTTACATTTCTTTTGAGGTACAATATGTACTGAGTATGAATTATTTTAAATACAAAGAAAGTAGGTTTTCTTACATGAATTGAAAAATTAATCTCCTCTTCTCATAAAGTTCCCATGTGAATGTTGAGTTTATCTCCAGTTCACCTTCCGCTTACTCAACTAAAGCTAAACTCAAAATTCACATTGAAAAAACCCTCTCCACCATAGCTATATAATGTGTACAAAGTTCCTAGTTGCATTAACAGTTTCCCATATCAAGTGATGGCACATTAGGTTTTCTTTTACATACATAACATTTTAAAAATATAAATAAAGGCTAGAGTCAAAATCTGGAACCTAGCAAAAGTATATCTACAAGATAAATGGGTACATAGTCCAGCAATTAATCTAATAACCTATTTTCTAAACGAAGATTCTCTTTGCAGCACTTGAATTCCCCCAAAGACAAACCCTATAACACAAATGGCTATGGAATAAGCCATAATATGTCATTAAAAGAGTATCAGATTTGGAACAAATCTTGAGCTTTCTTAGCAAATATGTCACCCTTGTCAGCTCTTGTAAATGTCAACATGAACACTAATTTAGTTTAGTACCAAGAACAAATCCCAATAGTTTTACAGATTTAAGTAAGCATACATTCTCATTATTTATTTGACTTCTTAATGTAAAAACTATATTCTATGTTTTATCTTCATTAATTAATAGTTTGTTTGCAGAGTACCAATGTTTTGTTAATTTTAAGGATGTTGTTAGTTGTGTAGTAACATTAGGAATGTCCACACCTGTACTAACCATAGTGGTACTCTCAGCATATAATATATACAGAGAAGGTTCATAGACACTGAAGTCATTAACATAAACTAGAAATTAAGATATAGTGATAATTTGCACAACTTCACTGTGACATGATTTAAGTTTTGTGTTCTATTCAGAATTGGTTTATATACTGAAGAATTTAACACGTTCGCTACCACCATGTTAAGAAAAGTCGTATACCTACAGACCAGCCGGCTCAAATATGAGCCGCACGGTTTCTTCCTGTGCACCGGCGTCCCAAATATGCACCGCTCGGGGCACCTCAAATAGACTGACGTCCCATATTTGCGCCGCTGTTTGGATGCCACTATTATTGCCATGAAAAATCACTGGTCTATTTTAGAGGCTTGATACTTTTGTATTGGTCTATGGGGATGTCTGGCTCACATGTGGGACGCTTGGTCTCTGGATATCTTAAAAATTACGTCCTATCATGGCCTATCATGCCAACTTGTTATAACCAGTGGCACAATAATTAGACTATGAATATGTGAGCACTTAAATATAATGTAGCGTGGAACATTTTGAATATAAGTGTAAATTTAATAACTTATTTAATAAATGTTCACTTATTTTGTTAAATAGTTATGACATATGGGTTAACACTCATGTATTATGTCTTGTAGAGTAAAAAGAACCCCATTTATGTTTTTGTACCTTGAAATAAAATAAACTTTATTTCTACTCTATTTTCTTATATTCTACTTTTTTAATTTCTTAAATTAAAATTCTTGTAGGCCTATAGCCTAATAAGATATGTATGATAATACATTCAATGAACTTGTATTTATGACTCTGTTGTTTGAGCTTTTGTACCATGAATTAAAATACTATCATAATAAGATATGCATGTTTGATTGAAACTTACCCTAAAACCTATAGTAATTGAGCAAATAAATAGTGGCTCATATATGGGACGCTTGGTCTACGTTAAGATTTTGATGCTATAGACCGAGCGTCCCACATATGCGCCGCCGTAAAAATTACGCAAATTAGCAATATATCAAATAAGAACAGTACAGACGTACATTTTAGGTTATTTTGTTGAATTATAGCTCAATGCAACAATATTTTATCCTTGGTCTATGGTTAGTCTCACACCAATCATTCTCGGTCTGTGTAGAACAACCACATTTTGTAACATTGGTCTGTTACGGTGACCCGGGCGGCGCAAATATGCGCCGCCTGGTAGCGAACGTGTTAATGCACCCAGAAAGTGAGTAGCCAGTTTTTATGGCTTTGGTCTTATGGTAATTTTATGTTAATTATAACCATTTTATATAATCTTCTGGTATGTGACCTGACCTAGAATGTTTTAAATGTTTTTCTCATCTATAAACTGAGCTAAATAAAAATTCCAACTCAAGCTCAATATCTTACCTTAGTCCAGATCAGTTTGGTGGCCTCGCACTTCTCCAAGATATACTTGGTAAGTTGCAGGCCTCCGTCATCCAGAGGTGGCTTCCATTCTACTGTAATAGATTCAGCCATGATGTTGCTGAATGTTATTGGCCCCTCTGGTTTGCCTGGCTTGTCTGCAAAGCGAAGACTTTTTTAATTCGAATGGATCAACTTTCTTAGCTACATTATAGAAATTAAAAACTAACATTTTGAATACTGATGTATTTCCTTTATACCATATTTTCTAAAGGGAATGGTCTGGATCTCCATATATTTTTTTGTTAGTAAACTAATCAGATAAACATAAAAACACAACTGTCACCTAAAATGTGTACGCAAGATTAATTTCATAATAAAGAATACGGTTGTTTTCTCCTGTTAAAATACACAAAATGAATATAGACCCAAATTAAATGGTTACTTGAGTTGTCACCGCAGTGATATTTCATTTATCTATCAATCTATCAAGAATGGTGATTAAATATTGTATTTTGAAGACATTTATGATCAAAAGTAATTATTTCCTTCGTTACTAAATTATTATTTTAAGGAAATAAAATTTCCATTTGTTGAGGATAACTAAGAGACAAAACCACACTGTTATTGTCCATGAACTTCTGTAAGCTTTACAAAGATTAGTTCATTTTCCATGGACCAATTTAAAAAGGAGACGTTTATCTACGATATTGTAAGAGATAAACAGAAGATGGTGGAACATTAAGCAACTTTCAGATAGTGAATAGGGGGATTGTCTATGACCTGCCATATACAATTTTATTGTTTTTACGGACAAATAAATCAATGATTTTGGTCACTTATAATAGAGTACTTATGAAAAGCACCAAAGATGCCATATGGTGTATTTATGCCATTACGTGGTAATGGTGGTGTGACAACATGATAGAAATTATGGTAATAATGTGCTCTCTATAGACTTAAAACAACCCTAGTTGATATTTAGTGAAGTAACTAGATGACAGTATAGATTGGGAGTTGCACACTTCACACAGTCACGGTGAATGAGAGGTCTGGCGGAGAAAACCACTTTGACAAATGTACAAGAGGAGCTAGCGTTTGTTGACTGCCGGGGTTTATATATATATATATATATATATATATATATTCAGTATTGGTCTTCTATTATTCCATGTATAAAAAGTAATAATACAGAACCTACATAGTATTTTAATGGCCAAAAAAGGATTAAAACCATTCTCTACATAACACTACATTAGTAAAACATTAGTAGTATAGACAAATGTTAGTGCCAGTAAGTGAGACAATATAAAAGAGAAATAATTAAATAATTAGTTTGATCAATGTTTAATTGATACTCAAAGAGAAATCTCAATTTATACCCTTGAAATAATACAAGAATATTTTAAGATTGTGAAGAGAAGAGTTTTAACTTGTAATTTGACATTTTAATAGTGGTAAATATAAACATTATAAGAAGACTATGTATCCAACTTTGTTATAGTGTAAATGGCCAATTACAGTGTGTGTATTTATTATAAACAGGTAATTAGTAAATTAAATTTCAACATAATTTTAGAACCCCTTAAGTAACATTGCACTAACAGTCTGCACACCCAATGCTCCATGATTCTGGGAAATCTTCTGTCTAGTGGATAACCTCTAAGCATGGTTTAACTCCCATGGGAGCTAACAACTAATTCTGTAAGGTAGTAATCAAATAATATGTGTCTAGCCTAGATTTCAAAAAAATATTTATATTGAATGACAAGCCTTCATGAAAATTCGACCGCTATTAAAGATTTTTCAACACATGTTAGAGCCTGTAGGAAAGACTCAAAAACAGACTAATATATATATCACCATAAATAATAACGGAAAAGAAGAAAATATGAACGGATGAGGTAGTAACTGTCTAAACATAAACAACTCACCAATGACCCTGAGTGTGAGATCAGCTGAGGCAGAGCCAGCAGTGTTAGTTGCTCTCACAGTGTAAATGGCTGTGTCTGCTCGTTCCACTGAGTATATTGCTATTGTTGTTGTCTTTTCATCTACAAAGATCTTGCACTTTTGTCCCGATGTCAGTGCCTGTCCATTCTTCTCCCACAAGATCTCAGGTCGAGGGAATCCGCTGAACGCGACTTCCGGTTTCCATTGAGCAGCGATATTCAGCCTCTGGGTCTGTACAGCCTCAGGGACTACCAGTGTGGGAATATCTGTTAGCAAACATAGGGTAGTCAGAATAAAGAAATAACACGATTACATTTTTCAAACAAGCGTAAGATGGAATCAAATGTTTTGATGACAATACATAAAGCCACTGCAAAATTAATCACAAAACCTGCATTATCAGCAATTATGAGCAAGTAAAAATTTGGATTTTACAATAATACTCACACTTATATTACATGTTAGCTTGATTGAATTAGACAGCCCAGCATAGAATATTATAAAACACGTTTCCACTATAAATGTGCCAATAGATCAGAAATTTTGTTATAGCTCTTAAAAATCTGGACAGAATGGAAAATGTGTAATGGAAAAGGTGAGATAACTGTAGAGACCACCATACCACCAAATTAACTGACTAACAACAAAGTCTCATCCTTACCATCAACTAGGTCTGCCAAATAAAACACATCCAGCAATCTATAAAGTGTTTGATTAATGCACTCAATTTCAAGTTTGCTTTTAAAAGTTTTGTTAAAAACACTACCTCCATAAAAATACAGCCTAATTAATATTTGACCTAGTTGCTTATTAGACTACGGTATATTCAAGCATAATAAGAAACATTGTTCCAAACATAATAAAGAATCAAATTTATAATTTTTTATTTATTCAGTTAATAAAACTGAAATTATATGTTCACACACAAAATATATGTACAAATACTGTTATAAATTTAAAGTAATCTAAAATTAAAATATATTGATATTTTGAATTTTAAAACTGAAGTAATCACAAACTATTTCTTATACGTTTTGTTTATTTCATTGTCCCTTAGACTTGCAATAAGGACATAACTGACCTTGGACAACGAGTTTACAGCTGGTCTCGGCAGAACCGGCAGAGTTGGTTGCCTTGCAACTGTAGGAGCCAGTTGCTGACTCGTTGCAGTCGGGAATCAGGAAGGAGGCAACTCGATTCTCAAATGTCTGCTTCTTTGACTTGAGGGGCTTGCCGTTTCGGAACCTGAACACATACAAGGCTCTTCATTTTACTGGTCTAACGTTTAGAAACCCCTCTTACTTACTGTGCTTGATATGGAACAGAAGCTCATTATTTATAGACTTTAATGGGCCATAGGACACCAAATAACTAACAAATCTTAGTTTTTTAACATATAATGTTATTTAACGCCTCTCACCAGGCTTATAAGGTTAGACAAATATTCAAGCAAGAGATTTTTACTATAAAGTTCAGTTGTATAAGAAATACAACTATTAAAGCTAGTTATTTATTTACACATATTTAAGGTATCTTTTATTGATTTCTTTTTCAGTAGTGAAAAAGCCTTTTAGTAACTGCCTGATTCAACGTATATCTAAAAAAATAACTTTAAGCTGTCAAACAGTTCCAAATTACAATTTCATATATTTTTAATGGAAAATTATTAGCATGTTCATTGTTGTGGTGACACACAAGCACTAAGGAGTGTAGCAGGTAAACATCACTTGGAGTTTTATTATTTCCTACAATTATTTTCCTTGACTCAACTTTGTTATTAAGGCGAAAATTTGAAAAATCGTGGTAATTATTTAAATGTATCACTTTGTCTTTATTATCTACAATGGATTTACTAATTAACAAAATGAGTCTTTCAAATGAGCATAGATTTGTGGACAATATTTACTTAAAAATATTTAAATCACAATAGTAAAACATATTGTACCCAACATATATATATATATATAATACACATATACTTACTGTAATGAATGGAATGGATTTAAAAAAGCAAAAAACTCTTGATAAACATAGTTATAATATTATACAGAAACCACCAACCATTTGATTTCAGGAAGAGGAGTACCACCGACAACACACTGGAGGGTGATGCTCTTGCCCAGGCCCACGGAGGAGTCCTTGAGAGGTTCCTGGATGACTGGAGGCTCAGCTGCCACTGGGGTGGAGATCCTCACATACTTGGTACTGTTTGAGTTGGGACCTCGACCAACTTCGTTTTCTGCAGCCACTCGGAACATGATCTCTGCGTCATGTTTCATGTTGGTGACTTTGTGGGTTGTCACTGTTATTGTTTCCTTTACCTCATGCCATCTGGAGGCAACAAACAATTTACTGTATTTCTCATTGCAAACAAATTCTTCAAAAAATTTCACTATCCCTATTTTGATTCTGATAGTTTGTAAAATAATTTAATATTCATGATAAAGATTGGTTTAACCAAATTTCTGCCGTGAACACAAAATCAAATCAGAGAGTGAAAGAAAATTCATGAAGATATATATATTGAAGTTGTATAGCATAAATTATTGGTCCTTTCTTAAAATGTCAATAATTTTCCAACATCTATTGCCTTAGATTTGTTTTCAATCTGGATTTAACAGTTAGTTCATTCATTATGGTCTGCCAAAAATTCTCCATCACGAACATGAATGGTTACAATGGGTTTGTCCGCTACATCACATAAAGGACCATTTTCAAAACTGTTTGTAACATTAACAAGAGGGAGATTTTTACCTTTGAATTTTGATTCAAAGAAATTATTCCATATTCAAATATAGCTTTAAGTTGGGAGAAAGGTAGATTTCATGATCACCATCTCAAAATGTTAAACTGAAGACGTATTATTTATTAGTGTAGATGTTTAATTGGCACAACACTGATTGGACAATAACTCTCAATGGTGGCATGTTAATATAATTGTAACACTATCAAACATTTAGAAACTCCATAGTCTTTAAACATTAAAACACAAATATTGCTATAACCATATCAATTTCTTGGGGAAAAATATGGGCTAGACTTAGTTATAGTTAGTCATTAATTGAATAATAAAAAAAACTCATAATGGTTCAATTGTATAATTCAAAAACTTTTAACAGACACCACCTTAAAATCTTAAGTGATATAAAAAAGTGAAGGCTTATAAGTTATTAATAGTTATCTAATATGTAAAAAAAATATAGATTTTGGGCAGTATTGGGTATTAATGCAGCTGAGTTAAAAATTTTGCACAAATGCGAATGACCGACATTTTAAAACGTTTTATTCGTTAAATTTGGCTAATGAACCCATCCAAACTATGCAAATATGTCTGTGCATCAAGTTTAGTCTGGATATAATAAAAATGATGGCAGTTATCGTGTTCACAAGCTTGCATTATTTTTCTTAATCCCAAACATATATATACATTTTTAGATTATGGTTGTTTTGGTTTCTGGGGTCATGGTCAGAGAAAATGAAAAAAATCTCCTGAAAATCCATCATGAAGGTGACTGACTACAATAGGCAGATTTCTGCTCTTAGTGTCATAGTGAAGAGAAAAGTGTATTGACATAAAATGGATAACAGTGATGATAGGGAAACTACACAATCAATCTGGTTCAAATGTGTCTCTGCTGTCCAATTTAACCTGATACGTCATGTAATTTTAATTTATAAAATTTGAAGATTTATGTCAAATTTTTGTCATGAGTTTCCTACAAATCAAAACTTTGAAAAATGCTTAAACCCCATTGACATTTTTATGAAACATAATTGAAAGTATAATCTAGATTAGGGCATAATAACTCACTCCATAAACTCTTCTTTGTCATGGAACTCCAGGATGTATCGGATGATAGGAGCATTTCCATCCTTTTCTGGAGCCTTCCAGTGTAGAGTGACAGAGTCGTCTGTCACCTCCAACACGTCTGGCGTTCCTGGCTCCCCAGGCACCTCTGCAAGAGGGACATACCAGAGATAACACAATAACAGAAGGAAACCATATACACACAAATATATATATAAAGATTATGACGGCATGAAATTCAGGTCAAATACTTGAAAAATACTTAAATATTTAATTGTTTTGTATGGTGTCTGAGAAATATTTTAAATACATTATTTTTTCCTGATAGAAATAAAAGGAAGAAAACTAGATATTCAATATAAATTAGTATTCATGATATATTATGTGCCTAAGCAAAATTACAATTTCCTTAGTAAATTTTAAATACTTCAAATTTAAACATAAACCAATAAATAATTTTAAATTGATTATTTAGTACTTAAGTAATAATATTTATGGATGTGTAAATTACTGACAGTAAAACCAGTGAAAATTTACTTTCATAATGTATATGGGAATAATCTACAAGTTAAGTGGATCACATTAAAAGATCAGCTTAATTATACTCAATATCATTTTTACACTTTCAACAGAAACTTCAGTAATTTAACACTTTGAGTATGTTCCACATATATAAAAGTTACTGTAAATTTCCCAAAACATGCAGATCATGTTCTATAACATAATTGGTATTTTAAATGTTGTTTTACAATGGCTACATCCTGATAACTTTATCAGTGATATATGTAAATATATTAACAACTCAATTCATTGTTAGAATGTAAGTGAGTAGCTTGTAATTTATTTTTGTTTGCCTTGCCCCTTATTCCAATTAAAAGGGACTCCCACCAATGTTTGTCATATGCTATTGTTTACTAATGTATTATGACATCTTGAGAAGGTTTCGGTCTTTTTATTTGTCCTAATAATATTGCTTTTAAAAGCCCTAGTTTTGTATGTTGATGGTATGTGACAATGTGTTGAGATCTATTTTACATATTCTCATCTGACACACTGTTACTTTCCAGTGATATGTTACTGGCCAAATATGCACTCAGATGCTGCCATCATAATACATGGCATAAGTCTACACTGATTACACAACCAGTCGTGGAAGATTGTGCAGATTGGTGATTTTTGCCAACAAAAACCTCATCACAGATCGCACTTCACAACTGGCGGGATTTTCAATTGCAGTGATTATTTCCAAATTCCACTGTATATAAAGTATGATAGGCACAATGCACAATCTACCACGGCTGGTTGAGTACTGAATGTAGGAACACTCTGATGCCAAGATGACGGCATTAGTCCCTCCCATTTCGGCGCCATTTCAAAATGACTGTTGTTTTCTGGACAGCCCTCGTACCTTCAAAGTAACAAATTTTTTAACTAAAATCAGCCAGAGTTTTATTCAGTGTATTGTATTTCAGGATCAGCACTCAAAATTTCAAATGCATTTTAGCAACTTATAGTAAGTGTGCTTTTCTTCACAGTCAAGTAATAAAAGATTGGATGAGAAACTGAATAACAAATTATGTATACTTCAAATACCCTTCCATTTTTACCTGCACCAAAATTAGCATGTCTGATAATAAATTTTCTATGGGAAATTCTTATATTGATTTCAGGAAAAAAAATGGTGCTTATACAATGTAAATTGGCTGTTAGCTCCTACACTATTATGCCACAAAAGACTTCAATCTAGATTACAGTTGACATATTATATAATATAGCAAAATAAACTAAAATTTAATTCCTTAGAGCAAATCCACTTCTAACAGAGGTAATGACTATTTGAGGTCATTCAAGTGTGTTATTTACAAATGTTTTTTTAATTTTCAGTTTCATTAAAATATTGTTTTTATAATTAGCATGTCTTATCCAGTATCGCTTTGGTTGATTGTTGGCTAAAAAACAACAGTCAACAGACAATGCCAACAACCATCAACTGACACCTAGCCACACATTCCTCTTTGGCTTGTAGCCATGGTTCTGTCTTCTTGAGACATCTGGCTCATTGCTTCACAAGAAAGAATATTCAGGATATACTGTTTACGGTTTCTAAATTAAACTAAACAATGCACATGTATGTCCACCAATACTATCTAAATGATTCATCTATTAAAACTGCCAAATTAAAAACTAACTAAAATATCCTGTCATATAAATTGGAATGTGATTACAGTCTTTTAAAGTAAATTAACTTACGCATTATTATCAATGTCATCTCTGCTGAAGCTTCTCCGATAGGATTCTTCAACCTGAGAGTGTATGTTCCAACATCTGACTCTTCCACTTTCTTGATGGTGAGGCATGCAGACTCCTCTCCCAGTGTATAATCCACCTTAAATGCCCAAAATTTATGATGAACATCAGATGTTTTTATATGTTCCAGACAAGAACGCTTTTCATATATGAAATGTATGTCTCATTTTACAGATATAGTTAATACACATCCAAAAACAATTTAGTTTTCTCGATATTATTATTGGTTATTTATATGAAATCTCTAACTTTTTACTTCATCATTTAAATACTCAAAAAGTACAAGCTTTATAAGAAAAACTAAATAGCATTTGAATGTGTATTTATCATACCTTTCAAGTGAGACATTTCTCATTCCTACACATAAGAATAAGGGCTTAAACTGTATAACACTGTGTTAAAATGGGCTAATTTCCCTTTAGCACTCATTTATTGAAAAAAGCCTAAGTAAATTTTGCAAACGCTTTATTTTTTATTTGTAACCTTTATGGAAAGTGAAAAAAGCATAACAAATTTGTTTTGTACAATTTCTGGGTAAGAACAAAATTTTGTTTCACTGTTAAAAATTTTGCTTGCGCTATATTTGTTTTCTGCACCTTTGCTGTACGAAAAGTGGACAGAAGCAAAACAAAAATTTAATTTAATTAGTTTTATTGCAAATAAATTGTAATTTATAAAACATAAATGTATAAAATAAAATACATTGTTTACAATTAAAGCGCACAGTGATAGGAGTATGACTAGCACTGTGCGTATACACATAGTCAGCACTGTGCGTGACCTTCCCACCTATAAATAGATGCATCTGCATCCAGCGACATGGGCATTGATTTACATTTTATAGTCTGTGAAGATTCCAAACGTGAAATAACACAACATAACTGCACTCTGGGTTACCATGAAGACGCAAAAAAAATATAGTCAGAACGTGTATACACGTCCAAGGTGTTAAGAGCAACATTCATGAAATCACGTCAATGGTGTTGAAGGGTTAAAAGTGTTTAAAGTTTAACAATGTTTTTTCTGGGCTAAAACTGAAGGATGTTTCACTACAACTTTAACTCAAAAATGTACTCTACTAACCCTCTTGCTTTTCTTGATGACTGTTCCGTTCATGGTCCATTCATCCGTAGGTGCTGGTGATGCTGTGAATTTAACCTCAATGTTCACATCTTCTCCCTTCTTCACCTTGTACTCCTTTGGTGTGGAATCAACCTTTATTCTTGGAGCAGTTTCCACTTCTGTAAAATTATTTTTTTATTTTTAGAAAATAAGTTTAAATGTACTGTTAATGTTTAGTAAGATAACTGTATTTTATTTAGCCATATAAGGTTTCAAACAATATTTCCAAATTTAATATTCAGTTTAAAAAAATTTTACTTGTGAAAAATATGTATTGATTACAAATAAAGGTTAAATAGTTTACAAGCTATAGAGGCTCAACACAAACAATAATTGGCATCTAATGGGAAATAATGTGATGCTCTATAATGTAAACTGCTTTTGTAAACTGAATATACTTTGTGTAATCAACATTCCTTGTACAATATTCTTTCTTGATATTTCTCTGACAATTCACACATAGGAACAATGGCTTCAATATCTATAAGCTTGTGCTTTTCATTCCAGCTATGGTCTACAGTAGCTGTATTGTAACATCTTCCAACTTTTGCCTTAATTTGGAGATAACTTTCATTAAAAAGAGTCAGATTATACCAATATAAATAATAGTTTACTTTTCTACAAATCAGTCAACATTTAAAAAGAGAATTAACAATAATATGGTAATGAGATCATGCATTAAACTGTTTAGCTCAGGACTAGATTTTTTTATATTTTATAAGTCCAATACAATAGTAGTTGGATCCATAGATAATCACATTTATGACTGACTTCTTCATTTTGTAGGCTTTGTTTAAGCCACAAGGTCTACAAAATCACAAGAGCAAGCTTGCTCATCCTTCAACCTAGCAGCAATTCCCATCCCCTTTGACGTTACAAGTGCATGCAATCTTGGATAGCCTTACTTTCAATATTTGATTGACTTACTTTCGACTTTCAGTTTGGTTGATGTTTTCACGTTGAAGGCAGTGCAGGTTATATCGGTCTGATCCTCAGTGGTGGCTTTCTTGATGATCAACCTCTGCACATTGCCCTCAGTCTTGAAAATGTACTTACTGGATGGCTTGATCTCTTTTCCTTTCCTGTATGCAAATATCAAAAGTAAAAATATAGAAAAATTGTTGAACAATTATTACGTAACTTACATCTGCTTACTAGATAATTTTCCAAACATGTTTGGTTATGATTTATTTTATTACCAACTAATACATATTATATGAACAAGAGAATTTTGTAGATCACTTTGCAATAGCCTAGATCCAAGATCTGTCTAACACCAGACACTAGGGTATATTCCACTAGAGTATAGTAGTACTATTAATTTATATCTATAAGAACTATTTGTTTATTTTTGTTTGTCTCAAATAATACTCAAACAAAACAAATTATTTAGCTAGTTTAGATGAACTTACTTGAGCCACCTGACGTCCACTGGTCGTGACAACTCCACAGTGAACTCTGCATCTGTGTTGATAGGTACCAGAGTTACATCGGGCAGCCTTGTCACAAATTCCACCTCAGGCTCTGTTACCAACAAAAGAATGTTTGAATTAATGTTTGGGCCAAAAACTTATTATTCTGGCATTCTGTACAGTTTCATATTATTCCCTTGAAAATATTTGTTATTAAAATACTGCTTGAAACAAATGTAAAGTAATTAAAATCTGTAGTAAGTAAATTAGCAATTCTGCATTTGTTCCAAGTTTAATATTTTTCCCTAATTTAAATTGAAAGTAAAACATTAAAATAGGTGTTTATATGAAATAAAAATTGAATAATAATAGCTATTTCTATTTATTTTTTATTTTGTTAATTAATGTCACCTTCATATTTTCTTCAGATATGTACCAACTGAAACTCAGACATTGACAGTCACTGACAATGGTACAGCAATGATTAATACTTCTTTCAATGAACAATATAAATTGGTGTTCATGATTTTATACAATATTTAAATTATATGCAAACAACATCTGCATATGGCTGTAGCAAAATGTGACACTTTGAGTTAAATGAGTCACAAAGATGAAAGTGTGAGGTAGCATCAGCATCTAAAGGAATCCTAACTGTTTGTATAATTTTTGAATAATATTGAGTGTTGAATAAATCCCGTATGACCCTGTATGATTTCTGTACCTTCCACAGTGACTCTTGCAGTGGACACCTGATCTGGCTGGTCACCCACTCGGCACGAGTAGGTGCCTCCGTCCGTCAACTCTGCCTGGTAGATCTTCAGCTTCTGCTTCTTGCCATCGATGGACAGTTGAACGTGCTCTGAGAAGTGGAGTTCCTTGTCATCCTTGAACCAGCGGACCAGAGCATCACCCTTGGTCAACTCCACCTCCAGTGTGGCTTTGTCTCCTCTTGTTACAATCACGTCCTGCATCTTGGTGTGGATCTGGGGAGGCAACTCTGCACAGGTAGTAAACAACTCAGGTTAATAAACGATTCACCACATACCTCATTGAGCACTAAAAGTCCAATCCATATTATTGAACAAAATGTAAATTCTATGAAACTGTTGCCAATAAATTAAAAACTTATTCTATATCAATTTAAATTCAATTATAGCTCAGTAAATATGTACAAGTATTTAAATTTATAATTGCTCAAAATCCTAGAGTGAAATGGTCATTAGTTTCCAATATATATCATTAGGTGCACATACATTTACTTCCTCACCTTCAAAACTTGTGTTGCAATTCTGAGCAATGATTCCCACATTTTAACTTATTTTAATAACAATAATAATTCATCAGTTTAGAACTCACACATTTAAATGTCTATTAGAGTAATTCAAACTCTGTAAAAGTTTAACTATAAAATAAGCACTTATTTTTAGGTGATCTGATGATTAATCTACACCCACCGATGACAGTGACTTCAGCAGTGCACTCTTGGTCTCCCAGGGTGCAGGTGTACTCTCCCTCATCATGGACTGAGGTGCTACGGATCAGCAATTTTCTTACATTGCCCTTCTTTTCCACATCTAGTTTGCCAGGAACAGGCTCAATGGGTAATCCGTCCTTAAAAAAAAACAGTGAATTCAATATTCATAGCAATGAATAATCACCTCTTTTGAAGCTCTGTTTATCACATCGTAATCTAAATGAATAAATAATCAATAAATGACAAAACCTTGTCTAAATTTGAACTGTAGTTCAAGCTCAATCTACAAGAGCATGATTTTGATCCCTTTAAACATACAATAAGAGAGGAAAGAAGCATCAATACTCAGTTTTAAGGTTAACCTTAGGAAAGTGATTGTATCTTCTCTTTTTGGCAAGATACTCTATATGAACATGATGGTTTGACTTTGTTCTCAAATGTTTATACAACAATAGTTACAAAAAGTCCTTTTATGTAACTACAGAGCAAAATAAAACAAATTTACTTACAATATGGCCAAAATTGCAGATACATCTAACTTTAATTTTCATTTGAAAAGCAATTTCAAAGAAATATATGACAATGATTAATTAATAAGATTGAATGCCTCTATAAATAATTAAAATATGACACTTTTTGAAATCTAAATCGATTTTGCTTACTAATGCAATATTAAATTAAATATCTTAGTATAATGACGCAATGGTGAGAAAACTTACTAATATTAAACACTATTACAATTTTTAATTAAATTTATTATTACAATGACTTGCAATTATGAGAAGAGCAGATTTCTTACCTTGATCCAGGTCACATCTGCAGTTTCCGAAGAGATTTCAACCTCCAAAATGGCTACTTCTTGCTCCTTGACTTCAAAGTCTTCCAGCTTCCGCACAAAGTCAGGTTTCATACCTGATTAATCAACTATTTATCAGTATACAAAAGAGAGTACTTACTACTATACTTTACCCCTAATTCAGGGTCAGTGTGCACCCTGATAACATAGGGCTTATAAAATGGATGAGATTGTGTACAGTACTCATGCCAATATCTGTCACCAGTTCAAAACTGACAGGTCAACATTTTAAGTGTATTCCAGTTTTAATGTTTCTAAAGTCACTCCAAAATGAACAAGATACTTAGATTTTAAACGAGATGACTAGTTCTAATGTATAATTTCTGTCCAGTATAAATTGTAAAACATTTGTTCATAACTGCTACATTATAAATAATACTTTTCAACTAACATTTCCTAAAAATCTCAATTTAAAAATTAACACTTTTTTAAGCTATTTGTAAGTCAAATCTTTATGTACCTAGAAACCATGATGATTTTAAGCTGATGTTAAGTACTAGGAAAAACAGATAATTTAAGAAATGTAAAATAAAAATATTTTGTGAGGAAACACTCTTAGTGGGAAATAGTAGATTCATTTTCTTTACTTGTTTACTTTCTATGATATTCTTTTATTTATATACCTCATACTTTCATGCTGTCATTTTCAGTATTTGTTAAACTACATTTATTGAAATTTCAATACATATGCAACAGTTAGTAAAGTAACTTATTCAACAGTTAGTATTAGTAAAATAACATATTTGAACAGTTAGTATTAGTAAAGTAACTTCTTATTATTAAGAAGTCCATTAAGAAGTAAAGAAGTCCATTAAGTTATTTTATACAAATAAACAATTCATTATTGCACACAACCTACTTATTACAAAATCCTTGATCTTTTTACTATGTTATCACATATTTGGATTTTTAAAACCGTACACAGGTTACCTGCCGGCCATGCATCTGAGACTTTGCTTTTAACCTAGGGCTAAAATTTTAAACTGTAGTATAAATAGGAACTCGTTTCAAATCCATAAACGTTTAACTTCAGAATTTTTTAATTCGATGCTAATGAATTGTTAAAAATACGACTGACTACCTGTTAATACTAAGGGTTTATAATTTATATTCAATATATATTTTCACAGGATTATTATTATTAAACTGACCGTGTACAACGACAGTACAGGAGGTCAGTTGATCTTTGACACCACAAGTGTAGGTGCCAGCATCGTTAAGAGTGGCTCGCTTGATGATCAGGCGGTGACTGCGCCCCTCCTGCACCAGCTCTCGGTGGTCCATACCGCTCAGCTCGGCGCCGTTGTGCCTCCACTTGGTCGACACAGTGTGAGAAGTCTCACACTCAAGTGTCACTGTCTCTGTCTCATTTAACTCCACATTTGAACGCAGCAATTTTGTGAATGATCTGTTAGTTCCAGACAAACAAACCTTAAGAAACATATACTAGAAGGTTTTTCAACTCTGAAATATTCCTATAGGACTATTACAGGTATCAAAATTATTGCTGAAAACTGGAATATTTATACACATTTAATATTCATTTTCAGGTACACATTAGGATCTTGCCTAAAATGAAAGGTTCAAAATAATTTCATCTTTTCTACGTTGATTTTATAGAAATATCTAATAAATAACTTGTGAACTAATGCATATTTCAACATAAAACTATACTGTGTGTGTAAGTAACACAAAATTCATGTCTTTTTATTCAGGAACTTTTGGACAACTTTGTATTTGTTAATTCAACAATAAAATCACAAGTCCTGTTCACCAGATATACCTGTCTCCTGTCTACTGTATTTACCAGGAATGTCTCTTATTGTATTTTGTCTCCCCTCCCCTTACTCTATTTGATAAGATCCTCATAAAGTTTAATAGCCTATGGAAAATAAACATATATAGTAAGACTAAAATGGGAAACTTCTTCATTTTATTTCAGATAGATATACCTTATGATGTGAAGTATGATCTGATATATATATAGCTTTCCGACATATTTTGCCTCTACCTTTTGATATTTTGTATTTAATAAACGTAATATATTAACTTATTCTTTATGTAACTTGTACTAAATTACTATGTTAAGTATTATTTGATCATTTTAATAATAACAAAAGTTGTGAAGTACAGTATGTTTCTAAGAAAATTGACAGGCATTTCAACCTGTTATATCACAAAGTAATAAAAACATTAAATATTAATTGCATGTCTTTCCATTGCAAATATATGTAACAGTTAAACTCTATTTGATGGCAAAATACTAGTTTTGTGATAGTATGATGAACATTGTGAATCGACAGTCACCAACTCAATGTCAACATTGTGACCAGCGACAGCCAACTTTACCAGCTCAACTATTAAGGGATGGCACTCACACTTTCTC
This sequence comes from Homalodisca vitripennis, assembly GCF_021130785.1. Classification (NCBI taxonomy): domain Eukaryota; kingdom Metazoa; phylum Arthropoda; class Insecta; order Hemiptera; family Cicadellidae; genus Homalodisca; species Homalodisca vitripennis. Next base: position 84,360,354 of record NC_060207.1, on the reverse strand, counting down.
AACATCGACTGTGACCCTGGAGCCATGGGTTGCCGTGCCCACGTTGTTACTGGCCACACACTTGTAGTCTCCAGCATCCTCCTCCGAGTCTGCTTCCTTGATCTCCAGCACGATGTTCTCTCCATCGAATAGCTGAGTCTGTTTTGGTGAGGCCAGCAATGTCTTGTTGTTCCTGAACCAATTATGGAGGTCACACTTTTACATTGGAGAATATTTTCTGCTATTACATATACTTCATGTATAAGCTGCATTATATGATCATAGGAGAGATAGTTAACATCTTTACATTTTGTAAGTTACCTTTTATAAACTCTAATACGATAAAACAGATATTGCTCATTCAAACATTATGTATAGATTCTGGGTTGTACTGACAACGAGTTGACTAAGAGTTATGTGAAAAATACATCAGTAAAGGTAAAGCTGTGAATCTGCAGTTTTCTAAATAGAAAAACTAAAAGCATATGTTTAGACTATTTTTCAGTTTGGAATAGTTTATTACATTAACACAAAGAAAGATTATTACAGCAAGTGATACAAAATCAATATTGTGTATGTCAGTCTTTCTGAATGTGTTAAGCAAGTAAAGTAAGATAAGGCATAAAACATTTAGAGTTCTCTCATGACACGGCTTTCAAAAGCAGCAAGGAAAAGGAGCATGTTTTTATCCAATACAATGAAATAATGTTTTAGAGATTAATTTTGTTCACATGCCAAACATAAAATTTTGGGTGAATAGCCATGTGCCACATGTAGTTTATTAGAAAGAATCACAATATCCCAGTGATAAAAGGAACTAAAGAGGCCAATATAGGCTCAGAACCACTTTGGAATTGGTTTTATTGAAATAAAATTATTCTCAATTCTTACACAATCTAAGGTTTGATTAATAGGTACCCCTAGTAAACCTAGACTACCTGATTTCTTTAACAAAGGTATATGCTGGGGGAAGGTTCGTATATACTCATAATCAAACTATAGTTCACAGTTCGGTTTAACAGAGTTTTCATATTTCAACTACAGCAAACAGACAGTACATTATTTGGTGATTTGTGTAACACAATCACTAAATAATAGTTCATGGAAAAGGGATCCAAATTTAACCCGTAGGAGTTCATTAAAGCAGGATAGTCATAGCCATTATCATAATTACATGCTTTGAGCAAGTGACAGTGATACAGGAAAGTAATAGTAATAAGCGCCTACCCGATGGAACAGCTGATTTGCAATGGTTAGCTCATTCTTAACATCGTTCCAGTTGCCTTCATTTTTGATACTAGTCATGTATTAGTGAATTCTGTTCCTAAGAGTACTGATAATGGCGGCAATTACAAATAAAACAATAACATAAAAGTAGATGTTAATCAGCATCACTAAATTTGCTGATTGTACTAGTTTAAAAACATCTTTTATTACTATTTCAAGAAAGAAGAGATTATATGCAGTTTCATTGTATTAAAAACCTAAATTCATAAACTTATTTAACCCCACTTGGTATTATCGTTACTCTTCTTAGTACTAACACCAAAAATATATGTGTGTGAGTGTAAAACGTACAAAAATAAATGAGATGTGAAGCAAAATTTACAATCAACTTTATTATTACCTATATAAGTGAAATAACACATTTTTTAATTTAAGTTTATAACTATTTTAATAGCACATAATGGAATAAAATGCTCTCAGAAGGCCATTTTGAGAACTGTGTTTTAAACTTTTCCGGGGAAGTAACCACAGAACCCACCTCCCCCAACCCCTACTGGGAAATACCAAATATCCTAGACTCCCCAGTAGTGGTAATTAAACTCACCCACCATATGATAATCTCAGATAAATATTGTGGTCTATATTCTCTACTACTGCCCTTGTAGTCTGGGAATAGCATGCAAACATACAGGAAATGCAAAAATTATGTATGTTATTCTTGTGTTGTATTGTATGTATTGTATTCTTGTATGAGATGGGATATGATCTCATCTCATATCTCTTTAAAACTTGGTTTTTGGTATCTAAAATATAGACAATAGTTTAAAGAATTTATACAATTAAAATATCTACAAGTTTTTATATTTATGTAAGTACCAAGCAAAAGAATGAATTCACTTCAATCATTGTTTATCTTAAGTTGCATTTAAATTTTGAAAAGTTCAGAAATATCATCAAACTGATTAAAGTTTATTTAAATTCAAAGATTTCTACAAATCTTGTTACATAAAAATCTTCATCAGAAATGTAAGTTCAAAGAAGAACACTAATACAAAATTCTATTAGAATAGATTATATTATGCCAAATACAGTACCGGTACTCATTTAAGAATTTGAAACTATAATTTTTATTCACTACTGTTACTTTTAGTTCCTCCTTAAACTGATTGTACTATGCAGCTTAGATTAGATCTAAACAAAAAACTTCCTCGCTCGACTTTTGCTCAGTTTAAACCAAACTTAGCATCACAAGTAACACAAGTTCTGCTAATGGTGTAAGTTACTCACATGGCTCTACCAAGCAATAGTAGTCGCCTGTATGTTGCAACCCTGATTTACGATAGAACTGATTAGACACTAAGAATAAATACAAATGAGATTAGTTGCTCGTAAAGAGGGCGGTGGTAAGACAGATTGGGTTTTGGCCAGCTCCATTTAGGCTGCCAGACATTCCTGACTGTCCCAGAAGCTTACATGTGCCATGGGATGTTTGCAGGATGTTGTGGGGATAATAGTATGCATATATATCTCTAACTAAACAATTCTAACTTGTATAAGTTTAGTTACAAATAATTACACTACTATTATAATTTACACTATTAATATTATTATTACAATACCGTATGTTATTAATAACTAAAAGTACAAATCTTAATAGTTATCAATTATCAAATACAATATTAATTCATTATTCTTCAATCTAGTAAAAATTTTGAATTTTGGAAGGAGATTCGTCTTTCATGTCCTCCTTCTCTCAGGTATGCCCCTGGAGTTTTGTAAATTTGAATAGTTCCTTTTTTGCAGCTAATTAATCAAATATAAGTATCAACAAAATAATGTTATGAATTACTGACTTTTAGGCTATTGTCATAAAAACTAAAGGGAATTTTTGTTCTTACTGTTACTTATATTATATAATATAGGTATGCACAGTTATACTAACAATTTTAACTATAGTTACTACTATAATATAGTAGGTGGCACATAACTATTAATATACCACAATCGCAGTCCCATAACAATGATAATCTGATAGTAAGCAGTCAAATCAAATCAAATCAAATCAAAATTTCTTTATTCATTGGCACAACATTGTACACTGAAATGGTGTCATCAAATAGCATTGTATATCTAAAGTATTATTATTAACTATATAATTTGACATGTTCTGTATTTAAAATTCGTTTTTTTAAAACTATAAAGAGCCTTGTCAATGAGAAAATATTTTAATTTTGATTTGAAAGTTGATAAAACATTTTCTGACTTTAAATATTGAGGTAATTTATTATAAAAAATTGTGCCCATATATTGAGGTTTTTTTCGGAAAAATTCTAAATTATGTGTGGGGAATGGCAAGGGCCATTTTGATGCCTGGTATTGTATTGGTGAAGTGTACCAAGCTGTGGCAAATTGGAAAATCTGAGCTTTACCGATAATATTGTTTCATAAATATACATACCATACACGGTCATTATACCAAATGAAATAAAATGTTCTTTTGACGATGTGCCTGGTTTAAGTTTAAAAATTGATCTTACTGCTCTCTTTTGGGATTTTTAAAATTGAGTCTAAATTTCTAACTGTTGTGGCACCATATATTGAAATCCCAAAGGAAAATAACGGAATGAATATAAGAAAAATAGACTGTTCTTAGAGTTTTGACATCACAAAAATTTCTTAATCTATTTAAAGCATAGATGCCTGAAGTGCCCTTGCAAGAACACTTTCAATGTGAGAGCTCCAGTCCAGGTTCTCGTCAATCGATAATCCTAAAAATTTTGAATTTGCTACTTGGAAAATATGGCTATCTTTATTTATTGTTACTGTTGGCTTGATTATTTTTTTCATTTGTTTGTGGTTAAATACTATAAAGTTTGTCTTATCAACATTCAAAAGTAATTTATTTGCTTCAAAAAATTGAGCCAAAAGTGATAAGTTAGTGCTGGATGACTCCTCCACTCCCTTTATTGAAGGTGCAGAAATTTTTAGGTTTGCGTCGTCGGCATAAAAACAAAGTTTTTCCAGGTTGCCTGATTTTAGGTACACCATTGATATAACAAAATGAAAAGTAAAAGGTCCCAGTATGGAACCTTGAGGAACCCCATGCTTCACATCTGAAATCGAGGATTTGTAAAGTTGTTTATACATTGTCCCTTTGTTGTGGGAGAAATATTCAATTCGACAAATTGTTTTCTATTATTCAGATATGAGTTTAACCATTCAAAAGCTTTACCTTCTACGCCAATTTGTTTTAATTTAGACAACAACAAAACATGAGAAATTGAATCAAAAGCTTTTGCTCAGATCCATGAAAACTCCAATTACCTTTTTCATGATTATCTATGGAGTCAATAAACTGATTCAAGAAATTCTGTGGCTGCGGTTTTTTTAAAACAGATTTTCCCTTTTGGAAACCATGTTGATTGCTGTTAATTATATTGTTTTTTTCCAAATAAATTTTAAATTGATTGTAAAAAGCACGTTCAAAGATTTTGGAGATTGATGGAAGCAAAGCAATGGGACGATAATTTTCTACGTGGGTTCTGTTCCCTTTTTTAAATAGAGGTTTAATCTTTGCAATTTTCAATTTTTCTGGAAATATTCCTGAAATAAAAGAAGAATTTATTAAGTGAGTGATAGGTTTTTTATTAGCGATTTCCTGGCTTTCTTAATGAGAAACAACAGGAATGTCGTCATATCCAGCACTAAGCTTGTTTTTTAGACTGATCATAAATTTTCTCTATATCTTCTTCTGTGACTGGCTCTAGTCTAAATCTAGAAAAATTACAAAATAGGTTGTTGTTGAACTGAAGGTCCTGTGGAGCTTGACAAATTAGGCAGTATAGATTTATCTACTAGATCTGAGAAATATCTGTTTATAAATTCGTCTTAAGTTACCAGGGTCTGTACAAAGTTGATTTCTAACCTTAAGCTCTATATTTTTATTACTATTGTTGTTTACACCAACTTCCCTATTAATCATCCTCCAGACAGTGGCATTAACATTCACAGACTTTTTCCAACTGACTATTAAGATATTGTTTCTTTTGATGCAGAATATTTGTCTTAAATAATTTGTTTCTTGATTTTTTACCTCACTATAAACAAGTGGGGCTTTGAAGTTCTCTAGCTAGGCTACTTAATTCAATAATTTCTAGCTTTTCTAATCTGAGCTCATCTGTTAACCACATATTTTTATTCAACTGTCTTCGACTTAAGGTTTTAGGAAAATGGAGGTTAAAGTAGAACAATAAAAATACTATGAAAAAACATCATATTTTGAAGTAACAGGAGCTAAATATAAGTCTGTCCATGATTCTTGTTGCAATGAATACAAAAATGAATGTGTGTTCAAATCTGAGAACTTTCTAGTATACATTTGAATGGATTTCATTGGGATGAACAGTAATTTTACTTTTATGTTTAATAGGGGTATGTAATAATGCTAAGAACTGCCCATCATGGTCTGAGAGTTGAGTATTAATTCCGATTAGTTTTTGATAAAATTCATATTAATGTTGGTGAAAATGTTGTCTATAGTTGTGGCTGCTGATGACTCCGTAATTCTAGTTGGAAATTTTACTAAAGAGCACATTTCCATTAGAAACTAACAGTGATTATTGTATTGAAAAATTAAAGGTAAACTTTATAGAAATATTCAACGATCATTATAATTACATCATATGTTAAATAAATTCATATGGTATTGACAAAAGGTAAACTTGATATATAACAATTGGATCTCAGTAACTTTTTTACATGTATAATGGTTTTTGACTTCACAGGGCTAACAAAAAAAATTTCCAGACATTTATCATTGTTCAGTGATTCAAAAGATTAGTGACACTATGTTTCTGAATTAACAAACAACATTCAAATTCTTTATTATCAAAGTTTACATAACATACATTCTTTTAATCCAGCACAGTTGAAAGAATAGGTGACATTGTCAAGATATAAAATAGAACTTAATATTACTATCAGTTATGAAACATCGTCAAAATCAAAAGTTTAATTAATTAAGTATAATGCTATACAATTAAATATGTACAATGTTATAATTATAAAAGTAAAAAAAATAAAAAGTTTAAATTTATCTATTTATATTCATGTTATTAAATTATTGTATCACATAGATACCCTCCAACATAGTTGTAATTTCTGATTTATGCATCTTAACCTAGATTGTAGTTACGTGTTGGGTTAATTATTCACCTAAACAAGAGATCAGATTGTAGATTTCAAAACGTAGTGTTACTGATTTTTTTATCATTTAACAATGGTAAATGTCCAGAAAAATCCAGTTTTCTTTACAATACTTCCATTATCAAAAAGAAACTTCAAACAAAGCTAACAAACTATTTATCATACGATTATATTTAATTATTTTAAAATTATTCAATGAAAAAATACATGAGGAACATGAAAAATGTAATTTAGGATGATTAACTAAGTTTTAGCTTTTAACACTTGGGGACAAAACACCCACAGGTGATTTCTTGTCCTTTACTTTTGGACACAATATAAAAAGGTTGAAAGTCCAAAAAAAAATTGAGGATTGAAGAAATTTCAGGAAGTTGCAAAGAAATTTACCTGAACCATGTCACTATTGGGACTGGGTTCCCGGTGACTTTGGCAACGAGACGGATGGTTCCTTTCTCCTTGACATTCTGCTCCTCAAATCTCTCTACAAACAGTGGAGCCTGAGGTCCTGGAACACCTGCACATCACAATACAAAATATAGCAGAACAATTTGGGGGAGGTTGAGTTGAAGATGACAGGGAGAATTATCTTAGGAAATTATACTTTTCAAAATTAACAATCTAAAACATGTAATTACGATTTTCAAAATGAAAAGTTTAATGAGGCAGTGGATTATCTTTATTAAAAACGTTGACTGCAGTTGAAGTCTTACGACGCAGAGGTATAGACTCACATTCAATGTCGCTCAATATAGACCAGCAGTGATGGTGTTAAAATACTTTCTAACAAGGTTAGAGGAAAATATTTTAGTATCTTTTCATTTTGTAATTTAATAGTATGTGCAATGCTGATGTCAAAGAAATGTGAATTTAGATAGCGTAAAACAGGCAAGTTTAAATCAGTACTCAGTTTAAATTTTAATATTTATATAAAGTTTTTTATTTTAAGTTAACCTTTGGAAATTTTTGCAATATGCCTTTTAATTATATGTAGTTTTAATGAAAATTTCCTAAAACTGAAATGTTAAATAACTTAAACAACTCCTGAGCTCATCTTGTCAAACCTTTCAGTGAACATACAAGGGTCACTAGATAAATTTTAATGTGACTATATTTATAACATCACTGGTAGGAGAATTTGCTAAGGGATGGAGGAAACTGTATCTAAGATATAGAAACTTTGTTTGGATTTAAAACAGTAGCCAAACTATACCTAAGTTACATGACAGCTTTATATACAATATAAGATTTTTGTACAATTTTGTATAACTTTACAAATAGTTTATTGAGATCGTCTATTGACCAGCTGTTACTTTCTTTTAATATATACTGTTTCATCATATATGTTTTAAGAAGTTTAAATGAAAACTGTTTGATACCAGATGAGAATCACAGTGGAAGACCACCAACTGTTTTTTCCATAGTAAACACTGCAGCTTCTTAAAAAAAAATATGAAAGGAAAACATGGAAAACCAACTGAGAATGGATTATATACCTAAAGATTAAGTCTATTAAGTATCTTCATTATTAATATACTAATGTAAGGGAAGTATCTTCATATTAAGGTGCCACATCTGCTGACTGGAGTACAGAAGAAGTGAACATACGAGTATACTAAATATTGCTAGAAAATGCTTACATTTCAATTACAACCCTCAAAGTGTGTTGGACATTGATACAGGTAATAGGTTTAGGATTTACTAAAGTAACCCTAAAAAACGCATCAATCAGACATTTGAATATTAACTGATGGATTTTAACTTGTCAGTTGATGTAATAATTCAAGCGTTCTTGAAGAGTTAGGAAGAAGGTTATGGCAATTTTCTTCTCATCAAACAATTTTTTGTAAGTATTACTTTGAAAAGTAATATACTATTACTGTAATTGTATTCAATATTTAAGTAATTTGATGAAAGCAAGAAAAATTAATTCTGCTTTATTATGAAGATACTTAACCCCATACATTGGGCCAAGTCTTAGGCTTTATTCTGCAGACTCAACTCTAACTGCTAACCTATCTGCCTCTGATATTCTTTACTTTCTCTTTTCTGCGCTAAAAAATTAATTTAATGGAAAGCAGTTTTCAAGACCTATAGATGTTGTTGCAAAGCTCTTTACTTTATAAGCATGGAGAATAATTAAATATGATTGAATACATATGCATATTAGAACCAGTGATTTAACAGCTAATTCAGGGTGATGAATGTCTTTGTGGAGTGTCAAAAAGAATATTTAAAAAACATATGATGATTTAAATAAATTAATATCTTTTTGTAACTGATTACCTCTAATCTTTTCTGGTGAGCCTTATATAATTTTTTATTGATTTTGAAATTTAAAATAATGCAGTAAATAATTCTAATGCCTTCAATTTTCAGTCTTAAATCCAATCAGTTCATAGTACAAGATCACACACAAAAACCATACAGAGTAGTTTTAAAAATATGAAAGTCAATTTTAGTCTATATTTACACATAAGAGAGACGATCAATGGCATTTATAACACACCTGACAAAAGTACAAAAAGAAGCATTAACAGTAAAGTCCCACCTCTTAATTGACTGACACTAAATTTAAAAGTTGATATTCTTTGGAGGAGCTTTTTAATCCATTTTATTTATTATATATTTTTAACTGTCATATACATAATTTTATGCTAAACTGCAAGATACAAATTTTAGTACATTCTCTACATAAGACTAAACAAAAGTGTTAGACTGTTTATGAACAAGAGAATTAAGAAGAGACTCAAAAAATAAATAATTAATATATATTCAAACTGTATTAATAGTGTTAGCACACACAAGTAGCATAGTTTACAAACCACATTTAATTATTAAAAAGTATGCATGTAAGTAGTTTCTCCAGAAGGTAAAGAAAGACTCTGAAAATATAATAGGAAACAAATGCTTAAGATCATACCCAAATGATTTAAACTTGAATCAAATTCTTGCCCTTCTTCCACTATTTCTGTCACTATGATATGAGCTGATGTTTCCTCTGTGTGTGAGATGCTTTTTGGTTGAGAAGGAGTCACTACTTTTTCTGATATTTCTGTTTCTTCATATTTTTTCAGTTTTATATCATGTGCAACATCAATATCCGGCACATTTATCTTCTGAGTGATCTCAATTGTCACTTCAGATGTGGTATCATCTTCTGTGGTGTCAGAAGTCAGAGGACTTTGAAGGTTTATTTTGATCATCTTCAAGTCTTGAACAATGTGGACATTGTCTTTTGATATGACTGCCCTTGATGGTCGTGTCATCTGAGTGGTAGTGAACTGATGTGTTTTTTGTACCACTTGTCTAGTCAAAGATGATGTAACAGTTTTTTCAGAGTGAGGCATGAAAGCTTCCTGGTGTTTGAAAGCCTGTTGCTGCTGAACAGTTCGGAGCTTAACCTCTTTAGAACCAAAAGTGTCAGTGGCTGAATGAAACTCATCTACTCTAGTTAGATTAGTATCTGAAAATGTTGCATCAGCATTAGTAAGTAAGCACATGTACATATATTAGTTGCTAGAAGCAAAAGCTAAGCTAATTCCTAATACAGGACTTTTGATTAAAGTATGAAAATAGACTAATGCACATTTAGACTAATTCAAAGAATGAGACAAATGCATACTAGTAACACACTGTAACTTTTAAAAGTTAGAAATTTGGCTTCTTTTAGTGAATTATTAAACAAATATTTACTTTAAAAAAATTCAAACTAAACAACAATAATTTTACAAAGTTCCATGAAGATAAAAAATGGATCATTAAAACTAATGTTTTTTATGATTTTACTATCTAGTTCCTATCCATTTATTATAATCTACTCTAAGTACAGGTTAAGCACAGTTAGTTATTCATTAGTGAGTAAAAATGTAGTGCCCAATCTGGAATTGGAACCAAGGTGCCTGGAATGAGTTGAGTCACTAATTACTCCACTATCAGGAATGACAAAGATAAAATACAGTAGCTAATACAGATTTATACATCTGTGTGGTAAAAGACAAGGCAAATAATACAATTTTCTAGATTTTTATTGCAATTCTTATTTATAAGAATAAGAATAAGAATTGCATCATTTTCATCTGTTCCTCAATATTAAATTTAAGTAAATAGTAAGTAAGTAATATGAGAATAATATTGATTTAAATGTTTAAGTATTATAAAATGGTGGTGTTAGGAGAATTTCTTGTTGGTAATACTGTAGTGAGATGGAGCAATCAATAAAATTATATTTATATAAAGCAGTTTGATTCGCGGAACACAGTAACTCTTATAAAGATTCTATTGAATATGAAATGGTAAGTTTGGGAGTGAATATTACCTTCAACGGTGAGCTGGCAGGAGGTAGAGGCTTTCCCATGTTTGTTGGTGGCAGTAACAGAATAGCGGGCTGAATCCGAGGGGGAAGGCTTGATGAAAGTCAAAGAGTACGTCTCACCCTGGACCTTGGTAGGCAGGCTGGTATCAGGCTGGCCGTCCCGTGACCAAACGATCTTTGGTGTCGGCTTGCCAGTGATCTGTGTGACCAAAACTGCACTCTCACCCTCGCTGATGCACACGTCTTGCAACGGCTCTACCACCTCTGGCGGCTCCGGCTCTCCTGTCTTCACCTGCAACATATAATTAATATTGATGCTCTTGATGCACTGACTAGTAAAATTAAAAACACTACCTTAATTAATAAGTCAATTTCAGATGATTGTCTTTTTTCTTTTTCTATACATTTCAGGTAAAAATTTAAGTTGGCCAACTAAAAAAGATAGTAAATTATATTTAAACATTTAGAAAATAGGATCATAAGTAAAACAATACTAAGTGTGCAAACATAGACAAAATATACGGGAAATCCCCATTAATAATTTCAAATCCTCAAAAAAATATCAGAAATAAAATGTTTATAAAAATTTATTTAATCAATAATCTGATCAATAATATAACTCTGATATCAATAATTAATAATAACACTGAGCATTTATTATGGTTTATATTATTTTAATATTTAAATAAGATTTCTGAATTTTTCTAATGTGTCCCATTGAAATTTTTAATATGAACATGAATAAATGTAAAAATTGCCATTTGATTGAGATTTAATCATCCAATACTCACAGCTGAGTTGACAAAAGACTTTAAACAAAGAAAAGACTGCATTTGATCCATTTATGTGTACCAATTTTAAGAGGAAAAAATAGAACACATGTGGGAAATGAACGTCGTTGGGAAAAGAAAACAACACATGAATTTAACACGTTCACGACGACGTTTGACAATTTGGTATGTCTCTGTACCCATCAGTCACGTACCCGATCGGGTCAGCTGTCATAAAACTGGTTAGATATAGCTCATGTTATGAATACCACCATCAAATTGATGGGGTTATTAGTGAAGTAAGTGTATTCCCAGTGCTGTTATAAGAACTGGTGAGATGAAGTTGTAGTCAAAGCTCATGTTTATGAATACCACCTTAAAATTGGTAAGACAGGGTTGTCAGCAAAGTAAGTGTATTCCCAAATAGAAAATTCAACAAAAACGTTATAAGAGGCATAAGTATAACAAAAAATATAAAAATGCCACATGTACTGACAATGCAACAAGGTAAGAGAATTGGCCACGTTTCACTTATTTATGGAGTATATCAAAGCAGCCTTTATTTAAACAAAGTCTAAAAATCCTATCATAGCTCTCTGATTTATATTGTAGTTTTGTGGTTCTTTAGATTTGGTGATTCAATATAATCTGATAAGCAAGTCCCCAATGTAAGACCCAATAAACACACAATGACATTTCTTAGTTTCAAAATTTCATGTTATTTTGTCCTGTTATGTATTATCTTATTTAATGTTATATTTTGGTAAGATTGTTATGACCCTTTTAACGTTTATCATATGTTGTATGTTTGTTGTTTAGCTGTTTTTTATTTGTTCAAGATTTGTCATTGTAAATTATTATTGTTGGAAAAGGTACTTTATATGGTTTTTATTAAGTATGTTCTCATAACACATCAATCAATGTATTGTTTATATATTATAAATTTTAACAACATTCACGAGTATTGCATGTAAAACGCTAAATGATATATAAAGATGATTGATTGATTAATATCCTCCTGTTCAAGTACCGACCACACTAGGTATCTCCACTCAACCAAGACAATAAGGCAAATCTTACAGAGCCTGTAACTGTTCATGAAAAGGTCTCTAGGAACCAAAAGTAAGAATGGCTGTTTTTATCTCAGAATATCTATAATGCTACCCAATACTGTTTAATATTAGTTGACTGTAGCAGTATTTCATCAAATGGTCTGGAGTGAACTGTTCCCTTGTTCATAAGATTTCACTGGGAACAATAATAAGAGCAACCACCCAAGAATAATCCAAATTTAGTACAAAAGCATAGCACATAAAATCCAATTCCAATTTCATATCTCTTATATAAATATGATACTGAGGTAGCTACCTTGAGGGTGATATCGAGCGTAGCCTGACCTTCCCTGTTCTTGGCCACCACCTGGTACACGCCTTCCTGGGACTTCTTGACTTTGGTGATTGTCACCATGGTACTGTACATGTGCATGTCACTCTGGGTGGTGACAGAAACAGAGTCAGATGGCTGTAGTGCCTTTCCCTTGTAGTACCAGAAGATGTCAGGTTCTGGTACAGCCACCAGCCGGCATTCAAGTTCTACGTTGTCCCCCTCTTTCACGATCTTGGCCTTGGGTTTCCGAGAAAATGTGGGCGGGATTCCCTCAAGGATGTCTGCTAGTGATGACTCTCTGAGAATTAGTTTTAAAACTATGTAAGTAATTGTAGTTCTATTTTATTTATTTATCACACTTTATACAACTCTGACTATTCATTGCCATGAGAAAGCTTCTATAAGATCATTTTAGATTCCCTCAAGGATTTCTACTAGTAATGACTCTCTGAGAATTAGTTTTAAAACTATGTAAGTAATTGTAGTTCTATTTTATTTATTTATCACACTTTATACAACTCTGACTATTCATTGCCATGAGAAAGCTTCTATAAGATCATTTTAGATTCCAACTAACTTTACTTGGGAGCTGAATCTGGTTGAGAGGTCTACTAATAGTAAAATTATATTATATTATATTTTATATAGATATAAAACATAACATGAAAAATTTTATTTTAATTTAAGATGTAGTTTAGTTCAAGATGTCATTCTGTGCATATACAATACATCATGAATAAAGTTGTTTTCATTGATTGATAATGTTATTCAAATTCCAGCAAAAACAAGCAAAATACATTCAATAAAAAACACTGTTGTTGTACAATCTTAATGTTTATTTATATATTTTCAATTGAGGCGGTCTATGGAAAAGGGGCACATAAGCAAAATTGTGTTTTGAGAAATTTGAGTTTAAAGTTAACTTTCATGTAATAAGTCTTTTTCTCAATAATAAATTTAACATAACAACAATATTAATGAAATTAATATATTCAATTAACTTAATATTTGCCCTTTGAAACTTATAAATCATATAATAATAGTAAATAAGTAAGGCTTAGTTTACCTTTAATAAAAGTAAACAAGTAAAATAAATGGGCAGTTATGTGCTCTTTTAAGCCAGAACAATTTTTAAAAGTAGAACATAAAAGAAAGGCTTCAAAGTTGGGTACAAACACTTTATTAGCTTACATATAAATCATCCAGTTTTTTTTTAAATAAACTGGATGTTCTCTTCCGTCAAAATCTTAAAAAGTCCTCTGTTCAGGACGAGGTGACTTCCATGTACAGTAAGCTCCATGCGCTGAATATCTCGTAGTTTTAATTATATGTTTGAGAACACATAATGGCCCCATTACTCAAGTATTTTATAGCGACATACTTCATAATTTTAAAAAGAGCCTTATTTTTGTTAGGGGTTTAGTGTAAAAAAATGACCCCAAGAATACATCCCATTCTTGTAACAAGTCTGGACCCATTATTACTTCAAAAGGCATATTTATTTTGCACAAATGCAGTTAAATATGGTTTCAGGTTTCCAATAACTTCAGCCTTTTTATAAATTTTTGTATCAAACCAAATTCCTATCACATTGCGCAAAGCTATGCATAAACCGGAAATAGCTGTCTACCTACTTGTTTTTGCTAACCAAGATTAAAAATTTTGTGAGTTTAAAATTCCAATTATTCTGACCCCCAGCAGCATCAGATAGAAATACTATTGTTTTTATTTCAGGGAACTTTTCCATTTACTTCTTTAGGCAATCAAAAATGACACAAATGAATCACATTTTTTTCCATCACATTCTGTAAAGCAATATCAATATTTTCAACCCATCGTTGAAAATTGGTATATTGAAACAGTATAACCAAAACATAGGTTTATAAAATGAAGTATTTACATTCAGTTTAGTAATAGGGAAATTTTTTGAATAATGAAACTCTATGACATCTTTCTGGAACTTAGCTAAATAATCATACTCCTTAGTTCTTTCCCTTTTTGCACTTTTCTCTTATGAAGAGAAAAAATTAGTTTAGAAGGATCATCAGGATTATTTTTTATTTTAATTTTGCATTCTTCACAAAAATCGCATATATCTGTCTTGGGCCTATAAATTATCAACGTACTATCAAAATATAACAAGTTGCTTTTTGAACTGCAATCATGCGATTCATCGTGAGGAATACTGAAAAGATTCTCTCACGTATGTGAAACTACATCATCTGTTATTTTCTTAGACCTATTGGCATGTGAACCATGCATCTCTCTTCAAAAGAATCATTGAGCAAAATCTTTTTCTGTACAATATAAATGAATTTTAATGAAACTTGGAACAGTTTCAGAATAAAGTACGGCAGACTTTTGTTTTAGTGCCTCCTACAGATATGTGATATAACCAAATAAGCTCTCTGGATTTTTTTGGATTTACAGTTTTTGTTCTCTTACTAATTCCATCAAATTGGATAACATTGAATCTTGTACTTGTTCTTTGGCAGTAACCTGTTTCCCTGACGAAGAAACAGAACCTTCACCACACTCACGTTTTGTTTTTATATCTTCACGTTTTGTGTTCCTTATCTTCCTTCCACGTCCTGGATGATTTTTGACATCTCTTTCATGGCAAAACATTCTCTACACTACTAGTTTCACTATCACTCATTTTCAAATACTTTTTAAATACTAATAATAATAATATTTCATTAACAGAAAACAACTGAACATTTACAGAGCTCAGAACAAGGCAACTACAGACAGCTGGTTCATTTGATGCAAATATTCAGCGGTAGGCTTCCACTAAAACAAGCCTACCAACCTCATTTATTAAGATATCCCTAGGAAACTTTCACCAGTTACAGACAACAATATGATGAAGCCAAATAGCTGTTCTGCGTAAAAAGGGCACATAAAACTATGAGCCCTTTTTCCATTGTCCACATCAATTGCAGTATTATAGTAACTCAAAAACTTGTAATTTCTATCTTGCTTATACACTCATACATACTTATTATGCACGCAAGAACGGTTTTTTTTACCTCCCAGTTTGCAATAAATAAGATAAATTAACTTCGTAAACATCTATAAAAACATTTGTTTTTTAATTAGTTGTATTCAACAAAGAAATTAAATAAATGAAAAATTAACGATTATTTTAATTCCACACATTAATGTTGAGTCAGAATTAGGTTAAAACCGTATTGTATATTCATCCAATACTTTGTAAAAGAGTGTAAACAAAAACGAACTTGTAAGCAGTACTCTACTTAATCCTAGAAATACTCAACCAAGGGACTAATTTACCTTGACAAGCTTTTCCTAGAATGTCCAGTGATGTCAGAGCCATGGTCTGAGAGAGGAGCTTCGACGAGCAGTTCTGTTGTGCTGGAAGCAAACCCAGCTGCGTTTTTGGCTACACAAGTGAAAGTTCCAGCATCCTCAGGGAAAACTTCTCTGATGATCAAAGTTGCGACATTGTCATCATCGTAGAATATCTGTGGCAATGTTTTTTATAAAAATACAATTTTCTTTCTTGTAGTTTTTCTAATTTTATGCACCTCACATATCCCTCTAATCCACCTATCCCTTCTAATTATGGAATTCCCTTACAGTCTATGCAATAAAAATCAAATTTTAAGTCAACATAGAACATTTGAATTTAATAAATTCTAGCTTATAAAAAATTTAGGCATCTTTTAAAATTTGTAACTATTTATCAAATAATTGTTCTAAATACAAACTCGTTATTCAACTGTAATTTATCGTATAAAGTGTATACAGAATAATACCGGTACACTAATTTCTATTTTCATATTCATCACTATACTGAACTCTGTTTTCTACCTTACAACACATAAATCTGTCACTTACCTGGAAATCTTGAGATGGTTTGATGATGGCAGTTTGTCTAAACCACGTAATTTGAGGTCTTGGATTGCCCTCCACCTGACACTCAAACTGCACTGTGGCACCATCCGGTGCATGTTTAGGCTGAAGTTTCTCTACGAAGCGAGGAGCATAGACTTCTTCTCCGGCACTTGGCTCTGTAACATACAACTCAGGTAGAAATCGATGATGATCATTTACTTGTATATACGGACCCTACCAAGATGCTTGCCTAAAACGCAATCTTATTGATTTAACCACACATTGTTACAATGCGCTTTTTTTATTTGGCTGAACACAATATCATTTTATAAGGTTGTGAATCACTGAAAATGACTGCCATGAAGAGATCTATAATGGAGTGTTATTTAAAATTGTTCTTAGTTTAGATCCAATTTACAACTAAGAAAATTGAGAGGACTTCGCAAATTTTAAACTGAGAGAACTTGTGTTACTGTGTCGTGCCCAAAAATACTCTCATGGTAACCAGTGTATTACAGTGATTGGTATGTTGTGATGTCAATCTTGTTTTTGATTTTATGTTTTCTCTATAATGCACAAAAACAAGGCAATCAATAAACTTCTAATTCCAAACGAAGGAAAAGTTCCTTGTGGATTTTTCTTCTGTATAAGCAGCTAAAAGTGAAATAATTATGCTGGTTTGCAATGATATTTGTATTTTATTGAGAAAACATGAGTATCCTAGAATGATTATTAAAAAGAAGAAGAAATCCAAAAATAATAATTAAATGTGATCATAAATCTGCATTTAATTCTTTTAATAATATTTTAAATACATATGCCTTATTTAATGTTTTAATAAATCTCTATTGTGAATTAAATATCCGATCAAACTGATTCATTCAAGTGGATTGTATATATTGACCATAATTTAATGTATACTGAAAACTATAAACAACAAAATTAATCTAATTGTATCAAACTTATCCCACTAATATTATAAATGCGAAAGTTTGAATGTTTGGAGGTTTGTCCTCAAATCACGCTGAAACTGCTATACGGATTGTGCTGAAATTTGGAACAGGTATAGCTTTTGGTCTGAATTAACATTTAGAGTGCTTTCTACCACCCATAACACATTCATTTCACCAAATAAGTCGAATTCAAATTGAAAAATTAGTTTGTTTACATTTGAATGTTATGATAAGAACGAAACGTAATAACGTTTCATAATCCAAATTAAACTGGCACTAAACAGCTGTTGACAGCTATAATTCGATAAACTTTCTGAAACATCTGTTTACATTTAAATTTTATCAATAATAAGTAAAGAGTGCTTAATCGGTAGTGTAATGCAGATAGTAAATAAAACATTAATATATAAATTTTACTCCAGATTGTGCCAATGACGAATTAAAATCATTTAATGCATTAAATACTGTTATAAAACTGAACAAAGTTTCACATAAGTTACTTTAAACTGGTGGGCTTCCTTGACATTATGATATTACATTTTAACAATGGCTTACGGAAAAAACAGAGAAATGAATACTAACATACCTTAACGATTCATTCTTTCCCTGGCTACAGTCCAAAAAACAAGTAAAACTAGTAAGTGTAACGCAAAACTTAAATAATGATTATTTTGGTATGTTGCATAACCTTTTTTCTTCAATAAACAATTGAATCTTTTTTTTCTAAGGTGTTGAACTTGCTAATGAAAATAAGAAGATAATGGCGGGCGACTTATTATGCCAAAACTTTGCGTTTGTTTTGTCACAAAACTTTTAAAGTTGATTTAAAGAAGTGAAAAATCTGAAAATACGTCGAGTCGAGTATCACTCCTTGGTATTTTCATTATCTGTGGTCCGAATGGATGTTTTCACGCCTTTCTGTAAGTATATTTTTATAATAATTATCGAAAAACGCAGTAAAAAGTGTGCACCTTGGTAAGAAGAAGAACTTGCTGGAATTACTTTCCCGCTCAGACTTTTCCTTTGGACCCAAAAATAGGGTCATGAATCAAGTAGAAAAAACTTGATTCATGGAAAATATCTGTGTAAATGATGATTTCATTTTTTTAGTGATCTCTTTATTAAGTTAATCTCTGCCAATATGAAAGCAGAGCTTATACACAAAAATACGAACAAAAATTAAATTTTTGTTTTTGTACATTTATACTGTGAATTAAAATGTTTTTAACAATGATATAAAATATATTAAATATATTTTAAACTTTTTAATTGACTTCTTAATTTTATATAAAACATTTATGCCCCCTTTCTTTTTTTCATATAGGTAGGTACTATGCGGGCGAAGCCGCGGGAAAAAGCTAGTTCATAATAAAATAAATCTGGAAAATATGTGTAAAACAGATTACATTGTTAATATCAAATCCCAAAAGCAGAAATTAAATATTTACAAAGATATGATTGTACAATTGGCACATTTAGTCATTACCTACATAAAAATGGAATGAATATAAGCTCCATCCATATCAAACACGGAAGAAATATGACTTTCATCCATATACTAAAATCTTAAGCAAAACTTACTCTCAAATATTGGCAGTTTATCAATCTTCTCATGTAATTTCTTCTGAACGTAGAGTGTGTAACTGGGCTCATCTCTGAGGTAAACGGCTGGCACCCAACCTTTTTCTTCTGTCAAGTGCTTTTGGACGAACCACCAGTCCTGGCTTGTGCTCTCTGCAGATCGTGTCACCAATAAATTCAATTATACACATTACCAAGTTTAAACAGAATATGGTATGAAGTAATTCACTAATCACATGAATGTTACTACTTTGGTTTTCATCCAGTAAACATTATGTTAAGGAATAGAAGTTAAATACCATACAACTTGGGTGTCTAGTTGGAAAGCTGTTACCTAATGTATTCAAACATTGCCATATAAGCAATCTTGTGCAGTTACTTTTTTAATTTAATATTTTAAATGAATTCGTTTAAAATACAATGCATTTTCTTATTACTATTTCTTTATCGTGATTCTTATTCTTTTTATACAGAATCACTTTAATATAGCAATCAATTTATCAAAAATTGTTATATATATACCTACTCACTGAACTGTTTACATTTACAGTGCATTTTATAAAACAATCCAGTGATTTTATGTTAATTTATGTAATTTCTTTCATGATTCAAGTGAAATATACACATGAATAATGTAGAAAACTTCCTTCGCTCCACATGTCCAATCCTACAGACCAGCATGTTAAATAATACATTCTGAGAAACAGTCCCCTTTGATACACTACAGTTTGTAAATAAAAGGCAAAGTAAAAGACGAAGATACTAATATAAAAAAATTGCAAAGCAACAAAACAATTAATTAGAGGAACCATAATGATATCAAAAATTTAACAAGTTAATGCCTGAAAGAATATAATTTATTTTCAAGATTCTAACTGGCAAACTCTATTAATTCTGTCACAGTCTTTAATATTTAATTGTATTTTTGTATTCTTTTTTAGAGAATTAATGTAACCAATAAATTAATTTCTTTTAAAATGTTCTAATTGACTTACCAACTGTAAAATAAATATACATTATATACATACATTTATTGGACACTTATGATCATTTAATGCTGTCTCATCAATAATTACTATTTTATTGTTCTCTAAAAACATACAGAACTAGAAAATTATATTTTCTTACCTAAGACGTAAACTCTTTCACCTTCCACCAAATTCAAGGCATCGTCATTTTCAGCAACATACGAGCAAATAGAAAACAATATATCTCCTTCTGAAGTCTCAACAATCGTCTCACCTAAGAGATAAAACAATAAAATAAATTCAATTCAATTCTGTTTCATTTTTTAAATTTAGTAAGTAATGTAAGTAAATTGTCATGTTTTTATAAAGGGTATATTCTATTAAGTATATCTTATGGAGCACATAGAATGAATAAGAACTTTACCTTTTTCAATAGTTATCTCTTCGCCCTTGGTTATTGTGAGGCCTGCTGATTCTGAAATTATATGTCACAACAAAACATTACTACCACGCTTCAGTTAAATTTTACAACAAACCCTATTTCCACAACTGTATGTGTCAAACAGAACTATCAGAACATCCAGAGTTAATTATGTAAAACCGGTACAAAAAACATTTCCTACTGTACTGGTACAAGTAGAAATGTTTAATTCATATAAATACTCCAACAGAAAATAATGGAAATGGGGTTTGGAAATTATCTTATGAGTATAAAATAAAGAACATTAGTAGAAGTAAAACCAAAAGTGAAACACAAGCGAAGCATTGTAAGGTTGCATTGTTTTTTGCCAACTGTGTAAATAAATTACTAGGAAAGCTATCCAACATTTTATTTAATTAAAATTTTTGAAATAGTTTAAACATTTTGAAGAATTTATACTATTTTAAAATGAAAGCTTTGAAAAATATTTTTTATTTAAGGAGTATATATTGAGAAATTCAAAAAATAAATTAATAAACACATCTCTCGTACAGGATATTACAACAAACTTAGCTGACTATCTAGAATCACATTCTACAAGTAAAAATAAATATAAAATATCTTGATTTTTACCAGTTTAGGCTCAGTTTACCTTTAATCTACCGTTTTGTTCTTTTTAACGTTATTTCAAAAACCTTTTATAAAATTTGCCAAATATTTTATTTATTAACTCAGATATCAAATATTTCAAAACATGATTATCTATTTGATTAAATTATAAAATAGTAATAGTTTAAATATTTTAAGAACAAATTCCCAAAAACCTAGTAAGTTTGAAAAAGTTTGTAAGAGGCCAAAGTAATTAATTAAACACTTCAATATGAATCTAACAGTATATTGTGTGTTATAATTTGTTAATAAACGAAAGAAGAGGATAATTGTGTCTGAGATAATTTCCTTTCTTACCACATTAAAACATTATTGTTAAATTATCATTGTAACCAATTCTTTTCCACTAAACATTTTCTATTTATGTCATCTGCAAAATGAAGTTTTGGATAGTCCGCTAAGCCTTTTGTAACACCTGCACAATTTTGCTATTAGGTTAATTTCATAAAGTGTGTACCATTATACCTTTTTATTCATGTAATATACCACTTTTTCAAATTTTGAAAGTAAGGAATAAATCAAGTATTACTGACTCAACAACTAGCAATTTTATTGCAAACTTTTAGGCACACAGTTGCAAATTTATTTAATTTTACATTAGTATAATTTTTAATTTTTTTCAGTTGGAACAATTTATGCAAAGTTAAATAAAAATTCCTTCAAAATGTACTGTCTTCAAGATAAACATAGCAACTGCAATCTTAGAAACCCCTCACTGTCTGACTTTCTATTATTTCATGATCTAAATAACCAACTACTTTTTAATAACAACGAATTTAACTGATTAAGACTGCCAAAGTACATAAACAACAAAATGCATAGCAGCATGCAACGCTGAAATAGTACATGTTATGTTATGATATCAAGCGTACATTTCATAACAAATTTGCAAAAACATAATCAGGTAGCATAAGCAGCGCATTTTAAAATATATACATGGAATAATATAACAGTGTAACAATAATAATGTCTTAAGTAGAACAGTTTGATAATTGAACATCTAAGATAATTCCTCACATATACAATATTATCTTGATCTATATAAAACATATAATTCAACTGTAAAAAACAAGCTAAATGAAGAATGTTAGTTATTTTTATTTCATTTGAGAACTATTTCATTCAGTCAACTAACTTTTTTATTAATATCAATTAATTAATAACTTAACTGACGTTCCGGAAATATCGTTTTAGCGCTTATTTATATTCAATGGTATTAACCATTAACCTGATGGTGGAGAACAACAATTACTGTATCAGCATCTGTGATCAGATAATTGATTACAACTCAAGTGATGAGCAGGTTACTGGTGTTATGATTTTTTAGTAGTAAATAGCTATCAAGGAACCAGATCACCTAGTGGTAATTATTTACTTGTACAACTACATCATCCGACAACAAAATTCTTTTGAATATATTACTATAGTAATTTCAAACAAGCAAAAACATAGATAATGGAAAATAACTCAATCAAGAAGCAATAAAACCAACTGATTACTTTTTCTGTTCATTTTACCGGAATGTAGAGATATTAGCATTTATCTTCAAATAAATCCCAACTTGTTTTCTGAGACCTCTGTAATGTACTGTTTAATTAACTGGAATTCTTTTGTTTTGATATTGCTTTGGCTGTATGGTATCGATCTACTACATTGTTTCTGAACCTCATCGTGATTCATTATTAGTTTCAGATTTTCCCAATGATTGTTAGTGTCGCTTTTCTTCTTAGCTTCACTTTGCTTCAATTATCTATAAATTGCTTATTTCAAAGCCATATGGATACTCTAAACTACTTATAGGCTATGGTTTTTACTTGTTCATATCTAATAAATATATAAAACCTCTTTGTGATTGATTCTATTTAACTATAAAGCAATGATTGCAAAACAAAACAAACATACAACTCACTTGGCAATATCTGACAAAGGAAATAAAACAATTGAGGCATTAATTTAAAATATTTAATTATAACTGTCAAATACTATACATGATAGCATTAGAAAGCATTCAGCTTGTTAGTTGCCCAGCAAGACCAGTTGCAAGTGTTCAGCATGTTAATAAATCTTATGTTTTGGTTACCTTGATTGAAGGCTGGAATGGTTGGTTTTGAAGGCTTCCTCTTCACTTTGATGTCTAATGTTTCTTCTTCATAAACAATACTAGCTCTATGCTGCTGTTGGCGAAGGCCCAGTTGAACTTCTTGTTCCATGTCTTCAATATTATAAGCTGAAACAGAAGGCTTTCCACGAAGAGGGAAATTGATATCTTGACTTTGCTCTATTTCTACTTCCTTCTGAATTGTTATTTCTGCACTTGCTTCATCTGACACAGGCTGAATTTTCTTTTTACGAGGTAATCTAACCTTACCTGACATTGAGATATCTTCTTCCTCATATGTTTGCAGAGAGATTTTAAATTCTTGTTCTATTTCCTCTTTAGGCTTTGTTATTTTGGGTTTAAAAGTTACATCAGTAACAACTTCTTCTTCAACCACATCTTCTGATGGTCTCCTTTGTTTTAATGTGATTTTTTCTTCTGGATGTTCTTCAATCGACAGCTTTCGTACAGAAGATCTCCTACGAGGAGTAATTGTAATTTGTTCTGCTTCTTCTACAGGTTTTTCAGATTTTTTCAAAACCACAACCATCCTCTCAGTGTCTTCAATCAAAGGTTTTTCTATAGGAGTGGGAGCTTCTTGAGTGATTGTAAGTTCTTCAGCTGCTTCCTCATAGAATTGAGGTTTTGGTTTTGGTTTTTTCTTTATTACCAGTTCTTCTTCAACATCATCCGTTACTTGTGGAATGATACTTGGCCTTTTTGGCTTAATTACAAACTCCTCAGATATTTCTTCTTGCTCCTTTACAATTGGTTTATCTTTTCGTACGATAAACTCTTCAGCAACACTTTCTTCCCCAACACTATAAGATAGTTCCTTTTTAATAGTGATTTCTTCACTTGATTCGTCAACTACATATGGTTTTTTGATCGGTTTCTTTTTTATAACCATCTCCTCTGTAACGTCCTCTTCAACATTTAGGCTTGGTTTTTTCTTTGGTTTTATTATGACTTCTTCTGATACCTCTTCATTACTAACTTTTAATGGTTTCTTCTTCTTGATAGCAACTTCTTGAATAACATCTTCCAACTCTTCTTCTGGCATTTCCACAGATTTTTTAATTGTGTATTCTTCAGCAACTTCGTCATCAATTTGAGCCTTAACTTTTTTCTTGACTATTGTAGTCTGGACATCAGCTTCTTCAACAGGCAATTTTTTATTAATTGTTACCTCTTGACTCACTTCCTCAGTTGGTTTCAGACTCTTCTTTTTCTTAATGGTAATCTGTTCACTTGAAACTTCATCTGTAGAAGCTATCTTATCACGTAGTTTTAAATTCACCTTTTCATCAGTGATCTCTACTGGTTCTGTTTGCTTAGGCTTTTTTAATATAATGGATTCCTCTTCAGGTAGTGGTTGTTCTATGGGTTTACCTAAACTAATTACTTTTTCCGCTGGAACATCTTCTTCCTTCATTTTTTTATCTTTTTGTTTCTTTGATACCTTCCTGGGTTTCTCTTTGACTTCTGGTTCGGATTTTGAGGGTGATTCAATATCTCGTGAAGGTTTAGGAATTTCCAAGTCTGCCAATGGTTCTAGTTTTAACTCTTGATCAGAAACTTCTTTTACTGGTACTTCATCCTCTGCTGGTTGTGTTTCCTTAACCAATGTAACATCAACAGGTTCTTCTTTAGTTTTTTCTGGAATCTTTTTTAGTTTTACTGTTTCTTCTTGAATATCTTCCTCAGGTATTTTTCCTTTACCGATTTTAAGTTTAATTTCCTCTTCATGTACTTCCATATCACCTATTTTCTCTTTTGGTTTCAAAACTGCAACTAAATCATTGTCTTCTTTAGGTTTCACATATTCCGGCCCAGGCTCATATTTTTCTAACTCAGTTTTCTCTGGTTCAGAAAGTTTCACCTTCCTTGGTTTAGGTTTCTTTACTTTCTTTGCTTCTTCATAATTTCGAGATAGAATACCTCTGTCAAGTTCAACCTTTTCCAAAACAGTTATTACTGGAATATGTTCCTGTGGAGGAAATGGAATTCTTTTTATTAAACTTTTTAATAAGATTTTCTTTACTTCAGTTGGTTTAATCTCTTTCTTTGGACCTACCGAAGATTTCCTTAGCTTTACTGTAGAGAACAATTCTTCAGGTTTCACTTCCTCTACTTTAAGTTTTGTAGCTTTCTGTTCAAGACGTTCTATCTTCATTAGTTTAGGTTTTTCTTTTTCTTCCTTCTTTTTTCCTAATTCAGTTGGTTTAGGAACGATTTCATCAGTGACATCTGTTACTTCTGGCTTCAATGGTTCAGTTGGTGCTTCACCCAATGGGACTTGTTCCTCAGGCATTTCTTCATCTGGTATTTTCTTTTTTATCTTCTTCTTAGGTTTATCTTTAGTTTTGAACTCTTTTGATTTAACTTCTTCAATAACTGATTGAGATTCAGGAAATTCTGGTTTTTCAAGTGATAGCTCTTTATCAATCTTTTCCTCTTCTGGTTTTTCTTTCATGAAAGGCTTTAATTTGATTTCTTCTGGCTCTGGCTTAGGAAGTTCACCTTGTTTGTATTTAAATGATACATCATCCTCTTTTTCTTCCGGTTGTTCTTTTGGTTTTCCTAAAATCAATTTCTTTTCTTCAACCACAGGTTCAGGCTTATCCAAAACCTTTTTAGGTTTCTTTAATTTAATTTCCGGTACTTTTTCAGTTGGTTTTTCTTCTTCAGCTGTTTGTTTCAGCTCATCAAACTCTTCCGGCTTACTTGAATCGTACGGCTTTATTGGAGTCATTTTAATGGTAGTACCTTCATCTTCTACTTTTGGTTTCTCAGTATGTGGTTTTATTTTCTTGGTTTTATCCACTGGTACCTCTTCTTCATCAGCTGGTTTTGGTGGCACTTTTTTCAATTTAACATTATCCACAAGTTCATCTTTTTCAGGGATTTTTCCTTTACCAATCTTTATTGAAATACTTTCCTCAGGCTGGTCTTCCTTTACTTCTGGCACAGGTTTAGCTTTTTCTATAACTTCATCTGGCTTCTTAGGAATTTCTTCTTTGTCTGTTGTAAATGGAACATACTCTTCCAACTCAGCTTTTTCTATATCTGGAAGTTTCACCTTCTTTATTTTCTTTTTCTTTATTTTCATTGCCTCTTCATAATTCCTTGACAAAATGCCATTGTCTACAACAACATTTATCTCTGTTATAGTCAAATAATGCATTTCAGGTGGGTAAGGAATTCTTTTAATTAAACTTTTTAGTAGTACTTTTGGTAATTGTACAGCAGGTTTTATGTCTTTCTTTTCTGCAACTGAAGTCTTTTTTAACTTAATTGATGCAAACAGCGGTGTTTCATCCTTCTTGTCTTCAATTTTGATTTTTTGAGGCTTAATTTCTTTAACTTCTATTTTTTCTTTTTTAAGTTTGAGTTTTTCAGGAGCAAGTGGTTTATTTCGATCTTCAACATTTAATATGTCCTCCACTTCTTTTTCTTTCTTTGTTTTCTTCACTTTCTTTTTATTTACATCTTCTTCTGATTCAATCTTTGTTTCTTCTTCTTTGACTTCTTTTTCTTCTGTTGGTAATATTTTAGTTTTCTTACCTCTTTTCTTTGGTGCTTCATGTATTTCTTGGCTTGTTATTGTTACTTCACTTACATCCCCCAATACTTCTTGTACTTGCGCTTTCTTCTCTTTTGGAGTGATTGATGGAATTGATTGTATCTCCTCCTCAGTAGATTCTATTGTTGAAGGTTGCACTAAGGTGCTTGGCTTTGATGGCTTAGTTGATTCTTTAAGACCTGTAAAAGAGTTTGATTTATTATCAGGTAATTCTGATTGTGATGTAAAAGGTTCACTTGTGGTTTGTTTGTTTGGAGCAGCTTCTTGGATTTCTTTGTCATTGTCTTTTGAAATTGTATGTTCCTGTTGTTGAATAGGATATGTATTAATTGACAAAGGCACGTCATCATTTTGTGTTTTGTTAAGTTCATTCATAGGTGACTCATTTAATTGTTCTGATTTATGAATTTTTTTATGTAAATGCGTGATATCATCTTGTCTTGGTATCTGAATCTCAAATTCACTGTGTGGTTTCAATGATGTGTCAAGTACATTTTCTGGGATTGTGTTAGAGTTAACATCAGCCATATCACCACATAAAAGCTGGCCATGCTTTTCTATTTTATCTGTATCTAAAACACTTACCTTTGTCACGGTTTCATTTTGATCAACTACCTTAGTTGTTTCAAGAGGCTCTAAAACAGATTGGGTTACAATTGGTGTAATTAGGTTTGTTTTACCTTCTTGTGGTACATGTTCTTGTGGTAAATCATCAGACTGTTTGAATGGAAATGTTGGTTCTGATATGGTTGTACTGGACTTATTTTTCTTTTTTGAGGTTTTAGTTTTGGAAGGTGTAATAGGTTTTAATGACAAAGGAACCTTTCTCAAAATATCCATCAAAAGAGAACCTTTATCAACAGGAGTTAAATCTTCATCAGAGTGAATATTATGTTTGTCAATTATGGGTAAACTATGATCTGAAACCTCTGTTAGATTTGCAATTTCAATAGGTGACTCAGTATGAAGAAAAGGCTCAACTGATATTGTTTCTTCCGGAATCTCATTTGTAATAATTGTCTCTTCTTTTCCATTTATGACTTTTTTCTTCAAAACTTTACGTTTAATCTTTTTGTTCCCTTCACTATCTGTGTAGACTGTTTCAATTTCCACTAATTTTATTTCACTTGGAAAAACATTTGTATCATCAAAATCACTAACGTCCTCCACAAGTATATCACTTGAGGGAAAGTCATGAATGATATCAATTGTCTCCCTTCCATTCTCATACCCTTTGACAGTTTTCTTTCTTGAAACTGTTCTATTCAAATCCTCATCAAAAGTGATATTGGTTTCCGTTATAATCACATAATTTGTATCTTCAGCTTCTAAAACAACCCCTACATCTGTTTGTGAAATGTTAGTTGGTAAACTAGATAAATCATCTAAAGTGTGTATGCTAGAGAATTCAATATTATCGGTATTGGGAATACCATCTTCGGGAAATTCAACAATGAATGCAGGCTCTTCAAACTCGGATTGTTGTTTTTCAGGTTTACCT
This sequence comes from Homalodisca vitripennis, assembly GCF_021130785.1. NCBI lineage: Eukaryota > Metazoa > Arthropoda > Insecta > Hemiptera > Cicadellidae > Homalodisca > Homalodisca vitripennis. Next base: position 84,331,837 of record NC_060207.1, on the reverse strand, counting down.
AAACCAATTACTTTTTCTGCTAAAACATCTTCTTCCTTCATTTTTTTATCTTTTTGTTTCTTTGATACCTTCCTGGGTTTCTCTTTGACTTCTTCTGGTTCGGATTTTGAGGGCAATTCAATGTCTCGTGAAGGTTTAGGAATTTCCAAGTCTGCCAATGGTTCTAGTTTTAACTCTTTATCAGTAACTTCTTTTACTGGTACTTCATCCTCTGCTGGTTGCGTTTCCTTAACCAATGTAACATCAACAGGTTTTTCTTTAGTTTTTTCTGGAATCTTTTTTAGTTTTACTGTTTCGTCTTGAATATCTTCTTCAGGTATTTTTCCTTTACCGATTTTAAGTTTAATTTCCTCTTCAGGTACTTCAATATCACCTATTTTATCTTTAGGTTTCAAAACTGCAACTAAATCATTGTCTTCTTTAGGTTTCACATATTCCGGCCCAGGTTCATATTTTTCCAACTCAGTTTTCTCTGGTTCAGAAAGTTTCACCTTCCTTGATTTAGGTTTCTTTACTTTCTTTGCTTCTTCATAATTTCGAGATAAAATACCTCTATGAAGTTCAACCTTTTCCAAAACAGTTATTACTGGAATATGTTCCTGTGGAGGAAATGGAATTCTTTTTATTAAACTTTTTAATAAGATTTTCTTTACTTCAGTTGGTTTAATCTCTTTCTTTGGACCTACCGAAGATTTCCTTAGTTTTACTGTAGAGAACAATTCTTCAGGTTTCACTTCCTCTACTTTAAGTTTTGTAGCTTTCTGTTCAAGACGTTCTATCTTCATTAGTTTAGGTTTTTCTTTTTCTTCCTTCTTTTTTCCTAATTCAGTTGGTTTAGGAACGATTTCATCAGTGACATCTGTTACTTCTGGCTTCAATGGTTCAGTTGGTGCTTCACCCAATGGGACTTGTTCCTCAGGCATTTCTTCATCTGGTATTTTCTTTTTTATCTTCTTCTTAGGTTTATCTTTAGTTTTGAACTCTTTTGATTTAACTTCTTCAATAACTGATTGAGATTCAGGAAATTCTGGTTTTTCAAGTGATAGCTCTTTATCAATCTTTTCCTCTTCTGGTTTTTCTTTCATGAAAGGCTTTAATTTGATTTCTTCTGGCTCTGGCTTAGGAAGTTCACCTTGTTTGTATTTAAATGATACATCATCCTCTTTTTCTTCCGGTTGTTCTTTTGGTTTTCCTAAAATCAATTTCTTTTCTTCAACCACAGGTTCAGGCTTATCCAAAACCTTTTTAGGTTTCTTTAATTTAATTTCCGGTACTTTTTCAGTTGGTTTTTCTTCTTCAGCTGTTTGTTTCAGCTCATCAAACTCTTCCGGCTTACTTGAATCGTACGGCTTTATTGGAGTCATTTTAATGGTAGTACCTTCATCTTCTACTTTTGGTTTCTCAGTATGTGGTTTTATTTTCTTGGTTTTATCCACTGGTACCTCTTCTTCATCAGCTGGTTTTGGTGGCACTTTTTTCAATTTAACATTATCCACAAGTTCATCTTTTTCAGGGATTTTTCCTTTACCAATCTTTATTGAAATACTTTCCTCAGGCTGGTCTTCCTTTACTTCTGGCACAGGTTTAGCTTTTTCTATAACTTCATCTGGCTTCTTAGGAATTTCTTCTTTGTCTGTTGTAAATGGAACATACTCTTCCAACTCAGCTTTTTCTATATCTGGAAGTTTCACCTTCTTTATTTTCTTTTTCTTTATTTTCATTGCCTCTTCATAATTCCTTGACAAAATGCCATTGTCTACAACAACATTTATCTCTGTTATAGTCAAATAATGCATTTCAGGTGGGTAAGGAATTCTTTTAATTAAACTTTTTAGTAGTACTTTTGGTAACTGTGTAGCAGGTTTTATTACTTTCTTTTCTGCAACTAAAGTCTTCTTTAATTTAATTGCTGCAAACTGTGGAGGTCCCACAATGTTTTCTTCTATTTTTAATTTGAGAGGTTTTACTTCTTTGATTTCAATTTTTTCTTTTTTCAAATTCAGAACTTTAGTTTTTTCTTTTGGTATTAATTTGTCTTGGTTTATAAGAGGAACATATACTTCCAATTCTACTTTCTCATCTTCTGGAAGTTTTACTTTCTTAATTTTTTTCTTTTTTATTTTTACAGCTTCTTCGTAGTTTCTCGAGAGTATTCCATTTGAAGTAACTGTATGTAATTCTGTTATCTTTAACAACTGTAATGTGGGAGGGTAGGGTACTCTTCTTAATAAACTTTTAAGTAAAATCTTTGGTAACTCACTTGTTGATTTCATAACATTCTCTTTTTTTAAATGTGGTTTTCTCAATTTTATTGAAGCAAATTGGGGGCTTAAATCTTTGATTTCAACCATTTTTGGTTTAATTTCTATAAGTTCAAGTTTATTTTTAGTAAAATTATATTGCTGAGTTAATATTTCTTCCTTCCCACCCTTTACCTTCTGTATCATCCGTTTATGCGTTTTCTTCACTTTTGTGTCTTCAGGCGCAATAACAACAACATCAGTTATAACAACTTGGTGTGGCATTTCATCTAGTCTTTCTGGCACAACCTCAGTGATTTCTGGTAACACTTGGCTTCCTTCATCCAAAAGAATACCTTCTTCTGGTGTTTCTTCAAATACTTGAATATCTTCTTTGCCATCTTTTATTTTCCTTACAACTTTCTGTTTCTTTACTCTTTTCTTTTCCCCTTCTTTTGATATTATTGTTTTTGTCTCGATAGTTGTATGCTCAGCCAAGTCATCTTCCTTAGAGACCAATGGTATGACATGTTCTATTGGTTCGATAGGTGACACTTCTTCAAATGTTACTTCCTCCTCTGAAGGTATTTCCTTCTTTTTCACTTTCCTCTTCACTTTCTTATCAGTCACTTCTGTAGACTGTTGAGTTGATACTTCTTCTTTGCCATCCTTTACCTTCTGTATCACCCGTTTATGCGTTTTCTTCACTTTTGTGTCTTCAGGAGCAATAACTACAACATCAGTTATGACAACTTGGTCTGGCATTTCATCTACTCTTTCTGGCACAACCTCAGTGATTTCTGGTAACACTTGGCTTCCTTCATCCAAAAGAATACCTTCTTCTGGTGTTTCTTCAAATACTTGAATATCTTCTTTGCCATCTTTTATTTTCCTTACGACTTTCTGTTTCTTTACTCTTTTCTTTTCCCCTTCTTTTGATATTATTGTTTTTGTCTCGATAGTTGTATGCTCAGCCAAGTCATCTTCCTTAGAGACCAATGGTATGACATGTTCTATTGGTTCGATAGGTGACACTTCTTCAAATGTTACTTCCTCCTCTGAAGGTATTTCCTTCTTTTTCACTTTCCTCTTCACTTTCTTATCAGTCACTTCTGTAGACTGTTGAGTTGATACTTCTTCTTTGCCATCCTTTACCTTCTGTATCACCCGTTTATGCGTTTTCTTCACTTTTGTGTCTTCAGGAGCAATAACTACAACATCAGTTATGACAACTTGGTCTGGCATTTCATCTACTCTTTCTGGCACAACCTCAGTGATTTCTGGTAACACTTGGCTTCCTTCATCCAAAAGAATACCTTCTTCTGGTGTTTCTTCAAATACTTGAATATCTTCTTTGCCATCTTTTATTTTCCTTACGACTTTCTGTTTCTTTACTCTTTTCTTTTCCCCTTCTTTTGATATTATTGTTTTTGTCTCGATGGTTGTATGCTCAGCCAAGTCATCTTCCTTAGAGACCAATGGTATGACATGTTCTATTGGTTCGATAGGTGACACTTCTTCAAATGTTACTTCCTCCTCTGAAGGTATTTCCTTCTTTTTCACTTTCCTCTTCACTTTCTTATCAGTCACTTCTGTAGACTGTTGAGTTGATACTTCTTCTTTGCCATCCTTTACCTTCTGTATCACCCGTTTATGCGTTTTCTTCACTTTTGTGTCTTCAGGAGCAATAACTACAACATCAGTTATGACAACTTGGTCTGGCATTTCATCTACTCTTTCTGGCACAACCTCAGTGATTTCTGGTAACACTTGGCTTCCTTCATCCAAAAGAATACCTTCTTCTGGTGTTTCTTCAAATACTTGAATATCTTCTTTGCCATCTTTTATTTTCCTTACGACTTTCTGTTTCTTTACTCTTTTCTTTTCCCCTTCTTTTGATATTATTGTTTTTGTCTCGATGGTTGTATGCTCAGCCAAGTCATCTTCCTTAGAGACCAATGGTATGACATGTTCTATTGGTTCGATAGGTGACACTTCTTCAAATGTTACTTCCTCCTCTGAAGGTATTTCCTTCTTTTTCACTTTCCTCTTCACTTTCTTATCAGTCACTTCTGTAGACTGTTGAGTTGATACTTCTTCTTTGCCATCCTTTACCTTCTGTATCACCCGTTTATGCGTTTTCTTCACTTTTGTGTCTTCAGGAGCAATAACTACAACATCAGTTATGACAACTTGGTCTGGCATTTCATCTACTCTTTCTGGCACAACCTCAGTGATTTCTGGTAACACTTGGCTTCCTTCATCCAAAAGAATACCTTCTTCTGGTGTTTCTTCAAATACTTGAATATCTTCTTTGCCATCTTTTATTTTCCTTACGACTTTCTGTTTCTTTACTCTTTTCTTTTCCCCTTCTTTTGATATTATTGTTTTTGTCTCGATGGTTGTATGCTCAGCCAAGTCATCTTCCTTAGAGACCAATGGTATGACATGTTCTATTGGTTCGATAGGTGACACTTCTTCAAATGTTACTTCTTCCTCTGAAGGTATTTCCTTCTTTTTCACTTTCCTCTTCACTTTCTTATCAGTCACTTCTGTAGACTGTTGAGTTGATACTTCTTCTTTGCCATCCTTTACCTTCTGTATCACCCGTTTATGCGTTTTCTTCACTTTTGTGTCTTCAGGAGCAATAACTACAACATCAGTTATGACAACTTGGTCTGGCATTTCATCTACTCTTTCTGGCACAACCTCAGTGATTTCTGGTAACACTTGGCTTCCTTCATCCAAAAGAATACCTTCTTCTGGTGTTTCTTCAAATACTTGAATATCTTCTTTGCCATCTTTAATTTTCCTTACGACTTTCTGTTTCTTTACTCTTTTCTTTTCCCCTTCTTTTGATATTATTGTTTTTGTCTCGATGGTTGTATGCTCAGCCAAGTCATCTTCCTTAGAGACCAATGGTATGACATGTTCTATTGGTTCGATAGGTGACACTTCTTCAAATGTTACTTCTTCCTCTGAAGGTATTTCCTTCTTTTTCACTTTCCTCTTCACTTTCTTATCAGTCACTTCTGTAGACTGTTGAGTTGATACTTCTTCTTTGCCATCCTTTACCTTCTGTATCACCCGTTTATGCGTTTTCTTCACTTTTGTGTCTTCAGGAGCAATAACTACAACATCAGTTATGACAACTTGGTCTGGCATTTCATCTACTCTTTCTGGCACAACCTCAGTGATTTCTGGTAACACTTGGCTTCCTTCATCCAAAAGAATACCTTCTTCTGGTGTTTCTTCAAATACTTGAATATCTTCTTTGCCATCTTTTATTTTCCTTACGACTTTCTGTTTCTTTACTCTTTTCTTTTCCCCTTCTTTTGATATTATTGTTTTTGTCTCGATGGTTGTATGCTCAGCCAAGTCATCTTCCTTAGAGACCAATGGTATGACATGTTCTATTGGTTCGATAGGTGACACTTCTTCAAATGTTACTTCTTCCTCTGAAGGTATTTCCTTCTTTTTCACTTTCCTCTTCACTTTCTTATCAGTCACTTCTGTAGACTGTTGAGTTGATACTTCTTCTTTGCCATCCTTTACCTTCTGTATCACCCGTTTATGCGTTTTCTTCACTTTTGTGTCTTCAGGAGCAATAACTACAACATCAGTTATGACAACTTGGTCTGGCATTTCATCTACTCTTTCTGGCACAACCTCAGTGATTTCTGGTAACACTTGGCTTCCTTCATCCAAAAGAATACCTTCTTCTGGTGTTTCTTCAAATACTTGAATATCTTCTTTGCCATCTTTTATTTTCCTTACGACTTTCTGTTTCTTTACTCTTTTCTTTTCCCCTTCTTTTGATATTATTGTTTTTGTCTCGATGGTTGTATGCTCAGCCAAGTCATCTTCCTTAGAGACCAATGGTATGACATGTTCTATTGGTTCGATAGGTGACACTTCTTCAAATGTTACTTCTTCCTCTGAAGGTATTTCCTTCTTTTTCACTTTCCTCTTCACTTTCTTATCAGTCACTTCTGTAGACTGTTGAGTTGATACTTCTTCTTTGCCATCCTTTACCTTCTGTATCACCCGTTTATGCGTTTTCTTCACTTTTGTGTCTTCAGGAGCAATAACTACAACATCAGTTATGACAACTTGGTCTGGCATTTCATCTACTCTTTCTGGCACAACCTCAGTGATTTCTGGTAACACTTGGCTTCCTTCATCCAAAAGAATACCTTCTTCTGGTGTTTCTTCAAATACTTGAATATCTTCTTTGCCATCTTTTATTTTCCTTACGACTTTCTGTTTCTTTACTCTTTTCTTTTCCCCTTCTTTTGATATTATTGTTTTTGTCTCGATGGTTGTATGCTCAGCCAAGTCATCTTCCTTAGAGACCAATGGTATGACATGTTCTATTGGTTCGATAGGTGACACTTCTTCAAATGTTACTTCTTCCTCTGAAGGTATTTCCTTCTTTTTCACTTTCCTCTTCACTTTCTTATCAGTCACTTCTGTAGACTGTTGAGTTGATACTTCTTCTTTGCCATCCTTTACCTTCTGTATCACCCGTTTATGCGTTTTCTTCACTTTTGTATCTTCAGGAACAATAACTACAACATCAGTTATGACAACTTGGTCTGGCATTTCATCTACTCTTTCTGGCACAACCTCAGTGATTTCTGGTAACACTTGGCTTCCTTCATCCAAAAGAATACCTTCTTCTGGTGTTTCTTCAAATACTTGAATATCTTCTTTGCCATCTTTTATTTTCCTTACGACTTTCTGTTTCTTTACTCTTTTCTTTTCCCCTTCTTTTGATATTATTGTTTTTGTCTCGATGGTTGTATGCTCAGCCAAGTCTTCTTCCTTAGAGACCAATGGTATGACATGTTCTATTGGTTCGATAGGTGACACTTCTTCAAATGTTACTTCCTCCTCTGAAGGTATTTCCTTCTTTTTCACTTTCCTCTTCACTTTCTTATCAGTCACTTCTGTAGACTGTTGAGTTGATACTTCATCTTTGCCATCCTTTACCTTCTGTATCACCCGTTTATGCGTTTTCTTCACTTTTGTGTCTTCAGGAGCAATAACTACAACATCAGTTATGACAACTTGGTCTGGCATTTCATCTACTCTTTCTGGCACAACCTCAGTGATTTCTGGTAACACTTGGCTTCCTTCATCCAAAAGAATACCTTCTTCTGGTGTTTCTTCAAATACTTGAATATCTTCTTTGCCATCTTTAATTTTCCTTACGACTTTCTGTTTCTTTACTCTTTTCTTTTCCCCTTCTTTTGATATTATTGTTTTTGTCTCGATGGTTGTATGCTCAGCCAAGTCATCTTCCTTAGAGACCAATGGTATGACATGTTCTATTGGTTCGATAGGTGACACTTCTTCAAATGTTACTTCCTCCTCTGAAGGTATTTCCTTCTTTTTCACTTTCCTCTTCACTTTCTTATCAGTCACTTCTGTAGACTGTTGAGTTGATACTTCTTCTTTGCCATCCTTTACCTTCTGTATCACCCGTTTATGCGTTTTCTTCACTTTTGTGTCTTCAGGAGCAATAACTACAACATCAGTTATGACAACTTGGTCTGGCATTTCATCTACTCTTTCTGGCACAACCTCAGTGATTTCTGGTAACACTTGGCTTCCTTCATCCAAAAGAATACCTTCTTCTGGTGTTTCTTCAAATACTTGAATATCTTCTTTGCCATCTTTTATTTTCCTTACGACTTTCTGTTTCTTTACTCTTTTCTTTTCCCCTTCTTTTGATATTATTGTTTTTGTCTCGATGGTTGTATGCTCAGCCAAGTCATCTTCCTTAGAGACCAATGGTATGACATGTTCTATTGGTTCGATAGGTGACACTTCTTCAAATGTTACTTCCTCCTCTGAAGGTATTTCCTTCTTTTTCACTTTCCTCTTCACTTTCTTATCAGTCACTTCTGTAGACTGTTGAGTTGATACTTCTTCTTTGCCATCCTTTACCTTCTGTATCACCCGTTTATGCGTTTTCTTCACTTTTGTATCTTCAGGAGCAATAACTACAACATCAGTTATGACAACTTGGTCTGGCATTTCATCTACTCTTTCTGGCACAACCTCAGTGATTTCTGGTAACACTTGGCTTCCTTCATCCAAAAGAATACCTTCTTCTGGTGTTTCTTCAAATACTTGAATATCTTCTTTGCCATCTTTAATTTTCCTTACGACTTTCTGTTTCTTTACTCTTTTCTTTTCCCCTTCTTTTGATATTATGGTTTTTGTCTCGATGGTTGTATGCTCAGCCAGGTCATCTTCCTTAGAGACCAATGGTATGACATGTTCTATTGGTTCGATAGGTGACACTTCTTCAAATGTTACTTCCTCCTCTGAAGGTATTTCCTTCTTTTTCACTTTCCTCTTCATTTTCTTATCAGTCACTTCTGAAGACTGTTGAGTTGATACTTCTTCTTTGCCATCCTTTACCTTCTGTATCACCCGTTTATGCGTTTTCTTCACTTTTGTGTCTTCAGGAGCAATAACTACAACATCAGTTATGACAACTTGGTCTGGCATTTCATCTACTCTTTCTGGCACAACCTCAGTGATTTCTGGTAACACTTGGCTTCCTTCATCCAAAAGAATACCTTCTTCTGGTGTTTCTTCAAATACTTGAATATCTTCTTTGCCATCTTTTATTTTCTTTACTACTTTCTGTTTCTTTACTCTTTTCTTTTCTCCTTCTTTAGTAATAATTGTTTTTGTTTCAATTATTGAATGTTCTGTATTTGTTTCATGGGTAATATTCCTGTTTGTTACTGGGATTTCCATTGTTTCTTGTGTGATGTGTTTAACTTCTTTTATCATTATTGGTGTTGAAATGTCATCTGATTTCTTACCTGTTTTTTCCTGGGATGTATGTAGTGTTAGTATGTCTACCTTTAATTCAGTTACTCTGTGCGTATGTGTTTCTTCAGTGACTTCAGTAGCTCTGTGTTTGGGTGTGTGTAATTCTTCTATTTGTCCTGAAAACACACAAAATTTTAATTTTCCTAATACATATATTTATAATTATGAGTTTTATGTAAAGTGTAATGTCATATTTTATGGCTTGTAATTAAACTATAATTTTACCTAAAGTATATTTCATATAATACCAGAGATATAATAATTTATTTGAAAAAAGAGAGCTGCATATACGTTATATATCTTTGAAGTATTCTAGTTTTTAGAGATTTTATATGTTATTACAATGTGTGGAATTTTGAAAGGACGACTTAATAGATGTTTTGCTATGTTTATTACATAGCAAATATTACATTATTTTAGTTTTTATTACATACTGTATTATGATTTTTAATGATAGCGGTATATTGAAGTATATTTGTTACATGTGACAAAAGGATGCAATATGTCATTTGGTGTTATATGATCTTAAAAACTACAATATACTTTAATCATGTATGAAAATTGATAAACTTGAAAGTTAGTTCTCTATTAGAGGCTAGTATCAAAATATGGTATACACAAAAAACATCTAAAACTAAATACTATAAAAGTTTAAGTCCTTAACAAAGAACAAATAAAGCTATTGTTCAACCATACGTGTATGGACATTTCACATTCTTTGTTGAGTTGAACTTTTTGTTGTTGTTTCTATTTACATTAATTTCTTAATTTTGTTGTTTTGTGTTTGACTTTTGGAAACAAATTTTACACATAAATTTACTATTGTGATCACTTTCTTTTGGATCTTTAACACTGTGTTCTTATATTCCTAACTTTTATTTAGGTTTAAAGTTATAAAATTCCATTTGTAGAATAGAAATATCAATTTTTGTACCGTACTTTAATATATCAACCTAGACTATTTAACATAATTGCATTCCAAATAACCAATAAAATGCTTTTCTGTTTCGTTATTGCAATAACCTATCGTAAAAGTTATGCATGAATAGAATTTCCTAAGAATAATCAATATAAAAATAAACTTTCTATTGAACTTTCAAAACTACAATACTGTACTCTATAGCTACAATTTGTTATACCATTTAAGAAATATTTTTCTTTTTCCTTATATTATACCACAAAAGATTCATAAACAGTTTCTGGCCCTTTTCTATTAGAAACAGCTAAATAGCTGTATAAAATACAATATCAATCAACGTAGAAAAACAAACAAAGAGAGCTTTCTTTATGTACAGAAATTTTTGATCACCAAAAAATTAGGAAAATCCTTGCCTAGTTGCAGATAAAGCTAAAACTTCATACACTATTCTTTATTATCTCCTCTTCATATTAGATCTTAATATCTCCATGAGCAACAGGTGTGTTAAAATATTATGGAACATAATAAGAAGGAAAAATCAGAAAGAAAATGAATAATAATACAAAGTGATCTGGTAAATCTACATAATTTTTAAGTGTAATTCAGTCCATTGTCAAAGTCTACTAGAACTCAATGTACTAATGCAGAGCCTGAGTATGTATATCTAATGAATGAGAATATGATAAATTATGTTAAAATTTTGAGTTTAAAGACTTTCATACCAGAGTTTAATATACAAAATAAAAATATTCTTAATAGCCTAACGGTCCATTATTACAAACATTGTACTTTTATATAATTCCCCAATGGAATTTGTGCAATATGTCATTAAATGTTTAAAAATGATTACCATTTTTAACAACAAAACAAGCATAACAATTTTTTGTTACTTCTTTATCTACTTTTGGCATAAATATTAGGGGGTAAGGTATAATGATTTGTTCTGTAAGTTTGTCTCCTTTGAAGTTATACTTGTTTGCATAGGAAATAAATAAAGAAATCAGGAGAAATAATGTGTTCATATAATAGCATCCTTAGAAAATGTAATCATTCCAAAGAAGTAAATTTACTGACAAATAAACTAAAAATATGCTGTTCCAGTTTACTATCTTCTAGTTAAAAAAAGTATTTATATTAGGAGCTGAACATTGTCTGTACAAACTTTGTTAAACTATTAAACATATTTCATCATGCTCAAATTTTTATTGAAGAGATCAGATAGTTAAATTTATAAAGTGTGAGATTTTTAGAGAAATTGTAAAATAAGTAAAAAAGTAATTTTAATCCCAAACTACATTTAATACTAACACAGGTAATAAAACCTTTAGGTTTCTAGTACTTTAATATTCATGTTTAAACAATTGAATAAATAATCAAAAAGTTTTACTATCACAAAACATAGCTCGGCACAAGAAAATTATATACATATACATATATATATATATTTAAGTAGCGTAATCGTGATTGTTTATTTAAATAAGTCTCAACTCACAGTCCATTCAAAAGAAAAAAATGTACAACATTATGAAGAAAAAAACTACACATACATAAGCTAATAATGTTTTGAAACATTATAAAGGTCTTACCGAGTTCGTTAAAGTAAACATCTTCATAGGGCACCAGACAAATGACGTTGTCATCAATACTACTTCCTCTATCCATAAACTTAGAGTCAGACATAGTATTCAAAGATTCAATACCCTTTTCCATAGTCAAGCTATCCTCATTTAAACTTCTGTTAGTTTCAGAAAAATCGTTAAACAATATTATATCAGTTTCAAGTGGTTTCAACACTTGTAGTACCTCAATATCAACCACCATTTCCTTCTTTTCTGTTGACGTTTCTTGCTTCCCTTCCTTCTTCTTTTTCACTACTCGTTTTTGAGTTCTTTTTATTTTATCTTTTGTCTCTGGGGTAATTACCACTATATCAGTTACGGTTACTTCTTCAGGCATGTCTTCAATACTTTCTGGCAACAATCCTTCAAGCTCAGGCAAAGGTTGTGTTGTTTCATCGAGTATTTCACCTTCTTGCGGAGTTTCCTCACAGAGTTGTATGTTCTCTTTACCGTCCTTTACTTTCTTGATTACTCTCTTCTTAGAAACTCTCTTCTTATCACCCACTTTAGTAACGACCGTTGTTGTTTCAACGGTTGTCACTTCAGGTATGTCCCTGACTGTTGCTTTTACAGGCAAATACTCTTTTTCAGTTGGCATGTCAATTACTTCTTCAAATGTCACTCCTTCTTCCTCTGGTTTCACTGAACTTAGCGACTCACGATCCAATATCGTTTCCTCTTCTTCGGTGGAAACCTCCTGCTTGCCATCTTTCTTTTTCTTTATCACACGTTTTTGTGCCTTTTTCACACGATCTTTCTTTTCCGGTGTGATTACTACAGTGTCAGTAACAGTTACCTCTTCAGGCATATCTTCAATCTTTTCGGGTAATACATTCTCCAACTCAGGAAATGGTTCAATACCTTCCTCCAGAATCACAGGCTTCTCATCGATGTATTGGATATCTTCTTTACCACCTTTAGTTTTCTTGACAATTTTCTTCCTTATTACCTTTCTTTTGCCTTGTTCTTTTTTGACAGTTGTGATCGTTTCTACCTCAGTCAATTCGGGTAGTTGGCTGCTTTCCACTTTCATAGGTAAAACGTCTGTCGTTTCATGGGGAATATCCGATACATCCTCAAAGATTACTTCACTTTCATATGGTTTTAATATTTTCAATACCTCAATATCAACCACCACTTCCTTCTTTTCTGTTGACGTTTCTTGCTTCCCTTCCTTCTTCTTTTTCACTACTCGTTTTTGAGTTCTTTTTATTTTATCTTTTGTCTCTGGGGTAATTACCACTACATCAGTTACGGTTATTTCTTCAGGCATGTCTTCAATACTTTCTGGCAACAATCCTTCAAGCTCAGGCAAAGGTTGTGTTGTTTCATCGAGTATTTCACCTTCTTGCGGAGTTTCCTCACAGAGTTGTATGTTCTCTTTACCGTCCTTTACTTTCTTGATTACTCTCTTCTTAGAAACTCTCTTCTTATCACCCACTTTAGTAACGACCGTTGTTGTTTCAACGGTTGTCACTTCAGGTATGTCCCTGACTGTTGCTTTTACAGGCAAATACTCTTTTTCAGTTGGCATGTCAATTACTTCTTCAAATGTCACTCCTTCTTCCTCTGGTTTCACTGAACTTAGCGACTCACGATCCAATATCGTTTCCTCTTCTTCGGTGGAAACCTCCTGCTTGCCATCTTTCTTTTTCTTTATCACACGTTTTTGTGCCTTTTTCACACGATCTTTCTTTTCCGGTGTGATTACTACAGTGTCAGTAACAGTTACCTCTTCAGGCATATCTTCAATCTTTTCGGGTAATACATTCTCCAACTCAGGAAATGGTTCAATACCTTCCTCCAGAATCACAGGCTTCTCATCGATGTATTGGATATCTTCTTTACCACCTTTAGTTTTCTTGACAATTTTCTTCCTTATTACCTTTCTTTTGCCTTGTTCTTTTTTGACAGTTGTGATCGTTTCTACCTCAGTCAATTCGGGTAGTTGGCTGCTTTCCACTTTCATAGGTAAAACGTCTGTCGTTTCATGGGGAATATCCGATACATCCTCAAAGATTACTTCACTTTCATATGGTTTTAATATTTTCAATACCTCAATATCAACCACCATTTCCTTCTTTTCTGTTGACGTTTCTTGCTTCCCTTCCTTCTTCTTTTTCACTACTCGTTTTTGAGTTCTTTTTATTTTATCTTTTGTCTCTGGGGTAATTACCACTACATCAGTTACGGTTATTTCTTCAGGCATGTCTTCAATACTTTCTGGCAACAATCCTTCAAGCTCAGGCAAAGGTTGTGTTGTTTCATCGAGTATTTCACCTTCTTGCGGAGTTTCCTCACAGAGTTGTATGTTCTCTTTACCGTCCTTTACTTTCTTGATTACTCTCTTCTTAGAAACTCTCTTCTTATCACCCACTTTAGTAACGACCGTTGTTGTTTCAACGGTTGTCACTTCAGGTATGTCCCTGACTGTTGCTTTTACAGGCAAATACTCTTTTTCAGTTGGCATGTCAATTACTTCTTCAAATGTCACTCCTTCTTCCTCTGGTTTCACTGAACTTAGCGACTCACGATCCAATATCGTTTCCTCTTCTTCGGTGGAAACCTCCTGCTTGCCATCTTTCTTTTTCTTTATCACACGTTTTTGTGCCTTTTTCACACGATCTTTCTTTTCCGGTGTGATTACTACAGTGTCAGTAACAGTTACCTCTTCAGGCATATCTTCAATCTTTTCGGGTAATACATTCTCCAACTCAGGAAATGGTTCAATACCTTCCTCCAGAATCACAGGCTTCTCATCGATGTATTGGATATCTTCTTTACCACCTTTAGTTTTCTTGACAATTTTCTTCCTTATTACCTTTCTTTTGCCTTGTTCTTTTTTGACAGTTGTGATCGTTTCTACCTCAGTCAATTCGGGTAGTTGGCTGCTTTCCACTTTCATAGGTAAAACGTCTGTCGTTTCATGGGGAATATCCGATACATCCTCAAAGATTACTTCACTTTCATATGGTTTTAATATTTTCAATACCTCAATATCAACCACCATTTCCTTCTTTTCTGTTGACGTTTCTTGCTTCCCTTCCTTCTTCTTTTTCACTACTCGTTTTTGAGTTCTTTTTATTTTATCTTTTGTCTCTGGGGTAATTACCACTACATCAGTTACGGTTATTTCTTCAGGCATGTCTTCAATACTTTCTGGCAACAATCCTTCAAGCTCAGGCAAAGGTTGTGTTGTTTCATCGAGTATTTCACCTTCTTGCGGAGTTTCCTCACAGAGTTGTATGTTCTCTTTACCGTCCTTTACTTTCTTGATTACTCTCTTCTTAGAAACTCTCTTCTTATCACCCACTTTAGTAACGACCGTTGTTGTTTCAACGGTTGTCACTTCAGGTATGTCCCTGACTGTTGCTTTTACAGGCAAATACTCTTTTTCAGTTGGCATGTCAATTACTTCTTCAAATGTCACTCCTTCTTCCTCTGGTTTCACTGAACTTAGCGACTCACGATCCAATATCGTTTCCTCTTCTTCGGTGGAAACCTCCTGCTTGCCATCTTTCTTTTTCTTTATCACACGTTTTTGTGCCTTTTTCACACGATCTTTCTTTTCCGGTGTGATTACTACAGTGTCAGTAACAGTTACCTCTTCAGGCATATCTTCAATCTTTTCGGGTAATACATTCTCCAACTCAGGAAATGGTTCAATACCTTCCTCCAGAATCACAGGCTTCTCATCGATGTATTGGATATCTTCTTTACCACCTTTAGTTTTCTTGACAATTTTCTTCCTTATTACCTTTCTTTTGCCTTGTTCTTTTTTGACAGTTGTGATCGTTTCTACCTCAGTCAATTCGGGTAGTTGGCTGCTTTCCACTTTCATAGGTAAAACGTCTGTCGTTTCATGGGGAATATCCGATACATCCTCAAAGATTACTTCACTTTCATATGGTTTTAATATTTTCAATACCTCAATATCAACCACCATTTCCTTCTTTTCTGTTGACGTTTCTTGCTTCCCTTCCTTCTTCTTTTTCACTACTCGTTTTTGAGTTCTTTTTATTTTATCTTTTGTCTCTGGGGTAATTACCACTACATCAGTTACGGTTATTTCTTCAGGCATGTCTTCAATACTTTCTGGCAACAATCCTTCAAGCTCAGGCAAAGGTTGTGTTGTTTCATCGAGTATTTCACCTTCTTGCGGAGTTTCCTCACAGAGTTGTATGTTCTCTTTACCGTCCTTTACTTTCTTGATTACTCTCTTCTTAGAAACTCTCTTCTTATCACCCACTTTAGTAACGACCGTTGTTGTTTCAACGGTTGTCACTTCAGGTATGTCCCTGACTGTTGCTTTTACAGGCAAATACTCTTTTTCAGTTGGCATGTCAATTACTTCTTCAAATGTCACTCCTTCTTCCTCTGGTTTCACTGAACTTAGCGACTCACGATCCAATATCGTTTCCTCCTCTTCGGTGGAAACCTCCTGCTTGCCATCTTTCTTTTTCTTTATCACACGTTTTTGTGCCTTTTTCACACGATCTTTCTTTTCCGGTGTGATTACTACAGTGTCAGTAACAGTTACCTCTTCAGGCATATCTTCAATCTTTTCGGGTAATACATTCTCCAACTCAGGAAATGGTTCAATACCTTCCTCCAGAATCACAGGCTTCTCATCGATGTATTGGATATCTTCTTTACCACCTTTAGTTTTCTTGACAATTTTCTTCCTTATTACCTTTCTTTTGCCTTGTTCTTTTTTGACAGTTGTGATCGTTTCTACCTCAGTCAATTCGGGTAGTTGGCTGCTTTCCACTTTCATAGGTAAAACGTCTGTCGTTTCATGGGGAATATCCGATACATCCTCAAAGATTACTTCACTTTCATATGGTTTTAATATTTTCAATACCTCAATATCAACCACCATTTCCTTCTTTTCTGTTGACGTTTCTTGCTTCCCTTCCTTCTTCTTTTTCACTACTCGTTTTTGAGTTCTTTTTATTTTATCTTTTGTCTCTGGGGTAATTACCACTACATCAGTTACGGTTATTTCTTCAGGCATGTCTTCAATACTTTCTGGCAACAATCCTTCAAGCTCAGGCAAAGGTTGTGTTGTTTCATCGAGTATTTCACCTTCTTGCGGAGTTTCCTCACAGAGTTGTATGTTCTCTTTACCGTCCTTTACTTTCTTGATTACTCTCTTCTTAGAAACTCTCTTCTTATCACCCACTTTAGTAACGACCGTTGTTGTTTCAACGGTTGTCACTTCAGGTATGTCCCTGACTGTTGCTTTTACAGGCAAATACTCTTTTTCAGTTGGCATGTCAATTACTTCTTCAAATGTCACTCCTTCTTCCTCTGGTTTCACTGAACTTAGCGACTCACGATCCAATATCGTTTCCTCCTCTTCGGTGGAAACCTCCTGCTTGCCATCTTTCTTTTTCTTTATCACACGTTTTTTGTGCCTTTTTCACACGATCTTTCTTTTCCGGTGTGATTACTACAGTGTCAGTAACAGTTACCTCTTCAGGCATATCTTCAATCTTTTCGGGTAATACATTCTCCAACTCAGGAAATGGTTCAATACCTTCCTCCAGAATCACAGGCTTCTCATCGATGTATTGGATATCTTCTTTACCACCTTTAGTTTTCTTGACAATTTTCTTTCCTTATTACCTTTCTTTTGCCTTGTTCTTTTTTGACAGTTGTGATCGTTTCTAACCTCAGTCAATTCGGGTAGTTGGCTGCTTTCCCACTTTCATAGGTAAAACGTCTGTCGTTTCATGGGGAATATCCGATACATCCTCAAAGATTACTTCACTTTCATATGGTTTTAATATTTTCAATACCTCAATATCAACCACCATTTCCTTCTTTTCTGTTTGACGTTTCTTGCTTCCCTTCCTTCTTCTTTTTCACTACTCGTTTTTTGAGTTCTTTTTTATTTATCTTTTGTCTCTGGGGTAATTACCACTACATCAGTTACGGTTATTTCTTCAGGCATGTCTTCAATACTTTCTGGCAACAATCCTTCAAGCTCAGGCAAAGGTTGTGTTGTTTCATCGAGTATTTCACCTTCTTGCGGAGTTTCCTCACAGAGTTGTATGTTCTCTTTACCGTCCTTTACTTTCTTGATTACTCTTCTTCTTAGAAACTCTCTTCTTATCACCCACTTTAGTAACAACCGTTGGTTGTTTTTCAAACGGTTGTCACTTCGGTATGTCCCTGACTGTTGCTTTTACAGGCAAATACTCTTTTTTCAGTTGGCCATGTCAATTACTTCTTCAAATGTCCTTTCTTCCTCTGGTTTCACTGATCTTAGCGACTCACGATCCAATATCGTTTCCTCCTCTTCGGTGGAAACCTCCTGCTTGCCATCTTTCTTTTTCTTTATCACACGTTTTGTGCCTTTTTCACACGATCTTTCTTTTCCGGTGTGATTACTACAGTGTCAGTAACAGTTACCTCTTCAGGCATATCTTCAATCTTTGGGTAATACATTCTCCAACTCAGGAAATGGTTCAATACTTCCTCCAGAATCACAGGCTATCTCATCGATGTATTGGATATCTTCTTTACCACCTTTAGTTTTCTTGACAATTTTCTTCCTTATTACCTTTTCTTTTGCTTGTATCTTTTTTGACAGTTTGTGATCGTTTCTACCTCAGTCAATTCGGGTAGTTGGCTTGCTTTCCACTTTCATAGGTAAAACGTCTGTCGTTTCATGGGGAATATCCGATACATCCTCAAAGATTACTTCACTTTCATATGGTTTTAATATTTTCAATACCTCCAATATCAACCACCACTTCCTTCTTTTCTGTTGACGTTTCTTGCTTCCCTTCCTTCTTCTTTTTCACTACTCGTTTTTGAGTTCTTTTTATTTTATCTTTTGTCTCTGGGGTAATTACCACTACATCAGTTACGGTTATTTCTTCAGGCATGTCTTCAATACTTTTCTGGCAACAATCCTTCAAGCTCAGGCAAAAGGTTGTGTTGTTTCATCGAGTATTTCACCTTCTTGCGGAGTTTCCTCACAGAGTTGTATGTTCCTCTATCTTACCGTCCTTTACTTTCTTGATTACTCTCTTCTTAGAAACTCTCTTCTTATCACCCACTTTAGTAACGACCGTTGTTGTTTCAACGGTTGTCACTTCAGGTATGTCCCTGACTGTTGCTTTTACAGGCAAATACTCTTTTTCAGTTGGCATGTCAATTACTTCTTCAAATGTCACTCCTTCTTCCTCTGGTTTCACTGAACTTAGCGACTCACGATCCAATATCGTTTCCTCCTCTTCGGTGGAAACCTCCTGCTTGCCATCTTTCTTTTCTTTTATCACACGTTTTTGTGCCTTTTTCACACGATCTTTCTTTTCCGGTGTGATTACTACAGTGTCAGTAACAGTTACCTCTTCAGGCATATCTTCAATCTTTTCGGGTAATACATTCTCCAACTCAGGAAATGGGTTCAATACCTTCCTCCAGAATCACAGGCTTCTCATCGATGTATTGGATATCTTCTTTACCACCTTTAGTTTTCTTGACAATTTTCTTCCTTATTACCTTTCTTTTTGCCTTGTTCTTTTTTGACAGTTGTGATCGTTTTCTACCTCAGTCAATTCGGGTAGTTGGCTGCTTTCCACTTTCATAGGTAAAACGTCTGTCGTTTCATGGGGAATATCCGATACATCCTCAAAGATTACTTCACTTTCATATGGTTTTAATATTTTCAATACCTCAATATCAACCACCATTTCCTTCTTTTCTGTTGACGTTTCTTGCTTCCCTTCCTTCTTCTTTTTCACTACTCGTTTTTGAGTTCTTTTTATTTTATCTTTTGTCTCTGGGGTAATTACCACTACATCAGTTACGGTTATTTCTTCAGGCATGTCTTCAATACTTTCTGGCAACAATCCTTCAAGCTCAGGCAAAGGTTGTGTTGTTTCATCGAGTATTTCACCTTCTTGCGGAGTTTCCTCACAGAGTTGTATGTTCTCTTTACCGTCCTTTACTTTCTTGATTACTCTCTTCTTAGAAACTCTCTTCTTATCACCCACTTTAGTAACGACCGTTGTTGTTTCAACGGTTGTCACTTCAGGTATGTCCCTGACTGTTGCTTTTACAGGCAAATACTCTTTTTCAGTTGGCATGTCAATTACTTCTTCAAATGTCACTCCTTCTTCCTCTGGTTTCACTGAACTTAGCGACTCACGATCCAATATCGTTTCCTCTTCTTCGGTGGAAACCTCCTGCTTGCCATCTTTCTTTTTCTTTATCACACGTTTTTGTGCCTTTTTCACACGATCTTTCTTTTCCGGTGTGATTACTACAGTGTCAGTAACAGTTACCTCTTCAGGCATATCTTCAATCTTTTCGGGTAATACATTCTCCAACTCAGGAAATGGTTCAATACCTTCCTCCAGAATCACAGGCTTCTCATCGATGTATTGGATATCTTCTTTACCACCTTTAGTTTTCTTGACAATTTTCTTCCTTATTACCTTTCTTTTGCCTTGTTCTTTTTTGACAGTTGTGATCGTTTCTACCTCAGTCAATTCGGGTAGTTGGCTGCTTTCCACTTTCATAGGTAAAACGTCTGTCGTTTCATGGGGAATATCCGATACATCCTCAAAGATTACTTCACTTTCATATGGTTTTAATATTTTCAATACCTCAATATCAACCACCATTTCCTTCTTTTCTGTTGACGTTTCTTGCTTCCCTTCCTTCTTCTTTTTCACTACTCGTTTTTGAGTTCTTTTTATTTTATCTTTTGTCTCTGGGGTAATTACCACTACATCAGTTACGGTTATTTCTTCAGGCATGTCTTCAATACTTTCTGGCAACAATCCTTCAAGCTCAGGCAAAGGTTGTGTTGTTTCATCGAGTATTTCACCTTCTTGCGGAGTTTCCTCACAGAGTTGTATGTTCTCTTTACCGTCCTTTACTTTCTTGATTACTCTCTTCTTAGAAACTCTCTTCTTATCACCCACTTTAGTAACGACCGTTGTTGTTTCAACGGTTGTCACTTCAGGTATGTCCCTGACTGTTGCTTTTACAGGCAAATACTCTTTTTCAGTTGGCATGTCAATTACTTCTTCAAATGTCACTCCTTCTTCCTCTGGTTTCACTGAACTTAGCGACTCACGATCCAATATCGTTTCCTCTTCTTCGGTGGAAACCTCCTGCTTGCCATCTTTCTTTTTCTTTATCACACGTTTTTGTGCCTTTTTCACACGATCTTTCTTTTCCGGTGTGATTACTACAGTGTCAGTAACAGTTACCTCTTCAGGCATATCTTCAATCTTTTCGGGTAATACATTCTCCAACTTAGGAAATGGTTCAATACCTTCCTCCAGAAGTGAGGTAGCTTGACTATAATCGGGCACTTTTTCCTTTACATCCTTAAATTTACGTATAAATTTTGTTGTTTTCTCATAATGATCAGATTCTGATTTCTTTATTAAATGTAGTGTTGGTATGTCTTGTGTTGTAGTATTAAAAGTATCTGTGGTGAAAACTTTTTCTGGTTTGTGTATTTCTGTTGTGATGTCTGGTGTGCTTATGAGTACCATTTTTAATGGTGTTTCTTGTAGTTTTGCTGTTGGTGTGTGTGCTGGTTTTTTGGCAGTCTCTTTCATTACACCTGCAATGTAAATATCATGTTATTTATGTTCAAATGTCTAACACTTATAAAGTATTTAATAGCTTTAACCTACATCTTGAAATAACTTTAATTCAAAAAACATATTTGTTGCTGATTTTTTATTAAGTAAATTAATTAAAATTGGTTTAATAAAAAATTAATTAAGTAATTATTAATACCCAGAAAAGTTAATATAGTTATGCACTTAAACTTAAATAACATAGATAACTTTGTCTCTTACTTTTTAATGGTAAATTTATACTGTATAACAGTAAAATTATCTAGCTCCAAATAATGTTGATGTGTACTTTCTAATATTTAAAAGCACACAATTACATTATAAATATACTCAGTTCCGTGTTCATTGTACAGTATAGATCTAATGGGACATACTCTATCCACTGGGAATATCTATTGTCATGCGGGTTGCACCAACCAACCTATTCAAAGGCGCTTAAATATATTTTACTCTACCCGTTGAGTATGGAATCACTGTCTTACAGTAAATGAAGCAAGGTAATTAATATAGTAATATTTCATATAAATAAATAGCATAAAATAACACAAACTGTACAATTGAGCGTGATTTTTAACAAAAATAAGTACTTTTGTACTTTAATTTTATATATTAATATTTTTATGTTAATAACGACTTTAATTCTTTAAATTTATAACTTTTAGATAACTGCTACATTTATTTAACGTGTACATAATGTACAGGTAACCTATACACTTACATTATCAATTTACTCATATAAATAAATTTGTAGTTTAAGATTAATATTTTTTTACTAATAACTATGCAAATACTTAAAATTTATGACAGTAATTTCAATTAACTGAAAATTAATGTAAATTGATACCTCAAAAAGAAACCTGAAATTTGTTGTTTAAAATCAAGAAATAAGTTCGAGGAAAAAAATTTAGTATGGCCGAAATAACGTATTTAATCCAATGTGTTTACGAAGCCTGGCCCGAGGCAATGTCTTGAGGATGGCTAGTGGCTTATGGCCACTCCGTACTGCATTATGAACATGGAACCGAGTATAGCTGATTATTCAACCTTCTCGTTTTTAGATAAACAAAATGATTATAGATATACGTTTCCTTACTTAGTACAAAGTAAAATTTCACTCCTACCTGTTCTCTCCTATGGTTTACTATTTACATTATTGATATCTATACAAATCATTACCATTTATGAACACAAATCCAAACAATAAAACCAATACAACATTAACAAACCATTCTAGAAGAATGCTGCATTGAATTCTAGAATCAACTAACTACTTTTAAAACATTTACTTTTTAACACATTCTAAACTCTATTACACTCATGGTAGTGTTATAATGATCCTGTTTCTTTTAAATGTACTCTACTGGAATGTTGTTTTAAACTATAGCTAAATATAAACAAATATCACTGACATCATAGTAATACGGTTCACATGCATTTTATAAAATAAATGCAAATAGGGATTTTAAATTATTTAACATTCAAAAACAATAATAAATCAACTGTGTTCATGCATGGGGCATCTTAAGTTATTCAAATTCCAATACAAAATAGAAACAAAAAGTGTAAAAGAAACTGGTTCATACTATATTTCTTCACAGATTGCATAACCCCTTTATTAAAAAATTAGTATTTTTGTAAAAATCCAATTCAAATGAGAACTAAACAAGTATATGAGCCACTTAGTACAAAATGGCTTTATTTTGAAGAGGATTCAGTATAACCATAAATAAAATGTTTTTTTTATATAATAAATTTTTTTAGATAAAACACAGAAAAAGTTTGTATCATTGGAAAAAGTGTTCATAACATGATCTGCCGGTGAGGCCTAGTATTAACAATAACAGCGTATTCTGCTGACAAGTTATCTACTTTAGTAAGACATCTACGTTTTGCTTGTATAACTAACTGAACACACTGGTCTATGGTAATTATTTTCACATGTGCTCCTGAGCACTTTCTGCCAGTAAGAAGTGTAACATGTTAACATTTTTTTTATAGTGGGGACAGCACTTAAGTAAATCAGTTTGAAGTTATTCCTTCTGCTCCTGGTTTCAAGTAAAACCTAAAAAGTTATGATTCAGTCAATGGAAGATGTTATTTATTGGACTGTAATTCAGTATTCGGATTACACACACAGTGATTCTGATTCTATAATTTAAGTCAAACCTCTAAAACATCTTCATGCGAAGTTGTTGTTTGCAATATTTCAAACTAAAATTCAAAAATTAAAACTCGAACCAAACATTTAACAGAAAACATTGTCTGATTAAGCAGATATTTTATATGTGTAATTTTCTAAATGGAGTATCACTTTTGTAAGTATAATAAATCATAGAAATGAGTTAGTCTATTATACACTAAACATTACTCTAACATCACAATTTATTGTTGCCTACCACTTAGAATTAGAATCAAGTTCTTGTATCAGACAATACCATGAAAAATACTGAGAATTTTATATAAATTCTGGGTGACTAACAGATATAAGTAGGTAGTTTGCTTTTATTTCTTAAAAAAACTGTATAATGACACTGTGCATGTAAGATGGTATCTTAGCAGTGAGAACCTCCTCAGATCACTGTGTCCTAGAGGAAGGACAAATCATGTCTTCATGGCAGAAATATTGATATACCTATTGAAAAATATTTTAATAGTTGACCAACAAATGATCTCCCATCGAAATTATATGAGGAATATTCATATATATGGTGACAATGTCAAGAACCTCGATCGCAGTTTTAGTTCACATCCCTCCTATATAACTTTATAAATTGCCTGTAAACTATAAATCCCTTACTTTTTCTGGACGCTAGACCACTAAGAAACAACTTAACCTAAGAATTAGCTGACCCAATAAGTAACACACTTTATGTATAGACAGAGAGATAGAGACAAAGATCACATAAAACATCAAAATTTACTACTTCAATGTTAATTTTTCAACAATGCATTTTGAACCATTTTAAACCAGAAATCATTTTGTACAGAAATAATAATTTAAAAAAAAGTATGAACCAGTTTCCCAAACATTTACTAAAGAATACACAACAATTATTATATTAGAATTTTTATGAATTGTAAAAACTTGACTTGGGTACAATGAATCACAGTACAACATGAGATTATTTCAATATTGAATAAACCCTTAGCAGGTAAAAAGCTGGCAAGTTCAAGAAAAATTAATATGGAAACTTCCATAATGGCTCTGGCTTCTTTGGTATATTCAGCTAATTTACAACTGAACTTTTCCTTCAATTTCAGTCAGCACAATAGTCAACATAATTTTTTTCAAATGGAGATTGATGAGTCACTTTAGTTGACTAGTATTTATCGTTATATTTTCAGTACTGTACTAAATACATTGTGTATTAATTGTTAATGTTACAAAAATACCAAATTTAATATTACAATGCCCAATATCCAAAAACTTGTTATCCTTTCAAATCATCAATCATAAGTTATAAACTTTCAATAAAGAAGAATGCTCTCCTTCACACATTTACAATTTTTTAAACTTACTATCACTTGTGTTTTACACATTCTGAGATAAAAATTGAAAGGAGAAACAGACAGGGCCAATGCACACAGCTCAGCCCTTCGAGAGCATTGTAAGATAAAAATTATTAACAGACTATAGAACATTCACAAATATGAGCCTTTTTACTGCTAAGAGTTACATCAACTGGAAAATGAATGTTATATTCCAAAATAATAACTTAAATGGACAAATATTTTCTAAATAGATTTATTTAATATTAGTTTATAGTTGTGGAAATTCTTTATAGCACTGTAATTTTGGTAAATTACATTACAATATTTTTGTAACAAAGAAAAATATTTTTCTTTTTTGAAGTTATTTAAATAAAAAAACTAATATATGAAGTAGCTTACCTGGAACCTCCTCTGGATGGACATGAGTGACCAACAATGTAGTTTTGTGTTCTTCTACATCAATGGGAATGTTCTTGGCAGCAGGTGTGACCACGGCTGACAGACTATCTTCCACTTCACCAGTGTCGTGTGTTGTCACGATCAAGTGATGTTGTGTGGGTGTAGACTGTTTAGCAACTGTTGGAGTCGGTACTGACACATCGAATGGAGTCACTGGAAGTTGAGCTATCACTTCACTCTTCACTGCTACTTCCTGGTCAATAAACTTTGTCTCAGCTACTTCTTTTGGTATTTTTTCTTGTGTTATGTCTGAGTGCAACTTCTCCTCAGTGACAATTTCAGTAACACTTATGCTTTGACTTTCTTGAACAGATTTTACACCTTTTGATATTGCAGGTTTCCAAGAAACTTCAATATTTTCTTCTTGTTCTTGGACTGTCGTTATAGAGGTTTCAAGGCTTTCAAATGGAATTTGGCCTGGCTTAATTTTTACTGCCTCAGGCATTTTGTCCTTCTTCAGAGTTGAAGTAGAGGAGGAAACTAAAACTTCTGTTTGTACTATTGTCTCTTGTTCAGATATTAGAGAGGAGGGCTTCACTTGTTTGGGCAACGGCTGAGTTTCATGGATACCTTCTTTGTCAGCAACAACTGTTTGTGCTACTTTAATGCCTTCTTGAACATCTTTGATAACACTTGCTCTTCTTTTGGCTGGAAGATCAGGTTTTATTAATTCTTCCTCAAGTTCATTTACACTTACCTCTGATTGAATTATGCCTTCCATTACAATAGTTTCAGCCTTTGCAAATGACTCAGCTGGCTTAGTTGTTTCTAATTTTTTAGGGTGAATTCCAGTGATTACTTCAGACTTTTCTGCAACTTCTCTCATTAGTGTGAAGTCTATTTGTGCCTTAGCAGTGGGAGCACCTGGTTTTCCTTCCATTGTTTCCTCCTGCTCTTGAGGAATATTTTGAATCACGATTACACTCTCACTGACAGGATGTTCTTTTTTAGCCTTAGCTTCTTTAGGCTTGTGGTGTTTTAATTCACCAACTGTTTGTTCAGCCTGAACTTCACTTGTTTGAAGTGATTCTTTACTGATCACTCCAGGCACTGCTTGTTTCAATGCAGGTTTTTCAAGAGGTTTGAGAGAGTCTTCTTTGTCTTCAGATGTAACAATAGTAACACTAACCCCTTTACCCTCCTCAAATGTGTATTCAGCAGTTTTCTTTTCAAAAATAACACTTTTAAATTCAACTTCACTTTCTCTTACATCTACTTCGCTCTGCAAAAGGCTGGTTAAGTGAGTCTGATCAACATTAGCCACAATTTCATCTGGGAATTCAACTATGATTTCAGATGGTTGCATTTCAGGAGAGATCTCAAATGTTTCCACAACTTCTTTAACTGAAATTTCAGGATGGGCAGTTTGAGGTTTAGGAATATCACACATATAAGGCATTTCATTATCTTCAGCCGTAATTTCTGTTATAACTACACCCTTTCCTTCTTCAAATACTAAGCTAGCTCTTCTAGTTTGAGCAATGGTATGAACAAATTGTTCTTCACTTTCTTGTACAATAACTTGTTCCTGAATTGAAGTGGTAAAAGGAGTTTGAGTTCTAATTGCTGTGGTTGTTTTAGTTTTTGTGGAAACAACATCTCCAATACTAATTTGAGAAAGAGTTTCTGATACTTCAGCTACTTCCCTACTAACAATGTCAGGTGTAGCTCGCCTTTCTTCTGGTAAATCTAATGGAGCTAAACCTCCTTCTTTGTATTCAGGAATAACTTCAGTGGTTGCCTGAACTTTAAGACTCTTTTCAATTGCAACACCTGCCCTTTTAGTATCGGGTTTACATAGAACAGAAAATTCAGTTTCTTTTTCTTCAACTAAATTTTCAAGTACAGTTAAACTCTGATGTGTTGCTTGTTCTGATACTGCTGATTCTTTAACCATTATATTTTCAACAAGCGCCCCAACTGAGTCTTCTGGTATAATTTGTGATTGTTTAGCGACTTCTTGAACATCACTCAGAACCATTTTCGCTTTATTATCTTTTGGTTTTAATTGACCAATGTAATCTGATTCTGCCTCACCTAACGTAATTTCAGATATAGTTACACTCTGCCCTACTTCATAGCTCATACTGGCTTTTCTTTTATCTGGTTTCAAATTAGTATCAAATTTACCTTCACTTTCTCTTACTATTGTTTCAGTTTGAATTACACTTTCAAAAGTGGTATGCTGGGAACTAGCCTTTGATAAAATTGGTTTTTGATGTTCAAACTCTCCAACAGTTTGATGTAATGTTTGTTCAGTATGTTCTGCAACCTCAAGTTCAGATACTCTAGGAGATGCTATTCTCTCTTTAGGTTTCTCAACCTCAGTAAATTGAGTCTCTTTATCTCCAGCAGTAGTTAATATCACATTAACACTTTGTTTCTCTTCTAAAACTGAATGTGCAACTTTGGTTTCAGGTTTGAAATGTTTTTGAAACACCTGTTCACTTTCAACAACAGTGGGTATTGTGGTTACAATGCTTTCTAATGGTGTATGTTCTGATGTGGCCTCTACCAATTTTGTATCAAACTTAGTTATTTCACTAAGAGAATATTCACTTTGTACCTCTGATTGTTCAACAATATTGTGAGCTAAAACATCAGATGTAGCAGTTTGCTTCTTTGGTATTTCTGGTAGTTGCAGCTGAGACTCTTTGTCTTCAGTTAAAACTTGAGTAATACTAATTCCCTTCCCTTCTACGAAGGCAATATTTGCCATTTGAGCATCTGACTTAAATTCATATAATACTGATTCTTTCTCATTTACAATAGGTTTTGTAGTAATGACACTCTCAAAAGGAATTTGTTGGACATTGACTGACTTTATTGGTTGGAATTCTTCTTTAGGAGTTTCACTTACACTGGATTCAGTTAAAACTTCAGTTTTAACAGCTACTTCTCTACCACACACGTTAACTGTGGCACTTTTTGCACCTGGTGTCTCTCCTGGTAAGAAAGTATTCTCCAAATCTCCAACCACAACTTCTACAATTGACACTCCTTGGCCTTCTTCAAAAGATATACCAGCAGTTTTAGTCTCTGGTTTAGTTAGACCTTGATACTCACTTTCACTTTCTATAAGGGATACTTCGAGCTGCACTATGCTCTGTAGAGGTGTTTGATTAACTGATGCAGTTACTTTACTAGGACGCTCTTGTTCAAATTCCTTTACAGAGCTTTCTACAGTTACTTCAGATTTACAAGCTATTTCCCTTGTTAGTAAAGATTTTTCTGCTCTCGATTCAGAAGGTTTTATAGGACCAATCAGATCACTTTCTTTTTCTTGAACTGTGATTTCATTTACAGTTATCCCTGATTTGGCAGATTCAAAATTAGCTTCAGCCGTTTTTGAAAAAGGTTTTATAAATTCTTCAAGTGGTGCTTCAGACTCTCCAACAGTTGTTTGTTTAAGTACAACACTGTGCAGTGTTGATTGTAATGACTTAGCAAATGTCTTTTCTGGAGCAGTTACAGTTATTTCACCAAAAGAATCCTCTGCTACTACTTCTGCTTTTTGATAGAGTTCAATTGGAATAAAGCTTGGTTCAGCTTTCCTAGTTTCAGGCAACAATGGTGACGTATATTGATCTTCCTTGTCTTCTAATGTTACTTCTGTTATTATGACACCTTTCTCTTCAACCACACCTATATCTGCAACTGATGATAATGGTGCTTCTCTAGATTTGTAAACACCTTCACTTTCTTGAACTGATGTTTCGATCTGAATAATACTTTCAAAAGGTAGTTGTTCTTCCTGGGCTTTTACTGCAGGCTTGTCAAAAGTAGGAATTTCACCAACACTATATTCTGTTAATACTTCTGACATTTCAGCTACTTCTTGTGCAGAAATGTCTGCTAATGCTGTTACTTCTTTTGGTCTTGTAAACTGAGCTAACTCCCCTTCTTTGTCTTCAACTGTAACTTCAGAAATAAAAATACTTTTCTCTTCCTCAAAAGCTTTCTCGGCTCTGTTAAAATCAAGTTTTAACTGCTTTTCAAAACTAGACTCTTTTTCTGATGTAGATACAACACTTGTTAAGATACTTTCGAAAGGAATTTGCTCTAGGCTTGCTAGGACCTTGGCTGGTGTCTGTAACTTAATTGTACCAACAGAACTTTCTGGAACAATAACAGTACTCTGTGCCACTTGTCTAGATAAAATTCCAGCTGAAGCGAAGTGATCCTCAGGTTTACTTTCAGGAGCTAACTGACTAGTTCCATCTTGTGTAGATACTTCATATACAGACACTGCTTGAATGCCTTCAAATGATATGTCTGCTATCTTAGACTCAGGTTTTATTGGCAGTTGTATTGGACCTTCGAGTTCATTGGATGATGTTTCTGACTGAATAATACTGTGATATGGAAGTTGTTCTGCAGTGGCCTGAGCACTTGTGGGTGTTTCATGTTTAAGTAATTCTAAGCTACTGCCAAGTATAATTTCTGTTTTTTCTGCTATTTCTTGACTTGTAATATTTGGTGTGGCTAATCTTTCTTTGGGTTTGTCAGGTGTTAAGAGTATACTTTCTTTGTCTTGTATGATGACTACACTACTGACAGATGTACTATGTCCTTCTACAATATTTGGTTTAGCTTTTTTAGTTTCTGGAAGTAAATCAGCAATGTACTCACCCTCACTCTCTCCAACAGTGGTTTCTCTCAAAATTACACTTTCATGTGTGCTTTGTTTTACTTTAGCTTCAGACAAATCAAGTTTCAACACATTTACATCGCCTACATTGATATCTACAACAACTTCTGATGTTACTGCTACATCCTGACCTGATATGTCAGGTACTGCAATAGCTGTCTTAGGAGCTGTTGCATTTTCTAAAGGAATTTCTTTATCTACAACATTCATTTCAGTCACACTCAACACATTACCTTCGACAAATGAAACAGCAGCGACTTTCTCTGATGGTTTGAATGAGGCCTCAAATTGCCCCTCCATCTCACTCGGAACCAGTTGGGAAGCCACAGCTAACTGGATCGTATCTTGTTTCATCTGTGCTTGTTCTTTCACTGGAGATTCTCTTGCCCAAGATCCTTCTTGGATAAGTTCCATAACTTCTTCATGTTCAGCCACCTCTTGTCCACTTAAGTTCAAAGTGGCTTTTCTTGACTGTGGAAGCTGAGCACTCTTAAAAACATCTTCTTTGTCTTCTGCAACAACTTCTGAAACTAAGAAACTCTCTCCAGACCTTATGCCTATTGAAGCAGTTTTCAGTTCTGGTTTAAATGTGTTCAATGATGTTTCAATTTCAGTTATGTTTGTTTCAGTGACAATAACTTCTTGAAAAGGTGTGCTGTCTACTTTGGCACGACCTGTTGGGTGCTCTACTTTTGGGATATTTCCCAAATTAATTTCAGGTAATGTTTGAGACTGAAGTGCAGTGTGGTGTAGTGTTATTGATTTGGATGCCTTTGATTCTATAGGTTTTTCTAATGGAATGTGTTCGAGTTCTTTCTCGTTACTAATGATTTCTTGAATGCTTAATCCACTAAACTGGTCTGCCAGTTCAATATTAGCCTTACTTGTAACTGGGAAAGTTTCTTTTTTAAACTCACTTTCGCTTTCAGCTGTTTCAATTGAACTAATAACTAAACTTTCAAATGATAACTGTTCTGTCTTAGCAACACTGGCTGTAGGTGTTTTTTGTTGTAATGGAGAAATGGTTTGTTCTGGTAGTACCTCTGATTTTACTGCTACTCTTTGTGGTAAGTGTGACTGAGAAGCAAAGCACTCTTGTGGAAGTTGAGGCTTTGTATATTGATCCTCTTTATAATCAGTAATTACTTCGGTAACTACAACACTTTGCTCTTCTAGTACATTAACACTTGCTGTTTTTCCTTCAGTTTTAAGGCCTTCTTTCTGCCTTGCCAAGGCCTCCCCAATCACAGTTTCTTCCACAATAGTTTCTTGGAAAGTTGTATGTTGAAGTTTTGCTTGTGCGGAATGTGGTTGTACATTGGAAATACTTTCAACATCACTTGAAGGTGTGATTTCTTGAACAATTATGGACTGCATTGGCTGTGAAGTAACTGCCTTACCAGTATGAACTTCTGGAATGCTAAAGGGAGCATATTCTCCTTCTTTCTCTATCATCTCTGTTTGATAAACAGAAATTCCTTCCTTGGATATATAAGTTTTGTTTATAGATACAGAAGTTGGAATGTCAAAATCACTCATAGGTTTCTCACTATCTTGAGCCTGAACTTCTATAATTTCTTTAGACTCCAATGTTTGAAAGTTAGTAGAGGCAGCATCAGTACGGTATTTTATTCCTTCTGAGAATTCAGCTGGTGCATCTTCAGGTTTAATTTCTGTTATTGATATTGGTTCAATTGGCTGAATGCTCAAATCAGCAACTATTCCAGTTGGCTTTGACAAAGGACTATATTCTTCAGTTACTTCACCAGTTATTGTTTCAGATACTCGTGGAATTTCCAAACATACTATTGAAGGTGAAGCGGTTTTAGCACCAGGAATTTCATTAGCTCTGAATGTCACCTCTGACTCTGCAATATTAGTTTCTTCTGTGAAAAAACTCTCTCTTTTTGTAAACTGGATATCAACCTTTTTCGTTTCTGGTTTTGTAACTTCAAGAGTACCTTCTGTATCTTGATGTTGAACCACACTAACCATGAGTCCCTCTAATACATTCAGTCCTGTGGTTGCAACTGTTTCACCAGGTCTTTGCCCTGGCCCAAATGATATTTCCTTCTCATGAATATTTGTCTCTGAAACAAGAATGGATTCTTCTGGTAAGATATGTAACCCAGCAAACTGCCCTTGGGGCAAACGACCTGGAAGATATTCACCTTCTTTTTCTGAGAGGTTTATTTCCTCAGTGAATGCAGTGTTTCTCTGAGCTACAATTGTGGATGTTGCTGACTCAGTAGGCACAAATAATTCTGGAACATATTTGCTCGGTTTAGTCTCTGCTAAAACTTCACTAACTATTACTGATTCTCTCTGCAGAATGTCAACCTTTGGTTTAACTAAGCTTTGTACAACAAAATCTTCCAATTTTTCTTCTTTCACAGATTGTGTTACTTCCATAACATTGATACCCTCTTGCAAAGTCAAACCTGGACTTGCCACAACTTGCAATGGTTTCTTCAGCTCCTCAAAATCACCAGTCTTTTGTGATGTCTGTGTTTCACTTATTGTTTTAGCTTCATGTAATAACATTGAGAGTGTTGCACGAATTTCTTCTTTTTTAACAATTTCAGTGTTTACTACAGTTTGATCAACCCGAGTTTCACTCACAACTAAACCTTCATTTGGCATTATGACCCTATTTGCTTCCTTGGTTGTTGGCTTAAAAGATTCACTGAATTCTTCTGCTATTGACTCCACTTGTGGCTGACTCACAATATAAGGCTCAATAACATCAATTTCAGGTTTAGCTTTGACAGAAACCGGCAAAAGAGACTCAGGTCTGTCATCTTCTTTTTCTGTTCCTTGAATCTCCTGTTTCTCAATTGCAGAGAAAGTCAAAATGCTTAGGTTTCCCTTTACTCCAGAAACAGGTACATCTCCAATTAAACTAACTGTTGCTTCTGGTATAGTCTCACTTATTTGAGTTGGTGTTTTTAAAGGAAGCCCCTTAAAATGTTGAGCAGGTACAACATCTAATGGTTCCGTAATTTCTTCAATTACTACTTCTTCATCTTCAACAGGTTTTTTTGCTTTCAGTATCTTTTTCTTTTTCTTTCTTTCAACTTCCTCCTCTATGACAACTTCAGTTTCTTCTTCCGTTTTCTTTACAACTTTTTTCTTTACTTCAGCTCCTTTCTTGACCTTTTTCTCCACAGTGGTTATTTCTTCTTCCTCAATCTCCTTTATTATTTGTTCCTGTTCATCAGGTAGTTTAACAATAGCCTTTGACTCAGCAACAGTCACTAAACTTCTGTCTTCTTCAGTCACATCAGTTATCTTGACCTCTTCTTTTAAGGGAAGTTTTGACTGGACTCTTCGTTTAATTCCATCCTTGTGAGTTTCCTCTATGATTTCTGAAATGTGTAAAGTTTCAGTGAGTATAGTGAAATATTTCAGACACTGTTAGTGTTAGAAGAGCAATGCTTGTAAGTGTGCTAGCGTAGGCCGTGCTTGTTTCTATGTGCAATGCAAATGCTAATAACATCAAGCTGATAAACTGGCAGGCGACATTTAAGCATTGTAAATTATGCTTTGTAACTGTCAATTATTGGCACTAAAGCAAGCATTGTATTTTGTTATGTTTATAGTTGTTGCGATTCTGTGTTAATAAAGCCACATAGATTAAATGAACATTAAGAAAAATATGAAAATAATATTTTATAAAAAGAAATAGATTTTACATTTATTAAGGATATAATAACTTACTGCTTGAAAAAGGATTTAAATTATCAATCCACAAGTTTAAAACCTAATTGAACACACTACAAAAACAATTAAATTAATATAAACTGTATTTATTTTACATTTGTATTTCAAGGATCATGTAGAATATAACATAGTATTATGATTTTAGTCAATGTGTTTTAAAATAAAGAAGTTTTTATCATGAAAAGTTGAAAAACACTGACTGGAGTAATGGTTACCTGCCTTAAGACACAGTATAACTAATCCTAACGTATAAATTCATTTTGTTTTTAGACTCGCCAAATGTCTTGTTGTGAGTGCCACAAGAATACACCTTAGAAGGGATTAATTTTATAAATAAGTAGAGTTAATCTGCAAGTAGATTACAAGAGCCGTAAGTAGATGCTTTTTGATTAAAGTAGATTTCCGAGACCTTTGTATTTGTATTTTCTTGATCAAGGCTATGGCGACGGAAATATGATTAACTTGAACCAGAAATGCTACTACACATGAAAAACATGATATATAAATCGGGTTAAACTATGATCCTCTTAACCATGATTAATAAAGTAATATGTACCTGATGTATGCCTACTTATGTTTGAAAACTTTCATAGGATTCCATCATATTAGATCATAAGCAAATTTACTAAGTAGTATATGGACTGATTTTGAAAATTAGTTGCAAAGCAGTGTGTAACAGCTAGTAAATAAATAAAAATAATAAGTGTGTTAAATATCATGGAAGTCATCTCAAACAGTAAAATCTGTTACAGTACATTCATATTGATGTACGCATTAGAATCCAAACAAAAATCATACACACAACTGATCATATGTATTACAGTACATTCATATTGATGTACGCATTAGAATCCAAACAAAAATCATACACACAACTGATCATATGTATAATAAAATAAATGAGACCAACATTTCAAATAATCACCATTATCTTCTACAATGTATTGTGTTGTATTAAGGATACTTCTAAAATTTGCAGCTTATCTTTTTTTATTTATACATTGACCTTGCTTGTTACAATAATGTAAACCATTTAAAAGCATATTACACAAGAAGTATTCAAGGGTCCATCCAACGGCAGGAGCAAACTGGCAACGTCTTGGTTATCAGCCCAATAAGAATAAACCCACTGAGCCAACTCAACAGATAAACTACTGATGATTTTGTAATTGATGATAGAATATCGGTGTGGAAACTACACTAAACAAACATAGCAACAACTTTTATTTTCAAACAGGGATTTAGTCAACCCAGTTTTCTTCTTGGGTCATTTTTCGGGGGCTCTATGCTTCTCACAAGAGACCCATGCCAACACAAAGAGCCCAGATTACACTTTATTTTGTCTCATCATCAATCACTTGGATTAATAATCTTTTCCTTTGCCTCCTTCTGAATTTATAATACAAATACCACTCACCACATATTTTGCATATAAAACCTTTTAAACTGTAATTTAAACAATATAAACTTGTACAAATGCAAATTTACTGCATAATGTAAAAGTTTTGAATGTATTTAATTTAAGTTTTCTGGATTTTTCTTAAACCCTGGCCTTTAGCTAAGGTTTTAAGTGTAAAACTGCATTATATTCTGAATGCATTTTCTAATGATAACTTAAATAAAAATATCAATCCTAAAATTCCTTAACTCAAGTACCGGTATACCCCAATGAAAAGATGACTTATGATATAATTTATTGACATGCTCATAAAACATTAAAGTCTGACTAGTGAATTTTAATTATCACTTCTGGAAACGTCCTAAACAACAGGTTATGTTACATCACTTGTGTGTATGTTCAAGGTTAACAACAGATTAAAATAGATTTATGATTTAGATGTTTATAAAACATTGGATTTTAATTGTTTTTGCAAGGATAAAGTGAACAATTCATCAAACTTAACACAGTTTCATTCTGAAAGTCAAGTTCTGTGTTAGGTCTACCATAAAAATATATCTTTCTTTTCTTTATAAAGACTTTTCACCAAATCTTTGATCCTTTTTAAGCTACAGTTCAAAAATGCAAATGCACAAATATTTTAAAATGTTCTTGAGCCAGGTAACCAAAACATTTCACTGATAACTTAAAAAAAGAGAAATTAAAAAAGGAGTTCAAGATTTAAAGCTTTGTAAATAATATTATTTTGACAAACTTGTTCAATATGTTGCAATTTCATAACCAAACATAAAATCTGGAGAAAATACAATGCGATATTGTATAATTATCCAAGGCAATAACATATAAGCATACAGACAAATGCACGTAAACAGTAACATATTAATTTATTAGAAGCTCTTTTAGATCTTATTAGATCAGTATAAAGTAGCACTAATACATTGAATTATTTATTATTAACAAGTTTAGTAGCATCACGTCATACTAATTTCTTACTAAATATTTAAAAATCATAAATAAGTAATTATAGTAAAAAGCATTAAGTAAATTTGCAAGCAATATTTAAAAATTTTATATAATACTTACCTCAGACTATTGTTAATATTTTATGTCTTCAAATTAGTTGAACAGCCAAAGCGAACTAGCCAAATAAAGCAGGAAGCTGATGTTAAAGCTGAACTAAAAAAGCCAACGTAAAAAGCAATCTACATGAAAATAAAGTTCAACAAGCAGCAAAGCATTAAGCCAACAAAGAGTTCATTTCAAATTAACAATAAATATATACCAAGAAACAGAAAATAAGGTGGATGGAAAGATTTTATGGAAGGTTTCTGTAAAAAGTTTTAGAATAAACCTCTACCAAAAATGGCATTTTAAATGTAAAATATTTGAATGAATTGCTCTAGTTATTATGCTTTTTATAATTTATAATTGTGTTGTCTGTTTATTAAGATCGCTGCATATAGGAAGTTATAAACTTATTCATATAATTCACTACAACTCTTATAACAATCTTAGAAACAATATTATTTTATCAGTTGTTTGATATTTGTTTATAACAAATTTGTTTAACTTTTACTTGTTCTTGAACATATATAAACCTCTCAAGATCATATTATACGAGACAAAATAAGAGTTTGTTTTTCTAAGATTAGAGGTTTCTCAAATGCCTCCTTAAGTAGGGCCAAAAGTCTCCAAAGAGTTCATTAAACTGGTCACAACAAATATATTGAAAACGAGTTTAGAGCAATTCCATACCCTTTATCTCTTATTTCATGAGGGTGTTTTAATATTATATACCATATTAAAGTTACAGTCTGTTTAACCCTCTCCCGGTCGAATTACCGCGACATGCTTTTGGCGCTACTGGGCTGAATTAAATCGCCCGCTCTGCCGCAAGGGCACACTTATTCATGTTTTTACTACGTTAAGAATTTTATTTTAATAAAACTATTATTTATTGTACATCGTTACAAAGATGATTAAATCCTCTATAATAACGTTGTATTTATTTTTAAAAAAATATCAACCTTATGAGGTAAATTAAAATCAAACAAAAAGTCAAACTTACATGAAAAATCTTGTTTTAATTGTTGTATAAATTATTGTATATAAAGGGTTGTAAATATAAAAATTAAGATAACACTAAGACTTTGTCTAGTGTTATCTTTGTCTAGACCAGACAGGCGGGACCCAAGTGGCGGTACAAGTACCAGAGGCGCGAGGCAATGGCGGGACACGGGTCGCGGTGCCGGCGGCGCGAGGCAGCGCCGGATCACGTGGCGAGTCATCAGTGTCCCTATCTTCTTGGTTAGAATGGTGAATTTCCTCATCACTAAATACATCGCTATTCATGGAACTTTCATCGTCACTGAAACCATCATCACCTTCATTATCCACTTCATTGTCAAAAACGGGATCAATTTCGCTATCACGCAAACATCTTGAACCTGCCGTGTATGAAGTACAAAACCAAGTGTAAAGACTGCGAAAACAACTAACGAAATGATTTCAGTAAATAAGTGGTTATAAAAAGTCCCAAATAGCTCATCAAATTACGTAAGATAGCAGCACAAGTCAGAAAGAATTGTACTACTAAACCACAAGATCACCGTCAATGAAGTAATGAATGAACCGTTTCAAATTATTAATCCTAGATAGCGTCCCTAGTCATAAAACTATGAATAAACAAGGCAACAATGACACTGCCAATAGATATTTCCAGTATTAGTTCCCCAAACAATCGTAAGACAGCAGCACAAAGCAGAGGGTGTTGATAAAGTAGTTGGAGGCGATTGGAGGCGTTTGGACTTTAGCGCCAGGTGCCCTGCCGAGGCGTTTCGAGGCGTTTGCCCGGGAGAGGGTTAAAAACTTCAAGAAGTATTTAGTTATATTACACAGAAAAACTTATCTTCCACCACATTTCCATCCTACTTTTTTTATATTTATCTATTTTTATATAACTTAACACTATTACTTCTTCAAAATACTGTAAATAAAGGAATTTGTTTGATTCAGAAAATACCAAAGTTCTAAAATACTTAAATATAGTATAGTAAATTTGATTAGCTGTTTTTATAAATATAATGAAATAAAATAGATTTTATAGAATTTTCCTACTTTAAATTTTAAAAAACACTACTTTAAATGTGTCATCAACAATATCATGTGAAGTGGGAGTTTTTTCCAGATGATTTCTTTTAAACCTGAGGTCAGTATATGGTAATAGGTTATATTAGTTCCTACGGCAAACTGGCTGAATCTGGACGACTACACTACTAAATGGAAACAATAGAGTACTCATGTTCTTAAAAACAAAAAGTTCATGAGAACTTTCTAATAGATTTATATATTTATGAATATTAGTTAATATTAAAATAAATTGGAGCAATTTAAATCACCTTTGACTATTTTTATGATTACAATGAAATATATACCTAAGGATCAAAAGTACTATGTCATGGAAATTTGTCAAAAATCCATCAGGAGCAATTATTAGCAGTAACAGCATTTCTTGTATTTACCAAAATTTTGATACTGTATTGTGTTTTAGTCTACTTTAAATTGTTATTACAAGAAAGGTATATTTTAGTAATCAATGTTTCTATCTTTCCAATACATTGCACCATAATTCATTCATAACTATATATGTAAAAACAGTATGTGCTTTACTCAGTAATAACTCTCCAAAACGTTACTACAAGCAGAACTTAATCTTGGGATATGCACTGAAGAATTGTTCTAGAAGTGACCAAGTTCTTGAAGAAGTTGACTAGGTTTCAATTTCAGTTTTTCTTCAAATTTCATACAAAATTAATTGGTGGACATTTCTTGAAAAAAAAAAATAAATGTAACTTAAAAAAAATTCTATAAAAATGATGACCTTTCTATATACTCATTGTAAATTATATAACTTTTGAAATTTAACTGAGAAATATTACTTAAGTATTAACATTTTTAGGTTAAAAATAACCTACATTATTTATTTTATAGGAAAAAAATTGTAGCTGATACCAAACATAATTTCTATTCCGATACCAAAATTGTGGCCTAAATTCTTGATTCTAAATTCAATTCTGATTCTTGTATTATTTGTAACCAAAAATATAATAAGATTAATGGTTTTGTTTTGTTACTGCTAAAACAAATCTGGCCAGTAGAAGTGGCCATTAACATATAAACATGCATATATTCTTGAATAGAGGATATATTTATATAACTACACAAATTACAAGATAAACAAAGATCAGCAAACGTCTCCTTGTTTACTACGAAACAGCGGATATCTGCATACAGAAGCAACGAATATACGGCAAAAACATAAAATAGACATTCATTGGAAATTAATCTGCAAGCTTAATATTATTTAGAAAACTTTACTATCTATCTATGTGTTTTCATAAACATAATTGGGATTCACAAAAAAAGTTTTAGCAATCAATAATTTGTTTGCTGTCAACAGCTCTTGTCCATGAAAAGATGCGCAACAGACTCTCAGATGATGCGTGAAAATAAATATAGAAAGTACAAACTGTAAGCAATATATTATAGCTAAAACTACAGTGATATGTTAATTTGGTTATCTATCTACGTTTCTCATACAGAAAGTACAGCAGTAACACGTTTTAGGAATCGGTAATTTGTGTACTACCAATAAACTCTTCTCTACACAAAACTAATTTGAAGATTCGATTAACTTGAAATTCAGCTTCAACACATCAAAATTGATTTTATTCATTATTTTGTAATGAAATACTTTGGAAATATCGGTATCTGAATCAAGTGAAAAGAGCTGTGTATTGGTATTAAGAATCATGGATACCTTGATACCATTAAGTATCAAGTATTAGAATCGACCCATTCCTAAAAGTTAGTGATAAAATTATGTATTTATCTATCTTTTTTAGTTTAAATTGCAGATTTCATCTCAAATTTTCTCAAATTTAATTTTATTGCAATTGTAGTTAGGATATTTCTATGTATCTATCTATGTAAGTTGTATAGTTCGCTTTGTGTAATAAACATTATAATTACGGTCTTAATCTACAATTTAATGGTCGGTTAACAATTCATTAATGTACATGATGATCTGACAAGCAAATTAAATCAGGGTTGTAGTTTAAGGCTTACTTCTCCCCTGAAATTCACTATGGTATATTTTACAAAATTCTTGATGCCTTAAAAGGTATAAATGTGTTCACCACCAATAATATACCTTATTAGGAATGTTGAATAATTTTTTAATATGATAAGGCTAATATTATTTACCAATAATTAAACTGGTAAATGTTCTTTATAAAAATTCTAAAACACAATTTAATTTTTGGATGTTTATTTCTGAATCATATCCAAGTCCTTCCTAAACAAACAACAAGTAAAGTTAATGACAACTGAAAAATAAATGTTAAACCAAAATAATTTTAAACAAAAGAAAATTATCAAAACCAAATGGGAAAGAAAAGAAAATGATGCCTTAAACTCTACACTCTAAAATGAAAATTGATTCCTGAGTATTATGTACTTATCTAACAATGTTGGGCTGTAAGACTTATGTATATTGTGTCAGTAACAATCTTAAAAATATGAAAGGAAATTTTGCATGCCTAAAATATACACAAAATTTGGTTACTTACAATCCCTTTAATATCTGAAAATCTCAACAGAAATATGA
This sequence comes from Homalodisca vitripennis, assembly GCF_021130785.1. Classification (NCBI taxonomy): domain Eukaryota; kingdom Metazoa; phylum Arthropoda; class Insecta; order Hemiptera; family Cicadellidae; genus Homalodisca; species Homalodisca vitripennis. The sequence continues at coordinate 84,291,189 of NC_060207.1, read as the reverse complement.
ATATACCTGTAGAAGTGTATGACAAAATTACTAGAAAAAGGCATCACTAAGTAAAAATCAACAAGTTTCTGAAGATCAAAAACACTATAACAGTCCACTAAAGTCTATCTGAAATGTCTTTGCTTGGCACACAGGGTCGTGGTCCTTAAAACAGAAAATGTTTATCTTAAGACAAATTAAAATATAGTACAGCTTGTCCACCTCAACATCGCAAATGTACAGCTTTGTTAATTTTTTTATTCACTTCCAAATAAAACAAGAAACACAATATCTAAGTCATTAAAATTTAAGTTATTATTTAATCTGAGTTAGGAGTCTACTCGTTTTATAAACACACCTTGATCCTCTTCATGTCTTATTTCTTGAGTTTTCCGTGTCACCTGAGTCTTCATTTCTGAAAAAGAATTGAAAAGTATTTGCTTGCTACTATGAAAATTTGCAGTGTCATAAAATAAGTTATAATTTTAGAATCAAATGAATTTAAATGCACAGCTATAACTGATAACAAATATAAAAATGCAAAACCTTTTTTTAATTCAAGAACTTTAAAAAAATGTCACTTAATAAAGTTTTATAAATGTTTAATATAAATAGAGAATGGTAAGAATGTGTACACTACAAATATTTTAAATTATAGAGAGAAAATACTCATAGATAAAAATACAGAGAAAAATTATATAAGCATAGCTTCAAAATGAAATATCTCACAAAACTACATAAAAAATAAATGTATTAAAATGTGTTAAGGTATAGTACTATTCTTATGGAACAAAATTCAAGATGGCCGTAAGTAAAGGTGGCTTTAACCCTTTGGGATCTCCAGGCCACTGATAGTGGTCATTCATTACTGGTCTCCTTTCAATTCAGGTGAAATCTCAGGTAGTTGTCCCCTCAATTTGTTGGGCTCCGGTTAGTGGCCAGCTTGTGTTCAGAGCCTCTACTCGGTGATTGCGTAACCATGTACAACACTCTGACTCGTGTTTAAAAGGCAGTATATGATGATTTAAGTGCAATTCTCAAACACTTACGATGTTCACTAGCTTTAAAGTCAAAAATGTTTTTAATAGGTTATTTTTTTTCTTGTAAACTTACCATGTAATTTAAACTATGGTTTTACCTAATTTAAAAGTTTTTTTTTCAACATAAAAATATGACTAGTCTTAATTAGATCTCTAATGTCAATAGAACATAAACTTATTTCCATATTTGATGTTTGGCTCCACCAAATGAATCAATATTTCAATAAATTGAAAAATACACTACAGTAACTACATGGCACTGACACTTGGATAAAGAAAATCTCTACAACTTTTGCTATGGTCTGTGCTGCAAATAAGGAAATATTAATTTAGTTCCTTATTTGACTAAGAGATTGCAGCTTTTTCCAGCACCATCTGGATAAGGATTGAATGTTATACCTGCACAATACAGTGGGCCACACATATTGTGGACTGACAAGCTGAACAAGAAAACAGTTAATACTATTAAGAGTGGCTCAGCAAGCATTTTATTCTATTATAAAATAATATTATATATATATATATATATATATATATATATATATATATATATATATATATTTATTTATTTATATACAACAGGCAGCTCTACCTTGCGTATGGACCTGTGTCACAGTAGCAGTGTGTGTGACTGATGACTCCTCTATTACCACCTGGAAAGTATAAAACGATTCACAATTATTTTTCTTGAGCAAATTTTATGATAAAAGGCAAAAAACTGTCATCAATTAAGATGGTGCAATCAATTTTCAGACAACTACCCTGAAGACAGAAAAATACTAACTTTTTTATCATATCACAAGGAATTATAGACCTTTAAAGTATTTTTATCTTTTAAATAATAGGGTTGTAGCATATTTACGAGGGCTATTCGGAAAGTAGATTACGTTTTGGAATTAAAAATTAACAAAGTATAGGAAAAAATTTTTATTATACACATTTGAAAGCCACACTTAAATACTACTTTTCAACATAGTCGCCATTCAAATTTAGGTACTTATCATATCGATGGATGAGCTTGACAATGCACCAGTTTGTCACTTCTTGCTTCAGCTCTGCGTCGTCGTCAAAGCGCTGTGTTGCCAGCCACTTCTTCATTGTTGGGAACAAGTGGTAGTCACTTGGTGCAAGATCCGGGCTGTATGGTGGATGAGGAAACAACTCCCACTGGAATGATTCGAGAACTTCACGTGTGCGACTTGCCGTGTGAGGTCGAGCGTTATCGTGAATCAACAGAATTTTCAAGCTCAACTTTCCCCTACGCTTGTTTTGGATCGCTCTTCTGAGGTTGTTTAACGTTTGGCAATACCTTTCTGAGTTGATTGTAGTGCCTCGTTCCAGGAAATCAACAAGAATTACACCTTTCTTGTCCCAAAAAACGGTCGCCATAACCTTTCTTGCCGACATCGTTTGCAAACATTTTCTTGGTTTGTGAGGGGAACTTGTGTGTCCCCACTCCATTGACTGCAATTTGGTCTCGCAGTTAACATGTTTCACCCATGTTTCATCGCCAGTTACGATGCGATCGATTAGTGATTCACCCTCTTTGTCATAAGCATCCAAAATTGTTAACGCTGCAGCTATGCGCTGGATTTTGTGGACGTCGGCCAGGATTTTCGGTACCCATCTTGCACAAAACTTGTAGAAGCCAAGCTTATCAGTGACGATAACGTATAACAAAGTTCGTGAAATTTGACGGAAACTAGGCGAGAGTTCCGTTATGGTTAACCGTCGATTTTCTCGGACCTTTGCGTCAACTTTCTCAACAAGTTCGTCAGTCACTATGCTGGGTCTTCCACTTCGCTCTTCGTCATGAACATTTGTTCGGCCATTTTTAAACTGACCTATTGTCGCACTCCACCTTCAGTGATAATGTTGTTCCCATAAACTTCACACAACTGCCGATAGATTTCTATAGGCTTACAGTTTTTGTCAGTCAAAAACCTAATTAATGCGCCTCACAGTTGGCAGGATTTTCAATTGCGGCAGACATTTCAAACAGGCACTGTGACTAGATGCGTTACAACACGAACTTCCTGCTAGCACGGCTGGATAGCCACTGAGCGGTGGGACGTCCTGACACCAAGATGGCAGCGCTAGTCCCACCCCTAGCGGCCACAGCGCAAAACGTAATTAACTTTCCGAATAGCCCTCATATTATTTTTTAACTTGACCCAAATAAAACTGACTGCAGATAGAAATGTTTCTTTTGTAACAAATCTTGTACAAAAACTAAAACTTCAAGGAATGAAATGTGTTTTAAAATTATTTACACTCTTCTTAAATAAATATAATTTAAGAAGATGACATTTTTTTTAAATAAAATTAACTTGATGACTTGTTTTATATATACAAACGTTTTAGTCCTCCCTGTTATTTTATATACAGATACTTTGAAAAATTTATATCCTTATCTTTAGCAGTTTTTGAGCCTCATAAGATCCTCTTTAAAATACCTTAAATGCCTACAATCTTAAAGGAATAAACAAAACCATTTTATTTCTTGTCCTCAGCAAATAAGGACTAAAAAGACTGACAATTGACTGCACAATCTTCTTTACATGTGATATATCAGTGTCCATAGATAGATCAGTGTATAGATGCCAACAATATTAATTAAATTACATTATTTCAATGAACTAATTATTCAGTTAAAAGTGCATGCATTTATATTTCATAATTGTACTACTACTGTACTCAGCAACTTTGCTGGTGCAACAGATATGCTGTGGCTAATTCACAGAGCGCATTCCTGTGATGACGACTTTTTTGACTAAACTAATTGATCAATGATTTTTCAATTGCTGCAATGAATGTTGTTTGTCAATGAATCAAATAAGTTACTTAAAAGTGGAGTAAGATCATATCTGAATGGTTTCTGTCCACCTAATCAACAGAATATGCTACATGCAAGAACCATACAATTATTTTAAAGTTTTTTTTTTTTGTTAGGTTTTCACATGGATGTGTGAAATCCATATAAAATTTTACATTGAAGACAGAGACTGTGAGAAATCGTAGTTCTATTTAAGACAACACAGGAATAAATATATACGAGTTTCTAAATTAAATCAAAATTTATTTAGGATTATGCGTGTTTACATATTTTATTATTGTCACCTACTATGGAACATTGGTAATTTTGATTTTATGCCCCTCTATTACAGAAATCTTTCAGATTCCAAATATAATAGGCAATTATTCACTTTCTACATTGTAGTATGAAATGTCATAAAAGAGAAGAACAATGATAAAATTCAAACAGTGTTTGGAATTTATTATTATTCAAAGTGGTGGTAATGGCAGAGAGTGAAGTCTGTGAGTGAAGTCACTGAGACAGAAACATTTGTGAGACAGGCTGCACAAATTGTTTCAGTCAGCGTTACTGTTGGTGTACCTTCAAATGATATTTGCTGAATTCTAGTTGCTACTGCAGATTGTCAGGTGTAACAAGCTTACATTAACTCTATTATTCACATACTCATAGTGTTTATCACAGCCCCTAAATCATTAAGGTGGACACAGGCTAACAAAAATTATTTCTACACTCTTATGCAAAAATAAAAACAGTTATTTTTTGTTTGAACTCCAATAAAACGAACATTTTTTAAATCTGAGTTTTCTAATATTGAAACTAAGAACCAAACACATATTTTGTATTAATATTAATTTGATTTAAAAGTTATTGTCATTTTTATAATTTAGTTAAAAATGTAATTATAATTGTATTATCTCTTTATCCTTTCCTTAACTATCTGACCAGAAATCTCACAACAAATTTGGGAGCGCACTATACACCCACCCACCCACCTGCACCTGCAGTAATCCCAATGCCATGTGGGAAGCGCTAAGGTGCTAAACAGTTATCACAATAATGTTTTGTGATGAATAATCTCTCACCTGAATATATATGCAATCTAGCGGAATGTATAAGAAACACTTTCAAGTAGTTTTCATTGTTCCCAATAGATCACAGTCGTTCTTTTGTTAATTTCTTTTCAGTTCCAATTTATCACCATATTATGGTGTTCACCAATTTATCACCATATTATTGTGTTTAATCAGTTTTTCCAAGTAATCAGCTGATTTTTTTTTCTTTTTTGTATACAATTCTGTTGTTATATCCGATATATATTGTAACCCCTTTTATACATTGCCCGTTGGCCAGATAGTTTGTAAACATTTTGTTTATAAGAAAATATGGACAATATTTTATTTTATATTCAAATTTCATAAACATAATAACCTTTATGCATAATTATAATAATTTCTGTACATATACACAACAAACTTTAAAAATGTTAAATTGACCTTTTTTATTAAATTACTTATCCTTCAGTAAACCCACAACACTTAAAAAATGTATTTAAAATACCACCTTTTTAGGACATTTTTAGAGAGAGAAATAAAACACCAGTCAAAGGGTTATAGAAAAGTAAAGACATATTAAAACGCGACAGTGGTATAAGAAGGTGACTTCCAGACAAAATTGATGTCTTGCTGTAGGCATGTTTATTTTTAAACGTGACATTATAAAATGTAATAAACAGTCCAAGAACTTAAAAAAATCTACCCAACAACAGCAGTGTTTCCAACTATATGGAGAAAAATTTCCTTTTCTGAAAATCCCTTTTTCATAGCAATTCCAAGGAGCTTTTTTCACTTTATTTTGTAAACACAAGAATTCTATAAATTATTTTTGGAAAACATTTTATGTTTACGAGTTACTCAAATCAACACAAAACTTTTTCTTAATAAACACATTATTTCATTAGAAGTTTTTCAATTTGCCATGGAAAAAACAATATTTTTTATTTTTGTATATTTTTGAAAGTTTGCCTCTCAATTTTGAACCCTGAGGTCAATATGGGGGATAAGTTACTTAACAGCTGCATCCATTGAGAAACATTACATTCAAAATAACATGGGTATTTTATTTTATTCTTTGTAAGAAACTTATAATTATTACAGATGGGTGATTTTAAAGTGTAAATCACCAAAATTTGACATCAATGTATAAAAAGTGGTCAGAAATATTTTGGTTAGGCTATTAATTTCTGCTTCCTTCTGCATGGGTTACATTCTGAAACACTTTAAAAAATATATAATAGTTGAATAATTAAGAAATGTGGTATTGTTAACCATCACAAACATTTTCTCAAATCAGCCACCTTCTCCCTTTGTCCAGTCTGTTTAAAGTTATTTATTGCAATGTTGTTACACCATTGCTCCTGGAGCTGTTTTGTTGATCTTTGTAATATGTATACTGCACACTGTGCTTTATGTTTGCAGTGGTAACTAGTGAACCAAACTCTGTGTTTGCAGTTGTAGCTTTATTTGTTTTATATTTAATTTTTTCAAGGTAAAAGGTAAAGATGTTTCAAAATCTTACTGAATGCTTAACTTTGGCATGTTCTTCAACATGTCTCTTGATTGTTTAACTTGTATTTATGATTTAAAAATGCTCCTTATCTTCTTATGTAAATTGCTCTTAATTTAACACTAAATTTTCTTACAATAAACGTTTAAAATAATGTAATGTGTGCACATAACTTCGTTACAGCTGTACAGCTGTGATTGGATTTGTTCTCAATGGTGTGGTATGGATGAGTGAATTAGATAGATTCACCTACAATGATCTGATTGTTCACCAACAATAATATGATGTGCAATGCAAAAATGACCCTGTTGTGGAAGTTATTATTTTGTCATCTGTAATTAAGAACCATATCAAAATTTAGTAAAAATTCCAATTCAAAATGGAATTTGCATACATAAAATGTCTCCCTAAGGTAATAATCAATTGTATTGTAACTCTTTGTTGGTGTTATTATGAAATAACAATTAATAATACAAGACTGAGTAAAAATATTGATAAATGGAAAATTTGAGAATACCACAATACCTTTGTAATCAATTTCCAAAATTGAGAGTGTCCTCATATCTTAAAGTTACCTGAGAGGTGTGGTGTTCCCAGGCTTGGGTCTGGAAATCGGTGGGAGAAAACAATGTAAGAACCTCCTCAATGGTAGCATGCTTGAGCTCGATCATGCGCAAGAAAGCCTCGAAGACACCAACAAGCGTCTGCTCCATGGTAGACTCTTGTGTTAGCACATCTGCGATAAGTGTGCTATGCCCCTCTCGCTCCACAAGCTGGACCATGGCCGACTGCGCAGGTGCGGTGCGCAATGCAGGGAACTGTTCTGCCGAGTATTGGGCGACCACCTGTGCAACACACCAAATCACTGAATCTCACAACATTCATTTCTCAACACATCTAGTACAGTTTTTTTGTTTCCTTTTAGTGAATAATTTAGTAAGAATGGCTCTTTGTACTAGGCAGTCAAAATAGAAATGGTTCTTTCGACTGGACAGTTTAGTAAGAGTAAGCATGTCCCTTAAATCCTGAAAGCCAAATAAGTAGTACACTAATCTTAACTTGGATAAGACTTTGTGTGCTTTTTAGGAGGGGAGGGTTCTATCAATTCCATTAGCATTTTAATTAATTATATTAAACAGCCCAAATGCACTAACAAATTTTTGTTTACCTCACCAAGAATTGGAACCATGACCTATTGATTAGAGAGCCGCAGCCTTATACCTAGACTAAAGTATAGGTTATCAGTGAAAAGTTTTGTAATAATGGCTCTTTTGACTGGACATTATAGTAACAGTTACATTCTTGGTAGTAAGGTATACTTATTCCACAGTACCACACATACTTGCACACCAATCTACCTAAAAATCTTAATCCTCATCTTAGCTAAAATATGTTTCTCTCATTTCACACTTGATCAATTATGTATACACAAAAAGCATATAGTAAGCATCTTGTGCTTTTATTCTATGCTTGCAATTTTTGCAACATATCAAATCCATAATTGTATTATAACATAAGAATTATTTTTTAAATAAATTTAACTTATTTTATCAATTAATCATTTTGAGTTCTGGCAGTACCCAATCGTATTTTTAGTCAAATTATTATCTAACATGTTTATTTTAATGAATCATTAAATCAGACTATTTGATGTAAAATTGTTAAAATGTTCAAACAACTAAGAACTTCCAATTTAGGCATGACATATTTTGTTACAAATCTAGTATTAATTTGTTTAGATATATTAAATGTTTTTATATGTTTTTATTGTAACCCTAAAAAAATTATCATGAAAAATGAAAACAGACGAGCAAAAAGGCCTATGAAAAAGGTTTTTAATTATTTATTGATTGGTTTAAGATGAGAGTAGTGTATATATGGTATAAGACTTCAAATTTCAATTCTGAGGTATTGATAGTGCAGATTAAAATTCTATCTGTGACTGTAGCAATTTTGATTACTACTGTCCTTCTTGTACTTCCACCAACTCTCTCCTCTTATTATGTTTAATAATATCCCTACATAGACCTATGACCTGTAAGGCTAGCAAGAAGATCAGTCACATCATTGGAAAAGTGAGAAATAATATCTTGAGAACATAAAATTTACAATTACTGATAGTTACACGTAGGTTAAGCTTTTCAATACCTATTGAATAAAATTCTGCCACCATTCAGTACTACATCCTATTAATTACACTTTTTGTTCAACATTGACATGAAAAACCCATGTTTAATCACCAGTGACTATATAGTAAAGAAATTGGTCACTTTCTTCATAATGCCGGGTAAGAAACTTTAGAACTGATCTCACTCTTTGTTTAAAATTCATTGTTTCTATCACACTTACACATTCTAGAGTTACTGTTAACTGCGGAAAATGCTTCCAACTATCTGTGATTGTGAACCTTCAATTAAACACTAATAGAGCACCTAGAATTTCATAGTGACTTTCACTGTAACAATCCCAGAAACGCACTGAACATAGATAAATAACACCACCCAGATCACACTGCTACTTGCACCCATTCGGAAATAAGATACCTTGGCAACTTAATTTCGGAATAACCCTCATGCTTATGATGCTTTATTCCTATCTTGTTGAACTACATCACTCAGGATTTAAATGAAACTATACTCAGCAGTGCGTTATTCAACACTTGTTTCAAGGACACAACATTTCCAAGAGTTTGGTGTTATAACCTGGGGCCTTCATAACCCTTCTTTAACCAGTGTAACTATGTTCTTTGAGACAACATGCCTGAAATCATGTGTTTTGATAAGCAAACCAAACACTATTGTTAAATTCAAGTTGGCATACCCTAAAACTTGAAATAAGTTTGTGTTTTGTTAAACGTTGCAATGACAATGGAGACAATACTTCCCATAGTTTCCCTTAGTAATAGTGTGTCCAGCTCATGCTTGTAAATTATTATTTACCTGACCTAAATCTGCACTGCTGAACTTAGGCCAGCACCGAACCTCATCTTTATTTGATTTTTTTAGTAATTTCTCTTTCATCTAAAATTTTAACAATCATTTATACATGTAATTTTTTTCTACTGCTCAAAAACTACAACCTATACCATAGTTACTATCTTATAAATGGGGAAAATACCTGATATAAAACCTAAATTATCTGATAATAAAGAAAATATCCTGTCACCTCATCTACAGCCATGCCGTGCTTCAGCAAGACACCGACAGTTGCAAGTTCCCTCAGGGGGGTCTCCCCCGGTCCGAACTCAGCCGCGTTCACTAAGTGCATTATCTCCTCAACTTCTTTGGCTTCCACCAGTTCTCTGATCTGAACCTTCTTGGCTTGTCTCTTTTTGATCTTCTTCTCAGTAAGTTCCTGCACTGTTGATTCTGGCTGAACCTGTAACATTCACAACCATAACACCCCATACTAGTTCCAACACACTGATGCATGATTTATATCCAGTACTTTATTATGAACACATGAAAATGTTGAGGCGATTTTTGTGAGTGTTGATAAAATTTTAACAATTTTAAAAATTATTCCCATTTAAATATTTTTTTTAAATAGGAACATTTCTAACTTACCATGCCTACAGTACTACTTAAATGTCTATTTAAAAACAGAACATAGATTCTAATTTGAAAATTAAACCATGCAGTTTGACTTAATTCTCACACAAAAACACATATGAAAACAGATTAAAACTTGGCCATATGTATTTATACTTCATTAAAAATCTGTGTCAAAAATAAACTGTATGAATGATGAACTTGTGGTAATGGTATGTTGAAACAGTTGTGAATTGAAATGAAAATGATAAAGAAATGTATGACACAGTCATCATAACATGAAGGAGGATGTATTAAAAAATTATTATTTAAATCCCTTATAATTTTCATATCTACGTGTCGCTACTTTCTTCCAACCAGAAATAATATAATATAGTATATCCAAGTTTTGCACTGTTTTTGTCCATAATTTCTGAAAACAAAACATGAAAATCCTGATGTTTTCAAACTGTCCATGCAATACTTAAAAATTTTTGAAAAGCAATACTTTAAGTCTTTTCTGTAGTTAAATAGCCAAACTTCCAGAAAAACAATTTGATTTGTATGCATTATTCTCTCTACTCCTACATTTTAGCATTACAACGAAGCCGTGGAACCAGTCACAATGGCTGAAGTAGTGCCTTGTTGTGTTCAGTGAGGAGTAGTTGTTGTTGTAAACCCAGATTCTGTTACACGACAGTTAGCATCAGAACATAAACAAACAGTTCTAACTTATACTAGACTATCTGTTGCTATTCATGCCGCATCTGGTGTTCATGCCTCTTTGCACCCCAGCCGTACCTCGGTTATGGAAAGGGAATCCCGAACTGACGTAACCATTTGTGCCCTCTGTTCGGACATTTCAAGCTGAGAACTCTCCATCGTTTCCTCGTCCCTCTCAAACTCTTGAACTTGGACTGATTCTTGTATAGTTACTTTTTTCTTAGCCTTAACCTTTTTATACTCCTGTTGTGCCACCACCCCCAGAGATGTCTCGGTACCAACCTCGGTGATAGTGACCGTCTCCTGGGGAGTGGTCACCACCTCCACCTTCTCCTTAGGGGCATCTTTAGTCTTAAGCTTCTTGGTGACTTCTTGAGTTGTCACTTCCGACACAGTAGTAGCCTCCTGCACTGGTCTCACCACTCTTGCCACATCCTCGGGTTTTTCCTCCATGAAAGTTACATTGTCTGCAACTTTCTTGGAGGATGCCACTGCTGACACCTCTACAGACTCTTGGATGTCAAACTTCATTGTTGCCCTCGCCTGCAAAAAAGAAATCATAACTAATAAAGGTATTTCAATATTAAAAATGTTCACTAAACAGCCATGACTAAATTGGAAGAAAATATTAGTTTTTAAAGATAAAAATTAAATACGATTGTAACATCAGAAATATATTCCACGTTCAATATTATATATCCTTAAATATTCTTTAAGCAATTACCTTTAATGAAGTACTGAATATCCAATCTACTTGGAATATGGAATTTATTGTATTGCTATGATATTACTTTTACTTTTTCTCTTATGTCTAGGAGGGAATGTCATTGAAATACTTTTAAGGATTAAGTTCAAAGGATAATTTACTAATGAGCTTAATCAATGCACACCAAGTCTCACATCATCCTGACACACTGGATGTGGTTACTCTGAATAAAAAGAAGTAATTAATTCTTAATGAAGGGTTCTGCAATATGAGGACCTTAGGAGTTATCAGGAAAATCCCAACCATTAAAACTTACGACACTAAACTGAATTTATGAAAAATATGTGTTAATCTAAGGATATATGTGTATTTTATCAAAAATATTTACCACTGTGTAATTTCACTTAGTGCTAATAAAACTAACAAATTTTTATAATATACAAAAGCAATCATGCATGTTTCATAATGTTATTACATCCTCATTAAACGAAATTCTGGGAATCCCCGCCACTATTTTTAAGTAACACTTTTATAGAAACAGAAAAACAACATTCTCGTTGTCATCGTTCTCGTTGTGGGTGGTTGAGAACGATTATTTCTTCTGTAATCGGCCTGAACATGTGTAAGTCACACAGCAAAAGGTCAGGACTATAAGGTGCATGTTCAAATGATTTTCAAAGAATTTAGTCCAGTTTTTCTTGCAGCTGTGTGTGGCCAAGCGTTGTTTAGAGTAAACTTGCACTTTGAATGGGCATATTTCACTTTTTTTCCAATAGGCCAGTTTCACAGCTTTTGGCAATAATAAACAACTTTAATTGTACGTTGTTGAAGAAAAAAAGTCAATAACTCTCATCTATAATCCCAAAACAGTGATCAAGTACATGTACTTTCCCTGCAGAAAGTCATGGCTCTGAGGTTCTTGAAAGCATTTTTCACAGAACTGTGCCGTTAGTGAACAACATTTTGTAGATTTTATAGTCTTCCATGATAAAAATTTTATAATAATATGTTGCTCAAAAGATGTATGCACGTCTTGCTCAAATATTATGTAACTATCTGGTCTGGTCTGGTGAGTTGCACCATCCTCCTACCTTTCTCTTGACATCTGCACCCAACATAGATAAAGGCATCACTTCATACACTTAACCAATGGATTCTTGAAAAGAAAGGCCGGTTAATATTTGATTAACCCTTGTATATTTAGGTTTGGATCATTTTGAGGATGGTGGAACTGAACTGGTTAAAAACATGGAATACCAATTAAAGTATACAGAACAATGAATTTACTAGCATAAACTTGTATTTTGAATAGCACATGGAAAATGCTATTACAATTTTACTCACAGATTCTGATGTTTCCACAAATTGTGAGGTAGACTCCATGACTTGTTGCTCCTCTTGTTGAATTGAGTGCCTGCAAGACAAAAAAACTAATTACTGCAAAGAGAAATCTTAATAAAACAAAACATTTTTGTCAAATAAGTTCTATAATAATTAATCTTAAAATTTAAGACTAATATGTTCAAAGTGAGATCTTCTTGATTAATATACATGACAGTACTTAATTCAGGATTTTAAAACATAATTTCTTCATAGCTGCATAATTCCACTTATTAATTCAATAGCATTTTAGCATGTAATAGTTTTTATATTTGAATAATATAAAATTCTCTGGTGGTAACAGAAATTAACAGAGGTACTCGCACAAGGTACTGTAATAATAATCTTTTTTTAATGTTTACCTATATATCAGCACTAATCAAATTGTTAAAATTTACCTGTCAGTAAGAATCAGTTGACCCTGTTTCTTTTCAGTCTTCTTCTTCATTGTCTTTGTTTGCTCCAGCTTGATTTTCTCCATTTCTTCATGTGCTTGGCGTATCTCCACTTCTCGCCTTTGTTCAGATGTCAGACCTAGACAATATACAGTGACAATTTCAGTACAACATTTAGATTTACAGTATGTTTATTTAACTTTGTTAGTTGATTGAGGTTTTGTGTAGGTCACACTAATGTTTTTTTTTTTTTTGTAATAAAGAATATTTTGCTAAAAATCTTCTGTTTTTAATCCGTTTTATTAAAGATCTTTTCTTAAATCACATCAAACCCTAAATAGACCAAAATTTATCTTGGAAAAGTATTATAATTTCTTATAAATTAATTAATAATATGCCTAAGAGAAATCAGCAAGTTGAGTTCCTTCTCCAAAACAAGTCAGTTCTCAACTTTTAAAATTATTTTCTACTGCTCAGACCATGATTTAGCTAAAGTAAATGCCAAAACTACAAGAATGGTACTTGCTAGTTTCAGGATACCTTCTTGCTTAAAATTATAATGGATAACAGAATAAAGTGAGACAAATGCGTCAAAATAAATATTATATCAGAACAGTTATGATGGTTAAGTCCAATTATTCTGAAGTAGATCAGGAGATGGAAATATCTTCCAATGACCATCACTATTTATCTCAGGTGTGCTTGGTATGCTATTTAAAAAGAATATATCTATGACATCCCTGTTATTCAAGAGGAAATTGGATACAAAGCCACAGGTAACATGTTATTAAACAAAGAACATAGTGAACAAAGAACATATTACATAGTGATATTTATATGTAATACAACTTTTGTGCACATGACACACTTTATTATCAAAGACATGCATAAAAATGTAGTTCTTGTTGTTAATTATACTAATCCATAACGCTTTAAAGTTTAAATCACCTTTAAATTTGTTGTTCTTAACTCGGTCCAATGATTTAAGCAGTATGGTTACTAGCTCTCCCAACATCACTATTCATATATGCAACTATAATAATATATGATTCTTTAGTTCCAATATCAGTATATCATTTACATTTTGATAAAAATCATCTTAATTTTTCATAAATTAAGGTGCTTGGAGTAAAGAATTATTTAGCCCTAGCTGTACACGATGTTTTATGTGAGTGACTATTCTATTTTCCTCTCACTACCCAAATGTCAATGTTACTATAATATACTATATTATAATACACATTTAATTGGAAGGTTGGCACACCTGTGTAGTGCAATTTGGCCTTGGTGACAGCCAGTCCTACTTCACTGGTAGCCTTGCACACGTATGTCCCAGCGTCCTCCTCTTTCACCTTCAGTATCCTCACAGAGGTCCTGTTCTCCTTGATGGTCAACTTCACATTCTTTGTGTTTCTTATTATCTTGTCATTGTGATACCAGATGATGTCTACAACACCAGCAATCATCTAAGTGATTAATCAAACAATTCTGAAAGAACTATCAGTGTCGGTAATTGAATGTTTTAGATTTTACTCTGGAGTTATCAAAATTTAACTTAAACAAATATGTTGATTAAATTGTATTAAAATGAAAGTGTGATAGAAATAAAAAATACAGTTATGAAACAATTTTAAGTTGTATAAAAGTTTTACCGGCTAAATTTTTGTAGAAATATGACTATTTTTGTTACCCCTGAGAAAATTTAAGCAGAAAAGCAACCAATAGGAAACATTAACAAAAAATACAGACGTTAATGTTTATCTAGATTGTAATAGTAGTGAAAATTTTAACAATCTTATTGTCACAACTTTGTGGTTTTTACTAGAGCAGCCCACATGAAAATAGTACGATGGTAGCTGTTATTTCTGATTCCACCTCAACACCCTATGCACCAAACATTGTCGTCTGTTTTACATGTATGGAAAACTACTGTTCCACATCGACATATGTTGCAATAAATAAACATCACCATGTGTGTGTGTATATATATTTGACTTTGTTTATAAGTTACAATATGTGTAACCAACCATACCTGCTCAATAGCGAGAAAAGCTGATCTGCAGAGATATGGCAATACCGCTTCAAATACCATCAGACCATTTTCATGTGGGTTGCAATACTATTATTATTATATTATATGTATTATAATGAATAATTTATCTATCAGTATTAAAGATCTATTTAAAAAAATTAGTACAAACTGGAAATAAATTTTCAATCTCGTTTGGTATCATTCAAAATATTTCAAAATTACAATACAAAATTCGCATTCTCAGAATTTGGGACAACTGCATAGAAAAATACAATAATATTCATTTTTGTATTCTTAACATGTTTGTCTGTGCCATCTGCCAAAACTGAGGGGGATTGTCCAGACTGCAATCTTACCGCAGATTTCTGAAACTCTTCATGCTTGTTTTATATATGAATTATACTTACTTTCTGTTACCTCAGTTCAGCCTGCAAACAAGAGACTTTTGTCTGTACAGTATCAATGAATCACCTAAACATACGGACCCTTACAATGTTCTTTGTAAATGAATGTTTGTTATTTTTCATATTACAATATTATTCAAACAATATTTGAACAGTTATTTCTATACTTTTTTGTATGGAATAAACAAACTAATTTTCTATGCCACGCCGCACTGTTACACTGTTATATGCTGCTATGTGCAGGACCATTGCCTGAGTGTTTTATTGCTTAGAGATAGAACGATGTGAAAATCACTCATTACAACTAGTGTTATTATAATTTTATATCTACTTTAAAATAATATGTTTGCTAAAAATGCGGGCTACTGTACGGACAATCCTGTTGATTACTTACACAGTCTTAAGTGATATAATCTAATATGATTTTCTAGCAAAAACCAAAATAGCACCAACTGAACAAAAATCATGATTTTGAATTTTGCTGCATTTGTTGAGTACGTAATGAGGCCTTTTGTTGCTGCAAACATGTTAAACAAAATAAGAACATTTCTTACCAAGTAATTTTTGCTTAGATTTCTTTAAATTTTTAGCACTAGAATGGGTAGAATGTTTTTTTAACAAACACTATACTTCAGGAATATTTAATATGAATTTTCATGTCTAAACAAAGTACTGATTTTTTTTATAAATTGGTAAAAATGTTTATATTTCAATATAAAAGCCTACCTGGAGTTGGTGTGTCCCTGCATATACTGCCTCAAAAGTGGCACTCTCCAACTCTTGGCACCGAACATCAGTGATTTCTTGTATAAATGTGGGGGAACTGGTGGCAGCTGGAATATTTACACAACTATTAAATATTATGTTTTATACAATGGGCCATATTATATTAATAAAACAGGAAAAGTTATATAATTTAAACTGATTATTTTCTTATATTAAAGTATAAGGTGGAATTTTTGTTGTTATTAAAGAAACAAAAAGTACAATACAAAGTGTAATTTGTCACAAAAATTCAAAAATAGCATTATTCAATTTGTAACAGTTTGAATACTGTGTGATACTTTGGTGTACCTTAAGTCATTTCACAATTTCTGATAAACATTTACAAGCTTTATTCAGCATGTAATCAATCTTCCTTAGATAGATAGAGTGAGCATAGATGTTTGAGTCCATTACATCAAACCCCAACCGGATCCGAATCAGTCTGACCCTACCTAACTGAATATTCCGGTCGTTACTAACTAACTAACTGATGCTTAGTAAATTTTACATTGGTGCTTCCATGTTTAATCTAACAAACGTGATGAATAAATGTGTCCTTTTTACAGTAATATAACCGGTATAAGTCCCAAATGGCTTCATTCTGACTGGTTTATATTTATTCAGAAGAACCCAAAAAACATCTCAATTTCTCACTTTAACTGATAGAAACAAGAACTATGTTAGTTTTCATTTCTTCTAAGAGACATAAATCAGTCTGATGTACACCATGGTATCTATTCTTTGGGACCTCAGCAGGATGTGGCTCCAATACCTGACTTTTGAAAAAAATATCGCTTGAAGGAAGGAAAATCACACCATAAAATGTAATGAACAAATAAAATTATATTTTGTCTCTGAATCTGTGTCAGACAGTTCTAAAACTTAATTTTTTACCTAAAATTTATTGCTAATAAAATTAGTCATGTTTTCTATATTTTGGAATTTGAACTAGTCACTTTAATTCATATCACTGACCTTAATATTAATCATTTTTGAATTTTGATTTTAATTTATCTTTTTCCAGTATTAAGGATAACCAAAATTGCTTGGAACTCTTTAGCCAATATCATTATGGGTATCAAATCCATTTCAGATACCCGGTATTGACAAATACTGACCAAAATATTAACTATTACTTGTTCTTTTAATATATAAATAGGCCTAATCAATATATGTTTACACTGACTTACCTTATTATATGACTAGAACGTGTTTCTTTGGTATGGTAGAGGCGGCATAGTCAGTGGTCTGCATTCAACAGAGAGTTAGTACTGAGTACACTCGGGGTTAATGCATGACAAGACAAAACACAAACAAACTGATATACAATTAGTTTCAACATCACAGACATTAAACTACTAAAGCAGGAAACTATTTTCTATTGAGTATTTACTTCAACATACAATAGCTTGAAAATAATTAAAACTCTAAATCAAATCTGTATCAAATGAAATCCAAACTCAGCAATATCTATGACTTTTCATTGATTGGTTAGTTGGAACATTAAATTCCCAATCAATTTGGAACTGTATTCTTTCAGGTGATATATTATCTTCTGTATAATACTTTAAACTTTTTACAGTCCGTTTTTAATATAATATTATTGTAAAATACAACTCTAAACAAAAAAGGAAAAAATACCAATTGTTAAAAATGTGTCAATAAAATATTGTATATTTTTAACTTGAATCATATATATATATATATATATATATATATATATATATATATATACACATTGAAGGTAAATATAAGTACCATCATAGTATACTCACCATACTATTAAAGATATTAATAATATATAATATAATAAGTTATAAAATATAAATTTAAAGTTTGTTTATACACAATCACAAACTACTGAAAAGAGTGTGGGAAGTTTCTTCTATAAATTATACAATTTATTATTAAAATATAATGTGTGTCACAATATTTTTCCAGAACAAATCTGGGGTTGTGTTTTATTTTTATATTTTCTGTATATCTCCATAGAGTTGCTTGCCACTTTATTTCAAATTTTGAAATTGTCTAAAAGTTTTTTATCCTCAGCCAATAATAGTTTCCTGGAACAAGGTGTTAGTGTACCTGTGGGAAGGAAAGCATGAGCAAGGCCTGTGTCTGCCGTCATACACTGGCTCTCAAGCAGTAGAAATTCCTGGAGCTCCTCTGAACTGTCTGCGGTATGGAGCTGGTGAAAGGAGTCTGGATCCAGCTCCCGAGGCTCCATGGGGAACATGGTGCTGGTACGAGCCAGACCAGGACTGTGCTCCTCCGTGATGTCCAGTGACCGTCTGGCTCGAGGGAAGGTCTGACACCGTGATCGGGGCAGCCCAAGATCAGAAGGAGTTGCCAAATTCTGGCAGGAGGAGGAGAAATGCCTCTCAACCAATCGGTGGTCTGAACGACTACTTCCACTGGTGGAGGGCTCGCTGAACTCCTCTATAGGAGGGAGCAGGTAGAAGCTGCCTCCTGGCGGAACCTCATGGAAGTAGTCCTCCTGGTGAGGGGGCTCCTGGTGGGAGGGTGGGGGTCTCACAACCACATGCTCTAGGCTATCAAGCGACAGGCTTCTCTCTTTACCTTTTAGCTGTGATTGTAGCTCCTCCATGTGTGTCACCCACTCAGGCTTACGATACTCCTTTGTTCCAAGAATACCTGTCAATGTTGTTACATAACTTTAGTTTGGGAACACGGCCACAGCAGCACAGTAAAATATACCACAATTTACAAGAAATAAATGATCAAATTAAATCTATTGTATTAACTGAAATATTCTACCTTTAATTAAAATTTTCATTACAGTATATTTACTCAAAAATTAATAAAAAAATTATACAATAAAATGTAAAAATTCTTTAGCTATCTAAATATATATCAAAGATAGCCTTATTTTTTAACTCACTTTAACTGCAAACTTAAATATAAGTCAAATTCAGTCCTACAAAAATGCTAATAAGACTATTCCTGAAAAGTTGAAATCCATTCCAAAAAATGAACACTAGTAAAAAAACCATAATAGAAACACGGGTAACTTAAGGCTATAGCAAAATAATCAATAATAATGTGGTAATGTGGAGTGACAGTGTTAATGAAGCTGTTAGTGTTTGCATGTGGGGAGGGGCTGGGTCACAACAGTCTTATTGGAGGACAGATGGCGTCCAACTCGGCGCAAGCTGAAAAATATGGCAATTATCAAACAAGCAGAAGACATGAGAGGGAGCTGTTTGGATTCTTTCTCTTACAGTAAAAAAAAAAACAAACAAATGAATAACCAAAGACAGAAAGAACGCATCAGCATAAGCAATAGTTCTATTTAATGATAATGATTGATAGCAAAAAAGATTATGGAAAAAAAATTCCGGAATTCACATAAGCAACTGTTCCCTAGTATAAAAATATCTTCTAAAAACACACTGTAAACATCATACACATCTAGTATAACTAAAGAAAGACTATTGAAAACACAAAACATTTTTAAACTCATTCATTCTAAACTTTCAGAGTAATAAGTATTAAAAATAAACAATTTTACTATTAAAAATCGTATGTATATAAAGTCTGATATAAACTGACTAAAATTATAAGATTCAAATCTAGAATTATTTCTTTCAGTCAGAATTTTTTTAAATTCCTTTATTGATTATTGTAAAAATGAAATACTAATTTTTTGTATTCAATAGCCACTTATTGTTGATATATCCTTAACAGCTTGATTCTTATAGAAATAAATTTAACATATTTTTAGTAGCTAAAAGAAGCATTTATTTAAAATTCATTTATGAGATCAGCAATTATCATCAATACTTTCATGTAAAGAATTTATTAAAAATAAGTGAACAAACCAAGAACAAAAAAAAAATAGATAAATAAACAATGTTTGATTCAGTAAATACTACTGCTAAATAGTTAATTTTTTTTATTTATAATAATCGTATTTTTCTTTTAACTTCTGGACTTTCAATTTCAAAATATTCTTCACTTGGATTATAAAGAATTAATAAATTAAATTTTTATAAAATAATTTATTCTTTGCTTGCCAAATTCTCAATTATATCTAATGAATTACATTGTCCAGTATCCAAGTCACTCTAAGATCCCCCGTTACCTTGCACAGTGAGCAATGTTGTTGTTGTGGCGACACCCAGTTCATTGTGAGCTTCGCACATAACCTCTCCCACATCATCAGGGAACACTTCTGTCACTGTCAGGATACTGGTACCATCCTCCAACTGCTCTACCTGAAACTCTGGGCTGGGAACGATCTCCACACCTTGCTTGTACCATCGCACCTTCGGCTTGGGGTTTCCTTCCACTTTGACCTCTAACCTGATAGGGCACATCACATAATTAATTTCCTGATTATAACCACAGGACTTACTCTGTCAGGTACAGACAGATATTTTGTGCGTATTTAGCATTTTTTAGCATTGCTCTTATTGCTCTTATCAGCTCTTCATTGAATGTATGTCTGGCGCTATTCATCTCTATAGTTCAAGTGTGTTCTTTAACCTGTTGGTCTAAATGAATTTCCAATGCTGGTAGAAGGAGTAGGGTTGAGCAAACTGTGCAATATGATATCCTGAGTACCCGACTTGAAATCCCAGAATGAGAATGGCTTTTTCACCGACTAACAAATGATCATCTGAGCTAAGCCTGAAGTACTGTAATGCAACAAAAAGTTCAGGCTAAGAGCTTCAGATTCTCTAGAGAAAAAGTTCTGACAACAGAAAATAACCATAAATAGTAAACCATCAAACCTGCATCTAATAATTAAAATATTATTTTAACATTCTCAATATGTGACTAGTTCTTAAAGCATATCTAAAACATTTATAGTTTCCTGATAGACTAATAACAAATAAATACACAAAAAATAATGGTGTACACAATCTCTGAAATTCATAGAGTTATTTTTTCCTAGTACAAGAGCCAAGAGCTAATTTGCATTGTATAAGCACATATCTGGTTTTTATTAAAATTTATCAAATAAATTTATGCTAAGAAATAAATTGATCATTAGGTGAACTAGTTTTATGTAGGTCAAAATGAGTTGGTACCTATCAAAGGGTTTAAAATATAAAACTATATATTTGCTCTCAGATCATATCAGTTTGACAGAATTAAAACCAACAGTGAGACACCTAAACAAATTATTAAGCTCCACTAACCAGTGGCTAATATAAAACCATGATAAAAATGCTGGAACTCCCCTCAAAGAGCCTGCTTTGACTGGAGAGGCTGGTGCAGAGCTGGTCTCCCAATCTTCCATGGGGACGTGACTTTGAGATTGTGCCCTAATTCTTCCTCATGGATCTCGATAGGAGGTGGCCCCTACTCCCTAACCATACTCATCCTGAATATCCTGTCACTCCAGAAGCAGCGCTAAGGTTCTTATAGGACTAAGTGCAATTTATAAGCTTCTTGTCCTAAGAGAACAAAAGAACTCCTAATAAATATTAAGCAATAACAGTATTAATATTTATTTGTTCTGGGAACCATTAAAGATTTGGGTAATCAATAGGTACTACTCCCTTTAATGCTTCCAGATAATTATAATTTCACTGTTTAGAGTAAAAATTCATTTAATTCAGTATTAGTAGTTACCTCAAAAGCTCTCCTTCCCTTGCTTGTACTTCCTCGGGTAAGGGTGTGATAAAGTACGGAGCACTTCCCAGCTCTTCGTCTGACTTCTCTTCTGAGACCTCTGACAGTATGTCCTTGAACAACAGAGTAGGTAGTGTCTCGTGAATGGAAGGGATAACATTTTCAGATTCAAACAAAGATTAGAAACTTTTAAACCTTAAATAAACATTATTGAAATTTCCATTAGAACAATTTTAACACCCAGAATAATTTATTGTGCATTTATTCTCACATCAACCATAATGTATGTAGTTATTATTGAATATGAGAATAAAATTTGGATGGGATTCTCAAACTCAAAAAGAATATATTAATGTTTAGGTAGCGTAAAAAACCAGTCAAGGTTTAAAAAATATTAAAATGTTAATAACTTACAGACATTAAAATTCATTTAAAATATAAATCTTTCTACTTTGATAAAATAAAACTCAAAATATAACCCATACCACTCATCACCATCTACAGTTTTACAGAAAAACTCATAAGAACTTTGCTCCAAAACAAATCAAACAGTTTAAAGAGAAAATAAAATATTTTGTAATAAACACAGAAATTTTCCACACAGAAAATAGTCGATATTTATTATTTGTTATAACTAATTATATTTTATAGTTTTATAATTTTGAATGGATTAATTACATTAATTAGGATTAGTTAACTTTAAATTCATTCTACTATGAAAAAAAAATTCTTTAGCCTTAAACACTTTAAACTGTACATAAAGTTAATTATGCTTTACTTTGATTTATTATATCTCCTCATATCTCAGTAGAAATAGAGATTAGCAGAATAAAGCTGATAGGATAAAGAATATTATTGGCTATTATTAAATGGTTAATTGTTTAGTGGAACTTCACTGACATGAAACCATTACATTTTTCAAGGTGAGACCCTCACCTTGTCTGCAAGCAGATCTTCCTCAGAGCCACTTTGACCTGTGAGCAGGGAAGTGTTGACTGTGATGGAAGCTATCTCAGAGTCAGGAACGTACTCGTAGGCTATAAAATCACATAAACAACATCAGCATACATCAATTCAAATTGATAAACATTCTAATATACTGAATGGGTCATTCACAATTTTCATTATCTTTCAAAGGATCGTTCAAAAGTCCTGGTACAGTATGATGATTTAAAAATAAGTTTGTTACAAGGAGAGGCTGATCCCCATTTGAGCCTTACTCTGTCCGCCTTTATGTGCCACTGGTCTGTGCGAGGATCTTATCAAACAGAACTAGGGGGAAAATCGATACAGTACAAGGTTGATGGTACTAATAAAAAGTGCTATGGTCACAGACAGGATTTAAATATATGTTATCTCTAAATACAGATCCAACTGCCGTGTCTTAGACCGCACAACAGTCTCTCTCCAAAGCTCTCTGTAATTATAACAAGCAAAACTGTTATAACTATTATGATATGATAAAAATTTGTCTTTTGTATCTTGAAGTATTTTTGAGTTTGATATATTTTTATCTCTGCTCAAGAATTATTACTTAAAGTTAAAATTTAATTATGGTGTTAAACAAGTATAATGTTGATATGCAGTGTTATGGTTCTGAGTTAAACCAGAGTTTTATCAATCATATAAAGTTAGAGCTAAGAACAAACCAGGTTTTATCAACCATATAAAGCTAGAGCTAAAAACTTCCCTCCCATGGACTAATGACTTGAAGGCAAGTAATAAACACCATCAATGGCCAGTGGTTCTTTCTATGTTTTTTAGAAGGAAATAATATGTTCAGACTAAGTTATCAGAAAGTTGCAGGTCACTTTGATCACATTTTCGAATGTCTTGACTTTGCATTCCAGAAATGTTATTCGACATTAAATAACTTTACCAACACACAGAATATTTTTGCCATATTCATTACATAAATGAGCAATGAATTTACACAAATGGTTATTTTACTTCAGTAAGAAAACTAAATAGGAGTATATCATACAATTAGATTGTTTTCGGGTGCGTCAATTGAACAATTACCTTTTATGTCACCTTGTAGTTAATAATTACCATCCTTGCTAAAGAGAAGAGTAAGTACCTTCAACAACAAGGGCAGTGGCGCAGACTGCTTCACCAACTGGGTTAACTGCTTGGCAGGTGTACAATCCTGCATCCTCGGGGAACACTTCAGAGATGGCGAGCTTGCATGTTCCCTCAGTATCTTGGTACATGCTGACTTGCTTGCTTTCCCGCATCAGCTCACCATTGTGGAACCAGCTGACCACAGGGGTGGGCTTACCGATCACCTGGACACGAACCTCAGATTTAGTCTACTATCATTTCTTATGCCTTCTAGGAAAAATATGGGTATTTGTGAGAAATTTAAAAACATGATACTTTTAAACACTAACATGCAGAATTGAAATATTTCTTTGGATGGACAAAATGGATATTTTGTACACCTCTGAAAAAACTTTACTCCCTGCTAAACAACCAAGATCTCGACTTATAAGGAGGAGAGGCGGTTATGTTTATTTTATTTATTCAAGGTGGGTATCACTTAGGTTTAAACCACCCCTAAGTTCCCTAATAAGCTGACAGAACATAACATTCCATTTGACATAGTGATATGTAGTAATCAAAGGACATTCTCAATCATTTCATCTATCTAGAACTCGACAACGTCAGGGTAAAAGCTGTCATATGTTGATGACAACACTAATTGGTAGCTATAAGATAAAAGGCCAGAGCGGCAAATCACGAATTTGACGTTATCAACGTATTCTGCTCACCCTCCTGAACAAAAAATATATATAGTACTAGGGGGTGCAAATGACAAATTACATGATTTTAAGGGGTATATTCATAAGTGGTAAGGTTCTAATGTTTTAATGTTCAGTTTGTGTGCTGTGTCTGGATAATCTGTTTACTTGAATATTAACTGCGGCCGGGACTGATAGCAGCCTGATAACGTATCTGTTATCTGAGTTCTCCGGGGCAGTGTCAGTGCTTCACAAGATATCGTGTTCAGTAGATTGGATTGAGTGAGTGCGTTACAATCATGAATCAACCATCCACTAGTTCGACCAACCCTAGTGAATTGTGTGTGTCGGAGTGTTTAGTAGGGCACGTAAAGAGTTTACGTTTTAACCGAAACGAAATTATTTCCTTTTTAATTGAACATGGAATTTTTAATAATGAGTGTATTTGTTCGTCGTGTGGTCGCGTGTTGTTTTTAAACCGGGAGACTTTGTTGTTTCGTTGCGATAGGAAAATTAGAAAAATTAGTAAGAAAAGAAGTTTTAAATGTTGCAATTTTTAAAAATCCACTTTTTTGTTGCTGCTGCTCAGCTACATCCGCCAACACACTAATGGTAAGTGTTCTCTGTTAATATCCATCTATATATTTATATTTAAGTTTTTCATGATTTATTAAGTTTTCTAACTTTACATAATATTGCCTTTGCATTACATTTCAATTTATATTTCTGATCAGCCCCTCTAGAATTTTATATTTTACTGATAGGTACTATCTCGAGGGATGTTTTTCTTTAATTGACATCAGCGCGGCCTACGGCAGCAGGCCGGAGGCATTCGTCTCATTTCGATAACAAGTAATTAATTTGTTGCTTGAAATTAAGAAAAACATTGTTCATTTTGATCAAAATTCTGCTCATTTCAGTATTATTTTTCATTTACGGTTGCAAAGATGGCGACCCATTCGATAACGTCATCACGAGGTTGAATCATGGTCACAAAAGGTCACGTGGTGCTCGACGTCGATGTACAACATGGAAATATTACTCCGCGCGTGAACAGTTGTTCCATTTTTTATGTTCTAGAACTTCGTTATTTCTCATTTCCACCCCATCTAACCTTATATTTTTTGTTCTATAGGACTATTCCAATAAGTTAATAACGCAAAACTCGTATTTTGCCACTCCGGCCGTTTATATGTTAATTACCCACTAATTTTATTGTTTACAGATTACTAAAACTACAAAAAAACAAATTAAATCAATTCTGTGTATAACAGTTACAAACCAAATCCTTTAGTTTGATATTTTTTATTGCCAATGATGAATCAGAGAAATATAGTTTTAAAAATTCTGGTTTAAACACAAAGCCAGCCTCACAATTAAGGATTCACATATTCCTAACTGTATCGTAAATCTTATAAAAAATGTATAATTCATAAAAAATTCATATATTTTTACCTTAGCCACGAATTCAGTAGCTTCACCATCCATGACTTTGGCATGGGTGGGTGTGATAGTGAACACTGGGGACTGGAGCTCTGTGACTGTCTCCCAGGTCGGAGTCACGCTTAGTGTCGCACTGCATGTGACTGAGCCTGCGACATTCTCTGCACGACACGTGTAGTCGCCCGCATTCTCACTCAGTGCAGCCGGCAGCATTAGTACTGATCGGTTATTGTCAGACATTATCCTGGTCTCTACGCTTGACTGTTCAACACAAAATATCTTACTGTCATTTAACGATTCGTTTCTATACAGTGTAGAACATTCTATACAGTTGTAAGTAACAATCGCCCCTTCACTTTTTAATGAAAAGAAATATAATAAACGCTATGAAATATTTCATTAAACCACTTCAAGTTTCATGCTGTTTTAATTTTATTTTGGCCTTTTCTGAAAACCAAACCTGGTTAAAAAACATCACTCTTAAAACAATAATGATTATAATTTTAATTACTTAAGAAAATTATCGCCACAACACCATATTTTGTGTTAAATGTTAATATTTTTCTCATCTCAAAATTGGTGCTATAACAAACTCTTTTTAAATGTATAATTTTAAATGTATATTTTTAATTAACTACTATTTTTACCGGGATAACTTTGCGTTCAATTTACATGTTTTTTATTGATGGATGCAAGAGCAACTTTTAAGAATAGATATCGTACTAAAATATAAATTACCAGTGGTGTAATTAACGTTCCCTGAAGCTTTTGGTTTTTTACAACTAAAAATTTTTTAGGAGAGAATAATTCACTTATTTTCATCCTGTATATAACAACTCTAAAAGTATTTCTCTTAGAGCATTGTAATTATGTATAAATATTTACTTGTACATTGGTTATTACTGAAAATAATAACAATTATGTAAGTGGCTTTTAAACATCAATTTAAAGTCAAATTTCTAAACCTGAACACAGTTATTAATTAACTTTAAAAATTTAGACCTAACAAAAATTTTCTATAATTTTACAAAAGAAAACTCACAATTCTCCAATAATTCTCCAATAAAACACAAATTATTGGAGAATTGTGAGTTTTCTTTTGTAAAATAATAGAAAATTGATATTCCAATAAGAAGAGCTCCTCCTCCTTCATTGCAATCCTAACAAAAATTATTTATGAAAGCTAATTTGTTATGATTATGACACAGTTTTTATGTCTAAGTAAAAGATGCACTAGGGCAGATTTTAGACATATTTATTCGACATCTATAATTCTTAGAGTTAAAATTATTCTAAATTTTTGATGGAATATGTCTTAGTTTCTTAGTAAAACAACTAAACAATAGATAATTGATTTTTTATGAGAAACTTATTTTGTATTGTTTTCCTTAGACTACTGAATTCTAATTTCACAGTCTTATCTAATGTAAAATAATCAGCTGTCATGAAACAAATAATGGTGATCATGTTTTGAAAAAGTTTTCCATGAAGTGCATAGAATGTAATTGCAACATTGCAGTGGGTTAGTTGGTTTGTCTTTGTGAAGTATGCACCACAAGCACTGTAACTAGTTTTGCATTGAAGAAAAATCTATTAAATATATATTTTTAGCCTCTAGTAGGTATTACAATAACTCCTTTATTACTGAATCAGTCCTAAGAATGTATCAGAGAGTCCTGCCAAATCATGAATCAGCCACAGATAACAAGAGTTAATAGTAATTCTTGTTTTCTTCAGAATGTACGTGTCTTTATGGTTTGTCTCACTTTACTTCAGATATGTACTCACTTTGATTGGTGTGTTGTGCTGGAACCACTGGAATGAGCAGGTGGGATATGACTGGACGAGAACCTCCAGCATCACAACTTCTCCAGGCACCACAGTATGGGGCTGGAGTGGCTGGATGAACCGAGGAGCCTTCACTCCCTCCATTTCCAACAGTTCTTCAACATCTGTCAACCCAAAAGCTTATAGATATCACTGCATTAGGCTGAGCACATTCAGTAGCCAAGGATAATACAGCAGGAGAGGATCAAAAGGGCAGAAGACCCAGCTCATCAAAGTCTTGATAAAACTCATTGGGAGGTAAAATTATTGATCTGCCTTTACAAGATCTGCATGCAGAAGATACAAGAAATGTACAGATATAGGCAGAGCTTGGTTTTTAAAATTAAATGAGATGGAACTTTTATCTCCCAGGGGATGAGATAAAAAAGAGGGTCCAGGTGTCTCAGAAATAGTTTTAGAATATGAGATCCCAAAAATGTTTTCACATTTTTGTGGTGCAGGGGTTTCACGTGCCAAACAAAGTTATTTATTCAGAGAGAAATGATGAAACTCTATTTCACCTCAAATCAACCAATAGATATAGGAATATATATAGGAAAGACAGAGCACATAGAAATATATGTATATAAATGTATGTCTTAGATGAAATTAACAGGACTACTTTTGATGCTAAGTCGAGGCTACTTTCTTGTCCTTTGATAAACTCATCATACATGAAGAATTGAATGCCACAATGAACTAACGCATAAATTTAAATTTAAATCTAAGTTCATTAGTTGCCACAAAAAAGATCCCAATCAAATTTACAACTATCCCAGTCAGCCTTAGGTTTTTATCCATTAGATAGTAGTAAAAAATGCATTTATTTGTAAAACTTAATTTTGGTGGAATAAACAAATTTAGTGCTATTTTAGACTACACCTCACTTTATTATAACATTTCGGGTTATGCGAAGAAAATTCAACCAAGCTATTTAATTGTTTTTTTCTTCATTCTTGGTAACGCTTTGCTGAAGACAGCATATTTTCATATGTGGTAACCTAGTGTTAAACTACAATTTTTTTAACTTTTCCCCATAATACCTCAATTCTTACTTTCTGGAATATAGTAAGATTGCGCTTTACAATATTACATATTATATTTATATTGTAATCGCTTAATAAAAAAATTAAAAAACCAATATTTATTTTGTTAGGCCTTCTTGATGCAAGGCTGCCTTTGACTACACATCACAAAAGTACAGCAGAACTCCTTATATCCAATCCTGATTGGACTAGGCAGTGGTCAGAACAGCAATAAGTCAGATAATCCGAGGCGCAAAAAATACTCTTTTCCAATCACAACAGAGTATATATTTGATAAAAACACTAATACAGTAATATAACCCCTCATACAGTATTATTGAAATGGTTTTTAGCTAAAAATGAAAGTATACAATACCATACTGTATACAGTAATTAACTGGCAAAAATCCAAAAAGTCCAGACGTTATTGCCTTATACCAGAAACAAGCAGACTGTCAGACTCTAGGTCAGATATCCTGAGGAGTCGGTTATGGCAAAATTGTATTTGAAGAATTCTACTGTAAATACGAAAAGTACAGTTGTTTATTTTTAGTAATGAATTTATCTACTTCATATATTTACTTTTGTAACATGTCTGATGAAGGTAGCCTTATTATCAAAAGGCCTCTCAAAATAAAAAGTTTTGATTATTGATTTTTGTAATTTTTAAAGTTAGTGTTTACAGTATAAGCTCCATCTTCAAAGTTACATTTCTGTGCATCGAATATTAGTTGCAGTATTAGAATGCTGAAATTTACAAAGAAATTGCATACAGCAAAGCTACAAATTCCTTTGAATAATTCTCATTATTAATGAGTATTAATTGGTTTCTTTTTGTATATTTAGTTACTGATTGGTTCTATTTGGTATAAATACAATAATATAATATTTATGATCATATTATATTAATAATATATAATCCAAACCCAAGAAGCTGTGACTATGAACGATACAAAATACATTTACGATATAATACATTGCTGTACATTTGCATCGATACAAAGTAAAAAATGTGAATGTGGCAGATTGGTTATTTATACTGACCTGCGACACCAACAGAGCCTGAAGTCCGTGCCTCCCCAGCAGGATTCATCGCTCTGACCTCGTACTTTCCTGTCAGTTTCTTGTTGACATCACGTAAAGTCAGGGTGGTGACACCAGGACGCATCTCCATATCTGCAGTTGGCACAATCTCTTTGCCGTTGCGGTACCACCTCACTTCCGGCACAGGCACTCCTGTGAACTCCACTTCTAAATTGACCGTAGACCCTTTGGGTACCACCAAGGCTTGAAGTGGCTTTGTGATCTTAGGTGCCTCAAACACTGCTGGTTTTGGAGTAACTTTAGTTTCACCTAAATGAACAATTATTTGTAAAAATCTTACTGTAAAAAAAAATTATATCTTCAGTTAATACGACAGTTAAGTTTTACAGAGCTATGTAAATGATTGATTCTAATTTCCTCATTTAAATTGTAATGTGTTCTAAAATTTTAATAAAAAATCATGATTTAAGTCTAAAACATTTCTATAACACAAAGAAATTCACTCAATGATGTGAGAACCTTTCTAATATTTTTCTTGCTAGATTCTCAAGGCCATAAAAACACAAGTCATGACCAAGTTATAATGAGAGCAGTCAAACTCAAGGATCTGGCTATTAGTTAAAAGTCGAGCAAGTTTACTTTACACACTCCATTTACAAGGATTCCCATTAAGTAAGCATTTTGTGTTTAAAATAACAAGAAACTGTTTGGTCCTTATCCAAAAAAAAGCAGATGTCAGGTTTTGGCTTGTCAACTTTCTTGGCACTGGTTTTGCTTACACACTGAGAGGTACGATTAATGAGGCAAGCTAGTACAAACATGGACCAGAACGTTGAACAGTAACAAAACTTTAGTCAGGAAAGGACATTATTTATGGTTGGCAAACAACTAGCAGGTGAACATTCTTCACCGTAAACTATAATAAAGCATGTCATTTTCAGGTGTTTTAGTCTCTTTTATTCTGCAGTTAAAATCTACGGACTCAGTTAAGTGTATATTTTACTTTCATTATTTTTACCAGAGATAATAGCTAAATAATATCCAAATTTTTGTAAATGATTTGTTTTTAATATGTGTTCAATCACCGATCTGTGTTAAAACAAAATACTACCATTTTAACTATGTTGCCAAAATGTGAAAATTCTCCCAACAGAGAGCAGCATTGAACAGAAGTTTATTCAAACTATGAAAGTTGAAATCTGGGTTTTATTTAAGCTATAGTAGCAAGACTGGTGTAATCAAGTGTGTGGACCATACTAGCTGTAGAGAAAGGGTAAATGTCAAAGTCACTAACTTGAACACCATACATTCACAGCAATAAATACCTCTATATATGGTGAAACAATTTTTAAAATCCAAGTGCTAAGATTTAAATGTTTACAATGCGTTTTTAATCTGGTCCATAATGGCCTCCTCCAACATTCAACTTCAAGAGTCATGGCCAATTCATTCCCCACTACTATAACAGTAACCCCAATGCACTTTCATTTTCATAGAAGGGTGAACGATTATCTCATTCACATTACACTCAGAAATAATCTATAGTAGCCTAGAAATATTTATATATATATATATATATATATATATATATATATATATATATATATATATATATATATATATATTTACTTGTTTCATAAAGTGTTTATGAACTCAGTAATTCAATACAAAACCAATATTTTCAGTTCTTGATTAAAATATAATAAATAGTTAAGATCAAACTTTAATTTTTGTTGAAACTATGAATAAACAAAAATCCTATTAAAATTAATATGAAATTTCACTACTTGTCTCAACTTCTGTTCTAACTTATTAATTTTTCTTTTTTGTTCAATGTTCAAACTACAGTGAAATAATAACTTAAAAAAATAACCAAAGTTGAGGCTATAACAGCTAAATAAAATGTTGGTAATTTTCCTTATCATAGTTGATTTGTGAATCAAAATAGATCATTTGGGGTCTGAGTGTACCAGCACCATTCAGTCATTCCTTTCTTCTCATTTCATATTCATTTCCTCCTTTATTTTTATAAATGCAGTTAACAACGTGTGAAAGGAACTTAATCATCTGAATATATGTTCTGTTGATACTCACTGAGGACGATGTTAGCTCTGCACTCAGCACGTCCGAATTTGTTGACAGCCTGCACAGAGTATATACTCTCATCGAGGTCATCCACTTCCACGATGGTCAGGACTGATTCATTAGTATCTGGGAGGAAACTCAGCTGATGATTTTCATCTGGTACAATCTCCTCATTGGCTCGGAACCATTTAAGTGTAGGTGTTGGTTTACCAACAACAGCACACTTAAGCGTCGCTGTCTTCTTGCGCTTGGCCACCTGTGGCTTTATAGGCAACGTGAACTGGGGAGCAATTCCATCTTCTTCTTTTTCTATGACCAAATAAAATGTTATATTCAAGATAACCTAATTACTTGAAACATATTTTAAATATGAACCTTTCAATGCTGAGAATCAAGGAGATTAATTTAATAAATAGTTAACTTTTTGTATGAATATCCATTTCAAGTAATTATAATACCCATATCATATTATTATAACTAAAATATTTTGCGCTTCTAAGGTCAAACATTTTCAAATGTATTGTTGGACATTTTTGGCTCATTAAATAATGTAATATCCTTTAAATTAAAACTACTGCTATAAAAATACACAACAAAAATAATGAAAAACTAAGTTTATCAACATACGTATAATTACTAAATGTCATTATTAACACCTTCACTGTGACTATATTGACCTTAGGTAATCAAACACCACAGCACATGCACTATGCCCGCTGCCACAGTGAAAATGTTAATAGTAAAACCTGTAATAGTAAATCAGTTTAAATATGTACATCACCCCAAATCAAACTTTAGAGTTATCTATGGCAAATGATATAAACAATTTATGTTAAGAGAATTATAATACTTCATTGTTATTAACCACATACAAAATGAAAATTATCTGAACATCAAACATTTTTTTTTTTGCTTTTGGATACGTTTTCCAAGAGAATTAAATCTTTCTATATATTTCAACATAATGCACTAAGAAACCCAACGTAATTTTCAATACACAAAATAAATGCTGTTACTCAGTTAAGTACAACACAAACAAAACTTCTACAACAATAAAATTTATATAATGAAATTTAATTATTTATATGAACAAACCAATTATTCTACAAAATTCACCATGCAATTAAGACATCTGAGAATGTATTCAAAACATTCAATACTCACCCCTTTTTTGTACAACATAGAGAAATTTCTTGAAAAGTACTAAATCATAATTTAAAATTATTTTTTGATTAAATAAAATAACTATTGTATTCAATCACCTTGTCCCATTGTATATAGTTTATTGTCTTACACCAATAAACAATGTACTCTGGTATTATGTGCAAAATTTGATACACTACTCACTTTAGGTACAGCAATATCATATTTCTATATTACTCAGTTTAATCAGCAAAAATTTAATACAGGTATTTTTAGACATAATCAGTGAATAATTAATATTGCAAAAAGTGCTGTACCAAAATATTTAACCGTGGCAGTCAATGGGTATACAGTACATTTTAAACATGTTTTAACATTAATATACACCAGATATACCTACCACATTCATAAGCATAATCCACTCAAACAACAGAGAGACTGAAGGTAACAGAAGTTACATTTTATTGCATTTTTATGAATTGGAATATTATCCTTTTATTAAACTGGAATTTGTATTTATAAATCTACTTATTGGATTAACTTTTTGAAAATATTGATTGATATCATGCTCCTCTGAAGCATTCATTAGAGTTAGTTGATATAAATGCTACGTGTATGCTGGCACTATACTTGTTCAAAATTATAAATTTACTAAATCCATATTGTACTTGATAAATATAACCAAACGCAATGCTTTCTTAGTAAATAATAGATAGTGCTAGTAGGCATTAAATTAGCATTCAAAACCGTTAACATCTTATTTATATTAAATAATGTAGCCTAATTATTGATCACAGTGATGATAATTGTTGATGGTGTATCTATGTTAATATGTTGAAAATGTAACAACATATACATTGAGCTAACGAATACTGTACGTATATACAGAACATAGTGCTGAATGAGCAAATAAACAATAATCGTCTTTTACCAATAAATTTCTAAAAACAATCAGAGCATAGAAATAGAATTGGAAACCGAATTATTCAAGTATTTAATTATGTAACCAAAGTTTCAATGCAGTGTAGCTGGAAAGTTATATGGAACTTGAAACTTTTTGGAAAGCAAAAATATATTATATTTATTTATTATCACAGTTGTGTAGTTAAAATAAAAATTCAAGTAAACCAAACTAACCATAAATAAATTTTCCGAATATAATATGTAAAGTACTCACTTTAATCACAGAAACTACTTGTAAATTTTAATAAGATCATTTGTTTATATGCTATACAATAAAACAATCAAAAACATTAATTCAAATCAAAGTATTAAAACAAAATCACAGTCAAAAACAAAAGTGGTGACATGCTAGGAAGCATTGAAAACATGAAATGTTAAAGTGGACAACATTACACACACAATAATATATTGAACACATGAACAACATATTGAACACTTAAATACCTAAAATAACGAGATTTGCTGTACATGTTGCCACCCCAGCACGATTTGTAGCTCTACATGAATAAACACCAACGTCTTCTACCACAGACTCATCAATTTCTAAAGTGGCAACTTCTTCTGTTACTGTCATTATGATTCTCTCAGAGGGGTTTATTTCTTTGCCATTGTGATACCAAGTGAGTTCAGGGAAAGGGACTCCTTCCACTTTACAAGTAAAAATCGCTGGTTTTTCCTTTTCTGTAATAATAGGTTCAATACGGTGAGTGAAACGTGGGGGCAACAGAGACTCAGACTCCTTAATTATAGTTTTTTGTTCCATTCGCTTTTTAGATATGATTTCTAGATCACCAATAGGTTTGTCATAATCCAACTCAAGAACCCCTTGTCTTTCTGGTTGTTTCCGTTGTGACTGGGTTGCTACTTTCAACTCTTTTCTCCAAGTTACTTCCTCAACGACTTCAGCTTCTTCTGTAATTTCTTGCTTCTTCATTTTTGTTTGTTCTTGTTTCAAAGTTACAGCTGCAAGAGATTTCATTTCTTCTGACACACTTTCCGCAGGTTTTGTTTCATCCGTAACGTCAGTGACTTGTGTAGGTATTAATTTAGTTTCAAGAGTTTCGTCATGGGGAATAACTTTAGGTGTTGAAACCAGAACACGCTTCTTTTTTCTCCAAGGTTGAGTTGGGACTTCAGAAGTTTCTGTAGGTTCTTCTTTAGGTTCTTCTGGTGTTTTATCTTTTTTTCTTGGTTTTCTATCAAGCACTTCGCTGGGTCCAAAATCATCTTCTGGGTGGGTAGAGTCAAAAGGTTTAGGTTTGCCAACTGAAATTTCTTTATCATCTTTTTCTTTCTCAGGTTTATCTTTCTTCCATGGTTTTAGTTGTATTTTCTCTGGTTCTTCTTCTTTTGGTGGCCCTTGCTTTTTTCTTAAGTTAATGTCTTTTTCTTCTTCTTCAGGTTGTTTCTTTCCTTTACCCATTACCAGTTTTCTATCATCTACTGGCTCATCCGGTTTTGTAGGTTTGTCCCGTTGCCTTTTATTTTTTTCTTCTTTTGTTACGTCATCTTTTACCTTTTCTTCTGGTTTTTCATCTGGTAGGATAGGTTGTGGTTCCTCCCCTGTAGGAATATCTTTCAGTGGTTTTAATTTGAATTTAACATCATCTTCAGGCTTTGATTGTAGAGGTTTTTCTTTGATAATTTTCTTTGGTTTCTCTTCATCTTCAGGTTTATCATCACCAGGCTTCTTGGGAACTTTTTTCAATTTCACAGATTCTGGTTCAGCCTCAGGCCCTGGTAATTTGCCTTTGCCCATTTTTAGCGTTCTTCCTTCAGGTTCCCCTGGTGTGTCCTTGGGTTTTTTGTCTTTTGGTAATTTTTTTGCTTCATCATCTTCTTTTGTAGGTTTTTTCCCTTCATCTTCAAAAGGAACATAAGTTTCTAGTTCTGGTTTTTCTAGTTCTGGCAACTTGACACGTCTTTTCTTAGTTTTCTTAATGGTTTTGGCCTCTTCATAGTTTCTGGATAGAATACCATTGTCAACGTATACTGGTTCAAGTTCACTAATCACAGGGTACTGTTCAATTGGTGGATACTCAAAATGTTGAATTCTGCTTTTCAACATGACTTTTGGTATCTTTACAGACTCAATTTCTTTTTTAGGTCTTGTAGGTACCTTCTTTAGTTTTACTGATGCAAACAGAGGTGACTCTTCAACTGGGGTTATAACTAATTTAGAAGGTTTGATTTCTTTTCTTTCTAACTTCTGTAATTTTGGTTTTTCCTTTTTCAACTGGTCAGGCTGAGTATCTGCCAACACCTCAACACCTTCTTCTTCTCCGACATCCTCTGGTGCCCCTTTCACTGTTTTCTTTTTGGTTTTCTTTTTCTTAGTTTTTTCTGGTATTTCTTCTTCCTTTACTAATGGACTCTCTTTTTCAAGACTAGTGTCTTTTACATCAGGCTTACGTCTCCTCCAAGGTGGTACAGTTGTTTGTTTTTCAGGTTGGTCATCTTCAACAGCCTCAGATTTCTTGGGCACAGGTTTCTCTAAATCAACAGGTTTATGTACATCCATATCTGGCAGTACATCACCTGTCACATCATCATCATTCAATTCCCCAGGAGTATCAGAGGGGATATCTCCTTCTTTGGATTGTTTTTTCTTAATTTTCTTTTTCTTCTTTGAGGGAACGTCTTCAAACTCTGGCATTGGTATATCTTCATCATCAGATTTTCTATCAGAAGGTTTAGGTTTGCCTACTGAAATTTCTTTGTCATCTTTTTCTTTCTCAGGTTTATCTTTCTTCCATGGTTTTAGTTGTATTTTCTCTGGTTCTTCTTCTTTTGGTGGCCCTTGCTTTTTTCTTAAGTTAATGTCTTTTTCTTCTTCTTCAGGTTGTTTCTTTCCTTTACCCATTACCAGTTTTCTATCATCTACTGGCTCATCCGGTTTTGTAGGTTTGTCCCGTTGCCTTTTATTTTTTTCTTCTTTTGTTACATCATCTTTTACCTTTTCTTCTGGTTTTTCATCTGGTAGGATAGGTTGTGGTTCCTCCCCTGTAGGAATATCTTTCAGTGGTTTTAATTTGAATTTAACATCATCTTCAGGCTTTGATTGTAGAGGTTTTTCTTTGATAATTTTCTTTGGTTTCTCTTCATCTTCAGGTTTATCATCACCAGGCTTCTTGGGAACTTTTTTCAATTTCACAGTTTCTGGTTCAGCCTCAGGCCCTGGTAATTTGCCTTTGCCCATTTTTAGCGTTCTTCCTTCAGGTTCCCCTGGTGTGTCCTTGGGTTTTTTGTCTTTTGGTAATTTTTTTGCTTCATCATCTTCTTTTGCAGGTTTTTTCCCTTCATCTTCAAAAGGAACATAAGTTTCTAGTTCTGGTTTTTCTAGTTCTGGCAACTTGACACGTCTTTTCTTAGTTTTCTTAATGGTTTTGGCCTCTTCATAGTTTCTGGATAGAATACCATTGTCAACGTATACTGGTTCAAGTTCACTAATCACAGGGTACTGTTCAATTGGTGGATACTCAAAATGTTGAATTCTGCTTTTCAACATGACTTTTGGTATCTTTACAGACTCAATTTCTTTTTTAGGTCTTGTAGGTACCTTCTTTAGTTTTACTGATGCAAACAGAGGTGACTCTTCAACTGGGGTTATAACTAATTTAGAAGGTTTGATTTCTTTTCTTTCTAACTTCTGTAATTTTGGTTTTTCCTTTTTCAACTGGTCAGGCTGAGTATCTGCCAACACCTCAACACCTTCTTCTTCTCCGACATCCTCTGGTGCCCCTTTCACTGTTTTCTTTTTGGTTTTCTTTTTCTTAGTTTTTTCTGGTATTTCTTCTTCCTTTACTAATGGACTCTCTTTTTCAAGACTAGTGTCTTTTACATCAGGCTTACGTCTCCTCCAAGGTGGTACAGTTGTTTGTTTTTCAGGTTGGTCATCTTCAACAGCCTCAGATTTCTTGGGCACAGGTTTCTCTAAATCAACAGGTTCATGTACATCCATATCTGGCAGTACATCACCTGTCACATCATCATCATTCAATTCCCCAGGAGTATCAGAGGGGATATCTCCTTCTTTGGATTGTTTTTTCTTAATTTTCTTTTTCTTCTTTGAGGGAACGTCTTCAAACTCTGGCATTGGTATATCTTCATCATCAGATTTTCTATCAGAAGGTTTAGGTTTGCCTACTGAAATTTCTTTGTCATCTTTTTCTTTCTCAGGTTTATCTTTCTTCCATGGTTTTAGTTGTATTTTCTCTGGTTCTTCTTCTTTTGGTGGCCCTTGCTTTTTTCTTAAGTTAATGTCTTTTTCTTCTTCTTCAGGTTGTTTCTTTCCTTTACCCATTACCAGTTTTCTATCATCTACTGGCTCATCCGGTTTTGTAGGTTTGTCCCGTTGCCTTTTATTTTTTTCTTCTTTTGTTACGTCATCTTTTACCTTTTCTTCTGGTTTTTCATCTGGTAGGATAGGTTGTGGTTCCTCCCCTGTAGGAATATCTTTCAGTGGTTTTAATTTGAATTTAACATCATCTTCAGGCTTTGATTGTAGAGGTTTTTCTTTGATAATTTTCTTTGGTTTCTCTTCATCTTCAGGTTTATCATCACCAGGCTTCTTGGGAACTTTTTTCAATTTCACAGTTTCTGGTTCAGCCTCAGGCCCTGGTAATTTGCCTTTGCCCATTTTTAGCGTTCTTCCTTCAGGTTCCCCTGGTGTGTCCTTGGGTTTTTTGTCTTTTGGTAATTTTTTTGCTTCATCATCTTCTTTTGCAGGTTTTTTCCCTTCATCTTCAAAAGGAACATAAGTTTCTAGTTCTGGTTTTTCTAGTTCTGGCAACTTGACACGTCTTTTCTTAGTTTTCTTAATGGTTTTGGCCTCTTCATAGTTTCTGGATAGAATACCATTGTCAACGTATACTGGTTCAAGTTCACTAATCACAGGGTACTGTTCAATTGGTGGATACTCAAAATGTTGAATTCTGCTTTTCAACATGACTTTTGGTATCTTTACAGACTCAATTTCTTTTTTAGGTCTTGTAGGTACCTTCTTTAGTTTTACTGATGCAAACAGAGGTGACTCTTCAACTGGGGTTATAACTAATTTAGAAGGTTTGATTTCTTTTCTTTCTAACTTCTGTAATTTTGGTTTTTCCTTTTTCAACTGGTCAGGCTGAGTATCTGCCAACACCTCAACACCTTCTTCTTCTCCGACATCCTCTGGTGCCCCTTTCA
This sequence comes from Homalodisca vitripennis, assembly GCF_021130785.1. Taxonomy (NCBI): domain Eukaryota; kingdom Metazoa; phylum Arthropoda; class Insecta; order Hemiptera; family Cicadellidae; genus Homalodisca; species Homalodisca vitripennis. Next base: position 84,251,790 of record NC_060207.1, on the reverse strand, counting down.
CTGTTTTCTTTTTGGTTTTCTTTTTCTTAGTTTTTTCTGGTATTTCTTCTTCCTTTACTAATGGACTCTCTTTTTCAAGACTAGTGTCTTTTACATCAGGCTTACGTCTCCTCCAAGGTGGTACAGTTGTTTGTTTTTCAGGTTGGTCATCTTCAACAGCCTCAGATTTCTTGGGCACAGGTTTCTCTAAATCAACAGGTTCATGTACATCCATATCTGGCAGTACATCACCTGTCACATCATCATCATTCAATTCCCCAGGAGTATCAGAGGGGATATCTCCTTCTTTGGATTGTTTTTTCTTAATTTTCTTTTTCTTCTTTGAGGGAACGTCTTCAAACTCTGGCATTGGTATATCTTCATCATCAGATTTTCTATCAGAAGGTTTAGGTTTGCCTACTGAAATTTCTTTGTCATCTTTTTCTTTCTCAGGTTTATCTTTCTTCCATGGTTTTAGTTGTATTTTCTCTGGTTCTTCTTCTTTTGGTGGCCCTTGCTTTTTTCTTAAGTTAATGTCTTTTTCTTCTTCTTCAGGTTGTTTCTTTCCTTTACCCATTACCAGTTTTCTATCATCTACTGGCTCATCCGGTTTTGTAGGTTTGTCCCGTTGCCTTTTATTTTTTTCTTCTTTTGTTACATCATCTTTTACCTTTTCTTCTGGTTTTTCATCTGGTAGGATAGGTTGTGGTTCCTCCCCTGTAGGAATATCTTTCAGTGGTTTTAATTTGAATTTAACATCATCTTCAGGCTTTGATTGTAGAGGTTTTTCTTTGATAATTTTCTTTGGTTTCTCTTCATCTTCAGGTTTATCATCACCAGGCTTCTTGGGAACTTTCTTCAATTTCACAGATTCTGGTTCAGCCTCAGGCCCTGGTAATTTGCCTTTGCCCATTTTTAGTGTCCTTCCTTCAGGTTCCTCTGGCTTATCAGGTTTTGTAGCTTTGTCCCTTTGCCTCTTATCTTCTTCTTCTTTTGGTACAACATCTTTTAACTTTTCCAAAGGTATCTCTTTTTCAGGAATAGTTTCTTTTTTCTCAGGCTTACGTCTCCTCCATGGTGGCAAAGCCGTTTGTTTTTCAGGTTGGTCTTCTCCTGTAGCCTCAGTTTGTTCAGTCACAGATTTCTTTAAATTAATTTTAGATGTACCTGGTGTCGTGCTATCTGGTTTGTAGACTTTGTGTTTTAAATCATCCAGTACACCCTCTTCATTTATTTCAGGGTTAACAGGTATACTGACTTTCTGTTTTCTCCAAGGTAGGTCTGTTTCCTGAACTACTTGCTTTTCAATAGTTTTGTCAGAAGATTTCAGAAATTCCTGAGTTATATTATCAGTTTTAGTTTCAGGTATCAACTCTTGTGGCTTTTGTTCTGAACTACTTGACATTTTTTTCTTTCCCCAAGGTGTCAATACAGTCTCATTTGTCTCAACAGCCTTAAAATCTGTTTTATCAACAATACTATCTATAACTTCAGGTTTCTTCTTAGACTGTCTTGGACCCCAAGGTGTTTTATACATTTTATCAGTCTCATGTTCCTTTACTTCTTCTACATTCTCCACAATTTGTTCATCTGAAGGTTTTTCTTCTTTTAACTGAGGACTTTTTTCAGAAGGTATTAACAGTTTATGTTTTTCTTCTTCAGTTACTTCCTTCTTTCTTCTCCAAGGTAACTGAGCTTTACTATCTTCAGGTTTATCAAGAGCTTCTTCTGGTTTAACTAAAACTTTCAATTCTTCAGGCACAATACTCTCTTTGGGTTGCTTCCCTCTCCTCCATGGAAGTGTTGGTTTATCTGACAGTTCAATTGGGCTCACCTCTCTATCATGCTTTGATTTAAAAATTTCTTTTACCTCTATATCAAGTAATGTCTTTTCTTGAAAATCTTCATGTTGAGATTTTTTCATTATTCCCTTTTTGGTAATTTTAGCAGAATCCATTTCTGAAGCTTTAACATCTATGTACTCTTCTTTAAGCCCAAATGACTCCAAAGATTCAATTTTAGGTTCTGGAATGAATTTCACATGCTTCTTTGTTGACTTCATATGATGCTCATCTTCAGATTTACTTTCTGGCGTTTCTGTTTCATATGTTTTTGTATCTACATTCATTACAGTGATTTCAGATTCCTGAACTTTTGTTTCTAATGCATCTGTTAATAGAGAGGTAGAATCAAGTTCTGCCTCTTTCTTTGTTGGCTTTTTCTTGTATTTGATTTTTATCATTGTTTTTTCTGCTTCATTTTCTGAATCAAATTGCATTTCTTCTGTGACTTTAGGTCCTAGTGGTTTTAACTGAACACTTTCAAGTTTCTCCTTGATAATTTCAGTTTTCTGAATTGGTGATTTTTTTAGTTTCATGGCTTCCTGCATCCAGGGAACTTTAGATTTCTCTTCAAGGGGCAACTCAGGTTGTATTTCTTCTGGTACAAAGTTTGGGGAATCAGATCTTTGCTTGGGTAGTAATGCTTCTTCGGATAGTTCTTCTTTAATTTTTGATCTTCCTCTCTGCCATGGTAATTTTCGTGGCTGAGTCCTATCTTCTTCTAATGTTTCTTTACCATCTATTTTCTTTTTTGTCTCAATTTCCTGCTCTATTTCTATTGTTTCTATCTGTTCACTTTCTTTTTCTGTGATTAGTTTAGTATCTTTTTCAACAGCAGTTTTCAGTACACTGCCAATGTGCTGTTTTGCTCTTCTAATTTTAATGGCTTGCTGAGCTTTCAAAGTTTCATCCGTTATATTATGTTCATAAATATCTTCACTTTCTGACTGTTCTGCCTGAGTGAGTTTTAAAGATTTATATGCATCTGTTTCAAAAGAAGTGTCTTCAATTTTCATCTTGTCTACTGGCATCTTTTTCACTGTATCTTCTTTTTCTTGAGATACTATATGGTCTGGAACATGTTTTCTTTCTTGAACATCATCAACACCTTTTGAAGATTTCTTTGTTGGTTTCAAAAGCACTTCTTCAATTTTTTCTTTTTCAGGCACTTTTTTATCAACTGATACCTTTCTTAGTTTTAATGCTTCTTCTGACCATGGGGTCACCTTTTTCTCAGGTGCTACATTATCAATAGAATATTTTCTTTCTGAAATGTCAATATCCTTTGGCTTTTTTGTAGGTTTCAATTGAACTTCTTCAAGCTTTTCTTTCTCAGGTTGTTTTTTGTCAACTGAAATTTTTCTAAGTTTTACTTCTTCTTCTGTCCAAGGAGTTACTTTTTTATCAGTAGTTGTATCAATAGAATGTTTGCGATCCTTAGAATCCGCGTCTTTAGGAAGTTTCTTTGTTGGTTTTAATTGAACTTCTTCTATTTTTTCTTTCTCTAATTGCTTTTTATCTACTGACACTTTTCTAAGTACAACTTCTTCTTCAGTCCAAGGTGTAACTTTTTTATCAGCTGTAATATCAGTTGAGAGCTTCCTCTCAATCGTATCGACTTCCTTTGAAAGTTTTCTTAATGGTTTCAATTGAACTTCTTCAAGCTTTTCTTTCTCAGGTTGTTTTTTGTCAACTGAAATTTTTCTTAACTTCACTTCTTCTTCAGTCCATGGTTTAACCTTCTTATCCATGTATAAAGTATCTTCTGACATTTTGCTTTCCTTGCTTATATCTTTTGAAATCTTCTGTATTGGCTTTAATTGCACATCTTCAATCTTTTCCTTTTCAATGTTCGTTTTTTCTGTAACAGATTTCTTGAGCTTTATGCTTTCTTCAGTCCACGGAATCACTTTCTTTCTTGTCTCAATTTGCTGTGTGTCCAAAGATCTGTCTCTAGCCTGTCTTTTCCATTTTGGCTGTTTTTCCATCTGACTATCTAAAGACCTATCACGAACTCTTGAGCCACGTCGCCAAGGTGCTGTCTGTTCTGTCCTACGAGGCTTTCTCCACGGTAAACTCTCATCCCCCTCTGGAAGGAACCCTTCCATTACCTCACTTGGTTCATCACTTGTGCTACCCTCCTCACTATAGGACTGGTCTGACTCCAGTTGTTGAATTTGCTGCTGACCTACAGGAACCCCTTTAGTTGCCACTTTTTTCCCACCCTTCTCATCTGGCACAGAAGATTGATGATGTGCTGCTGACCGCCCTGAAATTAACAATTATTTTGTAACATACTGACCTACATAATACACCCTACACTCAGAAAAAATAGTAGTAACACACTACCTCATGCATGCATATTTTTAAACATACTAAAATGTTGTGTAGTTCACGTTTGTATTATACCTGTACTAACCTCAAATGATGTTCACTCTCAAGGACATATATGATTAAATACATAATCTAGATGATTTTACAAACTCATAGTGATAGGCCATCACTGGTTATCAGTTACAAATGATTAGAACAATAAAATAATGCATTCACTTAATGTTTTTAGACTACTCCCTTAGTTAAATTTACAATTTATGAGCGAAAATTGTATTTTAAAACTTTGTGATTGCACAACAATTCACATATCATAAAGGAGCGTCGCTAATCCTTTTGTTTTTGTAGAGACAATTTCTGTTAATACAAATACATCTTTCCCAATTATCCTAAAATTAGTAGGTATAAGGTGTAGTGTTATTCTCTGAACTGATTATATTGCTACACGTCAAATGGAACAAATTTTATTATTTAATTAGCACCCTAAACACCATATGGTATTTATAGAGTTTATACACTAAAAAAAACCTATATGTCTAGAACATAATTAATCAGTTCATGTTGGAGAGGTTTTGAGCATGTTCTGTTCCTCCGGATTGATATATTTTAGTTGTCAAAACTAGTATACTGCAGGTTATGACTGTTTTATTCATGTTACTTCATGAGCCTCCTTCCTGGAAACGATTGGCACAACCCCCATCCTCGTCATGTCACTAGCACCAGTATTGTTCCAGAATTTGTAAAGGACTGGAGTTTTGCTCGTGAGCACCCATTCACATTATGAGTTATACCGAGTGAATATTTATGTGCGCCTGTTCAAGTACTTAGAATTGTGAGTTTCATCTTGTGTTTTAGTTCTTGTTCATGATTTATTTTGTTATTGTGTTCTATTTAGAATGTGAATAACTATTAAAACCAATGGTCACATACGCTACATGCCAAGAGGCTACAGAGTCTTCAAAGGCAAGCTTGTGTAAGCATCACAAGAGCAATGAGCTCCTGTCCAACCATGGCACTTGAAGCGGTCTTGGAATACACTCCTCTGAGGCAGGAGGTGATGAAGGCAGCTGCTCTAAGCATAATGAAGCTTCTGGGTACAAAGGTGATAATTATTATCTCCTCAGAAGGGCACAAGAAGATGCGCAGGAAATGCAGGAATTTATATATATATAATTTCAATAAATTATATATATATATATATATATGTGTGTGTGTGTGTGTGTGTGTGTGTGTGTGAAATAAATAAATATATATATATATATAATATATTTGTTTTATATTTCATTGTACTTACTATCTACTATTAATTCACTTGTGTTATTTGCCACACATCATAATCATAAAAAATAATCAAATTTATTAATGTCAATAGATAGTTAACATCAAATGGAAATATTACATCATACAATTTAAAGCCTAAACTAGGCATATATGAGTAAGCATTTAAATATGTATCTCAAAATTGAATTAAAGGGCCTAATAAATAATTTTGCTACTTTATTTTGACACCAGGAGAAAAACTGAGTGAACGCCATCTTTTCTAAAATTTGAAGCACCTGACTTTGGATTGAAATACCATTGCTTGTATTTTATGAAAGGGTCATGTTTTGTATTTAAATCTAAACAATCTTAGAACAGAGTTTATGTATGAGTTATACATTTTGTATTTAAATTTTATTTTCCTTTTGTATAAAAAATCCTTGAAATGTTAGTCTCGATCTTTGAAATAAATTGGTAATGGATATCTATTAGGCATGCACGCAGTATTTCACTATTATTTTAATATCTAAATGTGATGGTCTTGAATAATTTTATTTCTTGGCCCATCAACTATATTATTTTATCAAAAACAACAAAATTTGTATCAATCAATTTAAATTAAATTTGAAACAGGAATGTTTTAGATCCAAATTTCATATAGATTTTCGGACTACTAAGGATTTTGGTATTTTCTACCAAATAATGGAATCCAGATAACAATAAAATAGTAGCCCAGTATTGCTTGGAATTAATTCACATTCACTCCCAGAGCATACACAAGCTGCAATGTTGCCTAGTTTAAGACTGGACACTGTGCTGCCCAGAAGGCAGTGTTAAATCTTTGCAACCTGAACACATGGTAAAATACTACTCACAAGTACAAAATTTCTGATTTCACACTTACAGACAAGTGGTAAAATCTACTTAACATAAACAATACATGCAATGTATGAAAATTTTGTTCATAATGCTTCAACAAATATAATATTTATCAGATTCTCCTTTTCTTTTAAGCATTAAAGATACAGCAAAAATATAAATTACAGATTCAACTTACAGAAAAGCAATAAATGAGAGTTGATTCTAAAAAGTTTCATTTAAACAGTGGCAGATAAAACAATAGTAAATAATGGCTTGAATTTGAATTTTATTGAGGTTTTGACTTTTGTTTCAGATGGTAAAGGATGGGAATAGGCAATACAGACAATCTCCTGGAGAGAGAAGAAGACAGGAACAGCCTGTGTGGGAGCATATGAGTGAGCTATTTTCAGTCTCCCCCATCACTCTATGTCTGTCTATATCTATATTTTCTGGGACAGCTGGAATCCTGAGTATCCCTATACTGTTGTCTGGATACAGCTAAGCTTATGACATTAACTGTGCCAATAAGATTATCAGTTATAAGTGCAAAAAGTAATTGGTTCATAAAAAAGTCCAATTTAATGTATGGCATAAACTTAGCACATAATTTTTGTTAATAAATGTTATGTGTTTTATATATTTTTTATTATTGAATTTTTTTACTCTTATAAATAAAATGACACCAGTTTGAAATACAAAGGTAATGAACTTATAATAGTCATACTAAATTTCAACATCTAAAAACTTATCTGTTTCTATTTATAATACATAATAATTGATAATATCAGTAAAAATGTTTGTGGTTGGCAACAAACTTTCAGAATGATGTCTTCACCACACTAATGATTTTAGGGCCTTGATATGGTTGTTAAATTAATGTATAACCTAGTACTCCAAAAACATAAAAAGCATGTGTATGAAATTGTTTATGCCTGTATCAGGGAACTAGCACAATTATCTGTAATTACTATAATTCAATAACTACTAACCAACTGCTGAATACCAGTCCACAGTTAACAAACAAAATAATTAATAAAATATTTCAACTTAACAGAAGGATTTTTATAAGAGGTAAAGGACATAATATACAGAGTATTTTTTTAAATGAGGCGTCATATTTTAGAATATTGTAAATAAGTGAAAGTAAAAATCATCCTATAATATTATGATCTATTTTGCTTCATTTAGGAACTTTCTGTCTAATTTAATTTGAAAATCATGTTAACTCCATTTACAGTGGCATGAAAACATGAAAATTGACTGCAAAGCTCCTTTAGTGAAAAATTAGCTATTATCTCAATGTTAGAAAAATTAGAAACAATAGGGACAAAAATTATCTAATGCAGTATTGAAATTTGAGCAATACATACAATCAATTTATTCTTATAAAACTAGTTTTTATATATTTTATATTATAGCTGAAGTTTTATAACGCTGTTGATGAAAAAAATCAAGAGGTTGAGCATGATTTAACGTTCACATAAACTAAGAATAGTTGTGGATTTTGCGATGGCATAATAATATAATTTATAATTTTATAGACCCTTAAAAGAATAAATTAATTCAACCATACGATGTTATTAAAAGAGTAACACTATGTGTTACATCAGTTTATAGTTCTAAAAAGATATTAAACACATCTATTTGAAATATTTTGTGGATCTCAGCATTTCCAATTACTTAAAAATACAATACAGATCCAAAATATCTAAATATGGAAAGTGACATAAATGTAAATTGATTATCTTTTATGCAAAATATTGTTTAAGATCCACTTATTATAAACAAACAAACAGATGTCAAGAAATATATTTTTAATCTTAAATTTTGTTATAATATATTAACAAAACAAAATATAATCTGTCTCAATAATAAAATGATGGAATGTTTGTATTCTTATCCACTTTTCACTGATCGAAGGTTAATTAAAATGTATAAATGAAAATTCACATGAGTACATGCATGCAGTGAGACACAAACGTTCTAGTAGCATTAACGATTGTGTTTGAGTAATGGGCTATAAAAAAACAAAAGAAGTGTATTGTTTGAACATTTGTTCACTGTTGTTTCTCTGAACAGACGACGGTGACGGTGGGCTGGTGCCAAATGGAGCGAGAGTGAGTTGTGTCCAGCCCAAATAAGCAGAGGTTATCAAACTAATGTGCTATAATTAGTGAGTGAGCCGCAGGAAGTATGAGTGATGTGCTGTGTTGACTCAGCTTTGAAGTAATTACAGTGTGACACATTGCCCGCCTCCCCCGCCACCCCCTGAGTTGTTGGAGTGGGTGGGGAAGGGGACACCACACAGACACCACAGCAGGAGAGGAGACCTCAGTAGTGTTCTGGCTCCGTGGAGAAGGTTGTGGTGTTACTACTGCAGTGTGCTCAAGGTTGTGGTGTGGTGTAGTGCTCTTGTGCCTTGATCATGGTGTTCAGTGTTATAGTATTGTATTATATGTTTAGTTTCAGTAAAAAAACATTGTGTAACCACCATACAGGCTTATTAGTACTAAGATAACATGCAGTACATCATTATTACTTCTAATTTAGTTTATATAATATGTTACGCTTGACTCTTTTACCATCCACACTTGATGCTAAATTATTTTAAATTGTTAATTAAACTTCAACTTAACATTCATTTTAAGGGATTACTACTGAAATTATTAATAACTTATACTTGACACAATTTAAAACATATTCTTTGAAAAATTGTGACAATTATTGCAGTTTTAAATCATAAACTCAATTTTTATTTCAAATACATTACACCAAATAACAATGCGCTTTCATATATGTAAAAAACTTTTCACACTACAATATTTTTATAAAGAAAAGACAAGAATCAAAAAGTGTTTTGTTAAAACAATAATTACTACTATGTACAAAAATAATTATTTTACACAGGATTATTGCTGACATTCGTTATGGTTTATTTAAGATTCAAGCCAATAATTTGTTATGCCTGGTTATTAAAATGTATAATTTTGTACATATTTTTATAAAAATGGACTTTAAGTAAAAATATAGTAAAAATTTATGGTAATAAAAACTGGTTAAAAGTGATAAAATTTTTCCAAGTGATCAGAAGACAGTGCAAGTTCGCAAGATGCTGTGTTCTAGGATTAGGCTGTTTCTAGGTTAACTCCTCTGATTATCTATGCTAAGTGGGTGAGCCACTTCCAGCCAACTTGACCTGCAAATCACTGCCCATATAAGGCCTCAGTATTCTGACCTTGTTTCCCCCTCCGCCACTTCCTCTGTGCTTGGCCTTCTCCCAGTTCTCTTTGTGAATGTTGTTATGTGTTTGTTTTCATGTATTTAATAAAGCCACTCCCACAAATACCTGTGTTTTATTATGAACTATTCCTTACTTTTTAGGATGAAGTGTATTGTTGTTGTTCTAGTTGAAGAGAATTTACTGTTTTTGTAACTATTATAATAGTTTGTCTCGTTTTATATGGAAAACATTATTTCAGTTTCTGAGAAAAGTCTTCCTAACTTTAAACAAGGTGTTGAATTATTTTTGAAAATTGAACAACTGAATACTGATATTGTATTACAATAATTGACAACTGATATTGTCATATGGTAAAATAACCAGTAAATTTGAACAATATGATCAAGCCAACATTTAAAATATTTGTATATTTCTTGAATATGTTACATTAATAGAGAGTACACTAATGATAGTTATTAGTGTATTTAGAGTAAAATAGAATAAAATAAAAATTATATTTGTGTGATCGACTTTGAAATAAAATCAAAATTAAACTGTTCATTCACAAGATATAAAATTCTATAAAACACTAAGGACAATTTCATAAAGTTTTATACAGAAAATATTTTTAATGGGTGCTTGAAAATATAATACAAATAGTACATTATTTTGGGAGAGATATAACTCTACTACTGTCTCAGTAGTAACAATGTGTATTGATGGCAACTAAATAAATATTTGTAAGTAAAATAATTAAATAAATCCATTTAATTTAAGAAAAAAGGTGTATGAGGCTACAGAAAATGTTTCTTCAGACTAAAAAGCTATGTCAAAGCAATGTAGTGAAGAGACTAGTGAACCGTGGGTGAAAAATAAATAACGTGTCACCTCTATTAGTGACGGAGGTATGGTTATTGGCCAGACACATTTAAAATTGTGAGTCAGTGAGAGGAGTGAGTCAGTGAAGGTGAGTCACAGGAGCTAAACTGGGAGCCCATAACGACTCACACAGGCACGCACTATGTGTTATCGCTGTGATTTGTTGGCCTATATATAGTAGCTGGGAGTGCAGTAGAAAACAACACAAGTCTGTGCCAATCCCTGTTGTTCTGGCCTGAATATCCACTGCCATCCACAACCACTGGACTTCTTTGTTCATGATCATCTGAGTTTTCAATCTCTGGCCAACTGTACTCTTCAGTTTTATAGCAAGATACTATTATACCTTATCTGCATTGTACCTATATTTGTAAATCACTTGAGAAATTATACTTCAATTTTTTTACAGTCAAGGATTGTTTTAAAGTAAGAACCTTTATTTTATATCGTCAGATTATTAGAAGGCAATTTTGTATATGAATAAGTTCATTTAATGGTCTAAATTTTTTAAATCTTCATTTAACACTGAAAATATTGTAATTTGCTCTGATGAAATAACACAACTCTCATCAATCTATATCAGTATCAGTTAAAAAAATTAAAACATTTTGTCTCTTTATTGAACATTAGCAAGCTATTCTGTGACAACCACAATGATTGAAATACTCAATAGATGCAACAAATGATTTTGATATGTTCTTCTTCTACTTCACTCAAAACCTACTCCAAGAAATCAAACACCAGGCTCCTGATTCCCAAAATACTTGAGGAGCAAGTAGTAAACGGGGACAGGTAAAACAGATGTAGAGATTTGTGGGAGGGCCAAATATAGCGGAGCGGCGGACAGGAATATCCGGCCGTAACTGAGCGGGTCAGAGCGGTGCACACGTCACCTCAGGGGTAAGGAGACAACGATTACAGTGTCAAAACATTTATTACACTCTCCGCAATTACAGCAAGTGAAGCAAGCTAGACCTTACACTGATCTCAAATCACTTGGAAAAATAATGTATACGTAGCAATTAAATAATTGTACAATAGCTTAAAAATAAATAACAAGGGTTAACAAATGGACAGGTGAAAATAATTGTTAGGGAAAGTGGTAAACAGATTTGCTGCTACAATAATAACTTGACTAGAAATTTTAACGACTAATCAATGTTAGTTGAAGGTTAATGAGGAAGGAAAAGAAACAAAACAGCTGCAGAAAGAAGAAGGAACTTTCAAAGTGGAAACTGACAGCAGGTACTTTGTTTCTCTTCGTACAAAATTCTGACGGTAATCATATTCTGTGTTTAATTCAATTTATACAACGTATTAAGTTAAAAACTATGAACCTTTATAACAAATTTATATAAAATAGCAAAAATATAATCTCCATATAAATATCTAGTGATGTGAACAACATCCCTTAGCTGAAGCTAATGTTAAACCAAAGCTAACGGGCAATCCTAAGTCAGTTCTTACTTTTGACAATGAGTTTTGCCGAGACCTGGGCTTGACCCGCAGAATTTGTAGCCTTGCAGGTGAATGTTCCTGAGTCCTCCTCGTAAGTGGAGGCAATCAGCAGCAATACGTTGTTACCTTCAGTGATCATCTACAACATGACAACAGATGGTCCAACAAAGTGTATTTACAACATACTCAATGTAACTGTACAAATTTTATTTCACTGTTTTCAAACTATGGAATAGATGAATAATGACACACTAAATTCGTTATTTTGAGATTATCATATATTTTATATTACTTTAGCCCAAGAGTATGAAGTACTGATAATTTGATTGTCGTGACAACATGAATACTATCAGAGGATTAAATATATAACATCTGTATAATAATGCTCAGTTTATAGTTTGTTCACATGAAATATTATTTGAGAAAATTAACTGACATTACTATAGTGGAAGCTCAACAGTAATTAATTCTAAGCAATACACAATTTCAAATTCGCATGAATTTCTTGGGCCACTAACTATGAAAAGAACAATTGTAAAACAATAAACTGGGGTTAATAATATGAATATTCCAAAATGTAAATCACCTGTAAGGAATGAAAAAATCTTCAAATGTGAATTTCATTGGACTGATTTAATTATATGAACTTAACATTTATAAGGGAGCATTTCCACAGCCGTACTTATGCATTCAAACTATAACTAATTATAATAAATAAATTATTATTTGAATCCAAAAACTGATCAATTGGATAAATTTCACAATTAAAAATCAGCACAAATGTTACTGTTTTTAATTTTTATCTTCAATTTATATAACATTCATTTTTCTTCAAAAAGGCTTATTTTGTTACATAACTTACAATTTAGACAGAAATAAAAGTAAATTTTTAAAACTAAATTAAATACATCAATAATAGAAAAATACCTGTGACCTAAATAATGAAAATAATATAAATCGGGCAAATATATAAAATTTACAAGCAATTGTTTAACTAAAGGTGATTGCAAAGTTTGAACTAGATAAGATAGCTCGCTGTAGAGCAAGCCAGACATAAAATTATGCATGCCATTCTTACTTTTTCTTTTCAATTATCTCTAAAAGTATAACTTATTCAGAATACCCTCTAGAGGTACTAGAGTTTAAAATGTTTTAACATCAGCAGCAAAACACTATTTGTAACAAGAAAAATACCTGACCACATTCTCAAAGAATGTGTGCAATAAATAAATATTCCATTCTATTCTATTCTAAAAATGTTACCCATTAATATAACTAAATTTAGAGAAAATTATTTAATGAGTAAATTAATTTTTAATTCACATTGCTTTGTTTACCACATTAGAAAATTATAAAATAAATCATTATTCATGTTTATTTCTTTACTTATTCTTCTTGGATTTGGATTTACAACACAGAACAAAATACCAGATGTATTTATGACATTGGACTAAACATCAGAAATAAACAAAATAAATAAAAAAGGTTCTTATAAACAATGTATCCTAAAGTGCTTTCTTTTTTATCTAGGCTTTTGTATTTGTTTTTAACTTAAAAATTCATCACTCTCAAATGTTTTAAGTTACAGCTATACTATGTATATCTGACTTAATAAGACCTGCCTTGTTTAAATACTTTCACATCAAATTAGTCATAGTTTTTAAACATCCACCATTTTTAAGCTAGTAAAAACTATTTCTTTATTTTTACTCAAAGTCAGATATTATTAATACAAATAAGAATACAAAATAACAATGCTGTAAATTAAAAGTTTATAAATTATTATTCTTTAAATAAAAACCATATACAGGCAGATTAGTTGGAAAACCAAACATTTTAGGATGTATGTATATAAGACCTTTTTTGTCATTTTGATGTAATAAGTTCTCTACTTAAATTTGGTGCAGTGCCATGATAACACTCTGTATAATTATAAATGCTGTAAAGAATTAAAAGAGAAACTCATAGCTCAAGTACACTCTTAAAAATAACAAATAATATTGACAACAGTATTCAAAAATGCACACAAGCTAAAAGTACATTTCCTAGAATTTTGTTTTTAAATAAAAAAAAATGAAAAAACCACAATGGTTTCATACAACACTTGTTATTCCCCAAATAAGAATATCATTCATTATTGGTAAACCAATTTAGTTCTATATTAAATTTCTTTTAACTAGTTTTTACATTATTGATAATTAAATTAAATTTTATCAATCATGTACACTTCAAATTTTGAATACTTCAAGATAAGAATAAAAGTGCTTTGAATTCACTAGGAGCATAATATCCCAAACAAAACCGGAAACATCGACCCTGGAAAAACACTCAAAATAGATTACAGCATAAATAGTTTACGACCAGTTTGTTATTTATGACCCAAACTGTTCTCTGTAAAATTTATTACATCATAAATAATTCTGCTCTGTGTTGAACCCATAGTGAAAACTGTGGTGTAAATGAAGATAAGAGAGAAATGTTTGAAATATTTTCCAATGGCGACATTGAATAGGGAGTTAAACAACTTTACTATGATTTGTAATGATTAAAACATATTGTGAATATTTTGAATAAACAATTCCTAAGTATACTATCAAAATACTTCTTTTAAAGTTTTAACTATTGTTTTAATAACTGAAAATATCTTAAGAAGGGTTCATTGCAAAAGTCTTTTAACAAAAACAAATTTACTAAATACTTTTTCCTAAATACATGCTTCCAAAATAAATCTTTACAATTGTTCTTCTCATACAGCATAAACACAGTTTGATAAATCAGGACAATGTCATACAATATGAGAATGGTGGTAAATATTGAAGTTATTTTGAGTTAGTAGCATCTCTCGGAGCAATAGTTACCAATGTTTTGCCACTCTGTGTTTTTATCACTGATTTGAGTCTTAAGACACAGTTCATTTTTTACTTCCATTTATGAAAATTGTATCAACCAAAATTCAACTCATTACTGATTTAACTTTTAGTTTAATTTTTTTAGTTTAAAAAAATTTCATGCTTAAAAAAACAGTAGTACAGATGAAGCTCTGTATATGCGGGGAGAATGAAAACTACTATGAGAATGTGAGAGTTAAAGATAAACAGGGTAATTGCTAGAAAGTCGAGAACAAAACCAGAGACATCAGTTTACGAGTGAAGTCATTTGCTGCACTGATTATGCCAATTTCGATAACTGTCTCAACACCTTTCTTCCACTAATACCAGAAAAATTATGAAGAGGTATAATCAGTTGCTGATTTAAAATACTTGCTCCATTTATATCAATTGAACAAAAATTAGTTATGGAGAAGATTATATAAAATTGATAGATACTACACCAAATTTGGGAAAGTTAACAATTTATATTGTAAAAAAGTGGACAATTTAATATTTTCTACATTGGATGTGTAAAACGACTTTTTAAATCATACAATTAGCAATAGAGTAGTTAAACTATGATTTAATTTTTGTAAACATATCATTTTAATGATGATATATTCCACAAAACGGAGCTTAATATATTCCATAAGGATTTCATGTTTTCCTTATAACTTTTTAAGTTGAATAAAATGAAATTTTTCTGCAGGAAAAATGTACAAAGTAATTATTCTTATTATTAACATAAAATTTTTAAATATACTAAATTGTTTTGTACACATGTTTTAATTGAGTTTATTGGTGCTAAGTAAAATGTGTTTATAAAATGCTTTATTTTGTTCCATGTATTTATTTTTAAGGTAGTGCCTAGTGTTTAAAAGCTCTCTGGAATTAGCAAACATATATGAAATTTGGATTATCAATTAAAAGCTATAATTAATCATAAACAAATCTAATTTTTCCTATTACATAAATACTATATGGTTTTTATTTCTAATATTATAATATATTATTCAAAAATAACAATGGGCTTTTCTCTAGGGAGAGAATCAAGCCATTCATTTTGGTTGTAGATTTGTTTGACCTCTTTCTATTAATTATAGAAGGATTTCTTAGTTACAAATATAACAAAGAACACAACAAGATTAAATCATGTCTTGATAATCAAATGACTATTATGCTATACATTATCATATCTAAAGTGGGCAGGTAACTTGTTCCACATACAAACATACTATGAAGCATATCCCAGTAGTAAAGGATGATCAGGTCATCAGAAACACTGCATACTTTTAAATTACATATGACAATCTTCAGTAGTACAATTTAATCCAAATATTAAATCAAAATGTGTGCTTTTAATATCAGATTTAAGAAGTTAATAAACTGACAGGCATAGATGAATGATACAAGGCTTTATTTACAATGAGCACAAATTCTCACATAAATCTGAATATCACATTAAATATCACAATATCAGACTGTTGGACTGAAAGATTAGGAAGATTCATTTTTGTATCATAGGCAGGTGATTTTGAAGTAAATGTTGACCAAAATTATACATGATCAACATTATTATGATGTTGCATACATAGAATAAAGAAAGGGGCTTTCCTTGTAACCAACAAAAATCAAGTGACACCCATTCCAAAAGAAAATTATGACAATTTTTCTAGAACAAGAGGTACACTCATGGTTGAACTCAATGGCCATCTACTAACTACAATATTGCAAGCTATTCCCGCAACATATAAAAACTCTCTTACAATGCACCATTTGAAATGTAGGACCTTCCTAATTGACCAAGAATGGTTTGCCTGCCAACAGAAATTTTTACGAATCATCTTTTATACTTTTATCACATCCTACATCTCAATAATGGGCCTAAAGCTGGTGCGCAGGTATTCAAGGAATGTAAAGTAATTGGGAACTTGGAATTCCAAAACTGGGTAAGCAGTAGAACTATGTATTGAGCAAGAATTTTAAAAAGCTCATAACATCGGAAGTGTGCAGTAAATCTAGATTCTATGTGCCAGCCATTAGAATTTCTCTAGAATTAGTATTAAAGCTGAAATGGCAGATTGTCATTAAACAGCTCTTGTACATGTCAACTTAATACTCCTTGGAGACCCTTATGATTTAGCATTGGACGCTGTCTTAGTTTCCTTGACTAGTTACAAAATAGTCCTGCCAAAACTATTTTATCTTTGACTGCATCGGACCGGAAATCAGACAAGTTTTACTTTCTTCACCCCCAGAGCCTCATATTCCATTATAATATGTTTTACTGTTCCTTCTCTTTTGCAGCATAAAGAGCCAGTGGGATCGTCATTAACCCTTTGCCTAGTAATCCCACAACTAATTCGGGAGCGCCCTACATGCCGCCTGCAGTAATCCCGAGAGCTGTGCGGGAAGCGCTATGGTGCTAAACATTTTTATTCAGGCCATATGACGTATTCAATCGGTTGTTCCAAGTAATCAGCTGTTTCTATTTCTGTTTGTGTAGTGAATACAGATTGTAACCTCACTTTTACATTACCAATTGCCCTGATGGTAAACGTTTCATTGTGTTTATTGTGAGTAAATAAATGTGGCTGTTTGTGTAATTACTGATTATGTAAAATGAGGCGAGAAAGGCTTAAAGACAAATTTTTGGCTAAGATGAGTATCTATCCCTGAGGCCTACTGCTCGGCATTTTCCCGTCACCATCCCTGCTACATATAAAAAGGACAAGTCCGAGGAGAGCATGCCACGTGTGCAGATAGACCAGCGTCGGCGAGCAATGGTGCCAGGACACAATGTGCTGGGATTGTGATGTTCCACTTTTGTTACCGACTGTTTTCACGCCTTTCATAATATCAAAGATTTCTGAGGAGGCCTGTGTACTGTTACCTTAGTATGTTTATAAGAAATACTGAATATTTTATCTTATTCTCATATTTTGTAAATATAATAACTTTTGTGCATAATTAGATAAGTTTCTATATAAATACAAAAATAAATTTAAAAACGTCTAATTGAGTGTTTTTTATAACAAATCAACTGTAGTAAACCAAAAATCACCTAAAAAAGAATAAAATTGAAAACAACTCACTTTTTAAGGCACTCTTGCTGAGAAAAAACGTACCAGTCAAAGGGATAAAAGGTCCATTATTTGGAGATATATTCAGAAATAGCCATGACAGTTAATTAGCTTAACTATCCTTCTACACTGCTCCCTGCTTATTAAAAGAAGATATATTGTGCAACAGTAGAATTTCTATAAAAGTTTATCTACACAATTGGCCGAGTTAGATTTACCAAAGTTTGCAATGTGACAAGATGTTCAGCCCTAAATGTGACTTGTATCACTAAGCAAATTATGTCACAGGAACGTTCTGGTTCAGTTAGGTTGTTGAGTTTCTTTTTTGGCTAGTATATTTGTCATCTCATTCCTGAGTTTTTTAGAAGGAA
This sequence comes from Homalodisca vitripennis, assembly GCF_021130785.1. NCBI lineage: Eukaryota > Metazoa > Arthropoda > Insecta > Hemiptera > Cicadellidae > Homalodisca > Homalodisca vitripennis. The sequence goes on along the minus strand of NC_060207.1, from coordinate 84,233,637 downwards.
CTAATAATCTCCAGAGTTACGGCAGCTGTGCAGACCAAGCAATCCACCCAACCATCTCACTTATGGGAGTTGGGAATATTAAAATAGAGAATCATTGTAGATAGTTCCAGAATTCCTTTCTTCTTTTTTCTAATATGTTTATGTTTCTGGTATTGTAAAAAAATATTAAAGAAAAAAGGAATTTAATAGTTCCAATCTAGCCAGACAGTGAACTTTATAGGACTTTAGTGCTATAAAGTCTAGTGATGTGACTTTAGTTTACTTTACCACTAAATTAATAAAATTCTACTGTATGATCAATTGGAATACAGATTGGTATCAAATAATTTAAAATAAGTTGTATGATTATTTTTATTTTTCTTGATTGAAAAGCCTTTACTTTGAAAATGTGTATGTAGCACTAAACGGATTTGACTTGAAGAAACTCACCTGGAAGTCAGGAGACTGAGGGATGAGAGCACCCTCACGAAACCACTGCACAGTGGGAGTGGGCTTGCCGGAGACTTGTGTTCGGAACTGGGCGGGGCTACCCTCAGGCACAGTGACGTCAGCCATACGTGCCAGGGTTGGGGCCACCTCTTGGCTGTCAGGTGCCAGTACACTCAGAGCTCCTGACAGGATCACCTGCCCACCAGGGCTTGTAGCCACACACTTGTAGACGCCTTCATCCTCTGGGAACACCTCTGAGATACGCAGTGTATATACGTCACCCTCCTTTCCCATCTGGAAGTACTTGGATGGCTTGATTGGCTGATCTCCTTTCAACCATTTCACTTGTGGCACTGGAAGTCACAAACACTACTGTAAAAATTTTGTTTCTCACCTTAAATTTACTTTAACCTTAACAAAATCTTTCAAACCAAATGTGTTCTAAAGGTAAATACATCTTCCACATTCCTCTCTGATATATTGTGGTGTTAAGCAATTTATACAAATGTTTAAAATCTACGTTTCCTGGTTTCCACTGCGGGATTTTAGTGTTTAAATTGGAAACACTTGTGTTACTATGAAGAATTTCAAATTGTCTCTATGTAACCTTGAAAATTTTAAACAAGTTATATAATTTTTTCATGTTTTTGAATGTTTTGTTTGCAGAAACAAAGGAATATACATTGCACTTTATTTGTGATAAATTACATAGGGCCAAGTGTGCCTAACGGAGTAAATGTTGTTAGTTTATGTGTCTGTAGTAATACAGTTTAAAATAATTGAGCAGTATTTTATTCATTTAAATATATAAGTAAATAACATTTTTAAAGCACTTTAAAATTGCATTCAATAGAATGCCCTCGATTTGCACAGTAAAATACTAATATATATCTAACATAAAATTTTCACAATCTTGTGTATATAGCGGAGTTTAAAAAACTGCAAGCAGAGTTTTATATTTCATTAATCACAAACTCATAAGAGAGTATCAACAATATGTACCCCATCTGAAAAACAAACACTTCTCCAAAGATGGGCATGGAATCAATCACTATACACACTGCCTTCTTAAAAATTCCTCATATGTCTCGTATGAACACAATCTCAATCATGAATAAATAAAAATATGTTTAGTGTAAAAAATACATTACTAAAAGGAACCCACCAGGTTTTCCAGAAATCTTGCACCTGAAGAGGACGGGTTGCCCCTCCTTCATGGTCTGGTCAGAGAGCGGTTGTATGACAGTGGGAGCCTGGTCAGCAGGGCTCTTGGGTGGGGCTTTGGCGGGAGCCCGGCTGGACGGGGCCTGCACAATGCACTCAGCCTCACACCGAGCTTCCCCTGCCGAGTTGATGGCCACGCACTCATACTGAGCACTATCCTCAGGCACAGTCTCTATGATCAGCAGTGTGTAAGTGTTGTCTTCTTCTAATGTCTTGTAGCGGATGTCTGGTGTAATCTTCTTGCCGTTCTGTATCGGAACATAAATTTTACGTTCATTTTATTATTCTAGGTCTACGACTACTCATATTTTATCAATTGGACCACATGGTATTCTAAACCCAGTCCAATGTATGTACCACAAGATTAGCATGAGCATTATTTTTATATTTTTATTGAATATGTTTCCAGCAGACTGATTTTACTAACCTTGAGCCAGTATACATCAAGGGGTTTGGTGCCAGCAATCCTGGCGTCAAACCTAGCGAGTTGGCCTGCCTTGACGATTGTACCCTGGGCGGTGGTAAGGAAGCTCGGAGGCACGACACCGCCTCGCCCAGCCTGTCTTCTCTCCTGCACTACCAGATTAGCGGAGCACTTGGCCCGGCCACCACGATTCTCTGCTACTGCAGCAAACACTCCCGAGTCTTCCATGAACACCTGTCACCAATATTTTAACAGTAACTGAAAGTTTTTATTCCAATTTTTTCACACATACAAACACACTTCTTAATGGAGTCTTATCTTTTTAGTAAAACAACAGTTCTTACAAAAAAGTCATTTCAAATTTGCTTATAACAGAAGAAGAAAAACAATTCTCTTTCTGGTGACCACTGAGTGTCCTCCATATGACATAACTTCTCACACAATTTTGTTTACAACTGTAATAACTATGTTGATCAAATTAGTTTTTACGATTTTCTACTAAGCAGAATAGTATTTTTATTTACTGTGTAAAAATACATAACAAGGTAGGAGTACATCACACCAAATGTTATGTAATAGGTTTTGCTGCGGTTACATGTACAATTTTAAGTCTATATCTCATATTTCATTAGGCCTCATGTATTACTATGTTGCATGTTAAAATATATTATGATTATACTCCATTTATAAGAATTTATTTATTCTGTGGTTTTTCACTCATTATTTTTACCCTCAGAACCAATTTTAAAATGTTTTCTAACACTTAGCCAAATTCCATGGAGTGACATGAACAATCAAAGAATTTGTTGTTGCTTGTAAATAAATTAAGCTTCAAGCGGAATTTCAAGTCTGAAGGTCAGTTCATTCTCGAGATATCGGAGCGGACAGACAGACAGCCAGAAATTATATTGCTCTTAATAAAAACAAAACACTAATTATTAAAACTGAACTAAAGAATACACGTCACAATAAGTCTGCACTAACCGACCAACTACAGAGAACTGACCAGAAGCCAATTGCGAATGGTGATTGTCACAGCATAAACCAAGAAAGGAAATGTGAGAGGGCCTTTTTTATTATTAGTTGATTCTAGATGAATCTGTCGAAACCATACTGTGACTCTGCATTGGTTTATTACAAATCACTAATCTGTTTGATACTTTATGTTCACTTGTGAGTTCATTTTTCAGAATTTGCAAACAAAGCGGTCTAATTTCGACTGATGTTTGGTTGACTATTCGGTTGGTCTGCTTATTTAATGTATGAAGAAGCCTTGTCTAATTTCCTTTTAAAGAAATGTAATATCTTGGCTTCATCCCAATTCATAAGATGGTCTTTGAACCAACAATGATATGCAATTTTTTACATGTCTGTTGTGTCTTTCTTGTGTTTTCTTTGTGTTCTTTTATCCTAATGTTTAGTGGTCTCTTTGCTTGCCTATGTATTTTCTACTAAAACTATGTTTTATACTGTAGTTTTTTTTAATCTTGTGTGCCATATTTTGGATTTTTTACGAAATTTTACTAAGAATGCTGTGTTTAAAATGCAGTTATAATGTACTTTTCTACTTACTCATCTAATTTTCTCTGATATTCTTGGCACATAAGGGATTGATATAAATGATCATTTATCTCCATTATGGAAATGATTCTTCTGTTTCGTTTGCACTTGCTTATTTCTGATTTAGGGTATCCATTGTGTCTGAGATGCGGCTCAACTTTCTTAAATTCATCTTTATCTGAGCATAAGCCCTTTGTTTTACCAAATAACAAGTAAGCTACTCCTTCTGTGATTTTTTATTGTTTGATTGATAGTTTAAATATTTTCCTGTGTGTGTTTTCTTTTGAAAACTTTAATCTTAAGGATAAAAAAGAAAATGCTTTTGTTGGACTTCCACTTTTATTGTGAGGCGAATAGAAGAAGAAATACTATTAATGTGATCCAAAAACTCATTAAATTTAGTGTCTCCATGAGGAAAGCGACAAAAGTTATCATATACCACATGGCTCCATCAAATATTTTGTTTGAACTGAAAGGAAATGTGAGAGGACCTTTTAAAAAATAGTCACGGCTTTTTTCTAAAATTCCTCCATAAATATATTGGCAATAATAGGGGAATTTCGCCATGTTGCCATCCCTTCATCTGACGGTAAATTTCACCCTGTAACTCAAAATAATTACTTTGAGTGTACAGTTCTAATTTAAACTAAACACACAAGTAATAGAAGATTTAACACAAATTGTATTATCAATTTAAGGATTGTTCGGTAATAACATTTTCATTGTCACATACTGTTATAAAACTCTCAGATGAGAATAAGGCTGATTGACAGGAATGGACTGAAAACAATCACAAACTCAGAATTGTGTCTATGTTTGACAATCACCTGTCTGATGATTAGGATGGACTTCGTACTAAAAGTGTGGATCTGGAAGTCTGGAGAGTTCTGGATGGGGAAATCTTCCCGGAACCACTTAATGGTGGGAAGTGGTTCTCCATCAAACTCCACCTCGAATCGGGCCTGTTCCTGCTCAAATGCACGGCATGGCTGGATCTTCTTTGTAAACACCGGCGGCTTTGCAGGTTGCTGTCACATTCATCAAAATGTCAATACAACTTATTGAATGCAATTAATCCTTATAATGCAAGTTTCCAATTTCAAAACCAAAATTCAGTATATTTAAAAACAAAACTTGTTATGACTTTAAAAGCTTATTTTAACTAAAAACAAACATTTGTTTACTTACAACTTGTCCTTGCACCACTCTCTCCTCAACCTTTGCTTTGTGCTCAACCTCTGTTGTCTCAGTTGCTGTTATCTTTCTTGTGATTTCAGTGTCACCTTGGATCTGCAAAATTTAATTGAATCTTAATTATTAAGTATAAAAATATACATACAATTTTTTTATAAATCTCAAACAGAAACTTAAGTATATATTTACTCTTTCTTGGTTAAAGTAAATTGAAAAATAATTATTCACTAAATAATCAGCAGAAAATTGTAGTATTTTAAATTTGTAACAGCCAAGTGTAGCAATAAGATACAGTATTATGTACTGTTACATTAAGTATAATACTCTTACTACACAATCTAGGCATTTAAGGGTTAAGATTACTTTGTTAAAAAGAAAAGTTCGCATTTTCAATCAGGAAAAATCCTACGAAATTGTGTGGTGTATTTATCTTTAGAATTTTATGGTAAAACTCTAATTGGAAGATAATTTTGCCATTATTTTATTATATAGGATTTACTTTTTCAAAAATGTACAGTCAGATAATAAAATTAGTTACATTCTAACCCACAACGATTCAAGGTCAATTATCCTAAGATTTCTGTAAATAGATAACAGACACCTTTATAAAGTCCACAAAAATTAATTGTTCGTCAATACTCAGCAAAAGTTAGAGGACCAATACTTTTCATTGAAAATCAAAAGGTTTTTAAAACTGACCTCTTTTTGGACTTGTTTCTGGGTGGCAACATGCACCTCCTTGCCATGAACTGCTGACTGTGTGGGGTCAGGGGGTTGTCTGACCACTCTCTTCTCCTCTCGTTGTTCTGTGGCTGCCACTTCCTGAGCAGAATCTGTACGAGTCTGTCTCAGTGCCTTGGTGATCTGGTGGACCACTTCATCCTGCTTCTCTTCCCGTTTCACCTGTCTTAACTGCACTCCCTTCTGCCATGGCATCAGTTCTTCCTGCTTCTCCCTGCAACACACAAGAGCATTAATATGTTTTTACTCCCATATATTGACCATCAAATGAGTAAATAAACTGAAGATTCATGTAAGAGGATAGATAGATTACAATGGAGGTGATTCTAATCTCACAATACTATACCAGATAACTTCTACTATAACATGAAACTCCAAATTTAATAAGATATCCATCCTTGCAACTTTTACGAGAGACAATAAAAATGAGAAAGGTTCTGATATCTCACTTCTTATAATTGGGTAAGAAATGTGAAGTATGAAGATGAATTTTGATATAATAAATCTCAAATCTTATCATCTAGACAGAACAGATGATGATATCACACAGCATTTTCTATTATTTTTACAATTTGTATGGCTTTAGTATGAGTGTATTTAGAATTTTGACTTATATGCTTTATAAATCATCACAATTTTTAAACCAAAAATGTGTTCTTATTTTATAACTAAGTAATGTGTAATTTGTTAACAGCAGAGTGCAGTAACCACCAGGAATTTGGAAATGGACTTAGTTCCTTATTCTGATACAGTATAAAACTGTTAAAGCAAAATCAGTTGGCTGTATTAGGTACAGCTCACGTTTGAGCAGTACTTCCAAATCACCACAATGCTGCTTGCAAGAACGAATCATTCCATGCTAACCCATCCATAAATTAAACACCTAAGCTGCCTGCAAAAACAGAATCTCTAAATGCTCGCCCATCCAAGGAATAGTCATCTAAGCTGCCTGCAAGAACAGAATCTCTAAATGCTCGCCCATCCAAGGAATAGTCATCTAAGCTGCCTGCAAGAACAGAATCTCTAAATGCTCGCCCATCCAAGGAATAGTCATCTAAGCTGCCTGCAAGAACAGAATCGCTAAACGTTTACCGATCCAATGAGTAGTTTATCTAAGCTGCTTGAAAGAATAGAATCACTTAACACTCACTCATCCAAGGGGTGGTCACCTTTTTTGTTGCTTGAAATGGTTATCTTGTAATCCTACTCATTAAATAAAGACATTGGCAAGGACACTAAAGATATTAACACAGATAAACTAGGAACTCACAAATTGGATTCATAGCTGTCAGCCATGCCACGGGCGAGAGACTTCTGCACAACCTTCTCGCCTGGAATGGCAAACTGATGCGTGGCTTCCCTCAGCCGAGTCTCTTTCACCACCTGCTCCTCTTCCAGCTGGAACATCAGTAATTACACTGTTTCAGTAGGTTCTAATTTTCAACTTTTCAAAATAAAACAAAACTAAACTCAAAATTTGTTAAATTGTTAGTATTCTTTAATAGAATTAAAACTTAAATTAAGATGTGTTGGTTTAATCACTTCCATTTATCAATTTGATATTTCTGTTTGGAGCAAATCAAAGTACAATTTGGGCAAATTATTAAGTGCAAGACCATAATAATAATGTTCTGCCCTACAATCTCATATGTTCTTTATATCATTGAGAAAGAAAATAATTAATTAGCCATCTAGTAAGATAACCACTTCTAGTTCTATGTATTACATGCAAATAACAGGTTATGTATGAACCTCTATTATAGCACAAGTGCAATTAGATGAAGCCTAGTCGCAGTTAACCTGAGTGCTATATTCAGGTTTTACTTAATCCTTTTACCGCCAGGCTATAAGCCACATGTTGGTGTGTACACCACCAGAGCTATCAGCAATACATTTTTATTGTAGTGTATAAATAAAAAATTAGCATTTTAACTTATACACTATAATAATAGTTTGTCTATAAGTATGCATAAGAATAACCATTGTATGTATGAACAAAACCACATATACTTGATGTGTCATCTATCTCAAGAACATAGAATATTCACTGGTGTATAAATATCATGACTTTATACAATATATACACTATACAAAATTACATAAATGAAACAAATAAATAACGTTTTTAAAGGGCATATTGTTTGGAATTCTATACACTTAAGTAAATAATAGTAATTAATTTGACAAAAATTAATTGCATAACATGTGAAAATAAAGTACATGAAGGCTCATGGCAGTCTATCACCAAAAATGACTGGGCCTGTATATAGACACTTAGCAAAAGGATAGCATATACTTATTAGTGCTGTGGTGACATTCAGCCGCCCCGCCTCCCACTATAAATAGGTGAAGCTAAACCCAGCTACATCCAACCTAAGCAATGAACTACATTTTACAGTCTGTGAAGATTCCATGCATGGAATAACACAACATAACCACTCTACGGGTAACCATGAAGACGCAATAAATTTAAATATAGCCAAAATGCATATACGTGTCAAAGGCGTTAATAGCAAAAGTCATTAGATCGCGTGTACATGTCAACGGCGTTTGAAGGGTACAAACATTTTAACAAACGGTATATAAAGTAAAACGCTTTTTACTATTCCATTAAACAATAGTTGAAGTTATGTTATTAAAGTAAGTGAGTTCATATGTTGTTTATTCAATATTGGTCTATTGATACATCTACTAATGTGAATGTGAGTGAATACAACTACCAGTTGTGTAAATTATCTTGTTGAACAAATGTCAGTTTAGTTTTCTCACTATTTTAACATCACAGAAAAGGTTTTGCCACTGCAAAAACTAGGCTGCTCACTCTCATGAGTAAAAATAATAATAAATAGCTAATCTAAGATGTTTGTATTCGTAAGTTATGAATAATTACTGCACAGTGCAGTAACGAAAATCATGACTAGATAAAATAACGTGGGAGGTTATGTAAAGACATTTATTTGTTGCTTCACTACTCACTTCTCGCAGCTTGGTGTAATACTCCTCTCCCTTCTTGCTTTTGGCCATCTGGGTCCACTCTGGCTGCTGCTCCTTCACACCCTTAGGTTTAACATGTTCCAAGATGATCTCCTTCTCCTGCTGAGCCCTCTCCTCGAACACTCGTGCCAGCTCGCCTTCTTGTCTCTCCGCCTGGTAAGAGCTCAGCTCCGAATCGTACCATGCTAAAGGAACATCCAAACCTCAGCATGTCACCAGTACACAGTGCAAAGGCACAACGTCCTACGAGTTGAATTACAAATCTAGTTGGAAGCAAAGATTGTTAGGCGACAAAGCATCTCCACATTTGTTAGTGCTCGGACGCCACTTTTAGTTTTGAGGTTAGTTTTTAATGTTTAATCCTCTATAACTAGCATTATGAAACTTTATCAATGTTTGACTCAAATCTTTTAATTATCTCCATTTAACATGTTCCAACATAATTAATCTACGTATTACTTATGTAATACGTACAAGTACAAGTACAAGTTAATCGTACTGATAATACTTGTTTTTGAGGAAACCGTTATGCTTAAGTGAGTAATTTATGTCATCACTTATCAAAAAGTAATTTGTACAAAAAGTATTGATGAAAGATGTGCTTAAGTTTAAAGTATTTGCATACTCCTCACATTCAGGAAAGGTTTTTAAATAGTGTGTTTTAATCATATTTTGTAGAATGAAGTTTTTTTTAATTAACACACAGCAGTTAGACCTGTTCCTCCAGGATATACTTAAAACAATTTAATACAATTTTATGTATCACATTATTATTAATCTCTGAGGATATTTCAAAATTGAATTAAAAATAGGTTTCTAACGCTGATTTCTAAAGACTGTCTTATACTCCATGTAGACCACCTCCTTAATAGACTCTAATAATTATAATTTTAAACCTGTTGTACTAACAGTTGCAAAATGTTAAAAATTTTAAAAAAATATTTTATACATTTCAAGTAGATGTTTAATTTTTGTATGTATAAAATTCTCTATGTAGTATTGTTCATTTGCTCTTGAAATTCTTGATTTGTAGCAACAATTTAGAACAGCGTAATATTTGACACTCAATAATTAATTAACTGTTGAAGTCTTTATTTTCAATGAAAAAATATGGCATACCTTCAGTTACATCAATGATATTAATATCTTAAAAGAAATCTATTACTGCTCATCAGAAGTAACAGGAAACACATTTAGATGAATGACAAGAAACTAGAGAGAAATGTCAATGACTACAAATATCAATGATGCATCAACACATACAAGATGATACAAGTTCCACACTGTTGATATAACAAACATACACAATTTGCATGCTCCACCTGCTACTGGTGTCATAAGTAATGATGGAATTTTGTGATGTCAAGTTAAAGAAAATATACTTTGAGTTTCTATTTAAACATGTGAAACTAACTGATTCATTGGTGTGTTCAAAGTATGGACTATATATTTTTAAAATTAGAAATGCATCAATCTTTTATAGGTTCATGTTTTTTATGTCTGAAGGTAGTAATTTGAATATTTGAACATTTGAAAGTAGTTGTTGGTTGACGTAAAAATCTTTTGCTGTATGAGAACAATGTGAATGAGAAATTTAGATGATAACCTTGATACTCAATATTTAGAAAAATAATAAATACCAACTCAACAACAAATAAGCATTAACAGAACAAGAAAAAGGTTAATTGATTAATTATTTTTAAAGTTAATACATACAAGCCTACTAACATAAAATCTTCTTTGCTTATATTGTTTTTACAAAATTTAGTTGTTTATTTTTAAGAAAGGTAATAGTGAACTCTTTTCAGAAAGTATAACGTACATAGAGAATCATAATGACCTTATTTATGTTTTCATTCGAATCGAACATTTCCATTTCATCAGCTTTTCTTGAGTTCCAACTTGAGAATTTCAAGAAAGCTCTGGTTTTTTTTATATACAATAACTATTATAATTTCGTATAAATTTATTTCTAACAAAACCATTCACTCAAGCCCTTGAAACCCCTAATGTAATATTGTAATGGCAAATAATACTAAGCAATGAACTGATGAAAAATAACTGTTTTTTAAGTCTTGCAGCAACCTCTAAGGTGTATTAAAGAGAAGAAATTAAACTTTTTATTTCATAAATATCTTAAAAATTACATCCCTTTTGGATCTAAAATCCTTCAAAGTTTTGACAAGTGTATCATTCTTATAAACAATATATTTTAACAAGTAGGAGTTGCAACATTGAGCTACACTGTGCTCGCCGCAAATCGCCTGTTTCCTTCCGTCTAGTTCAACCATCTAGGATAGAGTGATCACTGATCAGACCTTCGCACTCAAATTTCTCAAGATTGATACACTTGACCAAAAAACAAAATACAATACATTTTTATAACAAATCTGGTAAGACATTCAAATTTCAAAATTTTTGTTACCAATAAAAAATACTTCACTTATGGTGGAAACCACAGCAAACCTTCCAACATAGCCATTACATTTGTTTAAATCTTTTAAATTATGATATTTTTATAAATTTATGCTTTTATAAAATTTTAGGTTAAAATTAAAGTTGCACTGTAAAGTAAGAGTCTTATCTCGACTCTCATAATGTGACTTACAAGTTTGCCACAAGGTGTCAGGTACTGTACGCTGTGTGCATCATTGTTTGCATATAAAACTAATCAATGAGGTGTCAGTGGCCAAGTCCTGAGATTACAGTATCCTATATTTTATTATATCTCTTTTTATTTATATCTCTAACCTTCGTTTCTGGTTTAATACTAAACTCTGATTAGGACTGGACTTCACATTAATAAATCTACATCCATGACTTAGGGTAAAACACACACCAAAAATAAAAATGCTAAAGGTGCATTTGCAAAAGAAGAAATAACAGTGTACTGTAAAATTAGAAAATATTTCTTCTAACAATACAACAACATCTTTCAAACTAGTGACAGTTTTTCAATTCCAGTTCTTTTCCAACACGTGGTAACAGCACAATAGGACTTACTGAAGGTTATAAAGTACACAATAATTACTAAAACGACTTCTAAACAAAAGCAAAGAGTAGAGAAGCTTACAAACACAACAGGTTCCAAAGCGTATAAAGAGCGAGGTCATGCACGTACCAGTAGGTAGAAGAGGGACGTTTGACGACAAATCACACAAATATAACAGTAGCTCTGCCATACCTGCTGAGTTCCTGGGGGTGCAAGCATGGTGGCCGTCCGCACCAATGTTTCCGTGGCAGCGCAACCATTAGAGAAGCGGGCTGGTGGGGGGAGGGTTGGGACATGGACTGTGTGTTTGTATGGATGTGGAGTATTAGATATTGTGTTAATGGAAAAAATATTTATACCAAAGTGCACTGCATTAACAGTTGAGATCGAGTTAAAAATTGTGATTTCCTCTCTCATTAAAAGTATTGAAATATCAAAATAGAAGTAACAGCAGATTTTTGCTGAAATTCCATGTTTCAATTTTTTTTATAAATAACTACGAATACAATACTTGTTGTACAATTGTTGCAATTTACAACTACTAATAAAAGTTTTAAACATAAATTAATGAAATGCACTTGTAGTGTGCGTTGCGTTGCGGTGGAGTGTCAAACAACATAAGTATTTGTTAAGTAGAGTTTTGCATGTATAGAAACAGCAGAGTGTTATAGTATAGCAATAGTGTCAAATGCTGAAAGAGTCATGTTATTTTTCACAAAGTACATATAAAACTAAGTCTAAAAATGTATTTTTCTTATATTAAGACTAATCTATGGAGAGATACAAACGTTTCTAATGGCTGAACAACTAATATGATGATGATTCAAATGGATGAAAAAAGAGGTATACATTATGAATATTAAAAAATGCACATTTAAAATAAGTTTGACTAATGTAGATTTTTTTAATACAACGCTATTCTTGACTTTACAATCTTTAAATGATTGTACTACACATAATTAATATATAAAAATATTACAAACGGAATGTGTAAGGCTTAAACAAATAACAATTATATGCATTTTGGAATATCTGCTTATTTTTGCATTACAAGATCATTTTCTGTATCATAGTTATAAAACAAAACATTGTACAGACCCTCTCTTACTACAGACTTCTGATTTAAAGTTTGATATTAGAAATTGCAAATAAAAAAGTATTAATATTTTCAGTTTATGCAATTTACATAAAAAAATAACGAGTAATTAACTTGCATTTTCATCATAAAAGTTTATACTTGTATGTTATCAATTATCTGCAATTTACAAGTACTATTACGAATCTAGGAAATATTGACAGATCAACTGTTGGAAGGAAATTTAGTAGTTGTTCAGTCAGCATAATAGAAATGGGCGCAGATAGTGGGATCGTCTGAGACTCACGTCTGGGCGAGTTCTTGAGTACTCCACGGTAGTCGTCTCCGCGAGAGTTGACAGTGAGAGTGGTCTCAACTCTGGTTTCACCGGAGGAGTTCCTCGCCACAACTTCTATCTTGCCGTGATCATACTGGCGAGTCTTGGGAATGTCAAGGTGCCACATACCATCATAGGTGAGACGGTAACGCATGCCCTAATAAGCAATAACAGTCCATGTTAACAACCCAAATGGACTTTTTGAGTTAATAAATTACAAATATGATAAACAAATATTTGTATCTAAAAACTAAACTTAAGTATTTTAAAATCACATAGACTCAAGAGTATCCAACATCAAAATTGGCATACCATGTTTAGATCTTAAAACATCTCAACAAACTTTCAAAAAACTTTTACATATTTGTTAATATCATTTATTTCCCTATTATTTTAAATCAACAATCCAATAAATGTTTTATTCTTGAGGTTGTTTGTTTATGAAGAAAACATTTTCAGATCCACATAGCTTAATAAATAGTTGTTATGATTCAGTTAGTGAGTCTGAAGATATTTTCTTCAAAAACAAAAAGACCATAAATAAAAACTTATAAAAAGTTGTTGCAATATTTCATGTAAAAACTAATAAAAAGAAGTATGAAAGGAGCTATAGATGTATTTTTTTTAGTAGATCTATAAATCCTAATATGTCAATTTTGACAATAAATTTAGATCCAGAGATCCAACAGATTATAAACTTTTGTTTTTATTTATGTGACTACATTATTCATTTGAGCACTTCTTTAGGAGAAGAAAATGTTCTCATATTTTAAGGTGTCAACTTTTTTAATCATTGATAAGAACAGGACAAGCCAAAACACGAAAAGGATATCAACAATATTTTGTCTCTTTTGAGTGGTATTGATTTGTATTGTTAAAATTGTAAATTAATCAATAAAATTATTTTAATGAATGTTGCTACATATGTTTAATATTAAAATAATGTAAATTTATATTTAACAAAATATGTCAACTAAAATAATAAACTGTTATGTATGAAAAGGTTTTAGTTGTTTGCTGAGAAGTATACTTTAAAAAAAATCCAGTTTCATAAACTTTATAAAAAAGTAATGAAAATGTGCAAATTTTGTAAAAGATGGTGTCACAACAGTTGGAAACTTTTATTTTGCCCTTAATTCAGGATTGATATTTGCTAACTAATCATAAGCACTAATTTATTTATTTTGGACAGTATTTTACACATAATGATTTAAACATGAAATTTTAATCAATTAATAAATAAAAATAACCTTGACAAAAGTTGATGAGATAGATTGTTTATTAAGTATTAAAATTAAATTAAATACTTTTCTAAAATGTCTATCTAATTATTTAAATAACTCTGCTAATCACAACACACATTTATTCTTCTTACTTCACATTACCATAACCAAAGCTTTGAAATTGCAATGAGAATAACAACTACACAAATGTACAGTAAACATAAAATATTTTCTGAAAACCTTAGATTAATTAAAGAAAGTCTGAATTAAAAGTGGACCTTATACTAAAAAAATTTAACGTGCAAATATAAAATTGATAAATATCTAATTACATTAACAACAGTGTGTCCGTTGATGAGCCACATGACTCGAGGCCGAGGATAGCCAGTCACTCTGCAGCAGAACCGTGCACAGTCGCCTTCTATCGTGGTGAATGGTTCAGGCTTTGTCACAAATACTGGCTTTTCCCTGGGCTTCTCCTCGTCCTCTGGCTTCTCCGGTGGACTGCAATCATAGACAAGACACCATATCATTGCTTTTATTTGATTCTAGAATTTCTATGTACAGTAGTTCACATGAATTCCTCGGAAAACGTTTACTTAAAATAAATTGTCACTCGAATGAATACACTTTCATACAAGTATTGTGGGTACTCACACTTGCCAAGCGGCCTCCAAGTCTCTGATTTTCTCTATGCTTTTCATACCCTTAGGCAGTTGGGAGTCATAGATGATGCCAGGCTTGCCACTTGTCTTGATGACCGCTCTTGTTTCGTCCATACCATAAAGGTTAGTAGCTCTACACAGATACTCCCCACTGTCCTCTGGGTACACCCAGCCAAAGTTCATCGCAACATAACCAAAATCGTAAATTGGTGTACAACGATTCTCTGTAAAGAAAAAAAAACAGCATTAAATTTATCTAGCTGTAAAAGTTACATTAGTTGAATTTTAACATAATTTTATACAGCCTTATTTAGTTGATGTGATTCATATCAAGCTTAATGTTTTTAAAAAATTAGGAGGAGATACTTACTGTGTGGTAGTGGTTTCCCGTTGAGGAACCATTCCACCTTCATGTTGGGGTCTCCCACTGGTGCCAGCTGGCACTCAAATTTGGTGGACTGCATCTCAACCAACGAAGTTTGGTCCACAATTTGAGTAACAAACCTGCAAATAGACAATGAACTCTGTAAATGACCTTCTATGGTAATCTACGAAGTTTAGATTCAACATTAATCAGTAAATTGTACTTTTGTAATACTGTAACTGTTCTGTCTGTAGTATTACCTGGGAGGCTGTTTCTTCTCGTGCTCGTACAAATCGTCTTCAGTAAGATGGACCTCTGAAGTGTATTTTTTAATGGTGGCTTCCATCTGCATCAAGGCCTCTGACCTCTTCATGCCTTTGGGCACCTGGCTCTGAAGGATGATCATTGGGATCTCTGCAGGACAGAACAATTTTTAATTTTAAAGTCTAAGACCAAACAAGTAATGCTGTAATCAGTTTATAGTGTAACAAAGTGAGAGGGCCACGAAAAGTCACGCCTTCCAAACAGTGAGGAGTTTAATAGAGTTGATGATACTACTCGTACAATGTATACAACATTTTTTTATGTTTGCAAACTAAAAATTACCTAGAGGTTACTCTGAATAGAAAGCTCACTAAATTACAAATTTATAAGACATGCCTTTGAGGTTGGCACTCTTTTGGAGTTCAAGAAAAGTTTCCTATCAGGAAAGATCATTGTTTTCATAGCTCCATAAAATGTTTTACTGAATTGTGGGAACTTAATAAAGACAAGTTTGGTGGTAGAATTATGACAGAAAAAAGAACCACTATGCAAAATTATATTTAGTATGTTAGTTAATCAATCCACTAAGACAACAACTAAATATATTAAATTCTCATGTTAAAATGTAAGTCTGAGTTTTCCTAATCACTGGGCTATTGAGAGACAAGTACAGTAGAGACTGCTAAATGACAGTAAGAAACTAACAAAGTTCAAGGACAGCTTACTCTTGCACGATATGGTAGCCTTGGTGGTGTCCTCCCCGTAATTGTTGATGGCCTTGCACACATACTCGCCCGAGTCTTCTGGATAGACGTAGAGGATATCCAGGGACACAAAGCCCAAGTCAAAGATGCTACGATAGCGGTGACCAGTTGGCAGAAGTTTACCATTGCGGTACCACTCAATTCGCAGGTTCGGGTCTTTCTTGGGCTCTACCCTGCACTCAAAGTGTACCGGCTCAGCCTCACCCACACTCACTGACTCGATCTGTGGAGAATTTGCAAATATTATCATTACTATCTTACCAAAATATTCAGACAATGTAAGAGCTAGTATTGATTCTGATTCTTGAATATATTGAGTTTTATGTTATTAAAGTCAATCAATAATCATTTTTGCTTCCCCGTCATTTTAATATTTAACTTCCAAAATATTTTTACAGAAGTATTGATTCTTATATTTATTGACTGGTATTTTAAGTCTATAAAAGTTGTAAGTTATGAATTTAAACTTTTGTAAATTTGGATACCAAATACTCCATAGATAAATAGGAAACAATGCTGTTGAACTTGTCGATAATTAGTCAGGAATTTTAACTACTGAACTCTCTAATTGGACTTTTTTACACTTTTAATCCATCATATCTTTTACTGTTGCAGGAATAGATTGAATTATATAAAAGCCCTTTCAATGGAAACCTTTGTGAATCCAGACAATATATTGCAAACCTGTTTTCAGATGATGAAATATACAGTTACTCTATGGACAATTTACATGCATGATACTTTCTGATACTTCCAAGCATTATAAGCATTCTATTTAGCAAGTCTGCAAGTCACGCTCAGACAAAAAGTCTTGGGTCATTTTGAACACAGTACCCAGTATAACATGAACTATAAATCCATAGGTACAACCAAATTAAATAGGATAATCCAGATTATATCTGACTTACGAGAATTAAATAAAAAAAACTTACACAAAACAACTGAAAAATCACTTTTGGAGCTGGCCCATTTGTATGTTGAAATAAACTTTAATAACAAGATACTTTCTCTGTTGTTATTTTTTAACAAGTCATTTACCTGAGTGATGAACCTTGGAGGCTCAGTAGGAATCTTCTCTTCAGGCTTGGCCTCGGGAATGTGTCCTTTTTCCAGTTCCTTGAGCTTCTCCCCGCTCATACCCTGGGGCAGCTGTGACTCCAGCACGATGTCATGTTTGGCTGTAGAGGCAGATAATAATCAGTTCTAACATTGACATTAATTAGGGTGGAGGACTGTACCTAGATCCATTGATAGTTGATAATAAACCAACATTTAGTTAGTTTTTAAGCAGTATGAAATCAGGCAAACATACTTCAACCGTATCAAAGCATTATTTGAGTGCATCTTATCTTGGCAACAAGATTTTATGAATTTCCTGATGCCTTATTTAATCTTGGAGGAGATCTGTTGAGTGGTGAGTATGTAATGCAAAATCTTTGACAAGTTCTAAAATTATGAAATAGATTTGGAGGTTACCACATATTTACCTTAGATTGATAACTCTTAAACAAATTGTAAATTTATTAACTAGGATAATTTAACTGATAATTATACCTTTACAGACAAGCTTGGCCTTGGTGGTGGCAGTGCCCCACTTGTTGGTGGCACGGCAGATGTACTCTCCGGCATCTCTGGCATACACATAGTCCATGTCTAGTACGATGAAACCAAAATCATTCAGCATGTGCACTCGAGACCCTGTAGCGAATGGACGGCCATTGAAGAACCAATCGATACGCATTGATGAGTCACCAACTGGTTCTACGCGGCAGTCAAAGTGTGCCGGGCCAGCCTCTGTTGCCTCAGCATCCTAGAGAGCAAAAAGTTTAGTTAAAAGAAAGCTTAGAAAATCCTCTGAACACAACAACTGTATATGTTATGTATTATTGAATGAATTAATATTCCTTTTATATAGTATGACCACTAAACTTGACTTCCATTTTGAAACAATTCATAGAATGCCTTTAATGAAATTAATGTCAGTGATTATTAATGTTATTATGACTAACATTTTGTTCAAGATAATAGAACTAATACAAACCTTTAGTTCCACAATGAACTTTGGTGGATTAGGCTGTTCTGTGTCAGCCTGGATCTCTTCCCGCTTGTACAGGGACTCCTCCAGCTTCTGCAGACTTTCTGTGCCTGTACGGAAATTGGAGGGTAGTTGAGGTTCCATGATGATTCCTTGTCTTCCGTGAACCTGCAGCTTACAGGAGACTGATGCCTCTCCATGCTTATTAGTGGCCTGATAGAGCAGAGAAAATATGATAAAAAATATATTTTGTCTTATGTTTTACAACAATGCACGGTTTCTACTTATCTAATTCAACATTTCAATTTTCAGAGTAAAAGATTATTTTTTTCTAATTTAATATTTTTAAATGCAAGGTTTCTTTACAATTTTTGCTGTTATAACCACTTCTAGAGAAATTCTCCTCAGTTGGGTTCCTTCAAAGCTCAACCAGAGTAACCATCAAGATAAATGTATTTTATTGTTATTGAATTAATATAGTTTAACCACACAAAGAAACGATAAAACCATTTACATTAAATGAGAAAAGATTAGTAAGATACAATTATCCAATGAATTTAATAGTTTTAGATTCAAGGTTTTAAAGGAGCAAATATGATTCACAAAATTCATCTAACGTCTACAGCTATCTGATCCTTGTCCAAGTCCTTGTTTAACTAAAATAAAACATTGTTTTAATGAATAGAAGAAAGAAATAACTTACCTTGCATGTATACAAGCCAGACTCTCTTATGTAGCATCCAGCAATTTCAAGGATCACAAACCCAAAGTCGTTGATGGTCTTGACTCTGGAGCCGGCCCAGAGTGGCTTGCCATTGTGGAACCAGTCAACTCGCATGCTGGGGTCATTGACTGGAGTAAGGCGACACTCAAAGTGGGCGAGCTGGTTCTCAGCCAGCGTGAGATCAGCCGGAGTTGTGATGAACTCTGGAGGCTTGCCAGAGTCAGCCTCAGGTGTCAGAGCAGCCGGCGCTTGTCCTAGACCCTCCAGCTCCGCAATCTTGTCTATCGTGCTCTCCATACCCTTGGGCAACTGTGACTCCAGGATGATGCTGCGCTTGCCTTGTACCTTCATTGTGGCAGTTGTGACGGCTTGTCCATACTCGTTAAAAGCTCGGCAAGAATACTCTCCAGAGTCTTCAGGGTAAACTGGAGAGATTTCAAGGATGACAAATCCAAAGTCACAGAATGTACGGAATCTGGAGCCAGTCTTCAGTGGTTTTCCATTCCAGAACCACTCCACCTGAAATTGATGAATGGTTAGTTTAAAATTGTAATGAAAAGCCAGAAACTCAAACAGGTTTGATTGAATTTTTTTATTTTGAAATGCTACATTGCATTTATATAAGAGACTTTATTTTTTGTATATTATGAGCTTTTATGACTGATTATTCTGTAAATTTTCATGTGGAATGTTATCTAAAGAAACAGCAGCAACATTGAACAAGCTATTTTACGTATTAAGATGTCTAATCAGAATTAGGAAATTTACAGAGGCTCAATAATCTCTCTGAGGATGGATTAATTTGCTATTATTCAACTAAAGCTCTTTTTATCTGATGGATGAGCTATAATGTATTTTTACAAAACCAAGATATCTCTTAGTGAGACATGTTCAGACATGCATTACACAGATGAAGATGAATTGAATAAAATTTAATGTGTGTATGAAGCTAACAAGCTGAGTGGCAAGTGCTACTACAGCAAAAGTAATTAGATAAATACAATCACTTTTAATGTAGACCACAGACTTAGATACTCTGTGGATATACTAAGACAGATAAACAAACATACAGAAAATAAATTTTGCCAATACCCTGAGTTAGAGGCTCGTTGACACTCACCCAATAATATTTTTAAATTTAAAAAGCATGGTGTAAATTTACCTTCAGCCTAGGATCGTTGGTGGGGGTAAGTCGACCCTCAAAGTGAGCGCTCTCTCCCTCTCGCAGGCTGTCGATGTTGGCCAGGGGCACAGTGAACACTGGAGCTTGACCTCTCTCTTCAGTTATTCTCTCATCTCTGGTACGAATCATGGAATCTTCCAGGTTCTGGATCTTTTCTAATCCTCCCTCCATGCCCTGCGTTTCAACCATTGTTAAAACAAGCACTATTCCATTGTATTTATTTAAATTTTATTCCATACTTGACATTATGGATCCAGAGTGTAGATACTGAAGGACCATTAATAATAAACCACAAATTTGATAGAAAGATTCGTCATGAACAAGATATCAATCCAATTTATTATGAAAAGACAACAAGATTATGGACATTTTCCATTGTTGTAGGTTACAAAAACTTAAAAAAATAGTGTGAAAACTGGTATCTGCTCTCTTCTTTAGATTTCAAAATCTAAGGCATAATTGTTTAAGAAAATGAATAAAAAAAACCATAGTGATGAATAAGCCAAAGGTTACTTAAAAACAGAAAATAAGTATGCCATAAACTTAATTATATGACTTAGTATCTGATACAGTCACAGAGTCTAGTTCATAATCTCTCCATTACCTGCAGTAGTGTGCCTGCACTGTGTAGCGATGACTTGTTTGTGCTGTCATGTCTTTGGTGTTGTGTAATATGTTTGAGTTTTAGAGATACAACGTTTCATAAAAAATGACATGTTCATATCCATATTGCTGTTGATTTGTCAACTATGCACATGTTTAATTATATTTCTTAGGTTCTTTTGACATCTGAATAATAGGATAGGTAAAGTTCTCATAGTGTTTCAGGATTTTTTTAACAAATAAAGATAACTAATACATGAAATCCTGTTATCCTTTAAAATTACCCATTTGCTCAATAATAAGCTTTAAACAAACAATTATTAATGTTTTTCTAAATTCATGTCATTTTGGAAAGTTTTACTTTCTATAGAGTTACAAATAAACAAACTCAAGCTTTGTTGGAAGCAAGGTTGCAGAAACTGACCTGAGGCAGTTGGCTTTCTAAGATCAGACTGGCCTTGGACATACACTTGAGAGTGGCCTTAGTGGAGTCCTGTCCCACCTTGTTGACCGCCCTACACTCGTATTCCCCAGAGTTCTCCTCATAGCAGTACAAGATGTCCAGGATCACAATGCCAAAGTCATGGAATGTTCTGTAGCGGTGGCCATGAGGCAATTTCTTACCGTTGAAATACCATTCAACCTGTTAACAACATTATCATGAAATGAAACCTGATAATAATTATAAACAAAAAATGTAAAATAAAATTAAAATCCTCATTTATTATAATTCAAAATTTGTGTTAGTTTTTTACTAGACAAGAAAAAGAGGACATCTACTGCACTTATAACTTTAATTTGTGATATTCTGAGTAACATGATATTGAAAATGGGTAAGGATAAGCACTTCTGGCCACCTCCAATGAGATTCCATGATACATCCAGCAACTGTGAGGAGAGATAGTGGGTACTATCTCGTTCGTGTCACCTTAAAAAAAGAGGAGGCCCTGTTCCAGCCTCTACTAGTCAAAACTAGCAGAAAGGGTTCTCCCCCATGGTGTTCAATTTGTTCAACTCTCAACAGAAAGCCCCCACTCCAAACCCCACAGGAAACTAAACTTTTTATCAAGTAATCTCAACCCCACCCCCTCATCTTAACATTCGCAATTGTGCCACTCCTGATCATCCACCAGGTTGTCCATTTGTAAGAGACAATATTGGTTATTGCCGAACACAATATAGGTTTTACTTGTAGGTTGGATTTAGCAGAGAACCTACTGGAACGTAAATAAACCCTTGCAGCCTTGAAGAAACCAAAATTACCAACCTTCTTTAATTCACTCTATAATGACCCTCAATAATTCAGTTTTCTGAACTAAATAAAACTGTTTTGAGATTGTTTTCATAACAGTAAAAAGGATCTAATCTCAAATATCCAAGCCAAGTAGTCCAGCTGGAGAGAATCCAGGTACACACTGACCTCATCTATCCATCAGGTAGAGTCCTTAGGCTCTTGCAATAGATAGCAACATACCACTAAACCAAAATGTTATATTAGTACTGTCAAAGGAATTATCGTCACAAGAACTATTAATTATTTATACAAAAATCATCATTCATCAAAGTATTAAAAGTTTCACAAATGACAAAGCTGTTAGTTTAATGTTTTCTACTGCTGTAAAAAATTTCGTTCTCAATATTTTACTAAAAAAACAAAATATTCTAATGTGACCATTTTTTTTATCTAAACTTGTGCATGTCACCAATACATATTTTTATCAGGTACATAAACCTAAAGAAAAAGTATGAATCAAACATAAAATAGAGCAGGAAACAAAACATAACAGACAGTCTCTGCTGTGGGATCACCTAGTAAAAGTTAATAGTGCGACTATAATTGACCAACCACAACTCACCACAAGGTCTGGGTCATGTACAGGAGTAAGCCGGGCCTCAAAGTGAGCACTCTGGCCCTCCTTCAGGTTGGTGACATCCTTGATCTGGGTGTGGAATACTGGTGGTTCCAGCACTGGAGTGGTAGGAGCTTGAGCTGGCCCACCCTGTCCAAGTTCCAGCTCGCGTATTCGAGCCAAGGAGTCCGGTTGGAGAGTATCCAGGTACACTCCACCCTTACCAACACATCGGATAGTGGCCTTTGTGTAGTCCTCTCCATATCTGAAAACAATTGTGATCTTTACAATTCTGTATTTTTATATCAATTAGAATTGTTGTCATGAGAATTATTCAAAATACAAGCAGGTCCTTGAGTCAAAAAGTACCTTTTTAAACAATATAGTTTTACTTTGCACATGCAAAAAAAAAACAATAATGTCATGATCAAATGCAAAAATCAATGAGAAATTAATCTTATTGTCTTATTGTCATGAGCAAGTACACAACCTAATCCACTTAACGAACTTGTAATAACAAAACACAACTCAATGAAGCAGAAATTAGGACCTAAAATATTCTAGATTTAATCAATTTCACACTTTTGTTCAAATTGTTTTAAAAACAACAGCATTGACCAAACAAACGTTCATAATGCTTAGTAGAGTACAGAACATTAAATTATTTAATATTTACTTTTTTATAAATTATAATGGAATTGGAACCAAATGATTTCAGAGTTATTCGTAGCTTTTTTATATGAGTTTGTTATATTTAGATTAATATTCTTTTTGTGATATAGTAATTTATATTGCCATTTGTAAGTGGATTATACACATCTATTCAATTTTGTCAATCATAACACATAATGTAAAATGTAAAGTTTTATGTCTTTCCCATCACTTGAGTTTCTATTTATTTCAAAGGCACATCTCAAACATCAACAGCTGATAGATTTCATAGGGTATTTACTTAGGTCTTTAGTTCACCAATAAATTGCCTGAGCAATTGTTTTTCCATTTTGTAATCTACTGGATTGTATGGTAAATTACAGTTATGTTCATATGCTAAATGCATAACATGTTCATAACATAAATTGTAAGCTTCTACTGGCTTAGCTTACTTAGAAATTAGAATAAGCATCCCCTCAATCTATTACTGAACAACTTGAAAGTGAAAAAAGATTTTTTATTTATTTCTTGACAAAACAAGAGTGGCATCTAGAGCTTACTTGTTGCTGGCTTTGCACACATATTCTCCACTGTCATGGCTCTGGGTGTAAGCAATATCTAACACAACAAAGCCGAAGTCAGAGACAGACTTGATCCTAGTGGAATGGCGCAGGGGCTTGCCATTGTGGAACCACTCCACCTTCATGTGAGGGTCTCCAACGGGGATCAGGGTACACTCAAAGTGGGCGGAGTCACCGTCCTTCAAGCCTTCCACATTCTGTAACACAGAGAGCGTAACTATCTCACAATTTCTACAAAACCTACAGAAATTCTTTTTTGGGATAATGTTTGGATAGTTTTAAAAACTGCTACATAAAATACTCTTTAATTACAATTATATAAGATGTCAGTTACAAGTTTGTTTACAAAGATTTAATTGCATTTTCTTTGGTTACCCGATAGTTTTACTCAGAATTTAACAAACAGGTGATAATTAAAGTATTGTTATTTTTGTTCAGCCACCAGACTAAACATTAGATATTTGTCCTTATATAGTTACTAGTATAACCAGCTACTGGTGTTGAAACTTGTGAGGCAAAAGAAAAGAAAAATGCCAAAGATTGCACTAATTAGCAATTATTTGTAATTATGAGCAGAATTAAATTAAAATCAGTAGATAAAGTAACAAACTTATGACCTGTATATGAAACATTATTGTTAATAGCAAATGCTATTTATACATTTAATGTTTTTCCTGTCACAGTCAAGTCGCTGTAGCTTATGTTTTGTAAAAAGTTTTTCTGTGTAATGTTTAAATGTGTGTCTGTTTTTAATTCCATGTGGAGTATTAATAAAGAACTGAAAACCAATTTGTCATCACTTATGTGTTTGATTTGTTTACTTTTCTGCATTTCATGTTTGGAATTCCTTACACCTGAGATCTAAGAATATTATCCTGTTTTTAATGGCCAATACTGTTATGAGGTTGACTTAATACGTGACATTACCACTAAACTAAGAAAGAAAGAAGCAAGAGGGAGGAAAGATAGATGGCATAGCTGGAAACTGAAATAACAAATTGTTAATTATGTTGGCCTTATTCAGTTATAAAACTGTGTTTCATAGCTGGCCTCTGTTCACAATAATCTTCATATTCCTTGCACACAGAGCTTGGGGAGCTTTATAACTCTGCATCTCTTTAAGACAGCTACCTGTATTTGAGTGGTGAACTGTGGCTTCTGGCCCTTGGACTTGTCGATACACTCTAGCTGCACGCTAATCTCAGCCTGTCCCCACTTGTTGGTGGCGCGGCATGTGTAGGTGCCAGAATCCTCTATCTTAGTACCAAGAATTTCTAAGACCACCATGCCAAAAGCGTGGACAGTACGAGTTCTGTGGCCTGCATAGAAACAACTGATTATACAAACAACTCATCATACGTAAATTATAAAAAAGTTTATTTGAACATTACAGATAAAATGTCACATTCAAAAGAATAAAATAAGCTGGATATCTAAAGTATATAGACATTTAGTTTTTTTTATATTTTATTGGAAATTAAACTATTTAACAGTGCATTATGTAGTTTAACCAAGAAATAAAATGCTGTTTTGCACTCTTAAATATGATCTGCCAAGATTGATTTGTAACAGGAAAGTGAAAATCATTGCTTCAATGTTTATAAAAATACAATTTTCGAGGGTTACATAGAAAATTGTGACTAAATCAAACAACCTTGAACAGAATACTGAAGAGCTGGTCTTGCATATTAGGAAAGCAAAGTCTTAAATTTCGAAGACTTCAAGAGCTCATAAAGGATTTGTTTCAAATTCTATATTGTTTTTGGCTTCAAGCTTTAAGTTTGAATGTTGATACGAGATTGGTTGTTTGGAAAGGTAAATTAATATGAATTCATTCATTTTATATTTCCACAAAAAATCCTTTTCTGATTTAAATTATTTTAAACCCTCCTCAATACTATCAATTGCTTTTATTTCTGTATATACTAATCAGCAGTAGAGATTTTACTAAGACAAGAGTAGCTCAGTAGCTTACTGGCTTCCAGAGATTTGCCGTTGTAGAACCACTCAACCACCATAGTCTGGTCACCAACTGGTGTCAGTGATGCCTCAAAGTGAGCAATTTCACCCTCACTGAGGTTGCTCAAGTTCTGGAACTGAAACCACACAAACTGCATATCAAACACTATTTATGAAAAACAGAATTATTTATTCAGTCTCCTACAAAAAATATGATATGAAGAAACTGGTAATTCCAAAAATATCAAATCAGTATTTTCACAATTTCCTTAAGGTTCAAAGAATAAAAAAAACTTATGGATTTCCAATATTTCACACAGTCGTTTAGGTCTTTAAAAACAAAGAGTAATATATTCTATAATTGCCACAATCCTAAAATATCTTTTACCTTAATTAAAATTATGATGAAAAAATATTATTTAAGTTCTGAATGTATTAATCACACAATTACTGATTCACATTACTACCTGGTTTGCTGGGCCTTCCAAAATTTACAACTTATTAATTTTCGCCCTCATATTTTATGCAAAGCAGATTACATTTATATAAACCAACACCATAAACATAGCACCAAAGGTATAGATCAGAAGCTAATAAAAATATTTGGATTTAAAAGGAAAGAAAATGATTTTTAGCATATTTAACTTTTCCAGAATTTTAAACTGAAATAGAATATTCAGGGTATAGATAAACAACAGAGGAGTCTAATACGACAAAAGAGTGTCTCGTTTTGGTTAGACCATGACATAAAAACAATTGTTTGATACCCGATAAGTTCCGAGGCTAGTGGTTTATATACATAGAAAAGGTTTATATATCCATGGAATATATATCTCTGAAAATTTGAGGTGTATAATATTGCTACAAACTCACATTCGCCAGTTTAACACATGTCTCTAAGAATATCCTTACTTTCCTAAATACGATTTTTGGATCTGACAAATTCTTAATATATCCTTTTTTCCAATCAATTTCATAATCTTACTGGCAATGTACAAATGTAAATCTATTACAACCACTGACCTGAGATGTGAAGACAGGTGGTTGTCCCAGTTCAGACTCTGGAAGCCCAGCCTCTTGTCTTCGCAAGGACTCCTCCAGATCCTGGATCTTTCCCAATCCCTCTTCACCCTTGGGATGCTGTGTGCGCTCAATCAGACCCTCCTTGCCAGTGCAGTAGATGGTGGTGGAGGTGAACGCCTCACCAGCCTGATTCGATGCCTTACATGTATAGATGCCCTGGTCACGTTCGTATACGTCTGTCAGGTCCAATGTAACGAAACCGAAGTCACTTGTCATCTTGAAACGTGATCCTATTGGGGAATACAATAAGGAGTTTATATACATAAAATTGATTTGGTCAATTATATTTTATTAAAATTTTAACTCTTTTAACTTTAGAGTCATTTTTCAACAGACATTGCAATAATGAGCTGTCAGCTCTGAAATTCACATGTACCTGTATTGTAACTCAGTATGCAATAGGATTGTTATACAAAACTACACTCTGTTATAGTACAATTTTTAGATGTGAAAATGGTCGTTTGTTGCTGTTGTCTCAACACATAATATTGTACTTGTTGATTTGTATGTTTTACCCATAGGGTACAGGACCACTCATAATTTTGGTGGTATTCTTAAATGGTATTTATACATAATGTTATTTTTTCAATGTGACCCACAACTCCTTATTAACCAGGGTGAGCGTGCACCTGTTGTCCTTTTTTTTATTTCTCATTAATATAGCCAATTAAATAGAAGAATAACTTACTTTGTTGCATTAAAATAACAATAACAACTAAATATTATATTCATAACAGGTTTTTCTTCAGTTCCTACACTAAAGTTAAATAATGAAATAATTGGAAGTTCAGCATGAGATACCAGATAAAAAAACAGTAAATAGAGTTCAATTATATTCTTTGAACGTACCATGCTCAAGAGCCTTGCCATTGAAAAACCACTCAATCTTAAGTTTAGGGTCATTCTTGGGCTCGACATTGCCCTCCAGATGAAGTGGCTGGGCTTCACCGAGATGGAACTCTGGGTTGAGTGGAACGGTCCAGACCGGCTTGGGGAAGGCAGCATCAGGGACAGACGGTTGTCTGAGGAGTTTGCCCGCTACTGCATCTTCCACCTCCTGGACCTTCTCAAGACCTGCACGGCCCTGTGGGTGCTGCGTGTCCAGGTAGATGTCCTTGTCACCTGGACAGCACAAGTCAGGATCAATTAAAACCCTAAACTAACTTTTGTTGTCTTCATGTTTGTAATTAAAATTGTTCCAACATGTCACTGAAATAATAAAATTCATGGGAAGTTGTAATAGATGTTAATAAAATATATGACACCAAGAATCTGAAATTGTATGGAGCATGTCCCTTCATAGATTGAAATTTTATACTTAACATTATAAATTAATGTAAAACTAATGTAGACTATAAATTGTGAAATGTTGAAACTAAATTCATGAAACATTCGTTAAAAAATTTAAAACATAAAAATAATAAACCTAGTATTACATAATATTCATGTTGGTAAGGGTTTTATGTACATGTAAAATGAATGTGTTAAAGTACAGGAAAAGAAAAACAAAAAAGACACCAATGGTACGGACACATACAGTCATGTAAAAAGTGCATTGAGATGCAACAAATCATCTCATCAAAAAATGCAACTGTAGGATTCTTTCAGGATAGATTAAAACAACATGAAAAAATCATATATTAAAAAGAATAAACAAATGAATAAGTAACTTAAATGACACTAAGTGAGTGTGTTAAAGTCTCTCTACTATATAGGGATGTATCATATACTTTGTTAGTTAAAGTTCAAAATAAAATGTTCAATACTGTAATTTTTATTTTTTTGTATTTGATGTACAACTTAAGTGTTTTTAAGTATTCTACTCCCACAGTCACCAGGAAAACCAATGCAGGAGCATTTCTCAGGATCCAAAATCAAACAATGCAGACACGAACAGAGGGTAATTTACTCATAATTCATACCCAGAATTTCTTGCATGGAAATAACTTCTCCTATTCCCCCCTCGAGAATTTCTGCTACTTGGATATGAGCTGATGTTTCCTCCGTGTGTGTGGAAAATCTTCTACTTTTGGAAGACATCATTATTTTCTCTGAGATTTCCATCTGATTATAAGTCTTCAGCTGTACATCATGAGCAACATCTATATCTGGAAGAGTCAGCCTCCGTGGAATCCCTACAGTCTCTTGCACTGTTTCATCTGCGGTTTCACCATCATCGTCCGGGATATTTGTGGTCTGGGGGCCTTTGAGTCTCACCTTCATCAGTTCCAAGTTTTGTATAATTTTAACATCTTCATGAGCTACTAACGAGGGTTTGTGTTTTTCCGTTACAGAAGTGGAATACTGCTGGAATTGTGTTTCCTCTCTCATAAACTTCTGACTAGAGGACATGGTGAAGGAGGAAGCAAACGTGCTCGATACTTTCGATGCCTCTTGGTGCTCATAAGCCTGTAGCTGAACCTCTTTACTGCCATATGCAAGAGAGGCAGAAAACTGATCATCTTTTACTTTAAGAACTGGAAATTAGCAGTGTTATTAGTAAGCAAAGCAAAGTACAGCATTAGTAGCTAGAAGCATTTACTAGTCTAAGATTAATTAAGAATTAATATACTTTAACTTAATTAAATTTGTGTGAGTATGCAAGGCAATAAATGTTAGTAAAAGTATGTTCAAAATGTATTACAAAAATTAATATTAATAAACTTATCAGTTTTTTAAACTAAAATTAAGGTTTTAGATCAGTTAAAATAAGTGACATTATTCCATTTTAACATGTGTTATATTCCTGACCATAAACAAGTATAAATAGTTAGCATTATTTGATGCAGCAGAAAAAATAAAGAAATAATTCTATGGACTATAATTACTGTAATATAGCCAAACCATCTAATATCCTGGAACTATTATAAACACACTACATTTTACTAAACTGTATTTGTTACAAGCCCATTAAGTAAAGAATAAAACATTGGAAGAATGGTGGTAGTTTGTCATAAAACTCACCAGTGCATCTGAGAGAACCGGAAGTGGAGGCTTGGCCCTTGCTGTTGGTAGCCTTACACATGTAAACACCAGAGTCCTCAGCGTATGCGTGATTGATATCCAATGAGACATAGCCGAAATCATATGTTGACTTGTAGCGAGATCCACTGGGCAATGGCTTGCCGTTCACGTACCATTCTATGTGACATAATTAAGTAATAAATTGTTTGCCAATTAGTTGATCATGATTTTACATTCTGTCGCAAGGTATTTTTAAAATCAGCATGGCTACCTAGCATCATGTGCAGTGGCACAAATTATAAATAGCTCAATCCACAGATAAACAAATAAAGAGAACTCTTGCCTGAGATCCCTTGTATTAAAATACTAACCGTATAAACATAAAAAATCTAAAATTACTACGTATATCCTTTCGTATATTTTTATCTCATATGTGTGTATTCTTTTACATTTATTGAAGGACTTTTGTCATGAAACAAGTATCATATGTGTGAGCCATACACTGATAACAGGAATAGAAACATAAGTAAATTAAGTAATCCAAACATGTTACATAACAAATCATTTCCTTAACTACATGACTGGATCTACTGAGATAATATACTTGTTTGCAGAAAGCGTGTTTAAAATATAAGTGAAACGCAAAAATTCCTTACCGATATTCATTGTAGGATCTTTGGAAGGTTCCACATGACACTCGAAGTGAACATTTTCACCCTCCTTGCATTCTACGTTGTTCAGATGAGAGATAAAGACTGGGTTCTCATACACTGGTTCAGGTCCTTCAGGAGCCTTGGGTTTAGGGCCTTCTAGGGCCTCAATGAGGGGCAGGGCCTCTGGATGTAAGGGCTTGCCCAACAACCAGTGCTTGTCTGAAAAATTTTATCATCAGAGTTTGGTGATCATTATAACATTCTAAGTAAAACTGATACCAACTTAACCAGTTTCTGTGTTTAGATTAAACACTTTAAATGATCATGAATAATATTGACTATAGTGCATAATAGTCTTACAAACAGCTTAAAAATGCTAAAAATAGTGTTAATGCACAACCAATTTGGGGGTTAGATAGCTGTTGATGACAAGACTACCAACCTTCAATCTTTAGTGTGCAAGTGGACACAGCCTCTCCCAGCAAGTTGGTAGCCTTGCAAGTGTAGATAGCCGAGTCATCAGCTCTCAGAGAGTTGATGGACAGGGTCACAAGGCCAAAGTCAAAGGTGCTCCTCAGTCTGGCTCCTATACAGTAATCATGATGAATATAGTGTTAAGATCTACTTTTGTCACAGAACTTACAGAAGTATCATCTGTGAATTATCCTTTGTTAAAGTAAAAAATATGTTGAAAAGACACTGAATCAATCTTGACCAAACTATAAAATAACCCCTGACATTAACGGTTTTAATACAGACTGTGATGTTGTTATGTTTGTTGAGATAGTAGTTTCAGCCATACAATTAATTGTAACATCATTTGTTCCTGTCTAATCATCCATTCTTTTCATGTTTAATTATGTATCACATGGAAACAGAGCTCCTTAATACACATTTAAGATATAATATTTTAAAGCAATATTGTCTTGAATGTAATTATTAAACAATCTGTACAAAATCCACATCTTAAACATTTTAAAATTTTAGGTTAGAATAAAAACTATTTTGGCAGAAAAGAATATTTTTATAACTCACCTAAGTTTTTGAAATTATTTTCAAGTCATATGAACTTTTTCTTGTGTTTATGTAAAATGGGAAACACTTATTGTTTGATCAAAAACAGTTAAGAACAATTGTTTTTACTAGAATATTTAACTGCAAATTAAACCTACCAGTGGTGAGGCTTAGACCATTCTTGAACCATTCAATGCGCAGGTTCGGGTCAGTTCGAGGCTCGACTTGGGCCTCCAGGTACACATGTTGACCTTCCGTCAGTTTGTCCATGCTCTGCAGGTGTGTGGTGAATACTGGAGCCTGTTGGGGTGTCGTGTCCACAAACATTGGAGGCACCTTATTCATCTCAGCCTCTTTCAGTTGGATCTTCTGCCAAGCATCTGGTTGTAGTGGCTCACCCATGATGGTGGACTTGGCTGTAATGCACAAAACAGCATTGAATTTCAACTGAACCTCAAAGAATTAAACTTTATTATTGTATAGGCATTATCTAGATAAGAAATAATATTTATATTCTACACTGTATACAGTTTCTCAATGGTTAAATACAGTTTTCACAGAACACCAATTTTGTCCATTTATTAAAGGAGAAATAATTTTGATATGTCAGTGGACTATTCATTTTGTGAAACTTAAATTAGTTTAAGGGCAAATGATTCAAACCCATTTGTAAAATGTTATTAACTCCATGACCTCTGGAGTTAGGAAGTCAAGACTTTCTTTACTCCTAAGCTCCAAAACCGAGTACCTACAGTAAACTAATTAAAATACAAATTTCAAAACAAAATATAATATAATCATATAAATCAGTAATAAGGTACCAGAAGTTTTATTTTGGGTGAGTTTTAGAAGTCAGTTCTTAAAAAATTAATCCTTCTGTTTAACACCTCAAATAAGTATGTTGCTAATGGCTCTGTATGCTAGAGCCTACATGACACTCACCTTTGACCTTGAGGGAAGCAGAAGACACAGCCTCCCCTGCTCTGTTGATGGCCTTGCACATGTAGACCCCAGAGTCCTCCTGGACTGTGGACATGATGTCCAGTGTCACAAAGCCAAAGTCATGAGTTGTGCGGAACCGAGAACCTGTGACATGATAGGTTATTTTATAATGTAAGGCTGCTTATGCTGGTACTAAATAATAAATTATACACATTTAATAGTACTGTGTCATAAATCATAAATAATACAAAAGAAATCTCTCATTCTTGAAGAGCTTACATATAAATTTCTCAGAAAGGAAAAAAACCAATTCCCCTCTAATGCTTAAGATAATTAAAATATGTGGTTTAAAAAATAATTTGAGTTTTAAATTATATCCTTTGCAATAGTAACTCAATATGCAAAAAATTAAATAATTGGTTTCAGTTTATTTTCATATTTAGCTGAAATTTGGTAAAGTTTACGGTTTTTTTTAATATCATGCAATCTAAAGTATATTTTTAATGTTTACATAGTGCACATTATTAGGTATACTTAAAAATGATTTATTTTGACAATTTAATTGTAAGAGAAGGATAGGACAGAAGATCAAGAATTTCAGCCAGCACCAAAGTTTAAAAATATTTATTTCTACCTGGATATTGGCTGACTGTTATTGTTAGTCCTCTGACATCTGAAATCAATATAGAGTAAAAACCCTTAAAAAGGCTCTTTTATAGAAAGATGAATTTTCTATAAAACCATAAAAGACTAGCAGATTAGGGACATATAGTGTAGCAAATATGGAATCCTCACCCATCTTGAGTTCAACGCCGTTGACGTACCACTCGAACCGGAGGGTAGGGTCACCCACAGGCACAACCCGACACTCAAAGTGAGCATGCTGGCCTTCCCATAGCTCTGAGGGACCAGTGAGCAGCTGTGTGAAGATGGGCTTGTCAAACGTACGCTCAGGCTCATCCTCGCGTGTTGGTGCACGAGACTCCAGCTGTTGTATCTTGCGCATACCTTCCTGGTGGAGAGTATCAAGCTGGATGTCTGCCTTGGCTGCAAACAAAAGTAAGACATTTTTATCATATTATGATACTAAAATACTTTTCACCCAGGAGACTAAATATTTTTAAATCTTGGGTAAAAATGGTCATCTTGTTGTGTAGACAACTCATGTACAGCTATTAACTCAATAAATCTTTACAATAAGCATTTTCTTTAATATGAAAGAATGGAAAGGTGTGATGATGAAGAGTGTTTTACAAACATCTACAATATACTCATTCCTTAATAGATGTTTAATATGTACTAATTATGGTGATATAATAAAGGTTTTCATTACCTATCAATCTCAATAATAACTTATATCAGGCTTAAAATACCATAGCATGAGTCCTGTAAATGAACAATACTAGTTTTATCACAGATACATCTAACATTAAGTCCAACCTAGTTGATTGTGATTCTCAACTATTTCATTCTTTTGATGATACAATGAATGAACATCAATTGAAAAAATTGCTGTGACTTTATTTGGTTTTAACAAATTATCATAGATTTGAATATTTAATACTAATAAACAAACATTATTAAAGTGATCATCATCTATTTTGAATTAACAAAGAAAATGTTTTATATAAATCAACTTATTTAGGTCTGTGGCAATAAGTTATAATAATGGTTACTGTGTAGTTAGTTTTAAATATATTATACCAAATGAGTGAATTACAACATGCTAGAGAGGAATGATCATAACTCTTTACAATATTTTGTACGCATCTCATAACCTTCAAGTTCTTTGATATTTTCCACTCAAACAGATAATGTTAAATGAGACATACTCTTGATTTTCATGGACGCAGTGGTGACAGCCTCTCCCAAAGCGTTGGAAGCTCTACACATGTACACTCCTTCATCCTCGCTGCGCACATGAGTCAAATCCAAGGACACAAAGCCAAAGTCGTGGGTCTTGGTGATACGGGAACCTGTAAAAAATATGATTAGATCTGATTTTATGGTAACCTATGAAACAAGGAAGGATTAAGATAAATTATGAAACTTATTTAGTAAGCAGCACTTAAAATTTAACCACTCTAGTGCTGACTTTGCTTACCTGCATAGATGCTCTGAATGTCTACAACTATTAGTCAGCCATCATTGGGGAGGCGTTTGTGTTTATATTCATTTGAGCTTATTTAAAACAATTCAGACAACTGACAAGCTCAGTGAAATTTGTTTTCAGAATGCAAAATCCATGAAAAAGGTCCAAATTTATAAGCAGTTTATTAGCCATGTGTCATTAGCAGGTTATAAAATCCAATTAGGCTCCATGAAATTTCTTAATAAATATAAAACATTTGAAAAGAAAAAATGTTTAATTAGCAGATTGTATCAAGAAAACATTACATAAGAGATGTAAATAAATGTGCAACATGATTCAAAAAGATGACCATACAAAATTCATGATGGGGTGCATAGTGGATGGTCACCTATCATTATTAAAGATTTTATGCAAAAAATCTAAGTAAATGTTAAAGCAAACAGATTATTTTTATTGTTAACTATCTAATAAGCTAACTCAAGTTTCAAAATATGATCTTCATAAAGTTTTTAGAGAACGTCATGTAAATGATAACGTTAAAACAACTGTTCAACAGTGATTGGCAAATTAGATGGCAGATGAGTATAAGGTTTAAACTTGCAAACTATAGAACTATAGACTAATAATATAATACATGAACTCACTGGTCTCCAGAGGTTTCTCATTGCGGAACCATTCAACCTTGAGAGTAGGGTCTCCAACGGGGATCAGACGACACTCAAAGTGAGCTGTTGCACCCTCAGCAATGGAGTCAATGTTCTGTAAGGGCTGTGTGAACACAGGGCGCTGCCTGGTAACAGGCTCAGGAACCTCTGGCCTCTGGAATGGCTGAGCCTCCTCCAGTTGACGGATCTTCTCCAGACCTTCCGGTCTCTGAGAATCCAGGATGATACTACCCTTGGCTGCAACACACAGTTAGACTTAAGATACCAAACTATGAAAATCATTCACTCTAAGCATATTTTTGGAGTTAATTCTTGAAATAATATAAATTATTATGTATACTGAACCTTTTACCTATATTTTTTGCAACACTATTGTCACTTTTGTTACAGATTCAAGTTAAGCATTAATAATTCATTTAGAATAACTTCATGAGAATTATTTTGAATAATTTAAAACATATTCTTAACTTCTAAATAAGTTGTTAAAAGAAATGTTTTCCAATTTTAACTAGTGGAACTTTTATGTCATTTGTATGAAACCTATCAGTGCACCAGTGCATTATGAGAGAGTCGTTACCAGAAAAGGTACAATTTCATACTTGGCATTATGCCTTAGTAGAGAATAATAACTGAAAGGTTAATCTTTTAAGTGTTAAACCACGATATCAATCAAAACCGAATATTTTTGGTTTTGAGGAACCAGAATCTTTAGTACAAAGAGCTCAAACCTTGGTACATAACATGAAACTATTTTGTTACATTTTTTAAATGTAATTGAGAAGATAATATTCATAGTATTATGTACTACATATTTTATATACTAACTCAATTTAATCTTTCTATAAACATTACAAATGCATAGCTGCAAAGTCTAATACATCACCATGTATATTTTTGAAGCACTGCTAGTGTTAAATGATTTTATTCAAACTCCATGAGTGCATATAAATAAACTATTGTATATTAACTGTCTAGCTATAACAAAATGTTGTGAATACCTTCACTGCTGCTCTGTATTGAATTATTCTGAACAAAACAGGTGTTTCAGTGTCTTGTTATGCCATCTTCACAGTATAAAAAATTATAACCTCTTTAACAAAATAAATAGAAAAAAACAAATATTGACATGTTGACCACTTCAAAAGTATGTCAGTTTTGTATTTTAGTGACACAGTTGTAATTCAGATAAGTTTTTTTTTATTTAATGCCATAATTTTCTCAAAAATTGTTCTTATATTGATTTTTAAATTTGCATTCACAATATTTTCATGATCTTGAGTGTAAACTAAAAGTATAATTTTTATGTATTCAATTGTTTGCAATCTATATTTTCCATGAATTCCTGTTTGAAATGTTGCAATATGTAAATACATATTTCATTGATTATTTATTTTGTTATAGAGAGTATTTGTACACTGTGAAGATGGTGTAATGTTGAACATGTGTTGTGTGCAGTGTAATAAAATCTTATAACCCAATGGTAATTGTTTGCTTTTTCTTACTAATTATAACAAAAACCCCAAATTGTAGCTTAAAATATAATTAGTATTTATTTGATTCAACTTTATGGCAAATGTTGGGTTTTGTGAGACCTGTTTGAAGACTTACCGATGACCTTGAGGTTAATAGATGAAGTACACTGTCCTAGGTTGTTAATTGCCTTGACGCTGTACTCTCCAGCATCCTCTGGCACACAGTGGCCAATATCCAGAGCCACATAGCCAAAGTCAAATGTGATGTGGAACCGAGAAGCAGATGGCAGAGGCTTGCCATTGTGGTAGAACTCAATTCTCAGGTTAGAGTCATGAAGAGGTTCCACTTGGCACTCAAAGTGGGCAGTTGCCCCTTCCATTACTTCCGTTGTTCCCTAAAAAGTGATTTTCATATTTAGTGTTATCGGTTTCATTTATATTAAAGATAATTCCATCTCAACTGATAATATTCACAAATATTTAGAGTTATGATACTATTTTATATAATATATAATTTGGGAAATTTAGTATTTGTTAATTATCAAAGAATACTGTTAGTAATATTGCTGTAATTAGGAACAAAAATAAAAAATTAATTTTCAGAGTACTTCAGTATATGAAAAAGTACAAATAAAACTTACTCTGAGCTCAGTGACAAACTTGGGTGGAGTGGGGACTGGTTCCTCAATCTCCAATCGAGCAGTATGACCTTGAGCCTCCAGCTCTCGGATCTTCTCCAGTCCCTCAGGATGTTGAGTGTCAAGGTAGACACTGCGGCGAGCTAAATGTTCACAAAAGTAAGGTTTGTCAGTAAATGTTGATAAAATTAATGATTTGGGTTCATGCATAGACTACCTAGTATTTTACAATTACTTTCATATAGTCTTTAAAAATTCTGAAAGTCTTACATATGTAGTAAAATTAAGTGAAAAAAATTAAATAAACCTTGAATGATTGTTAAAAATAATGGTTTAACCTGCAATTCTCATTGTAAACTCAACATTCTTACATAATACACATTTTGTTAATTTGAGTAACTAATATGAGTTTTAGTGCCATTGTAATATTAAATTGAGATAATTCACAATGTCACTCTTTCAAAGTTTTTAAGTTATGAGGCGTTTAGTGCATTTTTTTTAGTTGCCATTTGAGATGACAAATCTTAAAAATTAATTATTTATGGTAAAAGTATTATACAAATTTAATAAAACATGGATTTTTAACACATACTTATCGGTTCAATTTCACAGGATAAATTTTTTTCACAATCATTGGTTCTAGAGACAAAATTCAAAAATCCAGAATGTTCTGTTTACTCACATTGCACGTTGATGGTAGTAGTGTTGATAGCCTCTCCCAGCAAGTTGCTGGCCTTGCACATGTAGGTGCCAGTATCTTCGCCCCAAGTGTACAGTACATCTAAGGCTACATAGCCGAAGTCATGAGTTGTGCGGAAGCGATGGCCTGCTCGGATGGCAACTCCATTCACAAACCATTCAATTTTCATGTTTGGATCATTAATAGGCTCCACTCTGCACTCCAAGTGAGCATGATCACCCTCCTTCAGAGCAGTTAAGCTGTTGGGAAAAAGAAAATTAATAGCTCCAGCTCTTCAGTAGGTACTTGTATTCATTGACACCTTCAATATAATGCTGCGCCCATTAGGTGTGTCCGCAATCAATGTATTTTAAAACAGAGGTTAACATTTAGAATGATAATTTACTCACAAAATATTAATCTCTGAAAATAAAACTTAGATGAACTATACCATGGTTAACAATTTCAAAGAATTAAATAAAATTTTATTATTTGGCAAAACAAGAATACTTTCAAACCAACCTATATTTTCTATATACAATCAATAATTTTAATTCTACGTCAAGTGCTAATTTTTAAAAATTACCCTCAAATCATAATTCAATCACAAACATCTTTATAAATTAGCTGCTATTAGTTATCCTCTAAGATCCATAAACAACACTGGGTCAATTTAGACATCAGTAACAACATACACTGTTGATATCTGTGAGAGTAGATGAGGATTGATCTTTGTTCTGCACGTTATAGTTTTTTTTTAATTGAGGTCAATATTCTTTTGAATATTTAAGTACAATTTTTATTATTATTATGTCAATTCAGTCTAATATCTTCCAATTTAAAAAGATAAGTTGATCTCCAAAATATTTTATTAATTCTCAATCTAACTGCTGTGAGTCACATTTCAACTGTACATCTGCTCTCTGTTGTCTGTCCATCTACTGACCTGTTGAGTGGTGTGATGAACACAGGCTTCTGGCCGACTGGTTCCACTTCTACCTTCTCTGGTCTCTGGTAGTTCTCCAGGTCTCGGATCTTCTGGAGTCTCTGTTCGTCCAGGGTGTCCAATTGTAGTCCGGACTTGGCTGTAAAATTGTAATATATCAC
The DNA here is from genome assembly GCF_021130785.1 of Homalodisca vitripennis. Classification (NCBI taxonomy): domain Eukaryota; kingdom Metazoa; phylum Arthropoda; class Insecta; order Hemiptera; family Cicadellidae; genus Homalodisca; species Homalodisca vitripennis. The sequence continues at coordinate 84,194,492 of NC_060207.1, read as the reverse complement.
ATACTTCATTCCACAAAATATCTGAGAATTTGTGTTCAATAATGTTTAACCAACTGTTTATGAAGATCCATATAAAATAAATTCTCTTCTAGTCAATAGGTAGTAATCAAATAAAAGTCTCATATAAATAAGTGATATCATTATTTAATGGAAATATGTAAGAATGTAAAAATAAATGATTTGTCAAAAAGAATGTGTACTTACAATCAACAGTGACAGAGCAAGTGGTGACAGCTTCTCCCACGGCATTCCTCGCCTTGCACATATAGGTGCCAGAATCTTCTGCATAGGCATAGAGAATATCCAAGGCCACAAAGCCAAAGTCATATGTAGTCTTGAAACGATGTCCTGAAATGTATAACATTAGGTTATTTATTTAATTGATTTTGAAAAATGAAGCAAGGTTTTATTATAAATAAGAATTTTTATAGTTAGCCTTTAGTTAACAAATGAAGTTTTAAGATGCATTTTAAAGTTAGAAGGAATATTTAACAAAACTGAGCAATCTCACCTTGAGGAATAGGCCTGCCATTGCAGTACCACTCCACCTTCATGGTGGGATCATTGACAGGTGTCAGGGTGGCCTCCAGATGAGCGCTGCGACCCTCAGGCAGATGTTCGATGTTCTTGAGTGGGCGACCAAACTGTGGCTTCTCCGCAACAGCCACCTCCTCTGTGGTTGTGCGCTTGTAGCGAGACTCATCCTCCAGATACTGGATCTTCTGGAGTGCTCCCTCGTGCTGAGTGTCTCGGATGATAGAGGATTTTGCTGCAGGATAAATTATCAGTTTGAGAGCAACTAATAAACTAATGTAACCTGGAACACAACTAAGGTAAGAAAATATATTCTCTCTTTAATGCAAATATTACTTAAAACATGTTAAGTGTAAAATATTTTTAATGCTGATACTAATAAATCAATTTTTAATATTGGAATTTTCAATGAGATAAGGAAATTTAAAACTTAAATAATCAATCCTACACTCTTTTTTTTTAATAAAATATGCAGTTATTTTAAGATTATAATGTTTTAAGAGTGAAATATAGTTGTGGTCATCTTGATTTTTGCTCCTTGAGAACAATGTTAAGTCTCAAACACTTCTACGCTCTTATTTTTGTCAGAGAATTAAAAAAATTCTCATTTTAAAGATACAGTTCATAAGCATCCATGTACTGTTTAGTTTATTGAATAGTGTTATTCATTTTTCCATAACTTTTACACTTTATTGTTTAAACATTCACTATACAGGAAAATCTCAAAAGCATTTATATGCATGTTAATCATATTTTTAAAACTAAACATCTTCTATAGTTTTGTATCCAAAAATAAATATCTTATAAGTGTTTGAGATTTAACCCTGTTCTTAAAGGCTAAAACTCAAGGTTGTTTCAATACACCCCCCTTAATAAAAAATAATAATAAAAGGCAAAACATTAAGAAGCCAAACTCGTACAAAATTGACATGTACTCCTCTATCATCAATTTTAGATGAATTTATGTTATAGTTTATTGAGTTAATTCAAAGAAATTTATACATTACAATAGAAAAAACTTTAAAACATCACACCCAATAGCATTCATTACCTGGCTCATAGCAAATTGTCATTATGAATTTATTTTGTCTTAATAAAATTTGGTGTTTAAAAATAGTTCTTTCTAAAAGATTTACAATTATTGACCACCCAAAAATAAATCATTTGTGAAATAGCTTTAGGTTTTTAACGTTGCAGATTGGAAGGCTGTGTTTTTGAGATTTTTGACATATTTCCAAAAACAACATTGTGGACTCAAGATTATAATTTTACTCACATTTAACGTTGAGTTTAACAGAAGACTGGGCATGTCCGAGCTTGTTGGTGGCTCGGCAGGTATATTCTCCAGAGTCCTCTCCGTATACAGTCAGCACATCCAGGGCAGCAAAACCAAAGTCATAAGTTGTCCTAAAGCGGTGACCTGTAAAAATTTGTTTAGTAAAGAGAATTTTCTTATGTATGTATGGATTTTCCTAAAGCATTATTATTATAAAGCAAGAAATGTATAATTGTACATGAAAATGTAATTTTATAAAATGGGTAGGTAACATTGACATCTGCAGTGTTTATGATTTCCAGGAGTTAATTGAAATTCTGAATTGTAAACACTTTCCAGACAAGTGGCACCAATTTTATATTAGGTAGGCCTTGTAGTTTTTAGAGCAAGGTTCACACTTTATATGTGAAATATTATATCAGTCCACATATTTATTAAAATAAAAGATTTTTTCATGGCCATATAACAAAAATTTTCTCTAACTTGTGAATGCTTTAACGTGATGGAATGAACAGTTATAAAATGACACCCACCAGTTTGAAGTGGCTGTCCATTGAAGAACCATTCAACCTTGAGATTGGCATCAGGGTAAGGTTCAATACGACTCTCATAATGTGCGCTCTGTCCCTCCACCAGCTCTGATGGGCCGTTGAGCTGGACTGTGAATTTGGGCGCCTGAGTAACGATGGTCTCAGCCTCCTCACGGCGCTGGTAGCGGCTGGAGTCTTCAAGCATTTGGATTTTCTGTAGCGCCTGCTGATGTTGGGTCTCCAACAAAAGTGACTCTTTCGCTGCAAATGATTGCATCATTAAGTGAATCTGTTGAGGACTTATCTAAAAATGTGATTCTCTATATCTTAGTTACAAGAATATTTTTATAGTAATGCTTAATGCGTAATTATCTCTGTAAAATTTCCAAAATAAATGATAACATACCACAGAAAGGTGTTTTTAACACTATTTAATTAATTGTAAAACTGACAGATCCTTACACAAATTAGTATACTACAGAAAGAAAAAATATTATGCTAGTGTCAGTTTCAGAAATCTTTCAATTGTTTGACAAAATATTTGCATGATGAAAACAGTATGCAGAATATTTCTGGGAAATTATAACGCTAAATAATACCATTACAATGCTGATTCATAGCATTGCTCATTTCCTCCAATAATGAAACTTTTCATTTTTTTTTCCTTCTAAAGAAATACTTTTTTATCAATTGAAAGATACCAAAAAGTTACTAATCAGTATTACTTAGTAGAAGTATGTAAGAAAATAAAAATAAAAATAAAATATGTAATAATCCAGAACATTTTAAAACTAATTTATTGGTTTTAAAACATTTAAGTGTATACAACTATACTTAGGCTGATAAAAACTTGGATTGAATTTGTGTCAGACCACTATCATTGGTCTGTAAGTAGACACAACTATGATCAGCCAGGCATCATTGTTTTCCCACTGTATTACTTATAAAACATAGTTTTAAAAAATTAAAAAGAAAGGCTTCATTAAGTTATTTTATAAAACAATTTTGTAACATTACTCTAAAGTATCATGCTAGCAATTAAAAAACCATACTATCTAAGGATTACAGAGTAAATAGCTATATACAACAGGAAATTGGCCATGTAACATAAATCATAGTACATAATGACCTTACAAATATCAACATTTTGTATTTTAAACTGTAATGGAGTATTATATCCAAAGAAAACCCCCTGCTGTTTTTACCTCTCAAAATGTCTTGTTCCAATCAATACTCACATTGCACTACAAGGGTGGCAGAGGTGACAGCCTCTCCAAGGTCATTGACTGCTCGGCAAGTGTAGGTGCCTGAGTCTTCAGGATAGACATACTTCATGTTCAGGGCCACGTAGCCAAAATCATGCATTGTTGTCACTCGGTTAGCTGTGAACATTTATAGTCACCGTAAAAACAGAGAAACGTTAGTATCATTACATTTTATAATTTAACATGTAATATAATGTAAGAGCTTTATTTTCACTGCCACCAGAAGATTTGTCAATCAAATTAAAACAAATTTTAATAGAGATATAATACTATTCAGTAAACATTCACTACCATAATAGAGAATGTTCATTTTTAATGGTGATTTAGAACAGCTAGAATTTTTTTGTACCTGAATATTACATACATTTTAGTAACCTAATCTGTTCCTCAGCCCAACTAACCATAACTTTTTATTACCATTTAATTTTTTTTGTCTCGAGAACAAAAGTAACTAATCCCACTATTTTTGTTGCCCATGATCTTATGAATGGGGGAGTATGGTGCATTAAAAGAGATCAATATTTTTGGTACTAACATTCTTTTCATGAGTCTTTTCTTCTCCTATTATTATTCTTTTAATTTGTGTTACAATCTTAAAATGTTACAATCACATAAACCAACGCAAAATGAAAGAAAGAAAACAATACTATTAAATTTACTTAGGCTACAAATCTATGAAAATGTACCATCACTGATAGTTGATTGTCTTAAATAATACTTTAAAAGTAATTAATATATATAATAATTTTCAATTAACTTTAAAAAAATTATTAAAATGTTATTTGATTGAAAGTGCATATTACACTGATGGTGGATTTATTTCACTACAACTTAATAGTAGGGAAATGTATATTTGAAATACCTGAAGTTGCAATCAAAAATAGATAAGTATACATTTCAAGTAAAGTTACTCACAGGCCTGTATTGGTACACCATTGCGCAGCCATTCCACTTTAAGTCTGGCATCTCCGACCGGTATCAGCCGAGCCTCAAAGTGCGCTGCCTGATTTTCTGCAGTGCGCAAGTCTCGGACGGGCTGTGTGAACACAGGTGCCTGGCTTACGGTCTCCTCAGTGGTCTGGCGACGCTGGTGCCGGGAGCTGTCCTCCAGTTGATACAGACGCTGCAGAGCTCCCTCGTGCTGAGACTCCATGTAGATGGCTTTCTTGGCTGTTTCCAGACAACATGTTTAGATCGATGCAGCAAATGGCATCGTAGTACCTCACATGTACAATATTTGACCACATGATCCTACAACTAATTTTCTTGTTGTACATGTGACCGACAAACTGTACAATGACGTACCACTTTTAAGCATTTATTAAAAGACTATCACAAGACATAGTCTTTGCCTAGTTCTTAACAAAGGAGTTTGGCTTTTTAGTAAAATTTATATAAACTATGATTTCTTTTACTTTTTATGTTATTTTTTTTAATTCAGCCTATTAATTTTTTTTATCCTTCCTTTATTCATAAGGAATTTTAAAATTGTTCTACATTTTATCAAGTGCTTCTTTAAATCAGTTTATTTGGTTGTTCTAAAATGCAGTCTATTTACATATCTATTATTTGAAGTTCCCATACAGAGTGTTTTTAAAGCCATGTTAACCCTCAGTTTGATGAACTCTTAAAAAGTAAAGTCTTTTAGCGTAGTTACATTTATAACGTTATTTGTATATTTATAAAAACTGTAATTGGTCTAATCATTTCATCAGGTACTTTATTACAGACTAAATATTATTTATTGTTGTTTTATTTTACAAGTAATATTTTTGTAACTTTCACACACTTTTGATAACTACTTTAAAATGTTTAAAAATCTTATATGAAACTTTCTTGGAAAAAATATTCAGTATTTTTAATAATACTATTAATTGAAATATTACTGATTTTAGTATTAACTCTAGGATTAGTATGACATTATAACAGGTTGATGTTATGTCTCTGTAACTTTTTAGCAAACGTTATTAATATATACATACTTTGACTATGACTAACCATGTAAAACATATTGTTAATATATGGGTCTTGTCATTTTGAATATTTTTTTATGCAGATTAATTCTCAAATTTATTTTTTATATATTTATTTAATATTGAATAACTTTGATGTCTGATATGAGCTCAAATTCCAATTAAGGTGATAAAATTATGCTTGACAGTGAGCACCATTATGGCAACTTTTGGACATTGAATCTTTCTTCATTGCCTAACAAAGATTCATTTTCACATTATTAAAATATAATTCAAGTTAATTTTCATTTTAAATAAAGATAATTGAGTGTAATTAAAGATTTCATGGTTCTGCGCACCTGTGCTTATGTTGTAGTGTATAACACAATTAGTTCTAACACACTTACATTGTACGGTAAGGTTGGCAGAAGTGACTGCCTCTCCAATAATGTTCCTTGCACGGCAAGTGTAGGTGCCAGAATCCTCCGGCAAGCAGTGGAGGATGTCCAACGCAACAAATCCAAAGTTGTTAGTTTCCGTGAAGCGGGATCCTGGCGAAGTTATAAAACCGAAGTTAATGATTTTAGTTAGATTTTTGTTTATATCCACCAATAAAAAAAACAATTTTTAGAACTATGGTAAAGTACTTTTTACTTCTAAATATTTCATAACCCTTTTACCACAGGCAGTAACTAACAATAGCTAAAATTATTATAGAAAAAACTACTGGTAATTTTTGAATAATTAGAGTTAAGAAAATTTATGAAAATGTTAGGAAACATTATAAAGCATTCTCAAAAAGTTATATAGGGTGCTTTTTAAAAGGGGAACATTCAAAATAATAATTGTCTTATATCAGAATAAAAAGAAACTAAAAAATTCTGGCAAAAAGATATTTTTGACTTTTATTGTTTTTTGGATATTTTACGTCAATAATTAAAGTAGTTAACTATTAGTGATTGGTGCTTAGTATTGTAAATTAAGTTCTAAAGATACAAGACAAACACCCATTAACAACTTTTAACCTTCTACACTGAATAAAAATTTTATTTTTGTATCTGAGATGGGGTTTTTTTTGCCCATCTAAGCCTACATGTTTATTTTAAGACACAGTTTTTGGGTCCTCACTAAGACTTAACGGATACAACATTTTTCCAGGGAAGTGGAACGTACCAGATTTGAGCGGGACGTTGTTGTGGAACCACTCCACTTTCATGGTAGCGTCACTGACAGGGATGAGGCGACACTCAAAGTGTGCCCTCTGGCCCTCCTTGATATTGACTTGTTTGAGTGAGGTGGTGAACGTGGGGGCCTGAGTGGTAGTCTCCTCAACGATCTCCGAGCGCTGGTAGCGTGATCTGTCCTCCAGATACTGGATCTGCTCCAGCCCTGTCTCATTCTGTGTTGCCGTAAGAATTTGGGATGAGCCTGGAGAAAAAGATTTACTTAATACATAATCTATTGCAATGGATTCCTAGTTAATTTGCCTTTCAACCAATTGTCTATATGTTTGTCAGTCTTAATTGTTAGTTTGGCCAACACTAATTCTTCAAATGTTCAAGGACACTTTATTATACCATTAAATAGAGTTCCTGGACATTATTGGGTTGTTATATTTTAAGATTTTGTCCAAATTTAACTTGTTTATAACATAGTAAGCCCATCTTTGTATTCTACTTTCCTTTGACCCCTTGATTGTTTAAAGGGCTACCTAAGTCTCAAAATATTTATTACATTTGATTTTATAACTTTCATTTTCTTTTTTCAGACTATATATTTCTAAAGACATTAATAGCAAAGTCTCTAAAGGATAGAATAGAGGTGGCTTTACAATTTAAAAGTTAGTATATCTGAAAAATTTCTGCTCAACCCTTTTATCCCAGGTGGACAATATACTGTCCGCCAAAAATTATGTTGAAGTGTATGGGTGGACACGTTACTGTCCACCGAATTACTCGCTTAACGTATTTGTGGACAATGTAATGTCCACTGATTCCATGTTTTGAAATAAAGTATTAAAGTATATTGGCTCAATGAATATGTGTGTGTGTTTGTCTGTGTGGGATAACATCCCAACATGTAATAAAGATTGCATAATTTGAAGTCTTGGGTACTTATTTTATTGAGCTTCAAATTATGCAAGTTCCACTGAACTAGCACAATATAAAAATTATAATTTAAACAGATAAAATAATTCCAAAACGTTTTTCTTGCTTTGAATGAAAATTTTCATATTTTTAGTCTAGAACAGAATTTCTAGTGTCTTCATTAAGTTTAGCGAAAATAAAATATGACTATCTCTTTGGCTACTGAAGATCATCTAGGTATTTACTGGCGTTATTAGTAAGAACTACTTCATCCTTAATTAAATTCCTTTCACAAACACCCAAACATGTCATTAGTTTAATGAATTCCAATATTTTAAAGTATTGTGAGTGGATATTGCATTCCAACATTTATTGTAAAATACGAATGTAATGTCAAATTATAAGATATATCTCTGAAAAAATAAAAAATTAATCAAGCGTGATACTTACTCCTGCACTCCAGGGAGCACATGGTTTCATCGGAGCCCACAAGGTTGACGGCTCGGCAAGTGTAGGTGCCAGAGTCCTCAGCTATAACGTCTACAATGTCGAGGGCTACATAGCCAAAGTCGTGGATTGGCCGGAATCTGTGGCCTAAAGTTAAATATATTTTTATTGTAACTTACTAGATCACACATTTCAATAGATTATTATGTGAAATATGCTTTGGCTATACACAAGATCTAATTTATCATTTAACAGTTATTTAATTCAATAAAATACTCCAACAAGATCATTATTCATATAATGACAAAGATTCCAATATTTTTTTATTTTAATTTTATACATGAATTTTACAGTTATTGTTTACTGAAATTCTAAAAATTTTACATAACTGATTAATGCTTAACTAATTGGATAGTAAAATGAAAAAACAATTATTAATTAACTTATGGGTGCTAGACAAGAATACTACTGCAAAAACACCCCACAGGCATCACACTGTTGTCAAAGTTCAAAACCTTCTCTACTAAGTTTTCTGAACACTTAAGTTGAAACTAACCGACAGTGATGGGGCGGCCATTCTTGTACCACTCAACCTTTAAGTTAGAGTCAGTGACTGGTTCCAGTTTGCACTCAAAGTGAGCGTGCTGCCCTTCCCTCATATTGCCCAGACTCTTGGGCTTAGTGACAAAGCGAGGGCGCACTGTGACCATTTCATCCACCTGCTCCGTGCGCCGGTAGCGGCTCGCATCCTCCAGGTACTGGATCTTCTCCAACCCTCCAGGGTGTTGTGTGTCCAGTATCAGGTCTTTCTTGGCTGTAACAACAGATCAATAAAACCATTTGATTTCAATATGTAAACTATAATGAAATGTATTCCATAAGAGATTGCTAATGCAGAGATATGCATTTGGATGCATGAAAGAACAAATATTATAGTCCATAAGGAATAAGATACAATATCCACTCTACAGATGATCTAAAATACTGGTATACATAATAAATTAATAGGCAAATTAACACTGAAGCGATAACATTTTAGCTACATGGAGTTTGAACCACACAAATATTGGTGTAAGATTTAAAGCTAACTGAAAACATAACTGAAAAAATTGAATGTTCAATAAAAATACCAAATGGTGCCTCCACACTACGTATAATGTTTAGAGAAATAACCAGGAACATCATAATACATTCTTTATCTACATAAAAATATTGTAGGAAAAACATATTTATTAAGGTTTTCTATGTTCTGATGCTGCTAAGTGTTGAAAGAGTATTTATTTACCCCACAGACTCCCTGTCACACCCATTGCTGAACCGATCAAAATTTGGAAGTCTTTGTCCTAGTCTAAGGGTTAGATAGAAGAGAGCAATGTATATCTATCATCTCTAAATCAGCATATTTGTTTTTATTTTCATTTTAAAACCGTAAATATGTGTAGTGTAATAACTAATTAAATTAGATACTACTAGCATATCCTTGTCAGAAGGTATTATAATATTTCCCGTATGGCTTAGGGAGACTTTGGCAACTCTAACTCTACCAGTGAATACATCACTGTTTGTAAGAAAACAGCAATACCCAAAACAATAAAAATATTTCCCAGTAACTAGAACATCGCAATTTTCATATCTAGAAACATAAGTTATTAAAGTATTACTTAAACCACAAAGAATGAAGCACCGCCTTTGTGGTTGCATTATGGATATCTGTAATATATCCATTAACAATAATGGTCCTTTAAAATCAAGCAATTAGAGCAACAAATTATCAATGGACATTAAATAACTTTAAAATGCATGATGATCTACTCTAGTTATACAATTAATTTCACAACCAATATTGATTTAACTCATACTGGAGATTAAGAAGTAAAATCTATGAGTTATTATGTTGGGGATAAATTAAGGATTAAATATAAATACTTCAATATATAAATTAAAGTGTTGGGTGATAATTCGATTCAAGAAGTCAGGGAGAAATATTTCCAATAGTTATTAGTAAAAATACCAGCTCACAACAACAATATATTATTTCTGGCATTACTATCTGCTCTGTGTGCCAAGTTCCTGGCTCAGAGCTGTCCAAATCTGTATTGATGGGGGGGATACAGCTAATTAGTGTTATTTGTGTGCTTCTGATGGAAGCTCCTCCGGAAATACAGTGAGTTAACTTTAACTTGTTTGGAAGTATTGCTTTAAAAAAGTGGCTCTAGCCCTCAAAATTATTTTTGAACTTTCTGTATAATAATGCATCTGTTGTTTGTTTACTTTATTTATCTTTAACATCTTTGTTATTACTGAACCGCACAACATTAATAGTTCTTTCTGCTAAACTAGCTAGTATTTTTTAACTATCATAACATGTTTTAATCTATAATTTTTTGAACTAAAACAATGTTTTTAAGTTTAATTATTTAGTCCTGTGAAATTTTATTAAACTTAAACTTATGGTCCAAGAAAATTTCTTTTCAATTTCTACTTTCTATTTATTTGTATTGATTTTCTTGATGTCTTAGGTTTTTTTATGTACCTAATATCAATTGAACAGTGTTTTTTTATACGCCAATTTTTCTAACATACAACATTTCAAAGAGGATTTGCAGCACATAATTGTTGATAACAAAATTATACCTTATCCATTACAAGAGAACTATTGATCAAACAATAATTCTGATAAGAAATATAAATACAAATATTATTTCATAACAGTACCACAGATCTGTTACATTAATTCTTTCCTCAGTAGGTTATGTATAATACCATTATGGTGTTTGGTATAAAACTAGAGTTATTTAGTACTTTGAGAGATCAAAAAGGAACATTATTATTATTATTATTGATAAATAAATAAATGAGCAGCACTTTTTGAGTTCACAGTTGAAATGAAGGAACAAGAACTCTGTAAACCATTAAGCTAAACCACAGAAGGCAAAACAATGAACAGTTGATAATGAAATATAAAATAGGTCTCTGTTTTATGATTGCTATTCGTGGTCCAACAAATCAAAGATTGTCACATATCCTGATTGTAGTGGTATTAGGTTTGCTAAAACGCAATTCAGTTATACCATATTCTGATCTGTTTTCATCACCAAAAGTAATAAAATCTTGTACTGTTTCATCGGTCACCCACTGGAATTACTCCTTGTTTTATATTTTTTTTGTAAACACAAAAATATATTTTTTCCCATTAACTCAAATTTGGTCAAAATGAAAATTTACAAATAAAATACACTTTAACACTTTAATTCCCTGTGTGCATCGTTTTTAAACATATTCTAATTTATGGTCCCACTGTTATTGTATATGTCACTATAATACTATTGGTAATTTCTCTAAAAGCTTTGAAGAAAGGTCTGAATATTTTTTAATTATCTTAATAATTAATACAGTCTACTAAGCCGGCATTGAACCATTGAACCAGTTGTAAATATTACAGTAATTATTTATTCGAAGTAATTATTTCAATATAAGTACACTGACACAAAGGTTTATATTGAATAGATGTAAACTATATTTAGTATGACACTACTCAACTAAATGAGTAAAGATATTTGAAGTGACATTAATTGAACTATATATTTACAGTTAAAGATCATAAATTATATATAATAAAGCTATAGAAATCTGTTTATTTAGTCTTTGTGGAATTAAAGTCCAGTCTTTGTATAATAATTATTTCATTTCAGTATGTGGTTCAAATCGACCTAGATCTTATTAAAAACATGTTCTTTTACATCAGTAAGCTATCTTTTAAATAGATTTTAAATTTTTGTTTAAATTTGCATTTTGTCCTGTCATATTCAAAATACACAAAAAGTTTGGCGGGTTTTAAACTTTAAAATAACAACTTTGTATATACTTTTACGTAAGCCAGCTCAATAGATGGTTTCAATTATACAAGTGAAAAATATTCAGGAAATGCTCACAAGTTAAGAGGTATATTGTTGAATAATTAAAATTAATATTTTCACCTCAAAAATTTGTCTCATAGTTAAACTAGCCATATTATTAAGAAACAAAGTACATATTTTGAACTGAAGCATCCTTAAGCAAAGGTATATGTTGAAAACCTGAATATTCCGGTCATTAAAGGCTGTGAAGTTTGAACCTATGAGATCTCAACAAAACAATAAATTGCATTTTTTATGAGATAACAAGTTTTTCTGTATTTATTAATACAACAAATTTTGTTAATACAAAGTGGGTAATTTGCCCAACGTTACTAAATTTGAAATATAGTTCTTAGCTGAACATACTATAATACAAACATTTCCTTTCAATTTGACTTAAATACATGCAACTGCTTTTGAGCTAGTTATGTGAGCATTAATTAAAACTAGGGTACATTAAGAACCCATATATTTTAGTATCAAAAAACAAAATAAAGACATTTTGAGCAAACACTATCTAACTAAATGGATATCCATAGATAATTATGACTAATCAACCATATGGATCATTGCAGTTTCATCTTTACTACTTACTTAGAAAGTCTTCTTTCAATAAGTTGTTAATGTTTTAATAAATTTTATGGTTTCCATATTTTTTAAATTCCGAGTTGTTTTTAAATTTGATATTTATAAATTCTAGGTAAAGTTATGTATGTTATCTTAAGTTGAAATATACAAAATCAAAATCAGATTGTTGCACTTTATCTTAATTTAGAATTACAAACAATCAACCTTTTAACAGGGCTTGAATTTCAAAAGTCTTTATTTTTAGTGGATTTTCTAGTACAATTCAAATAACAAAATCCAATTGCATTCACTAAAAATTCAAGCAAATTGACTAGTATTCCACGTTTATTACTCTATAATGCTTTATTAAAAATAGCTATAACTTAAGCTTTAAAGATCCCAAAAGTAGTAAGGTTTTAACAACAATAAATACATGTTTGTTTGTGAGACAAACATTTACTTGACAAAACATGAGCTACATGACCAAAAGCAGTTCTAAGACTAAACAGCACAGTTCCTGATTGTACATGTTCGTGATGGTCACTGGACACATGTTTCTAATACATATTTATGTGTGTGATAAGTTTAACATTATAAGTACTATTTCAAGCATACTCATAAATAAAAGGATAGTAGGTATGTGATATTAGGTATATGATATGTAGCGGTTAGTGAAAAGCAGTCCAGTAAGAGGCTGCAAGTTATTACCTCTTCCTTATAGTATTAGAACACTTTAATAAAACAAATCATACCGGGAAACGATGTAAAACAAAAGACCGGACAACAAAAGAGTGGTTAGTTGATGGGGTTTATTCATCTATTGCCTAATAGAGGATAAAATAACTTAATGAAGAAAAACTGTTAAAGTCAGATCTGATTTACACTCTAATAAACTACATTATATTTAACTAACTTCAATGCAATTTAGCGAAAATAATAGCTTTTATTCAACACAGAGTAAATATTAGATTATCTTCCTTCATTTAACACCATTCCTACACTTTTTACTGTAAAAATATCTTACATAATAGTGCAAATTGAACTAATATTAATTCAATGAGAGTTTTGAGATATTGTATAGATGCAGCTAACTTAGTTTTAAAATATTTTGCCGGAATATTAACTTTTACGTACATTTCCGTATGAAATAGAAAAAAAGAAAAATGTCTAAGATGACTGACAATACACTTGAGTCGGATAATATCATTTTGTTAAAATCCAAAGCTAAAAGAAATCACAAATTGTGCATAAAATTGTTTAGTTGGAAGGTGTTCAATGTGACCATCAGATACCCCTGTAAAACTGCACTGTAAACACAGTAACAGCAGCAGATCTAGTTGTAGGGCAGGATGGCTATAGTGATGGAAGACCTACCATGTATCTTGACTGAGCAGGAGGTAACAGCTTCGCCCAGAGCATTGCGAGCCTGACAAGTGTAGACTCCGGAGTCCTCTGGGTAGACACTGAGAAGGTCCAGAGCCACATAGTCGAAGTCATACGCAGGACGGAACCGATGGCCTGAAAATATATTCAGATTCAGGCTTAAAATAGTAAAATTTAAGTATCATTCTCAAGATGATGAGTAATTATGATATATCGTAATTTATTGTTAATTCAATATTAATTTTACAAAACATGAGTGATGCAAATTTAAAATAACTTTTAAAATGTAATTATAGGAGGCATGCCATAGTACAAAGCTCAGGATTTTTTAGTGTTGGTAAAATTATGTTGCAAACACCTCAATGTGAAATGGCACATTACTCTAACTAATTAGATTTATCATGAGGATTTATAATTTTCAAGAGTTTACAATGTGAACCATTAGTGATTCACAAATAACTACACTATGGAACACAATTAATTCATACTATTAATTCAGAGGTGTTCAGAATTCAGAGGAGAGGAAGAGGAAATTGTTTTAGCTCAGTCTGCATGCTAGTCATTATTTCATGAAAATAAAAATTAACTGATCGTACAAAATCAATATGAACACTAAATCCTCCTGTTACTGTACTTATTGATTTTATTGTGAATCGAGTTTTTAATGGACAATGTTAGTGTATCAGAGAAACATAAAGAAAAATCACATTTTAATATAGATAATAAATTTGATATCTTCCAGGCTGTGTAATGCCAAATTAAAAATACAACCCACAATTTTACATGTGTAAAAACAATACACAGAAATTAAACTAAATAAATGGTGGCAAAGAATTCTAACAGAGTATTTTACAACAGAACAAGTCTGCAATGGTATTAAAGAAACTGAATAAAAATTACAATATTCTGTTTATAGTCAAAAAAATACTGACCAGTCTTGACAGGGCGGCCGTTGACGAACCAGTCCACTCTCATACTTGAGTCTCCGACTGGCTGCAGACGACACTCCAGGTGGATGTTGGTGCCCTCAATGGTCTCAATATTGTGCAGAGGTCGAGTGAATTGTGGGGCTGTCATGACCACCTCATCCTCTCCGACCACTCGTCGATGTCTTGAAGCATCCTCCAGGAACTGAATTTGCTCCAGGGCAGCCTCATTCTGTGTCTCTGTTAGAATGTCAGAGTGGCTGATCACCTGTGGAACAACACTGGTACTACATTAATTTCAATTCACCATGAATTACTTGAGCAACAGATTGGAAATGTACATGGTCAAAGAATTATAAGAAGATTGGGCAGAGAGTGAGGCAGTGGACTTTAGCATTTGATTCTGTCAAATTGTAAGAACATTTACCCTTTGTGCTTGGATGGGCAGGCACACTTGCCATGCATAGTCTAAGACAACTTGGAATAACTTCAACGTGAGCTGCCCTTGTTAAAGCATTGTTTGTCAAAATTTCTAATAATTTCCGTATACATAAGAAAACGTTTTCCATATGTTGCAGATGTGCAGTTAAATAACAAAGACATTTTAAAACCTGCAAATAATGTTATTGTTGTGTTCAAATACATTATAATAAACTTGAAATAAGTAAACATTTAACCCAAACAAATTTTGGTTAATTTAGGTTTAGAATAGTCAATAATTAAAAATGTGAGTATGTATTATTGCACTAAATTTAGATAATAGCAGTATAGAAAAATATGACGCAATAACTTCCAAAATAAGTGCGATTCATGCAAGTAACCTTTATTGTTGGTGAAATTTTAATTCTTAGACAAATCATAAACGGTAATAGAACAACTTCAGATCAGGTATGCAAGATGTTCAAACTAAACCACCCTACCATTACAAACAATGAAAAAGGTCGTCTTTCTTAACAGCACTACCAGAGAAAAACAGACAACTCACCCTAACTTGAGCGGAGGTGTGAGCAGTGCCTAGATGGTTGGTGGCCCTCACTGTGTACTCTCCAGTGTCCAGTGATGTGGCATGGATAATGTCCAAAGCCACAAATCCAAAGTCATAGTATGTCCGGAATCGGGAACCTGAAAGTAAACAGCTTTTGGTTACAAAACATTTTAAAAAAGAGTATTATTTTAGATTTTTTCTACGATAGATATAAAAGATAAATTATAATAAATTAAAATAGCTGTACATTTTAAATTTTTTGGAGAACAAACAATATCATAATCAGAGTTCAACTTCAATCAAGTTTGAATCCACAAAACTATTCACACAATGTTTCCATGCCTAGACGTTGAAAAAATCTACTACCAGCAATCTATTTAATCTATAAACAGATATAATTGAATTCCAACACATTTTTCTTCAATTCTGGTATGTATATAACAATGGAACAAACAACCATTAACCATTAGCATTTATTATATTAATAAAAATAATAAATGCTACATGGATAATGATAGGCCAACCAACTAAGTGAGAAATTTGGTAGAAAAATATGTAATGGCCCTGGAAGAAGAATGCATGCTTGTCACACTCACCTACAGTGACTGAGCGGCCATTGTGGAACCACTCTACTCGCATAGTGGGGTCTCCCATGGGCTCCAGCCGGCATTCTAGATGGATATTCTTGCCTTCACTCACAGGCTTGGGGTCGCTGAGTGGTGTCACAAAGATTGGCTTTGATTTGGAGATCTCCTCAATGTCATAATGGGGCTCCACAAACTTGCCAGTCTCCAGTCGTTGGGTCTTCTCATAGCTGCCATGGTGCATGGAGCTTGTGTCAATGCTCGCACGAGCTACAACAGTGCATCCACCTTTACTTTCAAGACCAACATGTCTCTTGAGTAATGGAGTAGACAATATGATTATAATTATTTTCTAGAACTTTACACTTTGACTTTATGGCAGTGTAATCCCTATTGAACTTTTTCATGAAAGAGTAATATTTCTTCATTAACTGATTTCAAATTACGTTTTGCTTGGTTAATAATATAGAAGTGACTATTTCAAAGGCCTCGAAGAATATGTATTAGTCCGCAGTGGATTCAATGAATTTTTATAACAGATTTCCTATCATTAAATTTATAAGATAATTTTTTATCACTAAATACATTTTTATAAACTGATTAAAGGCATTTATGTATAGCATGACATCACACCAGGCATGAAGTTATATATTTCAACAAAGGCAACGGCTGAAGAAGTGGGCTGATGTAACAAGCCAGGAGAGGCAAATAAACTACTTACATGTGATTGAACCATCTATTAAGTTACATACCTTTCCAAGATCACAGGAAAACCCGTCAGGAATGGTCTACAAAGTGTACAAGAGTGTCCTACAGTTGCAACTGAATCCAATATTAGTATTTCTCTTTTTTTATCAATTTTAATGTTTAAAATTAAGTAACATTTGCTTCTTGATTGTTTTAAAATTAGTGTTTGGACTCACTTTCAACCACCATGGAGGCGGAGAGTTGGGCCTCGCCCAAAGCATTCCTGGCGACAACGGTGTAGGTTCCAGCATCTTCTGCTCTTACACTAAGGATATCCAGAGCCACGTAGCCGAAGTCATGGTAAGTCTGGATACGATTTGCTGTCATGATCACCTTGCCGTTAAAATACCACTCGATCTGAAAACAACATGGAAATTCTTTTAAGCCAAGTATTCATTAATTATTAAAAACAATTCATGTAAATTTTAATTATGATGAAACTTGTGTATACACAAAAATCTTTTCTTTGATTAAAGATATACTATGATAAATTTAAATGTAATGAAGAGACCTCAAACACCACTTAATTTATACCATAAGCCAAGAATAATAAACTGAAATATTTAAAATAGTATTAATATCTAAAATATTTGTGTCAATAATATTTCGTAAGTAGGTATCAAGGTAAAGAAATCACTTTTTTATGTGCACGGTTAAAACAGTACGAAATTTGATTTATTCAAGACGAACTTTGACTCTTTATTTTGATTGCACATAAATTTACCTTCATGGTGATGTCACTCTGAGGTTCGACCCGTGCTTCAAAGTGAGCCCTCTGGCCTTCCACGATCTTGTTGGTGCCCTTAAGTGGCCCCAGGAATCTTGGCTTCTGAGTCACCTGTACTTCTTCCTGAGTGGTTCTGGCATAGCGGCTGCAGGATAAACAGTGGTTAAGACAGTCATAAGATGCATGTTCAAAGATGGGGAAAAATTAGTCACTTTAGTCAGACCTGTGAAGAAATTACATTGTAAATCCCTTCCTCAAAATTCACTCTATAAGAATTCTTGTTTCTTTATACTCAGGAAGGATGTAATGTAATGCTCCTATATTTAATTCCAACTAAATGAAGTGTTCCGTTTCTTATGTGAACATATTTTTGTTTCTTCTTCTTCTGTGGAGTTGGTGAAGACAACATTGTAATCAGAGATTTAACAGTTCACATAAACAAAACCCATGACATCACCACATTTTTCACCATCAAACGAGAGATTTGATCAGGAGTATAGGTATCCTGATTTTGTATCCAAACTTATTTGATCTAGGTGAGAAAAGAAAAGACCAAGAAAATTTCAGTGGTGTTAAATATCCCCAAGAATATTCATAAAAGTAGTTTTAGTACATAAAATTGATCTTTTATTTCACATATTTTCCATTTTCCAATTTACCAAAATTTCGTATGTTTGCTGAAATTTGATCTGCACATTAAGTTTTCAGAGCATAAAGTTACTAATAATGTACGGCAAATTATTAAAATGTTTCAATTGAATTCATACATCAATATCCTTGTATACTTTGAGGAACAGGAAAAGTTGAAAGAGTCTTGTTGTCATTTTAAGAACAAATATCATTGGCGCTTGGAGTACAAATCGTTAAGTAAAAAGATGTGATATTCTACACACATGCCAGTAAGTTCGTGGTGAGGTATTTCTCTAGATGGAATAGTAACCATATTGATTCACTATTGATGTAAATGTGTAGTAAATTATCCTTTTTAAAGCATACCTTTGAACACTTTGATTTCTGTCTTTTCAAGTATTTGGGAATTTTGATTAGTGACGATTAGTGACGAACTGACAACTTGATTAAACTGTAATTTATATTTAAAAAATTTTAGAAATTATGACACACAGAAATTTTGTTGAATTTTTATCATCCAAGTTATTTTTTTAAATCATTTATGTAAGACGTTTTGTGATGGCTTTGTGCTTAATCTGTATTAAGTGAAACCTTTGACAGTAAAATACTAGAACTTGCACCCATCTGATTATTTGCAATAAAAATGCGGTACAATAAGACTTAATGCTGCAAAGCATATATATCACTAACTACAATGTTAATTGTTTTTTTGCTTGAAGTTGTAAATCCTTTCTGAATTTCCAAGCATAATATGTCCTAAGTTTTATGACTGATTTTAATATAATATTCTTTTATATGATTTTCAAAATTTGAAAAAAATTAAAATTCCATTCCTGTTGTGTCATGGTGTTTATAATTACTGCTTTTGTTGCCTATCAATAGATAATGCACATCCAGAACTTTCAGCGAGCAGCAAAAGACTTGAGCATTGGATGACATATCTTTCATAAAATATTAAATCATCAATCTAACTTAACAGTTGTGTACAGATAACTATTATGCTATCCACCGTAACACACTTCATTGAAACTGACAACATTCGCTAAAACAAGTGTCGTAATTCACTGCAACTTTATACTTCATGGCTGTAAAAAAGTAAGTTACACTAAACTAATCTACATATATTATAGGGTGTATTTCAAAAATATTAGCTGTATTGTTAATTTTTATACTAAAATTTCATAAAATAACAAACAGCTTTTCGTATGTAAATTTTCTTATAAAAATACAGCAGTTTTGTTTAAAAAAAACCATGCAGAATTTGTTGCTATTGTTTTCAAACAAATTGACAAAATGTTGTTGGTTTTCAAACAAGAACCTAAAAATTTATGACCCTGCTAAGCAACCTGTAAGTGACAAACCTGCTGTCTTCCAAGTGCTGAATTTTCTGCAACCCACTGGGATGCTGACTGTCAAATATGATGTCTTGCTTTGTGATGACAGTCATCTGGGCAGTGGTCTCAGCCTGGCCCAAAGTATTGTATGCTCTACAAGTGTAAATGCCCACGTCGTGGATAGTCACGTACTTGATGGTCAGAGCCACGTAACCGAAGTTGAAAAACGTTGTGATTCGTGAACCTGGAGAAACAAAATGGAATTTATCAACTGAAAGTCATAAAAGAGAATTAACTTTTGGTATTTATTCATAATGATACTAAATAGTTATACAAGTATCTAAAAATGTTCTATTCAAAATATTTAATATATTTCTACATTTTTTGTTCTATGGAATATTTTCTTACTTTTATGATTTTATTGTTTTATTCATAACAGCTCCAAACAAAACAAAACCTTATATAATGACAGCAATTTGCAATTAATAAGCAGATGTTTTGACACTAGTAATATAGTACCCAATTACATTAAAGAAGATTCAAGGAGGTGTCAAGGATTTAAAGAAAAGGCAAAATAAGAACTACTAAAAAGAGTATACATTAGCAAATAGTGTTATCTGCAAAGTAATGACCATTGCAAACCTCCTTGAATTAATAAACTATTGTCATTACAAACAATAACAATACTCATTCTGTTAAAGCAAGTCCTAGTCTAAACCCACTAAAAGAACACACTGCATTTACGAGTAAAGAGCTGGCTGTACTGATGGCCATTTTGATTTTAGCCCCATAAGAACAATATTTAACTTCAAACATTTTTACATCCTTATGTCCTATAACTCCCATAATTATAGAAAATTACTTATTTCAAATATATGGTTATGCATCCAAATACTTTCTACACATTCACACACTTTCACTTTGGATATTTTTATTGGTTATTCAGAATTTAAAAATCTCAAACTTTTATGTACTTAATAGTTTTAATACCAATATGTATAATGTTTACAAGAAAAACTAGTAAGCATATGCATGCGTATTAATCCTAACTTTAAAATGAGATACCTCCTATCATTCTTCAATTAAAAAAGGGGAGGGAGTAAAAGTAATAGAATATTAACATTGTTCTTATGTGTTTATATTAAAGATCGTTTCACTGCAGATGGCTCTTAAGAGATGTATTCCAATCATGAGTCTTTGATATCACTTTTATGGGAGAGTAGGCTGAATTTATTAAGTAACCACAAACAATATTTTTAAAAAGACTCATCAAACATAGTTTTTAATGCAGTATAAAATATTGCAGAAGAATACAATGCTACTCACTTGCTTCAACTGGGCGACCATCCTTGAGCCATTCAACTCTCAATGTAGAGTCACCGATCGGTTCAAGTCTGGCTTCAAAGTGTGCAAAACCCCCTTCCCGGATGTTGAGTTGGTCCTTGATGGGACTCTTGAAAACAGGTGGTGCCGTGCTCTCAGGGGGCTCTGCTTTGGTACGGTACTGCTGCTGAGTCTGGTATGCCTCCAACTGTTCCACTTGCTCGATGTACCGCTGCTGCTCTGGAATACCGAGGTCACCGGTAACACTGCTACGAGCTGAAACATGTCATACTGTTAGATTTCTGTCTCTATTCGCATTTCTATTTATGAAATGTTCTAATTATTTAGCACATTCACTAGGGCCATGAGTATCCCAATTTATTTCTAGATGTGGGACTATTGTTTTCCTCATTTTGAATTTTCTTTTTGCAGAAATAAGTTATATTATCAAACTATGCTCAGCAAGTTCCCTGGTTACAATCTTCAAATCCACTTATGAAGGCTACAACTTTCAACATATACAAGTAGACTGATAATACTAACCAATGACAGTGAGGCTTGAAGTGCTGACTGCCTCGCCCCAGCGATTCACAGCCCTCACAGTGTAAGATCCGCTGTCTTCGGCTCGTAGGTGCAAGATATTGAGAGAGACGTAGCCGAAGTTAAAGATGGAAGTGATTCTTGAGCCTAAACCATACCAAATCATTACCATGTTTTTAATTGAATTAAGATTTGTAGAAATTTATTTATTATGGTTGAAAAATACTCAGTTCTGTTCTTACACAACAAAATCAATATATAGAAATTTAGAACAACAAACTAAATTATTCATTAATTTAACTACGAGTATATTAGGATTTTTAAAAACACTACTTTATCCTAATTTATTGGCTGTAACCAATATTAATATAAATTCATTTTAAAATTCATATTTTTAATTTTTCCTTAGAACTTTTTTAGATTAAACTGGTGGTTTAACAGGCACTCAAATTTACAAACAAAAGTTGTGGATTTTGTTTTTTCTTACCTTACATTTGATTATTTCACGATATTCCTTTAAAATGTGTGATAAAATAAATAAATAATGCAGATTTATTATTAAATTAGTAAATAAAAACATTTTTGTATGTATGCATTTTGAAAACTTTGTAAAATGAGCAAAAGTTACAAAATTTTGTTTTATAACTAAAAGAATGAGTGAATCTGAGGAATGCTTTGGTAGCTTCATTAATGGAACAAGTCTTATAAATAAATCAAGTTTTATTTATTCTCCCTGATCTCAGTATGATATGTCTACACTTATGGTAGAAGGTATACTGACTGGCTGTGATAGGTCGTCCATCCTTGTACCACTCCACTTTCATGGTGGGATCACTGACAGGAGTGAGCTGGCCCTCAAAGTGAGCGTTGCGACCTTCGTTCAGCTGTCCCAGTTCATGGAGTGGACGGATGAATGCAGGTTTTTGCGCGTGGAGCTCCTCCACACTCTCGGTACGCTGGTAGCGGCTATAGTCCTCCAGACTCGAAATGTATTGCAGACTCTCCGGGTGCTGACTCGTCTGCTCGATACTAGCCCTCACTGCAAACATTTTTAGACCTCTGATAAAATACTGATTTTGGGACATAATTATCTTAATATTTTTCAGACTAACACAAAAAACGTTTCAGAGCTTGGCTCATAGTATTTGATACTAATGTTAATGTTTATGCCATACATACAACAATATTATTACTAAACATTATTAGAATATTAGACCAATCGCTGTCTGATATGTCAGAATCTGACTGTTTATTAGTATGACTAAGATGACTTGTACATGTACAATTTTTTATATTTTCATCCACTGTTCAAGATTGACTTAAACCACTACATAAAACTGTATTGAAAAAAAGGAATTTAATTGGACTAAAATATGAACTTGCACAACAATGAGATGACATAAAGAATCACAAAGTTATCTTGTTATTGTACAACACAATAGTAAATTTGTCCATGAACTAATAGTGCAGTAAAGGCAGCAATATCTGCTGAAGATAAATAATACATTAAATTTATTTATATAAATATAAATGCAACATTAATATATCATTATCTGGGTTACAAAGAGTGAAAATCAACTAAAGAATAAAAGGATCAAGCTTTTCCATATCATCCATTCGTTCATAGTTTCATATTGATTGTGCCATGCTTGAGTACAGTACAATGATTGAATTTCTTTAATGTATCACCTTTGCATTTTCCACTTATTGATCACATTTTTCAGTTCCCAATAAACTAAAGTTAAAATGCTTCCAGGTAAGATCCTACCTAATTAAGATAAAACAGCTAACTTAGACTCCAAAAATCTAAAGGATATAAATTAAATTCATTCATAAAATCCAATCTATATATTAAAAAATTGTTAATAAAAAGCAGTTAATGGATTCAAACAATGACCCTTCACAAAATAGAGGTGTGATGAACTACTAGTTATCTTGTAGTCATACAAATTGATCCCATAAATAATGAACTTAACTTATTGGGTCAATGAATTATTTTTCTGGTTTCATAAAACTTCCTTAAACCCATTAATGAATAAAGAATATAAAAGAGGTTTGGGTTAAAAATTTAACACTCTGCTCTACAAATATTTTATGAAAGGTTGTAGAACACAACACTGCTGACCTGTGACGCTGACAGTGGCTCGGGATTCAGTGCTGCCAGAGTTGCTGGTCACACGGCATATATACTCGCCAGCGTCGGCTTGTACAATTGTCAGCAGATCCAGTGCGATGAAGCCAAACTTAAAGGTTGAAGTGGCCCTCGAACCTGCACAAAGTCATATCATCTTAAATTAAAACTTATGATATATAAATACTCTAGACCAGATTGAATCGACGATTTCACTAACCCTTTTACTTTATGCAAAAAAATATTCCTTTAAACTAAATACTTTGATTTATATTTCTGAAAAATTATGTACCAGTAGACACTGACTTTTATACTTTCTTTGTACAGACTTTTTGGTAAACTAGTCTTTCTGATTTAATGATATAGTATGCAAACAAAATCATAAGCCTTCCAAAAATGAAATAGATTTGTTTAACACAAGTGAACTATGCAGTAAACTGAATGGACCTGATTGATAAAAACAAGAGTAAAAGAGATAATATAACAAATACAATGATAGCTCTAGAGCCTTTGAAAGGCCATAAAAGTATTTTTGTGAGAACTACTATCTAAGACACACAATCTTTTAGCTTTATTTATTCTAAATTATTTATTAAATCCCCATATAAAATTTTATGATCTATTGCTATGGTTTTTGCTAGCATTATCTGTACAATAGATATTTAAACAATTTGCTCTTGTATACAACTTGCTATGCTTCTGTTTAACATTTTCCACAAAATTTTACCCCCGTGAAATGTCGTCATGAAGAGGTGAAGATTATACATAATATAAATAATGGGATTTTATTTTATATATTCATGTTTTACTTTTAAATGTTAAACCAAGTGAGCCATTTCAGGACTTTCTTAACACCATGTATGCATGAAGATAAGGATATTAAAATGACGAAAATAGTAAACAAAAGAACTTACTAGCTGCGAGAGGGCGCCCATTGTGAAACCATTCGACCCTCATGGTGGGGTCTCCGACCGGCTCAATCCTGGCCTCCAGGTGTATCCTCCCACCCTCAACCTGGCTGACGTTGGCCAGGGGGATGATAAACTGGGGTGGAGGGTAGCTACGGTCCTCTTCAGGGTGGGGAGTGCGGGGCTTGGATCTCTCCACATGTCTTAGGTATATCACTTCTGGTCCTGGCTGAGGCCTGCATGCAAAAGGTTTGTATGTGAAGAAAAGTTATTATTTAACTTTCATACACTCTAATTTTTATGAATAAAATGTACAATGATTATAGTTGAGGATACACCAGTGAATTAAATTTATCAGTATAAATATTGATTTGATATTTTACAACAAGAGCATTCTCTTTATAAATTTCAAAATAAAAGCAGGAAAACAAACTGATGAAATTTTAATGATAAATTTACTTTTCTTTGTGATAAAAGTAAAAACTCATAGATTGCTAGTGTCTAATAATGATTGTACAGTAAATCTCTACTTTACAGAAATCTAATTTAATGTGTGAGTCCTGGTTATTGAATTCATGACTATATAAATAATTTTAGGACAGACTCTACAAAATAGAATAAGACAGACAACAAATGGGTTTAAAAACGAAATTGATTTGATTACAAAAATTCAAATATAGTTAAATAAGTTAAGTACAAAATTTATACCAAGGTGTTATCATACAGCATAAGTAGAATTACAAAGATATAATGATTGGACGTACTCAGGTTCAATGACCCTGGTGGGCTTGGGCAGGTGCAGACGGCGATCACCCTGGAACTCGGGCTGTTGAGGAGTTTGGACATAGAGTCTGGCACGAGTGGCTGTAGAGCCAGCTACGTTCTGAGCAGTACACTGATACCAGCCGGCATCTGAGCTACGAGTAGCTGCCAGGTCCAGCACCGAGGCTCCTCCGTCCACAGAGATATGCACATCTGCGCTAGGCATCACTGCCACACCGTCCTGAACAGAGGACTTATTAGAGTTATATTTTGAATTACCTCAACATTTCTTTACTAGCAAACTTTGATTAGTGGCACAAATGTCTGAACAAAAATAAAAACTCGTCAAACATTTCAAGGATTTATTATATCAAAAGCTATATTATATCAAAAGACACTTTGTAACATAATCTCTTAATAATTTTCAGCATTTTGAATAATTAGTTACATTGAGAATAATTGTCTCCTTTATGTACTGAATGGTCTCACCTTCTGCCAGGAAATTCTGGGGATGGGGGTCCCAACAGCCCTCACACTCAAGGACACTGGCTCTCCCTCCTTGACTGTCACTGTGGAGAATCTCTCCACAAACTTGGGAGCCACCACCTGCTCCTTCTCTATCACGTTCAGATTACACTGTAACAGGATAAAATATCTTTCATACAGGTTTGTAGTAAACCAGAGCATATTACATTACTACATACTTCTATATTTATTTGTTCACTGTAGAGATGACTGATGCAGACTAGCATGTAATTGTTTTAAAATTTACTTACTGGTAAAACAACACAATGCTTAGCAAACTGTACAGATTAAATCTGAAATTGACAACTGTGTGTTTTATGTTAGATCCATATTGTATTTATTAAAATTGCATGCAATTGATTATGTGCAACTGATTACATACTACTTGACGCCAATCACAAAAACCATGAAAACAGTTTTAAAGTGCCCTAAAGACGGGTGGTTGACCTGTAAGTTGGTGTGTTGCTTTATTGTTAAAAGTTGTTTTTTAATCTTCCTTAGTTCATCACAGGCATTTATTTTATTCTTTTGATCATAATAAAGGAAATAAAATAGGTTTTATGCAGATTAATTTTCCTTTCACAGTAAAATCTCTTTGTGATGACAGATAGCTGTGATTCCTGTGGTACTGAAAGATTAGATTATTTTTTTAAATACTTAAATGTTGTTGTTGTCTCTATAAAAAGCACACATTACCTGACAACAAATAAAGTTACAATGATGAATTTAGGTGCAAGAGGTGGCAGTTTCATGCAGTCAATTTGTACAATGTAATTGCAATATGACAAACATCCTATAACACAAAATAAGATATTTTGGTTATATTTTTGATATAAACTATATCAGTCCAATTTCAAGCTATGAAACCATCTTGTGATCAATTTCAGTCAATTTAATGGCTTCCATTTGAAGCAATGCTCCTCAAGATTCAATGAAATTGGTTCGTTACAATTTATTTCACAATTGTAATAAGGAACTTACATTTATATTACATTGCTAACTTTGTTATAAATCATGAAAAGACAGTTTTCATTATACCAAGGAAAATATATTGCTAATACAAAGAAAAGTTTCAAGAGAATTGTACTTGTGGTTGCACTAGCTTTATATTTTGATATCCAAGTTACCTGTTTTAATTTTATAACTATTTTTATTTTCTTTTTGTAAGCAAAATTTTGCGAAGGCTATTCATGATCAAAAACTTTTCACCTTTATAACATTAATGTTGCCACCATTACAGTACAGCAGAAACTTTTCGAGAGTATAACAACTTTTGGTCTATCTCCTCTCCATCACCCATTTTTTACATTCTAAAATTTTCTCTAAGATAGAGCAATTTATTACTGATTACTCCTGTTCTATACTAGTAATAAACAAGTGGAACTTTCACTCGCTGAATTTAAAAAAAAAAGGTGTGTATCTAAAATACAACAAATATGATATGATAAAAAATTTTCATACTTCTGTGTTCAAAATAAGATTTCCAAAATACCCAAATATACACACCTGGAATGAAGTTTCTCCAGCCTTGTTCCTCGCGATGCAGTTCACTACTCCATGGTCGAGTCGGCTGACATTGGTGATCATGAGGGCGTGGTTGCCAGACTCGTTCACCAATATCTTGTGGGTGGCATCATCTGCCACCTGTCTGCCGTTGATGAACCAGGCCACCTCTGGGTAAGGACGACCTGTCACACGGCAGTCGAATCTCGTCATCTTCCCCTCAGTTACGTCTCGATCATTACACACGCGGACAAAGTTCGGGGCCAGCATTTTCGAACTGTCCACCGCTTCTGTCTCCAATTGGGTTGTTTTTTGTGTGGTTTCTCTGAAATAGTCAACATTAGAGTTATTTAAAAAAAATCTAAATATTTGCAAATTTACAAATAAAAATAACTATTCTAACCACTCTATATAATGAAATACAATTTTGAATACATACCTTTGTTCAATGAAATCTTGCACCGACACCGGTTCGACTGCAAGATATGCTGACGACACTACAACACCTGAAACAAAAAATAGCTTTTTATTCAAAGTAAAAAATTTCATTTTTAGTTTGAAATAAAAATATTTCATTTATCATATAACAATTTCCATACTGCTCTTATGGTTTATACATATTTATGTATTTTTGGCCATAATAGTTT
The DNA here is from genome assembly GCF_021130785.1 of Homalodisca vitripennis. NCBI lineage: Eukaryota > Metazoa > Arthropoda > Insecta > Hemiptera > Cicadellidae > Homalodisca > Homalodisca vitripennis. The sequence continues at coordinate 84,166,283 of NC_060207.1, read as the reverse complement.
TCAGTTAGGGTTTTGATTGCCGCTGAAGTTAGTCCAACTAAATAAATCTAAGATTAAATGTCACATTATATTACTTTATATTAATTTTGTTAAATAATAAATATAAATAATAGTGTATTCAATTTTAAATACAAAATAATAGCAAGCTTCAGTAAAATATACTTATCCCTAGAGAACATCAGCGGAGCAGTCAAAAATTAAAAAGATATTACTGAAATTTAGTGATTAATGATTCATACAAACCGAAAACAAGATAATTAACTACAGAATCATATCTGCTAGAATATTCTGTTGCTAAATAATAAAACAGAACACTATATTAACACATTCAGTGATGCAGGCCCACCGGTATGCTCACCTGGTTGCGCACACACGGCAGCCAGCCCACCGGTGAGCTGGCCTACAGTGCGTAAGACAAATTAGTGTGGCCCAACCATTCGTGCTAGATGCTTGATTCTGTGTCATATTTTCGTGAATATTGTGATCTGTCTCATTTGTGGTTCACAGTATGGCTCGGCCCATGTGTGGGCCCAACTACAATTTGTACATATATCTATATAATTATGTTTAGTAATGACATACATAAAAACGTACATTAATGCATTAGCGTTAATGACAGTGAGGGAAAATGGATCCATCGACCATGCCACTCATTGCTGACCCGATGGGATATGCCAGGGCCACCAGTGGGTCGGAACTTGTGACATCACTAATGGCCATAAATACCAAAAACATCATTTGGAGCTTCATTCCTGCCCTTTCATGTCACAAGGTGAGTTTGTTTTAGAAAAAAATTATCCGTATTTGGCCTACACTATGACCATTTTTCCCGAAGTGAATGTGTTAAAAAATTTGTGATTGTTAAAAGATGCATAAGACCATTTGAATGCCACCAGCTGAGTGTCTTAAGATACTTGAGTAAACAACTCAAATCTCTAGTAACAGTCGATGACAAGAGTATATCAGCTTTACAAAATTGTGTGATCTATCTCCATATGAACATGGCATTATGTCTTAGACCATTAAGATATTAACGACTTCAAATGTACAGCTAATGACAATGTAATAGAATTGTGCAGTAATCTCACACCAACCTTGTGGGTTCTCGGCCAGCAGAGTGTAGTGACCGGCGTCAGTTGCCTCTGTCTGTGAGATCTTGAGAGTTGCTTGCTGGTTGCTGTATGAGCTCTGGTGCTTCTGAGTGTTCACCAGTCGCTGGCCGTTCTTGAACCAGGTCAACTACAAACACAAGTATAACTTACAATAATTAAGTTTTATTTCACCTAGTATAATACTAACTGTTTAGTCTCATATGTTTAAACATTTAACAAGAGAAAAATAATTTATGGACAGAATTCAAAGTTTAGGCATCTTGTTAAGGCAAAATGAGGTGCTTGATCAGAAAAGGGTTATGTCCTACACCATTATAAAAATCCCAAATTTACTTCCTAATAAAATTGTTATCTTCTATCTTACCCTGGGTTTCGGGTTTGCTGCAATCTTAACGGTGAAGACTGCGTCGGAGCCTTCTTGCAGCTTAGAATTTCGAGGTTTCTGGTTAATCTGGGGTGCTGATGGGGGCCCAAGAGAACGGTCAATGGTTGTTGACATCTGTGAGTCCACTTCGTGGACATAGCGACGCGTCACTGTCTCACGGAACGACACTTCACGGAGCAATCTATACTCAAATGTGTCCACTTTAAAGTCCTGAAATAAATTTTAAAATATTTGTTATCAAGTAAATTATCTTATATTATAAATATAAAACATTATGACGCCAACATAATAATCCAAATAGAAAATTAATTAATGCATTCAACTTAAACACATTTTTTTATAACTTACTTCTTCAAAAACTGTATGTCCGTTAGTTCCGTTAGTATATGAAAATTTCTCAGTTCTCTGGGTCTGCTGTTGTTGCACAGTCTGTTGTTGCAGTTGTTGGAAGCTTTGTCCTTGTGGTACAGCAACACCTACAAAATTAGCTTTGCCATAAATCATGAATATGGTTATATACACATGGTTCAAGGTAGAAGTATTCCAGACCACATATGGCATAACAGGCTTTGCTAATTTCACGAGCACTTATGGTATCCTGGCTAGACAAGAATATCCCATTGAGGAACATGCACCATGATCAAACATTATCTTGCCTATGTAGAAATAAAGTTTAATTTAAAAATAAAAAAACTTTGCTGATGCTCAGCTACATTTTTTTTCAATTCTAAATGAAAGTACCATGTCATTTATCCAATTTTTTTTAATTTGAGCTTTCAACATCGGGTAATAGGCTATGATCAGACCTTACTCTAATATAAATCCTGACAGGATTTTTTGTGAATTCACAAGATAAGAAAATAAATCACACACTAATGGATTAATAGGTGATGTGTCACTCTGAATAACTAAGATAATGTTATTTAGATAGACTAACACTGATTTATGTTTGTAATTTAATTTTTTGCGCACAAACAAGAAGTTCTGTTACTGATATTAAACAGTATCAACATTGGGCTCTTCAGTGCCATTATCATACAATATAATGGCATTATTTTCTCCTGAATTCTCAAAAGGTCCAATCAGAAGTGATGAGTATATTAAATATCTCTTCCAAGAAAATATGACAAAACTTCAGTATTAAAGAATTATACTGAGGGATTGGAGAGGAGTCAAAAGTATGGAATTATATTGCTAACTTCAAACCTATCAGTGCTTAAGTATCTTATTAGGCCAGATTGATTCACATTTTTTAACTATTTACAATATTCAAAGCTACAAACACAGATCATGTCTGTAACTGAAAAGTATTTACCTTCCGGAGAGATGAAGACAGAGCAGATAGCCTCACCATACTGGTTCCTGGCTGTACAAGTGTACTCTCCTTCATCTCCTGGGCCAATGTTCTTGATCAGTAGAGAAACATTCCCTGTTTGTTGCTCGTACTGCATCTTGTACTTGGCCGATTCTGTGGAAGACATACTTTATGAGTCATTGGAAGTCTATAAAGATGTACAGTACATCTATTGTGAATAATCCAGTTTTAATGAACAATGAATATTTTTTTAATATAGCTTGTTAGATGAAATGCTATGGAATTATGTTAAAAGACTATTAAATTTGTATTATAAAATTAGCTTTCATTAAGTTTTTACATTAGTATTTGTATTTTAATTTTTGAATTAAACCCAAAGCTTTAAACTTTTAATAGTTGTAGTTAAAGCTGCCTACACAGTAAGTTTTATTTTACAGACTAGACATCAATTACACAAATATAAATTACATACTAAATTTTCATACACATGTTAAGAAGAAACATGTGCATTACCAAATATTGTGATATTACATAAACAATGAAATAACACCTTTTCAAATCCTTGCTCACTTTTTCTATTAATTTTCTATTCAATTTTAATCAAACTGATGGTACATTCAGAGGTAAGGATAAAATAAAGAAAAACTACATTGCAACGGGAAAACTGAAGACACTTGCCAATAGAATACCTACAACATGAGGTGTCAAACTGCAAGATGAAATAGTTTGTATGATTGAAAGTGCAGTAGAGAATAATGCAAAGGTAGATAGATGAGTATCGAGAAAAAAAAAATGGATAGGAGGAAAGAAAATAGAGATTACGCATTCTTTAGTCCATGGAGAAAAGTCGAACTATGGCAATGGATAATGTAAAGCACAAGGAATTAGCATTATATATTTATTGATGGCCAAATAAATTGAAAAATCAAACGAGCTAAACATTAAAGACAGGAGTATAGAATAACTGGTGGATAGAAGAGGGCAAGAATAGTCAAGAGAAATAAATACTACAGAAGAAAACAAAATAAATGTATTTACCGAAGAGAGGAGCACCCTTGCGTGTCCAGGAAACTTGAGGCTTGGGATTACCCCTGAGCTTGCCCTGAAACTGAGCATTGCCGCCCTGGGCGAACCTTGCGTTGCGGAAGATCTGCTCAAACACCGGTGGTGCTGCATCTGCAGGCCTGCAACATGAAATCCTCATGTTAGATTCTTAATATTGATATTACTTAAAGTATCAAAGAGTCTGAGGTTCATTATCCTCACCACAAAGGACAATAACACTGTGTACTACTGCTACTGAGGAGGTATGGTATTAATATGTAATAAATTGAACTTCAGGACAATTCAATGCAATGTGACGATTATTACAAACTACGCATACACATAATTTGCTATCCATAAAGGATCGGACAGATTAGGGATGTGCAATGTGCATGTTCGAGTTTACAAAAATAATTGACTGTTAATTTGTAAAGTTTAACAAGCCAGACTGACACACAGCACTATAATCAAGCTTTGCGATGGTCTTGTACTTGGTGGATTTGAAGATATTTTTATATTGTTAAGAGTATATGTATACATTTCTGGAAAGTAATTCTTTTTCAATATGGGTAGTATTAGTAATAGTTTGTCTTGAATTTCAAAAATATGTGTGTGATTAGAATAAAATCTTAAACAAACTTGTACATATATCTAATATTTGTTTGAATGAACAAATATTCCAAAAATTTAAAAGTTGCATTTTATAAAATTAATTTTAATTATTTTTAACCTCAAAAATACTGTTTTGTTACTGCATTAAAATACTGTTTCATTATGTTTCATAAACACTTTTAATATAAATGGTTCTTGCCGGTTTAAAAACGTTATTTAATTTTCTTACGAATTTATAATACTACTATTGTACATCAAAGCTTAAAATTGTGAACTTAAATTTCTAAAAATGTTAAGACAAAATTCTCTTCCTTGAACTGAATTTTGTACAAAACGAAATAAACTGAGGTTCCACAAAGGAGTGTTTGTGGCAAATTAAGGAGAAACTATTTCTGACAATTTACAATTGCATTTCAACAATTAGTAAACACATTCAGCCCTATAAAGGTTCAGAATCCAAGCTAAACCAAACGTCCTTAACACATTTGTACCAACCACGACTTTTCATATGAAAAATATAATATACATGTAAAATGTAAAAAAATCATACGTTATGAAGAACCACTTGAGTTTAACACTTATTTATTGACCACAGTGTGTTTATCTATACCCCATATAAACTGCATGATAAATTACTCATTACCTGTAATTTTTAATGATAAAGTTAATATGCATTTCCTTTTAAAATGGTCATTATAATCATTATAAAATGGTCACTACATTACATTACATTCCATACACTCAATCCAGGACATATCACATAATTCAGAACATATTTTTGTTTGTTCAGCCCAATAACACGCCTACATCAGCATTTGTTGATTGATGATAAAAAGTTATGAATAATGTATGAAGCTGTCACATTGCTGACACTAATCCTTATTATGTCTACATCTCGTCTTGTAAATTGATCTATCTTCAATGTCGTGTTATAATATTTCTTTAGTGTTTTAGTCAAATAATAGATAAGTAAAGAAATAGCAAGTTGAATTTTATATTTCTGTTAAATTTGTTTTTCCTTAACTGTAAAAACAATAATATCTGAACTTAAATACGTTTTGAACACTTTATTTGATTATTTATCAGTGGTTTTAAAAATTGTAATAGTTACTGTAGGGTAAAAGACCAAAAACATAGTGAAAAGAAAACATTTATACATTTTTCAAGCAAATTCAACTAAAAGTGTGGTGTTTGATTTTTTACTTGGTCTGTTTATAATAAACTTAATTGGTTAACCCAGGCACAACAGGAAGAGCAATTTTTGAAACCATAGTTGTGAGTGAATTGTATATGTAACCCAATAACGCTTATTTTTCAGTTTATTTTTAGAAATAGGCAGTTCAACTGAAAAATTGTTCAGTAGTGGCCACATTGAATTTGTAAGTTGTATATGTATTTTGTGATACACAACCCACACATCTTGGTAATGATCTGTTAATAATATGTAAAGTGATTTAATACAAGTTCTATCAAAACCTTTTTAGATCTCTTATTATGAATTTGCTGAATGTAAATTTATGTATGTCATCAATGTATTGTGGAGATAAAAATTACTTCTACAATTGATCATTTTTACAGTAACAAATCCCCTACATTTCAGAATTTTTTTAGGAGAATGATTTTAAAATTTAACAACTTCCAATCTTTCATACAATGAGAAAATAAGAATTTTATAGTTAGAAACTATTGAAAGTGTTTGAGATAGTCAAGCTAGTTTTCAAAACATGAAAACAACAAAAAACTACAAACACATACAAACTACGAGTGTAATGAAAGATTAAGAATAAGATATGTTATGTTTTTTGGGTAGTAAATCAAATAATTCTTGAACAAAGGCTCAATTCGAGATGCTCTACCTATTCATTTCTCAAGGTGTTGTGACTGGCACCAAAGTATACGGATTTAATTATAGCCAAACTGAGCCAAATGGTTTGAGCAGTTGCCAAAATACATTGCTTGCTAACTAAAAGGTTAGTTTGTTTTGTGAGCTTTGGAGATTGCAAATTATTGTTCCTGTACCATTCTTCAACATCACAAAATATTACAAATGATTTGTCAGTGAGACTAATAAAATTCTCTTCTTGTTCTCGATCAAATATGATTGCATCTGGTCGACTATGATTACAGAGTTCTAAATCAGTTTGGGTCAATCACTTCTGAAGAGAATCACTAAAATTTCCAAAGTAGCCATGTGAACTTCATCAGAGGGACAAGTTGGTGCAGCAGATGTTGCACGGTTAAAGGTACTCCGCCCACTCCACTTTACATCCATTTATTCAAAGTTGTTTCAAATACTGCAAGTTATATAGAATGATAATTGTTATTATTTTAACCATATTTTTATGTCTGATCCTCTTTTTCAAACACTCCAAATGTAATTTATTTAAGAAGAGGTAGATTTTCTCCTTTCATCTTTAGAAGTGACAAAATGTGTTTTTCTGCACCTCCTAAACAAAAATCTATTCCTGGATACACCATGGCTACAAACTATACCTGTTTATTGATAGGCATGTTTGGTTATCTGTTATGTATGATGAATGAATAATAAATGCAATGGGTGTCTCATTAATATAGCCTACCACTGATTACCATGTTACAGTTTTACATAAAGTTTAAATGTTTTTGTTTATATTGAAGTTTTGCTATTTCAGTTTCTTCAGTGTTTTGTACCTACAGTTTTATTTTTTAAGTTTCTACAGCTTAACATGAAATAGAAACCACACAGTTTCAACATAGTCTGGTCTTGGCTGTTTGGTAGACTGGACTTCAAAACTTTTTACAATACTCCTACAGACAGCAGAGTGTTGTTATGTTGCAATACTACATAGATAATATTGAATAATATAGAAAATGATGAATAGTCAGTAGCAGTGAAGAAAAAATTCTAAGAACAATAATGTACCAGGGATAATGTGGTAAAGCACCTCATTTGGTTGTTTTAATTTTGATTCTACTTATTAGAGATGTAACCTCGAAAAGTGTTTGATAAAAATATACAATAATAAACCTTTTAATACTTTTTGATAGATTTTATTTTGTACAATGTACATTTCGAATTCAACGAATTCATCATCAGGTGCTTGTAGGAGGTACCTACAAGTACCTGATGATGAATTAGTATTTGTAATAATAACACTACATTTTGTAGTTTACAACTAAAAGGTTGTTGTGAGGGCTTTTGTCACAAAAGTGATCTCCTTTACATAAAGCTGCAACTGAAACTGATACAGGGATCAGGTCACCTGCATAGCTGTTCCGGTTCTGACAGGCCCTGGCAATAGTGATCTCCTGTTACAGTACCAGTCACACACATCCATGTTCCATGACTTTGTCTATTCGCCCTTGTGTTATAAAACATGTGTGCTGTGTATACCATATCTAAAGTGACTAATTGATGATCATCTAGTATATCAGTCTTGTACTGCATTGTATATACATAAACAAAGACAAAGGAAACCCAACTCCTCATGCAAGATGAGTTTAATAGACTACCTGAATCTGCACAGCTAATACAGTTTCTATGATCATCTTGTTAACTTATCGTATTTTATATGCACCCTAAGAGAATCCAAACCTATTATAAATCTATACTCTGATACAGTCGAATTGGATGGAAAGAAACAATAGTGTTATTAGTGTCTATATTGTACTTTCAGAGTAATTCAGCCTCAATTAATAATTATTTTGATACACAACCACTCAATTCAGAAACTCTACCCACTACATGAAAGTCATTACTCCTTATAATGAAATATTTTTCAAGAACCATACTTAAGGTGGCTCTCATCAGTGTCAAACAATACTCGTACTTCTTGTGCCACAGTGGATAAAGCCACAACTACTGAGTTGCATACAGCATCATGAATGACTATGCCTGTACCTTGTTGTATACAGATCATGACAATGTTATTATGATGCCACATACAGTATCATGATGATGTCACTACCATGTCACACACTACACAATGATGATGCCATTTATATGCCACATAGAACATCATGATGATGCCACCACCATGCCACAAACAACATTATGATCATGCCACTATTATGTCACATGTTAATGACGCCACTACCGTGTTGCATACAGCAACATGGTGATGCTTATATCTTGATGTACAGCATCAGGATAATACCAGCTGTCATACACACACCATAGTGACTTATAGGTGTATCCAACTAACTAGTTATATAATTAGTACCTAATGTGGTACCTAAGAATGATTTTTTTAATTCCAGTAGAAGTTATGAAAGAAAACCTTCCAAACATTTATGATGTATAGAGTGAGTGTTTTACTACCTGACTTTTAGCTTAAGCCATACATTAATTGAAAAGGTTAAGTGTTCAGGGAAACTAAGAATCTATAATTTATATTGGACTCTAAACCATTTAGCTTGATTGTTTTGAAATCCGCTTGCAGGGAATTGGTCGAAATAATACCTGCTGTCCAGTACAGCAGATAGTACAACTGACTTTTACAGTTGTGTCCAACTTGACAAAGGATACAGTTAAAAGATACACTAGATGATTCTCCTGTCACAAAGTTAGGCTTGAATTTACTGTAACATTATGTGTTTTTTTTCAATATTCTGACCCTCCACTAAAAACCTAATAAGGTTGTATCACACAATAATCTTTGGGAAGTGTGTTGTGCATTTTCAATAATAATTAGAATGGTTTATTAAAGGATGTTGTTTTCCACAGTGATATACAAGTTGATAGTAGTGGCTATGGACAATAGTATACCATTGGTATTAATTGCAGTTGAATAACCACGTAAAACACAGCCTTCAGAAATATTTCATCATACAATGAAGGAGGAGGAGGAGCTCTTCTTATTGGAATATAAATTTTCTATTATTTTACTAAAGAAAAACTCACATTTATCCAATATCCAAAAATAATAGAAAATCTCATCATATGTTTTAAATTTAAAAACTGTGCCATTACCCCTAAAATGACAGTAAATTGAAATTATTGATTTTTAAATAGGTACCATAACTATATATTTTATAATTATTCTCTAACATTACCGTAATATATATTAAAAAGATGTTGCAGGTAATTTTAATTTATTAAACTTTGTTAAAGTACAGAACAAAATGTGTTAGGTCAAGAAAATAACACAATTTTTTAACTAGTGTCACTAATGATTGGAATAAGTACAAAAAACACAAAATATCATCTTAACTATTGGCATTATGAACTATTAGTGGTATATGATTTTTGTTTTCAATATTGATTATACCATCTATTTCAAAGGTCAGTAAAACCCATTTAAGCACAAGAAAAGAATTACGAAAATTAGGCTCGGTACTTCAAACAATTGCCAATGTAGTTTTCAAGAACATGTGAAATAAAGTATATTTTCAAAACTAGAAAATGTTATAAAATTATATATTTAATTTCACAATGTACAATCATTTGGCTTACTTATTAAAATTGTAATACATTATTAGTTAACATACAAGTCACTAAATTAATATGTTATTCAAACGTTCCTACAATTAACATAGTATGTGTGAATGTATTTAAGAACTGACAGTAACTTTGAAATGGATGTAATTGATGATCACTTGAGATTTACAATAAATTGGAGCATCTCATTCTTAAATATCCCGTAAAAACATTTAAAAACAAATTTTACCATTGGTTGTTAACATCTCTATTTAGTTCACTTGAGGAATTTATCACTACAAATCATTTATGTTTATAATTTTTTGTATGTTTTGTGTTTGTAATTGTATATGTTTAATTTTATATATTAATTGTTAAATTGTATGCTTATTGTTAATTTTTTATTTCTTGTTAAATTTTATATTTATTGGAGAACAATCTACGTATTGTTGATTTTTTTTAAATATTGGGGACTGTTGTGACATTTTATACCTTTTGTTACACTTTTGTTTCGTTTAGTTGTTAATGCCTTATTCTGACTAGTTTTAATTCAGCCTGCTTTTGTTTTAAATCATCTAGATAAACTGTCTCAAACCACTAAGCTTCTATAATGTTGCTGTAAATGCTACTGTTGGGCCCCTGTACGATTTTATTTTATTTAGTTTTTAGAATAGTAGATTGATTCATGTACTTTTGACTTGGCAATCTGGCAGAAAATAGACATTGTCTATATTTGAGAGGTCTTACGGCAATAAACATCATTTGATTTTATGGAAACCTGGTTACATTTATATGATTTTATCTAAAAACTCTATTTTGGTAAAAAAAAATCAAATTTTCAGAAAAATCTAGTTTTTAACAATTTAATTCTTCCCACGCGGCAAACGGATATATCCGTTAGGCCTAATTTTGACCGAAACGCGGTAAACGGATATATCCTTCAAAGTCTATTTTGTGTTATTTAATAAATTGTAGTTGCCGTGGAATCCGCTAGAGTTCAAGGGAGTGTTGAATCCTTGTTCCGAAAAGCAGATGTTACAGTTTGAACCTCATTGGCGCGTCGCAGTGGTGGGAGGGCGTGGCTTTGTCCCTCGTGGCATGATTTAGCCTCAGTCTGCGGCGAACCATTACGCGGTAAACGGATATATCCCGGCACGGCATATTTTAGTGTTTAACGCTGTCTTGACATTTCCTTATTTACTGTTCGTGTTCCTGTTGTATTTAGCATTATGTTATCTTTTTATTTTGTTATTACTTTATTTGTTGTGTCGTTATAGGCCTATATTGTTCTATGCAATGGTGAATCCTGACGATTTTTTGTAAAATTTGAAAATTTGTTAAAACATATAGGGGTCTGATTATTTTGTGATACTGTATTATTTTTTATTCCTTATAACCACCACTAACTAAAATAAAAATTAGAGTTGGTAAAATGTAAAAAAATTTTTAAAGTTAATTATGCGTTATGAGTCAAAATTGAAAGATAAATTCCACGTGGGAAGAGTTAAAATTTTTACTATTAGATGTTTTATGAAATGGAACTGAATGAATCTAAAGATTTTCATTTAACAGTAATAATAGTTTAAATTGAAATTCTTGATATAATCCAACTGAAAATAGAATTAAAATCTCTGATTTTTATTAAATTTAGTATGCACTGTATATTACAAACACCTCCCAAAAATTACCTTGTAAACACTTTATGCCTAATACTAATCACCAAAATAAGTAGGATTTTTATGCAAAACTTAATAGCTAAGCGTTATAGGTTAACAAGCAAAATATTTTCAAAAAAGGTTTTAGTGATTCTGATATAAAAATTACCTTTAACATTTCTGTAAATTGCAACATTCATACACATACAATTATTCTTAAAAAGGATTTGAATCTGAAAAACATCACCATGTTCCCAAGTAAAATCTCAAACAAGAATAACTCGAATGTTTTGTTAGAGTGAAGTACAATGCCTAGCATGCAAGTTGTGTGCATGCATTAATAATCATTTAGGTAACCGTACCTTAATACATGCTCATATTAACTAATATTAAGAAACTAAATATTTATTTGTAAAAGATGCACAGATGTGTCACAGATATAATGTAACAATTCTAACAATACTCACATGAAGGGTATTGTGCCTTGGACCACCATGCCCTGCACTGTAACAACAAACTTACTGTTAGTGTTTTGTTATAGAAATCATCACTGTTTATTTTATAATGGTACACAACATTAATTATTAAATTTCATATAAACTATATTCATTAATAAACAAGTCTGGTGATAATTTTTAACAATTTCAAATAGAACAATAAAATTAGAAGAGTATTCCTGGGTAAATGGAATTTACTATTTACTGTATTAAAAACTGAGCGGACGTACACCTGAAGATAGATACTACCCAATAACACTTCTTAAATTGCAATGTCAACTTTGTGATATATAATTTGAAAGAAAATAAATACCAAGCACTTGAGTACAACTCATTATTTGAATTTGATGTTTTAAATTAAAAATACAAATTTTAAGAGGCACAAAAAATGTTAGTCCTGCATCAAGTTTCAGGAACAGTTTAGACTGGTTAACAATCCTAAATGTAAAATGTTCTATGCGATTTCAATACAGATAGATTTTCATATCTATGATGGAGTTTAAACATGTGGGGGAGAGGGGTTATTTTATATTTTTAAATTAAAAACAATTACAATATCCACTAATCTTTATCCACTTTTCTACATGTTAAAATAAAATTTTCCATTTTTTCTTATTATAAATTTCTACCTTTAATATCTTTAAATAAATACAACTAAATAATTTAAATCTGTTAAAGAATCTTACATTTGTATCCCCTATTCAGTGATGCTATCAGAAAATCTTGATTTGGTAGCACTACCCCTGCAGGGAACATTCACACCTTGTTTAAAAATATACTTTGTTTCCTATCATAAATTCAAAACTTAGTAGAAAGTAGGCTTTTTTAAAAACTCTATGCAGGGCAATGCATTATGGGTCAATGTCCTATTACATTGGATATAATGAAAAAAAAACATAATTTGCAGGATGTATAATACTGTCTTAAAATTCACAAATAGGAATCAAAAGACTATTTTTAAAAAAATTCTAAAAACCGTTAATTTTCTTAATTAAAGCAACAACACGAAAGTTTCATCCACTTACTTCTAACAAAGAAACTACTTTATAAACAATTAAAGTTCTTTACTTCCAATGAGTGACCAGATTACAATACAACTCATTGATTACCAACTGACAACTATCAGTAACATCAGATATTTTTGGTTGATTGATTTGAGCTTATGTTATCAGTTTACAATACCTAGTCTTCATTTTCTCCACAGACTATATAGATCTTAGTGGGTAAAATTAAAATTCGCCTTGACATAAACAGTCATGAGCAAACTCTCAAACATAAACTACAAAAACATATGGGCACCCATGTTTTGTTTAACTGTCCAATAGGAACAGCTGTTTGGAATCTAATATAAATGAATTCATGTTGGACCACCACACACAGTCCCAATTCCACAATAGAAGTTTCTACAATTGGGATCAATAACTAACTCCCAGAGCATGGAACCCAAGTTGTTTTTAATTTCTTTAAAAGTCGACTTTAATCATACTTGCCTCTACTCATCACAATTGCTTTATTTCCTTACGAGGAGTAAATTACAACTCTTACTTGAATGAAACAAGTTTTGAACTGTTGAATGAAGCAGCACTTACAAGCAACAATGTAATGTTACAGTGTGATCAGTGCCAGTAAGTAAGCCTTCCAGATAATTGCGGCGGCCTGCGGCGGCGGCGGCGGCGTCTTTTTTATACTTTTGTCAAACAATGCAGACTTCACTTTTAAACCTATTGGGATTTAGTGAATTGAGAATAAAGTGTATAATGTGTAAAAAAGACAATAATTGTTTAGCGCTGTATCTATTTAAAGTAACTTGCTCGCTAATTATGCGCATCAATTTTCTCGGTACAATACAAATCTCAAAACATCTCTAAAGCTTCAACATTTGTATTAACTATTCAGCTTTATTCTTATTTACCATATTATCATCTCAGGGACAGATCAGGCCACAAACGTTTCTTCACTCTTAAGATCGGAAACACTATCACCTTTGATAAGCCCCTGTCGCAAACAAGTGGAACTAAAACAGTCAAAATAAATGTAGTAGTGGCAGCAATGCTAAAATATGGACTCAGACATCGTTCTTGAATCCTCCATCTCAGCCCGTGTTTGTTTACGGCACGCTTCCCTAGATGGGGAAGATAAATCGCTTTCACTTTTCTCGAGCTAAGAGCAAGTAGCGGGATGTAACACATCCTAGCTTCTTGCCGTGGCAGCTAGGCGATGACAGCTCCCATATCCATACAGCCTTACGTAACTGTAAGCAGATATGCGGAGAGCTATTCCGGGCCGCCTGCCCGCCGCCTTGTACGGCGCACACACAAATAGTCCTGCGTGGCGTCCCGTGCCGGGGCCGTATGTGCCCCCCCACCCCACCGCACCACACATAACGTCCCTGGTACCTTACACAACCCGAGACTGTTGACAGTGGGCAAGCCACGGTATTCCCGGTAGCCAACACATTCTGGCATATTTCGGTTAAAACCAAAGTTGTTAACGTAATATAAGGCATGAGGAGATAAACATGTATTAACATATCAGTTTATAATTAATTAATCTATGCAATATTAGTCAGTATTAAATAGTCAACTTTCTTGCGTTTGTTGACAACAGCAGTAGTATACATTTTTGAGCTTGAGAGAGGCCCTATCTACGTCATACTTCTTCATAGGTGGGTAGGGGGAACAGAGTGACCCCTTCTTTTTTGTCAATATTATGCACTATAATTGGGGGTTATGCTCGTTCGTTTGTAATATTAGTTACTAAAGGTATAGAAAGTTGAGAGAATATTTAACATACAACCTGAAGGAATGGTTAAACTATTTTGATCAGCAAAACAATTATTTTATCATAATAATGTTTTCCTTATCATCTACTCTTGTATGAGTGGCGGTCTTCTCTGAAATTAATAAGAGTTCCGCTGTAATAAATATCCCTAACCATTAATTTAAGCCAAATATATTATTAGATTATGCCACTGTTTCCCAAACTGTTCGGACCCAAGGCCCCCTTTAGGTCTGTATTGCTATCCACGGCGTCCCACCCCCTCAGCTCTTCGCAATAGAGTCGATGAAGAATAGCAATAAAGTATTGTGTATGTATTGTGAGTAAAGTATAATCCGCATAATAATTCATTCACGTTGGTATAATTTTCGCCTGTATGCCTATTGTATATTAGCCATCATACATATATAAAGTAAAAGCTATGGTTTTAATCAATTACGTAAAACTAGGTACTATTCACTATTACTGATTTTAAAGAACACTATTATTATATTATTGTTTGTCTTTAAGTAGTACAAGTAAATATATAAAGAGAAGTAAGTAAAGTGCAAAGCGTTTAACATTTTAAATGTTGTAATAATTCAATGATTTCTTCATAAAAATTAGAGTTAAGCTAGCCAGATTATGTCTACTTATCATAGTTCATCTACAGTTTGTAATGTTCGTTTAAAGTTTCACACAGGTCAATCGGAAATAACGTTTTCCTGGCAATGTGCGGGTTCGTTTTTTCGACGTTAACAAAAACTCTAAGAAAAAATTGTTTTGAAACCAGTCTTTAAGGAAGTATCTGATTGGAATTCAACCAGTTGTTTACTCTCGACAACGTTTAGATGCATTTATTTGTTAAGTGGATTTGATACCCATATTATTGAGTTGATATCTTTGATAGGAAGATATTTATCAAAATATTCTCAGTGTGGAAAGATCTTTCTTCAATAAACTGTTTCAAGGCGGAAAATCTAGTGTATTCGCCTTTAACCATGATAGCAAATCGAGTTTCTTTTAAACCCTTTCTCTTTGTCTCACAGGTTTAAGATATTTGTACTGTATTCTCTTCTTGCAGTCCTGTTCATTTAGAAAGAATTATTTTAATAGACCTTAAAAAGAAGGACGCCACAATATTTATTTGCACCACTTTTAATTTTTATACCATCAAAAAAACAAACTGTGGTGATGAAAACAAAATAAAAATCTATGACAGTTATGTACCTATAGAAGTAAAGTTCAAAGAGAGTAGCTCACTAAAGACTACTAAGGAAACATTCTACATTACCTAGGAGCACGAAGAAGAGTTGCCACCCACAGAGGCGGTTGTCTGCGGATTATGAATACTCTCGATTATCCGACGGGTTACCGCCAGGTTTGTTGTGTTTACAGTGCGTCTGGATTGTGTTACGACGCGCCAAACCGACCTGTTTATGTTTATTTCCTCTATACGAAAGGAATTCATAAACGGGAAGTATTATGGCTATTTGGCGGTCTGTGGTGGGTGGATGAATTTAGAAGGGACCTGTAATACCCCCTCGTTTTACTGTAAACACATTCCAGACAGGATGCGCGGTACATCAAGAGCGCGACTGTGTCAACACCTACATTATCATAGTTAATAGTGTAACCTCGGGTTCATTAAAAAACCGTTCAGATTCAATGTGAACTCTATAACTATTGCTGATCTTTGGCCATAAAGAGATTGGTTTAGAAATATCTTCAATGATATATTCAAAGAATAAATTGACAATTCCGACTTATTCATTTAAAGATTTAAAAGTCCCATTGTAAATTCAACATTCTAAACTTATAAAAATAAAAAAATTGAAAACGATGTAATAATAAAGTTGCGAAATTAAAACGTACATGAAATCTACCTACCAACGACCCATCAACTCACCCTTAAAACGCATCGAAAACTCAGATACATTCTTGTACTTACAGAAAATCCGTCACCAACTCACAAACTCTTAGGACTATAGGTTATGTGCTCTAAATGCTGTGTGCACCAAATATATTGTCTTCATCATGATATTATATTTTGTTTAAGTAGAAAGTACATTGAGCTTTACTCATTTTTGTACAACTGCAAGATCAAATTGGAGCCAACCTCAAGGCTTCCAAAACGACGCTCGGTGGAAGACAACACGCCATCGAATCAATCTCCGCCATTCTCACCACTCTCACTGGTCTCATTATTCCGCTAATTTACCTAATTATGTCCCTAATTATTATGCCCGCATCCTGCTATCACAAGCTCCGGTGCACCACAATGCTCCGCGCCGCGCCGCATCGTCCTCTTTTACGCCAAAACACTCCCCGCCTTTCTTCGCAAACGTCTTTTGTGTACAGTACGTTATGTAGTTAGTGATCACATTAGGCCCAGAAACATCAGGATACGGATAGTTGGCCAAAACGGAACACGGTTTCAAAACCAAAGACGCAATAAAATTGACAAAAGAATACAATTTGCAAGGAATACAAATAATCTAAATGATAATTAAAAATAATCAAGAAAGAAATTAATTTTGACAAAGAAGACAATATCGAATGACGAAAAAGCTTCAACCATCAATAGTTAAGCTTCAACCAATACGTATAAGCATATTATTGGAGTTTCATTATATCATCTGTTAACTGAGTTTAAACAGCGAAACCGAAATATCTCTAGAACATTATAGTTTAAACTTATTACGACGTCATAGTAAACTTAGGTCTTACTTATAACTTAGATGATAGTTGATGACTAATGTTATTGCAATTGCAGCAATATGGATACATACATAAGGATATATACAACGTATGAAATACAATCTCAGAGACGAAACAACACAGCAACATTGTCATCTTATTTGTGGAAAACTCACACTGCTGCCATGAGAATTAAGAGAAACCTGAAGGGATTTTTGTCCTACAAGATGTGTCCTTTACACATCTTTGAACAATATCGCGATTTATTGATTGCCGTAAATCACGCAGCCATATACCATGCTAAAAAGCAGAATTTTAGTTAGGTTCTAGCTAAAAACTGTTAGAACCTTATTTTTCACACTTTGTTGAGTATACAATGTCGATAATCAACGTTAAGATATCTTGAGTGTTAATGACAATGGAGATGGCCGTTTTTCCTCAATACGCGTTACAGATAAAGATATACACTGCTTCATTTTTGCAGTATTTCTAATAAGTTCCTACCTTGATATAAATGGCGGATTTTCTTTTTAAACAGTGGGCATTTCATTTTATGTACATTTTATTGTGATTTGTTAAGTTTTAAAGGTACGATTTATACTCAACCTCTTTCGGGTATTTTGTGAACAGCTTTTTCGCAAATAAAATTTTAATGAAGAACTACGATTTGGTTTTTTATAAGTTGGTTATTGGTTATTCAGTAAACATTCATCCTACATAGTTACATAACAAATTTAAGCCGTACTTTAAGCAATTCTTCTCGCAAAATTAAAGTACAGAAATAAGAAAGTAAAATCGTTTACGATTTGACATAAATTTTATAGGACAGAATTCGAGGCCGCCAATACAGTGGGGTCTGTAGATGTTTATGCTCCAGTAAGTGCAGTCTTACCTGGTCCTGCCGTCTGGACACCATAAAAGCGCTATTTTTGGGCACTCGGTGACCTCGCACGAGTACAGTTAGTTAGGCGATTGTCGGAAAGTGGTAAGGTAAGGTAAGGTAGGCCTAGTGGTCACTTAGTCACGAGAGGCAGGAAAGTGACCTTGGCCGGGGGAGCAAGTTGCCGTTAAAGGAAGTCTTACGCCGCGTCGTCGCCAATAGTGTCAAGGAGGCGGCTACCTGTAAAATATAGGTGACTTTTCATTACGATTATCCTTCTATCGCGTATACTTCGACTTTATCACAGCATCACTTTGTTCTTGGCCATTTACAAAATTTTCAGTTTAGAGAATTTTACTAGGTATCAGTAAGAGAATGAAAACAAAGTATAAAACAAGCAGAGAGTGACTGTTAAGAGCTATTTCATCGCAAATCAGCTGATTCAGTATGGGGTATCTCACTGCTAAGAAATCTACAACGCATTCATCAAAATAAAATGGTTGAGATGTTAGCAAACCTTCAGTAGAAGGCATATTCTAAACAGAAAAAGAGAAAGCATAAAAGTCTGTAGTATGTTTTGGAAATATCTTTTCAATTCACTTCGATCTGAATTAACGGAAAACCCCCAAGCGTGTTGGCACGAACACGTATTATTTGCGAAGAGAAGCTTTCTTACGAAAATAACTGGTTGCTGAACAATCCACATCCAAATAATGTACTGCGAAGCATCTATTGCTCCATAGTCAGTGTTAAACCATCAAAGAATCCCAAACTATCTTGGATCGAATAACACCCGATAATTTATTACCACTGTTGTTTATCAACAAACGTGAATGCTATATCTTGCCTTTCCAATCTGAGATTTTCCTTTCAGAGGTTTCCGCATAAATCTACGGTACGGTACATATCGCAATACCAACTTTTAAATCTTGTCATGAACACAACAGCATAGCTTTATCCCTTTTGCTGACAAACCCGACGTCAAATCCTTACACTTGCTTGGATACTATTCAAGTGTGTTGTTTGTTACCATCATCAACCCTAGTCTCCTAAAATTCCTTTGGCATGGGTGTTTGTCGGGTCATCTACAAAAGTTCACCACTAATAATAATAGAACTACTGTTCCTCGGTTGATATGACTTACATCCTCACTAGTAACTTAAGGTTATTACCACGCAAGTAATTTTAATAACACAGTTTACAACCAAGGAATAAAATGATACTCAAAACTCCATAGGGAAAGGCGACATGGCGCATAAAACCGTATTATAGGCCCACTGGATAAAGAGGTTTACGGTGCCTTGAAACCCCACTCTCCAGGCAGACCCTTGTACTGAGGCCGTTGTCAAGGGCGTCATCTGTAAACACGTTGATGTAAAGAGGTCACATTTTGTATGTATATAAGACTAATACGTTTTAAAGGCAGCGTGTAAATTTTTAAATACATTAATATGTGTTGAAGCTAGCACAATAATTATCGTATTAGTGCTGTAATTAGAAGCAATTCCTTCTGTTAGATGAAGACGCATACAGGTGTCCTTCATTTTTCGTAAGGTAATCCAAGTGATGTATACTAAACAAAATTACACAAGTTCCATAGACATCCTACCGTGAAATGCTAACGTTTGTATAAGATACAATTTTTTGTTAAGATAATATGCTAAACTCCTAATGTGTAATCATGATCAAGTCTTCGGGTTCACATCTCACCGCAACACTGTAACACAAACATTTTAATTGTTTCGCCTGGAGTCTATAACATTCCAATTAACATACCGTATATTGAAGAAAAAAGCGTTTAGTGTCTCCATGAGTTTTAGTCGTCACATCAGGCACAGAAACTTCAGGATATGGAAATATAATCGAGGCGGAAGTCAGTGACAAAACCACACATCAAAACAGTTCGACAGAATCCAAAAAAATTTAAAAAACTTCAACAAAACCATAATGATCAAATAAGTCATATTTATCCAAGTTTCGTCGTACTTGTCGTTGCTTGATTACGCTTGACCCAACCACGATCACATTCAACTCCCTAACTCATGTGTATAAGCGGATATGTATTGTTGACAGTTTCTGTGTGATATCTGTTAGCTAAAGATGGCTCTCCATTGCGATGTCAAAATATTTCAAGATTATGACGTATATCTTTGTTAATTAACCAGTTTGACTATTTCTTGCTAAGTGTCTTGACCGGTGCCAAGAGAATCCTATAATTTTAAGTGGATTCCGAAATCACTGTGATCCTAGTTTTGGCTAGACTAATAGCTGTTAAAACACCGATTCCATCTCTTCAACATAGAGTGCTATGTCTTACAAGGCTTAGAGGAAATGTTAGGTTCACAGGAAGACCAATTCCTATACATCCTAGCCTTAAATCATCCCACACTCCGATCTCCAGAATAGACGACACCGCTAAAAGATCTGGTTTATCGACTTACATAATGTCCAGGATGTTTTAGTGCAAGTTTTTCAATATTTCCTGAGATGTAATTATCAGTGATATAACTTGTACTGTGTTTAATGTATGGCGTTCATAGAACTCTTATGTAGGTAAATGGTGTAACTGGATTTTGGATTGTACAGATTCTAATAATAGACTTAAAGTGTTTTTAATTTTAGAAAATTAATGATGAGTTAATATAAATTAATAACTCAAGAAAAGTACAATTTTATCGTGTCAAACCTCTTTATCTGTAGAAGAGAACAACATCTATCAAGATACTGTAGGATTTAAATTTTAAAATTCCTTTCCTTTATGTTAGTTTTTGTTCGACCTTTTCATGGAAACCCGTAGAAAATAGTAGACTGACAGAAAGAGGAGAAATTGTGACAAGAACCCGCAAGTCTATAAATAGTATGACCTAGACGCAACAGCCCAGCCTCCCAGGCCGTAGGACCTGACCGTCAGTACACTTAAGTACAAGGTGTTGGTTCAATATGCTATGAAAATTAATCACATATATACTTGTAAAATTTTTAAAATACCTTTAAAATCAACGTCTTTTGCTGTATGTCTGTAAAACCCCTCCCTGTGTCCCAGAGTAGTGAGTTAATTTAAACTAATGACAAACTCATAATTAGTAGGTTTATATAATTTACTAAAATTCTTTCCAAAATCTTTAGATAGCTTGGAAGTAGCAAAAAGGTAATATGTGCAGGGAACAGATTGGTTTCATGTTCTCAATTCACATTCATTCATCTCACAATTCCTTCTGTATCAACCTTGGATTACAACCCAACCCTCTTGATTGAAATGTAAAAATAAAGATCTAAAAACAATTTGATTTTTATATTTATCTCAAATCGTTACAAGTAAGAGGGCTTCTTTTTGTTTGTAGTTAAAATAAACTGGTAGTGAACCTTAAAAATGCAGTTTTTTTGTAAATCCTAACACAGTTATGAGATATTTTTTTCGATATTAACCATTAAAAATCTCAATTGCTACAGTTCCTGTCAAGACCTTCTAAATTTGGTTCTTATATATGTTGTTTTCGTAAACGTATTTAAAGATATCTAGATCTTACGTATTACGTTTTAACTCTGGCTCTCTGGCTATCATCCTCTTAGAAATGCAGATAATTGTTAGCTTTTAAACCTTACGCCAATATCAAAGTAAAATATGTCACGCATATTAATGAAAACCATAAAGGATTTATTACAATGTTTCATGAGTTTTACAAACAACAGTTATAGTAACGTTCCGGCCTACAGTGCGATATGGCTGCGGAGTCGTGAACGTGCAGTAAACCATATAGGATTTATTACAATGTTTCATGAGTTTTACAAACAACAGTTATAGTAACGTTCCGGCCTACAGTGCGATATGGCTGCGGAGTCGTGAACGTGCAGTAAACCATATAGGATTTATTACAATGTTTCATGAGTTTTACAAACAACAGTTATAGTAACGTTCCGGCCTACAGTGCGATATGGCTGCGGAGACGTGAACGTGCAGTAAACCATATAGGATTTATTACAATGTTTCATGAGTTTTACAAACAACAGTTATAGTAACGATCCGGCCTACAGTGCGATATGGCTGCGGAGTCGTGAACGTGCAGTAAACCATATAGGATTTATTACAATGTTTCATGAGTTTTACAAACAACAGTTATAGTAACGTTCCGGCCTACAGTGCGATATGGCTGCGGAGTCGTGAACGTGCAGTAAACCATATAGGATTTATTACAATGTTTCATGCGTTTTACAAACAACAGTTATAGTAACGTTCCGGCCTACAGTGCGATATGGCTGCGGAGTCGTGAACGTGCAGTAAACAGTGTAAAAGAGATAATATTACAACCACGACGCTATTAATTTATAACAACCTTGGTACATACTCACTGTTACGTCACTAATGGGTTTATTTGTAACAAGAATGAGCATTATAACCTTTAACTAGAGAGGTTGAAGTGGAGGGCATTCTGAAAAGGTAAGGGCTAAATGTGTTTTGCTAATTCCTCGTAGGAAACATGACCTACTGTGATCGAACGAAGCAAGTGAATAGTGAACAGATCTGTTTGTAAGACGTTCAAATAATTATTTTATCTTGTATTAGTCACTTACAAGCGGCTGTGCTCTACGGTCTGAGGGTTCCGCACTCCGGTGTTATAATAAGTTCATAGAATACTGTTATGAAAAGACATTATTTCTACCTCAGACATGCGTATTAAGAAATAGCTAAAGATTGTGAA
Organism: Homalodisca vitripennis; assembly: GCF_021130785.1. NCBI lineage: Eukaryota > Metazoa > Arthropoda > Insecta > Hemiptera > Cicadellidae > Homalodisca > Homalodisca vitripennis. The sequence continues at coordinate 84,143,231 of NC_060207.1, read as the reverse complement.
TTCAGGGGTGGACCCCACTGTGTATTTTAATACAATTTCTGGAAAACCATAAGTAAATGATTGGATCTACCTATAAGCTAGGCCCAAATGGAACTAACACAAAACCAAAAGCCCATAATTTAAAATTCTTCGAATCCTTTGCCAGTGTCAGAAAGAATAATTAGAAAGATCTTAACACGAAAAGTATATTCTGAGAGCTTAAAACTGAGCTAAACGTTAAAAAAAAACAACGCAATACCCCTACCGATTTACGTGTCTCCCAGCGCACGTTTCTACCCCAGATTTTAGTACTCCAGATTAGCTTACATAAGGCTAGAAAGTAGACTTTAAAAATATATTTAATGAAATATAACATTAACTTTTAAGTGACAATACTGTATACAAGATAATATACGGTACAGCTTTATGTCATACGGCGCGCAGAACTATGAGTTAGGATTTACTTTATACTTCACTGAATATAACTGATTCACTAATTTGTCCACCATTGTATCCGTGGTTAACTTAGAAGTGTTACATATGACACCTGTATAAATATATACAATATTCGCTTGTATACATTTTCATACGAAACAGGGAAAAATTCTTAAGTCAATTTCATAAGTCTAAATAACTAAAAATCTTACTTAAACAACCTGCAGACCATAGAATATTTTCTAAGATAAGTCTCTATATTTAAAATTGGCCAACCCATCTCCAACAATGTTGTTATGTTTTTCATTCGTTTTGATACATTGTCTTATTGGATGACATATTTAAATGTAAACTTTATATTTGTCTGGAACGTTACAAGAAAGATGTCGGAGTAGTATTAAGCTTCACATTGTACACTTTTTTATATCGTTACATCGTATTTAAACTACAAAAATCAATATTTCGTTTGATCTACTGTTGAGTGACTAAATAAGTTATTTTGGTTGATTTTACTTCCGAGTATTTTATAAAGTGGCAATATTATCCAATGTTGGATGACAACCATAAAAAAACGTCAAGGTAAATAATTGTATACGTGATAAATAATTATTAAAATTAGTAAACACACAGAGAATTAAATTCCGTATGATTTACCCATTCATAGTTGTCTCATTTATTCAGTTCTCTTAAAATTTTATAAATAAAATGTAAACATTGACGTAAGAGTTGCAATGCATTTAAGTATGTAGTTCCTCCATTCTTTAAAACTATTCCATACTCCATGTAATACAATATATGCTCGTATTTCGTTAAAAAACAAAAAACAGAAAAGGCCCAGAAAATTTATTACGTGTAGAAGAAACAAATATAACTCAAAAGTGATAACAAATTAACATCATGCTACGATAAAATTAGACAATTTTAAATCAACAAGTTGTAAAACATCAAGACTACATACATAATGAATTAATGAGGATAAAAAGCTGGCCGTTAGACTCGGATCAACAACAGAACCACCTTTCTATCCTCGTACATACTACGGTCTGTAACAGTTATTCTCTTCCTGGTGAGTTACGGGTACTTACTAGGGCGGTAGAATGGCAAGGCAGAGAGCATGCTGGGGGTAGCACATCACTTCACAGACTGCGCGGGCCGCGCTGCAGGGAGACCGGTCTCGGGAAAGTTGGTCATATAAGGTCGAGTGGCGAGCCCGAGCCCAGCGCACTGTCAATGTCAGGACCGTGTCCACCGCGAGAGATGTTGACAATTTATTTCTCAACATCTCAATTCGTGTGTGATCTCAAATTTTCGCTGTTTGATTTATAAATAAAGATATAGTGCAGTTCCATGTCTGTGCCCGATAATTCAGAACATTATAGCCTTCAAAAGAAGAGCTACCGTTTAGCTACTACTCAACTGACTGAATGATGGAATTGAATGAATGGGGAAAACAGGAGTAGACCGAGTTAGCCAAGTTAAACCACACAATTATTTGGATCTTTATAATTATTAATTTTTGGTTTTCTATTACTCTATTTCGGTCTCTGAGTTTTGTATTGTTTAGTACCCAAAAAATCTTTCTTAAACTCGTGTCCGAGTCTGTCTGTCCGTGCGATAACTCTTGATATAGAGGTCCTCGAGTCTTCAATCTGTTACATAGGGTCCTCTAGGCCCATACAACAAATCTATTTATTTTGAGGGTTAAAGATCAAAATTAAAGGTAACGTACAATTTATAGCATTTATAAATGTATAGCATTTATATACCCATAGATCTTATGGGTAACCATTATGGCAAAGAGAAAATTGTGACTCAAGTTCTATCAGATCCTTCGATACTCAAATTATCGGTTTATTTTATTAATACATTTTTTTCTGTAAACGATACACAGCTGTAAGGAAGACAGTGGCTGTCACCGGGAAATAAAGAACGGGAATACGCCTAGCGGACACAATGTACAATCTCCTGCGGAGGTTGAAACTGCCTTCGATTGCCTGTCATTATAAATTCAGCAATGAGAAGGAAGCGCCTCTAGCTGTAGAACAAGCACCTGGTGAATAACTTAAACTTGTACGCTCATCTTGCTCCTATATATCCCCTCTACTGACATATATTGTCACTGTGTCGAGTGAATTATGTGGGTGTTCATTTGTAATCGAGCACACGTTTTAGATGTTACACAAACTAACGATGTACAGTCACGCGAAATCACGGACGATTGGAACGTCAACGATCAGGCCCGTGGTAATGATCCTAACGACATTTAAGATCTTTAAATTTACAAACTATTACGAAATAAACTATCCATTTATAAATTAATGAGCTACCTTGACTGTTAGTTTAAATCCAAAATGGCTATTTTGCAACTCATCATTGTAGTTTTGTTGTTGACATTAAAATGTTAATTTAGTGTCAATTTTTTATTTGCCAACATGACACTCATAATCTACTTTATGCTATCAAAAATTCAAAAAGTATGAGGAACATACATACATTATGAGAACATTTATTTATAAAACACCAGATAGTATTACACCGATCACCTTTCAGTTTCTGGTATGCAAATAATCCTGGGAAGTGAAAAATTCCTTTATTCCAACGTAAAGTCTATGTAGTCATGAAATGAATGAGATTAAGAAAATGTGGCCAGTTTCGCGGAAAGTATTACACAAACCACGCCACGGAAGGTAGTCGGTTATGATCGACACACGATAGGCACGACAGGCATGTTAGTCCAGCGCATGATTCAGCTGCCTTGTGGTGTTGACCCGATGGGCAGGCAGGCGGGGATAGAGTATCACAAGCCGCAAGGTCGCGGTGTGGCCGGAGTCTCAGGGCCCACAGTATACAGCTGATGTGGGCCGACTCTTGCTGCTGTAATACGACGCCACCGGTTCAGCGTCCACAACCGCGACAAGCCAACACGACGCGGCGGTGGCGGCCACGAGACCCTTGCATCCGAAAAAGGTAAGGTGCAGGGTGGTATATGGCTCCTAAAACGTATCAGCGGCAGATTATAAATTGTAAGCTTGTGGAAAGTCAAACACGTCTCACTGGTAGGCAGCGGAAAGACGGCCAGACCCAGGAACTGCTGGTTTATTGGCGGATATAACGTATCACTAGCGAATCGTGGTGACTCGTCCTTGTTATTAACCTCATTGAGACGTCTAGGTTAGGCTGTCTTTGATGCAAATCACTAGCATCTCTATTCCTCTAAATCAGGAAGACAACACCAGAATGAAATACTTAAAAGTTTATTAAAATTATGCCCGTTCCAGTTAATTAACAGATGTCTTTCACAATGTCGTCGATTGTTGATTTTGCCTTTAAAATTGTTAAACAATATTGATTTTCCAATGAGTAGTATTAAAAATCTTAGTACACACACAATACTTATCTGTATCTATAAATAATAAATAATTGCGGCTTTATAATAAATAATGTACTAAAGAAGACGGGTATAGCTGTATTATTTTGTCGTGCAGCCGTCGAAGAAAACTACACCACTGGATAGCATCTTCTACAGCCAAAGTTTACTAAAGTAGTAGTTTCTCATTGCAATGCAAGGATGGCTTTAGATATACGGAATTATCGTGTGACAAGTTATTTTGTATGGTTTTTTATGGACGGTTTTGTTCAATTCTTGTGGACTCAGTCTTGGATAGAATCAGATAAACTAAACATTGACACAATTGTCACCACGGTTAGAAACAATTTCTCAATGCGAATTTGAGTATTTGCTCAACTGCTAGCACGACTGTTGATTGTAACAGGAAGCAGCGAGAGCGGGGCCGGTGCCATATCTAAAAGTATAAACACGACAACCCATTCAAACGCAAAATGCGAGTCAATGATAACTAATTAGCAACAGAGCGCCGCACCGCGCCGTTCCATTGTAATGAAGAGCTCGTGAATGGGTATCTCGATCTAGTCGCGCGATAAGCGTTCGGAAAGTCCCGAGAACATGGGAACCCGACTTTATTTGCTCGGCAGTACAGAGGAAACCGCCTCCATCCCATCATAATAGTCGACTCGGCGGCGTGTAACGGTCATTGGATGAATAATTGCAAGTATCCGGTGAGAAACAGGCGGCGCCGAGCCTCTGCGAGCCCGACCCTGTGGCACACTTGCTGTTCGCGCCCGAGCACGTGTGATACACAGCGGGAGACAGGGGCTCAGGTATTGGTCATGACGATACAGACCAGAACATACTGTACCTACACCTTCAATAAAGGCCGGCGAAAAGCTACTTGTAGAGACAATTATCACCGAACTGCTGATATAAATCATCATAATTGAGACTGATTCTCGCAATGTAGAAACAGCATGTGCAAAATAACTGTACAAGAAAAAGTTGTGTGTATAAAGTAATGAGGAATAAGTATAGCACTATCTGAAAACCCTTCATGTCTCAATGATGCATTGCTTTTCTCTTTCGGTGGACAGAGTTTTTATCCATGCTTTATGCCATTGCAAAAGATACCTACCCAGTAAAATCAATGTTAACTGTACACAAACATATCGTAGGCAAATAAACAACATATGAACAACTCGTATGAATAACGAGACAACGTCATGTTTATTTTTCAATAAAACTTCCCAAACAATTATCCAAATTAGATTTTCAATAAGAAAAAAATATCTTTCTTCCATTTTCAACATTAATTTATTTTGGTTTATTTCTTTTTATATTTATTTATTTATTTTTCAGCACTAATTTGTTTATTAGTTTCACCAATCAAATAAAAACATTCACAATTCGTAAATTGGAATCAAATCAGCCTGGTAAAGGTATTCTAAAAAGTTATGAACAATAAATACCTTACCCACAACCAGGTGCATATACAAACTAACAAATGATGTGAAATTATTATAAATCACGTAATCTACCCTTTAGCAATGCAAGGTATATTTAGTAACTTGTGCCCCTTTTATACAACACTTTACACAAGACGACCCCTGGGACATTTTAGTTTTAAGAAGGAGTGGTAGCTATAGCCTTTTTAAAATGTTAGATACTTCCCCCACAATACAACAAATCTGTAGTTTGAGTAAAAAAAACCCACCAATTATTTCCAAATAATCTACGTTTTCTACACACGTGGAAAATTATTACTTACCCAACTACAAAAAATAACTGCCTATTGGAAACAATGAAAATGTCCTGTTTTGACCGCACCAGTCTCCGCTCAGGCCGATACTCGGCGTGGGTAGCGACCGGCGCGGCGGCTTGTTATGTCTTCAGACAACATAACGCGGGCAGTAAACCTAAGCCCACAGCTGTTTTAGTACCTAGAAGTCCCGCTGCAACGTGACAGCCGTACCGTGATTGATGGGTGGTCTGCCAACAAACCTCCAAACTCAAATATGAAACAGTAGTTTTTATAGTTAAGACGTTGCGGTCACGGCACCAGGTCACTGTATGAGGGCAAGGGCCTTGGTTATTATAGCCTATCCCGTGACCAGAAACTACGGGTACGTTATAACTGTGGTAGAGTTACAATGTTGAAATGTCCAGGAGCGACTGGTACTGATAATGAATAATGAAGATATTTGAAATGGCAAGAATGACTAGTGTATATGAAAAATCAAAAGGACCAAGAACTATACCATAAGTACCTATGTGTTTGGATGAAAAGATTGTGAAAATCTTGTACTTGCCAGGAACGACTCATACTTTTGAGGGAAAAGATTATGAATATCTGGAACACACCAAATTCAACCGGTATATGTAAAAATATTAAAAACCCAGGAATGATTATTATATAAGATGAAAAATTATTAATATCTTGGGATAAACAGAAATGTCTGCTAAATATTAGAGTAGATTTTGCAAATATTGAAATGACTATTGTATTTTTGGGTGACAATATAATGAAAATAAAGAACGCCTAGGAAAAAGTTATATATTATACAGGTGATAAGAACATGGAAATGTAGACATGATCATGTTGGAATGTGTGTGAATAGCAATTTAAACACACGCCAATGTTAAACTCTTTCGTTAATTTTTGAGACGTTATGGACGATTTGTACATAAACAGATGAGTTTATATTGAAAATGTCAAAATTCCTTGTTGCTTTTCTAATACATCCAGAAACAGTGATCATATATTTGGATTAAAATGGCGAGGAACTACTTATATATAAGTGCAAAGGAGGATCATAAGAACAGTGAAATAGTCAGATGAAACAGTAATATATGAATGTGTAGGACTGGTAAGTGTGTGGGTGTTATCTCTGGATCACTAGGATGCTGGTTTCATTATTCTGTACCATATCTTGAGTTTACCCTCCTGCTCACAGAGATAACATCAGCATTAGTACAGACTTTCCCGCGGCTGCGATACGCACTTTCCTCGGTCCTCAAGCAATTAAACCACACTTGGAGCGTGTCAAACGTTTCACGTTACGTTGGCAACAAAACGCCGTTTTCCTCATTCTTGGAGAACTACAGCCGGATTATTTCTAGTTGAGGGAATGAATTATCACACCATCATTCTCCCAACCTTTTCTTTGTGTACACGTCGCATTTTCTTCATATTAAATCGAAGGTAACGTAACATTTGTAACCTATGCGTTCCCAATTATACAGCATCGTCCGGGTGGTTTCGCCATCGATTGGCAAATTTATTTAAAACCTCCCAAAGATATAAAATTGACAATTAATATTAATTATTTTACCATTAAAATGTACTTCTATTATCTTTTAATAACATTTACAAGAAATGCCCTTAATTTGTTCACACTGTTCTTATATTTCAATTCCAGTTTTTAAATATTTTAAACTCATTTCATTCTCTTTTAAATATTAGTTCCAATGTCGGCTTTATATTTCAAGTCACGATGTGTAATGTTTAAGGCTTTTCTTATATTAGATTTTTGAACTCTATGAGGATTTAACTCAAGACCTTTAGAAGCCATGATCTCGTGTACTAGACCATACAATGATCATTAACACGCAAGAGTACTTGGGAACCTATTTTCACTAAGCAATGCTAGTCTTAAAAATCGGGTAAGGATATTTATACTGTCTAACTAGTATTATATATACCGTACTACTTAAGTAGTTACTTAATGAAGTTGAGATTTAAATAGGTAAACCATATATAATAATTACAGTTATTACAGAATTATATCATTTTGTAGAGACTACACCACTAAAACGTCTGGAAGCAAGAAAAAAACCATTCTTCATTCCTTCTGCCCGTTTTTACGAAATTACAGCGTAACTGAAATCGTAACTTATACGTTAATAACTAACATGCACTATTTTATTGCGATAGAATTATTCTAAACAGACACAGCGGATTTGGTACAAAGTTATTCAACGATTATTTATCGTCGTGATAAGCTTAGGACAACAAAGGACTATGAGTACATGTAATTATAAGATATAGTTAGTATCAAGGAATAGTTTTACACTCAATTGTATATACAGGGTGATCACAAAAGGGTGCCCCAAACTTCTGTGGGTGATTGTAGGCATAATTTCAAACAAAAATGTCTCACAAAGATAGGTCGAGAAATGTGTCGTTTAGCCGCTAGCTACCATTTTGTATTTTTACAAAAAATTAATTTCTCTACAATTAGTAAAGCTATAGATACCAACCATTGCACGTCGGTAGTAACACATAAGTGAAAATAAAAAAATAATGGTGTGATTTGCTTGAATGGTTTCAAAATGGCGCCTGTTAAATTTTTTAAGTCAAATAACAAAAAAACAAGTATATTTATAAAATTTCACAATATACTAACTATTTAGTAATTTTTATAACAAATTCAACTGTACCTTTCGCAACGAAATCTGTCAACGCATAAGCGAGCAAGATAACTTTATAAGTATGCTTGCATAGGATACCTTTCAGCTGATACCAGAAAAATAAATATTTTAAAATTTGTATAATAATTCCAATGTTACTTTTCTCAACAAAATCCGTCAACGCATAGGCGAGCACGGCCACTTTAATGGCACTCTCGCACAGGCCGGGAGCTGCTGATACGTCTCAACTGTGACCACAAACATATTACAGTTTTAAAAGAACAGTCGATACCAATACCCAAAAACAATTTACCTGAAACACAGTCAATACAAAAATAACTTTGATTCTTAAAGGACTTAGTTTTTCACTGTCACACAAAAAAAACTTTATTTTATCTTACAAACATTACGAACGCCAACTATTATTATTAATAAGATAGAACATTTTAAACGTACTGAAATCCTTGACCTCACGTTATGTGGCTGGGTGTTTGTTAAAAGCATACGAGTTAAGTTGCAATATTACATAACCCATCATTAATTGAAGCATTTCTGTAAGCTTTTTCTATTCAAACTAAAAATTTAAAAGCATATTTCGACAAAATATTTTTAAGTGGCTAAGTTTAAAAAAATCATAAATAATCTCACTTGAAAAAAGTTATTTTGCTGCACACTAGCTCTTCAATAGGCAAATCAAAACAAATCCCAACTTTAAATTTCTATTTAAACAACAGTTTATTTTTTTTAGTTCTGAGTGCAATTTCAGAAAAAAACTTCATTTTAGGTCTCAAGAAAGAAAGGAATAAACTAAACATCTCTTATTGTACTCAAAAGTGTTTGTGTTTGAAGCCTACCCATTACGCCTTATTACGTCATGCGTTATAATAAGGCCTATATGACGGATCCCAGTTCCGTCTTCAGTAGGCACTCTAAGAAGTAATAATTCCGCTTATGTAATATGCTATTATGAATATTATTTGTAAATAATAGTTTACTTTTAACACAACTTGAGAATTCTTGAAAGCGGTAGCGTACATAAGTTTGCAATGGAGAGTATTATCACAGTGCATATTAAAAGGCTAACCCTTTAATACGTTTAGGTGTAGGGAAGTTCGTGAAAACTTGAGGAAGACAATAACTAAGGTGGTACAATCGATCTTATGCTTATATAACTTGTTTTACTAAAGTCATTACAATTTAAGGTAGCTTTCCTGAAGACAGAAAGAGATTACAAATTATTAATAGGAACTATAGGCGTTTAAAAATGGAAATATAGGCTTTTGCAACCAAGCCCAAATAAGATGACTGAACATAAAAAGTGATATTGTACAGTATATAATTAGATAACATTTCACGAAGTAATGCGTCGTTAATCTATATATATATAATATAATATATATATAATATATATATATATATATATATATATATATATATATATATAATAATATATTTTAAAAAAGCATCTTAAAGACAGTATACATCAGAATATAAAAATATGGTTTAATTTTAATAAATGATTATTCCAACAGAAACCGATTGCATTACCTCACCCCTTAAAAATGTTTGTTTGTTACTGTTAACCGAGCAAGTTTGACTTTTGTTTTAGTCGCAACTTTAAGAAAAAAATTATATCTTGAACCTTAATTTCCTTATAGCGAAGGTGTATAACATGTTAAAACAAAAATTTATCCAAAAACTATTAAATTTGCAAGAAACTTTGAAAAGCCGAAGCCTGTGAAAGGAGCCAGTTGAAGTAACGTGAAGCGGGCAGGGGTGTTAATTAGTTCAAATATATTCTAGCAGTAATATTAGTTTCCCAGTTTGAATCATTTTACTTTACACTGACATAAGAAGTTGTGAATATATTTGACAATTTACCAATTCACGATGCTCAATAGAATTAATACAGTTTTCGAATCGTACACGAGAATGACGCGTTGCTTTACATGAAGTGGTATAAGGCGATTGAAACAGTCAGCGGGTTTTCTGTTCTGAGTCTAGCATTTTTTGATTAATTTGTTTTTAATTATGAAAACTATTAAAATATTAAGGTACACAAACGTCTGAAAACTAAAACTGTAATACTTATTACATATGACTTCAATATTTTCAAAACTACAAAAATGTAGTAATAGTGTTTTCTTTCTTTTTTATTTGTTTGGCTTTTGTGTGTCACACTTTATATGAAAGTCCAGCCAATTAATGTTATTTCTGAGAATTTAAAACTACTTTGATCGCAATGTAATCACTTTAATTGTCAAAATATTACTACCCAACCAAAACATTATCATTCTGGACTTATGTAATACGTAACTATACGAATATTTCATGTTTTTGGGGACATCTATTACTTCACTATACTTGTAAAACTGCTTGAACATAAATTAATTGCTTTCTTAATTTCAGTATTTATGTTTTATAACAATTTAAAATCAAATACACTAGTGTCTAAACTAATTTACATTTGTAACGAAATATTGATTTTTAGTCTTAATCATTAATCAATCGTGTTAGAAACTCATGGGAACTCGGAAGAAAATTTAAACCAAGATAATTCTATTGTTTAGAAAATGGATATTACATTTTAATAATAAAAAAAATATAATATTTAAATCTCAACCGGAAACTTTTTACACTGAAACAATTTCACACGCCAAAAACAACGATGAAAATAGTTAACATAAATCAAACTCGGATAAAACATTAAACTGAGACAATGCGGCTGTTAACACGTTATATATTTAAATTTTACTCTATATAACAATTGTATGCTTAAATCTCATCAGAGCCTAAAATAAACTCAATTTTTATTTTTAGCATTGTTCATTAAAGAAATAATATTTAAAATTAAATAATAGATGAAACACATTGTAAACTGAGATATTGTGATTGGTAAAAAAAGATTTTAAAATCTTACTCTTAATAAAAACTAAGCATATGTTTAAAATTAATAAAACTACGTGGAAACACTGAGTTACTTTGATTATTTAGCAAAATAAGGTGGATATAGATTGTTATTTAGAATAATTAAAAATTAGCATAGAAAATTAATTATATGTGAGACCTTACTTTGAGACACTTTGGTTGTTACGGAGGTACTGGTTGGTATTTCCGCTTCTAATCTCAAAGATTACGTGGCCCATAGAAATAATCATACTGTACCCGGGAAGAAACTTTAAACAGAAGTGTATAGTTTTCAGTAATATAGTACTTTAACTTATTTCTGTTCCTTTCTTTAAAACCAACATTACATGTTCTTTACTTTCAAATACCCTCCAGCATATTGGATGTCACAACTGTGCCTTCTTGCGTTTAAACTTTAATCGTGGTTTATTCTATCTTTTGAGAATATATCGTGTTTAGTATATTAATAACAATGATGTATTTTCTTTGTAAGCCTCAAGCCTTCAGGTGTTATTTCAGTGTTAATCTGCCTACTTGCTGTATGTGCCGTACCTTGTTGTTGCTGTGTGACCTGTCTTGTCACATGTTGTTCAGTGCGACTAATCCGCTGTTGGCTGAACTGCTGTTGTTGACTGAACTGTTGCTGTTGCACGAACTGTTGTTGCTGTTGCTGAACAACCTGTTGTTGTTGTTGCTGCTGCTGCTGCTGAACAATCTGCTGTTCTTGCTGCGTTTGCCGCTGCATTGTTTGTCTTTCGAATCACACACAGAACTGAACCACTATCACTTTGAAAATGTACAAACGTCTAAAAACGTCTATTTCACGGCCAATATGATAACAACTGTTCAAGTCATTATAGTAGAGAAACCACAAACATACATATATACAACGTCGATCGAATACGGGGTCTGGGCGAAGAATGAGAAATTAGGCGACTTAGGAGCAACCGAGGCTGCAGCGCTGAGGGGGGAGTGGGGAGGTTTACCAAAAATACACCGAGCTGAGCGAGTGACCACGCCTCCCCCACACGCGCAGCGGCGCGCACTCCCGCGCGTGGGACACATGATTCAATCAGCTGATTTGGGACTGTGATCGAGACCGACACAAGACAAAGACCGCCGAATTATAGTTTGGTGACCTTCCCACTCGGCCTCATCCCGCCTGATAACGGCCGTCCATCCACGGCACTGTCAGCTGTCATATGTCCAACATACGAGAGAAGGTTGTTTACTACTGTCGCTCAGGTAGTGAGTGTAGTCTCTGCGATCTATTATTGGTTTAAACGCTATGCAAGTGGACAAGTATCGAGATAATCCATCATTGAAACTTTTAATTGAAGCTAATGAAGTCGCGCTTAGTCATGCACAATCATAATCCGCAGCACTGTCAGGTCTCACTTGCCTATCACACCAGAGACGACCTAAGTAAGCTCTTGTTTACTTCTGTCGCTCAGTTAGTGGGTGTAGTCTCTGCGATCGATCACTGGTTCCAACGCTACTAAAGTGGACAAATACCTATCGAGATAGTTCATCACTGAGACTGTTTGTTGAGATTAATGCAGTCGCGCTTTGTCATGCACAATCATCACCCGGTCGGCATCCGATTATCTTAGAAATTTGTGTCTCACATTATTTATTGAGGCGTTTCCACAACTGTTTTTACTGCTTCGCTCTTTAGTAGACGTAAACAATCCCAACCCTCCAGTTACTGGTCTAAAATCATACGAGACACAGGGCTTTTCATTATTATAAAGTGTTCCAGATCGATTGTGAGAGAACAAAGTATTATAAAACAGTTTATCAACGAAACAAACTCTTGATAACAAATAAAATAAAATTCATGTTATTGAATACAGGGTGAAAACTCGAATGTCTGAAGTTAGATTGTTGAGATTTTTAATATAAAAATAATGTGTAATGATATAGGAAATGATCTATAAGTCAAGCACGAAGATGAAAAAGAAGCTTAAATATCTATCTTCATAATAAAAGAAGACAGATTTACAAATATATGTAAGTGGAAGAGGAATGTGCTGACCGCCTCTATGTCACTGCACATGCTCTTTAACAATGATGTTTACATTTTTAGCATCACATTTACAATTAGAGCATTATACTTTAAACGTTCATAACTCATATTTTTATGATAAAAAGACTAACATAAACCAATCTAACTGCTTAAAAAACAATTGGCATGTTTGCCAGTGTTAGAACATTCCATATTTGCAGCTAGTTTATAAAAATAACTTACATCAATATAAATAACTTTATGCGAATGTTGAGTTTAGTTCCAATTCACCTTCCTCTTACGTGACTTTAAGTCTTTCCATGCAGGCATTTCTGGACTTGCAGACTTGTTTGATAAATCTCTGTAGATAGGCTTGATTTTATTCATACCTGACAAGGGAGTAAAGAGCGGTGTATTCATAAAATATGGAGCTACAAATAAATATTTCAAAAGTTATATTAGTATAACAATTAAAAATGGAAAAACCTCCTTATAACATGTAACGTTGTAAACTTTATTTGAATGGCTTAGCAAATTTAAATATACTGTATTTTATATCAAAAGTATTCATAAAACACTAAATAACTATACCAAAATAAAAAATCAATTTTTCTTTTAAAAATTACTTTAAACTTTCCTTATCTCAAACAAAATTAAACACAACATTAAGAAAATATCAAACAAAATAGTTAACTTTAAATCACAAATCAAGACCAAAGCAAAATCTTGATAAATACTCTAGGATCACAAACGTATAGAGCTCCAATAACAGGAGATATACTGTATTTAACTTTAACTTGTCATTTCTGCGTTTCTATATATACAACACTGTCTACTAACAATAACTTCCAGTTTTTTATATCAATCGGTTTTGTCACTTTTCAATAAAACTGCAACTTTGAACATTCATAACTCGGAAACGTGATTCGATAATAATTAAATGTTTATAGAAGATATATGCAAGTGTACTGTAATTGAGTATGTACTGGTACTTGTATACTATATGTATAATTCGAGGGTTGCTACTCTATTTTAATCAATGGGTGATTGATCTTTAAGAAAATGTTTAGTTTTCTATTTAAATCATGAGGCATATATTGGCCAAATTTCAACTTTCTGAGATATCGGAAAGTTAGAGAATTACAGTAGTGATGAATGAGAGGCATTACCTTTTATATACAGAACTAATGTGAGAATTTACACTTTTCTATTTATACGTATGATTTAAGGACGACATCCGTAGTTCAGTAGGCTACTGTAAAACAGCTACTTGGAGGCTAGGTGTTGGATATTTGGAGCGACGAGGTTGGATTACAACATTCTCATGCTGTGTATATGCCCGCGTGCCATTCCGAGTCTGCATAGCACTCTAGACAAGTCTGGCATGTCAGTGACGTATCTAGGATATGAGTTGAAGGGGCCAAATCGACCTTGACCTTCCTTAACAGGAGGTAGATTGACCTCGTCTTTTTTAAATAATAACTACCACTGACACAAGAGGTTAGAAAAACATGGAACATAACTCCAATAAATAAATAAATGGCTTCAATTATCCAGAACTGTAATAAATAAAACAGCTTCGTCTACCACTTCAAATCTTCGTCACTAATTTAATAAAGAACATGAATACGGTGCTGTGGCGTTTCCAAGTCGAATAGGGGACGTCGATAGGAGCACGGCTAACGAGAGAATTAGAACCTAATATTGTCAATCTGCCAATATAGTCAGACCAATATTTAAATAGTTCGGATTAAACTGATGTTCCACATCTGCTCTGGTTACTTGGTTATTAATTTAAATCGACCCTTTCATCGGATTTGTAGGCCTAAGATAAACAGATCACTCTCGTCATTGCATTATTACACGCCTACCCTTGACTTGATGGCCAGCGTCTTAAGAAATAAATATATAAGTTATGTATAGAATCACTCTTACACTTGATTTCCCTTGGCATTACATCTAAAAAGCAGACGCTTAAGTGGTAAAAGTCATTTTAACTGCTGCCAAAGTGGTACAAATGTGACTCGACTTTGAAGTGGTTTACTACTTCTCTTCTCATCCACAACATCTTATTGTTGAGATGTTAAAAAATACCGCTTTGTGACGTCATTCTGCTAATAAAGTTTTCCCGCACATTGAGTCCTACAAGAGTTTTTCAGATGAGACGATAATTGGAAATTATTTTGAACTATCTTAAACCACTTTGATATCACGGACTGAAGAAAACATTTCATTCATTACACTCCGTTATTGAGTTTAACTGTTTTTTAGATGAAAATATGATATTTAAAAAATTAGAAGAATGTAAATTTCAGAATTCAAATTCCTAGATTGTATTGAAAAAATATTCAGACAATGAAGAGCCACATTTCTAGAATTGCACAAAACAAACTAAACATAATATATGTAATATAAGTTTATGAAGACATCCCTTGAAGCATTTTTGCCTCAGATGATAGACAATTTTTGAGTGTTTTGTACCCGTACTGTAAACATTTGGTAAACAATACATTTGTTTCATAATCCTACATGTATAATACATTTTTCAGGAAAATTTTGAGACATTTTCTATTAATATGGTATAACAATATTATGCATTAACCATTAAAAAAACATATGAGTACGGTACCAAAAAACGTGTTTTTCATGGAAAAAGTGGTGGGACTGCACCCGGCAAAGCTTGATAATATTATCAATATTAGAATCTGAGATAGCCAATTTATTCTTCATTTTATCTAGTTTCAGAAAATATATAATGGCATCCAGGTTCTCTTGAAGAAAAATAGTAAATATTATAAAATCCACAAATAGTACACGAGAGGCTAAATTGGTTACTGTGGATACAATTATTTTCAAAAATGTACAAAACATATCATTCTTACACTAAAAGTTTATATAACCAAAATTTAG
Source organism: Homalodisca vitripennis (assembly GCF_021130785.1). NCBI lineage: Eukaryota > Metazoa > Arthropoda > Insecta > Hemiptera > Cicadellidae > Homalodisca > Homalodisca vitripennis. The sequence goes on along the minus strand of NC_060207.1, from coordinate 84,127,230 downwards.
AGAATTATATGCACACAAAACGATAAGTAAATTAATTACCGATTTAAAATAATCTTATTTTTGAAAAAGGTGGAACGAACATAAATTTGTTATTATGGATGCTACGATTATTTAAAAAAATGAACAAAAAATATATAATTGTTACAATAAATATTTCCAAAGTATGAAACATTTTGCATAGTATAGCTTAAAACGAAGCTATAACAAGCAATACACTAACCCATGATATCGCTTATTTTCAAAATGGGTAGTAGATGAATACGATATTTTTGGTAAGTTTTATGACAACACTGTTTCTAAAACAGCAAAACAAAAGTAACCATTGAAATCAGAAATTCTTTCTCTTTGAAATGATATAATGGTATAATGGCACCCATAAAACGATTTAGATCGACATTATGACATCGATTGCCAGTTCCAGGATTTGCCTATCAAACTGTAATAAACATTCCTTAAACTTTACACTATAGTTCAAAACTTTATTTTAAATGTATTTACTAGACTCTAAATAAAAATTACGAAGAGCCTTATTTGGAAAGAATAATTCTTCATCTTCTTAAAATCTAACTTAAATTTTTAGTGAAATTGCATACTTAAACTCTCATAATCTAATTTTCATCAATCCTAAATATATTTTCAATCTATTACAAAATTCTGATTCATTAAAACGGGCAAGAGGAATACCGTTCCTAAATGCGACACTTCTGAAACTGTAATCGTTTCTTTTCATCAGACATGACGCATCAGGCATACGAGTGTGTGTGTGTGTGTGTGTGTGTGTGTGTGTGTGTGTGTGTGTGTGTGTATGTGTGTTCAACGCTAAGTTTCTTGGTTTGATGATTTCTGTATACCTACTTGTGTTTTAAAGCTTCATGCCAGATGAGAAGAAACGATTACAGTTTTAGAAGTGTCGCATTTAGGAACGGTATTTCCTGTATATATATAACCGAATTTTTTAAGTTCTCAAATCATCCAAAAGTAAAGAACTAGTTTTTTACTAATATGGAAATAAAATGCAATAAAAATGCATTTTTCACTGACGGAGTTAGAGCATATAATTACCAATTAAAGGTTATTACTAACATCTAATATAGAGAGTATTACGTATTGTTATATTAAGTTTTTAAACCGTATACAAGTTCTCTACTACACAAATTTAGGAATCCCCCCTCCCAACCCCCCGATTAAGAAATGACAATTTGTACGAAAAGGAAATAATGCGTTCTGTATTTTGCAGAATGAATTAGGAAATCATTCAAGCAAAAAAATAATAAAAATACTCGAACATAGGCCATGCAGTACGAACTGCTGTCTTTCTGGATATTGCGATGTTAGAGAAACCTAGGAGGCTCCTGGAGAATCGTGTCGACAGTGTCGAGACGCTAGTAAGGTCTGATTGTGATCATAATGACGACTGAGCCACAGTCAAACACGTGTCTGGCGTCTCTTAACGAACTTATGTTCTACAAAACTCTTAGGATTATCTACCTTGGTCTAATACACGTTTTCTAAATATACTGAGACTTTAGGAGGTTAAGTCCAGTATAAAACTGCATGGTCTTACTCGCAAAAATGCTGCCACTATCAGTGGAGGAAGTTGTGTAAGTAATATTCTATTGCGAGGTTACTTTTTCATCGTTTCTTTTTACATCGTAAGAGATGGAGCTGCACTGCTGACCATGATGCGGCAAAGTGCTACCAGCATTACAGATTGACCACATTGTAACACCTAACATAACAAATTGTGGTCGGATTTAGCAATACACTCTCATGGAAGTATCATATCGTCCAACAGTTAACATTAATTTGAAACTCGCTTACAATAACTGTTTGTGCCCGTTGCTGTTTTGGTTCGTTTCGTGTTGGACGGCGGACTGTAAGGTTGTGCGTGTAATGACAAGGGTCTCTAGTCCTGCAGGACAAGAATTGTATTTTAACTGTGGGGATTTTGATCATTTGGGTCAATGTGATTTTCCAACCATAAACCATAAAAAAGCCATAAACGTTAAAATTATGAAACAGATATAGTTGTGTAATGATTACAGACAGGCCTAACTTATTGATTTTGAGTTATTATTCCGAGAAAATATATGGTAACACCATAAAATTCATGGTATATTACAAAAATATTTTTTTTTTTAAGAGGATACCAAAGAAACTATTTTTCATAACTGATCAAAGACTTGGTATTAAAAAACAATAAGGACCGATATTGTTCTATTGGATTATTTTTCCTTAACAATATATTTTAAATTTTGTTGTTACGCCGTAAATAATATTTCATGCAAGTTAAAAAGCAAGCAAGTGAGTGGAAGCTGCATAGTGTTTTGTATACACTATACTTACGTATGTAAGCGTAAATCGACTAAAAACCAATGTTATCGTGATAAACAGCGGACTCGATGACTATCAAAAACTACTATAAATAAACCGTACTAAAACTACAGTAGACGAGCCATTTAGATGCAATGTAAAATAACAAATTTAGCTTATTTCTTAGTATTTTCATGTTCTCTTTATATGTGAACAAAGCCTTTGGAAAAGGCAACTGTGGTCTTTCTGAGAAGAATGCTGACTTGCCCTTGGAATATGATCGATTTATTCCGTTTCATAAACTACAAAGCTGTAATTTATCAACAGCATTATCCTTTAGCATTTTCTAGGTTAGTGGGTATTTATAGAAATTCCCCTCTAATTCCTGCCTTTCGTAACTAATCTTGATTTATTCTCCATAACCCACTTCACCCTGATATTAACTGTCACCAAGTATATCTAGTCATGGCCTCTTTCTCTCTATTCTCCTCGCATACATATATCAACATTGCCAACATAGGTTTCTTATTCTCTTAAATTCATGCAGTGTCAACGCTAAACAAAAGTATATAGTGTAGTTATTTCAATATGAAAATTGTATTGCTCAATTCCCAGCTTACAACTACTAAATGTTATACTTCACACGAGTATTAACAATCAGAAGAAAAAAATGGTTATTTAAGTAGTTTAAAAATACAATAAATATGTATTTAAATGTTTCATATTTATGTATTAGTAACATGCAGAATATAGTACAAGTGTGTCAAGAATTCAATGGAATCGAAAAATCTTAAAAATCCAATATTTATCAGTAAAACTGAACACTTATTTAACTCGCGGACAAAGAGAATTTATCAATTCTAATTTACTTCTCAAACTTATATTGCATAATTTATTGTAATCCCATCATCGTATTTAAGTGTATATCATTAACAATTACTATGCCTGAATTACAAGCTGCTAATACGTTAAAAAGGAAAGAGCAATTATACCGTTCCTAAAACGTGACACGGATATATATATATGAATAAATGAATAAATGAATTTATTTCCCATATAGAAATTCCACAATACAATCATTTGAACCATTTGAGAAAAAAACTGGCCAATTTTACAAGTAGTTTGGCCAATTACAAACATATATATAAATTAAAATTCCTTAATCAGCAAACCAGTCTATGATTAACTGATTTAGGTTAATCTAAACTAAGTCTAAACTAAATTAAATTAACTAAAATACTAATTAGAGTCTAGCATTATGCTTATTACAACGTTGTATGCCCGCTGTAGCATCTATGGCAGAGATTAGTCATTTAAAACATGCTTGAAAACCACTACTCCAGCACGTTGGTGAAACACCTTACATCCTTCTGACCATAAAGCCAAGCGACTGTCTTTTTTACAAAAGTACTTCATATTGATTGAGTTCTTTAATGTGAAGCGGAAGTTGGTTGAAAAATTTAGGGCCTAGGTATTGAATGGAATGACGGAAAATAGATCTGTTGACCTTTGGTAGTTTAAACGATTTATTTACGAAGCTTCTCGTACTGTAAATATGGTCATTTGGTATAATACTTTTCTCACTATTTCCGCTCCTAACAAAAAAAACAGTCTCAGGACCTTAAATTTATAAAGAGATGTTGAAACAGGTAGGATTTGTAGCTCTTGAAACAAAGGGAACGAGCTTGCTCGTTTAGATTTTTTAAGAAATTATTCGAAGAAAATAATTTTGAGTTTGTTCTTATCTTATCTATTAAAGTTTTGTAAGTACCACCCCCCCCCAGCAAGGTAGAGCATACTGTAGTTTTGAATTGATTAATGCAAAATAAAGGGTTCTTAAAAGATTAGAATTACAAAAATTTCTTAAAAAATAAAATTTTTCTTATTTGTGATCTTAATTTTGATTGCAAGTCTAAAATGTGCGGTTCAAAGGTAAGTTTTTCATCAAGCAAAAGACCCAATTATTTTATTGATTTCACTTTTTTCAAAGGTTTACAGCTACATAATTGAAAATTGCAGTTTAGTGAATGGAAAATTAAAGGAGAAGATAAGTCAAAACCAAAAAAATCAAAATTTATAAAATTTGTTTTACTGACATTCACTTGCATTTTATTTATTAAAACACCATTTTCTTAGTAGTAGGAGATCAGAGTTAATTGAATTAGTAAGAAGGCCAGAATCTTTTCCAGTGTAGAATTGAGCTATATCGTCTGCAAAAGCATTTATATTTCCTTTAAAATTAATATCTAATAAGTCATTTATAAATATTAAGAAAAGAGTGGCAGAGGTCGTTGACCCTTGCGGGACACCTGTTTGAACTATGAATGGATCACTAAAGTTTATTATTTATCTTTACCTGCTGTCTTCTTCCGGTAATAAAACTGTGGAACCAATTCAGAGCTATTCCTCTGATACCAGCAGCTTCTATTTGTTTAAAAGAATCTCATGATCTACCATGTCAAAAGCTTTTCTGAAATCGACAAATAAGCCCGTTGTTTTTTTGTTTTGAATTTAAGCCATTAAAAATTAGTTCAGTTACATTTATTAAAGCACTTTCTGTCGATCTGCCCTTAATAATATATATATATATATAGTACGTGTGTGTGTGTGTGTCGTTTTAAATGTTTGACAAAGTTCTCTAAAGCAGACAGCAGCCGTTACTACAGAAAATAAGAGGATGTCATGTTGTGTCTACTTCCTCAGTCATATATTAGTAATGAAATTTTGTAAGTAAATTAATGATTTAGAAGTGAGTCACAGAGATCATGACCGCCCTCCTCAAAATATTTTCCAAACATATACTTTTTAGTTTTCGTTTCGTATAACAGTAACTTTTAGACTCTAACATGCATAAAAATGTGTTTAAAGATGTGTATTGTTCATTTTTTTCCGGGGGACGGGGCTCTTGATCTCCCACTCCATGGGGGGTATTCCATAACACCTGATCCCCTGGTTCGGATCTTTCCCTGACCTTCACGCTAAATCCGTTCCTGAGAACACTTACCCTCCAAATTAATAAGGAGTAGCCTTCACTGTCCACTCCACCTAGGATCAACCTAGGACCTACTCAAGTTGTACGTGTTCCCTGTCATCCAAACAACACGAAGGCTGACGATAAGAGAAGACATCTTTAGACAAACCATCTACTAGCCCAATTTTTATTGAAACCCGGGTCCTGGTTAGACACAACATAACCTTAACTAAATGAATGTTTTAAAATTATAGATACAGTTTTTGGAAATTCCACATGTATGAATGTTGGCAAGATCACGCCTTACCTGTGTATATATCAGAGTATCCGAGACCTTGAGTGTACCATGGTAACCGATCACGAAGGTGTCAACCGTATAAGATGTCACCAGGCTTGTAGAGCTGTACTGGTACGGACTGGTTGTTGAATGAACGCTGCAGGCGCCCCTGAGGGGACCGGCGGCGTGGAACGGTCACTCGAGATGGCAGGGATTGCGCCAGCACTGCCTAGCTACCGATATGTAAACACTGTAACTCTAAACCAGACAATCTCTAGGCTGAAGAACTAATACTTTCTTTTTGTGTTCAAGGCTGAACTCGTGCAGATTACTAATGACTACCCAAATAATTCCAAAACTGCTTCACTCCATGACAAATTCTTGCTAATTTTAGGTTATGCCTTATATTTCAGAGGAATACTGAATTGAATCTCAAGTAAACGGCAGAGAAAGACGTAAACCTTCATCGACCCGGATCATAAAAGCGAACAAAACAAGGATTTAGAAATGCACAGATATCAATTTCCTGATTAGATGTAAGTTACTATCTAATGTTTATAGAGACATTTAAATTGCATTGCATAGGACATAACTCCTGAAGAACAGAGTGCCTTGACTATTACATAGAGCGATTATAGTCTCAATTGATTTCAAAGCTCCAGCAAAATTATCTTTGTTAACAGGAGAATGGCCACCTTTGTCGGTCTATAGTAGTTTAAACCCAAGATATAACCTACTCATTGAAGGTTGAGTGAGGCTATAAATAATAGCTGTCATCCCCAAGCACCTGGAGGTATGTTGTATAAATACACCGAGGGTTCAATGTGAGACATGTGGTCCAACCGCGCTGCGCCTGCCGCGTCGTCGCGTGCGGGGCTACAAAAACCACCCGCGATGTTTTGTTTTCTTCTTAACAGTAGTACCACAAAACAAATCCTTCATTGTCTGTTTTGTGCCATTTACAATAGTATGCTTGTTACTATCAGTTTGCAGTCTATGACACAGGCGATATCTCAAAACAGTTTTCCGTGGTCTAAATCACAGATCTGCCCAATAAGCTTATATGAAATATAAAGGGTAATAAAAAGTACGTTTTGGACAAACGTAATCTGGTGAAAGTTACACGATGAGAAGCTCAAACCCTATGATGCTGTTCATACGATACAGTGGCTTTATCCGATGCAGGTAGTCCGGTATAGTCTGTAACAGAATCAATGACCTGCGTGCCATAGACACTTATTGGAGAGCCATTGGTTGAGTGTTTCGAATACTGCGAAGGCGATAAGTATATAAATAACCGGGAATTGTGGCGGCTGTCTCAAAAATAACATTTTAAGTGCATTTTAACATTGCAATTGTATCGTTGCGATTAATGTTGCATCGACGTCGGGATTCTAGGGGCAGGAACAAGTGCCTAGCACATTTCTCGCTCTGTCAAAGCATTTGGCAGGTCCGTCCAAAGAATGCACCATGAGACACTGTTGCTAGAGTTAAAGATTCGTGTGAGGGATTTCCTGCAGCTATGGCTCACTTCTTGCCTTGGGGACCTACATCATTCTGTGATTTCGAACGTCATTTCGAATAAAATTAAAACAGTCAAAGGTCAGGATCTATCCTTAAGCCTCTCTATCTTATGTGCCTCCGTAGACTGAAGTCAGTGATTCAACAAATATTGGTCTAATATGATACGAAACGACTCTCTGTTTTATGAGTAAATCCACACATTAATAGGAAATCATTTCATTTGTGGATATCATACTTTTAGAAGAGTCTAAGTCCACTAATTTTCTGGAAATGTTCTTCAATAAATGGCTGGCCTGGAGCAATCATGTTGGTAAGCCTTGTTTTAGAGTTACCAGAGGCATTTACAACCTGTGCAATATACAAAAGTTCTGTTCTTCAGTAATTTAAGAACGGCTTACTCTGGTCTAATCCATCTAAATTTAGTGTAGCGATTAAGACTTTGGAGAAATTGTCCAAAAACAAACCAAATTAAGCGAGACTCAAGACCTATCCATCAGAATCACTGGAAGGTTAAATTATAGAGATTCGTGGTGTAGGGAATCTTTTAGAGAGTCGGGATTACTGACTATGCCATACATTCACATTCTTGGGATTACCGTGTACAGCAGATCAAGGTGCGCCTCGATTCGCGGCGTAAGCTTTCATCATTCATGTACGTTATCCTAGCGCGGGATCTGGTTACCTATTCACACAAGTGCCTATTTCATTGGCATGGGCCTTACAATTCGCCTACTTAAAGTATTAACACTAAGGTTCACCGAATCAGTGATATAAACTTCATTAGGTGGGATGTCTAACAGAACCGCAATAGCTGTGCAGGGAGACCAATATCACGTGTGAGATTTGGTTAAATTAAACAGAGGTCACTATTATGGCACCCATCATATTATAATTCTTATCTATTCCTACCTACCTGTTTATCCTGATAATTTGTAATAATGTGACGATATAAATATTACAATAAAACAATGCAACTTAAGGACATGTATACTATCGACCTATGATGCAACATATCCAAGTCCATTTTTAAGATTAATCTCAATGAAATGAAAATTAAATAAAAAATGCCTTATTATGAAGATTAAATTAGGACTTAAAAGTCCTCTCTGCCACTTAAAGGGAAGGATGAATGTGGTGGATACAAAACAGTAACCATTTTACTAGATGATCTTAGAAATTATTACTGATGACCAACAATATTCCAATTACGAATAACAAACAAGGAAGTCCTACAATCGCACGTTAAACCTCAATCGGTTTTCTGGTTATTGTCCAAATTCAGCTCTCAGTGACAAATTCCATTCGCTCACCATCCGAACAGCCTGGAGATATGTCCAAGGCTTCATAGCATCCAAAGGTTTTTTCTGAAAGCACATTAGTTGACACATGAAGATCTATTCCAATACACCCTACCAATGTAAACAATCCAACCACCAATAAGGCTAGATTAAGCATTAGCAAGCCAATCACCAGTTTCATTCAACTGGTTTTGTTACACGCCTCTTCTAGAATGGCTCGTGGAGTTTAGCCAGAGGCTGAATATTGTGTTTAACCATCATCCCAAACTTTCTAACATCAACTATTCAGTTTAAGAATGTTGTACAGTACGCCATGAATAGCTAGATCTCAGGAAGTTCAAAAATGAAACTTTAACGTTCCTTGTAGCAAATGTCAAGTAAGATGCTCACGGCCAGAACCTAAGAAATTTTTAAACCCTCCTAAGAATGGATTGTCACAACATTACCGAGTAGTTAGAGTTTAAACTTAATTGGAAGAGAGTTGTGTTATCGACATAGGCCACCCGAACTGTCACTTATAAGTAGAGTTCGCGGCCCGAGTGTGGAGACGGTACATGCGCCGTGACGGAGACAAGAGCTAAAATAGTCTGTGGGGAACAAAACATAGACGCATGCCAAGATCCTGGCCGCGCCGCCTCTACAACACCCGACCAGGCTTAAATAACATCTGCGATTGCTGGTGGAGCCCGCCTGACAGTGCCGCCGCGCCGGGCGTCGCCGTCGGTTGTACATGATTTACATTATTTGAGGTGTAATTTTAAAATAATGATCACTGTCTATTGATTTCTGACCTGATTAGTTGGAAAGCAAGAAATAATTCCGTCAAAAAAGTCACGTGATTTTAGAAGGTTGATTTTATAATGGACCATTGATTTCTTTTAAAGATAAATCCCTATAAAACCTTAATTGTATAGTACAGTAGAGCGTCGATTATCCGTAACAATTGGTGCAGGGGGCTTTTCAGGTAATCGATTTTTCGGATAAGCGAAAATCAGTTATTTTTAAGGACAGCGGAATGCGTGGGACGGATAAAAACACGTTTTTGGACTATTAAACACAACAGAACCTTATAATATTACACGAAAGTATAAAATGTTATGTGAAGGCAACACGTAAAGTAGGGATTGCATATACAGTAAATACAATTTTGGCCCAGTAGCTCAGTGGATATCACAGAAAAGTACAAAATGTATTTAAAATAAGATAAAATAGGAACAGTACAAAATCAACCCAAAATTAGATACAAATGATAAATCAGTACAAAATAACTTAAAAGAAAAAGTTAAACTTCGTGGCTTTCGGTTAACCGACGTTTCGGATGACCGACTTTTGGATAATCGACGCTCTACTGTAGGCTACTTCATATTTTTTAATTTCTCGACTAACAGGAGCGTACACACGAACTCATTTTTTGGGAGGGGAGGTAGGAATAATTCAATAAAGAAATATAATATTTAGCGAAGTTTTATTAATAAAAGGTACTTAACACATTATCAATTGTTATCTGCCAACTTAAATTACTCATATATAATTTGGATCCCACAATAGACGTGACCATGGGATGGTTTAACCCCACTCCCCCAATCCATATAAATATTAAAGATATATTAGAACATATGTTGAACTGAAGATTTACTTTTAATCAAACTATAGCTCACAACCCAGTTTAACAGATTTTTATTTTAATCGATATTGCCATTTAATGTAATGTTATAAATACTCGTGTAGTGTTTTCGTGGAGCATGACTGGAGAGTAATGTGCTCTCAAAAGACCTCCAAACTTACCGGTTAGCGTACACTTTTAATACATTTTCCGGTAGAGGTCCCCGAATCCCCGGTTCGATTTGCAGGTACGAAATATACCACGGGATCATGAAAGTAGCAACCCCACTTAATTCGATAATCCTCGATAAGCGTATAGTTTCAAACTATAATCGTGCAAATTAATTAATTAAAATATTTTATAATTCACTATATTTTCCTGGGGTACGATCCTGTGAACTTCAAGTGTCAAAAATGTCCACCAACACAATTCAACACTCACCCTTTACTAATACTTGCCTTAGGATACACACCTAGGCTGTAAGTTTCTAAAATTGGTTGTTTCTCTGCAAACGGTTTAAGTTAATAGCTAAATGTAATGGAAATCGAATTAACACTGTAATTTTACTTTGAGTTGACCAATTTTTATTTGTATTTATTTATTTTGTGCATGATCTATCCCGGAACTGTTTATTATATTATATTACTTCAGGTTGTATCTCCGATGACGATTTATTAGCTTGCGAAAACATCGCGACCAAATCAGCATTCGAACCCTGGTCCCTGGGGTGATTTGCTTAGACTATAAGCACTGACCTATCAGGACAGTACTTAGAGACTGTACTACAGAGGTTCAGATCTTGGAGATATTGCTAGACAGCCAAAGTACAGTATTTATTCCCATATTCAAATTTGTCATCATCCAAATGCGTCTTAAGACTCCTTTTCAATGCCCCAAATCATCAAAGAGCTCAGGAGAGGCAGAAAGGTCGACATCACTGCACAATTAAGACCCAAACTTAAAATATCCGGTTTACTGGACAACGCTTGTATTCTCCGTACCAGCTCTTGCACACAAATCTTCATATCTGCAAATTGCATATCAATCACCAAGAAAAAAACATTACTATTCAAAAAGCGATAACATATTTATATAGGCCTCTCAGCTTTCAGGAAAGTCATCGAATAATCTGGAAATAACATTATCATAAAAGCCAATTACGAAACAATAAAATAACGACGAGCCATCTTCTTTTATGAAAGTGATAAGAGACAACCTTGAACCATGTGATAGGCAAAGAAACGCTCACTTAGCGCGTTGTTAGAATCAGCAACCGTTTAAGTGAATCCGTGGAGATTGTTCTAACACCAGTGAAGGAAGGTGCGTTGAATCAGTGCTGCTCTTCAAAGTATAGTTTAAAAAACGATTAATTCAAGAATTATACAAAATACGTGTTGATTAAGACAAGTAATAAGACAATTTCCATATATCAAAGGTTGCTTATTAAACTGAATCTAAGACGTACTTAAATACTCCATTTAAAGTACTGTACAATAACTGTCTGATATAACACATGGTTCTGATGTAATTAATGCAGTTCCCTTTACTAAACTTCAAATTATAAACGCGTAGTTAAGTTGAAAATGAAATATTGATACTATTAATCCGTTTTGGGATCTACGAGATATCAATAACCATCTCTAATTATACGCGAAACAGACATCGGAGGGTGCTTTACGTAAGCTGTCTTCAATGTATTATTCAGAAATTGTACCAAGCGGAAAAAGGTGGAAATCAAAAGCCTACATGCTAGATGCTTCATACTTCTCGTATTTGAGGTACCTATACGAGTATACTCTCCCGTTATACAAGTTTCCGGAAAGTGTTTACCGTCAATTTTACAACACAACGTTTCGAAGATTAGAATCTAACCTCTTCTTCACGTGTCAAAATTACCTCAAGTTATAAGGTTAAGCGTAATATATAAGCAATTAAAAACGAATTATTATCCTACTTGTAACATTAACGATGATAAATGACAAAAATCTATTGAAGCAGCAAATGTGCTTTCATATCATCAGTCGCTAATGATAAACATTAAATAAATAATATTCTGCCAGCCTTCAAAGCAATACTTCAAATTTAATATTCACTGACAATTCATGAACTCTGAATTTCAAAATTCGAACAATAAAGAACATGTGACTATAGAACGACAAATTTACCTTCTTTAGGCCCGGCCTCCACTTGCGATTTGTTGTCGCGCGATTGTTTAGTCGCAAAAATAGAACCTATTGTTTTAAATGCAGGCGCATCCACATGCGACAGAAATGCGACTGGCGATTTAAAAAACGCAACTGGACCTATTTTGACCGCGACGCGACTGTCGCGGAAATAAAATGAGTCACACGGACAGGCATCGACATGCATCCACTGGCGATTATTATTAGTCGCATTTTTTGACTGAGTACTGTCGAGCGGTGGCTGTTTTGTTAACTAAATAAATATGTCTGACAGTGAAACCTCTACTAGTAAAATTAGTATTATCAGTCATTGATACTGATTTGCTAATTAGTGAAGTAGAAAAGAGACCGGCTCTTTATAATAAACAATTAAAAGAGTACAGTGACCGAAATATAAAAGAAAAACTGTGGACTGAAGTGTGTGGTAAAGTGATAGAAAACTGGAATGACCTTACATCAAAAGAAAAGAAACATAAAGGTGAGTGATTTAAATATGATAGCATTAATTGGCTAAAAATACCACCTACAGGATATCTAAAAAATGTAGCCTACACTAACTTATAATTTATATCTTATCGGATTCATTGCAGTTCTATATGTTTCCCGATTATCAATTTATTTTCGCTTTGATATTGTATTATCTTATAAATCTATTATATTATCGTCTATTAAAATATTGTATGCTTTTTTAATTTATTCCCAACAGTTTTGTTTATTTTTTATTATTATTTCACAAGAAACATTTTTTTTCAATATTTCATTTTAATAGGGTCTACCTAATAGGTGTTTCTGTAAATAAAACATCGTTCATAGTTTTATTAGCAATTTATTTAAAACCAAAATGTAGTTTTTGGCTAACAAGATATGGTTGTATAAATGATTAATAATGAAATTATTAAACTTTAGTTACTCTTAACATGTATTAAACAATTTTTTTAAACAGAGGTTTCTTCTGTAAATCACTTCCATGTATTATTATGCCAACTTCTTCTTATTGATTTAAACATGGTCGTATTGCCAAGGTAATGAGCCTTGAGGTGAAATGAAGTAATCTGCCAAGTAGTCTCTTGCTTCGATACCTGAAGAGGTACCCCCCGTACACCGACTTGTTGTATACATACCAGCGGACACTCATAGCATTCATCTTCAACTCGAATACCATCTTTTCTTCTTACAAAGTTGTTGAGAACGCAGGATGATTTAATAATGTCATCCGCTAAGTTCGTTTGGACATTCAATGGCCGATGAAAATTCGCCATTTGTTGGCTAAAATACCAAACGTGCATTCCACCATTCTTCGAGCACGGCACATTCTGTAGTTGTATACTCTTTGTTTCATGGATAAATTCTTCCTGGGATAAGGCCTCACTATATTTCTTGATGTAGCAAATGCTTCATCTCCAACTATAACAAATGGCATAGGTTTTCCATTTTCGTCATTAGGAAGAGTTTGAGCTTGAGGGATGTTTCAGTTTGCCATCAATCAACTTTGGCACCTAGTGCGGAGTTTTTCCAGAATATTTGAATCACTGTTACTACCGTAAGATCCTACATCGATTGCTGTAAAACAATAGTCTGCGTCTACTACAGCAAGTAACACAATCGAAAAGTAATTTTTATAATTGTAAAAAAGAGATCCAGAGTGATTTGGCTTCTGAATTCTTATATGTTTGCCGTCAATGGCACCAATGCAATTTGGGAAGTTCGTTCGCAAGTAAAATTGTTTTGCTATCTCCTTCCAATCTTCCTCTGATTTGGTAGGCATGTGTATTGGTTGTAAACATGTCCACAATTTTGAGCAAGTATCTTTAATGATGTGACCAATTGTGCTGGCACCCAATAAATATTCAAAGTGTAACGAAATGAAGCTGTTCCCAGTGGCAAGGTACCTGAAAATAATAAATTCTGAAAATAAGGAGGTACTAAAATCAAAAGTGTTATGATGAAGTTATGGCATAGGTTTTTTACATTTGAAATCAATAAAATATAATTTTTTAATTATTCTAGGGGGGTTAATACTAAATTTGTATTCCAGGTACAGACGTTTCAAAAAAAAGTGGAAGAATTTAAAGGACTGCTTTTTGAGGGAAATTGCAGCACAACGAAAAACCACATCAGGCCAAGGAGCAACAAAAAGAAGAAAGTATATCCATTTTGATGCGTTGCTGTTTTTGGTTCCCATTGTAAAAGGAAGAGAAACTATTAGTAATATCTCCCTCAATGAAACGGATGGATATGAACCAGAGCAACCACATGATACATCTGATGACATTCAAGAAGGTAATTCTACTGCAAGATGCTCACTTGGCATTAATGCACAGACCGAGCGTGAAAGGCGTAAAAATAGTAAGAAACAAAAATGCAAACTCATATGAGACATCTTTATTGAACATTTTGAAAGCAAGACAAAGTGACGAGGGTAATGAAGATAAACACTTCGCTTTTAATGTTGGTTCCAATGTTAGGAAAATTAAATGAAGAGCAAAAGCATTATGCTAAGATAGAAATTTTAAACGTCATGAGGCAAGCTCGAAACATTAATCCACGCCCTGGTTACATCAGCTCTTCCCAACATACACAACAGCCACAGCATAGCCATTCTGCTTACGGACATAATTCTAACCAACCTGTGTATCCACAAAATACTGGGCCAATGCAGAATTTTTACAAACGATTTTTGCAGGAAGTGTTTTGTCATCACCCTCTCAAGTGGAAGTGATCTTTTTTGATTTATCGTAACTCTTTAATGGGTAAACTACTAACCCTTAGTTATTCCTATAACATTTGATTTTTTATTAATTTGTACTTGTGTTTTTTAAAATGTTTTGATTTAATAAAGAGTTTTTAATAGATAAACAAATAAGATAATTTGATTTTCTGTAATTATTACTCACCTCAAAGTCACTGATAGACGTTCTTCTGGTGGTATAGACAATCTCCATTTTGTGTTTTTATATGTAATTGATGGACCAATTATTCTCAAAAGTTCATCAAAACTATTTTTCGTCATTCGGTAATACTGAAAGAATTTTATAGGATGTTCACTCAAATCTTCAAATAACTTGTGAAACTGCCCTTTTAGTAATCGCTGACTTGTTATTGGGTGAACCCAGTAATTATGTTTTCGCCGTTTACGTCTAGCACTAAGTAAAAGCGCGATCACAACACTTGCTTCGATGTCATCCATGATCAAAATCTACAACGTTTCTGTCGCAAGTGGATGCACCTCAATTAAGTTTTGCGACTGCGACAAAACAATCGCGCGACAACAAATCGCAAGTGGAGGCCGGGCCTTACGACACACTCGGGGACGAAGTGTCCCAATATAACAGCTGTGATTGGTCCAGTGGCGGGCGGGCCCGCGCTTCCGTTTGTGATATTTATATCAGATTTGAGCAGATTTAGACTTAGTAACTCAGAACCATTTCCTTTGTTATAAACGCGTTAATTTAATATAAATATGTAAAAGTAAAATTAGTATCACATATGACCTCTTTAAATCCATTGCTTGCTTTGTTAGTATTGTATATTTTGGATATGTATAGGTCTCTAGACATTTAACAACTACATCTGGAAGGTTTTATCCAGGAATTATACAAGGGTAGGGAAATTGGACATGGTATTGGTCAGGTTATGTTACACATATGTAATATCAGTATGTAGGAAGACGAGGTAAACAATGTAAGATAGGTAATAAATGTTAATAGAAAATTGATCTAATCAATTTTATAAATGTATCGAAGTTTTGATCCTCTTTTTCTAATAAACTACAACTAATTGTATGTAAAGAACAACTAACCCTATGTCTTCTCCACAAGTAAATATTTGATTACAGAGTCTCCATATCCCCTCCTCCCCAAGATTAAATCCTGCATGTGTACTGAATACAAATTTGGTTAGCCACAGGATGTGCTGGTTGGAACATTAAAGGTGCCAGGTTGGAATCATATATTTAATTTGGGTTCAGTTATATAGTTTTTAAATTTGTTTGAAAACCTAACATTTATTTTGAAATAAATAATCAGCTGTTTTTAAATGGGGACAAAACTTAAGAACTTAAAAAGAATATATTTTCGTTTAACTCATGTGCAACATTAAGAATGAACAGTAAATATTTAAAATGAAATTACATTTCCCGTGATATGGAACAAAAACTTTTATAATAGGCTACAGTAACCTTCCAATTAAAAAAATCACATTTACATCCTTTTCACCTGTTCTGTCATGTTTAAGTTGTAAAGTAAACACTGTTTTCAGCCTATTTCTTCTACTGTTTTTACTTAAACTGTAAATACTGTAAAATTGGAAACAAAATGAAAACAATAATTTGCAAGAATTTTAAGAGTATCTCCATGCGAGCTGACAATAAACAAGCAGACGTTGTTATCTCTAGAAATGTACTATTGGCGGAGGAGCTGTGGAATCTCAAGAATAGACAACGTGAGAAATTACATAATTAGTGAAATTGTGAAAGTATAAGGAAACGTCTTGAACACAGTATAAAGTAAACCATTGACATTTACGATGGATGGACGCAACTATAGGTGACCAATTAAGAGTGTTCCAATAGATATATCGGAAAATATAAAATGTGGTAGACCTCCAAGAAATTGGAAACTCGGATTTAGAAAACGACGGACTGGAAAGACCGTTAAGGCTGGTAAGTGAGAAGCGAGAAACGGCAAAGGCCGTAACAGATTCCCAGTAAATATCTATTTATAACATAATAAATACATATTTACAAAAATACATAAATATGTATAACAGAAATCTTTTTATTTGTGATGATTTGATTACGCTAATTTTAAACTTTATCGTACTTACAATATTGTTTTGATGAAGAAGCGAGGTTCCTCAAATAGTACTGCAAAGGTACTCTTTTAAAGGTAAAAAATGTTAAATAATAGGCCTATTACGGCCCATAATATCTTACTTCTGTAAGTAACGTAAAATATATTTGTTCTATAAGATTACACACTTATTAGGTTTTTTATCCCCATTTTTTAATTCATGGTATTTTACCAAAATTTAGGTTTCCCAGAAACGTTTAAAAGACGTATGTATAACAGTTCACATTTCCAAATAAGTGTAGGTATAAAATATAACCTTCAGTTTGTGATTCAAGGACAACTGAGAGCCGGCTGTAGTGACACAACTTTGAGTTTTACCGCATAAGAGTAAAGTTACAACTCAACCTTCTGTAAGTCCTTAAATTTATCGTGGAATTGTGAGAGAAGTCCCATTTTAAAGATAAGATTAATGCGCATCCAAACGGTTTTAATTTTTTCTTGAATTGAAACATTTATATTCTTGAAGAAGATGAAAGGAGGACATATAAGTTTAATATTTTTTCTGAATAAAAATAACAGTGGTAAAAATTAAAAATGTGCGTGTGAGGGCAGATGTTCATAAACCACCGATCTGTGTTTACCAGTCCGGTAGTTTCCTCTGCCTCTGGTCTCATACGAATGAATCAATTAAAAATAAGGACACACAAGCTTTTGAGATTTAATATTATTCGAAGATGAAATCAAGATGGCCGCCATTACAGCCGTCTTTAAATTGTGAATGAAATTCATAACATAGTTTGCGGTTACTCTGTAGATTAAAAATCAAAAACAAGCAAATCGATGAGTTTGTACAAAAATGGTAGGTATAGAAATGTTAGGATGTTATACTGAGTCTAAAATGGAATGGGTGCAGTGAACATGTCCATCCATGCTTATCTACTGAAACCAGAAAACCCATCACAATACACCAACTACTGTTTTAGAAACTTGTTAAAGACGCATGTTTAATTAAACAATTATATTAACCTGCATACCAATATCAAATACAATCATATTGTAAAATATTAATGGTAAAGAAAGACAAACTTTAAATGGAAAGCGTATATTTCAATGCCCTTCACTTGGCAATGCTTTTGTTCTGTTAAGTCAATCAAGTTTCTACTATAAAGAGAATTCTGTAAAATGAACAGGTTGTAAACAAAGGTTTAAACCAAATAGAATCAACTTTTAGAACTACCCTGAACTTGTAATCTAAGAATTTAACTAAGTATATCTCTCTCAAAATTTAAAATATATTTAACAGTCGTCCAAAGTTGTATATAAAGTTGTCACAATAACAACAGTTACAAATTAAAACTATTTAAATTACAAATCTGCCGAAAATATTTTAAACAAATCTGCAGCAAACACTCATAACTCTATGGGGACATGTTCGACAAAGAGTTTTATAGAAAGAAAAGCGAGCGTTACAACCTAACATAAAATAAGTCAACAACATAAAAAGAACAGTGCTAGCTTAGAACACCAAGAAGAATGAGAATGTGGTAGCATTACTTTAGAAATGTTTGCTTGCTAAAATATTATTAGTAATTAATTTGAGTGAATACCGTAAAAGTCATGCAAACAATGGACAGCTCTTGAGATTAAAAGAAACAAAACAGCTATAGAATCCCTACGAAAGAATCGTTGAATAGGCAGCGTCTGAGCGGCGTCATGCCGTGCCAAGTCCCGGCTGTTTGTTCCTTGTATATTTATTATTCGGCGATAGCAATAATTCATAGTTGGAGCCTAGCTCTGTGTTAACTTTGCCTATTATACTAGTAACAAATGAGTATTACATTACTGTTTCATAGATTTATAAACGTTTCTTGCAATATCTCTACAGTTATTTGAATCATACAAATGTTGAGTTCTTAAATATAGAGTTAGTCCCATTTATAATTCTTAAAAAAATCTAAGATAAAATTTAATTTAATAATCTTAACAATTTATGATCTAAAATGAAATTATTATATCATTCAAAGTAGAACAAATTTACAACAAGATCGGTGTTAACAAAATATTTCATTTAAACAAAAACTATCAGAAAATATAAGTATTAAATACAGAACAAATATATTTATAACAGTAAAATCTGATCGATGTATAATTTCTACACATTTTATGCAACATACAAATCAAATCAGTTTTATTGTAACGAAAATAGTACATTGTATAGCAATTGTCATGGATTTTGATCTAAAATTTCTTACATTCATATCACAAAATTCTTATTCAACAACCACTTATACATATAAAATAAAGTGGTTTCTAAAATGTTGAGACACGGGAGAGTCAACAGCTGCAATTCCTTAAAAGCTTGCCTGCACGACTCTGAATTTTATTTTGAGATAATATTTGAATACCTTTTTTGGAGTTTGAATGCTCTCTGAAACAGAGTTTGCGCACGCTCCCCACAGGACCACTCTGTAGGACAAATTGGAATAAAGTAAGCCATTACACGCTGTTATCAGTTCCTGACGGGCAGTATTTTGCTAAGGACCTCAAAACATAAATGTCTGAGGAAATTTTGGCGCAAACATGATTGATGTGCTCATTCCAAGTCAACCCTCGATCAAGGTGTATTCCATGGAATTTTGAAGAGTAGGTAAAATAGGTAATAATGTAAGATAGGTAATAAATGTTAATAGAAAATTGATCTAATCAATTTTATAAATGTATCGAAGTTTTGACTTCTTCCAGTGTGGAATCAGCTAACAAGACGGCAGGTCCACAATGATTGTCTACATCAACATGGTTCGATTGGCCTCAACATAAAACTTTTCATTAACTTGTATACATTCCATGTTTTGTAAATGTGTTCAGAATGGCAACACACAAGTAGTCATACACAAAAGTAGATTAAATGTATCTATTATATAGTACCTTGTCTACCCCCAAACTTGGTTACGCAATCTTTTATAACACAAAATTGCAAGCTACGGTACTA
Organism: Homalodisca vitripennis; assembly: GCF_021130785.1. Taxonomy (NCBI): domain Eukaryota; kingdom Metazoa; phylum Arthropoda; class Insecta; order Hemiptera; family Cicadellidae; genus Homalodisca; species Homalodisca vitripennis. Next base: position 84,107,282 of record NC_060207.1, on the reverse strand, counting down.
TTACATTGTGGTGATCATAACGCATGAGACTGAATTAGTCCACTCATCAAGAGTCTTGCTTTATAGTTTTACATAATGCATATTATGACAGCTGTTTGCATTATTTTATTTTCCAATTCGATATATAGATTATAAAATAACTACTTGCAAGAATATAAATACTGTCTAGAACTTATGTAACTTTTGAAGGTTAATATTAAAGCCGTTTAAACATGTTTGTAGCCCAGGAGGGGGAGTTTTAATATACTTCACAACTAGTTTGATAACCTGTTACAAGATACAAATCAGACGTATAAAACCAAATTAGTCGTATACTCTAATTAATGTTGAGACCACAATTAATTAATAAACCAACTTTGCTCCTGTATTTCCTTTTTCTTTAATTTTTCATAAAAATGCAGCTGAAAACAAATAGATTAGAAATATGGGATTGTTTTGATTTCGAACCATTTGGGCTATATACTAATTTTCAACGTTGAACCTACAATGCTATTACAGAATATAGCCTAGGAGCCTACAGCTAGTTTTTTTTTTTTTTTTTTTTTTTTTTTTTTTCATCGTAAAATACAGTAGATGGAGGTATTTCCCATAAGAAAGAAAAACGATCGTCAGCCGATTTGGCGGAGGGTCAAAAAGGCTTAAATAATTTAAAAAAAATTACTCAGATTAGATTTTTTAGCTTGACACGCTTAATGCCAACCGTCAGCCACGAAAGTTAAAGTTAAATCAGCGTCAGCCAAAACTATTAGTTGGTTTTAAATGTGCAAAGGTACAGATTATACTAAATTATAGTATAGAATGGCACGATACAACAATAATGTCAAACGCCTCCTATGTTTTTACACGTGGTTGAGTTATATATCCACTTCTGGTATAAGCAGGGCCGTATTCAGACCGGTTTATTCGGACAATTTTACCGAGATCCCGCCACACGCATATTTGAAGGGGCGGTGTCGACGGACGTGGTGGTGGCGGGGCATGACGGGGCCCAATCGAATATCTTTTCGGGGTCCATCAAAGCTAAATACGGTCCTGAATATAAATCCATTACACAAAATTCATGGCCTGTCCCAGCTACGATGACAAAATTCTACCAATCTCTATCCGTAAGTATTTAATTCTGTGTATTATAATAGTTACTAAGCCGAGAACTTATTGTAAACTGTAACTTTCACTTATTGTACAGTCATTGATAAAAAAGACTTCCAGTACTTTTATAATTTTCCAGTACTACTTCCATCTCTTTATTTTGGACAATTAAACCCCGTAGTGATGTCATCACGTGCTTATCCCTTTTGGCGAAACAGTTTTTATTGTATTAATTAATGCCTCGACATAAAGCTAATTAGTTTGGGGTTACTTAGACATTCGTCTGTATCAGATATCAGTGTGTTAAAGTAAATTATGATTACAAACCCTGAAAGGCTAAGGATCCTTTATTACTGTATTTTGTATACAGTATAATTGCCTGCTGTACTTCAGTATAAAGCGAGAATGTGATCTGGAGAAAAATTTATTTTAAAATACCGTTTTAATATCCACCCACTTTGACCTCTACCATAACCATCCCAGCTGACGGTCGCTTTCTTTGTTAGGGGAAATTTCTCTATTGTGTTTACGATAAACTAGGTTGTGCTGTGATTATACAGTACAAAACGGATCTCGGCTCCCTAAACCAAAACCTTCCATTGCATTAATTACACAAGAGATAAATCATTCATACGGACGAGGTGTGTTGAGGTCCTGGGAATTATTTCAGTTAATTCTGAGGGCTGACGCTAGGGCTACCTCACATAACTGTAATCGTTATCGTTCAAATATTAACTACCTGACCCGCAATCCAAAAAATGGCAGTCCGAGCGCTCAATTTTGCCGTGGCTCAATTTATAAGCATTAGATGAGTGCAACTAAATTTATCTCTTGTGTAACTAAAACAATAAAAGCTAATACGAACAACAAATGTATATGGTTCAGCACAATTGTATTTCAATTGGGTTTGTGTTTCTATGGAGAGTACATTTTCAAATTATGAAACGTCCTGCAAAAAAGAAGCTGAAACTAGTTTTAATAATACCTCTCGAAGAATAAAACGTCTGCACAATAATATTGAATGAATAGAATAAAAGTGGACAAGATAAAAAAAGTTAAAGATGGTGATCCGAAGGAGGTTAAAGATGGTGATCCGAAAGTTAAATCCCGTCTCCATAAGACCTGTGCCCTTCATCTCGGGCACGAGAGTTGCTAACTTGAGAGAGTGGAGCCATGTGCGTAGTAGAGCCCACGGAGCTATACTTGGCTCTGTTTATTGTTTTTGGACATTCTTGGGGTAAGTTTGCTGGCACGGTAAGGGGTCCTTGGCACGGGCAGGTGGGGACTGGACGGACTGGACCTGCGGTGTGAAGCGAGGATAGGCTACCGCAGTATTGAGGTGCAGCCTAATATAGCCCGGAACCCATTTGGCAATCTTGTAAATCGCGTTCTCATTAGAACTACTGAACTTCCCTGGAACAAAGTTGTCAGTGTACTGACCCCACGGCATCATCTCTCAGTCACACGTTCGCATTCGGGTACACATGTTACAATTCCAAATCCCATGCACCGTTCTTTGTTATTACTACAGCTTTTTTAAGATAAGAACAATAGCCACAAGTCCTACAGAAAGTAAAAAATTCTGTTTTACCAGGTTAAGTTTTCATTTGAATTTTCTCGAGAACGGTGAAGGTTACAAATGAGCTCACTGGCAAAAAATGTAATTTTTATCTTCAGGGAACTACAATAGAAAAACACTCAGGGAATACAAACCCCGAATTACTGCGATGTTTTGAATAATATTATTGGCTTAGCAATGGGAAAGCCTATTACTCACGGGCGTAGAAAGAAAGATTTCACGTCTGGCTACCTGTTTGCGCGATATCTTGAGAACGAACTGACCTATAGGCTTGAAATTGTGCATGAAGCTTTATTTATATATAATCAACTCCATGTGATTTGACCGAGCGTTAGCGAAACATATCAAACAGGAGGATATCTTGAAAACAAATCAAGCTATAGATTTGAAATTCTGTATGGATATTCACTTCTACATAGGCAGTTTAATGATGTTATACATCCAATTAATGGATTTGGCGGAGCGTTAGTGAAGCCTGTTACTCAAGGAAATTGTCTCTCTCAAAACAAACACAACAAAATCTAATGCCATGAACTTTGCTCTGCGGACGGCAAACTCAGAATGTGGCCCTGCCGTCATGTTAGCAGATTCATTTCTGGAAGAAGTTTACAGCACTATATTCCTTAGAATACACCTAGATCGAGGGTTGATATGGAATTGCCACATTGACCATGTTTGAGCCAAATTATCCTCAGGCATTTGTCTTGAGGTAATTAACCGAGTATTCTGATGACGGCGTACTATGGATTGATTTACCCCCACCTTACCTACGGAGTGGTATTGTGGGGTGCCTGTGCAAACAACCAGTTGACGAGAGAGTTCAAATTGCAGAAGCAAGGGATTCTAATAATCGCTTATTTGAATTTCAAAGTCATGTAAAGAAACCTTCAAAACGTTTCGGCAGTTGACTCTGCCAAGTCACTACATTTTCGAGACAACTATGTTCTGCATGTCTAAATGTGCCATGACAACTGGCCAAGACATTCATTCGTATAAGACCAGGGGCAGAGGAAACTACCAGACTGGTAAACACAGAACGACGGTTTAGGAACATCTATCCTCACAAGCAGGTGTTCATTTCATCAACAAGTTGCCTAATTTGATAAAGAATGCCGCGATACCCAATGTGCTAAAAACTCGTTTGAAACGCTTTTTAGAGTTACAAGTATTTCATAATGTAACAGAGTTTTTGGCATTTGACTGGGAGATCACCCAATCAGGAGATCGACTTCGGCGCTGTAGGTGGAAAATTGGCAAATGGATGAAGGATACATACATGTTGAATTGTATGTTTGTGTGTGATCCTGATGTGGGAAGAATGTACAAAAGTTTAGCTCTGAACTCGAATTGACTTTTGCTATACATTTAAATCATGTCTTAGCAATAACCTTTATTGATTGATTGAAATGTTTTAATATCTAATAGAGTGATAGGCTTTAAGTTAGGATGAAAATTAATTTTTAAATAGGCAAGATCGAGCTCGTAGATGATATGGTGAATGTTCCTGTATGAAATTTGGCTGAGCATTAGCAAAATATATCACATAAAGGAATATATAAAAAATTAATAAGCAATGAGCTTGAAGTTTGGATAAAAATTTCTGAATAGGTAAAATTGAGTTTGATATTGGTACATGCCCTCTTTAGTGAATATCAATTATCTGGCAAGGATGCCATCAAGGGTATACTTATTCTCTTCAGACAACAGGTATCTGTGGTGGGGAGGGAGACAACAGTCCACTGGTAATTACAGATTATTTTTGGAGCTTTTTTGCAGTAGTTAGTTTTAAGGCAGCTTTCTGACAACAGGGTGAACCATATCCCACCAGGAAGTCGGTTAGATTACGAGCATAACACCAAAGTGACGCATGTTATACTGTGAAACATAATCTAGCATAGTCCTACATTGTTATAAGAGATACACAGGTGATCTGCGGCAATACACGAAGCCTTATTTGGTCAGCAATTAAATGTAATAATTAAAATTGCAAATAGTAACAATCATTTAAACCGGTTGTAATTAACCCATTACTCCCTGGTACTCCCACAATCAGTCATAAAATAATGATAAGAGTTAATGACCATTGCTTTAACGAGAACCGTTCTATGATCATCGTGTTGGAACTTACCCAGGCACAATAATTGTGCTCCAGAAGTGTCTAATTACAGGCATATTAATATCGTGTGATATTCTATTTAAATCAAGAGATAAAATAGGCATTCATTGCTTTGACATGAAAAATAGCTGAATTACATTTCAAAACGAGGGTAGTGAAATAGGTTCCACAAATAGGTTCCACGTTCTTTTCTCTCATTACAAAACTCCCAGACCATTCTTAAATTTGTTGCTCTAGAATATTGGTAAACATATCTTCAATGGTATGGTTTTATTAAGATAGTAATAAAACATTAACTTTTTCCAATTTCATTTTAGGCTTGACAATTACCTGTACATATGTATCTTTAATAAATCTGTAAAAAAATAGACAAGTATGTATTGCAATCTTAATTCAATTACAATTTAAACATACAATAAAAGCTATATATCTATGTAAATAGTAAACTGCTCAAATGAATATTTATATTATTTATTTGGTGTTTTCTTTAATTTTACTAAATTCAAATAGTTTTATAGTAGACATTTTGTCAGCGAATTTGATGATTTTCATAAATTTACAAATCGAGATGAGTAAGTTTGCATGAATCTACTTTTGTGTTATGGTTCATGTTTATATTATTAAATGTGAGATATCCTGTCTCTGTTTAAGTTTTATACATTTAGAATTATAATATATATATATTTGAGCATATTATATAAAATTTGATTTTTATAAGTATTTTTAAATTCTAACAACAAAATTATGTACATATCATGCTTTAGTAATTATTTATATATAATCTTTTGCTTTAAATTATAGCATATTATGACGTTTATTTATGAATACATAAATATGTCATCATAAAATGAAATCCCATTCGAGTCGGATCATGTCAGGATGTCATTTATGAAGAGTACAGAATCTAAAGAGAATTCTTGGACATTCAATATTTTACTTAATATTTTCAATTTTGGAATGAAGAATGTGACTATCAAAAAGTGAATGAGTTATTGACCAACATAATATGACAAATGCAGAAAGAGCTGCACATTACTGTACATAAATCAAGTGGTTTTTAGGAAGAATGAAGAGATGAAATGTGAAATTATTTATGCAGACAATGGTAGCAGGTGGTGTCCAGTGAAAAGAACAGTGCAAGTGCAGATAGAAGAGAGATGTCCTTGTACACACAAATGACTGCATGATTTACAGTGCAGATAAGTCTACATGGCTCCTGATTACTGTAATAAACTACCTGGAAATGTTTCAAGCTGGCTCGCCCTAACATGAGTAAATACACTAATTGGCACTATTAAAAAGACGAGAATTCTCACAAATTGTAGAATGTCATGAAGTGTCACTAAGGATATAAATATTTGGGTACAAGAAAGTACTATTACACACACTGCAATAGTAAAAAGTCTGAATATATGAGTTAACTTAAATATATAAACACACTTGGAACCCAATTATCTGAAATTGATGGAACCAAGCCTTTTTCGGAAATCAAAATTTTGGATAAGGCGGTCTGCCATTAAAAAATTTTGCTTCCGGTTGTTATTGACATCTAATAACTGAGCACATCTCGCACAAAAGTACAAACTTACAGTGAGGATTGTTCGCTACTTATAGCCTTAGAATGTAATACATTCCTAGCAAAAAAGATAACAGACTATTATGTATAAGGCGACATATTATGTGGTCTATATATTCTGTGATTGAACACGATGAAGAATTAACAAACAGGGAGGCATGGAAAACACTTGATAAATACAAAATTAAAGCTACATGGTATTTTTGAACAGTTGATAGAATTTCTGACATATCTGATTGACAGGTACGAGACAAGAGAACACCAACTCCTTCTCCCCGTGCATACCTATGTATCATTCTTTATTATTAAGTACATTATTGATGATAGATGATTTGAAAGGATAGTAGGATTTTAGACATATGTCATCGTTATATGTTATAACTACAGAACACTAACTTTCGAGGATTAAAATCTTCTCTTTCCTCGGGTATCAAAAAACGCCAATACATGTATCCTCGAAACATAGTATTCTATCCTTGGTGCTATAAATATGACAGAATGATATATATATATATATATATACACACACACACACACACATATATATTCTTGTAAAGCCCAAAATTAATGTTGGAAAAATTCTCAAAACTTATCTTTTGGCTGTGAACAATGTAATAAACCACATTATGGTATTTGCAAAATTATGGATAAGACTGATCAATTCCAAAGTAGCGTCACTAAGAAAACTTATCTAATAGCTGGTAATTTGGACTGTACCTCCAACAATTCAATTTAGCAGCTAACCTGTAGGTATTGTCCCAAGGACTTTATTGGGCAAACCTCAAATTCTTTCCGACGGGTAAGAATGACCGGTCAGCGTTTTTCAATTAATCACAAAAACTAAAAAAACCAGTAGCCTTACACACTATTTACCATAACAAAAGTTTTGAGGATTGCTATAAACTCAAAGCTATAAGCAACATTAATTAAACCTTATAAAAATAGCTCTCAAAAAGAATTTAATCTAAAGAATTATGAATTGGCACACCAACTTATATTAAAATCTAAACAACAATATGAAATGAATATTCGATAAATTATTGTTTTCAACTTGAATCCTTAGATTATGATCAACACCTAAATTACCTAAATTCAAAATTATGTTATGTTATATTATGTTACAAAATTAACAACTAATCAAAATTTGTTTGAATGTCAAAATTGCTATTTACATTTAGAAAGTTTGTTATCAGGTGTTTCTTCTTTTATTTGTTCATTTTTATTCAGTGTATGTTTATATAGTGTACTTGAGAAAGTTGCAATAACAACGAAATATTGTAAAGCAAATAATTTGTGGTTGATATATAATAAACATTGAATCACAAAAAGTACTTGCTCCGCCGGGACTCGAACCCGGATCTCTCACTTGCCGGGTGAATGTGCTACCATTACACCACAGAGCCCTTACTTTTTACGATTCAATTATTTTGTATTTTGCTGTTTCTTTCACATATGTGTTTAAATTACCAAACTAACATATGATCGGAAGACCAAATACCTGTCAAATGACTTTTATTTACATTCATTAAATTTGTATAAGTGGCAATATACACTTATTGCTATTGCCACTTATACAAATTTAATTTATATATATATTTGTTAAAAACTTTAAGCAGAGCTATCCAATAAACTATGCTACTTGAAGTATATTGTTAATTTTATAAAGTCCTGGGTGGTATTTTGTTAAAAACTTGAAATATATACCACTTATTTATCAATGACTATAAAGGGGTGTTGAAAAGTACAATAAGTACAAATAAACAACACCTGTTGTAAGCGTTTTATCATCGGCTGGGTTATTGCCAAGAAGCCGAAGGAAAATAATTTGAATACCTCCTATAAAAATCTAGGTAGGTGATTTTGTATTGTAACTGTTGCAAAACACAAAAAATTCTTAACATTAAATTTAAAAAATTAAAGCACTCTCTGAATGTTCTGCTGAATTTACAGTTTACTATTAAATTATTTGAACCACCACCATTTTTTTACAGATATAGCTTTTGAAGTGCGGTTTATGGCATACTTCTTTGCTTGACTAGCCTTTTAAAATAATGTGCACATCAACATATGCTTACATTCAAAAATTTCTACTGACTCCTCGTGGACATTTCCCATAGAAGAATAGCAGGACACTGAATACATTTTAAAATAGGTGTTTGTGAACATTAATCATGTGTGAAGTGTTGTAGCTTCATCTGATTTGGTTACAATTGAACTTGCACATAAAATCAGTATTGAAACTTTCAAGCACCACCATTTCGTTTAGGATTGATCTTTTGAAGTTATTTTCAGCATTTTTTTATATTTGACTATAATTGCAGCATGACTCTCTGTGCATCTTAAATCTCCAAACTTTTCTTGTTATATTGTCAAATGGTTACCTGTTGTTGTTATTGAATTATTGTTATCTATTGATTTAGTCGTTATCAAGTTATTGTTATCCAATTGTATCAGTTGTTGTATTCGCTTGTTGCACTCTTATTCTATATTGTTATGTTATTTTACTATGTAATGGTATTGTAAAAGTGGCGATTGCCGTGGAAATAAATAAATGAAATGAAATGACTAGTTATTACTATATAAGACCTTTAAAATGGTATGCACATCAACCTATACTTACATTTAAGATTTTCCACTAACTCCTTATGAGCCGTCCTGAGGTGGTGAAGAGCTACTGATTGCATTAGAAAGCTCAATTTTATGTGCTACATTACTGTACAAAGCTTTATGTTTGTACATTTATGAGTACAGCAGATATTAGACCGTTTCAAGACTTTTTACAATCCTTGTATAATGTATATGCAAAAGAATACTTTGGCTTAATTATATGAAGTTCCTATACAAGGGAAGTTCCTATCTCCAAAATTAGAAAATAAAACGACTGGGATGGGCTGCAGGCGTCTGTGTCAATTCTATAAGTATGTGAGTGAAATCATGATCAGGTCAGTTTGAATAATGATGATTGAATGATATGTGATTAATACCACCTTATAATGTATAGTACGTAACATTTCTTGTACAATTGAATATTATCATTATTATTGCCCTTGCTATCATCTGTTTTAAGGAATTCTGCCCAAGTTAATGAAACTGCAAAATATACTAACAGGAACTTAATCTGAAAATGATGAGTCGCTGAAATACTCTGATTGCGTAGCTGAGTGGAAACATGGAATATATAGTTGCAGAGTCGTGAATGGTAAAGGGAATTATAGGGTACAAGAAACAGCTGCTAACACCGTTCCTCCACTGTATCATGGTATATTCCATTATTTGATTTGTTCTAAAAATGTATGGCAGTAAATAACTTAAAGCTTGACTGAACAAACCAACCATAACCTTCCCAAATTCAGAGAGGAAAGAAATAATGCAACATGGCATTGACTATAATCCTGAACTGGATTAAACCAATCAACGCAGACTTAATACAAGTTTAAAATAAACTTTTGCTTTAACTCTGACACTAAATCTCCAAGTTTAGACCAAGGTTGACTACACTCCAGAGCTGAATTGAAATATCGTTCAAAAAGATTGTTACCTACTTTATAACTTACTACTATATATTTTTAAAGCGTTAAATGTGTTTCAATAAAAATAATATTAGATTGTACTATTTGATACAAGACATAAGTTAAGAAAATATCTTCTTGAACAAGCAAACCTCTACTTATGGTTTTTTATGTATATGAATTGTCTACCTTCAGATATTATGTGGAACTCAGGTCTAGTAAGCAAAACAAATTTTTACATTTTCTGTAATTAATTAACTAAAGAAATATCAACACTCTTTCTTTCACCATTTGCCTTGATTGACCTCTATATATTTCATAGCTTTTATTAAAAGTGTTAAGTAATAGTAATTTTATCATGATTGTTTATAGAATTTAAATATATAATCATGTACTGTTCTAAATTTAGATAACAACTGAAGAAATATAACAATCTGGTGAACATGTAATACAGTTCCAAAAGATTTCATACCATATAATTCACAATTCTGGGATAAAACAGTTGCAAAATAATTAATCATTACAGACATCTGATTGAGAATTATTTCTTTCAAATGTACCAAATTGTAATTAAAGATCTGCAAAATTTACAAAACAATTGCTAGTATACTAATACCATAATCACAGATTATTAAAAACAAAAAATTCTACTTGTGTACAAACTCCCTGCCAAGTAATAATTAAAACTCTAAAGTATTTATTGCGGTTATAATACAAGTTTTAATTAAACGTAGTGTTACTGATTTTTTGTATCACTCAAAAGATGATAAGCAAATTTCCAGAAAAATCCTGCTTCCTTTACAAGTTTTAGTTACTAAAAGTAATTAATTGTAAAAACTGGTCTTAGGGGGAAATGTCATCTTATTTTAAACGAGCTGAAGGTAACTGAACAGAGGAGGAGAGTTTTATAAATCACAGCAGATATCAGAGGAAAGGAATGCAGTGCCTTACTCAACTACTAAAGATACCACTTCACTGGCATGTTGAAATGTTTCTCTCTTTCTTAGATAGAAGAGATCATTTTTCTTATTATAATCTAAAATTTGAATATAAAGTTTTTTTATTACATTTGGTACTTTTTAAGCCTCAACAATCAAGTGGATGAAAAGTATCTCATAACACATAGAATTCATAACTTTTTAATGTTATATTTGTTTGCAATATTACATTATGTATTGTTTCATCATCTTTTTTTGTTAGAACTAAAGTAACTAATTAATGCTCTCACTAGGGTAGCATATTTTTAGTAATGAAAATGATTTTTTGTACTTAAAACTTTAGTATAAACTTTAACTTGACAAACCCACGTGTTACTACACATTATTTAAATATTGGATCAGAATAACAATCAAGTTGCAAATACTCATTTTTATATACAGCAAAAAGTTTCGTTGAGGGTTTTGGGTCTCGAGTTGTGATTTTAGATGTGTTTAAGTTATTTATTTGGCATTTTTATTAAGTGTTATGGTTTTTGTTTTAATAGTAATTATTATTTTTCTTTATTGTTTTTAATCACATTCTTTAAGTACACAAATCACAACCCAAACAATATTACACAAAGTATTAAGTGTATATATTGCTATTTATACAATATATATGTACATTAAATGGTATAAATGGCAATAGCCTTATTTAATTTCAATAAACATTGAATCGCAAAAAGTACTTGCTCTGCCGGGAGTCGAACCCAGATCTCTCACTTGCCGGGTGAATGTGCTACCATTACACCACAGAGCGCTCACTTTTTCCGATTCAATTATTTTGTATTTGGTCGTATCTGTCACATATTTTTGCGATTCAATGTTTATTGAAATTATATATATATATATATATATATATATATATATATATATATTATTATATAATATGTATACTCTGTAGTATACATATTGTCAAACTGTTGATTAACAGGCTAGTCTCTCTATATAAATTCAACATCCTGACTAAATAGATACAGATATTTGTATTTTCTCATTTTAGTTACAAATTCTAGTAACCTAACACAGGTTTATAATTTTTATACTAAGATTTTCAATTTGGAGAAATATAGATAAAAAATACACCAAATAATGCAAAGCAATAATAATGTAACATTAATCTTAATTGTAGTTCTCCAATTAAATGTTTCAATAACAACAAAATAGCTGTAATAACACTGCTAGATTTTGTACTTTTGGAACAGTAACAGTGGCAAATATCCTATATAATAGTGATATTATGCTCAAATTAAAATTAAATTTCAAAACAACAAAATTATGCTTACGCAATTATAAAAGTGAAAAAAAGAAATATTTTTGTTATCCAGTAATAAAAACTGCAATATACTTTGACTGCATTATATAATAGTTTTGGATAAATAATCAATAAATTAAAAAATTAGACACATACACATGAGCAATGCTTGAAAATGTTGCATGATGTAAAGTGTTAAAGTGTCTCTCGCATATGCAAGTTGCGCATGAAAGCGTCCGAAATGACCCGGTTTGAAAATAGATGGACACGATCGTTGTCCACATTACTCATAGCACAACGTTTCAGCGAAAGCATGAGTGAGGCAGCCATCTTGGAACTCCTACACAGAGCTATATTTGCCGGTCTCTTGTAAACCTTCTCACTCTCTCACTGCTTCCACAATCTTTTTACCAGTTAAACAATGATTTTCCACCACTGGGAACCGGTTCAAATAATTCATTATTGGTATTTGACTCTGAACAAAATAAAAGTCTTTTTGGTACATGCCTAGTTATACAAAAAAGTTTATTTATCATGTCTTTATATTTCTATTTTGATTTAGTAGTTAGCAAGATTTAAAAAATCCAGAAATCAATAATCAAAAGTATTGCTAATAATACACATTTCTGTATGGTTAAATTATTTTCTACTCTCTTGGATTAAAACAGTATTTTACCAGCATTAAAATATTTAAAAAATTAATTTAATATCACAAATACAACAAGATGTATGTTTCCTGTACAAATCACAGAGGTTTAATTAAAATTTTTAATGTAAGTAAGTTATTCACTATAGCTAAGTTATTCAAATTAATTGTAATATAAACATACCATTACAATCTGGAGTTTTTATTTATTCTTCTTCACAGGGATTTACAGTGTTAGAAAGAATACTTAGCGATCTCCAAGAAACATTCCTAAACAAAAACTATTGAATGTAAAACCGTACAGAAACAAAAGCAAAATGGTATTGAACAGAGATAATAGTAGTTGAAAAACAAACAGTGCAAAAAAGATAACAGTGAAATTCCTTTGATAAATGTTTCCTCATTTGCCTTTCAAGAATTTTGAAAACTACAGCTCACCTGCATAACTGTTGTTATGCTTAGAAATATTTAATATTTTTCAATCCATTGGGTACATGAGATTTATTCCAACTTGAATCAGAAATAAGTGACTTGACAATGGAAAATGCCTGTAAACCTATTACTGTTTCAAATCTTCATTAACAAAAAACTTCAAACAGTTTTAATTCTTGTTTGCTGTAGCATTAGGGATTTTAGGAACCAGGTAATTCTTTCAACAAACAATGATTTTTTATGAATAAATTATAAACCTTTTAATCTGACAAAATTATGACCATATACTATGTGTCCTTCATAATACTCGTATTATGATCCTTAAAATAAACTTTGCCTGTTACAATAAACAATTTTTCATTTTTTTCACCCTCTCTTAAAATTACCCTGAATCAAAAATTATAAATCAATTCAAATTAGAAATTAGAAAAATTAATTTGAATTGGCAATAACTAAATAATACACAAATTGAACAAAATATAATAATTTGCCTTAATTTATGGTAGTTCTCTGATGGTCAATTCACATTGTTAAAAAACAAAGTATGGTGTTTCTTACAGCCTTTTTCGCCAGAAATAAATTCAGAATTGTTGAAAAATATTGTAAAATGTTTTTAAAGTTCAGGTATTAGAGTCTAAACAGCAAACTTAGGATGTTAAAAGCTCCTAACTTTTTTAAACTATAATATCAAATACTGTGTATAATAATGTGGGATATATTCATATTACCTTAACTGTACAAGAAACAATAATTTTAATTTTGTATTGTAATTCAAGACAGCAATCATGTATTTAACCGCAATGCTATAGAACAGGAGGTGAGGAAAAACAATGGATTTAAAAAGTAATTTTAATATGATTCATTGTATTCTTCTTTACATAACAAATTATGCTAATATATTTTTAAGATACCTTAATGTAGTCAGTTTAATCTTTGTGTTCTTAGTAGTGAATCCCATACTATCAAACCACTAAGTAATGTACCACTGCCCCATTGTCTGATATTGTTCAATGGTGTATTAACTAAATTGTGTTCAAAAGTCTCAATCAGAAAAAAATGTTATGCATTTATTTTGTCTCGTTTGAGTTTTAATCAGTTTTACAACCAAACCTATAATCTTCTGGGTGTTCAACCTATGTCTTAAAAAAATTACAAAAAATGTGCCAATCACATAGGATTGTATTTTCGGTTCGATTGTATTTTAGTTTAGGTAATACTGCTAATTTATAATGTTTATATCTGAAAGTAGTGACCATAAGGTACAACTTCATTTATGTCAATACAGTTTATATATTGTAAACATATAGTGAAAACAATAACATGTTGAAAATATAGCACTGAAATACTCCATATATATATATATATGGAGTATATATATATATATATATATATATATATATATATATATATATATATATATGTATTATTCTGGATATATATATATATATATGTATAAAACATAAAACCATTAACATAAAAGCATAAAACCTGAACCAGGATATATATATGCTTTTTATTTATATATATATAAATAAAAAAAGCAACTTTTTATTTATATATATATATATCCTGGTTCAGGTTTTATGCTGTCAACCTAAATATTGTTGTCAACCATGTGATATCCCATCCAGATAAGAATTTAGAAGGAAATTCTACTAGCTTCAACTTTTTAACTAATAGAAAATATGATTAATGGAGTGGAGAGCTTTTGAAAAGTCAAATGACACTGACAGCGCACTGCCACATGGTAAACTAGAAGTTGTCTTTTAATCTCACTACAGCATATTCAGAATGAGAAATTATTTAGGCCTAGGATTCGCAACTTTGCAAAAAAATTGTTATTTCAATATGACTTTTCAGTGTTTCTCCATATATCTTAAGGGGTACTTAAAAATAATTTACCTTAAAAATTAAACAATTGTGCGTCCCAACGGGTTACACGATGATGTGAGGTATTTATTTAAGCGCGGGATCAAATTTAAAAAACCACTAAGAGAGGCAAACAATAAAAATATCTCCAAGATCTCAAATAGGTATAAAAACGCTTAATATACCTACAGAGTGATCCTTTAGAGGTAACCATTATTTTAGACCATTTATTGGTTCAGGTCATCTAAATAAGGTAGAATAAATGGACCATACCTGAAAAGGCTTTGTTTTCTATATATCTGTCCATACATATTTTTATAAAATATGTGTCATTACAATTGTAAGAAAAAAAAATTATGGTTGCCTGTAAAGTCGGTTTTACAGGCGAAGATTTTACGTGACAACGTCTTTTTCTCGGTAGAATATTTATTGATATGAATATTATTAAATTGCACAATAGGAACAAGGAATTGAATGAAAATAAGAATTGCACAAATTTTAACTATAGAAATATATTTTGTTTACTAAAACATTGTACATAATTTTAAATTAATTAAAATTTGTTATTGTAAATGGTAAAGTTGAATAAAACATTTACTAAAATAGGAATTTGAAATTCTTGCTAAACACAGTTAAATTCTAACTTCGCGCGTGGTGATTGGTCGGTTTAGTTCGTTTGTTTGGTCGCACTGTTATGACAGGTTAGAGGTTATAATTTGTTATTTTAAATGTTTGACTAGCAATACGCGCTGTTTCTTCTCAATCAACTGAATTACGATTGATTGCAGAGTGATTTAAACTAATAATTTACTTAACACTATCAACATTTGTCAATAGTATGACATAACCTATAAACTCAGTTTCTCAACTTTTGTGTCAATCTAACAATTAATCAATCAATCATAGTTTACGATAATGAAATATCAGTGTACAATTATTTACCTTTATTGTTGTAGTTGTTGTAAATGACGAATCTAAGCACTCCACATTTTCACGAATAAACATAGTTATCTGCTTTATCCCGTGCGGCGGACCCACTGGACGGGTATCGTAACGTTACCGGGCGTTACACTTTTTCATGAGTGACTCCGAGCCGCAACCTAATTTAAGACGTTGTCACGTCAAAAACACAATAAGGAAATGCATAGCAACGTGTACTTCATTAGACACACAACGCACTTTACAACAGCCCTGTATGCACCCGGGTAAATGACGATGACAGCAGTTGTAAAAGATTGCTTGTACCTGATGGGGTAAACAGCTTGTCAAGTTTGATGTTGAATAATTTGTTGAGTAGACAAAAATTGATTAGTTTTTAATACTTAAATTATAAGTTAAATAATTTCACAATAATTTATTTCATAACTCCTATTAAGTTTCTTGAAATATTATTGTTCAATGAAATCTGTACATTTTTAACATGGTTATATTTTAATACTAGAAAGATCTACAATGTTTTGTACATGTTATGTAGTATTTCGTTGTCAATCACACAACTTGTGTTCAAAGACAATAAAACTTATGACTGACTGACTTCATTATTCATTTACATTACAGGTTACTTTCCGTAGTAATTACACAGTGTTTCACTTACAGAGCAAATAATACACACCCAAGTAATTAAAATTATAAAGAAATTTCAGAAGCTTCAAATATAATTTATTCAAGTATTTTTTGCTACATATTTAATCATATTAACCATGAAAATGCATAATTATTAATTTAAAATTAACAAAAGCACAGAAAACAAAATATAATGATAACTATTACTACAAAAGATTTTAACTTTTGTAGATGTTTTTAAACAATTATTTTAAACAGTTATGTCATGATTTTATTACACTGAAGTAAATCTAATCCTACATTTAAAAACTGAGCTTATATTTGAACTGTTAAAATGTACTAATACTTAGATAAATACCTGTACAATGTTTCATTTTGTAAAATAATTAATCTAATTCTAATAGTTTTGAAAATGTCTGATGCTATAAGTACTCCAATCTTGAACTAAAAAATAGTGCGTAACATTATAAGTAGTCCTAGTTTTAATAAGGGTGCTATAATGAGTATCTAGTGTCGTTAACTTATCTGTGCATGTAATTTAGGGGCTTTTTCTATGCCAATGGCATTCTAATTTATTAAGCTAAATGGTAAATTTTCCAAACCCATTTATAAATTTTCATTACCTACCCAGAATGGGAATCGAAACCGTGACCTCAGTTAGACAGCCGCCAACTTACTCCTAGGCTACAATGAAGATTCCATTCAATATTTAAGATGAAAAGAGGGATGAGAGTGATGATTGTAATGAATAAACGAGGTAGCCTTAATAAGATTAGGTTTAAAATTAATAGTAGCTCAAAATGACCACACACAAAATATTTCCAGAGTTTGTGTAGACTTCATGTGACATAGTATCCAATTCCAACAAACCCTAACTGACTTCATAATTGAAATTAAATCTGCCATATATTTGTAATTAAAAGTAGTATTAAAAAACCAAAAGTATTCTATATTGGACAATGCAAATTTCAATAATATTATATACTGAAAAAATATATTTTGAAATTATCTGAGACCCACTGGTGGAGTCCATGGCCTCAGAGAGAGGTTCAATGTAATTTATGAATATCATATTCACGGCCTAAAGAAATAGGTAAATAATTTCAAAGTGTGCTTATATACAGAGGACAAGATTTCAACTAATTTTTCCTGTGTGATTTCTTTGTGTGAGTTTCTATTTGTAGTCTGAAGTTAGATAATTTAAACTTTTTTGACTTGTCTGTTTTGCAAACTTGACTTCCTTTTTTAATATGTACGAGGTATGTGATGGTAAATGAAAGTGGTAACAATGAGAAAGAAAGTTTAATTTTGTCATGTGTAAAAGTTATAGTCAAAGGATTTATGGAGACAGTCTTTAGTTAAGATTGTATAATCTTAAAAATGTTTGTATCAAAGTTTTTTTTTAATAATTTACTCCATTTTAGTTGTGTAAAAAATTGCTTGATTAATTATAAAAATAAATTTTAAAATCTACATATACGGATTCAATATATACATAAATTCAATCTGTACATTTTATTAACTAAAAAAGTTGTAGCTTTTAAGTAAATCTAAATGAGTATGTACTAATCATCTTCTCACCTGACAAAAAGTATAGATTTCAATTCTCGAAACTTATTGTTATACACTTTTCTCATATAAAGATGGAAAATGTCTGAAATCTTACTATTCTTTCAGACTTTCCATTGTGAATAACAAAATTTAAATAAAGGACTTTATGTATATTAAAATATGAATATAATTAATTTAAAGCCTTTTTAATTAAAGTTTTTTATATTTTATGAGAAAAAAATATTTTTTACTGATGTTTTACAACTCTGTGTGATTTGAAATTAAAGGATATCCACAAGCTATCATCATTCAGTCACAATATTTTTGAAACACTAGAAATAAAATTCAATTTTCTCTGGAACTAATTAATAAAATTATGTTTACAGGCTTAATTATGATATATGTTGGCTGAGAAAAATGCTACAAAACTGAATTTTTATTCAAAAATATTCCAAAACTCTCTTCTCTTAGTTGTTAACAAAACTTAATTAATAAACTCATGCCAAACGATTCAAAAGCAAAATGCTTTTGTCAAATTTTTAGAAAATCGGTTTCAAAAAATGGCTTGTTCATACTAACACACACATACACGTTTTTACACATATAGTTTTTTTAATTTACTCAAGATAAATTGCAGACAATTACCGTTTTATTTTCCTGCTTTGTTGATACTACATGGATGACCTCAATACCTACTTTCCTTATGGGAATACACAACAAATCTTTAACTTGGTCAAGATTACAAAAATCTTTTGCTCATATTTTTTTGTTTCTACATTACCATACTCTACAAGAACTTATGTCTACATATGTAAACATATGTCTACTTACAATTCACAGAGAAAGTGCTGCCAACTTACACCAACTAAACTGAACTGAACCAAGGTAAGGAAGACACTGAAGCAAGGACACACACATGCTCTTATCTACTGATTACAGCATTGCGAACTACATACCTCACAAATCTATCTACACCTCCCCATTACTATAATGAAACGAAGATATGTACAAAATGTTAAATGTTTTGCAAAGAAAAAAGATCTGATGACCTTGAAATTTTAAGCACAAAATCGTGTATGCTGATTGTTTTATGGCAAAATAAACACATTGGTCACGTTAAGTAGAGGTAAGTATAACTCTTTGTTCTATATTGTTACAAACCCGTTGTTTCAGTGTCTATTGTTATGTTGAACACTATTGAAGCATTGCTGTTTTACTAGCTTAATTGTTACAGTTACACGTCTTTAATATGATTAAAAACTGGTGAAATCACTTTAAGTTTACTGACTAAATGTACTTTTTACATCATGCTAAAATTGAAAAAATGAAATGTTAGAAAAATAGTTGTAAAATCACACTTTTAAGTGTTTAGGCTTGTAAAGTTAGAAAATATATACACAATTTTTTCTAAAATTTAGATAAATATGTAAAATGCCTAACCGTTGGCAAAAAAAAACATGAAAATATGCATGAATTTTATACATATTTAAGTTCTTAATATATCAATTAACTTTCATGACTCACTGATATTTTCATAATGCATATTCAAAATGTAAAACCTTTATTATTTAAAAAATCTACAAATGTTTAGAAATACTGAGCTTGATTAGTTAGTGACTAAAAAGTTACATTGATTACACTTTGAAATAAATAGGATATTAATAAACTTATGGGATAAATTATTGGACAATTTATGTTTTCTAGTGAGATAAAGATAAAGATGTGAGGAAATGGTGACACAAATCTGACAATAAAAGCGATATTAATTAAACACACTTTAAAGAAATAATTGAATTAAACCAATTGTGCCATAAAATTGTATAACAACTTTTTTTAAATAATTTCAATATCATATTACAAATATACAGTAAGTCTTACTTATTACACATGTAATTGTGTATGTTGCGATTCTTGTTCATATGATACAACTACGATCATTCTTTGTTTTATTGAAGAAGTGGTGAGACTACAATGAGTTGGAATTAGACATTTGGCAACCTTACTTTTTGTTCACAGCTTTACATTGCAGAACAAAGAGAACAACACACCACTTCGTTCCACTGAATCAACACTTTACGCCCAACAATGTAAGAAATGATGATGCTGCATTGTGCAATATTACTTCACCATGCAGAAATAAATTTTATGATCAGTAGACGTCATAAAATAGTTGCTAATAATTGGATGGATTGAATTTGTTACTTTAATGTAAAATGGTGATATACCCGAGTATAAAGTTCAAGGCCCAATGTAAGTGAGAATAATAGTGATGGATGTACTTATGAATAAGATGTAGTTTTGTAACACTAAGTATATACTTCAAGGCATATATAAGCAAGGATGATAGTGCTTGATATGCGTATGAATAAGGTGTAGTTTTATTCTGGCTAAATATGTACTTCAAGGTGAGCCAGTAAAGGTGAAATATGTAAGGATGATTATGATGGATGAATTAGTGAATAAGATATAGATTTTTTTACTGATGAAGTATATAATTCAAGTAAAGAGGATTGTGACTTAATTAAGAATAAGGTATAGTTTTGTTTTTGAGTATACACTTTAAGTTGAGTAATAATATAATTTGTTCCTCGCAACTCTTTCAGTATAACTTGAGGAGCTCTATAAGGATCTTGAGAAGACATGTTTCCTTGCAAAGAGAACCAGCTATGAAGGTTGAAGGAAGCTAGTATACAATACATGGACCTGCATCAGTTAGGGGTTGTCATTAACTAGTAAGTTGGTTTTTAAAATATTGGTTTAAAGGAACCATCATTCTTATTGCATACATTTTTTGTACCTTATTTTTTGTAGCTTGACACATCAATGACAGGTCCAGTTTGAATATCTCACTCTCCAACTTTCCATGCAGAAAGCAACTGCTTTATTTTTCTGAGTACAAATTTCTTTATTTATGTTGTAAATTTAGAGAGGCCCTACAAAGGCATATTTCTTAGAGTACCTTCTCAACTGCAGTGAAACTTATAGACTCATAACTGTGATAAGAGATACACAGATTTATACATATCATCAATCTTAAATGCTGTCCGGTTACTACCAGAAAAGGAACTACTGGTTACTACAGGATGCTTCAAGGCATGGATAATTCAATTGGCAGCTAAATCTAGAGATTACTAACTGATGATTTTAATGGATATTGTGATAAATTAAAAGTATCATAAAGCTTATTCACTAAGCTTCTACCTTGACAAGTTTGGTAAGTAAATTAGAAGATGCAAGCTTAAGACAGCACAATGTTTAACAGCTAGACTGAGTTTACTACTCAGTGCTTGTTCGTTATTGCTTCGCTCAACCTCCTAATTCAACAGTCTAACATCTAGACATGTATCTCAAGAATGTTTAAAGGTATGACTAATTAACGATACTGACTCTCCATTCTCATTCCTACATGACTAACTCTGGCATACCATGTTTCTTAGCAATCCATTACAATTTCAGAACACGCTCAACAATATAACTGGATGTCTGTCAGTTTTTAAAAATTCTAAATAAGAGTGTTTATAATCGTTTTGAACACAACTTTTCTAATTGATAATAATCAAAGTATTTTCACAGAAATCTTGTTGTGTGGATGCCAGCGGAAACTGCGATGTCGCACTTGTGGGACTGACTAAGCTTGGCAGACAGAGATCATTACACAGCACCAGTGACATTAATACCTTCACAACTTGCATCTGGAGGAGGGGAGGGTTGTTACTTACAATACACCCAGTGCGGAAACAAGTGGCTAAAAATAAAAGTAACAGCAATATGATGTATTCAAATATTGTAAACTTTTGTAAATCACTATTAGCAATATATATTGCAATAAGACATATGTACATATATGTTGAGAGAATACTTGTGGGTTAATTAAATGAGACTCCTTTGCCATATATTGGTTGATAGTCTTGAATCTTCACAGAGTGTTTTCTTCCTCAGATAATACAGTAGCAGAAATGTAATTTTTATTCAAAAGCCCAAACTGGAAAAGTCAAATGGCAACATGGTATATATGGCATATGAGTTTGGATACCACAGGTTCGAATATGGTCTGTGACCATAGCACTTTATACCTACTAGAGAAATGAACAATGGATTAATGTTGATCAATTCATCTAAAATCTTTAAAAGTTAGGTTTTAAATTTTAAATGTTAAATTTTAAAAATTGTAGAGCTCTCTGCTTACAAAAATCAAATAAATCTCCAATGTAACATATTTAAAACTTTAAAATTTTACCCAATTGCAAATTAAAAAACATGCTAGATTCTTGGGCATCATTTAAAATTCCTGTCTACCCTCCAGAATATATAGCCTGCTTACTATTGAAATTTTAAAATGTCATTTCTATTCTTTCATTACCACAACACTCTGAAAAGTCCTACCAAGTACTAAAATACCCCCTCCTGCTCTCAATTGACATAGACAACACCTGGCTACAAATACGTCCAGAGATGACCACCACAAGAGATCTACTACAAGTTCTGCTGCAATTTGAATGTAACGCCTACTTGCACAGGTTCAGACTTTACACTAAAGATATAACCGTTAAAAGAAACATAGACACTGTCCTAAACAAACTTTTTTAAGCATCAGAAAGAGGTATCCAGAATATCAACAAACAGTATCCCAAATTTATACAGTAATTGGAGGAAACCAGTGACTTCAAATCTGCTTGGGGGAGGGAGGTACAAAGCATGACAAACGACTGCACTCAACCAAAAGTACAACTGACACAAGCAACGTGAAACAGGCATTTGCAGAGCATGCAATGACAGAGCAGAGGGAATTGTGGCAGAAAGCTGAAATTCTTCTGCTGCAACAATTCTCTCAATTTTATAGATCCCACAGCTTAAAACGAAAAAAATCTATCCAGTCAAGAGATGAAGCAAGTAATAACTTCTCCATCCAAAATCAACTATGACATAATCGATCTAAAGTCTGGAAATATCTTACTGAGAAGAAACCCTGGCAAGCAATATAGCCATGGCATTTGATGGATCACGATTTGTTAAACTTGCATGTAAAAAACTCAAAATATGTAGTTGATGCTAACATCAAACCAGCAAATGATATCTTGCTCGTCTCAGAGGAAACACAGAGGTAATGAATCATCTGCGACTCTACAACAGCGTCAGGGGTATCGGTAGCAGAGACACAGTGGGAACAAGGCTTAAGTTGGTTCAAGGAGTTCCCCGGCAGTGGGAAAAACTACCCTTTATTATCAACAACTATAGAGAGGGTGACCTTGTACTGTTCCCAACACGAGATGCAGCAGTTGACTTCCGCAAGCGGCTAAAATTAAAACGAGAAGAAACATCTGCTAAAGAGATAAAGGACTCCTGTCGAACAGTACATTCCTTCATCATAAACTCTACAGACCACCTGAAAAATGGAGGAAAATATAAGAGGGTAATTGTGGATGAAGCATTAATGCTACAACGCGGGGGAAATTCTGTTTGCTTGCGCTCTTGCTGGAGTTTCAGAGGCTCTGCTGATTGGGACAAAAACCAAATACCTTACATAAACAGAACCCCCCCATGATCGAAAAGTACTTTAACATCCTGGAAACAGCAGAATTGACTCAAGTGCTCAGTCACTCATACCGATGTACAAGTAGTGTTGCAGATCTTCTCTCAATTTTCTACGAACAAGGCATGACAACCAGCAACCCAGAAAGCAATGAGTCAATGCTGATCTGCCCTAACGGGATTACCAACCTGCAGATAAATTCTGGTCAATACAAAATACTGGTCTTCAAAACAATCTGAAAAACTTGAATTGAGCAAGATGGGGTATAACATTTCAACCATCCATGAATACCAAGGGAGACAGGCGGAGAACATCATAGTAATTACGAACATCCAAGTATAAAGATGAAATATATGACTCACTGCCCCACTGCTTAGTCGCCATAACCAGACATACAGGATCTTTTAAATACATTACACCAACAGCAGATGATCTCTTGAGCAAGTGGATAACAAAAATAAATGGAAAGGAAACCAAGAAGTTCAGCAGTCTACTCCCGAAACTCATCAAATCTCTGCAATAGTTCACACTAAGAAAATCTCACCACCAACAGGTTCAAATTTCAGCAGCAACCTTCAGTCTACTGTGTTCCCAGACATTCATCGCTATGAGGATGGCTCATATGTAGAACTACCTGCCTACCTCAAGAGACCAAGACCTATAATCTCAACCAAAAAACCTTATTCTGTTGAAGAAAGAGAACGAGATAATAAGTATTGGTGAAACTGTAAGTACCTTAAACACAGACATTCTATCAATTAGAACCAAGATCAATGCTGAAAATCAGGGCAACCAGAAGAACAAAGTTGATCAGAGAGTAGATCTTGTACAAAAGGCACCAAACTCTTCACATTTTTTAGCACAGGCAAAAAAAGGAAAAAAGTGAAGCTCAAACAGACTCAGCTTTTTCCCGAACAGAACATTCATAAACTCAAAATTAACAAAACGCATCCAGACAAGGTAAATTTATAAGTCCCACACGCCACCAACAACCAACAGATTTGTCGGCCCAAAATTAGAAACGCAGATGGAAAAAACTCACCTGAGAAAACCAAAATTCTCCACCACAATGTAGACCGAGCTTAGCAACAAACTTGATAGGCTCAACCATTTCCTTGATCATTCTAAGCCTGACATAGTTGTGCTGACAGAACATGGACTTAGCAACAGCATTCTTCCTAACGCTAATCTGATCAATTATAACCTCATAACTTCCTATTGCAGAGTCAACCATCACCATCTCAAAGGGGGCGTGTCTATATACAAACGCAAAAACTCTATCCAACTCTGTAAAAGATCACAGCATTGCTAATCTAAGCCAAGAATTAATCTGTGAAATGGCTGCCGTAAAAATGATGACAGGGAAAGGTGATCTCTTTGTCTTGGGGATGTACCGACCTCCAAATGCTCCTTTTGATGAAACACTAGCATTGATTGCCGAGGCTTTGGACACTATTCCACAAAATAACTGCGGAATCTGTTTGGTTGGAGATCTGAATGTTGACAGTCTGGAAGATACCAATGAGAAGTTCCTCCTCCGTGATCTTTTAGCTTCCTATGACATAGCTAGGCTTGATCTACCACCAAACAAGAATCACCAACACATCCATATCATCCATAGACGTTGTGTGCACTAATCTGAACAATACCATGATAGATGTAGATATTGTGGACACTGGCATATCCGACCATACAGGGCAGTTATGCACTATCAAGTTTCCTGGTAGATCTAAAAAGAACCCAACGTCTTGCAACAGAACCTTCACCTCTCGTAACGTGGGACTTTTTAAAAACCTAGTGTCTAACCATCTTGGGAGAAAATCTACAAGGCATCAGAAGCAGACATGGCATATGATAACTTTATCAACATTTTGACAACCGTGTTAGACATAACTTGCCCTTACAGAAATTCAAAACGCAATAGTCAACGATCTAAGCTAACCATCTCCAGCCCAGAAGCAGATAATCTAAGAAGATTATATATTGCTGCTAATAACAGGTACATTCTCACAGGTCAGGAAGAAGACAAAATAGCAGCCTCGAGAACAAAAAAGGAATATGACTTAAAATTAAGATCTATCAGCGTTAAGGCTAATGAAAAGTTGATAACTGACTCTGAAAATAAAAGTAGAATGATTTGGAGTATGATTAATTGTGAGAGGGCTTCGAGAATGAGTGCTGAACAAGAAAAATGGAAGCTAAGCATCGCAGGAGAGCAAACTGAGGAACCCTTGAAGATAGCAGAAACATTTTAACAAGTTCTTTACAACAGTGGCAGAAAAGACTTTAAAAGCCAATAACCCTCCAAGAACTGTTGGTACAGGTGTCTTTCAGCACAACTCGAGGAGCAAACTTGTTGCTTTCAAACCTACAACGAGTGAAGAAGTCAGGATTATCATCAAGGAATGAAATCTTCAATGTCAGCTGGTGTAGATGATATCTCCTCAAGACTTCTGAAGCTCTGCAAAGAAGAGTTGTGTGCTCCCTTGAAGGACATCATAAACAAATCGCTTTCACAAGGAGTCTTTCCAAATAAACTAAAAACTGCCAAAGTAATTCCTCTGCATAAACAAGGTCAAAGAGATGAAATAAACCAATTTTAGACCCATATCACTTATCCCAACGGTATCTAAAGTCATCGAAAAAGTTGTGCTAATAAGACTAATTGAACATCTTGAGTTTAACAAGCTCCTACCGGAGAGACAACACGGCTTTCATCTCTGGAAAATCCACTACAACTGGGCTTGTTGACCTGATTGAGTTTGTTATCAATAGCTTTGAGTCTGGAAACTCTGTTGTTAGTACCTTTCTAGACTTAAGCAAGGCTTTCGATTGTCTTGACCCACAGCCTAATACTGAAGAAGCTTGATTCTCTGGGAATATGGGGGAACACCTCTCAAATGGTTTCACAAGCTATTTGTGTAACAGAAGACAGATTGTTGAAATCAAACATGTTATTGAAGGGTCAGTGAGGAGAGTGGCTTCAGAACCTAGGGGTGTATCACGGGGGCGTGCCCAGGGATCCGTCCTGGGACCCGTTCTATTCATCTTATTTGTTTCAGACTTGCCAAAGTACTTAGAAGCTTACTGCTATCCCATCATGTATGCTGATGACACGGCCTTACTCACTACCAGCAGGTCTGCAGAAGAACTGGAAATAAATGCATACATATCTCTAAGTATGGCACAAGACTATTGTGAAAAGAACGACCTTGTGTTCAATGAAACAAAAACAAAGCAGATGAACCTGGGGACGACCTAAAAGATAGGGTATCAGGACCTCCTAATATAATAATGACTGACTCACTAAAACACCTGGGAATGATTCTGGATAGCTGTCTTTCATGGACTCTGCATGTTGACTACTTGTGCCAAAAACTAAGCACGGCAACATTTGTTCTGAAAAGGGTAAAGGCCACCAGTACAGATGAAGCTATGACCACCGCTTACCATGCTCTGTTTGAGAGTCACCTACGATATGGTGTGGTACTGTGGGGCAGTACATCTAGTACAAAATATTCAAAAAGTTCTTGTCCTGCAAAAGCGTGCCCTAAGGACTATGGTGGGTCTATTGCCGCATGAAAGCTGCAGACAGGTGTTCAAGGATCGCGGAATCCTGACAGTAACAGCTATCTATATTCTGGAGGTAATTCTTCACGCCACAAAGAAAAACTTGAAGAAGCTTGGAGAATTTCGAGGGCATGCAACTAGAAACGCACAGGATTACATCCTCCCACTACACAGGATGGAACTCTTTACGAAGAAACCATCATATGCCGGCGCAAAGCTCTTCAACTTGCTTCCTTTTGAAATCAAGAGAGGAGACAACAACACTCTGAAAAGAAGACTGCGAAACTGGCTGCTTGAAGAAACCATCTATACCCTCAATGAATTTATTGACCGCTGCAGGAACTACAGGACCACCTAGGAAGAACTGCACACAATTAATAAATAAACCAATTTTTGACTTATTGTTAAATCCTTTAACTTTATTTGTAAACAAGATTGTAAATTCTGTGACTCTATTCCATTTCTTGAAGAAATTGTTAATAAAGATTTTTTGACTTGACTTGACTTGACTACTTCATGGTTTTCCATGAGTCGATTTGTTAAGTGCCAGACCTTTATCACCTGGCACAACCTTACATTACCATGGCTGAAACTGCTGTTTTTATCTGAATATAAATTAAAGCTGTTTATAAAATATTAACGTTTTCACCAAAATTGAAAGATAAAATTAATTGCAGAGATTGCCTTATACTATTTGAAAAATTTGAAATAAATATTTGTTAAAAATATATATTTTATCAGAGGTTTTTAAATGACATATTTTAGATTTATAACCAAAACACTATGCAAAACATGTTCGACTTTATTAATATATGAGGTGTGGCTAGAAAAAAACCAGATTAGTATTGTACTAGCCACAGAATAAATGCTGAACATTGTAAGGCTCTTCACCTGCTGCTCAAGAAACATCCAATTTCCTTTCAAACTTGAAAAATCTTGTAAGTGAAACATTTCAAATGTTACAACAAGTGTTCAGTTATGACTGTTTATCACGAACACAAATGTTTGAGTGGTTTAAGCAATTTAAAGATTGCCGCTAAGACACAAGTAATGACACATGTACTAGCAGATCATCATCAGCAAAAAGTGATGCTAACACTCAAAGAAACAGTAACTTTGTTCAATAAAAAGGCGCCTTAACTATCAGAACAATGAGTGGTCAGGACTTGACAATGAAAGTGTTAGGCACATTCTTTATGAAAGTTTGTACATTGTTCTCCACTGCAAAAAAGCACGAATGGAAAATTGAAATTTAAGGCAATCATGATTGATTTTTTTATATCAAAGTGATAGTGCACATTGATTGGGTACCAGAGAGGCGAACAGTGAATTAGCATTACTTTATAAGTGTCCTGATTACCCTACCTTATGTGAGCATGTATGGTGAAAACGGAATGATTTGTGGATACACCAAGTCATGAATCCTCCACCAGGACAATGCTCCCACTCACAATGCTTTCTCAGTCAAGATTTTTTTAGCCAAAACACAACATCCCCATCTTAGACCATCCACCCTATTCACCTGACTTGGCCCACTGTAATTTTTTCTTAAGTCAAGTCAGCTTAGAGGAATGAGATTTGAGACTGTTAAAGCAACAAAAGAAAAACCGATGCAAATCATGAACAAGATTACGGAAATTGCTCTGTAGTATTGCTACACACAATGGAAAATTCTCATAGAGCAGCAAAGAGGCTGAGGAGGAGGTACATTGAAGGGGATAATATCAAATTATAAATCTTTGTAAATAAAATGCTTTTTCAGCCTCAGTCCAGGTTTTTTCTAGCCACATCTTGTATATCATGTTTTAGTCCTTAACGTTAGTAAATCTTTAAAATTCTACAATAAAACATTAAAAATTGAAATTAATAAATGTATTGTAAGACATTGCAATAACCTGTTTTGTACTACAGAAAATCGTTATATTCTAATATTTCAATAATCAACTATTTTAAAAGAATGATCAGAAAATCAAATAGAAAAATAAATTTTATTTCTTTCAAACCTTAAGGATATGAATGAAATAATGACCAAAAATCCAACCACAAAACTACATTAGATAAAGTCCAATCCATACCATGCATTAATCTGTATTGTCTCTCTACTAGTACAACAATACGTTAAAGTAACTACTTTATAAGCTCCAGGTTCTGGTAAGATATGGTGTCTAAAATGGAAAAATGTGTAATAGACTGAAAAACAGATAATTGTTATTTAGTATATATATATTTTATATATACTAAATTTGGGAATCAAAAGCTTTATGATTATATCAGACATTCACTATTATTAATTATAGAACTGATTGTCAAAATTTATCTCATAATATATTTATAAAATACATTGAGTTACATTCAAAAGTTGTTAATTATCCTTACACAAACAATTGAAAATGTTCCATACTAGGATTATTTTAAAAAAAGGAAGATATAACAATATTTTAACTATGTTAAAGGTTCTTATTTTATATATAATTTAATATATGTGTTGGAAGTTTTAAATTCACTGATACTGTTTTCAATTTAATATTTAACTTGATTTCAATAGCTAAGCTTGTTTGGGGCAGTATTAATAAAAGCAACCAACATTTAATGTCAATGAAAATTTGAAATCAAATAAAAATGTCTCAACATTTTCAAAACTAATCAGTTATTCAAAAGATGCAATACCAACATAAGGGAATTAACCCTTAGCTCTCAAAAGGACCAGCATGTGGACCATCAGCTGTTTCCTCCTCAGTTCATATTTACTCATAACTCCAATAAACATTAGCCTACATTGACTACCTCATGGTGTTCCCATTTTCTTTTTAAGATGCTCTGTAACTGATAAGATAATTTATTTGATACTGGAAAGAATAAATTTACTTCAATTTGGTTTTTATTTCAAAATTAGGTAAAGCGTATCTACATTTTAACATCAGAAACAAAAGTTATTACAATAATCTTTGTTATATGTAAACACAAATTATTAATATCTAAACACTGTACGTAGTTGTACTTAATTTTCCTTGAATTATTAATCATCATGACAACTGATAACGTCATAACGTATTTGAGGACTTTCTAACATTTGCAAGAAAATATTTGGAGATAAATTGTGTTTATATGTCATACTTAAATATAAATAGGACATATTTTATTAATTGATTGACATAACAGAACACTATGTTTGGGAATGCTCACCAACCAATCAGAACTATATCAGCTGGTTAAATAGAGCAAGTAACATATGTGGTGAGTTGACTCATACTGTTCCTGATATGGGACAACATTGCACAGGTGATTAGAATCAGCCATAAACAAATAAAAAAAAGTTAATACTACAATTCAATAGGTCCAAATCTGTACCCTAGCTATAACAGTGAGACCGCCATGATGTGGCATGTGGACCACCACAAGCTGTAGGGAAAGGGCAGACACCTATCGCTGACTGGTGATACACATGTATGGTCCATGAGATACACTTGTGAGATTCAACAGTCAAGACTAAAATCGACAGCAAAGGCTTAACTAAACGTTTTGACAACATAACCATATTTAACATATATTCCTTAACCCTAGACAAAATGTATTCAATTTATAAAATATTGAAAAAAATAGTATATTTTTATATTGTACTTCTTTATATGCTAAGAAATCAATTTATGTAAAAATGTATTAGTAATACAATAATATCCATACTACAATATTTAACATAATATTCAATCCTTTTACAGTTCCAGTAAAAATATATTACCTTGTAATTTCATTACCCCTCATTGTATGTATAACAGTAAACTCTCTACTCGAATATGGCAAGCTGAGATCAAAATCCAAAAGGGAAAGATGCTGAAAATGCTGCTGTGAAAAATTATTGTCATGTACCCTTCTGAGAAAGTAGACATTATAATCCTTCTACCGAGGAGCTTCATTGCACCTAATGCTGATGCCTTTTAAATCTCCTGTCTTAGAGGAGTGTATCCTAGTAACACTTCCAGTGCCACAGTTGTATAGGAAACTCTGAAAACTTTGTAGCCTTTTAGCTACTATAGTTTTTCTGCTTTTGGCCACCACACAAGAGCTACATATGTGACCATTGGTTTCGGCTCCATAGATCCAATATATCATCTTGGGGTTTAGTCCACATTTACATCCAAAGTCTTTTACAGGCACAAGAGCTTTTGTTGCATTGGATATAATACGTTCTATATCAGGATTCCATGAAAGCTTATTGTCTAGAACAACTAAATACTTAGTCACATTGGAATATATTATTTTAGTACCTCCTAGAACAGGTTCAACAAACTTGAAGTTCCTTTTACCGGTGAAAGTTATTATACTTGTTTTTGATAGGTTGATCTTCAGATTCTTCCCATGAAACTGATTACTTATAAAATTGAGGGCCTCTTGAATAAGGTGCTCCAAAGTATACCTGACCATAAGCATTAGTTCATCAGCAACCTCTTTCTTTTCCTTTTGTTAAGAGATCGTCCACCATGGCCCATAACAGGGAGAACATTCCCCTGCTTGAAGGTACCCTCTCCAGGGCATAATTGTAGAAGTTTCCTCTCCAAGCTTTGTTATAATAGCTATAAACACTTGCAAAACTAATATTTTATATCTTTCTTATACCTTGAAAGTTTCTGATGAGAATAAAATAAAATTTTCCATGAAATTGTAAATAAGGAAACTCTGAGAATAAACTCAACTACTAGCCCATCCAAACCATTTTTAAATGAACTAGAATTTAAAGCACGACTTCCAGAAAGTTACACAGTTCACATAATTACATAATTTTGGATTGAAAAACGTTCAAATCATTAAAACCACATTGGTGCTAATTAAACTAGAACGCCAAGCTGTGATCGGTTACTGGACTCTGGCGAGATGCCAGCAGTTGTCTGTACTTGCTGTTGCACACATTCTTCAACGTCGTATTACACCGGCAACTTTGGCACCAGCAGTGTTGGTTGTGGTGGGAAAATCCATGGCCTGGAGCCACGTACAGAGTTTCACAGTTCTCAGAATAACAAAACTGTTGTGTTTTCCAACTCTGAAGTTTGACCTTTTCGGACAACTAATGCTTGTCAGGTGTGCTTGCTTGTGCAACTGGACTATTGTGTTAACAAGCAAGCACTAGCACAGCCTTTATAAAATTGTTCACATTTATCTTTTTAATTTTCATCTTTTAATACATAGACTGTAGCAAATAAAAATTGTTAGTGCTGCCTTTAGCTGTGACCGTTGTCATAGAGCCATTGTGAATGTGTTAACTACACTAGACCTCATTTGCCATTACCTAATGTAACAGGGAATGTGTTAACAACATGTATTATAAGTTGAACTATATTGTACAGTATCTCAACATATTGACTGAGGTAAATAAAAGTAGTCACTGGACCCTCATTTGCCACAACGGATAGAACCACTGTGTATGTGTTAACTACATGTATTATAATTTGACCTATATTGTATAGTAGTTTAACATATTGACTGAGGCAAACACTTAAAACGGCAGTAGTCATTGTCGTCATTAGTCATCATCAGTAGAGCCACTGTATAAAATAAAATAAAATTCAGATGTACACAAGATATTACAAATGTTATGGGTACTGAAAAATTATATTGACTCCTACAATGTGATGAGTTAAGTGATTTTACATAAATATATAATCATTTCTTGTCAGAGTATAGTAGTATTAAACTGATTAAAAAACGAATTAGAACAAATTAGTGACTGCACAACAACTAATCACAGATTTGTAATTTCAGATAGTATAAACTTGGACGATGTTAATATAATAATAAATTACAATTGCAAATGGAACATTAACACAATGAACCCAAACTCAAATGCCACTGGTTGACTGGCAAACGAATAACAACTCCCAGCTGTCTTGCATGGTGTTTTGTGGAGATGAAATATATTGATTATACTTAACTGTGTACTGTTATACAAAGATCATTTAATCTTATCCAGAGTAACATAACATATGAACAGTTTAATCAGATAATACAACAGTATTTTGTTTGTTTCAATCAAGTATTACAGAATGTAATGAATGCTTGAAAACAAAAATAAAACAAAAAAACAGTATACGTACTGATTAAGTTAAAACATGTAAAAGGATGGTAATGATAAAACTGCAATCAGCAAATGGTTCAACATGACTACAATAAGTATTATAATGGAACTTAACAAATTGGTTTTATAGTTCAGTGCGGAGACCGTGGTTTCTCCCAGTGACAATTGCTGACCCCAGATAAGATTGATAACATAATAAAAGGATGCATTGAAAAGCACCTTGCTAGTATAGCAAAAAAGTAGTGAAGACAGGGTAGCCGTCTCAACGTTTGTAAGCATCTAAAGCAATAGTTTGCACTCCTTGCCTCCTCCCTGAGGCCTTTTAGATTGAAGAAAGAAAACACCCATCAATAAGGGCTAAAACCTGTACTGACTTATTTATACAATTATTTTTCTATTTTTTATTTTGACTATCTTTTATTGTTTTTTATAAGTGTATGACAAAGAAGAACAAGATGTGAACTGTTACTATTAGAATACTCAAGTATTGAATAAGTCATGAGATTCTACAGTATTGTGCGAATTAATGTGAACAAGCAGAATTAATTTGTAAATATGATTTATTTAGGCCAAAGCTACATTTAGGTACACTTACATGAGATTGTTACCATTAATTAGTTTGGAATATGTCCCCCTTTTCCTCTTATGACTTCCTGGACTCTTCTTGGCATGGAGTCCAGAAGTTTTTTGCAATTATTTGTGATTGTTTCAACTCTAAACTAAACCTGAATCACTGCTTCAACCAGTTTTGTTTTTGTCATACTGCCCAATTTTTGCAGTCTAGCCTTACATATTGCCCACAAACTTTTAATAGGATTAAGATCAGGTGAATTCCCACAAGGCCAATCCACGAGGGTAATTTTATTATCTATGAAGTTTTTCAAGGATGTACAATAGGGAACCCAAAAGTAACGAGAATTGGGCTGTAGTGAAAAGCGAGAGTGGGGGAAGCCATTGTTCGGCCGACCATACGTTATCACACCTCTTGAGTCAGTATGCAGCTGTGTCACTATGAGTGGATCGGTCCATCTGTGAGAATTGTTTCAATAAAACAACTTTTTTTCATTTCAGCGAAAAACGTGATGGCGAATTCTCAAGAGCAACGTGCTGATCAGAAATTTAGTTTCCTGTTAGGGAAATCCATCGTAGAGACTATTGTAAGGCTCAAGACTGCTTATGGGAAAGCCCAAGTTTATCAGTTAAGCCCGAGTTTATGAGTGGTTTACTCGTTTTAAAAATGGATAAATGTCAATTAAAGACCAACCACGTTCAGGACGAACTTCAACATCAAGAACTGACAAAAACATCAACAAAATCGATGCCCTTGTTCATGAATACCATTACAGGAACCATTGATCAACTTTGTGAGTTGTCTGGAGTGTCATAGAGTTTAATTCAGAGGATTTTATCTGAAGATTTGCACATGAAAAGGGTTACAGCAAAATTCGCCCCTCGCCATCTCACAGACAAGTAAAGGGAGCGTCGACTTTAGGTATGTTTTGAGCTTCAAAATCAGCTCAAAGAGGACCCGAAATTTTTTTCCAAGATGCCAGAATAGTGATGAATCATGGTGCTATAGATTCAATCCTGAAACAAAGCAGTAATCAAGCCAGTGGAAGACAGCTGGCTCTCCTCGTCCCAAAAAAGCTCACCAAGTGAAATCAAAATCAAGACTATGCTCATTTGTTTTTTCGATTGCAGAGGTGTTGTACACTTGGAGTTCGTTCCACCAGGTCAAACTGTCAACCAGAATTTCTACTTGGAGGTTTTGAAGAGATTGAGGGAGAGCAATTGTAAGAAAAGATCAGATCTTGGTGCACGACAGCTCTTGCACACAAAGCACATGTTTAGAACAATATGTCAATAAGGATTTGAGGTTACGTTTTTTCTTGAACAAAACATCTGACCGAATATGCACAGCATGTGCGCCAACGTTTGAAAACTGAATTTCAACCTCTGTTCACATTAAGTCGCACAGTACTGTATATGTGTTTTGAGCAACACAAGAAGCACTGCGCATGAATGTCACGAGATGGACTGCTACTGATGCTGTCTGCTACCGCTCACTGTTATGAAGCTTCTCCCTATTCTACATGACAGAAAAGCAACTGTATAATTGAGACCATTAGGTTATACAATATCCTACTAATTGTTTTTCCTTTACCTTTAAGTGCATGTAACTTTTAGTTTACAGTTTTGGTTTTTCTTAGGATGTTAATTGTAAGTAGAAGTTGAATGAAGAGTTCATTTCAATGTATTAAGTCTCTTACTGAAGCACAAATTAACAATGGTGAGACAGGAAGACATTTGATTATGTGAGTGTGCTCGTAGTCAGAATACAAGTATGCCTTGTTGGGGAAAAGAAGAGTAGAGCAGGAGGAAAAGCTGACAGAGCATTTCTCCCTCTCTACCAATTTTTTTTTGGTTCATCACCCCACTTCCCCTTCATCTCAATATTTTTCAGGTAATTCAACAGATGGAAAAATCTGTGATGATCGGTCGGTTGGCAAGACGCTTTTACAATGGAGTAATGTATTGAACAAATAATGGGAGCTGAATTATAGCTTCTCATTCAAGATGAGTTCACCTAATGGATTCCTTTCAAAATTTTTTACATTTTGTATTCTTTATTGTGTTTAATTTTTAAGCCTCCTCACAATTGATGTAAAACTTCCTAACATTCATTAATTCCATTTATTGTGTGGTTCTCATCCATCAAATGTTGAGAAAATTATGAAGTCTGCTATTTTAATTTAGGTTTCGGGCCAAGCTCATTAAATCTCTGGCTAAATGATCTGCCTGTATGTGTGATTTGAAATCTAT
This sequence comes from Homalodisca vitripennis, assembly GCF_021130785.1. Classification (NCBI taxonomy): domain Eukaryota; kingdom Metazoa; phylum Arthropoda; class Insecta; order Hemiptera; family Cicadellidae; genus Homalodisca; species Homalodisca vitripennis. The sequence goes on along the minus strand of NC_060207.1, from coordinate 84,071,133 downwards.
GGCAATTGCAACGAGTCATTTTATAAACGCTGGTCTGAACGTTTTTGTCCAAGTTCTGAAATTTACATCTTAAAATGTTCCTGTTGTGGTTTATTGCCTTGAAGCCTAGGTCTAAGCTATGGAATTTAAGGTCTTTTTGGATGCAATGCTGTATTGTCATGCTATACTCAACGCATATGCACTTTTTGTCCTGCTTTTCATTTCCTGTGTTATTACCAAGTAGTATTTTGTTCTTCTTTTTCTTTACTATTTTGTCGACTATAATGTTGTTATACCATTAGCCTTGGAAATATGTTGTATGTTATTTAATTATTTATTATAATTGGTTACATTTAGTGGTACTTTGAGAAATATGTAAACCAAAGAGTTGTAAGCAGCCATTTTTTGTGTTTATGCATGATATGAAGTGGAATTGATGGGATTGAATGAGGTCTAAAAAATTCAGTTAATTTGATGTTTCTGTTTCAGTGGTGAATTTTAGATTAGGGGCAATGTTGTTTAACCTGTTGACGAGTGCAGCAAAACATACCCAAATGAGTGCGCACGGCATTTGCCGTTTGGTCCCGTATGAGGAGGCACGGCATTTTCCGTTGCAGACTAAAGACTGTCAATTCGTTCTCACTGACTTACTGTGACGTCTAGCGGAGATTTTTGGAACTTTTCAGTTGTTCCTAATAGTGTCTCTGTACAGTGTTGCTAGTGCTGTATCGTGGTGGCACCTGGTGATAACTTAAAAAACTATTTTGCGGAGGCAGGACACAAGACCCGCTACGCCTCCAAGGTCGCCATTTTATAAGGCCACTCCCCAAGAATAACGCGAAGAAGCGAAAACTACTCAGGCAGTGCTACGTGTGCATGCAAACACACTACTCAAACTGGACAAAGAATAAAAGAAACCAGCTATGAATGTTCAACATGTGAGGTCGCTCTTTGTATATATCCTTGTTTTGAGCAGTAGTATCACATATTAGCAAAGTTTTAAAACGAGGATATTGCTTTTAACAATCTACAATGTATTTTTATATACATTTAAACTATAATAAACAAGTTTATTAACATTTAAAAGTTTTTTTTTTTTTTACTCCCTAACAGTCTGTCACTGGTCAATGAGTCACTCAGTATGGACCGTCATAGGGGCACGGCAAATGCCGTGCGCACTCGTCAACAGGTTAAATACTTATGGAAAAGATCTAACTGGCGGACATTACACTGTAATAGCACTGTTTTCACAATGAGACTTCTGTGTGACTTTTCTTGAATAAATATGGATTCTGGGCAGCTTCTGCTTCTTCAACAAAAACTTGGTTGAATGGTTTAGCGGATTATATGTTTTTAAGTTGAAGTGAATCACAACAGTGCTACTGACTTGTGAAACGAATTATTTCTTTTGTCATTCATATTATTTTACATGAATGTATTAAATAAAAAGTTTGAGTCTAGTTAATTTGTGTATATTCTTCTGTGAAAACTTTACTGAAAAACAAGAAAATAATATGTATGGTAACTGCCAAATCTATGAATAATTTTAATGCAGGTGTGTTTATTTCACGTGTTGGCACAACTGATTAATTAAACAATCTGGCTGTTTGGACGAGTCTCAACATGCCAAGCCAAGTCCTTGGTCACATTTAGACTCTCTACCTTGTTTCTGATAATATTCCTACATGCATCTCACAAATTCTGTCCATTAAGTAAATTAAGAGACTGCTTGCTGACTATAAAACAAGCTTATTGGCTATGAAGCAGTTCGATAATCTTATAATGGATTTAAAATTTAAAGATACATTTTCAATTTTGAAATTTTAATTGAACAATGTCTTTTATCTTTGCACTTTTAAATGTTTCAGACTTAACTACAATACATAACTTTTACAAAATCAACCTTACTTCTCTATACAATTCAGAACACATCAAAGTATCTAAATATTATCAGAATTTACATATATTTAAATTTTTTTATTAAAAGAGAATATGTTTCTGCCCATTCCGTAAAAACTATACTAAATAAATCAAACATGAACCTTAAGGAGGATAGTGGTTTCAGTATGAGGCGAATAATACTACTAAAAAGTGCACTAGTTGGCAGAATTTGAACCTTGCTACTTCTAATGAAGGCTCAGTCTGACACCTAGAACCGTACGAATACCAGATCTGTCTGATACCTATAGTATTTATTATTTTGCAAACAACATAAGTTTAAGAAATTGTATTTATTTACATGCTAGAACTATCACAACTACTTACAACGTCAAAATTTAGATTTAGACACCATACTTTTGGAGATGTTTAAAATAGGCATTATTAATCTTATTGAAAGACTTGTTCAAGTTTTGTTACAAAGAATATGCTATAGTCATCCTTTTTAATAAAAGATTTCTAAAAAAAGGTTTTGTCTGTGGTTAAAAAAATGATCAACAAAAAGAATTCAGGAAACTCACTTATCTTGTTTTGCATAGCTTTTGCCTATATATAATTTTTGCTTAAAAACTCACAAGTCACAAATGTTTACTTTTCATTGTTGTAATTTGTAATGGTTATTTGTTGTATTAAGTATAATTAAGACAAAGAAACAAACAGTATATTTTATTTGGTTTTAAAATAGCTGCTGTCTTAAAACATTGATATAAATTGTAACAGAAACAGTATAAAAATGCATATATAATTAAGGGAACAAACATTTTCCTGAAAGAAACAAAAAGGTTTGATGCCTTGATTGTTAGGATGGGATATTAGAAAATAAGTCAGAACAAAAATTTTTACTGGTATAACTAAATTTTAGGATGATTTTTACGTACTATATAAAATTTCATTTTTTTATTTTAACAAATAAGGTTTTAAATCTTTTATGGAGACATTTTATGTGTCACTTTTTATGTTAATGTTATTTTTTATCAAATTTGCCATGAAATAAATCTCTGTAAAACATAAATAATGTTTAAAACATTTTTTCAACAGCTAAAACAAATAACCATACAAAATTACAATGTTGTGGATTAACATTCATAAGTTATTAATTTTTGAGTAAACAAATACTGACAGATACTACACAAATCAAGACAAGAAAAAGGAATTTGCATTGTTTATCTTGATGCATATTATATGTTATCAAATTTGTTACTGACATTTAAAGAACATTCTGTAAGATACAAAAAATGGCATTATACAATAAAAATTATTATGAAGAATTGGGAAATGGTGTAAAACAACATATCATTGAAGAAGGAGCTCTTCCTTATCAGAGTTCACTTCAATACAATTAAAATCTATAAATAACTCAAAACTGTCCATACCAATAATTCGTAACTAATTAATTAATTAGAAACTATTGGATGATCATATTAGTTTTGTATTGCAACAACAATATGTAGCCCAATATTAAAATTAGGCTAGATATAATAGCTCATTAAGGCACATAAGTTAAAAGAGTAGAATTAAATTTTTCTGTAAATTCAGTATTAGTGAATCAGTTCAAGTTTTGTAATTGGGCTAAAAACAATAAGGATTAATTCAGAAACAAAGATCTCTCTTGATCTGCACTAGACTGGTTATATTTGGCCGTTGGTCTGGCAAGAATTTGTGACTAGATCACTTCTGGTGACTAACCCGCCCGAAATACCCGCCACAAGTTACCACGATCCCAGCAGTTATACTACTCATATGTTTTATGTTTCCTTGCTCCAAAATTTACTGATGTTTATGTGCTTGTGCATTTATACCTCGTTTTCAAACTGTTTCAAAAAGTAGTTAAAGTTGTGAAGTGTGACCCAGTGCACAATTTGTGTTGAGAAAATAATTAGTTTACACCATTAAATAATTCACTGCAAGGTTATTTATACATTATTAAAATACTAACTTTTGTTGGTCTCCCATAAACATATTATGTACTAGTACTAGTATTACTGTAAATTTAAAGATTGTTATAAAACCCATTCTTTTGTTATAGTTAAACCTCTCAGACTTGTGTATGTGTATATATATATATATATATTTGATCGGAGAAACAAGACAAAATCAACTATGACACAAAAAATACAAGACATAAATTATGATGACCATAAGTATACACTTTTTGAAATATTTTCTTCATCATGGCAACAAGGCAAATTCAAAATTCGTGTTGGAAATATAATTTACTCACAACAGAAGTGCTCATACACCCATAAAGCGAAAATAATATCTTTGACAGTGGCCAAACCATAACTTCATCATGTTACTTCTCTCACTAAGTCCAGCTGTTTTTTATTAAAACATTGTAGTCTGCAGTAATATTACAGATGGTTCCAAACTAGACCTTTAATTAAAAAGAGAATACAATATAAATTTGATAGCTTGACATCATGACAGGTGTCCCAATGGAGTGTAGCCCATTAAGACATTAAATTCCAATTACATTAGCAATGTACAATTATAATCCACATGCACAATAGAAATCGGTCACATCTCACCCATGTTAGTTGGTATGAGTTAGTAGAGCTAAAGCTGCAGTGTGACTCACCAATGTCTCCAAGAGTGTCCCATATCTGCACCACCCACTCCTCCAACACCTCAGCTCCTGCAACGTGACCCAACTACTTGAAAATGAAAACTAAAAATGTATTTGCTATGTTATAAGAAGAAAACTCGTATTAATGTCAGTTCATCTACCCTCATACATTAAAAATAACAATTTCTATGTTAGTGTTATTTTACAAATACATAAAACAAGGTTGGATTAGTGTCCCATTTATAACTGAAGAATGGCTGTACCAATTCTTGCACCAAAATTGGTACAATTATAACGATCTTTGATCTGTTGGATTCATCTCTGTCCCAAATATTAGAATATTTATTACATATTGTAAAAGTTCATGGAAAATCAGATAAATAAAAATGTAAATAGATTGTTGTATACAAAATCTTATAAACAGAATCTTGACAAAAAATCTTTTAATGTAGACTTTGTTTGCCATTTCATACTATTTAACTAGCTTGTACCCATAGCTTGAGTGCAATTTTCAAAATTGAAGTCATTATTCTACTTAGTAAAAGCGCTTATCAAATCAAATCTTCTTTTTTTTTTGCACAATAGATGCCTGCAGTGCGCAAAGCAAAATTCAAAATGTTGGTTTTTGAAGGGTTTTTGTGAGATTAAGGCTGTGGAAGTGGTACAAAGTTGATATCAACAAAAGTAGGTTGTCCCAAAACTTCCCTTGATTCTGCATTGAAAATGAAAGTCTTATCATCTGCAAACTGCACTGATCTTCCATGTAAAAGTGATGATTCTATGTCAATGACATAAAGCAGGAAAAGCACAGGATTGAAGATAGACCCTTGGTGGACTCCATAGCTCAATTCAATTTGTTTCGATGATTTATTTGATATATAGACAACTTGGGATCTGTGGCTTAGAAATGAGCTAAGCCATTTAGAGGCAGGTCGAATGCCATGGGACTCAAGTTTGTCAAGCAGTATATTGTGGTCAACGCAGTTGAATGCTTTGGACAGGTCCAGGAACACACTCATTGTGTGGTTCAGACATTCAGTCCCCTCTATAATCATATTGACAAGACTAATGACTATGTTAGTTGTGGATTTTCCCTTTCTGAACCCAAACTGTTCATTTGAGAGCTGATTGTATTCGTCCAGAAAGTGAAGCATTCTTATAAGAAAAAGCTTTTCAAAAATTTTACTGAGTACTGGCAAAATTGAGACAGGCCTATAGTTATTAACATGAGCTGGGTCATCTTTCTTCAAAATTGAAACAAATTTTGCAATTTTTAGGAAAGTGGGGAACATTTTTGTTGGGAATGAATAATATCCTAATTGAGTTAAGGATGTCAATAAATGCTAGCAACCTTTTTTAATGAGCCTTGGGAACATCAGATAAAGGTTGTTTAATTTTTTGGCTGGGAGCTGCTGGATAATTCGGTAAAGCTTATGATGTAACTTGATGAAGTCAAAGCCATTTTTCAAATGTAAGTAGGCACACATCAGGTATATATTATTTTAGTAACCATGGTAAAGAGGATCAGAGTTTATCCTGACTCTTATATCATGTTTTCTATGTGTGGGAGCATTTTTGGTTTGGATTAATTATAATTTTGTTCTCATTAATGAGTCTGCTTTGTTGTCCCGATCAAGAAAATACAAATACATAGGTCTTGAAAACCTACTTGGGTCAAAAAGCCTTTACTTCTATCCCTTGTCATATACTTCAGGTCTTAAGTTATTTATAGTGTCATTGTAGAGTTTGTCTTGTTGTCTCGACACAGAAAACATATATACATACTTAGGACTGAGAAGCCTACTTAAGTTAAAAGGAGTCATTTAAATTCACTTACAGTGTCACGGTGGTTTTGGTCGGTAGCTTATTGCCCCAATCAAAAAACTATAAACGTATGTAGCTCTTTAAACCTACTTGGGACAAAAAAGCATCTACTTCTGGCTCTTGTAGCTTACTTTCTGTCTAAGATATTTCTAGTGCCATAGTTGAGTTGGCCATATTATCCTGACGAAGAAAATATAAATATCTTGTAAACTGGATTGAGAACCCTATTACGGTCTCGAGGAAAACCCTAACTAAGTTCTTGCAACATTTCAAAATAGTTGTTTATAAGGTTTTTAGTTGTTGGTTTTTTGTAGGTTGTTGTTTTGTAGAGGTCTTGATTTGTTTGGACTGTAGTCTAGGAAGAATAGATCATTGAGGTATGTTATAGTGCATTTCACTATTTTTCCTTAAACCACTGTTAAAATGCCATATCACAATGTTAAAGAAGCCCATCAGTGTGGAGTATCACATGTGAAAACATTCAAAGCTTTGTTTGTTAAGGCTGATTTTACAACAGTGTTTAAGGTACTGTACAATAACTACCTAGATATACCATATGTATTTAACATCTCTACTGCTCTATATTAAGTGAGTTTGGCTACTTTTCTACTGTTCTGCATAGTAATGAGTCTACCGCAATTAACTTGTTAAACTACTCTACAATAACTGTCTAGCCATATTTAGTTAAATAATATTTACAATGTATTAGAGGTTAAATTCATTACTGGAGCAATCTGGAATAAAATTTAGATTATAACTGTATATTTGTTATTTCATTACACCACTAATCAAGCAATGTTCATTTAATTTTTTATAAAGTTTAAATATAAACATATCGTTCAGTCTATCTGTAGAACATCATCTGAAAGTTTCAGCAACTGTTTAGTATCAGTTAAAGTGAATTATAAAACATAAATACTACAATTTTTTTCAGAACTCGTAAATATTCCAGGTAATTTTTCTTATCTTTCTCTTTCAATACACTATGCTCAGATTTAAATGAATATTTTACAAAGAGAATTAGCCGAATTGGTCCAACTTTTCTTGAGATTAGCACTTAGCAACACATTTTGCAATTAATTTATATATATATATATATATTATATATATATATATATATATATTATATATATATATATATATATATACAGTATATATATATAAAAGATAGGGAAAATTAAACAATTAGACCCTATAAAAAAGTATTAATACCAAAATATGATTATTTACGTAGACATATTAGTTTACTGAAAAACATACCAAAATTATTTTATGTTAGAAATGTATCCTCAAGAAGTGTTTGATATAAATATACAATAATAAACCTTTAAACACTTTTCATAGATTTTATTTCGTACAATGTATGTTTCGAATTCAACGAATTCATCATCAGTAACCCATCATCATTAGGTTAAGGTAAATTAAGTAAATAAATAATTGAAACCAAATTGTCATATGTTTTTAACTGCCTTGGTGGCTAAACTGTTGTATTTATGTTAGAGATGTAGCCTCAAAAGTGTTTTATAATTAATATGTATAACACAATATGAATAAACCTTTTAACACTTTTTTTAAACTTTTATTTTTCTTACAATGTACATTTCGAAATCTGGGATGAAATCATCTTCAGGGATTTCATCCCAGATTTCGAAATGTACATTGTAAGAAAAATAAAAGTTTAAAAAAAGTGTTAAAAGGTTTATTCATATTGTGTTATACGTGTTGTATTTAATTTTATATGTGACAAATTTATATCATTTAAAAGCCTATTGAGTAATAAAGTTTTTGTTAGAAAATCTTTGTCATTTAATAGTACATTAGGATTAATTTTGCTACTTTTGTAAATTTCAAAATGTTCTAAAGTTGACAATAGGTGAGTTTTTTCTTGTGTGTAAAATTTCAAGATTGTTTTCAATGTTTGTGTATGTATGGCTGGTATAATTTATATGGTCAGCATATTTTGAATTTGATGATGTCTTCACTGCTTTTATATGTACATTCAATCTAGTAATTTTGAAGGATCAGCCGGTTTGTCTTATATAGTGGTTTTGACAACATTGCAATTAAATTTTGATTTTGGTTTGTTGAATTACTTTTGTTTTTCATTATAAGGCCGAGGTTGTTAGAAGTTTTGAAAGCCAATTGATATCCTTGATTATAAAATGATTTGTTAATTTTGTAGCAACGTTTACCAAGGTAGTCTGATCAAATGTATCTCTTTCTTCTTATTTTCTTTCTTTGTGTGGTTCTTTGATAATACATCAATCTTGGCTTGTATCCATTATTTTGGGCGATTTATTTAATAATATTTAATTCTTTATCATAATCTTCAATTTTCATTGGAATTTTGTGTAATCTATCGATCATTGATTTGAATGCAGCCATTTATTTGTGACGTGGGTGATTCAATGAGGAAGGAATAACTAAATCTGTGTATGTTGGTTTTCTGTAAATTTTTAAATTGTGCTTTTTGTTCATGTTGGTTATAGCCAAATCAAGGTAGTTTTACTGCATTATTTTCTTAAATTTCACTAGTAGAATTTAGATTAGGATGAATTTGGTTTAAGTGTGTTTTGAAAATGTTTATTTGTTTTTAATTTCCTTTGAATAGACAAATTATATCATCAACATATCTATAACAATAAATTATTTCTGTTAGATGTTTGTTTTATCATTTAATATGAATTCTATGTTGTCTAGGAATATATCAGCCAATAATTCAGATAGTGGTGATCCCATTAGTAATCCTTCATGTTGGATGTAGTAATTGATGTTAAATGTAAAGTAATTTTGTCTTAGAGTTACTTTTGTGAGTTCAAGTATTTCTTCAATTTCGTATATATTTAGAACGTTCTGTTTTGTTAAATTATTTTTAATAAGTATTGTTTCATGGATTGGAACATTTGTGTACTAATTTGTTACATCGAAGGATACAAACTTACTAATGTTGGGTATATCTATATTAGTTAGAAAAGCATTTTATTCATTTGAAGAATTTTATTCAACAACATGATCTACTATAATCATCCAATTATGTAACTTAGTTGTAGTGACAATATTTATTGTACCCATGTACATAATGTAAATAAAGATATTTTGACTTTGACTATATCATTAATTTTGCTTTCTAGGTCAATGCTGTTTTACAGTCGTATGTCAGTTTTAAATTTGTAAGTTTCTTTAATTTTGTTGTCCAAAAATTGTTGGCAAACTTGTGAGGATTGGTGCAGAACGCTTTATCACTTAAATTCTGTTTTTTGGAAAAATTTATATTTTTTTAAGCATTGCTTGGCATCTTTTTGAAAAGATTCTGTAGGATCATGATTTAGTTTTTTAATGTTGTTATTAGAAATAAAGTTTTCTATTTTATCTGTAGGTTATAATCATTTCTGTTTAAAATTACAATTGAGTTATCTTTTTAAGCTTTACATATAACAAAATTATCATTTTCAATTTTGTTGTTTATTGATTTTACGCTTTGCCAATCATGTTTGCCTTGTATTTTCTTCTTTATTTTTTCAAATTTATTATTTTTTTATGTTATTAATTAAAATCTTGAAAAAAAACATGTTAAAGATCATAAAAGATGAAAAGGTTTTCTTGAGATATTCACAAAATATACTTACATACCACATTTATTTAATACTACACTAATTCATGTTGGAGAATATAAAAATTGGCAAGAGAATTCACCAAAAAAAGGAGATCATCTTTGACATACTCATAACTTTATTGTGACTCCAAAAGTGGTTATGAAATAACAAAAACTACTACAGGTCAGGCCTTTATGATTCTGTTTGAGTAAAACTCAATGGTGCATGATGAAAGTTTGATCAAAATACCTGTCTTATTTCTGTTTTAAAATTATCAGTTATTTTTATTTTGAAGCATTGAGCTTACACATTTTATAAGACTTGATGGTTTCTATAAAAATAACATGAATAAGAATGAATAGTACGAAATGTTATTGTTATTCTAAATAAAAAGAGGACACTAAACTGGCGAGTCATTAAGTCAGCGAAAAACATTGGGTTGAAGCCAAAAAGTCATGAGTCAACATATGAATCATGGACAGAAGTAACTGCCTTACTTCATATCTAGTTTGGGATTTCACAATAAACAATATAAAGTGACATCTGATCTCTTGGTTAGTATACTAACTGCAGTACTTTGAACTGGAGCAATTCAATATTATTATTTTAATTTAGTTAATTTTATAATATCACTAAAGCTAAAATATCTCATTCTTTTTATTTTTTGCCCACTTTGCAGACCTTTGTAAACAAATTATTTTTCAACTAATTTTCAAGATTTAATAATTTTTTAGAAATCAATTCTGTTAAATTATACAATACAAACTGTGATAAATATTCTTTCTTGTAATGTGTTATCCTAAAAATAACATACCTAAAACTTGTTTCAAACCATTTTTGAATTTTTTATTTATGTGAGATACATATAAAAATAGTAAGCACTTATACAATTGTTGTACATAAACTTGTAGCCACAACAAAATTCTTTAATTTATTTCAGTAAATAAATTAAAGACAGAATTTTTTAAAGATTCTTTTATACGTTTTTCAAGAATTTAAAATTCAGTATTACTAGCAAAAAAATTAAATAAAAACACTGAAAAAATACAATAAACAAAAATATAATTCTAAAAATAACTAAGAAATAAAGTCAAACAACAATGTTCACACTCAACCATAAACTGCTTAGTTGGTTGTTACATATAGGTATAGCAAGGTGCAACAACACCAGCTGTGTTTTATAGCATTTCTAAAATATTGTATAAAGTTTAATTCACAACTTTATTAGACAGATTGATTTATTGTAATTATTTGGATATAGCACAAGTCTGTTTCATTACAATTAATTTATGGATGTATGTATATACGGACATTGTGTTTTCATGCAGATATAGTAGATGTCCGTATATACGGATATTGGGATTTTTTGCAGATATAGTGTACGTCCGTATGTACAGATGTTGGTTTTGAAGTCTATAAGTGATACTCTATCGACATAGGCAAGTAACTTATCACTTAACTTTTAGAAAAATTTGTAAAATTATCAGTTTAAGTTAAGAACACAATCAGTATTATACTTTCATTTCTTTTTTTCTATTCTTGGAGAGAAGGAAGGAAAATATTACATCCATATAAGTGCTTAATAAACATGTTACTACTAAATAAATTTGTACTTAATAAAGTTGACCTTTGGGCTATCTACTGGTATGGGTTGGAACTCTCAAGAAGAAAAGTTCACTCCTGGTTGGTAACCTTCCAGTTGAATCTATGTTTGGTAAAGTAAAAAGTAATGTGTCAAATATATCTGGGCAGTCCTATGGATGTCCAGTAACGACACATAAATAACCACAAATGTTGAGATATTGGTATGGATCAATAGATCTAATCTAACACAGCGAATGACTGTTGGAGTGGGTGGAGCTCCCTTAGTGTTAAATGCTGTTGCAAGCCTGGATATGAGGGAGTACTACTGCCCACTTTGACTGAAGAAGCTGGAATGGAGTTGGAATTCTCCTTAAGTGAAAAAATAGGCTGGAGCACATTACTGTTAGAAGTTAATACCATTTTTCTTTTTACAGTAGGATCAATCTGACCGCTGTATTATGGCAGTCTTCTCTGTTAAGCAAAAATACAAATACAAACTCAAAAATAATTATTAGTACATGTAAGTAATGTAACCCATAATGTAATCATTAGGCTACTTTTTGTGAATGGGATTTAAAGGGCAGTTTAATTTTAATTTTAAATTATCCTGAAGTGAGACTGATGAAATACAGCACAGATGTATAGTTGTGTAAGAATGTACAGAAATATGGTTGAATCTAAGGTCTATGCTCAGCTGTTGTAGCATTATTAAACAATTAACCATCTTGCTGTAACTTACACCACTGCCTTCCTGACTTCAGCCTCCCTCATCTTTTGTTCTTCCCCCAGAGATCTCCCTTACTTTCTTGCATGATTTCATTAGTCTGTATGTGTACATTTAACTGGATGCATGAACCGTGTTTCAACTTCTCTATGAAATGTACAATCATAAATCCACTTCCTCTCAACTTTCTATTCAGGTTCTATTCTACATGTATCACATTATGTATTTTAGATTTTATTAAAACAAGTTAGGAGTGTGCCACACCATGTGTCGGTGTAACAGGCTTCGCTGAGGTTCACTGCAAAATTTCAGATCTATAGCTCATTTCATTATCGACAGATAGAACGACAGACAATCTAGATCTAATAGAAATACAGAAAAGCACTTTGTACATCCATGGCAAATAGAGGAGAAATTGTGTCAGCTACTAAGTGATAGGCTTCAAAGACGCTCAGCCACATTCCATGGTTAGACATGAATTATTATAGAATTTATTGTTGTCTATGTATAAATGAGGATTCTTGGAAAATTTCAAGTCTACAGATAAAATATTTCTCGAGATATCTTGTAACATGATACATTCACGTTTTATTCATTAAATTGGGTTTCATAACAGTGCTATAATAATAAAATTCTACACATCGTCACCATAAAATGATGTATGTGTTAGGATAGTTACGCTACACGTGTTATAATAAATTACGTGTTAAAATATCTGTGTGTATTGTTTACAAATTTATTTATTCTTCTATTTTCTCATTGTTATCCATAAAACCAATGTAAAAATATTCCCTAACACACAGCCAAATCTTATGGAGTGACATGCACCATCATATCGATCTCAGTGTTCCTTATATTGAAATGTATCTTCATGCACAATTTCAAGTCTGTACATCAGTTCATTTTCGAAAAAGAGTGTGGATAGACAAACAGAAATGAGTTTTTCCAGCCCCTTGAGTGATAGGCTTTGCTAACGTTCTGCCAATAAATGATTAAAGGAACTCAAAATATTATGCAGCATATGTTAACAACTTTTTATTATAACCTTTTTCTTCCTTCTTTCAGATTTAGAGTTATGGTAATTTCAAGTTTGAAAATAAATATATTCTGAACATGAGGCACAGTAAAAAAGTTACATGATTTGAGAGAAAAAAAATAAAAAATAAAATGATTTAAATAAACTATTGAGTTAATATACAGGAGACTTTATGTTAACTATTCACTTAATCAAAGACTGTAATTTTAGTGTAACATAAAAAAGTAATTTTACCTGGATATGAATTTTGTGTGAACATACATAGTTTTTATATATAGAGTAATGTTTTTTAATTTATTAGGAATATATAATAAAATATTTAGGTATATGTAATTAAAAGATTTTTTAACAATAATTTGATCTACATTACTATTATGTTTCAAGAATCAAGAAATTTATTGCAACATAACATCCACAGTTATACAACTATACATGTTGTGTGAACAGGTTGCTTGTCAATAATACATACTATATGGTAAAAACAGTTTGTACAACATTTCATACATTAACAATGTTTTTGTCAAATTCACTAAAACTACACAAGCTGCAGATTGTCCTGCAAGAATTCAGAAATATTATAATAGGCCTTATTAATTAGTAAGCTTTTCACTGATTTTTTAAAACTGAACAGTGTTAGCTGCTTTACATGTAGAGGTAATTTGTTGTAAAATTTAATTCCCATATAATTTGGAGAGCTTTCAAATAATGTTAATTTGTGAAGAGGAAATTGCAGATTGTCTTTAAAACGGGTGCCATACTGATGTTCATGATGAATTATAGTTTCTGAATTTAGGCGATTATGAATAAATATTAAACAGCTATAGATATACAATGATGGAATGGTCAATATTTTCATATCTCTAAAAATATCTTTACATGAATCTCTCTGATTCAAAAATAGCATGGTTCTAATATATCTCTTTTGAGCTTTAAAAACAGAGAAAATACCTGAACTACATCTCCACACTTGGATCCCATATTGTGCCAATGAACAAAAGCAAGCATAATAAACTATGAGCCTAGTCTTAATATCAACCAGCTCTCTCAATGTGTACATTTGGTAGCAAGCTGAGCTCAGTTTTTTATTTAGCAGTTCTATGTGTGGTCTCCAAGAAAGATTCTTATCAATAACTAGCCCCAAAAACTTAGTGGTATTTACTGTAACAATCACTGAGTTCTTAAAATCTATATTAAAATTGGACATAGCCTTATTTTGTACAGTCTGAAATTTTACAATTTGTGTCTTATCACTGTTTAATGCGAGCCCATTACAAGTAAACCATTTTTCTAAGTCTATTAGGGAATTAATTATTTCTAATTTTAAATCTTGCTCCCTGTTACATTTTACCAGAGATGTTGTGTCATCAGCATACAAAATCAGGTCATTTCTAATATTATGTGGCATGTCATTTATAAAGATAATGAACAACAAAGGGCCCAGAATGGACCCCTGTGGTACACCAGCACATATATTCACCCATGATGATATACTTTTTATGCCATTATTGTTGATTAGCGTTCTTTGCTTTCTACCATGAAGAAAAGATTGAAACCATGCTAAAGAGTTGCCCAAAATCCCATAAAATTTTAGTTTACTAACAAGTAAGGAATGATTTACACAGTCAAAGGCCTTGGAGAGGTCACAGAATACACCAGCAGTACTCTGTGACCAATCCAAAGCCCCCAGGATCTGCTCAACCATATTAGAGGCAGCCTCAACTGTACTATGGCCAGAGCGAAAACCATACTGACTTTTACACAGAAAACTATTACTCTCTAGGTAGTTACATAACTGTTTGTGTGCTATTTTTTCAAAGACTTTGGAGATACTGGATAGGATGGAGACTGGTCTGTAATTGTTTGGATCCTGTTTTTCACCTTTTTTAAAAACTGGTTTTACATCTGCATATTTCAGTTGGATGGGAAATTCACCAGACATGAATGATTGGTTAATAATCAAAGCCAGAGGATGTGAGATGTACATTGCAGTAGCTTTGAGCACTCCCACTGGGATCTCATCCCATGCTACAGACTTCGTGTCTCTCAGACTCATTATGACTCATTATGAAACCTCTTGAGCACAAACACACTTAAATACAAATGAGGCTTGTTTATTACAAGAAACGTTACTTAGTAGCTGAACAGCTGAATTGATCTGTGGTTTGGCACCAATATTCTTAGTTATATTTACAAACATTGTATTGAAATAATGTGCAATATGCTTAGCATCTGTATACATTTCATCTTGTACCTTGAGATTCATGCAGTCAGATTTTTTAATTGTATTCATACCTAATTCAGTTTTTATCACATTCCACACAGCTTTGCTTTTATTTTCAGAATCTTTGATATATTTACAATTATACATTCTTTTAGCAGCAGCACAAACTTTTTTAAAAATATGTTTATAATCTTTTACATATTTCTTAAAATTTACATCATTGCTATATTTTGCCATTTTGTTTCCAAGTATGTCTTTTGTTTCCAAGACATTCCAAATAACCAGTTTTTAATTAAATTTAAGAGTGTGTGTTTTAGAACCAAGAGTAAATATTTATATACAACTTGTACTTTTCATTAAATAAATATACAAATGCAAGTAAATTAACAGTTTCTAATATAAAAGCTGTTCCTCATACGTAATTTTAAATCCGTTTCATTCCGGATGTATACAATTTTATTTTATTTGTTTCAGACAAGAGTGCAACACTAAAAAATTAAAATTTTTAAATGATTAGCATCATAAGAAAATAGGGTACAACAATATGGTACAAGCCATTATCATTTATTGTTATTTAACTGACATTCACGATCACTTCTACCACTTTGGTTACAGTTTGTCTCATTAAATAATCATACCATTTCCTACACTTCATGTAACTTTAATAGTTCTGTTATTAAATTTCAAAAGAAAAAGTAGAAAGTTTACAAAACAGTGAATGCATTCTACCCTACATCACAAATTGCAAAGATAAGCAAATACTGGAAATAGTTCAATCTGTTTAGAAAGAGAGCATCTGGCTGCTGTTATTGAACTACACTGTGTAGATAAGGTTGAAGTATAATAGGTCTGTTTAATAGGATAATTTACAGTACCTCAGGGATAGTGTGCTGTTAGGCTGTAGTATTACTTCACTCTGTAAATACAGAGTGTCCACAAATTGTTCTATGAAACTTCACCATTTCATTTGTTAGGTAAAAATGAGTAAGAAATGTCATATTAAGTGTAGTCATATTGTTAGTTCTTACCGTCTGTCTATCTGTTTGCGTTTTTTAAGACCTGAATATCTTTGAACTGAATAAAGGTATAAAGTTCAAACTTCACAAAATCTTTAACCTAATTACAACCTAATTTTTTTTTTTTTTAAGTTGCAGAAATCATCATATCAGGTTTCAAAATGGTGGCCTTATACACAAGTTTCAAACTGAAATAACTAAAAATGGGAGACTGTATGAAACGTGTATGAGAATAGTAAAGCATGGGGTACTTTCACATGAACATTAATGCGGTTAACTGGTGATTATTTATCAGCTGACTGTTGTAACTAAAGCTGAAATTAACTGCTCACTATTGGTACATTTTTATGTTATAGATTTTTTTGTGTGCTGTACATACTGTATTTTGACAAATTAATCTACAAATTTTGTTTTATGCATTTATGTGTTAGAACCAAATACCAGTTATAACATATAATTGCATATAACATATAATGTAAATGAATTAATTTACATAATTTCAATATTGTGTATTTTTCTTATTGTTAATAAAACTATTTAGTAAATTCAATAAACAACAATAAGCTAGTAATACCTAAACTAAATGTGATAATCAATTGGAAATTTAAGTAACTCAACTTATTTAAAGCAAAACAATACAACAAAATGTTATATCTAAATCTTTGATTAAAAAACAGGATATAATTAGATTAAACATGTTGCAAAGTTTGAACTTTATACCTTTATTTATTTTAAAGATATAATTTTTTCTTAAAAAACACAAAAATGCAGACAGACGGTAAACTAAGCAGGATAGGATTATATGATGTTTCTGACTTATTTTGACTTAATAAATCAAATGGTGATGTTTGATAGAATAATCTGTAGACATTTATAATGTTCTACTTTTATTATATGAAGAAACATCATGGCTAATGTTTTATTTAGATAAAAATAGATAACTATTAGTACTTAACCTATTTCCTTACAATTTTAAAACTTTGCAAACACTCTGAGAGACTATGTATTTTAAATAGAATAAAACTATAGTCTGCAGACAAAAATCAAGAACCCTTACAATATGAGTCACATTTTTGTTTGTCCATTCAACTAAGTCCTATTTTTAAGTGCAAACAAAATCTGATCAGGCTTAACTTGCTCATAGTTATATTGTGTTCTTGCTCATAGTTATATTGTGTTCTTGCTCAATACAAGAAATAATGTACTAGTTGTTATGGTGGAAAGATAAGGTTTATTACTAACAGTTTCTAAATAAACAAGTTTAGGAATAAAACATTCTAGTATAGAAGTAAAAAACATTTCATATCAACAAAGTCACTTATGTTGAAAATATATATTTTTTTTATTCAACTTAAAAATTCTTAAAAAAAGAATATCAATTACTGTTATTGAAATCAAGCAGTAGTTCGAATTAAAACCTTGAGATTATTTACATTTCCAAACTAGGTTTTGTCATGTCATTGGATGTGAAATTAAGTTTTGCAAAAAAGTCACGAAACATTAAGAGTACGGTTGACAAATGTGGCTTTGGAATGTGCAGTATTAATAGCGATGAGTCTGGCTCACTGTACCTCACAAGTTATTGCTAATTCTCATCCCAAAAATAAACCTCATCTCACAACTTCCCTGGTTTTTGGCCACTTCTTCTTACTGCAGCGGTGAAAACTTAAACATTCACATTGACAAATCTTGACACCACAACAAGTGCGCAAAATCTATAAATAGAACAGCCATATTTGTTAAGAAGATGAGACTCTTTTGCTTCATCAATATTTTAAACACTCAACCGGTTGGCCCATGCTTCTTAAATTTACAACAGCTAGCAAGTTCTGTTGCTAGAATGCAAGCAAGTTTTTCAATCTAATATCAAAAATTTTTAATTTTTTAATCAGGAAAAGTTTAAAGTTTCAATCTTGGAAAGATTTACTGAAGAAGAAAAAGTATTGGAAGTATAGTATTTTACCTACAAATCTTGTATCTTAAATTTTATTTTCTTGAACCAGAGAAAAAAATGTATTTACAATACTTAAAAAATGTACAAACACTATAGTTTTTCCTCTTAACATCTATATATATAAAAATGAATGTTTGTATGTTTGTCCTTTATGGAATCGTGAACTATTGGACCGATCATGATGAAAATTTGTACGTATATGTATTTTTCCACGGAGAAGGTTTATAAGCTATGCCCATCCCTTTCCCGATTCAGGATTCCGCCCCACTGGTTACAGAAATACCCATAAGAAATGCATTGCAGCAAACATATGTTAACGTCTTTTCAAATTTTTAACCAGCTGTTCTTTGTAAACATATATTACACTTATAGTTTTAAAGCATAGAGTAAGCTTAAGAGAAACGACAAATTTTGTTTAAACTGTTTTTGCAATCACTGTTAAACATAGACTTTACTATCCAGATAATACAATTCAAATTTGACGTAAAAATTCACCTTTAACTGCAATATTTATTTAATATAAACCATGCTCATGCTTGATCAGAAGAGTAATGCAGATATCATAATTACTATCTTACGTTGGCTACAAATATAAAGAATGTTATAAAATCAACCTTAGTTGTTTTTTTTGACAGAAGTATGGTTCTCAAAACTCCGTGTGTACATATTCTCTCGATCGAGACAACAAAGCAAGCTCAATCGTGGCATCGGAGATATAACTAATTTAATCTAAAATTTATTATAGTAAAAAAAAAAATTTACTAAGTAATATAAGGACTTCGGTTCTTAAGATTTGCGTGCGAAGCCGTGGGTAACAGCTAGATAGAGGCAGGAATATGGTACATACCTTCATAATACGCCCAAGAGGCTCACGATGGAACGACTATCAATTATCTCAGCAATGTTTAGAATGTGATAGAAAAAAGAATAAGTGAATATAGTGTACTGTTTTCAACGGGAAATTGCGTGCGAAGCCGCGGGCAACTTTTGCAAAAAAATTATTGAAATGCGCAGCAAAGCGCGCCGGGCCCGCTAGTTACTTTATAAAATATAAAAGAGATTTTGAACAAATTTATGTTTTGTACTTGTTGCAACATATCGATATATTCAAGTTAAGCTTAAGAAACTTCCCCCTAATCCGCCTTAGATATTAAAACAATAACAATGATAATAAATAAAAAAATCTTATTACAAGTGTTTAATTTTACTAATAGCTTTAGCAGTTGAATCTGGCCATACTGTTGGCCATATTGATTTTAACCACATATGAACATTATTAAACCTCACTTTCTCACCTTTTTTCAAATCATAGAATTATGGAAGATCTATTATTTTGAAAACGTTAATAATATACATAACAATAATTTGTTTTCTTTATAGATTGTTACTAGCAGTTACCATCGCTTAGCATGCAATTTCATTTAGAAAAACAGGGACACTAAAAGCACATTCTTTTTAAATGGCATTCCAAACAATCCTGAGATAAGTGACGGTCACTAAAAATATTCCAATCTCTTAATCCATTTTTCTGTTCTCTTGGGATATGAAGCTTGGAAATTGGACTTAATCCTAAAAGAACCTTTGCTCTGCTTCTGGAGTGACAGGATATTCTAGATGGGTAAGGTTGGGGATAGGGTCTACCTCCTGTCAAGGTCCATGAGGAAGGATTTTAGGGATTAATCCCAGTGATGTGTCCTTGGAAGAAGGGAAGGCCAGCTCTGTATCAGCCTTCCAGTGAAGGCAGACAGGGGTGCCAAACCCTTATGTCTAGGATAGCAAATGACTAACACTTAGGGACCCACCAACTACAATAGTTATCCCACAAAGTACACTAGACATATTGATCTACTCCTGCACCCTAATCGCTAGACATCCATAGGGTTGCCCATATTTAAGTGACAAATCAGTTTTTGCTGTATCCAGCGTAGGTTCAACTGGAAGGTATAAACAAGTCAAAAATGAACTCTCCTGGGGTCGATACAATTTAAATTTAAGTTTAAAGATGGAACCCTAGAAGTTGGAGAGTGGAACTAGTCTTATAAGTACCTCTGAAATTTCTCAAATTTCTTTTCAATACTTTTGAAATAGGTATACGCATATATGTTAACCAGGGACCCAAGAATGTAAGAGTCATGTAAAATTTCAATACAATCGGTTCAGTAGTTTTTACATAGTTGAGTAAACACGCACACCGAGAGACACCATTAGATTTTTATATAGATTGGTCATTCAAAAAATATCCCAAACTGTTTTTACATCATTATTTAAAGATTCAAAAAGTATAAACTTCACAAGAATAAGTAAAAAGCATTTTGATATATGTTTATTAAATTTGTAAAATGAGACATCGTCCACAACTACCAATAAAAATAAAGCCGTAAAAGTACCAAGCTCTAAGTATTTAAGGTTGAACATTGTTGACATGAGGTAAAACTTGATTATTTCATTACAGCCAGCCCTCAAACCATATTGTTCATTTAATGTACTGAATTTTCAGTTTAAAAATCTCAAATAAAAACAAAAAGTTTATTTGGAAGTAACAGATTTGTATTAGTCACTACCACCTAATAAGAAAACTGTGACAAAATTCTTGAGATTGTTTCAGCGGTGAGTTCAGGTGTCTAATTGTTATACAGTACTTGGAAGAAATATCAGATTAGTTGGTCAAAACCTCAATTTTATTAATTCCCATTTTTATCATCAGTGAACATGTTAAGTTTATAAATTTTTTTATAAGAACTGGAACTTGATTTAGAAGAATTATTTAAGGTGAGCACCTAATATTTAACCACTTCTCTATGGTTTCAATAAGACATCAATATTTGAAAAGTTGGTCAAACAGATGTTTGACGTCTCCCATATTGTATACAAGGACATAGCCAAGGGGGGGTCCAAGGAGTCCGGACCTCCCCCCAAAATTTTCAATTTTTTCAATTACTTTTTCAGCAAACGAATATTATAATGCAAATAAATCAGTATTACTGACATGTACTTCTGAAAGATCATTCTCAAAATTGAAATGGGTCAAGAACTTTTTAGGGACAAAAAGGGGAAACAGCACTTACCTTACTTTCTGTCCATTACAGGAAAACATCAGTTGTCTTGACCCCTAAATTTTTTCCTGGCTACGTTCTTGATTGTATAAAGTCATTTAGGTGTTTCAATTGATTTTGATTGTTACATATTTTTTTCATAAAAAGTTATCATTTTGTTAGTTTTTCTGGAAATTGAAAATCACTACAGAAATTTAATTTCAGCTAAAGTAGTGTTTATGTATTCCCCGTTCAACAATTGGATGAGTTAACAATCGGATCGATGTACAACATGCATACAAAGGATGGAACATGAGTTAATGGCCTACATTTATTATTTTACAAAACATAAATATTTAAAATTGTTTGATTTTTTTCAGAAACAGTTTATTTCTGATTATTTTGTACAGCACTGTAAACTTAATTTTGATGTGAAAATAAAGTTTTTTGACTGATATAACAATGGGTTACATTATCACTTAATGGTTCTAATTTAAATGTTTTTTAATTGCTCCCTATCCTCGTTACTTCACTTATGAAGTCTGTGTTAAAGGATGTGGGGAGAACAAACTTTTAGTCTCACTGTTTATATATTTGTTCTAGTACTTGATATTCTATATGGTGAGACAGAGCATGTAATATTTAAAAAAAGATCAATTGAATTTCAAACCATTATTTCAATAAATAAAAGAAGATTGCTTATATTTCATTGTGATGATGTATTTCATTGTAATTTCATTGAAATTATAGAACACTATAACTATAGGAAAAGTAAATTTGAAATCCAGATAATCAACTTGATCCCCTGCTTGAAAGGACTCCTTGGTAAAATTAATATACTATCAGTGTAATTTTATTTAATAACTTAAGTATTAAAATTCTCAATTTCTGATGATTAATTAATTACACCATACAATGAATCATTTACTAAATAATTTAGTATTTCTCAATGTAAATAAGGTTTAGTAGCTTATCAAATATTGCATTATATAATACACTATGAACATATTTCTTTAGAAGAGACTTTATTTTGGACCAGCATCTGCAGTCTCCTGACATCTATTGGAGACTCTCATAACTATGTTTCTACAGTGTAAACAGAAATATCACTTATTTATTAGTTTCATTTATTCTATAAATCATTATTATCTGTCAAAAAATATGGATCAAGAACGTTTTTTTTTCTATATGTTTGACAAAATTTTAAATCTTAGAAGAGTTCAAGAAAACAACTTTTTAAGATTACTGGCTAAATTTTAATTTATTGGAATTGAAATTTTCAAAAAGATAATAACATTCTATAATTTTAAAATGTAAAGCTTTAATACTATAACATCTTTGTATAAAAAAAAAACAAAACTTATTTCAATATTGGAAGGTATATATATTCCCTTATTATAAATATTTTATACTCATATATATAGCTTCCTGCTTATATATAATGATAACAACCTGCAGCTTCCCACACAATGTTGTAGGCTTGTATAAGCACTTCTAGCTAGAGAAGATTATACTCCCAATGTCAATGCTGAGTTTACCTTGTTGCCATGATCAACAAAATCTGTTAAAAAGTGTATATTTATGCCATGTAATTTAATTCAGTCTTGGTACTTTTTGTTCTATAGTTGATTTTGCCTTGTTTCCCAATCAAGAATATACATATACGTACACAGGTCTGAGAAACCTACTAGTTGTCAAAAGACCACAGAGTTTTTTAATTCTTTAAATTTATTGTAAAAGTTAGATAGTAACTTTGTTTTTATAACTAATACTTACTATTTGCTAAAAATATATAGTTATAAGTATATTTTTACTAAAACTTTTAATCTTTTATCAGATATTTTCATACTCTGTGCTCAAAAGCAGTTGAAACATCAAGCTTACTCTATGATTTTACACTATCAATGTAGAAAAATTGAAAATAGTAGTTAAATTAATTAAATATATGGTTGTGCTGTCATAAAACAATGTTTACACAGGATAGTTGATTGCATTTAACAGGCTCTTTCATTTAATATTTCACAACTTAAGTTGGGACTTTTCGGTACTTAAGGACCAGTGGGACCTATCCCAGAGGGATTTTCAAAATAAAAGTATTGTTTTATACCAGAGACCCTGCAAATGTCTATGTAAAATTTTAGTACAATTGGCTCAATATTTTCTGCGTAAAAGCAAAACAAACGAAAACACTTTCGCATTTATAATATTATACTAGGATTAGGATATGCATTGAATAACAACATGTGATGAATGTTAAGTTTGTAAATATTTTATATTGCTGCTACTACAACATTTCTTATATAAAAAGACAATTCTAATAATTAAGTTAAAATTAAATAAATTCTATTCATTTATTTTTACAATCTAATCAAATAAAAACACGTAAAATGTTGTTTAATTTCATTAGTATTTAGTATTGGAGAAAAATTACAAAATCCTTAGATAGATGTATATTTTTATAAACAAATTGTAATACTAAATTAAATTGAACAATACATCATCATTCATATTATTCTTCTTTAACTTTACCCCGAGAATTGTTAATCTTGCTGAAGAAATATTAGATTTGCATGGCCTGTATACACCCAAGCCTAAAATAGTATCACCCAGAGACATTACACGGTTTCAATTGCATTTTCATTGGCCTGTGTAGTACTAGGAAATGATGACGTAGATTCTACAGCTTGTCTTAAGTCCAGCCAGTAAGGGCCTCCATCCTAAATTTAAGAAGTCCTGTCCGTCCAGTGCACAGTTTAATTCACACTCCACTTACATTCCTAGGACTTCTATTCCTAAGCCTGATTATTCCTCTACATTTCCCTTCCTTTCCATTTTAGTCCAAGCCTACTGTGTAAGGTGATCCATACCATCAGGGTAGACAGCACCAATTGAGGGTGTCCTGAACAGATCCTCCAGGATACTGGGTGATCTTAGGAGATATGGTATACAAATATATTTGGGTGCCTTGATCAAATATACAAACTGTGCCTATGACAGTAAGTTCTGAATATAACGTCGTGCAATAAACATATGGGCGTAACTGCGAAAATAACAACTTTTCAGGAGAGCAGTTTTAAGAAACTTATACCTACGTTTGAAGTTTTAAATCTAGATATAAGCGGCCTAAGTCAACCAAATTTTTACACATAATACCTTAGAATATGGACATCAAAGTACGCTAGTTATTTTTCCATTTTTATTTTTTACATCCATTTAAAAATAGCATTTAAAGCAGATACGCCTGTATGTCTCAAACAAACAAATTCAAAATTTTTTCAATCCTAAATCAGTCACGCTCATTCATTTTCAAGATATAAACTGTTGTAAATGAGAAAAGAAAGTGTAGCAAACTACATTTGAGCTTGTTAAATTATATTTATTACATACAAATCATTAAAAAACAGAAAATATGATTTTACAATGTGAAATTCAATATGGGCCCAAGATTAATTTTTTAAACTTGATACCTTGTGAAAATCAATGTGGGCTGTAAACTTAGTATATTAACTACAAAATACACAAAAATAAGGAATAAAACTTAAACTATCCAAAAATTAAAGTAGCCTTAAATTAATTGTATTAACTACAAAAACAAACATTTTCAATTTTAGATGTCAAAAAAAATCAAAACCAACACACTATCAAAACCTGGTAATGAAAACAGTTCATCTTCACAACGCTGGTTACAATCACTTTTCCATTTAAGTTAATCATAGCGCAGGTTTTTTGTGAAAACAGCATGTTGTCTTCGCCCGGTACGATGGGTGTTTGGACCACTGCAGAGCCCCATCAAATCATTGTATTTATATTTCATCAGTTTTGGTTCATTTTCTTGTAGTTTTTTTGGCTTTGAACTGGGATCGATGTTACTTCTGGGCACTGTCAAACTACTGTACTAACTGTCTACATGCCTTGTTATGAAAAAAAGTTTACAAAGGTTTCTTTCTTCAATACCATGTATTCGACCATACTTGGCCAGTCCACAATATTTCCTCCTTCGTCGTCTTTTCGTTTATGGTAAGGATCCTTAGTTGTTTGGCTAAGGCCATGAAATCCAAGAAATCAGAATTTTCCATACTGTGTACGTCATATGGATGTTTCCTGCGTGCCAGGCGTATAATAGATTTGAGTTCGGAAGGTACAGTGACATTGCCAGCACTACTTTGTGCTGAACTTATTGCAACTATTGCGGAATCGCCCTCATTTTGGCCATTGTACGGCTCAAAGAAATTTTAGCGATATAAATCTGATTACTTTTAGAAGTACATACAACATTAAGTAACATTGTAGCAATGGCAGAGTTTTTGTTCTGACCACTGCCGTCAGAGAACAAAAATACATCTTTGACATTCTTGTTATCAAGATCACTTAAGTAGTCATACAGACATGACGCGATTTTCACATAATCCTCTTCGGTCTAAGCCCTCATGCCAAACGTAACAACTACAATCTTTGTTGGCGATGTTATATACAGTCATGTTGTTGTAATTTGTAAGTCTTCTATGGTAGTAAGAGCTTACTGTCTGCAGCTATAGGCAGCAGTATTATTTGCTGTAAAAAGTAGCACATACACTGATTCATCTACCAGAAGATCCTTAACATGTTGTTTGAAGGCCTCAAAGCTTTTTTTCTGAAATATGGGCTTGATAGCGTTGTTCAAGGGTCCGCTTTTTTTATTAGGGTCGCCACTTTGGTAGGCATTACATAGCCTGCATTGGTCCTTTTTTGGGTGATGAAACCCAAGGTTCATTTCCCTGAAAATATTTGAGTAGTGAAGTAACTGGTCTTTATATTTTCTGTTTTATTTTCCCTGTTGAACATGTCGACCATTTTATATAAACTCAGGTCCGGGTGCAAATATTCCTTCGAAGTTGATGCTCTACAGTAGTGAGATTCTACACATGGGAAACGGTTAATGTGGTTGATAATTGCATCCCGAACAATTTTTGTCCTGATCTTGTAGAACTTTTTGAGCGACCACCTCTCTTTTCTCCTTCCAAAACCCCAGATTCTTGTATCTTTGATAGTCATGTCCTAACCATTTTTTCTGAAACACATAATGTGTTTATAAAAAACCTTTTTACAAACAGGAATTTTCACTTCCTTATTTGGGCAAAAAATATATACAAAAGTATATGATCTTCGGAGACTGTTCTTTTCCAGTTGTTTTTCTCTTAGTGGCTATTTTTTACATATCTCACAATGTATTCCCTCTGCAGTTGGAGGCTTCCAGTTCCATAGAAATCAGTCAATATTTGTTGTCTTTCTTCATCAGCAAATTGAGTTTATATTATTTCCCACAGTAAAACTAAGACTGACAGCTGCTACTTTTGTTATTGCCAACCTCTCCATGTGAAAAATCCCCCTCGAAATTGACAGAATGCTGTTTTAACAGCACTAGAAATATTAGAAATATACATTGAACGACCTTAGTTCATGAAGTTAAGTGATTAATACTCAAAATAACAGATACACCCAGTATGCCTCTGCCCTCTAGTGAACTGAACAAGTTTCGAGTTAAGAAACATATGGGCGTAAGTGCAGATACGCCTCTATGTCTCTGCTTCTAACAGCTGAACAAAATAGACATATGGTCATAAGTAAAGATAGGTCTGTATGTCTCTTGTATTGAAAGCATAATGTTAGATACAACCCCAATATTTTTCACAATAACTTTTAAACCGTAGGAGATGCAGATACGCCAGTATGTCTATTAAATAGAGCGCATAAAACATAGTGGGGTTATGGTCTTATCTCAAAATCGATAATTTTTCAGTTACGCCCTTATGTTTATTGCACGACGATAAATGAGATGAGATACCCAGGCATTTGTCTTTACATGTCATCCAAGAGGCAGCTTCATAACATAAAAGAAAAGAAGTCGGAATGATAAAGACATATTTGTTCCTCAGTTAGTATTTTCTCAATAAGAAAAAAAGGTGCTACTAAAAATCATAGTAAAATTTGTAGGGCCCCACTCAATCGAGAATACATTGGCCTACCCTTAAAAAAATCATTAGAGCAAAGACCTCCAAACTTGACACTTTATTCCTGCAAACAGACTGAGTGACTTGTTTTTGCTCAGATGCCTTAAAGGAAAACTGGTTATAACCTGTATATATATATCAAAACCAAATCTTTGTACCTTTTGAAACAAGAACACGCATTGAGTGGTAAATATAATTAAGTAACTATTCAAAACGTGCAGAATCACCCTCAAAAATCCCTGCACTTTCACAGTAAATTACACAATTAATCGTAGCAAAACTATGTCATTAAAAGGAGTAAAAGAATGTATTTTTACGAACTGAAAAATAAATGTTATCTATAAGCTGTATATGTCTCAGATACGAGGGATATCCAGAAAGTAGATTACGTTTTGATATAAACAAAGCACTGTGTCACAAGCCAAGTCTTCATTGCTGAAAACAGGTGGTAGTCACTGGGTGCAAGGTTTGAATTGTAAGGTGGATGTGGAAACACCTCCCACTTAGAAGCATCCAGGACTTCTCGAGTCTGATTTACCATATGTGGTCGGATGATGTTGTGCAAAAACAAAATGTTTAAACTTAACTTTCCTCTCACTTGTTTTTTATTGCTCTTCTTAACATGTGCAAGGTTTCACATTACCTAACAGAATTTATAGTTGTGCCATGTTCTAAGAAATCAAGAAGATAAGCACCCTTCTGGTCCCATAAAACCAGTTGTCATAATCTTCCGTACCGACAATCATTGCATGAATTTCTTTGGTTTATTTTGGAGAGTTTGTCTACCCCCACTATAATTTGGTTTCACAATTCACGTGTTTTACTCGTCTCGTCTCCTGTACTAATTCGATCGAGCAGCAAGTCAACATCTTTTACGGTAAGTGTCCAAAAACATCAATGAAGGAGCAATACACAGATTTTTATGGATTTCTATTAATATTTTCGGTACCCATCTTGCACAAAATTGGATAACAAGTGTGTTTCCTTCAAATTTGATGAAAACCAAGCAAGAGTTCTGTTAATGTGAATTGGCGATCTTCTTTAATCTTCTTACCAATTTTAGAGACAAATTTATCAAAACAGTGCTTGTCCATCCACTTCGTCCATCATCATACACATTAGTTTGGCCATTTTAAAACCTATTGCACCACTGACACACTCCACTTCAGTCATCATAATTACCTAAAAATTCACAGTTTGGCATAAATCTAAATTGGTTTATTATACTTAGCCGTCAAAAACTGTGTTCACAACTCACAGGATTTTCAGTTCTGTCACACATTTTAAACTGCTATTGTAAAACAACAGGGGGTGACAGTATGCTCTCACTAGCATGGCTGGATAGCCACTGAACGCAAAAACGCCTTAACTTCAAAATGGCCACGATAGTCTTGCTCCTAGCAGCTATCGAAACGTAATCTACTTTTTAGATAGTACTAGTATTTATTCAAACTATTTAAGTGGTTTTAACTCTAATTATAGTTATTAGTAGTTTTACACTAATAAAACCAGCTGTGACTAAATACCCACAATAAAAATTGAGTAATTTTCTGTAGTCTATTTACTACGAGGGTCGTCCAGAAAGTAAAGAACGATTGCGCATCACGGGCGGCGCAGTTCCCCCACCACCGCGGTAGATAGCTTGTTCGTTAGCCACACCTTCTGCCTCAGTGTGAGCTGAGTAGCGGTACCGTGAGGTCACGTTTGCGTCTCCTGTGAAAGTTTAAAATGGCGGCGTTAATTGAAAATCCCGCCAAGTGTGAACTGCGTAGTGTGATACGGTTTCTGAATGCACAGAATGTTCGACCTATTGAAATTTATAGGCAAATTAAGGCAGTTTACGGTGACAATGCGATGAACGAGTCATCAGTGAGAAAATGGTGCATTCAATTTAAGGAAGGTCGAACTAATGTACACGACGAGGAACGAAGTGGAAGGCCGTCACTCGTTACTGACGGCCACCGAAAAGGCCTAATCCATGTGGAGTTCATGCCGAGAGGCGAAACAATCAACTCAGAGGCCTACATCGAGACCTTGCATCGGCTTCGCCGCGCTATTCAGAACAAACGACGCGGAATGCTGTCGTCGAAAGTGGTGCTGATCCACGACAATGCTTGGCCTCATTGCAGTGCACGAACCAAAGCAGAACTCAATTCTTTCAAATGGCAAATCTTCGGACACCCTCCGTATAGTCCAGATCTGGCTCCGAGTGACTATCACTTGTTTCCAAAGTTGAAAGTGTTTTTAGGCGGAAAAAAACTTTTTGGGTGACGAAGACTTCAAAGAAGGAGTAAAAACGTGGCTTCATTCCTTGGCGGCAGAACAGTATAACGTCGGTATAGAAAAACTGGTGCCACGCTACAACAAGTGCCTTGACAGTTCCGGCGATTTTGTAGAAAAATAGAGTAAGTTTATAAGTATTTATAAATAAATTTTCATGCTCTTATCTTTTGTTTTTATTGACTTATAACAAAACGTTCTTTACTTTCTGGACGACCCTCGTAGTATCTACTGATACAAGGATCTCTCTGTATAAAATGCATTGCATGAAATAACAAAATAGGAAAAAATAATATCATAAAAAAATTAAAATGACAATTTCGTCACATGAAGTTGCTAGGAAGCTCAAGATACTTCACACATCTTACACCATTTCAGTGTGAGAAACAACTATTTTTGGCCATCACCCAAGTTAAGTTTTTTGTATCACCTCTTTATAACCATTTTATTACTTTTGGGAGAGGGAGTTATCCCCATAATTTTAGCCAGTGTTTACTGGACTTGTACACAGAAGTGGTAGCCCAAGAATGTTCATAACCATAGTACGTTTATGGTCATATACATATTTATGTATGGTAAATTTATAAGCAAATCTGCATAAATATGTCAAGATTTGAATATTAAATATGAGGGTTATTTCCTGTTCAGCTCTCAAAAACATAAAGCAACAAACTTTTAAACAAAACAACATTATTTTTATAAATTTACTTAATCATCCCACACCGTTAGTCTCAGTAGATTAAAAACAATATTTGAGTGAATGGTTGAAAGAAACAGATTTTTACAAAGTTTATGATTGAAAGAAAAAGGGCCATGTAAATTTAAGTAAAATCTTTTATTTTTAAATTATAGATAGTTAGTTATTTTATTTTTAATATTGTTGTATTGTTTTAACTGTTTCATTTTTAGTCTATTTATTTGTTAATATTGTACAATATTTTACTCCTGTTATTTTGTTACATATACAAGGTAGAGTCAAAAATGTTCCCGTAATTGGTTTAAGTGTATTTACTGAAGAAATTTAAAAACATACAAATCTATTTTTCTTAAAATAATCACCAGTAACTAAAAAGCCATTTATACTCAATTTTCTTTGTGGCCATCAGTCAGCAAATTTGGAGCCATTTGCAAACAAATTATATATATATATATATATATATATATATATATATATATATATATATATATATACATACACTCTAAGGATGCTGTGGACACTAACATGTGATAAATTAATCTCAAATCCAATTCTGTTAATTGTTAGTATCGGGTTAGCTTGTACAACTCGCCATACTCGGTCAATGTTTTCGTCATCAGTTCGCAGTTGAAGGTCGGTCAATACAACAGTCATCTTCAATGTTTATGTAAGCTTCAACAAAAAATGTGCCATTCGTAAACTTGACTCCTATTTATCGCTTCATCTCAGTAAGCATGAATTAAAAACATCAGAGTCTTAACTAGCCGACTTTTAAAGCAAAACAAAATTTAATATTTGATCACTGAACACTGTTATTTTTTTAAATCGAGAATTTTAACTTGCAGATGTACAAAAAACTCTCCACAAGTAAATAATGGCAACTGTGCGATACCAACACTTCAGATATTCTCTCTCTCTAGGAGTAGTACCAACTGCTGCAAAAAAGTCTCTCACTAGCGCATTGGAAGTATATTTAAACCGATTACAAGAAAGATTATACCTTGTATTTAAAATGTTATTTATATTTTCACTTTAAGTAGTTAAGAACAAAATTTATTTAATAATAATTAATTATAGAGATAACTTAATTAATAATAATATAATCAATTATAGTAATATAAGACTAACGAGACCTACTGCACCAATGTGTGTGTAATCTATATAAATAAAAATTAATGTTTGTTTGCATGTTCTTTATAGACTCATAAACTATTTAACCCTTTCCGGGCCAGGCGGCAATATATTGCCGCCATAGATCGCGTCTGAAAAGTGCCAGGCGCTAAAATATTGCTGTCGGTGACATGCGAAAAGCGCCAGGCGGCAATATATAGCCTCCTTGATATTCGTCATTTTCTTAAGATTTAAGATTTAAATAAAAAAGACTACTTATTAGTAATTGCAGGCACAAATGATGTTGAAAACAGTAGCATTGAACAAATATTGAGTAACATGCAAAATCTAATAGAAAGTTCAACATTTTCCAAGCTTATCTCGGCTAAGCTTCCAATGAGACATGACAGACATGATTTGGATCTAAAAATAGCACAATTTAATTCAGAACTAGAGAATATTA
Source organism: Homalodisca vitripennis (assembly GCF_021130785.1). Lineage (NCBI taxonomy): Eukaryota > Metazoa > Arthropoda > Insecta > Hemiptera > Cicadellidae > Homalodisca > Homalodisca vitripennis. Next base: position 84,039,129 of record NC_060207.1, on the reverse strand, counting down.
TAGCTAAAAAATGTCAACATGTTCAGATACTTCCTCTTGATCAACTGCCTCGACATTACTTTATAAGACATGGGTTGCACATGAATAGAAGAGGGAAAGATAAGGTAGCAGAAATGATAGCCAAACTACTGCATGGATCTGGCTTGGAATCAAGGAGTGAACTCAATTCTACAAATGAAAATAAAAATAAAGCCCATCTTAAACAAATTGAAAATAAGATTGAAATCCTTGACCAAAATATGAGAATTTCTATAAAAAAACACAAAGGGGGAAAATCAGTGGCTTTTGCACACTGCATTTCACGGGACTTCCACAGTGAAAGGCATATGAGTGCTGGTGTGACTGCAATCTTCAAAGAAGAATTTGGCCGTCCTGATACCACAGATTCCTTATCTAATTATCTTGCCTACCAACAGCTGCCTGATGGAGCAACAGTCTATAGTCTGTTACAAAAAATAAATATCATCAAAAGCCAACTTCACATGACTACGACTCAGCATTCCATCATCTAACAAGTGACTTTAAAGACAAGCAACTTAAACACCTCATTTGCTCCCCCATGGGCTGTGTTAGGGATGAAATACAAGTTGAACATTTTATAAAAAATATTATTAAATTTCAAAAAAGTACAGAGGCAAAAATTACCATAGTTACATACAATGAAGAATCAGCAAGAAATTTAAAAAAATGGACTAACACATAAAGAATTTTTAATTAAAGTAAGAAGAACAAAGTTATTGCAAGATGAGGTAGCAGAACTTCACTCAAATGAGTCTAACAGTTCTCTACTCAAAAATGACTCTTCTCACTCGTGCAGCACTCCTCAACCAACCATCACAGAAACTTTTTTAGCCGATGTAGCTCTAGAAATGGCCCCTCTTCAAATCGTAACAACCAAGACAACATTCAGATTAATTTTACAATTATGCATCAAAACATGCAACATTTACTCTCACGGTTAGAAATTTTAAGAATTAATTTGGACGAATTAAAGCCAGACATCATGGCAATTTCTGAGCACAAAATGAGTGAAAACGAACTAAATATATTACTCGTACAAGTTCCGGGTTATAATATATGTTCTTATTATTCTAGATCTTCAGTGGGCGGAGGAGTAATGATATTATCCAAAACACATCTCAATACTAAAAAATTAATAATTCCTTCAGTTCAAAATTTGTTGATTGACAAAATATTTGAATGCTGTCTGGTTGAGGTATTACTAGAAAATTTTAACTGTGTATTATGCTGTATCTACAGATCCCCAATACCAATGTTTTTCCACAATTTTATGTCAAATTTTGAAGTTTTATGTTCTATTTTAACTAACAAATACAAAAATGTAATATTAACTGGGGACCTGAACATTAACGTTTTAAAAAGAGATAATTATTACAAAGACTTCGTGAGTGTACTTAAATCACACAATTTAGAATATAAAGTTGACTTTCCGACAAGGGTAACATTACAATCAGAGACAGCTATAGATAATATAATTAGTAATATTAAAGATTATGAACAGCAAGTAACAGGACTCATAACACACATCTCAGACCACGATGCTCAATTACTTGAGATTTTTAACTTAAATATAAAAAAGAAAATTTCAAACAAATATTGCAGGAATTTTAATCCAAATAATATTGTTACCTTTAGTACATGTTTATCTCAGGAATCCTTTATGGAGGTATATCAGTCAACAGTTAACACTAAGTATGAAACCTTTTTAAATATTTTTATGTACCATTTTAGTAATAGTTTCCCAAAACTTATGGTAGATATCAAAGATAAAAAAATTGATCAATGGATCACTGACGAAATAAAATGTAAGAAGAACGAAATCCATCAACTTAAAAAAGAATTTAGAAAAAATAAGGATGAATATTCTAAAGTTTTAATCAAACATTCCAAACAAGAATTAAAAAACTGTATAAATAGGAATAAGAAACATTTTTTTAAATAATAAATTAAGTAATTCTAAAAACAAATCTAAAATGACTTGGGATCTGATTAAAACTGAGATAAATAAAGAATCAACTGCAAAGCATAATATTAACATTGAACAAGATGGAATTTTAGTAAAGAACCCTATTCAGATAGCAAATTTATTCAATGATTTCTTTGTATCAGTAGTTGAAAAATCTGTTTTACCAAAGATTCCTCAGGGTAATAGTAACTTACTGTTAGAAGACAATTTTTCAACCCAATCTAGGTTTAAGTTTAAAACCATAACAGAAGAAAATCTTTAAAAAAATAGTTAACTCCTTTGAAAATAAATTTTCTGCTGGCAATGATGATATTTCCATTGATATTGTAAAAAGAGTCCTCCCTGTTATATTGAAACCCTTATTGCATGTGATAAATTCTTCTATTATCTCTGGAATATTCCCTGAATCATTAAAAATTGCTAGAGTAATTCCCATTAAAAAAAAGGAAATCCTAATGATGTGTCATGCTATCGTCCTGTGTCATTGCTACCCATCTTTTCAAAAATACTTGAAAGAGTTGTTCACTTTCAGTTAGTAGATTATTTAGTAGAACACCAACTCCTAGATAAAGAACAACACGGTTTTCAGTCAGGTCGATCAACAATTACTGCAGGAATTGAGTTCATCCAAACAATAATCGAATCAAGGGGAAAAAGTTTTAGGTGTATTTTTGGATATGACTAGAGCCTTTGACAGTGTGTCTCATAAAAAACTCTTAAAGTCATTAGAAAAACTAGGGATTACTGGAAAACAATTGGAATGGTTTGAATCTTATCTCCAAAATAGACAGCAGTATGTTGAGATTAAACATTCAATATCAGAATTTTCAGAAAAATACAATTCATCCGCAAGTTCAATTCCCAGAGATGAATTATTAAACATGGTGTGCCGCAGGGGTCTGTCCTGGGACCTCTCTTGTTTCTTTGCTACATGAAGGGTTTACCTGGAGCGATGCCTGTTGGTAGTACTATTTGTTTGTTTGCTGACGATTCGAATATAACAATATCAGGAGACACTAAAGAAAATGTTGAAGTTTCATCATTTATTACTTTGTCAATTGTCAAAGAATTTTTGGATCATACAAATCTTCTACTAAACTCAAGTAAATCTAATTTTATATCATTTTGTACAAAACAAACAAGGAATAAAATAAATCCACAAGTAACTATAAATAACGAAATAATAGAACAAGTTGAAGCAACAAAATTTGTAGGGCTTTTAATTGACGAAAACCTAAGTTGGGACAAGCACACTGATCATGTGGTAGGCAAAATGTCAACAGACTTATTTGCTCTGAGACAATTGGCAAAGTACTGTAGCTTGGAAACATTAAAAATAATATATTTTTCTTTAGTTCACTCACATCTTGCTTATGGGATAAGCATATATGGAGCAACAAAAAAGGGAAATTTAGATAGAATTTTAATACAACAAAAGAAATCATTAAGAATTATGTGCAAATTAAAAAGAGAAGACTCAGTCAAACATCTTTTTGCTAATCTAAAAATATTAACTGTATATGGGCTCTATATTTTAGAAACTATGACTTACGTAAAACAGAACTTTGACCCGATTTTATCTGTAAATATTCATATTCACAACACTCGATTAAATAGACAGGTTGAAACACATCATTTAGATTTTTTTAAGATAAAAACTAAATATATGGGAACAAAGTTTTGTATATGCTACCAAGGCATATTTTACTGGAAAATAATTTATGTAAATTCAAATCTAAAGCGAAAGATTATTTAATAAATTTATCTCTTTATTCGCTAGATGAATATTGTCTCAGCTAGAAGTAAGCAATTCTGACCTAACTGTTGTAAGGAATCTAGGAGGGGCCATTCTATGTTTGGTATAACATAATATATTTTAATATAAATAAAATCTATATTAAAGTCCTATCTAGTATCAAGTCTTGACCATTTGTAATTTGACACTATTTATTGTACCTTTGTACATAATATGAATAAAGAATGTTTGAATCTTGAATCTTAAATAAATACAACGTCAAATGATTAAAGTTGTATATTTTGTGGTTGTAAATGTTAGTAGTGTTAGTTGTTATGTGCTTAGCTATTGTGTGTAGTAGTTACAATGACTGACAATTTGCGATCTCACGGGAGTGAAATTGTAAAATAGCACATTTGTAAATAGAAAAAGTATAAATAAATTTCAAATAAAATTGTGTAAATATTTCTTGGTAAATAGTGTTTTTGGATCCTACAATCATCTGTTTACCGGTACATCCATAATGTGAATATTTATTTTAAGTTTTTTGCAATGTAAGAGTCAGTTGCTTTAACACATAAAATGTTGCGAAGTACATGCGTATTTATACAAAATGTGTCATAAAAAATTTATTTATGAGAGAAATAACAAAAAATTTTGTACGTTTGTTCCTTTCTAAATGTAAAATATAAAATAGCTTCCCATGGTAAATTTATTTTTCCTTTTTTAGTTACCTATTTGCAAAAAAATAAAAATAAAAATGTTTTATGTAATCTATTAAAACATTATTTTTTAAATTTTAAATTACTTAAAACTACATATATATATATATTTTTTTTTTGTTGATATTATATATCTATACGAGTAATTTGGTGCAACTTTTAGGTCATTCTCTAATTTTTATGAAAGATTATAAATTTTAATCTAAGAGACTTCAAAATCGCCAATTTTAGCCTGGCACTTTTGACTAGTCACAAGGGGATGTGAGATGTGAAAAAATTTTGTAACATCTCATATTTGGTCCTGGCCATGAAAGGGTTAACCGATCATTATGAAAAGTGCTCATACATGAGCAAAGCTTACTAATATTGCGTAAAGCCGATGTTTAGTATAAACAGCTAGTGATTAATAAAACTCTTGAATGCTTTTGTAAGCCCAAAAATATGATTTGTAGAACAGGTGACCTGTGTGTCATGGATGCTTGGTCGTGAGAAGATTGTTCATGCTGAGTGGTCTGCACATTATGAATGTGACCAAGCATTTAGATAAGTCCGAGTCTCTCTCTGTCTGTATAAGGGCTGATTGGGAAGTAAATTATGATTTTTTTACATAAAATTTCAAAATAGCTTTTTTTATTTTTTGTATGTTAATGTTTTGATTCACACCTGATATTGGTGTCTTTAACGTTAAAAAGCCTTATGATTATGAGCGGTGAATTTAAAATTATTGGACTGTTGTACAATTTTCTTTGTTGAAATTAGTTTTTAACTTTGAGCAGTTTACAGAGAGGAAATTATGAGTGGTAGTTCTGTAATAAATTTGTGTCAATTATTTGTAGGACTTTTTGGCCGAAGCTGTTCCAACAACATACGTTTAATAAAACTCAAATTTTTGTCATATCTTTAGTATTTTTCATTGAAATACTTATCATGACACTCAAATTAAACTATAATTACATTTTTACTACAACATTTTTCCATGACTAAATATTATTAAAATTGTTTTTAGAGTCCATACCAGTTAATAATTACTGGACAGAAATGTAAATGTAATACATGAAGTAACATAATTAAGTCATTAAGGTAGAAAACTGATCCTTTTCTAGTATTTTCCAGAACTCAGCATGAGATTTTGTTTTATGTTTTTCTTCAAAAACACTTTTGAGCTCTGTGAAGATTAACATTTTTTAAGTCTTGTTTTGAGACCACAAACATGGACAGTTGAGACACATTACTGGTTGTTAATACCCACGGATTTTCAATCAAATGAAATGAATCCTGATATTTTCTGAAATCATCAATGTGAAAGACATCTCTTTGAGGCCTGACAGAAGCTTTACCATCTCAGAAACATCTTTTATTTCATATGGATTTTCATCAAAAATGGCTATAACACTAGAATAACTGGAGAAATCATTCTGCAAGAGTTCTTCAATCTACATAAAAAGCCTTTTCTCCAGAAAAAACTATACACATCTTTTTGGTGATTATTTTGTTAAAAAACCCATGGTATCTGTAATAAATGCTACTTTCAGCCACCAACCAAAATCGTTAACTTCAGGATGGTCTTTTTTCTTTCAGACAAAAACAGAATTATTATCTTATGAGAAAGATTGAAAAATCATTCTAAAACTCTACCTTTGCTTAACCATCTCACCTCTGTGGTAAAGCACATCTCCAAATTGTGACATAAGTTTCCTTAAAAACTCTATGAACATTCTGTGATTTAGTTCATTGCCCTGTTAAAATTTAAAATGCTTTCAACCATTTTCATAACTGATTTAAAGTTTTCGTTGAACTTTGCGGCAAGACTTTCTTGATGGATTATGCAGTAAAACCTTAGCAAAGTATAATTTCCTAAGTGTTTTTTCAACAGCTGAACAAAACTTACATTTTGCCCTGTCATTGATGAACAACTGCAACATCTGTGCAATTTTGTAGCATCATTCCATACTTATCTACTGTCCGGGAAATGTGAAAATAATGTTTTACAAACAACACATAACCCACTGTTTGACTATTTCTATATCTGAGAGAGACTTCATCTTTTTTACTAGAATTTCAGTTACAAGTAAGATGCCTTAGTAGTTAGCTCGTTTTTTTATTGCACAAAAAAGTGTGTTTCGTTCAAAACCAATGGAATTTTTCTAAGATTGTAATTTTTCTTCTCTGAGGTTGGATTGTTTTGGATATTTCTCTTTGAAATTTGAATGAATAGTAGAATAATGTCTACTTAGATTGTACCACTGGTTACCATTAACAGTTTCATGACATATTAAACATAAGGCCGACCTGTCTTTCTTACCTATAATAAAGAAAAACTCATATTCCCACTACCTTGAAATTCACGGGTTTCCTCATCTAGTTTTCATTTTCTGCTCTTTAAACAAACACCTGCCACACACTCAAACTCAACTGAATAAAACTGGAACTGACTGTGAATAGTTACTAGTGGTGTAAACATGAAAGATTTTCTAGTTGAGACATGTCTGCAAATCAGCTGTCATAGATGATGTAACAATGTTATGTCATATTGGCGCACATCTCGTTTTTTATCCAACCACCCAGCTGATTTACTGATTATACAAAGAAGCTATGGTTGTATGTGCAGTGGCAAGGCAGTGATGAGCACATGCCTCTGCTTCCCCAATCACCAAATGCTGTCAGTGTCAGTAGTTGCAGATAACAAGTCAAAAACACCACATATTTTTCATATAATATACACTTTTGATCTAAATTCATCTGGTCACTCTGTGTTTCTGGTTGGTATTGGAATATTTTAAGATCTTTAGAAAGAACTATTGGATTACTTCTGAGAGAGCAACTTCTCATTTTCACTGTTAATTTTATTTCATACAGATTTTGAAAACAATATGTTAACTTGTGAGTAATGTGAGTTTATCTTAAAATTGTTTAAGTTGTGTCCAAAATCTTTTTTGGGAGGAGCAGGAGAAATTTTATGATGCTAACTGAAAAGTACAGTTATGTACCCTTCAGAGGTGCAGTTGTTAAAATGTTAATATGGAGTATCCATACTTTTTATTCAATATTTAGTCACAATGGAGGTCCACATGACATGATGACAACAGGAGTTCTAAAAACATTAAACCTCATATTGTGGCATATTTTCTAACATTATTGCATATTTATGTGTATTTGTATGTATTTCTTGTATTATATGTTTGTTTCTGTTGGTAGCATTCTAATTAATTTTCATAAGCAATAGCGACATATTTTCAAACACAAATAAAATTCTATATCCAGATTCTATCAACTATGGCATTTTTAATCAAAGTTTGGCTTTGTAATTAATAAATTATGGCTTATATCAAAATTCTCACTTCTCAAATGCAATGTTAACAATTTTAATATTGGAGAGAGATTTGTAGAAACATTCCCCAAGTTTGATTTAACTACAACTGCTCACAAATATTTTCAGGTGGGCCCTCTGACCACCTCTCCAGGCATTACTTCTTGTACACGAGACCTGAAAATTTGAGATCCTGCTTATCCCTCAACATACTTGTATACTCACATAATACACACAGCAAAGATAAATCACCACATCCAAAATGTCTACTAACACTGTGATACTTTGTCAACACTGAACTAAACTATGATACAAATATATACTACCTTCTTAATCCTAGGTCAAGTTAAGAGAAATGTTAAAGAAAGTTCCCACTCCGAACAAGGCATACATATGAGGTGTGGTTAGAAAAAATTGGACTGAAGTTGTAAAGTACAAACGCATATGCATGAATGCCAGGACGTTTATACAGTAACTTGGTTTAGAGTTTGTAAACTCAAACACAGCTCTGACAGTTAAATGGTGGTTTTCTGAGAAATAGTGAGCACTGTTTAACTATTGCTATTTTTTAAATAGTTAATAGTAGTTGGTTTGGCAGATCTTTAAGGCCATCTTTAAACTGCTTGAACTAATCAGATATCTGTGATCTTAACAATCATCATAATATGATTTATGTAAGGTTTTTGTTACTGATTTTCAGACAAACATTTTACAATGACATGTTGCTCTTACTGGAAATTTCAAACCTTCTTCTCACACAAAAGTGAATCATAAATAGTTAATTATTTATTTGAATCAACTGACACTATTTAATGCACAGAGTATTCAAAATTGAATAAAGATTGTTGTCTGTGTCTAATGCCTAACCACTTTAACTAGCTCGTATAGCTTACATGTTTCCTGAAAACTCTAGTACAAGGTAGAAGGAAGACATTGGGACTTCACCATTGTACTCACAACTATATTGTATGGTTAGTCTTAACAATAACAGTCCATTTATTTTCTACCCAAACCTTGTACGAGGGCTGTTTTTTAAGTAAGGGCCGTTCTCCCGTACACGGTAGTAGTTCGCGTTCCTGCCGTAACGAGCGTGCGCCCCGCCTCCCGGCATTCTTAGCGAACAACTTCATGCCAGTTGCAGCTCTGTAGCTAACCTGTATGCATTACTGTGGATCTTTAAAATGTTTAAGATTATCGAATCACCCGCCGCGTGTGAGATTCGGTCAGTGATACGATTTTTGACTGCAAGAAACATGTCGGCTGCTGACATTCACCGTCAGCTTTGTGAGGTGTATGGTGCCAAGGCAATGAGTGAAGGTAAAGTGCGGAAATGGGTCCGAGAATTTAAAGATGGCCGCGAAAATGTCCACGATGAAGATCGCTCAGGCCGGCCATCTGTGATCACGGGAGATTTGATTACTGCAGTTGACGCAAAAATTCATGAGGACCGACGGTTCACAATAACCACTCTCTCTATGGAATTTCCTCAAGTGTCCAGGTCAGTACTGTACAAAATTGTGTCAGAAGACCTAAACTTTAAAAAATTGTGCTCAAGATGGGTACCCAAACTCCTCACTGAGGATCACAAAAAAAAAGAGATTAAGCAGTTCTTTGACTTTCTTGACCCGCTACGACGAGGAAGGAGACGACATGTTGAGTCGAATTGTCACAGGAGATGAAACATGGGTATCCCATATCACTCCTGAATCAAAGCAACAGTCCATGGAATGGCGGCACACAACATCTCCAGTCAAAGTCAAAGCCAAGCAAACGCTGTCGCGGCGCAAAGTTATGGCAACTGTGTTCTGGGACAGGCGCGGTGTTTTGCTAGTGGTCTTTATGCCGCGAGGAATGACGATTAACTCAGAAGCCTACTGCGCAACCCTGGCCAGTCTCCGACGCGCCATTCAGAACAAAAGACGCGGCATGCTGACAAAGGGAATTCTGCTCCTCCACGACAATGCAAGGCCTCACACCGCTGCTCGGACACAGGAAATGATCGACTCTTTTGGCTGGGAAGTTTTGAATCATCCGCCGTACAGCCCCGACCTTGCTCCGAGCGATTTCCACCTTTTTCGTTACTTGAAAAATCATCTTGGCGGGAAGCGCTACAATGACGACGAAGAAGTCAAGACGGCCGTGAACTCCTGGTTGTCAGAGCAGGCGGCAGATTTCTTTGAAGAGGGATTTCAAAACTTAGTTTTAAGATATGATAAGTGCCTTAACAAACAAGGCAACTATGTAGAAAAATAAAGAAAAGTATGCAGATTCTGAAAATAAATGTATTTTGAAAAAAATAATTGTTGTTTATTTACAAACGGCCCTTACTTAAAAAACAGCCCTCGTATATTGTTAGAGGTTTCATAAACCACAAGAAATTACGTTATTTTAAAATATACTTATTGTATTATCACTTAATTTTCTTTGAGGTTAAAATTTTTAAGTAAGGTTCTATAAATATATTCTCTCGTGGTTTACGAATAAAATATTAGTACCCAGAAGATGTCTAAAGAAAAGACTAGACCAGCAGAATAAGTTTATTTCTTCATCAAAGCATCCATTCCAGTAAAACATACAGTAACATTCGTCCATAAAAAATTACATAGACATTTAACAATAACCTAACAATAAAATTAATACTCAAAATAAACCATTGTTATTTTGTAAATTCATGTAAATACAGTTTACAAAAAAGCCTCAGCAACTTTGCAATGAACTCAAGTTGTACATTTATAAAATGGAGTTTAAAAAGCATCTTGTATGTGAAATTTACACATTAGGCACTGTTTTTAGAATAGAATAACAACTGGTATTGTTTGTCAAATTATAAGTTTTAAACTGACTGACATGTTAAAAATACAATACATTTATAACAATACCTTTAATTCACAAATCAACAGTGAGGGAAAAGAAATATAAAATTATCTTCCTCAAACTTGAAAAAGCTGTAAAATTTCGTCCTATAGCGTTTTTATAAAACTGTTTACACCATTAGCTAGCCTTTGTAGTGTTAAAATGCTTTCTATATGCTGTACAACTGAAATATGTCAAGTATCCTGGTTATGTGACCCACCACCGCTTGCTAGCGACAGAACCGGAAGGAAGCAAGGAAGGACAGTTAGACCCGAAGTCTGGCCGTTCACTGGTAAAGAGATCGCCTCTCACCTGGGACCTGGAGACTGGCCGAGGTCAGATTGGTACCGAGAGGGTTGCTGGCCTGACAGGTGTAGTGGCCTGCGTCAACTGCAAACATGAATTATCAGGATAGGTTCCCTTAGGATCAAAAGTCTTGTTAATCTATGTTTTATTAGTCATTACAATAATCAATTTAGATTGTCAATAAACATGAGCCATGGTTTACATGGACAACCACCACAAGAGATTTTAGGAAAAATATCAAACTATTTCAAAGGCTCAAATGGAAAAACACAAAAACCAGCTGAATAAGACTCACATGAAGGCCTGCTTGTCGGATTTAAAATGTAAGGGAAATCAACCTTTTCCCATTAATTTCAATGCAGAGTATGAAGAAATATCAGTAACAAAAAAAGGTACTTTGGGATTATACCGACCACACCCAGACATGAATCGTTATTTCACATTTCGTTTCTACTGATTACTAGATTAGCGTAGAACAATATTTCGTCAATATAAAACAGGAATTGTCTTATCGCAAACCCCTCCCCATCCTCAGACAGAGGTCAAAGTCGAGCGTCTAGTAGATAACGTGATTGCAGAGTCTCGCCGCCCGTTCAGCTGGTGCATCGCTTTGTTGTACTTCCGTGTTTTACCTCTACATTTCTCCAAACACAAAAATTCAACAAAAACAAACATTTACCAAACTAAACTCTTTATTTAAAAAACACTCAAAACTTGTTTTTATTCTTGATCACATTCCGCCACCCAAAATGCGAGTGCCTCCGGCCATCAGCGCGGGCTTCGGCAGCACCTTCGGTGCTGCCCCGCGCTGATGTCGACGAAAGAAAAACATCCCTCGAGATAATACCTATCAGTAAAATATCAAATTCTAGAGGGGCTAATCAGAAATATAAATTGAATTGTAATGGAAAGGTAATTATGTACCGTGCAAATCACGTGATGCCGCGCGGCCTGCCGTAATCAGGATTCTCGAGAAAGATAAGATAACAGCGACAACAATACCGATCACAATACCTGGAAATGCTTGTAAGTTTGTAATTTTGTAATTGAAGAGTTGTTTTTTCGTTCTATCATGTTTGTTTCTATAAATTTCTATTTTTGTGTTCTTCATACTGGTGTGGTCGGTATAATCCCAAAGTACCCAAAAAAATGTTGTAAGCAAATATGATAATATGATAAAGAAATACATGAGCAAAAAATAATCTGGTGCTATTTCACCAAAGGTTTCACCACAATAGAAAATGTTACAAGGGCTTCAAAACTTTAAATACGATTTCCTAAACAAGGAAACAGAAGATTGGTATGTTAAAAAAAGAGGAAGAGAGCTGAAAAGTCTCTGTTGGTAATATTGAAAATAAACACAGGTGGGACTAAAAGAATTTAACATTAAACATTTGGTATCTATGAGAAATTAATTACAACAGGCAACTATCATTTCTGACAGGAAAGAGGAATAAACAACCTGTGAAACATGTCTCCCAAGACAACATCAGTGAGATGCTGGAAACCAGGATGTTTTTATCAGCCCTATATGGATTTGTATCTTAAGAAGCTAATGTATACAGGAATCTTTTCAGATATTTAAAAAGAACTACTGGATTACTTCTAAGAGTGCTTGGCACAGTTAATAGTATTAACTTTTACATTTGAGGTGCCAGACAACACAAGACCAGACTGAAACTCTGATATGTTGACTTAATGCTGTGGATTTTCAGAACTTTTGAAGAAGTGAACTTCCTTTGCCAAATTGTTTGAATTGCAATGTTAACTGCACCTTACCTGTTCCTGTGTCAAGAGAAGAAGAATAACATCCTTCTGACTGATCTTATTTATAGGAAAGCTCAGATGGTACAGGTAGAGATGGTAAGAGAGATTGGATGAGCCAGCACTACACAGTCTAAGACATCAAGCTTTGTGTCAGGTATCAGGTAGAATAGGTCTGTTTGTGTACAGAGCGCTTTTGATATCCAATGTCCACCTCATGCTGTATTGACAACCCCCCTTACTCTGTCAAGTTCCCATCATAGATCAAAAGTTTGTAAAGAATGTACAGAATAAGCCTACAACCCTTCAAAGGAGAGAGGAAAATCTCATTTAAAAAGTCAAATGCTGCATATCATGGAATTAATTAGATGACATATGTAAGTAGGGAAAAGAAAAAAAACTGTACAAGAATTAGAAATCTATAAGATGATTGGAAAATAAGGATGAAATTTGGCAAGAAGAATTTCTATGTGAAATAACATAAAACTTTATGAAATAAGAAGAAAAAGGCTTCAAAAAATTAAAATACACAGTTTTTCTATGTTGAAAGGAGTACTGTTTTAAACGAAAATAAACAAATAATGTAGTTTAACTACCTATAATATTAGTAAGTTATAAAATAATAATAAATTGTATTACCAATATAACTTGGTATTCAACTTCATTCAAGGTGAGGCATTGTTTACACAGACTAGCAAATAGGTTATCTTTGCCAAATGTTGAGTCACGCTCATTATCTCAACTTGGCACTTAACACAATAGTTTGGCATAGTTCAAACAATCTTTACTGAATATCAAATAGTAATGAGGATTTAATTCAGTCATTAGGATTACTAATTAGTTAAAATTGTTTCTGGCTAATATCAATACAAAAATAACCAAGCACAGGTATGAATACTATTAATTTGGGTGACTCAAGATTTGCTTTATAAAATCACTCTCCACTTCAGCCAAAAAGTTTGTGTGAAGGAATTGCAATGGAGATACATTATCAGATAAAAATCAATTAATTTGGAACCAATCCTCCAATACGTTTTAGAAGTAATACATTTCAGTAACTATCAATTAATATGATTTATTTTTTCTATTTCCTTAGTAATTTTTTGCTGTTTCAGAAACAAAACCTAGATAGTTAATGTGTATACCAACACTAAACCTAACAGAAAAGGCAGGCTAGTTACATGATCGGGCCAATGGAAGCACTAGACGGCAGACTCCGTTGCGGTATTCTATCTGATGATCGGGAGAGGGCTGCAGCACAGTGCCATCTTTGGACCAGACTATACTGGGAGCCGGTTCTGCCAACACGATACACTCAAACCTGGCAGGCTGGCCACTCACACAGGCAATGTCTCGCAATGGCTGGAACAATGATGATACCTTGTGTTGTTAGAATGACTAAACTAGATTCTACAAGATTATTTATATTCTGTAGTCAATGACTTCTCTCAAAATTCACGTGAACCACTATCATGGCATAAATGTTACTCAAATGGATTTTAATTTTACTAAATATTCTTTTGGCACAGTTGTATTTTATACTTAATACAGTAACAATATGATATGAGAAATCTTGTAAACCATGTAACTACACTATGACCTGAGTTTGAAATTTTTAGGCTATTATAAAAAAGGAATATTATTATAAAAAGATTTCAATATTAGTCATCTGCTCAAAATTACAGAGTAGTACAGCATCTCAGTCTATTTTAAACTTATAAGGGTTGATTTTTTTTTTAAATATTAAAGCTAGAGGTGTATATCAGTATCTATTATACATCTGGCAAAGTATATGTGTTAAACTGAAACAATAAAAAGATATAAAACTGTACTTTTAGACTTTTATTGTAGTAAAGAAAGTATGACCATCAGATATGAGAGTCTTACCGTGATGAACAGAGGGGCTTTCTTGGGTTGGTCCCCAGGCGAAACAGCTCTGACTATCTGAGGTCCCTCCGCACTCAACCACGGACTGCCTGGAGACACTATGTGCAGAAACACAACATCAATTGATTATTAGTAAACTGATTTACATGTTACCATACTCAACATCTGAGTTCCCAACAGGTCACTCTATGAGTGCATATCAGCGAGATAGCTCATTTATTTGTCTACATTATATTTTGTTGAAAAAGGACTTCAAAATATTATTTCAAATATATAAAACAACAAAACTAGGTTCCTAGTAGGTAAGAAGAAATTCAGTGAGTATTTCAATATACATTACATAATATTGAATATATTAAAAACAAAAATGATAAAGTCAAACTAGAAAAATAACAGAACACGTCTTAATCATGCGAAAGCATTATTTGTTGAAGAGCATACACATTTCCATTGTTACAGCTAATAATAACATACAACATAAATGTACTGAATTAGTGGAAAAGGAGGTTTAGTATTGTGCATCCACACTGTCAGTGAAATAAGCTGACCTACTCTTTGATGGAAAAGTACTTTTGTTGTCCATTTGTGGACTCTTTATTCATTTATTTCAATACAAATACAAACTATAAACATGTACTGATATGTGTGTACTTTTCAAACTAGCCTAAAAGGATTATTCTTTGAATATTCTTCTTCAACGCATGTCCCCATAACCTTTTTGGAGATCAGTCATTGTTTCAGTGCACACATCCCTTGTTTGGACTGTAATATTGTTTCAGTATTTTGTTGTGAATTTTAGTTTCACTCAAAGATGGTGATGTCCTGTAGATCCTACTAAACAACTAAAAACTATCTTTGGAACACATCACAATTTTTTTTATTTATAGTTTTAGTTTTTTGGAAACTACCCAGCTTGCATGATTTAAATGAAGGCTAAGAACAGAGTAATAATCTAAAGTTTGAAAACTGTCTCAGTTCCTCTAAAATATATTTTTTCACCACTGCTCTCTTTACTATATTATTACTGTCAGTGCCATAATATTACCTGAAATTAACCTCAATACCGAACAGTAATCCTATCTCTCTGACTTGGCGAAGACTTATTAAACCACCCTTATTTCAGTATTAAATACTCTGAGCTGAAACACAAAGTGCTACAAAATGGAGTATTTAGTATTTTATGAAAGAATCACATTGTCTTTTTATGCATTTTTAACATAGTTATGTTAGTTAATGAGAAAATAAAAAGCCTTAAAGAATGAATGGACAAACATTAAAATGTACTATTATGAAACATAATGAATGACAAGAGTTAATAAGACTGCAGAAGATGAAAAGATGCATTTTTTACTTATTCAATTATATTTATTATATATAAGTTATGGAACATAATAGAAGCTATTCGGCAGTAGAAAATGTGTTAATAACTAATGAAGACAGTCTCAGGGCAAGAGCAAGCTGAATGAAGCGAGGACAAGAAGACACATATCGCACCTGTGTGATCGTGCCCCAAGGTAGGGTAGGGGGACAAGGACTGTACGCTGGGGGAGAGAGAGTGGGGACTTGGAGTGCGGAAGCTGAACTGAGGCTGAGGAACTCCTCTTTGTATCCTCTCACTTTCAATCTCTGACATCTCGCTCTCCGAAGTAGGTTCCCACTTCACCGTCTTCACTTTACTAAGTTTCTTTGTGTTCTTCTGTGAGGTCTCGTGGATGACAGGAAAGTCAATGGCGCCTTCCTCCTTCTTTGATGGACCGGTAACCACTTTCTTGGGTGCTCCTGGTTTCTGCTCTCCCGGCAGCACAATACCAAACTCGTAACCGAAATCATATTTGAAGTAGATCAAGCCCGTGTCCGGATCTATGTGTTTTGTACCTGACAATTCCACAATTGACTATAAAATAATATCATTCTAGTTTTAAACTGATTTTTAGACCACCATTTCTTAAATATTTTCTTCACAGATGTATTCTAATACTGAGCTTAAAGCTATGCACTCAAAGGCAGTATTTATAATTTGTCCTTGGAGCTCATATTTCTAGCTCTACTGGTCGCCGCCATTTTGTTGGAAGCGCGGATTAATTTTCGCTGTAATGTTATCTCAGCTCGTATGTCCAGCTATACTGACCAAGATATAGTAGGTCCATAGCTCGTAAGGCGAGCACCACTGGCAACTAAACATAGCAGTTTTTTTTTAATATTTTTAAATTTTATAATGAATGGTGAGTTCTGAAACCTATCGAGCAGCAGCTTTATTTTAAAGTAATTTTTAAGTAAAGCAGTAAGTTTTAAAGTAGCCTATAATTCTTTTCTAATCATTGACTAATTTTAATAGACGACACATGCTAACTATCCTTGACTACACATAGGAATTTATTTTTAAAAGTTTTATTCCGTGAAAAATGTAAAAACTGAGGAAATGTAAAATAGTTCATGTCTGAGTATAAAATAACTGTAAAGGCCTACTTTATAACATTTTATTTATATATCTTTGTTAACAATTTCCAAAATGTACGTTTATTTTTGTATTAGAAAGTTTCATTAAAAATCAATTTGATTATTTTTCATTTTTTCCTTAAACATTTAATTTACTATGCAAATAATGCGGAGGAATTGAAAAATAATTCCAGTCTGTGGAGGCAAACAACAAATATGGCCGCCGAGCTGTCAATGAAAGTAGTGCAGCCATCTGTATTGGCCATACGAGTTGCGAGGACAAACTACGGCAAAACTAACGCAAGCTGTCTGCAACCTTGGTGTAGCCAATGCTGCTGGCCTTTTGAGCACAAAGGTTTAAAACAGAATTTATGACACAATGATTAACACAAATCTTTATATACATTGAGATGATGCGCAGATCATATTTCATTTTCAAGTTCACAACAAATAACCTAAAAGAATTGAAACTGTTCCGGTTGAAAATTGTGATATAACTAAAATGCCAATTAACGTTTTGCTTCACATATTAATTTTTCTATTCAAAAGCTCATAAATCTCTACATATAGAAATAAGTACAATTTTAATATACATGAAGCTACTAAACCAAAGGAAAATGAAATAATATTTTAGACCATGGGTAATGACACAAACCACAATATGATTTTAACTGAAGTATCCCTTTCTAACATTCTTAGAATGGTAGAGTTTTAAATTTTTTTTTATTGTATTTTAATACAGGCTGCCATTATGATTATTCCTTAAAACAATAATGTAACAGAATAATGTTTTATAAAATTATAAAAATACAATCTAAAATTGCTTCATAAAATTTAAATTATAAGTAAATTTGTTCAGTATAGTTTAAATGCAGATACAAAAATTTAAAGTTCCATATTTAAGAATTGTAAACCACCTATAACACTTTTATTGTATACACCAGCGTTTCCCGAACGGTGGGTCGCGACCCACTAGTGGGTCGCGGGCGGATTTAAGGTGGGTCGCGGCGTGACTGTCACTCGTAAGGCCATGCCACACTGCCGTGGCGTCGCGTCCGTCCATCCATAGTATGAACGTCCGCGTATGCCGCGACGGTCTCGAATCCCGTCAAACTACCAGACACGCATCCGCGTCCGCGGCCAACGCCACGTATTTCTGGGAGGGTGGAAGCTCAGTACACAATAAAATGTCGTTACTCACTCTTATGATTGTAGTTCACATTGCAGCTATATGTGTCTTGAGTAACTCGTAAAAACTTTGTAGCTGTAGCACAAACAGTTTTTAAGTTAGACGGTAATGTAAAACACAGGTTTCGGAAAATCGCTGTCAAAGTTTTTTTAACACTAATATTTACATTAAAATTGTTTAAAATTTTAATTTAGCATATCTAACCAGCAGCAAAACACCTTCTCTTTCCTTGTCTTTTTGTTCTTTTTCAATTCTTAGCTTCCTTCTTGCTCTTCTTACTTCCAGTGTTCCCAATTTTGCCTTTTTCTCCGAGTATCCCACTCCCAAGATGTCAAAATCTTCAATGAGATTCCTAATGGTTTTTTCGACAACATATCTTTGTGAGCGTGCCTTTTCAACCTTGGTTCACATCAATAATAAGTATAGAAACAGACTGGTGGACGTTGAAAGTGATTTACGCCTCAAAATATCTAATTTTAATCGTAACATTGAATTACTTGTTCAGTCAAAACAATGCCAGAAGTCACACTAGTATTATAGAAAAATTATTTGTAATCTTGAATAACCAATAAACTCTTTCTATGTTTTCAATACTAAGCTGTGTACATATTTATTTACATTTTAATTTTTTTTTCTATACACGTATATAAATATAAATCATGTATATTTTATGTTCATGTTATATATACATAATATACATATGTATATATAAAATCACGGGTGAGGTATGGGTCGCGAATGTAAAAAAACATTTGGAAGTGGGTCGCCAAACACAAAAGGTTGGGAACCACTGGTATACACCATTAAAAGTGTTAGGTGGTTTATATTTCGTAATTAATTATAGTAAACACTTTTGGAAGTTAGGCTACTAATATGAAAGTTCTTTACTTGTTATAATCAATGGAATACTCTCCTAGAAATGTTACAATGTAAGTTTGTAAGGTATTTAATTATACCTTACCTCGTTTCTTTTAAAATTTAACAAAAAACAATTACATTAATTGTTGTTGCAACTTTTTTTATACACTTACACTTTGCATTTTTTGTTTGAAGTTTATTTTTGACAATGGAAGAATTGTGCAGGATTTTTCTGGAAACTTACAATTTGCCTATTATATCACTGATCAATGAGAAATGTTAGGAAAAATTCTGTTTCCTTCACTTTGGATTTGCTGAGAAGTGAATTAACAACTATCTTGAAATGATTGATGTAAATAATTCTGAAGAGTACTTCATGCAAAGTTATGTCAACTTAAATAATTATCAACTTGCTTTTCAAGAACAGTAACTCACTCATTCTTGAACCTTTATAGAATAACATCTAAATTATTTTTAAAAGCACAGAAGTAATTTTAAATATGTTAAGTTTTCTTTTTTTATTCAAATGACTTTTTAGGAAGGTTTTCAAGTTTGGTATTTATATATACATACTTGGCAAAAGATCTGGTAAAATGTTGTAACCTCACCAAATTCACTGTGACGAGTCTCATCTCGGTAGGTCTGAGGTTCGTCTCCAGGAGGTTTCAAGACAGGCTTGCCCCCTGCAGTAGGCTTTGGCTGACTCTTGATGTCTGTCATAATATCAGACACAAACTGTTGTGTCTTTCCCCTGAACGTTTGTGTCATCTCATTCATCTGCTTTGAAGCAGCTGAATCTGTAAAGCACAATATTTGTGAAGAATTATTGATTATAAATAAAACATTGTTCATTTAAAAAAAACATTAACCCTGAAACTGGTGGTAATTGAGATCTAAAATGTAGCCATCTTTTAAATGTATTATACCATGTTTCACAAAGTTTGGCTAGAAAGAAACCAGATTATAATTGCCTTAGCTACAGAACAAATGCAATAAGGTTGAATATCATATGGCCAGTCATGTGGCCCCCTCCGCCCACTGCTCGAGTTTCCTCTAGCTCCAGAACTCATTTCATTTTTTGCACTAGATATAAGCTGTTATAATTTTTTCTCTGCATCAGAAAAATGTTGAGTGTCCAGAAAGAAGAGCATGAAATCTGCTAGTGAAACATGTTTAATGTTGCAAGTGTAAGATGGTGATTTTTGATCATGAACACAAAGGTTAAAGTGGTTTAAAAGATATAAATATGACCATGAAGACATGAGTGACGACATATGCACTGGCAGACCATCCTCAGTAAAAAGTGAAGCTAACATTTTAAGAAATGGGCAACATTGTTTGACAAGATTGTCGTTTAACTATCAGAGTAATGTCTAAGTTATCAGGAAGGAAAATGGTGAGCACATTCTTCATGGAAGTTTCAACATGAACAAGTGCGTTCAAAAATTGTTCCAGTAGGAATGACTAAGAACAATTTGTTATAAAACATTAAAAAAGATCCAATTTTCTTATAAAACATTATTACTTGCAATGAATTTTTGTTTTTCATTTACAATATTAAACGTAATCAATGCATTGGAAAACCCCTAATTCTCTAAAGAAAACAAGCACAAATGATACAATTAAAATTCAAGGCAATGATGTTTTTTATAAAAAAGGGATTGCACACATTAATTGGGAACCAGAGGAGTAAACAGTGAATCAGAATTATTGCATTACTATTCTGACTACCTTACTTGAGTGTGTATCGAGAAAACAGAATGATATGTGGGAAAAAATCATGGATCCTCCACCACAACACAATAGTTGCACAATTTTTTTTTCTTTTCTTGATTTGGGTTTCAGTTTAAGATAAATTTACAGCTTGGAATTTTTCTGTTGTCAAGTTTGACTTTATCATGTTCAGCAGCTCGAAGTGTTAACTGTAGTAGATATTTAATTCTTATGTTTAAAGGTTTGACACTTGAAAAAGATATAAAATACCAGGTCTTGACATGTTAAGTTTAAAGTTTTTTCCCATAAAGATGGCAATGTTCATAATTCTTTTACCTACTTTCCTAAATTAAGTTTTCCTAATTTTTTTAATATTTAAGAATTAGTTTTCAATTATCCTGTTACTTAAAAATAACTATATTTAGTTCTAAACTATTACATATAAAGTGACAGGTGCTCACATGCCACAGTGGAGGGGTCAGGACTGTACGCGTACTGCGGAGGTTCTCCTAATTGCAGAGGAGGTTCCGACTCCAGAAACCTCCTTTTCATTTCTTCTACTCTCTTCAGTCTTTTCTTCTCTGCGTCTATGTAAGGAGTCCTCTTCACTACACCATCAACGTCACTCTCGTAATCACTTTCTTTCGAAAACGTTGGAACAAACTTTTTTGGAGGCACATTCTCTTTCCGTTGCACTTGACTTTGGGTGGAGCTACCAAACTGCATCACTCTGGTTGTCTGCTGTACACTCACAACACGTTTCGAGCTGGCGGTCGATTCTGTGAAATTCACAATGTTAGACTTCTCAACGTATCCTGGAGGTGGGGCATAGTCCATCTTAGGAGGTGAGCCGGGTTTAAGGACAAATTCAGGTACAGGTTTTGAAGCCGGGGTCGCATAGATGGTTTCAATAGGTGAGGGAGCCTGTGCCTGGACTGGAGTTGGTCTAATTAATTTAGATTTTTCCACAACCGTTTCTTTCACTTTTGGTGAAGATTTGGGCTTGTCTATTGGCTCAAACTTAGGCCTCGGTGGGCCACTAAAGCTGGGAGGTTCATCAAACTGTGTGGGAGGTGTGGGGATACGTCCTGTGTTCTGTGACTTTCCACTGACTGGTGTGAGAACTGGCCGGACAGGTCGGAAGCTTAGGTCATCAGCAGGCTCGATGGGTCTCCAGATCGGTCGGATTTTACCCTCATATTCACTCTCATAGTCGCTCTCACGGAACTCTCCCTTGACAAATTTGGACGGAGAAGGAGGAGGTGGACCCAGGGGCCGCTTAACTGGCCTGGGTGCATCAGGCTTAAATGGGAAAGGCTCCAAAGGAGGCTCCGTTGGCTTCTGGGTGGAAGAATGGACTTCAGTTTTGGATGACTCCTGTAGAAACAAAAACATACTTATTTAATGAGATAAATCTACTTAGTAAACATGTAATTCACAAGTAAATAGACATATACCAGTATTTCAGGGTTAAATACCATAGTTATGATTGTCCATTTTAAGTTTTATATCAATGTTTTTTCACAAAGACAAGGAGGCAAATCTCTAATAAATAGCCTACCTGCTAAAAAATGTATTTAAAATGTACATTTAAAAACTTTAATTACATTAATGAACTTCAATTAAATTATTATAAGTAAATAAACAGTTGGATTGGATTTCAAACAAAGCTCTAAATTGATAAATTTTTAAATATGTAGAATTTGTATTGAACGGAATACAAAGATCAGCTTATAAAATTTCCTGATTTAGTTGTTTACTGACTTGTAATAATAAATAATTAAGATTGAGAGACATTACAGATTTAAAAAAGGACCAAACTAATCTCAGTAGTTTAGGGTATTATTTATTTTACACAAATATTACGTAGAAAAATCTTGAAATACTTGATAGTACTAAAGTATATTAAAAAAGCAAACAACAAATCAGATTTTTTCGCAAACAAAAATTATAAATATTTTCATATGTAAAAGTCTTTTTTAGTTAATTAACAATATAACAAAAAGTATTTTGAGTAGCTCAAGAGTTACACTGTGACAGTTATACTGTTAAACACTCTGACACTTAGTTTTCCAAACTGTTTAACCTCGACAATAGCTGCTATTTCCGGAGAGAATGAGTCACTTCAGACCCAAACACTTCACACCTGTTCACATTACTCAATTGACAATTGTCTAGTTTTACAACTGACAAAACCTTCAATGTACTTTCAGTAAAAGTTAAAAGGCCTTACAATTTACTGAAAATGAAAATAGCACATGCCAATTATGTATGCTCAAATATATGAAGAGTTTATAATAATACAGAATTATTTCAAATATATACTTGAAGAGCAGTGTTAGTCTTATTTATACTGAGTATTTATTTGAGAGGGTTTCAAATCTGTTGTTTATAAAACCTTTCAAGTAGACTATTTTTTTTATTACTATACAGACTTATGAGGAATTTAAAACAATTAGATTGGAATCCAAAATATCAATCTCCTTGTCCTTCTTAATAGATCTCACTTCACATTTCTAAAACAACAAACTATGCATTGTGACAACGTTTGAAAACTTGTACAAAATATTAAACTTTACAAGACCAGCAACAATGTATGTTACACACTAGCACCAGTCAGAATTGCTCCTGACAATGCCACTAGTTTCCTTCAGGCAACTATGGCAAAATCAAATCTAATCTTAGACCACTAGTTGGTTTGATTTTTAAAATTTACTTTTGTTTAATAATGTTTCTTTCACTTTCTTAAAACTTGCTTTGTCATTTATTTTATTTCTACCGGACAGCTATGGTTTATTGTTTTTCAGTAACCCAAGTATGGGTGATGGAAAGAAGATTTTGGAATCTAAAATAATGTATATGATGGTTTCCTGAGCATGAATAACCATCTAACAATTCTATTTGAAAAATTGTACACACTTGTGAAAATCGTGTATGTAAAATAATATATACAATCTTACAAGAACGTAGCAAGGAAAACATTTTGGGGGAGGTTAAGACAATTAATATTTTCCCGTAGTGGAGTAAGGCTCCATTTTGTTCCTTAAAAAAGTTCTTGACCTATTTTGTTGAGAACAATCTTTCAGCAGTACATGTGTAATATTGTTTGATAAAAAAGTAATTGAATAAATGAAAATTTGGGGGAGTCCGGACCCTTGAACTCTCTCACTGGCTACGTCCTTGCAGTCCTTAGGTACGAAATAACAGAATTGTTAGTAAAAAGTAATTTCATGTTATTTACAACACACAAAGCAAAACATTTTTATACAAATTACAACGCAATACAGTACCAGTAATTTTTCTTATTAGTACAACTTAAATAAGATAAAAATGATGAATTTATTAGATTACTACACAGATACAATTCATTCTTCACATACTTAAAATATAGGTATTAGTTCATTCCACATTTACATTGTGTTTGTTCTAAGATAAAAAACACAAATTGCAATATGGGTACTGTTCATTATTTGTTAACAGCTAAGCTACATTTTATTTATTATATGTAAGTTCAGTTGGTATAAGCTATCTGTTGTGTTTAAAAATCTAGACTCAAAGGATTATATAAACAAAGTAAATACTGTAATAATCAGTACGATACCACAGTTCTCATATTTTACTAATACGTTTTGAGTTTGACAAAAAGCAATTCTATTATATGAAATATTAGTGAAAGACAAACCACAATAAAAAACATATCATGCCAAGCACACTTTCAGAGAAATCATTGCCAGGCACACAACATGTCAAACCTTCTTGGCCAAAGTCTTGGTGGAACTTGAAGATGAAGTTCTTGATTGCTGGAAGGACATTGATTGTTCCGATTTTGTAATCATAGACTCCTCCATCTTTGTTACCATTCTAAGCTGCTGGGGTGGTTCATCTGTGTCAGCCATGTAGCCACTCTCCGGTTGTGCACTCTTTTGCTTGGACTTTGGTGACCCCGGTTTACCAGCTGTTGGCTTGTGTTTAGGAGTGGAAGCTGCAGTCTCAATGAACTGAGGTGGAGACCCTGGTTTCAATACTGGAGCTTTGTTCTGTACGAACTTTGTCTCTTTTGTTACAAAAGATTTTTGATAAATTTCTTCTGTCTTTGTTATTTTACTTTTGGAGCTCTTTGAAATTTCTGACGATTGTGTGTCTACTGGTCTAGCTGGACCTTGGAGGGGTGAAGGGGTTTCAAATTGGGTTGGTGGTATTACTTGTCCAGTTGCCGAATGAGGTCTTTTGACAGGGCTAGAAGCTGATGGTGGTTTCACTTTTCTGTAACCGTAATCTTCTGAATCACTCTGCCATGGGTTCCATTTGATTGGTATTCTGACAGCATCACAGTCACTTTCATAGTCACTTTCAGTGAAGGAACCTTTCACAAATCTGCTTGGTCGAGGTGGTGGAGGACATTTTGCTGGTTTTTCCTTAGGTGGATCAGGTTTAAATGGAAAAGGCTCCAATTTTGGTAAAGGCTTACTGATACTTTCTGGAACATACGGTTTTTTCTCTTGTACAGTTTCTTCAATCATTGTTGTTTTCTTTTGTGCTGTGGACTCTGATTTAAGAGTCTTCTCTTTCTTCTGAGGTGGAGGAATGATCCTCACGGCACCTGCTAGATGCCGTGATGGTACTTTATCGATATTCTTCTCTAGATCTTGTTCAATTGTTTCCACATATGATGGCTTCCTGCGAGGAGGCCCTGCATAACCTAGCTCAGGAGGTGGACCAGGCTGTAAAGGTATATCATTCAAAACCATGTTTGAATCAATAGTTGAGGAAAACTCTTTTTTTGATTCTTGTTTTTGGAAACTAGTTTGAAACTCTTGTTTCTGTGAACTTGTCTGGAATACCTGTTTTTCCTCTTTTGGAACTGGAGGCCATACTTTTAATGCTTCAGATGGACGGAGAACTTTTTCTTCAATCACAGTCGAGTCACTCATTACTTTTTCTGTTCTTTCCATTGTCTGAGAACTCGTGAAATTTGTTTCTGAGGACAAAAACTGAGGTTGAACTACAGGAACATTGGTTGAATGAGAAGCGTGAGCCTCAGCAACATATATGATTTTGGACTCAGAAGGAGGTGGTTGGACTATTGGTGGTGGAATGTAAGGTTTTACTGGTTTTGTAGGAATTACCTCTTTGAAAGCACTTTCTGTCTTAACAGATTCAGAAAAATTAGAAGCCTGGAAAGATGAGCTCTCAACTTTGCTAAACGATTGAGACTCATACTTCATATTATTCTCAGTAAAACTTTCTTTTTGTGTTGATATTTCTGATGACTTTTGAACTTTTTCAGGTGTAAATGTTTCACTAGCTCTATTTGTCCATGGTGGTATTGGCAAATTGTCTTCTTTTTGTTGGGGTGGTGGCCACACCTTCTTCTGAGTGCATGTTTTGTGAGCCCACAATTTATCCATGGCTAGACCTTCAGCTGAGGGTGATTTGGACCTTTCTCCAAGAGCAGACAAAGGTCGTTGATGATCTAGGTTAGGAGTTAATAGTTTCCCTGCACCTGGTGGAAGTGGAGATGCATTGTGTTTGATTTCTTGATACATTGTAGTTTTCTCTGAACTCAAATGTTGGATTTCTTCTTGATGTTGCTGAATGTCTATGCTTGGAGAATCATGAGGGAACTCAACATATTCCTCTTTCTGTTTAGAAGCCCACAATTTCTCCATATGAACACCTTCAGCAGATGGTCTCGGGGACTGGGGTCTGAGCTGGATATCTGCTGATGGCCTAACAATTGGACTCAAGGGTTCAAATCTTGGTATTGAATAATCTTCTCCATTCAGTATTTTAGTTTTGATACTACTTGATTCAAAACTATCAAAAGACTCAGAAGTAACTTGTTGTTGCAATGGTTCAGAATGTTTTGGAAGTTCAAATTTTGTTACATTGAAACTAGGTTTAATAATCGGAGTTTCTTTTGGAGGACCAGACACATACAAGTTCTCAACAACCTTTTCAGCGAAAACAGAGCTGCTTTGAACTGGTGTTGGTTTAGGAGGTTCAACACGTTCTTCAATAAAACTCGTTTGTGTAGAAATAGTTTCAGATGCAACATGTTGACTCTGTGTGGGGAAAGCTTTTGTCTGCGTGGATATTGATTCCGTGGAAACCTTTTGAGTTGGGGTAGGAAAAATTCTCACACCTCCAGAAGGAATCTGTTCTTGAGACAGATTTCTATGAGACTCTTCTAATTTCTTAACTCTATTTGCCATCTCTTCTTTCCCCTTAACGACTTGAGACTTGGAGATGTAGCCCATCTCCGGGGGAGGTTCTGGCTGTAGAAAAAAACCATCACTGGTGTAGATGGACTCAAACTGTTGTGAGGACTCTTGAAAACTTGTTTTAGAATAGGAAATAGGCTCTGGCAGTTTTCCAAAGCCTATAGGAGGTAGAATCGGCTGTATGGCAGGTGTAGGCTCTGGAATGAATGGTTTCTTCATAGGTTCAGCAGGTTTTGTAACTTTCGTATCCTCTTCATTTTCTTTGATAATGTTTTGAAAAAAGCTTAAAGCACTCCTCTTGGAAATAGATGAATCTTCAACAATGGTTTCTTCTGGTTGCAGCAGTGCTTCAACAGATGTAACTGAAGAAGGTGGTATTGGTACTGCGTTCAAAGCAGCCTGTCTTATCTCCTCTTGCTTTGATACACTCTCAAATCGTTCGCTAAATGTATCAGATCGCACTTCCTCAGGTCTGACTCTAAGAGTTGGTAGATCTAAAAGTAAATCTACAGGTGTTGAAGAATGTTCAACATGTAATGAAACCTTCTTGTCACTCTTGAATGACTCTGTAACTGTGACGGAACGCTTTGAAGAAGAAAATTCTGTTGATACTGGCAAATCCATTTCCAATCCCTAGTAACCAAAGCAAGGAGTAAATATCAAATTAACATTTTCACAAGATTATAAAAAAATGTTTAAATATTCAATTAAAATTAATGCAATTCAATTTAAGCTTAATTACTAACTATTTAGAAGGTTGTTATACTTAAAACATGTTTATCCAATCAATTTTAACAGGAATAGTTTCAATATTTAAAAACACTTATGTCATGATTTAAAATAAAAAAGAAAGTTAGGGTGTTTATACACTACTAGCCTATATACACTCTTATCTGCAACTATGTTATACACACAAAGCTCCACTCTAAAATTACATTTTACACCTCAAAATCATACCTTAACAATTTTCTTCTGCTGGTTAAAACTATTATAAAATGTAATGTGTTTCTTACAATAAGCTAGTTGTGTTTCTTTTCGCCATTTATTTCTTTAGGTTCTGCTTAGCCTGTAACCTAAAAGTGTAAAAATTGTTTTTAAAAGCGTAAACAGGTTTATTGCAAACCAATATTTTGAGGAAATGCAGAGAAGGTACTCAAATGTTTTAGTCTTATATTGTTATGCAGAATCATCTATTTAACTTAACACAAAAGATAAACATATATAGTAATAGCCACAGTCAATGGCACATACATTAAACACATTCGTATAAAATTTTGTTTAATGATATAGCACAAAATTACCAATAACCTGTCTTATCTGAATCCCATCTGGTATAGGGTAGTTCACATTCAGCACATACATATTACATAAACCTAAGTTCCTATATCCCTAAACCAATAAACACTATCTTACACAAGACTAATAAATTAGTGTAAAAGTTACTTTTGTATATT
This sequence comes from Homalodisca vitripennis, assembly GCF_021130785.1. Lineage (NCBI taxonomy): Eukaryota > Metazoa > Arthropoda > Insecta > Hemiptera > Cicadellidae > Homalodisca > Homalodisca vitripennis. Next base: position 84,010,694 of record NC_060207.1, on the reverse strand, counting down.
AATTAATTATTCTTGTCTGAAATTCTGTTTCAGATTTATATTGTAAATTAGTGAGCTCTCTTATATAGGGTTTATCCTGACTTGAGGTTTTCCAACACAATTTCAAAATTAATTCTGTTAAAATGTAAACCTAATCATAGTTTAAGTGTAAATAAACAAATTTAAAAATTTTTATGATGACGGTTTTGATGTTTAACGTTACTGATTTATTTTTTAACGTTCTTTAAAAATAATAATTAATGCCAAATACACTTAATATTAATATAAGTTATTTACATGCAAATTGATAGTAGTTTTTAAATACATATCTTCTATAAATTCAAATATATTTTAATTTATTAAATATTAATTTTAGACTTTCTATTAATATTTAAAATTACACAAATAATGTAAAAAGTTATTTTAAAGTCCCATATTTGAATTAAAGTACTTCTTAGTTGAATTTATAAAATGTAATTTTTAAATGATGATTCTGAAACAATAAAAGACAAGGAGAAGGCTTACCGTCGGCTGGATCAAGTTGGGCTCAGAGGGCTCCAGGATCAACAAGTCCGCCACACTACGAGCCTCTCCCCCACTGTTGACCGCTCGCACCTCGTACCGCCCTGAGTGGGAGAGCCCAGCTGTAACCCACCACATAGATATTAATACTCACTATTTATACGCAGCCCGTACAACATGCATCTCCCTATTTATACTCTGCTCCACTTGTCTTGTCACCAGACCGTACTGCACACTTTGCTATCTGCCACCTGTCACTGTTAGTCACTTGGCTTGCTCACTGTTCACTGCACTGGTTCTAGAGATTTTTAATTTAAAAAGTATAACTTTTTAATTTGTTCGTTAAAAGTCACAACTCAACTTTCATTTCATTAAATACTTTGAATATTGATGCTAAAAGTTTATACAACCAAAGTAAATCAACAATAAAATGTAAATCATATTTTTAGACATAAGGATTAACAAATACCAATTCATAAATAAAAATTAAAGCACAATATAAATATTTTGTTCAGAAAAAATAATTTTTACTGACAAAATGAATGACTTAGACAAACATTATTTAATAAATAATTTTAGGAAATATAGAAATAATTATAAATTATATAACAATTAATTAAATTTTAATTTAACTAACATGTTTACCAAAAAATCTACTATAGTAAGTGATTGTAAATTCCATCAAAATTTTGAGAATCTATTTATATATAATTGCAATATATGTAGAACAAGTCAACAAATTTTATATTTATATAAATACCATGCTAAGTGAGGTAAATTAATATTTATTTGCACACAAAAATTACGGATATTTATTATAATACAGGAAGTAATGTTTCTAAGTCAAACCTGGTCATATAGCTTCAACATCTGTGATTATTTTAGTCAACCAAGACTTTTACACAATGAATGATTTTAGTACTCCTTCATTAAGGTGAAAATGGTATAAGTTGGGTAACTAGTCCATTAAATATCATATACCTTTGAGTATCTGCAATCAGATATATAACTCATAATCTCTTATTGTCCTTGGATCATATTAAGTACTGCTACTGATACACAAGATTGGTTCAGATACAACATTTTTGGTGTACAGGATCATTCCGTAATAATTTTCAAACACTCAAAAGTAGAGTACAAATTGACAGTACTGACAAAAAGTGCTACGGTTACAAACACGATTAAAACTTGCCCTATCTCTAAGTCAAACCCAAAAACCTATACCTTCGACCACTCAGCCACCAGCTCTCCTACTCAATGATTGTTACATACAGATAACTAACCATGTTCTATGATGAGGCGATGAGAGTTCCCCTGCGCTAACACACGAAACATTGATGATGAAGCAGCTATCTGGTGGCTATCCTTGTACCAGGTGACGTCAGGTTCTGGTGTGCCAGTTACTTCCACCTCCAGCACCACTCTCTTGCCTGCTGGTACTGTGTCTGCCTGCAGTCTCCTTCCGAACACTGGTGGGAACACTGTCTCTGTACACAACAACATGCCAACCGTCAGTAGTGAATGTAGGAGGTCCCAATCATATCTAACATGTGATAGTACTAATGCAGTTGGCCACTGAAAAGAAGTAGTAAATTGATTCTTATGAACTATATTGTAACATCAACATCTTACAAGGTATGTGTACATAATATGACTTCTGCACTCATGTAATTACAGATGTGTGGAAAATACAATAATTTTATTAATTTCTATTCATATTTTATAAATGAAAGAATGCCCTTTTATCTGATTTAAACTCCTCTAGATGGATTACACAGTACACTAAAAGTGAGTGTAATAGTAAGGAAAGAGGTTGTTGTACAGAAGACTTATTGAAAGAGGTTGTTGCATCCCTTAACTTTTTGTTTTGAATTGGCTACTATTCAAACATTTTCCTTTCGTACCTTGTATACATTTATAACAACGTTCTACTAACGACATGGTTTAGCAATAACCAATACATACTCTTGACCACGAGGTCTGCCGTGCAAGTGGCTGTGCCGACAGGGTTCACCGCTGTACAGCTGTACTTCCCAGCATCCTCCACAGTAACTGCCATCAGCTGACACTGAGCTTTGTTCAAAGCCCAGCTGATTCTCACTTTGTCTCCTTCCAGTAACTCCTTCCCATTCTTCTTCCATGAAATAGAAGGAGATGGGAAGCCTTCACAAAACCACAGCAAGTCTTAGGTATTTTGTATTTTCTACTTTACTTATCACTGCACAAGAGGTTAGGCCAAGGACTTAATTGATACACTATATTATAACTGACTATATACTTTACTTTATTTTAGTATCAGATAAATTCCATTTACTTTTAAAATACTGTACTTCAATAGAAAGTTCAAGAGTACTACGAGGTTTAAATGCAGTTAAATTACTAACTATAAATAATTTGTATTGAGTATTTTTTTAACACTTATTATAGAATCATACAAGACAATATCAGTGAAAAAGCAATTCTTTAAGCCTCTAGCAATGAAGAAATAGTTTATTTTGATCCATTAATTTAACCAAAACATTCATTGAATCATACAACTTGTTATGTTTATTTAACTTACCATACAAAACTATTATGAGTTAGAAGTAAAGGTATTGGGCGAAGAGTAAAGAAATAAATAATATAATCCAAGCTTATTAAGAGAAAAAGGTGAAGGGGTAAGACAGTTCACTTCTCTCGTACATACAAGTATATTATTAATTACTAGAGAAAAGGAACAGATGTTAAATAAAATAGAAAATACAGATTAAATTGGTATGATCACATGGAGAGAATTAAATAGACCATAATACTAGGACAAATAAATAAAATAACAATAATAGATCAAAGATGATCAATAACAAACTACAAAACATGTGAAAGATATGTAAATAATACGTCAGAAAAGTGGGAAAGAGTAAAAGGAACTGTCATAGAATAGGGAAAGGTATTAAGACTTGCATATAAAAGAAGCTGTTAGTAAGTAAAAAGTGAAATGAATTAGTCAAGTAAGTAGGGTTATCTAAGATCAATATTTAGTAAATATTTAGAAATAAAACACAACAAGTAACAAGACATTTCCTACCATCCAAAATACACTCGAGAGTGACGTCTGCTCCTTGGTCGACTATCTTGCCCATGACTGGAGACATGAAGCGTGGTGGCAGCTGTTTGCGCTGAGGGACCACTCTGGCAGGTACAAGGGCTCCTGGCTCCACCACACTAGAACTCTGGCTCTGGGTGTCAAACTTCTGCTCCACTCCTCCCACATTGTGGTACTCACTTGTCTTATGAGATTCAACCTGTAGCATCATCAAACTTATTCATTTTCTAGCTCTTTTTTCTGGCTAAAATTATATGTACCTACAATCAATGTTGTCTGAAATACTATTTGTTTGACATCAGCAGGATTTAAAATGTGGACATTACGGAAGCAAGTACCTGGACAGCTGGTTTATCCCCAATCTTCTGCGATGTCTGTTCGGTCCTGGAGGCCATCCCATGGACTTGTACAACTGGCTCTCCAGCCCCAAACTGGGTGTGGCTGGAAGACTGCATGAACACTTCCCGCTTCAATTCAAAAACAGAGGTCTCCGACAGATTCAAGTGGTCTATGGACGATAGCAGGTCATCTACCGGAGGAGCATCTATCAACAGTTATAGGTCGGTTTTAAGTTAACACTTCACAAACACAGGATACCCCAAAGAAAGAACATTATTACTTTAGAGTAATGATATAGATTAAAACGAACTAACAGTTGGTATAAACTTAATGTGAGAATTGTAAATAATGTGAAATCCTAATATAAACTTAACCAAGTATATGTCTATCAATATTACTTACTAAAATCAGTTTGTAATGCTGACATATACGCCTAACTGAAATATATTAGTTCTTAGACTTATGTGGCCACTGTCATGACAATCGTATAATTTTTCCAATTCAAAACATTGATAATACGATTAAAATTTTTATTTACAATTACTTTTATAGGTAGATATGCATTACTGAACCATACATATGAATGGTAACTTTTAATAACAAATATTATACTAATTCTTCTCACTGTTCACAATATTTTTCTTATAATAAAACTGTCTACACCCAAGTAATTGTAATGCTATGCAGCTAAAAATCTGAAGACAAATGATATGCAACAGTATATACACTACAAATAAATAACACAGAATGAAACACAAAATATTTGGTGTAATTAATTATTATATAGAACAATAGGCTAATGAATAAAACTAATGTGTCATCTTGAGTACCTGTTTTTCCTTGACAGTATTCTCAACAATTTCCAGTTCATATGATGTCAAAGCATTCCTAAAACAACCAAAATCTTGAGATATTATGGTCTTGATATTGGAAAATCATCTTCGGTCAAGAGATGTCATTTAAAATTGGAAATTTAGTCTACAGAAATATCTCAAGACTGTAATTGTGTTAATAATGTTTTGACATGGAGTAAACCAGTTAACTGAAAAGAAACTATGTTAAATCTTTTGCTTTGAGTTAAGAATCATTTTTGTATCTTTTGGTGTTTTCTCATTTTTGTCAATTAAATTTAAATCTGATATATTTTTTATTAGTGCCAGAATTTACATAATACAACATTTTTAATGCTACTGTGTAAAGTACTATACAGTAACTATATTTTCTATATCAGTAGTCCTCCTGGCAGTTACATCAGGCCAGATTATACAACAGATCTACATAAACATTATTTTGCCAGACATTCACCATCGTTCAGTGACACAATACAATCAGAAACACTATGTTTCAAGATCTGCAAGTTCTATTTGGTTGGCCAATGAGTGCAGACCTTTAATCTGTAGTTGAGTAGATGTTTTAGAGTTAGTAGAATGGAATAGACATGCATGGAATAGACACATAACATGGCTGTTGTGGTTCCTGATTTATGTGTGTTACAACGCTCTGGTATGTTATGCATACTTTGACCTAGGTTGTAGTCATGCATTAGCTTAGTCATTTACTTGAAGAAGAGATCAGATTGCAGATCTAGAAACATAGTGTTACTGATTGTATTGTATCAATGAACGAATGTCCTGAAAATCCTGTTTTCTTCACAATCCTTCCATCATCAAAAACAAAGAAATACACATAACATTATGTGATAACCCCAAATTCTGTCATAGCAGATTATTACCTAAATAAGTAGGTACCTAAACACTGTTTTATTAAGGAACACTTATCCATAGTCAACTTCCATGGTATCTTAAAAAAAACCCCTTTGTGCTTTTAAAAAAATGGTGATACAAAAAGAATAAGAGCATTTTTTCAACACCAAAAGATAATTTATAAATTAATAAAGAGTATGTGTGTGTGAATTAAAATAGTGAATTTGTCATGAACTTAAAATCATGTAAGCTTTGTACTGTTTGTTCTCATAGATGATTTCATTAAAAATATTATATAATATTAGTGATATAATAGTTTTACAAAACACTTAAAATAACCAAAAATTGTCAGCTAAAACAGAAATAATGTCCACCAGTTAAGGAGTTAAAAGATAAAAATTATAGCAACAAAGTAGACTTACCCGAAACAGTGATTGTTGCATTGCAGCTGGCTTTTCCTGCATCGTTCTCTGCTACACATGTGATCTGGCCACCCGCAAGCACCTTGGACACCACCGGAATAGTCAACACCTGCCTGGACCCACTCACTGACACCAGGAAGTCCTTTCCTGACACAGGCTCACTGTTGTACAGCCAGCGCACCTGTCACATTATATCATTGTACAACTATCAAGGAACTAAAGTAATACTAACAATTACTCAAATTCAAATTTCTTGCATCCAAGCGGTCAGCTTTACCATTCCACTTTTACCAGCACTTTGAGTTGGCTGTACAGTCCAGCCAGAGATGTTCTGCTGGCTATTCTTCATTACTTGCAGATCTCCGAGTCACTAAGTCCTAATCTGCTAGAATGTTTTCAGAAAGGTCCATGGCCTTATAACATTCCTACCAGAATTAAAAAATTTTCACCAAAGGATCTATGAATACCTTCAACTGTTCAAGTCTAAATGAAATCTTTACTTCCCCCCTCTCTTATCTTTTCTGGACTCCCTTTGAGAGTTTAAGGAGCACTCCAAATCAAAGTTCTACATTTGTCAATAAGGACATAGGCATAAATTAACATTAACACTAAGTTTTATACAACTCTTGTTATAAACAAATGTAGTTTAGAATGCCATATTAAAAATCCCAAATGTCATTAAAATTTAAAACACACAACTAAAATAGTAGAATTTCAAGCAAAAGTCTCCAATTTGGACCAAATTAATTGGATTTATTATGCAGCTCATAGGCTGTACAAACTAGTAGGTCATAAAATTAATATTATTAACTTTTTATAAACTTATTCCTACAATTTATGTTAAATTGGTATATCTCTATCTGAACAAGTAAAATATAGTTATTTTCAAAATACTATTTAAGTAACTCTTAATTATATTCCAGCATTAAAACATTTATAGTGAAAAGTACATTAAAATTAGTTCCCTCATAAAAAACTTTATTAGTTTATTGCTCATAATCCTATTTATGAAAAATTCTAATGAAAGTACTTAATTTTTCTAATATTTTAATATTTGCAGAGGAGAAAATAGTATTTGATTATAGCATAATATATACTCCAAATTTCATTACTTGGACATAAAGAACAAAGTACAATAGTTTTTTATAGTAACCAAAATATTTTATGCTTAGATGACACAATTACAAATATAGAAATTACAAAAGTTATTATAGTTTTTGCAGTGTGAAAGAACCTGTCAAGAGAGTGATTGGTCAGCTGATACAAATAGATTACTAAAAATAACATCGTCTTAGTTACAACTTCCAGAGTAGGATTATCTAGAATTATTATATTCACACTAAATGTACACTGAGTCTTAACAAAACATTCCTTTGATAAAGAGCTACCATATTTTTATTAGAAATCAGTACAATGTGGTGAAATCCAGTCTTGTCTTATGAAACAAAACAAAAATAAAATAGGATTTAAAAAATATATTTTATTAAAATACTCCACAAGAACTAAATAAAACACTGTTAAAAATAACAGTTAGCAACAAACGTTTCAACAAAATCTTTTTCAACAAATTACTAATAAAATAAGTTCAACACAAAAGTAAATAAATAACACAAAAGTAATTTAATTAAAACGACAAAATATCAATTAAGAAACTTACACTCCGAATGATGTATTTAGGTAGAGAGACCTACAGGTAATATAAATTAAGGAACTGGTACATAGGGAACCGCAGACGATGGCAGTTTTGCTGTAAATGAGGCGATCGGTGAACACAACTGGCATCGAGCCACGAGCCACAAACTGCGACTGTTGCTTATATTTCACCTCTTCGGGTCAAGCGCCCAGACTTGTGTTGTGCCAAGCAACTGGAGAAGTTACAACATTTTTTGTTCTCTTTGTTCTATTGTTCCGTATTTTCTCTCCATTGTTCACAATGTCAATTAGTTATTTTCTTTGTACTTCATCCAGGGAATTTTGTGTGTGTGTGTGTGTGTGTGTGTGTGTGTGTGTGTGTGTGTGTGTGTGTGTGTGTGTGCAAAGAAGAATAATATATTAATAGTGAATTCCAGCATCTTTACCAATGGTCTCTGGAAAAATTACGTGATTTTATTTGTTCACTATTAGAAATTCTTAAAAAAATTAATCAAAAATTAAGTTTTCCTTTTGAGCTTTGATGATTAAAAGATCTTGAGGGCTTCTAAAATTTGTTCTTCTAACTATAATCTGTTGTAAAATCTTCAAATGAACTCGCTGTTGCACTTAGTTTTAAAATTATAAGCACACAATGTTGACTAATTATATGGTCAAAGCTCATCCCAGTTATAACCAACTTAAAAATCCTAGGATAAAATTTTACTTTAGACACTGATTAATATTATTTAATCACTGAAAGTGTTTTGATTAGCTGCATAATCAATTAGGCGTTCAAAATACTGGGACTGAACATTTAATTTACAATAATTTAAAACCATTAAGTATTAAATAATCTATTCAGGAAAGAATATACAGCTTTTGACAACATTTTTCACAATACCGTATTTTTAAAATGGTTATGACTTTTGAAACTATTTCTTAGTTTAATGACTGCTCAATGATATCTCAGAGCATATTAAGCCATATCACTATAAAAATATTTTAAAAATAACTCCTAAGACTAAAAGTTATACCATAATCATAAATTGCTATACACAACTTTTTCTATATAGAAAAATAAATACTTCTAATATACTCGTAAGTTTTTTCAATAATTTTAACTTGTATTATATTGTTAAATTCCTCCTGTATTATTTTACATATCTGTTCTTATGTGTTCTTGTTTTGTGTTCATTATGAAATGAAACGTTTATTCTCTCTTCACAATCAATTAACTGTAACAAAACAACAATAATATTATATTTCTATACCTAGTTTTTGATTAAATAAGGTGTTAACTAATAAGGATGTATTTTTCTATTCTTGAAAAGAAATGTCATAATAAGAATTATTAAACGAAACAGAAATATAAGCTGTTGCAGAACTGCTGAGAGAATACACACGCAAGAGAAGATAAATTCTTCTGTTTTTGCGTGGGAGTCACCAGTATTTTATATTTTCAATTTGGAATTTTACTGTTGTCTCCTGTTAACCTAGACAAACACGCATGCACACACACATATCCATACATCCAATATGAAAACAAATGCTATCAGATGAAATATCATTTCCGTATCTATTAGATCGTATCTCTCTTGAGGCAACTACTTCTGAAGCAAAAACAATTGACACAAAAGTACATTTGTTTATTACTTTATTTTTTTTAATAGATTTTTTTACTTATTCTTTAAAGAAACATATTAATTTAGAATGAACAAATGGATAATACATTTTTATTAATACATCGTCATGACAAAGTTGTGTAATAAAATAAAATTTTCTAAGAAATACAAGTAAATATGTTCTAGTTGTTTTTACATGTACTTTCCAAAGAAGGTTTTCATCAATGTGGAGTCCCAAGTACTTCACAGTGTTGTCCTGAGTAAGGGTGACACAACACATTGATTCTGTTGACAACTCAAATTATGATACTTCAAAGGTTCATCACAATTGAAAGTTTGAGTTAATGAAAAATTTATATATAGTGATTTCTTAGAATTTAATGCAAGTCCATTGTTACTAAACCATAATCGAAGATAGTATAGGGCCCAAAACAGATCCTTGCGACACACCACACATAATTGTGGTAGTCGAGCTTTCATAGCCACCAATACAAACAAATTGTTTTCGCTCATGGAGGTATGATCTGAACCACTCATGAGCTACACCACGCACTCCCGCCCTATACATCTTTTTTACAGCTCATGGCTGACTGTGTCAAAGGCCTTGCTGATATCCAAAAACAAACCTGATGCTTTGGAACTTTTTGGATTATTCAAATTTAATTGAATTTGTGATATAACATTTTGTAGAGCCATTTCCGTATTCATTCCCTCTCTAAAACCAAATTGTGTTGAACCTATAATGTTATAATGGTCTAAAAATGGCATAAGTCTTGATTTAACAATTTTTTTAAATAATTTTGAGAAAAATGAAAGCAATGATATTGGCCTATAGTTTTAGATGGACGTACTTTGTCCTTTCTTAAACACAGGCAAAGTTTTGGCAATTTTTAGTTTTTCAGGAAACACCCCCTCACCCAAACTCTTATTCTAACACCCTGTACTAATTCTAAAACAAAGTAGATGACATGGTTGTCTTGACAATATTTTTACAAACAATGATAAGTTACTGTGGTCTTACGAACATGTTTCCTTTTTCCAAACATAACTTAATTTTGGCCTCAGGAAAAAAGAAACTTTTATTATGATAGCCAAGTAGAATAATAAGTTGTAGTTTCCAGAACAGTAATGGGGATAGATTGTCTAGGTATAAAACTGCTTTTAAAATGAATTGGACTCATTTTACATCATTAGTAAACTACATTCAGATAGTAATTCATTGGGAGTGATTTTTAACATTTTTTAATAGATTTTGGTATGTACATTCCCAAGAAAAACTCTAATGATAGTCCCTGTTCTAGATTTGCTGACATGAAGACTAAATTAATGTCTTACTTAGATATACATAGAATAAGTAAAAATGCCCAACCAGATAACTCTACATTTAAGCTAAGAAAGAATATCAACAATGCTGTCAACAAGGCCAAGTATTCACATAACACAAAGGTTCTTGGAAAATTATAACTTCTGACACAAGAAGTTACTTTGAAAGACAGTGTTGGAGTGTCTTCACATTTATTTAATAACTTTTTTTAAATAACCAGCAATACCTGTAAGCCTATATGTAAGCAATATTCCTTGTTGATAGATATATTATTGCTTTTTAAGAAGTAACAAAAGATGTGGTTTGGAGTATTGCTAATAAGTTAAGCAATCTGATTATAATGTTATCTGTGATACTTTTGTAATCTTTAAGAAATATTAGTCACATAATGAAACATTAACTTATTTTTAAGAAAGAGGAGACATTTTCTCTAGTTAGTTATAGACTAATATCACTTCCTTCTTCTCATTCACTTCATATTCACTTCTCTATCAAGTTATAGAGACTTGAACAGAGATGTCTAGTTATTTACACATTATCTCTATGATTTGTAGCCATCAATTTGTTTTAGGAAATTTATCCACAATAGATGCCATGAAATCCTTGATGTTAAGGATAATTTAAGCTTTTGAATCTAAGGGCTTTGCACAGGCATTATTTTGCAACATGAGTAAAGCATAATATTATATATCACACAATATTATTCATAAGTTGGCTTATTATGGCTTTAAAAGGGAAAATGTGAATCTAATCAAATTGTTTGTTGAAAATCGTCATAAAATTGTATATGTAGGTAAAGAAAAATCAGATATAGCCAATACCAAACACAAGGTACAGCGGGGTTCTTTATAAGGGATGTTATTCCCTTTGACGATTAATAATCTATTACTATTTTTAAGCAGTCACACAATAGTCAATGCTGACAGCACAACCTTTTTTAAAAATAGTTTTGATTTTCAACAGCTTTAACATTTGATACACATCAGTCTGTCAGAGGCATCAACTTGTTTTAGAGCAAATCACAATAATTAATTAAAGTAAACTCAAGAGACTTATTTTTAGCTTTAGAGAGTTCATGAAACAGTACATTGAGTGTTAAGTTTTTGGGTGTCTATATTGATAAAAAACTATCTTAGTTGTCTCATATAATATACATTTTAGGTAGTGATATGGGGAGACAATCTGCTATACCATTACAGAAGAATTATACCAACTTAAGTCTACTTTAAATGGTCTGCAAGCTGATAGGCCCTCTACATATCGTGAAACTGAGGTAAACTTAGCTCACATTAATATCCAATCTATAAAAAATAAAGTAAACTTGATTGACATTTTTAACAGCACCACTAAGTGTGATGTTCATGAACATTCTTTGCGTTAATGAACACTGATGTACGGTAGAAGACATTAATTTTTACTCTCCAGCTGATTTTAACCTAGCGGCTAATTTCTGCAAGACTTCTTCATATGGTGGAAGTGCAATTTTTGTAAGGGGGACTTTTGAACACTCTTTTTCGGTTGTAAATGTTGATTTTATTTGTGAAACAAAACTACTTGAAGCTGTAATGATTGTTTTTTTAAAGTATAAGTTTATTGATTGTGTCTGTATACCGTACCCCTGACTATTCCATTGAACTTTTTGTTGATAAACTAACTCAACTTCTTGATTTTGTTAGCAATAATGTTAAGTATCGTAATTTTAAGATTGTCATAGCTGGTGATATAAACATTGATCCCAGGAAACGTTGCTCAATGTCAGTTAAGTTAATTAACATGATGAAATTTTTTGACTGTTTTTGCCTTAATAACCTTCCCACTAGAGGGGACTCATGTTTGGATAATTTTATATCCAACCTGCATCCGACAATGTTTAGCTGTGATACAGTACAATGTCATATATCTGATCATTTAGGCTTGCTTTTGAGACTTAAACTTTCTTGTACTTCTTTGCGCAACTCTTCTCTACCTACCAATAAATCTGTACAGTCAAACATTAGTGTTAGAGTTTTAAACAATTTTAATTTTGAGAATTTTAAATGTAGGCTAAGTAATATTGTTTGGAATAAAATAATTGTAACTGCTGAAAACTTTGATGTAGCCTTTAATAATTTTATGGAGATTGTGTCTCACTCTTTTAATGAGTGCTTTCCATGGAAAAAAGTTAAAAATAAGAATCCTAGCAATAAGATCTTGAAGTCCAAACATTGGCACACACCTTTTATAACTAAAATCAAGTTACTACTAGATGTAAATCATGATAAGTGTAAACTTAATCCTGATCTATTGGAGGTCCACAAAAGGATTAAAAAGTTTTATCGTGCCCAAATAGACATAGCAAAAAAGAATGTTAACAATGAAAACGATGAATTTATATTGGGGTCAAAAAACGTTTGCAAAGCAGCTTGGACTGTGATTAATAACGAAACAAGGCGCACACCTAAGAAATGCTCCCAGACCGAACCCCCCCCATATCTGTTAGTGATTTTAATCATTATTTTATAAATATTTGTAATTATGTCAATAGGCCTAATGATAATGTTAGTCTAAATTTAGCTAGTGCAAGTGACATTCTGGAGTCATCCGGTATAAACAATCCAAAGGCTTTGCCTTTTAAATGGCACACTGTAAATCCTGTTGATATTTTAAATACTGTTATCAGGCTAAGTAACTCCAGGGCTGAAGATGTATTTGGACTATCTAATTTTATACTTAAAGAAATAATTAGGGAAATATTGTATCCTTTAACTTATCTTATAAACTGGATGTTTCACACCGGAGTCTTTCCACAATACTTAAAAGTAACAGTAACTGTTCCTATATATAAAAAAGGAGACAGGACTAATGTAAATAATTATCGACCTATCACCTTGGTACCAGTTATACCTAAATTATTTGAAAGTATTATTAAATGTCAGATTGAACATTACTTTGAACAAAATCAATTACTTCTGTCAGCACAATTTGGTTCTAGACATAATTTATCCACTATTAAGGCTGTTGAAAGTGTGGTGTCATACATTATTCATAGTTTTTAAAACAAAGAAGTTAGTGCCTTACTCTTAGATCTAACCAAGGCCTTTGACACTGTGCCCCACCAAGAGCTTATCAGAAAACTAAATTACTATGTAATTGAGGGCAATGAGCTTTCACTATTTATCTCGTATATTAGTAATAGGGACCAGTTTGTTAAAATAGGTGATCAGAGGTCGGACCTTAAGCAGGTTATAAGCGGGGTCCCCCAGGGCTCTGTCCTGGGTCCCTTCTTATTCACGGTCTTCATTAATGATCTTCCCAAATTTGTACCTAATAAAAGTGTACTCTACGCTAATGACACTACCTTGATGTGCTCTAACTTGCTCTCTGAAATTAACTCGGCTATGATTGGCTACATGAAGGAAAGGTCTGACCTCTGGTTTTCCGTTAATGGCTTAAAAATTTACGAAGATAAGAACATATTACTTTTAGTTTAAGAAATAACTCTGTACATAACTCTGTTAAGCTACTTGGAATCAATCTGGACACTAAGCTTACCTGGAAAAATCACACAGATATTCTTTGTACCCGTTTATCCAGAGTAATTTTCTGTCAAAAAACCTCAAAACTTGTACTAGCTTCACCTTGCTATTAAAAACTTACTTTGCACTTTTCCACTCACACCTTTTGTATGGAACTCTCCTCTGGGGTAATTCAACTGGTGCTAAGGAGGTTTTTCTATGCCAAAAGAGAGCTTTACGCACAATTTCCAATATAGCCTTTAGTGACTCATGTAAACCTTTTTTTAAAGAAGATAATATTCTTACTATACCTTGTATGTTTATATTTCAAAGTTTAATGTTTGTTAAAGAAAACCTTGAAACACTTAGTCTTAGAAACTCTAAACATGATTATTCCACCAGATATCCAGACCTTATTGACTTAGAATACGCTAGGCTAACTAAGACCCAGCACACATACTTTTATATTGGTATAACATTTTTTAATAAGCTACCTTTAACGGCCAAAGATGTTTCTTGCACAAAATTTAAAAATGCTTTGCTCAAATGGTTAAAACAAAAAGCTTTTATACAGTAGACGAAATGCTTTCTGGTAATGTAGATAATTTATTCTTTTAGTTTTTATGCTTTGTGACTTGTACTATTTACCATAAGTATGTAAGTAGTATGTATTATTTTATTCTTTAATGTTGGTGTTATACTGTGTATATGTATAAACCATCTGATGACATTGTCAATGCAGTTATTGTGGGTTGACAATAAAGATTAAAGATTAAAGATTCTTGAATTCTCCACCAACAGCAACTCTGCCAATAGGCTATTCATCTGCTGAGACTGAAGCTCATATACTGTCTGACATGTGACTCAGCTTATCTCAGTTTGGTTCAGGGGGTTTTTACGTTAGACTAGTATGTTACAAAGACAAAGGGGGCGCCATCCTCTCTCTAATCCCTCAACTAAGATATTGAGGTATTGGGAACACACGTCAAATGTTTGTATGTACTAAAGGTATGGGCTAAGGTACAAAACAGATTTTATATTGTGACAAAGATAGAGAAAGTTTATCTGCTTTAATTGACAAATCATCGAAGACCATTAGTAGTTCTATTATCTCATCTTGTCCCAGAAGAACGACTGGTACATTAAAGCCATAGATTATCCTTCCACTGCTATCCGGTGACTTGTGAGACCTCTCTCTTGTTGCATTCTTACTTGATGGTGTCACTCCTAAGTAGAATGCACCATCATATTGGATCCAGTGATTTACCTGATATCTTTTGGTCGGTAGAACACGTTTTTACAGCAAACTGATTCCATTCAATCAGCTGAGTTTTGATCGTGCACCTGAGTTTCTTGGTTGAATGTAAAAATCAAAGAAACTCTTTGATTTTCTTGGAAAATTAAATAAAATTTTCCCTCTGTGACTTCAGGAGGTGAATGTAATTTATTTTCGTCTGTATTTCTTTGATGATGTGCTGTGCTTTGACTGTGGTGAAAATGTTACAGTTCTAAGTATCATCTTTGTAAGAAAATGTGTTTTAAAGTTATGAGTACCAAGTAGTTATACAGGGATAAGTAAACTCTTGTAGAACAAATACAGTGAATATGAAGTGTATTTAATTTTTTTTATTGAATCATATCATTAACAAAACAGTTTAGTTTAAATAAAAAATCAAGACCAAAGCTAAATCTTGATGTCTACTCTCGAATCAAAAAGTACAGATATCCAAGTTTGAAAATTGACCACAACTAATAGACTTAAAATAACGGGAGTTGTATAAAAATGTATATTGTTTATTTCTGCATACATATCAAACTGTTTACTAACAATACCTTCCAGTTTTTATATTGATAACAATGAAAAATTGCTGTTTTTAAATGGAACTTGTACCTCTACCATTTTAGAAGCACTCTGTAATGTATGAGTCTAAATCAGTATGTGTACACATTTTACTCAGTTACTGACCGAGTACAGGTAGAAGCAAGCAAGAAATAATAAGAACTAACTTCACTTTCGAGGTTGCTGCGTGACAGTGAAATAAAAAAATTTAAAGTTAAAAAATGTATTTATTATATTTGCAGTACCGTTTACTATGTACATTGAAATAGTTATACGGTTTGAATTGATATATTTAATTGTTATTTATTTCAAAGTTCCAACATAAATAGTATTTTTAGTCGAAAATATACTATTAGGTGATTGATTATTTTGAAATAAAATGCTCTTGGGGGGAGACAGGGTCCATTTGTGTTCTCCCCCATGGAGCCTCCAAGTCTCAAAGAGCAGATGTCAGTGGTGTTTGAAGAAACAGTCAAGAGGCTATAGTATAAGATAAAATCCATTGCCATCAATTTTGTTTTACTTTATTGTGGATGATGTTTTCTGTCTATACCCTGATATGTAAGCTTACAAAGTAGGGCTTAGTAAATCAATTCTTTGGCTTTTGCTGAAGTCTCCTCTTGAGTGTTGAATTGGAATAGGATCTATGTCCACTTAGGTAATTTGCATTAGTCTTTGTTTAAAGGAAAGGTTATTCAGATGGACTTAAGAACTCTCAGGATGATTTAGGACTGTGAGAGGAGTGTAATGATAAGGAGTGTGAATGAGAGTTGTATCTCAATCAGGTAACAAAAGTTCCTTTGAAACTCCAGCAACATTTAAAATCCACCATGTTCCATTTTGAGTGGGTTGATCAGATCCCTCATAGTTCTAAGCATGATTTTAATCATGAGCTTAATCTGGTACTGACTGGGGTGTAGCAAAGAAGCAGAGCTGTCAGAGAAATACTGTAATTACAATATATCTGCAAAAGAGATCAATCTGTGCTATTAACACTCAACAAAAGAGTGGAGTCACAAGCATATCACAAAGGTGGCTCACCTTTGTGCAACCAGTTGACAGGGCTGACTCCGTTTAAAATTTAAAATATTGAACTAATAACACTGTCCTTCAATTTTGCATGCATGATTAGAGGAGAACTGGGTCGTCTCAGAGCAATGAGCAATAAACTAGAGTCCCACATCACACCTGCTTAAGGGAATCATCGTTAAATCTCAATGAGGAAATTGTATCAATTTTCCAAGATAATTATCAGAAAAAGGGCAGCTTTGTATAATCAAGCTATCCATCCACCAATTCCATGTGTGGCAGTCAGAAGAATTACACAGGAGTCATTACTATGGATATCAGAAAAGTGATAAATGAATGGGAGAAAACTTAAAGATCGTTTTAAACTGAATATTTACTCACTTTAGGTGTGGGCTTTCCAGTGACGATACATTCAAACTTGGTGGAGCCTCCCTCAACGACCGTTCGATCAGCGAACAACTCTGTGAAAGCGGGAACTGTGGCTCGCTCCTCCAGTCGTACATCTGGTGCACTTGGTACTGCTGCCAGGTTGGCAGCACTGCGCACTATTAAGTGGGCAAAACACTTGGCCTCACCCAGCGGATTGGTTGCTCTGGCAGTATACACTCCTCTGTCGTCAGCCAACACAGGACTAATAACCAGTGTGCACAGTCCCCCTGCCTCTTGATCCATCTGCAATGAGTGAGAAAATCATGCAACATTCCAACACCCGAGCACTGATCTTGGCTATGACATACTAAGTAGCCTCTTAAAAATAAATTATATTTGCATTTTGCTATGTACACTTTGTATGAAAAAATTGTAAAAACCAATAAATGCCTGAGTATTTATAACAGATATTCTATACCAGTTGGGGAATACTTTCACTGAAATCTAAGGTTTTGTACCACATGCTTATACTCAAACAGCACAAATATAATAAATCTTTCTGAATATTTGTTTCTAATAGTTCTTTTAGTAACTTACCATTTTAATACAATTGTTTATTGACAAAAAAACCTGAAGAGTTCTGGCTGACTGGCAAAACATCTCAAGTAGAACGTAAACTGGCTTTAGGAAACACCCATTTTGTCTCTTACACCCAGGCAACCCAATGAATTTCAAGGAGCTAGTCAATGACTACAAACTTATAAGATACTGTGGTAAAGGGAAACTCAGTCAGTACATTTGGTTATCGCAGAAGATAACAATTGGGATAGATGGGACTTCCTCAGTATCAACAAGGCAAAGCATAATCCGTAAGAAACATTTTCACTCCCTGCTTCACTCCCTGCCAGAACAGTGCTTGTCCCCCTTATTCTAAATTTACAATAGCTTAGCCTGAGAATCACCCACTATATATCATTTCATCTCAAATAAAGCTGATGTTTGAGAGCCAATGGCTAAGGTTTAACAGCAAGGAGTTTTCCTAAGATCCTATTGCTACTAAAAAAACTTAATCATTTTTGTTATTTGATGATATGCTGTGATACACAAAATCTCTCATATCATGAAATATATAATTGTCGTAATGCATTTAGTAATTGTTGGTTACGAGGTTTCAAGTATCAGAACACACCAGAAATAGGCAAAGCCTAATTAGCTAAAGCCTCGAAACTGTTTGAGACGTCTCCATATCAATTCCCATTTTTCAATTAAATTTTTAAAACTTATTTTTAATTTCTCTGCTCATTCAATACATACGTTGATAATTTAAAACAAAACAAGTCTCCACAACAGGCTTATTATTAAACATGTTATAATTGATAAAACCAAGACACATTCTTTAGCAGTGACTTGCAAACTGATTGGCCTTTGGTGTTCTTACACAGTATATATGATAAGATGAAACTAAAAAAATATAATGGGGACACTCTGAAACTTATTAGTTCAATACAAACAAACTATGCATTTTATGATGTATTGAATGTACACATAAAATCAAGATATTGCAGTGTGATTAGTTTAAATTTATTACAAATATGATTTCTATGGTTAAACATGAAATGTTATTACGTTAATTAAGAACGATCTGATAATTAATTTCCCATCCAAACATGGAGTTTGAATAAAACTTCTATTAATTTAGATAGTGTCATCTCACATTCAGTCATTATAAACTGATTTCTTCCTTTAACTCTAATAAAAAGCAATTTTTAAGAAAATAAGTACATCTCAAAAGGGAATAGGAAATTACCTTAAGTCTGTCGGATGCCACCACTGGGTTGTTGTTGAGGAACCAAGAGACACTGGGCGTTGGATCTCCCCTGACAGCACACTCCAGGCTGGTAGTGTCTCCCTCTGTAGCTAAGGCATCAGTCAGCAGAGAGATGAACAGAGGCTTGGTGCCAGTAATCTCCGGTGTCTGTTCAGGCTGCGTTTCTGTCCCTGTATGGGAGAGAAAAAATTACTATCTTTGTATAATTTAATGTCAGATTCAAGATGAGTGAAAATTTTGGAAATTTCAATCCAGTACTTTTAGCTTTTAGAACACTTTTAGGAGTACTTTAAAATAATTACACTTTAGGTATTCTTGCACATGCTCTGTAAAGATAGATAGATAGACGGTCCAGCACTATGAATATTGTAAATTATTGTACTGAGACCAAACAATACATCACTATATAACAAATTTGCTTTTTATAGTACTACACTGACAGTCAAAGTGTTTGGTAGTAACGTTTTTGACCAGTAGCATACTAGTAATAGCGATGATAAATGTTTTATTTACTATACTACAGATGTTGCCAGTGACAGCTTCAAACCAGTTAATATTTGTAGGTATTACGTTACTATAAATCCAAACTCTATAGAAAAAACAAAGTTGTAAGATTTTGAAGAGGCAACACACTTGAAATTCGCTGTTTAGGTATTGTTAAAGCAACACATGCTCAGTGCACTCCTGTTTCCCAAGTCGTCAACTATTGGATCACCATCATCAATTCTGTCAGTGCCTGATGAGTCATTAATTAGTGAATTAAATTAATCATCATTATTTACGAGAGCTATCCAGAAAATGACAGACGTTTTGAAATAAAAAATTAACCAACTGAAATAGGAACATTTTACTATATACATTTAAAAGCTACACTGGTTCATATATTCCGAATCCCGCCCTAGAGTTAAGATGTGAACCACTTGTTTAAAACTTCTGGACTCCTTTTGTAGGGTAGGCCTGGTTTTTGATCCATTTCTTCCTTTCTCTAATAGAGACTGTACATGGTTTTTCAAAGGAGTATTTCTTAACCATTGCTTCTGACACGTTGGTTAGCAAACAATTAAGGAGTTCACGTTGGTTAGCAAACAAATAGCCTCAGGAAATTCCTGGTTTATTTAAGTGACCTTCTGAAGAGTTAGTCTTTATTACCTTTATACTAGAACAGGGTGTCCAGTGATGACCAAATCTAAAATTCAAGCACATTTCAAGGTTTTCAAGGCTTCAAAATTATAAAATTCAAGGCTATAGTCGCGGTTTACTTTTGGCTCTTTATCGGTAACTAACAACTTTTACAAGCCAAAATCAAGTCACGAAATAGTGTTCACTTTCCATGTATTAATAAAAGATTTATCAAATATTTAAGGCTTAATAACAGCATCATGATATTTTAAAATAACAGTTTAAAAGAATACATACCTTTATTTTAGACGATGCTCAAAGATAGTGGGTCCCCTGTTTAAATTATTTAATGTCCTTATACATTATTAACATTTTATAATTAAATTCGTTGTTGAAAAATCTATAGTAAATGAGCTTTTTTCATATGTTGTAAACTTATAATTGAACTTTCATGAGTTCAAAAACTTTGAACTGTTAATCGTATCTATAAAATATGTTAATTTAATTATTTAAACAATACTAAGCTATTTATGTAGCATTTCATTTAGTTTGAAATGAATTTTTTAGTGTAATGTTACTATTAAAAAAAAGTAAAAAAAATTGCAGGCCTATAAAAAATTATGATAAAGTACCAAAGCTTAATTTAATGTTTATATTGTGATAGTTTGTTACAAATACATTTTAATATCCAAATAGGTAAATGATTTAGATTTTGTATTTTAAGTCTGAAAAACCCTTCAAATACACAGGATAGTAAAGAAACAGTTTTACTAAAAAAATTTCAAGAACAATTTTTTTTATTGATAGAAAATACACAAATAATATTTACATATATACATGGAACAGCTTTTAGTAAATTATTTGATCAAATTTTCTATTTCCTGACCAATGCTTTCACATTCCTTTTGGGCAACTTCCAGAATTTTTCTTTTTTTTTAGTTCCAATTCTCGTACTAGGATTTGATTCCTTTTCCTACTTTCCTTTTCTGCAGTCTCTTGTGTGGTCTTCTTCTTTTCCTCTAACAAATGCTCTTTGTACATGGAGTACGAATTAGAGGCAGAAAGAAGAATCTTCTTGCAAATGGGCACCTTCTCCACCCCACCATACACACTTACAGCATTGAAGATTGTTCTGGCTGAAACTAACGAGTCTTCTTTCATATATTTTCAATCAAACACTCTTTGTTAATAGAAAACCCTCGCTCTACTCAGCGTTGCCATGTGAGAGGATCAAAACCAGTTTAATAATCGTCTCAATAGACTGATAGTTAGAGCAATATTTCCTGACCAATCTAATCAGAAATGGTCCAGTCTTCTTGGTTCCTTTTTCTGGCACCCACTCCTTTCCTCTACGTCTTCAACTCTCTTGAAACTTTTCATCTCTTGGATGACGTCTTTGTTCAAGGACAACTTTTTAAACTCTTCTTGAGCTATCTCTGCCGTTCGTGTGTTAATAAGATTGTTCTGGGTCAGAAGGATTATTAATCTTTCAAACCTCACCCTGCCCTACTTTAGTGTGTGCTATGTTGGGGTCAAGCGAAGTAAGAAATTTTGTTGCTTCATAACTAAGTGGGGATCGATCCAATAATCTTTCCAACAGGCATTTCAGTGCTTTTTCGACATTCATCTTTAAACAGAGTCACTTCTTTTAAACTAATCTTTTCATGAAATTTCCCCAATTCGCATTTTGCTCCAATTCCAATGTTTATCTTGGAAAGTGGAAATTAAATTTTCTGATTTCATGAAGACTTTAATAGAAGGAGAAACTTTCTCTGGCAGAACAAACCGTTTCCCATCTCTTTTATCACTAAATTTCTTAAAGAAGTGTACAGAAAAGGGGCAAGGGGGCAAATTACTTTGGAACTCTGTAAGAAGGGGTTGTACATCAGAGGACAGAGTTTTAAAGAAAGCTAGCTCAGCACCCAATAAGTGGTTTTTAAGACACTCTTCTATGATAGAAAAACTTTCTTGTATTGGGTTTAGCCTTCACTTGGTCCAGAGATTCAACATATTCCTTAAGTCAGGTAGAATGTTTATGGCTCTTTCTGCCACATCTGCATTTTCCAGCCACCTGACAGCACAAAACTTTAGAGGAAATTTCGTTGAACCCGTGTGTTTGGTAAAACTTACCGCGGCGAGCTGGCTGGTCCTTGAAAAAGTTATAAAGGGCACGCAGAAAGGGAAAGGAACTATATTCCAACCAGTGGAATTCATTGCAGCCTTGAATGCACAATGAAGAGTATGCAATCCACAGGTGCCCAAATCTATCATTTTTGTTTCTAGAGACAAATCTGTTTCAAGATAATCTCTAAGATCAAAGAGAAACTTCTTATTTACGTTTGGACCATCCATTGAAAACTTGAATGAGCTTTTTCATTTCAACACAGTTCAAGGCAGCAAGAAATGCTCTCAAAAGATCTGCAGCAGTAGTCTTCTTTAAAAAAAGCTGATGTTAGATATCGAGTACAAAACTTCGTTTTTTTTCGCTGCACTCCAAAAATCTTACAACTAAATCCATTTGTTGGCTCTGGCTGATTTTATTTAAAGATTCATCAAAGCTTATAACCAAGTGACTAGATTGATTTAGTTTCTTTTAACAATTCATTTTTGAAAAATGGAGCAAGCCCAAAGACTGCTAGATATCCAACTTTAGTCCTTTCAAGTTTCATTTTACTTAAAAACTTCATTTTCAGGAAACATGTGCCTTAAAATATGAATATCTTTGGCTGTTTGCCCTATTGGATCGATGACTGAAAAACACTGTTCAAACACCATATTATTTCAGCCCTTGAAACTTTTTCATTTAACAAAATATTTTTCATGATAGAGTTTTTTTTTATCAACTAACATTGGCACTGAAGACTTTGGAAGAGAAACTTGTTCAGCTTGAGGTAAGTCAGGTCCACTTTCATTAATCATTGATGACTTTGAAGTTGTAGGCACATCTTCATTACTCACTGATGACTTTGAAGTTGTAGGCACATTTGCATTAATCATTGATGACTTTGAAGTAGTGGCTAACTCAGATTCCCTTACCTTTAGTTCTTAAATAAGCTCCGATGTTGGGCTGTTTCATCTCTGCATTGGCCTTTGAAACATGTTTTTTTTGACTTTGAATGACTCACAAGAGCTTGCCTTCCCATTGTAGATACGGATATTAGCGTCCCAGGACAAAAATAAGCATGTCGCTGAATATATGTCTCCTGCAGCTCTTCTAACCCAATTCTTGCAGTCCGGGTCCAAAAGCCAGCCAGTGATCCTGGAAACTCGTCTTCCCGTGCCTCACCATCTTGAAAAAAAATAACTTGTGTTAATTGTTTTCCCAAAACATTTGATTGAGACCAACCTTAATTTAACTTTAAAATCTCTGAAAATTTTTTTAAAGTTTAACATATGTTTAACAAAAAAAACTTGACATAGTGGACTGGCAAGGATATATTCTAAAATAACTCACTGCACATTCAACAAAAACAATGACATCCATATTACATTGTACTTAAAAGTTTATAATAATTTAAGGTATATTATTATTAAATAGAACCAAGTTTTAATAAATTAATTAATTCATTGCCTGTGCTTCTGACATACATAACTTAATTTGCTGTTTTAATGTAATGTAATTTTTGTATACATTTATTAAAGTTGTTTGTTTTTATTTATTTATATAAGTGTCCATACTTTTAAAAACTGTGACATAATAAAAATAAAGTTAGGTTAAGTATTGACAGCTAAGTAGCAGGTTTATATAAGACTTATAATGAAATGACATCAGGTATTTTTTTTAAACACAGTGAGAAGAAAAGAAAACAATCCAACAACATTTTTTTAATTGGCCGAGGCCTTTCAATGTCCCTAACATTATCATATGTCGTCTTTAATGGTGTCATGGACATCCAAAGACCTCTGCAAATTAAAAATAATGTTTTATTGTATTATTTTTTCCTTTTTCATTATAAAAAGAATCTCCTTAAAAATTAAATAAACGGTTTTTAACCCCTTTGTCATCATCAGTCACCATATCAATTTGGACTTCAGCCCCTTAAAGAAAAATACATAGGCCTACTAGAACTAAATATATTTTACAAGGTTGCCACATCAATTTATAATTAGTAAATGTTGTAAAAAATAAATACGGTAGGCCTAAATATGTTTTTAGGTTGCCCAGGTTAGCCACAGTTATGCCAAACCTATATTAACTAATAAGTTTAACCCCCGAGAGGTTTCTTATTATAATGGGAGAGGGCGCACACAGAGGTTTTTTCCACATCACATAATTACAAAAAATGTATTCTATTTGTTTGGTTTTGTTACGTAATTTTACAGTTAAGTGCTACCTGAAGTTATTAGGAACTAATTTTATTGCTAATATTGTAAATTGTTTAACAACTTAAAAGCAATATTTAAAAAAATCACGAGTAATTTAATACTATAGGTAAAACCAGTTATATTTAATAGGTAAACTATTCACTAAGCACTTTTATTTTAATAAAAAGTTAACATGCAGATATAACCTCCGCGAAGCAACAAGCAACTCCTCGAAGGTTAAGATAAAATCAAATATATATATATATACTTTTCTGGTGTCAAAAAATATAACCTAATGAAAAAAACTTAATACTAAAACGAAATGTTGGTAAAAAAATATATTTTTTTTCCCATTTGTTAACAAAAAATAAAAAGTAAAAAAATGTTAGTATTAAGCTTTATTAGAAAACTAAACCCAGCAATACTATTCTAAACCAGTTGAGGGTTTAAATTAGTTTTAGGTGAATTAAGTTTCATAAAAACAAAATAACTGTTAAAATAAATAAAAAAATATTAATATTCATTTTGTAAAAAATATGATTAAACTCAAATAGTCGAAAACATAGGCTATTTAAGAACCCACAATTTATTTTTGTGTTAAAAATATATTTTGTCACAGAAAATTTTTACCCTCTCTAGAAAACATGTTTGAAAGCCATAAAAACATTTGAATAACTAACCATGTACTGCACCTTTACTTTATAGCATAAGTTAATTTTAAACAAATAAGAAAACTATTGACAATAATTTTAAATGGTAACAACCATTAATAAGGTACTTTGGGATTATACCGACCACATCAGTATGAAGACAAAAATATTAAATTTATAGAAAAAATAAACATGATAGAACGAAAAAAAACAACTCTTTAATTACAAAATTACAACGATTATCAATTATTATTAATGGGGTCAGATTCCATTATATGCCCCCAACGCTTAAACTTTTTTCAATGAACTTAGAACGTTATAAAACGATGTATTTGAGTAACAGAACTAACATTCCATCAATCAACAAGCATTTCCAGGTATTGTGATCGGTATTGTTGTCGCTGTTATCTTATCTATCTCGAGAATCCCGATTACGGCAGGCCACGGCATCACATGATTACTTAAGTTTTTTGCACGGTACATAATTGCCTTTCCATTACAATTCAATTATATTTCTAATCACCCCCCTCTAGAATTTGAATATTTTACTGATAGGTACTATCTCGAGGCATGTTTTTCTTTCGTCGACATCAGCGCGGCTGCCGAAGCCCGCGCTGATGGCCGGAGGCACTCGCATTTTGGGTGGCGGAGTGTGATCAAGAATAAAAAACAAGTTTTGTGTGTGTTTTTTCAATTAAGAGAGTTTAGTTTTTGTTTGGTAATGTTTGTTTTTGTGTTTAGAGAATTGTAGGGGTAAAACACGAAAGTACAACAAAGTGATGCACCAGGCTGAACGGGCGGCGAGACTCTGCAATCACGTTATCTACTAGACCGCTCGACTTTGACCTCTGTCTGAGGATGGGGGAGGGGTTTGCGATAAGACAATACCTGTTTTATATTGACGAAATATTGTTCTACGCTAATCTAGTAATCAGTAGAAGCAAAATTTCAAATAAAGATTCATGTCTGGGTGTGATCGGTATAATCCCAAAGTACCGTTGTTTCGCCTCTTGGGTGAGAACGGAAGAAAATTTTAATAAACACTTATTTTTCAAAAGTAAGAATAAAATTAGTTTAACCCTCCTTATAATTGTATATAACTTACCTTGCACTTGTTCAAAACTTGATGACAAATAATGTTCACAATAATCAAACAACTGACCGGCACTGAAAACAAATTACTTCACCAAGCGTACATACACACCACCTCTCGTCAAACCAACTACACTGACGCCATTTTTGGCGACTGCAGCGAGAGCGAGTTACTTCCAAATTTCCTTTGTATTCTGCTTATTTCTCATCGATGTCTACATAATCGAACTGTTGCTTCGATATCGTCATTCGCGTTAGTAACGGCAGCGGTAGACTATGGCAATTCAACTCGATATATCGAACCTCGAGTTCGAACGATTTAAACAATCGAACCGGTCCGAACGCGATACTTTCAATTCGTACAGCCCTACAGCCCATGACAAACAACCCTCCCCTATAGCCCATGACGACATCAACTTTCTCTTTCTCTGTCACTGAGTCACGTCCACATCTGTGCCTATTGTTCGTGAAATCGCGCGAAAACGAAACAAAGGTCAAATGGAGTAAACCGTTTTAGCTCAAAATATTTATAAAAATACGTTGTCTAAAAAAATCAAAACTCCCGATTTTCTACAAAATACAAGCATAATTCCCGCTTTATTCAAGGCAGGTAAAATTCAAGCATAATTCCCGCTCTTCCGATTTTCAAGGCTGCTGGACACCCTGTAGAAGCTTCATTGCACTTAGCGCGGCTGTCCTCATCACATCCTGCCGCAGAGGAGTGTATCCCAGGACCACTTTGTCTGGTAAAATAAGACTACTTTACTTTACTTCACGTGTCAGGGTTGGACAGGAGCTCATCGCTCCTGTGATGCAATACTAGACAATCAGCGACGGGCAACACCGATCCGCATTTGCTGTACTGCTTATTGCATACCAATACATTGAAGGAGTAGTTATATTCTTCAATGCTTCCAGAAAAATCTTTTAACATGTCATTGTGTAACAACTTCAAATTCCACCTAGAAGAACTTATATTTGCTAAATTTAAAAGCTATCCACACTGGCCAGCTATGATAAAGGAGCAAATTCCAAATGACAAAGGAAAAACTCCTAAATACACAGTAAAATTTTTTGGCGATCATACAACTGCCGCTATTAAAGAATCAGACATTTTAAATTACTTTGAGTACAAAAACATTTTTGGTAAATTTAAAACGGACAACGAGTAAATCTAGTAAATAGTAAATCTTCAACAGAGCCCTAGAAGAAGCAGAAAGTGTCGCATTAAAATACAGCAACCAAGATGAGGGCATACCTATCTCTCCAATGCAGCAGAGCATATTGGAACAGTCAATATCAGACCTTACTCATGATATACTCGAAAGTAACCAAAATAATATTGAGGAAAATCTTACTATGGCGGCAAAAATAGGCTCAGCACTTTTGGAAGAAAATCTAGGATTGAAGGAAAAAATAACAGACATCTGGCCAAAATAACTGGTCTAGAAACTAGTATAGAGGAACTTTAAACAATGGAAGATAATTATCTAGCAAGTATTGAGAACAATCAACAAAAAATAAAGGATCTTGAGTCACAGATGATTAAAGAAAAATAATACTTAAATGAAGTAAAGCAAATTTTTGAGGAACATGACATCAAGCAAGCTGAAACAATAATCCAGCTAGAGAAAAACATTAAGAGCCAAGTATATGACATTAGGGTCTTAAAAGAAAAACCACAATTAATATCAGAATCGGGCTCAAATAATCCCATAAAACCAAGAGCAGATTCCCAAACTCAAAATGATCCTCCTTCAATAACATATGTGCAACCAACTTCAACACCAATAAATGTAGACATTATTCTCCTAAAAGAAAAATACGGTATCCTTGAGGAAAAACTCTCAAACCTAGAGGCCAAATTAAAATATAACACAGAACAAACAGCAACTTTATCTAAAAACAAGCATATAAAACTAAATCGCACTTCTAGTAGCAATCAAACGCCTCGCAGAAAATCACAGAACAAATTCAGCGTCTCACTACAAGTAAAAAGAATGCTAGAAACAGAAAATAACAAAATCCATGGACGGAGAAATCAACATACTAGAACCTTCATTGCAAGCATGCACCAGCCAATAAATGCAAGAGAACAAAATCAGTCTACTACATCAACAACTGGGAGAGTCTGTCAAACTCCGACACAAAAACAGTCTACCACAACAACAACGGGGAGAGTCTGTCAAACTCCGACACAAAAACAGTCTACCACAACAATAACGGGGAGAGTCTGTCAAACTCAGACACAAAAACAGTCTACCACAACAATAACGGGGAGAGTCTGTCAAACTCCAACACAAAAACAGTGTACTACAACAACAACTGATGATGGTCCAACTACACAGCTGGCAACTTCTCTTATCCACCAGTACGAAGATGAATCTCCTCCAGAGAAGAACAAACAAGTCATAAAGCAGAATCCTGGATCTGTGATACTCTCGCAGGACAAAACTAACCTTAGAGTAATGAGTGGGCCACTTTTAAATGTGAAACCAAAAGACAAGCATGAGAGCTTTGAAGACTTCTTCACAAAACACATCGATTTCTTTAGGACACATATGGGAAGACATTATAACTTTAGCCACTCTAGTCCATCTGAAAGTTCTCTAAAAACTGACTCTTTTTTCGAGAATGTACCACATCGACAAGAAGACATTTAACATTCAAGCAAAACTATCATCCCTCAGAATTAACCATCTTTAACCAAAATGCTGACCGCCTCTCCAATAAAATAGACATCATGAATGACCTCCTAACCAACATCAACCCAGATATAGTAATTATAACAGAACATGGTCTTTCAAAACAAAAGTTAGAGAACACCCACTTAGAAGGTTATACCATTATCGAGAGCTTCTGTCGAGAAAAACATCAAAAAGGGGGGGTTGCAATTTGGGTGAAGGATGGAATAAAAACTTATGCGGTTGGACTCGGTGGAAACAGGCTGAGTCAGGAGCTGATCTGCGAGGTGTCTACAGCTAAATTAACAATAGGAAAACAAGCCATTTACATCATTGGAATCTACAGACCTAATATCAACTTTGATGCAGCCATAGACATAATATCGCAGACTCTAGAAACCATCCCTACCTGGAACAGCCCCATAGTGATTATGGGTGACATCAATGTTAACTGTCTGGAAACAAACAGACAAAACACAAAACTTCAAGAAACCTTAAAGTCTTACAACACCTCAAGACTTCAGCTACCACCTACACGTGTCACCCCATATAGTTCCACTTCTATTGACATAGTCTGTTCTAACAAACTTCCTACGGAACCAGTAGTCACTATCCTAAACACATTTATCTCTGACCATACAGGGCAAATAGCCACATTACAGAACTTCAAAACTAAAACACCTGACCAAATAACATTAAACAGACATTTCAGCGACAAGAACCTCTCACTTCTTAATAATCTACTGAAACAAGAAACATGGTGTGACGTGCTAACCCCCAGATCAGCGGAGGAATCCTATAACAAGTTTCTGAATACTTTGACATACCATATGGATATAGCATGCCCTTACATCCGTACTCGCAAAAAGTAAAAAAAAAGACAACCTATTAAGAATGACCAAGAAACGATAGAAAAGTGCAACCAATATCTAGCGGCTCAAGAGGAATATCTACTGACTGGGACAGAAGAAAACAAAGCTAGAGCAACAGAGAAGAAGAAAATCTATAACCTTCACTTCAAGGCCCAAAGAAAACTTATGACATCTGAGTTCATAAATAAGTCTGAAAATAAAAGTAAAGCAATATGTAGTGTTATTAATAAAGAACGATGTAAAAACAACAACACCAATGAAACAATACATCTTAAATCTAATGACACACTAATATCGGCTCCCCTGGATGTAGCAACACACCTAAATGAATACTTTGTAAACATTGCCAACGAAATACTAGCACAAGCTGTCTACGATGGGAATCCTGTTACTCCAGATTACAGACTTCAAGTAAATGACTCTCTTATTCTTTGGCCAACATCTCAAAAGGAAGTTAAGACGACTATAAGAACATTGAAAACGAAAAACTCAGCTGGCTTTGATAACATTTCCACAAGATTATTAAAAACTTGCAGTGAACCCCTATTAAACCCCCTAACTACTATAACCAACAACTCATTTGCAGAAGGAATTTTTCCATCAAAACTAAATCTGGCAAAAGTCTATCCGAAACTAAAAAAAGGAGACCCAACCCAGGTCGCTAACTACCGCCCAATCTCTCTACTTCCTTCAATTTCAAAAATCATAGAGAAAATTGTACTGTCTAGACTGTTGGATTTTTTTTTTAAACATAACCTGTTCCCTGATAATCAACACGGCTTTATAGAAGGTAAATCAACATCAACTGCTCTGGTTAGAATCGTTGAGTACCTAATAAGAGCACTTGATAAGGGCGACACAACAACTGCTATCTTTCTAGACTTCACTAAAGCGTTTGATTGCCTTAGTCATGACAAACTCCTCAAAAAACTAGAAAGCCGAGGGATCACAGGAAAAACTGCAGATTGGTTTCGGAGCTACTTATCAGGGAGAACTCAGTCAGTAGAAATAAAAAGTACAGACCAAGGAAAGAAAAAAACAACCTCCAGACCTTTGCCTGTTGACAGAGGTGTTCCGCAGGGATCAGTCCTGGGCCCTATCCTTTACATTATCTTTGTGAGTGACTTTCCTGATTACTTAAAAAGGTATTGCTTCATGCTCATGTATGCAGATGACACGACACTCCTGCTACAAAATAAACAACCTTCGACCTTGGAAATAGACACATACATTGCCATAAATATGGCAATAGAATACTGTCAAGCAAACGACCTGGTATTGAATCAAACAAAGACTCAGCAAACTAATAATGGGAAGGAAGAAAGAAGAAGTGCTGGAATTGCCGGACGCTGAAAGAATGGACAACGTAAAGTACCTAGGAATATTAATTGACGAATCTCTTTCTTGGAGTGACCATATCAACCAACTATGTGGAAAACTTAGCACAGTTTTATATGTTCTAAGGCGCTTAAAACAAGTTGCTTGCCCAGAAATAGTAAAATGTGCATACTATGCTCTTTTCGAGAGTCACCTGAGGTACGCAATAACTGTCTGGGGCAACTCCTCTAAATTTAACACCCAAAAGGTACTAGTGCTTCAGAAAAAAGCAATCCGTATACTAATGGGAACAGGACCTCTAGAATCGTGTAGAGGTGCTTTTAAACAGCTAAGAATACTAACCTCAGTAGCCCTGTACATCTTAGAAGTAGTTGCATATGCAAGTCAACAACGTCTGACAAGAGGAAATGACGTTCACACCCTTAACACAAGATCCGCACATGACTACATACTTCCCACCCATCGTCTGACTCTCTACGAAAAACAACCCACCTATGCTGATGCAAAATTTCTTAACATCCTGCCACAAGAGTTCAAGAACACCACGGAACAGCAACAACTCCGACGAAAACTGATCGACTGGCTTCTTGACCGGCCTTTTTATACAATAGAGGAATTCCTGAACTGGAGGACTAACTGCCTAACCACATCTCTCGAACCACCGTGATTTATCTCAACTTAAAAAAAAATTGTATTTTGGTTAATGACACCATTCTTGTCTCAATGATAATGAATAAAGTATATTGTCTATTGTCTATCCTACACAAAGAGCCGCAACCAACGTAAAGCCCAATAACTGATCTTGTACAAATGATGTCACTAATGTGGAGCTGTTAATTTATATAAGATCCCGTACACTATGGAGTAGTTTTTTAATTCACTGCCAGAACAGCTGATGCAGAAGAGTGATGGTACTTTTGAGAATGTTTTAATAAAGCATCTTTTCATAAAGAACCCTTATAGTGTTGTTCCTGATTTAGCACTGACTGATAACAAAGTGAATTAAAATATTTAGCTATAAGCATGTAACTTGCTAAGGATTCTTATTATTTTAACATATATTGATGAAATAACCATTTTACTACACATTACTGACACTATTGTACAGTGTACACACTGTTCTAAATTAAAACATTTTGAATTTAAGTTTTTATTTGAAAATGTATTCAGTTTGATACAGCTATGAACTATAAATGAACTTTAATTATTTTGGTGTGAGCAATGTGTCAACTTACTCTGCACAAAGAGCTGACAGGAGCTGGAAGCCTCCCCTGCAGAGTTGATGGCCACCACCTTATACTGTCCTGCATCTTCCGGTAGAGTTTCTGCGATGATCAGTGAACATCGATCTCCCTGGAACAGGAGTTGGACTTCCTTCGACTCTTTGATCGGCACTCCCTCATGATACCAGATTACCTGGGCAGGGAATCATTGGTTAAACTTCCTTGAACATTTATTCCACAATCCTTTCTGCATTATCAAGAATTTCATGATTAGATTATATGATTATTTTGTTTTACTATCCTGTCTTCCTGTCTCTGAATAAGTATGAAGCAACAAAAAATGTGAATAAATGATGTTGAAAATTAATATTTTAATTTGTAACTCAAGGAAAATAAAAAGTAGTTTTTTTAATTAATATTCTTTTGAATCTTAACAGCTTACGCTATAAAATTTACAAATTAGATATAATTATGAGTTAGCTACTCTCTACTTGCACATCAAATTATATATTTGATTTTACAACAGAAAAAGGTATACTCATCTACAATGTTATTTTAAAATTTGTAAGGGTAAACAGTTTACATTTTATATTCAAACTAGTTTTTACCTTGATACAACTAAAACTATCATGTTGAAGAACATTTGCACATTGTTGTAAGCAAAAAACAAGGTGAAGGAGTATCAAAATTTTGGCTACTAATAATGTAATAAATACTAAGATCTCATCCGTTTACTTTTTGTTCAAATATATTGATTCTATATATCCTGTTATTTTTGGTTTGTGCTTTCTAAATCTGTGTTGGATATTTTTGAGTATATTGTCATTTTCTAAAAAATCTATTAATCTGTTAGATACAACTTTTTATACATTTTAAAAATCAAGGTACCAGAGAAACCTTTTTATATCTATGAGGTCCACTTTGTGAAGTGGATCTATTTTCCAGAAAAAGATTTACACAAGCATGTTTTTTTCTGAAGGAATGGCATTTTTATTGTACAGTGACAAGTTACAAATTAAAATTAACCATTCCAAGATAGATATACATACCAATGATAGACTTTGACCTAAACGCTAAACATGATTATATCCTAAATTATACATTGTGTCTCTGGGAGAGATTTTTATTTCACAAAAGCCTTCGAAATGGCAGGCCACACTTTGTTTAGAACTTATTAGGGTTGACTAGGGAGTATTTTTAGATGACCTACATTCTGCAGCAGGGGGAGGAGGGCACCCTTTGTCAAGTTCCATCCACCTGCTTCTCTGTTTTGGGCCCTACAGAGCCATAGCCAAATATATCTGTTGTCTGCCCAGTTGATAAGATGATATACCTTATCTATAAAACCTTAGATAAGAAAATGCTTTAATAATTAGTAATTTATATAATTTTTCAGTTTTATTAGATTCTACCATGAATTCAAATTTAGATCAAATTAACAGTATGGTAAATCATTATTTTAATATTTTTATCAATAAGTATTCCAATTTTAACTAAAATGCCTTGTTTTATATTTTTCTTATCATTTAACTACCATTACCTGTTATTATGGCATATTTATAACAAAAATTAGCTTTAAACTTAAGGAAAAATATATTTTATAGATGTCTTGGTGTTATATGAAAATTATGGAAAATTCATTAGTGGGGTGGGAAAGTTTAAGAAAAAAGTGAAATGGAAAAAATGAGCACAAAATGATGGGGGGATAAAATGTAATCTGATAATACTACTCTCAGCTTTTGTGTATTCACTTGTTCGTTGCAGCAGTAACAATACAGTTATCTTATAAGATATCTTATACAACAGCCAGAAATTTAGAAATAGTTCTGTAAGTAATTCTTAAACTGTTACTGATAATTATTATCAAAGGCATTATTCAATTACAAGTCATTTACTTATAGATTGATGGAAAAATATGATAACCGTGTTAATAAAGAATAGACTTGAAGACTGACACTGTACTACCTCTGGCTCAGGTTGTCCCACGATGATACAATCTAGTCGAGCTTTGCCACCCTCGCTGACTGTTGCGTCCCGAAGTGTTGTGGGAATGGAGGGCTTAGACGGCTCCAAGTCGCTGGCAAGCTCAGAGTCTGAGGTCTCTGTGGGTAGTCGGCCCTTTACTGCCACAGTACACGAGCTTGTAGTGGATCCTGCAGAATTAATGGCAGTCAGGCTGTAGGTGCCTGCATCCTTGGGAAAAGCCTCGGAGATAGTCAACACTAGCTTACCCCCTTCCTTCTGCACCTGGAACCAGAGGCTAGTACTGAACACTGAAGTGTGTGGTGAAAACCTTTAATATTATTAACATATATAACTTTATTTTTCATGCTTTGATATTTATTAAAATATATTTAAAAACATATTGTTCCTTAACGATCTCTACTGGACCAGCATGTGAATTGTCAGCTTTTTCCTCTTAAGCTCGTATTTAATCCTATCAACACTGGGCAACAAATTCGTATAGAGCACCTGAGTCCTCCCACTTTTTATTTGACAAGGTCGGCAACTGACAGATCTCTTTACAGCAAAACGCCCAGAATTATTGGACAATTTGGTTTTAATTTGAAAAAACAACTGGAACAAGTTTTATCATATAATTTTCCTCACACATAAAATAATGTTATTAAGTTCTACATACTTTAAGGAACTGTACTTGATTTTGCATGAATTATTAATGTAATTTGCATGATGACTGTGAAATTCATTTTCTAGGGAAATAATTACTTTCCTGATTTTTTTCTAGTATTTCTCTGATTATGTTTAAAGATAAATCTGGTTTATATGTCATAGTCAGGCATAATGAATTTGTCAAAATGTTGTATTAATATTAATTTTGTGTTAGATACTAAAAATTATGTGTTATATGTTTACAGTTATATTGCAACATTCTATTGTAAACTTATATAACAAATAAATTAAACATTTTGTTTGGGAATGCTGACAAGTCTCCCTAAACTATAATGTTATAAAAATCAGCTGGTGAAATATAGTACGTAATATATGTATTATGCTGTTTAATAATGTTCTCGACAGGAAACAGCACTGAACAGGTGGTTAGATCAAACTATAAACAAATTAAAAACTAGGTAAACTTATGACACATCAGGTGCAAATCTGAGCTCTTTTGAGCTTTGGCAGTAACAATAGATTAGTGTGATGGCTACGAGCATTAGAGAAAGGGCAGACGTCAATAGCGCTTCCTTGACACCATACATTTATGGTGGCCCACATATTCGGTCCATATAAGTTGTAAGATCTAACAGTTTTAAAAAGTCCACCAAAAAGTGTTTAAATTAATACATTAGCAATATAAACGTTTATTCTAATTTAAATTTATTTAAATGATATTTGGCTTGCTAAAGAAGTATAAATAAAACTTAAAAACCTGATTTATTACTTCCAGAAAAAAAATTCCTTGTTTAAATACATTTCAATCTGTTACTCAGTATTTTGCTATGTCAATGTTACAACTATATTGTAGTTGTTTGCTGAATTGTAGGTTTATTATATACATCTAAAAGTATATACAGTTTGATTTAGTAATAACACAAAACCTTAAACGATTATCAACGTAACTCAATGTTTATCTGATACAACTTTTGAAAATTCTGTTAATAAACAAAATTAAGTGAAACATACATCATACACTTGAAAAATATTTTTAGCAAATATAGCATACCTACTTCTTTATGTACTTATGTACAACACTAATATAAACTTCATATATCTCTGATTAATAAAAACAAGTCATTTTAAACTTTCTAAATGTAAAATCTTTGAAATAAAAAAACCAAGATCTTAGATTTGATTTATTTTTGTATATTAATTTTATTTAAATACAAGCAAAAAGCTATATTATATTCATTTATACTGAATAAATATGTATTTATTTAAAATTTCAATTAACACATTCACTGCAGATAACAAAATTACCAACGACAGAAAATGCGGGGATTTTTTTTTTTTTTTTTTTACTTACCCAAAACGGAGTCAAGATAGCCGAAAGGGTTGTCCAAGGTATCCCGGAAACTTTGTTGGCCGGAACGGGTGACATCATGTCCGTGCCGAGTCTGCTCGTCATCCGCACCGGGTATTGTATGTGCTCGCCGCGCACTAGGTTTCGGCACAAACACTCGCGAATTACACGTATATAGTACATATTAGTTTGAAAAATATCCAACATCAAAAACAGTTAACACTCCCCCCTCCCCGAGTAAAAATTACAAAAAAAAATTGTATACATCCCCACTCACCGCCAAAGACTAAAAACTGCTTATTTATCCTCGTGATCCTTATCAATGCAACTGAGTTCACACAGACCTGGTTCGTCAGGGCACACTGCACAATATCCTGTCGCTTCGTTAGTTTGGAGAGACGATGCATGCTGTTGCGCGTCGGTGTGACGAGCAGTGGGGATTCCTTTGGAGGGAGCAGGTCTTCAAGAACACGAACTCGGAAGTCATACAGGGACAGTCTATCTGAGTTGTACATGTTGTACAGGTAAAAAGAATTTACTACAACAACCTGGAGAAAGTGCACAAAAATTTTCTTGTGCCATCGCAGGGTCTTGCGCTCACAGGGGTAATAAGATACTGTTTGGTCCAAGCGGTCAGTCCCCTTCATGTGAGAGTTGTAGTACATGATTGGTTTTGGCAGCATTCGTTTTTGGTTTCTCCTGATGGTGGTTTGGACCATCTCGTTGTCATATTGTGTGGAGATGTAGGTCACTGTCAGCTTATCCCTCCATTTTCCAATCATGACACTTTGGGCATAGTTCGCTATCGTTTCACGTTTGCCCAATGCCTTTGCCTTCACTGCTGGAGGTGTATGGAGTCTGTCGATGCGTAGGGTGCTGGTAGCGTAGAAGTTTGGATGATAAGACAAAACTATTATAAACATTATCCATGAACAGGGATTGGCCTTTCCCCAGGAAGTCACTCATCAGCTTCATGACGACTTTGACGGTATGACCTTTGCCACTACAAGAGTCATGGCTTCAGATGAAAAATTATCATCAATAACATTATTGTCTTCCTCCATTATGAGTACATACACTTACACAGTCAACAGACACTATAATCCACTTGCAATATCGCAAAGCATATACAACAAACGAAAATGGTGAACCGGCGACAAATCGCACCAACTGACTCACCAAAACAGGCACACCTCGCTATGAGTGTTACAGCCTTCCCATACAACTGCTCAGCTCACACAGGCAATATGAAAGCAGCTGCTGTATGCCGAGCTCACCCGTCCACTGCCCGGCGCACCATTTTTGCATGACGAGCATGCTAGTCACCCGCAGTGAATGTGTTAAGCATGTAATTATGTTTGAACTTATTCTAAAGAATCAACTGAGCACAATAGACTAAAAAAAAAATGGAAATATACTATGGAAATATGTAATAGCAAGAAAAATGCTCCATCCCACCCTTACATTAATTAGAAGGCCTCTGCTGGAGATTTACCTTGATGTCTCTGGATTCAGTGAAAGGCTTGCCGTTATGGACCCAATCCAGCTGCGGTTCCGGCACACCGCATAACTCACACTCCAGTCGGATCTTCTGTCCTGCACGCGCCATCACATTAGACAGCGGCACCACGAACTCTGGGGCCTTCTCCGAAATAAGACCTAAAACACATGCATGAGTGTATTTATATACTAGTTAACTCAACATCTAAACAACATGTAATAAACATACAATTTTATATCATATGTTATCTTTCTATTAATCCTAATTTACAATTTAAACATTAAAATGAATATTGTGCTTTTCCTATATTTTTACTTATGACTACTGGTTGATAACTTTAATACTTC
This sequence comes from Homalodisca vitripennis, assembly GCF_021130785.1. Lineage (NCBI taxonomy): Eukaryota > Metazoa > Arthropoda > Insecta > Hemiptera > Cicadellidae > Homalodisca > Homalodisca vitripennis. The sequence goes on along the minus strand of NC_060207.1, from coordinate 83,972,399 downwards.
TAATTTAAAATCAACGTACACAGAGTGATTATCAATACTGAATCATCACGGATTTGTGGATGTTAATACTTTATTTGGACATATTGGTAGTTGACATTTGTCTATGTCATATGGGACCACCCGTACTGGAACCAACAAATGTGACACATTATTTCAGACTACTATTTTATGCCAAACATTAGTCTATTACTATGTGTTTTTGTCTAGTTTTCAATGTTCTGGCTAATACAGTTATAGTCCAACTGTTTCAGTCTTGCATTTTTCACTCTATCCCTGTCTTCAGCTGGTTCAGCTAAGTTTTGCCAATTGTACTAATGTGACGTTGTTTATTTAACCAGCGCCCGTTGAGCTGGTATTTTTTATTATGGTTTATGAATTGTACAGATGAGGTAAAATATTGTATTATTATTGTGAGTCAGAGGTATGCAGTGGACGAACTTTCCTTCTGAGACAATGATTTCGCGTATTTACATTACAGAGAATCTATCTATGTAAAACACAAAGTACGACATATAGATAGAATAAAAATAGCGATCGCCTGTTTACCGCAGCTAACGTCCGCACATAGAACCAGCAGACACGACAAATAAAGAAATAGAAATCCGAACATAAACTTAAATATTATTTATAAATCATGTTATTTTGTTACTATATTTCTAACTAGTTTTTAAAAACAAAGAATTACAAAAACACGTATTACCAGTCAGTAATTTGCATAATGCCAATCATTGTTGTCCATGAACAGATGGAGCAAACTCTCGATGCGCCAAATAAATATGAAAAATACTAATTATAGGTAAAATTTTATTTGTTAAACTACAGTAGTTTTTAATTTGGTTATCTATCTACATTTTTTTCATACGGAAAGTACAAATATGTTTCGGCAATCAGTCACTTGTGTATTGCCAATTAGTAGTTGTCTGTGAATAGACTTATTTTTTAATTCGAGATTCAGCTCCCCCATATCAGTAGTTGTAATATTGTGAAATCGTTATTTTTCAAGCTTATTTAAGCACTTCTGTTGGTATCGGAATGAAGTGTAAAGAGCCGCGGTATCGAGTATTGGAAACGACCCATTCCTAGAATAAATTTCAGGGACATAATCCACTCATAATTCACTCATAATCCACGCATGTTTTCCGGAGACCAAAATTCATACATAATACGTGCTTTTCTAAATTCTCATCATTTGTGGTAGCCCTGGTTAGATTCCCACAAAAGTATTATAGCTCCTAATACATTACACTGACAGCAAATACATGAAAAATGCATCAGAAAGTTATCTGCTAAGGAAGTTATCATAAGTGCTGTTAGTTCACGATCTGTAGAATAAGTATCTAGATACCAGTACAGAACAGTACCTTCTATTGTTGCACCCAGAATACAAGCACAATTAATATTATCTATTACTAGATCATAAATATTTTGTTAATGTAAGATAGTGCAATAATAGAATTGCCCCATCATGACAACACAAATACAGAGTAAATAAACACATGAAAAGGTGTGCTTCATTAGATTATAGTCATAGACTACAAAACAACATGACATAAGACTCATCATACACATTGGAATATTTGGTTTGAACAGTTTGAATTGTACGACTGATCGTCACGTGTGCGGGGAAGTCGTTCAGATGAATAGTTAATCAGAGAACTGACAGGATATCCAGCCGTGGTTCCACCAACGCCACTCTGACAAAAACTGATGAGCGTGGTTGATTCGGTCGGCTGGCTGTCTGTAGTCTGGCGACAATATTAATCTACGTTTACATTTGCAAGTAAAGATGCAGGAGAATTTGTAACTACTGTAGCATAATGTGAACAAGATAAGTATATTTATTCATGAGAACTGTCACAAGTACTTGCTACAGTTGTATCACTGGTTGTTCTGTGACTCAATACGAAGTTTGTTCACACACTGTCGTGATGTCTCGGCAATGTTTATAATTTAAATTTTAATAGCCAACACTGCTCTCCAGTTCTTGCAAACAACTTTCCGACAGTGGTTGAGGCAGCGCTTGCGAGAGATCTTGCGCCCATTTAGACTAGCAATTATTACTGTCGAATACAAACCAGACGCAGTTCAGTCAAGATTTGGATGTGATCGTAATATCAAAACATAACATAATTTTTTTGTTTTAACCTAAGCACTGATCGAGCGGCAACTTAAAATGTTATGTCTGTACTGTACATAAGGAGAAACTTGACACTGGCCACTACAGATATGAGCGGCAGGGCGGTACCACATGATGAAATGCATGATGAATTATCAGCCCCCAATTCTATACATTAAATGTTTCTCCCGTTGTTTTTCATTTTGTCATTGCTTTCCATCATGACGGACGCAAATACCTCCTTCTTGGCATTACTTGTTGTAGTTAACTCATTATTTTCTTCTTCAAAAGGTGTCTTATCAGGCCTGGTATAAATCAAACTGATATTCTGGTGTACTCAAAAACCGATTTGCACTTCTTATCACACCATCAAACATACTGTACTACATTATTCAACGAACCTAACTCTAGGCCTTTTTATGGGATGAACACTGTATATTTTACGCCTGTGCTATCTATCTAAAACATCTTTTCAAAATACTATTTTCACTCAAGACTAAGAGTTGGACAACTTCGTCTGGAGATTCCTGCCTTATTCCCAGTTTACCATTTTTCCTGTCGGGTGGCCACCCTTAAGCTTTCACCCCTCATTAGATAAAAGTAAAATTAACCCTTATAAGTGTTATTTTCAAGTTATCAGCTGTTATATTTTATAATTTGGAGCTCAATCAGGCAGAAAAAGAATAGACCGCTGTCTGAATAATTCTACTATTTTGTGCATCTGAATCAAACTTCTTGTACGCCAAATGTTTCATATCACATGGGAGCTCAGGAGATTTCACCTTTTTCTGCTTGTTGTTTTACAGTGTTCTTTGAGGTTTTGTTGTGTTTTGAGGTTGTTTACTGTTATTTGGGTGGATTAAGAGTGGATTAAATTCAGTATTTATAATTCCTAATTAGTGCATTGTAACAGCAATTACTGATTTTGCACATTGTTCCTAAATACTCTTACATGATCTTGTGGTCTATACATCTCAATTAAAATCAATAAACAATTATATACACAATGTTTGCATCATATTTTGTTGAGATGATTTAATGTGCAAAAGTTTAATTAATTGTTTATAGTTCAAGTAATTATTGAATACAATTAACCTATACCTATTAATTTTTTATAACAATCATGTTTAATATAAATTTATTAATCTTCTTTTTCAAATTTTGATACATGCATTTCTTAAGGAGATTTTTCTAAATTCCAGTAGACTTCTCTGCCAGTAGGGCAGAGCCCTAGTAATTTTTGTCATATCTAGTATTTTCCCACCACCCTTGGCACTCAAGCTTTAAAATAAATTTTACTAAGCTATCTCATTTTCTTCACAGCTTGAGAAAATTCCTGGAAACTGATTTGCTTATGAAATTAAATATATAGATTTGCATTTAAAATGTAAAAAACTGTGTGTTTTAAATAATAACGTATTATAACATTTACACTGCTAAAAATGGGGGAAAATACTCTGCATAAGGGCACTTCAAAACAAATCTACACCCGAAGCTTAGGTGTTGCTGGTACACTTGATCTCAGGACAGTTAGAGTTAATTTACAAGGACACTATGAAAGAAAAATACTCTATTATCAGGTTGAGAGTTTATAAGTGATTGTACAGTTCATACTTACGCTGGACAGTGACACTGGCTGATGTGGTCTCCGTGCCGAGCCGGTTGGTAGCCCTGCAGCTGTAAAGACCCTGGTTGTGGATTCCCATTTGTTCCACAGAGAGCACTGCCACACCATTGTTGTATGTGGTGGTGTACCCGGGGGCAGAGTCCACACACTCCCCGTCCCTGTACCACTGCACTGTGGGAAGGGGGATACCCCCCACTCGACACTCGAGTCGGCAGGGTGACCCCTCCACACCGGAGACTGGGGACAGCAACTGCAAGAACTGAGGTGGTGCCTCTCGCTCGTTCTCTGCACCACCAAAGCCAGATTAGTGCTACAGAGTTTTCTATCATCTTATTGTGTTCAGAGAGAGAGGAAGTAGTAGTAGACTCAGGAAGTGGTTGGAGGGATTTGGAAACAAATTGCTGTGACCAGCCCTATTCAAGCCAGTTTATTACAATACAGTATAGCTAAGCACAATCTGGTTTTATAATGTCTGATTGTAACATTGCCAGTATAAATATTTTATCTCTACAATTCTATCACAATGGAAATTTAAATGCAGTGTAGTTGGTACAAAAAATCGATTTTGAATGTAGGGTATAAATAATGCTGTCATAAATATTACAAAAACCTGAAAAATTACAAGTTACACTAAAGTTGAGTGGGAGGCAACATTAGGATTCCATCCTCATATTAAGGCCAGTGTCACATAATATTTGAGCTAACGCTTACCATTAAAGTAAATGGATTTATATTATGAGTTTATTAAAGTATGCACAGTTTTGACCTTTAGTAAGACGTATTTAATAGGTGAATCTTCTCTATTTTGATTAATATCTCACAGTGATAGTTAGCAGCAAAGCTAATTTATTGAAGGAAGACATTTTACCAACTAGAGAACATGTGAAAAAGGCAACAACAACACATGTTAGGGCTGCTTAATGTTACACCTCCAAAACTAGCATTTCAGGCATCAGGATTTCTGATTACTTTGTTGGCGCAACAAATACGCATAATCTGATACTGGCCTTAACTTAATATTTGGGTTCAGTCTCTTAACCCTTTTAGTTCTCACGTACATATAGCATGGACGCTCCGATTTCTTCACTTTAATGGCAAGATACTAACAAGAACATCCAAATTCTGTAGAATGAATTTATGAAGTTTGCTGAATCAAAATAAGGACTCTCTGGTTTCTATGATTGCATTATTCAATAGTCTGTGGCCATGAAATTGAACAACAAGCAGACTGTTAATATTTATTTACGTTCATTGTTGGGTGTTCAGCACTGTGTTTATAATATATTCTTACAAGTTTTATTTACTCACTCTAATGTATGTTTTTAGTTTTACTTTTTTAAATGAGTAAAAGAGTTCATAATAAATATCTTACTAAACAATCTGATTTCCAGTGGTATTGTATATTTTTATGATCATAAGTATTCAAATGTGTGCCTTAAGTAAATAGTGTTTCTATTTTTAAATACTAAATAGCTAATAGCAAATTACTCAATATTTGATATAAGTGATACATCCTAACAAGATTACTAGTGTTGATTAAAGAAATACATGTTTTCTTCAATTTGAGATTATTACACTTTTTTTAATAAATATCTTTGGTCCAAATAGTAGACCTTTTGCAAGTGCATTACATCTTGTGTTGACGTTTGGAAAAATTGCTTTATCACACTTAATAAACAAGGTAAGCCTACACTCTATGGCTATCAATACTGACAAATAAGTGTAGAATATCAAAGGTAACCAGTTTATTAGACAAGGTTTTTTTCATTTATATCAGTATGTTAAGTAAAAAAATAGATTTTTTGTTTACTTTTTCATATTTTACCAAAACTTACAAAAAAAAAAATTACAATTTTTTACAATATAAGCTTATGTCTTTTTAATTGCCTTTGTCATAACTATGAGTAAGAAGAAAAGGTCAAATAGTGCTAAAATTTACGTGAGTAAAACCATAGGAAAATATGTACAGAAAAGCTCATATTTTTCACTATCTCAATGTTGTTAGACTCATAACAACACATGTTATGATGTGTGATACCACAGCTTATTTTTAGTACATCTCATGTAAAAAGAACTTTCATTATTCCAAATTAATTTGAAATGATAAGAGACCTCCTTTTGTTAGTCAGGTATTACTGATACGTACCTCGGACAGTGAGCAGTGCAGTGGTCTCAGCGTAACCCAGAAGGTTGGTAGCCCTGCAGGTAAAACAGGCTGAGTCCTCGGTGAAAGTCTCCTCGATGGTAAGGGAGCACAGTCCATCCTCCACCTTGGTGTGATAGTCTAGGTTACTATCTATAGAGAGATTGTCCTTCAACCAGCAGATCTCTGGCATGGGGATGCCAGTCACCCTGCAACCACCAAACAGGGGAATAAACTATAGCTGTACACATGGTTAAAATTACATAGAGCCAATCCAATAATTCATATAGCCAAACTGAGAGATGATCTTAACACATTGGAGTCTACAAAAATACCCGGTTAACAAAAACTACTCATAATTTATTGTCCTCCTGATCATTGATGGAACTCTAAATTTGAAAGGTAAACCATCTAATGCTGGTAAAGTTATGCTGATAGAATCTTTCTTTGGCAATGCCTATCACTTTTATTCACAATAAACTAAACATGTTTGGTTTCAATAACAGGTAATCATAACCTTATGCCTCCAAGCACTAAATATTATAAACATACTAGCGGACCCGGCACGCTTCGCTGCGCATTTCAATAAGTTACCCACGGCTTCGCACGCAAATCTTAAGAACCGAAGTCCTTATATTACTTAGTAAATTTTTTTTTTTTACTATAATAAATTTTAGATTAAATTAGTTATATCTCCGATGCCACGATTGAGCTTGCTTTGTTGTCTCGATCGAGAGAATATGTACACACGGAGTTTTTGAGAACCATACTTCTGTCAAAAAAAAACAACTAAGGTTGATTTTATAACATTCTTTATATTTGTAGCCAACGTAAGATAGTAATTATGATATCTGCATTGCTCTTCTGATCAAGCATGAGCATGGTTTATATTAAATAAATATTGCAGTTAAAGGTGAATTTTTACGTCAAATTTGAATTGTATTATCTGGATAGTAAAGTCTATGTTTAACAGTGATTGCAGAAACAGTTTAAACAAAATTTGTCGTTTCTCTTAAGCTTACTCTATGCTTTAAAACTATAAGTGTAATATATGTTTACAAAGAACAGCTGATTAAAAATTTGAAAAGACTCTTTCACTTAATAACATATGTTTGCTGCAATGCATTTCTTACGGGTATTTCTGTAACCAGTGGGGCGGCATCCTGAATCGGGAAAGGGATAAAAAGTATCCTATAACCTTCTACAGATCAAGACGAACAAATTAAAAAAAAAATTAGGCGAATCCGTCCAGCCGTTTGTGAGTGATGCTGTTACACACGAACAGTTTCATTTTTATATATTAAGACAAGAGGTATTGCATGTTTGCAATCTTTTATTTTTAATTCCTGTTTTTTATTTGACAGACAATACTTTACTTTTAATGTTTAAAGACCTGGCTTAACTTTTCCAGAAGTTTTCTAAGCTTCTTGTTTCAGATATCCTTTCTTTTCTATATACAAGAGTTACTCCAAAGTTAACCATGGTTTAGTTATTAAAAACACCCAAATAAAAAAAAGGTATTGTATATAATTGAAAACTGCATGTTTCCTACATTTTTATACACACTTGCTAGAAAGACTAAGCACTTATCATATCTTTTGAATAGCTTAAAAATGCCTCTTCAAAAAAAATCTGCCACCTGCGCGTTTTGCTAGCCAATGACATCTTTGAGTTCATCATCATCATCGAACCACTGAGAGCCAAGTCACTCTTGAAAATATACCTGAAAACTCAAATATTGTAAAATGTTGATCTTCTCTAAATGTTTCATTGCTTTTTTTGTCAACAAGGTCATCACTCACAACTGATGGCCTGGCACTCCTTCCTTCGTCATGGATGTTTGTTCATCCACTTTTAAACAAACGAACCCATTCATATACACAGTATACTCCCTTCATCTATAACATTAAGCCTATAAATGGCACAAAGTTCCCTATGGATAGTTACTGCTGTTTTATTGCAGTAAATATGAATAGTAAAAATAAAGTATGTGGAGAAAAAGGATACTTCATTACTCAAACATCTCTACAAATTCATTTGGCCTTTCATATATTCTAACAAGTAAAAACATCATAATTAATTATAGTCCACTACCTCCATTGAAGAGATTTTTCTGATCTAAAACTCTCAAACCAATAACAAAAAACAAACTTCTTTTCTTATTTTTTAATTTAAAAAAATTACTGTTACATTAATTGTTTAGTAAAAATAATTTATCTATTTCAACTAGTTTTCATACATACACTGTTCTAGCAAGATACTTTAAAATGACACAAAATGATAAAAAATTGAAAAAAATAAATGCAATATTGTAGTCTAACATATAAACAAACTTGGCTCAAATACTTTATTTTTATTGGCCATACCCATTTCTACACCTGGCGTGTTGACAAACAAACCAATCTATTTTCAACTTATTAGTAAAACTAATTAGATTTTGTTGGGGGTTTTATATTATTTATGTGTATGGGATAGGAGTGTATGGAGGAACCACAAACCAAAACCTAAATAAAATTCTAATTTTGCAAAAAAAAGCACTACGAATAATGTTGAAAATGAAGAAGGATGAGTCAGTGAAAAATAATTTCACTGAACTAAATATTTTAACAGTGCATAGCCTTTATATTTTAGAATGTGTTATGTATGTTAGGACCTATCAATCTAAATTTAAAATTCATTGTGAAACCCATACTTACAATACTAGGAACAAGAAGGAATTAGTAATACCACGACACAATTTAGAATTTTATACAAAAAAAAACTTCTTATGCAGGAATAAAATTTTTTAAGTCAATTCCAAAAACAATAACAAGAGTTGAAGATATTAAGAAATTTAAATCAATGTTAAAAGATTATTTAATTAGAAAAGCATTTTATTCATTTGAAGAATTTTATTCAACAACATGATCTACTATAATCATCCAATTATGTAACTTAGTTGTAGTGACACTATTTATTGTACCCATGTACATAATGTAAATAAAGATATTTTGACTTGACTTGACTTGAATACAACTTAATGTATGTATGGACACTTTGCAGAAAACTATTTCAACTGATATTCTCTAAATTTGGCCAAAACTTTTGTTTCTAAATGGTTTTGGATTAGTTTGTTTCTTTAATTTATCAGATTAGGGCATAGGAGGTTTTATTTACATAAATTGTGGTTTTAAAGAATTGTTTAAGAAATATTTCAGTTCCTTAAAATTACACCTTATTAAAGAGTTATATTTTTGACCAAAGACTCTTAACTTTAAAACAATAGAAACTGTTGTAGAAATAAAATATAATATCAACTCTGTTGTAGATACAAAACATTATTTCTATTGTGAACAGGTTTTGCTCTTATTATACAGCTCAATAAAACTAAAAACCTTAAACAGATGAAAATTACCTGCACTCAAAGGTAAACCGGCTCCCTTCGTCAATTGTTGCATCGTGAAGTGGTAAGGTGAAGTTTGGAGGTTGAGTTTCTGGCTCTACCTTTGCCTTACTTGGTTCAGGTTCTACCTTGGCTTTCTTTGGTTCAGGTTCTACCTTGGCCTTCTTTGGAGGTGGACTTGGTGACTTTCGCACAGGTTTCTCATCAATTGGCAGTGCTTCTTGCAGACCAACGATCTCCTGCAGACATCAATGGAGTTCAACAACAAAAACATGCAGTTTCATGATTTATAGTAAATTTTTCATTGTTCAAAACTTTAAAACAAATTATTCTCAATCATTTCCACAGCATACAAACAATAACAGTGAGAGTTTTAAACTTTGAATGACAAAACCTAATTTAAAATAAGCAAAAACAAGATAATTACAAGAATCTTAGTGAAGCACCAGCGAAACATGGCTAGCAGTAGTGTGTAGACTGCACTTTTAAACGTGATCACAGCTACGGTGTCGATTGTGTCCGTGAATCACTTGAGGGCCTGCCAAGCGTTGCCACATTCACACACCTCTGCCACCACATTCCACCGGCGTAAACAACGCTCAGGATCCCCGATCAGGATAGAAACACTCCATTCCGAGAGCAGAGAGCTGTCTAAGCGGATATTCACCCAGAGATGATATGAAGCGGTTCGTCTAGTTTTGGCATCACGTCAGCTGATGTTGGCAAGCAGTCTGCTGGTTTAATGTCCACAAATAGCTTCCCGAGATAACACATGCCACAATTAATTGTGGAGTCCTTTCGCTTGTCCACTCGCCAAATTGTGTTTCAAACTACACTACAATTTTTGTTTTGTTAGTAAAACTGAAGATTCTTTCACTAGATTTATTCAGGCGTTAGTCACCACTTAAGGAGTTTTCTAAGGTTATTGAACATTTTTTTGGTTTATTTAACACATTTCTTTTAACAGATATAATTAAATAAGCAGTTTACTAGCCTAATATTATCTTGAACTTAAAAATGTCAAGTTATATTTTTGAATGCAACACTTACCATACGCTGCTCTTCTGGCGGTTTATTCAAGAAATTGATGATCTGCTGGAGTTCCATGCTGACCTGGGAGAAAGAGTCGATCATTTCCCGACTTTCAGTTTTCACCTGGTGTAGTTGCTCTGGCTGTCCACTTCCTGAGGTCAGAAAATCTAGTAAACTTATGAAAAGACAGAATTAAATTATCATATTTGGGATTATTAGATAAGTCTGTTTAACCTTCCCCAGTGCTGTATATATTCACTTATAGTGATATACATTTTAGGAGTTTTGCAAGCATATCTTGAAAGTAAATAATCAGTACATAAAAATTAAAAAAAGCTTTCAGCAATAGCTTGCTTTCAGAAAAAGATACAGAATAGTAAAATAATAATTACAATTACTTACCACTGCATGTTTGTAAAATTTAAACTGTTTTTACAGAAGAATTAGACTTTTTGTTCACTTTTTACATTTAGCACTCAAATAAAAATCCATAATATACAATATAAAGACACATTTATTACAAATAAAAAATATATACAACTTACACCTTTACTTTACAAAAAAAGCACAGGAACTAAAACTTTACATTTGCGTTCTCTGACAACCCCTACAAATCTGGTAATATCAAAACAAATCAGGATGTAAGTTGTTTTAAAGGACCTATAAAGAGTCCATATTGGTATTTTTTACCTGTATGAATAAAAGAAGTTAAAAATCTGAAATAAAACACTAAAGGAGTGTCAAAACTACTTTAGTTATCAATAACAACAAAATAACTGGTGTAAAGAGTGACTTGTGTAAGCAACAACGATTCCAGGTGACGATACGCATAGCTAAAATCATCTGTAGTCTAACAACAGTATTTAGGTAATAATTGAGATGGAGTGGGGATGGATAATAGTGCCGTTATTCTAGTTTATTACTATATAATATATTACAAATATAATAATTTATGAATGATACGCCGTAAATGCAATTTAACCTTGTGTCATGCATGTCAGCAGTACTAAGCAGTTCACTGACTTCCGTGACGTGAGGTCAGTACTCAGAGGGTTAAGCTAGTGTTAAGTGAGCTAACTTTAGTCTTGATAAATTCAATTAATTGAAGATTATAACAAATATTATCTTAAATCAAAACACTAACATGGCACTTTAAAAAAAATGCAATGGCTTTCAATATTCATAATATTAACATATACATTACCCCAATTAATCCTGAACCTACAAGTCATTCACTTTTAAAGGCATGTTTTTTATGTATGGCATCAACCTTTTTATAATAATATATTATTGTATATCTTGTAAATTTTACATGATATACATCTTCGGTATAAAATCATAATACTGCCGCACCATTCAGAAAAGTAATTAATGTAATAACTAATCATGTAAAAATGTTTTACAGACTTTAACACAAATTTTTCCAACACATCACACATTTTCAATGTAAAAAAGTTAGATAATTGTTGAGACAGAAATAAAAATATGATTTGCTTGGATTTAAGAAATAGGATTTGTTTTATGCTAAATTATGATAGATGTAATTATTTAAGAAAATAAATATTCATTATGTAGTAGTCTAGAAGAAAAGCTCTGCACAGTAAATGTTCTCAACACTAAATGTGATATTTTTAAATGAACAGAAAAATATTATGTGAATTTATAGAGCAAACAGTGTTCTAAGACTTACTGTACAGTGTTAGCCTAATTTTAGGGTTAAGGTTTTCGATTTAACCAAGAGAATTTTAAGGGCAACATTGACAACATATACTGTATTATATCTGGCTATGTATATGAAGAAGACCTGCTATTTTATAACTTGCTGCTATCTTCTGACAAGGTTCCAATCTGATCTTAGTCTGCTCCAATTCCCTGGGAAATGTTTCCAACAACTAATTTTGTTACATTCGTTACTACAATATTTTATTTTTGGACTGATGTCAAAGTGTCTACCATCATTTTGTATGGTAATTTGGAGTGTTCATTTTCAATTTACCAATGTTATAAGAAATGGCAACTTGCAGATCATCATGACTAAAAAAATGCCACCAGATTTTAGTAATTATTTTTGCAACAATTAAATAATTATTACATAATCTAATAGCAGTTACACAGGGCTGGCATGCAATTTCATTTTGAAAATAAGGGACATCAAGAGCATATTCTTTTAAATGGCATTCCAAGACCTGAGACAAGTGATAGTCACTAAATAATATATTCTAACCTCCCAATCCATTTTAGATTTAAATTTTAAAAGCAGTTTTTTGGACCCTGAAGACATAGAGTGAAACAGTTTTTTAAAGAACCTGTAAGATAACACGAATTTCTCCTCAATATTGTTTGACTTTTTATTGAATAGCTCCAACAATTTCAGTAAAACTTTAACACTTTTGGCTCAGTATGGAGGAATCCTAAAGTTGAAGATCAGAACTTTTCAGTTAACGCTCTTATGTTGTAATAAATGGTGGAGCTTTATGTAATTTTGAAAGGGAAGTAGGCATATTTTAGGTACTATTACACTGTTCATGCTTAAGAGCCTCAGATGTTAAGCGAAAATCCATATAGTTATTATTTTAGGTTCTGCATGTGTATGAGCACTTCTGATTTGAATGAATTATATTTCTGATGTCATGGTTGAGTTTGCCTTGTTTCTCCAATCAAGAAAATATATTGTGTTAATTTGTGTTAAATATACAGGGTGTCCCGTAACTCTCTGTACAAAAGTATACCACGATATTGATCAGGCCAAGACAAGTATACAGGTATTTCACAATATGAACTAGGGGAACTCCTATGCTTAGTTTCCCATCTGTCAGTCTGTATGTGTTTTTTATAAAAATATTAATAAATATACACACAGGTCTGAGAAGCCCACTTTGGTCATAAAGCATTAATTGAAGGCTGTAATTTTCTTACAGTCTAAGGGTATTTCTGGTATCATAGTTGAGTTTACTTTGTTGCCCTGATCAAAAAAATGTATACATATGCAGGTATTAGAATCCTATTTCTGTAAAAAATAACAAACAACTAAGATAGGGTGTATAACAGTCTGCACGTATATAGCAAAAGTATAATGGTAATTTTGTCTTTGATATCTGCATTACACTACTGATCAAGCACTGCATATTTAATATTTGATAAAATGTACTGTTAAAAATGTATTTTTACTAAATCTTCCATTTTATTATTTGGATAAACTCTATGCTCAAACAATGATTACAGAAAATGTTTAAATAAGAAGTGTTGATAAGCTTACTTTATGTTTTCAAGCTATAACATTTAATAAAATAACATTAAGACATTTTTAACAATATTTTATTTATTTACAATCTGTTCAATTTGAGAAGAACAATAAGTAAATATTATATACAGAAAAAACATTAACAATTAAAATTGAGTTAGATGTTAACCATTATTAACACTAACATAATTAATTAAAAAACCTAAAAAGTAGCTCCAGGATAGCAGATCGGTGGGGTCTGTACAGATTTTTAGAATTATCAAATAGATTTAACGCAAGGTTGTTTCGATGATCTTCTAATTTTCATAAATAATTGCGACTGAATTTGGTAATTTCTTCTTTGGCTGTTGGGTTGTTCAAATCTTGATGTAACATTTTATTGGATACATACCATGACGCTTTTGCAATTTTTCTTAACAATTTTGATTGATACCGTTGAATTATCTCCAAATTTGAGTTGCTTAACTGGACACCATATGTCCATAGAGGTTTTAGGATAGTTTTATATAATAGTATCTCGTTCTTCATACGGAGTTTTGATATATGTTCGAGTAGCCAATTCATTTTATTTGTTTTTCAATTTAGCTGCTGTCTGTTTGTCCAAATGTGGGATTTCCATGTAAGCTTTCTGTTTAAGCACATGCCCAGAAAATTTACTTCAGTTACTTGGGGTAAATGTAATTGGAGGACAAGAATTATGATTTAATGTAAACGTTATGTGAACTGATTTATTTTCGTTAATTTTGATTCTCCATGTCTTAAACCATGTATAATTGCATCTAAGTTCTGTTGTAAGTAATGCGATGCTCGAACATAATCTTATAGACTGACAAAATTGAAGTATCAACTGCAAAAGTTGTAATTTGAGTTCATTTTCTGGGAGGTCAGTGGTATATGTAGTAAGTATAAAAATGGACCAAGTACACTCCTTGAGGAACTCCAGATTCTAGTGATTATAGATAATTAAGAACATCTTGGTAAATTTCAAACAGATCAGTGTCAATTGTCTAAACAAATCTGAAATCAAAGTGGCACGATCATTAGGTAATCGTTCATTCCTAGTACTGTGGTTGTCAAACCTAAGGCACATTAAAAGTATCTAAAATCTTTTGACAAAAAAAGTTGCCAAAAATATAGGTCATCCTGTTGGGCCTTTAGAGAACATTGAAAGCATGTTTTCGTGGGATGGTTTGAAAATAGAAGTGTAAAAGAAATACTGAAAAGAGCTTTCAGTTTGATTTTGTTAATAGCTTTGTAGTTAGGCTTGTTTGTGTTTGGCCCTAACTTTATTCTAACTTTGTAAAGTTTTCTATTTTTATATAGGATTATGAGACATAACATTTTTTCATCAAATAATTTACCAAAAATTTGAGCTTGAGATGGTTTAGTACCTAGACTATTAGCATATGCAGTTAGTCCACAGAGGCCTCTTATTATACTGTGCTGAGGTGTACAAATATTTCTTGGGGACTCATTTATCTCCCATTTCATGGGATTGTTCTTGCTACATCCAAAAAAGTATTGGTTGTTACCTGGAACCTGAGAAGTAACAACAGGTTGGTTTGAATTAGCAGACTGGTTGGAAGTAGGTACATCAGGGTGATTCAATGTGTACGAGTAGCAGGCTGGTTTTTCAAAGTTTGGCGATGTTTTGCAAATGTTGGTTAGCTTATCAAAGTTCAAGAGCATTTGTCTTGTCCAAACTAGAGGGCTGGTTTGATGTAAGAGTGCTGGATAGGTCCTTGTACATTTGCAATTGAGTGTTCCTGAGCACAGCACAAAGGCAACAAAGTATTGAGAAGAGTATCCTCGGTCTCAGATTCAGATTCGTCAGTTTGTATCTTTTTTTTATATATAGTTTGGATTTGCATCCGAGTCATCCACACTTTATAAATCACTTTTATGATCTAACTTATCACAATTTAATAACAAGTTTCTCACATTTTCATCAAAGTCGTCACCATTCACACTGAATTGTCTTCCTATGTGCGTCTCCCATTGTGCAATTAGAAAGGTACACCAACTCAAGTGTAAAACACTGGTATCAAAATAAGTATTTACAAATATATACACAACCCAAACTGTTCAGTCATAAACAGTGCAAACAAAACTATACAACCCAAACTGTGCGGTCCTAGAGATCACCACAATAAGAACAGTAACATTACCCTTCAGTGACTAATAGCAGACTGGATCAGTATTGAAGCATGGAGGGGTAATGAAGTAAGGGAGAGGTACTGAGCCGCCCAAGGTCAACCACCTGCCAGTGTTGCGAATCGAGTCCACTGAAAATACCCTGCGGTCTCAAAGACCAATGGTTTGGGTAGAGGGTTAAGCCAAAAATTAAGTTTTCCATACCAGTGAGTGTAGCCCAAAAGGATTTTCTAAATAGGAATAGGCTTTTATGTTAACCAGTGACCCTAAGAATGTCCATGTAAAATTTCAATGCAATGGATATGAATTTTTGTACAGCATGTAAAAGGCATGGATTGAAAGAAATTACATATTTTGACACAAGTAATATGTAATCTCCTTAGGTAATATTTAATTTGAGAGCATTTTATTTTTAATGCCATTTCTTTAAGTAAAAATTAATTTTAAGTAAAATTAACTTATTTGAAGTCCTTTTTTATTGTAAATACTTCAGTTTTTGAAGTAATTTTTTATATAAATATTGCAAAAAAACTTTCAAAAAAGATATTTATTAAATCTTCAGCTGCACCTACTTTTCCTAGAGCGTGATTAAAAACTGTCCTAAATTAATGGTTTAAATGCTTATAAGTCCTCAAAAATTAATACAAAATCTGTTTCTATTTTACCTGTCTTCAAGGATATGTCCGAGACTTTAAAATTATTGAAAAATCTCAAACTAGAAGCTGTTTGTAACTTAGTAGTCTAGGTTTTGAAATAAAAAGTAAACCAGTGAAGATATAAAAATGTTATTATATAGATCTGAAAACTATAACTTAATTCGTTTTATAAATAATACCAAGCACTTGTCATATCTTTGTAATACCATTTGTGTAAAAATCTGCTGCCTGTAAATGTCACCAACATGTCACAAAAGTTTGAAGTTCTTCGTTGCTCTTGTACCACTGAGATGCAAGCCACTGCTTCATGTTCAGAAACAAGTGAAAGTCACTAAGAGCCAAATCTGGACTGTTCTTCTCCTTAAAAGTCTTACCGAAAAAGAAAATCTATGGCAAAATTCAGAAAAAGTTCTGAAAGTTCAAAAATTGTGTGAAGCAATGATTCTTACAAACCTTTTCATTCACTTCATTTTGAACTGGACAAAGCCTACCAAACCGTTCTCAATTCATGATGAATCTCAGCTGATGAGTGATTTTTACCTAAAACATCACAATTTTGTCGAATTTGATCACAAAACTATGCACTTTACACTTGACAGTATTTTCTATTCCAGCACACATGTTACGAGGTTATAACTGGACAACACGTGAACGTACGATGCTCCGCCTTGCACAGTTAAAAACGTACTGAACCGCTGTATATACCAATGTCAACACAATGTTGTTAACCCCATTATTTTTCGTGTTATGCATAAACAGCAGTTACTTTCTGAATAACTACTTAATTACTTATCACTTAATTAATAACATACTTGTGTAATTATATTTTATTTAAAAACTATTCATATTGAAGACGATTGATTCATATTTGGTTTTGGTATTAGGTTTTACACGCATACATTTTATACAAATACTTAACCTTACAGCTACTATATAGCTTTTAAGAAACTAAAGCTTACCATACAGCTGAACAGCCAGTTCTGATATTTTTTGTATCCTTTCATCTTGTTTGGACTCTCCAGGTTTAAGGAATAGTTCTATCTCTTGCAAGAGATCATTGGCTTCTTGAGGGGTCCTGATGGAAGATGACCTCTTAGCGATGGTCATCAACAGCCGACTGCCCTCTCTGAACCAGTCTTCAGCCTGATAGACAATACAGTACATACATATTGGATCAAATAACTTTAAAACTTTAAAGAATTGTATTCCATCTCAACAATTATAGTGTATTAGCAAAACATTTAAATAGGACTACACTCATTCTTCCCATAACAGACCTTGCTCAGTTAGGCAGTAATTGACTGGAGACCAGACCACAGAGAATTGGAATTTCAGGTCTTGTCTCTATATGAGCAATTTTGCTTCAATTGATTAATATTTCTAGTGCCATAGTTGAGTTTGCCTCTTTTTCAAGAGAAGAAAATGTATACAATACAGGTCTAAAAAACCTACTTCGGTCATACAACATCTACTTCCAGCACTTGTTTTTTGGTGCCAGTTGTATTTGTCTTGTTGCCCCAATTAGGAAACTGTATAAAACATAGGTCTGAATAAATGCTTATTTGCTCATAAATGTTGGATCAAGGATGAGTTTGCCTTATTGCCCTGATCAAAAATATATACATATGTAGGTCTGAGAAGCCTACTACTTTCAAAAAGCATTTCGAATTGGGAAGACTTTACTGTGTATTAATGTATAAAAATTATAAAAGTTGAGAAGAGTCTATTAAAAATTTTGAATTAGATATGTTCAAATTATCCAAGTTAGACTGTATTTACAGACCTACAATATAAATAATAGTCTATAGATGATTTTATGTGTAGTGCTTTCTTCTGTACCAAGAGTACACTATTGCATCTTTATAGGCTAAATGGCTGTAAAATAATGGATATATGTATATATTACTAAAAAATATATTACTAAAAGATACTCCTTAGTTCTCTTGCTTTAAGTCTCTTCGATTGGGAATTTGACTCCATATAGATTTGTATATACCTGAATATACGGTAGGTCAAAATTAACCTTTAGTCCAATCATAAAACACAACCTGTGTAACAACTTAATTACTGACAGTCCTCTGCAAGTTTTAGGGTTCCAACAGTAAAATTGGTGTCTTATTTTCATTTATCTTCAATCTGTTTCTGCAAACCTCTCTTTATCTTCTGCTAACAAATCCTTAATTTTTTGCACTAATCTCTAAACATTCCCCTACTCGAAAGTGTAGTGTCCTCTTTAAAAAGCACTGCTTTACCTACAATTAAAAGTTAAAAATAGCAATAGCTCCAATACTGAGCATTAGGAGATACTATATACAATTGACCACAAACATACTCTTTCTTCTCTATTTTCGAGGTAGCTAGACATTGCTTAATACCATATCTTCATAGCCACTGTATTCGAGCTTACTAAGTAGGGTTCTGAGTGACAATACACAATCAAACTTAGTTCTTCATAAGCTTAGTACACAGTCATACTTAGTACAATCAAACAACTACAATGATGAGCAAGGAAACATGGTACATAGGTAAACGAGTGATCATGAAGGATCTTCATTGATACATCTGGAAATGATTCAATATTTTACCCACTTCTTCCACCAGAGCAAAGTACTGCAGGCTGAGGTCTATCAACTGCCTGGTGTCCGAGACCTGCTGGTGGAACTGTTGCCAACGAGTCCGGAGTGAGTGCAGCTCCCGCTCGATGTGAGGTGAGGACGAGTGGTTGCTCTTCAGCATCGCTTCCCCGGACGCCACAAATGTCTCTATTCTTTGCTCTAGTAGCTACACAGCAGTGATCCAACTCAGAAATATTTTACAACAATCTCAATGCTAGATGCATTATATTTAACTAAAATCTAGGACAAGCCAGCATAGTTCATACACAACTATGAAGATCTTTGTTTACCTTGTAATTAACTTTTACACATCAACACTATCATAATTTAAAAAACAAATAACAACAAGATTACCAATCAAATGTGTTATTTTGAAGATTGTGTATATTTTATGTTTGTCTATTGTATGTGTTAAGTGATAACATTTTAAAAATTCATCTTTAATTATGCCCACACAGTAATTCATTTTTCATTGCGCTGTTTACAACTAGTTAAAGGTGACATATTGTAATGAAACAAATTTTTGTGGCGCTGCATGTTTCAAACTGGATAAACATACACTTATAATAAAGAAGTCATCTTTTGCTGTGATATGGAACCAAGTTTACAAAATACCATTACTTTAATAAAGTCTTTAGTACAAATTGTTTTATAAGAAATATATTAATATCAAACTCTTAGGTAAATGTATCCCCACACCTAACCTGTGTACTCACTTATTTAAACATTATAACAACATAATAAAAGTTAAGTACCTCAATAGTTTTCTCAAAGTAATGGAAAGCGAGTGACGTAGCCTTGGCTGCTGCTAGATTCTCGCCAAACTGCCCCTTGACTTTACTCAGCTGTTGGCTCAACTCATCCAGGTTACTGTGGATGTGCAGTAGATCCGAGTCGAACTGTCCCAGTTGCTGTTGAGACTCCAGACTCATCCTATGTTGTGTCCAGGCTCGTTCCCAGGCAGTCCTCTGTCCTTCCAGCATTCTGCGGACAGTGTCTGTGTCCTTCTCTGCTGCTGCATCTGGTTCCTACAGTACAGGCAACATGATTTTGGTATTGTTACGTTTGTATATTTCTGAAGCTTAAGAGCACTAGGTAGAATATGATAAACTGTTCTAGGGACACAGTCTTCTTATCCTGATACTTTTGCTACACGATTATACTTTTATAGTGTTATGAACCACTTAATGTGTAATAAACCATACGATTAAAACAAACACAATATGTAGTTAAATTTAGTTTAATTATTACTTCAACTATTTTTCAATAATAGTCAAGGCTACTAATATAATTAATAAAATAACAACCTGAAAAATGTATGTCTGTGTTATAACTTGCACAACTTTCACTAAATAAAAGCTTAGGTTTACTCGTAAAATTCAAAAAGCTCAACAAAATTTGTTAACATAGGTCGATTTATGAGGTCTAGATGAAGAATAATTTAAGTTGAAAGTTACAGCAATACCTCATTCAAGATCCAAGAAAATATATCCTCTTACATTAAACTTAATCAATTTTCCTTTACAGATATTAACATTTTGGTATAATGTAATATAAACGAGACAGTTTTGCATTACTTATAAAACAATAACTTTGTATAATGGGAAAATATGGAACTTTTTAGCCAAATTAAGTCTCAAGTTGCGATAGACCTATTTCCCAGTCACATGTTAGCACATAGTAAAGTCACCAGCCATAATATTAAAAAAAACTATTAATGGCATTTAAACAACCTCAACATCTAAAGCAGTTTCCAAAGAAATTCTTGAAAATATTCAAAGATTGACTGTCTGCAACTAAAGAAAGTGCAGAACCCAGTATCAAAATTATAGGTTCTAAATAACCTTCCTTGGACTTTTCAAAAAACACATAGCATTTCTGTCAAGTTAACATTTATTTTTAGAAAACTTATGTTAAACATGGAGTCAGATATTTGGATTGTGTAGCAAATGATGGATTGAACAGATGAAAAACTGTACACTGTGTATGAAGTATTATCTGATTTAGTATAGGACACTTACACAGGTAAATAATAGATCATTAATAAATAAGAGAAACAAACCGTATCTGTTTTCAGATCTCTGTTATTGAATACCCTAGCAAAAACTTCTTGCACGCCGATATTGGTTATTAATGAAAACCTTTTCTCCAATATCCCATAGATCAGTTTTTAATAATCTAGTTCCTTACTGTTCTACCCATACAAATGATTTTTTTTTTCAAAAGAATATCATGAAAATTGTTATCAAAACCTAAATCATCAAAAAACATTCACACTTTTCAAAAAAGATTCCAAATATCTAAAATTAATAATCACTGCCATCATTAATTAGAGAGGAATTAGATGAAACCAAATTGTGTTTAACAAAGAATATGACTTCTCTGAAGATTATGAAGAATCTAAATTTCTGCACATACTTAAAAACTAAAACTAAAACTAAAAAATTTTCAAGCACTTTGCAAAGTTTCAAAAAAGTCTTCCAGTAAGGAAATGTAAACAGTAGAGGATTGGTCTTGCATGCAAGTAAAGAAAACAGTTTAAAACAATTAACTAACCTGCTGGCGAATTTTGGCAATGATCTGTTGACTCTCAGTGTGGGCAAACTTGAACAGCTCCTGAATTGCTTGGCGGGAGGCATCATGTTCACGCAGGGCCTTCTCCACCTCTGCCAAGGTCAAGGGTGAGAGGCTAACCCCATATTGCCCCTCCAAACCTTGCACCGTGTGTTCCAACTATATCAGACAGGTCAAATTGTAGTGTCCTTATGATCACTTGCTACTAATTATACTATGGTCTACTTCTAATTATCCATAGAGATTTGATCTTTATTCAGTTATCTGGAACCTGTTTTTCTTAGTAAGGACCATTCGGTTTTGAGTTAAAACTGAATACTTACTTGTTTACTCTAGAAAAGTAAATGTAAGACTTTTATTTCACATAGTTGCAAAGAGGAAAAACCAATTTAAACATAGTTATCAGTTTTTTTAGTTTTAATCTATCCAAATGAGCTGGAAGTGGAAGATTGCGGCGAGTGCCGCTATAGATTTGAATTTGGCGCGCGTAATCCTTCCGTAGCCGTGAACGCGATAGCCAGCTGCTCCGACCTCTAGCTCTTAGCTTAAACAATAGGAGCCTCCTACTATCCGGAATTCTTCTGGACAGGTTCTGGTAGGACGGTTCCTGCCAGATTAGCAAGCTGAGACCGGAGGTTGTGGGGTAGTCGTTGTGCAGCGATCGGGTAGAGTGGACGGTAGAAGTGAGTGTACATGGCCTGGGACTTGGTATAATTGTTAGGGAACCTTTCGGAAACCATATCCAAATTATTAGTTATCTTTAGTCATCAAAGCTGGTTAGGTTTTGGATAGGAGGAATCTAGTGGCGGATCCACGGTTATTATTCCTCTGGAAGGTGCCCTCTTCCGGTCGCGACAACACGAGGTTGCAAGATGTCCTTGTGTAACTCAGAGCAAAGCAGCTTCTCTTTAATTGCACGCATTCTAAATACTGATATGTTTTTTACAAATATCTTGAAGTTATTTTTGATCATAGGATGATATGGAAATATCATATAGATTACTTAGTTAAAAAATTAATTATTTTTGCCTTCAGACAGCTGAGTGATGTTCTTAATGCAAGTGAGATAGAGCAGGTATATTATGCTTACATTCAGTCAATGCTCTTATTTTGAAATATCGCTTGGGAGGGAGCTAGTGAAACAACTCTAAACACCCTGTTTATATGCCAGAAACAGTTGCTGAAACTTGCTTTTCACAAAAATCTGCGTTACCCTACTGACACTATATTTCGAGAATTATCAATCCTTACAGTTAGTCAATTATTCATAAAATAATCTCTAATTATCATAAAATCTCTCTTAGTTCACATCTTTTCACACTTTCACTCTATTTTTTCAGAAATTTTCCATTCATATAACACCTGATATGCCCGTGGCACAGGAATAGCCACTTTACAACTATATAGATCTTTCTCTACAACTAATTCTTATTATATATCAACTATAATATTCCAAAAAGGTTCTAGATTCTTTCAGACTTATAACTTCTTTAATGCACAATGCTTGTCAGTTTTTTAAACTGTAACAGTGAGTAGTTA
The DNA here is from genome assembly GCF_021130785.1 of Homalodisca vitripennis. Classification (NCBI taxonomy): domain Eukaryota; kingdom Metazoa; phylum Arthropoda; class Insecta; order Hemiptera; family Cicadellidae; genus Homalodisca; species Homalodisca vitripennis. The sequence goes on along the minus strand of NC_060207.1, from coordinate 83,949,320 downwards.
TTGTAATTAAGCGTATCAGAGGTGGAGATCATTATCACTGCCTGGTACAGGGCCCTTGACCGTCACGTTGTCACTGTTACTAACCAAACGCACACACGCACACACACACAATCTCTCATCTCTCCATAATTGGATTATTTAGTTTAACCACACTTTACCAATTTTATTTAATTTATTTTGCCACAGCTTGAAAAAAACATTCACCCTCACAGTAAAATTCAAGAAACAATAGACATAATTATATCCCTTTATCTTTTTTTACATTATTCTTACTCTATATCTAACATATCCAACGTATTATTTACATTTTATGTTTGCGGTTAGATGTAACTGGGCCTACGCACTGGCAGATTGCCCATGTAGGCTTTTCAGTATTGTTATATTTATTATGCTATTCGTTCAATTTATCTTACATTTTCTTCTACATATAAGCTGCTGTATATATAACTATAGCTATTTCATCAAGGAAAGATTGTATATATGTATATATAAACTGCTGGAATAAACGTTATCATTATTATTCATCATTCAGATTTCAGTGTTTTAAAGTTCCCATCCAGTACTGTCCAGATTACAAGCACACAATGAACAACAGATTTGCAGAGCAGATACTTACCTCGGCAAGGTTCTTGAAGAAGCTGATGAAGACCTCAAGCAGCACTTGGTAGTCAGTAACCACTTGCTGAAGCCGCTCCTGCAGAGCCCTGAGCTGTGTCAGCACACCCTTGTCTCCCTCCAGAGATTCGGCTGTCACATCAGTACATCATTAGTCCATCACATGTTCTATGACTTACTGGAGAATTATCTCATACACACTAATATGAGAACATTGCCTACTTTCAACTTCACTTGACCACGTAATACAACATTGATAGCCTTTTCATAACTATTTTTCATAACTTAAAACTAGTTTCTATGAACATAATTAATTATATTTTATGTCTATTATATGGCCAATCTACAAATTATACCATGATTTGTACAATTATTTAATTAATAACACTAACAGGTTGCATATGGTTGGGGTTTTTATGTTACAAGTAATCGTAACCAATATAAATGCGAAAGTGAGTTTGTTTATTTCTTACACTTTTATGTGTAAATTATTTCATCGATCATCATGAAATTTCACATAAACATTCTTGCGGTCTTTGATTAGTATAAATGCCTATTCTTATTTCAAAAATCCCTCCAAACTACACCCACTGGTCTTTAAAGTTGCCTTACGGCATATATAAGTTATTAACAATATGACAACTGATCACATAGGGACTACTAAAACATATACTTTGTACCAGATACTCGTCTGTCTCGAGAGTAGCTACAAGTTACCACAAACCAAAATTCCCGGTACAGGTTACTGCTAAAGGTACTTTACTTTACTATTACACATTTACTGCCGTTCCTGGTACAAATTAATCGGACTCGTTTAGCAGTAACAGTGGCTGGAACATGTAACTGAACTATTTTAGAAGTACTCTGTCACGTATGATTCTAAATCAAAATGAGTACATTTTGTGCTCAGTTACTGAAGGTATCAGGTACAGGTAGAAGCCGCAAGAAATAGTAAAAACTAACCTCAATTTTGTTAAGTTAAAAACTCGGCATAACTGGCTCCACCAGCCACACAATACACAGTGGTCAGAGAACTAATGTAAATCAAACCAAACAACTTACTCGAGGAAGGCCCAAAGAAGTCATAGGCAGGCTGCCTAATGTAGAGGAATCAACCACAACCAAGTATAACTATTGACAACCGTTTTACCTGGACTGACCATATGACAATCTGTGACAAATTATATACAGCAGTTTATGTTACATGACAATTAACACTTTGATATAAGCAGGTTAAGATATTAGAGACACAGTGAGAGCAAAGACAGCCTACTATGCCCTCTATGAATCCCACCTCTGATATTGAATTGTAGCCTGGGAAAGCACTACAAGACCTCGTAGTGACCCTTAAAGCAAATCCTTATCCATTAAAAAAAGCAATTAGAATTTCCATGAACCTCCAATTAAGACAACCCTGTGGATAAGCCAAGTTTAAAATCCTCACTGTGGTGAATCTCTATATTCTAGAAATATATCCTTCCTCAATCGGAAGTAGCAAGAACTGGTGCACAATATCAGCCACTATACCAGACGCATCGACTTCCTGCACAAAAACTGAAAAGAAGCCAATATATGCTAGAACCAAGTTATGAAACACCCTTCCAAAGGATTTATGACTGACAAGCAACAATTTGGAAGGAAACTTAAGTGCTGGCTGCTGGAAAATCATTATTACCAACTTAGCAAAATGGACTGATAAAATCTAATCATTAAATTGTAATATGATATACTTAATATATCATGTTATGATATACTTATCCATGTTCTTGTCTCTATGATAATATACAAAATAATGTAAATTAATAAATAAAAGTGAGTCCAATAAATAAACATATATCCAAAGAAATCATGAGAATGCTTAGATGTTAGTAAGTCAACAAAAAGAAGTGTTGGCCAGGTGTTAGCTCAATTTTCAGGGTTTTATACCATTATAAAAATTAATTAGATATTAAATAACACTACTTTAATTATAAAATTATGCTGCTACTAACCTTGTGAGAGTATTTCATCGGCAGTGGACAGCCTGAGCTGGACTTCGGCCTGTGCTCTCCGGATCTCTGACAGAACTCTCTCCCTCTTGTCCTCTACATCTCTGACCATAGACTTAGCGGTTGTCAGGGTCTCGTCAAGTACAGGGTACAACTGAGAGTCCAACTTGCTCACCCAGTCCACCGTCTACAATAAAAAATCACCCTCAATGCAGAAAAAAAGGAAACAAGTGGTACTTTAAAATAAATAATAAAAATCACATAATGGCATAGCTGCTCTCTTTCACACACTTTTTCTGCACTATTGTAAAACATATGTTTATAACAGAAAAAAAATCATACTCATTGTTTAACCTTATTCTATGAGGCAATGTATTATTCCCCTATATTGCTTTAGATCAGAATTCCTAATAGTTGCTAAAATTCAAAGTCCAAAAATCATACACCACCAGTATGCAAAGAAAACAACCATTACCAGAACTCCAATAATATTTTGTTATAGAAATTTGTCAACCCCAAATACGTTCAAACCATTGTAATTGTACTGTACTGGATAATACTTCTTCACATAGCTCTTCTCACTTTTTATATTTTGGTATTTTTAAAATAATTAATTCACTAATTTAATATTAAATTAATATCATGCATAGTATTGGGTTTTAATAAACACAGATTCAATCAAAACCCTAATAGTATTGTATTGTGATAGTTTTGTTCTAATATTTCCTGACTGAAACCAAATTGTTTTTCTAAAAATATTAAAATTGTATACTCTAGCATTACAACCACAACTAGGTTATATGAATAATGATAAACCATAACATTACTTTTTATAACTTATAACAACTTATTATAACTTTATGAAATACATTAATTTTTTAATAGGCCCTAATATGTGTTTTTATAGAAATGTAAATCATTTTCAATTTATCCCCATATTTAAGAGAAGTAGAGAACAAATGTGTAAAAGTAAAAAACTGAAAATTTGACTTGTAGGTGAGGTTAATAAATGATAAATGCACAAATGAGTTTTTTGATTATTTTAAACTGTAATTATGTTTAGATATTTTAGTTGTTCAAAATACAAAAACGTTCTTAAGAAATACATGAAATGATTTTGATTAATAATTGATGGTCACTTTCATAACTTAAACTAAATTGTCATTGAGCACTTGTTTTGTCTATGCAGTAGTAACAAAACAATCACATTATGTTATTCTTATACAAAAATTAAATAGATATTCTTATTATTAATAATGTGTTTAACATAAAATGTGTTAACTCTTATTTACAAAGATTGCAAAACAATATTCAAAACCAACCTCCAAAATTAGCAAATAATGTGTTTTTAACTGCAATAAAAAATTATAGATCTAACTCTAAAACAATGATATAGTAACTTGAAAACTGTTATTAACACAGAGTAAATTGATATTATAATGTAGATAATGTCATAAATAAATGCTGTTCTTATTTAATTTATAGATATATACGGTATAGTATCTAAACCATTCTATTTTATAATTTAAAAATTTGTTAGTTCAGTGTTACATATATGCTTTCGGGTTTTCTATATGCAGAAATAAGAATTTTGGATTTCAAAGGATAATTAGTCACCATGAAAACTAGCAAATACAATAACCGGTATGAAGACTCACTGTATGGACAGTACTGTTACAACCCTAATAATGTATTGTCTACACTCAAACAGGATCTCCATCCAATATTTATCCATACTGTAAATTACTAGGTATCAATTAATTTACTGTAGGTCAATAACAACTCTAAAAATAATTTTCATCTATGACTCAGAAATAAATACTTCAACTGAAAGTAGTCAGCAGTATAAACAAACGCGAGGCTCTTCTCCAAAGTCAATAGTCGGAGAGGCAAAGGATCATCTAGATAGAAGAGGAACTAAAGTTAGAACAAAAGTTCACATATTTGCCACTCATTAAACATTCCATAAACTATATACATTTAAAATATAATTTTTTTAAATATATTTTAACTCACTGAGCAAAGCAAACACCAAAAAAGAGTACACTTGTACTTTGTGAAACCCCCATACGCACTATAAATGTCAATAACGACTGTCATAAAATAGGGCATTTACAAAGTCGTTGGCTAAGATTAATAATTTTATCTAAGAAAAATAGAAGTAATGTATATTTCAGCTTAAGAACTATTCATACACATATTAATCTGTATATCTCTCTGGAAATTTAAAAATGGGAAATGGATTGTTTGTTTGAATACTGGATTGTATTTTTATAATGATAAATCAAAAGTTTCTTAATTTACATACGTTCCATAGAATTTAACATTAGTTGATAAAAATTGTACATGTATGCATTTTCTTTTTAAATAACAACAAAGCTCAGTGAAAAAGTTTTAAATGTCCCATAAAGTGATCTAATTAATGCACTAGTTGATATTTAGAATCAAATGTCAACTTTCCTTACATATGAAATGATACTCAACTTTTGTTATCAATCATTGTATAAACATTTATATTAGTTAGGTTTACAAATTGAATAATGGTAAATGTATTTCAGAAAATAAAGAAAGAAATGAATAATTATCAGACAAAATATAAAAGAAAAGTTCAAAATGAGCACTTTATAGCTATTTAAAGAATAAGTAACTTAAAACTGTTGTTACGAGTATATAAACTTCTGAGACAAATAATAACAGCTGATATTAAACTGAGAGAAGAGATGTCTAATGGTGTAATTTATTTTATAGAGCAAGAGCAAATGGTAGTACAGTCCCGTCCCCTCCCTTACCAGATTTACTGGGCCAGAAATAGCGTACATTGTTTAATGAGTTCTTTCAAACAGTTGACTCTGGAATTGGTCTCTCTCTCTCAGCAGTACGGGTGCGGCGTGTGGGCACGGCAGTGACTGGCGAGAGCCCAACGACTAATTATCTCGGTTCTGCAGCCCTGCCGATAAATCTCACACACTAGATTAAATTTTACTTCCCCCCAATTTTACAACCACTTTGTGGATTTTTTTTGCAAAGTAGAAACTTTGATAAAAAATAAGTGCTTTGATCAAAATGCTGATAAATAATACCTGAGGAATAGACTAGAACATTCACTAATTTGACTGTTAATTATACAAAAATATATAGATTTTGGAATTATTTTTAGTGTTTTATTTTATTATCAGATTCAACATCTTCAAACCCAAACTTCTTCTTGACCTTGACATTAAGAAACCTATCAACTGTACGTTGACTGCTTTATTGCCTCACTAACTACACAGATTGGAAAATCCAAAACCAGAAACGTGACACATGGACCAATGTTGTATTGGAAATGAAAATCGTCAGAATTGACAAGCTGTTTTACTACTTTTGGTTTGCTATATTTTAATGTAGCGATTAGAATAGTGCAATTAAAATTAAATACAATTTCTATCATACTAGTAAAAAAGTGACATGCAGTTCCAAAATAGCCACTTATACCATTCTTCTATTTTCTATGTAATATAATTTTTGTTATATGGCAGATTTTGTTACACACCTGGACACTTCCGCAATACATATTATCAGTACATGTAAGAGAATGTATAGTTTAAATTTTATTAGCAGCCATAACCACAAATGTTGATGCAATTAAATAAAAATCATTTAAGCAACCCTTTGGATTACTACAATTTTTAATATATTTTAAAGTAACTATTAAGAAGGCTAACTTTATCATAATAAGACAAAAACTCAGCAGCACTTTTAGACAGTTTAAAAAAACAATTTAAACTAATGACAGATCATACAATAATAATCCAATTCCTCCTACAGTTTCCTTTACTATAATATATTTTATATAACCAGTCTGACGGCTTCGAAAACTCTGACTCTGAATCTTCAGATGACAAGTAATGAATTGTAGAAATATTTGTATACACAAAATACATTTACAAAATCATATCAATGACATATTAACATGTATGATCAATATTACTCAAGAAATTCAAACGAGTAAATACTAGACCACTATTTTCTTTCTTTTACACCTGTTTATACTATTTTCCGCAAATTAATTAATTTATAAATAATGTATTGAAACATAGAAATCTCATTTTGTAAAATTGCAACTGTCTGTGATTTTGGAATATTTATCCAATTTTGTCCATATTTCACCATTTTTCCTTTAATGATTTAGCTTCAGACAGTCAACAGAATTGTTAGTCTCACATTTAAATACACAATTTAAATAAAGAATTCTGTAACATTCATCAACACTCTTAAACACATAGTTTTTCAACATTAAAATAGTAACTAATTAAAAATTTATTTGATGTTTAAAGAATACTCAAGACATATTTTCCTGCTTTGATATGTTTAAATTACTTTTAATTTATAGCTCTACAATAAAAATTAAATTAGTAGTTAATTAAATTACTATTCAAATGTTTATTAATAATATAATGTAGAGAATTATTAAGATTTTTGAACTTATCTTAATTTACAAATTTAATATAATAATAATGTGGGAAAAGAATTGGATCCTCTTTTTGGAATACATATTATGTTCAGATAAACGTTTAGTAAAAGCAAAATACGTAATTTATCATTGTAAATATTTTATTTATTAGTCTTTATTAATTAATATAAATTATTTTGCACTATTGAAGGTGTTATTGATATTATAAAATAGCGATATAGAACCAAACTAACTGCAAAATATTATTGAGGCGGTCAATGGTACCAGGTCTAACTAATAACTTGAATGAACATTAAAATTCTCATTACCAATATTGTTTTTAATAACAATCATAACTGTAAATCAAACAGCTCATAATTTGATGGACAGTTAAAACAATGACTTAAAAATAGCTTTTAAAAGGATATTTTTTGTTTTTGAGTTGTATATACTGTTTAGAATATTACAATAAGAATTATTTCCGTGAGGTATTAGTTATGTAATAATTTATGATCAGTTTTCATAAATAATTATCTGACTGTATAGTGCGGTTATATCCATGAAATATCACTACTGAGGACTTACCCGGTTGGAGTCTGCCATGTTCAGCGTCCAGCGCTGGGCTGTCAGTCGTGAAGTGTCCAGCCGCTGTTCCCACTGCTGCCACAACGCCTGCAGGTTGGCCACCCTGTCAGCAAAGTGTTGCCGCAGGGTGTCCACGCACAGTCGGGCCCGTTCCGCCGCGAGGTACGGCTCTGTCGTCTGGAACAAATAGAACTGGCAGTGTGCCACGAGGCTGGGGCTTCCCTCCTTCCACAGACATAAATAAACACCTTGCTGATAACCATTGCTCCTTACTCCCTGTCTTCACATCTTTACACCAATTAACATATTCATGACAGAGTGCACCATAAGTGGTGCACTACCATTTTCAAAAACAATAAGTCACTTTTTTCTAAATTATAGAATTGTAAGAAATTTTTCTTGTAAACCCTCAAACTATATAAAAAGATACTGGAACTCACCTTGAGACATACTTGTTTAGTGATAAATAACTTTATGTCCTCATATACCATCAGATTTTAAAATTTAACAGACACATATTTTATAACAGTCTAAGATGGTACAATGGTACCACTTATAGCTCAAAATGCTGTAGTAATTTTCTGTTTCCTGTTTTAGAGCAAAAATACTAACAGACAACAAAGTAGTATATTTTTAAAATCTTTAATTTGTTGAAAAAAAGCTAGAAATGCTTTCAAAGTCTGCTAAAATGCTATTGTATTTCAACAAATAATATTTCTTACTTTATTAAACTAAGAATTGTTTAAAAAATTTTATTAAATCTTGTGAATAAACTACTTTGAAACTCTTATTTAATTAGCTAAAAGTGAATTTTATATAAGGTCCACAAAAATGTTTAAATTATGAATGTTTAAATAAGTGTAATTCTAAATTCTATTCATTATATTTTTACAAAGAAGCATCACAGAGCACAAGTACAATATTAAAATTGTTTAATAATTTCGGAATTCCCATAATCTGCTGGACTAAAATAAAATAAAGCCATGGATAGAAGAATAAATTTGATTTTGTAAAACATTTAAAGCACACAGTTTACAGATCTTTTATTGAATATAATTTTATTTGAAAACATTGGGAACTCTGAAAATAAAATGTGAATTATACTGATCATTGATGTGTAGATTGAACATGGTGGCCTGTATAGTCATACTACATATAAAGACCATCTGACCTTTAGAAACTGGTTGCCATGGAGCAAATGACTAAAAATGGTTACAGAATAGTAGCAAATTTTAAAAACTTACAGTTTAACACGTATTAAATAAAATTTCACAACTAAAAATTTCCAAAATTTTTGTTTCAAAATTAGAAAAGATTGATTTTTAATTCAAACCATGGTAGAAACCAAAGATAGTTTATACCATAAGGTGATTTTAATAAAAAAAGAGATAAGTATAATTTAAAAACACATTCACAAATATTTTCCTTTTTTAAATATTGTTTGGCTTTAAATTTTCAAATATAACAATTTATTATTCATACATAAATCTATGAGTTCAGTACAAAATCAAGGATCCTTTTTCTCAAAAAGAATATTTAGGAATTTTAGTTAATTTTTTAATTTTACAGCCAATCAGATGGTATAAGAAGTGTAAAAAGCTGCATATTCATAAAAAGGGCTAAAAACATATTAAATAACAGTTTTGTACTACACATACACTAAAACTAGAGAGGTCTAAAGAACGGCTCCAGCAAACTCAAACTTTCTAAAATATCTGGAATCATGGAGGTCTTATTCTTCTTCTTTTTATACCTTGACGTCATCTGTTGAAATTTCTTTGTTTTGCAAGTCAGCTATTTTGGCAGATTGTTTGTTTACTTGGCTAGCAAACATAAATTGCTGTGTATCTATTTGGTAATTTATGGTGTAATATCTTAATTTAGTGATGTGGTTTTATTTATGACTATTACTATAGTGTCTATAAATAGATTTTTACAAATATAATTATCTTTATACTGAAATTGTACTCACAATTATATTTTTACAACTGTACTTTTCATTTATACTAGGCTATTGACAAGAGTTGTTAGTATATAAGTTTAGTAAAATGTCAAATGTAAGTAAAATTTGGGGATTTATAGAAAAAACATTATACACAACATGATATGTTTATATTTATTTTTACAATTAAAATTATTTGAAAAATACTAAAATTTAATTATTCAATTTTATACACCTTATTACATTTTTATTTTTAACTTCTGTATTATGCTACACAATTGAAAACCAATCATATTTTTAGAACCTATAAAAACTTTGCAGGTTAATAGCTATGTCATACCTTTCATTTTCTCAAAATCAGGAACATTTCAAAGCATAGCTTTCCCTCTTTTTGTACTTTTTTATATAAATCAACAAACAAACAATAAAAGTGACTATAGTTTTGTTATAAATAATTGATTTTGACATAGTAAAATTCTCCATCTCTTTTTGAAAACAATAATATAAAATATGATGTATATTTATATAAATTTATATTTTTGTAATTTTAAAATAGAGTCTTACAATAAAGTTGAAAAAGGCCTGCTAATAAGGAGTGAAATGGCTGCTACAAGGAGGGTTAAGTCTGGGTTTTATGCCAATTGTATTAATTAATGAACTAATCCTTGTTTATATTTTTGATCTGTGTTTAAAACTTTATTTTATGTAATATGGTATTAGATAAAAAAATTAACTTGTAATCATCTGTATTGTTACTCAACTATTAAGTTAGTTTAATATTTTTAACTGAAAACTTCTTTCTGTTATTACCACAATTCTTTATAATGCTTTTAATTTATTGAATTGAATTTAAAATGTTTATTTAAGATTCTGAACTACTCAATTATTTTGTGTTGCTGTGACAGTATAGAATTTTAAAATAATCTAATGATAAGGTAATAATTTTCAATATTTTTTAAAAATCTGCCCTTAAAGTTGTAAAGATAAACTTTGTCAAACTTTAATTAGTTCATCATTCAGTTCATATCAATGTTTAACTTAAATTTACACTACAAAAATTTAATTTATTGGAGGAGTTTCCCATTCACGTATGAAGGTCAGAAATATGGCAAGAAGTTTGGCCAGGGTTTTCACCAATCTTGTGCTGACTATTTCTGGCAGCAAATTGATTTAGTTTTGTGTTGTAAACAATTCCCGTAACAGTTACAGTTGCCCGTTAATGTTTCAATGGCATTGGCAGTTCAGGGGAGAACTGTGAACCACTGATATTCTGCCAGCTGCCAGTACACCGGCCGTGCCAGTGTGATGGGCGTCACACTCACACATTTGGCACACGTCTTGTACATCTCCCGTCTGACATTACCCGCCTCTGCGGCTGCCTCATCCGCCCAACTTTCAACATTAATGTTCTCCTTGCACTGCTCCAGAAACTTTCTAAAAATAAATTGGACCTCCATTAAATTAAATGGGCCACACATGTTATAATCTCAAGGAGTAAAGCTTGTTTAGTGATGATTTCAAATTAGTACCCTGAAGATATTCATTCTTGAAGCTATCTGCCACTAATTCTTATTTCAGCAATCCAAAAAAAAATATATCTACACATGCTCATATACTATTAAATTAAATAATAAATTCATTTATTTTTTACCATCAAATTATAATTTAAATACAAAAATATACAAACAAATGTATTTGCAGTCTGGTTAAATTAATCCTCTAAATTTGCATATTAATTTACAAATTTAGTAAAGCATTCATAAATAAATTGTGTTTTATATTAATTATATAAAACTAAAAAACACTGGTATTTATTGTGTTTTATTTATTGTGTTATTAATTTATGACATAATTTGCTAATTAAAAAAAGTCAGTGAAAACACATTGGTTAGTAGAGTGAAACGCCGCCTACCGCATCAGAATACGACGATCCAGTCAGAAATGGCAGTGCATAATGTACTTCACAATGTGTACCTAAAACAAGCCGCCATTTCTGATTGGATAAACCTTTTGAGATGCGGTTTGCGGCATTCAACTCTACTAAGTGAGCTCTTTCAAATGAGGTATCACTCGACCCATGCTTCAATTTAAGATTTCCATGTTTTCCTCTGTGGGCCGTCCCCCCATGGTTGGCATGTCATGGTAATAGCAAGGCAAAATAGTTTACATTAGCCATATGACACTGTGCAAAGTTTATAGATGTTATCTCCTATGGTTTTTAAAATATTAAGCCGTACCCATACTTTTCAAACACCCTGTATATATATATATATAGGACTGTGTCTAAATTTTAAGAGTTTTGTAGGCTTCTTTACAGCTTTCCATCAGGGCAGGACCGCCAATTGCTCTTAAGGTTTTTTTCTGGAGGGCAAGTATTCTTTTGAGATTTTGCTCTGAAGTTCCTCCCCATATAATTAGACAATATCTGATATGGGATTCTATCAGAGTAAGATAAACTATCTTTGCTACAATCTGCCCTCCTATCTATTTCATTCTACGAACCACATAGACTTCAGAGCTAAGTTTCTTACTTAGCATATCTACACGAGTCATTCAAGAGAGGTCAGTGTCAATTGTTAAGCATAACTTTCCTGTTTCAAGATTCAAGATTCAAAAAGTCTTTATTCGTGAAATGCACATCATGTACAAGAATAATGCCAAGTAATATTACTTTCATAATAGGAACACTGTCAAATAAAAACACGAATTTGCCGTCAAAATACCATTAAATTAACTATATAAAGACAACAACAAAGTATATATGCCAGGATTGATATGTCAGGATTTTTTGGTATCTCTTTATGTTTATGACTAAAATCGATTTATATTGTCTTCAATGAGTTTATGGCTACATCATTACGGAGACAGAAACGGAGTGCTTACTCTACTATATGTGTAATGTCGGAAATATAATTTTGACCAGTTTTATTCTTAAAAATCAAGGTGGTGTCATCTGCATACATTATTTTCTTTGCATTTGTCACTTATAAAACTCGAAAAATCATTTGTAAAAAGCAAAAAACATGAACGGACACAGGACTAACCCTGAGGTACACCTCTTTTAACTGGTAATGGCTTGGATTTAATAGTGTTGTTTGAACCACTTTATTGTCTGTGTTTCTACAATTTGACTGCGACTCTGAAGAGAGTTGGATACCCAATCTCTAGTTCTATCTTGGCATCCCAGTGTTGCCAGTTTGTCCAAAATCAAATTATGTCCTAAACAGTCTAAGGTCTTGCTTTTTAATCAAGCAAAACAGCTGAAACATGATTGTTTTCTATTAATTCATCTGTAATAAATTCAACCAAGCTTGTGATGACACTAATCTTTAAGAAATCCATGCTGTTCTTATTTAAAGATTGTGAATTTCAAGGTGTTGCAGTATTTTTAATGCAATTTTTTGTATTATTTTGGAAAATGTAGATACAAGTAATAAATGGCAATAGTTTTTAGGATCTGTCATTGAACTTTTGTGTTTGGGAAAGATTTGAGATATTATAAGTGCAGAAGGAAAATAGCCTAGACTGAATGATTAATATGATACTTGTCAGAGGGACTGGTAATTTTTTAGCAGAATGTTTTACTGTTTTAGCTTGGAATTTGTCCAATCCAAAAGATAACTTTGGTTTGAGTGAGTTGTGTTTAGGACCTCAGTAAGTGTAAAATTGAGTGGAATACAGAGCCAACAGAGCCAAGGTAGGATATTGTTTAAATGAGATGAGATTATTTTTTACAGCTGTTTTAGGTTTTCCTGTAGAGTTGTCTCTGCTATTTCTTAAACATAATTGTTGAAAAGACTAGCAATGAGCTCTGGATCATTTTCCTTCTTACCATTTACTTCCCAAGCATAGACAAGTACCCTGTGTTTGTTTATTGTTCCTTTCCGAATTTATAACATTCCATAGAGCCCTTGATTGTTTGTCAGAATTAGTTATATGTTCTACAGTGATTTTGCATTTGAGATTTCTGAGTTTAGCATCATATTTTTTCTTTATCTCTACAATTTCCTCCTTGTCCTTGGTACCACCTTCATTTCATATTTATGAAAAGCTTCAAGACATTTATTTTTTATTCACAGTTGTTAAAATTCTTAATAGCCTTTAACATTACAAGCATTCTGTTTTGTTTAGGAACATTATCCCAACAACTGCCTCTGCTGTCAACATGGTAGTTAGGCACTCATTACTGAACCATGACTAATGGGTCCTGTTACTATGGGATACTGGAATAGTGTTTGGGGTATTGAAATAAAACTATTCAAATTATTTGAGTTCCAGGTGCACTTCCAACTATCAAACCAAAGTATTAACTAGGAATCATTTGATTAATTTCATTGAATACCCTTCAATATTAATTTTATTTAGTTCCTGAAAGCTATGTATAACAATTACTCTTGTTAATTCATAACACTCATTGTATATGTCATACAAATAAAATGTACTAAGTTTTTCTTTTTACCTTAATTAGTAAGGATTCCAACTTCCATAAAAGTTAATTATTTTAGTGACTTTTTTCTTCTATATAAAAGATGTGAAGAATTTATCTTACAACTGCTATTCGTTTCTGTCAGTAATGGAATTTTTTTATCATATTTCTAACCAGAGTAGTGAAGGAGTGAGTTTCTTCTCCTGACTCCATATTCTGAAGTTGTTTTATCCATATTAGACAGTTCACCAACACTCTTGTAGCTTGAATATTCTTAGTTAATTTCAGTTTGTTAGTTGCACTTTCTTAATGGATAAATTAATGAATAAACCTTGAGCAGCATCTTTCATTATAAAGATCAAAAGATAATTATAATTCTTAGCCAAATTGGGTTTTTTTTAATGTTAGTAAGATGGGTGGCCTTTTCAATATAGTTGGCGTAAGTCTAAGAACACAATATTTTCACAGTAACAATAAGACTGAACATAATAAACAATCACAATTTATAGGGAAACAATTACAGAAAACGGTTGTAATAATAAATGTTTTACTAAAAGCAATGTCTATACAGCACTGCATGTGTTGTTACATGATACTTGTGGCCTAAGGTTGTAGCCCACCGCTCACCGGGTAATATACTCCCCCCCTTGGCACACTTTCATCTTTTCAAAAATTTAAAGGCAGCAATATCTCCAGATATAATGGGCAGACTGTATTACAATGTATTATCCTGTATTTTCAAAATAACTCATCTAGTCTCTTGGTTTATTCTACAATATTATTTTATTCATAACTAATTTTATTCCACATGTAGAGTTGAGATATTTTTTGACAAGAATAGTTTTTCTTAAAAACATTAAGTCTGTTTTAGTTTCATCCATTAAGGTTAATTTTTATCTGATAAAAAATAACATACTTCTTCAAAAGGCATCAGAGATATTTTTTAAAACATGGTACGAATAAAACTAAAAATAGACACTAAAAACAAAATACGATGTTTGAAGTAGCATGTGATGCACAAAATGCTTGGAATGGAATGTTGGTATGCTGTTCTGCAGAGGTTAGAAGTGAGCATAGGCAAAATGTTTGGCATTGGTTCAAGAAGAGTTTGTCTTCAAATAAATTAACAGTTAACTACAGAAAAGATCCTTAACTACCATTGTCAGATAACCATGTCAATTATCGAAAATGCCAGAAAAGTTCTAAAAGTGAATTTAATTTGATTTTCATTTTAAAGGAACTTCAGTAAAAGAACAGGTGTTACCAAAGTCATGCTTCTGAAATACATTTCTTGATCAAATGAATTCTCCACAAGGAAACTGTAATGGTAATTCAAAAATAGGTTCAAATAGTTAATTTTTAAAAGTTATTATTGTAGGAATTCTCAAACATATAGCTACTAGCCACTGTCCACAGATGTTCACGTATTTCTCCAATCTACACATTCTAATACTAAATCTGAGCTGTAAAATGGATGGAAGATGGGCTCCATTGCCAAATGTCGAATCTTTCCATATGTTTATTGAATGTAAAGGGGTCACGCACTATCGTGGTGCCATAAGAGATCTGTTGACTTTGGTTGAATTCATCTAATCCTTGTTTTTAGCTTCCCCTGTGTCTCACAGTAGGCATTACAATTGATAGCTTAACCACATAAGTATTTCACCAAAAAAGCTCTTGTAAATGCCTGGGAAAAAAGATCAGATCTGAGACATGGAGAAAGGCTTCAGAACTCAGACAATCAAAAATGTTTCTCGCTGTATACCAAAGGTAGGACTAGTAGTACTTGGGATGCTAACAAGACATGGCCCTCTCTGTAAACATTTAATGAATGTGAGACTGATGAAAGCAGACTCTGTGGAGAAGAAGAATGATCAGTGGAGCACATATGGATTTGTAAAACCAGGAAAATACCCGAGTCTCATCTCTTGAGCCCCAAAAAAATAACAGAACAGGAGCTAACAAATCTAATTCGGTTTTACAGAAACTTCAGATTTGAGGGTTACTACAAGTAAGGGATCCATAAATCCTCTTTTAGGATTAAAAGCTTTACAGCACTCACACATTTTTTGAACTATCATAGAGGGGGTGACTGTGCGTCTGTACTCCTTGGGATTACCTACTACCTGGGGAATTTTTGAATGCCACTCTTGGGATTAATGTTGAAAAATACAGCATCTCTGTGTACAGTTTTTAAATTGGTTTTGTGAGAACAGTAAAAATGCACTATTTAGTTACCTAAGAAGCTGCAAAATATTTTTAGAGAAGTATTAAATGTACCTGGTATGAGTCCTGTGTGAAGTTGTCGGCCACTGCACCGAGCTGAGTATAAAGTTGCGTAATTGTGGAGTACTCTTGCTCCAGTTGGTTCCGTTCTGATTGTGAGGGTGGTGGCTGACGACTCAGTTTCTCCGTCACTGAGTCAATATGAGTGGCCAGCTCTACAATGAGACTATGGAACTTGACGTACAAGGCTGAAAGCTCTGTGCGTCTCTCCAGCACCTGCCTCAGTGTGGTCCACTGTGTGTGAAGTGACTCTGCTTTACTCTCCACATTTATGCGGTCACTTTCACCCAGTGTCACCAACAGCTCGGGTACTGTCGCCAGCAGTGCATTAATCTCAGTTCCTTTCACCTGTAATGGGACATTGTGAACTGGTGACTCACAGAATAAGATTGTGTCAAAAGTATAGAATTGCTTTAATCCTTCCATGAACCACAGTGTATACATTATGTCACAGGAAAACATCTGAGATAAGCTCGTTACATGCACCATACAAATGTTGTGCTATCTAAATTGATAATTAATAGATAATATGAATTTGGACATTTATCATATATTACAGAATACACACATAACACTATGGTAAATGTCTGAATCCTGTTATTGTTTCAAATCTAATTTCAATAATGTGGTTCAAACAAAGAACTGATACATCAGATGTTCCCAGCATGACCTATTTGACTAGTCGGAAACAGAATCTGTCAATAACTTTATATCAAAACACTATTGCTTATAGAGACATACCATACTGTAATTGTAAACCTAATTTTTCTGTTAGCATTTCAATTTTTTTCTATTAAGTTGTTTATTGGCTTTGTTATGTTCACATACTTAATTATGAAGTTTTTTGTAAATGTACAAGAAATGAATATTTTGTTTAAACGTGATTTTTTAAGTTAACTGATACACATAAAGTTGAAAAACAAAATGTTAACATTAATATAACAATAGATTATGGTATAAATATATTTTAATGGCAAGTTCTAAATTTTTGAACAAATTTATATGTTTTTAACGAAGAAATAATAACACACGTAAATTTGTCAGTAAACAGTTTTAATTCTGTATAAGTTATGCCAAAAATGCTAGAAACAGGAAATTAAGTCGACACACCTTTGATGGATAATTTTACTTGAAAAATGACACTCTAGATAACAACCAGTGGCGTAGCGAAGGGGGGGGTCCAGGGGGTCCGGACCACCCCTGAAATTTTAAGACATATTAAAAAATAAAGCATGGAGCAGGAGAAAAAAGGAGAGTTATCATTATTCTTGTCTACAAACATTAAATTGATTGATGTAATTGATTAAAGTGACTGTTGTTAAAAATATAATTGTCCTTTCGTTTAAATCATAAAGTATCAAACGATACTTTTGGGCTCGGCCTTTCGGATAGTGTAGTCTAATCACGGTATTTCTATAGGGCGCGGTCACGTGACGTCGCAAAGTAACCTGAACCGTAACACGGCGAACAGTTTAAATTAGCGACCACTTCGTTCAAATTCGTCTTGGGGACATAAAATGGCTGCTTAGAATTAAGTTACGACGTTGATTTTAGGTGTCATTAAACTGTAGACGTGTATATAATTATCGAAAAAAATATATAAAATCACTTTTGGTCGGAAAATACACTTGAAAAACACTACTGATTAGAACTTAACTAATTTGGACTTCAGTGATTGAGGTAAACGTGGTGTTTTCCATTGAGTTAGGACGACAATTTTTATTATCATTAAACTGCACACTGTACCTATATAATTATCGAGGAAAAAAAATCACTTCCGGTCGGTAAATACCGAAGAAAAGCTCTCTACAGATTCAAGTTTTGACGATTTTGGATTTCACTGGTTGAGTGGTTGAGGTAAAAGTGGTACTTAGAATTATGTTAGGACGTTGATTTTAGGTATTAATTCAACGCCGACTAATACATATATAATTGTCGAGAAACAAAACAATAAAATCACTTTCGGTCGGAAATACCGAGGAAAAGCTCTACTGATTCCAGTTTTGATGATTTCGGATTTCACTGGTTGAGTCGTTGAGATAAAAGTGGTAGCCTACTTAAAATTATGTTAGAACAGCGATTTTAGGTATCAATTGAACGCCGACTAATTCCTATATAATTATCGAAGAAAAATTGAAAAAATCACTTCTGGTCGGATAATACACAGGAAAAACTCTACTGAAGAAGTTCCGACTACTTTGGATTTCACTGGCTGAGGTATTATTTCATTTTCCTTAGTATATTCCGATCGGAAATGATTATTTTTGTTTTTTTTCTCGATAATTATATATTTATTAGTCGGCATTGAATTGAAACCTAATATTAATGTCCTAACATAATTATAAGTACCACTTTTACCTCAACCACTCAACCAGTAAAATCTAAAATCATCAAAACTGGAATCTGTAGAGCTTTTCTTCGGTATTTACCGACCGGAAGTGATTTTTTTCTCGATAATTATATAGGTAGTAGTGTTCAGTTTAATGATAAGAAAAAAATCGTCGTCCTAACTCAACCAAAAATACCACGTTTATCTCAATAACTGAAGTCCGAAGTAGTTGAAGTTCTAATCATTAGAGTTTTTCAGGTGTATTTTATTTCCGACCGAAAGTGATTTTTTTTCCCGATAATTATATACTCGTCTACAGTGTAATGATACAAAAAATCGTCATTATAACTCATTCATAAATACCTCAATCAGTGAAATCAAAAGTAGCCGAACTTCTAATCTGTAGAGTTTTTCCGGTGCATTTTCCGACCGTTAGTTTGATCTGTACCCGAGCAACGCTCGAAAATTGCCCTCCTTTTCTAAAGGGTTTTCGGTCGCCAGTGGCCCAATGTTCCCGAAGGGGTATTTAATTTTCTCCACAGAATATAGTTGTGTCAATTATATCCTTGAGTGAAGCTCTGTTTTGTTCTTTTTCTTTCTTATCCGTTGAATCCAATATCACTTTGGTGCCTTCTACTCGGCCAGAATCGAACTTCGTAAGGTTTCTGTAGCTATACAAGAAAATTTGTAATACTAGAGTTGCTGTGAGAGTTGAATTTGCCTATTACATCTTTCCACTTTCTAAAAGGCGTAGTTACTAAAGCTCCATATTTTTGGTATTTACCTTTTACCAGTGAACTCATTGGCAAATAACACAGAAAACGTACCCCGGATCCCCCGATATCGGACCCCCCCCCAACGAAATTTCTGGCTACGCCACTGATAACAACATAGAGTTTAGAAAGCTTATTTTAAGCCATACATCAGCTGCGTAATCAGTGACAAACCATCAAAAATTGGCTAAAAATCTTAAAATTTTAGCACATAATGTTAAACAAGACCAAAATAATAATGTGAAGGTATAAAATTTAAAAAATGGTCATTTAAAGTTTTACAATTAATATTGGATATTAAATAATCAATAATTTTTTCAAACTATGGTTTACAAAAAAGCAAATATTAATGTAGGAAAGTGAGAGCTGAAATATTATAAATCACTTATTATCGCTTATTATCAATCAAAGTGGATTTTATGAAAATTAATATTTCTCTCTCACAATCCCCCTCCGCCTTCTTTATCCAAAAGTTACTGTGTACAAATTACTGTGTAACAAAATCTCACTACAACAGAGCTACTTTGTCCCCACGTCTATGCAATTTCAAATTCAACACACTAAAATGCTTCTATAAAACCCTACATTCATCAAAGATGGATTCTAACCCTACAACTTTCTATTTCTAGTTCATGTGTCAAGAAGTTGAATAGGAGTCTAGTTTCGGAATATAACTGTAAACTTAGTACAGTTGCTTTAAGTTTTACCTGACAATTATTTACAATCTTGTTTCTAACCCTACAACTTTCTATTTCTAGTTCATGTGTCAAGAAGTTGAATAGGAGTCTAGTTTCGGAATATAACTGTAAACTTAGTACAGTTGCTTTAAGTTTTACCTGACAATTATTTACAATCTTGTATTTACAAAATGAAGACGGACCAATTCAAAATTCAGTTTTACTCTCATCTCAATTTATAAAGAAATTAAAATGTAATTCTGATTAAATATTTTATACTGGCTAACCGTACATCCAAATTGTTAACCATATGTTATTATAAAATTAATTATTATTTAAAAAATGTAAACATTTGATAATTTGTGAAGTGCCTGATGATGGAATCTTTGATTCAAAAAGGCCTTGCACAAAATAAAAAATTATATTGGAAAATGTTGTATTCGTTTATACTAGTGATAGTACAATATTCAAGAATAGTTAGCACACGTCTCCTACTAAGACTTTCTAAGTTTCTATCCCTTTTATCACTTCAGTGTATAGGCCCATTATGCGTCATTCGTCTTATTTGCACAGTCAATGTTTAGAGAAGAATTATAGGCTAATTTAAAATTTATTGCTCTACTTAATTATTACTTTAAAATAAAGCTGTTCGATAGGTTTCAGCACTCTCCATTTACTATAAAATAAAGAGAATATTAGAATAATTGCTATGTTTAGTGGCCAGTGGTACTGGCCTTACGATCTATGGACATATATCAAATCAAATTAAAATCAAATCAAAACATCCTTTAATAACATGTTCATTGAGAACAGAAATGGTGTCAATTATACATAGTCATAATTCAAATCACATAGAGAAACAAATTATACATTTGTAAATGAGACAGTGAAATGTTTTAACAGATAAAGCGTTCTTTGGAATCGTTTTAGTCATGTTGAAGGAACTCGTTGATGGAGTAAAATGGACGTTCGGCCAACCAGCTGTGAAGTCTTGATTTCAGCTTGCTTCCACTTCCTGTTCTTATGTCCCTTGGTAGACGGTTGAAGAATTTAGCACCTTTATATGTGGTTTTTTTCTCATATTGAGTGAGGCGATGTGCTGGGAGGTTGTAGAGGTTGGCATTACGTGTGCAGTAGGTGTGTAGATCCGATCCTCTCAAGAGATCTTCTCCATCCACGTACATCACAACTTCTTTGATGTAGAGTCCAACAATCGTTACGATATTTAATGATTTAAATGCTTCCCTGCAGCTGTCAAGTCGTTGCAGTCCGGCTAAAGTTCTGACTGCCTTTTTTTGAATGACCAGGATTTTCTCTATGTTTTCTGCAGAAGCTGCACCCCAGACGGCAAGGCCATACCTTAAGTGTGTTTCGAAGAGTGCAAAATATGCAGTTCTTGCTGTTGCTAGGTCACTAATGGCCTTAATTTGTTTAATTGCATAGACACTAGTGTTTAATTTTTTACAAAGATTTTCTATGTGTGGGGTCCAGCATAACATGTTGTCTAGAGTTATGCCTAGAAATTTCACTTGGCTTTCCAAGGTGACGCCTGGTATCTGTGGTACATCTTCGTTTCGGTGCCCAAATCCAACTTGGTTAGTTTTTGTAGGGTTGACGACCAGGTCATTGTTATGGCAGTACTGATAGGCCATGTTAAGAGCTATGTATGCGGTAACGGCTAATTTATCAGTTGTTTTGTCATTTAGTAACAGTGTCGTATCATCCGCATACATGATGGTAAGACAGTGGTCCTGAAGAAGTTGGGGCATGTCATTAGTGAATAAAACGAAGAGGACTGGGCCCAGCACAGAGCCTTGAGGTACGCCACGGGTTACTGGCAATGTATTTGATTGTACATGTTTGGTAATGCCATTTTCTGTGTGCTTGAGCTCCACCAGTTGGTGTCGTCCAGTTAGGTAGCTTTTGAACCAGTCTTTGGCTTTCCCTGATATGCCTAAGGCTTCCAGTTTTGTTATAATGAGGTCATGGCTCAAGCAGTCGAATGCCTTTGAAAAATCTAAAAAAAGTGCAGTAGAAAGTTTTCGCTGTTCGAGGTCGTCAATAACAGATTCTATGAGTTTAATCATGGCTGTTGTTGTTGACTTGCCCTTAATAAAGCCATGCTGTGCGTTTGTGAGGAGACAGTTTTTGTTGCAGTATGTCAGGAGTCTTTTAAGGACTATTCTTTCACATAGCTTTGAAAATGTTGATATTAGGGAGATCGGTCGATAGTTGCTAGCAGTGGCTGGGCAACCCTTTTTGTGTTTTGGATACACCTTGGAGATTTTCATTCCTAATGGAAAAAGTCCTTGATCAAACGATTTATTGAATATAACTACCAGTGGTGTGCTAAGTTCATTGATACAGTGCTTTAAAAGTTTTGGTGATATTTCATCATTGCTGGAAGAACTTTTTGGTTTGAGATGTTTTACTATTTCTTTAATTTCTTGGTCAGTAGTGTGAGGCAGGGTTGAGAATGTGTGATTTAATGTTTTTTGTGAATGGGCTATTGCATTTGATCTCTTTTTATTACTTTTTAAGGTTTCCTCCGCGATGCTGGTGAAGAATTTGTTTATGTGGTCTGCAATTTTTCCTGCATCTCGGACTATTTCACCTTCTATTTGGAGATTTATTTCATGTGACTGTTTTTTCTTGACTCTTACATTGTTTATAACATCCCAAACAGCCTTGGACTTGTTGTCAGAATCATTAATGTAATTTTTAGATGCCTCCTTTCTTAATGACTTAAGCCTCAAGTCATTTTTTTTTTTTCACTTCAGCGGCTTGTCTCTTGTCGTTAGGGTCTCTTGTTACTTCATACTGATTTAGAGCTTTTAGGTAACTGTTTTTTAGTTTTAAAGCATCTGCATCTGCGAAGTGTTTGGGTTTAAGTCTGTGTTTTTGCCTTTTCTTTATTTTAGGGCAGGCTGTGTTGAAGGATAGGGACAGTTTAGCGCTAAAAATATTATATGCTTCTTCTGCTGTCGGGGCATAGATGACAGGTTGCCAGTCCTCTTCTTGAAGTAAAGCTTTCAACGTGTCAAGATTTCGTCGATTTAGGCATCGGTAAAGTATTTGTGGTTTCTCCGGGTAAGTTATATTGCACATTTGGGCTGTGTGGTCTGAGAGGCCAGCATTTATTACACTTGCATCAACATCTGTCGAGTCAAGGTTAGTACAAATACAGTCTATGGATGTTTCAGAGTGAGCTGTTATTCTAGTAGGAGGTAAGTCCACCCTTGTCAAATTATGGAGAGCTAAAACTTAATTCAGTTTAATTGTCTTTATGTCAGGGTTGATGCTGTCAATGTTGATGTCACCCATAAGGACTAATGGTAAGTTCTCAGTTTTTGTTTCCTCAATTACTTGTGAGAGTATGTTTAACCCATCATCCAAGTTCCCTGCTGGTGATCTGTACACTCCCATTACATGAATAATTCTTCTGTCTACCTTGATCTTTATCAGCGCAAGTTCACATGCGATTTCTTCACAGTACTGGTGTATGTCAATGGATTCTGAATATTCTTGTAAGGTTTGATTAACATCAAGCATAGACACAATGCAGAACGAATTACTATGGTAAAAGTAAAGTCGTATCTAGCCTTGGAATAAATAACTAAAGTAAAAGTAAAGCTCCATCTCATCTCAAAACAGCAAACATGCAAATGAATATATAAATCAGAATGGAACAAACGACAAGTATATGTGCAACTTGCTTTAGAATAAAGATGAATAAACTGTTTTTTATGTTGATTCCCAATTCTGATTCTTTTTCAAACTGAGAAAAGACTTATCCAACCCAAGAAGATATCAGCTTCGGTACTTAGCCAGTCGAAAAAGTATTCTGGTGATATTGATAATACTTTATGATGTACATTTCCTATTATACGAGTATTTTCCAACTTCTTTGTTATACCTGTAAAACAATATTCTGCTTAATATAAATGAACATGAAACCCTTCCCTATTCTTAGATGTCCAAGATGCTTATGTTTAAATTATAGTTTTACCCATACTCACACTAAGACTGCGCATCTTTAACAATTTTTTTAAACCATAAACTTTTTGTTTGTACAGATACAAAGTTGTTTTAAGTCAAATGTGCACTAAACAAAGGAAGCTGTAAACTCCATAACATGGCATTTTTTAAATTATTTCACCATTTTATACACACATATATACGTACTTTTTGTGATTCAATGTTTATTGAAATTAAATTAGGCTATTCCACTTATACAAATTTAATGAATGTACATAAAAGTCATTTGACAGGTATTTGATCTTCTGATCATATGTTAGTTTGGTTATTTAAACACATATGTGAAAGAAACGGCCATATACAAAATAATTTAATTGTAAAAAGTAAGGGCTCTGTGGTGTAATGGTAGCACATTCACCCAGCATTTGAGAGATCCGGGCTCGAGTCCCGGCGGAGCAAGTACTTTTTGTGATTCAATGTTTATTGAAAAAAAAAAAAAATATATATATATATATATATATATATATATATATATATATAAGTCCTGATATGCTGGGATATAATCCAAACAGATTGAGTTCTCAATGTAAAATCTTCACCATACCTATTAAAATACTTTTTTGGACTTTTTGAAGGATAAAAATATTTCCCTCCCTTTTTCAAAGGAAGTTAGAGGGTGGGGGGGGGGGGTAACTCTAAATTTTCAAATTGCAAACCCTATCTTGTGACACTGTGTGAAATTGAAGAGAAAGTGAAGAAACGGCGTTATCAACTAGTCCACTCTTAGGCAGCGAGTTTTTATGCAGAGGGGTTAAAGAAGCTGGTGCAGCAGTATGAAAAATGCGTACAAGTGAACAGCGAGTAAATAGAGAAGTGAAGTAGGTTTGTAGCTAACTAAATATGCTAATAAAATGTGTATCTTATGAGTTTATTTTTTCCTGAGACCAAACGACCCTTACTTTATGAATATGCCTTGTAAATTTAAAATGCACCAATTAAATTAATGTAAAATGCTTGAGGAGATATACATACCTGAAGGTCGTTGAGCATCCTGTGGTGTTGTTGCAGGAAATCCTTGGCTACAGCGAGCACACTACCCATGTCCTGGTGACCTTGGATGAAGGCTTCCATGGTGTTCACTAACCAGGAGTACAGCTGTAACACAAGATGTTGAATATATAGATATTGAATATGCAGGAATGATTATAGGGATAAATATTTCTTCTTAGTTATAGGATTCTACTTGAAATGTTCATGATAAAATGTAAGAAAAATGGAAAACGTTTTAAATATCTCAAGCTCTTTAAACTTTACTTGAAGTATGAATATCCAGCAAGTAGCATCCGTGAAGTGATAGATTTTGTGCTGGATTCTAGTGCTACAATAAGATTACAGATGGAAATTTCTCTGTTCTGCAGTTGGTACAACTAGCCTACGATGGTCAAGTACAAGAATAGTTGTAACAAAACGACAGTATCATCATTGACATTGATGAACTAGTATCTTACTTTTGTTTTTTTACACAATCACTGATTCAGGTAATAGAGAAGAATACCACATTGTTTGGTTGTTGATTTCTCGGTTGTTATTATGTCATTGTCAATACCGGACAATTGTTTGCTATTTATTTGGATTTTTTAGATTTTTCATTGTTTAGTGTATACAAATAAACATTTGTGTAGAGTTTTAAAAATTTGTAAAGTGATAAAAAACTGTAGTAAAGTTTTAGTGAACTGATGAATGGTTTTTTTGTCACACTGTAGGTAGGCCTATGTTCTTATAGAATCAACATTAGAACCAACAGTACTGGCATTAGGAATGTACTGGGAAGTGAATCATAAAAGCCTATTCATGTTTTTTAGATAATAAACAGTAGTATTAATTTTTCCGAAGACATCAGCAATTTTTTTCTACGCTGATCGCATGTTTTAGTTTTCTCAAAAAAAATAATGAAGATAAAAACACATTTTTGCAACCTTCTATAAATTTAGGTACCTCCTATAAATAAATGTTGGATGACAAAAATTATTACTTAAAACGTTAGGCCTTTATTTCACAGTTTTCACTTTTGTAAAAATTAAATCATTTTTAAAACAAAAATCTTATACAACATAATCCCCTATAAATACCATATATTTTCTTATAAATTTATCTTTTAGAAAAAAAATTAGTTCATCCAATAGAACCAAACTATTATAATTGCACACAAAATAGAGCAACATAAGATGTTTATGGGTTTTGTAGTTTTTGTAGATATACTATTCAAAATTACCAACAATCTTCTTTCATTCAAATATTTTTTTAATAATTTGTGAGATCAATTTTTGTGAGTATCTAATATTTAAAATGTTTTGTATATTTTAGATTTAGTCAAATAATGTTTATATTGCAAACAACATTAATTTATAAAGACAAAAATATTTTTTAAATGTATCCGTATTGAAACAAATTTTAAAAATAGATGAGCAGTAATTTATCAAAATAACCTTACTATTGGAGAAAGAATATGGTCAATTCCAGGGTTAACAGTATTTATTTTTTAGTACAGTTTCAATGCAGAATTACAGTATACATAGTGTATTACGCTGCTCCTATTTTTTTAATTAATAGGAATAGTCAAAATAAGCATAATTTTTGCAATGTCATCATCTACACAAACTCTCTTATGAGCTTTTTTGTATTGGGGAACTGGTTTTTCACATGAAGGAAGTCAAATCTAAATAGTAAAGAAATCTGGATTGATTTGGATTCCTTCAATTTTATGACTACGGCTTAAATAATAAGACTGCCTGGTAGGTAATTTGCCAGACCTAGTCTGTAGTACAAATGGTATTGTAAATGTACTGGTTTGCTGAGCTATTCCAATGCCACCATTCCTATTATAATTTTTCCACTTTTTTAGTTGTTCCAAAACTTTAAGTTGAATTTCCTACCTGGTGGTTAAACAGCGTAGGAACACGTGTTTTACAGCTCTGCTAACACTCCTAATCCTGCCAACCTAACACATATAATAGAAAATAGTGCACTTTAGTAATAGTTCTTAATTTTTCTTTAAATACAAATGTGTTACAAACCTGATTTTGCTTCTCTAGGAAGTTATTCAGGGATTGTGTAACTTTTAGGTTTTCTTCCAGGATAGTTGAACACCTTAGGCTTAATTTTAATTTGAAGTTCTCCAGTTCATCAACAACAGTTTTGACTCCCTATAACAGAGAATAATTAGTTTCATACCTTTCAAAAAAAAGCTTTAAGTAGTGGGGTACTTGCATTATAGCTTCTACAAATTTATGTACATTTCAAACTCAGGAGTAGAGATTTCAACAAAATCACAGAAATTGACATTCAGTTGAGAAACTATTTACTTTGCAAGCCAACCATAACCTTTTGTGCTGTTGTTTTTTCTCTCTAGCCAGCCAGCACTGCAAAGATATTTATATACTAAATAGTTGGTAATTAATATTTAATTTTAAGTTTCACTCTTGGATTTATAACTAAATCACAATGAAGTAAAGTTCCTTCTTTAACAGTTGATTGGATTATAATAACTCTAAATATGTTAATTTTAAACATACAACCGCATTAATTAAAAGTAATAATGATTTTAAATCTTAACCCTTCCAACGCGGCTAACGCCTATAGGCGCGGAACTGCCGATGCTTTAAACGCGGATAACGTCTACAAACGCAAAAGCTTTACTTTTGAAATGGCGTTAAATTAGGTGTTAAAACTTCCGTAAGAGAGCAGGTCGATGTTCCTTTTGACTGTCGGGACTAGACAAAACGCTTTGTCACCGTTGGTGGACGTTGTAACGGTATCTACTCGGGTTGAAAGCAATCGCCGCCATTTTTTGTATGGCCTGTAACGCGGCATACGCCTACAGACGCGTTTGTTTCATTCAGCTGTTTAACTACGTGTGTGTTGGTCGTATGTTGGTTATATTGTTAAACAAAGTGTTTTGAATCAGTCCGTTGTTATTCTAATAGTGTTTTAGTTTGTTTTTACTAACATTTAGTATAATTTTTTGTTATACTGGCTAATTGAGATGATCCAAATGATTACTACGAACAACGTAGTTTGAGCGCATTTTTGGTATATTATGTGTAATATTTTTTTTCAACTATTTGTTTTGTATTTTATACCAGTTTCACCATACAAGTCCAGTTTAT
The DNA here is from genome assembly GCF_021130785.1 of Homalodisca vitripennis. NCBI lineage: Eukaryota > Metazoa > Arthropoda > Insecta > Hemiptera > Cicadellidae > Homalodisca > Homalodisca vitripennis. Next base: position 83,921,123 of record NC_060207.1, on the reverse strand, counting down.
TTATTCTAAATAAATAAGGTTTATAAGTACAATATTTGTTTCATTCCCTTGTAGGCTATAAATAAGTTTGTGTTGAATTTCATATTATTACATTTCAAAATCTTATACTGAACTTATTTATTTTTATATACTAATTATTCAGAAACTTCAGTTACAATTTACTCATTATAAATAACCTGTATAAATGTAATGTAATCTGTCAAATAGTGTTCCTGTGTACATTATCCTGCAATGCAGTTTATTCAAAATTTCAAATGTTTTCGTGCATATAAAATTCTCAAAAATATGTAATATTACATGTTTATTATTTTTTCTTATAAAGGTAATATCAAGGAATATGAAACAAAAATTAGCATTGGGAAATTTTTAAAAAATATTTTTGTATGTCTTAGCGTTTGACAGTAATTTAAATTAGCGCTTTAAGGGTTAATGTTACAAAGAGGATTATTGGAATAACCTACAAGTTATTTTAACAGATTCTTCATTTAATGACAGGTATTTCAGAGTATTACCTATCAAACCAGCTATCTAGAAATATTTAATTATGATATTTTTCTGAAAACAGTGTAATGTTTCAATTTTGTAAATATAGAAATAACTTAAATCAAACAAAGGTATTTAACACTATTTATTAAACTGATATTTAAAATATATAGAATTGTTTTAAATGTCAAGCCAAGGTCAATGATTACAACCAGAGGAATAAACAACAAGAAAGGACATTTATTTTTATTTTTCTGTCTTTTCCATAAGCCATGAATACAATTTTTACAACATTGATTTAATAATATTCTTTAACTCTACCAATGTTATTAACATTTTACCAATATTATCAATATCATAAGAATATTTTCATCAAGTATACAATGGCTCGACGTCAAAATATACTAGTGGCCTATCGGATATTAGACACTCTAATAAACAAAGATTTGTAATCCAATGTAGTGCATCTAAGAAACAAGTCTATTAAGATCTTGATTAGTAACAATTTTTAATATAAATGCTTTAAGTCTATTAATCAACACAAAAACTGCTATTACTCAATGAAAACATTTTGATAACCTACCTTAGCCCCTGGGACATCCTCCAGTATTGTGTATCCTTGCTGCAGGACAGGACCGCACACGTCGGCCACTGACTCCTGTAGTCTGGACAGCTGGGTCTCACTGGCCCCTGATAGCTCTTTGTCCAACTGCTCTAGTCGAGCAAGCGTCTGCACCAACAATCATCAGTTCAATCTCATTGGACAATTTCAGTACAGGAGAGGGTTGCAGTAATTTGAATAATTCCCTATTCAAGTTGTTTTAAAACAATCTGTCCACACAATCAAGACATAATTTTAATCTACTAAGCCTAATAAATTTATTGTTCAGATCAATAGAAGCTTGTACACCTCATAGCTTATTGTATGGAAATCATTTCTTTCTCTAGTTTCTAGCAAAAATAACATTTTGATCCATCAGATAATTCAGACTGATCCTACAAGCAGTGGGAAAATATCTCAAAACATGTTATATTGCCAAACACCTGCAATTTTTAATTGATCATAAATTTAAAAGTACTGAAATTATATTTAACTTGAACTGAAAATATTAAAACTTATAATTACCTATGACCTCAAATTATGGCATTTTTAATGTCAAATAAATATTATTCTTCAAAAGTGAAATCAACTTCAGTTAGTTATCATGACAAGTTTATTTTTTAGTAATTTAGGTCAAGAATTTGAGAAAACCCCTCATTAATCTTGGTCCTAAAATGAGCTTTGTGTAGCTTCATGTTGATTCCAAAATGACAGGATATTCAGAATAGGTAAGGAAGGTGGTAGAGACCGCCTTCTGTCAAGAACCCATGAAAAGGGATAACTGGCACTGTCTCAGTCACGTCACTTTGGAAGAAGGGGAGGCTAGCTCTGTTCCAGCCTTTTCCAATAAAAGCGGACAGGGGAATAAATACTCTCTCATGTTTAGGTTTTAACCCTTTAAACAGTAACAACAAAACAATCATATTGACAGGACAGGTGATACTTCACAGGAAGCACATTGGTAAGTTATCACACTTGGATGGGCTGGAATGTACTGACCCTCTTTTTTAGGTTGACTGGCTTAGGTTTTAGGACCGCCTCTTTTAAATGAATGAATGGTAGCACTATGCCACGCTATACGCTATCTGCAGTTATGATGTAACTGTTGCATTTTTATATTAATCTTAAACCAGTGTGAATGTTACGATCTTATATGTTACAATGTACTTCTTTTTATTAGTGAACTGACCTGATATCACTCTCTGATTTTTAGAAGCAAACTGTTGTAGTTCTAATCACATCCACTAGGTGTCAGAAGTGTGTTGTGTGAATAATGTGTAACACTATTGGGTGAGGCCAGCTAGCTCCCACCAGACATTAGGATTAGTGTTCCATATTCACTACTTTCATCTGTTCAGCTGTTTCACAGCTACCAGCAACACATTTTTTGATTACTATTATGTTTTCGTGAATAATAGTTTTATATTTTAGGACAAGGCTTACAAAATGGACTGAAAAGCATTTAGAAAGCATTGGTTACTACAACAATTAGGTGAATACAAAAAAATTTGTTTTATATAAAAAAAGGATTAAAAGAAATTTATTTTCATAAAATCTCATAAATACTGAATGAAAACAATATAAAGTATCAATATAATGATAAAAAAAAGTTATTTAACAAATTGTTTTAAACTCACTTTTTGAACCTGTTGGATGACCCACTCACTGTAACAGTCATCTAGACCTATCAATGAGCCCTTTTTACTCCATCATCTTGACATTTGAAGTTAGTTACATGCTGCTTTTAGGCATCTATTGTGTTGCCCAAATTTAAGTGACACATCAGTGTATACTATACCCAGTCAGTATAGGTTCAACTGGCAAGTATAAACCAGCCAGAAATTAATCATCCTGGGTCACATAAAATGAAAAAGGATTGATCAAATGTTGAATGTTTGAATGGTTCATTTATGCAAATTTTCATTTCTTCATTTTTAAGTCTACATTTTAAGGTTTTTTCATTCACTATTCAGAAACTGCACATAACAATAAGGAGAATGCTGAAATAATGGCAAAAGCATTTAAGGAACTCCTGAATTGTAAGGAACCGGAGGAAATTTTGGAAATCAACACTAATACTCCAATAAAAACCAAACCTGTAAATATTAACCCCCCTACAGTAAAAGAAGTGGAAACTGTACTTAAAGAATTGAAGAACTACAAAGCAGGTGGTGAAGACCAAATGTTTGCAGAGGTGTGGAAGTATGCTGGAGTATCTAGTCATACCTCTCTTCATATGATACTACAGAAAATTTGGATTACTGAGAAATTTCCCGATCAATGGACTATAGCTATAATTCACCCTTTGCACAAGAAAGGTGACAGATGTAATCCGGATAACTATAGAGGTATATCACTCCTCGATTGTACTTATAAGATTTTTTCAAAGATTCTCTACAACAGGATTAAGGACCAACTAGATAAAGAACTTGGAGAATACCAAGGAGGATTCAGGCCTTGGAGAAGTTGTACAGAGCAAATAATTACACTAAAGTTAATTATGGCATATTATAGAAAACAAAATAAACAACTCTCGATAACATTTGTTGATTTCAAGAAAGCCTATGATTCCATTCATAGAATATCACTATTAAAAATACTGAGACATTTTGGACTTCACCCCAAATTAATTAAATTAATAGAACTAACATTAACTAATACAAAGTCTAAAATAAAGTTTAGAGGAGAACTTTCAGAACCATTTCAGATAAAGACTGGCTTAAGACAAGGTGATGGATTATCACCGCTTCTTTTTAACTGTGCATTAGAGTACGTCATGAGGGAATGGGAAAGAAATAACCAAAAAAACATAAAGATTGGATATCAAAGGGACAACATTAATCTGAACTGTCTGGGGTTTGCTGATGACTTAGCTCTTTTGGCCAATGACATTCAGGAAACAAAACAGCAAATTAAATCTTTACAAGATATAGCTCAGAAAATTGGTTTAAAGATATCGTTTGAAAAAAACAGAAGTTTTATTAACGCAGCCTCCACTTGCAAATAAAATAAGGTTGGACAACCACAATATAAAAATACTTAGAAGAAATACAGAAATTTAAATACTTAGGAGAAGTAATCACTTATAACCTGAATGAAAAACCATCTTGGCAAAGTAAAATAGACAAACTAACTAAGATTAAACATGCTACTAAGAATAAGTATAATAAAAAATGTCTTTCAATAAATACAAAATTAAGACACTACAAAACAGTTGCTCTGCCACAAATTACATACGCAAGTGAAACAATATTTAAAACAACAAATACTATTGCAATAGATAAGGTTCTTAAGATGGAGAGAAGAATAGTCAGAACTTGCTTAAACAAAAACTATCAAGTAGACGGAGTTTGGAGACTAGCTTCCAATGAAACAGTCTACAAAAATATAGAACCCATTACAAGTATAATTAAAAAGAAACGAATATCATTCCTGGGGCATTTGTTAAGAACACCTGAAAATAGAATTAGCAGGAAAATAGTAGAAAAACTGTGGTATAGTAAAAGTGACATTAAATGGATCACAGAATTAAAAGAAGATATGAGAGAGTTACAAATTACAGTAGAGGATTTAAAACACAAGACAAACACATTGAAGATATTGAATGACAAATACTCTACACTACAGCTGAAAAGAAACAAACAACGAATAGGAAGAGTGGTTCCGGAGGAGGAAAGGAAATTACGCTCGGAAAGGATGAAGAAATATTGGGTGGATAAAAGAAGAAAGACTAGAAAATATAAAGTGACTAAAGTGGTCCAATGTAGGCCATAAAATTATAAATAAATAAATAAATAAATTCAGAAACTATTCAGACATGTTTAGTGCTAATTAAGTGTTCTTTTCTTAGAGCTAGTCATAAAAATTGGTTGTTATCTTCTGTAAACCATGCCAAGCCTCAAGTTTAAACCTCAAATTATTCAGTCATTATCGTTTAACACATTAACAAACAGCAACATTTCAAACTCAACATGGGAAGAGACTTCACTTAAACTCAGTCAAAATTGATGTGTTGTATTAAAAATGTAAACTTACAAAACTCATATTTTGTAAAGCTAATGAAGTTACAAGATTAGGTTTCACTCACTGTCCGAGCATTGCCAAAGAATGCCATGGCATCACGCAGGTTGTGCTCCCGTCTCTCCAATGAGTCTTGGTACTCTGTGGAGGTGTGGAGCAGCTGATAGGCCTGAGCGATGGCCTCCTCGCCTGCAAAGTGTCCTGTCGCTGCTAGTTGTTCTGTGGCCCGCAGAATCTTCAAGCCTTGCTCCTGCAGCTCCTGAAAACACCATCAATATTGAATCACTTTCTTCATACTACGTACAAAAGCTTTCTATTTTCCTTGATTAAGAAAGACCCATGGGGGCTAGATTATTAAGTATTACCAAAAGATGTCTGTCCAAAATAAACCTTATCTACACAGAAAATAAACATGTTGTGTTCCTAACTTTACAATTATTAGAATTACAATATTAACTCTTTTAGTTTTGACCAGTTTTTATTGTACCAGCAGCATTATACAGGAGGTAATGTGGTGATGTTATAAAATCATTATAATTTTCATTATATTTGTATCACATTTTTATATTAACTTATTTGTAAATGCTGTTTCACATACAACAATTTGTAATGTAAAAGTAAAAAGACAAAACCAATGTTTTAGCATATTATATATAATTTAATTTAATATTATAATAAATTATAAGTATAATATTATTACAATATAACCTATAAAAATTAATTACTTAGTATTTGTTTTAATGTAATGATCCTATCCTGAAAAACAGTAGTACTATTAATATTTTCCAAAACTCAACATTTGCAGACACCACAAATTCTGGCTATTGGCATTGATAGAATGACTTAAGATGAAAAAATAAATCAAAAGTGCTTAAATGGCATAACCGAGAATTAGTGGCTCCTAAACAACCAATATATAGAATACTAAAGCATTAATGGAGCATAACACTTGCCAGTAACAATAATAAAAACAGATATCTGATACATCAGATATTCCAGTAGAAATAGTATAACATGTATACTCCCAGACGTTACACATGCTGACTTTTCTGAGTAATCCAAGACTAGACACTATGCCGCTTTGAGCAAAAAGTGTTAACATTGTATAATATTGTCAATGTAGTGTGAATATTTTAACATATTTACTCCCAGAGCTTACATATGCTGACTTTTCTGAGTAATCCAAGACTAGACACTGTAGCCTAAGTGATAACCATACCTAGACACTATGCCGCTTTGAGCCCTAAGTGAGCTTACATATGCTGACTTTTCTGAGTAATCCAAGACTATGTGTAACATTGTATAATATTGTCAATGTAGTGGAGAATATATAACATATTTACTCCCAGAGCTTACATATGCTGACTTTTCTGAGTAATCCAAGACTAGACACTATGCCGCTTTGAGCCCTAAGTGATAACATTGTATAATATTGTCAATGTAGTGTGAATATATAACACATTTACTCCCAGAGCTTACATATGCTGACTTTTCTGAGTAATCCAAGACTAGACACTATGCCGCTTTGAGCCCAAAGTGTTAACATTGTATAATATTGTCAATGTAGTGTGAATATATAACATATTTACTCCCAAACGTTACACATGCTGACTTTTCTGAGTAATCCAAGACTAGACACTATGCTGCTTTGAGCCCAAAGTGTTAACATTGTATAATATTGTCAATGTAGTGGAGAATATATAACATATTTACTCCCAGAGCTTACATATGCTGACTTTTCTGAGTAATCCAAGACTAGACACTATGCCGCTTTGAGCCCAAAGTGTTAACATTGTATAATATTGTCAATGTAGTGTGAATATATAACATATTTACTCCCAGACGTTACACATGCTGACTTTTCTGAGTAATCCAAGACTAGACACTATGCCGCTTTGAGCCCAAAGTGTTAACATTGTATAATATTGTCAATGTAGTGTGAATATATAACATATTTACTCCCAGACGTTACACATCAGATATTCCAGTAGAAATAGTATAACATGTATACTCCCAGACGTTACACATGCTGACTTTTCTGAGTAATCCAAGACTAGACACTATGCCACTTTGAGCCCAAAGTGTTAACATTGTATAATATTGTCAATGTAGTGGAGAATATATAACATATTTACTCCCAGAGCTTACATATGCTGACTTTTCTGAGTAATCCAAGACTAGACACTATGCCGCTTTGAGCCCAAAGTGTTAACATTGTATAATATTGTCAATGTAGTGGAGAATATATAACATATTTACTCCCAGAGCTTACATATGCTGACTTTTCTGAGTAATCCAAGACTAGACACTATGCCGCTTTGAGCCCAAAGTGTTAACATTGTATAATATTGTCAATGTAGTGTGAATATATAACACATTTACTCCCAGACGTTACACATGCTGACTTTTCTGAGTAATCCAAGACTAGACACTATGCCGCTTTGAGCCCAAAGTGTTAACGTTGTATAATATTGTCAATGTAGTGTGAATATATAACATATTTACTCCCAGACGTTACACATGCTGACTTTTCTGAGTAATCCAAGACTAGACACTACGCTGCTTTGAGCCCAAAGTGTTAACATTGTATAATATTGTCAATGTAGTGTGAATATATAACATATTTACTCCCAGACGTTACACATGCTGACTTTTCTGAGTAATCCAAGACTAGACACTATGCCGCTTTGAGCCCAAAGTGTTAACATTGTATAATATTGTCAATGTAGTGTGAATATATAACATATTTACTCCCAGACGTTACACATGCTGACTTTTCTGAGTAATCCAAGACTAGAGACTATGCCGCTTTGAGTCCTAAATGTTAACATTGTATACTATTGTCAATGCAGTGTGAATATAGAACATATTTACTCTCAGAGCTTTTATATGCTGTCTTTTCTGAGTAATCCAAGACTAGACACTATGCCACTTGAACCCCTAATTGTTAACATCTTATATTCTTGTTAATGTAGTGTCAATATACCCTTATTAAGAGATAGGGATGTCCTGTACCAATTATAACAGTAGAGGAACTAGGGGGGGCATATTTTGTTATTGTTTTTACTGCAATTACCCGTGGAAAACAGGCTCCGTGAGACAATGTGCAAAATTTGTTAATATTTTATTCGCTCACCGTTAGTACTCTCGAATCACGTGACCGCGGCGCGTGGCTTGAGGGAGACCGGGCGTGACGTCTTGGTTTTGTCAGTTAAATCAAACATTACTACATACGTGACGTTTGTCGGGTTTCTGCTTACTCGGTAAGGTAGTAGACTGTGACTAGTGACCAGTTCAGAGTTAACCTACGAACCGAAGACTTGTGCCCTATACGACTACACTCACCTATCTTGACTGTACTGAAGCTTACCGAGTAAGTAAACTGCTGCATATTATAATTAATTTGTACTTTGAGTCTCACCCTTTTGAATTTTGTAGGTGCCCCGGTTATTTGATGTGAACTAGCTTAAAAATGTAATAGTTTGCCCTTTTATAAAAATCTGCTCTATATCGCGTAATATTTTCATAGCTATTTGGTAATCTGTTGTTGTCTGTTTATAGGTACTTTCAAGAAACCTTTTGTTGTAGGAGTATTAAGTTAAAATATACTCAATAAAGTAAAGTGAGAACAAATCGATATATGGTAATATATAAATATATCAAAGCACCAGACAAGTAAGTGGGGAGAGCAGAAATTTATTAGAAGTATCTAAATTTGAGTGAAAGGATATATATTTTAGTTTATTTGAATTTAATAAATCCTTTAAAAAAAAACTTTTACTTTCATTTTTATTTTGATCATTAAATAACTTGGAAGTGTTAAATTTTTAGTTTAACTTTTATTACAATAAAAACCTTTTATTTCCAGAAGAAGTTTCGTTTTCTTTTTTTAGCAAGTAAAAGTCCACCACGTAATTCATTTTATACCAACCTTTCGATATAGTCCTTAACCCTTTTACTGCCGACGTCCAATATGTCGGACATCTGTATTTTTTATTGTTACTGGCTACTGTTATGTTCAAATGCCGAAATATTCTGTATTTTAGTTGTTTAGGAGCAAAGGATAATGAAAGAAGCCATTTGAAGAACTTTGGATTTCTATTTTCGTCGTCTTTGACTAGAATTGACGAACTACCTAGACAGCTGTCAAAACCAGTTGATCGGGTTATGTTACTGAAATCTTCGTTCGTTGTTGTTGTTGTTTACAATGTTATCAAAAGTTTTTTGAAATGTTACTTTTGTTGATCAAGGATAAAATGTATACTTTTTTGTGTGTTATTGCTTTTTATAAACTAATGAATGAACAGAAGTATAAGAAAAAGTGTTTTCGTGTGAAACATCGCAGTGTACATCCAATGTCCAGAATTTGAGGGGTGTTGAGTTTTGGGAAAATCCTCATAGTGCAGCTATGTTTCACGGTAACACCTTCAAATTTGGTATATGTTCTAAGCAATTGCTCTAGTTTATAATGATATCATGCTCATAATTTTAGTATAATTTTAAAAATAAATTATCACATGCCAAACACAATTTTTATTTTTTTATTTATATTTTATTTACATAATTTTTAAAATTAAATAATGAGTTTGTTTCAAATTAAAATGTCTTTTTATTATTTAAAAAACAGCATTTGAATACGAATAAATAAAATAAAAATTCATGCAAATCTAATGAAAAATTAAAAAGATACAGCATTTTTTGTAAATGAATGCACGACAGCGAATTTTCCTCCTTGGCAATTTTAGCTGGTACAATAAAAAAATGGCCGGCAATAAAAGGGTTAAGACAACTGTTTTTCGAAACATAACACACACAGGAAAATATTTAAATTATCAATCCAACCATCAAAAATCTGTCAAAGAAGGAGTAGCCTACTCGTTGTTTGATAGAGCAAAGAGCTTGTGCTCAGATAAAGATGGATTAAAAGAGGAATTTAAGAAAGTTGAATTGGATCTTAGAAGCAATGGATGCCCTCAATTAGTAATAAATAAGTGTAAACGAACCAGAAGAATCATTCCCGAGTCAGAAAAACAGAATTGTGATAAATTTGCGTTTATGTCAATCCCTTATGTGCCGGGATTATCGGGAAAAATTAGAAGAGTAGGTGGAAAGTACAACATTAGAACCGCATTTAAAACACACAACACTTTTAGACAAAGTTTCGTAAAAACAAAACCAAAAAATGGCACACAGGATTCCAAAAACTGTGTTTACAGTATAAAATGTAGTTGCAATAGGGAATACATAGGCGAGACAAAAAGCCAAATAGGTCTTACAGAAAAGTCAAAAATTGCACACCATTGTTGATCCGAAGACCATCATATAAATTGGGATGAAGCCAACATAATACATCGGTAACCACATTTCTTCAAAAGGAAATTAATTGAGGCAACATACATTAAATTGGCAGACCAACCAATCAGTCAACCATCAGTCGAGATTAGGCCGCTTTGGTTACCAATTCTAAAAAATGAACTAAAGAGAAAACCAAAAGTATCAAACGGATCAGATATTTGTAATAAACCAATGCGGAGTCACAATATGGTTTTAAGAAGTTCATCTCGCATGAACCAATAATAACGAAAGGGCCCATTCCTGTCCCCCTTCCTTTTTATTTCCGCCATCTTGTTTTTTGTCTGCCGTGACGATTACCATTGGCTAGTGCCCTCTGGTCAGTCGTAGGTGGTTAGTAGACGAATGAAGACATATTGTGTCCTGTATTCCGTAGTTCAGTTTTAATGATTAGTGTTGTGTATAGTTTTTTATTAAGTACATGTTTATAGAATTAGTGAAGTTGACGAACAACATGGTGGTTGTGATTCCTGAATTAGGCGTGCCACAACGCTTTGGTAAGATTTGTTTATTTTAACCTAGTTTGTAATTATGTATTAGGTTAGTTCTTATATTACTGTTAATGTAGTGTCAATATATAACACGTCTACTCCCAGATCAAACATGCAGACATTCTGAGTAACCCAAGACTAGACACTATGCCGCTTGCAGCCCAAAGTGTTAACATCTTATATTACTGTTAATGTAGTGTCAATATATAACACGTCTCCTCCCAGATCAAACATGCAGACATTCTGAGTAACCCAAGACTAGACACTATGCCGCTTGGAGCCCAAAGTGTTAACATCTTATATTACTGTTAATGTAGTGTCAATATATAACACGTCTACTCCCAGATCAAACATGCAGACATTCTGAGTAACCCAAGACTAGACACTATGCCGCTTGGAGTCCAAAGTGTTAACATCTTATATTACTGTTAATATAGTGTCAATATATAACACGTCTCCTCCCAGATCAAACATGCTGACTATTCTGAGTAACCCAAGACTAGACACTATGCCGCTTGGAGCCCAAAGTGTTAACATCTTATATTACTGTTAATGTAGTGTCAAGTATTAAGGGTGAAAGTAAAAGGATCAATAAGTAAGTGAGAGGAACAGAAACATTTGCAGGTTTTTTTGTTTTTTTCATTGAATCGTCAAAATTAGGGGTGGGTCGATATCAAATATTTGTGTTTCAATTCCTGAATTATTTGTAACTAAGAATATTATGTGCTAAATGGTTTTCTTTTGTAATTCTAAGCCAGTAGGAGCGGTCAGCCATTAAGATATTTAAGCATACATATATATTCTTGTATGGGATATATTTTAAAATACACAAAAATTACGACATAAACACATATTAGCAAAGTCTGTTTGTTTACCGCCGATCAGCAGATGACTGCGCACAGACACAGCAGACCTGTAGTGATGCATGAACGGAGATACATATAGGAAATAGAAACTACTGGCTTAATATTATTAGTTAGTATTATTAGTATTAATACTTATAGCTTTATAAGTACGTTAATTTGTCAATTTTACTATCTATTTATGAGTTTTCATAAACAAAATACGACATAAACAGTTTTTAGCGATTGGTTGTTCAAAAATAGATTTATTTGAAGGTTTGGTTGAATTGAGATTAGGTTCGACACATCACTGGTGAACATATTATGAAATAATTTTTTATTAAAATACTTTGTAGATATTGGTATTAGAATCATATGGAAAAGGCTAAAGTATCGAGAATTATCGATACCCCTGAATATGGAGATATTGAATATCAGATATATCCCATACCTACATAAAATATAAGTAAACTAGTGTTGTAAGTTGATAGTATTCCGAGTAGGAAGGAATTTTTAAAAAGAAATATTATACGGAATATTTCCTTGGCATTTATAACTTCCCAAAACGTGGAAATTATAGGAATTTTTTTAAATTCTGAGATTTATATATTTTTACAATGTTTAAGATCTGGGTGCTTTAAATTAGGTCTATTTCAGAAAAATTTCACTTTTTAATATATAAATTATTATATAAAGAGATATTATAGCCTTTTCTATACATGTTATACCCTAATAACTTTACAATGAGGTCTCCTTCCTGTATTAATACAAATACATGATAGTCTTTTAATTTTGTAATATTTTTAATCCCACTGTAATGTACAATTTCATGGTTAAGAGAGAAAAAGAGAGAATGAAATAAAGCATAATATTTTTTTGTATTAATAATTGTATTGAGATTAAAAACAAAGAAAATTATAAAACAAACAAAAGATATACAAACAGTAAGGGAATATTTACAAATTACATCTGCATGTCAAGTTTTACTAAAACCGTACCATTTGTTTGGTCTTTTTAATGGTTTAAATTATTTTACCCAACAAATACATCATACAGTATTACCTAAAATTATCCGACAGCAGCAGTTTCAAATCATGTTTGTAACAAAAAACTTTTTATCAGTACTTTTGAACTTATACTATACTAATTCCCCTTATTCTGCTTGATAAGATCCTCACAATGGCCAGCGGCCCATTAGGAAGAGCAGAGTAAGGCCAAAAGGGGATTGGCCTCTCCTTTCATTAGAAAAAAATACACATAACATCAAACCTGTTTGCTGTCTAATGCTACCAGGTAACACCAATTGGAAAAGGCGAGGTTAAAAGTTAATTGAATGCAATCTATAAATTGTAAGTAAATAACAAACTGGCAAATTTGAAGTGATACGAATTAACCCATTGAGGTAGATACACGTGCTGGTTACACGTTGCTTGGCCAGGACCGAACACAGTCATGTGCTGGCTATGTAGTCGACATTTGACATTACACTGTTCACATAGTTCACTGTATTTTTGCTAGATATTGTACGTCTCTTATTAAGTGTTTAGATGCCATAACCAAATAAACACAGTATTTCAATTTCATACTGTGGCTAACCGGATTTTTTAAATATTTTGCATTATACCCCGATCTAGAAAACATTCCACTTATTTAGTTGTAGACGACTTAAACCCTGAGATGGAGGTTATCTAATATTTCCCTGCCAGGACAACTTGAAAGTAATTATCCTTCCTTTAGATCAAGAGGATGAGCAACAGGAAAATACATTTGATTTTTGTAGACCTAGAAATACTGTACTAGATGTAGGTCTAGTTCACTCTGGTTCCAAAGATTTATTTATTGATAGGCCTATAATAGTTTATGGCATTCTTATTTTAAGATCGTAATTTTAGATATATGGTTAATTATTTTTCCCTGTGTAAAGAACCTAATGAACAGTTTAAAAAAGTGCTAAATACACATTTTGAAATGTTTCACTTCAAATAAGTAGTTGTTTTTTATTTTGACTTCTTTTTTTGAAAAAAGTGTGTCTTATGTAACTAAAAGTTTTTAAATAAATTATTTTGTTCTTCTAAATGTTATATAACAATGTAGAGAAAAAATTATTTTTAAAAATACTTCAAATTGTATTGCTCTATCATAAACATTATTATTACAGTATAACTAAAGGCTTACATTTTCACCTAAATTAATTGATGCTACCAGACCTGCAGAAGCTCATATAACTGTTACCTCAATGGGTTAACTACGTATTTGGTTGTGTATGACAAACAATATACTTAAATCACTTATTGTGACAATTTTATACTCAACTTTAGCAAATTTAAAATTCCTTTACTTACAAAAAAAAGGAAGTTAAGATTAAATCCACTATCCCCCGGATTATGAAATTGCCAGAATTTTATAGGTGAAGGGTATTAAACTAGTTTGTGGTATCTGTTTATAGTTATCTTGAAACAGTTTACCTTAGCCTCAGGCAACAGTTTCTGGTGTTCATGAAGGAGCAGTTCTGCACTAGCCACGGAGTCACCCAGTTCTGGGCAGTTACGGCCCAGACTTTCTAACCTGTCCGCATAGATCTCCTCGAGCAACCGCAAGTCAGTGGTAAGCAAAGCGAGGGCCAAGCACTGCTCTAGCTGAGTCTTGCGAGATTGCCAGGACACTTCCAGCGTGCGTCGTCGGTCGTGTAAGTCTTCCAGCCAGTGCTCCACCTGTGATATTGCTACAACAACAAAGAACAAGAAGATAAGTTCAAGCACTGCTTCAGCTAAGCATTGCGAGATTGGAAAGACATTTCCAGTGTGCGACATTGGTCAGGTAGGTCTTCCAGACAGTGCTTCACAAAATAGGTTTAACTAGGTAATAAAAATTACTTTTTCTTTTATTACATGCAATCTACTTATGTTTTTTATTTCTATAAACATAAATTTTAAAAAAATCATACCTATGCTCAAATTGCAACAAATATATCTATCTAGATTATTAACCTGACTCTGTGGAAGCTTTAGTCTGGCCGGGTCGAGAATCGAGAGAACCTTCGGATGCGAGGAGGCGTAGGGTGTCAAGCAGCGCGCGCGACCGTCCTGCAGGGATGCCATTAGAGTCTCTAACATTGAACGCTTTACATCAGACAGTCGAGTGAGCAGGTCCCGCAGCTCAGAAACCTCCACAGGCAGTGGTGCACCAGAACACGCTAGCTCCAGTGCTCGCGTCCTCTCCAAGCAGACTGCAGCGTCACTGGACAAATATACAATATGCTACAGTAAAAGGTGAGTCACTCTTAGATTAGAATATTTAAAACAATATTTCAAAACAACAAATGTTCAATTCATGATAATTAATTTAAATACCTATGGTATTTGACGTTAAGCTCAAGAATTTCCTTCCTCTTGTGTAGGAGAGTGTTGATGTCCTGCCATGCTAGGGAGAGAGACTCGGCCATGGCAGTGTATACCTCTGCCCTTGTGTGTTGGCTGGCTATGAGTTGGTCAGCTTGTCTCAGCAACTCCTCTACTGGGCTCTGCTTGCTCTGTTAACATATGCATTTAGTTTTGTTAATTTGTATCTAATTTAATATTTAATTCATTTATATTTAGTCAAACTCTTTTAATTAGTGACTTTCCACAATACCTAAAAGGCCTGTAAAGTTGTGATGTATACTTATAATAATGGATAAATTAGCAATGAACAACTTGACATCAATTCTTATATAGCTTTTGATCTTGTACATTCACTAATGATGAAATTTTAATGCTTATGAGTATTATTGAGCTAATTGAGACTTTTTCATAAAATTATTGTTTTTGGAATGATTTGATGCTCAATCTGGAAGAACAAACTTCCTTGGGCATTCAATTATTTTAGGTGAAAAATAGTATAGTTTTATTACTGTCAGACACAATATTGTACTAGTAAAGTTCATGAACACATGAGGTGTTTGGAAGAAATATAAAAAAGTGATTGTTCTAAGATGGTAAAAAAAGTTATTAACAAAGTCCATTCTTAGAGTTGACAGTTCTGGTATTGTGATATTGTCAACTTTTCCTCTTAGTATGATTGTTAAATTTCCCACAAAGATTGCCTATCATGACAGGTTAATGGGGTTGACAGGTTCTCTTATATTGTAAATGAAAGTAACATGTTATTTTAACAGAGAGGCCAATCCCCTTTTAAACCTTATTCTGCCCGTCCCACTGGCCACTGGCCTGTGTGAGGATCTTATCACAATAAGGGGGACAGTCGATACAGTACAAGGTCGATGGTACTGATAAAGAGTGCAATGGTTATGGACAGGATTTGAACCTGCGCTATCTCTAACTCAGACCCAGGTCAACGTCTTAGACCGCTCGCCCATCAGCACTACCAATTAACACGCTGGCATAAGTGTTGTGTCACTCTTCACATATTAATATTACAAACGCAACATATGTAATAGCATATTACCAACCAGTATAAGTTGCAAGTTTTCAAAGATTAATAAAATATAATACCGAACATAGTACAAGAAAAGACCTTCTGTTATATCTTGTATATGATACATACACAACATTAATGTATCTCAATTGCATTCATGAATTGAAGGCTCCCAGCTTTATCTTTTGATATAATATGAAGCCAAAAACTGCTTACAACACACTTCAGACAAATCTTAAATGACAATTTTATTTATGCGTTAAATGACAATATAAATTGTGTCCAAGTAGGATTTCGAACCTGAAGGATAAGCTAACCACTCAACTACAAGTGAACACCCAGCCTATTACTCAGCTAAGATAAATAAAACTGACTACTATAGTGAAAAAAGATATATTGATGAAAAATAAAACTTACACCTTTAATACTATTTATAATTGATCTCTAAGTTTAACCAGAGTTATATCTGGGGGAGGGGAAGAGATATCATGTATACTCTTTCACAAAATTTTAAAATACATAATATAATAGAGAAAAATGTAAAATACTCAATTATATAATTTTGTTATAATCCAAGATCCTTACATTCATCATTCATTACATCAATCAGCTGATTATTAATCAGCAGTTGAACAACATTAATACTTCTATTGTTTATTGTAAGGGAAGGATGGCGCTCAGTAAAATCTTTATTAATCTCCAAATATTGTCATAGTTAAAAAAACTTGGTATCAAAATTCATTGTATAAATACACTTAACTTATATTACTATATTCTTATGAACTTTTCATACAATCCCTGTTTTTTTAGTTATTACAGTTTAAGAATTGTGTGTGGCTGCTATTTTAAAACCAGATAATATGATCTTTTTCTGAAACTTTTCCAAAACAGATCTTAAATAGACTAAAAATTTTGCAAAGTTTGAAATTTATTTGATTTAAAGATATAATTTTTCTAAAAACACAAACAGGCAGACTGATGGTAAACTAAACAAGATAGGACTATATATGAAATTTCTTACTTTTGACATGATAAATTAAAAGGTGAAGTTTGATAGAGTAAATTATCGAAAAACATACATGCCTTTTAGTTTTATATATAAACATTTATAAATGTGTACTGTACAATTCATTTTTATTGCAATATATTAAAAAAAAATTATTTTATGCATATACAAACTTAGACAATATATGATTAAGGGAAGGGAATTTCAATGATTTTTATTGAAACAAATTGCAGTTACAGGGAATATTATGTTGAAGCATTTTTTCTTTTTACTTTGAAGACAAAAAAAATTGTTAGTCTTTAATTAATTAAGTATTTTTACCTAAAAGAAATACAGTAAAGTGTTTTATTGAGCTATTCAAAGGCTCTTATAATTTTTAAGCTAAATATTTGCATTAATTTTATTGAGTCATTAAAAATTTTATACACTGTGATTTATATTAACATTTAAAAGTTTTAACCTTACTCCTGGTACATTAAAGAATCACATATTGTACCAAAATGTAGACTTCTATTAAATCAGATAAAACTACTTAAAGTTAAATGGTTCCAAATTTATACTATTCCTGAATTTATCGTAAATGTTTGTTCACAATCCTAAGCCAATCTCAAGGGTTCAAAGTTGTCCAAGCAAGTGGAATGACCTAGGAGGGCTAAGTGTGGATGGGCGGGGCTGGGTCTAAATAAGCGGCACAGAACTGCTGGTTTTTTATAGTGAGGTGAAGTACAACTATTCTCAGCTCAGCCAGGCTTCTTCTCAACTCTAGTCAATACACAGTTCTGGTTTCCATTCTATTACCACCATCAGATTACAATATGAAATAGTGTACATGAGACAATCTTCTAGGGTGACATTATAGAGATCAAAATAGGACTTTTATCAACATTTGACCCTTATTCATTGATCAAAGCCTTTCTTTTAGAAAAGACATTATTTAGAGTGTGATTTGATCAATTGTATTCTGAGAGGTGCATTGCTATTTCCAGAGTGTTGCCTTAAAACTCAAATTCGGGACTTCTATGTTTCTTCTAGTTTATCCATGACAAAATTTACCCTAAACTGTGATGCTCAGCCTTAAGTTAATGTTGTTAATATCTCTTTTCTGATCGTCAGAGTGACAGACAATTTTTTCACAATCAGCCATTGATTCTGAAGGATGGGCTAAAAGCGACCAAACTCCTTTGAAACTGTGAAGCAAAACAGTGGTAGTTGTATACCTGAGAAGCCAATTTTATTTTTGGGATTAAGAATATTGTGATCTAAAGAAAGTACACTGAGGAGAATCTTAATGTTATGGATTCTAAAACTATCTTATCTGAACACATAAGCAGTGTTGTTTTAAAAACTAGAAAGATCTTGGGTTTTGGTAAAAGGATCACCCGATTTCTGAACAACATAACCTTTTGTCTGATGCTCTACTGATTGTTGATCTAAAGCCACCTCGAGTATGTCATTGTTGTCTGGAATATAAATAAGTATTACACAGATATAAAAATTGAGTTTGTGTAGAGAAAATTCTTCTCATTATTTACAAAAAAATCTTTTTTGGTTATCATAAGTAACTAACCAAAATTTTCTAATTGTAACTTAGTTTCTTAAATAAAAATATTAGTAAAAAGAATACTAAAAATCATAAAATAGTAAGATCTAGATTATTGAGAACCAAGACCTCAAATTGACTATCTTAATGGAACAACATGATGAAACACTATGTCCAATACTGTACATAAAATAATGGAAGGTAATAGATAGAAGAAAACAAGACGTTTTAGGACACACATTTTAGGAAACTATTTTTTTTTTATCTTTAATAATTTTATGTATGTTTTATTATAATTTTGAATCAGTCTATGTGAGATAAAAAATTAAATAGTAAAAACTTATCTGTCTGGTTGATGAAAACGCAAAGTTAAAAATGCAATTGGAAGGAACTGGAATGTATCACTAAATAGAAATTGCCCTACCCTAAATCGAATTTTTTTTTTCAGAATACTTTGCTTACAGCAATAGAATCTATAGTTTATTTACCAATATCTTAAGCTTCTGGATGCAAAATGTTTAATCCACACAATTAAATGTGTTGAAACTGAAACAGCTCAAATAGTTTGAATCATTCTTTTATTAGAAATATTTAGCATAGATTACACTTTTTTTAAGGCCAATGTTAGTTGACAGTATTAGGCCTATACATATCTAACTTTATTTATTTATTTATTGTATACGGTTAACACCATTTTATATTACATGATAAATTTACAGTTTGGATTTAGATGGCTAACAATACAGGCATCTAATTCCATGTATATGAGGTTACCTCCACCCTTATTACTATTAAATACATACTCTTATAGACCAAACACAAATTAACAGACCATGCAATTGATTTAAATAAATAATTAAAAAGACGTAGTAAATCATTACAAGCATTAAGAAACCTTATTATATTATAAATATATACAGAAATGGTTCTAATCAACAGGCAAGTTCAAAATATGTCTACACTCTACAAATTCCAGAATAAACAGATCACCATTCAAAAATAAAACTTGGAGAGTTCCTTTTTAAAAGTTACCTCAGACATAGTAAAGAAATCAATGTGATCTGGTAAGCTATTTCCCAGGCGGTGAAGACGTGGCACTGAGCTGTGGTAAGAATACAGAGTCTGACAATATTTCCTCTCAAACATATGATTTGTTCTGGCCAATCTTGAGCAGCGAAAATCTATTCTCCCAAGTAGATCAGGAGAATCCACTGAAGATGTAATAATCTTTCGGAGAAGAAGTAAATCATTGATCCTCCACCTGGTGCTCAGAGATTGAAGACCAAACTGATGGCTGATGTCATCCAAAGGAACCTCCGCATAATGAAAGCCAAGTTTCATTCCTAGAACTCGAAGAAACTTCCTCTGTATGCTCTCAATGGAATCAATATGGCCTATCTGATATGGCGACCACACTGGTGAACAATATTCTAATATGGGGCGAACTAATTGTACATAGAGTGTTCTAAGCGCTACAGGGGAAAACCCATCTCTGGATACCCTAATAATAAATCCAAGAGCTGAATTTGCCCTACGGCTAATAAAGTCAATGTGACTTTTAGGATTAAGTGAAGATGTCATAGTCACCCCAAGATCCTTAATCATAGAACATCTGCTGAGTGGTTCCTCTCCAAGAAAGTACTCGAAGGTCTCCTCATTCATCCGTCGGGAGAAAGTAAGTACTGAGCACTTTGATACATTAACCTCCATTTTATTTCTATAACACCACAATAGTACACCATTCAAGTCAGCCTGTAGATCTCTGCAATCAGACTCCGAAGTGATCTCCTTGTATATTTTGGCATCATCTGCAAAGAGCAATATCTTGGAGTGTTTAATGACAGAAACCATATCATTAACATAAATGGCAAAAAGCAAAGGCCCAAGGAGGGAACCCTGGGGGACTCCAGAAAGCACAGGGAAAGCTGTGGATTTCAAACCTCTGTATCTAACCACCTGATAACGATCACTCAAATAACTTCGAAACCATCGTAGCATGGGACCAACAACGCCCAAACTACTAAGCTTGGATAGCAGATGTTCATGACTAATCTTGTCAAATGCCTTAGATAGGTCTATGTAGACACTATCAACTTGACTTCCTATATTGAAAGCAGATATGATGTCATCCTGATAAATAATGAGATTCGTGGTGGTTGATCTTCCCCTCAAGAAACCATGCTGAGCAGTGGATATAGTGTTCTTGACAAAAAAAGAGAGTCTATTGAAAACCATGGCTTCAAACACCTTAGCTAGAGTCGATTGAATTGAGATAGGTCTGTAATTTCTTATGTCTGAGCTGTTTCCACTCTTATATATGGGCGTAACGTAGCTAGTCTTCAGGCAGTGAGGGAAAACCCCCAACCGCAAAAACTCATTGAAATATAAAGTTAAGTGAGGAGCTAGAATAGAGCTACAGTATCTTAATATTGACGGAGGTATCTCATCAGGTCCCGCTCCTTTATTGGCATTCAGGGAGGACAGCACTCTCTCAAGTTCCACGGAAGAAATAGAAAATTCTGCAAGAGAAAATGCAGTTAACTGGTCCTCATATGAAGGACACTCAACATGCATCTGGTAGACAGATGAAAAATGCTCTGCGAAAAGTTCGCATATATCTTGCGGGTCATCTACAGCCATATCGTTTAGATGCATTGTGTCATTTATCCCTGTTTTGCCCTTTGTGTTGTTAATGTGAGCCCAAAAGGCCTTAATATTATGTTGCATGGCGCTTTCAACTGAATCAATATACTGCCGGTAACAGTGTGCAGTAAGTTCCTTACATTGTGTCCGCACACTGCAAAATTCTCTATATAATTTCAAACTATTTGTTGTTTTATATTTGCAATGCAGCCTCTTCTTTAAGGATACCAGTCTCTTCAAATCTTGTGAGAACCAACAAGGGAAGGTAGAAGCCCCACAAAACTTTAAGGGCGTATAAAATTTAATCAGGGCAGTAAGATTAGAGCAAAAGGTTCCAAACGATGCCTCAACCTGCTCAGGACTAGTCAGTATGGGGTACTGCCAAAGTTGCAAGTTACGAAAGATTTCCTCCTCATTACTGTTGTTAAAGTCATACTTAGAGATCTTACTTTTGGATTTTCCATGTTCAGAGCATATAATTACAATATCCAAAGCAGGATGATGAGATTCCAGATTTACTAAAGGATCTAAGGCCGGGTTTACTGATACATAGCTGTCTGATGAGAATATGAGGTCCAGCAAGACTCCACGATCATTCATAACTCCATTAATTTGTTGAAGATGAAAGAGATTAGCCAGGTTTAGAATAGAATTAAAGGAAGAGTCCTGCACAGTTCGGGTGGTACATTCCTGTATTAAAACAATACAGTTCGGGTTTAAAACAATACTGTATTATTAACTGTATTATTATTATCATTAATCATATAATTAATAATAAATGTAAAGTGTGATGTAGTTCATACAAAACAAGTAATGAATACCTTTCTTTCTCCCACCACAAATAAACAAATATGGGCTCCGCCTAACCCCTGTTTGGATTTCTCAACATAGCCCACATGGGCTGGTATCAAGACATGAATGGAGCTAATTATAGCCATGATTGATCAGTCTAAAAGTAAAATATACCAATGGAGAATCGTTTAAAAGAAATTTAGTGTTAAAAAGCATTAGGCAATGTGACTCAGCTATGAAACATACAAATATAAACATTTAACACTTCCAGCACTTCAGCCATTGTTGCACAGGTTCAGTTCTGTTCGACTCCAAAATATGGGTTGATAGGAAAAATAATTCTTAAGTAACTATTAATTTTTCTGGTAAAAAAAATACTGAAGCTAAAAAGAAATTATAATGAATTAAATAACTACTATATGTTAAGAGTCAAAACATGAATGTCTTAGACATCTCAACAAATTTAAAACTCACAATAAATAAATTCTACAAATAAGTCAAAAGAATTAAAAATAAATCATAAACTAAGTTTACAGTGAAGTAACTCATAGAATTTCTAGAAACTAAAAAGTCAATTTTTTATTTCTACATTGACTTATTGAGTTTCACACTCTTTTTGTTAAAGAATTTAAATAACAGTAGCTTTCTGGACTTCAATTCTAAATCATGCAACTTCCACAAATGAATGTGAGCATTTTCCAATAAGTTTAAAAATCCATCAACTAGTAGGTTGATGACTAACTCCTTGCAATCCCTGCAGATAGATCAATTTCTTTCAACGATATCAGCATCAATAATGGGGACAAATGAGAAATCTATAATGGGTTGAGCATTAGCAAACAAAGCCTTCACTCAGAGGGCAGGCAAATTTCTCCTAAGTCTTCGTCTACTTGTCCACACGATATCTCAAAAAACTATTTGAGGTATGTACTTGAAATTCAGCATACAGCTTTGTTTCTATAAAGGCAACATACAGTTCAATGGTGGTGCATGTCCCTTCATGCAATTTGGCTGAGAGTTAAACACGTTTTTTAGGTTTGCTAACCCTAACTTTTCACAGGACATCTAAAGTACGGATTGGGCTATATAAACTTGAAATTTTGCACATTTTGGTATCACTTGGGGGCTGACAGAATTCCTTTTCTGTCTGTTTGTTATACTGTCTGTCTTCTTCAGAATATTTCAAAATGAAATCGAACCATGGACTTAAAATCTTGCATATTAATATTGCTATCACTTGAGGAGCAGGCAAAAATCCTCTTCTATTTGTTTCTCTGTCTATCTGTATTCCACAGAATATATGAAGAATAAATTGATCGACAGCTTTGAAATTTTGAATTAATCATTAGTGAAGTTTCTTATACCACATATGGTCTGGTTATCTCCTAGCTTGTATTACAAGTAAAAGGGATGATAGGACGAGAGCTGGTACCCAGACATCTTCTGGTGGTTATTATGTTTTGTCTAAAGAAATGTATAAAGCTACCTAGGAGAACTGTGGTGATAATTCCCTTAAACAGTCAAGACATGATTCCCCAACTTATTTAGAACTAAGCACTGTGAGACGTTCAATTACTTCCGCAAGTGATCTTGCACAACGAAAAGACAAAGTTACTAGAGTTGACATTGTACAATTGTTGAGAATTATTGAGACCCTCAATATGAGCATATAAAGATATTGTATAACAATTCAACACAGGAATATCACTCACTAATGAAATGAGTCAATAATAACATTTTTGTTCCATTATTTAGCTAGCATGAGATAAAGCTGTTGCAACTGTGTCACATACAACATCATAATGTGATGACTATGCATCCTGAGGCAATTTTGAACTTCAAGAGTGGCAGTTCCCAATACAGAGAAATCAGTACAGCATTTGACATTTAAATGCTGTCTTCTCCTTGTATTCTTATTAGTTCAAATGTGCACACTGATGATGATCCAAACCTGAGATCCCAAGAGAAGCATAGTCCATCCTGGATGTTGAGAAAACCATTCATTGGACTGAACTTGCTTCTCCATATCTTCCTAATAAGTAAATCTCTGCACTATGGTCTGATTCATCACTGTTTTTTCAAGTTTCACAAACGAGATAAGACAGTACGATATTGTACATATTCTTGGATTATTTAGGAAGCAGTAAATGTTTCCTTAAATAGCTTATACTAAAGGTCCAGTTTTTATATTATCCCAATGTGTTAAGAAAACCAAATTTCACACAAAACGTGCAGCATAAAAGACAAAATTGTTAAACTCAACACTACTCTTCTGGGACAGAGCTAATCTCAATTATTGTGTATTTAGATATACCCACTTTCATTGCATGTTAACCACCTACAGGCATGCACTTCATATAATACAGCCTAAGATAAATATCATACCACTTTTGGTAGAAAATATCGCACTGCAAAAGACTTGTACTGTGAACTGATTAAAAATACCTGCTCATTGATTGATGAAATTTCAACTTATCCGTAAACTACCACATTTTCTTGAGGGACACTGTTCTATATTAGTTTTAAAAAAACTTCTCTTGTGTAATAGTCTATCCAGCATTGCCTCAAGCAGTTTCCATTTTGTCTTGTACTTGCTTAATCCAACCACTACCAGGTCCTGTGTCAAGTCTGTATTAAATGTGCAACAGAGTCTAAAGAGTTACATGGAAATTGCTTTTGTACTGAACAACTAAATGCCATAGATATTAAAGTACCTAACAAAGCTAAAAAATTTGACAAAGCCACAAAAAAAGATCAGAAAATTGTTTAAGTCACATTGGGATACTAAAACCTTGACTAGATGACTCGCTATCAAATCTCTGAAACATCCCAAAAACGCAACAAAAAGCTGACACAACTTTGACAAACTAAAGAATTACCAATGATAACAACCTTGGCACTCATAACCTTCCCCGACAATTATCAAACAAATCGACTTCACTGAGCCATATCTTCAGAACTTGTCAGAAGCATGTCTGAAGACCATTAAGATAATACTAGTTGGTCAAAGTCATATGGCTGAACATATTTTGATGTACAACTTGTTATTTTATAAAACTAGACTGTAGCAGATTTATAACCACACTTTAATTAATCTAAAATTTTAGTGTTTGCTTAAATTTACACAATTATCTTAATATTTTTAGACACCTTTTTTGAAGAGGGTGGATTTCAATCCTCAAAACGTATAATTTTTTATAAATCAACCATCCTCAATGACAAACTTTAAATCTAGAAGATAGTTATGCCAAAGGATTTTGAAAGCCACTATGACAGTATGACATTTGCTACACAAGATACTGTACTGCCACCTTAATGAATGCTCTATATAAGAAATGAATGCTTCTTCTTAGGCTGAATTTATCAACTACATCAACCACATGTATTTCATAGCAATGAACACCCAGTCTATCTTATATGAAAGTCCTACCAAAATTGTATGAAGGCTATTACTCACCTTTGTGACAGTAGCTAATTCACACTTAGGTAGAATGTGGCAAATTCTAATGTAAGCTTACAATACAGTAGAACCCCTCATATCCGGCCTCGGTTTTACCGCACCTCGGTTTATCCGGCCACTTCCCGGAAGCCAATATCGAAATTTATTTACCACGGCTTGCAGACGCGCAGTTGCACGCACTAGTCTCCCACGACTCTTGCGTTATTTTTGTGTATCTATTTGTTTACATTTTCTTGTGTTGTCCTCAGTTGAGCTAATAGGTTTAACCTGTAAACAGTTCGTTGATTATTTCCAGTGCGGTTAGTACAGTACAGTACAATTGTTTTGTTTCGTCAAGTGCTGTGTACTGTAGGATGGTTTATCCGGCCGAATCGTTATCCGGCCAGGGGCTCGGTTCCGTGGTGGCCGGATATGAGGGGTTCTACTGTAGTTTTCTATTAAAGCCCTTCAGGTGCGAATACATAGAAAGCAGCGTTACGCGAAACTATCAAACACAAGTTAACATATTGAATACAGTACTGTACACAAAGAGGGATGTGACGCGATCGTATTTTATTCCATAAGAACTCTATTTCATAATTTCACGTTGTGTCTCTAACTAGGCCTATGTATTTTTTTTAGGTTTACAAAAAGTAGCCGATAGATTTTGGAGGATATACACTTACATGGATCTTTAGGAGGACCTGTTCGTGAGCGGAGAGCATCGCTGTAGCCTCTGCCAGAGTCGCTCCCAGGAGAGTCAATTCTGGTATCATCTCCACCACCCGTAGTTCCAGCCATTCTCTGCTCTAGAACAGAAGATACAAAAGAGTTTAGGAGTGGTGTAACTAGAGTAATGGAGTTTAACAATGGAGTTTGTGTTACAAGAGGTCTGCGCTCAATGACAATCTTCCGCAGATACCTCAATACCACCAACTATTCTCGCTTTAGCGGTATGTCTCATCTCATGCGCGCAAGTGGGGTGGTTTCTACTCATCTGGATTTCTTCCACGATTCTGTACCATCGTTCAGAAAGAAAGTGATTGCTCTGTGTGACGTTACCTAATGCTGGGGCCGTCGACTCCCCTCATTATAGTGCACGTGCCTCCTCTTCAGTTTCTGTTTTAAGTTCTTTTCGTTGTTGTTTATTGTATATTTATTTGTTATGGTATTTATAGTCTTTCTGTTAGTTATATCAATTGAAATAATAGTATATTTTTTTTGTAACAGAGGGCCAGGTTTCCTAGGCCTGGTAGTTGCCTCTCAGCCATCCGGCTTATTGTGCACCCTCTCCCAGGTTTAAGCTGTATCAAATCCCAGGCCTTTACAAAACCATGAGATCTTCTGAACAATGCTTTCCTGTTCCAACCCCTCTTCCGTATGCATAAGAACACCTAGGGATCTTGAGCGTTTGCTCTGTAATGCCAGACATTCAAATATGACGTGCTTGGCTGTTTCGTCAGCCTCGCCACATTTCCTGCACAGTGTTTCCTGAACTGGAATACCTATTCTGTTCAGGTGACTTCGGAATATCCAATGACCTGTAATAAAACCAGTCACCTTTCGGATCTCCGTTCTACTCATTCTAAGGGCATCTGCTGCAATGTTCCTTGATGGTCCCTTGAGCATCCGCTTTGCTTGTACATTCCCCTCAGTATTTCTCCAATGTTGTAGGTGTTTGTTAACCACCCACTTGGTAACTGATCTACGTGCTAAGTTATATGAGACCCCACACGTTGGTTCAGGACCGGTAAGAGGACGGTCGGCTCCCAAGTTAGCGCAACTGTCTGCCCCTTCATTACTTACCCGCCTTCTGTCTGTGATTCCTCTATGTCCAGGCACCCAAGTTAGAATAACTTTATTGGTTTTCGCCAGCAATTTCATGACCTTATGGCATTCCCAGACTGTCTTCGAATTACAGTCATGGTTGGCCAAGGCCTGCAGAGCAGCCCTGCTGTCCGTGTCAATGTAGATGGTTTTGCCTTTGTAGCCCCTTTCCACATTAACTCTTGCACATTCTCCAAGGGCTGTATCTATTCACTGTTCACCTAATCTCTATTATTGTTATTGTTACCTGATATTTCTATTGTTGTTAGTATATTATATAATCTCAATATGTATTCTCTTCATGTGAAAATAAAAAACCAAATATTGGTTAACTCTTTTTATGAATTTTCGTATGTCAGCATACTTCTTCAGATAACAAAAAGTGTATAAATATTTACAAAATCAAATAATTAATAACTAAATAGCAACAAGAAAAAGAACTAAAATAGAATAATAAATATATATATATATATATATAGTTTATTTCTTAGTTATTATAAAAACTGCAGACCTATACACTGTTGACTCAATCCCACTCTAGTT
Source organism: Homalodisca vitripennis (assembly GCF_021130785.1). Taxonomy (NCBI): domain Eukaryota; kingdom Metazoa; phylum Arthropoda; class Insecta; order Hemiptera; family Cicadellidae; genus Homalodisca; species Homalodisca vitripennis. The sequence continues at coordinate 83,893,131 of NC_060207.1, read as the reverse complement.
TATCCTACTGTTATCTTAGATACTTTACTGATGTTAGTCCTTATTATATAGTTTATTTACTGTTTTTCCTTCATAGTATTTAATTAATTGTTGTTATTTCTTATTTTAATAGCTCTCCTTAGGCTCTATGTTCTATGTCCTATTGCTATAAAGTGTTTACTAGCCTTACAATTTCCAGTCTTGTACAATTGTTGCCTGTGTTGTTTGCTGGTCATGCCTCCTTGTTGTATGTTACTATTTACTCTCTGTCTTGTTAGCTACTAAGAAAACTTTAGTACATCTTGTCCATAATTATTTTTTGTTACTTTTGTATAAAATTGGCGTTTGCCATTGAAATAAATAAACAGTATTATGTTCAACCTGACAGCAGATTATACTGTCTTCAACCATTATACTGTGTATTCAGTATGAGGCACTAGATTTTAAATCTCACTTTAAAAACTGGATGATAAGCCATTGTCATCACAAGTTAATTTCTCCACCTTACACCTGAGGTCATGAATTAAAGGTCATTTGTAGATAATAAACATTGTAATATAACATTTAAAGAATTTTAAATTGGTAGATGATAAAAATTGTAAAATCATCATTTAAAACATTATACGGGTAGGGTACGATAAGCGGACCCGGTTTTTTATATTGAAATTGGCAAACGATATTACTTAATCATAACCACCGATATAATAAATCGATACTGATTAATTATTTTGAACAAATAACTTAAATAATCTATATCAACAGCTGTAAACACTTTCAAATAATACACGTAAGGTAATATTTAAATTTTACATATAAGTAACATTTGATTATTAAAAATGGCAGTCAATTTTAGAAGACTAAGTACACGACATTGCTTTGAAAGATGATAAGACATGTTTTACGTGGCTTCAACATGTTGGACTCGTACCAAAAAATCCATTATGTGAAATTTGTGGGAAAGAAACAACTGCAACTGTGAGAGGAGCAAATATGGTCGTCTTCACTTTTCCTAATGTTGCTTATAATAATTTGTTTCTATACTTTAAATATTAAATCCATATTTTAATTTAAAACATATGATTGCTATTGAAGACTATAGATACTTTTATATCGATTGATAGTCTAGGATTTGAGATGCGAATATTAGGTATCGATGATTACATTCTTCAATATAAAAAACCGGGTCCCCTTATCGTACCCTGCCCCATTATACTTTGATTGGTGACATTTTATTCTGGTATTACAAAGAACTATAAGACCAATAAATGACAAATATTCATTCCATAAGTTTAAAAAACACAAAATTAAATATTTTTATCTAATTTAAATTTAAATACCAACTGATTCAAACAACCAACAATAATTTGGCATGATTTTTAAATCTAAAATGTTGAATTATTTACAATGCCCTAGGCCTACAATCATTTTGTATGGCCTATTACAATAAAAATCATGTTTATAGTAACACTAACCCAACCAATGAAATTACTAAAGATGTTCTTTTTTTATAAAAGAAAGAATAATTAATTAGCAAAACATAATGATGATGAGTTCAAACTTATGATTGTAAGCAGACTCACTAAACCTAAAAATGTTCTTTGATACTTTGAGTTTGAGATAAATTATGTATTGTTATTTTGATACCAAACACTTATTAAATTACCGAGACGAGACCTAGACTAGACCTGTCCATGTACTATAGCATTTTTTACCAACATTTCATTTATTTACAATCTATTCAATTTGAGAAAAACAATAAGTAAATAGTATATACAGAAACAACATTGACAATTAAAATTGAGTTAGATGTTAACCACTGTTAACACTAACATAATTAATTCAAGAACCTAAAAGGTAGATCCAGGATGGCAGTTCGGTGGAGTCTGTAAACATTTTTAGAATTATCAAGTAGATTTACCGCAAGGTGGTTTGGATGATCTTCTAATCTTGAAAGATAAATGCGACTGAATTTGGTTATTTCTTCTTTGACTGTTGGAATGTTCAAATCTTGATGTAGCGTTTTATTGGATACATACCATGGCGCTTTTGCAAATTTTCTAAACAATTTTGATTGATACCGTTGTAGTATCACTGTACTATAGCTTGACTGCGTCTGTTCAACAAAAACTGTCGTCTGCTTTGTTACTAAATGACAGCTGGTCATCTCTTCCAGGAGTATTGACCATTTTAATAATATATTAACATTAACCTAAAAGAGTACATTTTGGTCCACTATTTGAAAGAAACATATAGATGGTCCCGATAATATCATATAAGTCGGCAGCACTGTATGTTATTATTACTAGACTGTTTTACAATCAGCTATAACAGCTGATTTTGTGAGTCTCCACGCCTCGGACGACTCTAGTGTGTGATTCTTCAATTTTGAACATGGTGTTAGATGCATTCTTTATGTGAGTATAACACTGGGAGATTTTTTCCTGGTGCTTTATACTTTTTTCCAGGTTAAGTGTTAGAGAGGGCTTCTTAGCCCTAACTTCGCCTGGTAAAATAAGACATTCTTTACTTTTTTTTATATTGTTGAGCCATTTGAATATTTTAAAATCCGGAAAGAGTTTATAATCCGTTCCCATAAGGAGTCAAAACCAAAATTTAGTCTTAATTTAACTACCCATTTGGACTTTAAGATTGATTGATTGGGGATTTAAGTCGATTTAGGCTTGCTAGCTTGCAGGTTCCTAGAGAAAGATGTAGCTATTCCATTTTATACTGGTATGTTATAAAAATTAATTTTAATAATAAAAAATATAAAAACAATTAAATATTAATATACTTAAAATGAACTGGATGTCGAATGTGGATCTTAATAACAACAAAACTTGGAATTACATCTGGGCTTTGTGCCCAATTGGGCACATTTTATTTTCTGCTATGAAATACAAAAATTAATAAAACAAATAATGTTTACTTTTCTGCGCTTTAATTATATATATATTAATTATATATATATATATATATATATATATATATATATATATATATATATATATATATATATATATATATATATATATATATATATATATTTTAATTATATAAGAAAAATAAGTATCGAGAGTTTTTGAAATGTTGTAAAAGGTCGTCCCTGAAGAGGGGTCACAATTGGCAATGTACTTATTGCTGTAATTGAGAGAGCTATCAAAGATTACCACATAAATAATACCACAGACAATGGATACGTTTCTATATCCATTGTCTGTGATAATACTTACAATTTAGTTTAATTGGTCTATTGCCAAAAACCATGGATTAGTAAACTTTAGAAGAAAATTACTACAATCCAAAGTTGTAATATATCATCTGTTCTGTTTGGAATTGATGATTATCTATCGATGGCTGTGATTTGTGTCGCGTGAATTATTAATAATTTATGTATTATTAATTTTTATTGATAATCGATTTACTGTTTGTCTAATTAGGCGATGTACTGTATTATACACAATCGAGGCACCTTATACCATTGAAATGTTACTGCCTTCTATGTTCGAATCTACTAATGCATTCCATATTGCGATAATAGTATTGATAGACCAGCAACCCAAACATGAGTTATGGCAATGTTAGTACAAAGTTATGCAGGAAATTAGAATTGTTTGCCCCTTGTCAATAAGCAATCAACTGTATTAAACTCTGTTCTGAGTACTGTATATTACAACTTGATTGTACCGATACAGCAGTATTGGTACCTAACGGCACGCCCCCAATTACCTGAAACACTAAGACATGCAATCTTATGCTTTACCAACCTTCTACCTTTGATTGTATTAGTTCTCTACGTAATCAAAATTATCACCAACACGGAAAACAGAATTCATTTCGATTCATTCACTTTCCTGACTTGTCAGTGTAAAATTACGATATAGAAATACAAATACTTATGTGTTTTTACTATTAGTTAGATGATGTTTAAGTCAATTAATGAGACAATAAACGTCCCCTTCTTGTTTTAATACTGCAGATAATTAAACATATTTTGACCTAATGTTACAATATCAATACTCTAACTGTTACGTAGAGGTTTATTTTTATTTCTAGATTTCGGGATATTTTAGTATTGTAAATCTGTGCTTAAAGATGTTATTTTAATACATCAATATATTTTTACAGCTGTTGGGGAATAAGAATTCATTCCCTTATACATTTCACCCAATTATTTCCTGTTCTCCATACTGATTTAAAAAATAACAACATTCATATTTGTACCAATCCACAGGCTCAAATACTTCATAAACATTTCACTACGGTATTGAAATATAAGCCACGGCCGATATACATCACTGGAAACTTGTTATAAGAATAACACACACAAACAATGACTGAGTAAACAATCTCATGCACCTTCTGCCAAATGTGTGTTTATTTTAGCAACCAAACATGAATAGAGGACCTACATTTTCCGTTTCTTTAGTTCCGAGCTTAACTTGTTGGTATAAATTAGTCAAACATCCGAATTCCATGTGGTGTAATTAGATACAGTTCGAGGACTTTAGCTGTGCGCGTGATCTTGAGTGTGTGGTTATAGGCGGGAGGGGTGGCGGGGTAGCATTATGCGCTGCGTCCCGAAAACATTTCCTGTAACTCATGGGTAAAACCCTCCTTTCAGGAATCGTAGTGACCCAAATAACTCATCACATTTGCTAAAATCAGTCTGTTTTGTGACAGTGCTGATTGTGGTGGAATTAAATAATAAGAGAATACCAAATAATAGCAATAATAGGACTTATCCTAGTTTTTCAGTTGCTATAGTGTTGTTTAACGTGTTTTTGAAAATAACGTATTTGTCAATACTAATCTGCAAATATAAATCGTGAGTTTAAAGTCATTAAAGTGATTGTTGCGCCTTCATCTCAGCGGCTACCACGTAAACGCAACCCACCACACAGATAGCGTTTATTTGTTGAAAGGGTAGTATTACGGCCCTATGAGCACAGCTAAATTGCTCCAAACTGTACTACGTGCTAAACGGTCATCCTCAGTTATGAGACTCAAATGGTTAAAAAATACAAGGATTCTCCGGCGCATTTTACAACTAATAATTGCATTTTAAAATAGTTGATCCATGCGAAGTAAAATACAAGAAACCAAAAAATATCATTTGTTTTATGTCGTGTTAACTTAGATTATGAAGTTTTATAAAAATGTAGTGTTGTTATAATACAATGCAATGCAATAGCATGGTGAGAATTTTATATGGCCGGGAAGCACGTTAATTAAGCAGACAGTTTTTAATTACCGGACTAGCCGGTGGTGCTTCATAACATGACCGGTAAAAGACCCTCTCCCCCGCATCGGATGTCTATTCTCCCCCACATCGGATGTCTATTAAGTGTACCGCATAGTTTCCGAGTAATTCACGCGCTGCACAACATTGGCAGTGGTAGCCAACTGACCAGTACGAGTCTGAGGCAAGTACGAGTGAGTGCGAGCGCGTGTGTAAGCCAGTGGCCCGGTTGGCAGCCTCCGAGCTGGCTGATGTAGGCGGTATTTTTAGCCGTTCAAATAAACGCTGGTTGTTTGGTCGCGATCATGTAGGCCACAGTAAACACAGAGGCTGTGGACACGAGCCATGGCATCCTAATTGGATGGTTTTATAATGTTTTGTCTTAGCAATAAAAACTTTGTCCAGTGTGGACAATTTTGTGAAATATCTGTCGGCATCAGAAAAGTAAATGTACATCAGTAAATTATTTTCACACACAGACAAAGTGCTTTTGTGCCATAAAATCCCTCACCACTCCCACCCAAAGTGTTGTATCTTCAGTCCCACGAGTTAAAAAGACGCCTCCAATGAAGTTTTAGAGATGCGCTTAATTTGGATAGTTTTAACTTACCAGATAACCTGAAAACCGCCCAAAGAACTATGTTAGTTTAAATATAAAACCCTTGCATGATAGAATGAATACTAATCATCGGTTTTCATCTAAAAGGCAATACGATAAATAGATTTCACGGCGTACCCCACTAATATTATAATTACGAAAGTTTGAATGTTTGGATGTTTAGATGTTTGGAGGTTTGTCCTCGAATCACGCTGAAACTGCTATTCGGATTGTGCTAAAATTTGGTACAGGTATAGCTTTTGGTCTGAATTAACACTTAGAGTGCTTTTTACCACCCATAACACATTCATTTCACCAAATAAAGTCGAATTCAAATTGAAAAATTAGTTTGTTTACATTCGAATTTTATGATATTGGAATGTTTTACATTGGGTCCGGCAGATTGCGCTACGACACGTAATATAAATTTAACTGATACTTAACAGCTGTTCACACTTTCAGCTGAAGTTCATAAAAGAGGCAGAAACATGTGTTTACATTTAAATTTTAGTTTTTTTTTTTTTTCAAAAGCTTTATTTCTGGTTCAATTACTACAAGTAAATAATTATACACAGAAGTTTGAATCATAGAGAACAGAAGAACATAGAAATTATTAACATTAGTGGGTTTGCTCCAATGGAGACACCCTATAACATAATACAGTTAACAGAAAATAAACAATAAAATTAGTACTTGACAAACAATGTAAGTTTCAAATTATAATAAAATGTCTTGAACAAGACGTGCTTTCAGTCTTCTGTTGACAGTTCTTTGGCCAATGTTAAAATGGACAGCACCTGTTGATTGGTCCAGAGTTTCTAGAAATGTAGCACTTAGTTTTCGGATGTAGTCACAGATGGTCGGAATTTCTAATTCATTATGAATCTGTCGGTTTCTAACAAACCATGGAGAATTTGTTGCTATTCTCAAAACTTGTTTTGGAATACTTGAAGTTTGTTCATTTTTGATTTATGGAGGCAAGGACCCCAAACTGGACAAGCATAAGTTAAGAGGGGTCTGAATATTCCTTGGTAGATTAAAAGAGCGCATTTAAGTTTAAGAGATGATCTTCTATTGATAATTGGGTACATTTGTGCCAATCTTGTGTTTGCTTGATTTAATTTTGAATTTATGTGCTGTTTATAAGTAAGTTTAGAGTTCTATTAAAGACACCCAAATATTTAACAGTTCTGTCATTTTCATTCCATGGTATGATGTTATCTTGAATTTCTATATTCCTTAAGGGATTGAATTTTCTTAGCGAAAAATATTTTCGCTTCACATTTTAGAGGGTTAAGTGCGATTTTTCCAATTAACGAACCAATCCAACAGTAGGTCTGTATCAGTCTGAAGCATGTCAACTGCTGTGTCAATGTCTTGATGTTGGGAAATCAAGGCAGTGTCATCAGCGAAAAGAGCAAGCGTAGAATGAGCTGGAATGGGTAGGTCATGCATGAACATATTAAAACAGGATAGGTCCTAAAATTGAGCCTTGTGGCACACCAGCCCGGATCTGTCGAAACAGTGGAATGAGTAAGAATTTATTTTTACTGAAAAAAGTCCGGTTTTCTAAAAAATGATTCGATGATGTTTTGCAAGTAATTTGGAAGTCCAGTTTGAAATAGCTTATACAGAAGGCCTTTGTGCCATACTTTGTCAAAGGCCTGAGCAACATCCAGAAACAAAGCAGCAGAGTGTCTTTTATTTTCAAACCCTTGCACTATTGTTTGTGTTAACCTCGCAAGTTGCTGCGTAGTAGAATGTTTTGCCCTAAAACCGAATTGGTGGGGGAGGAATACATTGAGCATCTTCAATGAATCTGCATAGTCTCTTCTGTATTAGCTTTTCAAATACTTTTGCCAGAGTGGGTAGTAGGCTGATGGGTCTGTAACTAGAGGGATTTCTAACAGGCTTACCGGGCTTGTGGATAACAATAACTTCAGCATGTTTCCAGGATTTAGGAAAGTAACCAACGAGTAGGCATGCATTAAATAAAGTTTTTAATAGCTGATGGGCTGTTGGCGGGAGTTGTTCCTTTAATATTAAGTTTGTTATCAAGTCATACCCAGGAGCTTTCCTCAACGGTAGGTATTGGATAACATTTCTAATTTCAGATGTTGAGATATACTGAGTGGGAAGCTCAGCAGATAAGATTGTGCTATTTAAAAACCTGTTGACTTCATCTTCAGTTTGCAAATTAACAGTAGGGTTAGGGGAAAAAGCATTTTTCAAAATAATTCGCAAAAAACCTCACATTTTTCAGAGTCACTCTGGTACGTCTCCTGGCCTTGTTTGAAGGGGAGGGATCGTAGAAGGCGTTCTGAGAATTCTTTTGGTTGCCAGCCACATTGAACTATCGCCTGGGTTTATTTCACTCAAATATTTCTGATAGTCATTAATTTTGAAAATATCTAATTCTGATTTTATTTTGTCCTGATGAGCCTGTTAAGCTGCATGCGATCTTCTGGATGCCTGTGTCTCTGCCACCGTCTCCTAAAAACATGTTTTTCTTTAATTAAATTAAGAATTCTTTGCGGAGGGCGATTTAGGACAAAACATGGTTTGTGATTGTTTTGCGACTGCTTTTTTAACCGAATTTTTAATCAGCTCAGTGAATTGTAGTACACAGTTGTCAATATCTTCGAAAGACTGTAAACAATTCGGCAAGATAATATTAGTTTCTAATTCGTTATGAAATACAGCCCAGTCAACTTTACCATTTATTAGTTTCAATGGAGGATTGGTAAAATCGGGTTTAATTGAAAAAGTTACAATTACTGGTAAGTGGTCAGACGTTACTCGCATAAGGTTTGCTGTACTATCGGTTCATTGAAATTATTAAACAAAACAATATCTAATATGTCAGGTTGCTGGTTTCTCTGCCACGGATAAAATGTTGGTTCTACAGGAGCAGATATATTAATAGTTGTACGCATCAAGTAGTCATTCAATTTATTACCCTTTGGGTTATTAGTGCGACATCCCCATAAAGTGTTTTTACTGTTTAGATCTCCCATTAAAATAGTAGGACTATTATTATAGAGAATCCTATTAAAATCTTCATCAACAAAAACGTTTGTTAGGAGGTAAGTATGCTGATACTAATGAAAAGTTGAGTCCATTTTGTAAAAATATTTTTATGGAAACAACAGCTTCTAAACTTTGTAACTGGGGAGCAAGAAATTCGTGGTGTTTTATGTTTCTTTTGATCAAAATTGCGACACCCCCAGAGGCATGAGGAGCCACTCGGTCCTGTCTGTAAATAGAATAGCCACTTATTTTTAAATTTATCATTGGGCAGGAAGTGAGTTTCAGTGACACATGCAACATCTATATTAGTCTTAACTAGGAAATCTGGTAAAGAGATGTTTTTTGTCTTTCAAGCCATTGGCATTCCAATTGAGAACAATTAAGTTTTTAAAGAGAGTTGGGGCCTGATTGTTAGTCACGGGCATTTTTAAAGAAAGAAGCAATAACCTGCTGAATAACCTTTTTCAACTGGGGTATGAGTATTTTTACTACATTGCCTTATTATTTCGTCAAGACCTGAGATGTTACCTGCTTCCAGAGATTGTGATCCTCTACGGAGTTTGCAGTTGAAGGAATGTACGACGGATGAGCCACCTCAGCATAGCTGGGGGAGTTCATATTCAACGGAGATCGAGGGTGGAGATGATTTTGGTTGAGTTTTCCCTAGGTTCGTTGAGTTTTCGGGTCGTGTCGTTGTAACTTGTGTTGTGGACGAGATTCTTGGTCGTTCCCTATGGAGGATTTCTTGCGACCGGTCAATTTCTGCTTGATGCCCTGGTTGTATTTACACCTCCTGTAATTTGAAGTATGTTCCTCCTCGCCGCAGTTAACACACACTGGTTTGGTTTCTTTACTGACCGGGCAGTCTGAATAGAGATGGGATCCCGAGCACCGCACACAGCGAGGGTCCAGTTTGCAGAATTTTTTTGTGTGACCAAAGTCCTTGGCATCTCAGACACTGTGGATGTTTTTTGACTTCCTTTTAATTTCCACTTTAACTATGGCGTGAAACAATTGTTCAAGGTTCATAATATCACGACCACTTTCCGAATTCTCCAGCTCTACACAAAACAGAGTGGCATTGGACTTTTGTTTTTGTTGAACAATCTTGATACTTTAATGGTCGGGTAAACCCATGTCACCATAACTCTTGATTGATTTCTTCGTCAGTTAGAGAGTAGGGAACATTACGAAATGATCACTTCAAGGTTTTTGTCCTGGGAAGGTTTAAACGTGAAAAACTTTACTTGATTTGTTTTCATAAAAGTTAGTTAGTTTCCTGTAGTCATTTATTTCTGTTAGGTTTATCTTGATCGATTTAGCTTTGATTTCAGTTGTGAAACTTGATATTACATTACACTTAATATCTTTTATTATTATTTCTTGGTGGTTATTTACGTCACGCAAAAATATTGGTGGGATCTTAGATCGTGATTTATTTTTCTTTTATATCATCAGGAGATCCTTGTTCCATTTCATGTCCTTGTTGTGAGGAAGGAAGACAGTAGCTATGATCTGCAACATTGGTATGAGTTGGTTCAAGTATCTTGAATCGGTTTTTTGAATGAATCTCACTCACATCGAGGTTTAGTACTTTCTTAGGAGGTGGAGAAGCATTTGCAGTTTTAGTAATATGTCGCTTTTTTGGATTCACGAAGTCGTTGTTGTTATCGGGAAGAGGAACAGTTAGCATTTCATTCATGTCTAACGTCGAACTTTGTCCGAGCGGGAACAATTCATTAGCCTGGCTGGCTGTCATAGCGTAGGAGTAGGTTTAAAACATTTTAGGTTAAGCCTTTGTTTACAATATTGAATTGAACATCAAATTTCTTGTGTGAACGAATCTTGTGAATTAATTCAAACAAATACAATCTAAACACGGTAAAAAAGTTAAAAAACAATAATTAAAAACACTTAAATAAAACTTTTGAACAAACAATTCGAAGAAAAATAGCGGACTAGAAAACACTAGGTAAAACTGTTTTGTCAGTCAGCTGAATCTGCTCTAAATTTTAGTAAATATTGAATTATTATAAAGTGCTAAATCAGTAGTGTAATGCAGATTTCAATACGAAGTTATTTAATTTTAAATTTAGATTCCACCAATGATCAATAATCCATCTAATACAATAGAAATGCTATTTCTACATGTCATAACAACTACCTTACTGTATAAAGCTGTAAATGTTTGCACATAACGTAATCTAATCTGGTTAGTTCCTTTAACATTGTGTATGGCCTTTTTACTGTAGCTATTGAAAAGCAAATGCAGATAACATTGCCCTAATACTTGAAGCATATACCCCTTATACATATTTAGTGATCGGTAAAAATATAAAAATCACTTAATCATCAAAATTTAACCTAAGTTAGAATCCGAAACCAACATATGAGACCATTGTTTTGGTTAGTGCAACAGCATAAATCAATTGTGGGACTGTAAATAGATTAGACCGGGGGTGAATTTAAACTATCAGAACAGACCCATATTGACCGCAGCAACTTTTTTGTTGTACGATACACTTTCGCCATTGGGATAAAAAGGCTAACTCTTATTGTTACTGAAGCCATCGAAGAACTTCAATAAATTATCATGGAATGTGGGAGGGAAATACTAATCTTATAAAAACTGTTTCACTTTACGACTTCAGGATCCCAAACATCTGTCCTTTAAACTTAAATCTAAATTGGATCAGGAGATTGGAATAGCTTTGAGTGACTATCGATTTCTCTAGACTGTTTATTATGTCATAGAAAAAGAATACATAGATATATTGTCCAGTTTTTCAACAGACAATTGCGTGCGAAACCGCGGGTAACTGCTAGTTTAAATATAAAACCCTTGCATGATAGAATGAATAATAATCATCGGTTTTCATCTAAAAGGCAATACGATAAATAGATTTCACGGCGTACATTGTCTCAGGAGAAAGAATTTAACAATATTGTTAGTTATGAAAAGGTACTTGTAAAGTAGCGGATGGTTCTTCCAAAAATTTGAACAATTAAACAAGCCCATTAAAAAATTTATAATAAAATAAGAGATAATGTTCGTTTTACATTTATACCTTACCTTCCATGATAAGAAAACCACATAACAGATCTATGATAAATGATTACATACTAATTGCATCACTTATATACATATTTGAATGAGAATAACTACTGTAGAGTAAGAATACAAGTCCTATGAAATTTTCTTATTACCAAACGTCTAATATTGGCTGTTCGTCCCTCAGAAAAGCAAATTAATTAACCACTCTAATGATCAATGAAACTAAGATGCCGGACCATTAACGATTAATGCCAATTCCAATTGCTCTGATTTGAAATGCTTAAAATATAATCACGCATTTTTAACTTAAAACATTCAATGTATATTATGTGTGGATCATTTTACTACAGCATACAGTACTCTGAAAAGCAAGTCCCTTTCGTCCTATAATTTTTTACTGATTCAAAATTTGTAAAAACCTATAAATTCATACAATACATTAAAGCTACAAAGTCAATTTATTAATAGGAAAGATATGATTTAAAATGTGGAGAAAACGTAGGTCGTTTCGGCTTCTTAATATACATGTCTAGGAATGTTGTTACACCGAGTACTGTCGATTCTTCGTATATGTTGAACGTCGATAAAAATATTCATATTATAGCTCATAAATCCAGATAATACATTGAACCTAATAAGACTCATGGCCTCTCCGATCATGAAGAGGACAATTCCAGGAATTTTGGGGAGAGTTTTGGAGGATGGAGTTGTGGATAGCACGTTGCGGGGTGCCAATTATCAGACATATCACCCCTGGTGAACACAGCAGGCAGAGTGAGGCAACAACGAGCTGTGTCGTTAATTAATTGAGTGGCTTACACAGAATAGTACTGGAATTATATCTCAATGTTACTGTTTTTACTCCATTTGTACCATTACTTTGCGATGACAATGACACAATTTACCATAAAAACATGAATTGATTGTGAATATATAACGAAATCCATTTAGTTATGACATTTAATTTACACACACAAAAATTATCATTCTTTCCATTAACAATATATCGTTTAAATTCATTTTACTAGTAATAATAATCTGTTCAGATTACTTGATTTTAAAATTTACGTTACATTATTTCACTATACAAACATTTTAAATTTGTACGATTTCTCCTTTCTCTTGTCAACAATAATTATTGTTATAGCAATTTTGTAGCCTGCCGTTTGAAATCGCATAGAAATGTTTTGCAACACGTAAAATTCTATGAAATTTAAATTTAACCTTATTCTCTGGGTTACTGGTTGGTCCATGTTGAAAATCAGTAATCCGTTTGAAAATGGTGTTAGTTTAAATTTATGTTATCTTACCTGAAGTCTACATCTATAGCTTTTCTCAACTTTTTTAACTATCACTTCTCAATCTCTTGCTTCAGATCTTCATGATATGTTCAGACTGGCCCAACGATCAAAATTATATTTTCCTTTGTTATAAAAAGCTATGATTATAAAATATTATGACAGTTTGGCAGTGCTTCTGCTTTTGTCAACATGAACGCTCTTAGAATTCTTTAATTCTTATGCAATTTCGATCACAGACTTTACTTCATGTTGTAGACTCATCCCTTGGGTCCATAATTGGGTTAATAAAGATGTATTTCTGTTTATGTGCCGTCCGTGCAATCGATCAATAGAAAACAAATAATCCATTTTGATGGAATTCGATACGTACTCGTAAGTATAAAATACAAATATTGAGAGACCCGGTTGCCATGTGGTCTAAAACGTCGGACTTGAGTTCTGAGTGGAGATAATGCAGATTCAAATCCTGTCTGTGACACTATTACTGTCGAAATTGTACTGTACTGACTCTTTTCCTTGTTCTGTTTGATGAGATCCTCGCTCAAGCCAGAGGCACAATAATGCTAAAAAGGGAGACCGGCCTCTCCTTATATTTGCTGTTTTTTACATTTAAATTATAAAAAAGTGAGCATGGGATGGAAATTCTGGTACCCTGCTACATTAAATTTATTCATTTTTGTTTTAACAGAACTGTTTAACCAACTCCAGCTATAAAAATATAGCTTGCAGGTTTAATATAGCCAGTGTATTGACTTTTTAAATTAAAACATACGATTGCTTAGAACGCTCAAAACTTAAAACTTCAAAATTAGAGAAAGCTGATTAGCTATCGAATGGACAGCAAAAGGCGCGGAGGTCACGAACACAGGATCGTGATGTGTACCAACCAAGTGACATCATCCTGTAAACATAGAGGAGTGGCAGACAACACTGGACAGTGTATTATACTTCCTGATTCGTTCAGAATTAATTAATAATATAAAAACGCCATTCTTGGGTTGCTTGCGGATGCATAATTACTTGCACAACAAATCCGATTATTTATTGTTTATTCCTAGATTTTACGTGTAATAAGTAAAATTACACGTGTTTGTAAGATGAATAATACAGTCAACAGTAAAATTTAGAACACGTCTCTATAACTTTAAGGCTTTGTTAATCATTTTTTAGATAACGATAAATACACAAAAATAATCTTCTGTTTTACAGTTTATTTCCAAGAGCCTCAGTGGCTTACAATTAAATTGAACGAAGACCATTCGAAACCGTCCTTCAGACGTGACACACGTCATCTCTAACAACGTCACCTGACTGAGCGCCATATAAAGGTACTCGGGACTGAAGATTTCTTCATAAACCCATCAGTGCTTAAACATCTCGCGGTTATTTTCCACTATCCGCCTGTACCACAATTTTGACTTTTAGAAAGTCACAGTAATAAAGTTGATATCATTAATCGCCTTAAATAATAATGTACAAGGATAATGATAGAAACCATAGTAGTAATCAAGAAAGAAAAGAACTAAACAAAAAAGATAGCGTCACATTAGTATAAAGCTGGCCTATGATAAGAAGCCATATTTATCACTTTTTTTATAATCGTCACTGATCAGTTAAGCCAACTACACTACGGATCCTCCCTCTTCATAGTTATAATAACCAGATGTGTTGTATTGACAGTTTCGGCATAACTTCTTTTGACTGAAGGTGGTAAGTTCAAAATGCTTCAAGAATTGAATTAATAAAATTTCGGCGTGGTGTGAATCTTAGATGATAATCAAGTCTGCATGAGTCATAATTCCCGGTTGTTATAGTGGTGTTCCTCCCTAGTGAGCCAAGAAGCGATATTTTAGGCTCGGGATGCCTGAAGTCGAGACGATGGGCGTTAGCTCATTTACAAAGAATCTACGAGAGAAATGGCGATCTAGAGAATTTTACAACTGGATGGACTGTTTAGAACTTAGAGAGAATTCAAATCCGAATACCATAAGCTATATCAATTGCGTGAGTACATAGACGCTGCTGCCTCCATTGGAATCCTGGATAGGGATTTTCCTTGGTACGTTCACGTTTGAAACAGAATCCCCGCAATAAGAATATACGCAATACAAAGAAAAGTCAACATTTGAATGCCCAGTGCCCAGCTGGTTCGATGTGTCAGAGACAGCCTCTGACATAATAAATAGTTGCACAAAACACGCAACAATGCATCAAACGTCATTATGATGTATGTAACCACAGTGGTGCCAGCTTTATCAGATTCTGGTTGGACAGTGGCGAAGGAGCAATGGAGTTAGTGAAGTTTTTGATTTGAAGCTGCGAACGTTACCAAGTAACCACTAAAGCTTACGAGCATTGTGCCGCAGCAGTACAATTTCGGTGCCAAACCTTCTCGCTCGAGTCAGGTGAACACAGGAAACAAGCATCTATCCAATCAGCTCTTTCCTACTTGTACCCTTCGTTTCTACTGATATTTTTAAGAATGTAAAAAGTATAATAATTTCTTAAACCTTCCAATGGAAGCTAATATGACCTTTGGTTGTTGATGAACTGGGGATTTTAGATTAGTATAACTATACCCACTGTAAAGTCTATGGCTTATTTTAAAAATTAAAGAAATAAAAAAAACAGTCATAAAAATATGAAACAACTGTAGTACTATCACTGAGAGGTTTGAGAAGCTCCCTTTTTGGTGGTTGAGATACGAGTATTTCGAAAATGTGAAGCATGTTTAATCTTGTGGTTCTCTTTTCCCTTTCGGGCAAATCTCACCTTCACGAAAAGTAATCAAGCTTCTTTTCAGGGTAGCAGGCTCTGAAGCTGGGTAGGACGATGCTACGATGACATTTGAATTGACAAACAAACTTCCAGTAACCAACCATTATTCTTCAATAAAAAGTATCTTGCTCTAATCATGGTGCTTTGTTATAGTCCATATATCAATTTCTAATTAGTATAAGCAATATGACGTGTATTAGGAAATAACAAACATAGAATATTATACATAAGTTAATATTCACAAAAACCTCCCCAGTTTCAGCAGAACAGTTAAATGTCACTGTCACTCGTATGCTAAAAGTAACACAATTAGCATCGTTGTTTACTATTGCGTCCTTTGCAAAGAGTTTTCTGTAACTGTTACTTGAATAATTTGAAGAAGTTTTCAAACTAAATTATCCAAAGTGAACATTGATAACTCCTTAAATCATTATTGATGTAATCTAAAACTGATGATAGCGTTGATTACTGACTGTGATAAGGAAGTAATCACGGGATTCCCAAACCTCTTTACCCAAAACACATTCTGTATTCTAACTCCGAACAGAGAATTCGTATCCTAACGGAGACTGGAACAATAAATGAGTTGTTATTATTCGTGGAGTGTCTGATAAGGCTGGTCGGCAGAGCCCAGTTGCCTTACCGGGAATGTTGCCGGATTCTACCACTAGAGGTCAGGCCCGGTCAGCACATGTCCTGCAATCCTCTACCTCTGGCTTTCGCGTCGTGTTGCGTCTCTACGTCTACCTTTTCTCCATAGGTTAGCTGAACTGGAATTTATGAGACCTCCCTGCCAGCTCAATTTCTCTTGATGGAATCATTTCTTCGGGGAACTTTTTAACTGATCTACCCATTTTGAATTAGAACACCCTCGTGAATGATACCACGGATACCGGAATATACCGAACAGCGAGGGTGCCGTAGCCAGTTCTTTCAGCCTAATTTAAATGGTCAAAGCTATTTTTTGTCTGGCAAGTAATTAATAACATTGTTGCATTATCATGGTATATCTCAACGTGATCGTGTACTCCTCATCAGGTGTATAAAGGCCGACCGATAGACACAACAAGAACTCCTGACTGCGTTGGCCTCAAGAGCCCTATTTCCGTTCTAGACTATAAGTGAAGTCATGGGTATTTCTGGCCTTCTTCGGTAGCCTTGGAAAGAGACTTAACAAGGCATTACTCTCAAGCTAATCTACGAGGGAGCATTGAAGATTTTCATCATAAACGTACAGGAACTGTATCCTTTGAATAACAATTATCTTTAGATGTTTGTTAATCAAGTCAAATTACAAATTAATCCTATAATAATACTTTTAAAAGAAAATATATTTAATTGTGAAACGTTTTTAAGTTACTACGTAGTTAGCCTAGTTTGCCTTCAACTCGTGTTCTCTAAAACGAACAAAACACTGATGAACGTAAGAAACCTTTTAAGTACATTTCATTGGAATCGATTAGTTTCACTCTAATGCATAAATAGTAATACTTGTGTGATACCTGATATTTTTGCCAAATATCGTACTCAGATTAAAAACAATATCCTATCTAAAATTTAAATAAGGTTTATTTATGCCAGTAAGTAACAACTTATGATAAATAAATCTTCTTTATTTTTCAACCGATTGGAAAAAATAATATAATGTTAAATGTTTTATAAGGTGACAGTTTTTAATTCAAACAAAAGTAAAATTGAAATAGATGAGGTCTGCTGTAGTAAATACAATTAACTAAGAAAATATTAATAATCTCCATATCTAAACCAATACATCTTGCACTATTAAATTTTACCAATTTAAATTATTATTTTACCTGGCTATTACATGACTCAGTTTTCAGGTAGTCATATTCACAAGTACCACAATGTCTTACTAATAACAATTGGCTTTCAAATGTAATCAAATTTATATGAAAGCACACACAGCCCTTGCTGATACTTACAATAATTATATTATGATGTTTAGACTTACTACAACAACATACAACTGGTCTCTACCACTTTTATGTTTTCTGGTTCCAAAAGATTACCAGACCACGCTTATTTCAAGAATCTACCAATGAATAAACTGAAACGCAAGTATTACGAGAATCGCTTGCAAACCGTATATACCAACACTTTCTTATTATTCTAATATATTGACGCCCCCTTGAAAATCTACTATGCCTCCCCAAGGGGGGGGGGGGTAGGCTGAGAACTGCTGTTTTGAAAGAACGTAGAAAGTGAAATATACGTGAGCTAAAGCTGAACAGTAATTGTTGGCTGCTGAAGATTACAAAACTACTTTATATTTTTGTTACATCTTCTCCATTCCGCACGGGACAGGAAGAACAACAATATATGTATCTGTTTTGTTGAAGAAATAGTAGTGATTTGCCAAAATTGTAACCTCAAGTAATTTTTATTTACGAACCGATTAAACGTTTAGCCCGAAAGATTACCAATATCGTACTAACAAACAAGATCGGATTTCAGGAGGCAGTGAGATGCAACCGAGACAAGGGAGTATTTCCGGTACCGGGTGATGTCAGGGATAAATCCGGCCTGAGACAGTGGCAAGGCTCACTCACACGCACGCACCCTGGTAGTGGGTCACGGCTACATTCTGCCCACTCACAAGTTATAATATGACCCTTAACCGGTGCTGATTTTGTCTTTAAATGGCCGTGCCGCTTCACTCCTCCCATTCATTTTGCTGTTTGTGTATTGAGGTTGGCACCACTACCGTTTTCTCGACTGGGTCAGCTACCCAACCTGTGTCAAGTCAGTTAGAGCTAGTTTTATACTATAGTTTTATCATGGTGCTCTCACTGTGTATGCTAACTTTAGCACAACATTACTCTCTCACTGCCTTTATGTCTGTACAATTCGTCACTGTGAGTGACTCCGGCCAGCAGTCTTACCAACCCAATGATAATAGTAGTCGATTTATCTTTACTTTTCTTATCATTATCAATAATGTTAAAATATTAATACCCATGTAAAACACAACAAATATCTTAACACACGGTCATTGCAGTTTACAAAATAAAAATACAATTGAATAATGGTTCTTGGATAAGTTGTGGATTAATTTTATATTTACCTTACACATTGCGTAGTGACTTACAATGCTATAGAGAAAGTTTAAATAAGGTGAGGCCGAGTTGCAGTAATTACATTGTTGCACCAAGTGTTACATTGTTACACATGGTCCTTTGTAGGAATAACATTGTATACCTCAATTTTCATGGTATTGTAAAAACTTAGGACATTTCTAAGTTCGATTATCATATCAGATTAATTCCACCAATCTTCAGATTATAAAAAAAACTATAATAATACGTTCATGTAAAGTTCATTACGTGGAAGTATAGGCCTACATGCGAGATTAGACGATAATTTAAGTTTAGGTAACTCAGTGAATGTGTATCTATCTCCACCGTTTTTTGCATTAGAGCCATGAGATGATGCACAAGACCAAAATTAAGGCAGTAAAACAAATGAATGAGGCTAAAACTGCAAGCGAATTCACTTGGTGTCAGAACAAAATATGGAAGAAATGTTTTATGTTAATCAGCGCTGTGGAAAGTTCGACCCACAAACACAAATACTTAAATGCGCTTTGGTTGTATCTTGTGTTAAGTTAATAAAAAATATCACAAAATTGAAATTATTTAACTTGTTGTTCAGTAGTATAAAAAGTTACGTCAATAATTTGCGATGATCATAAGTAAATTTTAAAGTATTTATGAGCCAAGAATCTAGAATGTTTCGTTGCTATATTTGGTTTTACAATGTTTCATGACTGTAGTTAGCAAAATGCGATTATCAAACAAATGTTGGCGGTTTTGACAGCGGGTTACAGCTTCCGGCGAATAGCCCTGATGACTAATACTTGATGTATTTATATCAGACAATTGTGACCCATTTCCTCGTTCTGATTAATCTGAAGTATACTCGTATAAACAGGGCATTACAAGCAACACGTCACCGCGTTTCGTGATGAATGAATGCTTTATCCTAAGTTGTTTGCTTTATCAGGTTTAGGACTAGGAAGTCTCCCTTACTCTTAACTTGATTATAAAAACGTAAATGAAACATATTTGTAGAATAAGTATAAATTCATAATGCAATCGACTAAGATTGGTCATTTATAGAGTCCGGAGCCCAGACGTGTCTTGACAGTTGAGGCAAACCGGCCCTGGGTGTTATCCACATGGCAATCGTCAAACGACAAACAAACGATTTGTTGAATAGAATTGCGAAAGGAGTAGAATTATTACATAGAATAGTTATTTCCCTAGTGAGAAATTCGTAATGTAAACAAACCAGTGCAGCGGTTCCAAATTAAACATGAATGGAATGAAGTGTTTTAAATTTGTTAAATAAGTCAAAGTCTTTAAAAATATCACGTTAAAAGAATTAAAAAAAAACTGCAAATTGTGTACTGTATAATAAGGTGAGATAGTTTCATTGAACCAAAGACTTACAAAATAATATTCAGCTTCCTGCAGATTCACTGACCACTGCAAAGCATTAGAGGAATTGAAGAGAGATGAATGTTGTAAGAAGAAGGAGCCCGACCATGCTAGGAATACGAGTCATGGCTTTTAACACGGATATGGTTTGCAATGTGTGACTTTATACTTAAATGTCTGAGACCAGTGATGGCCTTCGAGAGTAATTTATTGTGTCCAGAATCTTTTCTATTTCAAGATGTTAGTTCCTTCGAGAAAGAACCCTCATCTTCTAAAAAAGCTCACAGCACAATTTTGAGTTTCCTCGATAATTTTCTGTATAAAACTCGTATTGAGCATTGCACGTCCGGTCCTGTTGATTCGGTCAGAATTTATAGCTATTTTTAATAAATGCAACGCATTTATATGATGATTTTGCTAATTCCAACTCCCTTAAAAGACTTCCAAGGACAGCTCAAGAATTTAAATTAGAAATTATAAATAAAATATTTATAAGAGAACACGAGCAGACCATTGTTTTCGTTTCAAACTATAGTAGGACTGCTTGACTCACTTGCTTTATTACCCTGGTAAGGGAAAGGTCTAGTGTTTTTCTCTGTATTTAAATGTAGATATCCCAAAATTACAATTATTAATGAACATTCTTATTCTTATCCACATTGATTTATGAATATTGAAGTATGTCAGGATTTCTTAGACTTCATTGCCGAGTTTATATGCAGTAACAATAAGGGTTATGTCAGTACATATATACTGATAGTACAAGTTGTAACACTTTTTATAAGTACGACTTTTCAGTTGTTCCAGCCTCATGCCCATATAAGAGTCAGTTTAATTTCTGCTATGATAGGAATGCATCATTAATTCAGTTGTCATACTTCATTAAAATTTCATTTATATGTTTTGATTTATGAAGAAACTGCAAACGACCACTATTGGCTGGTCTGTACGAAGCTCTAAGGCATATCATGGTAAAACGATGGAATATGAAACAATTATAATTCATGCTGCATTGTGAGATAGAAGTGCCATCAGATAGGCTACAGAAAAGTATTGGGCGGGGATTGGATGTTGGAGATAATTAAACAACATTCCTATAAATTTTAAAGTTGTAACGAATAAAACCAGTAATTGATATATTGATATATTATATTGTTATCCATCACCCTCCCCCCAAATAAAATTCTGGGTACGCCCCTAAATAGACAGACACAAATTGTACAAGGTCAGCTTCATTACTTTAGTTTGTGTAGTTGGTGTCATGGCCGCGCCTACATGTAGGCCTATGCCAAACATTAAGTATCACCACCGCGCATAGCGGAAGGCGGAGTAAGCTGTCATTTCACGTTACATCGTATACCTGCCGTAACCAAGTTGCCTTCCACTAATGTCTGATCAAGAAGTTCCAACTTGCAGACAGATTCTAGATTATGTGGACCTTCCTGAAATTGATCATTTTGCCTCTTTAAACTACCATAGGTGCTGCATGGATGAATGCAAACAGTCCTTCCCACATATTGTTGCCCCATTGTGACAACCGAAGGAAGAACACTACAGAAAATAGAATATGCATAAATCAATTCGATGACGACTAGATCAAAAAGTGTAAATACCCGTGTATGACATTTGACCACAAACTAACCAGTACTGTAGAGCTACAATAACAGGAGTTACATTAAAATTTTGATTGTTGATTTTTGCAATTCCTATTTATGTTTTACCACCAAAGCAAATAATTTACAAGGAATAACTTCCAGTTTGTTTCCATATTGGTAACAACAAGACATTAAGTTTCAGTTTATGGCGCTTTCCAACTAAACTTCATCTTTGTAAATTCGTAACTCAGAAACTTGGGATCCAGTTCTGACCAATTATTCATACAAGATAGATAAAAGTGTACTAAGTTAATTTTGAAAGTTAATAGAATAAAAATGAATTTTCAAATTGGTAGTTAGATAGAAAAACGCAAAAAACGGCACCCATTTTCGTTATTTTCGACATAAATACTATAAGTGACTGTTTGTACATTATTTGCTTTATATGTTAAACTTGGAAAAAACAAGCTAAATTTTATTGTAACTCCTATTACTGTAGCTGTACGAGTTGGTTTTTGGATAAATTAAAACTCGTTTATCTAAATACTTTTTGATCCGAGAGTAGTAATACGATCGGCGGAAGCTAATGTAGCACCACCGTTGACCGCGACGCCGGTGTCCGAGACCGTAACCACTATTATGGTATTTAACACACGAGTTTATGTGGGAGGGGAGGGGGTCAAGGGCTCTTGCCCGTGACCGTTTATCAAATTACCTCCAGCTAGTCAAAGATAATAATTTCTAGCGTGTTGACATGGCGTATCTAAATCGAGATTCGAACCCAGGTTGCTGGTAAATGAGACCGTAACTACTATTATGGGTTTTAACACTAGAATTTGTGTGGGAGGAGGGGAGGGGTCAGAGGCTCTTGCCCGTGACCGCTTATCACATTACTTTCAGCTAGTCTAAGATGATAATTTCTAGTATGTTGAAATGACGTATCTAAATCTAGATTCGAACCCGAGCCGCTGCTATCTGAGACCGTAACCACTATTATGGGTTTTAACACTAGAATTTGTGTGGGAGGAGGGGAGGGGTCAGAGGCTCTTGTCCGTGACCGCTTATCACATTACTTTCAGCTAGTCTAAGATGATAATTTCTAGTATGTTGAAATGACGTATCTAAATCTAGATTCGAACCCGAGCCGCTGCTATCTGAGACCGTAACCACTATTATGGGTTTTAACACTAGAATTTGTGTGGGAGGAGGGGAGGGGTCAGAGGCTCTTGCCCGTGACCGCTTATCACATTACTTTCAGCTAGTCTAAGATGATAATTTCTAGTATGTTGAAATGACGTATCTAAATCGAGATTCAAGTCGCTGGTATCTGAGACCCTAACCACTATTAAGGATTTTAACACTAGAATTTATGTGGGGGGAGGGGAGGGGTCAGAGGCTCTTGCCCGTGACCTCTTATCACATTACTTCCAGCTAGTCTAAGATAATTTCTAGCGTGTTGAAATTACGTATCTAGATCGAGATTCAAACCCGAGTCGCTGGTATCTGAGACCGTAACCACTATTATGGGGTTTAACACTAGAATTTGTGTGGGAGGAGGGGAGGGGTCAGAGGCTCTTGCCCGTGACCGCTTATCACATTACTTCCAGCTAGTCTAAGATAGTTTCTAGTTTGTTGAAATTACGTATCTAGATTGAGATTCAAACCAGAAACGCTGCTATCTGAGACCGTAACCACTATTATGAACACTAGAGTTTGTGTGGGGGGACGGGAGGGGTCAGAGGCTCTTGTCCGTGACCGCTTATCACATTACTTCCAGCTAGTCTAAGATAGTTTCTAGTTTGTTGCAATTACGTATCTAGATCGAGATTCGAACCAGAAACGCTGCTATCTGAGACCGTAACCACTATTATGAACACTAGAGTTTGTGTGGGGGGTGGGGAGGGGTCAGAGGCTCTTGCCCGTGACCGCTTATCACATTACTTCCAGCTAGTCTAAGATAGTTTCTAGCGTGTTAAAATGACGTATCTAGATCGAGATTTGAACCCGAGCCGCTGCTATCTGAGACCGTAACCACTATTATGGGTTTTAACACTAGAATTTGTGTGGGAGGAGGGAAGGGGTCAGAGGCTCTTGTCCGTGACCGCTTATCACATTACTTCCTGCTAGTCTAAGATAGTTTCTAGTTTGTTGAAATTACGTATCTAGATTGAGATTCAAACCAGAAACGCTGCTATCTGAGACCGTAACCACTATTATGAACACTAGAGTTTGTGTGGGGGGAGGGGAGGGGTCAGAGGCTCTTGTCCGTGACCGCTTATCACATTACTTCCTGCTAGTCTAAGATAGTTTCTAGTTTGTTGAAATTACGTATCTAGATTGAGATTCAAACCAGAAACGCTGCTATCTGAGACCGTAACCACTATTATGAACACTAGAGCTTGTGTGGGGGGTGGGGAGGGGTCAGAGGCTCTTGCCCGTGACCGCTTATCACATTACTTCCAGCTAGTCTAATATAGTTTCTAGTTTGTTGAAATTACGTATCTAGATCGAGATTCGAACCAGAAACGCTGCTATCTGAGACCGTAACCACTATTATGAACACTAGAGTTTGTGTGGGGGGAGGGGAGGGGTCAGAGGCTCTTGTCCGTGACCGCTTATCACATTACTTCCAGCTAGTCTAAGATAGTTTCTAGCGTGTTGAAATGACGTATCTAAATCTAGATTCGAACCCGAGCCGCTGCTATCTGAGACCGTAACCACTATTATGGTATTTAACACTAGGGTTTGATTTAACACGCCGGCTAGGAACAAATGTTCAGTATAAACAGCTTCTAACAGAATTTAACTGTGTTTGATTCTTTCCCTGCTCACATCCGCTTACTGTGGACTGTACACAAGAATTTAATCATCTGTCCTACCGCACATGGCAGTGAAAAGGTTATATTACAATAGCAACATAAGTAACACTTAGAGAATATTTCCTGTGAATAAAAAAATCTTAAGCTGCCTTAATAAAATTGCAAACTGCAATTCTTTTAGCCTTCTAGTTTGCGATGAGTAACCAATAAATATTGTATACATAATTTCAGTAAAGATTGAATCACAAAAAGTGCTTGCTTCGCCGGGACTCGAACCCGGATCTCTCACTTGTAATAATTATTATTCAGAACATTTAAATTTAATTGACATTGTGGGTCAACTACAGTTGTTAACCTACAAGTCAATACGAAAGAGCGCAGACAAGTACTAAATAATATAAAAATTCTGTTCCATTATTTCTTAACTTGGCCTCTATCATTGATTAGCACATCATTGCGTTAAATAATTGTAACATAATGTATTGATTACTCCACTTGCACTGTAATGAAGTCCATTATTAGTACGTAATCGTTATCTTAATGTGCGGGTTTAAAGATCACTGTTACAAATTAAAGTTTTCGTTACAATTTTGACAATGTTAAATTCAACTTGTTGTCTATAAAGTCAAATATTGTACAATGGCTAACTATGTAGCTATTTTTTAACCTCATTCAAATATATAACCTTAAAATATCCCAAATAATTAAATATTTCTAGAAAAGTAGTGGCGTCTGAAAAAATTATAATTCAGGAATTTGTTAGAACCTCTCGTGTAAAAGTACACTGAAATTAAAAATAAAGTAATCGGGAGAGATATCGTATTATATGAACGAAACAAATAAATAACGTAATAGAGGAAACAATCAGCCGATTACTTTCAGTAGTTGGCCGATAATCACTTGACCTGGCTGACCCCTCTCAATTATTGAAGGGCGGACCCTCTTTAGCAAATAACTCACCCAAATAAGTCAACCAGCTTCTACGATAATTCTTGTGCAGTCATCAGTTTACTGTAGTCCCAATAATAAAATAGTATCGATAAGTGCATCTTATGTTATTGAGCAAAGGTACGAAAGTCTTTTTTAAGCCGTCCATTTTAAACTAAGTAACATTTTTATAAGCAAAAATGTTAATGTTATCAAGGAATGTTCCGTAAAGAAATTGATTGTACTGTATTTGAGTATGAAATAGTATGATATTATGTATATTATTTATACATAATAATATACATACATACATAATATACATTTATGAAATTAATGAAAGCGTGTATTTTTATCAAGAATTGAGTTACGCAATAACCAATAAAATTAAAACCAATTTTTATTCACAGTTGTAATAGAGCATGAAGTGAAATCGATCTCTTTTATTAATATAATAATTAGCTGAATTTTTCGCCTAAAATGAATTCTTCTAGTGGTGGCCTATTGCCGAAGAAGATTACTAACAATCACTAAACAGATGTTATTACAATTTTAACAACCCTACAAAATGCAATAAAAACCGATTACGACTTCTTCATAAGGAAACAATATCCTTGTCCAAAGGACCAAAATTGCGAAATAAGTTTTTTTAAACTCGTAAGTTTGGGGGAAATCTACTTTGTATTTAAACTAAACTCGTCAAGAACCAATACTTTTTTTAAACTACAAAGCTGACTTTGAGAATCCGAGAGGTAATTAAAAGTTTATGACGAGAGCTGAAACCCATATTTAGTGACTTCATCCTTCAATAAAGTGAGGTGAAGGACGGGAGCCACCCGGGAGCGCCGACGGATGCGCGTGACGTGTGTGACATCTGACAAGTGACGGACTGACAGACAGACACAAGTCACGGGGCCGGACTGGACGGCTCTACTCTCTAGTAGTATTGAGCAACACAACGTCTATCGAGTGTAGGCAGTTGCGGTCACAGCAGCACACTCACTTCTTTATATGTGCTTCTTATGTCCCGAAGTTAGAGTCTGACGCAACTCTATAAATAGAAGAGAGCCGATGTTTTGCATTGTATTTTAGACCGACGATGCTTGTCTTCTACATGTCTGTCATCTTTGTTCCGGTCATGAATGGAAAGGCTTTTAGTCTAACCGGTTGGTAACCACAGGGATATATAAAAATCTTCCAGGACTGAATAAATCATAAACATCTGATGAAACATTAGTCTGTAAAGTGCTTTGATCAAATTTGCTCAAGATTAGTTTAAGTAGTTGATCAAGTTTTGTCATGGAGAAGTATCCCATGGATTCATATCGTTCTGAGGACACTTAAGATTTTATCCAGATTTAATTACATATTTCGTGAGAGCTCACCCACATATAAATCTTAAATCAGGTCTATTCTGAATTTGTTAAAATTCTATGGACTTTGATTAGACCTAATACTAGCCGGAACTTAATGAAGTGTTGCGATTAACTATGTTCAGTATTTCTTAAAAATATCAAACTTCTTCATAATGTTGCTATTTATTTTCGCGAGGGTGGCTTGGGGAGTCAAGCCTCAATTTCTTCACATTTCCTTGTCACTGTGTTATTAATTAATTTGTCGTTTGTATACATACCACACAAGATTATATCAGTCACCCATATGCATTCTACCCATTTTACTCATATCCGTCTTGTTAAGTTAAAATTAAGGTCTGAAACTAAATATAACTGGTGATATGATCTTGTAATCCATCTTCTAGGAAGTTGGATTTCGATTAGGTTTGACACTTTCGAAATTTACTCTTGGTCAATATAACTTACATAGACTCCGATTCAGAAGCGAGTTTTATCAGACTACAGAGTGTATTTGGTTAGAGTTTCTTCGAATTCACTAATTCTATGACTCGGACCTTAGAATTGGAAGATATCTAGATCATCCTTGGGTGAAGTTTGGTGTATAAAGCTGAATTATAACAATCTATCTATATACCTACTAAGAAAGGTATCCCTGTGAAGTTACATATTGGGTTGCTCGTAAATAATCAAAGTTCCTCAAGTAACTGTTGATATCAACCAGAAATGCTATGCCTCCATCACACTGATCCTTAGGAACGCTTACGTCTCAGTTAGTAATTAGTAATTAAAACAAATTGTTGAACGGAATGTGTCTTACGAATAACAATCGGCAAATAATCTAAGAAAGAACAAAGAGGAAATCCTTTGATAGGTTGCTTTAAAACAAGAAAAATATCTTCTGGTCATCCACGATCGCTTGGAATCTTGTGTCAATATTAGTCATTCTCAGGTTTCTCTTACAGTAGTCGGATGACATTTCATGAACTGTAATACAAGAAATATGATTAGGAGATCCCAACTACAGACTTTGTTATTAGTCTATTACTACTATTATACGTTCTACTTCCACTCGAATTCAGATGTTCTACCAGCAACGTTTCTGGCTGCTAACCATAGTAAAAATTTGCTGTGCCAATTACAGCAAAAACGTGTGGTTGCCAAAATCCAACAACCCAGGAAGGAAGTAGTTATTAGCGGTAATTCCGATCCCGACACTCCAGAACCAGTTTAATGGAAATGTTATGCACGGAGACTACCCGCGGATAATGGTCGCGCCCGCGCCTCCAATCTGTTCCGGCAGTTAGATCAGCCAGTATGATGAAAACTCCTCCTCAGTTGGGCGTAAAACTGCAGTTTTTTTTGCAAATGGTGAACCGGACACAGTTATATTTTACATGTTCAGCAATGCGGACGAGACTGCATATCCTCTTTGCTAAACAAATTTTATTCTATGTTCATTTAAAGTCCTAACCTACTCGCAGGCATACTTGCGAACAGAACTAGAACATTAACACGTAATCCCTCAACGTGTCACTTATACATTGGCAAACTGAACACACTTCGTGTTTGCGTTGATTTTCGTGAGCATTTTGATTTCGCGCGTCCATAGACTTGGCATGTTACAGAAAGGTTTTTTAGTTTGATCTGAACCATTGAGAAGATGAAACTACTGTTGACACATCCGTGTTTATACCACTTGATGGTACAAAAGAACCATAATGGAAATTGGCGAATGTGGTAGGAAACGACACTCTATTCTAGAAGAAGGTAATACAGCGGACAATATTTACTCAAATATTTGAGGTTCCCATTAACTCACTAAATAAAATAGTAATATGTCGCCTTTATTTATAATATTGTTAGGCCTAACTCAAGAAACCTTCGTACAACTTTCGTTCAAACTTTTCTTTATTCTTATACATTCACCGAAAATAAACAGCTTTCGATATGTTGAGTGATTCACAGGTCAAATAATAAAAAAGTGCCTTCTAGATCTTGAAGTAGGATATACCAAGAAACATTCCCTCACTGGCAGGTACTTAGTTTGTCAACAATTTATCCAATTCAATGAACTCGATTGGTGCGTTCATGATCAAGGTATTATTAAGACTCGTCTAAAATGGGTTCTAACGTCTTAGACGTTTTATGACCATAGAATGATTGGGGAATGTGTGTGAATTAAGGAACAATAAAATTGTGACATGCACATTCGAATGGCATGTTCTAAAATATAAATATAACAGGCGTATCCCGTAACTGACACTTACTATTGCAATAAAACTATGAATGACCTGACTAAAGGGGCTAATCACTGATTGGCTACACAAAGTAATGGCACGTGTGGTCTTGGAGAATATAAGAAAACTCAAAATTCGTTCCCTTTTTTTAAAGTATGAGCGCTTTATGGAAGTAAAAGAAACCAATAGTTTAAAATATATCCTGAGGTGTTGCCGATTTAAAAAAGCCATAGCACAATAAAACAGTAGCCTACATAATTTCGCAAGGGTTTTATAGCAGTATAAGGCTACTCAAGCCTAAAAACAAGCAATTGCCTGCTCCAAAATTTTAAATTATATATCTTTTTCTCACAAAGAGACGATAAAATCTTTGATCTATTTTTGATCGGGGGCTAACCATAGTGCCCCTTCCAAAATTATTAGGAGTTTTATCTCCTAAATTATTAGTTCCTGATGTGTTACAATCTATATAAAATCCCAAAGTAGGCATATTAATAATTTGTACAAATATTTAATAGGTCTCTCAATTATCGCGCCACCCCAATAGTAAATGGCGCTGGAACTCAGTTCACGCCGGAACGATGAACCGTTCCGAACATGAACTCACTAGAATTACTCTCTCCGGATCTCGACAGTATGAGCCGACATACTGTAGCCACTACTTCTACACACAATCTTGTGGTCAGGCCATCGCTTTGTGGTTCTTTCTCGGTGTTCAAAAGTTGCATTATTTGTGAAATGAACTTGTAGAATGTACAACATGTGGTCGACATCTTAATTTAAATCTTATTATTTTAAATAATTACATTTGAGGTTAGATCATGTTTTACCACTCATAATAATGGATTTCAAATATAACAATAAAGAATTTATGGTTTGTAGACATTTATGTATTTACGGAAAAAGTAGTTATATACATAGTAAAATAATATTGAATGATTAAAATGTATATATATATATATATATATATATATATATATATATATATATATATATATATATATAAATTTATAAATTTGTGTTATAAATTAACATTCTTTGTATTTTGTAAATTTATGTACTGTTTGTAATTTAAAATTAGTTTTATTGAA
Source organism: Homalodisca vitripennis (assembly GCF_021130785.1). Classification (NCBI taxonomy): domain Eukaryota; kingdom Metazoa; phylum Arthropoda; class Insecta; order Hemiptera; family Cicadellidae; genus Homalodisca; species Homalodisca vitripennis. The sequence continues at coordinate 83,862,667 of NC_060207.1, read as the reverse complement.
AATTAGATATAATGTTTCTTTTGTTTATTATTTTTGTTAAAATATTTAAACCTTTATATCTCTTAAAAATGTCGTATTTTAGACGAAATATAAAACATTTTATGATTAATTTTTCTGTTGTCATATACTGTAAAAAAGTTACACCCAACGTGTTTTCTCAAAGTTGGTTACAAAACTGCCCAACAAATGTTTCAACTGCTACTATTCCTTGTAAAATCTTTTAAACAAGTTTTCTCGTTTCTTAGAAAAAAATATTATATTTATTTATAGTGCATTAAAAATTATATTAAGAAAAACCGTTCTTGTAGTAAAACAAAAAAAGTTATTAAAAATGGCGTTTCAAAATCTACTTTCTGCTTGTAGAATTCCATACGGATTCTTTTAAATAAAACTTTAAACCCCAAAAATGCAAAGTGAATAATAGATTATACACTAGCGTATAAAATGATGGATAAAAACGATTCACTGAACCGCGATTACTAATCTCCCACAGACCTTTATCTAATTTCGCCCACGGCTGTGACTAATAAGTATGGTTACACAAAATAACTTAAGACGAATAATATGTGAAACCCCATTTTTTACTGAAAGGGAAATTTATACTTGACGTCTAATGGCCTAAAGGCAGTGCCCTATTTAGTCGTCCATTTACATCACCACGTCAATTTGGTGATGGCTCATTTTGAAACGACCCGATTGCGTGCCAGGCGACCTGTAATTTGTCAGATTTGGGGTCCCACGCTCTGGGCGCGACGCGGGCTAAACACATGTACCGAGGACTTTGAAAGTACTCGAGTTTGCTCAATGAAACTGTGTCCGCTTATTCCACCGTTGGCGGGAGGTAAAGAGAAGGCCTCGACATGAATGGCTAGCAGAGAAGGCGCGACTTATAATAAAAAGGGTAATAAACAGACGGCAAGTCAAAGCAAAGAGGTTAGAATGTGAAAGTAGAAGCAGCCTTGTACGAACGAGGAACAGCTGACTGGAGTTGCAGATTGTGCAAGGAGAGGCCACCTGGTCATCCGAACTGCGCGCCAATTGCCTCGGGCAGTCAAATTATCGGATGTTGTCAAATTTATAACCTTCATTTCTGCATGCATCCCATAGAAAGGATAATCAAATATTGGAAGTATGATTATTTAAAATTGTATACAACAGCACTAACATTACAGAATTATTTCTTACAAATAAAACATAAAAATACTGTAGAGCCTACTACGTATGCATAAATCGTCAATTTTCATTCGTCATTATATTTAATAACCAACTGTAATGTTTGAAAATATAATACACAATTCTCAGTGTCATGTATAGATTTCAACCTCAACGAGAGGTTTTAAAAAAAAAATATTTCATATAGGCTACAATATATTCTTTGTTAATCGTATTTATTGTGCGAAAACATTATGATGGGAAAAAGAAAGCGCATCCAAATATTTCAGGGCGTATGTCTTATCTAGCAATTTAATGGTAGCTGATTTTACGGCAATGCTTCTGATAACTTCTCTGGCGTGTTCCGTAGATCTGATAAGGCGCTTGTTTATGTACCAAATGGCCTATTGGAATGCCTATTACGTGTGTTATTATACCCACCACCGATATTACGTATATCCATTAAAATTGTAAAACATCAATAAATCTTCACAAGTGAATTTACATTCGATGTATTGAAATCATGAATTAAAACCAAACAAAAATAAATAAACATGCCTATTACATATTTTGAAACGGTTTCACACACGATATCCTATATCAATATTGAGGCAAGACAATTTTTGTGGGATTTGCATACTGAAAATCAAAAAGTATTTTCTTTCTTTGGTTTAAAATTATATTATTTTAACGGCCGATGCGTTACAGCTATGAAAACATTTAAACTACGCTCTTCGTAGATCTAATAATACCAAAGAGCACCTATAATATAAATCCAAGTTGTAATATATTCTCGACAGACATATGTTGGATACTTCAACAAACTATACATGCTCTATATATCCAAGTTACGCAGAGCTATATTTTTCTGTACGGGTGAAATAGAAGAAAATACAGAACCAAAATAAAGTCTAAAACTTGGATAATTTTCATACTTGGAGCAGCGCAATGACAATTCTTGTGGAGCCACTCTGCACCGCGATCGTGCTGATCGTCGTCGTCATCGGCGAACTTCCGCTGCCGTCCTCCATACCTACAGTATCCAAGAATGCACAATGAATCACGCCATCCGCGCCCTACTCAGTTTTGATTAGTTGTGTTGTATCGTCTGAACACTCGCGCGCACCGGATCAGACTGCTGCCTGCTGCTGAAGGATTTGGCATCGGGGATAGCCAGCAAAAGGTACGGAAACGCCCGAGGATTGCCGAGCGACTCGGCACACGACCAGCTGGACCACCCGAGCGCCAACAATACAACGCTCGGCAACGTCCGGCCGCGATCGTGTCAGGCCGTTCACCCTTGCGCTGTTATTGCTTGCTTGCTGCTCGCTCAGTATTTATACACGACGCGACGTCTATCGCTGAGGATCTGCAAGTTCGGTTCGCTCGAAAATGATTTGACCCACATACATTGAAAGTGAACCCGAGCGATCTTACCATTAAAAACTTAGAACTCCAGCTCCCTCTGTTACAGGGTTTGTCTGTGGTAACTGAATGATTTCATGCTCTAAATGCTCATTTGCAGGCTCATTTGCATGAATAAGGAAAATAACAAATAAATTATTTTAGCATCCTATCTGCAAACCATATGTTTGAGATTTAAAGAAGGTGCTTGACATTCAGTTTTAACATGTTACAATGGCTTGAGCCTATTGAAAACCCCATCTCCTTACCAGTTTGTCCTATATTTTAGTGATAAGGAATGTAGAGTAAAAGTGGTAATACCGACTGTTTTATGGTGTTGCTTTTACAAGTAGGCCGCATGTGAACTCATAAACCATAATTTATTGAAACCAGTTTGCCATTTAAATGTATTGCATACATTTTCACTCTGACCAATCCCCACTCAAAAAAATATTTTTAGCAATGCGTGTATAGTATCAGTAGCAAATACTTGAGTAATATACTGGACAACTAAATAGTAAGTTGAAACACGTGACTTGTATGGTTCCAATTTAGAAGAGTAGCCACAGAACAATTAATATCTAGACAATCAATAAATTAATTTGTATGTCCAGTTCACTTATATATATTTGAGGTTTTTTTATAAATTGTCCTCATTGCCAATAGCTGGTTACTACCACACAACTCAGTACGAAGATAAAAAATATTCTCCAACTATACTCTAACTGTGTCAGACGGCTGAGCTGTTGACGTCCACTGCGTGAATTGCGCATAGTCGCAGCAGACGCTCGGCAATGAACAAATATAAACAATATTTAATTTATAAAAAGTATCAATTTCAAGTTAAATGTTATTTACAAAGCACGAACGATATTTTATTTCTTTGGTTGTGTAATTGTGGGTTTTCATGCACAAAGTGTGACAGAAACACGTTACAATGATCGATTAATAACTATCGTAATAGTTAATGAACGTATACGAATATAAATCGTGATAACAAAGAATTTATTGCCATATTAAACATTCCTTTGAGCTACAATTTTAGACAAACTATTACAGACATCAACCTCAGATCTAACTACGGAGGCACGTTAAAGACATTTTGTTAATCTTTGACTTGACAAATCAAGCTTTTATTTAGCAATTTCTTAAAAGTAAGTACGCTGAACCTGAAGAAATAAAACTGACACTTTTTAGTAACGATAAACGAAAAACATTGCAACATGAAAATTGAAATAAAGTGTTGAATAAAAGAGCTGTTGAGACAATTTTTATAACCAAAGTTGTAATACAAAAATACAAATTAAAATACGAATGCTCAAGATATTTATATGTCACATGCCATTGGTCCATTAGAATTAATGGTTATTATAAATTGAAGAAGTTTGAACACAAAACTTATTGCTAGCGTAAAATTGGACCACGCCAGAGGATTGACTGTTGCTGTTGGTAATTCTTTGTGGGCAACCTAGTAAATGATCACTAATTCTGTTTTGTTATTATTACTTATTTGTATTTTATTTATGAAACTGATGTAAACAAAACATGTTCTAATGTATAAAATAAAACATTAAAAATTACGATCTATAAGTCAGATATTATTTAAATGATCACGATATTTCTTTACTTTGATTGTGGACTTACAGTTTTTGTGAACATCTGATTAGAATATGTTACGAAATATATTAAATAGGTATTCCATAACCTCAGACATATCAGAAGTTCACCATCAAAGGGCTGAAAGTACATTATTTTATTTTTATAGATACGTCAACTATAAAACTTATTTGGATAAGTAGCTAATTTTGTATACATCTTTCACATTTTTGGTTGAAACAATATCGGAAAATTGTAACAGTAACATCGGGTAAAATGTAAACACTTTTAAGAATTATAGTACTTTTAAATGGTCAGCAATATAAAGGTTTTGTACTTTTATTTATTTATTTATTGTTAGTACTGCCACTATCGGTATTCATTAACAACACCAGTCACTAATACACGACTAGCGCCAACAACGAATACGACGAGAACTGCGTTAAGACTACTACTACAAATTAACAGTTCAAAGAGATGGTAGGGCTTCATGACCATTGCTCGCTGTCTCTCTCGCCCGAAGGTCTGTATAACATTTGTCAACCCCACGGTCCAGAAACGGAATTGTCATTCCGAACAATTACGAAGCATGAGTCTTGTGTTTTACTATATGTCACGTGTTACACTTAAAATATCAAAACAAATTAAAACAAAACTGAACTATCACATTGTTCGACTACGAGTATACTTTGAGTTTAACAAAAGTTAACCCCCCCCCCCATTCTGGATACGCCTGTGAAGGTTGTCTGTATTTTCGTTTTTGAGTGTTACTCAATCAATTACAAACTACTGGACACGATTCTACTGAAATTTTACCTGGTAATTCTTAAGGTCATTTGGTGACATATAGGCATATTTCTATTTCTCGAAAATCCATCCGAGCTACGCCCTATTGGTCTTGAAAACTCCCTTTGTGGCTTAGTCAGCAGATAGTAAATGTGTTCTTTGTAAACATTATAATGTGTCAACGAAATAATTATGGTTCATTAATTTAAGTACCATTTTAATTTTTTTACGTTTGTGGTCCGAAAGCATAGAGTAAGCTTAGAAATAACAACACGTGTTTTAACTTTCTCTGTAATCACTGACGAGCACAGAGGTTATCCAAATATTAAAATAGCAAGTTTTAGTACAAATTTACTTTTAACTGTAAATTTGAGCAAATATTAATTCTGCAGTGCTGTTTGCATACTGTAAAATAGGTATCAAAGACAAAGTTACTACCTATCTACCTATATAGATTTAAAGACTATTATGAAACACATCTCAGTAGTTTTGTTTTACTGAAATATGCCTTTTAGACAAACTCAACAATAGCACCAGAAATACCTTAGACCGGAATAAACTACAATGGCATAGGTATGCACTTTATGACCGAAATAAGCTTCTCAGACCTGCGTATGTGTATATATTCACGATCGGAGCATCAACTAAAAACCAACTTTCGTTTTAAAATCATATGATGAACTAAGAACTTCGACTTTCGGATTCCTCCACGCTGGCCTGAAATAGTTTTTGTTACTGAAATAGTTTATCATGAAACACTGGGGGGAAATTCCAGTTATTCCACGGTACTTATAACAATGTTTCACTCTCTGACTTGGGGGATCCAAAACATAGCTCTTTAAACTTATATCTAAAATGGATCAGAAGATTGGAATATTTTTCAGTGATTATCACCTAACCCAGGTGTTTAAAATGTCATTGCAAAGGAATATGGCTACGGTGTACAGTTTTTCAGTAGGAAATTGCGTGCGAAGCCGCGGGTAAGTGCTAGTGTATTTATAAAAATAGTAACTGTTTTATACAAAGCGAATATCTTATTACTAGAAGACAGTATTCATACCATGGTCAACATAGGCTTCATGCTCAAATTCAATACCATATAAGGTTCCTGCAGGTTCAGTGGCTGCTAGTCATTGTCGCTGTTTGAGGGGGTATTGGCAGCTTCAAAGTCTACTAACCTAGCTACTGCCAGCCATAAAATAAACTGTTTTGAGTTCAGTGGATGCTTATGAGCCAGTAGCCGTCACGTGACCAAGGCCAGCCATTATTGTCCCTTGTAATGAAGCTGGTGCTGCCAATCTCTGGACTTCCTCGAAGAAGTTAGAACGGTTTGTTTTATTTTATCTATTGTTTTTTGTTATTGTTGTTGTTGTTGCATCTTCAATTATTGTGATTATTCAAAACGTGAAGACTCAAAGAAAATACCCTCTGTAAAGTCACCTACGACAATATTGTGGGTTTCTTGGAAACATATAATACTAATAACAATTATGGACTAATTTGGCCATCTGGCATCCCAAAAATACAAAAAAAGGTGTACCGATTGTATTAAATAATAATTCTGTGGTAACTGGATTACCAGTGGAAGGAGTAGGCCCAGAGGAATGGTAAGGACTGGACTGTACAAAGAGGCTGCTATCAGCGAGGCGCGCATCGCAGATGGCAGTGTTTGATAACGAAATTGAGAGGTGGGGTGAGGTAGACGTGCCGTACCTCCAATCTCAGTTGATCGGAAGTTATAGTAACGAGTAGACTTTGAAAGTGCTTATAGTTAATCTTTTGCTAATCGTCATCGAACCTGCGGATGCTTTCAGCAATATGTTTAATTCTCTAACACTGAAGAATTTTTATAATAAAAATCTGTAACACTGAAAAGAAGTAATATAAAGAAAATTAGTAACAAATATAATTGAATTTTGAAGATAAATTAAAGTGAAGTATTGCCAGATCAGATTAGAGTGTGAAAGTTTTAAATTTTGAAAAAAGACAAGCTGTAAGAACTTTGTACATTTTTGGAGTGACGAATATATTACAAGTTTGAATTTAAAATTCATCAAGAAGTTTTTATTTTAATTTTAAATCCAGTAATTATTTTTAAGAAGAAGTTTTATTTTAGTTTGAACTTTATTTATTTCAGAAGATTTTCGTTTTCTTTTTTTTTTGAACCTTCACAAACATTTAAATTTCAAAGCTAACCCCTCATGTGCCAGTAAAACGGTACAAAGGTAAAACGAGAAAGTGTGATGTAAAAATTAAAAGGTAGTACATTGCTTCACCAAGGAATTGATGTGTCTGACTTAGGTTTTCTGAGAACTCCTTTAAAAGTTATTAAATCTAAGTACAGATAAGAAGTTGGTGAATCTAAAATGAATTTAATCGGAGCACCACTAACTAAAAACCTAAGTTCTAAATAATAAAAACTATTACACATTCAAAAAATGCATATTTCTCAATAACTTCTTACCAAATTGAAATATCAATCAATGTTTTACACCATTAAACTCAGAATAAAAGCAGTTTAATACAATGTGTTACATGACTCATATTTTAATTAAACTTAAATCCAAGATGTCCACCAAATCTCAAAAGTGGTCGCAATAAAACTTTTATTTAATGGATACATACTAAAAATTAGTGGACAATTCTGTCACGGGTAATGTAATTTTAATTGCTTTAAAACCCTCTGGCATGAAATAAAATTATATTAGCTGGTATTCTATACATGATAGCAACGATAGATAACTGTGACCAGAGCTAATATCTGTAAGGCAGCCATGTTTTGAGCAAGCAGGAACCGCACTTCTCATTACCATATCAGTTTTCAATATTTTATCTTAATCTTAAATTTAAAAGTTCATTAAATTGTTTTACACTCATTCTTATGATTTTCTTGAATTCCAAAGGGTACTTGGGTCCAAAAATATAATTGTTGATGAAACTCTCAGGTTATATCTTCGACCCAGGACATCCTTTTTACTCATTGTATATTGCAGCTCTCTACTTAAACAATATAAATTTCAACTAAAAGCTTCGTCAATGCATTCGTTGACTGGTTACTTGTAATCTTAATTATCTATCTCTGAGACATTAAACTCACCACCACTACAACTCGAAATGAACAGGCTACTGGCTGCAAATACATTTTTTTATTGGAAGCCTTGATTATCAAGGGTGAAAGCTAGTACTGTCCCTGTGACTGGATAGTACAGTGGCGACCAGACTGCAGGGTGCCTTATGTGACAACTGTGGTTATTGACAGAGACATATTGTGACCTGTATTCTTTAGTTCAGTTTTAATAATCAATGCTTTTTTTGTTATTAAGTGCATGTATAAAAGAGAGTGTGAACTGAGTTATCACACAACATGTATGTTGTGATTACTGTCTTATGTGTCACAATTCTTGGCTATGGCTTGTTTATTTCAATTTACAAAGCACTGAGCAGACATATTATGTCCTGCAATTCATTAGCTCCAAAATAATTAGTTTAATTTTTATGAAGTATATGTGTTAGAAGTAGTGTACTTTAAGTTTGACACTTTTTAATATCTTACTACGGTATGTCAAAAGGCATTGGTAAGATTTTGTTCATTTTAAAATACTTTGTAGTCTACCTGTAAATTTAGGTATCTTCTAATAACCTACCTGAGAAAGAGGTTAGGTTACAGAGCTAGAAACATAGTGCTCCTGGTAACAATGATAAAATTCCTGAACAATCCTGTTTGTTTTCACCATTATTTTATATTGTGTCACCCCGAGAAATCAGAAAAAATAAAGTAGGAAGATATTTTATATATATAAGGGATAGCATGATTGTATTTTTCCATAAGAAAGACGATGGGTTGGGACAATAGCCCTATCTTCTTTGAACCTGTCAATTCTGCTGCCTTTGGAGCTTATGCAGGCCGTGACTAATCTCAAGATGATTAGTTGAGAGACCACAACTAATTCCCAAGGTCTTCCAACAGATTTTGCTTTCCATTAGGCTAGACTCCCTTCACTAGAAGTGTCCAGTACTTTGCTTTACAGTAGAATATTCAATCCAGTGGTTTATCCAGGATTGGAGTTTAGGGAGCCAATCTCTTACTCCTACAAACCTGTAAGCTTGTACTTGTTATTTTATGCATTAAAATACAGGTTGTTTAGAACAAGTGTGGTAAAAGTTTGAACAATAGTTCAATGCATTCAATTTTTTTGACAAAGTCGTTTTTCTTTAGTAGTATTTTTCGTACATTCTGTCTACTTTCAATATTTTATTTCGGATGAACACTCTTTAATTAACATGCATCCAGTTTAGAAATTCAGTAATATAAAGTAAAGTAAATGTTTTTTGTGTCAAATAAATTACAAGTGACTTTTACATACACACATGAACATACAAGTCACTATCTAATATATTGGGGTGAACAATATTACTGCCCAATATATTTGTTTTTCATAATATTATATGATTGGTGAATATATCTGGGAATACTCTGTAATTAGGTTTCCTTATAGGCATTTCATTGACCTCAATGCATTCATTTTGGGTGAATAATGATGGCAATTATTTCCAACCCTTTTTTGTTAAATACATTCTCTTCTCTGAATGAAATATGTATGCAGATCCTTTTAATCCTATTCTTTAAAACTGTATAATGACATACTTCCTTCCTCCATTCAATAACAACTTATTGCAGGACATTTCCTTCCCTTTCTTGTAATGGTATAATTCCTTCCTTCATGAATAAATACAAAATGTGAGTCCCTTCCATCAAATTTTTGTTACAGTATTAATATATTTTCTTCATTTATGGGTAATTACTTTTGATGTGTGTCTTTGTTATCCCTTTCTTTGTAGTGATATTCATTCTTAACCTGTGGGTAGTTACTTAATGTGGGTCTCTTCCATTCCATCATTTCTTTACCCTCTCTTTTAACCTTACTTTTTAAAAACAAAAATTATTTTGACTGTCTGTTACCTAGTGATTCATTCCTTCATATGGAAGAAACACTTTTGGCTCTATGAAAACCACCTTGGTACCTGTGCAATCATGTTCTGTAGCAGATTATGAAAAGTGGAATGACTAACTCAGAACCAAACATATGAATGAATCTACTTTTTATATTGTATGTGTTTATAAGAGATAGCTGACTTTATTCCACATTCTGATGATTTAACTACTGACTCTGCATGAGACCAAGTTAGCTATTTAATTGGTAACCATTATAAGCCACCACTTTTTCTACGTCATACAAAATTATTATCTTAAGAAAGCTATCATTCAAAACAATGCACCTCAATTTCATGGCCTCCATATCATATACTTGTATAGAAAAATCCTGATTCCATTAAAGTTACTATAAAAATTAACAAAACTTGGCTGTGACATGTAAATCTGTGCCATGTAAGGATGGTGATATTTTTACCTTCTGAAAAATACTTTTAAAGTAATACCACTTGGATATGACATTGGATTAACACTAGACATGTACAGGCACAGAAAAATCTTTATCTTGTAAAACAAATAACAATTTTATGTTCAAACCATTCTGGCTATTGTTTGTCTATATGCTATGAACACTAATAGTACAATTTCTACTGTGTGAAAAAGTGTTACCCTTGAAAAATAATGTTTCCAAAGAGATAGTTATATTATGAGTGAATATTTTCATCCTATCAACTTTTATTAATCCAAAGGCAACTAATCCTTAGAAAACATAGCCTTATTAGCTAATACCCTTGTTGTCTATATTAGCTAGCTAAGAGTTTTACAGTGATTAATGTGAGATCAGAACATTTAACTTAGGTATCAGTCTTCTTAATACTGACAAAACATGGAATAACATGATTTAAATCTGGAATTTTGACAAGCAGAATCCACCCAGTATGAATTTTTATTTTTAAGAATGTCAACAGTGGCAAGCATTATTTCTATTAACAAATATCTTTTCAATCTTTGGGATATTTGTTCAATTTTGGGTGACATTTATTGAAGCGAATTAAACAAAACATTTTAAAAACTGAATGATATGTCTGATTAATTTATCTGACTCATCTGATTCCTTCCATTATAAACTACTACTAAAACATGTAAAAATGGGAATATATTTGTTTATACAAGTCAGAGAGTGGCTCAATAGAACCTTATAATATAAACCGTAAATATTTCTACAAGTGAACTCTAAATTTTGTAGAGGTTGTTAGTTGGTTGAACATGAATTACTACGGTACATATAAAATATTTTGAGAATTTATCTTGAATACAGGAGTTGTTGTTAATTCATTTTACTGTTGCGTAAGCACTTCTTGATACACTTTTTCAAATACATACGTGGGCTGTTTTTTTGTTTTACCTTCCGAACTCACACCATGATGGCCAGACAAGTGGCAGGTTTGTGGTGTGCACAGTAGTCAATCGTGCATCTTCCCCATGACTACAACATTTTTGTCACTGCCAAGTTTAAGTGGCCACTTTACACTAAACATGGCCACCTCTATTGATTCTCCTGCCAAATGTGAGTTGAAGAATGTTTATAATTTGTTTCCTCCAAGCAGAAGGAAATAGTGCAGTAGAACTCAATTGGAGAATGAGCCATGTTTACAGAGAAAACATTATTAGTGATGTAGTTGTGTGTGAAAGATATTAAATTTTAAAGATGGTTGAATATCAAATTCCAAGGATCGGTTCAAGGAATGTCAAAGCTGAAGCCATTGGGCAAGTTTTGAGGGTGTCCCTCAAAAAATTTTCTGTAATAGAGTAAAAAGAATATCTTGACACTTCTAGAAATTCCATAATAAAAGCATTTATTGTAAATGTACGGTTCCCTCTAAGTACTTCGTCAACTCATTCCACAATGTCGTCTGAGCCACAGACTTGTGTCCTTGATCTCCTTCAACGTACAACCTTTAAACAATAAAACACGTACACTCTACAACTGGTGAACAGCCAACAATGAGTCAAGCTGACATCGTCTCAGAATGATACCAACAGCTAAACTGCTCTCACAGACAATAATATGTCAATAACAAGTTTTGTGTTTTTGCAATTCCATGATGGTATTTTAAATTTCATCACAAGCCGCCTGCTCCATTATAATATGGAGAAATTCAACAACAGGCAGGCATTCTAGCCAGACCTCACTGTCCGATATATTAGATGATGGAGTTAAGAGGATTAAAGATAATTTTATTTATATATAAGATTAAACTAAGCATGAAACTATTGTTCAACACAGTTTTAACCATTGTTCAAACACTTGTCATAGCTGTTGATCAGCTTATCTAAACCTTCCTCAAATGAGAATACACCATGATATCATCATATTCAAAAAGTTTACTACCAAACTCACAATTGTTTGTACAGGAACAGTGTTATATTGACAGGTCCCAAGTGTGGCTTGTACAGCAGTTACCATCAGTATGAGGCAAATCATTGTCACTCAGCAGCACATTTCATTTACTGAGGATTCCTGTATGTTTGGTTATAATGACACAAACTATCTTCAAAGTCTCACATTTATCTGCCCTATTCATGGTTTCTCTTAAAAAATTTAACAAGCAAACCCTTTTTATTGTCCCAGAACATATTATACACATGTTTTACACTAACATCGTCATTTTAACTTATGGTATTTGGAGGATCTTATGGGTCTCTATTGCATTGATTGTTGTTTGGATTTTGGAATAAATAGCGAATCTAAGTCACCACTTATGATGTAAAAATGTCTATATTCATTTCTGTACCAGATAATAAATATAAGAGTACAGTACTTGCTCTGTAACTTGGCACTTCATCTTTCCAGCATTGATAGTAATGTGGCATTTTTACTCTGGGAGGAATCACTACTTTTCACAGTCAATGACCACAGTGAAGGGCGGAAACTCATTGTCTGCCCTTAGTCAGTCTGTTTTGTATTGGAGTGTATGTGAATGAGTAGTGTCTTTTGTGTGTTGAGGGTGTACACACTCGTATTCACTCCCAACAATTGTCTGCATTTCATAAGTGCTAATTTTTAGGGTGCAGTACTATATTTAGAAAGAAGTCTACACAGTTCTAAATTGAAATATAAAACTTTGGTCATTTGGGGATAAAAATAAGATGTTGAAGTGACTTGAAAAATAGAATTCAGAGTTGGTCTTGTAAGTTTTAAATTCAAAACCCAAAGTTAATTCTTGTTTCAGTAATTTCATGTGTTTGCGTCTTTATTTGTGTGTACTGAAATAAAGTTTACATTGTACAATAATAAAGTTTTCGTGCCTAAATGCCTTATTCCTACTGACTTTCCAGTAATCAGATGGTACTTTGTTTCAATATCTACCAGATTACTGAGAGAGTGTTGTACTGCTAAGACCCTTATTTAGTACATGTAAGTGAGCATTTTTGGAACTCAGTAGAAACACAGCTTGCGATTACATAAATGGTTTGTTACAATATCATGGTAAATAGTTCTCAAAACATGTGGTAATTTATCTGAAACATTGTTATTGAAAATTACTTATTATGTTTGAATTTCTCATCAGCTTTCCTAATCAAGTCATCTCATTCACAATCCTAATTCATGTTTTGTTGTGGCCTTTTATTCATCTTTAATTGAAGAGTAAAAGTCTGCTTTGCACCTTTTTTTATCATTCATTGTGTTTTCATTGTAAACCTCTATAATTTAGTGTTGAATTTTTGCTATAATAATGATCCTTCCTTCAAAAACCAGATAACAGATAGAATGTATGTCTGTGAAATCGTATACATTGTAAAAACCTGCAGTAAACACAGTAAAGCCAGAGTAAATTGCTCATCACAATTAGGATTTTTTTAAAGAAGAAACCTACTTACCAAGGAAGCAGATTTTAAAATAAATTGACAGAATGCATAAACATTAAAAGAGGAACAAAACATTTTAAGACAAATTTTAAAAATTACCTAATTCCTTCACCATTGATGAGTTTTTTAGTATATAATAATGTGAGACATATGTATTTAGATGTTTAAAATACAACTTAAAATTATATAATTGTTTTAGTTGAGAACTAAAATAATATGTTTTATATATATATATATATATATATATATATGTGTGTGTGTGTGTGTGTGTGTGTGTGTGTGTGTGTGTGTGTGTGTGTGTGTGTGTGTGTGTGTGTGTATGTTACACAGTTTCTTAAAAACGGACATTGAACAAAAGAATTTGACACGATTCTTATACATAATGTACTTTGACGAATAAAATTCTTTTCAATTCAAGTATGAATTGGTCTACAAATTTCAGGAATGACCTGTAATTATACACATGATGCTCATTAGTCAACATCAATGACACAAACCACATTTGCATAAGCATTCTCTTTTCACCTGTTTGAATCCTGTTATCTGCTTTAAAAAGTATTTACCAACAATTTCAGCATTATTTTGTAAAGAATCTTCTAAAACTGGTTTGAAGAAATACAAACATCTATGGAAATGATCTACAACTATATCTAGTTATTCAAGAAAGACTTCTCTAAAAAAAAATCCAAATAACATAAGATCAGTTTATAAAATGCAGGTTGTTCAGTATTTATGGAGGTCTTTTAGCACTTTGTACCCATCATTTCACAATTTTACTAAACTATACAAGATAACCAAGAACACAAGTAATGAAGTCAAAGAACAGTGCAAAAACTCACTCGTCAATAAACTTTATAAGGTGTTATTTAAAGCTGACTAGTGCAAAGAAGCAAAACAAATTGCTTTTCAACACTGTTTTATGCATTCTGTATAGTCTATAATGTACAGAACATTATAGAATTATAAACAAATAATGACAATTTGTATCACAAGTTTGTATCATTTAATGGTTTAGTTATATTTTATGATTTACAGTGCTATATTTATATAAGATAATGCTATGATTTTACTGATATTTTTAAGATTAGTATACACAGGAATCGGGATCAAAAGGATTAAAAAATATTTAGTTTAGATTTTGTATAAAAATGGAATTGACATGATTAGACCTAAACATCTTCACAACCTGGATTTTCTAGTACGTTTTGTTTTTTGGGAAATAGTGAATTTTAACATTCGGTATATAAAGGGAGAAGTGTATACCTTTTTTGGCACCATTGATCTTGTAATAACCAACCAAAGACTTTAGAAATTTCACACTTTATTAATGTTGTTCAGAGTCATACTAATATTATCAAATAATAATTATTATTACTTAAAACATTTCCATGTCTATCTATAAATCTTATTTATTGTTTATACAGTGAAAGTTACATCATTGTATATTTTAAAATCAATTTATACTGAAACTCTTGTTGAAAAAAATTGTTTGAAAATAAAAGTACTGTAGGAGGCTACAATATAACTAACCAATAATCATTTACTTAATCAAGTAACTATCAATCAACAAAACAAGAAAAGTTTTAACTTAACAAAAAAGAGATCTTTGAAAACAAATTACTGATTTGGCTACACTAACAAATTTAACATCAAATTGAGCTTTAATAGACTAGCTCAGGTCTACTCAAGGTAATTGCTTAACCATTACATAAATAGCCATAAAACTACATCAACAATACATTAATATTTATATTAAACTACCTAAAATATTATTAAATCAACAGTATATGACACCATGATAGTTTGATAATTGTTACTCTCATAATTTGATTGCTACATTTATTCTAAATAAATAATATTCTTCTTATACACTACAATGGCTTTTAACTACAAGTAAACAAAATAGAAACTCAAACAACTAACAATCTAAGTTTAGATCGCACTCTGCACAAACCTCTCACAACTCAGAATATTACTCTCATGCAGTTATACCGTACATTATATAGGGACTAGATAAAAACCACTTTAAACAAACAGGATTTATATTGGAAAACAAATGTTTCATATAATATCCATGTTCTTAATATAAAAAATTAAAGGACTTCACTTAATGTAAAAGTTTTAAAAAATTTTTGTGAGATTTAAAAAATTGTGATATGAGATTTCCAATCTCCGCTTGATGAAAATTCTATTTGCACTACTGGTTTCATGCCTAATAGGAAATATGTATGAAATTAAACAAAAAAGTACATGCAATAGTAAAAAAATAAAAATAAAGAAGGAGCAATTTAATATAATACTGTAAGGATGCTTAAGATTTTTGGATACTGAACTAGAAAAAAATTATGTGGAAATGAAGTTAATGTCTTTATCAATTGCTATTATCATGTAAGGTTAAAAGCACACCAAACTTCGGGTCAGGGTGAATGGCTTCGCATTCGCCACACACCAGATAATATTCTGTTTTGGAGAGCGAGTTCCAATGGACTGATGTTTAGTACTTTCAGTTTTGATATAGAGACACTAGAGATGGAGTTTCACATCATTTTGACCCCTATAAGCTTACTTGTCTGAAAGTGATTGTACATACAGACGGACAGACACCCACACATAGACATAAATCTGGTTTCATCATCAACTGATGGGGGAAACTTTGCAAAACACTTAGTCAATGAAAGTTCATAATTGCGAAAGTAAAGGCAAACTGAAGGGACATCTAGCAAAGTTACTCAGTTCCTGCTTGTTGGTTGTGTGTTTTGCAAAGCCTCTCTCGCCAGATGCTGATAAACGAATTCTGATTTCTGTATGCATGTTAAATGTCAAACGAGGTCATCTGGGAGCCTGAATTTCTGTTTGTCAAAAAAATCACTCTGATTACATTTATCTTATATGTAACCATGTTAACAAGAAAAACACAGAATAAACCAATTAGAAAACAGAGTACAAGGTGAAAGTCAATTGCTCTGTTTCATACAAATCTTTAACCTGCAATGTCAACTTCATAGTACGCCAAATTGTAAAGGAATTTTTTGCTGTGATATGTTGACTGGTATTACTGTTGAATAATAGGCTAAAATGAGCAAATGATCTGCTGTATGGTACTTATAATTCATAATTCCTATTAACTCAGTTCTTGTCTGTCTGTTAAATGAAAATATTTTATCAATTTCAAACTAACTTTGCAAAGACCAAGAATTTGGAAATTAGAAACATAGCTCAGACTGAGTAACAGTGCTATGCACACATATATACTCATATTGGTGTTTTCGTATGTCTCGGATAGTGTTTTTAAAACGGTGGAAAAATCTTCTGCTACCTGAAAATAATGACATTATGTTTGTCACAAGAAAGCAGAATTTTTATTCATTACATGGTTTTACAGATTTAAGTGAACTTGGTTTGTCTCTACTTGTGTACAGAAGATGTGGAAGGAAATGTTACAAAATAAATGTAAAATCTAAAGTTGCGCCATCACAACGTATTCCTATATTTTTTTTAATCAATACTCATACTGTCAGTTGCCTTGATGGTCTGTAAGATAATAGCAATATTAAGTGACAATGACATTAGCTTCTTGGATAGATAGTAATCACAATCTTGCTAGTAGCCTGCACAAATATTTACTTTTTCATATTTAAATTAGTTGTTTGTATTGCCCCTTCATTTTAATAATTTTGTTTAAATTAATTCTTAAGATTTGGGAAGAAAATGAAAAATTGTTTTGAGAAAAACTCTGAATGTTAATAGCGGTGCTTAGAATGCTGGTAGTCTGAAATGCAATATTATTTAAGTACAGAGAGTAGAGCTTTGAAGACAGCATCATCTTAAAAGAGAAGTAACCTATCATAACCTCAAATGAGGGAAAGTAGTACTATGTTCTGTTGTGACAAAGTGGTTTGACAGATAATAATAATTTAAATGTTATTTTAGAATTTTACTGATCTGCAGCAGTTAGAAGATGATTACTCATTGGTAAATCTAAAATACACAGTACACTGTCATATACAGTAATTACCACAGACAGTCTGCATTTTTCTCTATAACGCTCTATTCTCCGTACACAATTACAACATCAAGTAGAATAAAATAACTAAAACAACACCTCAAGATGCTTTAAAGTAAAATATAAAATAAAGTATTTAGTAAATGAATTCAGAACTACTCATTATAACCTTTCAAGCATAACACACAACTAACAATACACAACAAACTTACAACAAAATAACAATAATGCATTTACTCAAATGCATAAACCCATCTTATGATTCTTTCCTTCAATTCTTAAATTTAAAAATCATAAAATCAGGTATATAATCAAAAGGAATTGGATAAAGGTTTATGGTACCTGATCAAATCTACCGAAAATTTTTTAATAATACTAAAAAATACAACAAAGTTGCAAAGAAAAATATCAAAAAATCTTATCAGGTTTAAAATTATATTGGGAATTATGTAATATATTCATTTCTAAATTTTCAAGTAACAAATAAGGAATGTTACAACACAACTTATAACAGTTAAGTTTTAATATACTATAACTACTCAGATATAACAACAGAATAGCATGGTGCTAATAATCTTCTACAATACAATGAAAGCACATTGTCAAAAAATGCCAGTGATAGCATGACGAGTTATGGTGGGCTGGTAGTAATGGCAAGCAGGAAACTCAGCACCAGTCGTTACCTCTCGGATGTCCTGTACCAGCTGGTCGTGTGACAGTGCGGAGCTATCCGCCGAGCTGTCTGAACGATGTGTTGGCTGCACAGCATCACACACGTTCTGCATCGTGATGTTCTCCTCACTAACCTGCATAAAGATTAGTTCGGTATTAGACTACACTAATCAGTTCATAATGAATAATTGTTGTTCAAGAGTGGGTAGTATTAAATAAGTAATGTTGGTGAAATAATTTCTTAGTATTATTTAAAAGTATGTAGTAGTGGTAAAATCATTACCTTACGTACAAGAGGTTAATATGAAATATTCCTGTAAGGATTCATCATATATTAAAACAGAGGTTTGATTTAAGGTAATTGTTTCCTGCCTATGACACACTATTGGTAAAAGGGTCAAACTATCTAGCATTCTTTCCATTACTATAGTCAAAAGCTGCTGGCATTCCTAACAAATTAATATATTCCGGACTTGATTGTTATTACTTTGTTTCCATTCAGATAACTGACATTTTGTCTGAGGGTAAATTCTCCAAGAAACTGTTATCTTCATTAACTATGCCAGGCATCTGCACATTTTTACTGTTATTTTCATTCAGTTACTAGATAATGTTTTTAGAATCAAGAGAAAGAAATACAAGTTTAAATTTTCATAACGAATATTGTGAACTCTCCAAAGTTCTGAAACAACAGCCAATAGTTCTTTAACTGTCGGTATTCACAGCTACTTTATTTCGACAGCTACTTTAAAACCTATATGACAATATTTAATAAATAAACACAGACATTTGACAGAAATTACCTGCAGCTAAACCTGCATTAATATCAGATAGTTTAATGCTTTCACCAGCAATGCTCCCAACTGCAAGGAAAGAATTTCTCTGTCAGTGACCCTCTGGGAATTTTTGATTCTACATTGTACTACCATTGGTAATACAGAATAGACCTTAAAATCCAGATAAACTTGAGGTACCTGTGCAGTGTTTCCCGCTCCATCTCTAAGATACTCCTTGATGGTGGTGTTACTGGTGATGGAACAGCCTTCTGTCCTGCTGAGTTTTAGGTGTCGTGTCTCTGTCACCTCCTGGACCACAACCTGCAAGTGTCAAAATGTTAATCAGCTAAATTCAGAAAATATTTATACAGCTTTTAACACATCTATCTCATTCTCACAATATTATTTTTAATAATCTGAAGTCAATGTGTTGAATGATCACTTTGGATTAGAACCAAGTCCCTCAAGATGTTTGCAGTAGTGTTCAGTACAGGAGAGCCTACCCCGATAAATCCTTGTCATAGGTTATAATAGAATAATAGTTCAGTGCAGAATAATCTCCAGTAGAACAAGTATCTGTAAAATACATTTTCCTAACATTTTCATTTTACTTCAACATAAAATGATTACGTCATATTATTTAAAAAATAAACATTAACTTCTTTCTACATTTATTTGACAGTACATAATTTTATTGTTGAACTAACAACCATACTGAAAAAGTTCAGTGTTAACTGTCGCATTTAGGAAGTACTAGCATAAACAACACATGATGTTTAGTGCAAAATGCATTTTGTACATAGCTAAAATATACTAGAATAAAGGACTTGTTAAATGCTCTTGTGTACGAACCATTAACTAGCGTGGTAATGTATAGAATCCAACAAGACTGGCAATATGTGTTATATTAAATGCAAGGAATTTAACCTTTTATTGTATCGCCCCTTAGAAAGGAACTGTCATGTGATGAAAGATACCAGTAACAGGTGTTTTACACGTTTCATGTTTTTAATACTTTGTACATCAAATAAAAAATAACATTACTCAACTGTAGATAATAGAAAAGCATTGCTTCTGTAGTTCTAAAACTGATTCTGACAAAGAATTCATCACTCATTTAACACATTCAAGAATTTGAAAAATGGCAAGTTTTGTATATTTTAGAAGAAGTTCAGGCACCCTCAGATCTCTTTCCTCCCTATGTCACTGGATTAAACATTAAAAATATCATTATCATATCCATAATGAGTCCACCTTATTATTATATCTGTTCACATTAGCATTGCTTTCTATAAAGAATGCTAATAAAAATGTTGTTACTTATAGAAGACACACAGTATTATATTGTATCAGCCATAAAAGATAACCAGTTTTTAGTTAAAAACAATGCAGAAGCTATCCAGAGAATAATCACATAGGTCTCTATGGCTATTTGTCTTCTGAAAACTACGGTCCATTCTTCAGAAAATATCCTTCACGATAAATACTACACTTATGAAGAGCAAAGGGGAAACAATGTTAAGATAATATTCAAAATGTTTTTGGACCATGATGCTGATTTTGAATATGTTCTATGAAGAGATAGGCAGGATTTCAAATATTTGCCATCATTATATGTTACAGAAATAGAACACTACATCTTAAGGATTATAGTCCATCCTCTTGAGGTGTCAAATACCTTTAAGGCATACTGTAAGGTTAAGCTTAAACAAATGTTAAAAACTAATCAATATATGACAAACTCCTACAAGTCAAAGTTGGCAACAGAGCAAGCTGGACATTAAGAAACTCAAGCATATACTTGAGGGTTCAGAGCTATTAGACCAAGTACCAACCATCTCTGCATAAAATAGGCACATGCAATAACACATACAAGTGGATATATGAAACTGTGTGCATATTTTTGTGCATTTCTAACATATATCCGCATGACTTTATTTTTTTCCTAAATTAAAAATTTTATTAAAAGGAACATGATTGGAGGCTGAAGAAAAAAATGCAATAAAAGGACTTACTTTCCAAAAAACTATTGCAAAAACTATGAAGAAACCAGGTCATAACTATTACAGTGACATCTACGGGATATAGAGATATGGTATTGTATGCTAGGGCATGTCACAATTTATAGAAAAAGTTGTCAAAGTTCAGAAAACATCAATTAGGATATTAAGCAATTTAGACTTTAACCATTCATGCAGGAACCATTTAAAGATCTTTGAATTTTAACAGTGAGGGATGTTTATATACAGTAAAACCTTAATCCGGCATTCTATGGTCTGGAATTGTCTATAATCCGCCATCAACAGCAATAGACAAAAATTATAGAATTTGCTTCACAATGAACATTGTAAAGTGAGCAACTCGACAGCTATCACCGACACTCAAGAGCCACAGAGAGTCACGCTCTGAGCAATACATGTGAGTGGGCTAACCATCATGACTGCTCAGCAAATCTCGGATCCACTTGTCTCCCGGCATGCACTTCACTAAAATTTTAAATGCAAGTACAGAGACTCATTCATACAAGAATTGGTTATTTCCAAGTCCAGTGTTAAGGACTTTCAAACCAAGTTTAACATAAATGATGCAATTTTACTGCAGCTTTGTCATGGAATGATGGTGCTTTTAACGAAACAGTTAAAAGATCATGGAGGAATCTCTGGCCAGATGTTATGAACAATGAATGACGAAGTTCCTAATGAGATGACGAAGTTCCAACTGAAGATGATGAAGATGTAGGCCTACAAATTAATCTGGAAGAGATTAGAGAAAAAACTAGTGAAATGAGTAAGCTGCGAAATATTCCAAGCACCGAATTCGTTGAGTAGTTAGAGATTGATAAAGACCTCTTACCATTTGAAGAAATCAGTGATGTATCCATAGTTCAAAGTGTTCTGAATCAAAAACCAGTTCAGGATGAATCAGAAAGTGACGATGAAGAAGTCTCGGAAACAAAAGTTGTGTCTTGGAACGAAGCAAGTGAAGCAATCAACACATTTGTAAAATTTGCTTACTCAAATAAAAAATACGGTATGGTCGAAGTTATGAACTTGCATATAATAAAAAATTATTTTTTAAAATAAAAAAGTGGTTGTAAGAAGCAAGTAGATGTTAGATATTTTTCCAGCGATCTACCAGTGCTGTTGCTAAAGACCACGAATAGTACAGTACTGTACTGTATTCAAATTTATTTCATCATGTAATGTACTTAAAAATATCTCTCCTGTACTTGTATATTTATTTATATTATTTAAATAACCCATGAGTAAAAAATACAGTATAAGGTTTTTGTGTAAATTGTGTTATTTTTTTATATGACTCCTGTATTTTTATAAATAACCTCCATAGTCTGAAACTTTCTTTAATTTGGCAAGTGCCGAGTCCCAAAAGTGCCGGATTAAAGAGGTTCTGCTGTATAATGGAAATCCTGATTTAAACTTACAAAAGTGTGCAAACCAAACCTCTCATTTCCTAACATTATTATTTTACACAGAACATTAATGTTATTCCTGTCCCAATACAGAAAATACCCACTTTAAAAAATCATTTTCTTAAAACAACCAATATTTTTTCAATAAATTTCCTATAGTGTGGAAGCATATTCCAGAATTTATTATTAAATTAAAGAATTAAAGAATTTATTAATTAAATACATATGTATGGTGATTTAAAACCAGATTCTTCAGGAACTTAGATATAGCGTAAATATTGACTCTATGATGTGCCATATTTAAATTATTGTGAAAATTTAGTATAATTTTATTGCAAGATGAATTAATTTATATTAGCATTTAGGTTTCTTACATATTCAATGACTACCATTGAACATGTATAACATTGTAACATGTTCTCCTGGGCTAATAAAGAATTTAATTACATATAGCATAAGGCAAACTTTGCTTACATCAAGTATAGTATAAGCACCAAAATAATAGAGTATAATTAGTAAATAATTGGTAACTAATTAACCAGTGGCAATCAAGAGAGACCCAGCAGTTGTATGTATAATACAAACCAAGATATCAAGTTATAAAATACTATTTAAGTTCTAAATAAACTGTAATGAGTGTTTATGTCAAACTATTTACACTAAAATCTGCCAGGAAACATTATACCATTTTGTTTTATATTATTGGGAATCTGTTATAACCTTAGAGTTTTTGGATTCAAGAGGGTCCCTGGCAGGATCAGGCTCCTGGTCTGAAGGATCCACCTCCCACCAGGGAGATCCCCCTTCTCCCACCTCCCCCTCCGATGCAGTGTGGAAGGATGAGGAACGTGAAGGTGGTGTGCAGGTACACTCAGACGCGGTGACAAAGTCTTCCTCTGACTTACTGCTGTCTTCTGGTGTTTGTTTGGCTCCAGGCTTGCTCAGCGAGTTGTACCAGTCCTGTGTCAGGCAGTTAGAACTTTATAGTTTAAATCAAAAGTGATATTTAAACTCAATGTATGAGAAATATATATATATATATATATATATATATATATATATACATTAAATTGTATAAATATATATATTGTGCTTGTAAACTATAATTAAAATTTCAGTTATATCAAACTATATAAAAACCTGTCTTGGTATTCTGCTGAATTTCTTAACAGTGACAGGGTACGAGAAAGCAATACAAAAATGAACTAGTCCTTACAAGTGTGATAACTTACCCACTTTTCATAATTACAATAGGTACTGCAACTCTGGTAACTATTATGTTCCAAACCGATTCAATTTTAAGGAGTACTTCAGAGATCTCTAATGGTGATAAATTCATACTGCTGAAATATTTCGTGTACGTTTTTGAATAAAATCTCATCTGTTTACTTTAATGATGTCAGTACCAATTAAGACTACTTGGATTTTCACATTTAAAATACAGTTAATTCTAGAAATTATTTATATAATACATATGTTTTAATTTTCTACTTTAATTTAATCTTTTACTTTAAATCAATTGCTGAGGGGACAATATTTTACTTGTTCCTGGCATGTTGTTTTATGTATAGCTGTGCAATCAGTTTTCTCACTGACATAACAAAGAGTAAATTATAAAATCTGTAATCAGACCAGCTTTAACATTCAGACCTGATAGCCAATATTCAGATGACAGCATGCCTTTCCATCATTGAAGCTTTCTCAGTACTCCAGACGATGCCTTGGAATGCTATCTTTATCTTGCCCCCCTGGATATCATGATCTGGGCTATTGACAGGAGTGCTTATTGTCTCCAGCAGGAGGATAGTGGTTGGCCTCTGCCTACAGCAGTGGACACTATAAAATTACCACAGTTTATTCAACGAGATGTCTTGCATATACTCAACAGTTTCCCAAATAGAGATCACTACCATTATAGAAAGTATTTGTGAAGATATTTATCTGTGATATAGGGACACGTTGTTTTTATTAACACGTTGGTAAAAGTTAATACTGTTTCTTTAGATAAAAGGAAATCGGGGGAAATGAAAGAGTTGATGCTTAGACAAAATTCGGCTCAGTACAGAATAGGACCAACAGTTATGTGGAATATTTAGGTGTGTACTCTTTGTAGCTCTCAACAACTGGATACAGACTGAATACATTATAAGATGCAGAATACTGTTGGACTTAAGTATGACTAAACTCGTTCTTTATTCACATTGGTATTTGGTTGTATTTGATCATTCAAAACATGTGTTTATCTTCTCGGATTGTGGACCTAATCACAAGGCATATTTGAGGAAACGTCCTCACAGAGTAGGTGTCTCTGAAGACAATCAATCCCTATGAAATGATCAAGGCAAAACTGCAAAACACTTGCTTTAAGACTTTCTTGTGTTAGCTAAGGATTATTATAATGCTTAAAAGGAGATCGGCCTCTTCTTTAGAAAAATTATACAACTTTGGGCTCGTTATACTTCTAGAATACACAATACATCTTTGAGGCTCAGGTGATTAGTTATAAGCCACCTCTTAGAAGAAGAAATTGGAACATATGATGTACTAATTATTAAATATTTCCTCATTAGTCCAGGATCCGTTTTTTAAGATATACAAAAGTTTGTTTATTTTTCTATTTACTTGTAATTCAAATACCTCCAAGTGCAAACCTTTTCTAAAACAGGCTTATTAAATAGAATTAGAGTAATGACTAAACAATTACTTTAATATTCTGAATCTAGTGAATTTAATTCCAAAGATTTTTTTAAAGAGTTCATGAAAAGTAATGCTGCTATTACAACTTATCAGACTCATAGTTAGAATCATAAAATAATTCATGAAAATTACTGTTAAAATGTATTGAATTAAGGAAATATTATTACCATTCCACTAATTTGAGTAAGCACTAGATACTGTGTTTGTAGATAACAGACATATTTAAATATTCATATGTATTTAATTATCAAGTCACCTCAGGGGTGGTGGAAGCTGTGCCGTCCAGTATCTTATCCATGTTGAGAGCCACGGTGTCACCCTGAGAGCCGCAAAGTGCAGCATCTAACTCTTCAGCAAGACTCGTCACATCAGCCAGTCTTTCCGATATTGCCTCAACTGCAGTAACATTGCTGTCCTCCAATCTGCAACGTATTACACTCGCTACAAATCTACACAACCATCACAATCACCTCAGGGGTGGTGGAAGTTGTGCTTTATAGTATTTCCTCCTCTGCAGTTTAAAAAATATTCATGAAATAACATACAATATCTATTACATTGTAGACCAAATGAGCCATTAGACATTAATTGACACTAAAATATTCAACACTTTTTTAAGACTCAAATAATTAGCTCAAAAAAGGATATAAGTGTGTTTTTTCTGTGTCTAAATTTTAAAAACTTGTAAGTACCAAACTTAACTTTTAAAAACTTAATATGTACCATGTAATTTTCTTTAACCAAATTAGCTTAAAAGTGTCTAATAACAGTATTTTGAAGCTCTAACATCACAAAATTGTCTAAGCTCCCAACTTTTTAGGTTTTATTTGCATACAGACTGGCACACTAGTTTCAGCCAATGCTTTCATGAAACTTTAAAGTATTAACATATTTTAAAAGAGAACAAAGAATTATAAGTTTTCAAAAACATTTTTAATACTGTTCTTTTTTATAAAATTCTATTTATGAAATGTTTAAACAAATTTCAAAATACAGTAAACAAAAGAAGCTGATAAAAATATCATTTTAGAGCAAAATTTATACATTTTCAGTTATTTGTATTAGTTACTCTTTTACAATGATTTCCAATAGTATCAAACCAATATATGATTTTTTTTATATCATATTTAGTTTTCAAAAAAACCTTGACACATTAATACACTAGAACAATTTGAGTTTTAAAACTGGTAATTATAATATCAAACTGTTATCATAAATCATTCATTCCCACAATGGAACTATGACATTGTGCATGTGCATCATGAATACAACAATAAAATTAACAAACTCATACATATGTCACTGCTCTCACATAATATAATAAACACTACCACCCAGGTGACATTTCAAACATTTTCTGACATTTGGGACAGATTTACTATCATGAGGTAAATTTTAAAATGTTTGGTGCCTAAATAAAAAAAACAACTATTGAAAATATTGATTCCAAATCTATATGTATTAGACTTTAGTTTGTTGATTGCATTATATGTAAGATTAGAAGTAGTGCAAAAATGTGTACACTTGTAGTTAATGTGTATAAAATCCAAACACCATAATGACTTTTTTTGGTAAGTGAATATGATAGGAAATGTAAGAATGTTAAGCAACCAAAAGTATTCTCTCAACTCCAAGACCACACACCACCCATAAGGACCACTTCTGCAAAACAAAAACTCTGAATGTCACTAAAGACCCAAAAGATTATGCCATGTCCAAGCCTGGATACAAAAATGTCACTGTGTGTGTGTGTGTGTGTGTGTGTGTGTGTGTGTGTGTGTGTGTGTGTGTGTGTGTGTGTGTGTGTGTCTCTGAGAGAAAATGTTTACACATTTTGGGACTTTGTATTGCCTTATTATCATATATTTTTCATTATAATCCTTACACCCAAACTTGTAAGAACATAATAGCATTAAATAATAATCACAAAAACACAATACCAGTAAATGTAAATAAAACTTTTGTCACATCACCAATTCCTAGTGATTTACAACACAACAGTTTTCCATAACTGTACAAAGAGAAAAAGTTAAAATAATCAGATTAAAATTATTAATTTTTAGGATGATAATACTTTGATACCCAAAGATGGGCATTTCCAAAATATCTATTGAACATCAATTACTCAGCGCAATCATCAAAATATTTATTTTTATAAATGTAAATGTGTTCAAAAACTTTCAAGTTTTGGAAATATGATAAACAAAAAAATGCCTTAGAAATATAAAATGATGAAATAAAATGTAATTATGAACAGAATAAAAGTATAAATGAACATTGTAACTTATGTTCACCATGTGTAGCAAACACTGCAGCCAATCTATTTAGTTAAGTGAATACACATTTAAATTTATACAGTCCAATCCAAAATAATCAATTTGATACCACTATTGGATTACAACACATTTTCACCATATGTTAGTTTTGTACTTAATGTTTAGAAAAATCTAAATATTTATTCATTTGTGAAGTTGCCTGACGATTGAATCCTCGATTCTAAAATGCCTCTAAAAATTAAAGTAATATTGGAAAATGCAAAAATGCATTGTAATTCACTTGTGATAT
Source organism: Homalodisca vitripennis (assembly GCF_021130785.1). Classification (NCBI taxonomy): domain Eukaryota; kingdom Metazoa; phylum Arthropoda; class Insecta; order Hemiptera; family Cicadellidae; genus Homalodisca; species Homalodisca vitripennis. The sequence continues at coordinate 83,834,786 of NC_060207.1, read as the reverse complement.
CAAATGAAAATATTTCTAATGCTCCAAGAATCTTCATTCAAAACAATCAATGTCGGCAAGTCTCAAATTACCTTGGCTGTTGACTTCTTCCACTCATAATCTTTTAGTTTTTGAACTTTTACCTAGCAAAACACAACATGGAAACTCTGTGGAACATCAATAAACCTAGAACAATGGTAGCATTGATTCGATGCAGTGTAAACACTGAGCAGGAAGGTGAAGGAAAGTACAACGGTACGCGGCACGGCAGTGTCTGGCCAGGAATATCCCGCACTGACCAAGTGCCAAGACTTCCTCTCCTCTCGCGCTTCCCTCACATGCCACATTAATATTTAGCCTCTGTCATAAATTGTTACCCATCGTTGCCTCCAAACGACACTCGCCAGGCTTTAACTTTCTTTCTTTAAACAAACTCTTAGAAACCATGGGAATTTATTTTCCAATTTTTGGTGAGTAATGATTTTATACCTATTTTTATGTAAAGTGTAAACTTTAAACATGCTTAAATTAAAATTATATACTACATTAAAATACAACAAAATTTGAAAATATATATAATTTTATCCATTTAATTTTTATTCCTTATGATATTTTTATTGTTTCTTTGGAATTAATCTTTTAATATATGAATCAAATCAAATCAAATCAAAATCTTCAAATCAAATCAAAATCTTTATTGTCTTTAGGCATATAGCAATCGACATGGTCATCATTTTATGTTACAAATCATAACTTGTCATAGTTAATGTTTATACTACTTAGGTAGGACTAACTAATGTAAATTGATAATATAAAACATCATTTTTGCTATACCTAATTCTCGAATTAAAATAACATTGATAAATATCAAATAAAATCTTAAACTAAATAATAAACTAAAATAAATAGTCAATAAATAAAATAAATAAATCTTACATATATATAACAAACTTACAAAACATTAATTTCAGAATTTGGCATGTTTAAAAATTTATCGATACTATAGAAGGGATGAGCAGCCAGCCATCTATGTAACTTACATTTAAAGAGACTAAAAGATAAATCTTTGGTTGAGAGTGGTAACTTATTATATAGTCTAATACACATTATAGTATGGCTAGATCTAATTTTTTCCAATCTTGTGAAGGGTACATCAAGACGATTACCATGCCTTGTAAATCTTTCATGGATTTCATTCCTTACATTATATGATAAAATATCTTTATGAATATATAACAACAAATAAAATATATAGAGATTAAAAACAGTTAAAATACCTAAATTAATAAAAAGTGGTTTACAATTAGTCAGGTAGTGAGACTTGGTAATTATTCGAACAGCCTTCTTCTGTATCAAAAGGATATCTTTAAGGTTGCTGGAATTGCCCCAGAAAATCAAACCATAGCTTATTATGGACTGAAATAGACCATAGTAAACAGTAACAATATAATGTTTAGGAACACAACTCATAAGACGTCTTAATAGATAAATCACACGAGATAGCCTAGTTGATATTTGTTCAAAGTGTTTTGCCCATGACAGCTTACAATCAATGTACACACCTAAAAACTTGACACAATTATCAAACTCAATATCATCTTTAACAGGCCTAAGACTAAACAGAACTGATTTAGTTTTGTCATTATTTAAAAGTAAATTATTAGCTGAAAACCAATTTGAAGCTAGTTCTAAGGTATTATTGACTTATAATTGTAAATCAATGAAGTTTTTATCAATAGAAAGAAAATTGGTGTCATCAGCATACATACAAGTTTTAGACTGTTGAATATTAATAGGAAAATCATTTATTGCTATTAAGAACAAAAGAGAGCCCAATATAGACCCCTGTGGAACACCACATCTAAGCTCCCTAGCTGAAGACCACCGGCCATCAAGATAAACAGCTTGACTCCTCCTAGACAGATAAGATCTAAAAAATTGTTTTGCAGATCCACTGATGCCATACTGTTCCATCTTTTCAAGCAACAAGCTATGATCAACACAGTCAAAAGCACGGCTTAGGTCAATAAAAGTGGCCCAGGCATACTCTTTGGACTCAAAAGCGTTGAGAATCTCCCTTACTACAGTATCAATGGCAGATATTGTTGATCTACCTTGCCTAAAGCCAAACTGTTGATCAGACAAAAATCCATGCGATTCCAAGTACAGGCTTACCTGCTTATAGACAATGTGCTCAATTACTTTACCAAAGACTGGAATAAGCGAGATGGGACGGAAACTTGCTGGACTTGTTGTATCACATGTTGAATACATCAAACACATAAACAAAGCCAAAATAAGTCCCAGGTAATTCTTTATGAAATCAAAACAAATAATCAGCTGACTAACCCGTTTCGTATCAGATTCGCAGGGAGCAATAAACTACAAGTGCGAATAGTTCTAGGGTTATTGAGATCGGCACTCTAAATTTGTTCTAGTACCGCTTTATTTTTCAGTGTTCTGGCTGACGGTTATATTCCAAATGTTTCAGTCTGCTGTTTTTCTCTCTACCCCTGCCTCTGAAGGGTACAACTGAATTTTACCAGTCTCATTTCTTCAATGTCTGTTTTGTTTTGACCTGCATCCACCAAGCCACTAATTGTTTTAGTTATTACAGTTGGTGAATTGTGTTCATATTTTATATTCTTATAAAGTTCTATTTTTGTACAACATATTTAAAACTAGAAGACATGGTAAAATATAAAGGTAAAATGAATTTTGCTGTAAGAGGGCACATCACTTTTCACACAATAATTGATATAGTGCAATGCCACTTAAATGGTTAACACAAATAAAATCATAAGAAACAATTTATTTTAATGCTCTGAATTTTGAATAAGATTTCCAACATATTAAACCCTATAACAAAGAAATCAAAGCAGTTAATTCTAATTTTTAGTGTCTGGACCTATAGGATACCATAAAACCGTCAAAAATTAGCTGTTCACCAGTACATAAACCTCTGCTTTCTTGCACATGAAATGAAATAAATGATAGTAAAAATAATTTTTAAATTACATTATATGATGCTGCAGCTAACTGAAGTAGGCCAGCACATAAAATTACACCTGGAATGATGGAGAATGATGAGAGAGAGAACAAGCCTTTGAAGATATTTCTGTTCATTTAAGTGCTGTCTGCAGTTTAACACCTAATATTCCCCCACAGAGACCGAAAATAGGCACAATTACATATGGATACTATTACATTTGACAGTAACTCAAAGCGGATGTTGATTGAAAGCAAAGGAAAAATGTGGGAAAGTAGGATAATCTCAGATAAAACAGAATATTTTCATTGATGTGATATTTTCTCCTAGAACACATATCGCACATATTATATGTATGACAGTAAAATAAAAACTCTGTTTTATGAGAAAGTGGTACAAAATATATCAAAATGGGACCTCATTTACTTGTTGAGGACTACCAAATTATTCATAAAATTTTACTGAATATTTTCAAAATTAATGGATTTAAATGTTTATAATAGACAAAACAATTTAGTTAGTTAAGAAAAATTAAACAATACACTTTCAATGTGTTAATTGGATACAAACAGTATTAAAAAATAGCATAGCTTTAACAATAAAAAAATTAATAAAATAATCGTGGAGGGAATTTAGAAAACTTAACATTTTGGTTTCTTATTAAAAACTATTTTAGAATATTTTTAAATGTTCACTTAACACGTATCCTTGGTATTTTAATTTCTGAACTTTGTTTTCTGCCCATACATCCTGATTTTACTTTCTTAAATATAAGTAATAACCTGGAGTAACTGAATCTTATTACACAGAATGCTTTATTAGAAACCTCAAATGGGTTTAAGAGCAATGGTTTCTATTTAAATGAATTTAAAACTCAACATATTTTATTTACTCTAAGACAATCCGGTATTTCTAACCTTCAAAGCAACGCAATCCAAGAATCAAGCAAGAATTTCCAACAGTGGAACATTCTTGAAATATTTGTTGACAAGAATTTAAATTAGGATACCCATATCAATTTCGTCTCCACAAAATTATCAAGAGTAATTTATCTTCTGTGGTGCCTTACCTTATGTGTCAACAAAAATGACATAAAAACCTTTTTTCAATCTATGAACTTGTTCTGTAGGGCAATGCAAATAGGATATTGGAGAATGATATCCTCATTCTCCAATAAAAAATGTATAAATGTATCCGACTCTCAATCCATGTAACACTGTAAACCTCTTTTATTGATTTAAACGTTTAAACTATAATAAATCTATATCTCTTTGACCTAAAATTCACAGAAAGTACATTTTTCAAAATTCACATTTAGTTTACTGTTTAGTTTTCCTATTAGTGAAAACCACTAATACAACACTAGATATAGAGACTCTGCAGTTATTCCTCAGCAAGACCCTTAACAGCCATTCTGTTACTGCATTGAGGGCATACAATCATCTATTACCTTTAGTGCAGGGATATGACAAGTAAAAGTTTCTTAATAAATATTATTCATGTCTGATGGACGACCCATTCTACTCACTGGAGAAATTTCTCCAACTGGAGCATATTTTATTTTGATATTGAATATTGTTTATAATTTCGTGTACTGTATTTTTCATTTATGACATTTATTCATATGTTAAGTCACATTATAGCTGACCTAGGACTTGGCTGGCAATGAAAGCTGTAGACTTTATCAATGATTCTTGATGTTAGAGCAGTAAAATTATTTTGACTTGACTTTGATTTGCTATAGTTTGTCGTTGAAAATAGCACTAGAACTATTGAAAGTATTAGATTTCTTATAATACGAGACTCATCAATGCAAGCCTGGCTGTATGGGGAGTTACCTCACCCCACTTACCCCCTCACCTTGGAGCATTGCTAAATTGTCATATCAGCGGATTCTCAGTTTGAGGCGATGCGACAATGGTTGTTTTAATCAACTTTTGATTATTATGCATGTGTTTACTTTATTATAAGTTTTTGTTCACATTCTGTGTTATAGTGTAAACACAATATGTTAATTTAAATCGTGAATGTAAAGGATTCAGGAATATAGATGAATGGTAAAGAGCAGTAACAATCATTATTTGATTGTTGAATTATATCGATTATCCCATCACTTGTTATTATTTTGTTAGAGCTGGCAATACTGTGCCACAATCCAGACTTGCATTGCAAGAACGTAGCTAGGAAAACATTTTGGGGAATGTCCAGACAACTTATATTTTCCTGTAGTGGACATAGAGTAAGGTCCCATTTTGCTCCTTACAAATTTCTTGACCTGTTTTTCTGATGAGAATGATTTTTCAGCAGTGCATGTCAGTAATATGGAACTGTTTAAATAATAATAATCGTTTACTAAAAAAGAAAATTTGGGAGGGGGTCCGGAACCCACGAACCCCCTCACTGGCTACATCATTGCTGCATTGATATGTCTCGTACTAAAGTGAAAAACTAAGTAATAGAAAAAGTTATGAACAAATTCATCCATACAACATCAAAATACTTGTATCTAAAAAGAATTAAGAGACCTTATCTTAAGATTTTGGCTAAAGACAAAAATGTTGTTTTTTTAATTGAAATATAAATGAGAAAGTAAATAATGAACTATTGTCAATGACTGCACTCTAGAGAATTTTCTAGCAACAAACATTTATTTAAAACTTAATTTTTTTTTTAACTCTAACAAGTGAAATTGACCAATTGTTTCCTATTATATTTTAGTTTCTGTAGCCGAAAGTTACCTCTTAAATATTCAAATTCCATGAGAAAAATTGTTTTTTTATTATAAATTTTAAATTTCAAAACCTATACTCAGCTACAAATAATTTTTATGGTATTTACTGGAAGTTATTTTTCAATGTAATGTTCAAAATAATATTCAAAAAATTTTATTGAGAAAAGTTCAGGATCTCTTTCTGAAGTAGAGCTACTCTAGTGTGCTTACTCTAGTTCAGGAGAGAGAGGTTCACGCAGCCTAGTCTTGAGTAGCCGACCGAGCCGTACCATGCGGCCAACCTCCAACAGTAGACGTTCCCGCGCAGCTAGGAACTTGCGTAGCCTGCTGCGGCTTTGCCCTGATTCTTCTTCTGCAGTAACTGCAGCCACACCAGTTCTCAGTTCCCCCAACTGCTTACAGTGCTGTAAACATCCAGCTCAGTTTTAAACATTTAACTCCAGTACAGTAGGATAATAAGTTTAAGTACATACTTTTTAGTTAAATAAAACATTTAATAAAATTCAAATGTCATTACATTTGTTTGCATTACATTGGGGTGTATTTTAATTTTGAAGTTGTTTGCCATACTAAAGATATGGAGAAGTTAGAATTTGACCTAATTCAATCTAAAAGTGCATATTTATTTAAATAAATAATAACATCCATTTTAATGAAGACAAACTAATCTTAACTGAAAATACTTCTTTTTATATATTACTAATACTATAAAAATAACTCCTTATATGCTGTTTAAATTAACCTTTAAAGACATATTGTAGTGACAAGCTCATACTGTTGCAGGTCACCTCCTATGTAGTTTTAAACTCACTTAAAAACAACACACTATGATAGTTAACACACCAAGATATATAAAAGATATGACTATTACTAGTAAAGATTAATGATTCATTGGATATATAACACTGTAAAAACATTTATTACATAAAATTATTTTAATCAATAATATATTTTAGTACAGATAATAATGCACTTACTATGTTGTCTTTGAGTTATGTTCCTCTAGACTAGGTTTTTATAATTTATTTGATTTAAAGCCTTTATTGTATATTTTACACTATTTACAATCATCACTGCTTGGTAGTTTATACAATTTTTGAGTTTAGAAACAACACTAATAAATCAAAGTAGACACGGACATCCACAGACAACTAGACGTACTTTTAATTTTGACAAGGTTACAAAAATGTCAACCTTGACATGTTATGAAATGTTATGTATGAGTAGCCACTCATACATAAAATCGTATAATAGTTCTCATAGTATACAGAAATCACCACTACAAAGCAATGAATGTGGTTTGCAATGGCATAAACAATAATCCGCTATACACCATAAAACTGTAAAACAAACGTAGCACTGAGGCCACTAAGGTGGTTGGATTGCTTAGTTAAGATGTTAAGTTATGACATTATCCAATATGTTAGAAGAGATCAAAACTTAGCTCAAATAATATTTTTAATACAATACTTAATATGACATTTGGAATAAAACTCAGTAATAAATATGAAAAATAATTGTTAATCTAACATGACATAAACATTAATTGCAGCTTATTTTATTTAATATATGGTATTATAAAATATAATTGCACCAAATTTTAATCAACACTAATTTGGTAAATCATTTTATTAATTTTTTTTGGGGGAAAGATGAGCATTCCAACTTTATACATCAGTAAAATGTACAGCATCTAACCACTTGACAAAGGAAAACTAATTCAAATGGGCAGAAGTGATAGATTATGTTTACGTAATAGCAACCCTTGTTATGGCAAAATTAGTTAATTTACTAAGTTCAAAAAGTTCAATAAAACAAACTACTGCAACATAAAAAGTGTTGGTGTGTCTAAACAACTGTTGCTTTGCCAGACCTGTTGGACACTACGATGAAAGACTGCAGAGACCCTCAAGCGAGTCATTTGTTCCTGACCAACGGTGTAGAGACGCTTCCACGCACGCCACAACTCGTGTGACAAGGCTGTGTTGCCGTCCAGAGGCAGCTTGCAAGACTGGCGCAGGCTCAGGGCAACATTCACCAGCTGACAACCGTACTCATATGTACCCTGCCACACACACAAGAACCACTAAGTCAAAGCTGAGGCAACTTTAGTGTTTAGTGTTTTTAATGTCAGGTATAGTAATGTCAGCATCTATAATATCACATTTTACAATGATCTCAGACTTATATGGACAATTATAATAATACAATTCATAATAATGGATACATAACATTATTATGAATTGTATTAAATACAATAAATAATAAGTAATATCAAAATTCTTCAATTGTTCCATATATGAATTAAATTTTATCAGTCAGGTATAAGACTGATATAAGCAGTTACCCACGGTGTTGCCCACAATTTTTTAGACTTTGCACATCTATGAGCACTCTGGTTTGAATGAATTATATTTCCATCACCATAGTTCAGTTTGCCTTATTGCATTTGTTGATCAAGAAAATCTGTCAAAAAGTATATATTTATGGCCATTATAATTTATTTTGGTCTTCAAATTTTTTGTTCCATAGTTGATTTTTGTCTGGGTTTTCCCACCATAAAAATAGACAGGGTATTCACAAAAAGGTGCCACAAACTTCTGTGAGTAATATTACTCATCATTTAAAAAAAGTCATATAAACATAAGTTGAGAAATGTCTCATTCAGCCACTAGCCATCATTTTGTATTTTTTATAAAAAAAGTATTATCTCTAAAACAAGTTAAGCTAAAGAAACCAAATTTGCCACATAGGTTTGAATAGATGGGATAAAATTTTTAAAAAAATGGTGTTATTTTCTTTAATATTAACAAAATAACACTTTGAACATTTTTTAAGTCAAATAACAAAATGACCATTATAGTTATAACAATTTACTAAATACCAATTAGTTAACATTTTTATTGCAATTCCAATAGCACTTGTTTTAACAAAATCCGTCAATGAATAAGCGAACACGATCACTTTAAATGTAGGCTTGCACAAGCTGCGAGCAGCAAACATTTTGTATTTAGATATGCATCAGCTGTTTTACATAGGTTATAACAATTTTACAAAATACCAACTGTCTTTTAATTTTTATTAAAATTCCAACCGTACTTTTATCAACACAATCCGTCAACGCATAAGCGAGCTACCACACTTTATAGATACGCTTGCACAAGCCGGGAGCAAGAAACAATACCTCTTAACTGTGACATGTTTGGCACTCCCTTGCAAACGCCATTATATAAAAAATACAGAATGGCTTAATGGCAGCTAATGACTAAACAAGACATTTCTTGACCAATGTTTATATGACATTTTTGTTTGAAATGATGAATACTATCACCCACAGAAGTTTGAGACACTCTTTTGTGAACACCCTGTATATACATACACATGGCAGAGAAGTCTAGTTCTATCAGAAGAGAACTAAGATGTGTTTTATAACAGACTTTAAGTACATAGTAAAAGTTGTAGTAAAAGTATATAGTAACTTTGTCATTTATATCAATGTTACAATACTAACCAAGCACTGGATACTTACAGAAAAAATGTACAGTTATAAGTATATTTTTTACTAAAATTTTTAATTTTATTACCTGCATATTTCCTTACTCTATGCTAAACAGCTGCTGCAGAAAATGTATATAAGAGGATATAAGAAGTGATGTTCCTATCAAGCTTTCAAGACTACAAATGTAAACAGATTGATAATTGTGTTTAAACCAACTAAAAACATGGTTGTACTGTCATAAACCTATGTTTACAAAGAACAGTTGGTTACATTTAACAGGCCATAGAAGTTAATTCAATTCTTCATAGTAAAAAATCTAATTCACAGTAAAACAATTGATATTTATTAGTTGAGATAAAAACTAAACTATATTTTAATTTGGGCCAAACAATACATATCTAGGATAAAGGTGGTGTGCTTTGTGTGTGCAGTGATTACCACACCAACTCAACAGAGGCAACCTTTGTCATTGCGGGCGTTCCCCCTCTGGCCCAAGAGAGAGCGAATTGGCATTTGTGGGCATGGAGGAAGTTCAGACAAGGGACACACTGCATGGAAGATAGCAAGAGCGACGGACAAACACCCACAAGGTGTCCTGGACAAGACTCTAGTAAGTTATGGATGTGGCCAGATGGATAAAGAGAAGTCATGGTGAACCAGACTTCTACTTGACTCAGTTTCTTGCAGGGCACGAGGACTTCCAGAGCTACCTTTTCTGGATGCAGAAAATTCAAACTGTAAACTGCAAATACTGTGGGGAAGAAAATACAGCAGAACAAACAGTTCTTGAGTGTGAATGCTGGACCCAGCTGAGAAGAGAGTACTTCCTCGTACTTGGTATCTTTACAAGAGATAACCTGCGGCACCCCCTATGTGTCTGGAAGAGATTTCTCCCTCTTACAAAATAAAAAAAATACAATAAATATCTATGAAACTTCATTGAAATCAGTTCAGGGGTGTTTGAGATTAGAGTAAATGAAAATTGTGACATGAAATTTTTATACACAAAGATTGAGCAGTTTTTTCCAAAATAAAATAAGTGCCAGAATAAAAGTTTTAATATTTTATTTTCAGGAGATTTTTATGGTTTAAATTAATTATTTGGTTATAATTAACTTATGGTTTAGTACTATAAACTAACAAAATCAGTCCTAGTTGTGCAAGGGTAATTGTTAAACCTTGGCTGTTTCCTGAAAGGCCTGCAGCTCATCCTTTTGTAGCTGAATTTCACAGACGTTGCAGCCAACGTGAGAATGTGTTTTCAACATCACTTGGAACAGCTCATTGAGCCAGTCCACAGCCTGGAAATCCATGAATACATTGCTTTAAGACTATGACATCACAGAATTTATATTTATTTTCAATTATACTAAAACCAAGTTATTTAATCATAGTTGTATAAGAAATAATCCCTATCTTTAACTCTAACCTACTTTAATATCTAAAAATCATAACTCTCTTTTCAATGTAATCCCTTACTAAGGCTGATGCACTTGTGCACTGGTGTTTCATAATTTGTAAACCTTCTTTGAAGATAATTGTCATCCTACTCCTGTAAACCACTCACTCACAGTGAATTTTACTTCTTTACCTTTAGAAAATTGTTTCTATCGGGAATACGTGTTGACACTAAGGCCAGGATCTGATTAGTAAGAGATGTTCCAATAACTTAAAGTGAACTTGGTGAACAGAACCCATTGCCACTAGAGATTTGTGCACAGATCATTCCTTAAGTTTCCTTCACAAAAATTTTTAAAGCATGATGAAACTGGAGTATTGTATTAAATTAGTATAATAGCCTGTAGCAGTGTCCCACTTTGGCAGTTATCAGTAAGCAGCATACCCTCGACACCTCAGTATCCTGATGTCACAACCATGCCACTGTTTTGAACTTCAGAGGTTGAGGACTCATAAGTTTCCATTTCTTTGTCTACAGTATAGTCTTAGAGTCATATCACAAGACCTACATTTCATTTATAGTTACACAGTGATCTTGAAGATCGCTAAAATCCATTTTTCAACATTCTGTCCATCTACAGTTTGAGCTATAAAATACTTGTTATCTATATAATATGAAGAGCCGATTGCCTGCATCATTTGTTTTACCCGTGACTCTCCAAACTTCTAATACCACATCATGCATTTTCAATGTTTTCTATAGTAGTATTCATTACAGGAGGATTCCCCACAGTATTCATCTTCACAGAAAAATCTGCCAAACTCATGGTACCAATGTTTAACACATATATGAAACAGTAATATTAATTAAGTCACTGTTATATCTTGTTTGTGTGAGAGTTGACCTTTTTTTTGTTAATTTCATATTTTTCTTATGTGAGTTCATTTCAACAACAAATGCACCTGAAAAGATGAATGTCACTGATAGCAACTATCACAGTGCGCTCTCCTATCTCATTTCTATCCGTAATACATATACAATCCATTTGTATATTTTCAAAATATCAAGACTTTTTATGAATATAACTTTTCTTAACTTCACACTTCATATGATGCACTAACCTGTTACATAGGTATGGTGACTTAAAATTAAGTATGACTTTCATGACAAAATGTATTATGGTTATATTGTGTACTTTCCTTACTTTATTGTTTAAAAAGAATGAAACCTTAAAATTGTTAACATAACAATGAAATTTACAGTTTTTTCACAATTGTCACTTGTTTGCGGTGTTGGTGTATGTTGCAAAAAATGCATAAAAAATAAGAATTCATTACTTAAATACTAATGAGTAAAAGTATATACAATAATAGTTTTTCTATCATCAATGTTTACTTTATTTAGTTATTAAATACTAAATACAGTAAAGTAGTAGAAAGTAATAAATACAACCTAAACTGACCTGAGCTGCGTCTTTCTCGTAGTCATGTACATGTGTAGCCTGCTGTAGAGTGAGTCTCTGTAATTCAACACTATCGCGGAATAGCTGACGTCGCGCAGTTGTCATGTCCAGCACCTCACGCACGTTCACAATGTCATTGGCATAGTCTACATCCAGCTCTCGACCCAGTGCATCCTTCACTGGCATTGACAGCAAGTCTGATAACTTCTCTCCCTCACGCACCAACTCCTTCTCTACTAGGTCTGCCAACATTGAGTAATGTAAGTTCTAAGACTTTTTGTTTTGTTTCAAAATAAATAAGTCTAAAAATAAATGATAGTGAAGGTCTCATAATCATAAATTTTATGTTGTTAAATAAGTTCTGCTTTACTGTACATGATGTGTCTTAAAAATATATCTGAGAGCTTATTTTAAAGAAGCTATTACATGAACTAACATTGCGAGTAATATTATCTTCTTAATATGCACCCTCGTGAAAATTTTCAACCAAGACCAAATACAATTTGATTAAATACTACTTCAAAATCTGACCCAAAGGCAACAATAGTCAAGATATCCCAGGTTTGAGAGTTATGTTAATTGAAAAGGCAATCAATATTGCAGTATTAGCACCCTATATATCTATCATATCCTGCTCTTTTTCTTTAAAATATTTTTCTTTTTATAAAGAACCTGAGTCCTTCTTAAAATCAGGTTGTTGTCTAGCTGTCCGTCCGTCTGTTAGATAGAAGACTTGAAACTTGATCCATACATTCCTTTCAATCCAAGGCTATTTGATGTCGAAATGTCAAAGGGCAGTAAAGTGACAAGTAACATTCTAGTATTTTCACATTAGTCTCATGGATAATCATGATCAAAACGACAAAAACAGAGAATAAACAAATTAGTAAACAGAGGATTCTGTATAATTAATCATACGACATTTTTCAGTTACTTACTAACACATGTAATAAATTTACTATGTTGGATTGGTTGGTTTCAAATAACGATGGAAACTTTTAACTTAACATGCAATTTTGATCCATTTTGTTGGGGTTTTTTTATTGATAGTATGCTCTGTTGTATTGGTTTATTTAGCTGGAAATAAGATTAAGCTTAAATTAAACACATCTCCACTTCTCACAAATTATTGTAAGAAGACAGTAAAGGCCACTTTACAAGATCACTATTGTAATGCATATAATTTATTCTTCAGAGAGTATCATGTTATTGTAATTAGTAATGACCATTAGACAAGGTATGGTATAACCTTTGACTATGTAACTTTCTATGAGAAGATATTGAATCTAATGCTAAAATCTGTTGCCACTAAAACATTCTGGTTTCACACTATCTAGTGACAAACAAAATAACAGTGATTATAAATAAATTACAAACATATATAAAACATACTGTACTAGAATAAACTATGACAATAATACAAAATACACAATATTTTAAACTTAATCCATAAAATTTATGTAATTACTGTAAGATTTTAAAATATTACATCTAAAAAATATATACTATAGTAGCGCTATCAACGCTGTACAGAACAGAATTAGCTTATCAAAACAAAATTTCGACCACAAAATGCCCATATGGGTGGAAGGTATATTCTCTGGTATATTATTCAAAGGTAATAACTTTGAGCTATAATATTTCTTCCCAAAAATTGTAAAAGCATTAGGTACTGATATCTTAGTGTTGAACAATACCTTATCAAAAAATTTCAGAGGTAGTTGTTTTATAAGTTTTGAGACTAATGTGTTATCCTAATGCGTCCTTATTCTCAAAATATGCAGAGTGAAATCAATACGAGTACTTTTAAGAAAATTATAAAAGTTTATTATCATAAGTCTACTGTATTAATCCAGTTCCACATATAGGGAGTATTAATTTGTATTATTGATATCAGTACAACTTCAGAATATATCAATAAATCTTACATGTATTATTAAAAAACTATGAGCACAAGGAAATAGTAGTATATGGTGAATACATTTGTAACCAAACAGCTCCTTCCTCCTACCTTAACTGTTTTACCAACTTTTAGGCAAAATAGGATAAAGAAATCACATTTCAATGGATTAATTAACAGACATTACTAGGAGTCCACTTCAAAGTATGAGTAACATAACAATGAGAACTGTTGAACCAACGAAACCTACCAATGTTGGTCTGACTCTCCTGAAGCTGCAGCAGTGTACAGTGAGCCGTGTCCAGCGCTTCCATATCCGAACACATCACCAAGTTCTCATAGACATCACTCGTTACCTGGAAGTACTGGCCAAAACAACAAAACATTAATTGCTGACTGTATTATACTGATGAGTTTTGAATCAATCATTGTCAGATAACAAATTTTGTTTATGAAATAGGTGACATTTTTATTGCCATTTTGTATTCTCCATGCTGAACTTAAAAAATGTAAATGCTGTGCTATGACACATTATTTTATTCTTCACACACACACACACACACACACACACACACACACACACACACACACACACACACACACACACACACACACACACACACACACACACACACACACACACACACACACACACACACACACACACACACACACACACACACACACACACACACACGCACGCACGCACGCACGCACGCACGCACGCACGCACGCACGCACGCACGCACGCACGCACGCACGCACGCACGCACGCACGCACGCACGCACGCACGCACGCACGCACGCACGCACGCACGCACGCACACACACACACACACGCACACACGCACGCACGCACACACACACACACATAATAACTTAATATATTTGTAACAGTTGATTAATTTTTGTATTTAATCATGTACAACTGATATGTGTGTATATGTATATAATATTTATGGGTATATATATATATATATATATATATATATATATGTGAATATATGTATATAATCTGCCTAATTAGTCCTTATGTTTGTTAAGTTTTTACTATTATTTGGTTTTGTTTGATTTGTGTAATAGTTTATATACTTATAATATCTAAAAACGTTGAAACATGCAAATTATTTAAATTTAAGTTCACCTTCTGCCAAAAGAGACTGAATAGGCTTTAAATGTACTTTGCCAACTGTATGTAAAATGTATATATATAATGCCAATATATTAAAAAAGAACTTGTTTTCCTTTTCCACACGTGCTTTGTGTAGCACATGGAATTGTATTTTTTTTTGTAAACTTTCTGGTAAATAAAGATTTTTGTGAACTGTGAACTGTGAACTGAATTGTGAACACACACGCACGCACACACACACGCACGCACACACACACACACACACACATTTACATTTTATTCACATTATTTTATTTCCATTGTGCTGAACACATTTCACCACTAACAGTGTCTTAAAGGCCATTGATCAGGTTTTGTTCTCGTGATACTGAGAATTTTAAAAAATATTTCAAAGCAACTTTACTGTGTATAATTTACTGATAAAAATATTCATAATTTACATGTCGTAGTGTTTAAAAATGCAATTGATGCAAATATACTTTATCACTAGAGTAAGTAATAATACGGCTGACTAAACTGTTAATTAATTGTTCTTAATTCATTGAGGTGTGCTGAACAAGTCAGTGAATCAACACAAGCACTGTTAACATCCATCAAGTTCATTGTGTGGGAAGAATAAGATGTAACAATTTTTTTAAATACATAATTAAAAAGGTTGATTTTAAGTTGCTTTAAAAATTCTGATCTTACAATAAAAAAAATTAAATATATATACATATACAAAATGACAACTATGTCAAAATAAACTATTTACTACCCAAAAAAGAATCAAACCATCTTCAATTTATTAAATGTTATGATAAAACTAACCTATTTGATGTACCTAAAAATTATAATTTCCTTCAACATAAGTAGAATACAGCACTTTTCTTGAACTCTATACTGATAATGTAGTAAGATGTTTAATACTGACTGTAGGTCTGTTTTATTGTGAAGAAATGAAAATATATTTCAATAAATATTAGTATACAGTAAACATTAAATATTTACCAAAATCATGCAAGAACTTCAAAATTGGCATGATATTTTTTGGTAGTATCTTAATAGATGACTGTAATTTTTAAAGCACTATGTTGGTGAAAATGTACAGCATTTTTTGGAATTGAAACATTTTAAAAAGCTATGGGACTGAAAGAATTCCAGAATATGTGGTGAAATTTTCAGTTCAATAGACAGTATGGGAGAAGAGTCGGACAATAGCTGGGTGGAGCTGTGACAGCTGAATGTGTCGTATTTCACATCATTCTGCTCACAAACTCCCACACCATTCTCATCTAGCAGAGATCACTGTAAAAATAAAACTGCTTATCTCATCAATTTAGTCTCCTCTTTCCTATCCTCTTTATTTTAAACATAAAAATTGGATAGATTTATTGTATAAATTTTGATAGCATCATTTGAATTTCAAATTTTGTAGGGGAAGGGGAGGTTGAAACACTTTATAGACACACAATTTAATTAAGAGTCATTGTTGTAATTTTGATGCTTTGAAAAGTTTCATTCACTCTTTATATTCATTTTCTGTTACAGTGAATTTAATTACTTAAACACTAAAATTTGTTCCTTGAATAATATCCACATGCAAATATAAAACAAATTTGATAAGCCACAAATTTTGAACTGTAACCTGAACATATACACAAATTGTGAGAGTGTGGAGTGTCACTGAGAGAAGCAAATGGTGGCCAATGCATCTGGACTGGTATAAAACACACCCACATGCAGTAGTTATGTTTTTCAGTTGAAGGAAACCGTACATAACCTCATTTTCCTTTTATGTTTAGCTTGATATAGCATAGATAAGAGAAAATATTACAGCTGTAGCTGCAACAACAACATCATCACAGAGTAAATACTGCAATTCTTTCTTAAGTTTTCCCGAATCAATACCAACAACCTAGTTACAAATGTTACAACATACCTCTGTGACTAGACGAAAGAATCTTGCTGACGTAATGAGGACATTTCTGCGACGCTCAAGTCTTGTTGCATAGCTGCGGCAGACAAAGTCCATGAAGTCACGTAACGAGCGAAGGTCTTCTGGCAGCGAGATACCATTCTGGGAGAGTGAGTCTATCTTGTGCAGAAGCTCTGCATAATGTCCATAAGTTTCCTGCACAATCCAATTTAGTTCACTGGACTCACACTTCCAAATTTTGATTTTGGTTGTAAACACGCCAAAATCATTCATATGTTTTTTGGACATTTCAATCCTGGTACAATTTCAATTTTGTAACTATGTTACATGATATGATTTTTAATAAGCAAAATTAAATTTATAAATAATATAATCTTATAATGTACAGTATTAAATTAAATTGTTGTCATGAGTTAGTTTTAGAAGTATTTAGAAAACTATAAAACTGGTGCCATTAGTAGTAATTTGATAGAACTTTCTTCTAAATAGACAATAAAATATTAAAAATATTGTATAAAAAACTTCAGTACTGTAATACAATACAAAATCCCAAATACTTAGCTAGTGATTAGTAGTGATAAGTAATAAAGTAGTAGTGATTTGATTGATATTTTTTTCTATTTATTCAAAAATTGTCCTTAAAATCTATCCCACACTTTGAAATGGCTTTGGTTCAAATAGCATCTTATACAATTTTCAATAATTTTGACTGTAAACAATATTTTTTAAGGAATACGTTTACTCACATATGATCAATCAACTTTTTAATGAATTGCCACAGTGTAATAGAACGTTGAAGGTCATGTTTACTAATGATATTCATAGCTTTTGTCACTTGCTGTCACTACTTAAACATACTAAAATGTTGTTCCTTAAAGAGCTGATTCAAGTTGAGGTTTCAAAAATACTAGCCAAACAAGACGAGTAGGATATATGGTGCTAGAGTGTAAGTTGTTCTTTGCCAAAAACATTACGCCAGGCAAAGCATTAAGAACTGGAAGAATATCCTTTTGATGGATCCATGAATGATGGTTCCATAAAATCAAAACTTTTTTAATCATTACAGTTAGGTTTCTCAGAATGTTAATCTAGTAAATTTGTTTAACTGTGTGTAAACTCATGCATTATTCCAATGGTTTGAAAGGTTTTTTAGAGCATTCCAAACTTTTCAAAGTTAATGTCTTTTTTCATAGAATGTGGTTTACGTTTGTAGTTGTATCTTCATAACCATTTTTCAAATCACATAACCACTCAAAAACCAGTGTATGGGATTTAAAAACCAATCACAATGCTATTGTTCCAACATTAAAAAGCACTTAAAAATTCTTTCTGTAATTAATTTTACATTAACAATGTTTTTATGAGTCAGTACTAAACATTGTTCCAACACAATGTACAAAATTAAACAATTTCAGCTACTAGAGGGGAGAGGCAATACCAGACAAGGGGAGATTAAACACGAATAGAATGTGGAGAAGGACAATACCTGACAATTCCACTCTCAGCCCTATCCAATGTAGAAATGCTGTTTTATTTATTTTCTAGCCACACCTTGTACATGCAGTTAAATAAACGAAAATGCTTTAGTAGACAAGCATTCTCAGTGTAACACTGCTTATTGATTTAGCAAATCGTACCCGACACTGCAGCTCTAATGCCTCGTGCTCACGTCGCAACTCCTCTGCGGATGTGATGTCGTAGCCCACCTCCTGCTGAGCATTGAGCAACACCTCCCCTGGCCCCAGGATCCACTCTGTCACCCGCTGCACCCCATCCTCCAGCGCATGTACTTCCTGCCAACAATAAAAAAAACTCAGCATTTGTCTACATATATGGATGTAGAAGTAAAGTTCCAGGACAGGTCCCAAACTTCATTAAGGAGGGGGCAATCCTGACAGTTTTCAGGGAGTCTGGAGGATATGAAATACTCCAAGTATAAAGAGGGGTTTGAAGGTCTCTTTTTTATTGTTTAGAAATAATCATGAACAAAAATAGTTTCAAGAAAGATGGCGGAAATAGATTATTACAAAACAGCCAACCAGCGGCGTCAATGAAATCATATTTGGTCAAATAGATGGTGAGTGGTTAAGGCGGCTGATCATGATAAAGCTCCTCCCCATCTCTCATCTGCAGATGTGAATTACCGGTTCTTTGGTTTAACATAGATGGCTCTCTAGTCTCATCCAGAATTTAATTGAGTTAGCAATTTTTCGAAACAGTGTGAACCAGATAACTTAGATGATAGCCAAGACATGGGCTGTGTTAGCCTAAGAATTAACAATCTTACAAATGAAACTAATCAATTAAACTAAATAAATATCTTCAGGTTTTTGCTGAGATTTAATCTGGAATGGAATTTTTTTATTTTAAATTGACATAACATTAACTTATTTTTGTTATTGAATAAATCTGAAAAGACCTTGAACTCTGAATGTGATCAAAATACACAACCCAAGTTCAAGAATGTAACTTGGCACATGTTTCTGTCTGCTCATTTTAGGACAGCCTGTTATTGCTGAGGTTGTTGCCAGGCTGGAGCTATTCCCTTTACCCTCCTCATTGATTCTACAATTAACACTCCCTTGTTTACACACAGAGATGTTTGTTCAGATGATGTTTATTGTGTTTCTAATTGTATTTAAAGCTGTTCCAAGCACTGAGGACCACCCACTGGTGATGGCTGTGTACTTACCAGATTTCTCAAAAATATGGGTAGATGATTAAATTAAATAAAGGATAAGTTTTATTTTGGTTTTCAATATGGTACGAAACATTGCTAATCACATGGAGCAAAAGTGTCTTTTGGAACTTAATTGTATTTCCAAACTCGGCTTTGCTTCACTTGGATAATACAATTGCACATAAAAAATAACCACTTGTGCTCATAATGATGAAAACTACAATATAGTTCTTGTCTTTACTACATGACACAAACATTGCCATGTGATTTTGTTAACTTGGCAAAATCTGTATAAAACAAACCAGTTCAACCACTACATTAACTATCATAAAAAGCATTGCTATTATTTTAAAGTGATTCACATATCAATGAGGAAGACAAAATAATTAAAACTTAATACATTAATAGTTTAGAACCTAACAAATGTCATGGTATACATAGATGGTCAAATGACTGTACTATAATAAAATATTATAATACGACTTTTCAAAAATGTTTGATTTTGGCATTTTATGTATTTATTGTGATCTTAAAATTGTTGATGCAACAGCACTCAAGAGATTAAAGACTAAGATATTTGAGATTTAAAATTATCGTGTCTCATAATCTAATTCTAACAACTAGATAAGAAAACAAAATAAGACAAGATAACTAATGAGGGAACATTAACAAAAACTATAAAAATTAATACAAAAAATGTAAAATATTATGGAGAATCTATTGTACCTTAGCATCAATAATATTTTTCTGCACGTTGAACCACGCATCCTGTACAAGCTCCAGCTTCCCTTCAATAATCTCCCGGAGACGGCTCACTCGCTCCTCCGTGTCCTCCATGTCCTGGGGCACTGCTCCCATCCCCCCTCCTTTATACTCTCCCTCCAGTCTCTGTCTTAGACCCTCCCCTTCTCTGAGTACTTTTGCAGCCATCTCCCTGGTCTGGGTGTAGAGGTCAGCACTGTCGTAGAGTGTCTCCTCTGCAGCACTCAGTCCCACCCCCTCCCCTGCTCCACCCCCACTCAGCCTCTGCCGCAGTCGTTCCAGCTCTGATGTTACCCGTTCTGCCCCTTTGGCAAACTCCTCAAAGTGCTGCAACATTTTATCCTGAGTCAAATCTGATTTGAAGTTCAAAGGAATGCATGTAAGTAATGATTTCTCATATATATGTCTTACAATATATTTTATATTCAGAGTCTGTACAATCCAAGAAAGAAAATGTTTTATATTGTTGGAAACAGGTAAAAACCTTTATTGGTAGTAATTAACTATTACTCATTTTAGTGTTCATCCATTTTTTTACATGACTGTGACTTATGCCAATGGATTTTTGAGACTACGTGGCATATTTTTGGCCCTCATAACACGTTATGAAATGATATGATACGCCCTGAAGCATCAGATTTTGTAAATTACAAGAAGTACCATCTCTCTCTAATGAAAATGGTTTTACCTCAAGTTTCAAGCTCAATGTGATACTGACCACTCTATTCTGTATCCAGCTGTCATGGTTGTAATTCCAGGTACCTCCAAGCTCCTCCGGCAGTTGGGATACATCTACATACTTGCTTAATCTTGATATTGGGATGTACACAGGCTGAAAAATGTTTAAACAATATGAGTTTGTTTATTCATATTACTAAAATACAATTTTGGCCATTTATTCAAAATTTGTAGACAACATTATTCATAATTTTCTACTTTATTTTCTTCAATATTTTAATTATAATTCTAGCAGGATTTAAAAATTATACATGTGAGCAAAAGATTAAATTTTTAAAATTCAAAGTTTGAACCTCAAACCAAAGGAAAATGTTACCAACGTTACATTGCTTACGGAGAAAAAAATATCTTTGAAATCCTTCAGTTCAAAATTAAGTTTTACTTTATCAACAAAAGTGTATGCGGTAATAATATGTTGTAGTAATGTCCTTTATTGCAGTTGAATAAAAAACACACATAGTTCACAGCTTAAGCCTAAGCAAAAAAGATAAAGGCTATGCTTGAATTCAGTTTCAGAATTGAATAATAAAGATGGAATAACATTAAAAAATGTATTGATACATTTTATTTTAAATAAATTTTTATATGACAGTATTAAATTTTAGAAGTACATAAAAGTTTAAAGCTATGATTAAAAAGCTGTGGTTAAATTTGGATTTTCAAAGTTCTAAATTGTGGCACACTCCCTCTCACCCCGCTATCCATATCATGTCTGGCATATCAAGGTCACTTGTGCCATATCGGTATATAGAGTCCTGTGCCAGATCAGGTAGGCTGGAATGAAATGCACATACTGGCTCTAGATAACCGAACAATGGAGTCAAGGTAAACTGCGTGTGGAGCTTGTGGAGCTGTGGCTATGTCAGTGCCACTGTCTCTACCGTGGTGAACCAGCAGCACACTGTTTGTCTTGGTTTAAATTCTTTTAATCAATATTAATTCTACAGAAAGTAAAATAATAAGAGTAGTTTACATTAAAAGTTAAGTTAGATCTCTTTTAATTAATTAGATTAACTTGTAGATTAATAACATAAATTAAAATACCTTGGTTTAAAAAATTGCTTTACGGACAGAATTAAAACTCTATAGATTGATTATATTATAGTTATCTTAATAAATTTATAATATGTTACATTTAATAAATCATAAGCCTTTTAATTTGTAAATAATAAAATTATAATATATGTTGACTAAAATTGTCTCTTACTTAATGTAAATATAAATTCTAATTACTTTTTTTCATGCTTATTTAGTGAATGTAATTTATTTTCATTATCTAAGCCATACAAAATTATTATAGTTGTTTAATATCTATAATTTATCCTCACAACATTTTCAAAATTTGATCTCGAACAACTCAAATTATATTTGTATTCTATAAATAATATATACAGTGATGTGATGTTTAACTAATTATCAAGAAGACCTCAAGATAGAAGTCTGTGGACTAAAGACATTGTTGAGTGTTCTCTAATACAAGTTTCCTTCATAAACTTCCTCTTCATATTGTTAAAAGTAGAATATGTTTGCATTTGGAAATGGGTGTTAGTTACTTATTATAAAACTAAGAGAATTGTAGAACTGATTGCCATTGCATATTTGTTATTAAAAACTTAGAAGAAATAATAATTGATGTCAGGTATTACTATCATTGGTCTTATTAACTCTACATTTTACACTCTTTTTATCATAATATTCATGAATGGTACACTTGTTTCATCCTGTAAAGAGCTCAAGAGGATTCAATTCTGGCTGCTTTGCATCTGCCAGTACCACCATTGGATGTCCAGGGCACACTACTAACTCAATATTTTCTAAGTAATGAAGTAAATCAAAGGTTCCCAAAGTGTGAGCCATATGCCATAGGCTTCTGTAGCTCTAAAATGTTTGGAAACTGTAAATTGATAACTGAATCCAAGGAATAAACTATGTCTAGTTTACGTGGATAGTTTGTTACAGTGGGTGGAACTCTCCTAGTGTTAAAGGTTTTTGTAAGATTAAACTTGAGTCCCCTGCCTGCCTTGACAGATAGAGGCTATCACTGAGAAAGTGGCATGACTGGATAGTGCTCACCATCCCTCCTCATGACGGCTGTATCAAAAAGAGGGAAAAAATCGTCAACCAAAAGTTGTCTAACATTAAATATGTACCTCTCCATCCTTATGTACACGAGCACAGTTGTCCACCCGCTGTTTGTCCCAGAAGGCATCAGGTCTTAGCACCAGGAGTGTGGCCAGAGAAGAGCCGAGAGCAACGGAAACCTGCCTGGTACACGGCCGAACCAGACGCCAACTTGACCTCTGGGCATCCACCACCACTGTCACCCCTTGCTGCCTGGTGTCAGCACTAGAGACAATCACAAACAACTTTATTGAAATGTCAAGTTAGGCCCTTAAATTTCTCTATATCGTTTCATTTCAAAAATTAACAAACATACTTGCTTTAAATAGCTAAATTTAAATATAATTTTATTTCTTTAATATTTGAAAAAGTAAATAAAAATAAAATAGTAAAGTAAGTCAGCTTAAAAATCCATTATCAATAATTTAATTAAATATGCATAATTTCCATTCATAGACCAGTCACATTCACTTTCATTTGATTTGCATTTCAATGCCCCCAAGTGCCACACCCAAGGCTGTCCTTTGCTGTAACTCCAGAATCTGTTGCATTAAGCTCGGATTCAATTTAATTATTTTAATTTTAAAATTTTCGAATAATGAATTACATTAACTTCAACTTGGTAATTTTTATAATACAGTATTAATTTTTATCTTTGAAAGTTTTAATACATTAATTAATATTATTTTAGTTTACAAATTTTAATTGGAAAATGTGAAACATTTATTGTTTAGTTAAAATTTTGAATAGTTTAACAAAAGAGTAGAAAAATATTTCTCAATTTATTTACGATTTTGGATTAATGCTAAAAATATTTGCTGTCAATTAAATTGTGAGGAAAAAGGTGCAAACAAGCTAAATTACAATATGCACAGCCCTAATGTTTTTGTTGCATTGATATTCATACATGGATACTCATACTCATTCAATACACAACTTACCGGTAAAATGCCAGAAATAACAATAGTTTACATACCTAAATATAGAATTGAAATACTTAAGCACTTCATCCAGATGATCTTTGCTCCAGGAGCAGTTCTCCACGGGTGCTTGAACGATGATGAGGGGATGTTTCTCTTTGTCTCGACCTCCAGGCAACACCGCCACCCGGGACTCCAGGGCGTCCAAGATGGCCACTGCCTCCATCTTACTACAACTGACAAAAGTCTTTTTGTGAAGTATTCCATTTACTGGATCTTTTAGAATTTATTGGATTGATATCTTAAGTAGCTAACAAAACAAGACTATTTAGTACCATATTACTACAATTGACAACAGTCTTTCTGTTAAGTATTCCATTTACTGGATCTTTCAGGATTTATTGGATTGATATCTTAAATAGCTAACAAAACAAGACTATTTAGTACCATATTATACAACTGACAACAGTCTTTCTGTTAAGTATTCCCTTACAGGATCTTCCAGGATTTATTGGATTGATATCTTAAGTAGCTAACAAAACAAGGGTTGAATGCATGTGACTATGTATTTATATATAATATTTAAATAATTCCTAAGCATTTTTAGCTAGAAAACGATTGATTGTACTACAAAGTAACACTAGTATTCCATTATGAACATAGTTTTTTTTTAATTTGTTATGTATACGTTATGTTATGTTATGTATATGTTTTATTACTGTATTTGCCTTCAACATTAATGTAAATACGATGTTAATGAACCACGACAATGTTTACTCAAGATATTATATTGTTAGAATATTGACCCATATTGAATGAATATCCACAAAGAATATAAACAACGTTCCTCACTTTATATCTAAAGAGATTCTCTTTGTTAACGCAACAGGAGTCAAACTGCTGAAAATATCAGGTTCAGTACCATCACTGCAACGTTTGTTGTCTCTTGGGATTGACGGTAATATTTTGAACGGACCGTAATTTCACCGACCGGCTGAGGCAAGTCGATGGTCTAACTGCCCAAGCCGTTAATGCAGATGAGCTAGGCAGGACGGGACGAGTAGGCAAGGAGCAGGTCTGCGAGAGGAGAGGTGAGGTGAGTGACCTGGATACTGCAGTCAAGTCAGCCTCCACAGTCTGCATGTGAAGGTCATCCGAACATCTGATCGGACTCAGCTGGCAGTTGGAGTTGGTCGCCTTCGCATTGCACCAATTATTTCGTCCGTCATGACCTCTGCATGACGTTCACAAACATAACTTTTCTGTGGTTGAATTGCATTTTTTTCATAAACATTTTGGACCTTTCCGTGAGCTTTATGAATGACATGATCAGTTTGGATCTACGTTTACTGTTGTCAATCAACCTAATGAGAAATGAAGGATATACTCAATAGAGAGAAAAAATATTAATATCTATATGGGACGGTGGTTATTGAAGAAGTATGCCAAAATTAAGAAGTCATGTCTTCGAGAATCCTGATGTAATTTTATATTTTTGAACAACCAGAGTATCCATCATCACCTCAGAAGCAGAATGTCCAGAAATGAGTGAGGACAGCGAATCAGAGTAGGTTGCATCAAATTTACAGGTGTACATGTTCTAAGATCGAGGTTGAAGAAACGAGCGAGTGCAGAGATACAAGGTCGGCCAACGAAGGGATTAGTACCGTATAGACTAGTTTCCCTTAGTTTGCGATGTTTATTTTTTGCAGAGATACTCCGACATCTGCGCAGGCGCAGACCTCATTATCACACGACGTTGCAACTTGCAATCAGTGTGCGGCCGACCGCAGCATTGGCTTCGTGTAACAGCTCTGAGCGAATGATTGAATTCTCGAGACTATCTATTTTTAATTCTCTAATTATTACTTTTGTGCACTTTTGACCAGAAAATGTTTACATTTTGAAAAGAAAGCAATATTACATTTTAAAGAAGACTATCTATTAAAAACTCATTATTTTAAGTTTTTATGAAACATCACTTTTTACTACTAGTTATATAATTTTAAAACTAAGCCGTATTTAAACAAACACTCAAGGTCCATGATAACAATGTTTAAATAAAAACTATTAGTTTCTTTTGTTTTTTAGTCGCAGAGTTGAGCGAAAAGCCTCATTTTAGGTACCGTTGTCAGGAGTTCTGTAAAATGTACATGATTTTATAACTGAAACATTATAATTTTAAAATATGAGGCTTTTGTTAAATAACTAGGATTAATGTTTAGAAAAGTAAAAGTATTTTTATTTGTATTAAACAAACATAACAACTCGCTAAATTCCGTGACAAAATTAGGGAGAAATTTGTTTATTGTTTAATATTGATCTTGTGAAACAAAACTCAAAATGGCTACTAGTAATATCAACTCACTCAAATCATACTCGATTTGGCTGAGCGTTAGCGAAGCCTATCAATCGTGTGGATAGAAAAATTTAATTTCTGTCTATCTGTCTGTATGTCCGCATGATATCTCGAAAACAAATTCTCTTTTATACTTGAAATGTTGTTGATACTTTTTTTATACATTAGCAATATTGAGTTCGATGAGGGTTATGTCAGTCCATGGGATTTGGTTAAGCGTTAGCAAATATTTTTACATTAGTCTTATGGGCCCATGAGTACAAGCATACGCGATTTTGAAATGTAACATATAAAATAAGAGATTCGAATAATATGTGACATATTACTAAATATCCCAACACATATAACATTATTTTATAGTGACTGATATGTATAATTTTATTTAAGCCGTATCAGCCTATGTAACAAAGTGAGAAATTACCGCCCTGTGGGAGTGGGAAATGTGTATTATATACATACCTCGCACATTAAGTAGAATGTTAAACAAGTATGATCAGACCAAAAACTAATAGTTATACGTGCAAAATACCATTAACATTTTATTTTGTCCCATATTTTATTTGTTCAGGGTAAAAGCTTTTGGTCCATTCCTTACTCCTCCACCCACCGATTTTTTACGTCAAGTCCCATCCATTATGTTTACTACAGTACCATTAGTCGATAGGTGGAAATAAGAATGTTATGAACCAGACTGTACAAAATTGTAGAAAGAAAGAACTGGCCTGGCCTGTCCAAAACCAAGACAGGATCTGATAATTGTTAGTCCTCGGTCGTCTATCAGATAATATTCGGTGGGAACGAAAATATCTTCCTGCGTTCATCTCACAAGTTACGGCAATATGAATGTTTCTGGATAGGACATGCTGTATTATCACAGGATAACAGTGGCAGGATATATACTGTACTCTTGGAACATGAACTCATGACAAATTTACAACTACTTCAAACTTTGCAGGTCTAATATATCACTTCACGTCTGGATTTTCAAAGGCGCGGCTCTGAGCATGGGCAAATAGAGGAAATTATATGGCCACAAACTTTAATTTTTGATTACGAGTATAAAGTTATTTATTTTAACACGATTTCTATTGATAGATATTATTCTGAAAGTTTTATATCGAGTTCTAATTTTATATTTTAGGTAAAACTTAAAAGTAGGTCTCCTCTGTGCCGCGTTGACGTATCCGATCTAGAAAAAGATAGTGCACGGGAAACTTTTCGTGGACATGTAACTGCGTGCGTTGATCTGCCAACGTCTTGTCATAAACTGACATATTACAAGCTGAAAATATTGTTACGATAGTTATTTTTATAATACCTCATAGAATTAAAGTGTGTTTGCATATAACGTACATTGACCAAGGGGGGTTTATGAGGTAGGTACCGAAACATACAAGTTTACAAAGTTAATGGGACATAAAAGTTTGTGAATTAAGACAGTAATGCGGAGTCACAATATGGTTTTAAGAAGTTCATCTCGCATGAACCAATAATAACGAAAGGGCCCATTCCTGTTCCCCTTCCCTTGTATTTCCGCCATCTTGTTTTAGCCGGCCGTCACGATTACCATTGGCTACCCCCTCTGGTCAGTCGTAAATGGTTAGTAGACGAGTGAAGACATATTGTGACCTGTATTCCGTAGTTTAGTTTAATGATTGGTGTTTTGTATAGTTTTTTTATTAAGTGCATGTCTTTAGTGTTAGTGAAGTTGACATACAACATGTAGGTTGTGATTCCTGACTCAGGCGTGCCACAACGCTTTAGTAAGATTTGTTTATTTTAACCTAGTTTGTAATTATGTATTAGGTTAGTTCTTTACCTGAAGAAGAGATCAGATTGCAGATCTCGAAACGTAGTGTTACTGTTTTCTTGTTTCACTTAACGATGGCAAATGTCCGGAAAAATCCTGTTTCCTTCACAAGACAGTAACATCTGAGAAACCAGCATCATTTATGGACAATAATAAAAAGCAGGATAATTGTGCGTTATGTAGGTTGCATATCCCTTCTATTTGACGTTTTCAGATAAAGAGATTGGAAACAATGCAAGGTAACACTGTGGCTCAAGGGCTCGAGGTAGTTTATTATTGTGCCGCCACTGTCACCTCTATTATAAATAAACCAGTTCCTGAAAAGCTGTTATATTTGAAAAGACTTAACTTGTTATCTATATAATATGACAGAATTGAATTTGTAAGATACAATGTTTGTTTTGTTAACGCATACGCACATTAACATGGAAATTTTTTGTATTTGCAGGAATTGTATCGAAATCCGCATTGTGGATCAATTCTATTATAATTATTGCAAACATTTTCTTTTTTTGTATTTTTGTCCCAATATCAGCATTATGGAAAAATTATATCACTTTTACTTCGATTTGTGATATTTTAAATATTTTTGCAGTTCCAAAAGTATGCATATGCATCGCAGAACTATTATGTCATGATTAGTGCTTGTATTTTTAGTTCCCACTCTCGCCTATAACTAGCCAATCCTCTCACTGACTAATGGTACCGGGGACTTGTGCAACTCTAAAAAGTCATGTGACCAAAAGAGCCCAAGCTTGCTCACTTCAAAAAGTGAGACCCTAATAAGAAGAAACGGAGTGAAAGGAAATGTCTAACATTCACAGTCCACATGTCATTTTTACAACCGGTTAAACCTCTCCAAAGCTATTGTCACGAATCTAAACTGTTAATGTTTGCTTTGTCAGTAGATATAGTTATCGGATCACCATGTAGTAACGTACGTAAGGACTTCTACTCTAACAAGCTTAGGACATTCTCCGACCATCCACGAAAGGAGTTTTCTTTGCACAATCTCGATTGCTGTATCTGTGGAATTATTTGTCATTCCAAACAACTGTGGTACACTCGAACTTCGGAAAAATAGGCTATCTGTATAGAGCATCATAGAGAATTGGATAATCCATATTACCAGACCCAAGTTTCTCCTAGATGGAACTACACTGATCAATGCTCATGTGTTCAGGGAAGAATAACTTGAAATTTAAAAGAACACCAAGATATTACACGATGTGTTTTATCTCAGTCGTACTGTCTCTAAACTCTAAACAGAAGGATTCGTTCTGCGAATACATAATTGGCTGAGCGTTAGCAAAGATTATTACTCGAGGAGCTTGAAAATCTTATTTCATTTTTGTCTGTCTGTTTATTTGTCTCCCGTAAAATATCTCGAAATCGAACTGACCTATGGGCTTGAAAATGTACGTAAAGCTTTAATTCTATGTGAGGAAAACTCGGTTTGATTATGGCGCATGTCACTCCATGAGATTTGGCTTAGAGTTAGCGAACATGTTTACATTGGTCTTGTAGATAACCACAAAGGCAACGAAAAATAGCAAAATATAAAATTGGTAAACGAACTCAGTACACTCATAAGAGAATTTTACATTTAACATATTGAGCTGTATAAATCAAAAGTGAGCACATGCCCCT
The DNA here is from genome assembly GCF_021130785.1 of Homalodisca vitripennis. Lineage (NCBI taxonomy): Eukaryota > Metazoa > Arthropoda > Insecta > Hemiptera > Cicadellidae > Homalodisca > Homalodisca vitripennis. The sequence goes on along the minus strand of NC_060207.1, from coordinate 83,804,737 downwards.
GCTTTTGTTTTTTAAATATATGTTTTTTAAATCATAAGATGACTAAAAAAAGAGCAAACTCTCAATGAAAATGTCTGGAGTACACGCTGATTTTAGGAGCTAATACTTCTATACGAAAAAATACCAAACATTACTGATAAAGAGTACTTGCTCACAAAGGGTAGATTTTGCTAGATAGTATACTTTTATAACATTTGGCACAAATATCAACACTATTCCATCATAGGACGTTTTAAAAGGGTAGATTAAACAAACAAGCAAAAGACTAAAAATCTCTGTATAGATTTTTTGAATAAAACTTATCATTGATAAGTGAGCATTTCCTAGGAATAACTATACTGAAAATATGTGGAGCTTTAACATCAAAACAAAAGTTGCAAGTATTTTTGCGGCATAAGGCCGATGCTGGTTATCAGTCAGGCATTGCTTAAGAAATAAACATTCACCAAAAATGTGTTTGTAAAATAGTAAAACACTTAATTCAGTTTTTCAAATCGAAAAGGTGATGTATGAATAAAATTGGCATATGGATATATGATTCAGTTTGAGATAACTATTGTTATTCGTTAATGTTGAGTTCATCGAAGGGATCTAAAATAAAGTTCGAAATATTGAAAACATATACTATAATCATTTTGATTTATCACCAACAAGGTAAATAATGAAAACTATGTCATGGTAATTGAGCATGAGAGGACGGGAAACAATTATAGCCCGGGAGCGAGAACTAATTTACATGGTTTTAATAACACGACCTAGTTTGACTTGTAACTGACAGAGGAAAAGCTCAATATTATGGTGTTTGGAAGTGTGTCACTTCATGCAGTAAAACATATATATATATATATATATATATATATATATATATATATATATATATATATATTTAACTAGATATATAATTAACAATGTATTCCTTGTACAATGTAAAAATCATGTTTGTAAGGTCAAACGTTTCTGTGTTGTAATGTTTTGGTGCCTGTCCCGGTGGAAGAGTGGACCCGGTCTCAACCGGGGCAGGTAAAATAAAAAAAATTGGTGTCAAAATTGGTCTCTCTCTCTCTCTCTCTCTCTCTCTCTCTCTCTCTCTCTCTCTCTCTCTCTCTCTCTCTCTCTCTCTCTCTCTCTCTCTCTCTCTCTCTCTCTCTCCCTCTCTCTCTCTCTCTCTCTCTCTCTCTCTCTCTCTCTCTCTCCTCTCTCTCTCTCCTCTCTCTCCTCTCTCTCTCTCTCTCTCCTCTTCTCTCTCTCTCCTCTCTCTCTCTCTCTCTCTCTCTCTCTCGCTGCACGGATGGTTCAGATTAATATGTGCAGTTTCCATTTGAAAGTGTCCAGTTTGAAACTAGCGAATCCAGTAAGAAAAACTAAATTATACGCGTGGTTTAAAATGAGAATTTGCATAGTTCTCTATAACAATAAAAGTCAGCAATTAAAATGTGAGCAAACACTTAAACAGCAACAACAGGCATGACCTTCTTACACGGAACTAGAAAGTGAAAAGTTGAGTGAAAGCAGATAGTGTCCAATCATGGGCCGGACCAAAGTGAGCAGCTTATAGCTCATATTAGACTCTGGTGTAGAGTAACAGTAAGGTAGAAAGGTATTTGGGTTAAGTATGGTGACAGCAGGCAGCGGGTGTGAGGGAGAGAAGGGGGAAGGCAGGCAAGTAGGCCAGAAGGTCACCTCCAGCTGGCGAAGATCACAGATACAGCCTCCAGCTGACTGAAAAATATAACCTCTACATCTGCTAGACTTCCGCTAATGGATGAAGTAAGGCACGCTTTGCTTGAAACGGCTGTAGCAAAAGTGGTTAGCTTAAACTTGGAACTATTTTTGTTAGCGTGTTGTCAAACCTTGCTGGTGTTTTTTCATAATAGTGAATGCAACGAACTTAAATAAAAATGGATAACGTATGTTGAAGTATCTTTCAAATGAAGGTAAAATGTTTTTCTTTCGAATACAGATATAAATTTATTCCAAGACCCACCACATTATTTTCCAAACAAGGATTTTTAAATTCAACTGTAACATCTGCGCCCACGTGAGCCTTAGTTCCGTGAGTTTCTAGATGTCCTTGGTGCAGTTTTATGTCACATCAAGCTTTATAGTGTTGGCATTCAAGGAATAAGACGGATACAAGAGAAACAAATTCTCTTTTGAAATAATCATATTAATTGGATCCAGAGCATGAGGGCGGACAGAACAAGGCTTAAAAGGGGATCGGCATCTCCTTAAATAAA